>NC_140592.1:592781415-595281415 GCF_964204655.1 Triturus cristatus | reverse complement strand
TGCAATAGTTGGAAGAAACCGTGGTGGTATGGGATCTACCGGTGAGCCTGATTCAATTTTTTCCATTGCTCCTAACACATCTTCCAACTTACATGGGGAAAAACTTCCAGAATGGGAAGGGAACTGTCGGGAGCAGAAAGATGACTGCGTGAGATGTTACTGTTCTCTTGGAGTGGGAAGGAGCCATGAATTGCGTTGATTTTATCATCAAAGTATTCAGAAAGAAAATCAACCCAGTTTTGTGAGACAGATACAGATGTCTGTACTGGAGGTGATGTAAACTCTTTTAAGATGTTATAAAGCTCCTTGTTGGAATTTGCAGCTTTTTCTAATTGGTTTAAGAGAAATTATTTTTTAGCTAGTTTAATTTTCTCCAAATAGCTACGGTGAATACTTCTATATTTTTCCCAGTCCAACTGACATTTGTTCTTTCTCCATTTCCGTTACGCTGTCCTACAGGAGAGCTTTATTTCCTTCAGTTGTTCCATAAACCAGGGTGCAGTTCTAGGTTAAATTTAACTTTCATGAGGGGAGCTATTTTATTAAGTGTAGACGTTATTTCTCCCTTGAGAGAGAGGTTATAACCAGGTCTATGTTGTCTGCTTGACATTTAGGTGGAGGGGTAAAGAGGGTTGAAAAGGAAGTGAGAGTCACTTTCCGCCATGATCTTTGACTTTTGGTTTTGCTTTTCAACTCACTTTTACTTTTATGGACTGGGATGGTAAATTTCAGTAGATCATGGTCTGACCATAATAACGGGAGTGGAGGTTCCACCATATTATCTGAGGAGTTTGTATATATTAAGTCAAACGTATGGCCTGCAGAATGGGTGGGACTGCCCACCAATTGCGAGAGTCCATGGGAACTCATATTTGTGAGGAGTTGATGGGTATCTGGATCCGATTGGATCTCTGCATGATGATTAAAGTCTCCTATCGAGAAAAAAATCAGAGGCTGGCACATGTGGAGCAATATTCTCCAGCAACTTATATGTAAAATCATTTTTCAGACCTGGTGGTCTATATACCAGGGATCCTCTCCAGGAAATCTGGGAGAGATTATCAATTCTAAAAATACATATTTCTGATTGATCTGTACTGGTGAATTCTAAAGTAGTGACGGTCAGACCAGAGGCTTTGGCAATTAACAAGCCACCTCCTCTTTTTCACTTCCTATCTACCCTGGTTATTTTATATTGGGGTGGGAAGGCAATTATCACATCTGTGGAGGAGTTTTTGAGCAACCAGGATTCTGTTACAAAACATATATTTGGTGTCTCCATGTCCATAAGGCTCCATATCTCCAAAGTGTGCTTTGGGATGGAGCGTGCATTAAAGTACATCCCTTTTAATGGTTTTAATATTTTAGGAGTTCATGTATGCGCTAGATTACTGAAGGCCCGAGATGTCCTAAGGGAGGCTAATCCTTTATGTCTTAGTTTTCCATTCGCGTTACTGGCGGCGGTGTTGCCCAGGGAAACTGATTGTTCTGAAGGAGGTTTGTTTGGGTTTTAAATCTCTCACCGGAGCGTCTAGTGGATACGAGAATAAAAGGAGATCCTGCAACGGTTCTGGCGATGGTCTGGCGCAGATGGGTGCAGACAGGCTTGCCTTTGGCATGCCTCTGTGACACCGCTGCACGCGTCCGCACCCTGCACCACCTTATGTAGCCCAGAGAAGGTGGTGCAGAGGCTGGAGCGCTGACTACACTTCCGTATTCACTATCGGAAGTGGGAAAAAGTTAGTCGTCCCTCCGCGCAATCGGCACAAGCCGTGGCGAACCGGGGACTGTGGCTGTGTACTAAGGACGAGTGAATAAAGGTAAGACAGATTACTTAGGTGAAATGTAAAGTTAAAAATTGGCGCAACAATGTAAATAAAATAATAACAGAGTATAAGTAAGCAGCTTTAAAACAGACTGACCGGAGGTCAAAACTAATGAGCCGTCCACTACGCGTCCGCGCCCTGCACCGCCTAATATGTGAGAGGGAGTGATTGTGAGAGTGGCTGTATGGATGAGTGTATACTTGTATTAGTGATTATATAAGAGAGTAAGTATGCGGTAGTATCTGTATGATTAAGTGAGTTGGTATGTGTATAACTGTATAGGTGAGTAAATGGGAGTGTGATTGATTCTTTGCATAACTGACTAGGTGTGTGAGTAACTCCATGGATGAGTGGCAGTGTGTGAGTGTCCGTATAGGTGTATGAGTGCATATGATAGTTTTTTATTGATGAGTGACTGTATGTATGAGTGATTGTATGGGTGAATGAGTGGATGTGTGTGTAGACCTAGGAATCAGTGAGTGTGTATGTAGTAACCAGTACTGGTGTGTGGATGGTTTCGAAAATGGTAGTCTGTATTTTACAGTGGGTGTATCCAAGGGTATATTAGACTGTGAGGAGGTGCATCAGATTTTCACGTGGATGATGTCATTTGAGATGTCATCAATGATGTCATCAGTGATGTCACTGACCATGTCATGAATGATGTAATATGTGATGTCATCAGCAGTGCATTGCGGGGGCGCGAGTTATAGTTAGGTGAACTAACTATAACGGCGGTATTTCTATGGTTTTGTTCGAGTGAAATGTCCAACTAACTATAACGTCCCTGAAACCTATGGCTTTTTCAGTGAATTTCAATGGTTTTATAAATGCTAATTTCTAACTATAACGTCCCTGAAGACTATATTTTTTTCAGTGAATTTCAATGGTTTTTTAAACAAAAAATTCTAATTATAATGTGCCTCAATCCTATGCTTTTTTTAGTGAATTTCTAAGGTTTTTTAATTGCTAATTTCTAGCTATAAAATCCCTATTAAGCCCCCTTGAATCCTGAAGGTCCCTGGTGGCCTAGTAGCCCACCAGCTACCTCCAGTAAGTGCCACAGAACTGCGTTGCAGAGTGGTGTAAAAAGGGGGTGTGGCCTTTGACTACCTCTCTGCAACGCAGCTCCCTGGCACTTACTGGAGTTGGCCCGCAGGGACCCTCAGGATTCAAAGGGACTTAATCCCGCAAACTAAAAAGAGCGTTTGCACATTGGTACAGGGAGGGGGCGGGGTCTGATATTACAAGTATGCAAGTGCACCATGAGGTGCATTTTAAGTAGGGGGATTAAGTCCCCTTGAGTCCTGAGGGTCCCTGGGGGCCAACTAGCCCACCAGGTACCTCTAGTAAGCGCCACAGAGCTGTGTTGCCGAGAGGTGTAAAAAGGGGCGTGGCCTCGGACCACCTCTCTGCAACACAGCCCTGTGGCCCTTATTGGAGGTACCTGGTGGGTTAATTGGCCCCCAGGGACCTTGGGGGGTGGCAGTCCCCAGGGCTATGAATATGAATAAGGCAGCCAGATTTTGACTGAAATCTGAACTCAACATATTATCTTCCCGAATTTCTTCCTACCATTTCCCAAGAAACAGATTGGCAAAGCGTGAGGCAAAACATGTGCCCATCGCAGTGCCAAGTATCTGTTTAAAGATGGTACCATTGAACATGAAAATGTTATTTTCAAGGTAATGCTTAATCATTTCTAAAATCATCGTTGTATGCTCTAAGTACCCCAGTGGTCTGTTTTTTAGGTAATGGAAGCATGCCTCGATGCCTTGAGAGTGGTCAATTATAGTGTACAATGAGTTGACATCGAATGTTATCATAAGAACAGTATCAACCCAAGTTATACCTTCCAGTTTAGAGAGGAAATCCTTAGTATCTTTCGAGTTTCTCAATAGTTAAAAATCTCTGTGGGTCAAAAGGTTAAACCCAGGCATTAAGTTTTCTTTTCAAAGAACAAATTTTCATATGTGCAATACATTGAACTGTTTGTTCTCGCATTATCGCTATGGCGATTGTAACTGCATTTCATGGTGCGCACTTAAAGTAAATATGTTGCAAATCTACACCGTGAGTATTACTCCATTATGAATCTCAAGGATGGTAATTTTGGTTTAGCTGTCGCATTACAAATTTGGTAAATATCAATGCTCCATTACGGCACACATATCACATAGGCGCCCAGCACAGCTATCGAGAATGGTTTCTTGCCAGACTATTTATTTGAACAATTTTCTCCCATGCATAAGTACACCGTAATTTTGCAGTCATTATATGTATATAGAATCAACTATAACATTCAGTATTATTGATTTCTGAGACTTTGTTGACATTGCCAAAATGGCCCCCATGTTTTCATTGAAAACTACCACAGCATCGATGTGGAGTCTATCATTTGTGTCTATTAGCGACTATGTAATGCTTCCTAACTTTATTGTTCACTGTGTGATCAAGACAGCTAGTCTGTCGAAACACGTTACCGAATAAACTGCTTTTGGCTGAATCTCCCGAGAGTGTGTTATACCTGTTTACAGTTTCGAGTGGATATTACGGCCGGGAGGCTTCACCGGCATCACGCACCACCTGCCAACGGGCCAGGCATCGGATGGAGCAAACTTTTTGATATATATATATATATTACCTACTGGCAGTCACCAGTAGGTAGTTATAGTTAGGACCTATTTTCCATAGGAAATCTGCAACATTCTATTTGGAATAACGCTGGTGCCGATTGACGAATCTTTGTGAAATTTTCCAAACTTTTGGCCAGCTCTAGTCCGCTCCTATCCTGAAAATTTCACGGTGATTTGTCAAGCGGGGGCCAAGAAAAAAGGGGGGTCCCAAAGTGCATTTTCCCCATGATTTTTCCCATAGGACCTGTTGGCGCACCTACAGCCCGAACTGCTGAACGGAATTACACCAAATTTGGCAAAGAGGTAGTCCTCAGATCAGACTCGTGCCTTTGGCTTAAATGGTGTAAATCCGTTGGGTAGTTCCTGAGAAAATTTGAGTTAAAAAGATAGATATATCTGGGCAGAGCCTAACCACACATCTCATCGTGAGATCTGATTGGCTGTCAGTACTTCATCCAAGAAGTGTTGGCAGCCATCTTAGGACCAATATACATGATAGCACCTCATTAAAAAGCATTGCAGTTATTAGAGGGTTTTAAGACTTTAGTTACATTTTAAATCATCTGTTGATGGTACCATACTCATTTTAGGAATTGTGGTGTGTTCTAAGGTGATTTTACCATGTGAAAAGGCCTTCTGCTGTGATATCATGAATCATGTTTGAGAGAAAACTATTTTCTCATGCTTTTCCCACAGAGGTTTGGAACGTGATCTATAAGCTAAACTGAGAGCATATTTTCGTAAATTCACATTGTCTTTCTCTGTCATGTGAGAATGAAGTCTGACATTCTCAGTAAAACATGTACAGCCAACAAGGGCAGAGACTGTCAGTTGATTCCTTTGAGTTCTACTGCAGCTTCCCTGAGTGTTCTAAAGAACAACTAGAGCGCTAACAGTCCTACTTATGACAAACGTATTGCACACCTGAAGCCATCTTGATTGGAATAAAGTGGTAACTCTTAAAACATTTAATTTAAAAAGGAAAAAATAAGGGGGTTCATTTTGCCATCGAAAGTATGATTAGTGCTGCAGAAAGAAAAATTAGGGCATATTTTGAGTGACTTCTCAAATCCTCTTCTATTTCATGAAAAAATTCTCTGACATGCAGACTGAAACATGCACTTTCAATACCAGCAGCAGACTTCCCTGGTGAGCAGTAGCTTTACTACAGTGATCTAATAAGCAACTAGAGTGCTAACATTCTGAATTTATGGCAAATGTGTGACACATCTGAATGCCTTCTTGATGGAATCACAGTAAAAAACTGAAAGTATTTCCTACAGAGGAGACTGTAGAAAAAAAGGAAATTAGGAAACTTCATAGCAAATAAGTCTCCAAAAATGGCCACCAGAGACAAAAGAGCCCAAATGTAGCCCAAATATCACCCAGATGTAGCCCAAGTATAGCCCAATGACAGAATGTCCCAGAGTGTTCTAACGAACAACTAAAGCGCTAACAGTCTTACTTATGACAAAAGTATGCCACACCTGAAGCCATCTTGATTGAAATAAAGTGGTAACACTTAAAACATTTAATTTACAAAGGAACAAAATGAGGGAGTTCATTTTGCTATAGAAATTATGATTAGTGCTGCAGAAAGTAAAATTAGGGCACATTTTGACTTCTTAAATCCTCTTCTATTTCATAAAAACATTCTGACATGCAGACTGAAACCTGCACTTTGAATACCAGCAGCAGACTTCCGTGGTGAGCAGTAGCTTTACTACAGTGATCTAATGAGCAACTAGAGAGCTAACATTCAGGATTTATGGCAAATGTGTGACATATCTGAATACCTTCTTGATGGAATCAAAGTAAAAAACTGAAAGCATTTCCTACTGAGGAGACTGCAGTAAATGAGGAAATTAGGAAACTTCATGACAAATAAATCTCCCAAGATGGCCACCAGAGACAAAAGAGCCCAAATGCAGCAAAGATATCACCCAGATGTAGCCCACATGTAGCCCAATGACAGAAGTGTGCAAAACACTTATTTTTTGAGTATTTGCAGTTTTATACAGTTCAGACTTGTCAGGTATTGGAGTGCTTTACATGAGCATTGGTTACATCACACAAGATCACAATAACTTTGGTAGTAGACATGGGGAGATTAAGTGATTTTACCACAATCACAGAATGTTGAGCTGAAGCAGAAACTCCAACCTGGTTCCCCAGTTGCAAAGTCTGCAGCTCTGGAAGTAACACCACATCCTCTCCCCTAAGTGCAACATTTAATCAAGTGGTCAACTGGATAAAAAAACATAAAGATTATAAATAATTTAAAAGTTCTTTGTCGCTATTTGAAAACTCAGAAAATATGTCCTCTTTTTAGTTTTTTAGAGCACTAACCATAATTTTGATGCAAATAAGACCCTCTCATATATGTAATTTGTGAAGGAAATGCTCTAGGTATTACAGTTTTGATTACATCAAGATAACGTCAGGCATTCCACACTTTTGTAATAAATATAGAATGTTAGCAATCTAGTTGATTATTGGGATATTGTTGAGAGGCAGAGGCCAGGGGCACGGACTCTGAAAATTGAAGGCAGGTAGGAGAGTGCAGAGGCAACAATTTGACCACACTGGGCAGGCAGGAAGGGCAGTGGCAGCACAACAGACTATGGAGAGCAGTGGAAAGGGGGGCAGGGGCAACAAACCAACAATACAGGACTGGCAAGAGAGGCTGTGGCAATATTATAGACCATTGTGGGCAGAAGGAAGAGACAGTGGTAGTACAACTATACATGCCAACAGACCCGTTTCAGCCAGGAAACGTCCAATGTTTTTAAGCTCAAATGGGCTTTATTTGATTTGTCTCCTGTCTACAATCTCCTCTTTTTCAATGTAACTCAAAGGGGAAAATCAATACCCCAGTTTTTTTTCAAAGTCTCCCTCTTACCTAGTTCAAAATGTTCGCAAGTATTGGATCATGGTAGGCAGGAGGAATTGGGGTAGGGACATGGACTCGGATAACAGAGGACAGGAGGGACATGGAGAGGTACACCAAACTGACCCTACAGGGCAGGCATCTGGATTTGCAGCAGCACAATACACCACACAGGGCATGTGGGACTGGAGTGCAGCACAACAATCCATAGAAAGCAATAGGGAGGGGACAGGCCCATGCACATGGACAACAGAGAACAGAGGGGAAAGAGGCAATGGTAGCTAGCTGACCATAATGGACAGACAGGGGAGAAAGCTGCAGCATAACAGACCATAAAGGGCAGGAGGGATGGATCAGGGGCATTACAATGGAACAGACCAGCCAGGAGGGAGGAAATAGGGGTCTGCACATGGAAACAGAGGGCTGGGGGCAAATGGGCAGGGCAGGAGCAGCAAGATGACCATGGAGGTCAGGCAGGATGGGAACTAGAAACAAGACACACCATGGAGAGCAACAGTGAGACTATGATGGCATACACACAGACCATGGAGGGAAGGTGGGAGGGGATCAGGGGCAGCTAGCTGACCACACAGGGAAGGTGGGAGGGGCCATGGCAGAACAGAAGACCATGCATGGCAAGCGGGAGGGTTAGAGGCAGCACAAAGGCTATGATGGGAAAGAAGGAGGGTGCAGGGGCATGCACAAAGGACCATGGAGGATAGAAGGGAGGGTCAGGACCTGGGCACAGACAAGAGAGTTCAGGGGAAGGGGTCTCACAACAGACCGCGTGGGGCAGGCAGGAGGAGCAGTTGCAGCACAACAGACCATGGAGGGCAGAAGGGTGTGGCAGTAAAATGGACCATGGAGGACAGGAGGAAGGGGATAGGGGCATGGCATGTGGACAGGCAGGGTGGAGGTGGCAGGGACAGGTTACAGTCATCTGACAATGCTAGGCAGGTGGGAGGGGAGTGGCAGCTCAACAGAACACTCAGACTAGATAGGGAGTGGCAGGTCCATGGAACATGGTGGGCAAAAAGGATGGAGCAGGGGCATGCACAAAGACATCGGAGGGCAGGAGGAAGGAGAGTAGGGGCAGCAAGCTAAGCACAGAGGCTAAGCACGAGGTCAATGATGGGCAATAGAATTGGGCAATGGAGGGCAGGAGGAGTGGACTGGTACATCATGCTAAATGGAGGGCAGTGGCAGCACATCAGACCATGCATGGCAGGAGGGAGGAGGCTAGTCTATGGATTCAGACAACAGAGGATAGGGAGGAGGTTGATGGGCCAGCAAGCTAACTGTTCAGAGAAGGTGGGTATTAGGAACTTTATTGTTTTTAAAATGTGTGTCTGTGGGAACTACTTAAAATATGAACAAGTATGCAGCATAATCTCACTTTTATTCAGGAAGAAGAGGAAGTTTGTGACTCCGGGCTCACTTGGCAGAAACACCCCCTGACCCTCCACCCCCCATCGCAAAATGTAATACCCATGAAACGGGTAGGTGGACGCAGTGTTATATAGAACATAGTCCTGAGAGCACGATTGAAAATGAAAACTAAATATAGTATATGGTATAAACTATGCACCAAAAAGTGTGATATAAGATGAACCGGGGCGCGAAATATAATATGCAATACATTGTGCGCAATGACAGATTCATTGGAGAGCGCAAGATAGCACAGGCACTAGCGCGTGCTATGCGATATGCGCCTTGGAGTGTAATATGCACAGGGCAGTGTTGTGTAACCTAACTAGTCTCTAAAGTTGTAATATAAAATATGTGCTGGGAGTGTAACATTGCATATGCACTGTGACAAAGATATGGATCCCAGATTGTAATATGTATGGCATAGCGCTGTGCGTTATAACATAGGAATCGAGGAAGGCACGTTAGATGAGGCAATATATATAACCCGTGCGAAGGCAAGTGTGGCATGACATATTCACGGGGTGGTGTTACAGTGCACATGCGCTAGAGAGTGTCATAGCATATGCACTAGCTGGTGGAATACAACAAATTTTAGTTTCTATTTTTGAATGTGTGTATCAAAGGTTATATTAGGGGGAGAGGAGGTCTGCCACTCTATCACAAGGATGATGTCATCAGTGATGTCATGAGTGATGTCATTTGAGATGTCATCAGTGATGTCATGAGTGATGTCACTGACCATGTCATGAGTGATGTAATATGTGACGTCATCAGCAGTGCATTGCGGGCGCGCGAGTTATAGTTAGCTGAACTATAACGGGGGAATTTCAATGGTTTTGTACGAAGGAAAAGTCCAGCTAACTATAACATGTGTGAAACCTATGTTTTTTTCAGTGAATATATATATATATATATATATATATATATATATATATATATATATATATATATATATATATATATATATATATATATATATATATTACCTACTGGCGGTCGCCAGTAGGTAATTATAGTTAGGACCCCTTTTCCATAGGAAATCCGCAACATTCTATTTTGAATAACTTTGGCGCCGGTCAATGAATCCTCGCGAATTTCTCAAAATAGGTGGGGCGCTACGCTCCGCTCCTACCCTGAAAGTCTCGGGGGGATTCGTCAAGCGGGGGCTGAGATAAAAGGGGGGTCCCAAAACGCGTTTTTCCCATGCATTTTTCCATAGGACCTTTAGAACGAGCTACAGCCCGAACGGCTGAACAGAATTACTAGAAATTTGGCAGAGAGGTAGTCCGTAGGTCAAGGAAGTGCCTTTTGTAGGTTTGGTGTAAATCTGTTCAGTAGATTCTGAGAAAATAGCCTTTAAATCAATATATATATCTGAGCCCGCTTACGGTACGCTTACGGTACGCTTACCGTACGCGTACGGTGGCGTGCGCGAGCGAGATTCTGATTGGCTGTTAGATCTTAGTAAACATTCGAATCGGCCGAAACCAGGAAGCGGCGGCCGCCATTTTGTGTGTTTCACTCAGAAAAAAAAGAGTGAAAACAAGAAAAGGGGGCAATGAGGAGAGTTACAGACCCCCTCACATTGGTGAGGGGGTCAAAGAAGGACTGTAAAGTACAAAGAAAACATTTATTGATTTTTAAAAAAATCACGGGGATACGCGTACGGTAAGCTTACGGTAAGCGTACGGAAGAAAAAAGAAATTAAAAAAGAAATGAAATGCAGATTTAAGAGTTTAGATATTAGGGAGCTCTAAAAAGAGCTGTTGTGTTTATGAAGTCATTTTGTTAGTGGTACCTACAAGTAAGTACCGATACAGAGTCTAAGGTTCAAGAGGAAGACTCTGTTCCCTTCATCATTGAAGTGCACACCATCTCCTCTATAAATGTCTTGCATGTCATAGCGCAAGTTGTTGTGGTAAATGGCACCCATACCATAGTCACGGAGGAAAGCAGAAACAGATTTGTTGACGTGCTTTCTTGCTTTGTCAATCTGCGGACAGAAATGATTGGACCAGTTCCATTTTTGCCTTTGGCATATGTTGGAAAACACAAAGGCAGTTTTAGGGAAAAGTGAAAACAGTTGTGCAAAGG
This sequence comes from Triturus cristatus, assembly GCF_964204655.1. Classification (NCBI taxonomy): domain Eukaryota; kingdom Metazoa; phylum Chordata; class Amphibia; order Caudata; family Salamandridae; genus Triturus; species Triturus cristatus. The sequence goes on along the minus strand of NC_140592.1, from coordinate 595,270,538 downwards.
TGTCCTTCATAAGCATTTCCAGACCTACCCCAGTCAAAGTGCCTAGGTCATTGCCACCACAGTGCACTATTATGAGGTCAGGGTGTTGGATTTGCATGAAGGATTTCACCAATGGCATCAATTGGTGCCACTTTAACCCTCTCTGACCAATCCATTTAATGTCTACATTTGGCAAAGCAAGGTCTCTCACCATATCTGTTTTCTCTGCAAACTTTTCACTCCAGAAGACATAGCTGTGCCCTACAATCCACACTGTGAACATCTTCAAAGGAGAACTGGATGCACTCAGGAGGTGTCTTTCAGTAGAATGGCAATATGAAAAGAAAGACAGTTTGGAAATGGAGGCATACATATTTTTTTCAAAACAAAAAGAACTGATTGGCTGTTTCATACCATTCTAGAATAAAAACTAGGCTGTATGTGTAAATTAATAGAAGCATGTTTTGTATTGGTACAAAAAAATGTGTTACCAAAGAACAGTACTATGGATTTGCTGTTAGGTTTGAAAAGTCAAGCACTCTTGCTCTGTGGAATTGAAACATTGTGTGGCGAACTTCTGACCTAACTCCACACAGCAGTGTTCCATGAGCTGTTGCTATGGTAGCAGGCAGAAGTCAAGTTGGGGGAAGGGTACTAGGCAGAAGTCAAGTTGGGGGAAGGGTACTTTTGGAAAAGGGTTGGTTTTCAACCAATAGAAATGTGTGATTACATTTGAAAAAAAGGGGGAAGCACTGAGATTTGAAACTTACATGTATATGTGTGGAAAAATAGAGGGAAAGTTTGCCATTATCTGGTTCTGCTGAGAGGAGAGAGGTGAACAGAACAGAGATCCTGGCTCTGATAATCTGCTGTTTGAGTGCCACATTTCTTTCACAACTAACTAAATTTAAAGGTGAGGTTAGAGTTTGAGAGGAGATGTATATGGTAAATTAAGAAATGAATAATAGAAATGGAAATTCTTTTTGTTGAAGTTGCGTTTATCATTTTCTGTTTTGGGAGAAATTTAAATGTGAGGAACATGTAAAATAATATGGACTATGTTTTCACGATAAATTAAGGTGTACTGGAAAAAAAAAGAATAGTTTAAGGGTTTGAGGTTGGACTCAGTAATGCAAATACATTCAGCATCACTAAGGCTGGTTGCCCTTGCTGGAATGTAGGCAGCCACCCAGGTTACACATGGTGGTGGTCTGAAAAAGCAGTTTGGACATGTGCATTTAAAACAATCAAAAAAGTGGTTTCATAATGTGTCAGTCTGTAAAAGTGATTTTCACTTGCTAAAAAAAAAGAGCAGTAAGTGTGCTTTCAAATTGGCAAAGAAATTTCGTTTTGGGACTAATGTGAAAACATGACTCTGTGTGGAAATAGGAATTACAGGCAGAGATTTATTGCGTTTTTTTCTGGTGATTTCACAGTTGCATTAGTAGGAAAAAGGGGGAGCGATTTTTTGGGGGAAGAAGCAGACTCTTAGCACACACCCATCTGCTTGCCATGTATAATCATGCACAGTATTTACAAGCGAGTGGGGTTTTCAGGTTTCAGTCTGTAATGCAAATACATTCAGCATCACTAAGGCTGGTTGCCCTTGCTGGAATGTAGGCAGCCACCCAGGTTACACATGGTGGTGGTCTGAAAAAGCAGTTTGGACATGTGCATTTAAAAAAATCAAAAAAGTGGATTCATAATGTGTCAGTCTGTAAAAGTGATTTTCACTTGCCAAAAAAAAGAGCAGTAAGTGTGCATTCAAATTGGCAAAGAAATTTCGTTTTGGGACTAATGTGAAAACATGACTCTGTGTGGAAATAGGAATTACAGGCAGAGATTTATTGCGTTTTTTTCTGGTGAATTCACAGTTGCATTAGTAGGAAAAAGGGGGAGCGATTTTTTTGGGGGAAGAAGCAGACTCTTAGCACACAGCCATCTGCTTGCCATGTATAATCATGCACAGTATTTACAAGCGAGTGGGGTTTTCAGGTTTCAGTCTGTAATGCAAATACATTCAGCATCACTAAGGCTGGTTGCCCTTGCTGGAATGTAGGCAGCCACCCAGGTTACACATGGTGGTGGTCTGAAAAAGCAGTTTGGACATGTGCATTTAAAAAAATCAAAAAAGTGGTTTCATAATGTGTCAGTCTGTAAAAGTGATTTTCACTTGCCAAAAAAAAAGAGCAGTAAGTGTGCTTTCAAATTGGCAAAGAAATTTCGTTTTGGGACTAATGTGAAAACATGACTCTGTGTGGAAATAGGAATTACAGGCAGAGATTTATTGCGTTTTTTTCTGGTGATTTCACAGTTGCATTAGTAGGAAAAAGGGGGAGCGATTTTTTGGGGGAAGAAGCAGACTCTTAGCACACACCCATCTGCTTGCCATGTATAATCATGCACAGTATTTACAAGCGAGTGGGGTTTTCAGGTTTCAGTCTGTAATGCAAATACATTCAGCATCACTAAGGCAATATATTCTGAAAACAGCAAAAATAAGGCAAAAATATTTGTTGAAAAATATGTAAATATGTGTACTGTATTATAAAATGTTTTAAAAATATTAATACTTTTTTTTTTTCTTTTTTTTCAGATTGATATAGAAAAATTTCGAAAACTAGAACCATTTTGAAAGCTATTTTTAAAAAAAACAAATGAATAAATATTTTTTTGAGTGGGTATGGTAAGCCAATAATAATAATTGTAGTCTTTCAAGGACCTTGTAATGTGATAATTGATTTTTAGTGTTTTTTTTAAAAAAAAAAAAAAAAAGTACGCGCACCGTACGCGTACGGTAAAAAAAAAAAAAAAAACTTTTTAAAAACATATGTAAAAAAAAGATGAAAGATAAGGTTGGCTCTTAAAAGAACCGTTGTGTTCATGCAGGGACAGAGGAAAGAAAGAATGGGAAAATTATTCAAAGCGACAAATGTGCTGATCTATTTTGTTGTTCACTAGGGAAACACTGGTCTCCCTATGGCAAATTAGATCTTGACAAAAGGCGCATCGAATATCAACCCTTCGAAATCGAGGGTTCATTTCCAGAGGGCCAGCAAAAGGAGATGCTCCCCCCACAGATGAAGGGCTCACCTGACCTGCAGAAGAAGGAGTCAGCCCTGCAGATGATGGTCCAGGCTGAGCTGCTGTGGATGTGCTTGGTTGACTTTCTGAAGAGTTACCTCCAAAAAGTCGAGCATGTGTCCTTCTGTGTACATCCTTGAGGTGTCTCTTCATGGTATGATTCCCAAAGGAATACTTCTTGTCAGGATTACCTCTTGAAAGTACACGCTTACACAGCTTACAAGTTACTAAAGGTGCATTTACCTTTTGCTGGCCTTCAGGAAAAGTAAAATAATCCCATACATAAGAGGGCTTTTGTTTCCTCGCTCTCTGCCTCAAGGTAGTGCTGCTAGTGCTAGCCTCACTCTCAGAAGAGCTCTGCTGTTCTGCCATCGTATCACAAAGACAACCCAGCTCCTTCTCCTAAGGGATCACAAGCAGAAATGAGGGGAATGGGTGTGGTGTAGGAGAGTTCTAGAACTGAAAGTAGTTTCAACCAATCAAAAGTTGTGTTTCATGATCACATGACCTACCGTACGCTTACGGTACGCTTACGGTACGCTTACGGCAAAAGTGCGCATGCGCGTAAAAAAGACACGCGCTTGCGCGCATGCGCATAACAGTCACTACCCGACACTTCCGCGTAACGTGTGCGTGTAGTGGACGCGCGCACGCGTCCCACGCGGAGTACGCGCGGCTACGCAAATTGCGTAACTATACGCAAGCAGCGTAGAAAAATTACGGGCGTTGCGTAAACCGTACGCTTACCGTAAGCTTACGGTAGGCGTACTAAAAAAATAATAAAAAAAAAAAAAAAAATGTACTGCAAATAAATTTTACATGTTTATTTTAAAAAATATATTAAAAAAAACATATTAAAGAATTTTAAAAATTTAACCATAGTCTTTATAAAAGGTAAGAAAATTAAAATAAAAATATGTTAAAAAAAGAAGAAAAAAAAAACAATTAGCATTTAAAAAACCTTGCAAATTCACTGAAAAAACCATGGGTTTCACACACGTTATAGTTAGGAATTAGCATTTAAAAAACCTTAGAAATTCAGTGAAAAAACCATAGGTTTCACACACGTTATAGTTAGGAATTAGCATTTAAAAAACCTTAGAAATTCAGTGAAAAAACCATAGGTTTCACACATGTTATAGTTAGCTGGACATTTTACTCGTAAAAAACCAATGAAATTCCCCCGTTATAGTTAGTTCAGCTAACTATAACTCGTGCGCCCGCAATGCACTGCTGATGACGTCACATATTACATCACTCATGACATGGTCAGTGACATCACTCATGACATCACTGATGACATCTCAAATGACATCACTGATGACCTCACTGATGACATCATCCTTGTGATAGAGTGGCAGACCTCCTCTTCCCCTAATAAAACCTTTGATACACACATTCAAAAATAGAGACTAAAATTTACATAAGAATGGCCATACCAATAACAGTTACAACAACCTCTTCAGTAATTCTAAGATCCACATACATATCCACTCATTCACCAACAGTCCAATACAGTCACTCATACATGTACTCACTTATCATATGTACTCATACACCTATACATCCTGTTACACAATGCCACTCATCCATAGAGCTACTCACACACATAATCACTCATGCTAATAAAGAATCAGACATACATTTACTTGCATATACAGTTATACACACACCACCACACTTACTTCTACGGAAACTTACACATACTTAGTCTTTTAAACAATCACTTATAGAAATACATACTTATTCATACAGGAACTCTTTCAATCTCTCACTCTCACATATACTCACATATATAAACCAATAGTCACATATACTAGTTTTAAACATATGTAGTTACTCATAAAGACACTATTGAGACAGTCATTCACTCACTAACACACCCATACACACACACATCCACCCATGCAGTCCTGCACACATGCTCTGTTCAACACATACAAACAGTGAGTCACTCATTCATGCACCTATGCACTACGTAATACCCCCCACCAAACCATGCAGACACTCATACTGATACTCAAAAAACCAACTAATAACCTATATAGACACCCATGTAGCTACTCACCAACCCATGCAGCCACTTATACACAAAGTGAAAAAATGATACAGATATTTATATATTTAAACATTACTCACTAAGCCATGTATTCACTATGATACACTTAATCAGTCAGTTACACAATCAATTTTTCAAAAAGAAATCATCCATTTAGACAGTAATATACCCATTTATTCTTCCATCGACCTTGAGATATACATATATAAAACATATTTAATTTTCAGAAAAACACACATTCACTGGATGATGTCATCAGTGAGGTCATCAGTGATGTCATTTGAGATGTCATCAGTGATGTCATGAGTGATGTCACTGACCATGTCATGAGTGATGTAATATGTGACGTCATCAGCAGTGCATTGCGGGCGCGCGAGTTATAGTTAGCTGAACTAACTATAACGGGGGAATTTCATTGGTTTTTTACGAGTAAAATGTCCAGCTAACTATAACATGTGTGAAACCTATGGTTTTTTCACTGAATTTCTAAGGTTTTTTAAATGCTAATTCCTAACTATAACGTGTGTGAAACCTATGGTTTTTTCACTGAATATATATATATATATATGTTACCTACCGGCGGTCGCCAGTCGGTAGTTATAATTAGAACCTAGTTTCCATAGGAAAAGCATTTATTGATTTGCTAATAACTTTGGCGTCATTTGACGAATCTTCCTGAAATTTTCCCCAAAAAAGACTGTCTAGGTCAGCTCCTATCCTTAAAGTTTGGGGGTGATTCGTCAAGCGGGGGCTGAGAAAAAAGGGGGGCCCCAAAACTCGTTTTCTCCATGTTCATTTCCATAGGAAATTTTGCGACAAGCTACAGATCGAACTGCTGAACAGAATTACCCCAAATTTGGCAGAAAGGTAGAGCTTGGTTCAGAAACGACCTTTTTTTTAAATGGTGTAAATATGTTCAGTAGTTTTTGAGAAATTCAAGAAATAAGAGTCAAAAAATCAATTTCCCATAGGAAACTTTGTGCAGGGCTACATCCAAAACTACTGAACGGAATTACTCCAGAAAGGCAGTGCTTGGGTCAGAAAGCGACCTTTTAAAAAATGGTGTAAATCTGTTCAGTAGTTGCTGAGAAATTAGAAAAATAAAAGTTTCAATATCTGAGTGGAGCCTAAGTCTGATGAATACAGGCCCTAGCTAGGCCCGCAAAATACAAGGGTTCGCCCTCCTGTAACGAAAACTAGAAGGAAGTTGGCACGGAAACTGCAAATACAAAGACAGAGTTTATTAACCCTTAAGGGTGGTCCTACAACCTACACAACACTCTTCAGAATTGCATAGAGTAGCACACAGAACTTGCGTACACGGTCCCCTTTTATACACAACAGAGGGGCTCATAAGTGGGTGGATACAACATAGAGCAAAATTCATTACCATTTATGGACATTTTCGATATACAAGATCAATATATGGGCGGAGTTAACAATTTCCTGAGCCCGCGAAAACATGGTTAAACAATGACTAACTGATAACAGATGTGGTCAAGTCCGGGCATGCGCCAGACGGACAAAGGAGCTATTTATAGATTGTTACTAGGCAGATTACAAGAGCAACTAGCGAAAAGGTGGGACTCTTCTCGTGCAAAGCATGTGGAGACATGACAATACAAAATGGAGTCCGGACATTAGTCAACATAAGACAAGAAACACATTTTGACTGTAGAGAATTCATGTCTTCAGTGAATGCTTAATCATATCGCTGTTTTAGTTTTCAACAGACGACCCTTTCAGCATTTACTGAAGACATTCGGCTTATTAGGATAATCATCATATATGTCAATTTCCATCATCTCTTCCACCTCCTTATTTAAGTGTTTCTGATAGGTAACATTGGCAATAGCTTTCTTATCAGGAATACAAAATGACACACATAAAGAACAGAGTAAAGGACCACACTGAACACAGATGCAGCAGGAAAACAGAACTGTTACAATGATACAGAGACCAGTTAAGACTTTCCGTCCCCATGTAGTGATCAATGCCCAAAACCATCCAGAAAAGGTCCAAGTGCCGTTTTCTGTATGAATCTCAGCTGCGATTTTATGAAATTTATTAATAGCGTTATAGACTGATGGCGTGTGGTCAGGAATAAATACACAACAACTACTTCCGATAATTCTACATGCTCCACCTCTGTCTGCTAACATAACATCTAATACCATACGATTCTGTAACGCAACAATTCTAGTGATTTGCAATTCTTCCGTAAGATTCCCAAGAGCAGCAGCAGCTTGATTCGTTACAGCCTCTACAACTGTCATTAATCGTCGAACCTTCCTACTATTTAGGGCAGCTCCAACAAAGAAAAACAATCCTAAGTTAAAATCAACATACTGCTGTAAGCTAGTGTCAGTTTGGTCAACATCATCAATAGATAGAGTACGTTTATACCTATTCACAGTTACATTGTTCAATAACTTCAAGTCTTTATGATAGGAGCAGGCGCTAACAGGAGGTAATAAGAACGCTACATAACATACTCCAGACCAGCCGGCTGGTAAGCGATAATAACCTTTATTCCCACATACGAAGTACGTATTATGGGAAGCTAAGAAAGTACTATTATTTAATCCATCTATATTCAAAACAATAATACAATCACTAACACCAACAGGAATATGACCCACACTCTGGACACACAGGTCCGCTTGAGCTTGTGCCACTTGAATTACAAACTTCTCATTTCCGACAATGTCTCTAGTGTTCGTGAAGATGTAGGGGATTGATTCATTATCTGGTCGATATTCTTCCCACTCCCATATTGTCCCATTCGCTTGTGGATAGCCTTCTTTATCTTGATGACATTCCCTATTAAGTCTAAAAAGTAGTCGTCCCACTGTAGGTTTCCGTGTGGCAAAAAGCAAAGTGTACCATGCTCTACAAGAGCCATTATGAGAGAAAGGAAGAGGTATAAACGGCGTTCCTCCTTTCTTCTGATGAGCTGGCATCATACCACATATCCAACAGTTCGTAGCATTTGTAGCAACATGGGTATGATGCAACATCTGAATAAAAGTATTATTCAAATAAGACTGATGATGCTTCAATTCTTGATACGGAAGGGTGTAAAAGTAGTGCTCCTCAGGCACTGGAGTAATCAAAACAAGCAACTCACGAGCAGGAGTCACATCCTCAACAAACCACATGGTTATACCAACAACAGCTATAATGATAATGAAACTTGTCGCACAAAAAATCTTCTTCTTCTCCATTTTGTAGTAAAAGTCAATATCTTCTTGAAACTAAAAGGTTGTCAGAACTCTTCCCCTTAGGCAGCCGTTGATTTCTTCACCAGTGGGCCAAGACGGGTGTCACTACACTAATGCAGAGCTGATCCCCCCCCTTGCCTCATTGGCTCTCCGTTTCACTAACCTAAGGGCCGTTCTGACAACGTGTCCTGATACAGAAAGAAATCACTTCCTCGGTCTGAGATGATATCTTCTTCCTCCAGGAATCGCTTGGTCCGGAAAGAGCTCCTCAGTGTCGTTCGGTTCCACAGCACGGCCTTTCTCTGCAGTCAGGATTTCTCGATGGTCGGTCAATACAGCAGGCTCCACTAATCCAGGCGGCACTTTACGACAGTGCAAGGAGTGGATCCAGTTCTTCCGATTGGAGACTCGCGCAGCTCTCCTCGTTGCGAGCAAGACTTGCTCAGGACCAACCCATCTTGGCTCCAGACTGTTCGTCCTTTCAAACACCTTGATCATAACATGGTCTCCAGGCCGGAGGTTATGTCCTTCACCTGTGGACCGATCAGGGAGCGCTTCTCGAACCTGTTGATGAATAGAAACCAAATTATCCGTTAACTGTGCCAGATAATCATTCATCATTACACAAGGTACGGCATACACTGACTTCGGTTTCGGTGGACCCCAAATATTCATTGGGCGTCCGAACACGATCTCATATGGCGTGAGACCGGTCCAAGAATGTGGTATCGATCTAATTGACAATAATGCCAGCGGTGAAGCGTCTGGCTAAGTCAGAGAAGTCGAAGCTTGGATCTTAGCGATCTTAAGCTTCAAAGTACCGTTATATTTCTCAACCAATCCCGCAGACTGAGGGTGAAACACTGCATGAAATTTCTGGGTAATTCCCAGTCCTTTCAGGACATACTTGATAACGTCTGCTATAAAATGAGGTCCGTTATCACTCTACAACAATCTACAAACACCATATCGAGGGAGGAACTCCTTCAATAGCATCTTGGCTGTAGTCATTGCAGTATTGTCTTTCGTAGGGTATGCCTCAACCCATTTACTGAAGGCACAAACCACTACTAGAACATACTTCAGATTGTTACAGCGCTCAAGCTGAATGTAATCCATCTGCAAAACCTCAAAAGGTGCAGTAGGTGTTGCAAATCCTCCTGCTGGAGTTCGTGTACCCTTTCCTGGGTTATACTTCAGGCAAATCATGCAAGTCTGCACTACCCTCTTTGCCGTACTAGCGATCTCCGAATGCTCCCAAACTCGTGTGAGTAATTTTACAATTGCGGAAGCTCCGACATGCGCTAGTCCATGTGCCATCTGAACCATAGGTTGTACGAAAGCTGTGGGTAACTTCCATTTATCCATCTGCTTATTTCTCCAACACCCTTCATTTTCTAATTCTCCATCATTGGACCATTGCTCCCGTTCCTTATCGGAAGCGGTCATCTGTATCTCCAGCACTTCTCTTCTAGCATCGTGCCATCTTTCTGCCTGTGACCTCACAACATACATTGCAGTAGAGTCAGGCTGCATCACAATCTCTCGTGCCACCCGGTCTGCCAAAGCATTCCCTTCTCCAACTTTATCAACCACCTTTTTATGGGCACTACATTTAATTATAGCAATCTTCTTTGGATATGTTAATGCAGTCAAAAGGTTGTGAAATAACTCTCCATACATTATCTGTGCTCCATGTGACGTTAGAAACCCTCTCTCCTTCCAGAGTAGGCCAAAATCGTGCGCTACTCCGAAGGCATAGCGGCTATCTGTATAAATATTCACACACAATCCTGCACTGAGCTCACATGCTCGTGTTAATGCTATCAATTCCGCTGCTTGAGCTGATTTTTGCGGTATTCGTGCTGTCTCCACTATTGTTTGTAATGTGGTAATTGCATACGCTGCTGAAGTCGTACCATCTGGTAGCTTCAGGCATGATCCGTCCACCCATAGTTCTCCATCAACATCTGTAAAGGGCGTATCCTGGAGATCAATACGACCCTTTGTCTGTTCCTCAGTCACAAGAATACAGTCATGTGCTTTTCGTGCTTCAGACTGAGTTTCCGGGAACGGCAACAATGTGGCTGGATTTAACGTTGCACACCTCTTTAACGTAATATGAGGAGCCAAAAGCGTCAATTCATATCCCGTTAAACGAGCACTGGTCAAATGCTGTGTCTTTGTCTAATTAAGCAGGGCATCAACAGCATGGGGAACTAATACCAACAACTTATGAGATAACACAATTCCCTCGCTTTGGCGTATTGACACAGCTGTCGCCGCAACTGAGCGAAAACAACCAGGCAATGCTCGGGCAACAGGATCAAGTACAGCCGAAAAATATGCACAAGGGTGCTGCTTATCGCCGTGCATCTGCACTAAAACTGATAATGCACATCCATCTCTCTCATGTACATAAAATGTAAAAGGCTTCGTATAATCAGGGGTACCTAACACTGGTGCTGAGCAAAGGGCTTGTCGCAATTGCTGAAAGGCAATTTCACAACTATTTGACCAGGGAAGAGGAACTGGGGTATCTTTTGTCAAAAGTGCTAACAATGGCTTAACTATGTGTGAAAACCCCAATATCCATTGCCTACAAAAAGAAGCAAGACCCAAAAATGCACGCACTTCCTTCTGTGTGGAAGGTACTGGCGTGTCCAAAATTGCTTGAATATGATATGGTGTGAGTGCACGCCCCTCCTTAGACAAAAGGTGACCCAAGTAAGTCACCTTTGATCTACAGAATTGCAATTTCTTCTTCGACACTTTATGATTGTGAGATGCCAAAAAGGAAAGCAAGGTGCACTTCTCACATAGCTCAGGAGTGTCGGCCGCCAACAAGATGTCGTCAACATATTGTATAAGGGCTACACCATCAGGCAGAACAAAGGAATCCAATTGTCTTTTCAATGCTTGACTGTAAATGCTAGGACTCTCTGTATAACCCTGAGGGACTCTACAAAATCTGTAGGACCGATTATTCAAAGTGAAGCCGAAAAGATACCGGCTATCAGGATGAATAGGAATCGAAAAGAAAGCATTTTTCAAATCGATAACCGAGAATGTGGTCGCCGTTGGCGGGACCAGAGTAAGCAGCGTCGTGATATCAGACACCACTGGATACTGAGGTATCACTATCTTATTCACCTCCCTTAAGTCAATAATAAAACAATAAACCCTAGTATCGGTATCTTTCTTCAAAATGGGTAAAATAGGACTGTTGCAGACATTGTAGGGAACTTCCTCCACTACTCCCACCTTGATCAAATCCTGCACAATCTGTATGAGTGCCTCCTCCCCCTCCTGGGAAATACGATATTGAGGGAGGCGTGGTAACACAGCACCCTCCTGGACACTAATGTGGACAGGCGGAATCACCATCTGTCCCACATCAGTATCCGAAGTGGCCCACAAGGTACGAGGGAGAGAAGCTAATACAGTATCCTCTGCAACCACACACATCCGTTCTGTCATAGGGTGATTGTCATTTAATATCACACGTACTCCAGTAGGGGAACAGCGGATCGTAGCTCTAAAGTGCTTAAGCATATCAAGACCCATAATGTTGTCAGGCGTGTTCGGGGCAAGCAAAAACGGACAGGGTGCAGAAAGTTGGTCAACATGAAATGCAAGGGGTTGGGATAGAGGGCTTCGAGAGAGTGTACCATCAAACCCTACCAATGTAACCATTAAGCCAGATGGGGGAGCCCTCGGAACCAATTGTTTGGACAGCGCACTGCGAGTAGCTCCTGTATCAACTAGGAACCGATCAGTAGAACCCAGAACATTTGCTGTAACATAGGGACCCTTCTGATCAACCGGCACTTCAACTGATTCCAACCCCCACCCAACGCAATCCTATGCATGCTGCGAATCATGGTACCCAGGGCGGTCATTCCCAGACATTTGATACTGATTTTGCCGATCAAACACATTAGGTCTATCTCGCTGCTGCACGTTAGGCTCAAATCGAGCACGATCATTGGAATTCCCTCTGGAATTCGAAAAGCCCCCTCTACCTCTCGGCGGACCCTGACCACGTCCCTGACGAGGTGCATATAATACCGGACAATCCCTGGCCCAAAGACCCATCTGTTTGCAATACGCACATTGATTTCTATTAACATCCGACCGACCCGAAGGGGGACCATAAAATCCTCCTCTACCTCTCTCAACACCCCGACGAGGCGGACCATACACTTGCGCTAACATCACCTTAGTTTTCAAATCTTTCGATTTCTTCTCCTCATGCCCCTTCGCTTCTTGTTCCTGACGCTCATAATGCTGAGCCATAGTCAGGAGGGATGCTGGAGATGAGGTGGACCAAGAACTTTCACTCGCTTTTAACCGAGCTGCTATTCCCGGTAATAAATTCACCACATATTTATCAACAAAAAGATGTCGACCCGTATCATCCGTGAGTGACTGACCACTGAAATCATGAAATGTTTCCTCAAAACGCGTAAAGAAGTCTGAAACTGATTCATCAGCCTTCTGTTTACACGAGGCTAACATATTCCAGTCAAGTTTTTTAGGCGGGATAATCGTTTTCAACTTAGTCAAGATAGCAGCAGGGAGATCTAAAATAAGCTGGGGTGGTTTTTGCGCGGGCTTTCTCTCCCTATCCTCATCCTCAATCTCAGACCATTTGGCCTTTAAAGCGGCTTGATCATCCACCTTCCGCACAGATCGCCACATATCCGGTGGTAAAATGAGCCCAAAGAACAAATCTATATCCGCTAAAGTCATAGTACAAGAATTCAAGGCCCCTTCGACCTCTTCATAAAAGGCCGCTGGATTCTTGCGGGGGTCAGGCAATGCATTCTTCAATGCCATGAATCAGTCCGATGCCAGGGAGTATAAACCCAATTATACACGAAATATCCCCTAGCATCGGGGGAAGACATGTCTGAACTAGTACCCGCTCCTTTAGGAGGAACATACAAAGGTGCCCCCTCTCGCATCGGTTTAGCATGCACTAGTTCACTCTTATCTGAATGGGAGGTAGACGACTGTTTCCCGCCGACATGTGGATTCGATTGCTCCTCCTCCCCTGTCTTTTGGCGCGCTCTCTCTTTAAGTTCAAACATCGCGTCCCGCAATGCAAACAGCCGTCGGACCGCATTGGGTACCTTAGAGGGAGAAAAGACACCGTTACGTAACGCTTTAGAATCTAATACTATATCATCAGGCTCAAAATCATCAGAATATTTCTGAAAGGCAGTAACCACTTCATCAGAAAAAACTTCAACAAAATATAACTTTTCCCTATTCTGCCAACTGTCCAAAGATGCCAATAATTCAGTAAGAGATAGCTTGCCCTTAAGCGCACGAAAATAAATTTTCCGAAGCTCACCCATACGATCAGCTGATAACATGGACCGCGTGTCTACCTTATCCGAAACCGATCCAGATTCATGTGACCTCGGGGCAGACGCGCCAACATAAGGGGGTGGAGAGCGATTTAATAAATGAAAATCATCTTCAAGATTAGTAAGGACAGGATAAAGTGGCTGGCGGACAGCATATTGACCCGATACTTGCAGCCTACGCTCTTTCTCTTGTCTAACCGCCAGTTCTCTTTCCTCCCGACGCTTCGCTTCCTGCGCTCTCACATGATCATTTTTCCGTTGCTCTTTATCAATCAGCGCTTTCTCACGTTTCTCCCGCTCACGCACTTCCTTCACCCATAATCGTACACATTCAAACATGTCTTGCCGAGCACGCCGTTTACACATACACTGTTCCACATACTCAATCTTACGCATATCAAACGATCCATACAAAGGCCATCGTAACTCAGGATCCTTTTTGTTGTATTTCCTCCACACTGTGCTGTACATTATAGAGGAAAGACCATGCTTCACATACAAATCCCTATTAGGAGTCCCCTCTGGGGGGGGCTGGAGCAGATTCCTCAAGATTTAACCGGTTTCCAAAGCAGCAGCACCACTTACAGAGTGCGCTAAAAGCAGGCATGCTCAAAAATAATGCAAAATATGCAGTATTATCAAAAATGGCACTTAAACGTTGCGCCGTTCAAATTTAAACAACTTCGGAGAAATATCTCCACATTACCTGCCTATATGTGTTGCAACGCATATATTCCCACAGTAATCAATACAAAATATGACCGGTCATCACAAATCAAACTCAAATAGCCAACCCAGGCTTCAAAACTCGGAGCAAGTACCGTACAACGGTTCTTACCAATCAAGAGCGTCCAGATTCCAACTGCCAAGTTCCGAAATTTGCCCAAAAGGCTATCACACAGCAAACCGACAGAAGAGGTCTCAGTCGAGGACCGGCGCCACCCAGATGGTCAGCTCGGAAGGGAAGGAAGAAACCTTGGGATGCCAGGACTAAAAGACGCCGCAGGCAGTGATCACATCCCCGGCCAAATTCCTCACCTTCGTCACGACCAGTCCTTCGAGCATCCGAGTCGCCGATGAGCCCCACCAGACGGGCGCCAATTGATGAATACAGGCCCCAGCTAGGCCCGCAAAAAACAAGGGTTCGCCCTCCTGTAACGAAAACTAGAAGGAAGTTGGCACGGAAACTGCAAATACAAAGACAGAGTTTATTAACCCTTAAGGGTGGTCCTACAACCTACACAGCACTCTTCAGTATTGCATAGAGTAGCACACAGAACTTGTGTACACGGTCCCCTTTTATACACAACAGAGGGGCTCATAAGTGGGTGGATACAACATAGAGCAAAATTCATTACCATTTTTGGACATTTTCGATACAGGATCAATATATGGGCGGAGTTAACAATTTCCTGAGCCCGCGAAAACATGGTCAAACGAGGACTGACTGATAACAGATGTGGTCAAGTCTGGGCATGCGCCAGACGGACAAAGGAGCTATTTATAGATTGTTACTAGGCAGATTACAAGAGCAACTAGCGAAAAGGTAGGACTCTTCTCGTGCAAAGCACGTGGAGACATGACAATACAAAATGGAGTCCGGACATTAGTCAACAAAAGACAAGAAACACATTTTGACTGTAGAGAATTCATGTCTTCAGTGAATGCTTAATCATATCGCTGTTTTCGTTTTCAACAAGTCGTGTGTGTGAGCTTCACTGTGATTGGCTGCTAGCACTCCAAACCAGGAAGTGTTGGCAGCCATCTTGTGGCTCGGTTGAAGTAAGTCACCCGAAAATGGAGAAACAAAGGTCTAAAACAAGAGAAGGAGGCATGGTAGAAAAACCCTGACCCACTAGGTCTGCTCAAGGTGTCCCAGGAGGACCCCCATGGCCCAAAAAATCATTTAAAAAATAAATAGAAAATCTGTAAACATTCGCACTGGTGTCGCTGGTTCTCGCGTTTTATTTTAATGAGGTCCTTGGGTGAGGTAGGTTGCGGGGGTATTTCTTAAAAAATATTAGCAGGGGCTCGCAGGGGTTGCGGGGGTCCGCTGGGGTCCACGCAGCCCAGGGGCTTCACTTATGTTGGGAGGGGTGTTGCGCATGTCCCCTCCTGGAGTACTCTATGTGCTTGTAACTTTGGCGTCGTTTGATAAATCTTTATGACATTATCCAAAAAGTTTCTCTTTTTTTGATTAGTTCCTATATTGAAAGTTTGGGGGTGAATGGTGTAGGGGGGCTGAATAAAAAGAGGGTCCTAATAGGTGTTTTCTCCATGGAATTTCCATCCGAAACTTTACAGAAGACTACAGGTGAACCTGCTGAACTGAATTACGCCAAATTTGGCAGGGAGAAAGGTGATGGTCCAGAAAGCACGCTTTTGTTTAAATGGTGAAAATCCGTTCAGTAGTTTTTGATATCGAAATTTGAGAATTCGGACATTTGATTGGCTGAGGGGTTACAATCACCAGCTTGCGGCTTATTGTCTGTGAATGGTTGAAACCAGGAAGTGTTGGCAGCTATTTTGTGATTTACTCCATCAGCTCGCATCGCTCCATGTTGAAGCCATCAGGTCCGCAGTTTTACCTGTGCGAGGCAACACTGATATCTGTGACTGTGTGAGATATGCCTTTCACGCTGCCTCTCCTCATATCACCAGGTCGCAGGTATGCCTTTAGAAGCCCATCCGTCGGCTCGAAGCTCTGTGAGTCAGTCTGTCGGCACGACCCTCTACACTACCCAAAGACTACCCAAACACCACTGCACTGTCGTAAACTCTAAAACGCTACCCCAGCACGATCCCGTACACTACCCAAACACCAGTGCACTAGCCTAAACCCTAAATCTACCCCTACCACGACCCCCTACCTACACACCACTGCACTACCGTAAACCCTAAAATACTACCCCAGCACAAGCCCCTACACTACCCAACCACCACTGTTCTACCTTAAAGCATAAAACAGTAGCAGTCCTTCGGCTTGCAGCTGTGCGTCTGCGAGCCGTCGTGTCCCTAGCTGTACATGTGTGAGTCAGTCCGTTAGGTGATAGGTGTGTCGTTGGCCCATTGGTTTCCCTTTGTGAGTTAGACTGGGGCTCTCCCTCTGCAGCCAGCACGCTGGTGTGCATTTGCGAGCTGACGGCCCGTAGCTCACACTGTGTTAGCCGAGCCGATGGCCAGTAGCTCACCCTGTGCGAGCTGAGCCCACGGGCCGCAGGTGTCCCTCTGCGAGGCTGCTCGACAGCCCGCAGGTCTCCCTTTGCTAGCCAGATTGCAGCTGTCACTCTGCAAACCGATATTGGGAATAGAAGGCGGCTCTAAAAAGAGCCCTTGTGTTTATTAGTTGGAGCTACATATAAGTGCGGATGCACAGCTTCAGGTTATTCAGAAAAACTCGATTTCCCTGATCTGTGATGTGTACTCCATCACTTCTGTAGATATCAGCCATATGAAAACGTATGTTGTTATTGTAGATCAACCCCATTCTATGGTTTCTGAGGTATGCAGACACAGCTTTGTTGACATTCTTCCTAGATTTTTCAATCTGAGGACAAAATTGGTTTGACCATTTCCACTTCTGTCTTTCGCATATATTGGAATATACAAAGACAGTATGAGACAAAAGCAACATCAATTGTCGAAAGATGTCCTTCATTAGCATTTCCAAACCTATCCCAGTCAATGTGCCTAGGTCGTTTCCACCACATTGCACAATCATGAGGTCAGGGTGTTGGACATGCAAGCAGGTTTTAACCAAAGGCATTAATTGGTGCCAATTCAATCCTCTCTGTGCAAACCATTTAATGTCCACCTTTTGTAAACCTAGGTCTTAGTTAATATGTCTCTGTTCTGCATACCTCTTGCACCAGAAAACATAGCTATGTCCTACGGGCCACACTAGCATTTGGAAGGTATGGCTGGGAGGAATGGATAGATGTCTGTAGCTCATGCAGTCCGTTGGTAGAATAAGAGATATGTTTAAAGATGGGTAACTACTTTGTTTTGCCATACAAAACGATACCTGATTGGGTGATGAAAAGCATTGTTTTTTAAAAGTAGGGTGCACTTTCGTTTTGTGGAAAAGCATCTTTGTGATTGGTTCAGAAAAAGCAGTTTAAACGTGGAGTACATATCATAGGATAAAATTTGTTCAACTCAACCACACCTGGTACTTGCATTTGGAAGGCACTGTTCGAACTTAAAACAATCGTAAACTTTTAACCTGCACGTGATGTTAAATGTTCGACAAAATGTTGCAAAAAACATATAGTTAAGTTTAAAAAAAAATTATGAACTTTTAACCTGCACATGTTGTAGCATGTTTTAGAAAGTGTGTTGATAGAATATGTTGCCCTTCTGACTTCTATGTGTCCTTGAATATTAAAATAACTGTTGATATGGAAATATTTTAAAAAACCAATAGAGATAAGTTTTGAAGCCTAAAAGAATCAAGGAACTATTCTAATTTTTTAATTACATGTATTTATGTGTGGAGGAACACAATTATAGACACAACAGCACCAGGAAGAGGAAGAAGCAGGGAGTGGGGGGACGGGGGGAGATAGGCACAACGGCATACATGCACAATTAAGTACAGCACAACTCTAGACAAACCATGGCCAAAATGAAACACACCAACAAGGAGCCCAAGTCACACAACCCGCCAACATCACACCACTGAACAAGCATAGAAGTGAAAACCACACTGCCTGAAAGGGAGAAGGGTGAGCAAAAGCTCACATGAAGGGACATCTCAAACACAATGCACCACACAAACACATAGGAAGCAGAGTACACCAACATCCAACACAAAGTTGTCCAAACACAATTATTAGCACAATCGAACACAGGACACAAATGCACTCGCCTGTGGCGGATAAGTGTCCAAAAGCATAAGTACTAAACAGGCACATGAGAACGCATAAGTACAAACCCACAGTCCGGATGGGGTAGCAATTCATGTATGGCAGGCAGCCAGAGAGTCTGTGACACACATATTGGCATACAAATAAAGACACAACACATTTGGAGACAAGTGAAAATGTGGAAACTTTATTAAAAATGTGTGTGTCAGTACGGCCAAGAGTAGTGCCACGATATGCAGAGCAATGCAGCAGCATGCCTGAATAAGGAACGTAGGAAAACTTCCATGTTCACCTCGGGGTAGTCCATCACCAACACACGTCAGTGTCAAGCAGCATTGGTTGTCTGTGCCCCGGACATGATTCGACACCAATGCAGCCATGTCCACTGTTGTTTTGGGATATGTGACCAGATGTACAACGTGCAATGATGAGGGGGGACATGTGCAATGTGGCACATCGAGTCGTGGTTGCAGGTAGCTTGTCACTCGCCCATGAACGTGGGTGCAGCTGCGTAAGCCACTATCTCTAATGAGTGATGGTTGGCCACAATATTTGACATGTCGTCGATGTAATCCATCAGTTGACCGGGACAGATGTGCTGACTCCAACCACTGTACCCAATGTGCACCAAAGCAGAATCGGGAAGTGGGTCGATTTTCTCACTGCATACTACAACACGTGCAATCTCCCAGGCCCAGTTCCCAACATGCATGCCAAACATCCATGCATGCCATATAATGCCATATACGGGCTTCATCATGACACTCCTGGTTGTGGGCCAACAGGGGGCGCACAAACCCATCGTAATCCATGTCAGCTACCCACTCGTTGGAGAGGCACACGTCCATGCACCACTCGGATAGGCACGTGCGACATTGCAATACAGGTTGAACGCAGGTGACTTCCGCAATGTGGAAGCTCAGCCGGTAAGTGATTTGCAGCGCTGCCAAAGGCAGTGCACCAAGGACATGCAGCAGACGTGCAAGGTATAGGTGGATGTGAATGAAGTTGACCATGTGTTCGGGATGCTCTGCCATTGCGTCAGTGGCTCTGCTTGTAGCTGCACTGGCTTGCCGTGTGCCAGTCTTGTGGATGAAATGGCACAGCTTGGTGCAATGAGCCGGGTCTGTGTGCAATGGGTGCAGGGCAGGAGTGTGGTGGGAGAATGTGTGAAGGCCATTTCACACACGCTAACTACAACGAAGGACTTTTGAGTGTGGGATGTGTACTCATTGTTCTCAAATCGGGCAGTGCGTAGTGTGGGAGACGGATGCAAATATTATCGTATCTGTCAGGTGGGCTGGCCACTTGCAAATTCCTTCTCGGAGCAGCAGATGTGCTAGCGCAAGATAGCTCAGACAAAGAACCTTTCATCCCTACAGTAACTTCTCCAGCTGCATTCATACAAGACGTGTACAAAGGCCGGTCGTGGGTGTTGTGGGATGTCTGCGACCCTGGTCATCATGGATGAGATGCCCAGCACGTGGCACATGGGTGGGTTCACTGTGTGTTACATTGCCAAACGGCTGCTCCTCCCTCCCACGAGCCCCCATACTTTTGTATGGTGCACTGTTGTATCCCATGCACTCCTACGGCACACAATTGTAATGCCTATTCGCGCATGTCCTGCGGCATTCCAACCACACCGTGACACTGCAGTTTGGAGGTGGTTCGTGCCACTTTACAACATCGACTGCTGCGGCCCTTGTGGCAGCCACACCAGAACACAGAGACACACTTACCGCACTTCCTGAACACGGACATGTCCGAGACACCCCGTTCTGCTTGCAGGATAGTCAGATCCCTGCGCTGACCTGTGTACGCCGGACCAGCACGCGCCGCTTGTGCATGCAGGAGGAAGCGTGCATAGCTACTTGTCCAGGCTCACTGCCAATGCTGAGGTGACATGGTAACGTCCGCTGACACTGTGATGTTGCAGGGCCTGTGCCTATCATGCTAACACAATGACCACACTGACACACTTTCTCAGATGCGGGTTCGGGGGACGTTTGCGTTCCTGGTGTTGTTACGATGAGTGTTGTGGACCTCATGGGTATCCGTGTATCATGCTCATTGACTCTCTGGCACCTGTGGGTGTTTCGGTGTGGCTCTTGGCTGTGTTCCCTTTCATGCTGCAGGTAGACATCCTGCTTAACACCAGCTGAAAGCAGGTGTAAAATCCCTGGTGCTAACGTGGCTTATCGCCGGAATTTGTTTTGCATCGCAGTTGTTGTGAAAGTTGTGATGTGGTTTTTTCATGTACAGAAAAATAAACAAACTGGGCAGTGTATCCCGTCAAGATCCAGCACCTGACCCACTATTCCCAATCAATATAAATACAATGACCTTTCTTCATTGATTTTGTGTGTACACTGCAAGTGCACCCACTATCACAGTGCAATTCAATACAGGATTTTACTATTTTGAAAAGATCGCAACGGTGCACCTTGTGTCTTTTTGCAGGGGAACGCCTACTCTGCGTTTCATTATCAGCACTTTGATGCAACTAAAGTTCAGATAAATCTAACACACTATTCAGAAGCTGGTGCAAACTGCAGACATCACCAGTATTCCCTTGATAACTGCTCCAAAATGTAACCCCATGGTGGACACCACAAAATAACAGTAATAAGAATGAGAAAGAGTCACACAGCACTTAAGTAACAACCAAAAACTTTCTTCAATTTTTTTTTTCAAACTTTAGTTTTTCATAAACGTATATATAAATGATAAACCAAATTTAACAAACTGAACACAAAACAACAAGGTGGAAGACTCCTGTTGGGACCATGAATTTCGACGACACAGCCTTGAAAATAAAGCACAAAATAAGAACGTGTGTAATGCGCATATCAAAGGAGTGAGACACAGAGAAGGAAAAAAAAGTCAGAGAGAAAGAGAGGGAAGGAAAGAAAGAGAGTGAGAAAGGGAAAATGGAGATAGAGAAAGAGAAGGAAAGGAAGGAAGGGAGTGAGAGAGAGAGTGAAGAGAGGGAAGTGAGAGAGAGAGAGAGAGAGAGATACTGCCTCCCCTCCACATCTATGACCAAATAATTACCTGCTGCCACCGGAGTGTCTACCAGTGGGCACTCCACATGCCCGTCAATGCTCCGCGGCCCGGCAGATCTCACAGATGTCGCTGAGTCCTGAGTCATGAATGGCAGAGACCACATCAGCTTCTACGCGGCCCGGCAGATCTCACACTTGTCCCTGAGTCTTGAGTCATCAATGGCGGAGACCACATCAGCTTTTGGTGCCGCTAACCCTGTGCAACGCAAATCAGCTCTATGTGGTGGTAGGCCACTGACGGCAATACAACTTAGGGTGCGACTAACCCTGTGCAACTCAAGTAAACACCACGTGGTGGTAGGCCCCTGACGGCCACATCAGCTTTGGGTGGCACTAACCCTGTGCAACTCAGGTCCGCGCCACGTGGTGGTAGGCCCCTGACGGCCACATTAGCTTTGGGTGGCACTAACCCTGTGCAACTCAAGTCCGCGCCACGTGGTGGTAGGCCCCTGACGGCCACATCAGCTTCAGGTGGCACTAACCCTGTGGAACTGAAGTCCGCGCCACGTGGTAGTAGGCCCCTGACTCCCATACAGCTCAGGGTACGACTAACCCTCTGCGCAACTTTTCATGGACTCTTTTTGATGGAGACCCGTGGAGCGTCCGCCATCCATTTACCACCTGGTATAAAGGATGTGATGTTGTCGATCCATTATATTTGTGTGGTCACATGGCCTGTGACGCATGTGCCGGATGGGTGTGGTGTGTGTGCAAACCTGCCCTTAGGGAGTGGTTGTGACATGTTGACAACTAGACCACTGACCTGCACACCAACAGCGAGTACGCCTGAAACAGGTAGCTATGTGGGGGGGGGGGTGAAAACGTGTTTTCTCAATGGATTTTCCGTAGTAAACTTTAGACAAGGCTACAGGTCAAACTGCTGAACGAAATTACGCCAAATTTGACAGGGAGAAAGTTCTTGGTCCAGAAAGCGCGCTTTCTCGCATCGAGTGAAAATATAAAAGAAAGAGGGGAATTGAATATACCGGAGCTCTGTTTCTGCGAGATAACTCTTTCACGCTCCCTCTGCCCAACATCACCACTTCGCAGCTATGCCATTAGAAGCCAGTCCGTCGGCTCGCAGCTCTCTACCTTTGCGAGCAAGTACGCTACTGTGCCTGTACCTCTGCGAGCTACTACGCTGCTGTTCCTTTGGGAGCGGACGGTTCGTAGTACTGCATCTGTGAGTCTGAGCGGACGGGCCGCACTTGTCCCTCTGCGAGCCTGGGTGCAAACTGTTCATAACTCACACTACAGAAGCATTGACAACCATTTTGTGATTCAGTCCGTCCGCTGGCATCTGTCCGAGGCATTTCTGAAAACATATCGGAGTTCTTTCTGTGAGAGATACCCCTTTCACACTGCCTCTCCCCACATCAGCAGGTAACGCACCCTCTTCCCACATTACCAACATACCCCCAACAACCTTCTTGGGCCCGGAAGTGTCCCTGTGCGGTTGAACAAACAAGAATCTTAGTCATGTATAGGTTTACATATAAAACCTTTTATTTAAAGAAAACAACAACAAATAAAACTGAAGGGAGTCTGGTGCAAATACGCCTCACTAATCGAAGGGAGTTTGCTGCTGTGGTTCTCTCATGGAGTTGGGGTCACTGCTATTTAGGACTCAGGACACAGTTACACATGTAGGATCGGCTTGTGTTGAACAGGGCTAGTGGCACCACCTGTCGCCGGTCTTCCACAGTGTAGGCCAGAGGCAGCAGTCAGCAAAGGTCCACAGCCATGTGATGTTGACTTGAGCTGCACAGATTGGGAGCATTTGGTCATGTTAACCCATTATAGTCTCTTACACAATATGCATTGCTACTAACCTTGAATTGTGAACCGTGCTAACCCCAGTGTAGGCTGGAGGCAGCGGTCAGGATGGGCGCACGGCCATGTGGCGTTGAGTTGAGCTGCACAGTTAGTGGCACCTGAAGCACTCAGCGTGTGCGCACCCTGCGATGATACGTGGTCCCGGTGAGCTGCACTGGGAGCAATATCTTTTGTCTAATGAATTCTGCCTTAATAAGGCACGATGACTTATGGTGCAGTAAGTTAGTGGTACCTTTGGCGCTCAGTATGTACGCAGCCTGCGATCATGCGTGGTCCGGGCGGGCCGCAGTGCCAGCAATAGGTCTTGCCTACTGGACTGCGCCATCTGCAATTGCCACTGCATCTGAATTGTGAGCCCTGCTGTCCGCAATGTAGATCGAAGGCAGTAGTCTGTACAGACATAAGTCTGCGGTGCTGTGCCACTGGGTTCGCAGGGGGCCTGTGTTGAGGAGGCCAGCAGTCATGGCTGCAGCCATGTGGCAGGTTGAGGGCCATCGCTCTGGCAGACGCTTTGGTCTTCCCTCAAGTGAACCACGCCCAGAGCCCCAGCCTATTTATTCATACTCCTATGCTGAAGTGCCATACATTAGACCAGCCCACTCCACTTACGCTTCCAGGGGGGACAACACAGCTACATGACCGAGATCTTCCCCATTGCCTGAGGTAACATGGTTGCATCCACTGTGCACAACACTACAAGTATCAGTAGTATATGTCCACATGGAGAGGTTTGTGCTTTGCAAAGTGAGGTCTGTCCAGCACATCACCGCTACACTTGGTATTGTGTGCATTATTATTGTTTGGTGACTTGCCTCATTCACACATACTTGGTTCCTACATCCCCCAAAATTCAGCTATTGTGTGGCTGAGTGGCCATGGCATTTAGGATGGTCCGTTGTCCTATTTTGTGCTGCCTCGTGGAAGTAGGGGGGTGGTCCGGGAGGGAGGTCCTGGTGGTGGTGGCGGTGGGTGCTGTATCACTTGTTGGTCTTTAGATGTGGTTGTGAGTTTGGTGCAATTCACGCTGTAGATAGTCAACCTCCTTACACCAGTTAAAGGCTGATGTTAATTTCTTACTGCTAACTCAGCTTATCTCCTGCTTTTTGGATCGCAGTGCAGATTTGCTGGTTGTTGAAAATATGGGGAAGTGGTGGTTTAGGTTTTTTTTTCACGTTAAGGCCTACTTTGCATATCATTAGCATTAGTTGTGGCTCTCATTTGTAACAATTTTTTGGGCAGAAGTATCAATGGAAAAGTGTTGAGATTTGCAGTTTTGACCAGGTTGAGAACGGGATGATAATTTAAAAACACAGAAACAAAAGATAGGTTTAATGAACATTATAATTAGAAATTAGGATTTAAAAAACCTTTGACATTCACGGAAAAAACCATAGGTTTCAGGCACGTTATAGTTAGAAATTAGCATTTTAAAAAAACATTGAAATTCACTGAAAAAACCATAGGTTTCAGGCACGTGATAGTTAGAAATTAGCATTTAAAAAACCTTAGAAATTCACTGAAAAAAACATGGGTTTCAGGGACGTTATAGTTAGTTGGACATTTCACCCGTCATAGTTAGTTGAGCTAACTATAACTCGCGCCCCCGCAATGCACTGCTGATGACGTCCCATATTACATCATTCATGACATGGTCAGTGACACCACTGATGACATCACTGATGACATCTCAAATGACATCACTGATGACATCATCCACGTGAAAATCTGATGCACCTCATCACACCATAATATAAACCTTGATACACCCACTCTAAAATACAGAGTATCATTTTCGAAACCATCAACACACCAATTAATACCAGTTAGTATATATCCATTCACTAATTCCTAGCTCTACACACACATCCACTCATTCACCCATACAGTCACTCATACATACAGTCAGCCATCAATACAGCATTATCATATGCACTCACATATCTATACAGACACTCACACACTGCCTTTCATTCATAGAGTTACTCACACACATAGTCAGTCATGGAAATAATCAATCACACTTTCATTTACTCACCTATATAGTTATACACACACCACCTCACTTATTTAAACATATACTGACACATACTTACACTCTAATACAATAACTAATACAAGCACACACTGATCCATACAGCCACTCTCACAATCACTCACTCTTACATATAGTCATGTATACACTCCAACACTCACATACTGCCTTTCACATATGCAGTTACTCACACATGTACCACTGAGGACATCCATTCACTTACCAACCCACCCATACACACACTCACCCATCCATAAAGCTCTTCACAAATGCACTCTTGAACCTATACACCCAGTGAATCATCCACTCACACATTTATGGACAGTTACACCCAACCCCACCTACCCACACAGACACTCAGGCACCCATAGAGATACTCAAACAACTAATCAATAACCCATATAGATCCTCATTTAGGTACTCACCAACCCGTGGAACTGCTTACATATGAACTGACAAACTAAACTGTGTGTATATCTGTATTAGTCACTAACACATGCATTCAGTAAGACACAATTATTCACTCACTTATACAGTCAGTCACACACCTACTAAATCATCCATCCTGACTCTTATACACCCATTCATTCTTCAATACACCTTGGCATATATATAAAACATATTTACATTTTATAGAAACACATAGTCACTGGATGATGTCATCAGTGATGTCATCAATAATGTCATTTGAGATGCCATCAGTTATAGCGTTATAGTAAGTTGGACATTTCTCTCGTACAAAACCATTGAAATACCCTGTTATAGTTAGTTCAGCTAACTATAACTCGCACGCCCGCAATGCACTGCTGATGATGTCACATATTACATCACTCATGACACGGTCAGTGACATCACTCATGACATCACTGATGCCATCTCAAATGACATCACTGATGACATCACTAATGACATCCAGTGAATGTGTGTTTTTCTGAAAATCAAATATGTTTTATATATGTATATCTCAGGGTCGATGGAAGAATAAATGGGTATATAAGTGTCTAAATGGATGAATTTTTTGGGGGAAAATTGATTCAATAACTGACTGATTAAGTGTATCTTAGTGAATACATGGGTTAGTAAGTGATCTTTAAATATGTAAATATCTGTATCAGTCTCTCACTTTGTGTATAAGTGGCTGCATGGGTTGTTGAGTAGCTACATGAGTGTCTATCTAGGTTATTAGTTGTTCTTTTGAGTATCAGTATGAGTGTCTGAGTGTCTGTATGGTTCGGTAGGGGTATTACATAGTGCATAGATGCATGCATGAGTGACTCACTGTATGTGTTGAAGACAGCATGTGTGCAGCACTGTATGGGTGGATGAGTGTGTGTATGGGTGTGTTAGTGAGTGAATGACTGTCTCAATAGTATATGTATGAGTAACTACATATGTTTTAAACTAGTATCTGTGAGTATTGATGTATATAAGTGAGTATCTGTGAGAGTGAGAGATTGGAAGAGTTCCTGTATAAATTAGTCTGTGTTTCTATAAGTGATTGCTTAAGAGAGTAAGTATGTGTAAGTTTCTGTAGCAGTAAGTGTGGTGGTGTGTGTATAACTGTATATATGCAATTTAATGGATGTTTGATACTTTGTTTGCATGTGTGAATATGTGTCTGAGTAACTCTATGGATGAGTGTCACTATGTAACAGGATGTATAGGTGTATAAATACATATGATGAGTGAGTACATGTATGAGTGACTGTATAGGACTGTTGGTCCCGATGGTCTCCCGGTGGAAGTTTATAGGATAATTATAGACCAAATAGTGCCTGTCCTTACAACTCTGTGCAATAAAATCTTTGCAGACGGGGGGAATGCTCCCGATTCATGGGCAGAGGCCACTGTAACTTTAATCTTGAAACCAAATAAAGACCCATTAAAGATTGAATCCTATAGGCCAGTTTCACTATTAAATACAGACTATAAGGTCTTTGCCGGCGTGCTCGCAGCTAGACTTGCCAAAACGGTTAAGACAATTATCCATCAAGATCAAAGGGGTTTCATCCCAGATAGACAACTAAACGAACTGACATCTCAAGCTATCGCAGCAATAGATGTTGCCATCAGTAAGAGGCTTCCTTTGACCCTGGCGGCAGTGGATGCCGCCAAGGCGTTTGATCAGGTAGATTGGCTATATTTATGGAGGGTTTTGGGAGCCTTTGGTTTTCCAAATAAATTCATAATAGCTATGAGGTCTCTTTACCGCTCCCCACGGGCAAAGATATTAATCAACGGTCTTTTAACCAACTGGGTACCAATTGCTCGCGGGACCAGGCAGGGCTGTCCGCTGTCACCCCTATTGTTTGATTTGTATATTGAGCCTTTTGTTTGTTTACTTAGATCTGACCTAGCATTTGAACCCTTTAGGATCTCTGATTTAGAATTAAAATTTGCTTTATATGCAGACGATCTTCTTATGTTTACTTCAAACCCTGGGGTCGCCTTGCCCAAAATGATAGGAATAGCTGAAGAATTTGGGGAGATCTCTGGTTATTCCATTAACAAAGAAAAAAACGAAATCATGGAGTGGAACCAAGAGGTCAGTACGGTGGGAGCTAAGTCAAAAATGAGGTACCTGGGGGTCCTTTTGCTTCATAAATTGGAGGATATTACTAAAAACAACATGGATAAGGTTTCTAAGGAGGTTTGTGCATTATTGCAAAGATGGTCATCACTCCCTTTTAACATCTTTGGGAGGGTGAATCTAATTAAGATGATCATCCTTCCTAAACTTACTTTTTTATTCAATTCCATCCCCTTATCCTTTAATACCGCATCTATTAAAAAGTTGCAAGGGAAACTGGGTTCCTTTATTTGGAACTCTAAATCGCCAAGGGTAGCATGGAAGAAGCTTAGGAAATCTTTAAAGACAGGAGGTATGGCCTTCCCTGATTTATTGGTGTATTGTCATGCTTTCCATTTTAAAAACTTTAGACCCTTAGCGGGGGAGATAGAGGCAACATCGTTAGGCTTATTATTTCAAGCGCTGTTACGGGATGTACCACAGGGCCAATCATATTTTCTTTTTAAGTTTGGAGACCCAAAATTTTTTAAAAAAATTAGACTAAAGGTTTTGGGTACAGCTATCAGAAATTGGGTTTTTGTGAGGCAGAAGCTTGATATTCCCTACTATGCAGTGCAGGCTCCAATCTGGGACTCTCCAGGAACACCGGACTGCCTTGATGACTCACTGTCTCGCCCTCTCAGGGCCGCTGGGATTGAGTGTTGCGGAGATCTCCTGGTCGACTCACAGCTTCTCAGCTGGGAGGCAATATCGGCTCTTACCGGGGGTTCTCTCACTAGGTTTAAATACCACCAGCTATCTAGATGGTGGTTAACTAAGCCCTGGAATCTCAATAACCCTAATCCAAAATTTGATCTTGTACACAGGAAGAATAAGTGGAAGAATCAAATCTCATACTGGTACACAGCTATGTTAGAAGCCGAAAACATTTCTGAACTAGAGGTACAAAAGCTATGGAATAATATACTAGTATCAGAGAGTGCAGACTCTGTGGATATTTGGGTTGATTCATTCACTACCCTGCAGGCTGTGGTGAAGCCGGCCACATTAAAGCGGAATCATTTGTACACTATGTATAGGGCATATATATCTCCAAAAAAACCTATGAAATTTGCTAATCTAGAATATCATTGCCCAAGATGTAGACTCCTGGCTGCCGATGATGTGCATATGCTGGCCGCCTGTCCAGAAATAAAAAATTACTGGGATTCAGTACAGGGCTTTCTGGGGGAGGTTCTCCAGATACCAATGGCAATAACAACTAGCACTATTCTCTCCGGACTTGGAGCAGTTTACAATACTGACGATCTCAACACAAGGTTCATTTTTTATGTCATACTCCTAGCCAGGCGAGAATTATGCAGAGCCTGGAAGGATCCATTACCTCCTTCTTTTTCAAACTGCCTTAAACATGTTATTTTTACCAGTAAGTCAGATATGGCATGTGATCACACAAGCTTGGAAAAAATCTGGAAGCCCCTGGTGGCATGGCAAGACAGGTAAAGGTAATTTGGTGCTCCTATGATTTATCTTGGGCCCTGTTGGTTCCTAAACCTCCCTAGTAACGCAGGGAGCCAGCAATGGCGTCAAAAGGAGTGGATTGGGAAAGCAGCGGCAACTTGAGGAACCAGGCATGGCTCCGTTTGAACTTGGTCGTTTATCATCAGGGACGGGCAGGATTGACCTTTTCAACTTGAGTCGCCTAAGCTCCCTACAAGAAATTCCATAACGGTATATGAGGAAACGAAAAACATTTTTTTAAAAAAAGGACTGTTGGTGAATGAGTGGATATGTGTGTAGATCTTGGAATTACTGAATTGGTGTGTTGTAAGTTGTATTGCTATGTCCATTCATTTGAAAATTTTAGTTTCTATTTTTGAGTGTGTGTATCAAAGGTTCTATTATGGTGAGAGGAGGTCTGCCACACTTTCACAAGGATGATGTCATCAGTGATGTCATTTGAGATGTCATGAGTGATGCCATGAGTGATGTCATGGACCATGTCATGAGTGATGTGATATGTGACGTCATCAGCAGTGCATTGCGGGCTCGCGAGTTATAGTTAGCTGAACTAACTATAACGGGGGAATTTCAATTGTTTTGTACGAGAGAAATGTCCAACTAACTATAACGCACCTGAAACCTTTGTTTTTTTCAGTGAATTTCTAAGGTTTTTTAAATGCTAATTCCTAACTATAATGTGCCTGGAACCTATGGTTTTTTCAGTGAATTTCAAAGGTTTTGTAAATGACAATTTTTAAATGTATTAATTGTTATATTGATTTTTTTTATACTGATTTCCTACATTTTTTTAAACTATTTATTTTTAGATATTTTATTTTTTAAATTACATTATAATTACATTATACATTACATTACAAAATATACTTTCTCAGAATAAATTACTTTAGTTTAAATACTTTGCAAATAGGCAATAGACTTTTAAGTACAGTAGTTACAGTTGTTGCAATGGGCAACACAATTTCAAACACAATGCACCATTGAGCTCAATGTGAATTTCTAGTTAAATGCAATTAGTTACTTTATGGATTACTTTTCTAACCACAGGACTAGATCCTAGATTCAGTCCTTGGACATCTCCTGTAAACAGTTGAGTAAAAGCGTTTTGGTTACAGCAGTGATTTTTAAGGAATATTATTCTATTTTAAAAGTTGACAGAAATTTTTTCACATAGAATCGCCAATGTCAGGAAATTCACTTAGCAGGTAAGTAGTGTTATCGTCACTTTTTCTTACTCAGTGGTGGATCCTGGATCCAGCACTGGTGCATCTACTGTAAACGGGTAAAAGAATGTGTTTAAGTCATACAGGCGATTTTTAAGGAATATTTT
Organism: Triturus cristatus; assembly: GCF_964204655.1. Classification (NCBI taxonomy): domain Eukaryota; kingdom Metazoa; phylum Chordata; class Amphibia; order Caudata; family Salamandridae; genus Triturus; species Triturus cristatus. Next base: position 595,239,629 of record NC_140592.1, on the reverse strand, counting down.
TAGTTTGTGAAAATTGACAGAAACTTTTCTGCTGAAAACCAGACAATGGATTCCTTTGGAAGGAAATACAAGTTACTGGTAAGTACGGTTAGAATTACTTTTCAGGGTCAGTGTTGGGCTAAAAGATGCAGCACTGAGGTCTCTTCTGATAACAGGTGAGTAAATCGGAATTCGTAGTTCTGCTGATTTTATCGGAATATTTTAAAGTTCCAAAACTCCACACTTAAAAGAATTTTCAAGTGAAACCAGTCAATGTTACCCTATGGAAGGAAATTCACTTAGCAGGTAAGTAGTGTGATCGTCACTTTTTCCTACTCAGTGGTGGATCCTGGATCCAGCACTGGTGCATCTCCTGTAAACAGTTGAAAGAATGCGTTTAAGTCATACAGGCAATTTGTAAGGAATATTTTTAGTTTGTGAAAATAGACACAGAGACACTTTTCTGCTGAAAAACAGAAAATGGATTCCTTTGGAAGGAAATACAAGTTACTGGTAAGTACAGTTAGAATTACTTTTCAGGGTCAGTGCTGGGCTAAAAGATGCAGCACTGAGGTCTCTCCTGATAACAGGTGAGTAAATCGGAATTTGTAGTTCTGCTGATTTCATAGGAATATTTTAAAGTTCCAAAACTCCACACTTAGAAGAATTTTTAAGTGAAACCAGTCAATGTTACCCTATGGAAGGAAATTCACTTAGCAGGTAAGTAGTGTGATCGTCACTTTTTCTTATTCAGTGGTGGATCCTGGATCGAGCACTGGTGCATCTCCTGTAAACAGTTGAAAGAATGCATTTAAGTCATACAGGCGATTTTTAAGGAATATTTTTAGTTTGTGAAAATAGACACTTAGAAACTTTTCTGCTGAAAACCAGACAATGGATTCCTAGAGAAGGAAATACAAGTTACTGGTAAGTACGGTTAGAATTACTTTTCAGGGTCAGTGCTGGGCTAAAAGATGCAGCACTGGGTTCTCTCCTGATAACAGGTGAGTAAATCGAAATTCGTTCTTCGGATGATTTTAGGTGAATATTTTAAAGTTCCAAAACTCCACACTTAGAAGAATTTTTAAGTGAAACCAGTCAATGTTACCCTATGGAAGGAAATTCACTTAGCAGGTAAGTAGTGTGATCGTCACTTTTTCTTATTCAGTGGTGGATCCTGGATCGAGCACTGGTGCATCTCATGTAAACAGTTGAAAGAATGCATTTAAGTCATACAGGCGATTTTTAAGGAATATTTTTAGTTTGTGAAAATAGACACTTAGAAACTTTTCTGCTGAAAACCAGACAATGAATTCCGAGGGAAGGAAATACAAGTCACTGGTAAGTACGGTTAGAATTACTTTTCAGGGTCAGTGCTGGGCTAAAAAATGCAGCACTGGGTTCTCTCCTGATAACAGGTGAGTAAATCGAAATTCGTTCTTCGGATGATTTTAGGTGAATATTTTAAAGTTCCAAAACTCCACACTTAGAAGAATTTCCAAGTGAAACCAGTCAATGTTAGCCTATGGAAGGAAATTCAAGTTACTGGTAAGTATGGTTAGAATTATTTTTCAGGATCAGTACTGGGCTCAAAGATGCAGCACGGAGGTCTCTCCTAATGACAGGTGAGTAAATCAGAATTCGTAGTTCTGCTGATTTTACTGGAATATTTTATGGTTTAAATATGTTTATTAGTTTGCAGGCTTCAAACAAAACCATGTACACATAGCGATCATCATACACTGCAGTGATATAACCATTGATCAAGTTGTTGTAAAGCATCATCTGAACAGTGTGCGCGTAGTTGAATAGTAACCTTGACAAGGAGAAACTCTTAAATGAAAGGGAAAAATGGAAACCCTAAAAAGCCCCTTCCCCTGCCCTCGCCCCTCCCCCTCCCCGTGCTCCACGCCCTTCCCAAAGCCTTGCCGAACCTCTATCGCCCCTATCGGCAACCCTCCCCTCGGATCTTTGTGATGCGCAACAGCCGGAGATATCGGGGGCATGTGACTTTCCTAAATTCAGCGGCCAAAAGCAATTAAAAAGGGCTGCCACAACTCACCATATTTATCCCCCTCCCCCGCCAGAGTCAATGCTAATTTCCCCATACCCAGAACATACCACCAACGGCGCAACCAGCCTGTGAAGGTCGGTAGCTGCGGGGTGTGCCAGTGTGTGAGTATGTTCTGTGCAGCTGACCCTAAAGTGATGGCCATCTGTCTGCCCCTACGAGATCGCAGTGGGTAAGTCAGGGGATTGGGAAGATCCAATAGTACATAGGGTGGAAAGCGCGGTATCTCAGTCTCGAAGTGTTTGTCCACTTCATCCAGCGCCTGGGTCCAATAGGATTGAAGATGTGTGCATTCCCAGAGCAAATGGACTAAGCTTCCCACCTGGCCGCAACCCCTCCAGCACATTGCCCCACAAGAGCGATCCATCGCATGTAAGCGTTCCGGAGTATAGTACCAATATGTCACAATCTTCGTAAATGTCTCCGTAAGCCCCATGTGGTATGCAGAGTGCTGGGCCCTATAATAAATACCCTCCCATTCTTTGTGACTCTGTGTTCTGCCTAATTCCCGTTCCCATCGTTCCTTGCTAGGATTGTTTGAGTGCTTGTGTTTAAGCTGCAGCTGCTTATAGAGACCAGAGATGAGATTTTTGTCTGACTTGCGTGTGATGAGCCATCGCTCATAGGGGGAGAAGCGTCTATTTGCCCCAGAGTGAACCTGTGGCTGAAGTGCCCAGTGCCTCACCTGCAGGTACCTTAGCCTTTCAATCTCCGGCAGCCCAAAGTCTCTCCGCATCTGGGTGAACGAGTTTACCCCCTCAGCCCCATGAACATGATACAGAAACCGACAGCCAGCGCCCTCCAGCCTGCGAAGGTGGCGCCCTCCATCCCAGGGGTGAAATCAGGATTGCCAATCAGCGGGGTAAGTGGAGACGGGTAAGATGTGAGCTCGTGGGTGAGGTTAGTGGCATCCCACACTTCTAGTGTGACTTGCGTAATATAAGAGGCATACAGATTAGGAGGCCTGTGGGGTTTACGCAAGAAGGGGATTTCTTGCAAGGGCCGCGCCGCCACTGCCTGGTCCTGAAACAACCAGTGTTTCTCCAATTCCCATCTGCTCCACTCCACCAGATATCTCAGTTGAGCTGCCTGAAAGTAGAGTCCAAGATCAGGAACCCCAAGTCCTCCACCTTCCGGCGCCAACGACACCAGTGTTCGACGCATTCGCGGTTTCCGACCGTTCCAGATAAACCGGGCAAAGTCGGCTTGCATCTTTCGAATCCATCCGACAGGCGGTCGGAGAGGTATAGTGCGAAAGAGGTAGAGGATCTGCTGGAGAATGGTCACCTTGACCGCCGCAACCCTGCCTAACCAAGAGAGGGGGTAGTGCTGCCACCGATCGAGCTCCCATCGGACTCTGCAGCGCAGTAGAGTATAGTTAGTATGAACCACCTTAGGAGGAGATGGTCCCAGTTGAATCCCTAGATATGGTATCGTGTCTGTCGCCCAACGAATGGGGAGCACTGTTTGCAGATAGTCCCGGGTGGGACGTGACAATGATAGGTCCAGAGCTAAGGATTTCACTGCATTCACCTTGAACCCGGCAGCTCGAGCGAAAGCATCCAGTTCCGCGCAGCAAGCCGGAAGAGCGGACGTCGGGTCAGACAGCGATATTAACACGTCGTCCGCGTACAGAATAATCGTGTGGACAAAGCCCACAAATTTTATCCCCGTGTTCTCCGGGTTCTGCCACATCCTCTGAGCTAAAGGTTCCATGTAAAGGGCAAAGAGAAGGGGGGACAGCGGGCACCCCTGCCTCGTGCCCCGTTCAATATGAAAGCGAGAGGGTGTGTAGCCGTTCACTCGGACCGTAGCTGTAGGAAACTGGTAACAATTAAGGACATACGTGCGGAACCGTTCTCCTATCCCTACCCTCTCTAGCACCTGTTCCAAATAGGGCCAGTGCACGCGGAGAAACGCCTTTTCGGCATCGATGGCCATCATCATAAATTCCCCCGGGACCCGGGTAGCCTTCTCGATAAGATGCAAAATCTGTTTCGTATTATCCGATGTTTGGCGTTCAGGGATGAAACCCGCTTGGTCCGGGTCAATGAGGCATGGCATATGGGGGCCAAGATGAGCGGCCAGTATCCCTGTGTATAATTTAAAATCTATGTTAAGGAGGGATATTGGGCAGTAAGCTCCACAATGTGAACTATCTTTCCCGGGTTTGGGAATGACCGCTATAGAGGCCTCCAGGAGATCACTCGGGATCGCCCCCTGATCAGCAAAGGAGTTAAACAACCGAGTGAGAATCAGAGCGAGCAAGGAGAAAAACTTCTTGTAAAAAATAGCGGGAAAGCCGTCCGGACCGGGGGCCTTCCCCAGCTTGAGGCGAGATATGGCGGATACGACCTCCTCCAGTTGAATGTTTCTGTCTAGATATTCGGCCTGTGCCGCTGTTAAAGCAGGCAAAGTGACAGAATCTAAAAGAGCCACCCCAGCAAAACGCTCCAAGGGGGCCCCCGCGTAGAGTGCCGTAAAATCTCGGAATGCTTCTGCTATAGCACCATCATTCGTAGCGCGTGTGCAGTCCTCCCGAGTGATCGTTTTGACTCCATGTCTCTGGTGGACCTCTCTCAGTTTATGAGCTAGGAGGTGCCCACATCTGTCCCCACCCGCATAATAGGCATGCCGCAGCCTCAGGGCCGCAAATTCTGCCCTATCCTGGTCAGGTGCCGTTAACTGTTGGCGTGCGGCTTTAAGTTGCTGCCACACTCTTGGAGCTCCCGTCCACTGGTGCATCCGTTCTAGCTCCCGGACCTGCTGTGTGAGCTCTTCCATTTTGCACCCTCGTTTCCTACTGTCTGCCACTGAAATCAAGATAAACTCCCCCCTAATAACTGCTTTCAAAGCTGCCCATTGTGTGGCAAGTGTGGTGACCGGGTTTGCGTTGTGCGTGAGATAATCGCGAATGGAGTGCTGGATGCGTTTAACCACATCCTCCCAGTGCAGGAGCATGGTCTGATAGAGACGCCACCCCTACGTCGACCGCAGTCGTGAGCGCTCGTACCGGAGCGGATACTAAGAAATGGTCCAGTCTAGCATAGGTCTTGTGTGCATTGAAGTAAAAGGAGTATTCCCTATCCCGAGGGTGAAGGCTGTGCCAGAGGTCACATAGCCCCAAGTCATGCAAGCGCGCAAGCCCCTCCGTAGAAAGTGCCCCCGCCTGGTGAGTGCGCTGACTGGATCTGTCCTGAACATTATCGAAAACCAGGTTGAGATCGCCCCCTAAAATGATATTGCGATCAGGTGTAGCCGTGGCCTCTGTAAGAACTGTAAGAACTGCTCTGCCCCCTCATTCGGAGCGTACAGGGAACTAACAGTGAACGTCATTTCCCCTAGTGCAAAGCGATAATTCAATAGCCGTCCCTTAACCTCGGCCACCTTGTGCAAGACCGCCCCCCGAAACTTCCTAGCCACCAGGATCGCCACTCCTGCTGTTTTAGTAGGCCCAGAGGAGAAGAACTGGGTGGGAAACTTCCGGGATCTAAGATGGTGACAGTCGCGTAGCAGGAGGTGGGTTTCCTGCAGAAGGCAGAGATCTACTTGTGAATTCTCTAAACATGACAGAACAGCCCTGCGCTTTACTGGATTGTTAAGACCCTGCACATTTAGGGTCAAGATCTTAAGTGTGGTGGGGGGCATGATAGGTATTCAATAAGAGACACTGCGATAGGAAGGAGGCGTGCAGCGCGGCACCGGGGTGTCCGGTGTGAAGGCGGACCAGGGACGCATGGTCACAGGGGGTCGTGCTAACCATAAAGGAAAGGTGGACGCGGAGCACTAAGTTCCCTGCCCAGCCCTCCCAAAAAACCCTAAAAAAAGAAACAGTCTGCCATAATAACTGAGAACACATAGTCCATCGCTCGTCAGTGATCGGTGAAAAGTCATTGGGGTGTGTCCACCAACAGTGAAAGAAAGCCCCCCTCCCGCCAATGATCTAAACAGTAGTAAAGAAATCACTCGGGTACAGCGTATCGTTCAAGTTCAGCCAAGATTGGAACCAGAGAGGTCCGCGGATACAGCCTCCAGTGCCGATTGTCGGCCCCTCGTAATCTCCGCAGCCGGTGATTTCCTGGGACAGCGTTTACAACCCTACTGACGCCAACGAGGCCTGGTGTCCTCCAGTCCAGTCCTGGAGTCCCTCTCTCCGCCCTCCTCCTCCGGGAGGTCCACACCCAATAATTTGCTGGCCTCGGACAGAGAGTGCAACTGGTACAGTTCATCATCCTTACGGAATACCAATCGAAAGGGATGGCCCCAGCTATAAGGAATGTTGTGTTGCTGAAGGTGCGCAGTAATGGGCTTGAAGAGGCACCTTTTTTGCAACATGAGAGCGGATAAGTCCTGGTACAACACCGGCCTTTGATCACGGAACAGCAGGGGGTGCATTTGACGCGCTTTTTGCAGTATCGATTCCTTAGTGCGGTAATCCTGCACACACACTAAAATGTCCGATGGGGGAGCCGTTGGTGCCCTGGGAGGACCCACCCTATGCGCCAGATCTATTCACAGATCCGTTTCCAGAGGCCGACCCAGGATGTGGTTGAAGAGTTCCCTCGTGTAGGTGAAAAGGTCCCTCGAGGCGTCATCTATTTTTACCCCCCTGATCCGAATGTTTTGGTGGCGGGAGCGGTTTTCCAGGTTTCAAGGTGGACCTGGAGATCAACCTGTTGATCATGAAGTCTGATGATCTCCTGCTGGAAGGTCGCTATCTCCATGTCCCTTCCGTCGCTCTCACCTTCCAGGTCCGTAACCCGTTCTCCAATGCCATCCATGTCGTGACAGACCTCTTTGAGCTCGGACGTAAACTCTTGCTTGAGAGTGTTAATGTCGTCCCGCAACGCGACAAACATCGACTTCAGAAATGCCTTGGTGATGGGCTCCGATCCCCCAGACCCCGTCGACCCCTGTCCCGGGGCCCCCGCATCCGCACCAGTGGCCTTCTGTCCGGTTGGTGTCCTGGAGAGCAGGTCTTTAAGGGTCTTGTCCTGCCGCTTCCTGGAGTTGGACATAGCGCTCCTCAATGGGCCCGAAGAACTTTGTGCAAGTTTCCTATCCCCCTTCACCAGCCCTCCGTCAGGGGATAGGTCCCAAAGGAATCTCAAACAGAGGGCGCGGGACCCAGGATCACTGATCTCCCAGCAGGCTTCTCCAGCACACCTCTCTCGCCTGAAACGCTACTGCCCCTGGTACCTTGCAAGTGGGCTGCACAACTCGGGCCAACCTCCCGCTCCTTCAGGGATGCACTGTTGCCCTCCTTCAGCTTCTGTACTGCTATTCAGGGAGTAGGCCTCCCCGTCACTCCAGGCAGGCCAGTATCTTCTCCTCTGTCAGCGGTGAATGCGCTGTCCGCCCATCACCACTTCTGCCTACATGGCACACAAGGCTGCGCCCTCTGTAGTGTGGCAAGGGCCAGGCGCGGCGACAGCGCCCAGCCCCCGGGGATCCGCCACCCCCCCAACCACTCAGCTGCCGGTTTCCGGGCCCCAAATGGCTAAAGCCCCGCTCAGGCTGCGCTGAGTTCCCAATCGATGGCCCAGCTACCGGGGGAGCGCACGCAGCAAGCCCCCAGTCACCGCCACCTCGGCCCCAGCTCAACTCCTTCAGCCTGGGAGGGCACTCGGCTCTCAAATCAGCAGGCTTTAGCCGGTACTTCAAGCCCCGTGTACGGCCGCGTGGCACACAGCAAGCCCCCAGGCTCCACTGCCCCTCACCTTCTCCATTGCCGTAGCATCTGGAGGTCCCCACCGGCCGCCGCCATCTCCGGATGTGAGAGGGCCCGGCCTCGCTTCCGCAGGCCTTCGTCGCTACCCCGGGTTCCAGCCACTCCCTCGCGGCCCAGGCCCCGCCGCTTGCCGTTCGCTCCTCACCCGTGCAGAAAACAGACTTCGGCCGCTGCTCTCACCGCTACGTCGAGCTCTCCCGGCTCCGGGACTCTGGCAGCTGCTAAGCAAGTACTGTCGGTGCCAATGACGGCCCACCAGCCGGTGCTCTGCAGATCCTTGGCGGGAGCTCAAGAGCAGGACGTCTGCTCACTCCGCCATCTTGGCTCCGCCCCCTGCAATATTGGGTCCAGCACTGGTGCATCTCCTGTAAACAGTTGAAAGAATGCGTTTAAGTCATACAGGCGATTTTTTAGGCTTTTTTTAGTTTGTGAAAATAGACACTTAGAAACTTTTCTGCTGAAAACCAGACAATGGATACCTATGGAAGGAAATACAAGTTACTGGTAAGTACGGTTAGAATTACTTTTCAGGGTCAGTGCTGGGCTAAAAGATGCAGCACTGGGTTCTCTCCTGATAACAGGTGAGTAAATCGGAATTCTTTCTTCGGATGATTTTAGGTGAAAATTTTAAAGTTCCAAAACTCCACACTTAGAAGAATTAAATCGGAATTCGTAGTACATCCAGTAAGCGCCACAGAGCTGCGTAGCAGAGAGATGTGAAAAGGGGCATGGCCTGCACCACCTCTCTGCAACGCAGCACAGTGGTGCTTCCTGGAAGAACCTGGTGGGCTACTTGGCCCCCATGGTCCCTCAGGTTTGAAGTGGAATTTTTTCCCTAACTTAAAACGCTCCACAGGGCGTGTTTGCACACATCACGTAAGGCTCCGTCCCCTCGCTTCACCACTGTGTTAACGCGCCCTGTCAACGTTCTAAGTTGAGAGATTAAGTCCCCTTCAATCCTAAGGGTCCCTAGGGTCAAACGAGCCCACTAGGTACCTCCAGTTAGCGCCACAGAGCTGTGTTGCAGAGATTTGTAAAAAGGGGAGTGGCCTCTGAACACCTGTCTGCAACGCAGCTCCCTGGTGCATACTGGAGGTACCTGGTGGGCTAGTTGGCCACCAGGGACCCCTCAAGATTGAAGAGGAATTAATTCCTCAACTTAAAACGCACCACAGGGCACGTTTGCACAATGGTAAGGGAAGGGGGCAGGGCCTGAGGTGACATGTGTGCAAACATGCCCTGTGGCGTGTTTTAAAATGGGGAATTGGTTCCTCTTCAATCCTGAGGTGCCCTGGGGGCCAACTAGCCCAGCAGGTACCTCCAGTATGTCCCAGGGAGCTGCGTTGCAGAGAGGTGTTAAAAGGGGCGTGGCCTCTGAACACCTCTCTGCAATGCAGCTCCCTGGTGCATACTGGAGATACCTGTTGGGCTATATGGCCCTCAGGGACCCTCAGTATTGAAAGAGTATTAATTCCCCAACTTAAAATGCGCCACGGGGCGTGTTTGCACAGTGGTGAAGGGAGGGGGTGGGGCCTGAGTTAACATGTGTGCAAACACACACTCTGGCACGTTTTAAGTTAGAGAATTAATCCTGTGGGTCCCTGGGGGCAAACTAGCCCACCAGGTACCTCCAGTATGCGCCAAGAGGCTGCGTTGCAGAGAGGTGCTCAGAGGCCACGCCCATTTTCACAACACTCTGCAACTCAGCTCCGTGGCACTTACTGGAGGTACCTGGTGGGCTAGTTGGCCCCCAGGGACCCTCAGTATTGACAAGGAATTAATTCCCCAACTTAAACCGCGACACAGGGCGTGTTTGCACACATGTGAACTCAGGCCCCGCCCCCATCTCTTCACCACTGTGCAAACATGGCCCGTGGCGTGTTTTAAGTTGGGGGATTAACGCTGCTTGAATACTGAGGGTCCCTGGGGTGCAACTAGCCCACCAGCTACCTCCAGTAAGCGCAACAGAGCTGGGTTGCAGAGAGGTGTAAAAAGGGGCGTGGCCTCAGAACACCTCTCTGCAAGTATTCAAGGAGAATTTGTTCCCCCTCGGCAAACGCACCAGGGGGTGCGTTTGCAGTTTGGTGCTATGAGGGGGCATGGCCTCCGTCCGCGATCCCGTTTAAAAAAAAACAAAAACATTTAAGAAGGGGGGCTGTGTAGCCCCCCTTCTTTTTCTAATTTTTTGGCCCTGGGGACCCCATCCCCCAGGGCCTGCTCCCATTTCTTTTCCCAAAAATGTAAAAATCGGGAAGGGGCCGCATGGCCCCCCTCCCGAGGCCACAATCTGCCCCGGGGACCCCATCCCCAGGGCATGGGCCTTTTTGATTTAAAAAATTTTATTTGGAGGGGGGCTGCCTTGCCCCCCTCCTGTGGCCACTTATGGCCCCGGGGACCCCATCCCCCTGGGCCGGACCTTTTTTATTTTTTGTTTAAAAAAAAAATCATTTTGGGGAGAGGGGCCGTGTAGCCTCCCTGCTGCGCCACTAATGGCCCCGGGGACCCCATCCCCTGAGGCTGGCCCCTGGCAGGTTTCCTGCTCTCTCTTCCAAATATCAAAGCAGTTTGCAATGACAGGGTGGGAGCCGCGAGGCTCCCGCCCTGTCATTGCAAACGGCAGTGTCCCGGGGGTGGGCACCCCGGTACACTGCAGGAGCCGGCCCTGGGGGGTGGCGGTCCCCAGGGCCATCAAGGGCTCCAGGAGGGGGGCCGCACAGCCCCCCTCTCATCATTTGAAAAGCCCCGGGTGGTGGTGGTCCCCGGGGCTTGGGGGTCCATAACAGACCACCAAATAAAAAATGTAGTGCCCCGTGGAGGTGGTGGTCCCTGGGGCGTGTGGTGGGGGCTCAAGCCCCCCACACAGGCTTTTTATTTAAAAAAAAGCCACGGGTAGTGGTCCCCAGGGCTGGGGGGCTATGAGCTCCCCCTGCACAATTTATAAAAAAGCCCTGGGAGTGGCGGTCCCCGGGGCCCCTCTGTCCCCCCACTTAAACTATGTTATTGCCCCCAGGATTTGGGCCCCCGGGGGCTAATAAGTAAAATAGCGCGGGAGCCGGCATTTCGTTTTTTTTTTATCGGCAAGATCCGCACACCCTGCACGCATTTTGCCGATTTAAAAAATAAAATAAAAATTGGTCCTTCGGGGTTCTTGTGGGACCCCTTGAGCAGGCCTAGGGGGTCAGGGTGTTTCTACCCTGCCCCCTTTTCACGTTTTGCACGTTTGCTTTTTAGGTTTCTTGTGCCTCGGTTCTACCGAGGCACAAGATGGTTGCCAACACTTCCTGATTTGGAGTGTTGACAGCCAATTAGAATACAGCTCGTGCACGGCAGGGTGCGCTCTGGGTGCTGTTACGGTACGCGGAGCCTCTGAGGCCATAGATATATATGTACTTTTAAATGTCATTTTCTCAGGAAGTACTGAACAGATTTACACCATTTAAGCAAAAGGCACGAGTCTGAACTGAGGACTACCTCTTTGCCAAATTTGGCGTAATTCCGTTCAGCAGTTCGGGCTGTAGCTGCGGCTAAAGGTCCTATGGGAAATTGTATGGGGAAAACACGTTTTGGGACCCCCCTTTTTTCTCGGCCCCCACTACACGAATCATCCCGAGACTTTCAGGATAGGAGCGGACCGGAGCTGGCCAAAAGTTTGAAAATTTCACGAAGATTCGTCAATAGGCGCCAAAGTTATTGGGAATAGAAGGTTGCGGATTTCCTATGGAAAATAGGTCCTAGCTATAACTACCTACAGGCCAGAACGAACTTTCAAGGTCAAAGAAAAGAAAATTACGGAAACGGAAGAACAGAAGGGGTGGGCATGGAGCTACGATCAGGCAAAAAGAAGAAAGAGATATACCAACGCAAGAATTGGAAGAAGCAGCAACAGTAATTAATTTGACTGACCTGATCTTAACACCTGATGAAACCAAGGTACTTTCAATGGGATTTTCATTTTGCAAACGCACTAACTTTAATTACACTCAGACACGAGTTGATTTCTTTAAATACATTAGAAAGCTAAAATTGAAAAAGTTTTTTAGTGTGAAAAGTATTACTCGTAAAGAGAATATGGAAATGCCAAGTGAGGATCCAGTTAATTTGGAGGTCGGTGATATGGAAGTACAATTTGCATGTCAACAATTGATGAGGGAAACAGAAGGGTTGGATGTGGTAGATTCAATTAGTCAAACTGATGACTTATTTTGTTTAAATGTATTTGATAGACCAACTACAACTTTTAAAACAAAATCCACGTTCATACCTAACACCCCAAAAGATGCGATTGATATGTTCTCTGAACTGGTGGTGAAGGATTTGAAGCAACTATCGGTACTATCTAGCAAAGAATTTTTGAGGAATGAAAGTCTGTTTGAAAAAAGGTATCAGGCTGTGATAACTAAGGTTCAAAATAGACAAGATATTGTGGTAAGACAGGCAGACAAGGGAGGAAACCTTGTCCTGTGGTCGTTAGAGGCATCCAACAGTGAAGCCATGACACAGCTTAATGATAAAGAATGCTATCTGAAAGTCCCGCAAAGTAATCTAATCGAGATTAAACACAAATATGTAAAGGAGTTGACCAGATGGCGAGATCTAGGCCTAATCAGTAAGACAGAGTTTCTATTTCTGAAAGTTGAGAACCCGGTGGTACCGATTTTATATTTGATTCCAAAGGTCCACAAGAACAAAGATACACCCCCAGGAGACCTATTATTTCAGCGATTGGCAGCTTATTTGAACCGACCTCCAGATACCTTGATTTGTTTTTACAGACCTTTGTGAGGGCACTCCCCGCATACATACAAGATACAAGAGATTTTTTGAACAGTATAGCGAACTTAAAATGGAGTGAGTCATATTTATTGATCACTTTAGATGTGGTCAGTTTGTATACTAGTATCTCCCATGATGATGGCATAAGGGCAATTAGACACTTTTTAAATCAAAGACCTATCAACATGTATCAACACACGAACATGCTGATTGAAATGTGCAGACTATGTCTAAGTAATAACCATTTCCTGTTTGGTGGCGACACCTACAGGCAGTTACAAGGAACTGCGATGGGCACCTGCTTCGCCCCCAGCTATGCTAATTTGCATATGGGCTGGTGGGAGGAGCAGGTGCTCAAAGTTGAATACAACATTGAGTGGGATACCCATGTAATTAAATGGATACGTTTCATAGACGATCTATTTATAATATGGGACGGCTCCAGGGAATCGGCATATGAGTTTATTGACCGAATCAATGTAAATAATCTCAATTTGAAATTTACTGAGCACATAAGTAATACGAGTGTCATATATTTAGATTTGGAGGTATTTATCTCTCTAGGTAAAATACACACACGAACTTATCGTAAGCCAACTGCAGGTAATACGATATTGCATGCAGAGAGCTTTCATCCTCCAAGCCTTAAAATGAGTATCCCTTATGCGGAAAATCTAAGGATGAAACGTAATTGCAGTGACACAGAATCTCTGGTAGAAGCTCAGGGAGCTCTAACTAGGAGATTTCTACAACGAGGATACACTCCTAAAATTTTGAATCAGGCTAAAGAAAAAGTAAACAAGATATGTAGAGAAACACTATTAAAACCAGATGAAGTGAAGGTAATTGAAAAGAAAAAACAAACACAAGACCAGATCATAATGATTACGGGGTACAGTGCCTACCAGGCTAATGTGAGAGATAGCCTGTGCAGGCACTGGCACCTGATCAAACATGATCAGGTATTACATGACATTGTATCAAGAAGGCCTATGATAACCTTTAATAAAGCAAGATCTATGAGAGAGGATTTATTCAAAATTAGTCCAAGTGTGGAAAAGGGAGGTAAAAACTGGTTACAAACCACCCCAGGTTTCCACAAATGCTTTAAGTGCAAGGCCTGTAAGCATGGTAAAAATGAAAGACAAATAGTATCTCCTCTGTTGAGCAAGCCATGGAAGATAAGAACCTCACTGAACTGCAAAAGTGAATATGTTGTTTATGTACTACAATGCTCATGCCCGAAATTGTATGTTGGGAGCACCATACATATGGTTCATATTCGTATACTTCAACATTTGAGAGCAGTGAAAAATAACGACAAAAACTATGTGGTAGCTCGCCACATTAATGAAGTACATAAGGGGAATATAAATGACCTGTTTTATTTTGCAATAGATCAAATCCCTAAAAATCTGAGAGGTGGCGATAGAGAGAAAAAATTGCGCAAATTAGAGTCTAAGTACATACTCTTATTTAATACCAAAATTCCGAATGGTTTAAATATTGAGGAGGATTTGCATGTACATTTGATATGAAGAAATATTTCTTTCAATCACCCAATTTTTTCAATGATCCATTTCCTGACTTGAATTTTAGAATACATTTTTTTAAATAAAACATTTTTTAACACCAAACAGTAAACACCTAGAAACAACATATAGGTCACATATTGGTTCCAATTGATTTAATAACAAGTCTGTATCATTATGATAAACTAAAGTGGTACACTGAGTCATTTGATGATAATTTAAAATAAAAATCTTTTTTTCGAAATGTCAATGCATGTGCCTATAACAAAACGGAATTGGAACATATAATATCTGCACTAGCAGAATTATATATTGATTTATAATTGCTTATGTCCCTTACAACTCCGTGGAGTTATACTATGATAATGATTATACTTATATTAATTATTATAGGCACTAAATCATCATTTTTATACATTTAGAAAATTTTATAAATATTTTAACTTGTAACACTTTTCCAAAAAAATCTTTTTTTACAAATGCTATTTTGCACAGAAATTAAAAATGTTGCACTATAAATCAGATGTACTGTAATGCACTTGCACTTTATTAATAATGACTCTTTCTAAATTGAATCTGTTTTTTTAAAGGAATCATGGATTGAATATGACTGAATCTTTGGGCACTGGCCCGATACTCCTTTGCAACTGGACATTGTGACTGACTCTATAAAAGAAAAATTAAGGCAATTCATAATATATCACGACTGATATTTTGAACTTTCTGTTACCCTAAAAGCATATTAGGAAATAGCGACTGGTTGTATGAATTTTTTAAAAAAAAAGCATTTTTAAAAAAATCTCAAATGAATTAAGTCTTATAATTTTATAGAGTATTTTTTTATATATATGTAATAGGGAATTCTAATTACTATATATGTGATTTGCTAGTGATTTTAAACTAATGAATTATAAGTTGGTCTGACCAAATGCAAGTGATGATATTGATCTGTGCAGTCTTTTCACTATATCCATTGTATCAAACAAAATATGTGACCTTTTTGGTGTGTTTAAAACTGGTGTTTTTTATTGACTTCCCAGTGTGAGAAAGGCAAGTGTGCCGAAACGCGTCAAGCTGATTAAATAAACTTAAGCTGAATGGTGAAGCTCACCCAAGTGTCGGAGTCTGATTTCTGCGGTGAAATTGGAGGTGGTTTGAATATATATATATATATATATATATATATATATATATATATATATATATATATATATATTCACTGAAAAAACCATAGGTTTCACACATGTTATAGTTAGCGGAAATTTTACTGATAAAAAACCAATGAAATTCCCCCGTTATAGTTAGTGCAGGCAACTATAACTCACGCGACCGCAATCCTCTGCTGATGCTAATACTGTATTTAGACACTTATTTGCCCATGTCTTCTTCCATACATTTTTAGCTATACATATATTACAAATATTTTTTTTTCATAAAGACACATATGTCATCAGCAGAAGATTGCGGTCGCGTGAGTTATAGTTGCCTGCAGTAACTATAACGGGGGAATTTCATTGGTTTTTTATCAGTAAAATTTCCGCTAACTATAACATGTGTGAAACCTATGGTTTTTTCAGTGAATTTGCAAGGTTTTTTAAATGCTAATTCCTAACTATAACGTGTGTGAAACCTATGGTTTTTTCAGTGAATTTGTACGGTTTTTTAAATGCTAAGTTACTTTACGCCATTCGTGGCGTGCGCGCCCACTTAACGCAGTTCGTTCTGTGCGCGCACGGTGCGCTTCGCGCATCGCGCGCCCACTTTACGCAGTTAGTGCCATGCACGCACGGTGGGCACGCGGTGCGCTACGCGCACCGCGTGCCCACGTTACGCTAGATGGGCCATGTATCTAGCGTAACGCCCACGTTACGCTAGATGGGCCATGTACGCACGATGCGCTTCGCGCACCGTGCGCACATGGAGGACATATGATGTACTTCGTTTTAAAAGGTAATATTTTAATTTTTCGTATATTTTTTTTTTTTTTTATATATTTTAGTTTATTTCACCGGTTATAAGCCATTCACAATTGGGGGCCTTCGGCCACCAATTGCACACGGGGTGGAGAGAGTGTGGATGATTTTTTTTTTTTTCGAATTTTTTACCGTACGCGTACGGTAAGCGTAATCGGCGAAATTACCGAAAAAATGAAAATTCCGTTTTTGGCCTTGGGGGATCTTTGGGGACTCCCTCACCATGCCTATGTGTGTGGGAGCTGTCGAAACAGCCCCTTTACATGTTTTTGGGCTTTAAATCACTCTCAGTGCGAGAGAGAAAATGGCGGCCGCCGCTTCCTGGTTTCGGCCGATTCGAATGTTTACTAAGATCTAAGAGCCAATCAGAATCGCGCTCGCGCACGCCACCGTATGCGTACGGTAAGCGTACCATAAGCGCACCGTAAGCTGGCTCAGATATATATATTGATTTAAAGGCTATTTTCTCAGAATCTACTGAACAGATTTACACCAAACCTACAAAAGGCACTTCCTTGACCTGAGGACTACCTCTCTGCCAAATTTCTAGTAATTCTGTTCAGCCGTTCGGGCTGTAGCCCTGTCTAAAGGTCCTATGGAAAAATGCATGGGAAAAACGCGTTTTGGGACCCCCCTTTTATCTCAGCCCCCACTTGACGAATCCCCCCGAGACTTTCAGGGTAGGAGCGGAGCGTAGCGCCCCACCTATTTTGAAAAATTCGCGAGGATTCGTCGACCGGCGCAAAAGTTATTCAAAATAGAATGTTGCGGATTTCCTATGGAAATGTGGTCCTAACTATAACTACCTACTGGCGACCGCCAGTAGGTAATATATATATATATATATATATTCAATGAAAAAAACAGAGGTTTCACACACGTTATAGTTAGCTGGACATTTTACTCGTAAAAAACCAATGAAATTCCCCCGTTATAGTTAGTTCAGCTAACTATAACTCGCGCGCCCGCAATCCACTGCTGATGACGTCACATATTACATCACTCATGACATGGTCAGTGACATCACTGATGACACCACTGATGACATCTCAAATGACATCACTGATGACATCACTGATGACATCATCTAGTGAGAATGTGTTTTTGAAAAATTTCAATATGTTTAATATATATAGGGAAAGGCCTGTTTAAGAATGAGTGGGTGTACAAGTGTGTAAATGGATGATTTTCTGTGGTGCATAACATGATTCTTTAAGTTAGTCATTAAATGTATCCTACTGCAGACTAGTGAGTAAACTGTGTAAATGTATGTATGTGTCTGTATGTTGGTGTATAAGTGGCTGCATGGTTTTGAGAACAGCTATATGAGTGTCTATATGAGTTATTGATTGCTTGTGTGAGTATCTGTATGGGTTCATGAGTGTTTGTGTGGGTAGGGTGTGTGTTACTCTGTGCATAGATGTGTGAGTGGGTGATTCTATGGGTGCATGGTTTTAAGAGTGCATCTGTGAGGGACTGTATGGTTGGATGAGTGTATGTATGGGTGTGTTAGGGATTGAATGTATATCTCAGTGGTACATGTGTGACTAACTACATATGTGAAAGGCAGTATATATGCGTGTAAGAGTATATAAGTGGGTGATTGTGAGAGTGTGTGCTTGTGAGAGTGCCTGTATGGATGAGTGTGTGCTTGTATCAATGATTCTCTAAGAGCGTAAGAATGTGATACTATTTATATGAGTAAGTGAACTTGAGTGTGTTTCACTGCCTAGGTGAGTAAATGGGAGTGTGATTATTTGCATGATTGAGTAAGTGTGAGAGCACCTCTATGGATGATTGGTAGTGTGTGAGTGTCTATATATGTGTGTGTATAAATTCATATGATACTTTTGTATGAAGTGACTGTACAGGTGAGTGTGTGGAGGTGTATGTAGACCTAAGAGTTAATAATTGGGTATGTAGTTATTGGTATTGCAGTATGTATGGTTTTGAGAATGGAACTCTTAAATTTTTAGTCGGTGTATCAAAGGTTATATTAGAGTGTGAGAAGATGTGCTACTCTATCACAAGGATGATGTCATCAGTGATGTTATCAGTGATGTCATTTGAGATGTCATCAGTGATGTCATCAGTGATGTCACTGACCATGTCATGAGTGATGTAATATGTGACGTCATCAGCAGTGGATTGCAGGCGCGCAAGTTATAGTTAGCTGAACTAACTATAACGGGGGAATTTCATTGTTTTTTTACGAGTAAAATGTCCAGCTAACTATAACATGTGTGAAACCTCTGGTTTTTTCAGTGAATTTGCAAGGTTTTTTAAATGCTAATTCCTAACTATAACGTGTGTGAAACCTATGGTTTTTTCAGTGAATTTGCAAGGTTTTTTAAATGCTAATTCCTAACTATAACGTGTGTGAAACCTATGGTTTTTTCAGTGAATTTGTACGGTTTTTTAAATGCTAATTTTTGTATTTTTTACTTATATTTTTTAAATATTTCTTTTTTTAAAACTTCCCTATGTATACATTTATATATTATCTGTATCCTTTAATTTGGTGTGGCTCATTTTTTTTTAAAGTTTTAATTAAGATAAAGTTGAAGAGCATAGTTAATATCTTCTATTAAGTTATGTCCACTTTTTTTTATTTTTTATATAAATTCTTGGGGAGCGCGCACCTAGTACGTTTGCATACATTTTTCATGAATTCCGGCGTACGTTATTTACGTACGCATACATACGTTTTACTGCGCGCTCGGAGCGCGCACCTAGTACGCATGCGTACGTACGCATGCTTACGTGCGTCGTACGTACTCCACGCGGTACACTTCCGTATACGCGTAGAGTTCGCGCGCTGACATTTACGCATACGCGCGTGCTGCGTATGCGCGTTACGTACGCGCATAGTACGTAAGCGCATGCGCGCATATGCATACGCGCATGCGTAATTGTACCGTGCGCGCAGGTAGCTTGCTCGGTGCGCGCACCTCGGGGTATGTGATGAATAAAACAACACTTCTAATTGGTTTTCATTACTTTCAGTTTCATATTGTTTCAATACCACACCCAATCCCCTCATGGCAAGTCATGTGATGAAGAAACATCACTTTTCATTGGTTCAAAGTACTTTTAGTTCCAGATTCTTCCAAAATCACACCCACCCCCCCTCATTGTTAGTTCTGATTCCCTAGGAGAAGGAGCTAATCTGTGTGTTGAGATACAATGGCAGAGCAGCAGCCATCTTCTGAGAGTGAACAGGACACTCTTGAGAGACAGAGGCAGCGGAAGCAGGAAGACTCCTTTATATGGCAGTTTTTCACTTTTCCAGAGGGACAAAAGAAGGTGAATGCACCAAAGGTCACCTGCAAACTGTGTCAGCGCGTCTTGTCACGTGGGAATCCTAACAAGAATTATTCTTTTAGTATTCATACTATGACGAGGCACGTTGAAAAAATGCATCCAGTGACTTTTCGTCGAGCTTCTGGAGCAAACCCTCCACCTGCTCAGCCGACGACATCTGCAGCAGCTCAGCCGAGCACATCTTCGGCAGCTCAGGCAAGCACTTCTTCTGCAGTGGTGCCTTCACCTTCTACCATACCTCTGGATATTCGTCCTTGTTTTTTGAGGATGAGTACACACTGCATGGATTGTGGTCGTCTTATTACTTTGGGTGAGAGCAGTATTGATCTCATTCAAAGAAAATTTGAGGAGCATCCTTGCGAGAGGCCATCATTTTCTTATTTTTTTTTCGTTTTTCTCTTCCTCTGTCCCTACATTAACTCAAGGGCTCTTTTTAGAGCCACCTAAAATCAAAACACCACAACTTGTTTTTTAGAATCTATTTCTTTTTTTTTTTTTAGAGTGCACGCACCCAGCGTGCAACCAATGGGTTTTAAAAAAAAAAAAAAAAATCATTTTTTTTCACCTTTAGTAAACCTTCAGGAACTCCCTGAGAAAGAGAGGGGAGTGGCAAAGTAATTAAAAAAGAGATGGTGTACATTTCACAGATGAACGGAAGACAGTCTTCCTATTAAACTTTAAACTCTGCATCAGTATTTATGTATAGGTACCCAAAAATAATAATAGCTCATTTTAGTGCTGCATTTGAATTGGCTGTATTTACAAGGAGAGGAAAAGACACACAGAGAGGCTTATCCTCTCCTTGTAAATATGGAGGAGCACCCTGCACCACTAGTTCGTCAATTAAATTGACGTAGTGGTGGCGCAGGTGGCTTGTAAATGTGCCCCAGAGATGTTAAGGAAATTAAGGGTAAAACAGACAAACCAAGAGTGACAGATACAGACACAGAGAGCAAACAACTGACAAGGAGTAAGGCAGTTAAAAAGACTAAGACATATGGATACAGAAAAAGAAACATGGATGAAAAATTAGTGATGGAGGTAGTAAAGGTAGGGGAGTAGTATAGAAGGAGTGAGGAAGTTACAAAAGAGTAGTAAAGCAGGAAGAGAGAGTGAGAAGAGAAATGAGAAAAGTAGAGTAAGGAGAGGTGAAGAAAAGGAAGCATGAAACGAAACCAGTGACACATACAGATATGTTAAACTTACCTGACCATCAAAATAAATAATTTAGAATTAAATGTTTTTATTCAATTGCAAAGATAACTGAATAACATCTTCTAAATTTTCTTTCTAGTTCTGAAAAAAAGAAAAAAAGTATTAATATTCAACAATACACTTTATTAAACAGTACATGTTTTTCTTATTTAGCAAAGCAATGTTTTGCCCTTTTTTTGCTGTTTTCAGAATGTTTTGATTTTCACTGAAAATAGTGAAATCAATTGTATTCATCATTTAACAGCGGGCAAAAAAAAAACAATCTGAAAGATTGTTTAAAAAAGCCCCAAATGTATCCTCACTAAAACATACTTTAATAGAAAAGTTAAAAATACCTTTTAAGAAGAATAACATTTTCCAAAAAATAACGTCTGTAAACCTTGTTGCAAAAGAACATTTTCCAAAATAATATCTGTCAAAGAAGTCCACAATTGTTTGTTTTACCTTTCCTTACGGCCAAATGTTAAGTTTAAAATCTCTTTTGAGCGAAATATCCAATTTAAATCCTTTTAAATTATAATAATGCTTTCTTCCAATGATGATGTTAGTATTTAAAATTTGGGTTTCAGAAAAATTAGGTAACAATTGGGTAAATCATAAGGCAAACGTTGCTTGAAAATCAATTGAGAATCATTACACAGTGTCCATCCTTTTTCACATTTAAGATAAACTGTGTAATGACCAGAAGTTATAGAAGGTCCATCATGAAAAATTATTGCAACTGCAACAAAAGTTTTTCCAGATATTGATAATTGTTGTCCTGTAAACTTCTTTATTAAAGTGTCCAATTTTGAACCATCAGCTCTACAACGTTGCATCATTAAAATTACATACTGTCCATATTTCTTTAAAAATAACGTTGACAACATGTCTGATTTACATTGAGAGCTTTCCATGTTGTGATTAGCATCTTTAACTAATTTACTAAAAGTCACTGTTTTACTCTCTGGTAATGGTAAATATATGAACCTTTCAGAATCAACATTACTACTGCTTGTGTTCATACAGTTATCACAACAATGTTCCCATTTATAAGAGACACCAAATACATTTTCTACTTCTACCCCTTCATCTTCCAGTACCATCAGGATATACATCAAGAATTCCTGTGCATCTTGCTGGACATTTTGTGTAAACTGTGTACGTCCAGAACATACATCTAAAAGATTCCTAACATCAGAAGCACTTTCTATTTTAGTTTTATCATTACTCAGCCTCTCATAGAGGAGACTCAGCAAAGGACAGAATCTTTTTTCATGATTTAGTGTTATCTGCTCTTGAAAAAATTCAAGATAAAATACAACATTCAGCACTACATTTGCGTAGCAGTTGACACCAGAGCTATTTTCAAAATGACAACCAACAACCTCTTCCACACTGTCCTTTTTCTTTTTGCTTGCAGTCACATCACTATCTTTTTGTTTTCTCTTCTGTACATCCTCATTACAGATATCCTCAAATCTCCTTTTCCGACAAACAACACGTTTTTCAAACACAGGATACTGACCTAAATGAGGAGCATAGCTTCTTCTTATTCTATTATACTCCTTTACACAGTTTGCATCAGCACTTACTTTTGAGTCATCAAAGTCTATCATGAAAAAACCAGATCATTTTTTCACACGTGACAAAGCAACATATGCCATACCTTCTTTAAACACACTAGATCCAATGTTTACAAAAGCACTATCTACAGTTAATCCTTGAGACTTGTGAATAGGTACAGCATATGCTAGAGAAAATGGAAACTGCTTCCTACGCACATATAAGTCTTTCACAAGCAAGAAACGAACTGAACAACGACAAATGTCTTTAACCTCTTGTATCTGATCAAATTTTATTTTTAAACATTCAATTCCAACTTTTTTCTGGTAATTAATAAAACCCACAACTCTTCCCATAGCTCCATCCACTAAACCTTTCTCTACATCCAAATTCCGTCTTAAAATTACTCTACAGTTCATACACACATAAAGATTCTTTTCCAAACCTGCTGTTTTTGAAATGTTTTTCTCCAGAGAATCCAATTTAGTACCCAATTTGCCTGTCAATATAACAGTTATTCGTTCATGTTCTATTTTATCCACAGCTTCCATTTTTACAATCTCTTCATTTTCCAATTTCAAAAGTTCTTGATTGAATACAGAACATTCATGTAGTGTTGGCATTAAGCAGATTACAGTATTTTTTTCTGCAATTTCCTTGTATATTTTCTCTGGAACTATTTGTTCTGTTGGAAACAAATTACTCAGCAATCGACTCTGTAATGCTTTTCTGCCATGTTCTGTGAGTAGTCCAATTCTTATATCTTTCAGAATACTTGCATAGTCCTCATCATTTGCTTGCCTCATATTGGTAATGAGTTCCTTATACTCAAAATATGTCCAAATATTTACATTGCCTATACTTCCTAATGACTTTTTTGTGTCTTCATGTGTAAGTGTATGGAATACCGGTTGTCCTTTAACTGGAGTAAGTTGCAAAAGATCTCCAAAAACTATGACGTGTTTTCCTCCAAATAGGACGTCAAAGTCTGTCTTCAGAATTTGCTGCATTCTTAAATGCACAAAGGCAAGCATTAAGTTTGATACCATGCTTACCTCATCAATATTCAGTACTTTAATTTTCTTCAATACTCTTGAAACTTCCAAGCATGCTTCTCCTGCAAGTTTGTGGTACTGTATTTTGTTCTCATGCTCTACTGGTAACATTAGCAAACGATGTAAGGTAACTCCTTTGATGTTATACGCTGCTAACCCAGTTGGAGCAGTAACAACACAAGACAAAATGGAATCCATTTTCTTCTGTAGGTAGCTTCTAATTACATTAATTAAGAAACTTTTTCCAGTTCCTGCTTGTCCACTTACATACATTCTCATTGGTTCAAAAGATGTGCATGAGCACTCTTTATTTTCATGTAGTAATCCGTGATCAATTTTTTGTCTGACTTCTTCATAAATTTGTTTTTGTTCTTCATTCAGTTGCTCCTCCAAATATGTTAAGTCTACTAAATCTTCCTGAGCTTGATTCATAGCTGTTTCCACTTCGTTCATAGCTATTGCTGCTTCATTTTCGATGATCGGTTGTCCTAGAGGATCTTGACTGAATGTCTCAGAACTTTGACTGTCTTGAGAACTGTCTCTAGCTACTTCAGCTGCAATTGTTGCTTCTTGTTCAATTTCTTCATTTAACATTTGAACATAAGTTGTGAAAGTACTGCATTCTATGGTATCTTTGCTAGCATTGAAGGAATCTTCATAGCTCTGAAATTCTCCAAGTAGTTCCTCCTCTGAACGCCATGGTTTAAACAGCTGCAAAAGTGCCAAGTAGTAAAATTCCTTTTTATCAGGAGTGTCGCAACTCAGCTTCCGGTGATTTATCAAACTTCCTTTTGTTTGCTTCACCAAACATCCTTCCTCACCAATGACTTTATATTTTCCATTGTTGATATCTTCTGTGACATTCCGTTTAAAAATAAAGTTCTGCAGCACTTCATAGAGACACATGTTCTCAAGGTGATGACTTCTTTGTGGATAATATGTGTCCAACATGTTTGTTCTTAAAATGTCTGTACTTTCTGGTTCGAACTCTGCTAAATATTTAATTTCTCGAATAGATTTCAGTACCCGATTTCGCATTCCTGCAAGGCCTAAACTTGCCCAAATTATTCTTCTGGATTTTGAGTACAGACTTGCAGATGATAACCTATCTGAGCATTCGTAGGATCCAATTTCTCGATGCGATAACATCTTTAAACTGAAACTGTATAGCTTCCTACTGACAGTCTTCTCGTGAGAAATCTCTTCCCACATTTCCTTCAATTCCGTTTTCTCAGATTTAGTGATGTAAGATGTGACATAGCGAGCAACAGCAATAGAATTGTCAGCCAAATACTGTATATCCATGTTAGCATTCCACATGGATAAAATGACTGGGTTGTAGTCATTTATATATTTTGACTCTTCTTTTCTTCTTAGGTTGTAGGTATTCTTAGGCGATTTTCTTGTAATAGTATGTCGCACAGCTGACATAAAACTGTTTACTCTTCCTTTTGAAAGAACAGGTCGTGGAAATCCAAATCGACATTTTGTGTAGAATCTATCTTTACTCTTTTACTTTCGTCGACAGTATTTTCCACACCGATGACTTTGGAAACGTAAAAGTTGCTCTTTGAAATTTTTCTCTTCTGTGCTTTTAGGTATAGCACATGTTGCATATCCTTCGATGAAACTTAAAACTGCATCATCAGAATCTGTTCCAAATTTTGGAGCATCCTTGATCCACAACAGCATATTAATATGAGGAGCACCTCTGGCTTGGTACTCTTTTCTCCAAAAGAAATCCACAACTTCTCCAAGAGGTGGATTTTTTTTATTGCAGATGAAGGATATCATAGCCTCAAATCTATGATTGAAATATCTACAAACATTAACTGGATCCAATGAGCACAATTCTCCTGCTGTCTTGTATTGAATGTTTTCAATATTTGAATTTGCCTCTTGAAGAAAATTCAGAAGATCATCCCAAGCGTACTCAGCACAGCTTAGGGTAAGGAACCATGTAGGAGTTCCTAAATTCCGTAACATACATTTCAATTCTCCATGGCGTCGGTACCAATATTCATTCGTCCCATGCTGACAAGCCATCAAATTGATCAATTGAGATTCCAAATGATCATCTCGCTGTTGCACTTTGTTCATAAAATCCTTTGCAGTCACATTATGTAGATGTACTCCAGTTTTCAAAATGTGATTTACTGCATAAGATAGTGCTGACAAGTCACTTTCAAATAAAAGATGGAACAAATAAGGAATACTTTGACGAAATCTCGGATCTTCTGCATATAGTCTTGTAGTCCGACACTCAGAAGCAGGAATCTGTACTGGACATTCATCATATCGTCCTCCTTCTCCTGTAGGAAACAGCTGGGGAAAACAACGAGCTTCCAAGCTCTCCTCCCATACACTCACGGGAGTTCCTTGTGCTTTCTTCATCTAAAACAGATCAATAGCGTTTCCCATAACTTCTTTAGAATGTAGAGGATGTATGCTGAAATGCTCATAAATTTCTTCTTCTTTTGACTTATCCACTTTTTCAAGTTGCCCAGTTGGTATTCCTGTGTCTTCTAGTATTTCTTCTTCATCTTCATCCATATAAATGGCTTCATACCATTTATTATTTTTTTTCAAATACAAATATGCTCTTTGTACTTTTCGTACATCCACCAGCTCCTGCCAAATTGTCTTATTCTTTGTAGGTACACCATTAACCAGAATAACTAATGGTTCAGTTTCCAAAGTATCTGCATCAATTGTTTCCATATTTTTTTTCAAATCTAATGGCAAATAGACAACTCTTCTTTTTAAACCTCATTGTAAATCCAAAGGAGGTAATTTACCAGTTTTTGGCTCCATACGCGCTATGGTCTGAAACGGATGGACACATTGAATGAGTATAGACTCATACGTATTTAAATCAGAAAGTTCTGAAGGAATATCAACCAATTCTAAATTATTATGTACAGCTCTAGCTGGCATTCTATTTTCTTCTAACTTGTTATAACAGTATTTACAAATACGCTGATTTTCACCCAAATCAAAACAATTTTCCAGAAATATATATGTTGCAAAATCTATCCACTTATAATTATCTTCATTTTCACTTTTTTTATACAGATCAACATTCCTTGTTTGATTTTTGTAATGGCTTCTCCTGCAACATATACAAGTAATATTTGGTCTTTCATTAGAGATGATAGCAAATTTTGTCATTTCATCATCAAAATTTTTACTAACAGTGAGTTCTACATTCTCTTCCACATTTTCATCAATAACTGTGTAATTTTCTGCACTTTCTTGTTCTGGACCAAAGTAACAAAACTGAATTTCATCAGTAACCTTCACTACATTTGATACAGATCCACGGAACAGAGCATTATTTAACTCATTTAACTTTAGTGCTGGACTTTTAGCAAAATACAATGTTCTCACAAACTTTCTCATTTCAGTATGATGAACAGCCAGCATCCTAAAATGTTGAAAAACACTTTGACACACTTTCCTAGATAGACAAGCCAGAGAATGTCCTTGCAAACGAGTATTCTCTCTCACTCTGCATGGATCTAGTCTTTGAAGCACCTTAATTTTCTGTTTAACAATCTTTTTACTATATTCTCTTAGAAAGTCACGTAATTTATCAATAGATTCCTGACGCACAGTACAAATACTACTACAATTCCAAGTGTACACTGGGGCTTTAGAACGTCTTCCCATAACCTCATCAGCCATCACTTGTTCCTCATTTCTTGGAACCATTTTCTCCTTTTCCATTACACAACCATCCTTAACTTCATAAGCTCTACCATTGGTGTCAACTGCATGCAACAAACTATTACTTTGAAGATAACTCTCTTCATTAAAAAATGGTTCAGTACTTGAACTATGTTTCCATTATCCTAAGAACACTTTACAAAAGTTACTTCTCTTTTGCTTTTGCTTTGTGACTTCATTGCATTCACTAATTTATCTAATCTACGCATCCTGTTCAAAATTAAAATGAATAGTTTTTTTTTATTTCTAAAGCCTTCGTAACAATACTTTCAATACATTTCTTTTTCTTATAAAAATTTTGTTTTTTTCTTATACTTTTTCACATCCTTCAGCAAATTTAACATCACTCTTCTCTGAAACATTTTTCGACGAATGTTTTTAAAATCTATTTTCCGTGTTAAGTCACTCTTCCTAACTTCTGAGTCTATATTAGCATTTTCTTTTTGCTGTCGACTCTGTTGTTGTTTTGTACTTGAAACACTGTTTGAATGTACCTTTCGATCATCTTTTTTTTTTTGAAGATATTTTTTAAAAAATCTTTAGTTTGCTTACCAGAAGACTTTTTCTGTTTTCCAACACGTGCTTCGCCTCCTAATTTTTTTTATCAGTCATCTTCAAATATAGTTGTTGTTTCTTTTCTTTTCTTTTTCTTGACCTTATAGGCATCTTTATATTTTTTCACTGTTGCTCACCAATACCTGCAAAAAACTAAAAAAAAATACCTTTATGTAATTTAAATTCATTAAATTTTTTTTAAAAAAACTTTTCAAATCCTATCACATGAGCTGATCCTTTCCTACGAATCAAACTCTTACAATATAGAAGAAACATGAATTAAATCTCTGACAACAATTCCTGTGTGCACACAGACTCATGGTCTGATTCTAGGCAGAAAGCGATATTTCCTTTGGCAATTTGAAAGCACATTTACTACTGGGGTAGAGCAAGTGATCATTACTGTAACAGCCTGACACATGTTCCTTCTAGTTTAGACAGGCAGAAAAGAGCACATGTCCTAACAGCTCCTTAAGACCATGACCATGTGTTAGAGGGTGACTGATTAGACTAGAGCAAAGGAAATGAGCCTTGGTGATTTTGAATCTGTTTGCGTTACACACTGCTATCTGAAACACCACACTGAGCTGACTATTACACATGGGAGTGTAGCAGAAGCTGTTGTGTGTGTACAAAGAGTGTGTTTCAGGAGACTGTGTATTGTCAGCTGCAAGAGAGATCTGCATGGAGACTCCCACAACTGCATGTAGAGTACAGACATGTGTGTAAGAGTACATGTGTGGTAAGGGTTAATTGGAGTTTTCAACATGTAGGAACCACCTCAGCCATTGCAAGAATTGATGAAAAATCTACCATGCTATTTTCAAATGTGTTTGCATTTGCCTCACATTTTTGAGATACTGATTTCTGCTGAGTGCTAACTAGGGGTGGGCGGAATTTGCGTAATCGCGTTACGCATATCTCCGCGAAACGGTAAAAAATCTCCGCGAACATGCAGAAATTCCGCGAACACGCGGAATTGCTTATTCGCGATACTTTTTTCCTGTTCACAGTTGCTGTTTGCGGGCTCGGGGAGAAATATCTCGCGAACGCGCATTTTGAGAACGCGAACAAGAAAAAATTTCGCGAAGTCGCGGAAAGCAGAATTTTGGGCAATTTCGCGTTCTGCGCGGAACGCGAAATTACCGAAATTCCGCAAATTCCGCGAGCAGAACGGAATTTACCGAACAGGCCTAGTGCTAACCAACACATTGGAAGAAAACAAGCTGGGCCTTTCCTGAATGTGCAAGTTTTACAGAACAACAGCAACACAAATTAAAACACTGACAACAATTCCTGTATGCACCCAGACTCATGATCTGATTCTAGGCAGAAAGCGATATTTCCTTTGGCAATTTGAAAGCACATTTACTACTGGGGTAGAGCAAGTGATAATTACTGTAACAGCCTGACACATGTTCCTTCTAGTTTAGACAAGGCAGAAAGGAGCACATGTCCTAACAGCTCCTTGAGACCATGACCATGTGTAAGAGGGTGAGTGATTAAACTAGAGCAAAGGAAATGAGCCTTGGTGACGTTGAATCTGTTTGCATTACACACTGCTATCTGAAACACCACACAGAGCTGACTATTACGCATAGGAGTGTAGCAGAAGCTGCTGCGTGTGTGCAAAGAGTATGTTTCTGGACATTGTGTATTGTCAGCTGCAAGAGAGATCTGCATGGAGACTCCCACAACTGCATGAAGAGTACAGACATGTGTGTAAGAGTACATGTGTGGTAAGGGTTAATTGGAGTTTTCAACATGTAGGAACCACCTCAGCCATTGCAAGAATTGATGAAAAATCTACCATGCTATTTTCAAATGTGTTTGTATTTGCCTCACATTTTTGAGATACTGATTTCTGCTGAGTGCTAACCAACACATTGAAAGAAAACAAGCTGGGCCTTTCCTGAATGTGCAAGTTTTACAGAACAACAGCAACACAAATTAAAACGCTGACAACAATTCCTGTGTGCACACAGACTCATGGTCTGATTCTAGGCAGAAAGCGATATTTCCTTTGGCAATTTGAAAGCACATTTACTACTGGGGTAGAGCAAGTTATAATTACTGTAACAGCCTGACACATGTTCCTTCTAGTTTAGACAGGCAGAAAGGAGCACATGTCCTAACAGCTCCTTGAGATCTTGACCATGTGTTAGAGGGTGACTGATTAGACTAGAGCAAAGGAAATGAGCTTTGGTGACGTTGAATCTGTTTGCGTTACACACTGCTATCTGAAACAGCACACAGAGCTGACTATTACACATGGGAGTGTAGCAGAAGCTGCTGCGTGTGTGCAAAGAGTGTGTTTCTGGACACTGTGTATTGTCAGCTGCAAGAGAGATCTGCATGGAGACTCTCACAACTGCATGAAGAGTACAGACATGTGTGTAAGAGTACATGTGTGGTAAGGGTTAATTGGAGTTTTCAACATGTAGGAACCACCTCAGCTATTGCAAGAATTGTTGAAAAATCTACCATGCTATTTTCAAATGTGTTTGCATTTGCCTCACATTTTTGAAATACTGATTTCTGCTGAGTGCTAACCAACACATTGGAAGAAAACAAGTTAGGCCTTTCCTGAATGTGCAAGTTTTACAGAACAACAGCAACACAAATTAAAACGCTGACAACAATTCCTGTATGCACACAGACTCATGGTCTCATTCTAGGCAGAAAGCGATATTTCCTTTGGCAATTTGAAAGCACATTTACTACTGGGGTAGAGCAAGTGATAATTACTGTAACAGACTGACACTTGTTCCTTCTAGTTTAGACAAGCACAAAGGAGCACATGTCCTAACAGCTCCTTGAGTCCATGACCATGTGTTAGAGGGTGACTGATTAGACTAGAGTGTTACAAAAAACAAGCTGCCCCTTTCCTGTGCTCACTGTCTCATGGTATGATTATAGGTAGAAAACAGTATTCCTGGGGAAAACAGTATTCCTGGGTGATACTAGTACACATTAACTTATAATGAAGACATACTCCATAATATATAACATGTTCAAGCCACTTAAATATCTTCCTTAACATAAAATGTAAAACACAACTTTTAAAGTGGTAGGAAAATGTACCATACTATTTTCAAATGTGTTTGCATTTTCCTCTCATTGGTCAGTAAATGATTTCTGCTGAATGCTAACCATCACACTTTAAGATAACAAACTACCCTTTTTCTGCGAGTGCAAGGCTAACAGAACAAAAGCAACATGAATTAAATCTCTGTCAACAAATCCTGCGTGCAGACAGACTCATGATGTAATTCTAGTCGCAAAACAATATTCCTCACTGATACCACTACACCTTAACTTACAGTGAAGACATACTCCATAATATCTTACAAGTTCAAGATAGTTAAATATCTTCTAAACCACAAAATGTAAAACACAACTTTAAAACAAGAATGACAATTCTATTATTTATATCAAAATACACCACATACGTCCCCTCTCAAACTCATAACTCACCTTTAAAATTAATTAGTTGAGAAAGAAATGTGGCACTCAAACAGCAGATTATCAGATCCAGAATCTCAGAGCTGTACACCTCTCCCCTCTCTCCACAACCAGTAAATGGCAATTTTTCCCTCTCTTTTTTCCCACATATACATGTTAATGTAAAATCACAGTCCTTCCCACATTTTTTCAAATGGAATCACACATTTCTATTGGTTGCTACTTTCAACCCCTTTGCAAATCATCCCTTCCCCCAACATAACTTCTGCCTGCTACCATAGCAACAGCTCATGGAACACAGGTGTGAGCAGTGAGGTCAGAAGTTCAGCAGAAAATGTTTCAAATCCAAAGAGCAAGACTGCTTGACTTTTCAAACCTAACAGCAAATCCAAAGTAATGTTCAGTGGGAACACATTTTTCTGAACCAACCCAAAAGATGCTTTTAAAAATGTAAACATACAGCCTAGTTTTTAGTGTAGAATGGTTTGAAACAGCCAATGAGTTCTTTTTATTAAAAAAAAGTATTTATGCCTCCATTTTTCAACTGTCTTTCTTTTCATATTGCCATTCTACTGAAAGACACCTCCCGAGTGCATCCTGTTCTCCTTGAAAGATGTTCACAGTGTGGATTGTAGGTCACAGCTATGTCTTCTGGAGTGAAAAATTTGCAGAAAAAAGAGGTATGGTGAGAGACCTTGCTTTGCCAAATGTAGACATTAAATGGATTGGTCAGAGAGGGTTAAAGTGGCACCAATTAATGCCTTTGGTGAAAACCTTTCTACATCTCCCACAGCCTAACCTTATTATTGTGCACTGTGGTGGAAATGACCTAGGCACTTTAACTGGGGTAGGTCTGGAAATGCTTATTAAGGACACCTTTTTGCAATTGATGTCACTTTTTACACAAACTGCCTTTGTATATTCTAATATATGCCAAAGGCAAAAGTGGAACTGGTCCAACCAATTTTGTCCGCAGATTGACAAAGCAAGAAAGCACGTCAATAAGTCTGTTTCTGCTTTCCTCAGAGACTATGGTATGGGTTCTATATACCACAACAACTTGCGTTTCAATGATGAAGGGAACAGAGTCTTCCTCTTGAACTTTAGACTCTGCATCGGTACTTACTTGTAGGTACCAAAAAACACTCAATGAACACAAGGGCTCTTTTTAGAGCCACCTAATATCTAAACACTTAAAAGTGATTTTTTAAAATGTATTTTTAATTTATTTTTTCGGGTGCGCGCTGGGTGCGCGCACCTCGTGATGTTTTTAAGGTTTTTTTGGGTACGCGTAGAGTGCGCGCACCTCGCGATGTTTTTAAAAAAATTAAAATCTTTTTTTTGCCCTTCGTGGTCCTACTGTGCCCCCCTGACAATGACTAGGGGGTCTAGAACTCCCTACCCTGCCCCCTGTTCACGGTCTCCACCTTTCCTTTTTAGTGCGACAGACAAAATGGCGGCCGACACTTCCTGATTTCGACCGATTCGAATGTTTACTGACATCTAACAACCAATCAGAATTACGCTCGCGCACGGCAAGATGTGCGCACAGGGCTTGCTCAGTGCGCGCACGGTACGCGCGTATAGATATTGATATGCTTTTAAATGCTATTTTCTCAGGAAATACTGAAAAGATTTACACCACACCTGCAAAAGGCACTTCCTTGACCTTATGGCTACCTCTCTGCCAAATTTCAAGTAATGCTGTTCAGCCATTCGGGCTGTAGCTGTGTCTAAAGGTCCTATGGAAAAATGCATGGGGAAAATGTGTTTTGGGACCCCCCTTTTTTCTCAGCCCCTGCTTGACGAATCACCCCGAGACTTTCAGGGTAGGAGCTGAACAGAGCGCCCCATTAGTTTTGAAAATTTCACAAGGATTCGTCAACCGGCACCAAAGTTATTCAAAATAGAATTTTGAGATTTCCTATGGAAACACGGCCCTAACTATAACTATCTACTGGCGACCGCCAGTAGATAATATATATTATATACATAGGAAGTGTTCATACACGAAACGCGTCAGGCTCTGGAAAATCGAAGACTTTTGTGCTGCTCCAGCTGATTTCCTCACAGCATCCTTCAATAAAGATCGTTTGGCGAAAAACCTACCTGTAGTGTGGCTTTCTCCTCGACAGGCAAACTCTGTTCTTGATGTTAGTGGCACCGCCTGAGCCACGAGAAAGCTCCGATGCAGTTTGCATTCCTGCAGCGACGCCAACCGACGCCGCTGCCTTGGGAGCAGGTGCCTGTTGTTGAAGGGTAATACATGCAGCGAGGACTTGAGGCGGACTCCACAACCCACTGTGGTATTATTTATTTTCACTGTGCACCAACGGCATGTCAGCTCACTGAAGCAAGAAATGGCACTACCAAGACCAGAAAGCCACGGGGGTGGCTACACCCACTCTGGGCGGGGAAAGAAGATGTATTTAGCCAAAATTGCCGTGCCTTGAGTTTGCAATTCCACGCCTCTGAGGAAGTGTTCATACACGAAACGCGTCAGGCTCTGGAAAATCGAAGACTTTTGTGCTGCTCCAGCTGATTTCCTCACAGCATCCTTCAATAAAGATCGTTTGGCGAAAAACCTACCTGTAGTGTGGCTTTCTCCTCGACAGGCAAACTCTGTTCTTGATGTTAGTGGCACCGCCTGAGCCACGAGAAAGCTCCGATGCAGTTTGCATTCCTGCAGCGACGCCAACCGACGCCGCTGCCTTGGGAGCAGGTGCCTGTTGTTGAAGGGTAATACATGCAGCGAGGACTTGAGGCGGACTCCACAACCCACTGTGGTATTATTTATTTTCACTGTGCACCAACGGCATGTCAGCTCACTGAAGCAAGAAATGGCACTACCAAGACCAGAAAGCCACGGGGGTGGCTACGCCCACTCTGGGCGGGGAAAGAAGATGTATTTAGCCAAAATTGCCGTGCCTTGAGTTTGCAATTCCACGCCTCTGAGGAAGTGTTCATACACGAAACGCGTCAGGCTCTGGAAAATCGAAGACTTTTGTGCTGCTCCAGCTGATTTCCTCACAGCATCCTTCAATAAAGATCGTTTGGCGAAAAACCTACCTGTAGTGTGGCTTTCTCCTCGACAGGCAAACTCTGTTCTTGATGTTAGTGGCACCGCCTGAGCCACGAGAAAGCTCCGATGCAGTTTGCATTCCTGCAGCGACGCCAACCGACGCCGCTGCCTTGGGAGCAGGTGCCTGTTGTTGAAGGGTAATACATGCAGCGAGGACTTGAGGCGGACTCCACAACCCACTGTGGTATTATTTATTTTCACTGTGCACCAACGGCATGTCAGCTCACTGAAGCAAGAAATGGCACTACCAAGACCAGAAAGCCACGGGGGTGGCTACGCCCACTCTGGGCGGGGAAAGAAGATGTATTTAGCCAAAATTGCCGTGCCTTGAGTTTGCAATTCCACGCCTCTGAGGAAGTGTTCATACACGAAACGCGTCAGGCTCTGGAAAATCGAAGACTTTTGTGCTGCTCCAGCTGATTTCCTCACAGCATCCTTCAATAAAGATCGTTTGGCGAAAAACCTACCTGTAGTGTGGCTTTCTCCTCGACAGGCAAACTCTGTTCTTGATGTTAGTGGCACCGCCTGAGCCACGAGAAAGCTCCGATGCAGTTTGCATTCCTGCAGCGACGCCAACCGACGCCGCTGCCTTGGGAGCAGGTGCCTGTTGTTGAAGGGTAATACATGCAGCGAGGACTTGAGGCGGACTCCACAACCCACTGTGGTATTATTTATTTTCACTGTGCACCAACGGCATGTCAGCTCACTGAAGCAAGAAATGGCACTACCAAGACCAGAAAGCCACGGGGGTGGCTACGCCCACTCTGGGCGGGGAAAGAAGATGTATTTAGCCAAAATTGCCGTGCCTTGAGTTTGCAATTCCACGCCTCTGAGGAAGTGTTCATACACGAAACGCGTCAGGCTCTGGAAAATCGAAGACTTTTGTGCTGCTCCAGCTGATTTCCTCACAGCATCCTTCAATAAAGATCGTTTGGCGAAAAACCTACCTGTAGTGTGGCTTTCTCCTCGACAGGCAAACTCTGTTCTTGATGTTAGTGGCACCGCCTGAGCCACGAGAAAGCTCCGATGCAGTTTGCATTCCTGCAGCGACGCCAACCGACGCCGCTGCCTTGGGAGCAGGTGCCTGTTGTTGAAGGGTAATACATGCAGCGAGGACTTGAGGCGGACTCCACAACCCACTGTGGTATTATTTATTTTCACTGTGCACCAAC
The DNA here is from genome assembly GCF_964204655.1 of Triturus cristatus. Lineage (NCBI taxonomy): Eukaryota > Metazoa > Chordata > Amphibia > Caudata > Salamandridae > Triturus > Triturus cristatus. The sequence goes on along the minus strand of NC_140592.1, from coordinate 595,204,428 downwards.
GGCATGTCAGCTCACTGAAGCAAGAAATGGCACTACCAAGACCAGAAAGCCACGGGGGTGGCTACGCCCACTCTGGGCGGGGAAAGAAGATGTATTTAGCCAAAATTGCCGTGCCTTGAGTTTGCAATTCCACGCCTCTGAGGAAGTGTTCATACACGAAACGCGTCAGGCTCTGGAAAATCGAAGACTTTTGTGCTGCTCCAGCTGATTTCCTCACAGCATCCTTCAATAAAGATCGTTTGGCGAAAAACCTACCTGTAGTGTGGCTTTCTCCTCGACAGGCAAACTCTGTTCTTGATATATATATATATATATATATATATATATATATATATATATATATATATCCAAAACAGAGTTACCCCATTTAGAAGAGCCAACTTGCAGGTACTTCGTTTATTGTGCAAATTATCAGCGCAGTGGAGGGAAACAAAATCCAAATATGTTGGTGAGCCTGACGCGTTTCATGCTTCTCGAGCATTTCTTCAGAGGGTTGAGTGCACTTTTCATGGAGCACCGGCTTATTAAATTCTAAACACCTGCCCCAGTGGGCATTGGCTCTCCCAGAGCCTGCTGGTGTTTGTAGTTCAAATCGTTTTGCTGCAGTGAGCTGCTCCCATAAAAATGTCAATGTTCTAAGAAAATATTACCACTGTGGGTCTGGAAATCGTTCCACTGCCTCTGGGCTGTATATTTAAAAACCTGCACACACGGCCTTCCTGCCCTCAGCGCTGCCTGCCAGGTGACTGCAGCTCGGTCCACTTCTATGTGGCAGGGCTCTTCCCCGACCGGGATTGGGCCGTGACACCAATCCAAAACAGAGTTACCCCATTTAGAAGAGCCAACTTGCAGGTAGGTAAAAATCTTCGTTTATTGTGAAAATTATCAGCGCAGTGGAGGGAAACAAAATCCAAATATGTTGGTGAGCCTGACGCGTTTCATGCTTCTCAAGCATTTCTTCAGAGGCTTGAGTGCACTTTTCATGGAGCACCGGCTGATTAAATTCTAAACACCTGCCCCAGTGGGCGTTGGCTCTCCCAGAGCCTGCTGGTGTTTGTAGTTCAAATCGTTTTGCTGCAGTGAGCTGCTCCCATAAAAATGTCAATGTTCTAAGAAAATATTACCACTGTGGGTCTGGAAATCGTTCCACTGCCTCTGGGCTGTATATTTAAAAACCTGCACACACGGCCTTCCTGCCCTCAGCGCTGCCTGCCAGGTGACTGCAGCTCGGTCCACTTCTATGTGGCAGGGCTCTTCCCTGACCGGGATTGGGCTGTGAAACAAATCCAAATCAGAGTTACCCCATTTAGAAGAGCCAACTTGCAGGTAGGTAAAAATCTTCGTTTATTGTGCAAATTATCAGCGCAGTGGAGGGAAACAAAATCCAAATATGTTGGTGAGCCTGACGCGTTTCATGCTTCTCGAGCATTTCTTCAGAGGCTTGAGTGCACTTTTCATGGAGCACCGGCTGATTAAATTCTAAACACCTGCCCCAGTGGGCGTTGGCTCTCCCAGAGCCTGCTGGTGTTTGTAGTTCAAATCGTTTTGCTGCAGTGAGCTGCTCCCATAAAAATGTCAATGTTCTAAGAAAATATTACCACTGTGGGTCTGGAAATCATTCCACTGCCTCTGGGCTGTATATTTAAAAACCTGCACACACGGCCTTCCTGCCCTCAGCGCTGCCTGCCAGGTGACTGCAGCTCGGTCCACTTCTATGTGGCAGGGCTCTTCCCCGACCGGGATTGGGCCGTGAAACAAATCCAAAACAGAGTTACCCCATTTAGAAGAGCCAACTTGCAGGTAGGTAAAAATCTTTGTATATTGTGCAAATTATCAGCGCAGTGGAGGGAAACAAAATCCAAATATGTTGGTGAGCCTGACGCGTTTCATGCTTCTCAAGCATTTCTTCAGAGGCTTGAGTGCACTTTTCATGGAGCACCGGCTGATTAAATTCTAAACACCTGCCCCAGTGGGCATTGGCTCTCCCAGAGCCTGCTGGTGTTTGTAGTTCAAATCGTTTTGCTGCAGTGAGCTGCTCCCATAAAAATGTCAATGTTCTAAGAAAATATTACCACTGTGGGTCTGGAAATCGTTCCACTGCCTCTGGGCTGTATATTTAAAGAGTTGGCTCTTCTAAATGGAGTAACTCTGTTTTGGATATATATATATATATATATATATATATATATATATATATATATATATATATATATATATATATATATATATATTACCTACTGGCGGTCGCCAGTAGGTAGTTATAGTTAGGACCCCTTTTCCATAGGAAATCCGCAACATTCTATTTTGAATAACTTTGGCGCCGGTTGACGAATCCTCGCGAATTTCTCAAAATAGGTGGGGCGCTACGCTCCGCTCCTACCCTGAAAGTCTCGGGGGGATTCGTCAAGCAGGGGCTGAGATAAAAGGGGGGTCCCAAAACGCGTTTTCCCCATGCATTTTTCCATAGGACCTTTAGAACGAGCTACAGCCCGAACGGCTGAACAGAATTACTCGAAATTTGGCAGAGAGGTAGTCCCTAGGTCAAGGAAGTGCCTTTTGTAGGTTTGGTGTAAATCTGTTCAGTAGATTCTGAGAAAATAGCCTTTAAATCAATATATATATCTGAGCCCGCTTACGGTACGCTTACCGTACGCTTACCGTAAGCGTACGGTGGCGTGCGCGAGCGCGATTCTGATTGGCTCTTAGATCTTAGTAAACATTCGAATCGGCCGAAACCAGGAAGCGGCGGCCGCCATTTTGTGTATTTCACTCTGAAAAAAAGAGTGAAAACAAGAAAAGGGGGCAAAGAGGAGAGTAACAGATCTCCTTACATTTGTGAGGGGGTCAAAGAAGGACTGTAAAGTACAAAAAAAACATTTATTGTTTTTTTAAAAAATCACGGGGTACGCGTACGGTAAGCTTACGGTAAGCGTACGGAAGAAAAATGGCGTGCGCGAGCGAGATTCTGATTGGCCCTTAGATCTTAGTAAACATTCGAATCGGCCGAAACCAGGAAGCGGCGGCCGCCATTTTGTGTATTTCACTCTGAAAAAAAAGAGTGAAAACAAGAAAAGGGGGCAATGAGGAGAGTTACAGACCCCCTAACATTTGTAAGGGGGTCAAAGAAGGACAGAAAAGTAAAAAAAAAACATTTATTGATTTTTTTAAAAATCGCGGGGTACGCGTACGGTAAGCGTACGGTAAAAAAAATAAATAAATAAATAAATGAAATGCAGAATTAAGAGTTTAGATATTAGGGAGCTCTAAAAAGAGCTGTTGTGTTTATGAAGTCATTTTTTTAAGTGGTACTTACAAGTAAGTACCGATGCAGAGTCTAAGGTTCAAAAGGAAGACTCTGTTCCCTTCATCATTGAAGTGCACACCATCTCCTCTATAAATGTCTTGCATGTCATAACGCAAGTTGTTGTGGTAAATGGCACCCATACCATAGTCACGGAGGAAAGCAGAAACAGATTTGTTGACGTGCTTTCTTGCTTTGTCAATCTGCGGACAGAAATGATTGGACCACTTCCATTTTTGCCTTTGGCATATGTTGGAAAACACAAAGGCAGTTTTAGGGAAAAGTGAAAATAGTTGTGCAAAGGTGTCCTTCATAAGCATTTCCAGACCTACCCCAGTCAAAGTGCCTAGGTCATTGCCACCACAGTGCACTATTATGAGGTCAGGGTGTTGGATTTGCATGAAGGATTTCACCAATGGCATCAACTGGTGCCACTTTAACCCTCTCTGACCAATCCATTTAATGTCTACATTTGGCAAAGCAAGGTCTCTCACCATATCTGTTTTCTCTGCAAACTTTTCACTCCAGAAGACATAGCTGTGCCCTACAATCCACGCTGTGAACATCTTCAAAGGAGAACTGGATGCACTCAGGAGGTGTCTTTCAGTAGAATGGCAATATGAAAAGAAAGACAGTTTGGAAATGGAGGCATACATATTTTTTTCAAAACAAAAAGAACTGATTGGCTGTTTCATACCATTCTAGAATAAAAACTAGGCTGTATGTGTAAATTAACAGAAGCATGTTTTGTATTGGTACAGAAAAATGTGTTACCAAAGAACAGTACTATGGATTTGCTGTTAGGTTTGAAAAGTCAAGCACTCTTGCTCTGTGGAATTGAAACATTGTGTGGCGAACTTCTGACCTAACTCCACACAGCAGTGTTCCATGAGCTGTTGCTATGGTAGCAGGCAGAAGTCAAGTTGGGGGAAGGGTACTAGGCAGAAGTCAAGTTGGGGGCAGGGTACTTTTGGAAAAGGGTTGGTTTTCAACCAATAGAAATGTGTGATTACATTTGAAAAAAAGGGGGAAGCACTGAGATTTGAAACTTACATGTATATGTGTGGAAAAATAGAGGGAAAGTTTGCCATTATCTGGTTCTGCTGAGAGGAGAGAGGTGAACACAACAGAGATCCTGGCTCTGATAATCTGCTGTTTGAGTGCCACATTTCTTTCACAACTAACTAATTTTAAAGGTGAGTTATGAGTTTGAGAGGGGATGTATGTGGTAACTTAAGAAATGAATAATAGAAATGGAAATTCTTTTTGTTGAAGTTGCGTTTATCATTTTCTGTTTTGGGAGAAATTTAAATGTGAGGAACATGTAAAATAATATGGACTATGTTTTCACAATAAATTAAGGTGTACTGGAAAAAAAAGAATAGTTTAAGGGTTTGAGGTTGGACTCAGTAATGCAAATACATTCAGCATCACTAAGGCTGGTTGCCCTTGCTGGAATGTAGGCAGCCACCCAGGTTACACATGGTGGTGGTCTGAAAAAGAAGTTTGGACATGTGCATTTAAGAAAATCAAAAAAGTGGTTTCATAATGTGTCAGTCTGTAAAAGTGATTTTCACTTGCCAAAAAAAAAAGAGCAGTAAGTGTGCTTTCAAATTGGCAAAGAAATTTTGTTTTGTGACTAATGTGAAAACATGACTCTGTGTGCAAAGAGGAATTATAGGCAGAGATGTATTGCGTTTTTTTCTGGTGATTTCACAGTTGCATTAGTAGGAAAAAGGGGGAGCGATTTTTTGGGGGAAGAAGCAGACTCTTAGCACACACCCATCTGCTTGCCATGTATAATCATGCACAGTATTTACAAGCCAGTGGGGTTTTTAGGTTTCAGCCTGTAATGCAAATACATTCAGCATCACTAAGGCTGGTTGCCCTTGCTGGAGTGTAGGCAGCCACCCAGGTTACACATGGTGGTGGTCTGAAAAAGAAGTTTGGACATGTGCATTTAAGAAAATCAAAAAAGTGGTTTCATAATGTGTCAGTCTGTAAAAGTGATTTTCACTTGCCCAAAAAAAAAGAGCAGTAAGTGTGCTTTCAAATTGGCAAAGAAATTTCGTTTTGGGACTAATGTGAAAACATGACTCTGTGTGCAAAGAGGAATTATAGGCAGAGATTTATTGCGTTTTTATCTGGTGATTTCACAGTTGCATTAGTAGGAAAAAGGGGGAGCGATTTTTTGGGGGAAGAAGCAGACTCTTAGCACACACCCATCTGCTTGCCATGTATAATCATGCACAGTATTTACAAGTGAGTGGGGTTTTCAGGTTTCAGTCTGTAATGCAAATACATTCAGCATCACTAAGGCTGGTTGCCCTTGCTGGAGTGTAGGCAGCCACCCAGGTTACACATGGTGGTAGTCTGAAAAAGAAGTTTGGACATGTGCATTTAAGAAAATCAAAAAAGTGGTTTCATAATGTGTCAGTCTGTAAAAGTGATTTTCACTTGCCAAAAAAAAAGAGTAGTAAGTGTGCTATCAAATTGGCAAAGAAATTTCGTTTTGGGACTAATGTGAAAACATGACTCTGTGTGCAAAGAGGAATTATAGGCAGAGATTTATTGCGTTTTTTTCTGGTGATTTCACAGTTGCATTAGATGGAAAGGGGGAGCGATTTTTTGGGGGAAGAAGCAGACTCTTAGCACACACCCATCTGCTTGCCATGTATAATCATGCACAGTATTTACAAGCGAGTGGGGTTTTCAGGTTTCAGTCTGTAATGCAAATACATTCAGCATCACTAAGGCTGGTTGCCCTTGCTGGAGTGTAGCAGTCTGGACATGGGCTTTTTAAAAAATCTGAAAAGTGGTTTCATAATGTGTCAGTTTGTAAAAGTGATTTTCACTTGCCCAAAAAAAAGAGCAGTAAGTGTGCTATCAAATTGGCAAAGAAATTTCGTTTTGGGACTAATGTGAAAACATGACTCTGTGTGCAAAGAGGAATTATAGGCAGAGATTTATTGCGTTTTTTTCTGGTGATTTCACAGTTGCATTAGTAGGAAAAAGGGGGAGCGATTTTTTGGGGGAAGAAGCAGACTCTTAGCACACACCCATGTGCTTGCCATGTATAATCATGCACAGTATTTACAAGCGAGTGGGAAAATAGCCTTTAAATCAATATATATATCTGAGCCCCCTTACGGTACGCTTACCGTACGCTTACCGTAAGCGTACGGTGGCGTGCGCGAGCGCGATTCTGATTGGCTCTTAGATCTTAGTAAACATTCGAATCGGCCGAAACCAGGAAGCGGCGGCCGCCATTTTGTGTATTTCACTCTGAAAAAAAGAGTGAAAACAAGAAAAGGTGGCAAAGAGGAGAGTAACAGATCTCCTTACATTTGTGAGGGGGTCAAAGAAGGACTGTAAAGTACAAAAATTTTAAAATTACTATTTGGCCTAAAGGAAATGGAATCAGATGTATTGTGGAGTTATTTGAGATATAATATTGTGATTATACTTCTGAAACAAACATATCAGACGGTATTTTAAAGAAATAACTATTGGTATTAGATGATATTTTTTTAGAATATTATGCATTTCTATAATGTTAAGTTTAAGTAAAAAGAGATTCTGGGCTTTTTTATTACAATCTTTGTGATTGTTATTTTTTTTTGCCCGCTGTAAAATGATGAATGCAATTGCTTTCACAATTTATAGTGAAATGCAATATATTCTGAAAACAGCAAAAATAAGGCAAAAATATTTTTGGGAAAAAAATGTAAATATGTGTACTGTATTATAAAATGTTTTAAAAATATTAATACTTTTTTCTTTTTTTTCAGATTCATATAGAAAATTTTCGAAAACTAGAACCATTTTTAAAGCTATTTTTAAAAAAAACAAATGAATAAATATTTTTTTGAGTGAGTATGGTAAGTCAATAATAATAATTGTAGTCTCTCAAGGACCTTGTAATGTGATAAAAAATAAAAAATAAAAAAAAAGTACGCGCACCGTACGCGTACGGTAAAAAAAAAAAAGTTTTTAAAAACATATGTAAAAAAAAGATGAAAGATAAGGTTGGCTCTTAAAAGAACCGTTGTGTTCATGCAGGGACAGAGGAAAGAAAGCATGGGAAAATTATTCAAAGCGACAAATGTGCTGATCTATTTTGTTGTTCACTAGGGAAACACTGGTCTCCCTATGGCAAATTAGATCTTGACAAAAGGCGCATCGAATATCAACCCTTCGAAATCGAGGGTTCATTTCCAGAGGGCCAGCAAAAGGAGATTCTCCCCCCACAGATGAAGGGCTCACCTGACCTGCAGAAGAAGGAGTCAGCTCTGCAGATGATGGTCCAGGCTGAGCTGCTGTGGATGTACTTGCTTGTCTTTCTGAAGAGTTACCTCCAAAAAGATGACCATGTGTCCTTTTGTGTACATCCTTGAGGTGTCTCTTCATGGTGTGATTCCCAAAGGAATACTTCCTGTCAGGATTACCTCTAGAAAATACACGCTGACACAGCCTGCAAGTTACTAAGGGTGCATTCACCTTTTGCTGGCCTTCAGGAAAAGTAAAATAATCCCATACATAAGAGGGCTTTTGTTTCCTCGATCTCTGCCTCAAGACAGTGCTGCTAGTGCTAGCCTCACTCTCAGAAGAGCTCTGCTGTTCTGCCATCGTATCCCAAAGACAAACCAGCTCCTTCTCCTAAGGGATCACAAGCAGAAATGAGGGGAATGGGTGTGGTGTAGGAGAGTTCTAGAACTGAAAGTAGTTTCAACCAATCAAAAGTTGTGTTTCATGATCACATGACCTACCGTACGCTTACGGTACGCTTACGGTACGCTTACGGCAAAAGTGCGCATGCGCGTAAAAAAGACACGCGCTTGCGCGCATGCGCATAACAGACACTACCCGACACTTCCGCGTAACGTGCGCGTGTAGCGTACACGCGTACGCGTCCCACGCGGAGTACGCGCGGCTATGCAAATTGCGTAACTATACGCAAGCAGCGTGGATAAATTACGGACGTAGCGTAAACCGTACGCTTACCGTGAGCTTACGGTACGCGTACTAAAAAAATAATAAAAAAAATAGAAAAAAAGTACTGCAAATAAATTTTACATGTTTATTTTAAAAAATATATTTAAAAAAACATATTAAAGAATTTTAAAAATTTAATCATAGTCTTTATAAAAGGTAAGAAAATTAAAATAAAAATATGTTAGAAAAAATAGAAGAAAAAAAAAAAATTAGCATTTAAAAAACCTTGCAAATTCACTGAAAAAACCATGGGTTTCACACACGTTATAGTTAGGACTTAGCATTTAAAAAACCTTAGAAATTCAGTGAAAAAACCATAGGTTTCACACACGTTATAGTTAGGAATTAGCATTTAAAAAACCTTAGAAATTCAGTGAAAAAAACCATAGGTTTCACACATGTTATAGTTAGCTGGACATTTTACTCGTAAAAAACCATTGAAATTGCCACGTTATAGTTAGTTCAGCTAACTATAACTCGCGCGCCCGCAATGCACTGCTGATGACGTCACATATTACATCACTCATGACATGGTCAGTGACATCACTCATGACATCACTGATGACATCTCAAATGACATCACTGAGGACATCATCCTTGTGATAGAGTGGTAGACCTCCTCTCACCCTAATATAACCTTTGATACACACATACAAAAATAGAGACTAAAATTTACAAAAGAATGGACATACCAATAACAGTTACAACAACCTCTTCAGTAATTCTAAGATCCACATACACATCCATTCATTCACCAACAGTTCAATACAGTCACTCATACATGTACTCACTTATCATATGTACTCATACACCTATACATCCTGTTACACAATGCCACTTATCCATAGAGCTACTCACACACATAGTCACCCATGCTAATAAAGAATAAAACATACATTTACTTGCATATACAGTTATTCACACACCACCACACTTACTTCTACGGAAACTTACACATACTTAGTCTTTTAAACAATCACTTATAGAAACACATACTTATTCATACAGGAACTCTTCCAATGTCTCACTCTCACATATACTCACTTATTTACACCAATAGTCACATATACTAGTTTAAAACATATGTAGTTACTCATAAAGACACTATTGAGACAGTCATTCACTCACTAACACACCCATACACACACTCATCCACCCATACAGTCCTGCACACATGCTGTCTTCAACATATACAAAGAGTGAGCCACTCATTCATGCACCTATGCACTACGTAATACCCGCCACCGAACCATGAAGACACTCAGACTGATACTCAAAAAACCAACTAATAACCCATATAGACACCCATGTAGCTACTCACCAACCCATGCAGCCACATATACACAAAGTGAGAGACTGATACAGATATTTCCATATATAAACATTACTCACTAAGCCATGTATTCACTATGATACACTTAATCAGTCAGCTACACAATCAATTTTTCAAAAACAAATCATCCATTTAGACACTTATATACCCATTTATTCTTCCATCGACCTTGAGATATACATAAATAAAACATATTTAATTTTCAGGAAAACACACATTCACTGGATGATGTCATCAGTGATGTCATTTGAGATGTCATCAGTGATGTCATGAGTGATGTCACTGACCATGTCATGAGTGATGTAATATGTGACGTCATCAGCAGTGCATTGCGGGCGCGCGAGTTATAGTTAGCTGAACTAACTATAACGTGGCAATTTCAATGGTTTTTTACGAGTAAAATGTCCAGCTAACTATAACATGTGTGAAACCTATGGTTTTTTTCACTGAATTTCTAAGGTTTTTTAAATGCTAATTCCTAACTATAACGTGTGTGAAACCTATGGTTTTTTCACTGAATTTCTAAGGTTTTTTAAATGCTAAGTCCTAACTATAACGTGTGTGAAACCCATGGTTTTTTCAGTGAATATATATATATATATAGTCAAACAAAGTTCCCAAAGCAATGAGAGAGCACTCGACAGTGCTCAGCCATCCGGCAATTTGAATGCAGCTTGCTTGATTGCTCCAACTGAGTAATGTATGCCAACGCGTTTCACGGCCTCACGCCGCTTCTTCCAGGGCTGCTGCAAACATACAAAGAGGCACGCATTCATTTCTTTGCATTTCCGGTCAATTTATTACCATGCTCGCCCCCAGTGGGCGTATGCTAAAAGGCACTGTTTCTAATGCATGATGGGATATAAAGTCCCTAAATGCGCGCAGAAAGTCTCCTTTAAGTAAGTTCAATGTATGTTTAGTTTAAAGCAAAATATCAAAACCTTTAGTAGGTGTCGGGGCATTGATGCAGGCTTAATTATGCATATTGAGCACTGTGCTTACATGACAACGAATAGTTCGAATTCAAAGCCTCAGTCAGCTGGCTATAACACTTCTTCCCCAACTGAAGATGGTGCTCTCTCCACGGCAGGGAGGCCGTGTAAATGTAGTCAAACAAAGTTCCCAAAGCAATGAGAGAGCACTCGACAGTGCTCAGCCATCCGGCAATTTGAATGCAGCTTGCTTGATTGCTCCAACTGAGTAATGTATGCCAACGCGTTTCACGGCCTCACGCCACTTCTTCCAGGGCTGCTGCAAACACACAAAGAGGCACGCATTCATTTCTTTGCATTTCCGGTCAATGTATTACCATGCTCGCCCCCAGTGGGCGTATGCTAAAAGGCACTGTTTCTAATGCATGATGGGATATAAAGTCCCTAAATGCGCGCTGAAAGTCTCCTTTAAGTAAATTCAATGTATGTTTAGTTTAAAGCAAAATATCAAAACCTTTAGTAGGTGTCGGGGCATTGATGCAGGCTTAATTATGCATATTGAGCACTGTGCTTACATGACAACGAATAGTTTGAATTCAAAGCCTCAGTCAGCTGGCTATAACACTTCTTCCCCAACTGACGATGGTGCTCTCTCCACGGCAGGGAGGCCGTGTAAATGTAGTCAAACAAAGTTCCCAAAGCAATGAGAGAGCACTCGACAGTGCTCAGCTATCCGGCAATTTGAATGCAGCTTGCTTGCCTCTTTGTATGTTTGCAGGAGCCCTGGAAGAAGCGGCGTGAGGCCGTGAAACGCGTTGGCATACATTACTCAGTTGGAGCAATCAAGCAAGCTGCATTCAAACTGTTGCCATGGTAGTAAACATGGAGTGGGGAAGGGCTTATCTGATAACTAGTGCTGTCACTACAAGTTGGACTGCGAGGCAAAGTTCACTTTGAGGCAGAATTAGCAGAGTTTTTGTCGGAGGAAAAAAACACTGCAAACTCCACCAGCGGAGCAAATTTAACCACCTAGCCCTAATGATTACATCATCTATACTGATGGTTCTGCACAGCTTGCTGTAGGGACAAAGCACCAATACTCTGCAGCATGCGCCGCTGTTAAGGGTAGAATTGAGGATGATGAATCCCGTCCTCACAAGACCTACACACAGTCACTAGTTGATTGAACAGTGCAGATGGCAGAACTCAGTGCTCAAAATCGGGCAATGGAGAATATGGATCCCAGATTCCCCACACTGATAATGTGTGGTTTATAATATTGTGTCCAGTCCTACACTACTGGAGCCAAAATTAATTCAGAGATTCCAGAGGGTACACCATAAATCACAAAAAGCTTTGAGGATAGGTGGCAAAACTTCAAGAGTGTTTGCCACTGACTCATGTAAAACACACATACAGTCATCAGTGTGTAGGAATACACGTTGTATGGAATTTCATGCCTGACAAAGCCGCAAAAGCAACAGTGAAAACTGCTCCAGTTGCTGCAATTACTTTTTTAAGTGCAAGGATAGGTTGAGACATCATAGTGGCTGTCAATGCTGTGCGTGATGGCACCCAAATACCGAAAAGATTTCCCGCAAAGTACTCCAACCAGTTAAGTGCGCATATCATTCTCTTTGCTCAGATTCTCTGAGTGGAGGATCGAGTGATACCAAATTCAGATTGCAGGTTAGGATTGATCCTAGCAATGCATGAGAGCCTAGCATTTGCACACACAGGGGGGGGGCAGCTATAATTTCACTATTGCATCAACGCTATTGGTGGCCAGGTCTCTACAAACAGGTCAAGAACTTCATCCTTGAATACGATATCTACCAGCAGATGAAGGGCTCCACTGTGGCGCATCTACAACATACACCTCTCTTGATCTTAAACAAGCCACTCGCTTGTGTTTTTTCTGGACCACTGCTGCCCTTTATAATCAGATCCGCTTACAAATACATCTTGGTGGCAGTGGATTCTTGCTGTCAATTCCTATGGGTTAGGCCACAGAGATTGGCTGACACAGAAACTGTTATAAAAGATCTGCAAGTCTTTATCTAGACATACACAGTAGCCACATTCCATTCAGACCAGGGTCTGGCATTCACCTCAAAGGCTTGCAGAAACACCATTGGAAAACTGATTGTTGCCGTGCGCTACTCCTCCGCCTATCATTCCAAGGGAAATGCGGTAGTGGAGAAGAAGAACCATGACCTAAAGCAGTTTTTAACAGCAATGGTATTAGATTCAGGTTGGAGTTGGGTTCATCACTTCTACAGGGTTCAGAGAGCCATTAACAATCGGCTTAGAAAATACCTGTGTGTTTGGACTCCCTATGAGGTCCTGTTTGGGGTTAAAATGTGGGTACCAAACCTCAACAGTCCCTTTACAGTGGATTTTGAAACACCATTTAACATCAATGAACATTTGGGTGTTTTACAGCATCTGGACAACTTTTGAGCACCTCAGAGAAATGTCCAGCAGAAACATTACTCCACGGGTGAAGGGAACAAAGCACCAGCAACTCCTAGTTGTATTGTGTAGTTCCTATAATCCTATATAGGATCTGTGCGTTTAGACAACATAAATTGTGGGATTGGTGCCCAGACTGATTCCACACACCCCCAACGGGTATGTTCGCCTGTATACCTAGCTAGCTCACAGTGCCACTGCAAACTCCTCTTACCAAGGAGAGAATAGTTTCTGGCAACTATCAAACATGACAACCCTGTCCCATCAGGGATCGTGGAAACAGTACCGTGCTTTTCACTCAGTCACTCGTGTTCACTTTGTCTCAGAGAGATACACAGAATAAACGGTGGGTACGTTTTCAATAAGTATTTATTGAACCAACGTCATTCTAATGTAAAATAGGTGTGCTGAAACAACCATAAGACAGAAACAGATATAAACAATATTAAGCACCAACAGAGTAAATGGATGGTAGATTCATACCATAGTGCTAAAACAATGGATATATGCAAGAATTTAAATACATGTCAATAATAATGCATACTCCTGCAATGCAACCCTAACTAGATGTATCTAAGTGTATCTGGCATGTATGTAGGTATAGAGCCAATAATACCCCTTGGTCGAAGCCAACTCCATTACCTGAAGTGAGAGACTGTGGGACCCTGTCTTGGTCTCAAGTTGGACATCCCACGAGGGATGTCAGACCACTGCGAGCTGGAGTGTCTGCTTGCAGCAATCTCAGCTCAGCGTCTTGCGTCAGTGTGTCAGCATGGAAGTCTTTCTCCTCTGCCTGCCTTGGCAAAGATACAGTGTATATGTACCCAAAAGGTACCCTCAGGGGATTCTACCTTGCTGTGTCATGTCTGCCGAAGTTGACGGAAGGGATGACCCTTAAATATAGTTAATATGCAGAAGATGGTAATCCTGCTGTGATTCTGAGAATCTTCATGCATAAATAATTAGGCTAGTTTTTGGGGAAAACTACACAACATTGTATGAAGTGCTCAACTAGGTAGAAGGTCAATTCCAAAACCTGCTATGTAGGTAATGATACGGTAAATGTAGGTGAAGGGTCAGGGGACTACTCAGGCCTATATTGGGGTACCCTTACATTACATAACACCCACTCCTCATCCGACCGGACGACATATTAAATAAGGGAAGGCCCTTCTTATCAAGCATAAAACATTGTTAAAAATACATTAAAAAGCTTCAAACATCTCTAACAGTCCATTAAAAAATGCTCATATATATAGTCCAAGCCACTGAGTACATCTGAAAGCCATGGAGCTCAGTAATAATATAGAAAAGAATAATTGTGATTAAAACTCGAATTTCGGTTATTTTGGAAAAAGGACAAATTCTTCCCAGCACACAGAGAGCCAAATGTTTATGTGTCCTGTAAGGTAGACGCAAGATCACTGCTGCTTGCCTTCGCAGACGGCGGTCCCTGTAACACCTCACAGATCAGGTCAATTGAGCAAAGATGATCTTCCTCAGGTCCCACAGCCGATGCTGGGGTAGATTTTTAATATCCAAAGACTGTGTGCCTGTAGTAGAGTCAGTATCTGATCCAACAGGAGCTGAAGTTTCCCGTGTTGGCTCTGAGAATGCCGACATCAATATTGGAATACGCTGGGGACACTGCAGTACGTGGGCCATTAACGGGTCCAGCAATGCATCCACATCCTGTGGCGCAACTGATGGAAGTGCTAGACAGAGCTCCAACATGCATTCATAGCTGCAAAAAAGTAGCAGAGGACAGGAAAACCACAGTCAATCCAGACTGGTCAAAACAATAGGAACCAAGACTCGCTTTGCTCCCGAAGTCGAGGTGTGCCAAGATGGAGTACCATGCGATCATGGTAACGTCGCTCCAAGAGTGTTTTTTCTATTTCCTTGGTGACTGGGATGTCCATTGCATAGCAAAAAAATAAAAATCAGGATTCCCACTACCAGTAGCAGGATTAGCAGAAGCCCTCCAAAAGTGCTTCAGAACAAGGAGTGTATGAAAGCTGGAATCACTCTGAAGACTGTCTGAAAGTTGCTTTACAGTCCAGAAGCTATGGTCTTAAATAGGTGTACTATACCCTTCATATCAGACATGTTAAAGATACGCAGTACCATTTCTCCAAAATGGAAAGGGCAGTTAGTTCGTATTAGTGTTTGTATGTCAGCTGAAGACCTTGCAACCTGGAGATCAAAAGTCTCTCCGGCTAAGGTTAAAGGCATAACTTTCTGTAAATGCATGGCTTTCATTCGGCTCAGAATATCATACCGTATAAAGAAAAGATTCAATGAAGGGGATAATGGCGCCTCCATGATTGTGTGGGTCAGTAGAAACATTACTTGCAACAAGTAACCCTGGAACTTACAGTGACAAGATATGGGATGCCTGGAAGAATCCCACAACAACCTTGATCATTCAGCCTTAAGTAAGCCTCAAGAGCAGCTTGAACACTAGATTAATCACGGCAGCTGGAGAACCTTTCAAATGACTGGATAAGTTAGCTACTGAACATTACAGGCCTTGTGAAGCATAATGTCCTGGCAAATGAGAGAGACATTCAAGGAATTCTCGTAGTCTATACCACTGAGAAACACTTCAGTGTCCCCGTACCTGCATCTAAATCTATGCAGTAATTCCCAAGATTTATGGATGAATTCCCTACCCATTGCTTCATACCTGCCTCCCTGGTGGTCTTCTATGCAATATTGAACCTGGGAAGTTGTTACTGGCAACATTATATGACCATGAATTAACCATTCTGTGGACGGTGACTCTGCCACAGCGAAAAGTAATTGGTCTAATTTTTCAATGCGCAGCATTGTATATTTTGCATCTCTTTGTGCCATTGTTGTCTGCTTTTCAGTGAAATTATATGGAGAGAACAGAGACGTACTGTTGATATATCGCCAGGGCACATAACCAGACCACAGTGATTAAAGCCTCTAGCTTAATAACATAATAAAACATAACTGTGATTGTCCGTGTCATAAGATGGACAGATCCTGTTCCATTATATCAATAGCAGAAGATACAATGTTGTCCTGTGAATAAATTCTGGATGTTAGTGTGGTCAAGCTATTGTCAACCACAGCCAAAGCCTTTTCCAAGTTAATTCTGTCAATTTCATGCAATCTCTCCGCAGCGTCCTGTTGGGAGATTTTTCAAATTTCATTATAAACAGCGTATAAGAAACTTTTCTGGCGTGGCTTTCGGGGACCTAGTAAAAAATACCTGAGATCCATGTCATCTGACAGTACGGACAAGTACTGTTTCACCTGAGACAGTGTTGAGATTCTTAGACAATCTAGGCATAACTTTCCAACACTGTTTGATGTGACCACCCGAATGTTCTTGTTGTATATAGTTTAAGTCAGGCCTATGGATACTAAACCCTTCGGCGGCACCCTTGAATCTGGACTGACACCTATTTGTGTTGATAGGCCTGACTAACCATCCCTTCCATTTGTGGTCTGTTGAATTATATGAAATGCCATGCATGTCTAATGTACCCTTACTCTTTTCTGTATAGATTTGCCATCCCTCCAGGTGTGAAACCAAGGTAATACGAGGTGTGTTAAGGTCCTTAATCTTGGCTAACCCAAGATAGGAAGTCTGTTGCACAGTGTCGTTCAGGGAAATCATCTGTTGTGGAATGAGGCATGCTCTGAATAGTGCCTCGGTTCCTTGACCTTGCCATTCTTTAGTCCCCAGACTGATTTAATATCTATAGTGTATTTCAATAAGCTGAAACCCTGTTCAGACAGTTGGGCAATAAAGGATGCAGAGTATATCTGTTTTGTGTTAGTGAGCATATTTTGTGTGCAGATGTAGGTGCAAGCTTATAATAATATAAGCATGGATCTGATGTATTGAATCCAAAAAAATAAGCGAACGTTTGTGAACTACCTTTCGGTGGTGTTGGCCAATGTTCCCATTGGTGGTATGCAAAAACATTACGTGGTGCACTTGTTTTACGCAAAAAATGAGGACCATAGTGTTGATAACAGTACATTGTGTTAAAATCAGAAGTAATAAACATTTCATTTATTGAAAATGCTACATACAGTTCTAAATCAGACAACATATTTTTAACTGTTTCAAAATCCCAATCGTCAGAATATGTACTTGAGCTGATGATATCATTTAAAGAAATTTTGAACACATGTGGTATTTTTAAAAGTTCAGTTGGACCAAATACATCATATGAAACCATATCCCAAACTATTCCCTCAGGAACTGGAACTGCTGTAATGTTCACATAGGACAGGTCTCTTTGTTCACGATGAGATGACGTATGAGGTTTCAATACCAAGTTCATTTTTGATACTGCAGAGTGTTCTGGGAGATAGTGTCCATTTATGATCAAGGAAAAGACAGTCACTAAACATATACAGAAAGGTAGGAACAGTTTACCAGTGAATATATCCAGAGATGTAGCCATGGTGAAACTAAATTTGTCTTTTTTAGGTTTAACTTTGTTTTATTGGTTTTCAGGCAAGTGAAATGACATATCACAAACAACAAATAATCCCTGGTTTCGCCCTCCTGAGCCCCCCCACCCACTTCGCTCCCACCCCCCCACTGCTTTAGAAGTCGTAATGCGGTAACATTGTGGAGTCAGCTCCGGGAACCGGCTGAGTAGGGTCTAGGCCCGAGCTACACACTGGTTGTACACGTACGTGTACATACTGGTAGTACACGTACGTGAGTACGGTCCGTACACACTCCAGCGGGAACACCAATGTGATGATACGGAGCACTCACACACCCTCAGAGCGTGTGTACGGTGTGTTTCACAGCTTACACAGGTGATAGGAGGTGCACACAAATGGAATGGAGGTGTCAGACTCGTGCACGGCTGTACATCAAGTCATTGCCATTTCAGTCCTTCATGTGCAGGGCCTAGGTGTGTCAGGCAGTGATATGGCACATGTCTCCTCATGTTTTAGCACAATAGATGTGTGATGACCTGTGTACACATGTCATGTGTGATGGGGCAGTATGTGGCACACTTCCCCTTCCCACTTTGCACATGTGTGCATGTAGTACAAACGTGTCAAGCACTGCATCACTGGTATGGCACAGTCATCAACACCCGCAAATGTCCCCTGATGCCAGGGACAGGGACACTAACACCTGACATCTAAGTACCAGCGTGCCCCGATGCGACTATGTCCTGTGTGTGTTATGTGTTCCCATGAGCTTGCTGTTGGTGTTCCGTCAAATGCATCTACTGTTGCTGCATCCAACATGTGTCTGTGTGTAGATGGGCATGGCACACATATACGCACACCATGCCACAAGTTGATTCACACGTTACGTGCGTCTGTATGCTTCAAAGATGATTTTATGACATGAGGACATATCTGCACCGTATCCATGTTTGTGTTTTCGTTTTTTACGTGTACCCCTTCATCGCTATGTGTATGATCTGTACATTTCCAATGACATGTGACCTGTG
The DNA here is from genome assembly GCF_964204655.1 of Triturus cristatus. NCBI lineage: Eukaryota > Metazoa > Chordata > Amphibia > Caudata > Salamandridae > Triturus > Triturus cristatus. The sequence continues at coordinate 595,185,918 of NC_140592.1, read as the reverse complement.
CGTTTAGCTTGCCGCCAGCAGTCTGTATGAGATTACATCCTTCAAATGCAGATATGTGGATGTATGTCACTCCTGTGATGTCTCTGGCTGTTCACTTACACTGGCCCACAGCTAGTTTCAGGCCATGTCATGTAGAACTTGACTATCAACGGGTTTAGCTGGCTTGTCGTAGGAGTATCACCTGGCTGGCATACGTGTCCTGGATGTATTGCACAGACCTGACTCTGTATTTAGCAGATGTGTAGTAGCAGTTGAGCATGTGCTCAGTTCATTGACATTGATGTTGTTATGTACTAACTCTTCATTATTCCTTCCAATTTTCTGCAGGGCACCGCCTCTCCCCCGACCAATGCCAGACTTGGGTGCCATGAGGGAACGTGACTGCATAAGACGTTACCGCTTCTCGCAACAGTTGATTGAGAACTTGACCGCAAAGCTTGAACAACACCTCCAACCGCGACACAGGTATCCTACTGCGCTAACCCCCAAGATGAAGGTGATTGTAGCCCTACATTTTTTTGCCACCGGTACGTTTCAATTCACCATAGCTGATGATGTGGGTGGCATGTCACAGACCATGTTCAGCCGTGTCTTGCATGATTTTTTAGAAGCCATGTTGGAGCACCTGGATGAATTCATCCCTTTTCCAACTCGTGAGCAGTTGACAGGTGTCAAGGGTGAGTTCTATGCCCTGGGAGGGATGCCCCATGTAATTGGGTCTATTGATGGGACACATGTGGCTTTGGTACCACCACAGGCACAGGAGGTTGCCTATTACAACCGTAAACATTACCACTCTATAAATGCCCTTGTTGTGTGTCTTGCTAACATGCTGATTTCCCATGTCTGTGCACGTTTTCCAAGGTCAGCACACGATGCCTACATCATGAGGCGTAGCAGGGTGCCAGAAATGATGCTGGGGCTGCACAACGAACGAGCATGTCTTGTTGGTGGGTATACTCTGTTTGTCCTTTGTTTAGCGCTATTTTTGTATCTTACGGCATCTCCTGACCCACTTCTTTACATGATGTTTCCATGTAGGGGACTCTGGCTATCCCAACATGCCATGGCTGATGATGCCCCTCTGCAACCCCAGAACAGCTGCAGATCACCGTTACAACAACACACATGGGCAGACCAGGCGAGTGATTGAGAGGACGTTTGGCCTCCTGAAGAGCAGATTCCGGTGCCTTCACAAGACAGGCGGGTCCCTTCCATATGCACCGGTGAAGGCCTGAAAGATCTTCCTCGTGTGCTGCATGCTGCACAACATGGCAGTGGAGAAGGCTGTGCCACTCATCCTGGATCCGGATGAGCAGGAACATCCACCCGTGGAGGATGAAGGGCTTGGTCACGAGGCAAGTGAGGATGAGGAGGAGGAGGAGGACGACATCCGGAGTCAGCTCATATGCAGCTTCTTCTCATAATGGTGAGTCCATGGGTCTGAGTGTGCATGCCTGGAGCCTTGTGTGGCATGTGTTGCAATGTGTGTGTCCAGCTGACTGTATGCTAAGTGACTTATATGTGTGTTCAGATGTGTCACTCGAGTGATGATGTCCTTCCACACATTTTAGCTTAGACACTCAATTTTAATATAGCATGGTGACACACTTATTCCTGTAGAGTAAATGACCATGCATGCGGATGACAATATTTTCCCTGACTTCTTGTGTGCCTGTCATCCCCAGGTAGTTTTGCATGCTGTCTGCTCGTGTCATCGTTGGCCTCCCGCTATTCCTCATGAGTATTGCAACGTGTGCTGAATCAGCATCCCATGCACGGACATGGTGAAAAGTCTTCTTGGTTAAGGATTGCTGCACGGCATTTTGGTGTTGGTAGGTGATTGGAATGTATGGGCGCAGTGCCCTGTGCATGTTGTGTTACTATACATACATGTTGACTCACCATGGGGCACATGACATGTTGCATGACTCCCATGTATTGATAATCACCCTTCGTAACAGTCATCTGTGATGGGACTGTGGATTCTGATGAAGGCATCAATGTGTGTACAACTTCCCTCTGAAACATACAGGATGCTATGGGTGGACATAGTGTGGGACATCCCCATGAGAGGATAAATGGGGAATTGCAGCCCCTCCGTGTGCAGCAGGGGGTGTTTGGCTCACACCCTTCACTTGTGTGCCAGTTCAATGGATTTACAGCATCTGTGTTGTGAAGGGGGTGTCCAGTGTAGGTCCCACATGTTCTGCCAAATGACCTGTGAGTCTGTTCATATTGATGCATTTTCCTTAGTGTGAGCCTGAGTAATAAAGGTGTTCTTCACCCTCCAAGGTGCCTCATCTCTGTCAATGCAGGTCTCTTGCCACTTTGCATGCGGCATCTCTGGCATAGTTGTCAAAGATTGTGCATATGAGTCTATGTGTAGTTTGGCTACATGCATGCATTTCTTCATGGGTTAGAATCTCTATTGTGCATGAAGTCCATGGTTGTGTATGTATTTGGGCATGTTGGTACCCACGACGGGCCCTCAACGCCTGCTGAGGGTGTGTCTCCTGTGCGCAGCTCGGCCTTCTGTTTCCTGATCCTGTGTCAGTCATCTTTGGTGATTGTGCATCTATTTTCTCTGGGTGTGCCATGGGTAACCGGACACTCCTTCCTTTACATACGCCTGTTGCAGTAGTCCTTTCTGACATCCTTGTCTTTGTGTGCAACTAGTGGCATAGTTTCCATGACATGCTGCCTGCTGCTGCGGCCCCTGCAGCAAGGGCAAAGAAAGTTTACAGATTTGGCAACACACACACCTCAAAGATGCTCCTCCCTTTCTCCCTCCACCCATTCATTTGGCTGGCATCAGCTTGTCTGAGCCACTGTTGCGCCCACGCGGTGCCAAAGGCTGGACCGTCAGCGCATGCAACGTGCACATTGCACGACCCTCATGTCCTTACATGACCCACATCACACTACAGTCTGATGTTGCAGCCACCCTCCAAGCATTGTCTATCCAAGGAGCTACCGCCTGCTCTCAGGCATACCCTAGGCGCACACACGACACCTTTGCATGATGAGTGTGCAACTCCAACTGCCTACACAGCGCTGCCCGGCCTTCCAGGCCCTGTCACACCAACCAGGTAATGTCCCTCCTACTCCCAACCGGCTCCGTACACCAGCAAGGCCATGGGAGTGGGACTCAAGCCTTCAGCATGTAGTATAGTGGCATCATCTGGCACATGGTCAATCTTCAATGTGTCCAGGTCCCCCTCACCGGCATCACATGCACACAGCACCTCATCATCAGCTCGTATGCCATTGACAGCCAGGTGCTCCTCACCCTCACCAAAGACGCAGCCATTGGCAGTTCCAACATTCAAGAAGGCATGAGATCCATTGATGAATGGCTGAACATCAGCCACCTGAGGCTGGACTTGTACAGGACTGAGGTAATCATCTGAGGATTGTCCCCTTACAGGTGGGTCAACTGCTTGTGTCCCACCCGCAAGAGCCCTGCACATTCACCCAGTGGACACGCACACAAGATGGTGTTCATCATGGATTTGTCACTCACATTTGCCATGCTAATCACCAGCATCTGCACCTCAGGGTGCAACACCATCTGCATGATGCACATGATCCACAGATAGATCCACTCCAGGGAAAGACAGACCATGCCCCAGACCCACGACACCAGCTGTGTCAACTACTGCCCCGCCCTCTATGGAGCAAGTACATCCTAACTCCCGGGAAACTAGTCCACATCCAGGCTGCATGTGCACACCTCAGCTTCAACATCCCACACCCCAGCCACATCACCATCCGCCAGAGATAGCTGCAATGGATCACTGTGTGCTGTAGGATGACCTTAAGACTCCTCACCCACACTCAGGAGGCAGGCCACAACCCCAGACCCCAAACCAACCTTGGCCGTCTGTCATCCGAGACCCCGTTGTGCCAACTCCGTGCATCCAACCTTGCCCTGGCCACCATTCTTCACATCCACCGTACTCCAGCATGCAGGACATAGTTCTCCCACCTGGCAAGACAGTGGAGAAGTGTGGCTCAATGGTTAGAGCGGCAGACCCTGATGCAGTTTTCTGGCCCGGGACCAGAGTTCAATCCCCCGCCTCGGCGGGTCTTGGATTCAATTTCCTCGGACCTGATAATTCTCGCCTCGGTGCCTATTCTAATCATGGGTCCAACGCTGCAACTCTGGGAAATAGCTTGCTTAATCTCCACAACGGCCCCTGGCTTCACCATGGGGATGCCCAGGAGTGGACATATCACAGGGAAAGGCCAGGAAGGGTTCCACAGCGGTATGAGTAAAAGCGCCAGGATACCCCGTTGGGGGTGGCAGTGCGCTATACAAGTACATACACACACACACACATACCTGCTACTCCCTCCCCGGCAACATCCACATGAGCCATGACCTCTATGCCTTCAGGATACTCTTCCCAATTGGTCTGTCCGCAGAGGAATGCATGCCCCCCCCTCAGCAGCTTGAGGCCATCACGGCTGAGTATTGTGCTCCATGTCTGTATACATTGTGACCCATGTGTGTCCTGTCCCAGAGTCAGATTCCAGGGTATGGATGGCTGGAGTTAGTTCAACACTCATGCCTAGTTTGACATTTCCCCACACGTAGTTTGTGTACTCATGCAAAATGAATGCAACATGTAATTGCAGAAAATGAGACTTATTCTCGGTGGGGGACCTGTTTAGTGTGGACAAATAGGTGCTATACAGTGTGCATGGAATCCAAAGTTCACAGAGGGAGATGGCATCCTTGTCAGTTGGAGTCATCAGAGTCCAGACCACAGTGTTGGTCATCATTGGTCAGACTGTGACCAGCAAGTCCATGTGGCAGAGAATGTCATTGGATGAGGTGCTGCTGTTGCTGTTGCGCATGAGGGCCAGGTGCCAGGCCAGGTGACCTGGGAGATGTGGATGGTCCGCTGCCTCTCACGGTCTTTTCCGTGGACGACCCACCTTCCTTGCGGGACCCTCAGATGCAGGCCTTGACGATGCTTGGGACGCTCCGTCGGACGAATCCTCCTCCTCCTCCCTCCCTGTGGCTGGTGCTGGTCTTTGCCTGGTGGCACAGGGAGGGTTGCCCATGTTGTCGGCAATCCGACAGAGTGAATGGCTTATGTCCATTTGCACTGCCAGGAGCTCAGCCAGTCTTGCCTCCATCCATCCTTGGTGTTTTTGTTGACAGGCGTGTTGCTCGGCCTGCTGGTTCTTAATCTCGTTGAGGGTCCCCACTACCTGGCTGATGCCCCTGGTGTCACGCCGGTATGTGTCCAAGATGTGGCGTATGTGTGACACACCGGTTCCCTCAGCTGGCTGGTCAGGTTCGCGCCTCCGCCTGCCTCCACTCCCACCACCCCTGCCCACACGAGCCTGGCCTGCCGTTGTGGGCACATCGGGTCTACGGGACCCCTGAGGGATGGCATTTGCAGGGTTGTCTGCCTCCTCCTGGGTGGCCGGAGAATCTTGTCCTTCCAGGTCAGACTGGCTCAGTTGTTCTGTGCGGGCAGGGCTCCTGGGTGTCTCCTGGGATGTGGCAAGAATGGGGGTGGTGGTTGGCACAGATGTACCTGACGCAGGTGCTGCAGGGGCTTGGTCATCCACAGAGTGCTGAGACTCATCGCTGCCGGTGGGATCATCTTCCTGCCGAGCCTGGGCCTGTGATTGTTCCCCCCCAGTGTTGGGGGGAGATCCATGACATTGCCCTGTGTGTGAGAGAGAGACAATGTTAATGCTGTTTCATGCGACATCCATGTTTCATACATGTTCTGGTTGCCACAGTTCCTCCAGGTAGTTGTATGTGCCTAGCATTCACATCAATGTTCACTTGTGGATGGGTATGTTGCAGGGGACTGATTGAAATGTTATCCAGGGTCTTTGACATGTCGCATTTGGCCTTGGATGCTTTTTAGGCTCTGGCTTGATCTCTTTGTGTCACATGTCCATTGTGAGAGTGTGTGACTCCATTGGCTGCCCCGGGGGGGTGTGCTTGTGAGAGGGGTGAGTGATCATCACTCAGCCCAACGCTGTTCAACATCCACATGGCCCTCCTCACACAAGTTGCCCGCCACCACAACCTCAAAGACATCTCCTATGCCGACGACACCCAGCTCATCCTCTCCCTCACCAAGGACCCTCACACCGTCAAGACAAACATCCACGAGGGTCTGAGGGCCATCGCTGACTGGATGCGGAGCGGCCATCTGAAACTGAACTCGGACAAGACAGAGGTCCTCATCCTGGGACCCACACCCTCACCCTGGGACGACTCCTGGTGGCCGATCGCTCTGGGGACATCACCGACACCCACCAAACACGCACGCAACCTAGGATTGATCCTCACACCCTCCCTCTCCATGTCCAAGCAGGTCAACGGCGTCTCCTCCTCCTGCTATGACACCCTACGCACGCTCCGCCGGATCTACTGGTGGATCCCCACTTAAACAAGTAGAACAGTGACACAGGCCCTCGTCAGCAGCTGACTGGACTACGCCACTGCACTCTACGCAGGACTCCCATCCACACACCAACAGCGGCTACGCTTCTGAAACGCCTCGGCACAACTGATCGTCAACGCCCCCCGCCACAGCCACATCACCCCCCTCCTGAGAGACCTGCACTGGGTCCACATCGACAAGATGATTACCTGTAGGCTCCTCAGCCACGCACACAAGGCACTCCACACCGCCGGACAAGCCTACCTGCACATCAGACTCAGCTTCTACACCCCCACCCGCCAGCGCCGCTCCGGCATCCTCGCCCTCGCAGCTGTCCCCCGCATCCAACGTAATGTGTAATGTAAATGTAATGTGTAAATGTAGTTGAGCTTATATAGCGCACAGCTACCCGCTGTGGGTTTCCCGGCGCTTGCTTAGGGAACCCGTCCTGGTATTCCCCTGTGAGATAGCAGGGAATCCACAAGGTGAAAGTCAGGCATCCCACCGCGAGGGGCCGTTGTGGAGATTAAGCAAGCTATTGCCCAGAGTCGCAGAGTGTGACCCCGTGAGTCGAGGAGGCACCGGGGCGAGAATTATCGAGTCCGTGGACTTTTTAGCCCAAGACCCGCCGAGGCGGGGAATTGAACCCTGGTCCAGGACCGATCTCAGCTTCCGGGTCTGCCGCCTCTAACCCCTGAGCCACACTTCTCCACATCCCCCGCATCCAACATACGCCTGCCTACAGCAGATCCTTCTCCTACCTCGCCACCAAGACCTGGAAGACCCTCCCAACCCACCTACGACTGACCCAAGACCTACTTGCCTTCAGGAGACTCCTCAAGACCTGCCTCTTCGGGCATTGGTGGAACCCCCCACCCTCTGCGCCTTGAGACCCTGACAGGTAAATTGCACGCCTTACAAGTACCCTGATCGATTTTTGATTGATTGATTGACGCTGCCTGCTGGTGGGTGCGGTGTGATTTGGCGGTGGGGCTCCCAGGTGATGTATCTGTCCCACCATGGCGCATGCTGCCATGTCAGTGTGTGTGAGTTCCTGCCCTAGATTTGTGAGCTTGTTGTGTTTGTGTTCGAGTTTGCAGTTGTCACAGGAGGGCCTTGTGCTGCCTACAGCAGGGCCAAGTGTCAGCTACCTTGTCAGTACTTTGCCAGTCCCTGTGCATTGCGCATGGTGCATGGGTATGCACCTGGGCCATATGGGCTGAGGGCAATGGTGTCTGTTTATGAGTTGTACAATATGTTTAGTGATCCCCACCCTCCCAGCAGGCCGGACATCCTGTCTTGGGTTTGTGGTTTGTGTAGGCTGGGACATGGCATGTCCTTGCTTTCTGAATGGGGCATGCTCATGTTAGTGGCCTGAGCGTTGTTTAGAGTGTGGTTGTGTCAGGTGAGGGCTTGGGGGTAGGTGATGCATTTGTTGTAGTTGGGGTGTGGATGCCATTCCCCCATGTTATGTGAGTTCTTTGTGTACTCCCCAGGCTCTCGAACTCCTTTGACTCCGTGTACTCCCACCGGCGGAAGCAGGGCCATCACCTTCTCTTCCCAGGGATGGTAATGTACCGGTCTGCGGGGCAGCCCACCTCCTATGATGTTACTCTGGGCGTATTCCTCATTCATTTTGTGCTTGACTGCCCTGCGCAGATCGTACCACCTGGCTTGAAATTCATTCCTGGTCCTTCTGATGGGCGCAACAGCATTCACCCGATCAACGATCCTCTGCCACAGGCTAGTTTTTTGGGATATGCTGGTCTGTCTGACCAATGTTCCAAAGAGCTGTGGCTCAACTCTGATGATTTCGTTGACAAGGATGTCCAGCTCCTCCCGTGTGAACTTTGGATTTTTGTCTGTGGGCATGGTGTGGGGTGTGGGTGTGGATGGTTGTTGGTGTGGGGGTGTGAATGTGTAGGTGTGTGTGTATGTGTAGAGAGGGTCTGTGTGAAGGAGGTTGTGTGAAGGTGTGTAAGTTAAGGTGTATGGGTGCAGTTGTTTGTGTGTGATGTCTGTCAGCAGTGGGTCTGTTGCAAAGGCTCAAAGTTTGTGATTGATTGTGGGCCCTTTTTATTGGTCCATTTGTGGGTGCGGCTGTGTTTGAACTTTTGGTGGGTGTGTTATAAGAGGTGGTTGTGAGTTTGGGCCTCTGTTTGACTGTTTGGATGTGCCAGGTCAGTCTTTTAGTTGTTTTTTGTCCTGTAGACATGTTTTGTGGTGTTGTGCGAGTCGAATTGACGGTCCTTGTGCTGTTTTACAGTGTCCTGGTTCAGTACGAGTCTTTTTCGCAAATGTAAGGTGCTTGGGTATGGTGCGTCCAAGTACGGGGCTAGGGTGGGGGGTACGGGCTGTACATACACAGGTGCTGTGGTGGGGGTACGGTGCTTACATACGCGTGTGCTGTGTACGGCGCGTACATGCACGGGTGCTGTGTTGAGGGGGTACGGCACGGACATGCACGGGTGCTGGGGTATGGCGCGTACATACATTGGTGCTGGGGTGGGGGTTACGGCACGGACATACGCAGGTGCTGTGGTGGGGGGTACGGCACGTACATACACGTGTGCTGTGGTGGGGGTACGGTGCTTACATACGCGGGTGCTGGGGTATGGTGTATACATGCATGGGTGCAGGGGTAGGAGGTACGACCCGTACATATGTGGGTGCTGGGGTACGGCGCGTACAGGTGCGGGTGCTGAGGTGGGGTGGTCTGGCGCATACATACGTGGGTGCTGGGGTACGGCGCGTACATGTGCGGGTTGGGTGGGGGTCTGTACAACTCGTACCCCGGGCCCAAGTGTACCCGGGGTAGTGGTCATACAAAGTTTGCTCCATACGGGACGTTTTCCATACGCTTGTGTATTCGGGACGCCGGTACGGATCAGACTTGTGCGCTCGGACTTCAGTTTTACGACTCGTACGTAAATCTGTCTGGGGATGTCTCGTAGACTTTTCCCTAAGCAATTCGTATGTATTTTTACTGTACGAATCGTACTTCGCCGTTTGTACGGGACTTGTACGACTCGTACATAAAAAAATACCGATACGAGTCGTACAGGAATTTTTTTTACCCGATCTGAATCGGCACCTAAATGTTGATCAGAAACAAATATATCAACAAGTGAAAGAGCACATTGACCATGGATTACTTCATGAAAAGAAAGGGTGCTCATGTATATAATTTCAACCTATCCGAATGTATGTGAGTGGTCAAGCTGGAACAGGAAAAAGTTTCTTAATTAATGTTATCTGCAAAAGTTATCTGCAAAAAACAACTGAGTCGAATTTGTCTTGTGTTGTCACTGCTCCAACTGGGTTGGCAGCACATAACATTAAAGGAATTACTTTACATCGTTTACTAATGCTACCAGTAGAGCATGAGAACAAATTGGAATACCACAAGCTATCTGGAGAAGCTTGTTGTGAAGTTTCAAGAGTCTTGAAGAAAATGAAACTTCTCATATTGATGAGGTGAGCATGGTCTCAAACTTGATGCTTGCCTTTGTGCATTTAAGAATGCAGCAAATTCTTAAAACAGAGTATGACGTGTTATTTGGAGGAAAACACGTCATAGTTTTTGGAGATCTATTGCAACTGACTCTGGTAAAAGGACAACCAGTATTTAAAACACTTGCACATGAAGATACCAGAAAGTCTCTTGGTAGTGTTGGTAATGTGAACATTTGGACTAATTTTGAATACAAAGAACTGACAACAAATATGCGACAGGCAAATGATGCTGAATATGGAAGTATTCTTTAAGATATAAGAATTGGAATTCTTACAAAACATGGCAAACAAGCTTTGGAAAGTCGATTACTTTGCAATGTCTTTCCAAATGAAAATGTAGTTCCTGCAAAAGTGTACATGAAAATTGCTGAAAATAAACCAGTGATCTGTTTAATGCCAACACTGCGCGAGTGTTCCATATTCAACGAAGAACTATTGAAACTGGAAAATGAAGAAATTATAAAAATGGAAGCCATCGATAAAATAGAGCATGAAGGAATCACTATTATTTTGACGGGAAAGTTGAAAACAAAACTGGATTCTTTAGAAAAAATAATATCTAAAACAGCTGGTTTAGAAAAGACACTATATGCGTGTGTAAACTGTTGGGTAATTTTAAGGCGTAATTTGGATGAAAAAAAGGGTTAGTTAATGGCGCAATGGGTAAAGTGGTGGATTTTGTTAATTATCAGAAAGAAGAAGGAATTGAATTTTTAAAAATTAAATTTGATCAGATTGAAGATGTTAAAGAAATTGGTCGTTGTTCAGTTCGTTTTTTGCTTGTTAAAGATTTATATGTCCATAGGAAACAATTTCCATTTTCTCTGGCATATGCAGTGACTTTTCATAAATCTCAAGGATTAAGTGTAGACAGTGCATTGGTGAACATTGGATCTACTGTATTTAAAGAGGGTATGGCATATGTTGCTTTGTCACGAGTCAGAACGTTATCTGGTTTGTTTTTGATTGATTTTGATGAGAGAAAGGTTACTGCAGATGCAAACTGTGTAAAAGAGTATAATAGGTTAAGAAGGGTGTATGCTCCAAATTTAGGTCAATATCCTGTATTTGAAAAGCGTGTGATTGGTCGAAAAAGAAGGTTTGAGAATATCTGTTCTGAAGGTGTTGAGAAGGGAATAGAACAAGATAATGTGATTGCAAGTAAAAAGAAATTGGACACTGTTGAAGAGGTTGTTGGTAATCAGTTTGAAAATATTTCAGGTGTCAACTGCAATGCTAATGTAGTGGTCAATGCTGTTTTTTATCTTGAAGGTTTGCAAGAACAAATTATGCAGAATCGGCAAGAAAGATTTTGTTCCGTGTTGCATTCTGTTTTTGAAAAATTGACAACAGATACAAGTAAAATACAATCTGTTTCAGATGTTCGTAATCTTTTGGATGTGTGTTCTGGTTCTACACAATTTACACAAAATATCCAACAAGATGCTCAGGAATTTTTAATGTATATGCTTACCATTTTTGAAAATGAAGGTGTAGAAATAGAAAATAATTTTTGGCCTTTCTTACAAATGGGAACATCATTGTGAAAATTGCATGTATACATGTTCCACTAACGTAGACACTGAAAGATTTCTGTATTTAACATTACCAGACTGTAAATCAGTGTCTTTCAATAAATTAGTTAAAGGTGCAAATCAAAACATGGAGTGTAGCCAATGTAAATCAGAAATGTTATCCACATTATTTTTAACAAAATATGGACAATGCATAATTTTAATGATGATGCATCAAAATTGGATACTGTAATCAAGCAGTTTGTAGCAACACAAGTATCAATATCAGGAAGGATTTTTGTAGCAATTACAAAAATTTTCCATGATGGTCCTTCACCCACATCTGGACATTACACTGACTATCTAAAATGTGACAAAGGCTGGACACTTTGTAATGATTCCCAGTTGGTTTTCAAACAACGTTTGCCTAGTGAATTACCAAATTCCTACCTAATATTTTTAAAGTCAAAGTTTTAGGAATATAATTCACTCTCTGAGGAATTTATTATTATAATTGAATAGGACTACCATTGGACAATTTACATAAAAAGGAGTGCAAAAATACCATTTGGCCTCAAGGAAAGTATGGTTGAATTATGGACTTTTTGTGCTCATTGACTCAGTGAATATTTTTAAGCGACAACATTTACAGTTTTTATAAGATAAACGTATAAAATTTTGTTAGCCATAAGCATTTCATATATGTGTGATTTGTATCTTGTGGTATTTTACTGAGAATAGCATGGTGGGTTTTTTTAAACAATCTTTTTGATAGTTTTTTTTTTTGCCCGCTGTTAGGTGATGAGTACGATTGAAATCACTATTTCTAGTGAAATTCAATATATTCTGAGAACAGCAAAATAGGCAAGCAAATTACTTTGTTGAATTTATGCTGTGTTGTAAAAGGTTTATTATTACATGTTATAACTATTTTTTCGTTTCTTTACAGATCCTAATTCTAAAATAGGCAGTTTACATCAATTTGTATTGCAAAAAAAATCTGAAAAAAATGTATACCATTTTTACTTTCTATTACTGTGAAGGTAAGTATAAATATGCAGAATGGGCAGATCTGCATGAACCTACAAAGATTGAACAACTTTTTAAAAACACTCGGTTTATACCGATGTAGTTTTGAAATCTCTCTGTTACCGGATATTATGTGACCTGCAAAAAAACAGATTTGAGTGGTTCATAATATTTCCCATTGTACCTATCGAAGGACCGCAATCATTTCAATCATTCTTGTTTGAGCATCTTTGCAGACAAAACTCAGTGCTTACCTTCTATCCTTCGAAAGCAATTTTAAAACAGAAATATGTCACTTTTTGTAACAGTTATTGCGCAAGACACTCTTTCATATTTACAAAGAGAGGAAAAGGCGCTCTGTGTACTTTTTCTACACCATGTAAATACAACCTCATCATACATACCACTTTGTGTTGAAAGGTTGTTCTATAAGTGTTGTTGTGCATGATTGCACTGAATACTCATAGAACAAGACACATCTTCAGATTTATCATAAATCATAAATCTCGATATGTGTGTGAATGCTGCACCATTCTCTAATTGGTGTACAAAAGCACAACAAGGAGAATTGTTTTCTTTTCTCCTCAAGTTTAAATCTTCACTGCATGCTAAAATGTTCAGCATACATTGAAGGAGAAAAGTGTATTTATTGATTTTTTTTGTGCAGGAAGGTGTGTCTTTCTGCACAAAAACAAACAGCACATGACCCAGATACCCTTCCACTATGGTGCAAGGGTGCCTGTGTCACCACATGGCTGCAATTTAAGCAGCGATGCAGAGAGAAGCATAGATGTGCAACATATTTATGTACATATGTTGCGTCCCTGTGCTTCGGAAGTAATACAGAACACTGCAGTTAAAGAGGTTAAAAAATGTGTGATGCTGCAGCACTTCCTCATAGTTCTGCACTATTACATTCACCATACTCTATTAATGCATTAATTCAGTCAATTACGTTCTACACATACATTCATCTAAACTTTCACACACCAACAAACAAGTATATAGCTCTTTTTTAAACCAGGATAGTTAGTTCTTAGAAGAACTTTTTTTTCTTCTTTTTTCTTTTATATATTTCTTTTGTTTTTTTGAACAATTTTAAAATTTTTGTGGATTTTCTTTTTAAAAAAAGAGGAAAAAATAGAACTGGAGGAACAAAACAATGAACTTCAGGGAAAAAAAACAACAACAAAAAACTAGCAATGGTGACTTTCTTGCTTGCGGCAGATCAGATCAATAGACTGCTCCCCGTAGCATAAAGTAGCATTGCATTTTATGCAGAGCACTTTCAAAAATTGGAACTGCGGACGGATGTCCAAATTTTCTTCAGAAGGATGCACTCTTGAAGTGCTTGGCTGTGATGAATCCGTAGGAGCAGGAACGACTCTTATCCTTCGGCATTCCTCCCGAGCAAGATTTACTGGATGAAGGGTCCTCAGATGCTTCATCATGCTCGCCATTCCGCATGAATATTTCTTGTTTGGATCCCCATGAGACAGCACTCTCTGGCAGATCTTGCAGGTCACCAAGGTGGCATTGGTCTTTGTTTGCCCCTCTGGATATGTGAAAAATGTCCACACCACAGATGAAAAACGTGGTGTGCGTGGTGGCTCTTCCAAAAATTCATCCTCAGATGAATGAGGAGATCCAGGAGATGCCTGCTGCCCTGAAGCCATTGTTTGGTTAGAAAAAAGTTTGAGCTAAGTTAAAACCTAGTCAAAAAAGCTTTTTCTCTGCAAAGAGATGCTCCTCCAAAGAAGGTCAAAGAAGAATGATTGAAATGGGTGGGGTCTTTCAATAGTTAGAACAGGAAGTGTAATGAACCAATCAAATCTCTTGTTTTTCAGGTCACATGGGATCCGCGCACCGTGCGCTTACGCAGCACGCACCCAGCGCGCATTAACGAAATTGAATTTAAAAAGAATATAGCATTAAATGTAAAAATATATAACTTTTATGAGTAGTTTACAGTTTGTCTTCAATTAATATTCACATAAAATACGTATATATATGTTTTTTTAATCCTGTAGCAAGTTGTCCAATTGACAGTGGGAGCACTTCTCACAGCTGGTGCCCGCGTCAAGACCAGGACAGGGTCTTGCGAAATTTGACTGCTCAAAGAGAAAGGAGCGCTCCTTTCTCTTTGAGCAGTCATATGTTTTTTTAAATGTAAAATATTTTGCGGGATTCGCGCACCCACCGCGTCTTGCACGTACATGACGCATCGCGGAAGCGCGCAAGCATCGCGTAACATGCATCGTACGTGTCGCGTATAGGCTTGGAGTCACGTACCGGTCGCATTGTAATCGCACACTAAACACGTACCCAACGCTTACCGTATGCGGATGCTTTCGCGTACGGGTCGTGAAGGGTGCCCATAGGGTGCGCGGATCCCCCAAAAAATGGAGAAAAAAAATATATAAAGTTTTGAAAATATTTTACAAAAATATAAAAATATATTTTAAAACAATAACAATTTTTTTTTAAAAACCCAATAAAATCAAATAATATTTATTAATGTTTAAAAGAATTAATTGGAAAAATACTTTAAAAAATGGTGATAAAACTGAATTTACAAAAAAAAAAATTAAAGGAATTGGCACACTGAAATAGAAAAAATTAGAAATCCAATGAAAATCATTAAACATCATTAAACATCATAGCTTTAGTGATAAATTATAGATAGGAATTAGCATTTAAAAAACCTTTGAAATTCACTGAAAAAACCATAGGTTTCATGCACGTTATAGTTAGGAATTGGCATTTAAAAAACATTAGAAATTCACTGAAAAAACCATAGGTTTCAGGGGTGTTATAGTTAGCTGGACATTTCCCTCGTACAAAACCCTAGAAATTCCCCCGTTATAGCTAGTTCAGCTAACTATAACTCGCGCCCCCGCAATGCACTGCTGATGACGTCACATATTACATCACTCATTACATGGTCAGTGACATCACTGATGACATCACTGATGACATCACAAATGACATCACTGATGACATCACTGATGACGTCATCCAGTGAGTCTGTGTTTCTGTAAAGTTTTAATATGTTTAATATATATACGAAAAGGCCTGTTGAAGAATGAGTGGGTGTACAAGTGTGTGAATGGATGATTTTCTAGGAGTGTGACTGACTTTATAAGTGAGTCATTAAATGTATCTTACTGCAGACTAGTGACTAAACTGTTTGAATGTCTGTATCTGTCTGTCTGTTGGTGTATAAGTGGTTGCATGGTTTTGTGAATAGCTATATGAGTGTCTATATGGATTATTGATTGGTTGTCTGAGTATCTGTATGGGTGCCTGAGTGTTTGTGTGGGTAGGGTGTGTGCGACTGTGCATAGATGTGTGAGTGGGTGATTCTATGTGTGCATGGTTTTAAGAGGGCAACTGTGATGGACTGTATGGTTGAGTGAGTGTATGTATGGGTGTGTTAGTGATTGAATGTATATCTCAGTTGTACATGTGTCAGCAACTACGTATGTGAAAGGCAGTGTATATGTGTGTACGAGTATATAACTGGCTATATGTGAGAGTGTGTGATTGTGAGAGTGGCTGTATGGATGAGTGTGTGCTTGTATCAGTAATTATATAAGAGCGTCAGAATGTGGTAGTATTTTTATGAGTAAGTGAACTTGTGTGTGTATTACTGTATAGGTGAGTAAATTGGAGTGTGATTAATTATTTGCATGACTGACTAGGTGTGTGAGTACGTCTATGGATGATTGGCGGTGTCTGAGTGTCTATATAGGTGTATCATTGCATATGATAGTCCTGTACTGAGTGACTGTAATTATGTGTGACTGTACAGGTGAGTGAGTGGAGGTGTGTGTAGACCTAAGAGTCAATGAGTGGGTATGTAGTTATTGGAATTGGAGTATCTATGGTTTTGAGATTGAAATTTTGAGTCGGTGTATCAAAGGTTATATTAGGGTGTGAGAAGATGCACTAATTTATCACATGGATGACGTCATCAGTGATGTCCCTTGCTCACTTTGCCACTGGATTCAAGCAAGCCTGGCTGAAGATGGCTGAAATGCCAGAAACCGGTCCTAGGAAGCTTGTTTCCGGTCCAGGGAAAACATGGCTTGGCAGTTCGGGCTGGACTGTTCCCATGAGGAACAGGGTCAGACTGATTTGCATATGGCCATGTCTGAAGTGGGGTGGCAGAGTGGGCTAAAGAACGGTGATGGATTAAACCCAGATCAGTTGACTGGGGAGAGTGCTTGCAATGTTCAACACTCCGTCCATCATTTCCTTTGGTTTTTGCTTTGTTCACCATAAGTTGGCAGGGTATGCTCAGACGTGAGTCCCTTGCACACTTTGCCACTGGAATCAAGCAAGCTTGGCTGAAGACGGCTAAAATGCCAGAAACTGGTCCTAGGAAGCTTGTTTCCGGTCCAGGGAAGACATGGCTTGGCAGTTCGGGCTGGACTGTTCCCATGAGGCACAGGGTCAGACTGATTTGCATATGGCCATGTCTGAACTGGGGTGGCAGAGTGGGCTAAAGAACGGTGATGGATTAAACCCAGATCAGTAGACTCGGGGTGAGTGCTTGCACTGTTCAACACTCCGTCCATCATTTCCTTTGGTTTTTGCTTTGTTCGCCATAAGTTGGCAGGGTATGCTCAGACGTGAGTCCCTTGCTCACTTTGCCACTGGATTCAAGCAAGCCTGGCTGAAGATGGCTGAAATTCGAGAAACCGGTCCTAGGAAGCTTGTTTCCGGTCCAGGGAAGACATGGCTTGGCAGTTCGGGCTGGATTGTTCCCATGAGGCACAGGGTCAGACCGATTTGCATATGGCCATGTCTGAACTGGGGTGGCAGAGTGGGCTAAAGAACGGTGATGGATTAAACCCAGATCAGTTGACTGGGGGTGAGTGCTTGCAATGTTCAACACTCCATCCATCATTTCCTTTGGTTTTTGCTTTGTTCGCCACAAGTTGGCAGGGTATGCTCAGACGTGAGTCCCTTGCTCACTTTGCCACTGGATTCAAGCAAGCCTGGCTGAAGACGGCTGAAATGCCAGAAACCGGTCCTAGGAAGCTTGTTTCCGGTCCAGGGAAGACATGGCTTGGCATTTCGGGCTGGACTGTTCCCATGAGGCACAGGGTCAGACTGATTTGCATATGGCCATGTCTGAACTGGGGTGGCAGAGTGGGCTAAAGAACGGTGATGGATTAAACCCAGATCAGTTGACTGGGGGTGAGTGCTTGCAATGTTCAACACTCCGTCCATCATTTCCTTTGGTTTTTGGTCTATTGGAGGAGCCCATCTCTCAAGACGTCCTCCTCACCGAGCAGAGCAAAGCTAAGCTGCCTTGCACATTGCCCCCTGGGGGCCTGACTAGAGTTCATGCGGGGTTGTATGGTGCTAGAATTGGCACAGTGTACCATTCCATTGCCCTTTCTCTATCCAATGCATTTCTGTAGAAACTCGGAATTATTGTTCAATGAGGTGTCCTTGCCTTACTCAGGTTGCAGCTAGGCCCTGTCTCCCCATTCCATCGTCACAGAGCAGGCAGAGCCGCAGGTGCCAGTGGGATCACTCTGTCCAAACAGTGTCTCTATGTGGCAGGGCCTTTTCACCCATGCATGCTCCTAATGGGGGTGTGAAGGTCAATCTAGGACAGGTGTACAACTCCTACTCCTGCAGGTGCATCTATCTGGTTGATCTTGCGGGTAGCATATGCTTGTCTAAAAAATTATGATAAGCACATGTAAGGAGACACAGCTAGTAAAGAGAAACTGCGAATGGTTCATTAAATCAATTATGGTTCTTTTGAACAACTGTGGTAATTCTAGCGATTAAACATACCAACAAGCACTGAACTCCCTGGATGAATTCATTTATCAGATTATGACCAATCTAGTTTTGTCTGTCCGCTTTAGTGTCACTAGATAATCTTGTGCTGATCACACATTCCCATGACAGCAATGACACATTTGGATGTCTGCACTATCAAATTTTGTTAGTGGTTGCTGTACCTGTCATGGTGACTACAGGTAGTAGGAAATCAGGATTCAATTCTAGAGCGACAGCCTAGGAACCGGCTACCACATCCAAGGAAGGTAGCAAATGCACTCCCGGCTTGAGGATGTAGTGATAAAAAATAACAGCACATGCATCTTTTGAGGCCCTGTAATTTGAATGAGTAGACTTTAAACATTTAATGAGGATGCATTGGTAGGCAAGTATGGAGCCAGCAGCCACTGTAATTCTAACTCCAATTGCAAATATTAAAGCTGTTTATTTTAAAAGCTCTGAGTAGGATCTTGCTTTTGCTGACTTGCATTCAGGTGGTGTTATTCCCATGACCCGCCAAGCAGCTTACAGGAAACCAAAGCCTTTGAGTTTCAGGGGAAGTAAAATTGCAAAGCTGAAGCTTGAAAGAATTAATGGAGGGGAACCACTAGGAGTGGAGCTTGTTGCTTAATTTGATTCAACACAAGAAACCTCACCTACCCCAAGAACGGGCAGACAATTGTATAGCTCTTTCTTGAGTACGTAGGCGGCGGTCCATGGTCGATCTTAGTTGGTGAAGTGACTTGTCTGTTTAAATCTGAGACAGAACAAGACTCCATGCTAACTAGTTACATGGCTTCCAGTGGACTGCAATCAGCTTCTTAAAGGGGCAAGTGGCATTCAGCCACACAAGATTGAGTAATAACAGGTTTGTGATGCCCTTGGATCAGGCTGCATACACTTTACACTCAATGGATCAGAATGTGTCTACCCTTTGCATCAGTTGCGGTTAACCTGCTGAACCTAGCTTGTGATAGGGATCGGGGATCACCGTTATTTCCCATTAACAAAGAATTCCTATTAATTGTGGGTCATAAGTTTATGTTGTTGAAGTCCCTGCCCCATGTGCAAGCTGCCTGCCGTTACTCCTGATTGGATGGCTTAGTGAGGTTCTTGGATTAGCTTCATCAAGCGCTGGCAGTTGCCTTGGTAGGGAACTGAGAAAAGGATCAAACTTCACTACCTAATGGAAGTAAAAGTTGTAACAAGGTTTCCATAGGTGAACCTGCGGAAGGATCTTTAAGAGCGGACCAACCCGAATGTCAAAGGCAACAGAGTGAACCTCAGGGCTGGCTCCCAGATAGAACCCAGGCACACGGCTCTGTTACTCTCCTTGTGTGCTGGCCACTTGGGCTAGAGCTCCTCTCCCTGGCAAGGAGGACCTGATGACGCACACAAGGCCCAGGGACAGGGTTCCCTTGCTGCGATGCCTGGGAGAGGACATATGTGACAGAAAGCTTTCCCAGATAGAACCCATGCACACCCAGCACGATTCCAGGGGACCAAATTGCAGTACCGCCATCGGCTGGGCCTGAAAGAGAGAGACCTTGCCACCTGGGCCTTCTCATGCCTGATGCCAGGGCTATCCAGGCTTTGAGGGATCAAGGAGTGGCCTGCCCTGTGTGTCAGAGTTGTCTGGATTGGGATGAGTTGTGGCCATCACTAAACTCCCTTGCTCCTCTTGGTAGAGAAACCATGCCTCCTGGAGATACTCTGGGTGCTAGCCCCAGTGCTCACATGTGGCTGTCACTTCGAGGGGCAGAAATGGAGATGGCCCTGGCTGCTTGTGCGCACCCTAGTGGTGGTTGTGTCAGTAGTACCAATTACAAGGGATAACCTGCTTCTCCACTGGCGGAAATGACAATTTCCCCTCCCCACAAGCAGAGCATGAAGGTTCACCCTTCAGAATATTATAATTAATTACACAATGCTTGTGTAGTGCCAGGCAGCAAAATAACATATTGGTGGGCAGGTGAGGCGTTTTCACATGGACTCGGCCCACTGGCATTTTCTGCAGACATGTGATTTGAGAAGTGAAAAGAGTGAAAGTTTTGGGGTTGTCCGGTTTAGTTACTCGGCAGATACACAATATCCTTCGTTTTCATTATTACACCCGTTTTGCAGCATTTTTCTTAGTTTTGCACTAAATCTTTTGGTCTGGAGAGCCTTACACCACAGAGCCCAGATTGGGAGACGTGATCCGGAGTGCCTTGAAGCCCAAATAATGGGCTCTGTGTAAGTGATGCGCATTCATTAATGTTGGTATGCTTTGCTTTCTGTGCTGCAAAGTCGAACCCAAAGAACTTTAATTGTACTGCCTGTACAGGAATACCACTACTTAAGTTGCATTATATTTTTATCCCAGAAGGAACCTGTGCAACAAGTGCCTTCTCAATGACTGTGTTTTTCGTGGTGAGATGGATGGGTTTTTGTTAATGTCCGATAGATTTGCTATGTGTTTGCTTCACGAGCCTGATGAATGGGTGGTAGCAGGGGTTGAGGATTTAGGGCATTGTCCGGAAAACCTCTGCAGGAACAAGTTGTTAATACACAACTGAATCACTCTAATTCTATTGATTTCTCAAGGATGGTAGGGTAAGATTTATATAAAGGCTGCCCCAATCCTATGCTGCTGCATTTCAATTTGATTTCTACAGCAGGTGGCTATACCAACAGAGGTACCTTCAATAGTGTGCCAGTCTATTTTATGCCCATCTTCGCCTTTTCTTAGGAATGCTGCCAGCAGATGCAGGCTAGTCTACAGGAACTCAGGAATAAGGCACCTCCTCCCTGCCTTGCAGTGTCTGACTGCTCCTAATCCGCATTCTATTCAGGTGAACTGTCTCAGCACACCTGAAAGAGGCAGAGGCATGTAAACCCACAGTCAGCTCCATTAACAGTGCTGAAGTGAGCCCAAATGTTCTGTCGATCTCTTCCCTCAGTTGTCATGCCCCCTACCGGAAAAGGGAATGCTCTGGCCTTAAACACGGCTCCATGCAGTTTTTTCAGTTCATACCACACTTAACCAGGGTTCCTGACGTTTTTTCAGCCCACATCGCAAGTAACCAAGGTTCCTTGCGGTTTGTGCTGTCCATTTCTCACTTAACTAGGGTTCCTTACAGTTTTTTTCAGTGCATATCTCACTTAAGCAGGGTTCCTTACAGTTTGTTCAGTGCATATCTCACTTAAGCAGGGTTCCTTGCAGTTTGTTCTGTCCATAGCTCACTTAACCAGGGTTCCTTGCAGATTGTTCAGTCCACAGCGCAGCTAACCAGAGTTACCAGCTTCGGGCCATTATGCACTTACCCTTGCAGTTCATTCAGTCTGTGTCTCACTAAGCCAGAGTTCCAAGCAGTTTGTTCATCCCAGATTGCATTTAGCCAGGTTTCTTGCAGTTTGTTCAGTCCCCATCGTTCCTAACTAAGGTTCCTAGTGGTCTGTCCAGTCCATCTCTCACTTAACTAAGGTTCCTTGCAGTCTGTTTAGTCCATGTCTCACTTAGCTAAGGTTCCTAGCGGTCTGTCCAGTCCATCTCTCACTTAACTAAGGTTCCTTGCAGTCTGTTTAGTCCATGTCTCACTTAGCTAAGGTTCCTAGCGGTCTGTTCAGTCCATCTCTCACTTAACTAAGGTTCCTTGCAGTCTGTTTAGTCCATGTCTCACTTAGCTAAGGTTCCTAGTGGTCTGTCCAGTCCATCTCTCACTTAACTAAGGTTCCTTGCAGTCTGTTTAGTCCATGTCTCACTTAGCTAAGGTTCCTAGCGGTCTGTCCAGTCCATCTCTCACTTAACTAAGGTTCCTTGCAGTCTGTTTAGTCCATGTCTCACTTAGCTAAGGTTCCTAGCGGTCTGTTCAGTCCATCTCTCAATTAACTAAGGTTCCTTGCAGTCTGTTTAGTCCACGTCTCACTTAGCTAAGGATCCTAGCGGTCTGTCCAGTCCATCTCTCACTTAACTAAGGTTCCTTGCAGTCTGTTTAGTCCATGTCTCACTTAGCTAAGGTTCCTAGCAGTCTGTTCAGTCCATCTCTCACTTAACTAAGGTTCCTGGCGGTCTGTTCAGTCCATCTCTCACTTAACTAAAGTTCCTTGCAGTCTGTTTAGTGCATGTCTCACTTAGCTAAGGTTCCTAGCGGTCTGTCCAGTCCATCTCTCACTTAACTAAGGTTCCTTGCAGTCTGTTTAGTCCATGTCTCACTTAGCTAAGGTTCCTAGCGGTCTGTTCAGTCCATCTCTCACTTAACTAAGGTTCCTTGCAGTCTGTTTAGTCCATGTCTCACTTAGCTAAGGTTCCTAGCGGTCTGTTCAGTCCATCTCTCACTTAACTAAGGTTCCTTGCAGTCTGTTTAGTCCATGTCTCACTTAGCTGAGGTTCCTAGCGGTCAATTCAGTCCATCTCTCACTTAACTAAGGTTCCTTGCAGTCTGTTTAGTCCATGTCTCACTTAGCTATGGTTCCTAGCGGTCTGTCCAGTCCATCTCTCACTTAACTAAGGTTCCTTGCAGTCTGTTTAGTCCATGTCTCACTTAGCTGAGGTTCCTAGCGGTCAATTCAGTCCATCTCTCACTTAACTAAGGTTCCTTGCAGTCTGTTCAGTCCATGACGCAGGTACCGACGATTCCAATGATTGTTCAGTCTAGATCACACAACTCCCCCTACACAATCAATCACAGGAAAGCAGCATGCATACACATGCCGTGAATTACCTTACACCAGGGTTAATTGCCGAGTTCAAGCCCCTACCGCTTGTAAGCAGGAAAACAACATCCGCTTAGCAATCAATTAAAAGCCTGTGAATCAGCTGGACCGCTCCAGAGGTATAATTGATGGTTTAAGCTGGACTCATGCCAAGTTCGGGCAGGACAAGTTACTCCATCTTCATCACTGTAATAACTTGGTTACGTGTGCAGAAATGTCATTTAATACATCTAATTACTCCAAAATGTTATTTTAATGATGCATTCAATCACTAATTTCTGCGCAAGCAGGATTTTGCGCTTTTACTCTGGTTGCATCAATCTTGGAGTACCTACTGACCTCTAACACTCGTTTGGAGGTCCAAGGCCTTCTGAGAATGGTTTTGCGATGCTGCCTTCGGAGCAACAAACAGTTCTCATATATAGTGAGCCTGGCTATCTATATTGATGAAGGAATGTATTTTAGAAACACACTAATGAAAAACTATAGCAACAAGTATTTTTTTTATTTTTACCTTCACACGTGCAGCGACTTAAATGTGTCTATATGGGTATTTATTTCCCTCTGTCTTATTGTAAGAATACCTCCTCCCACTCTGTGGTTAATACATCAGATAATGCTCTCTCTGTGCGCGCATTAAGCTTTAATGCAAATAAATAGTGCATAAAGCTCTAGAACCCTTTGAGCATCCTTCACACATTGGCTTGCACACCTACATTTGTACCAACCACCTTAATGATTTTTTTTTTAATCCAGGGCAATGCATGCTGGTGCAGAGGGAGTTGTGTGCCTGTTTGAAAACATTGCAATGTCTGAAGCTCGTACATTTAACTCTGAATTTTTCAGCGTCTTAGCTGTATACAGCAAAACCGGAAATAGGGCATTGTGTTCGCCCCTCCCTGTTTGAAAGCTGTGCTCTCCGCAAATAATGCACTAACTTGCAAAAATCTTAAAGAAATGTATGCGCTTTAAACAGCGCAGTGTCGGAATCAGTGCTTAATTTGAGTCGTGGTTGTAGGTGGGTCCCACCAACCCTATAATCGGAATAATGGCTATTTACCTGGCTGCCGAGTAAATAGTCAATCTATGCTACTTAGTTTGCTGCTGGCTAAATAGTAGAAATTATTTACCATTTGGCCGGCGGCTTTAAATTTAGCAGAGTAACTTCCCTGTTTACCCAGTCACTGGCTAAATATTCGAGATTCTGCACTGTTTGGCTAACAACCGTGTAAATAGCAGAAAAACTTCACTATTGACCTAGCTGCTGGCTAAATGGGAGAGCTTCTGCACTGTTTGTCCTGCAGCCATGCACATAGCAGAGACATTCACTATTCACCTGGGGGCTGGCTAAATAGTAGTTGAGATTCTGCACTGTACAGCTGGTAGCCATGCAAATAAGAAGGAAACTTCAATATTGACCTGGCCACTGGCTAAATTAGGGGTTGAGT
This sequence comes from Triturus cristatus, assembly GCF_964204655.1. Lineage (NCBI taxonomy): Eukaryota > Metazoa > Chordata > Amphibia > Caudata > Salamandridae > Triturus > Triturus cristatus. The sequence goes on along the minus strand of NC_140592.1, from coordinate 595,161,483 downwards.
ACTATTTGACATGTAGTCAAGCAAACAAAAAAACTTCACTGATTAACCAGCTGCTGACAAAACAGTAGACAAGTACAATTAGGCAAGCATTCATGCAAATAGCAATTAACTTAATTATTGATGTGGCTGCTGGTCAAAAAGCTGACATTTTAGATTATTTAGCCAGTAGCAAAAATATTTCAATATTTACCCAGCAGCTGTCTAAATTGCAGGAATGATGGTTCACTGACAAAATATCTACCCTAAAATAACTCCCAATCCAAACTATCATCAGCAAAATATCAATGTAAAAAATATTGTCATGGGGGCGTGGCCAAGATGGCCGCCACGACGGACGCGTCCTGCTAGAGCTCCGGGATCGGGCTTTACCCTCGCCCGTTCTCAGCAAGCCTGGGGGCGCCACATGACATCCTGAGGCTGTCCGGAGGAGCGGGGAAAACCGGCGCTGCAGACCCGGTAGCGAAGCGGCCCCCGGGCGCCGGACCCTTGATGCAGGAGCTGGCCGGGTGCGGAGGAGCCGGCCACAAAATGGCGGCGCCTGGTGCTGCCGCGGTCACTGACGATCGGCGGTCAGGGCATTGGCGTTGATCGATCCCGCTCCCCGGCTGCATATCACGGGAGCAGAGTGCCGGGAGCGGAGGCGGGGCTGCAGAGAACTTCGGGCTCCGGAGCTGCGGAGGTGCTGGTGGGCTGCCCGTGAGTCCCCCCCCCCCTCCCCCCGAGTGGCAGACATTGCTGGCGACGCGGAGCGCGGACGGCGCTGCTGAGAGGAGTGATTCCCCGGGGGGTGCGGATATTGTAGACGCCGACCAACGAGGACTGCCTTCGCTGTCAACCAGTGCGGCGGAGTGGAGACCAGAGAGGGACCGGGAGACGGCCGTGCTGCGGAGCCTGAGAGACTGGGATTCAGGTGGGCCCGTGCGGCGGCAGTCCGGTGTGACGGCGGCGCTTCCCCCTCCCCCCGGGGGGGTGATACCCGTGCGGGGAGGCCTCGGATGCTGATTGCGGTGGTGCCTGCCTGGCCTTAAGATGGCGGCCAGTGGCGCCCCGGCCTACTGACTTGGAGGGCAGATCGGTGAGGGAGGTGCGCGCCATCTGCTGAGGCCCGAGGGTGCTGCCCGGATCCCGCCCTGACGGCGGAGGAGATACCGAGAGGTGCCTGGACTGCCGGGCCCCACTGACCCGGCGGCGACATTTGGCCCGGGGACACGCGGCGCAGAGCACTGGCCGCAGGAGACAAGGGACTGGTTGCGACGCCCTGGAAGGGGGCCTCCACTGCCCGGGCGATTGATCTGCCCTCCGTGGCCCCGCTTGCCACACGAGTGACACGGCCCGAAGGTACTAACAGTTGGAGGTAGGCAGAAGCGGAGTGCCGGGGGGTCCGGTACAGGCCGCGGCCACATCTCGCTCGGACACTGCAATCGGCCTGCACCTGCAGCGGCCCTCCGGGTGGGCGCCATGGGCAAGTCCAGGACAGGGCAGTCGGCCCCGGGGACGGCGTCGGGGGTCCAGGCTGGCGCACGTGGAGGGGCCCCGGCAGCGGCTGGATCAAGCGGAGAGCCCTCTTTGTCGATCAAGCTGGATCAGGTCCTGATGGCGATTGAACAGTCACGACTCTCATTGGAGCAACAATTGGGCACCCTAACCACGGACGTCAGTCTCCTCCGAGATGACCACCGGAAGCTAGCCGATAGAGTTGCAGACAACGCCAAAGCAGTCGCTGACATCCAACCTATGGTGGACGCACACCGGGACTCGATGCAAGCTTTGATGACTCGCATGTCCACCATGGAAGAACGCGTTGATGACTTGGAGGGGCGGTCTCGGCGCTGCAACATCCGAGTCCTTGGGCTGCCGGAAGGAATCGAACGGGCCGATGCGGTGGAGTACATCGAGACCTGGACGAAATCATTCACCCCTGATGACGACCGCACGGCCTACTTCTCGGTTGAGCGGGCGCATCGCGTGCCAGCTCGTCGGCCGCGGCCGGGGGCCCCACCTTGCCCGATGCTGGCCAAGTTCCTCCATTTCAGGGACCGAGATGCGGTACTACGAGCGGCCAGACAGGCGGGCCCACTACGCATCGAGAATAAAACCGTCATGATCTTTCCCGACTACTCCCGGGCGGTTCAACGCCAACGCGCATCCTTTCTGGAGGTGAAACGGCGCCTTCGAGCTGAAAACGTACAGTACTCTCTCCTCTTCCCGGCCCGTCTGAAGATTATCCACGGCGGTGTCACTCACTTCTTCACGGCGCCGGAGGAGGCGCACGACTGGGCAGACCAGAACTGTACCGGGGCCCAGAGGGCTGGGCGCCCTGTCGAACAACGAGCAGCTGCGGGAGGACGCAGGAGGCAGCGCTCACGGAAGAGACACCGCCCTGGTACCCCCGGGGGGCCAGCACGCACTCTGGGGTCACCGGACTTGGAGCAGATCGTCCAGGAACGGCGCCAGGCCCTCAAAGCGGCGGCGGGCCTCTGCCCGGCCTCCCCGGCAACGGACTTGGAGCGGGCTCCTCACGTTTTCACGTCAGAAGAAGAGGAGGACAGTGAGGCGACACAGTCCGGGGTGGACTCGGGAGCCCTGCCCTCAGTCACCCCGCGGACGGCGGACGACCTGATATGACTGGCTCCGTGCGGAGGGCCGCACGTCTGCGGCCCGAGGTGATGCTCCCCGCCCCATGCAATTGCAAGCCCGGCGCCTCTGGCGTTGTCCCTGCTGCCCGGGGCACTCTCTCCCCCCCTGAAGTGCTCACTTTTTCCCCCACTGGCTAGCCATAGATCCTGCGCATAGCCCGCTTGTAGAGCTCAGGACGGACGCCAGCCGACCCCCCCCTTTCCTAATAGGTTCATGCTCCCCTGCAACATGGGAGTTAGTTTGGACGTGTCGCGCTTGACGATAGGTCCCGTGTGTTGGGGCACGTTATGTTCGCCTCACCCTTGTTTCCCTTTCCCCTTACACACACCCCTTCTGCACTGTGTCCCTGCCCGCGTGCCGATGAAAGGTCATGCTGCTGCGCTGGATCCGTGGGGGTGGGATGGAGGGATTGGCACTGGGGGGGCCCTTGGGGGTCCCGGGGGACCAGTCCTGAGACGCACGCTAGGCACATGTCCTGATGGCGCAAGCTGGTAGAATAACATTCCTTACACTAAACGTGCGCGGCATGCACACAGCGCGCAAGCGGTACTCCGTCTACGCATATCTCAAACGTCACCAGGCACAGATTGCACTCCTGCAAGAGACACACCTAGCGGCGGGGGAGGTGACAAAGCTGCGCAGGCGTTGGCGGGGGACCCTTTATGCCACGACTTACTCTGCATTCGCGCGTGGTGCCCTCATATGGGTGCGCCCGGGAGTCCCCTTCCAGGAATTGTCCCACGTAATAGATCCGGAGGGTCGTTATGTATTGTTGCTTGGCCGGTTAGACGGCCAGACGATCTTGCTGGGCAGTATCTATGGGCCAAATGTCGACCAATCCAAATTCTGGGACGCGCTCTCCCATCCCTTAAGCGCATACACGCAGGCACCATGGCTCCTGGGGGGCGATTATAATTGCGTACAAGACGTGAACCTGGACAGATCTCATCCGCCCCTCCCCTCTTCCCCCGTTGTAACGCAGGCGAAATGGTTTACCACATGGATGCGTCATTGGTCCCTGGCGGATGCTTGGCGGCTTCGGAACCCCACCGCTAAACTTTACTCGTTCCACTCCAGGCCGCATGACCTTAGAGTGCGCCTGGATTGTTTCCTTGGTTCTCCCACCATCCTACCTGCTGTTCTGGACGCGGATTACCCACACGATCACACTGCAATGGCGCCCGCCGCACCCCCCCGTCCCCGCCTGGCGCCTTCCCAGGGACAGTCTCGAGGACCCGGTCTTCCGGCAAACCTTAGCGGACCACATCAGTCACTATTTTAGGGAAAATACTGGCACTGCCAACACCCGAGCTTCAGAATGGGATGCTTTTAAGGTGGTAATGCGTGGCAATTGTATTCGTCATATTGCAGGGGTCCGGCGGGTTCTGGAGGGGGACATACAGCGGACGGAGGGGGCGCTGGCCGCACTCACCAAGGAGACGGACCCTGCGAGGGCCGCGCCGGCTGTGTTGGCTAATGCTGAGACCGCATACGCCACAGCGCTGGCAAGCATGCGTCGGTTTAACTTCGCGGCGTACGCGGTTAGGGCCCATACGGAGGGTGAGCGGGCGGGCGCTCTGCTGGCGTGGCTCATAAAGCGGGATTCATGCCTCCCGACCATCACGGCCATCCGGGACGTCCAGGGCACCCTGGTGTATTCGCAGGGGCAGATACTCAAGGCCTTCCAGGAGCACTACATGCGCCTGTACGCTAGCCCCCGCCCCTCGGGGTCGGATGCCGCCCCGGCGGCCTTCCTGGATCGTATTCAGCTTCCCCGCATAGACAGGGATACGTGGCTGGACCTCGACCGCCCTCTCAAAGCGGCAGAGATTCGGGGCGCCATGAAGGCGCTAGCCACCCACAAGGCCCCGGGTCTGGATGGCTTCCCCCTGGAATTTTATCAGACGTTTGCGTCCCAGCTGGTGTCCCAGCTGGAATTGCAGTTCCAAGCGGCTCTGGATGTGGGAGTCCTGCCACACTCCATGCGCGAGTCCGTCATAGTATCCCTCCTCAAACCAGATAGAGACCCGCAGCAGCTAGGCTCTTACCGACCCATAACCCTATTGTCGGCGGATTATAAAATCTACGGGAAGGCCCTGGCGGACAGGTATGCCACGATCCTCCCGCGGCTTGTCCACCCTGATCAGAATGGATTTGTGCCTGGCAGGCACACATCTTCAAACATCCGACGGCTGTTCCACGTGCAGGACCAGGTGCGGGAGCGGTTCCCCCGGGCAGCGTGTCTGGTGCTGGACCTCGAAAAAGCGTTCGACACGCTCTCTTGGGCTTACCTGTTTCAGGTCTTGCTCCGAGTGGGCGTCGGACCCCAACTGCTGGCCTACACACGGCTCAGCTACACCTCGCCCAGTTCCAGAGTGCGTATAGGCCCTCTCATCTCGGACTCCTTCCCGATCTGGCGCGGTACTCGACAGGGGTTTCCCCTCTCCCCCCTCCTATTCGCGTTAGCAATGGAGCCGCTGGCGGCCATGCTGCGGGGGGCGAGCGAAGAGTGGGGCATCCCGATCGGCAATTATACCCACGCAGTATCACTGTATGCCGACGACGTACTCATATACGTCCGGGACATCACGACCGACCTGACCCCAATATCAAGCATCCTGCACGATTTCGCAGAGGCGACGGGCCTTAGGGTGAATTGGGCCAAGTCCACTGTTTATCCCTTGACACCCACCGTGCCCCAGGGTCCGATACGAATCGGAGGCATAGCAGTCTCGTGGAGCCCCCAGGCGGTTCGATATCTCGGCGTTAAACTATATCATACGCCGCAAGATATCTATGAGGGGAATTACCGCACGCTGATGGGTAGTATTCGATCCTTAGTCCATTTCTGGAAGGATCTCCACTTGGCTGTTCCGGGAAAGATAGCCGTTGCGAAGATGATTTTGGTGCCGCGCCTGCTCTATCTCTTCTCCAATCTCCCAGTGGTACCCCCGAGATCCCTGTTCTGGGAATTGGATACCCTGCTCGGGACCCTTATCTGGGGAAACGGCCGCCGGCGGATAGCCCTGGCAAAACTACAGCTACCCCTTGATCAGGGCGGGTTGGCGGCTCCCTCATTCGAGGCGTATTTCCTCGCTGCCCAACTACAATGGGTGTCGCGTTGGACGGCAGGCAGGGCACAAGAGGAGTTGTGCACGGAGACGGGGCGGATCCCGACCCCAGCGGTCCACCGTATGTTGCTGCCGGGTGCAGCGCCGCCGGCATCCCGGCCCCTCCAAGTCATGACGGCGCGTGCCTGCTTGGCGCGTGTTCATCGACTCAGCCGGGGTATTCCCCTGTACTCCCCGCTGTTACCGCTGGTGGGGCTACCTAGGGGTCGGGCGTACTACACGGAGCAAATGATGCGAGTGTGGACGGATTGCGCGATCACAGAGGTGGGGATGTTGTTCTCTGGGGAGGGCCTGCAGCCCTTCGAGGCACTGGTCGAGGACTTCGAGCTCCCTGGGGGCCAATTCCTGCGACATAGGCAGCTTCTATTAGATTGCCGGAGGCAGTGGGGAGGGATTGAAGTGGAGCCCCCTACACACCCGGTCATCCATGCGATGCTGCAGATGGGGCCCGGTCGCCATCTAGTCACGTGGATATATAAAGCGGTGAGGGCCCTGCGGAGCCCTACGTTGGCGACCCTTAGAGAACACTGGGAAGATGACTTTCAACGGCCTCTGCACGATAGGGAGTGGACAAGGGCTTTGGAGTATACCAAGAAAGTGTCCCGTAACTACCGGTTTAAGAACATCCAGCTACATATCCTGCATAGGGCGTATCTAACCCCAGAAAAGTTGCAGAAATATTTCCCCGACGGGGTATTTGGATGCCCTAGATGCCTGGAGCCTGCTGCTTCGTTCAGGCACATGTTCTGGGACTGTCCGACACTCTACAGTTACTGGCACACGATTCACGCTACCCTAAAAACGGTCACAGGATTCCGGGACATGGACACATGGGAGGCGTGCGCGCTGGGAATTCATGACCGGCATAAGCAGCAGAAAGTGGAGAGAAGGTTTGCCTTCCTCATCTTGATCCTCGCTAAACGATGCATTGCCATGCTTTGGAAGGCGCCGGGAGGGCCCCCTCTAGCGGCATGGGTGGGGGCTGTCAGGAAGTGGGGCAGAGCGGAGGAAACCACACTCAGAACGGAGGAAGCCCGTGGGATGCGCAAACACCCGATCTCAATGCCCTGGGCCATGTTAATGCACACATTCACGCAGGAGACGGAGGCCGCGGCGCACCCGAGACTGATAGACCCTCTGGGGGCACCCGCAACGCCGGAGTCCATCCCGGGTAGTGCGCAGGCAGGCCGGGCTCCTGGGGTCTCGCAGAGGTTGTCCCCCCGGGCCCCACGACCAGAGCCCTCATAGGCCATTTTGGATGCTCCCGCCCCCCCCGCCCCCTCCTCACCTCCGCGTGCGCGACTACCCCGGTCCTTTCCCACACGATGGTCCAGCGTATGAGCGCGCAGCTCCCAGTACTCCCGAAAGGCGACACAGTGCACCCTCCCTTTCCCCGGTTTCTCCGCCCCCAGTTAGTTCATGGTTACTTAATGGCTGCACTTCCATAGCCCCTGCGACGCCCCTCACAGGGGGGGTAGTCCTACTGCATGGCACCCATGCGGCAAGGCGATTATGGCGCGCTCCAGTAGGGTGCACCCAGAGGCTGGCCCGGGCACACATCTGCAGCCCCACTCAGGACAGCGACGAATGGCTTGAAGGGCCAGAAGGCTGCACGATTGTATGGACTGTGCACGGGTGCACTTGAAATGTAAACCTATGTGATAATGCCGATATCGCCTGTGCCCGTGTGTTATACTATCTATAAATGCCAATAAAGAAAGTTTTCAAAAAAAAAAAAAAGTAAAAAATATTGTCATCCTATACTTATAATGGTAAGTACAAAAATATCAGGAACATTGTTTTTGTAATAAATATCGTTGTATAAAATACCATTTTTAGAATATATAAAAATTAAAATAATAACTATTAAATATATTAAATGTTAACATTAATTAAAAAAATAAAATAAATGTACTATATATTTTAACAAATATAACAAATAAACTTCATTTAAATAAGTTAAACACACATATATAATAATGAATATATATAATTTACATATATCTGCTTGAAAAACATGTATTAAACGAATCATTTTAATTTATATTATAATTATTCTTTTTACTAATATAAAACTATAATATATATATACATATATATATCTATCTATCTATCTATCTATCTATCTATCTATCTATCTATCTATCTATCTATCTATCTATCTATTTATCTATCTATCTATCTATCTATCTATCTATCTATCTATATATATATATATATATATATATATATATATATATATATATATATATATATATATATATATATATATATATATATATATATATGAAATACGAACATTAATTGAACTAAATGGAATTTAATTCTGGGAAGCAGCAGCAGAAAGGTTCAAAGGGACACAGCAAATGCTGGTTATGGTCGCAATGGATTGTGGTTATTGTAGTTACTAACGTAAGCCAATTTGTGACAGATGGAGAAAGATAACCAAGTACCAGTGTTTTCGACAACAACATGAACATTGAGAACTGTCTGAGAATATTTACAACAGGTATTCTCTTTTTTTGTTGTTTCTTTTTATTAAGCAGTTCCAGAATGTACAGACAGTAATAAACAGTAATAACCAAGCAGCAGATGTTTATAAAAAATAATAATATTATACATCCATCCAAATAGCATAAGCTAATCCATAAACATTATGGTGCCGATTCCGATCCTGTAAAACCCGGGTAGGAACCGTCGGACGGAGCGTTTTCTCCATCCGACTCGTACCCGGGAAAAACACCTTACAAACCCGCAAGTACGATTCGTACAGAAACACCATTTCCGTACGAATTGTAAAAAACACCGACCGGCTAAAAGATACCCACAATTCGGATCCGGAGTCAGGCAGCGTTTTACGGATCAGCAAGTACGATTCGTACCCACAGCACTTCCCACGGCAAAATTTTTACGGGACCCAAAAAGTGCCGGAAAAGCTAAGTACGCCGCGATGCATGACGAAAAGGGGGCCCAGTATGCACCGTACCCCCATCCCTACACGTCCACACCGTACCTACAGCCCCCCCATGTACGCACCGTACCCCAGCACCCATACGTGTACGCGCCATACACCCAGCCCCCCCGTATGGACGGTGCGTACCCCCACTCCCGTAAGTACGGTGTGTACCCCCACCCCCGTAGGTACGGAGCATACCCCCACCCCCGTAGGTATGGTGCGTACACCCACCCCTGTAGGTACGGAGCGTACCCCCACCCCCGTAGCTACGGTGCGTACCCCCAGCCCTGTAGGTACGGAGCGTACCCCCACCCCCAGAGGTATGGTGCGTACCCCCACCCCCGTAGGTACGGAGCGTACCCCCACCCCGTAGGTACGGAGCGTACCCCCACCCGCGTAGGTACGGTGCATACCCCCTCCCCCGTAGGTACGGTGCGTACCCCCACCCCCGTAGGTACAGAGCATACCCCCACCCCAGTAGGTACGGTGCGTACCCCCACCCCCGTAGGTACGGAGCATACCCCCACCCCCGTAAGTACGGAGTGTACCCCCACCCCCGTAGGTACGGTGCATACCCCCACCCCCGTAGGTACGGTGCGTACCCCCACCCCCATAGGTACGGAGCGTACCCCCACCCCCGTAGGTACGGTGCATACCCCCACCCCCGTAGGTACGGAGCGTACCCCCACCCCCGTAGGTACGGAGCATACCCTCACCCCCGTAGGTACGGTGCGTACCCTCACCCCCGTAGGTACAGAGCTTATCCCCACCCGCATAGGTACAGAGCGTATCCCCACCCCCGTCGGTACGGAGCATGCCCCCACCCCCGTAGGTACGGAGCGGACCCCCAGCGCTACGCGCTGGGGGTCCGCACCATACATACGGGGGTGGGGGTATGCTCCATACCTACGGGGGTGGGGTGGGGGTACGGCGCATACATGGGGGGGCTGGGGGTACAGCGCATACTTGGGGGGGTGGGCTGGGGGGTGTTCGGCGCATATGCGGGCACATGTTTGGACATCTCCATGGTTGCTATGGGAGTTCCCTCCGTACGGTGTTTTTCCGTACGGTTGTGCATTCGGAAGGACGGGACGGATCGTACTTGCGTGCTCGGACTTCAGTTTACCGATTCGTACGTAAAACTGTCCGGGGACATGTCGGACACTTTTTCCGACCCGAGGACGTGTCGGGGAATTTTCCCAATGCGATTCGTATGGATTTTTTAAGATACGATTCGTACTTGCCAGTTTGTACGGGACTTGTAATATTCGTACGTAAAAAAATCCGGATACGATTCTTACGGGGAATATTTTTAACGGATCGGAATCGGCACCTATGTTGGTAATTGCCTTCTTGTGAACCCCTTATGTTTCTGGTCCAGGTGGTGATACAGGACCAAACCCTCTGACCCAGAATTCTAGCCTTTCTGCCCCTTCACGCATAAATAGCCTTTTCTTGATTGTAAATTCCCAGGAATCTGGCTAGCCAAATCTGGAAAGTTGGAGGTTCAGCGTCTTTCCATTTTGCCGCAAGGATTATTCTATATACAGCTGTACCCAAAAATAAACAAAATTTCTCCTCTGGGTTTGACCCCAGTGAGTCATCATAGCCAAGAATTAGCAGGGTAGGGGAAATTTCCACTCTATGACCGAATGCCTCCTCCCAATACCTTGATAAACCTTGTTTTAATACGGTTAGTTTAGCGCAGACATAGAACATATGAATCGGGGTAGCTGGCCCTAGCCCACACCTAGGACAATAATCATCTGACCTTTTACCCCATGTGAATAATTTAGCTGGTGTGTAATATCAATTAAAAATTGTTTTATAAAGTTGTGCTTTTAAACTAGATGACAAAAGTATTTTAGAAGTTAATGAGAGGCAAGTATAAAGATCTACATTGGAATTAACAACCTTCTGAGCCCAAGTAGATTCTGTTTTTTCCAGATCATCTGGCGAATTATCAAGAAGTAGGCTATACAAGTTCCTAATTCTAATGGATTTCCTAGATATATTATCTAGGAGTGGAATTTTATTAAGCTTGATCTCCGGGATCCTTAACATAAGGATGCTTTTAATCTGAGCAAATTTAAAATACTGATTGTCAGGAATACCAAATACACTCTGTAGTGTCGAAAAATGAAAATCTTGTCCTCCCCCTAAAATTCTCCTATTGTTATTACACCCATCCTTTCCCATTTCTTTCCCATATCATCATTAATCTGAGGCGATAACAACGATGAGTGCCACAAGGGTGTATATCTATTGAACTTCGGAATTACCATAAATCTAGAGACTTCTTTCCATACTCCCCGGATTACTTTAAATTTAACTTTTTTGTAGTAACCAGGCTCCAATTGTTTTAATAGGAGCCCTGGAGCTTTCTTCCCAATTGAAAGTTCGTAAATAGACAGGATTTTTTGCCTTTCCTCAGTTACATAGCTATTACCGGTAATGAATAAGGTAGCCATTTGGTGAAGAAGCGCCCCCCAATAATATAAAGTAATATTAGGGATTGCTAAGCCGCCCCTATCTTGTGGTAAAGCCAAATATTTCATTGCACTCCTAACTTTTCCATATTGCCATATGAAATTAGAAAACATTAATTCCAACTTTTTTAGAATACTATCCTCTAGGGCTAGAGGTATCGCTCGGAATAAGTACAAGATCTTTGGGAGCATTGTCATTTTAACAAAGTTACCCCTCCCAATGATCGATAAATGTAACCCATTAACTCTCCTTAAATCATCCCCGATAGATTTAATCAAGGGGTCATAATTGCATCTATTAATTTATCCTATATTATATTAGCACTTATGGAAACTCCCAAATAGATAGCGGTGTTTGTTTTTCTTGGATCATTAAAACAGATATTATCAGTACACAAAAAGACTGTTTTTCCTTCATTCAAAGAATATCCGGAAAAAAGCCCGTACCTCTCAGCGATTTTGATTATTTCTGCTAAGGCCTCAGCTGGATTTGAGGTTAATACCGCCACATCGTCGGCATATGCCAATACTTTGGTCTCAAAACCCCCCGTAACTATTGGTTTAATATTCTGATTTTCTAATAATTTAATCAGCAGGGGATTAATGTAAAGAGCAAACAGAATCGGTGAGCAGGGACAGCCCTGCCTTGTCCCTCTTGAAACATTTATAACATTGGATTCTTTACCCATGAGTTGTAATCGGGCCCTGGGTTGGCGATACATAGCTCTAATTGCTTTGATAAATTGGGGCCCAAATTTGTTTAATTCGAGAATCTCCCATAAAAACTCCCAGGACACCCAATCGAAAGCTTTCTCGGCATCAAGGAGGACCATAGCCATCTGACCTCCCGTCCCGGACATAATGTCAAAGAGAGTAATAACTCTACGGGTATGATCGGTGGTTACTTTGCCCGGAATAAGGCCATGTTGCCAGGGGGAGACAAGATGTGCTATGACCCTCCCGAGCCGATTAGCCAAGATTTTTTAATACAATTTAGAGTCAGAGTTAATCAGGGAGATTGGTCGATAAGACGAAGGATTATCAACCGGCTTACCTTTCTTAGAAAATATTATTATATCGGTCTCATCCCTCGACTCCGGAGAGATCCTATTATATTGCACTCCCTTGAACAGGTCTAATAAGAGGGGCATAATTGTTGTTCCCAAGATTTTATAGAGCTCTAGCGGAATTTTGTCGGGTCCTGCCGCTTTACCTGAGGACATCCCTAGCAGGGCTAAATGAACTTCCTCTGATGTTATTTCTCTTTCTAACTCATCTCTCATTAACTGATCTAACCCCCCTTCAAATTCAGTACCTGTAGTCAGTTCTAAAAGGGCCTGCCTGACTTCTACAGAGTTTTTTCTAATATCATCTTGATATAAGGTTTGATAGTACCTTTGAAAGCAATCTATAATATCCTCTGGATCTGTATATTCTTGTCCGTCACTATTAATAGAGGGTATTACATTTAGAGAGATCTTCTGCCGCGTCCGTAGACCTAATCTTTTACCTACCAACTCTCCATTTTCATACGAGCCATTTCGATGTGATTGAAACGCTTCTGCGGACCTTTGAGTTAGCCAGCTATTCAATGCTGTTTTTAATACTAATATTTGATATTGTATATGGACTACATCCTGTCCTTGGGTAATAGCAAAAATATGTTCTTCTTCCGCTCTAGCCAACTCCCGTAGAATTTGCTGATTCTTATCTTTCTGCTCCTTCCTTAATCTGGCGGTATAACTGATAGTTTCACCTCTAAGGGTTGCCTTAAAGCAATCCCAGACAGCCCGCCTACTTGCACTAAAACAGTTCATATCGAAATACTTATGTGTCCAATCCTTAATAAATTCGATTTAATCTTTGTTAACAAGGAGCTTTCTATCAAACGTCCACCTGGTCCGATGTTTTTTAATATTGGCTACTGCAATTTCTAAAGTCAGAGGAGTATGATCTGATATTAATTTAGGAAGTTTCATTATCACTGCCTCTGCTAGTAAATCTCTTGTACAAAAAAAATTATCAATCCTGACATATTTATTATGCGGACAGGAGAAATACGTGTAGCCCGGGTCAGAAGGATTTTTTAATTCCCAAATATCCACCAGACCGTGGCTGTTTCTAAGATAGTTTAAAGCCCTGTAGACTCGAGGTTTCTGACCAGAGTATCCATCCCGGCTTTGCTTCCAAACCTCTAAGGAGATATTTGAATCTCCACAGAAAATTAGGGAGTTTGGCCAGGTAGCAAGCTCTATCTCTAAGTCCTCAAATATTCGTGGGTCATCCTGGTTTGACCCATATACTGAACATATCGTGATCCCTGACATAAGTTCTACTATGACCCATCTCCCCAGGGTGTCGACTGCTTTGCGCTTAGCTAGCCCTAATGATAATTTAGCGAGGATTGCTACTCCACGAATGTTAGACGTCTGGGATGTACAGGCCAAGATGTTATAGCCACCAACCTTTAATAGCTCTCTTTTTTCCCAAGGAATGTGGGTCTCCTGCAAACAAACTATATCTATAGAATTTAACCTAATGATTTCGGCACAATGACTCCGCTTAACCCTATCATTCAATCCAGCCACATTCCAAGACCATAACGTTATCTTCCCCATTGGATTTTTGTACCGCATACCCAAGGCCGATGAATAACTAGTCTCATACCCTTATATCTCTCAGCAGAGAGTCTAACCTTTCTTTCATTGATCGCAATTAGCTGTTTTTTTTCATATCCAATTCCGGAAATGCTTTTTTTTAAATTTAATACCCATCCCCCCTCTGCCCTTCCCTCTACCCCCTCCCACCCCCCCAACACTCCCACCTCCCCATTTGAGGCATACCGACTCAACATTGAGTCGGTTTTCATGATGAAAGTGCAACACAAAGCTAGAGCTCTAGCATTAAAGAGTACTACTTTTCAATAGATGCTGCTTAGGGAATCAATCTACCAGGAGTAATTTTTCAAAAAGCTGCGTTTTAATTTGTGCATTTTTTTTTTGCCTCCCCCTACCTTGTACCATATTCCTTATTTCCCATTAGACAAATGTGCAAGACTCATCCGGTTCTTTATTTTCACTTTACTCAGTCCCCTGTGATAATTATGCTTTTTCAGCTATACTAAACTTAAATCACTCTTAACCAGTCAAGCTATCAAGATAATCTCTGGCCTTTATCTCGGACAGAAAAAACCTAGTTTGCCCTCCCCAGATTACTTTGAGCTGAGCTGGATTGTTTAAATAAGCCTGTGCTTTTTTATCTTGAAATGGTTTAATCAGCTGGCGCAACCTCCACCGTCTTTCGACGGTGGAGTGACAAAAATCTGGACGAACAAAGTAAGATATCTCGTTCCTAGATCTTTTAGACTCGGGTCTTGCCTTCTCAAAAACTGCTTGCCGCAGTAAAAAATTTCCAAAGTATACCAAAATGGCACGGGGAAAAGAACCAGCTTTTACTGGCTGTTTTTGAACAAAAGGGACACGGTGAGCGCATTGCACTTCCCGTGCCCAGTTCCAATCTGTGAGTTCTGGCAGAGAGTCTTGAAACAGGTTCACGATGTATGAACGGACATCCCCAGCCTCGACCCCTTCGGGAATACCCAAAACCCATAGATTGTTCCTACGCTGGCGATTTTCAAACTCCTCCAGCTTCCATTTGACATTAACCAGTTGTGCGTCATGGGAGTCCACGCGTATTTGATTCTGAGCCATCTCAGATTCATTAGAGACAATCCTAGATTCCACATCAGTCAATCGAACCCCGAACGCGCTACATGTCTTTGTCAGTTTGCGAACCACGCCTTGTACCTTGTGCATAGCGGCTTGAGCCTTACGCCCATTTGGCGTGTCTCATCCCGATGCAGTGAGATGGCCTGAAAAATAGATTCAAGCGTTGGGGTAGATGGACCTGGAAGATTGGAGCAAATTGGGTCAGTAGGCGAGGAATTTGAGAGTTGGTTTGTGGGAGTATAGTCCCAAGCCAGCTCTTTGCTCCCCTGACTTTTCTTCTTCCTCTTCCCTAATACAGTTCTTAATTTAATGCCAGGATTGTCGCTATGATCAGCAATGCTCTCATCTGAAGTAGATGTAGATGAAATGTCCTCTGACCATTCTCCTCCATCAGATAGAGAGAAAAAGTCACTGGGTTCTTTCTCGGGCTCAGGCTCAGTGTGTCCAATGTAAGTCTGGCTGGATTCTAAGACAACATGAGATTGAGGTTGTGGTTGTGGTTGTAGTAGGGGTTGCAGGACCATAGGGGGCGCTGAGCCAGATCGATGTATCAGGGGTAAAATTGATGTTGGGCTCCCTCCCCTGGTTCCCCTGGTCATGTCACGTATATCTGTTAGCTCTCCAGCCTGCTCGCTATCAACGAGGCCTGAAACAGTTAAAGCTACATAGGAGGGAGACCTGAACATACCCGCATTTTCTCCACATTGCTCTTGGTTGGGAGTGCCCTCTGCCTCAGCTTCCATATCCCCGCATACCTCTGGTGCGGGTTCCGATGTGGCAGGGATCACTTTAGGGTTGTCATGGGGGGATGGGGCGCTCGCGTTCAAGATGGTATTCAAGGTGTTCGTTTGAGAGCCCGCCTTACTCTTCCCATCCTGACCCGGAACCGCTTTTCCGGCCGGCCCTCGCAGGAAATCAATCACAGAAGGGCCGGCCTGAACGTCCTCTCTGTATCGCCCCACCTCCTCCTCTGCAACGTCTCGGGTCAATGCGGATGTCCCGGAGACCCCCCGATCGGGAATTTTTCCTTGTCCTGCATCCGCAGAAGCCTCCGGCAACGCAACTTTAGCCATCTTTACTTTTGCCGCTTTGACTGCGGCTGTCTTCGGAGCCATCGCTCTGCTCTCGGGGATGAGACCTGAACTCTCCACCTCGTTCACCCTGCCGCACCCGCCAACAGCTTTGCACGAGAGGTAGGAGTCACCCAAACGACCGTGATTGACTTTACAAGTTGTTCTGCCCAGATATCATAGCGCAGCCAGACCAACAATTGTTCCTAATAGATGTAGATATCTTCTGGCAGGGTTTAGCTCCTCCTCACAAGTAGCGCAGGATTCCGCATTCATTCTTGCTTACTACAGCATCCACAGTTTTCGTTTTGCTAGAGCTCACCTAGCTCTGTGTGCACCGCAGTCTCAGGCATATAACAAATAAACTTCATTTAAATAAGTTAAACACACATATATAATAATGAATATATATAATTTACATATATCTTCTTGAAAAACATGTATTAAACAAATGATTTTAATTTATTTTATAATTATTCTTTTTACTAATATAAAACTATAATATATATATATATACATCTATCTATCTATCTATCTATCTATCTATCTATCTATCTATCTATCTATCTATCTATCTATCTATCTATCTATCTATCTATCTATCTATCTATCTATCTATCTATCTATCCATACATATATATATTCACTGAAAAAACCATGGGTTTCACACACGTTATAGTTAGGAATTAGCATTTAAAAAACCTTAGAAATTCAGTGAAAAAACCATAGGTTTCACACACGTTATAGTTAGGAATTAGCATTTAAAAAACCTTAGAAATTCAGTGAAAAAACCATAGGTTTCACACATGTTATAGTTAGCTGGACATTTTACTCATAAAAAACCAATGAAATTGCCCCGTTATAGTTAGTTCAGCTAACTATAACTCGCGCGCCCGCAATGCACTGCTGATGACGTCACATATTACATCACTCATGACATGGTCAGTGACATCACTCATGACATCACTGATGACATCTCAAATGACATCACTGATGACATCACTGATGACATCATCCAGTGAATGTGGGTTTTTCTGAAAATTAAATATGTTTTATATATGTATATCTCAAGGTCGATGGAAGAATAAATGGGTATATAAGTGTCTAAATGGATGAATTGTTTTTGAAAATTTGATTGTTTAACTGACTGATTAAGTGTATCATAGTGAATACATGTTTTAGTGAGTAATGTTTAAATATGTATATATCTGTATCAGTCTCTCACTTTGTGTATAAGCTGCATGGGTTGGTGAGTAGCTACATGGGTGTCTATATAGGTTATTAGTTGGTTTTTTGAGTATCAGTCTGAGTGTCTGCATAGTTCGGTGGGGGGTATTACGTAGTGCATAGGTGCATGAATGAGTGACTCACTGTTTGTATGTGTTGAACAGACCATGTGTGCAGGACTGCATGGGTGGATGAGTGTGTGTATGGGTGTGTTAGTGAGTGAATGACTGTCTCAATAGTGTCTTTATGAGTAACTACATATGTTTAAAACTAGTATATGTGACTATTGGTGTATATATGTGAGTATATGCAAGGGTGAGAGATTGGAAGAGTTCCTGTATGAATAAGTATGTGTTTCTATAAGTGATTGTTTAAAAGACTAAGTATGTGTAAGTTTCCGTAGAAGTAAGTATGGTGGTGTGTGTATAACTGTATATGCAAGTAAATGTATGTTTGATTCTTTATTAGTACGAGTGACTATGTGTGTGAGTAACTCTATGGATGAGTGGCATTGTGTAACAGGATGTATAGGTGTATGAGTACATATGATGAGTGAGTACATGTATGAGTGACTGTATTGGACTGTTGGTGAATGAGTGGATGTGTATGTGGATCTTAGAATTACTGAAGAGGTTGTTGTAACTGGTATTGGTATGTCCATTGTTTTGAAAATTTTAGTCTCTATTTTTGAATGTGTGTGTCAAAGGTTATATTAGGGTGAGAGGAGGTCTGCCACTCTATCACAAGGATGATGTCATCAGTGATGTCATCAGTGATGTCATTTGAGATGTCATCAGTGATGTCATGAGTGATGTCACTGACCATGTCATGAGTGATGTAATATGTGACGTCATCAGCAGTGCATTGCGGGCGCGCGAGTTATAGTTAGCTGAACTAACTATAACGGGGCAATTTCATTGGTTTTTTACGAGTAAAATGTCCAGCTAACTATAACATGTGTGAAACCTATGGTTTTTTCACTGAATTTCTAAGGTTTTTTAAATGCTAATTCCTAACTATAACGTGTGTGAAACCTATGGTTTTTTCACTGAATTTCTAAGGTTTTTTAAATGCTAATTCCTAACTATAACGTGTGTGAAACCCATGGTTTTTTCAGTGAATTTGCAAGGTTTTTTAAATGCTAATTTTTTTTTTTTTCTTTTTTTTTTTCTAACATATTTTTAATTTAATTATCTTACCTTTTATAAAGACTATGATTAAATTTTTAAAATTCTTTAATATGTTTTTTTAAATATATTTTTTAAAATAAACATGTAAAATTTATTTGCAGTACTTTTTTTAAAAAAAAAAAATTTTTTTAGTACGCGTACCGTAAGCTCACGGTAAGCGTACGGTTTACGCAACGTCCGTAATCTATCTACGCTGCTTGCGTATAGTTACGCACTTTGCGTAGCCGCGCGTACTGCGCGTGGGACGCGTGCGCGCTTACGCTACACGCGCACGTTACGCGGAAGTGTCGGGTAGTGTCTGTTATGCGCATGCGCGCAAGCGCGTGTCTTTTTTACGCGCATGCGCACTTTTGACGTAAGCGTACCGTAAGCGCACCGTAAGCGTACGGTAGGTCATGTGATCATGAAACACAACTTTTGATTGGTTGAAACTACTTTCAGTTCTAGAACTCTCCTACACCACACCCATTCCCCTCATTTCTGCTTGTGATCCCTTGGGAGAAGGAGCTGGTTTGTCTTTGGGATACGATGGCAGAACAGCAGAGCTCTTCTGAGAGTGAGGCTAGCACTAGCAGCACTGTCTTGAGGCAGAGATCGAGGAAACAAAAGCCCTCTTATGTATGGGATTATTTTACTTTTCCTGAAGGCCAGCAAAAGGTAAATGCACCCTTAGTGACTTGTAAGCTGTGTAAGCGTGTACTTTCTAGAGGTAATCCTAACAGGAAGTATTCCTTTGGGAATCACACCATGAAGAGACACCTCCAGGATGTACACAGAAGGACACATGGTCATCTTTTTGGAGGTAACTCTTCAGAAAGACGAGCCACTACATCCACAGTAGCTCAGCCTGGACCATCATCTGCAGGGCTGACTCCTTCTTCTGCAGGTCAGGTGAGCCCTTCATCTGTGGGGGGAGAATCTCCTTTTGCTGGCCCTCTGGAAATAAACCCTCGATTTCGGAAGGTTGATATTCATTGCACATTTTGTAAAGATCTAATTTGCCATAGGGAGACCAGTGTTTCCCTAGTGAACAACAAAATAGATCAGCACATTTGTCGCTTTGAATAATTTTCCCATGCTTCCTTTCCTCTGTCCCTGCATGAACACAACGGTTCTTTTAAGAGCCAACCTTATCTTTCATCTTTTTTTTACATATGTTTTTAAAAACTTTTTTTTATTTTTTTTTTACCGTACGCGTACGGTGCGCGTACTTTTTTTTTTTTTTTTTAAAAAACACTAAAAATCATTTATCACATTACATTGTCCTTGAGAGACTACAATTATTATTATTGACTTACCATACTCACTGAAAAAATATTTATTCATTTGTTTTTTTAAAAAATAGTTTTAAAAATGTTTGTAGTTTTCGAAAATTTTCTATATCTATCTGGAAAAAAAGAAAAAAGTATTAATATTTTTAAAACATTTTATAATACAGTACACATATTTATATTTTTTTCCCAAAAATATTTTTGCCTTATTTTTGCTGTTTTCAGAATATATTGCATTTCACTATAAATTGTGAAAGCAATTGCATTCATCATTTTACAGCGGGCAAAAAAAAATACCAATCACAAAGATTGTATTAAAAAAGCCCAGAATCTCTTTTAACTTAAACATAACATTATAGAAATGCAGAATATTCTAAAAAAATATTAACTAATATCAATACTTATTTCTTTAAAATACCGTCTGACATTTTTGTTTCAGAAGTATAATCACAAAAATATATCTCAAATAACTCCACAATACATCTGGTTCCATTTCCTTTAGGCCAAATAGTAATTTTAAAATTCTTTTTTGATTAAATTTCCAATGGTAATCCAATAAAATTCTAAAGTTGAATTTGTACAGATCTCACCGATTCTCTGTAACATATTGGTTCCCGAAAGATTTATTAATAATTTATTAAGTCCACAATAGAATTGGTTACCTTTCCGCATGGCCAAATAGTAATTTAAAAAATCTTTTTTGAAAAAATTTCCAATGGCACTCCAATAACATTCCAAAATTTAAATTGTGCAGATGTTACCGATTTTTCAGATTTTTTAAAAAGCCCATGTCCAGAGTGCTACACTCCAGCAAGGGCAACCAGCCTTAGTGATGCTGAATGTATTTGCATTACAGACTGAAACCTGAAAACCCCACTCGCTTGTAAATACTGTGCATGACTATACATGGCAAGCACATGGGTGTGTGCAAAGACTCTGCTTCTTCCCCCAAAAATTCGCTCCCCCTTTCCATCTAATGCAACTGTGAAATCACCAGAGCAAGACGCAATAAATCTCTGCCTATAATTCCTCTCTGCACACAGAGTCATGTTTTCACATTAGTCCCAAAACGAAATTTCTTTGCCAATTTGAAAGCACACTTACTGCTCTTTTTTTTTCGGGGCAAGTGAAAATCACTTTTACAGACTGACACATTATGAAACCACCATGTGTAACTACAACAAAAACAATTTCCATTTCTATTATTCATTTCTTAATTTACCATATACATCCCCTCTCAAACTGTAAACTCACCTTTAAAATTAGTTAGTTGTGAAAGAAATGTGACACTCAAACAGCAGATTATCAGAGCCAGGATCTCTGTTGTGTTCACCTCTCTCCTCTCAGCAGAACCAGATAATGGCAAACTTTCCCTCTATTTTTCCACACATATACTTGTAAGTTTCAAATCTCAGTGCTTCCCCCTTTTTTTCAAATGTAATCACACATTTCTATTGGTTGAAAACCAACCCTTTTCCAAAAGTACCCTTCCCCCAACTTGACTTCTGCCTAGTACCCTTCCCCCAACTTGACTTCTGCCTGCTACCATAGCAACAGCTCATGGAACACTGCTGTGTTGAGTTAGGTCAGAAGTTCGCCAAACAATGTTTCAATTCCACAGAGCAAGAGTGCTTGACTTTTCAAACCTAACAGCAAATCCATAGTACTGTTCTTTGGTTACACATTTTTTTTTACCAATACAAAACATGCTTCTATTAATTTACACATACAGCCTAGTTTTTATTCTAGAATGGTATGAAACAGCCAATCAGTTCTTTTTGTTTTGAAAAAAATATGTATGCCTCCATTTCCAAACTGTCTTTCTTTTCATATTGCCATTCTACTGAAAGACACCTCCTGAGTGCATCCAGTTCTCCTTTGAAGATGTTCACAGTGTGGATTGTAGGGCACAGCTATGTCTTCTGGAGTGAAAAGTTTGCAGAGAAAACAGGTATGGTGAGAGACCTTGCTTTGCCAAATGTAGACATTAAATGGATTGGTCAGAGAGGGTTAAAGTGGCACCAATTGATGCCATTGGTGAAATCCTTCATTCAAATCCAACACCCTGACCTCATAATAGTGCACTGTGGTGGCAATGACCTAGGCACTTTGACTGGGGTAGGTCTGGAAATGCTTATGAAGGACACCTTTGCACAACTGTATACACTTTTCCCTAAAACTGCCTTTGTGTTTTCCAACATATGCCAAAGGCAAAAATGGAACTGGTCCAATCATTTCTGTCCACAGATTGACAAAGCAAGAAAGCACGTCAACAAATCTGTTTCTGCTTTCCTCCGTGACTATGGTATGGGTGCCATTTACCACAACAACTTGCGTTATGACATGCAAGACATTTATAGAGGAGATGGTGTGCACTTCAATGATGAAGGGAACAGAGTCTTCCTCTTGAACCTTAGACTCTGCATCGGTACTTACTTGTAGGTACCACTAAAAAAATGACTTCATAAACACAACAGCTCTTTTTAGAGCTCCCTAATATCTAAACTCTTAAATCTGCTTTTCATTTATTTATTTTTATTTTTTTTACCGTACGCTTACCGTAAGCTTACCGTACGCGTACCCCGTGATTTTTTTTAAAATCAATAAATGTTTTTTTTGTACTTTTCTGTCCTTCTTTGACCCCCTTACAAATGTTAGGGGGTCTGTAACTCTCCTCATTGCCCCCTTTCCTTGTTTTCACTCTTTTTTTTCAGAGTGAAATACACAAAATGGCGGCCGCCGCTTCCTGGTTTCGACCGATTCGAATGTTTACTAAGATCTAAGAGCCAATCAGAATCGCGCTCGCGCACGCCACCGTACGCTTACCGTAAGCGTACGGTAAGCGTACCGTAAGCGGGCTCAGATATATATATTGATTTAAAGGCTATTTTCTCAGAATCTACTGAACAGATTTACACCAAACCTACAAAAGGCACTTCCTTGACCTAGGGACTACCTCTCTGCCAAATTTTGAGTAATTCTGTTCAGCCGTTCGGGCTGTAGCTCGTTCTAAAGGTCCTATGGAAAAATGCATGGGAAAAACGCGTTTTGGGACCCCCCTTTTATCTCAGCCCCCGCTTGACGGATCCCCCCGAGACTTTCAGGGTAGGAGCGGAGCGTAGCGCCCCACCTATTTTGAGAAATTCGCGAGGATTCGTCGACCGGCGCCAAAGTTATTCAAAATAGAATGTTGAGGTTTTCCTATGGAAACGTGGTCCTAACTATAACTACCTACTGGCGACCGCCAGTAGGTAATATATATATATATATATATATATTATCTACTGGCGGTCGCCAGTAGATAGTTATAGTTACAACCTAGTTTCCATAGGAAATCTCAAAATTCTATTTTGAATAACTTTGGCGCCGGTTGACGAATCCTCGCGAAATTTTCAAAACAAATGGGGCACTCCGTTCAGCTCCTACCCTGAAAGTCTCGGGGTGATTTGTCAAGCGGGAGCCGAGAAAAAGGGGGGTCCCAAAACGTGTTTTCCCCATGCATTTTTCCATAGGACCTTTAGTCGCAGCTACAGCCCGAACGGCTGAACAGAATTACGTGAAATTTGGCAGAGAGGTAGCCATAAGTTCAAGGAAGTGCCTTTTGCAGGTCTGGTGTAAATTTGTTCAGTATTTCCTCAGAAAATAGCATTTAAAAGCATATCAATATCTACAGAGGGTTCATTTTGCCATAGAATTTATGATTAGTGCTGCAGAAAGAAAAATTAGGGCACATTTAGAGTGACTTCACAAATCCTCTTCTATTTCATTAAAGAATTCTGACATGCAGACTGAAACATGCACTTTCAATACCAGCAGCAGACTTCCCTGGTGAGCAGTAGCTTTACTACAGTGATCTAATGAGCGACTAGAGTGCTAACATTCTGAATTTATGGCAAATGTATGACACATCTGAATGCCTTCTTCATTGAATCAAAGTAAAAAACTGACAGTATGCCTATTGAGGAGACTGCAGTAAATGAGGAAATTAGGAATCTTCATAACAAGGTTCCCAAGATGGCCACCAGAGACAAAAGAGCCCAAATGTAGCACAAATATGACCGAGATGTAGCCCAAGTATAGCCCAATGACAGAAATCCCAGAGTGTTTTAAAGAACAACTAGAGCGCTAACAGTCTTACTTATGACAAAGGTATGGCACACCTGAAGCCATCTTGATTGGAATAAAGTGGTAACATTTAAAACATTTAATTTGCAAAGGAACAAAATGAGGGGGTTCATTTTGCCATAGAAATTATGATTAGTGCTGCAGAAAGAAAACTTAGGGCACATTTTGACTTCTCAAATCCTCTTCTATTTCATTAAAAAGTTCTGACATGCAGACTGAAACATGCACTTTGAATACCAGCAGCAGACTTCCATGGTGAGCAGTTGCTTTGCTACAGTGATCTAATGAGGAACTAGAGTGCTACCATTCAGAATTTTATGGCAAATGTGTCACATCTGAATTCCTTCTTGATGGAACCAAATTAAACAAGCATTGAAAATGCAATAGGTCTCGCCCTCGTTTAAGTTAAAGCAATTCTGTTTATAATTAGGTGGCTTTTTAGCTTTGCTTTTATTAGTGTTTTTCAAAATGTCATTTAAATACCATGCATATGTATGCATATATGTATATGTTTGCATGAATTTATATTTATATAGATATGCAGATTATATGTTTATATATATATATATATATATATATATATATATATATATATATATATATATACACATACATATATAAATGCATATGCCTATATATGCATATACATGTGCATATGTGTGCATGTACAGAGAGGTAGAGAGGTAGAGGTGTAGAGGTAGAGGTAGGGAGGTAGAGGTAGAGAGGTATAGAGTAGTAGAGAGAGAGGTAGAGACGTAGAGAGTAGAGAGCGAGTAATAGAGAGTAGAGAGTGAGTAGTAGAGAGTAGTAGAGAGTAGTAGAGAAAGTATCAGAGAGTGAGTAGTAGAGAGTAGTAGAGTGAGTAGTAGAGAGTAGTAGAGTGAGTAGTAGAGAGTGAGTAGTAGAGAGTGAGTATTAGAGAGTGAGTAGTAGAGAGTAGTAGAGAGTGAGTAGTAGAGTGAGTAGTAGAAAGTAGTAGAGAGTAGTAGAGAGTGAGTAGTAGAGAGTAGTAGAGAGTGAGTAGTAGAGAGTGAGTAGTAGAGAGTAGTAGAGAGTGAGTAGCAGAGTGAGTAGTAGAGAGTAGTAGAGAGAGTAGTAGAGAGTGAGTAGTAGAGAGTAGTAGAGAGTGAGTAGTAGAGAGTGGTAGAGAGAGTAGTAGAGAGCGAGTAGTAGAGAGTAGTAGAGAGTGAGTAGTAGAGAGTAGTAGAGAGTGAGTAGTAGAGTGTGAGTAGAGAGTGAGTAGTAGAGAGTGAGTAGTAGAGAGAGAGTAGTAGAGAGTAGTGGAGTAGTAGAGAGTGAGTAGTAGAGAGTAGTAGAGAGTGAGTATTAGAGTGAGTACTAGAGAGTAGTAGAGAGCGAGTAGCAGAGAGCAAGTAGTAGAGAGTGTGTAGTAGAGAGTGAGTAGTAGAGAGTGAGTAGTAGAGAGAGTAGTAGAGAGTGAGAAGTAGAGAGAGTAGTAGAGTAGTAGAGAGTGAGTAGTAGAGTGAGTAGTAGAGAGTAGTTGAGAGCGAGTAGTAGAGAATCAGTAGTGGAGAGTGAGCCGTAGAGAGTAGCAGAGAGTGAGTAGTAGAGAGTGAGTAGTACAGAGTGAGTAGTACAGAGTGAGTAGTAGAGAGTAGTACAGAGTGAGTAGTATAGAGTAGTAGAGAGTGAGTAGTAGAGAGAGTAGTAGAGAGAGAGTAGTTGAGTAGCAGAGAGTGAGTGGTAGAGAGTAGTAGAGAGTAGTAGAGTGAGTAGTAGAGAATAGTAGAGAGTGAGTAATAGAGCGAGTAGTAGAGAGTAGTAGAGTAGTAGAGAGTGAGTAGTAGAGAGTGAGTAGCAGAGAGAGTAGTAGAGAGTAGTAGAGAGTGAGTAGTAGAGAGTGAGTAGTAGAGAGTAGTAGAGAGCGAGTAGTAGAGGGTGAGTAGTGGAGAGTGAGTAGTAGAGAGTGAGTAGTAGAGAGTGAATAGTAGAGAGAGAGTAGTAGAGTGAGAGTAGTAGAGAGAGAGTAGTAGAGAGTGAGTAGTAGAGAGTAGTAGAGTGAGTAGTAGAGAGTAGTAGAGAGAGAGTAGTAGAGCGTGAGTAGTAGAGAGAGAGTAGTAGAGTAGCAGAGAGTGAGTGCTAGAGAGCAGCAGAGAGTAGTAGAGTGAGTAGTAGAGAGAAGTAGAGAGTGAGTAGTAGAGAGTGATTAGTAGAGAGTAGTAGTAGAGAGTAGTAGAGAGAGAGTAGTACAGAGTGAGTAGTATAGAGTAGTAGAGTGAGTAGTAGATAGTGAGGAGTAGAGAGAGAGTAGTAGAGAGTGAGTAGTAGAGTAGTAGAGAGTGGGTGGTAGAGAGTAGGAGAGAGTAGTAGAGTGAGTAGTAGAGAATAGTAGAGAGTGAGTAGTAGAGCGAGTAGTAGAGAGTAGTAGAGTAGTAAAGAGTGAGTAGTAGAGAGTGAGTAGCAGAGAGAGTAGTAGAGAGTAGTAGAGAGTGAGTAGTAGAGAGTGAGTAGTAGAGAGCGAGTAGTAGAGAGTGAGTAGTGGAGAGTGAGTAGTAGAGAGCGAGTAGTAGAGAGTGAGTAGTAGAGAGTGAGTAGTAGAGAGCGAGTAGTAGAGAGTGAGTAGTAAAGAGAGAGTAGTAGAGAGTGAGTAGTAGAGAGTGAGTAGTAGAGAGAGAGTAGTAGAGTAGTAGAGAGTGAGTGCTAGAGAGCAGCAGAGAGTAGTAGAGTGAGTAGTAGAGAGAAGTAGAGAGTGAGTAGTAGAGAGTGAATAGTAGAGAGTAGTAGTAGAGAGTAGTAGAGAGAGAGAGTAGTAGAGAGTGTAGTAGAGAGTGAGTAGTAGTGAGTAGTAGAGAGTGAATAGTAGAGAGTAGTAGAGAGTGAGTAGTAGAGAGTAGTAGAGCGTGAGTAGTAGAGAGTGAGTAGTAGAGAGTAGTAGCGAGTGAGTAGTAGAGAGTGAGTAGTAGAGTAGTTGAGAGTGAGTAGTTGAGAGTGAGTAGTTAAGAGTGAGTAGTAGAGAGTAGTAGAGTAGTAGAGAGTGAGTAGTAGAGAGTGAGTAGTAGAGAGTGAGTAGTAGAGAGAGAGTAGTAGAGAGTAGTAGAGAGTCAGTAGTAGAGTAGTAGAGTAGTCAGTCAGTGTCAGTCAATGTCAGTCAATGTCAGTCAGTCAGTGTCAGTCAGTCTGTCAGTGTCAGTCAATCAGTGTCAGTCAGTGTCAGTCAATCAGTGTCAGTCAGTCAGTGTCAGTCAGTCAGTGTCAGTCAGTCAGTGTCAGTCAGTGTCAATCAGTGTCAGTCAGTGTCAGTCAGACAGTGTCAGCTAGAGCAGCTATGCTGACCTGGTTCTCTGGCTCTAAAGCAGCTCTGCTCACCTGGTTCTCTCTCTCTAAAGCAGCTCTGCTGACCTGGTTTCTCTGGCTCAACAGCAGGTCTGCTGACCTGGTTCTCTGGCTGTAGAGCAGCCAGCTCTGCTGACCTAGTTCTTATGCTACAGAGCAGCTCTGCTGGTCTAGTTCTCTGGCTCTACAACAGCTCTGCAGACCTGGTTCTCTGGCTCTAAAGCAGCTCCGTTGACCCAGTTCTATGGCTCTGAAGCAGTTCTGCTGACCTGGTTCTCTGGCTCTGTAGAAGCTCTTCTGACCTGGTTCTCTCCCTCTAAAGCAGCTCTACTGACCTGTTTTCTCTGGCTCTGCAGCAGCTCTGCTGACCTGGTTCTCTGGCTCTAGAGCAGCTCTGTTGACCTGGTTCTTAGGCTCTAGAGCAGCTCTACTGACCTGGTTCTCTGGCTCTAAAGCAGCTCTGCTGACATGGTTCTATGGCACTAAAGCAGCTCTGCTGATTTGGTTCTCTGTCTCTAGAGTAGCTCTGCTGACCTGGTTCTCTGGCTCTAAAGCAGCTCTGCTAACCTGGTTCTCTGGCTCTAAAGCAGCTCTGCTGGCCTGGTTCTCTGGCTCTAAAGCAGCTCTGCTGACCTGGTTCTCTCCCTCTAAAGCAGCTCTGCTGCCCTGGTTTCTCTGGCTCTACAGCAGCTCTGCTGACCTGGTTCTCTGACTCTAGAGCAGCTCTACTGACCTAGTTCTTAGGCTCTAGAGCAGCTCTGCTGACCTGGCTCTCTGGCTCTACAGCAGCTCTGCTGACCTGGTTTTCTGCACTCACGACGCACGCACCCGACTTCGCGAAAATATATTTAAAAATAATATAAGTTTCTTATGAGTACAAATATATTATTTTGATGAATATCTTACATAATCTCTTGCCTTAATATGTATATTAAAGACACATACATATCATTTTGGAACATACATTTTTTTTGTGGGAGTCGCGCATCCAGCGCGCCCCAGCACGTATATGATGTCACGCGGAACCCGCAAGCGCGCAAACATCTTGTACCGTAATGCGCATGTGTCGTGAATGCGCGGGAGCAGGAGTCGCAGACTGGTCACTCACCAATCGCGCATATCACGTGATATTAAATGTATATGATGTAACTGAAAAACATGCAGCCGTCGCACACCATACGCGGATCCTTCGTGACTTTTCTAAAATGGCGGCTAGAATGCGCACACCCACCGTGATGTGTACACTTTGAGTGCGCGACTGCGAAAAAAATTGGAATTATTTTTTTAAAGAAAATGATATAAATATATTAAAATAAAAAATTAAAACAAGAAAATTAATCAATATTTCAGTTTTAATTAAAAAATGTTTTTTTTGCAATTTTCAGAAAAATATGTTATTTAATGAATAAAATATTTATAAATAAACAGTTAAACTGTAGATAATCAGTACAAAAAATAGATATAACTACTATCACACTTAAAAGTTAGCATTTAAAAAATCTTTGAAATTCACTGAAAAAACCATAGGTTTCACACACGTTATAGTTACGAATTAGCATTTAGAAAACCTTGCAAATTCACTTAAAAAACCATAGGTTCACTGATGACATATGTGTCTTTATGAAATGTTTGTAATATATGTATAGCTAGAGATTTATGGAAGAAGACATGGGTAAATAAGTGTCTAAATACAGTGATGTAATATCTGACGTCATCAGCAGAGGATTGCGGTCGCGTGAGTTATAGTTGCCTGCAGTAACTATAACGGGGGAATTTCATTGGTTTTTTACTAGTGAAATGTCCAGCTAACTATAACATGTGTGAAACCTATGGTTTTTTAAGTGAATCTATATATATATATATATATATATATATATATATATATATATATATATACATTACCTACTGGCGGTCGCCAGTAGGTAGTTATAGTTAGGACCACGTTTCCATAGGAAATCCGCAACATTCTATTTTGAATAACTTTGGCGCCGGTCGACGAATCCTCGCGAATTTTTCAAAATAGGTGGGGCGCTACGCTCCGCTCCTATCCTGAAAGTCTCGGGGGGATTCGTCAAGCGGGGGCTGAGATAAAAGGGGGGTCCCAAAACGCGTTTTTCCCATGCATTTTTCCATAGAACCTTTAGACACAGCTACAGCCCGAACGGCTGAACAGAATTACTAGAAATTTGGCAGAGAGGTAGTCCTCAGGTCAAGGAAGTGCCTTTTGTAGGTTTGGTGTAAATCTGTTCAGTAGATTCTGAGAAAATAGCCTTTAAATCAATATATATATCTGAGCCAGCTTACGGTGCGCTTACGGTACGCTTACCGTACGCGTACGGTGGTGTGCGCGAGCGCGATTCTGATTGGCTCTTAGATCTTAGTAAACATTCGAATCGGCCGAAACCAGGAAGCGGCGGCCGCCATTTTCTCTCTCGCACTGAGAGTGTGGATTAAAATACAAAGCACAAAAACATGTAAAGGGGCTGTTTGGACAGCTCCAAAACACCTAGCCATGTTGAGGGAGTCCCCAAAGATCCCCCAAGGCCAAAAACGGAATTTTTATTTTTTCGCTAATTTCGCCGATTACGCTTACCGTGCGCGTACGGTAAAAAAATATTTAAAAAAAAAATTATCCACACTCTCCCCATCCCGTGTGCAAATGGTGCCCGAAGGGCACCATTTGTGCATGGCTTATGAGAGGTGTGAAAAATTTAAATATTACCTTTCAAAACGAAGTGCATCATATGTCCTCCATGTGCGCACGGTGCGCGAAGCGCATCGTGCGTACATGGCCCATCTAGCGTAACGTGGGCACGCGGTGCGCGTAGCGCACCGCGTGCCCACCGTGCGTGCACGGCACTAACTGCGTAAAGTGGGCGCGCGGTGCGCAAAGCGCACCGCGTGCTCACTGTGCGCGCACGGAACGAACTGCGTTAAGTGGGCGCGCACGCCACGAATGGCGTAAAGTAACTTAGCATTTAAAAAACCGTACAAATTCACTGAAAAAACCATAGGTTTCACACACGTTATAGTTAGGAATTAGCATTTAAAAAACCTTGCAAATTCACTGAAAAAACCATAGGTTTCACACATGTTATAGTTAGCGGAAATTTTACTGATAAAAAACCAATGAAATTCCCCCGTTATAGTTAGTGCAGGCAACTATAACTCACGCGACCGCAATCTTCTGCTGATGACATATGTGTCTTTATGAAAAAAAAATATTTGTAATATATGTATAGCTAAAAATTTATGGAAGAAGACATGGGCAAATAAGTGTCTAAATACAGTATTAGCATCAGCAGAAGATTGCGGTCGCGTGAGTTATAGTTGCCTGCACTAACTATAACGGGGGAATTTCATTGGTTTTTTATCAGTAAAATTTCCGCTAACTATAACATGTGTGAAACCTATGGTTTTTTCAGTGAATATACATATATATATGAAATACGAACAGTAATTGAACTAAATGGAATTTAATTCTGGGAGGCACTGGATAAATGTTGCATTGAATTGTTTCTGACGATAATATCAAGATACAGTGAGCAGCAGAAAGGTTCAAAGGGACACAGCAAATGCTGGTTATGGTCGCAATGGATTGTGGTTATTGTAGTTACTAATGTAAGCCAATTTGTGACAGATGGAGAAAGATAACCAAGTACCAGTGTTTTCGACAATAACATGAACATTGAGAACTGTCTGAGAATATTTACAACAGGCATTCTCTATATTTACACTGGCAGAAAGATATTGAAAAAATGTCCAAACTGTGACTTTAAGAACAATATTGCAATTGCTTGGGAGTCTGTTTTCGCTGTTTTACATCTATTTTAGTTTTGAAAAGCAAATGACCATTGATTGAATCATTTGAACAAGATCTGCATTATAACAATATAAAATAAATTATAAAATGTATTACATATACTATTACCACTGCAATTTATTCAAAACTATGCAAATATATAAAAAATGTACTACTCCTACTTCACGCAAAAATAATAAAAGTGGATAACATTTACAAATCTCCCTCCTATGAGTGCAACAGTAGGAAAAGCGTTTGATTGCGGAGTAGTAAAATGTATTATTCCCACTCCAGTCACTACAACAGTAGGGAAAGTGCTAAATTGCGGAGGCTTAAAATGTACATATTGCCACTCCAGTCAGTACAACAGTACGGAAAGTGTTGAATTGTGGAGGGGTCAAATGTACTGCTCCCCCTCCAGTCAGTACAACAGTAGGGAAAGTGTTGGATTGTGAGGTGTAAAATGCACTATCCCCACTCGAGTCAAAACAACAGTAGGGAAAGCGGTGGATTGCAGAGGGGTAAAATTAACTATTTCCACTCCAATAAGTCCAACAGTAGGGAAAGTGTTGGACTGCTGAGGCATAGCATTTACTACACCCACTCTAGTCAATACAACAGTAGGGAAAGTTTTGGATTGCAGCGGGTTAAGATTTACTATTCCCACTCCAATAAATGCAACAGTAGGGCAATTGTTGGATTGCAGTGGGGTAACATTTGCTATTCCCACTCCAGTCAGTGCAACAGTAGAAAAAGTGTTGTATAGCGGATGGGTAAAATTTACTGTTCCCACTTCAGTCAGTTCAACAGTAGGGAAAGTGCTGAATAGCGAAAAGGTAAAATTTACTATTCCCACTCCAGTCGGTACAACATTAACCCCTTCAGTGCCCATGACGAGATGGTCTCGTCATGGAGCACAGTCGCGCTGTGCCCATGACGAGACCATCTCGTCATGGGACCCACCCTTGAGGGAAGCGCTGGCGCTCCCCCCGTGATTCCGCGATCTTTTTTTTTTTTGCTGGGGAGGCAGGGGAAGACCTTCCCCTGCCTCCCCCCGCCCCCCCGCCCGCGTCATCAATGACGTCAGCGCGGGAGCCACGCTGACGTCACCGGAGGCTTCCCCTTTGCTCTCCGAGGCGCTGGAAGCCATTTGCTTCCTGCGCATCGGAGAGTAAAGGTCAGTTTTGGGGCTGGGGAGGGGGTATTGTTGCTTCGGTGGGTTAGGTAGGGTGGGGGCACAATGCTGGGGGGTTGGAAATGTTATTGGGAACACTCTGCTTTGTTCCTGCGCTTGGATCGTCCAAGCGCAGGTGTGTTTATGTGCATTTTACAAAAAAAAAAAACGCTCGTTTTCGTTTCTTTGTCGTTTTCTTGCGTAGGGGTGCTGCTAGCGTGGGATGGGGGTGGGGGGCTAAATAAAGTAATTATTATGGGTTGCAAAGTGGCCAGATTGATTTATGTGCATTGAAATACACCAGAATTATTTTGTTTTCCAGTGTAGTGGTACATTCGTTTTCTGGGCTTCTTTTGAACAGCATTGATTTTCCCAGGGGGCAAAATAAAGTTAGGCAGAGGGATTGCAAAGTGGCCAGATTGATTTATTTTACATCTTGTGATCGGTGGGTGCTGGCAGGGGGGTGGGGGGTGAAACAAAATAGGTCAGAGGGGTTGCAAAGTGCCCTGTTTTTTTTTTTAGTATGCAAATACACCAGCATCACAGAGTTTGCCAGTGAAGTGCTACTTTAGTTTACTCATGTAACGTTGAAGAGCATTGTTGTTCCCAGGGGGGTGAAATAAAGTGAGACAGAGGGGTTGCAAAGTGGCCAGATTGATTTTATTTGCTTCCAAGTACACCAGCATCAGAGTTTGCCAGTGAAGTGCTACTTTCGTTTACTCGTCTAACTTTGAACAGTATTGTTGTTCCCAGGGGGGGCGAAATAAAGTAAGACAGAGGGGTTGCAAAGTGGCCAGATT
This sequence comes from Triturus cristatus, assembly GCF_964204655.1. NCBI lineage: Eukaryota > Metazoa > Chordata > Amphibia > Caudata > Salamandridae > Triturus > Triturus cristatus. The sequence continues at coordinate 595,128,589 of NC_140592.1, read as the reverse complement.
GATTTTATTTGCTTCCAAGTACACCAGCATCAGAGTTTGCCAGTGAAGTGCTTCTTTCGTTTTCTTGTCTTCCTTTGAACAGTATTGTTGTTCCCAGGGGGGGGCGAAATAAAGTAAGACAGAGGGGTTGCAAAGTGGCCAGATTGATTTCATTTGCATCCAAGTACACCAGCATCAGAGTTTGCCAGTGAAGTTCTACTTTCGTTTTCTCGTCTTCCTTTGAACAGTATTGTTGTTCCTAGGGGGGGACGAAATAAAGTAAGACAGAGGGGTTGCTAAGTGGCCAGATTGTTTTTATTTGCATCCAAGTACACCAGCATCAGAGCTTGCCAGTGAAGTGGTACTTTCGTTTTCTCATCTAACTTTGAACAGCATTGTTGTTCCCGGGGGGGGGGGGCGAAATAAAGTAAGACAGAGGGGTTGCAAAGTGGCCAGATTGATTTCATTTGCATCCAAGTACACCAGCATCAGAGTTTGCCAGTGAAGTTCTACTTTCGTTTTCTCATCTTCCTTTGAACAGTATTGTTGTTCCCAGGGGGGGGCGAAATAAAGTAAGACAGAGGGGTTGCAAAGTGGCCAGATTGATTTCATTTGCATCCAAGTACACCAGCATCAGAGTTTGCCAGTGTATTGCTAATTTTGTTTTCTCGTCTTCCTTTGAACAGCATTGTTGTTTCCAGGGTGGGAGAGTGTACTATTTCTGGAGGTACTGCAATACCTGGTTGATGGGTGAATTGGAAAACACAATGTGCACCATGGTTCTGTGTTTATGGATGTGGTCTACCATACTGCTTATGTTTTGTAAGGATGTAAGCAATGGACAGTGAAATGGTTCCCTTCAGGGCCCTCTAGTCATGTCCATAACTTTTCCAGTGAAACCACTCGCTGATTTCTGAATAGTTAGTGAGCGATCGTTTAGGTAACCATGTTGTTTCTGCTTGCATTTCACATGCTTTGCATTCCCTAGGAGTGTTTTTTGTTTTTTTAGGCAGCGTATTACTCTTATCAAGTGCATAATTTGAATTGAGCCACATCCAAGTGTTTATAGCGGGCACAATTAGGTTATAGCTGAAGGCAGTGCGAGTTTCTCTCAGTGGGCAAGTATGGCGTTCAGTGGGGATGTGGCACTATTGCCGGAGCTGTTGAATTTGGAAATGGGGAACCGGGTTCTGCATTCATGACCAGTCTACCACACCACTGTACTGAGGGAGCATATTCCCATGCTACACCATAGAAGGCCCCACTAGACCTTAGAAGGCTTGATGTCTTAGCACAAGCAAGTGTACTGTAGTGGTGTCAACTTACAAAAGAGTACAAGTAGAGGTATAAAAGTGCAATAAATGGCAGACACGCAAAACACAGGAACACACTGGGTAGGCACTTCTACGGGCATGGAGAACAGAATTTCCTATAATGTAAAGACTTCCTTCACACAATAGAGAGGGTGTGAATTAAGTTTGGAAGTGTCTTTGCAGGAGGAGAACTTTGAGGTTAGTTTTGAAGGACTGGGAAGAGGGAGGGGGTGGTCCGGAGCTGAGGCTCAGTTCCAGATTCTCGCCGCGTTGCTTGTAAAGGATTGGGCCATTGATCTTTCCTTTTTGAAAGTGGGAGGGTCAAGCAATACATTTTGCGCAGTACGTGATGGTCTAGAGCATTATATGCATATGTTACAATAAAGTTTTTTTTCTTTTTATTCTAGTCTAAAGCTTTTCGACGGTGGCTGTTCTGCAGTTTTGTGTAGTTGCATTGTGTTGGTAAGAATTTTTTTGTTGTTGTATTTACACCAAATGAGTAATAATATAATGTCTGAATGAATTTTTTTTGTAAGTGATGTCATAATGGCGGCATATTTAGTTAGTGGTTTGAGCATGAAATTCTTTGTGATGTGTTTTGCATAGTCTTATGTGTAATTGCTTTTCTCTTTTTTTTTTTGTGGGATATTGTTGATCCATACTGTGTCTGTACAGAGTTGGTGGTGGTGAGGAGTTTAGCTGCCTCTGGCAAGTGAGTGGTATTGTTTTGGAGTATATTTGAGTTTTTGATAAAGGTGCTTTTTGTTTTTTACTTATTTTACAGAGTTTGTTGTTGTTGACTTGTTTGACAAGTTACCTTTATTAGTGAGCAATATGGCTAGCCGTAGAATGACTGCTCAACAGGTGGTTGGTATGCTTCTCGAATCTTCCTCTGAGCATGATTATGAGACTGACAGTGCGTCTGAGGGAGAGGAGGGAGGGGAAGATTCTGGCAGTGAGTTTTCTCTCAACATGGAATCATCGGATGATGAAGGTACTCTCAGTGCAGATGAAGGTACTCTTGGTGTGGATGAAGCAACTCTTAGTGCGGATGAGGTGCCTGTCTTAGAGGAGGAAACTGCTGTGCCGATGGTGCAAGAGGCATCTGGATTGCAGTCTGAGGCTGCTAGGCTTCCTACTGGAAGTGCTGGACTTTGGGTTGATCCAAACATGGTGCAGCCGGTGTTGCCTGCCTTTAGCGGTGATGCAGGGTGTACAGTGAATTGTGAAAACTTTTTGCCTATACAGTTTTTTCAGTTGTTTATGGATGATGTATTTTTGGGTGAGATTGTTGAGCAGACGAATTTGTATGCTGAACAGTTTTTGAGGAACAACAGCGACAAAGTTAGGCCCCAGTCTAGAGCTACCCGGTGGACTCCCACATATCTGGAAGAGATGAAGAAGTTTCTGGGTTTGACTTTATTGATGGGTGTGGTAAGGAAGCCAACCATGGCTTCATATTGGTCTACTAGCCCCTTGTTGGCAACTGCCATATTTCCTGCAGTTATGACTCGTAATCGGTATTTACTTTTGCTACGTATGCTGCATTTTGTTGATAATTCTATGGCGTTGCCACAAGATCACCCTGACTGGGACCGTCTTTTTAAGATTCGGCCCGTTCTTGATCACTTAGTGGATCGATTTTCTGAGATCTATACTCCAGGGAAAGAAATATCTATTGATGAGTCTTTGGTCTTGTTCAAGGGCCGTTTGGTGTTTAGGTAGTACATCCCTAGCAAGAGGGCACGCTATGGAATTAAGCTGTATATGTTGTCTGAGAGTAGGACAGGATATGTTTTTATTTTCGTGTGTACACTGGTAGAGATTCTGCTATTGACCCCCCAGGTTGTCCGTCCACTTTTGGAGTTGCAGAGAAAATTGTGTGGGATCTTGCTAGGAGACTGTTTAACAGAGGCCACCATTTGTACCTTGATAACTTCTATACTGCTGTGCAATTATTTAAGGAATTGTATAAAGTGGACACTTTTGCATGTGGCACAATCCGCTCTAACCGTAAGGCTTAGCCGAAAGAGCTCGTTTGCAAAAAACTTCAGAGGGGGCAGTGCAGTTCCTTGCGTAGTGATGAACTACTAGCTGTTAAATTTGTGGACAGGAGGGATGTGTACATGCTGACTACCATCCATGATGAGAGAACTTCACCTGTGACTGTTTGGGGTCAGGTTGCTGAAGTGCGCAAACCTGTGTGCATTCTAGACTACAATAAGCACATGGGTGGTGTTGACAGAGTAGATCAGAGGTTGGAACCTTACTCTGCTATTCGGAAGGCTTATGTTTGGTATAAGAAGTTGGCCATCCATTTCTTCGAATTAGCAATGTTCAATGCTTTTATTGTGTTCAAGGAGTGTTCTCCTGTGTCAAAGTTGACATTTCTTCAGTTTCAGCACTCTGTGATAGCTAGCCTTGTTGTTGTGGAACAGGCAAGTGTTCCTAGATTTGGAGTGGTGGAGGATGTGGTTCGATTGAAAGATCGCCACTTTCCTGATTTCATCCCTCCCACACCGGCAAAAGATTTTCCCACTAGGAGATGCAGAGTCTGTTAGCGAAGAGGTACGCGGAAGGAGATTCGTATGTATTGCCCCGACTGTCCATCTAAACCTGGGCTGTGTGTCCCTGCTTGTTTTAGAGAGTACCATACTCAAAAGAATTTTTGGGAGCATTCATGAGTGGTAAAGTTAACTGATTGGTTTGTAGTCTTTGAAAAATTTGATTCTGTTTCAAGGTTGCCGTTAGTGCAATGTGTTTAGTTTCTGATTTTGTGTTTGTAGATTTGTATCTATTTGTGATTTGTTTGTGTTTCTATTTTTGTCTAAAAAAATCCTAAATGTGTTGGCAGTGTGTGTGGACTGGCATGTCTTTGGCGGTGTACGTGGAGTTGTGCTTGGCTGGGGGTGTGCATGGACTGGTGCTTGGCTGGTGGTGTGCGTGGACTAGTGCTTGGCTGGCGGTGTGCGTGGACTGGTGCTTGGCTGGTGGTGTGCGTGGACTGGTGCTTGGCTGGCGGTGTGCGTGGACTGGTGCTTGGCTGGCAGTGTGTGTGGACTGGTGCTTGGCTGGCGGTGTTGGTTGAACTGGTGCTTGGCTGGCGGTGTGCCTGGACTTGCGCTTGGCTGGTGGTGTGCCTGGACTGGTGCTTGGCTGGTGGTGTGCCTGGACTGGCGCTTGGCTGGTGGTGTGCCTGGTGTGCCTGGACTGGCGCTTGGCTGGTGGTGTGCCTGGACTGGCGCTTGGCTAGCGGTGTGCGTGGACTGGTGTTTAGCTAGCGGTGTGCGTGGACTGGTGCTCGGCTAGCGGTGTGCGTGGACTGGCGCTTGGCTGGCTGTGTGTGAGTAGTGACTTGCTGCTGGTCACTACACACACTGCTAGCTGAGTGCCACTCCACGCAATCCATCTGCTTGTGTAGTTGCTGCATCAGGAATGTGGGCGTGTGAAAGTGATGGGCCCTTGAATGGCGCTGTGTGCTGGTGTGAGTTTTGTTATGTGATGGGCCCGTGGCTGGCGGTGTGAATGGTTTTGTATGTCTCACGCGTATGAAAGGTGTATGAATGGCCTGTAAAGAGGTTGGTGCCTTGTCGTGGCTTTACAGCTCACGAGCTGTGAGTCAATGGTTCAGTTTCTCGCCCTTTCAATTATTAACAGTGCATTTCATTTTTGTGAAATCACTGGCTAATACAATTGTATAATCTGAACCATCACTCACCCTCGTGCCAAATCCAACCAGAATGTGTGCGTGCTTGAGGATTAGATGGCTGTGCAGTAATATTTGCCTTTCTGAAGCAGGGTGTACCTTGTCCCTTTTGTGAATTTTGTAATGTGTTGTTTTTGTGCCTGATGGTGCGAATGGTCTTGTGTGTATCACGTATGAAAGATGTGTGAATGGCCTGTAAAGCGGTTGGCCCTTGCCTGTCGCGGGTACTTGGACCTCCCACACAAGTGAGGCACCATTTTTACCGGGAGACCCAGGGGAACGCTGGGAGGTGTGAATTTTGAGTGATCCCGGTGATGCCACAACTTTCCCACACAAAAAAGTGTGAAAAAAGTGATTTTTTCAGCTAAAATTGAGGTTTGCAGGGGATTCTGGGTAAGGAAACGTTGTGGGATCCACGCAAGCCATACCTCCCTGGAAGCCCCCGGGTGTCTAGTTTTCAGAAATGTATGGGTTTGGTAGGTTTGCCTAGATGGCCGCCGTGCCCCAGGCCAAAAAGCCAAGAGACCCCCCTTGCAAAACCAGGTGGTTTTGAGATAGGCAATGTTGATGTCGCCTCACTACGTTTGGGGCCCTTGCCTGTCGCGGGTACTTGGGCCTCCCACACAAGTGAGGCACCATTTTTACCAGGAGACCCAGGGGAACGCTGGGAGGTGTGAAATTTGAGTGAGCCCGGTGACGCCACAACTTTCCCACACAAAAAAGTGTGAGAAAAGTGATTTTTTCAGCTAAAATTGAGGTTTGCAGGGGATTCTGGGTAAGGAAACGTTGGGGGATCCACGCAAGCCATACCTCCCTGGAAGCCCCCGGGTATCTAGTTTTCAGAAATGTATGGGTTTGGTAGGTTTGCCTAGATGGCCGCCGTGCCCCGGGCCAAAAAGCCAAGAGACCCCCCTTGCAAAACCAGGTGGTTTTGAGATAGGCAATGTTGATGTCGCCTCACTACGTTTGGGGCCCTTGCCTGTCGCGGGTACTTGGGCCTCCCACACAAGTGAGGCACCATTTTTACCGGGAGACACAGGGGAACGCTGGGAGGTGTGAAATTTGAGTGAGCCCGGTGATGCCACAACTTTCCCACACAAAAAAGTGTGAAAAAAGTGATTTTTTCAGCTAAAATTGAGGTTTGCAGGGGATTCTGGGTAAGGAAACGTTGGGGGATCCACGCAAGCCATACCTCCCTGGAAGCCCCCGGGTGTCTAGTTTTCAGAAATGTATGGGTTTGGTAGGTTTCCCTAGATGGCCGCCGTGCCCCGGGCCAAAAAGCCAAGAGACCCCCCTTGCAAAACCAGGTGGTTTTGAGATAGGCAATGTTGATGTCGCCTCACTACGTTTTGGGCCCTTGCCTGTCGCGGGTACTTTGGCCTCCCACACAAGTGAGGCACCATTTTTACCGGGAGACCCAGGGGAACGCTGGGAGGTGTGAAATTTGAGTGAGCCCGGTGATGCTACAACTTTCCCACACAAAAAAGTGTGAAAAAAGTGATTTTTTCAGCTAAAATTGAGGTTTGCAGGGGATTCTGGGTAAGGAAACGTTGGGGGATCCACGCAAGCCATACCTCCCTGGAAGCCCCCGAGTGTCTAGTTTTCAGAAATGTATGGGTTTGGTAGGTTTGCCTAGATGGCCGCCGTGCCCCAGGCCAAAAAGCCAAGAGACCCCCCTTGCAAAACCAGGTGGTTTTGAGATAGGCAATGTTGATGTCGCCTCACTACGTTTGTGGCCCTTGCCTGTCGCGGGTACTTGGGCCTCCCACACAAGTGAGGCACCATTTTTACCGGGAGACCCAGGGGAATGCTGGGAGGTGTGAAATTTGAGTGAGCCCGGTGATGCCACAACTTTCCCACACAAAAAAGTGTGAAAAAAAGTGATTCTTTCAGCTAAAATTGAGGTTTGCAGGGGATTCTGGGTAAGGAAACGTTGGGGGATCCACGCAAGCCATACCTCCCTGGAAGCCCCCGGGTGTCTAGTTTTCAGAAATGTATGGGTTTGGTAGGTTTGCCTAGATGGCCGCCGTGCCCCGGGCCAAAAAGCCAAGAGAGCCCCCTTGCAAAACCAGGTGGTTTTGAGATAGGCAATGTTGATGTCGCCTCACTACGTTTTGGGCCCTTGCCTGTCGCGGGTACTTGGGCCTCCCACACAAGTGAGGCACCATTTTTACCGGGAGACCCAGGGGAACGCTGGGAGGTGTGAAATTTGAGCGAGCCCGGTGATGCCACAACTTTCCAACACAAAAAAGTGTGGAAAAAGTGATTTTTTCAGCTAAAATTGAGGTTTGCGGGGGATTCTGGGTAAGGAAACGTTGGGGGATCCGCGCAAGCCATACCTCACTGGAAGCCCCCGGGTGTCTAGTTTTCAGAAATGTATGGGTTTGGTAGGTTTGCCTAGTTGGCCGCCGTGCCCCGGGCCAAAAACCAAGAGACCCCCCTTGCAAAACCAGGTGGTTTTGAGATAGGCAATGTTGATGTCACCTCACTATGTTTTGGGCCCTTGCCTGTCGCGGGTACTTGGGCCTCCCACACAAGTGAGGCACCATTTTTACCGGGAGACCCAGGGGAACGCTGGGAGGTGTGAAATTTGAGCGAGCCCGGTGATGCCACAACTTTCCAACACAAAAAAGTGTGGAAAAAGTGATTTTTTCAGCTAAAATTGAGGTTTGCGGGGGATTCTGGGTAAGGAAACGTTGGGGGATCCGCGCAAGCCATACCTCCCTGGAAGCCCCCGGGTGTCTAGTTTTCAGAAATGTATGGGTTTGGTAGGTTTCCCTAGATGGCCGCCGTGCACCGGGCCAAAAAGCCAAGGGACCCCCCTTGCAAAACCAGGTGGTTTTGAGATAGGCAATGTTGATGTCGCCTCACTACATTTTGGGCCCTTGCCTGTCGCGGGTACTTGGGCCTCCCACACAAGTGAGGCACCATTTTTACCGGGAGACCCAGGGGAACGCTGGGAGGTGTGAAATTTGAGCGAGCCTGGTGATGCCACAACTTTCCAACACAAAAAAGTGTGGAAAAAGTGATTTTTTCAGCTAAAATTGAGGTTTGCGGGGGATTCTGGGTAAGGAAACGTTGGGGGATCCGCGCAAGCCATACCTCCCTGGAAGCCCCCGGGTGTCTAGTTTTCAGAAATGTATGGGTTTGGTAGGTTTGCCTAGATGGCCGCCATGCCCCGGGCCAAAAAGCCCAGAGACCCCCCTTGCAAAACCAGGTGGTTTTGAGATAGGCAATGTTGATGTCGCCTCACTACGTTTGGGGCCCTTGCCTGTCGCGGGTACTTGGGCCTCCCACACAAGTGAGGCACCATTTTTACCGGGAGACCCAGGGGAACGCTGGGAGGTGTGAAATTTGAGCGAGCCCGGTGATGCTCCAACTTTCCAACACAAAAAAGTGTGGAAAAAGTGATTTTTTTCAGCAAAAATTGAGGTTTGCAGGAGATTCTGGGTAAGGAAACGTTGGGGGATCCGCGCAAGCCATACCTCCCTGGAAGCCCCCGGGTGTCTAGTTTTCAGAAATGTATGGGTTTGGTAGGATTCCCTAGATGGCCGCCGTGCCCCGGGCCAAAAAGCCAAGGGACCCCCATTGCAAAACCAGGTGGTTTTGAGATAGGCAATGTTGATGTCGCATCACTACGTTTGGGGCCCTTGCCTGTCGCAGGTACTTGGGCCTCCCACACAAGTGAGGCACCATTTTTACCGGGAGACCCAGGGGAACGCTGGGAGGTGTGAAATTTGAGTGAGCCCGGTGATGCCACAACTTTCCCACACAAAAAAGTGTGAAAAAAGTGATTTTTTCAGCTAAAATTGAGGTTTGCAGGAGATTCTGGGTAAGGAAACGTTGGGGGATCCACGCAAGCCATACCTCCCTGGAAGCCCCCGGGTGTCTAGTTTTCAGAAATGTATGGGTTTGGTAGGTTTCCCTAGATGGCCGCAGTGCCCCGGGCCAAAAAGCCAAGAGACCCCCATTGCAAAACCAGGTGGTTTTGAGATAGGCAATGTTGATGTCGCATCACTACGTTTGAGGCCCTTGCCTGTCGCGGGTACTTGGGCCTCCCACACAAGTGAGGCACCATTTTTACCGGGAGACCCAGGGGAACGTTGGGAGGTGTGAAATTTGAGTGAGCCCGGTGATGCCACAACTTTCCCACTCAAAAAAGTGTGAAAAAAGTGATTTTTTCAGCTAAAATTGAGGTTTGCAGGGGATTCTGGGTAAGGAAACGTTGGGGGATCCACGCAAGCCATACCTCCCTGGAAGCCCCCGGGTGTCTAGTTTTCAGAAATGTATGGGTTTGGTAGGTTTCCCTAGATGGCCGCCGTGCACCGGGCCAAAAACCCAAGAGACCCCCCTTGCAAAACCAGGTGGTTTGGAGATAGGCAATTTTGATGTCACCTCACTATGTTTTGCGCCGTTTCCTGTCGCGGGCACTAGGCCGACCCACACAAGTGAGGTACCGTTTTTCTCGGAAGACTTTGGGGAACGCGGGGTTGGTGGAAAATTGTGGATCCACGCAGATTCCAGAACTTTCCATCACAGAAAGTTGGGGAAAATGTGTTTTTTTTGTCAATTTTGTACGTTTTCAAGGGATTCTGGGTATCAGACCATGGTGGGAGGCAGTCAAATCACCCCATCCTGGATTCCCCTGGGTGTCTACTTTTCAAAAATGTATAGGTTTGCTAGGTTTCCCAAGGTGCCCGCAGAGCTAGGGTTCAAAAACTACAGCTAGTAATTTTTCCAAAAAAGGGTCATTTTTCGCTGCGAAATTGATGTGTGACCAGGTGGCGTTTTGCGCCGTTTCCTGTCGCGGGCACTAGGCCGATCCACACAAGTGAGGTACCGTTTTTCTCGTAAGACTTTGGGGAACGCGGGGTGGGTGGAAATTGGTGGATCCACGCAGATTCCGGAACTTTCCACGACAGAAATGTGTGGAAAATGTGTTTTTTTTGCCAATTTTTTAGGTTTGTAAGGGATTCTGGGTAACAGACCCTGGTGGGAGGCAGTCAAGTCACCCCATCCTGGATTCCCCTGGGTGTCTAGTTTTCAAAAATGTATAGGTTTGTTAGGTTTCCCAAGGTGCCCGCAGAGCTAGGGTTCAAAAACTACAGCTAGTCATTTTTCCAAAAAAGGGTCAATTTTCACTGCGAAATTGAGGTGTGACCAGGTTACGTTTTGCGCCGTTTCCTGTCGCGGGCACTAGGCCGACCCACACAAGTGAGTTACCGTTTTTCTCGTAAGACTTTGGGGAACACGGGGTGGGTGGAAATTTGTGGATCCTTGCAGATTCCTGAACTTTCCACGACAGAAATGTGTGGAAAATGTGGGTTTTTTGTGAATTTTTTAGGTTTGCAAGGGATTCTGGGTAACAGACCCTGGTGGGAGGCAGTCAAGTCACCCCATCATGGATTCCCCTGGGTGTCTAGTTTTTAAAAATGTATAGGTTTGCTAGGTTTCCCAAGGTGCCCGCAGAGCTAGGGTTCAAAAACTACAGCTAGTCATTTTTCCAAAAAAGGGTCATTTTTCACTGCGAAATTGAGGTGTGACCAGGTTGCGTTTTGCGCCGTTTCCTGTCGCGGGCACTAGGCCGACCCACACAAGTGAGGTACCGTTTTTCTCGTAAGACTTTGGGGAACACTGGGTGGGTGGAAATTTGTGGATCAACGCAGATTCCGGAACTTTCCACGACAGAAATGTGTGGAAAATGTGTTTTTTTTGCCAATTTTTTATGTTTGCAAGGGATTCTGGGTAACAGACCCTGGTGGGAGGCAGTCAAGTCACCCCATCCTGGATTCCCCTGGGTGTCTACTTTTCATAAATGTATAGGTTTGCTAGGTTTCCCAAGGTGCCCGCAGAGCTAGGGTTCAAAAACTACAGCTAGTCATTTTTCCAAAAAAGGGTCATTTTTCACTGCGAAATTGAGGTGTGACCAGGTTGCGTTTTGCGCCGTTTCCTGTCGCGGGCACTAGGCCGATCCACACAAGTGAGGTACCGTTTTTCTCGTAAGACTTTGGGGAACGCGGGGTGGGCGGAAATTTGTGGATCCACGCAGATTCCGGAACTTTCCACGACAGAAATGTGGGGAAAATGTGTTTTTTTTGCCAATTTTTTAGGTTTGCAAGGGATTCTGGGTAACAGACCCTGGTGGGAGGCAGTCAAGTCACGCCATCCTGGATTCCCCTGGGTGTCTAGTTTTCAAAAATGTATAGGTTTGCTAGGTTTCCCAAGGTGCCCGCAGAGCTAGGGTTCAAAAACTACAGCTAGTCAGTTTTCCAAAAAAGGGTCAGTTTTCACTGCGAAATTGAGGTGTGACCAGGTTGCGTTTTGCGCCGTTTCCTGTCGCGGGCACTAGGCCGACCCACACAAGTGAGGTACCGTTTTTCTCGAAAGACTTTGGGGAACGCGGGGTGGGTGGAAATTTGTGGATCCACGCAGATTCCGGAACTTTCCACGACAGAAATGTGTGGAAAATGTGGTTTTTTTGCCAATTTTTTAGGTTTGCAAGGGATTCTGGATAACAGACCCTTGTGCGAGGCAGTCAAGTCACCCCATCCTGGATTCCCCTGGGTGTCTACTTTTCAAAAATGTATAGGTTTGCTAGGTTTCCCAAGGTGCCCGCAGAGCTAGGGTTCAAAAACTACAGCTAGTCATTTTTCCAAAAAAGGGTCATTTTTCACTGCGAAATTGAGGTGTGACCAGGTTGCGTTTTGCACCGTTTCCTGTCGCGGGCACTAGGCCGATCCACACAAGTGAGGTACCGTTTTTCTCGAAAGACTTTGGGGAACGCGGGGTGGGTGGAAATTTGTGGATCCACGCAGATTCCGGAACTTTCCACGACAGAAATGTGGGGAAAATGTAATTTTTTTGCCAATTTTTTAGGTTTGCAAGGGATTCTGGGTAACAGACCCTGGTGGGAGGCAGTCAAGTCACCCCATCCTGGATTCCCCTGGGTGTCTAGTTTTCAAAAATGTATAGGTTTGCTAGGTTTCCCAAGGTGCCCGCAGAGCTAGGGTTCAAAAACTACAGCTAGTCATTTTTCCAAAAAAGGGTCATTTTTCACTGCGAAATTGAGGTGTGACCAGGTTGCGTTTTGCGCCATTTCCTGTCGCGGGCACTAGGCCGACCCACACAAGTGAGGTACCGTTTTTCTCGTAAGACTTTGGGGAACACGGGGTGGGTGGAAATTTGTGGATCCACGCAGATTCCGGAACTTTCCACGACAGAAATGTGTGGAAAATGTGGTTTTTTGCCAATTTTTTAGGTTTGCAAGGGATTCTGGGTAACAGACCCTGGTGGGAGGCAGTCAAGTCACCCCATCCTGGATTCCCCTGGGTGTCTACTTTTCAAAAATGTATAGGTTTGCTAGGTTTCCCAAGGTGCCCGCAGAGCTAGGGTTCATAAGCTACAGCTAGTCATTTTTCCAAAAAAGGGTCATTTTTCACTGCGAAATTGAGGTGTGACCAGGTTGCGTTTTGCGCCGTTTCCTGTCGCGGGCACTAGGCCGATCCACACAAGTGAGGTACCGTTTTTCTCGTAAGACTTTGGGGAACGCGGGGTGGGTAGAAATTTGTGGATCCACGCAGATTCCGGAACTTTCCACGACAGAATTGTGGGGAAAATGTGTTTTTTTTGCCAATTTTTTAGGTTTGCAAGGGATTCTGGGTAACAGACCCTGGTGGGAGGCAGTCAAGTCACCCCGTCCTGGATTCCCCTGTGTGTCTACTTTTCAAAAATGTATAGTTTTGCTAGGTTTCCCAAGGTGCCCGCAGAGCTACGGTTCAAAAACTACAGCTAGGCACTTTGCAAAAAAAGGGTAATTTTGCATTGTGAAAATGTGGTGTGACCACGTTGCGTTTTGCGCCGTTTCCTGTCGTGGGCACTATGCCTACCCACACAAGTGAGGTACCATTCTTATCGGGAGACTTAGGGTAATTCAGATTTGTAAAGGAACTGTTATTATCTATTGACTTTCCATGCATTTCTGCTTTCCAAATGAAAGATATTGTGTAAAAAAGAAGTCATTCTAAAAAATGACTGATAATTCTCATGCTAGTATAAGTATTCCCAATTTCAGAAATGTGCAAATATATACTGTTTCTAAACTCTATATTTTGTTCCCATTTCAGAAATACATAGGTGTCTTTCATACCGATTTTTCCATGTACACTTTTTTACAGAATAATTACTATATACCCGGTACATAATAAAAAACCATTGCAAGTTACTACTCAGTTTTTGGCTCTGGGTTCGTCGGGTTCTTGGTGAACCTACAAGTCCTATATATCCCCACAACCAGTAATGTCCAGCGGATGCAACGGTATATTGCTTTCAAAGAGCTGTCATAATTAGAAGAAGTTACAGGTGAAAACGTTGACACAAAAGGCTGTTTTTTTCAACTAAATTTCAATTTATCCTACATTTAACTGTTTGTTTCTATAAAAAAACCTTGATGGATCTACACAAATGACCCCTTGCTGAATTCAGAATGTTGTCTTCTTTTCGAAAATGTATAGCTTTCCAGGATCCACTATTGCTTTTGCACCCATTTCAGACACTAACTGGAAGGAGGTCAAAAGCACAAAAAATTGCAAAAATAGCCTATGTCCCAGAAAAATGCCAAAACTGTGTAAAAAATGTTGGGTTTTTGTCAAAAGTCAAGTATCCCCGAAAAGCTGGGAAAATGGTGATTTCAACCCCACAAACCCTTTTTTGATAACATTTGCAGGGAAAAACCCAGATGCTTTCATTTGCAGCCCGTTTTTCCCATTTTTCCAAAAAAAAACAAAATTTTGCTGCATTTTGGCTCTTTTCTGTGACCCCTCCAGGGGAATCCACAAACCCTAAGTACCTTTAGAATCCCCATGATGTTGGAAGAAAAGGACGCAAATTTGGCGTGGCTACCTAATGCGGTCAAAAAGTTACAGGGGCCTAAGCGCGCACTACCCCAAATAGCCAAAAAAAGGCCTGGCACAGGAGGGGGAAAAGGCCTGGCAGCAAAGGGGTTAAACACAAACAAAATATCTTGAACATATTAACATTTTTCAAAAACAAAGTAATTAAAGAAAAATGTGAATATATACCCAAAAAAAACACAAATATATTAAATAGTACAAATTAAGAAAATAAAATCATTTTACAATGATAAATACATATCACACATAACTAAAAATAGTATTATAAATAAAATACAAAAATAATTTTCATACAAATAAATATTTTTATTTAGAAATTATTTATTCACCCCAAAAAGTTTATTACCTATATTTACTTAAGTTACTTCCCAGACTATAACCCCACAAACCTCACAACCTGCACCTAAAACTTAACTGTAAAAAGCACATTATTTACACTATTAGTATAAATAAATATCAACAAACTAATTATCATTAATTAACTATTAATAATTAATTAATTATAATTAATTTACTTCCCTTAATATACCCCCACAAAACACACAACACACTCAGATAATTTAACAGAAACGTATTCACACAAATAGCATAATTAGTTATCAATTTAATAATTAATATTAATTAAAACAATAATTATTAATTACTTAAAATTAATTTACTTCACATCCCATAACCCTACAAAACCCTTAACCCACATGTACAATATTTAGCAAAAAATGTAATTGCACAATTAACATTATTAATTAAACACATATTATTATTTAAAAACAAAGGGGCTTCTTAAGATGTCGGTCGGAGTTCCCTACGACCGACACCCTCTCGGACTTGGGACTGACTGACCTCAGGTGATTACGATGCGACCGAATACTGTTCGGTTGCTTACTCTCTTTTCTCAATGGGAGCTTGTGTCACGGCCATAAACCAGGCGTAATACAGGTTCATATAAAGGAATGGGGGGTGTAAAACACTGCACGCTGGGGCAGACACCTTGGTGCCTGACACACAGTGCAGGGTTTTACAGGAGGGGTACCCTAGGTACCCCCTCAACTACCACCGTAGGCCACAAGGTCAAGGGCTCCCTGCTAGGGGCCCACAAAGTCACTTTCTGACAGCCTTTCCATGTCGGAAAGGCTACCACAGAAAGGCTGTGGGAAACCGACATCGTAATCCTGATGGCAGAAATGCCGTCCGTTGTGGATCACGGTGCAGTTACGACTGGCTGGAAGACTCTGAGAGCAGGTCATAACCGAGTCAAAATGACCGGCCACTTTATGTTCCTACCGCTGACATTGTAATCGGGCAGTCGGACCGCCAACCAACAGTGTCGGTTGGAATGCCTCTGGCCGCGGTCGTAGGCTTTCCGACCGACATCGTAATCGGACTCTGAATATTGATTCATTACAATGAATTAGCTTCCTACCCTTTACCCCTATTAACCCAACAACCAACACCTAAAAAATAATAATTACTCAATTAACATATTTAATTATCACTTCATTAATATTATTTAACAGCAAATTATTAATTAATTAATGATAAATTAGTTACCACCCTTTACCCCATAAGCCCTACAACCCACACATACATTTTACATTAAAAAATGAACAGCACAATTAACAAAATCAAATATCAATTATATAATTCATATTAGATAAAAAAAATCATTAATGTATTATAATTAAATTATTTCCCATCCTATACCTATATAAACCCACAACCTGCTACAGCACTAGAATTCACACAAAAATATTACATTTAATAACTACAAAAAATGTGATAAATATATATTAAAACATATAAACAATAATTATACACACAAATTACATCATATACTTTTAAAACATATTCTAAACTGCAGAACAAAAATTTTAAAACTATATTTTAAACAACTATATTTTTCCAAATTGTATTAATGAATTTGATAATGTAAAAATATATATTACTTACCTTAAAATTGATATTCTTGACACCAATATTCTAGCTGACGATATTTCCATTTGACAATATTTTGGACACAATATTTTGGTTTGGCGGTATTTTTTTTGTTGATCTTTTGTCTGAATACCAGGAAGGATATACTGTATTGCTGGTGGCCTTGCAAATAACTTACAAAACTCATCATTATTTACCTGGTGGCTGGCTAAATAGTATATAGTATGCACCTCTTGGCCAGTAGCCATGCAAAAAGCAGAGGAACTTCACTATTTACCCTGCTGCTGTCTAAACAGCTTAAAATTTGATTGTTTATGCCTTATGCAGTTTTCAGCAGGTATTTAAAGCAGATGGAACAGCAAACAGGAGAGAACACATAGCCTAATTACGATGTTGGGTGGACGCAACACATATCGGTCTGGAACCGCCTGACCTTAGGTTGGCAGTTCCAACCCCAGGATTACAATGCGACCACCGATAGGGTAGTCGCAAACATGCATTTTACAAGGAAGCTTGTGCGGCAAGAGAAAAGGTCTACAGCACAAGCTTCCATTGTAAAACTGATTTTTTTTAAACATCCCTGCACCATGTGGCAGGCACCTCACAGTGCTTGCCACATGGTGCAGGGATGTTTTGGGGGCACCATAGGTGCCCCAAAGGCCCCATAGCAGAGGGCCAGGAGGGTAGGGAGCTCAAAGTCACTTTCTGCCTGCCTTTTTATGGCAGGTGGACTGTCATGAAAGGGCAGGTGAAAAGTGCCATCATAATCCCAATGGCGGAGCCGAACCTGGCTCTGCCGTCATTAGGGAATTCTGGTGCCTTCTGATGCTCCGACGGGCTTCTTGAGCCCGTTGGAAGCGCTGTGGACGGCCCCTCTGCCTGCTACCTATACCTGCCGCATTGTAATGCGCCAGGCGGACCCTGAGCGCAGATGTCGGTGGGTCCAACCAAAATCATAATCAGCCCCACAATTGGAATCCATCTCCTTAAGAAAGCTACGAAGCTGATGTTCATCTTCTAAAAGTGTTCACAAGTTCTGCAAGTTTGTCCTTGCTATAGGAATGGTATTTTGCAAATTGACATATGTACTGTTTGTTCGGTTCCTAAAACACTGAATCACAGGGGGTTGCAGAACTACCTGCCTAATTAATAGTCATTCATAAAATCACTTTGCAACGCTCTGTGATTAGCTGTAAACCACAGAGATGGTGTAATGGACGGCAGACCATCATCTCTATGACTGCAATCCAAACTGGAAAACCTTTTGTTTTTTCAAGGCAGCCCACCTTCCTTAAAGGAACCAGTACGGTTTTTTATTTTAAAAAGTTTTCAGTTTTGGAAAACCTCTCCTCCTGAGGTTGCGAAAATATTTCCTGAAGGGAAAGTGGTCCTAAGGGGACCACTTCCCATTTGCAAATTAGTTACTACCCCAACTCGGGGTGGTTAGATCAGCAATGGTTTGTGACAAACTATCAATTAATTATTTTGTGAATTGGAAAGGAAGGGAGCATTGTACATTTATTCCCAACTAATCTCTTCTTGTGTTCACCTACAGCTTTCATATAGCCTTGATATGTGTATTCTCTTTAACTGTTGGAATTTGCTAATCCCCTTACATTATGCACTTCACTCCTCCGCATGACCTTTAGTGATGCTAGGAATTTAAACTGAACTGTGGGGCCCAAGTCTCTTAAATCTTTCATGCCCCCCAAAGCTCCCACTGTTGTTGGACTGAAAGTTGACCCACATAGGATCTGATCTGGTACGTATAGTTATCATATGTCAGTGATATATACTTCAAGGCTGCTGAGAGGATTAATTCCTCTAGAGCATTTAAAAATTCACCAGTATTTATCCTGGAGATTTGTCGTTGGAGTGCCGCCTAAAAGAATCTCGGTGTACCCTCTGAATATCTGACTCTAAGCTGATATCCAGCCTATCTTTAAGGAACCCCTCCCTCAGCAGCTTGACCACAAATGCCTTTATATCTGTTCCTTCGGCTTCCTCGGGAATGTGCAACAGTCTTAAGTTATTCCTCCTAGAATGGATTTTCAGCCTTTAAAAATCTTCCCTCAGTTGCTTATTTTTGTCCCATAGGGTTTCAATTTCCTTTGTGTTTCTGCTTAGATTCACTTTCACTTGGGAGGCCCCTTCTACGGGAAGGTCTGTGCGCTGTGATAGGTTGTCTGACTTATCTCCCAGAGTCTGACACAGCCCAGGGTTTTTTTCTTGATTTTGGTCTGATGTTCCACGTTTTTGCATGATTTCTGCTTCTAGAGAGAAGAGTTGTTCTACCACAGAAGGGCACTCACCCTGATGAGCCTGAGTGGCCCCACTAGCTCAGAGAGTACACCTACGGGGAACTCCGTCTCCCTGTTCAGCTCACTGGGCTGCTTATTCAACTGCTTAGAATGCTTAGACTACCATATTCCTAGTCCCAAGCTCTTATCCAGAGCTAGTCCATAAACATTATATTCTTATAGGACCAGAAAAGTATTTGTCGGCGGGATACTTGAACAAGGACCAACTTCCAATATTGTGCTGGTCCTCTAATGCTACTCCTGCTGAGACCGACTCACTGTTATTGTCTCTTGCTATTCTTCCAGTTTCAGAGATTTGCATTCGATTGTCTGTGGCCTGCTCCTCCTGTAGCTTGTCCAAGCCTTTCTTACTTGATATCTCCATAATCTTGAAAAAGGAGTTTAGAGAGGGGAAAAAAGCTGGTTTGGGGAGTCTTAGCTTAGGCTCTAGGGTCTTTTTGCCCTCCTGTCTAGTCTGAATGATCGAGTGGGAACCCCCCCCCCCCAAGGATACGGCTTCTGTGTTGCTGCCACTTCATGATTCAGCAGAAGCTACTAGGTTTTTCTCACTTGCAGATCTTAAGGTGCACCTATTTTTTCCTGCCTCTTGGGTATGTTTAATGGAGCATCTCTGGGCAGTGTACATTGGGCTTGAGATCTGGGGCAAATTTCCCTGCAGCTTTCTTACCCTCCCTTGTCAAGCCCCTGGTGAAATATCCTCATGTAATTCCTCCCACCTCAGTCTGGTTAGGTACCTGTTTTTTCTTTGCTTGTAGCCTATGCTACCTGTGTTCCACTGACCTCCGTGGAGTGTAACACTGCCTGCTGACTGTCTCCAACCAATTCCATCTTTTGGTGTGTGGTCAATGCTGGTGCTGCCTCCAGTGACCCAGAAACAGATCTGAGCCATAGCCACATGCCTCCACTGTTGCCAGAGTAGGACATGATGGAAGGGTAAAATGAAGAGCTGCTGAGCCTCCTCCACCGTGCAGGTGTCATACTTCCGAAGTAGGTAAGGAGGGGGCGATGAGTTAGCTCAGGTGTCAAGTAGATATTATTTTCTGATCTGGGACATTGCTGAGCTGAGATAGTGGTTCCCAGGAGCGACCTAGAGTAGCCTTGCAGTCGACATCAGCTTGCCACCATGTTCTTTAGCTTGGAACTGTCTATTCAAGTCAAGTTAGGCTTTATTAAAGCTGTAAGTAAAAACTAGAAAAGATTAGTCAGGCATAAGTGTACAGTGCACACATGGGGGTCTTAGTGTAGGGAATTGCAGTGCAGTATTAATTTAGCCACAAAGCATGAAGACCAGAGTTGGCGGGATCTTAGGTTTCACATGAAGAGGCCCTAAAGACTTGATGCCAAAGCCATATATATATAGGAGGGTTTCTCAGGGTGGGTGCACATGGGTAGGCAGAATGTGGCAGGAAAAAAAGAAAAAAATATCTTCCGCATACTAAGGAAAATCCCTGAAAAGGTCTGCATGTGATGATGTGCGAGTTCATGGATTTGGACATGCAATATAGATGCCGGAGAGTAGAGATAATCAAGTGGAATGTGAAGGGATTAAGAGGTAGGAAAAGATTAAAACTTCTTCAGGAAGTGCTAAATGGAGTGAACGCTCAAGTAATAATACTTCAAGAGACGCACTTTGGTGAAATCATAGTGTTTACGTTCCTTCCAAAGCTGCTAATGAGTCCAGAATATAGTGTTCTGACCAAAGCTGGAAAATAAAGGTGTGGCCATACTGGTTAATAGGAAAGTGGCTACTTTGGGAATGGGAGAATTTGAATGGGCATGTGTGGGGTATTACGGACCTAACTGTGAGGATCCTAGTACTCTGAACATCTTAGAACAACACTTGGCAAACTCTATTTCTCCATATATAGAAAGTAGAGATTTTAAAATGGTTTCGAACTAGGAATTGGATAGGACATCGAAGGTCAAGTATGCTAGTATGTAAAAAGTACAGGCTAGGATTAGAGACATGATGCAGGATTTGGGGCTGATCGATATATGAAGAGAGCAGGCAGGGAAGCCAGAGAGGCTATACAGTCTACCGCAAGAAGTACGGTCATCATTACTGTATTGACTGCTTCCTACTCATCAGAACATTGACGCAATCAGTCAGGTCAGTAACCCATTTTCTTGCTACCATTTCAAAAAATGTTGCAGTGAAGCTGGCTATAGAGCTACCCATGATTAAGTCCAGGGGAAGGTGGACTTTGGATAGAGCTTTGTTGCAAGATGCCCACATAATGGAGGGCTTAAATCAAGATTCTAGGGATATCTTTCAAAACAGCACTGGTAGTGCCAGTGAGCAGATGGTCTGAAATGCCTATAACATGTATTTGAGGGGTGAATAAGAAAGGCTGCTCATATTAAGTGCTTAGAATCTAAAAAGAGGATGGAGGACCTGGTCGACAGAATTGCACAGAAGGAAAGTGAGATATAAGAATCTGCTCAGTATATGGCAGGGCGCAATCTAAACTTGAGGAAGGAGCTAGAGAATCTGTAGGGGGACACTAGCGTTAAATACACAGAGTCAAAATGCTCCGTGATTACCAGGAGTGAGACACATGTCTTTGGTTAGGCCTAAATATTTTGGTTGTACTGTGTTTATGGTATATTCTTCTGGTATTTATCTTCCTTCATTTTATTGGTATTGATCAATATTACATTTTTGCATGAAAGGATTAACCAGTTGTGTTCTGCTGTTAAGTGGGAAGAATAACCAGTCACTTATCAAGATGGATTCAATCCAAGGAAGAGCTTTGTGTGGAACTCCTGGGTTTTGGGTACAAATCAACCTATGTTGCAAAAAATGAAGAAACCAACCCAACCAGTTGTGGGAGGGAGGATAAAGTGAACAATATACCTTTAAGTACCAGTTGATGAATGAGGCAGAAATTATCTGAATTTATACTTGTGTTTGGCAGAGTGTGTGCCTCAGAAAAGATGCAGACCACATGAACGGTGGTAAAAAGTGACAAGCAGGAGGGCCGTGAGAGAGTCCATGTGAAGATAGCACACAAATATTTCAATAGGAGAACATGAGACAAGGTGGCACACTGAATTTGTTAAATAGGAAAGTCAAGGTGACTGTCAGTTGGGAGTGGAGCCCAAACTATTCCATGACGTAGCTCACTGTGCTAATATTATAAGGAGAAGTGTCCAGGCATACACTAAATATACGTTCCAGGCAAAAGTCGTGGCCTTCTTGGAATTTCATATCACAGGGAGATTAACTGTTGCCTGTTTATCCTTCACCTTAGTTGATGGGTTACCAATTTGCTATTTTAAATCAGATTTCACCATTTCTTCTTAATACTGTCTGTATCTTTATTAATTCATGACGACAGGAAAATCCACAAGAAGCTGTACATAGAAATATGACCTATTGAATGAGTTAAAGATTACATGTAAACTTATCTAATGGTTGATGAGGAAAAGAATGCCTTTTAGAAGTATTCATTACCTGTCAAGAGGAAAACTAGCTACAGGTATATCAGATGGACCTTAAGATATTTAAACAAGCTAGACAACTTTCATGTGGATGACGCTTCCAAAGTGGGATGCTTTTAGTACCAACCGAGGAAGGGCAATTTATGTAGTAATTATGTGGTTTGAATATAAATAGGGATAGAAAATATGTGGATATGAAACCAAGGCCAGGCATTTTGATTTTGGGCGGACAACGGTTGGTTGTGGTCCTCCTGACATCCATGGCATCAGTCAGACTGCCGGATTACAATACCGGTGGTCTGAGCAATTATGTTGGGGGGACACCGCTGCATCTGACAGGCTCAAGTAGCTCAGTTAAAACAATGTTAACAAAAGTGAAATTCTTAACAACAATATTACTTACCTGAAAAACCAATATTCTTGACAACGATATTTCCTGCGTCACAATATTTTAGTATTGCAATATTTTTGTCTAAATACCCTTATCTGCAGAAGTGTTCAAGATTTGCAGATGGCAGATTCCGACTCCTAAGGTTAAAGTGTATCACAAACAGAAAGAGATGTTATTATCAGCTTGGGCATTGTCAACAGAGATGTACCTGAGATACAGGTGTTAGGGTTTTGAGTATATTCTACTCAATTAAGGCGTTACAGATTTTACTTATGATTAGTGTAAACAGTTTTTTTGTATTGTCCGTTGTTTGTGTTATGCTCAAAAATAAGCCCCTGACATAGGAGATGTATGCCCAAATGCATTGGGTTCAGTAAATCTAACTGTCAGCAATCGAGAGAAAGCAGACTTTTTACCTGCTAATACAGGAGAGAAAATGGATACACATTTAAAATGAATCAAGAACTGCATGAGAAATATATGGATGAACTATAATTTGATACTTGATAGGTTGGTCCTCCATCTGTGAGTGCAATTTGGACCTGTGGATGGATATCCTGGACAGTCTAGATGTTATGAGGTGCTACAGATGGTGACACAAATTACACACATATTTAAACTAATTGAAAAAATAAACTGTCTTTTATAAAGGAGTTTGACTGTCCAACACTAAACAATTTTCTTCACAGCAGAATATGAGTTTCTAACAGCTGTCTAAGTTGGGTGGAGAAGTTATTTTTCTTGAACCCAAACAATATAAGTCCTTTAACAGAAGTTATACCATAATGCATTAAGCAACGCTATTAACCTTTAGTTTTGTCTGTCAGTATATATTACCATTTGTTGTGTAATATGCTTTCTTTCGAGAATCGGGAATGAACTCGATACTAATTATATGAACAAACATAGAAATTGAACCACTAATCTTTTGACTAGGAACTTGTTTACACCCAATCACTGTGAGTTTGATGTTCCCCAAACCCCACCACTCTTGAAGGGTTTTCCTTCTGTTATTAACTTCTCTGGGCAGTCATTAGCTTGGGTGGCAATACAGAGTCACTGGAGAAGTACATGGAGTTTATATAACCCTCATATAGGGACTTTACACAAGACTCACCAACTTCATAGGCTGTATGTTAGACTCCAGTGTCTTTCCATGGTCTAAATGACTGAATCACCACCTTACAGAATGCATCCTAAACTTTTTAAGTCATTGCCTGATGAATATCACATTAAACATTTTCTTGGTGTATTGTCATCGGAGAGATATCCTTTTTCAAGGCTTTCTTTAACTCCTTTAACTCCTTTATTTATATAGCCAGTACTGAATCCTGTAGCAATTGTTTACTTTTTCTAATTAAATTTACATAGTGACTTAGGGTCATATGTAGGTAATTTCTATTTACCGATTCCTAAATACCGAATTTTACCGATTCGGTATTCGATTCGGTATTCAGGCCCATTCATTCCTATGGGCCTGGAGGCCCATAGGAATGAATGGGAAGCCATTGACTATTACCGATTCGGTAAATACCGATTCGGTAAGAGGGGGAGCATATTCAAGGGTGGCAGGGTGTCACATTGACACCCTGTTGCACCCCTGAATCGTGCATGTGTGCACATGTGGCATACATACATGCCCTAAGGGCATGTATGTCTGCCACATGGCATTTCTAGAAAAGCACAAATTTGCTTTTTAAAAGGTATTCAGTATTTACCACCAACCTGTAGCTGGTGGTATATAACGAATCCTTAAAACAAAAAAAGCACTCACTTGAGTGCTCCCTACATAGGATTTAAGGATTCGGTATTTTACCGATTCCTTAACCCCTTGTGTGCCCCGCCCTTTCCCCGCCCTGTGCCGGGCGTTGAATTAGCGGGCGGGGTTCATGACGAGATAGTCTCGTCATGGGCACAGCGCAACCGAGGCCCATGACGAGACCATCTCGTCATGGGCACTCAAGGGGTTAAAATACCGATTCGGTAAATTACCGAATCCTTTAAACCTGCCTCCTACATTAGAAAGGGCTAAATACCGGTCGGTAACGGGAAAATTACCGATTTTGGGCCGTTACCGACCGGTATTTAGCTATCTACATATGGCCCTTAGTCCCTTTGAATCTTCCTTTTTAGACAGAGTTCATATTGTATCCAGTGTGCTGACAATTTCCACCCCTAAGGGGCCAAATGAACAAACATATTGGTCACAAAATGCATCACAAATTGTGCACCCACTGTTGCGACCAGTATTTTTTTATGCAAACCAACCAATGCACTAATATATCTGTTCACAGAATAATGAATCGCAGGGTGTCTCAAAATGAACTCCCTGAATAATGTTTATTGCACAGATCACAACCCCCTTGTAATTGACAACAATCAAGGGGATGATGTGATAGAATTCCAAAACAGAAAACTTGTTTTTATGAAAAAGCAGTCTGTGCTCCTTAAAAGAACAGGATTGCATGTTTTTAAGGAAATCTGTTTTGGAACAGTTCAATGAAAGCAGACTGAGGTCCCATGGACCATTGATTATTCTCCCTGAAGCTGGCATCCCGATTGCCAAAGCTTTAAAGGCTAATTGGGACCCTCTTCCCATTTGCAAAATCAGGCACAACACCAACTTTGGAGTTAGTAACTGATTAATGGTTTGCGGTCAAAATTACAGAAGTAAACCATTGACATATAGGTCATCAAATCACAACTTGGAAGAAATGCCTCTAATTTAGCACTTCAAAAGTAAGATTCAGTAATGACTTCCAAACCCATTTTACAATTCAGAAAAAGTTTCAAGAATCTCAAAATGAGGTTAGGACATATGAAAAAGGTTTTTTTTGCGATCTCAAACCCTGAGTTTTACCAAATCTGATAAGCTAAAAATAATTCTGCAATCAAGTTAGACCATGTCCACTCATCCTCATTGCTTATCTTCTTGGTGAATGATCTCATTGAATGGGAACCTTTTTGTAGATGTTAGATGTTTGCCATCTTGCATGTTTCTTAATTCACCAAGTGCTGGAGTTGTCTAATGGTACACAGAGACTTTTTTTTTTTTATGGGGTTCACACATATGTTTAATTCCAATCTACATATGTAGCAAAACCATGCAAGAAGCAATATAAAAATGTTACTTCATAAACACCATTTCTGGTGGATCAACAATCTACCTGCATATTCCTCAACATGCAAATATTCTTCCAGGCACCATGCCGGGCTGGAAACCTTTTCCCCAGGTGGCACCATACACCTTCATCCAGGCCTCTGTCCACACGATGAGATGGTACTGGACTATACTAGGTGCCAACTGGCATTAGTTTTTGGCAATTTTCCCATGTCTTATTGAGGCATGCTAGGGGGGAATTGAGAGAGCATCGGTGAACAGCAACAAACACAGACCATGATATGTTGTACATATTGAGATGTTATTAACCACGGCACTAACACATCATATGAGGAGGGAAATCGGCTTGAAGATTATGTATTCACCAGAAACATTATCCAATATAAGTAACTGTCCTTCTGATGGATTAATTTTCCCGCAGATTATTCTCTTTAGGAATGAGTCGTACTGACAATACCTCTTTTGGAGATGGAAATTAGTAGTGCCGATTAACCACATATCATGCAACAGAGCCCTACAAAAGTATCCATCACTGCATGCTTGGGCTGTGAGGCATTAGTGCTTAGAATAAGTATGCAACGATGACCAAGTGTCAGCTACCAGAATGCCTCTAATGACAGTTGTTAAAACAGTCATGGCCCGAGTCAGCAGGTACAAATGCCATCCACAGAATTTAACTAAGGCATAAATGATCATCAGATAGAGGATGACCCAATACAAAATGGTGGGTGTGGTCACTACTACGCCTTTCTTGGCTATGAAAAAGTCCACAGAAAGCTGATCATACTCCATGCTGTAGAGTACGATCAATGTAGTAGGACAACCTATGTCTGAGCTCCAGTCTAAGAAGTCACTCTTTCTCGTTGGTTGGCAGAGGGGGGAGAATAATGCAAGAGTGACAAACAGACCCATTTGAAAGGCAGGTACAATGTTGGGTAAAAAGATTGGCCAGGTTTGAAGTACAAACCTATACAACTGGAACCAAGAAAGATGAATAAACAGAGGACTTGAAGTTCTCAGACAACTGTACTTCCACTATAATGGTGATTGTAGGAGGCTGGCTTAGAATATGGTGCATACTTATTCAAGTGGTGCACCCTGCACTAATCCAGACAACCCTTATGGTGATTTTAGTAGACTTTGAGAACCATAAAAAGCTCTCAAAGTGGTAGTTGTGAAGAGTAGCCTTCAGTCTTATCTTTTTAAAAAAATTTTTTATATATCTTTATTCAAATTTTCGACAATTTCACAATACAAACCAAGCAATCATAGCCCAGTTCTGCACTGATATACAAGGTTATTATCATCGCGGCAGTATCAGCAGAATTACCAATCAACTCCTGTGGTATTCACTGTACAATGTTACTGCTTTTACTTTCGTCAGTGCACGTGTGTTAATAATTTGACGTGGGTATGTAAAACCCGCATATACAGTTACATCTGATTGAAGGGTAGGACACCACCATCCTATATAGACTTACCCCTTTTAGTGTAGATGAGCATTAGTTATGGTACATTTTAATCCTGGAAAGATTCTAACATCCTTTGTGAACATCTAATGCAAAGGCCACTACATAGCATAACACCATACTGGCAGATCTGTCCCTAATGACTTAGATAATCAATGAATATTAGACTTGTCAGCCTTAGGGTTGTCTTCACCCAAACATTTGCTTACTTCTCTGTATTTCTGTTTGAAGGGCTTACACCTGATTGGCATATTTAATTTGCTTATAAGTCCCTTTTAGTTTGGTATATTATACACCCAGGACCTGTAATTTGAATGCTACTGGTGGGCTAGCAGCACTTTTTGTGGCACCCACTTAAGTAGCACCCTAAAACATGCCATAACAGCCTGAATGCAAGTTTGAACTGCCAATTCGAATTGACAATATAAGCCCCTTACTAGCCTCAAACTCCCCTTTTATTGCATGTACGTCAACCCTGAAGTAAGTCCTAGATAGCCTATAGGGCACGGTGCATTGCAATTAAAATTTGGGACATGAACTTTTAATTTTTGCGTGTCCTAGTAATGAAAAACTCCTAAAATTATTTTCACTTCTGTGAAGCAAACCTGTCCCATAGGATAATATTGGGTTGCCTTATTACATTCAATAGGTGCTAACTTGCAATTGGGACCAGGTAACCAGTTCATGTTTGGTATATATGAAATTGTAATGGATAACCCTCTTTAAAGGTAAACTTGCATTTTTTATTATAATTTTAAAAAAGCCACTTTCAGAAAGTTTTCTTTTTCTAGCCCTTTTGTACCTGCAGCTAGTCTTTGGTCACATGACTGAGTGTGACTGATGGCTGGACATTATGAATTCCACCTAAACAGTCATGGAATAGAGGGATTAGGTGTGCCTGGATGGGCCATCTGCCGGCAGTATGGTGGGGAGAGGGGGTGGAGTTCCTCACTTGCAGCTGAATAGGCTGCACTCTGCTGTCACACAAATGACTCATAACCTCCACATTGCCAATGCAGTCAACCTGGAGCCAGGGCTGTGAAGTCAGGAAATTTCATGCACTTCAAAGAAACTTTCTAGAAGCTTCTCCCATCCTTCTGAGGAAGGGCACAGAGGTATAAAAATTAGGGGTGGGGAAAATTGGCAGTATTTCATTCCTCTGTATTCCGTGGCATTACATAAAAATTCTGCAAGATTCAGTGGAATTTCGCAACATGGCGGAGTGGGCATTTGGCACTATGGGTGCGCGGATGCATTTCGCACTAAGAAAATAGCACAGTCAAACACCACTTGGCACCCTTACATACACATCAGTGATTACTGCACAGTATGAAAGGGCACAGCCGCCGAGTCGTATGCAGTGGTTTAGAAACCATTGCACATCACTCTGCAGTTCATACCCCTTGATGCTCTTAGAAAGAGGGACTTCTCCCTCCAGCAGCCCTCCTAGAAACAAACAATTACTGGAGATTAATTCCAACGTTGGAACGACAAAATTTAAAAGTAACTCCGCGTTACAAGAGCAACTCGGAATTACCAAATTCCTCAGATTCTGCTGGTAATATTAATAATTTCGCCCAGGCATAATAAAAAATGGACCCTCAGACCCACTCTACATTTCACTGTTGGACCTGCTGAAGGACTCTCAGAGCCAGCCTGCTAGTGTGACCTGTTGTGCACTCTGCAAGACTGCTTTGCTGTACATGGATGGACTGCTTTTTTTAAAGGAGCCTGCCTTAAACCCTCAGGGGCCAGCCCTGCTGTTGAGCCCTACATCTTCACCTGAAACCAAGGCTACCAGAGTAACTCCAAGGGTTAGTTTGTTGGCCTCCTGTTCAGAGCATCTGGGACATAAAAGGCTCCCACTATCTCAAACCCGCACCTGGACCCAGACTAAGTGAGTCTAGAATCCAAAAAAGGTGCCCCACCAGTCCTAGACCCTCAGTTGTGCTGCTATAGGTGCCCAGGTAACCAAAATCCAAACCTTAGGACTTAAAAATTATCTGGACAAAAACTGCTCTGAAAACCAGGAGGAGACCAAGACCAACCTGCTCGACTATCTGCCCTTAGTGCAACGCCGATCAGATTAACTTCACAGCTTCTCCCACTACGTTCTTCTCGGCAGCAACAAATCCTGTTCAGCGGACCTTCACCAAAAAGGTATTCGAATCCCTGGAGCTGTCTTTGACTACAGCTTCCTGCCTCGTCCCAATGGAAATGTTCGACTTACAAAAAAAGAGACTATGTCTGAATGTAGAAATCTTCACAGTGGCTCTGGCCCATGGCACCCCGACAATGATGCTCCCTCCTCAGACACAGCCTGCATCCTTCACTCGCTGAACTTTACCGTCACAAACATTTTCGCAAAATGTCTTCAAAGCCCGAAGGTAATCGCTGACCGGGCCCAATCCACTTCTTGTGTCCGAATCACGTTCCATAGCAGTCGGACATTTTTTTTACTTTGACTATGTCTCACACGACTAGATGTCAGTGGTTGGCACTTTGATGTTTTAGGTGCTAGTTTTTACTGAAAACATTAAAAATTAATAGTTCTGGTTCTACTGATTGGATTTTTGTTGTTTTGGTGTAAAGTAATTTATTAAAACTCACTCTTTTTTAAGTTTTTGTGGAATTTTTCTTGTGTTGTGTTTTTTTTATTACTGTTTCTATGCTACATAAATACGTTATACATTGCCTCCAAGTTAAGCCTGACTGATGTTTGTGCCAACTACTCAGGGCTAAGCACAGGTTAATTTAGAGACTATTTGTGATTCACCCTGCTAGGGACTGTGGCTGTTGCTTGCTGGACCAGGGCTCACAACCCAGTCAACCAACATCCCAATTTCTCACAATGAGATTTGTGAATATTTTTTCTGACTGGCCATTCATGAATTAAGAATCCTACTTAATTAGCCAATTGTATAAAAGGTTGCCTTCTGCTGCTCTTTGCTTAATACCTTGCAGTGACGTTACGCCTCAAGCAACTTCAAAACTATTTATTTCCTTATAATCAGAATTCAAAACGGGAAACTGGCCCAGTTTTCAAGTATCCCATCAGTAGCCCGAAATCTGAACTATACTCTTGTTCTCTGAAAAAAGACAGTAAAGATGTATTAATATCGCTGCTCGTAGCATCCAATAGCTATTGATAATCTCCAGTGCCACCATCCTCCCTCTGGTGTCGATCTGAAGACCTACACCCAATATGCAATGGCATCCTCTTGCATTTTCTCTGGTTGTTCTATTTTGCAGTTGAGATTCAGACCAAGCCACCAAGCCAACCTAGTTGTGTAATGTAAAATGAGAGGGACCAACAGTAGAATCTGGTGAGAGGTCGCTGAGGCTCCCATACCTCACAAGTATTCATGGGTCTTAGACTGAATTGGGGATTCCCTGGATGGTGGGAGCCCATTGCTCCAAAGGGGCTGCAGGGGCTTGGGTACTATCTTCTGCAGCTTACATCTACCACGATCCTGCAGCCTCCCTCAATCCTTTTAAGGCTTTCTCTGTAACTGGGGATGAACCTCAAGCCAGTATTTTCTTTGAACTCCACTTCTCCTGCTGTGCTCTCTCCTCTAGCGTGCTATTATGAGGCTTTGCTAAAAAGCATCTGTGCACAGTGGTCCCTTACCAGGGGCAGCCTATTCAGCAGCATGTCATATGTCATATAGATGCTTGCACAATTATTTCTTTCTGGTTCACATTATAAGTAATGTG
Source organism: Triturus cristatus (assembly GCF_964204655.1). NCBI lineage: Eukaryota > Metazoa > Chordata > Amphibia > Caudata > Salamandridae > Triturus > Triturus cristatus. Next base: position 595,098,287 of record NC_140592.1, on the reverse strand, counting down.
GATGCCATTCTAAGGCAAGGCACTGTTACACATCCATTGCACAGTAGTCTCTGGCAATCCCGCTTATTTGCAATTTTGATGAATGAGTCAAATCACTTGCCACATTCTTGCCTGAAGTGACAAAAAGCTCCATTTTGATGTGTTGGGCGTCAGGAAGAGATTGGTAAAATTCATTGTGTTTGTTTCTGAATAAGGTAGCTTGTCAAATTGCCTCAGTACATTCCAAAATAGTGCTCTGGTAGAGCAATCTTGGCTATTTTTCTTGAGTAGGTGATAGAGCTGAATTTTGTGCAAAGAAACCTGCTCGGATTGACCTCCCCATGATACTACTAACAGTGTGCAGTGAAGATAAATATGCACCTTACATGAACATGAGGAAACTGCTTTTGCGCATGCATGCACTACCGTGAGAATAATGCTTGAAAATTAAAACCATATTTACGTTGTGCTTTGAAAGAGATGAGAAATAATGCATGACTAGGCCGCATCTTGCATCCTGCTTTAAAAATAATAAATAATGCTGCTTTTGCCTTAAGCTTTTTCTAGGAAACATATAACAGGGAATAGTGCAAAGATGAGTGGTAAACAGTGAAAGTACATTATTATATAATTAATGAATGTTTAGGTTACACTTGTTATAGTGAGCCGGATGGGTCGCCATTATTCTTAAGTTGGCCTGATAAAGGAGGGGCTGTAGTAATAGCGAAAATGTCATGGCAGAGCAGTCAGAAGTGCTGAGTGCTGCAAAAAAGGGACAAAAGTTCAAGGATACCCAGCACTGAATGCATTGTCCGTCTGCCAAAGGATGTCACTGACCGTGGGACTTAAGACTGTTTCTGCGGACATTGTTGTGCGAAAATGTTGAAATGTATCATATATAAAATTGTGTGAACGAGTCAGTTATTAGGTAATGGGTAAAGATGTCGGACTATGTTCATGTACAATAAATGAATGAAGTCACAATGGCGTGACAGACCACCTCATAAGTCTTCCAATGAACTGTTGAGTCCTGTACATTTTTGTAACTAATGTGGGACGGACATGTAGGTTTTAGGGTATAACAGGGGTGCCTTTGGGGGTGTGGTTTGGTGTGCGCGTTCTTGGTTCTTAGCTTTCGAGAGGGGTGATGCATCGCTGTCCATCGGTTTGCAGAGAGGCCAGGCTGTTCCTGTCCTTGTCCCGCTCCTGGGTCCTGAATCTTTGATCCCTGACTCTATTTCAGGGGACACCCACTGTCCCCTCGGCCAAGGGGGTGGTATTTCACAGATCCTTTGGGTTTGTATTATTCTGACTCGTTCTTTGCATAATTATTTGCAAATGTATTTTTGTCTCTGAAACTGATGTCTCTTCATCTATCCACTCCGATATATGTATATTGTTTCGCAATATTTTGCTGAAACTGATGTCTCTTAATCTATTCACTCCTTCATGTGCATAATCAATATTGTGATGAGTATAACACTGTTTGCATTTTACTTATATTTTTTTCCCTCTTGTGAAAATTCATGTGTTTGCACTTGTAACCGTATGCAAATGAGCATTGATAATTTACTTCAATTTGAGATAAAGCTTTATTAATATTACCAAGGGTCTGTGGTTATTTAGGTAGCTAGATAGTTAGTTAGATATGTGCTATCATTACCATCAATTGCTCAATTAATTGGTCCATCGACTGAGAGGAAAGAGAGTTGATATATGGTATTACTTATATTAGAGATGTTAAACAGTTGTGATGTAAATAAAATATCTTGTCATTTAAACTTTACTCCCAGCGCATCAGGGAAATTGGGAGAATGTGTATGGGCCATTTGTGTGTTATCGAGTATTGATCCCTGATTAGGTGTCGTGCTGGATCAGTTTTCTGGTAGCAGAGGATGGTTTAATTGTTGATTAGTTTGGTAATGATTATTGATTATTGATTATATGTTTTAACATGAAGAGTTAGTGTCCTGTTCTATGTTGTCTAGAAGTACAGGTACGGAGTTACCGGAGGAATAAGAATTAGCCTCAAGTAGGCAGAAGAAAAGTGTTGATAAAGAAATCACACTGCAGAAGTACTTTGTCTGTTGTAATAATACCAAAGCTACGGAGGGCTGTAGTTATATTTAGGGACAATTTTGTACAAGAGTTGAGTGTCTGAAATAGCGAAAGGTTCACTTCCGAAACTCCAGCCTTATCCCCAGGGGAGTACCAAGACCTCTTTTCAGCCAAAAAGTCCTCTTGCGAAACTTTGGCCTTATCCCTAGAGGAGTACCAGGTCCTCCCAGAGCTTGTTGGAAAGGTAAAATAGCGCTGGTCGGTATTCTTACTTGAAGTGAAAGAATTTTTCTTTGAAAAGGTGAAAATTATCTCTTTATTTTGTGGAGCAGACAAGGTAGAATTGTTCTGTGTTGTTACTAACGGAGATTTTGATTAAGAAAACTTATAAAATATTGCCGTATTCTTTTGTAAAGGGAGGGTCAGTAGACAGAGTAATACTGACGCCAGAAAAAGCTGCGCTGGCATTGGTCAGGCAGAGGGCGTGTACTGAGCTAGTATTGGTTGAGACCTTGCTTACCTAGTGGTTCTCGGATTGGACGGTTGGTGTGAGTCAAGCTGGTATAGGACGAGTACTGACAAATAGAATAGGAGAATCACGGAAAGGTTTCCTTGTTTGTTTGCTGAGATATATTAGCGTAAAAGTCCAGAAAATGAAGCTGCTTAAGAAAATAAAGAATTTCTTTAAAGAGGATAAACCAATTGTGACTAGAGAGAGAATTCCTATTCCACCTCTAAGAACCCCTGTTTCTTTTATGATGTTGGAGCGAGGATACCATACATGTATGTGGTTGGACAATTGGGTTGAGTATACAAAGGATGATGGTGTTGAAGCTTTTCCACAGCATGGTTTGTTTAATGTGAGGATATTGCAGAATTTGAGAAATCGAATGAATTCCCTAGAACCGAATCCCAGACTTACACAGTACAAAGCATTAGAGGAATGGGAAGTTGAGGCATTTGAAAGAGAGAAATATAGAGGTAACGTAAGACACAGAATATCGATGTTTGGATAGCCTTTTGAGAGTAGGGAGAATACGTTTAAAAGATGGAGGAGAGCTGTGATAACGGCAGGACTGTACCCAGTTTTAGTTACTGATGACCAAACAGGAAGTAATGGAAAAAGAAAAAGAAAAATATAGAGACTTCAAGTCTGAGAGATGACCCGATTGAGTCCGATGATGAGTTGTTAGAAGACATTATGACCAAAAGAGCCCCGCCATACCAAGAAAGTACAAGTGAGGTAACCCCAAGTGTTCCACAATTGGGAACTCCATTAACCCCACAAGTTATGGAAATAGCTATAGTAGTACGAGAAAATGAAATGATTCTGATGAATAAGGCAAGAGTAGAGCAGGTCCAAAAATTAAATCAGTTAAGTCTGACTGCAGAAGCATTAACAGTACCGGTAACAATTGGTCTTGTTGTCCCATTGTATGGAGAAAAACAGAATGTATCAAAAGCACATACGTTATCAGTTCCAAGGAGTAGCATAAGGAGTGGAATGGTGATGGTAGCAGATGAGGAGGAACAGGCTGACACGGATAATACTTTGTTAGATCTTCTGTTTTGTGAGATGATAACAGAAACCCCTAGAAGAAGTGTACAAATACATCCAAGGAGAATAGGGCCGAATGTCACTCAGGGAGTTCAGCAGGTCCTTCACCAGAAGAATTGAATAATTGGATAAAAGAAATGGCGAAGCCGAAACCGCAACCACAGAGTATAAATGTGAACCAATTGAAAGTAGATTTGGAAGAGATGATTATTGGCACAATAAGTCCAGGCAGATTAGGGACTTACCGAGATGATGAATTGCTGTTTTTGTGTAAAAGCATTACTTGGAGAGCGATGGATTTACATGAGAAATATCAGAAGTTGCTAGTGAGTATGGAATAGACATAGAAAAGTCAAAGGTGTTGCAGAAATCATACAGATTGGCATTCACTGATAAGTATTTAGAGAGTTTGAACGCGTCTGGAAAAAGGTTGCAGATAAAAGAGTTGATGAATATTTTGAAGAAATGGGGAGATGTGGAACAATGGAAAGGTAGATGGATGAGAAAGAAAGAAGAAGAAGAAGAAGCAGCTGGCAAAGGAGTGTCTATGTTTCTGTTAAAAGAAACAGAGCAAGATGAAAGGGCGTGTCCGATGAGAGAAATTCTAGGTGGTAGATATGTTCATGTTCCATGGTCTAGGCAGGATATATTATCCTTCACTATTGATTTTCCCAGATTAAGGGAGAAACCAGTTGAGTGGAACCAACAGGTGGAGAGGTTTGTGAAAGTTTCAAAGGTTTTGTCAAAGGATCTAGATGGAATGTTTGAGATTGTCGTTCCAGCAGATTTATGGACAGAGTGTAAGATCACTGTTGTTTGGCTAAAAGAAGCATATCCTAGAGATCTTAAAAACAGGTGCACCATCAGAGGAGGTAATGAAAAAGTATAATCAGGTAATTACTTTCTTGAAGGGAAAAATGTCCCTGAAGGAAACAGATTGGGTTAAGATTGACAGAACGACTCAAGAACCAAAAGAGTCAGTACATGCTTACTACGAAAGGTTGTTACAGGTATCCAAACAGTACAGTGGGATGAAAATATTAGAGACAAGGATATAGGACGATATGGGTATCGATTTGTGTTCAGATTGAAACCAGAGATTAGTAATATGATTCAGCAGCATTTGATCTGCTGGCAGAGCAAAAAAATTGATGACATTTTAAGGTATGCAAAGTATTGTAGTGATGACATTGAATCAAGACATAAAAAGTTAAAAGAGAAAATGATGTGGGCGCATGTGAAGGTAGCAGAGCAGCAAGAGATAAACAATAATTTATAAACAGGTTATCAGATTAATGGTCAGAATCAAGATGGTCAGGTAGCCAGTGGAGGTAGAGGTAGAGGCAGAATGAGTAAAGAGGAAGCTAAAAAGAAATGTCCTTGTCATACTTGTGGAAAAATTGGACATTGGAAGAACGAGTGTAGATCTGCTCAAAAGAATAATGGGGTAAACCCAAATTTAAATCCACAGATGCAGAATGAGGTGGTTGTGAACCAACAGCAGCAGGTAGTTACTCCACAGTTACAGGTGCCACAAGCGCCCATGCCAAATAATATGAATGCTCAAGTGCAGAGGTACAGTGCGAACACTAGATTTCACAGAGGTGATCAAGTTGGTAAGAATCAAAGTGTGCAAATGGTTCCGAATTACTGGTTGCAGTGCAATGAGAGTGATTCAGACTAATCTAAATGACGGTGCCTGAGGGGGGAGGAAGAGGCGCACTTGGCGCATCCTTAGTGGTAGGAAAGTCAGGTCCATTTGTTGATGGAAAAGTGGAAGGTACTGATATTACATTCCTAGTGGAAACTGGTGCTACCCGTTCTACTGTGGGAGCTGCAGAAATTCCAAACCTACCCCTCTCGGGAGAAACTATCCAAGTTGTAGGAGTCTCCAAATAAGCATATTAGAACACCAGTCACAAATCTTTGTGGTATGTGATTCGAGTCCAGTAAATCTCTTAGGTAGAGATTTATTGTGCAAAATGAATTGCACCATCTACTGTACGCCAGATGGTATTGCATTTCAGACACCTGATGAGGATGTTGAATTTAAGATGATGTTAGCAAAGCAAGGGACAGAAGTGGATGAGTTGTTTTCACCTCTCAAAGAAGAAAATTTACATGAAGAATTAAAAAGTGCAGTTAGATCATATCTATGGGATTTTACAGGAAAGGTGATTAGTCTAATGACAAATGTGGACCCGATTCAAATTACAGTGAAAGAGGGTGCTGTATATCCGAACACACCCCAGCACAAAATGAGTCCGGAAGTAATTGCAGGAATCACACCTGTGATTGGCCAAATGATTGAACAGGGAATCCTGAAAGAAATACTGAGCAGGCCTTATAATTCCCCTATTATAGGTATAAAAAAGCCAGTACCCTGTTGTCCAATACTGCAAAATCCAGCAGTAAACCTTTATCAGATTCCTTGTGATGCTCAATGGTGCACAGTGATTGATTTGTGCCAAGCATTTTTCTCGATTCATTTGCATCCGGAAAGCCAATATCTTTTTGTTTTCTAGTTCGGGGACCGTGTTTTGGCATGGTGTAGAGTTCCTCAAGGGTACACAGAGAGCCCTTCAATCTTTAATCAGATCTTAAAAAAATATCTGGAGACTTTAGTCATGCCAGAAAAATCAGTTTTGGTTCAATACATTGATGACCTGTTAGTGGCATCAAAGACATGGGAGGCATGTGTGTATTGAACCATTTGGCAGAAGGAGGACACAAAGTGTCACCAGCAAAATTACAATTTTGTAAACAGGAAGTGCAGTACATAGGACACAAAATAGAAAAGGGAGCCAAAAAAGTGACACCAGAGCGAATTAACGTGATCAAACAAATGAACCCGCCTAAAACACAGAAAGAAGTCTGAATGTTTTTGGGAATGGTTGGATACTGTAGGTAGTGGATCAGTGGGTTTTCACTGATTGCAAAACCTCTACAGAGGTTGACATGAAAGGATGTGAAAGATCTGATTGTGCTGGATGATGAAAGTATGGAAGCTTTTAACGAAATTGAGAAGTAGTCTTTGTTGAGCATCTGCACTAGGAATGCCAGATTATGCAAAAGAGTTTGTGTTGTACAGCTGTGAAAGAGATGGGTGTGCACAGTCCTAACTCAGAAACATGGAATGGCATGACGTCTAGTAGCATATTTTTCTGCTACTTTGGATTCAGTGGCTGCAGCATTACCAGGCAGTTTGAAAGCAGTAGCTGCCACTTGCGTGAGTCTGGAACACGGTGAAGCAAATGTGAAGGGATATCCAGTCAAGGTGTACGTGCCACATTCAGTTGAGATTCTTTTAACCCGCACCAGGACACAGTCTAGTCGGCTGACTAAGTATGAAAGATTGATTCTGGGTGCTGAAAATGTGACCGTGGTGAGGTGCACAACTGTAAATCCAGCATCCCTATTGCAGAATTCATATTGTGAGGAAGTAAGGGAAGAAGCGGATAATGATTGTTTGGATGTGACAGAACTATGCACAAAACCTAGGCCAGACATAGAAGATGTTGCATTGGAAGAATCAGATTGTGAGATGTTTGTTGATGGGTCTTGTCTAAGGAATGAGAAGAGTGAATTACGCACTGCCTATGCTGTTTGCACCATAGCGGAAGTTCTAGAAGCATCCTGTCTAAAAGGGGTAAACTCTGCCCAAATTGCTGAATTGATAGCTCTGATTAGAGCATGCAAAATTGACAAAAGCCTGAAGGAAACCATATTTACTGATAGTCAATATGGGTTTGGGGCTGTCCATGATTTTGGACAGCTATGGATGCAAAGGGGATTTCTGACCTCCTAAGGTTCCACTATTAGAAACCGCAAAACTGTAAAAGAATTATTGGATGCTTTGCAATTGTCCACAAGAATGACAGTGGTCAAATATGCCGCACATAAATAGGAGATGATTATGTGACGAAGGGCAACAGATACGCTGATCAAGTAGCGCCTTTCGATGCACGAAATTTAATGGCTTTAAACAGAGGGATTGAAAAAGAAAATACCAATTGCCATCTTATGTTCACATCTTCGCATGAAGCCTGGGATGAGATTAGACAGCTGCAGGAAGAAGCAAGTGATAAGGAAAAGGAATGTTTTTCAGGCGCTATCCAACACCGACTAGATAATAAAGTTAAATAGCTTGATACACCATGTTGCCCTAGATATTGGTCTGGTGTTGATTCCAAGCAAACAGCGGACTTCTATTTTTTCAGATAAATTAATTACATAATCGTAGTTTACACTTTAAGTAAAGTACATTTACAATATAAAACCCGAGCTTGTGATAAGATTTTCAATACACTTTAGTGCTTCCTGTTCCTCAATTAGAAATTGTTTCTGTATTTCTTTGTCACTGAACCTGAAAATTGATTACTAGGACTCTTGAATTTGCACGTGCGAAGTAATGTTACACATATCTTTGATTATTGCGCACAAATATCCAACTGCATTCGTTTTGGTTTCAGGGATCTTCAAAAAAAGATCTGTGTTTTTTCACTCAGTCAAAGCAAGAGATTTTTCCTAGTGTGTCCGAAATGCCTGTCATTAAAAAATCGAATAGTTCGAGCTATCAATTATGGCTGGAAATGTGTTTCTTTTTCATGACAGGCAGTTGCACATATCCAATCAAGGGGTGTGTAGCAGTCAAAGCAAATAGCTATCTTTCTATCGTCAAGGATTCGCCTCTATTTCCCTTCAGCAATTGATAAACCGCCCCTAAACCTGTGGGCAGTAACTATGTGCTCTTTCATTAGCCAGTTTGGAAAATAAGTAGTTCGGCCCAGACATGGTATAATAGCTTTGCATACAAAGCATGGATTACAGTCTGCCTTATGGTTTCTGCGTGGCCTCGCTGAGCTAGCAGAATCTGGCACCACATTGCAATTCAGAAGTCGCATGCTCATTAGGCTGTGTGGGAAAGATTACACACTTTATGTGTCATTTTTGCACCTGGCTTCCAAGAATTTCAGTTGCAAAAAGTGCCTGATGCTGCAAAACCCACACGGTGGTCATAATTGAAAGGAATTCCTGGAATCTTTGAAACTGCCTTTGGTTTGCAAGATTTGTGAAACACGCTGTATTTTGATAATAATGATACCACCCAAACATTTTCTTGTTTTTCTATGGTGTTGCAACCTCAACTGTGCAGCAGACCCTTTTAAATAATACATTTGTCTTGCCTTGCTTGTATTAAAACATATTATCGTCATGTGGCATGCAGAAGTATGTAGCAGGTGCATTAACTTACCTGTAGGAATCTTGAAATTTCCTTCTAGGTGAGATAAGCCTTGTTACTGCTAAATATGGTTGGGGTGACAGAAAGTTGGGAAGAGGAATATATTGGTCAGCATCATCATCGGCTCTTATCAGGGGCTTCTGGGTGCAGACCCCCCTGTCTCCTGTTAGTCCGCTGTACAATTTTGAATTTAGCAGTGTTCATGAAAACACAGGTTTTGTGTTCACATGAACACTACCAGTATGCAGGTCAGCTCTCTCTGCCTGTCTCTGGGCTCCTGATGACAGGAAAAGGGGGAGCTAAGGGGGGGGGGCTGAGGCATGATCCAGCTACCTAGTGCTGTTTCAAAATAAAACACTCAAGTGGATGCCTGGACTGTGCATGTCTGAGGGTAGTTCGGCTGTGGCCACCTCACACAAACACAATCCAGACAGCACAGTATATTTGCTAAAATGTGAACGCACTTCAGTGCACGCCTGAGCCCAATGAGGGAGAGAAGAACAGGGGCAGGATCCCCAGTACTATCCCAGCTTCTTTTAGGGGTTTGCTTCAGAGTTCTAACAAGAAGCTGGGAGAGCGATTGAAGTGGGTCTCCCCCTTTTTAATAACCTATCCTTTCAGCTCTGTCTGGCTCCTCATTGTAAATCATGGCTTGATGGTTCCAATGCCCAGCACCAGATTCCTGTTCTGGTGCTGCCATGGAGGCTGCTAGGTGCCAGCTAACTAAGCAGGGTAAGTTATTTCTCTATCATGAGTGTATGTGTGACTACTACTGTGTTAGACCGATTTATAGATATGAGTTGTGTGGGAGAGTGGAAGTGACTCAGCCCAAAGCTATCAAACTTGCAGCAGATGCAGTTGCACCAGGGCACAGAGTCAGTGAGTGTGGGTAAGTGTGTTCGTAAGTGGGAATGAGAACGAGTGAGTTTAAGTATGTCTGTGTGTGTGTACGTCAGTGGGAGTGAGGGCGAGTAAGAATGAGCATGTGCAAGAAAGTGAGTATGGGGAAAGAGAATACATGTGTGAAGGAGTGAGTATAACTGAGGCATATTCCAATACAAATGGATGGTATTATGCCCCTCACTTTCAGAGATCAACAGATGCCACTTGTCAGAATGCCACATTTAATAGCCATCAAATTGATAGTCTTCCGGTACTCAGAGTCAGGATATGGTAAAAGAGCGTGTATGGTTGTTTTAGCTGCTAAACAGTATTGTGAAGCAGATAGTTGTTCCAGCAGACACTGGGCCCTTTTTGTTCAATTTAGTTTTCTTATCACTATCTCTATCTGAGACTCATTTGGTTCCCCGATGGACCTTGCATTTGTGCCAAAGAGGGGTTGGACATAGTGGGTCCAATATCCGTCTATCCAATGAGGACCAGGAATAAGACAGCCGATTTACACACTAGTAATTGAATTAATGTATATAACTCTTATTACCAAACTATGTAAGTAAAGAATTATCACTGCTAGTCCGAGTCTTCTGAAGATATTTAGTCAGACCAGAATCATACAAACCAATTATTCGGTTAAGTCAATGCAAACAATAAAATTAGTACCTGGTATTCAGAGATTTCTCTACACCGATCTCTCCCTGTCATTAATACATCAATTGGAATGCACAATCGACTTGAGGAAACAAGTCCTGATGAGACAGAGTCTATGGTTTAGTTCAAGTTGAGTTTATTACAAGTATTCAAATGGGCAAGTACATCACTATTAAGCATTATCAGGTCTAAGGGGTAAAGGACAGACTAATTAGTTTGGGTTTGCCATAAGGTGGCAAGAAGCTTTGGAAAGTTCAGCAAGGACATGAGCCACAACAGCTCACAGGCAGTGTTGCATCAAGTAAGATTCCAAGAATTGTGCACACATCTTATGCGTCAGCCTGAAAGAAAAACAAGTGCAGTCTCCAAAGTTCCCAATGAAAAGGTGTAAGAAAAATCAAAGGCAGTCTCTGAGGTCATATCTCCAGCTCCTCCTTCAAATCCATGTATAATATATTCCTCTAGTGCTGGGGTGACACCTCCTTGGTCACCTCATCATGTCAGACCACTCAGTCTATTTTTCAGATTGTATAGCATGATTGTCATGCAGCATAAAAGAAAACACATATGCATAGCTACCCTCGGGCATCCCAGCGCTGGCGGCCGAACATGATAAATTATTAGACAGAGTGTTGAAATAACCAGGTTTTGAGATGTTTTTGAAAAAAGAGATGGCGGGATTCCTACCGAAGGTGTAGGGGCAAGGTATTCCAGAGTCTAGCTACATTATAGGAAAAAGATCTTCCTCCGCTCCTTACCCTCCTGATTTTGGGAATGATTGTGAAGTTGAGATTGGCCAAGTCATTTTCAGGGGCGGTAGGAGATAATGAGGGAGCTGGTAATTGCTGGGCCATTTTCCCATAGGGTCTTATGGGCTATGCACAGAGCTTTGAATTTTACTCTTTCCAGAATTGGCAACCAGTGTAAGGTCTTCAGGTCCGGCTTGGCCGACTGAGTTTTCAGGATCCCAAGCAAGAGCCTAGCAGCGCAATTCTGGTCCGACTTGGAGCTTCCTTATCTTTTTTTTTTTTTTTTTTTATTGAGATTTTACAGTTTTTCTCCCAGGTTATCAGCACAGTAAAAATGACTGATTAAACAAAACAACAGAAATGCAATGTTTAGTGGAGGGCAGCGGAGAACACAAAAACAATCAAATAATTAGGCAAGATACGAGGAGACCAACAACTGAAAAATAGACAATCAGCAAAAATAAAACAATTATGACAGCAGAAAATATATAACATAAATCAAACTTCCCATATTTTAATTAAACTTGACCAGTTTATACTAGCCTTGTGTTGAATTTTAATTCCTTGGTGATTTTCAGTCAATCTGATTCCTTACATCTTATTATTGGAGCCCAGATATTCCGTCCCAACAACTTCGCTTTCTTCCCCTAACTTTCATACATCGCCCTCTATAGTGTGTATATAGAGAGCAGCTGAGCCAACCATTGCTGAAAGGTAGGGGAAGAGGATCTAGCCAAGCAGAAGCAATATTGATCCTATAAACCGCCATAGCAACAAAGAGGAATTGGTAAGCTATCTCGTTTGATCTCATGCTACTAATTCCTAGCAAGATTACTTCAGGGGTTAATATAATTTTTAACCCAAGTGAGCGGTCTATAAATTCCATAATTGATTCCAGTAACCCTTGTGAACATGTGCACTAAATCTGCTTCCATCCCCCCACATCTTGGACACATAATACCCGATAGCCCACCCCACTGTGCTATTTTGGCCGGAGTATAATATAGAGAGAAAACAGTTCTAAAGGGTTGCGCCTGAAGCCCGGCAGAGCACAAAACCGTCTGGGCCAGCTCTAGAGATTTCGTAAGTGCGTCTGGAGCAGCCCCTACACGCTCAGCCCATTTATTCTCATGTTTAGTTAAGTCATCCTGTTTTAAGATAATCAGTTCAGCATATATGTGGAGGAGTGTGGCTCAATGGTTAGAGTGGCAGACCCTGAAGCAGAGTTCTGGCCAGGGACCAGGGTTCGATTCCCGCCTCGGCGGGGCTTGGGCTCAATTTCCTCTGACCTGTCTATTCTCGCCTCGGTGCCTATTCTAATCACGGGCCCCACGCTGCAACTCTGGGCAATAGCTTTCTTAGCCTCCACACCGGCCCCAACAGCGCTAAGGTTGCCTGGCTTCACCCTGGGGGTGCCCAGGAGTGGACACTTCACAGGGAAAGCCAGGAGGGATTCCACAGTGGTATGAGTATCAGCGCCAGGAAACCGCAAAGGCGACACCGCAAGGTGGCCGTCTGGTGACAGTGCGCTCTATAAGTACCTTGACATTGATATATTAGCTTAATAGATCCCTTAGCACTGCGTTGCATGATGTCAATAATTGCATTGCTATTGAACCTGCTAGACCCCCCAATTTTTGTTGCCAAAAAAACTACGCAGCTGTAAATATTTTTAAAAAATTACCCCTTTCCAGCCCGAACTCCATCTGAATATCTCTAAATTGATAAAACTCTTCATTCCAAATTAAATCCCCAGCCTTTTGAACGGCCTTTATAGCCCATCCGGCCAGAATCTCATCTGAGAAGATTTCCGGAAGGGTAGGATTTTTGTAGAGCACCGTATAATAATTAAGTCTCCTCAGACTGATCTCCTTTTTTAGGGCCCCCCAGATCTTGAAGGCCGATAACAAGGTCTTGAATTTTGTCCTCTTATAATAGCTGGGCTCTGTAAATTTCCCAAAACAATTCTCAGCGTGTTCACCCAATAATAATTTGTAAACATTTGGGAGATCAATTTCCTCTTCCGTATCCCCAGGACATGACCCAACTAAAATCCCCATATATTGCAAAGCAGCTGCCAAATAATAACTACGGAAATCAGGAATTGAAAAACTCCCCTTTTCCCGTGGCAGTGACATATACCTTAAAGCTATCCTAGTTTTCCCGTGTGCCCAAACAAATTGATTAACTAAACCTTCCAAAATGATAAACCAGGATTTTTGAAATTCCAAAGGGATTGCCCTAAACAAATACAAGATTTTTGGTATAAACATCATCTTAATGACGTTACACCGTCCCACAAGAGACATATGAAGATTATTCAGTCTATCAAAGTCAAGCCTCGCCTTCCTAATTACAGGTTCCATATTTATAGCCACCAATTTTTCTAAGTCTGACGTGACCCTTATGCCTAGATATTTTGCCGAGTCTGAAACACGAGAATCCTCGTAGTTGACGAACCGATTCTTTATTATTTGAATCTTGGATCTGTTAAATGCATATCCAGTGTATGTGCCAAACTCTAATGCAATTGACTCAACCGCTTCCAGTGCCAAGAGTGGATCTACGGTGACAATAGCCACATCGTCGGCATAGGCAAGGACTTTAGATTCAACCCCCTGACTTACAACTGGGCAAATTCCATCATTAGACTCAAATAACCTTATTAGGGGGTCCATATAAATATCAAATAGCAGGGGTGAGGAGGGACACCCCTGCCGTGTACCTTTCTGTATATTAAAAGGAAGAGTTTAATTACCATTTAGGCTTAAACGAGCAGTAGGTGCCACATATATCATTTGAATAGACTTGATAAACCCTTCCCCCAGCCCAAACCATCTCGTCGATTCCCACAGGAAATCCCAGGAGACCCTATTGAATGCCTTCTCAGCATCTAATAACAGAGCAGCCTTAGGGTCTCCTGAGATCTCCGTCACATCAAAGAGAGTGATCACCCGTCGTACGTGTTGTGTAGTTCCCCGACCCATTATAAACCCGTGTTAACAGGGGTGAATAGTTATTTTTAAAATACCGTTTAGTCGCATAGCCAAAACTTTAGAGAAGATTTTTACATCGCTATTTAGTAATGTAATAGGACGATATGAGCCTGGCTCTCTAGATGGTTTATCTTTTTTCCAAAAAACAACAACATCTGCCCCGCCCAGGATTCGAGTGCCAACCCATCCTTTTGGGCCAGCAACATAACTTCTATAAAGTCTGGTCCGATAGAGTCTTTAAAGATCTTATAAAATTTCAGCGGAATCTGATCCAGACCGACTGCTTTTCCTGAAGGCAGATCCTGCAAAGCACCCCATATTTCCTCCGGGGAGAACACCTTCTCAAGTTCCTCCTTGTCTGCAAGGTCTACCTTCTGTATAGCTACCTTATCTAGAAATTTGCAAATATCCGCAACCGCCACTAATGGTCCTCTGCTATATAAATGCTGATAAAACAGCCTAAAAGTTTCTCGAATACCAATGTGTCTGTTATTACCTTTCTGTTGATATCATAGATTTAAGAAATCTCCCCAGCTGCCATTTTTTCGCCTAGCTCTTACAGCCAGGGTATGTCCCACTCGCTCGTTAAATTCATAGCAGTGCTCTTTTTTAGAAAAATATATCTCAGCTGCTTTCTTAGCAAGATACTCTCCCGCCTCAGCCTTTTTTATAGCCAGCTGAGATAATATTCTCTCTATCGATCCTCCAGTGCAGATAGCGGTGGCTAAGGCTTCTTCAAGTCTATTTAATTCTTCCCGGACTAGCAGTTCCCAGAGTCTTTCCTTCTTTTGACAACGTAAACTGTAACTTCTTGTTTCTCCTCTCACCCCCGCTTTAAAAGTATCCGAAACAATTACGACACTAGTGCTCCCCCGATTAAAATCCCAGAATTCCTTGAGCCACCCCTTCATGAATACAATATAATCAGGATCATATAACAACCTCCGTTCGAAGGTCCATCCCAAATTTTTCTTCTCTGTCATCGTAAAATTCACTGTCAAGATACGGGTTATGATCCGATATAATACGAGGGTGCCTCTCTATGCCAGAATTAATGATAAATTGATTTGAAACAAAAAAATAATCCAACCAGGAAACTACCTTATGTGGGGCAGAAAAAAAAGTACTACCTGGATCAGAGGGTTTCAAATATGCACATACATCGGTCAGACCATTGTTACACACTAGATTAGTTAGGGCAGAACCAACCTTTCTTTTGTTTCCGGAGTACTTACTTCCTAGCAAACCCCATCGTATCCCCAAGCCATTAATATTAAAGTCCCTGCAAATGATTATCGGTGCCGCCACATTGCCAGACAAGAATCCAAGGTTTCTAGGAGTTCCGGATCGTCACATGTTGAGCCATATACCGAACAAAGTGTAAATTTAAAATTATTTAACAAGCATTCGATCCCTACCCACCGACCCCATTGATCTACGAACTTTCTGAGGACCCTGACATCCTTCCTTCGGGTAAGGATTGCCACCCCTGAGTTCAAGAACCCTGTGTCATATATGCCAACAGTTTGAGCCCAAGTTGTTCCATTATACGAGCTCTACTACCCTCTCTATGTGTCTCTAGTACACAAAGAAAGTCTACGCGTAAAGATTTCAGCCAAATTGCTGCCTTATTCCTCTTATTCTGGTTATTAAGCCCACAGATATTCACTGTCAGAATCCGTAAACTCATGTCTTAAGATTTCTCAGTTCCATACAATAAATCCTTCTTACAATAAGTCTCTCAGACCCCGCCTTTTCATTCATACTCATTGTTGGAACCTCCTCAAATAACCAGACAAAGCCATCTAGACCAGTTATGCTGCCCCTTCATTAGCCTCGCAAATCGAAATACCTCACACTGTGCTGAACCCACACCAACCCACTCCAAGGTCACCCCAGGCCAGCCACCCCCCACCCCCACCCCCCCTACCTCCCATACAGGCAATTAGGTCAAGCATGACCTAAGTGTGACCGAGAAGACTGTCTCTCCCGCAGCGCAGGCGCCCCCCCAAGTGAGTCCCGATACCAAATACTTCCTAACCCCGATGGATAGATCCTTAAGTCAATCTAAAAAAAATATAATAAACCCCAGCCCATCCCCCCAATTTTCAGCAAAGAACCATGTCTCAGCAATAAACAAACAGTACGTTTCCTAAGACTACTTTCTTTATTCCCGTGCCCTATAACCCATAGTACACTGCTAACCGAATGGTTACTGACCAAGCTAGACTTCATATACATTTATACATTTATCCCCTTGGTGTGTGCATATACCGTCTTGAAGGAAACATCCTGTATTTCCTCTTTCACTTTCTACTACATTGGCCAGGGCCCTCGCCCCTCTTGATTCAGTTAGTTCTGTGAGAAACTCTTGGGCTTTTATCTCAGAAAAAAACATTCTAGCCCTCCCCTTGTGGATAACCTTGAGCCGTGCAGGGAAGAGCAAAAAGGCTTCACAACCCGCTCCCTGAAACGTAACCTCCATCTCCGCTCGACCGTTGTGTGGCAAAAGTCCGGCCGAGCAAAGAAGGTATGACCCACTGATGATTTTTTTTAATTGGGTCTAGCTCGGTCTATAATTGCCTGCCTTAGCAAGAAATTGCCAATGATGATCAAGATCGCTCTCGGTCGTTCCCCTTGATTTTTAGACTGAGCTCTCCTAAACAATGGATAGCGATGTGCCCGCTGCACTTACATCTCCCAGTTCCAGTGGGACAAGTCTGGGAAAGAACCCTTCAATAACTTCACAACGAAGGCCAGAATGTTCTCTCCCTCCACATTTTCCTCAAGGCCGAGCAGCCGGACATTGTTTCGGCGCTGCCGGTTCTCAAAGTCCTCGAGTTTCCAGTCTACATCCCGTGCAGCTTTAAATATATGCAGTTTCTCCACCTCCTCCTCCACGGCAACAGTTCGAGTTTCTACATGTGTTATCCGTTCAGACATGTCAGAGCATAGCTTATTCGTTTTGCGGATTTCCCCTTGTAGCTTCTTAGTAGCGAGTTGCGACCTTTTGCTTTCCTGCCTGGCCTCGCCCTGCATTTGTTTAAGAGTCACGTACAGTAGCTCCAATGTCGGAGATGGAGGTATACTGCCAGTGTCGTTAGTTCCACCTGTGCCTCCTACTTCAGACCCACTGCCAGTGCAGGCTGTCAATGTTGAAGCAGAATGATCCCATTTGAGCCGTCTGCTAGCTGAATCCGAAGATCTGCCTTTTGTCCTGACTCGTCGCCTAGAGGTCATAGACTGGTTGTGATGCCTCTTCTGCGTGGCCGGAGACTCATCCCCTGAAACACTCTCTTGCGATGATTCCTGCTCACTAATCTGAGATGTGTCGGAATCATCATTCAGTGAAAAAAACTTGTCACCCTCTGGGGAAAGTAGAGATAGTCCCTTGATCGTCCAGCTCACAAGAGGTGCTGCTCATATTTCCGGCCTGGATCTCCAGAGTTTCCGTATTTGGGTAAGTTTGTGCAGATATTTCCAAATGACCTTGGACTGACTGCGAGGCTGTACCCTCAGCATCTAAAATTGTATCAACTATTACTGCATTATTACAAGAACCACTTTCACCCGTAGTTTTCTCTTTGCCCTTGCCCAAGCTGTCAATATGGGCGTTCACTGTGCAGATCATTGTCGACGGGCTCGCCCCCTCCGATGTCGGAATTAAATGCAATTCATCTGCCCCATTTCCTGCGGGTGTCTCATTCTATTTGAATCCGAGCTCAGCTCAATGCTATCTCCTCTCTGAAGCAAAAAATCGGAGGAAGAACTACCAGGTCCAGAATGCATCTGGGCGGCAGTAGGAAGAACAGTCTTCTGCATGCACTGAGCCGGGTCACCGCCTATGGAGCAGCTTTGGTTCCCAGGGGCAGGATCAAAACAGGAGGGCAAACAGGTAAGCTCATATTGCTCCCAGGGACTACCGCTATAGTGCTTGACATCCCAAATGCCTCCATTACTGACTGGCGCAAGGTATTCTTGCTGGTTGTAGCTATCCGTAATCTTGTCCCCCCCGGCCACACCAACATCGAGCATTTGCTCACCTCACCTCTCTTTTTTGGAACGCTGCGCCGTGTCTGCCCGGGGTTAGGTCCAGAGTCCAGACAGGCAGAGTCCGAAGCCCCCGAATGTTCTTTCCTTTCTTTGGCCTCTCTAGCTGCCTCTTTCAAGTCTTTGGGATCCTTAGCGTTTTTACCCTCTTTCACGGCACCTTGATCTTTCAGAGTTTTTGTTGTTTTTGGGGCCATTCTTGTTCAAAACCAGCGTTGGAGAGGCACAATAATCCGTTGCACAATCCGTGAAATCAATGAAAGCTGCACGCCACCGTGAAAACCCACGTGACAGCTGCGCTGAAAGTACAGGTAATCCGGTAAAAAAAATCCAACCACTCGGAGTTTCATTAGAACCAACAGCCTCTAGAGTCAGCGGGATCAGGGCATTCTCGGAGCAAATCCAGCAAGGCATATCCTTTTGGAGTTATTCGTCCATTCTCAGCGGGGACTCACAGGGGAGAGGAAGGTCAGCTCTGCCTTCCGTGGCGTCAGTCAGCGGCCTTCTTGCCCCTCAGTCAGCGGCCATCTTGCCCCGCCGGAGCTTCCTTCTCATTGCTTTATGTGCTCCTAAGTAAAGAGAATTGCCATAGTCCAGTCGTGATAGGACCAGGGCCTGGATCAGGATCCTCCTTGCACCCATCGGAAGGAGGGGAAGCACTTTCCAGAGATAGTTTCTTCAATCAAAGTCTATAGTTCTTTTCGGCCCTTGGCTGCATTTTGTATCAGGGCTGAACAATGTCAGGATGTTCAAACAGAATCTGTTCATCTGGCTCTGGCATGATGGCAGCAAGTTATTGTTCCAATGACTCCACTTCACCATGTTTAAAAAACACACCATCTTCAAAAGGCACTTGCTGAGAGATCTGGTCCTATTCAAATCAGGCGTCATTCTTGTTGTTACCCACTGATCATATGGCAAAGGGAGTGGTGCTTGCTTTCTCCACATCATTGGCATGGACTCAGTGTCTGGGCCCTGTGTACTTGACAGCAGTCTGGGTGGTGAAGAAAACTTGCACTGGACTCTAAAACTGTTGGGTTAAGACACCATCTCTAGGCCTCAGCTTGTGACCTGGACCTTTAAGACTGGGAGAGAGACTGGCCTTCACCTGTGAATGGATCAAATGCAGATCTTTAGTCAACACAGTAATCAACAATAATGGGACATTCAATGTCAGATTGTCTTCGATCTTGGTACACCCTATACATTTGCTGGCCTCACCATAACCATCTCAACTGGTTGCAAAACCTTCAAAGGGCAGATCAGGGGGTGCAAAATATCCTGTTGAAACGGGGTACCTTTTCCTGTACTATAAGTATGGCACATCATGCACCTCTTAACATAGAACTCTGCCACCCTGGGAATCAGATTATTGAACCATACATGATCTGATGTGGCCACTATTCCTTTAGCACTGATATGGGCTGCACTGTGGGCCATGGTAACAATAACATTCACATAACAATTTGTAAACATTCATCTTTGCTTTCCTGACAGATCTATCCAACATCCTGTCGCATCCTAACACCCATATCTTTTACACTGTTCCTTCTGTTCCTCCGTAGCTTCTTCCTGTACTTCCCTAATGAAATCTAGAGTCTGATTCAACATAGTTACTTCTGGTGTCCATCTAACTGTCCCTACAATATACATTAAACTATACTCTAAATAGGCTGTTTGTTTAACTGGTTCATTGGCAAAAGTATTTCCCTGTATTACCTCACCTATAATTTTCTTGAGGACAAAATATTTAACAATAGCAACTTTTTTTGTTAACATCAAGGTATCCAGTATCTTTACTATTCATTCCCCATACGGTATCGTATCACTATGCAAAATAAAACTAAAAAACCTTTTTCTTTTTTCAAAGTCATCCGAATGAGTGGGCAACTCCAAAGGTATATATATTGATATTTACAGTCAAATCTTTACTTAATTTTCAGGCTCTAGTCAAAGCTGTCAGCTCCACAGATTGCTCTGACATTTGTTGTATTTTACATAACTCAACCACAGATTTCAAGGGAGTAACTATATAGGCGGCTGTACTAGAGCCAGCAGGTAGTTTGTAACATGCACCATCCACGGACAGTTTCCCTAGTGGGTCAGATATAGGGGTATGTGTCAGGTCTACCCGTCCCTTAGTCTCCTTCTCAGTAATAAATAAGAAATCATGCTTCTCATCTTGTTGGGACTCAGAAAGGGGTAGTACAGTGGCTGGATACAAAATGTTACAGCATTCCACAGTGATGTTTTGGAGCAAAAAGTGTCAACTCATACCCTATTAACATCGCACTGGTCAGGTGCTGGATCTGAATTATTTTTTTTAGGTATCCACTAAATGTGGTAGCATAACTGTCAAATTGTGACCTTAAATATACATTTCAGATTGCTGTATCGCAGTGGGGTCCAATGTGGAGGAGAAATATGCGCATGACTTATTCCTTCCTACATGGGACCGTGCCAAGCTGCAACCATCTTTTACATGCAAAGATTTGTAATAATCAGGTTTTACCTGAAGCAGGAGCATTACATAAAGCATTTTTTTCAATTACAAAAGACAGCTTCACACTGATTAGTCCAAGGAAGCAGCATGCATACGGGCTTTAATGTTAAAGCAAGCAGGGGTTTTGTAATTAGTGAAAAATGTGGTAAGAAACGCACCGATATTAGATTGAGTCAGTGGTTTCTGCAAATTCTGCACCAATTATATCCTATGTTGGTGTAGAGTCTTACCGCCTTCGACAGGAGGAGACCGAGCTAGGTAACCTTCTGTTGACAATACTGTAAATGGAAAAGAGATACTTTATCCCAAGGTGGCAAAGTGATGCAATATTTTCACTGTAACTTGTTTCAAACCTTCTGCTGTATTGATATGTCTCAAATGAGTAGCTTATAAACTACCAGCAGTTCAACAGTGTACGGTCCAACCTGTATTTTGTTTTTTAAACTCAGGCATTCAAGACAACATTTCTTTTGTATTTTCACAACTCATCAATTGATGCCTACAGAGAAAATAGGTGACATTTTGAAAATGTGTTTAAAACTATTATTTCAGTTGGAGATATTTATTACTCATTTTTATACCTTGGTGCAAGAGCTATTGTAGGAATGGTTTGCATGTACTACACATGTAGTTCTTCAGTTTAAATTGTCAAAGCCTTGCTTTTTTTCATTACTGCTGAAAACCCTGCCTAATGCACCAATGTGATCACTGCTGATACTCTTGGATGGGGTGCTCATTTGACATTACTAGTAACTTGTGTTACAGAAAATGTTGGAGACCCTTGTACTGACATTCAGTTGTTGTGAAGTAGGGCTTTGAATGGGGATGCCAGAAAATCCCACAGGTGTATTAACTTTACCTGAGAAACACCAAGATATTGAGGGACTACTATCTTGTTACTTTTCTCTCAAATCAATCACAAATTTTATCCTGTATTCCATCCCCCTTTTAAGGACAGGAAGAATAGGGCTATTACATACATTAGAGGAAACTTCCTCAAAGCCAGTAAAGAAATCAGGGGCGGCCTCTCCCTGTTTTTGTTTACAAGCCGTAAGGAGTGCCCAATCTATTTTCCTAGCTGGAACCATCGATTTTATATAAGTAAGTATGTTACCAGGAAGATCCAGTATAAGATGACTAGGTTTCTGACCAGGTTTCCCATCCCTATCAGCTGTTATTATGGCAGCCCAATCTCCTCCCAAATCAACAGCATGATCCTGTTTCCGGGTTAGTCGACACATATCTGGTGGCAGGATCATACCAAAAAAGCCATATCAATATCTGCTAAGGTCATGATACAAGATTCCATGGCTGCCTGTACATCATCATAAAATCCCCTAGGATTTTTCCTTATGTCTGGTAAGGAGGCTTTTAAAGTAAGTACATCCATCCTTTTCCAGGGTGTATATATCCAATTTAATAAAAAATTGCTAGGGACCCTTATGGTCCCTAGCATTGGGACCATAAGAGTCATCATTATCTGCATTCCCTCTTTCAGGAATGAACTGTGGCGCAGATTCCCTCAAAGATCTTATTCGGGGAGAGGAAGAGAGTTCATTCCTGAATCCAATTATTGTTGCTTTGGCAGCATTAACTCTACTTACAGAGAAGGCCCCTATCTGACATTGTCGATTAATAGCTCTAACATCATCTGGGCCATTCTGTCCTGTAATCATCTCCCATTGAACCATAAATTGATGAGAAAGCTTATTTATAAGACAAAGAAGCTCACCCTCCGAGAAATCCTGTATTTGATTTATCATTTCTCCTACCTCCATTTCTAGATTACTCAACCAATTTAATACCATCAATCTTATCGTGTCCTGATGAAACTGAGGTACAGTAGAGTGAAGAACTCGGGGGGTCTGGACAGATGCAGGAAGCACAGAATCATTAGTCATTTCAAATGCAGTGGCCTGAGGTGGAGGCGCAGAGGCTTGGGATGGGTGTGCAGTAGACTGGGTTGGAGGGGGGTAAGGAATGTACTGGTTGGAAAATAGGGAGCTGGACAACCGCGGGCAAAGGAGGGGGAGCCGGGGGTACAAGGGGGGGCTATGTTTAGGGGTCCAGGGGGAAGAGTGTTAAAGGTACATATTGGGGTGGGGGTCGTTCTATTGCTGGAGCGGGTAGTACAAAATTTTGTATACCCCCCCATTTCTGCATGTTTATATTAATCCAAATAATCTATTAATTGTAAAATTATTAATCTGTTTGAAGTGATAACTCACCAATTATATTAATGAAAGAATTACACGTGGGATTTGCATTTGCATGGCTAAACTAACTGTATACTAATATATGTATGCATACTAATGGTAGAAAATTAGAATATTGCATGATATATGTTGCTTTTGTGACGTAATTGTAAATTGCACCAGATGACATCGTTGGGTGAATATAAATGCTTCAAATGTTGCTATCATGCTAGATAATTACTTACACATAGGGAAATTAGTGAGGGTTTAACATTTTATCAGCCATTTCAATGTTTTAATTACGTTTTGTGTTTGATTTGCTTAAGTTGACCATTTGGGCCTAAGAAAAGATGGCTGACCGAGACACACGATGCGACTACTACCATTTCACGAGGTTTTGGGTGAAGTGCGCCTGCGCCACCGCCAGCAACAAGTGGCCTCATCCTGACCCATGCAAGATGTACCCATCAAGGTCACACTGAGAGAATCGCCAAGTTCACAAAACAAAGGACTGTCTTTAAAACCGGAACCAGCAAGTGTGATGACTTAACCTAACAGACTATGTGAGAACTTTACCGAATGACCCCAAACCAGCCAATCAGGACTGCCTAAAACTGATTTTTGTTACATTTTGAAGTTAGTATTATTATAAAAGTTGGTAGACAAAGCGAATTAGGGTTTTCTCTTCATCTTCTTACTCTTTGAGTGAACTTTTCCTTTTTCCTGATGTTATGCTGACAAAGAGGACGGTGAACTGCTGGACAGCTGTGATCTAGAATCTTTGACAGACTGAATTGCTGCCTGACTTTGATGAATTAAAGACTTTTCACGACTTGATTGACTTAGAGGACAACTAATAGCTAGATAAGGTAAATATGATGTTCCGTGGTTTGGTTTATGATTAATTAAATTTGCAATTAATTAGATAAACAAAATTATTATTTTAACAAACAAATGTGTTGGGTGATTTATTTGCAGAGACTAGAATCAGATTAAATGTAGATTAAAGAATGGAGTCACCAAATAACCAAATTCAACTAACTGATCTATTGACTAAATGAGGGGAATATCTCGAGGTTCTGAGTTTAATAAAGGTACTTAATGTATGTTCAGGTAAATTAGTTTCTTTAGTTGAAAAGATATTCCTTTCATGTCAGCGTTTGGACAATTTATCTCTCCCGTGAGAACGGATCAATGAAGTGTGAGTGTTGGTGTTATGGGCCTAACCAATCAATGTATTGAGTGAATGAGCTAGTGTGATATTTGATCTGTGACGAAGGGAGGATTTAAAATTCCACGCTGCATCAGTTTTTCTGGTAGCAGAATGATGATTGTTATTGTTTTGGTGATTATAGCTTGTAAATTGCTTAATGATTATTGGTTATTGATTGATATTGGTTTATGTATTAACACTCTATGTTGAGTCGCGTCAAGTTCTATGTTGTTTGCACGGCTTCTGGGATGTAGGAAGTCGGAAGTTTGTAATGGTTCTGTAGTAGAGCAGAGGTAAGCGCTGCTCTCGGGAAAGACAGAATTCTCGTGAGAAAGGTCTATTGCTATTCTTTGGTTAGTGAAGCGGACAATGGTGGTGCTTTTGTGTTGTTACTAACAGAATTGTACATTTGAAACAAAACTTACCGAGTAAATTTTGTAAAGGAGGGGTAGACAGGAGCAGGAGCTGCGGCAGCGGCTGCCGACGTCAGAACGACCGCGCTGGGATTGGCCAGTCAGTCGGAAACGTAGAACGCTCCGGATTGGTGCGTTAGTGTACGCTGCACTAGGAGTGGAGAAACACGGGGTGACGTAGACGATCCGGATTGGTGCGTTAGTGTGAGTCGCGCTGGGATTGGAAAATTACAGAGTGACGTAGATGTTCCAGATTGGTGCGTTAGTGTGAGTCGTGCTACAATTGGACAGAAAAGCGGTACGGTCAAGAGGAGAAACTAGAGATACACGAAAAGGCAGAAAAGATGTATTACGACCCACCCGAAAAGGAGAAGAAGTCCTGGTTTGGTAGAATTAAAAAGTGGTTTAAAAAGGACAAACCGATTGTAACTAGGGAAGGACAATTACTTCCTCCACCGAAAACCCCCGCATCCTTTATGGTTGCGAAATATGGATATCACACCTGTATTTGGTTAGACAATTGGGTCAAGTATACTGAGAATGACGGAGTTTGGGCTTTTCCAGAACATGGTTCATTTAATTTGGCAGTTTTGAGAAATTTAAGAGAGAAAATTTAGAATTTAGAACCAAGACCTAGACCGACACAATTTGAAGCATTGACAGAATGGGAAGATGAGATGCATGACCGAGAAAGACAGAGAAGTGGCGGAAGGTATAGGTACATGTTTGGTAGGTCATACGGACATGAGAATCATGATCATCGAATGAGAAGATGGCGGAATGCAAGTATGACTGAGGGTTTGTTTCCCGTAAGAACTGCAGGAGAAAAGGAAGGAAGAAAATGCACAGAAAAGAGACATGATGTGGAATTGAGAGGGTATGGAGTGTATGAATCAGAGGATGATGTTCTTTATGACATGTTCTATAAAAATCCACCCCCATATTGGCAAGAACCAGAAATATTAACACTTAGTGCCCCAATGAAAGAAACTTTACGAATCATAAAAACGGAACCAGAGTTCCAAGATTTGGGAAAAAACAATTCCATTAGAGAGGTAGAAAGGAAGTCCGGAAGTAGAATAAATGGTGAAAATTCAGCAGAACTAGCAAAGACAACCTTAGAATTAACAAAGAAAATAAGAGAATTAACCAAAAATCTGGAAGCTGTAACAGTTCCAGGAACGAAAGGTCCAGTAATGCCTATTTTCGATAAACAAAAAGATGGCGAACATTGTTTAACGGTCCCTTATAAAAGCAATAAACAGGTTGAACAGCTAAAACTGAGTCAAAATGACAATCCATGGAGACAGACAATAAGTATGATTGAACCAAATGTTTCAAATAATCCGTTTCTAGGCCAGAATTGTGCAGAAAGACGTATAACAACAGTGGAGTCAATATCAGAAACACAAAAGGATTCTGATCAAGGTAATGTAGAGAAGTCAGTAGGACCATCTACAGAGGAATTAAGTGAATGGTTGAGAAGCTTGCAGAAGAAAGACAAAGAATCTCTGTCAATAGATGTGGCCGAACTACGAATGGTACTGGAAGAGTTAATAGTAGGAACTATCCCTACGGAGAAGTTAAAAACCAACCAGGATGAGGAATTGTTATTTCTGTGTAAAAGCATACTCTTGGAGAGCAAAAAGTCTCCATGAAAGATTAGAAGAAGTGGCAAATGAAATGGGTATAGATATTGAAAAGGTAAAAGCCCTACAGAAACCATATCGAATAGATTTCACTGAAAAGAACATTGAAAATATGAATACCACAGGACGAATGAGTCAGATTAAGAAAATAATTATTTTGTTGAGAAAATGGGGAGATGTGGACAAATGGAAAAGTAGATGGTATCGAAAACGAGATGATTCTTCAGATAAAACCTTTTCAGCTTTCCATGTTAGAGAAAAAGAGAAGGTAGTAACAAAATACCCTATGAGAGAAATTCCAGGAGGAGGATATGTACATGTCCCATGGACTAGGCAAGATATTTTGTCATTCACAAATGACTTCCCTCGACTTCGTGAGAAACCTGTCGAGTGGTATAGACAGGTAGACAGATTTGTGAAATTGTCCAAAGTATTATGGACTGATCTAAACAGTCTGTTTGACATAATAGTACCAGCAGACCTATGGACAGAGTGTAAAATAATGACAGATTGGCCAACACAAGAATACCCAAGAGATCCAAGAACCGGGGCTCCAGACCCCGAGGTAATGAAGAAATACGAACGCGTTATTGCCTTTCTGAAGAATAAGGTTCCACCTAAAGAGACAGATTGGGTAAAAATTGACAGAACGCATCAGGAAAGCAAAGAGTCAGTACATGCATATTATGAGAGGTTGATCTTGGCCTTTAAACAGTTTAGTGGAGATGAAAATCTGAGTGAAAAGGATCGAAGTCATTTTGTATACAGGTTCGTATATGGTCTTCGTCCAGAAATTAGTGAGATGATAAAACAGCATACTGTAGACTGGCAGAATAAGAAAATAGACGAAGTATTGAGACATGCTAAATATTTCAGTGATGAAATTGAAGCTAAACAGCGAAAATTGAAAGAAAAGGCTATGTGGGCACAAGTGAAGGTAGCAGAGAGACAGGAAGCACAATTAGCAGAACAAGCGAATAATACAGGATCAAGACAAAAATGTTGTCCTGGGAAAGGTAAAGGAAATATAGAGGAAGCTAAGAAGAAATTCCCGTGTCATAATTGCGGAAGAATAGGGCATTGGAAATCCGAGTGTAAATTTCCCCCAAAGTACTAACGTTGAAAATGCATCATTGAATCCACAGGTGTAGAATGAGGTGAGTGGTCAACCGCAGCGACAGCAGCAGGTTGTTACCCAACAGAATCAGGTGCCAAAACCGGCTTTCCCACAGAGAAAAACTTCCCAGAGGTATAGTAGTGAAACGGGATTCTACAACGGAGAACAGGTAAACAAACCGCGCGCGCTAGCGCTGCTTCGCAGTATTGGCTGCAACGCGATGAGAGTGATTCAGAAGAAAGTTATTGACGGTGCCGAAGGGAGGAAGAAGACTGTGTACTTGGCGCAACTCTAGAAGTATACCAGTCAGGCCCATTTGTGGATGGAGGGATTAATGATGAAAGCATTACTTTGCTAGTTGATACTGGTGCTACTCGATCAACTGTCAGATCAGCTGATGTTAAGAGTCTTCCTCACTCGGATGAAACGATCCAAGTAGTTGGTGTATCCAACAGGCAGATTAAAACTTACCTTACAGACCCAGTGAAAGTTAGCATAGGGAAATTTTCTGAAATGCACCGCTTTGTCGTGTGTGATACCAGTCCTGTGAATTTGTTAGGTAGAGACTTGTAGTGCAAAATTAACTGCACTATATTTTGTACCCCGGATGGGATAGCATTTGAAACCCCGGATAAAGATGTGCTGTATAAAATGACAATGACAAACAGGGAAAATAAGGTTATTGAAACCTTTGCTGTACTAAACCCTGATGAATTACCTAAAGAATTAAAACAATCTGTTAAGGCAGAAGTTTGGGATTTCACAGGAGAAGACGTGGGATTAATGAGAAATGTAGATCCAGTAAAAATAACAGTAAAAAAAGGAGCAAGTTATCCAAATGTCCCTCAATATAAATTGACACCTGAAATAATTGAAGGAGTGACTCCTGTGATTGAAAAAATGATAAAACAAGGTATTTTGAGAGAAATAATGAGTAGTCCATGTAATTCACCAATAATGGGAATGAAAAAGCCTAGTGGGAAGTTCAGGATAGTACAAGATCTGAGAAAGATAAACAAAATTGTTGTGTCATGTTGTCCCATTGTACCACATCCATCTGTGATTTTATATCAGATCCCCCATGACGCAGAATGGTATACAGTAATTGATCTATGCTATGCGTTCTTTTCCATCCCATTGTAACATGACCGTCAGCAAATTTTTGCATTTCGTTTCGACGAGCGTATTTTGGCTTGGTGCCGAATCCCACAGGGGTATATGGAAAGCCCCTTGATATTTAATCAGCTATTGAATAAGTCTTTGGAAAGTCTAGAAATGCCCGAAAATTCAGTATTAGTCCAGTACATCGACGACCTTCTTGTGGCGTCAAAAACCCGTGAGGCTTGTGAACTTGACACGATAGCCTTGCTGAATCATTTGGCGGATGGAGGACTTAAAGTGTCACCATCAAAATTACAATTTTGCAAGAAAGAAGTACAATATTTAGGACATCACATTGAAAAAGGACTGAGAAAAATAACGATAGATAGAATCAGGATCATAAAAAGAATGAGTGCACCCATGACCCAAAGAGAGGTGAGAATGTTTCTGGGAATGGTTGGATATTGTCGTCAATGGATTAGCAATTTTTCGTTGATAGCAAAACCTTTGGTGCGACTGACAAGAAGTTATGTGAATGATCCCATTGATTTGACCAAAGAAGAATTGGCAGCATTCAAAAAATTAAGAGACGGGTTGTGTGAAGCACCTGCATTAGGTATGCCTGACTATGAAAAGGAGTTTGAGTTGAATTGCAGTGAGAGAAATGGATGTGCACTCTCTGTGCTAATACAGAAGCATGGAAAACTTAGGAGACCAATTGCATATTTTTCATCAATGTTGGACCCAGTAGCTGTAGCCTTACCTGGGTGTTTGAAAGCAGTAGCTGCTACATGCCGAAGTTTGGAACAGAGTGAGGGAATTGTGATGGGATATCCTGTGAAAGTGTTTGTACCTCATGATGTGGCAATCTTTTAACAAGGATTCGCACTCAGTATATGACACATAGTCGGCTGTCTAAGTATGAGAAAGTTATACTAGGTGCCACGAATGTAAGTCTTGTGAGATGTTTGAATGTAAATCCTTCAACATTACTGCCTGATGCTGAGAATGTGGAAGTCAGAGATGAAGCAGATCATGACTGTCTGGATGTACTTGATTTCTGTACAAAACCTCGACTTGACATAAAAGATGTACCCTTACTAGAAAGTGATTTTGTTCTGTTTGTGGATGGGTCTTGTTTGAGAACAGATGATGGAGTATTAAGTGCAGCCAATGCGGTATGTGCGGTTGCAGCAGTGATGGAAGCATCATATCTGAAAGGAGTAAAATCGGCACAAGTAGCTGAACTTGTCACTTTGACTAGAGCATGTAAGATTGGAAAGAGTGTGAGAGTGACTGTGATGACTGACAGCCAGTATGGATTCGGAGTCGTACATGACTTCGGTCAAATATAGCTGCAGAGAGGCTTTTTGACATCAAGTGGAACTCCCATTAAGAATGCTGAAGTGGTTGGAAAATTGCTTGAGGCGATACAGTTGCCTAGGCAATTGGCTGTTGTGAAGTGTGCTGCCCATAGTCAAAGTGGTGATTATATTACCACTGGCAACAAATATGCAAATGACATGGCACAATACTGTGCCCGAAATCAGAATTCCATTAATCGGGCTAAGGAAAGAGAGGTGATTTCTTGCTCTTTGATGTTTACTAACATTGAGGGAACATGGGAAGAAGTGAGACAATTACAGGAAGAAGCAGGAAATGAGGAAATGAAGCAGTGGGTAAAAGCAGGATGTGTTCCAAGAGAAAAGGATCATCGGTGGGTCTTTCGAGATGGAAGACCAGTTATGCGTGATAGCATGATGTCTGCCATGGCACGGATGTATCATGGTCAGGGACACATAGGGAGAGATGCTATGGTCAGGTCCTTTAAACAAACCTGGTATAATGCAAAATTCAGACTTGTAGCAGAAAGTCTTTGTCAGAGATGCCTAATATGTCAGCAATACAATCCAGGAAGAAAGACAGTAGTGAGTCTAGGAACAATAGGTCGAGAAGGAGGGCCTTTTACCAGAATGCAAGTGGATTTCATTGAGATGCCTCCCTGTAACAGACTGAGGTATGTTTTGGTTATGGTCTGTCTGTTTTCCAGATGGGTAGAGGCATTCCCAACAAGAAGAAATGATGGGATGACAGTGGCAAAATTACTTTTGAGGGAATTCATCCCTAGATTTGGGTTCCGAGTGAGAATTGAATCAGACCGAGGAGAACATTTTCATAATAAGATAATAAAACTGATTTGTGAAGCATTGAATGTACAACAAAAACTACATTGTGCCTACCGACCAGAGGCTTCTGGTGTGGTGGAACAGATGAATGGTACTATCAAAAACAGGATAGGGAAAATGTGTTTAGCCACAGGCATGAAATGGCCTGATGTCTTGCCTCTGGTACTCATGACTATTAGATCAATTCCAGATAGAACTACAGGGTTAAGCACCCATGAAATCATCATGGGACGAGCCATGCGGCACGTGTTTATACCAGTCAACAAGCTGTTGACTATAACTGATGACATGGTGTTGGAATACTGTAAAAGCCTAGCTGACGCAGTTCATTCTGTGTTTCATCAGGCTGGAGCGGATGCCACCACCCTTGAAAAGAAGCCAGCCCATGATCTAAGCCCAAGGGACTGGGTGAGAATAAAAGTACACAGAAGAAGAAACTGTTTGGTCCCAAGGTGTGGAAAACCAAAACAAGTCATCTTGACCGCAACAACAGCTGAAAAGGGTGCTGGATTGAAAAACTGGATCCATGCAAGCCATACATTGAGAATTCCAAATCCAGTAGACGGCAAGGAGAAGGAGTATTTTGATGAATCAGAATCCAGTACTGAGTCAGATGACGAAAAAACAAAAACAAAAGAAAACCCTGAAAGGGGGGAAGCAGAACAAAGTCTAACATATGTTCCAAGAAGTATTTCCCTGAGAAGAAGGTTACAGATTTCTGATACCAGTTCAGACTCAGAGACTGAACAAGGAGCGAAGTGTTCAAAAGAAAAACGAGAGAAAACCAAAGAAAAAGACAGTGAAGAGACAATAAAAGAGATTCATGAGAAGAAAGTGCCAGATGAAAGATTGAGAGAAATTCCACCTGAAACAACACGTTTAGATGGACAGGTGCCAGATACAGAGAGAGAGGGAAATATTATTGCGGAAGACCCCCGAGGAGGTGTAGGGAACTCCAACATCCAGTTAGAAACAGGGACAAGTAGTCAGCAGGAAGATTGCGTGATGGAGATTCGAGGAGGGACAGAAGTAGGGAAAACTAAAGAAGTGGTGGAAAAAGAAACTGTTGAGAGTAAAAAGCAAGTTGAAACAGAGTCAGAAGAAAGCGAAGATGAAATACCTGAAGGTCGAGTTCTAAGAAAGAGAGCTTGGATAACTGAAAAGAATGATAAAGGAAGTAGATTGAAAAGAGCAGCAAAAGATGATGTTTGGCCGAATAAAATAAAAAGGTTGAGATACCGACTGACACGAGTAACTTCACCAAGAGCTGAACAGATGAATGAAGTGACAAGTCAGGTGAAATCAAAAGACGAAGGAACCACTGAAATTAAAAAGAGCAAAAGAACCAGAAAACCTAACCAGAAGTATAAATCACCAGAATGCACGAATGTGACCCTTCCTGAAGTAAAATAAGAGGCAGATAGCCAAGGAAATCCAGAGGTGGTTGTACCATAAGTGGTTGAGGAAGACGAAGAATCGGAAATCCTGAGAGTTATCTTGTCCGATATTGGAGAAGAAGCGGATGTTCAGGACATTCTGTATACCGATCACGAAGGAAAAGTCAAAAATGATGAAATGCCAAACTGAATGAGACAAGAAAACAACTGAGAGAAAGACAATAAAATACTGAAAAAAGACAAAAAATGGTAGAACCAAGTAGGTGCTTAGAGCCTTGGGTTAAAAAACTAGTTGTGAAGTAGAACAAGGCTAAGTCAAAAGACACAGTCCATTTTAGCAACGATGGCAAACATAGATGGTAGAAAAGGTAGATGTACATTTTTGAAAAGATGGTGTAAAATGTGTTGTTGTTGTACAGGAGTATTAATGCTTCTATGGAATGTACTTGCTCTCCTGATCTCATTTTAAGTTACTATAGATACATTAGAAGGACATAGTGAAAACATAACTAATATAGGGAAGATTCAAAAAGTAGTTCCGACTAGAATAGATAAAAACTATTTACATAAAGACAGGTCTATAACTAATTTTTCTAATTATGTGTTTTCGAAATTGTTGTATGAATATGTAAAAACAATCGATGTAAGGGACTGCTATGTCGGTATGCAGTTACCTGCTCCTGTATCGGAGGGAGTGACTTATCACCACCTTCCAGTGACTTATAGAATAACATGTATGTAATAGCTAGTTTATTTTATCAGACAGGAAAATTAGAATATTATTTTTCAGATGTAGATACTATATTTTCATAAGTACCGTCAATTAACAAGTTAAATAAGGTAAAACCTGCAAAGGTGTTAGGTGAATTTTTCCTAGAGACTAAAGAACTAACATTAGAATACATATTTAAAAACAATTTGACTTGCAGTTTAAAGAAAGAGGAAAAGACATTTTTAGATATGGTTGAAGAAAGGAGACTGAAAATGCAAAGAAAGGCTTCAGAAGGAAAGGTGGAGAAAACAGTATGGGATGTAGAGCTGGAAAAACACTTGAAAGGGGAAACAAGTCCAACTATGGCTTTAGATTGGCCTCAGAAAGGAAAACTGTGTATTAGAAGGAATCAAACTGCATATGATAATTATTTTGTAGGGAATAGCCAGTGCCATGATACATACCGAATCATGGGTGGATGGGGATTTAAAGGTGGAAAAGATCCAGTTTTTCCTGGACTATATTTCATTTGTGGGAACAGGGCATATTATCGTTTGCCAGACCACTGGTATTGCACATGTTATGTAGGCCTGGTTTTTCCAAAGATTTTTCACATGGATAGAGGAGAAGATGGTGTACATAACTTAGGTAGTAATTTAGTACGTAGTAAGAGAGAATCTTGGGCAGAAATTGTAGTTGATATTTTTGGAGCATTGATACCGGCAGTGGGAATATCTCTGAATGCAAACAAAATTAGAAGACTTTCAACAGTAGTGGATGGCTTGTCAACAAGCACCGCTGGAGGATTGTTATTGGTAAACACTGAAATGGTTGCCATGCGTGCTATGGTAATGAAAAATCAACTTGCCCTTGATATATTATTGGCAAAAGAGGGTGGAGTCTGTGGAATGCTGAAAGTTCAACATTGTTGTACTTACATTCCTGATGAAAGTAAAGATTTGAAAATTTATATTAAAAATATTACAGAATTGCATGACGAAATTGTACCACTGGAGGTTGAAGGTGTATGGGAAAAGATTGGAAGGAAGATATCAGCTATTAAACATTTCTTAGTAAAGTTAGGTAGTACCTTTTTAGGTAAGATATTATTTCCATTAACATGTGTGATTTTTATAGTATTAATGATAAGATTAGGGTGTATTTGTTGTAAAAAGAAAAAAACCAGAAAAAGACAAAAAGAGAAAATTTAAGGAGAAAAGACGTAAAACAAGAGAGAGAATTTGATGAGATAGAATTGGAGGAAATTAAGGAGAGTATGTATAAATCAGCAAAAAGAGAAGAGACAGGGGAAACTGAATTATGAATAAAAACAAGAAATCACTTTGAAATTCCATAAAAGGGATACAAAATTTGATGGTGTGGTAATATAATCACCAAAGGGGGGATTGCTGGAGCGGGTAGTACAAAATTTTGTATACCCCCCACTTTTCTGCATGTTTATATTAATCCAAATAATCTATTAATTGTAAAATTATTAATCTGTTTGAAGTGATAACTCACCAATTATATTAATGAAAGAATTACACGTGGGATTTGCATTTGCATGGCTAAACTAACTGTATACTAATATATGTACGCATACCAATGGTAGAAAATTAGAATATTGCATGATATATGTTGCTTTTGTGACGTAATTGTAAATTATACCAGATGACATCGTTGGATGAATATAAATGCTTTAAATGTTGCTATCATGCTAGATAATTACTTACACATAGGGGAATTAGTGAGAGTTTAACATTTTATCAGCCATTTCAATGTTTTAATTACGTTTTGTGTTTGATTTGCTTAAGTTGACCATTGCGGCCTAAGAAAAGATGGCTGACCGAGACACACGACGCAACTACTACCATTTCACGAGGTTTTGGGTGAAGTGCACCTGCGCCACCGCCAGCAACAAGTGGCCTCGTCCTGACCCATGCAAGATGTACCCATCAAGGTCACACTTGGAGAATCGCCAAGTTCACGAAAAAAAGGACTGTCTTTAAAACCGGAACCAACAAGTGTGATGACTTAACCTAACAGACTATGTGAGAGCTTTTCTGAATGACCCCAAACCAGCCAATCAGGACTGCCTAAAACTGATTTTTGTTACATTTTGACGTTAGTTTCATTATAGGGTTCTCTCTTCATCTTCTTACTCTTTGAGCGAACTTTTCCTTTTTCCTGACGTTATGCTGACGAAGAGGACGGTGACACTGCTGGACAGCTGTTTTCCTGAATCTTTGACAGACTGAATTGCTGCCTGACTTTGATGAATTAAAGACTTTTCACAACTTGATTGACTTAGAGGACGACTAATAGCCAGATTAGGTAAATATGATGTTCCGTGGTTTGGTTTATGATTAATTAAATTTGCAATTAATTAGATAAACAAAATTATTATTTTAACAAACAAATGTGTTGGGTGATTTATTTGAAGAGACTAGAATCAGATTAAATGTAGATTAAAGAATTGAGTCACCAAATAACCAAATTCAACTAAGTGATCTATCGACTAAATGAGGGGAATATCTTGAGGTTCTGAGTTTAATAAAGGTACTTAATGTATGTTCAGGTAAATTAGGTTCTTTAGTTGAAAAGATATTCCTTTCATGTCAGCGTTTGGACAATTTATCTCTCCCGTGAGATTGGATCAATGAAGTGTGAGTGTTGGTGTTATGGGCCCCACCAATGAATGTATTGAGTAAATGAGCTAGTGTGACAGTTGATCTGTGACGAAGGGAGGATTTAAAATTGCACGCTGCATCACTATCAACAACCCAGCAATATCTGAATCCACATCTTCTTGGTGGACCTGAACTGCTACAGTTGGTCTAACTATATATTCCTTAGATATTAATAAAGAATGCTCTCTATCTAAACATTCCTTTTTCTCCTGAACTTTCTTCTCCTTCAATTCCTTATACTTCTGATACTCTGTTTTCCTTTCCTGTTTTCTTTTTACCTTCTCTGCCTTGAGCTGCCGCTCCTTCACTTCTTTCCTCCACATACGCAAACTGTCAAACATAGCTGGCCTAACTTTATTTAAAAACAATTGTTTCTCTAAATACTCAAGTTTGTGAGGGTCCATGGTTCCCTCTAATGGCCATTCTAATGGGGGATCCCCCTTTTGAATATTTGTTCCACAATGCATTATACATGATGGGACAAATGCCATATTTGATGTACATCTCAAAATTTGGCGTACCTTCTGGTGGCGCCGGCTAACTTGCTTCCAAAATGCTCTGCCTATCACAGTTACAACAACAAAACTTCCAAAGCGTACTAATCACAGGCATGTTCTAAAAGATTTTTAAAAAACTTATAAACAGAGAGAAATAACAAATATCCTCACATTACCTGTAAGAAAAAATGTTAGCCAAAACAAATAGCAAGTCTCAAGACAATGTTCAAGTTTCAAATCCTAGGTTTCAAAATTACAAACTAATTCAGAACGGATTACCAAGTCTAATACCAAGTCAAGACGAATATCAAGTCAAGCAAATACCAAACAAATCCTAATCAAATGAACAAATAAACCGGTTTAATACAGATTTACCTCATGCGTAGACTTCGACTCCCACCTGTCGATCCTCCCTGATCCAAAAATGACCGTCCGAAGGTCCCAGTCAAGGTCAGCAGCCGCCAGGAAGATCAGAGTCGGAGAGCTGAAAAATCACCTTGGCCCACGAGCAACACTAATCTCATCAGGTGGTGCGCTCCTCAGCGAAGTTTGTCTTACCAACCTGATCTCCTCCCCCAGTCCAACTGCAGGCCTTTGATGGGGCTTCGCGTTCGGGCGCCAATTTGTGGAACAGATTAATTTGAATCTGCTTGGTTCAGGGTCACCACTCTTGCCACGGGTCCTTATCAAGTAAGGAGGAATCAACAGTGGAACGAAGCACAAACTATAGGTAATTTATTAAGCATTCAGAATGGGTCTCCATCCAACGAGCACCATGGAGTTACTCAAGGAAGGAGCACACTTGAACAATGGCTACATGGGTTTTTATAGGGAAGATCACAAACAAGGAACGCCCAGAGGTAAATAGAACTTTGGAAAGAACACACAAATGAGCTAAGGCAAGAATCTGACAGCCTCGGTGTCTTGTGCAATTTCTACGTTTTAAGGCTGAACAACAAAATGTGTTATTCTGAGTAGACTTTACTTAAGGATTAACTATTGCCTGAAAACCTTCGAGCAAGCTGACTCTGCATGTTTACACAGCCTACAATGTCCCAACCTGCAATTCTTTACCTAATGTTTATACGGATGCAGTGTCAAGAAGAGAACCAGACTGAAAGTAGGGCAGGGGTGAGAATGGATGAAGCATAGCTTAATCAAAAAACAAGAGATTCAGATTTTACATTTCCACAGGGGGGAGCCTGAATTTATTTGAGAAACAATTTCTGAAAAATTATCCAGATTTAAGATTGGGAGTATGTGCTCAGTAAGAGGTGGGGGCTTGTCCATTAGTAGGAGGTTACTAGGGCGGGGTGAGCTGGGATATGCAGTGTATATATTTTACATTTTTCCTTGAACAAAAATCTGCCAGTTCTTTGCACTGCTCTGGGGATTCCTCAGGAGATAATCCTGATCGAGGGAGCTCTAGGAGTTCCTTAGCAACGAGAAAAATTTCCCTGGTAGTGTTAGCTGCAGTGCTGAAAATACCTTCATAATAAGTTGCCTGCGCTATTTTCATTACCGTTTGGTAGCGTTTTATCGATTCTCTATATTTCTGTTTACTCAGACCTTGGAGTCTTTTCTCCATTTCCTCTCCAATCTTTTGCAAGCTTGTTTAAGTAATTGAAGCTTGTGGAAGTACCATGGTGACATTTTCTCTCTCACTTCATGGCTGGGTTTAACAGGAACAGCTATATCAAGTGAGGACTCAATCCAAAGAGTGAGTTTTTCCGAGGCTAAGGTAAGATTTTGATCGATTTAAGGTTTGAGATTTACAAGAGCTGAGATCCAGGAATCTATTGAAAGTTTAGACCAGGGGAGGACTCCCCTATTAACTTTATTGACCGTGGGTCAGAATGAAAGGTTCAGAAGGATAGGGATCTGGAAATTATCTGATCTGATCAGGGCAGGGGAGTGGGATTGCCCACCGACAATTCAGTATTGTTAGTAAAGACCGGGTCTAAAGTATGACCTTTCTTATGGGTAGGACCTGTAACGTTTTGGAGAAGCTGAATGGCTACCAGGTCCTGAATGAGATCCGAGGCATCAGCCTTGCTGGGGTCATCAAAATGCAGGTTGAAGTCTCCTAGAGGACTAATGTTGGGGTAGGTGCCTACTAATGTGGCTGCTACATCCAGAAGGGTTTTAAGAAATTGCCCACACCCACCTGGACAGCGGTATATAAAAACTGAAAAGGAGTGAACGGTGGATAGTAATATGGTGAAAAAAAGGCTTTCACAGTTCGCGATAATATTGGGTTCCACACGGCATTTAAAAGAGCATCTGCATATAATAGCAATGCCTTCGCCTTTCTTCTTATCGTGATCTTTCCGATGGATAATGTGGCCAGCAGGAAGGGTTTGCACCAAATCTGGTTCGGACTCATTATGGAGCCATGTTTCAGTTGAAGATAGTTCGTTCATCTTCCAGCAGCATCTTAAGTTCAAGGGAGTGTTTTGGTAGGGATCTACAGTTTAGTAGAAACATTTTAAATGTGTAGGAGCGCTGAGCCTCCGGTAGTCTTTCCGAGAGCAGGCAAAGGCTGAAGGTGCTTTGGGAGCACCGCGAGTCCCCACTAAGTGGGGACATCGAGTGGCGACACTTGTCGTTGCAAGGGTTCTTTAACCTTAGTAGATGGCAACGTCGATAAGCAATTTTGCCTACGGGAGGAGGGGCAGGGGTTCTGGCACCTAGTCCTGGCAGGCGCAGACAGGC
Source organism: Triturus cristatus (assembly GCF_964204655.1). NCBI lineage: Eukaryota > Metazoa > Chordata > Amphibia > Caudata > Salamandridae > Triturus > Triturus cristatus. Next base: position 595,059,719 of record NC_140592.1, on the reverse strand, counting down.
ACAGACGGGCTTACCTTAGGAGCACCTTCGGCATGCTGCCATGCGCCTTATGTGTCCTAATCACCTGGAAGCTGGTCTCTGAGCTCCACCTCCACTCCACCTCCTCTCTATCTGCTCCCTCCATGCAAATGGAAGACCGCAGTGGGCCGGGGAGCGGGCGAGGCTAAAGCGGGGCACCAAGTACAGGTATGTGCAAATTTAGCAAAGTAAAACATTTTTTTTAAAGCAGCAATAAATCAAGCTTAGGATTTTAAAAAGCGGACAGGGTCAGTCTGTCCAGCCACTGTGCATCAGCACTGCCATGCGTCTTATGTGTCCCAATTACCCGGAAGCTCAATTCTGAGCTCCACCTCCCCTCCACCTCCTCTCTACCTGCTCCCTCCATGTAAATGAAAGGCCAAGGTGGACCAGAGAGCAGGCGGGGCCAAAGTGGGGCACCAAGTACAGATATGTGCAAATTTAGCAAAGTAAAAACCAATTTTAAAAGCAGCAATAAATCAAGGTTACGATTTTAAAAAGCGGACAGGGACAGTCTGTAATAGAAAGAGGTGGGGCTGATCACGTAAGTAGTCGGATCATCCGGTATATGTAAACTGTCTAACATTGATCCTTTAACAGTAGGCATATAAGTGAGTCCAAGAAGACAGTTTGCCATAATCAATGTTCCCAACGTATTGACTTGCTTGCTATCAGTCCTTGTAAGTGAGTAAGAACTCTTCTAGTAAGACACAGTTTTGTTTCACATTGTAAGTTTATGAAACCTTCTCATGAGTGTAGTACAAAGCAAAGTAGAAAAATGCAGGACTATACTAAAATTTGATTTAAAAATATGCAGAATATAAAGTATTTGAAATATAGATTTCATAGGGGAAAAAGATTCTAATATCCTTTTAACTTATAAGCACTCAGAATATATTATTAGTTGCAATGCAAAACTCACGTGCATCTACGACATATTTCAGCAATTTCAAATTACCAACGTGTAAAATTATTTCTAATCATAAAATATTAATATCATTTTAAGTGGTTTACATTAGTACATATATGAGGATCATAATCTGAAGGTTTTGTGTTGTTCACATTCAATATGGCTGTTCATCACCATTTTTTCTTTTCTCATTTAGTGAACAATTTCACATATGCAAAAGATGGAATTCAGAATTAAACCCTTCAATATCACACATAAAAATAACTAGATAACATTAGATATCATTAATGCTTTACACATATCACTGTTTCAATGAGGATTATTACACGTGAGTATATCTCTTTAACATTCTAATATATGTTGAAATAATATGCTATGGCTGCTTAATAAAATGTGAACCTATATTATTCAAATGAATATGCTTTCATCTAGTCTACAATCATCTGCATGATTTTACGATGCACTAACTAAGTCCCCTCACATTTATTTTTCATGTTTTCTTCAATGTGCAATTGGTGCACATTTATTCATTTATTACCCAAAATGCCTCCTAATCAGATTATGTGTCAAATGATTGCAAAGTAAGCCATCACATCATTATCTTACTTGATGTTACATCTTTCAGTTCTGCAGTCTTCATAATCTTAATCCTAGACTCTTTTAGAGACCTCATTTCATTTTAGTATCCACTCTGTTTGTCCTCTAACTCCTTCTCAGCTCTTTTCCTTTTTATTCCCTTTGTTTCTTTCTTTTTTTTATACATCTATAAATCTTGAAGATGATAATCAAGATTAATATACAGATAGCAATTGTCAAGGTGGGCTTCACCATTTTTCCCAGCAATCCACTCCGTAAGTCTAAAAAACATCTATCTAGAGAGGAACATTCTTTCCCAATTGATTCCCAAGCACCATCAGCCTTTAAATCATTCACATCCCTTTCAAGTTGCGTGATGTTATTAATGTATCTTTCAGATCTTTACTTTATCTGGAATGCAAGTGCAACAAGGTTGCACCTTCAACATTTGATAGACCTTGTCTTCTTTTGCAAGAAGGACGTCTAAAGCATGACAGTTATGAAGAACCATGGATCTCATGCCAATCATTTTGATGTCTATTGCTGACACCTGCAGTATCGGGTGATAGTTTGTTTACTACTGCAGAGAGCTTTTGTAATTTGTGAGAATTCAGTATCACTCCAATAGATGGAATTATGGCTCCAAAAATATCTCCACTTTCTCACCAATACTTGCACCTCTTTTAAGTCTTTTGTGTGTCACTTCTTTGGTTTCATCAGATTGACCCACATGATACATTTTTGGAAAAACTATTCCCATGTAGCAAGATCCATACCACTTTTTAGGCAGCCTGAAATAGGCATTTTTCTAAAAAATTGAATAAATTCAATGAAACACAGGATCCACACCTCCCAGAAATAATCTACAATTACTGAAATTGCCCTTTGCCATAAATTAAACTTGTTAATACACTGCAAGAAATTCCATATGTCACAGGAAGGTGGTGATAAGTCACACCCTCAAATACTGATGAAGGCAGTTGCATGCACACATAACAATTGTGAGCATCCATAGATTCTTCGTATTCATATAGTAGTTTTGTAAATACATTCATTGAAAAATCACTAGTGGACAAGTCTCCATGCTTTAGCTTATTTTCTGAAATGCTTAGTCTGTCGTGATTGGATAAAAAATTGCTAGGCATGGAAGTAGGCTTAACTTTTGTTGTGTATATATAATGTGGCAAATTCAAACCTATAAGAAACACTACAAGCATTATAGAAAATAAAGCAAGTATACATGCACACATATGTTTGCATTTCAATGATACGACATTTGGATTCATTGTTTCTTTGGAATCAGACCTTGCAACTTTTATAACATTTGGATTAGATGTTTAGTAAAGTTTTCAGTTCTGGCAAAGTTCAAAGCACTTCTCAGCAAGGCTTTCAGCTAAGTGTCTTCATGGCACACTTCACATTTTCTTTATAGCCTTGTTAATGAATCTCTCAACAAATGCACACTTCTTGTTTGCTGTAGAATATTTTTCATACAAATTGACTCAGTTCTTTTATTTGGAAATCAATCTAAATGTTTAATATGAACACAACATTTTCTCAAGGCAGTTCATGTAGACTTAAATTGTTGAAGCAAAAGGCTTGATATGCTTTCTCCGAATCATTTAGTATCAAGTAAGTTCATTCAGGTACACTGTATCTTTGAATTCGTATGTTGGCTCTTTTGGACAGCCTTACTGATGTTCCTTCACTATCACTGTCACTTTGATCAGACTGACCAGAGACTTCTGCAATTGTCCATGGTGGTTTTCTCTCTGTCAAAACAAGTTGCAACTTTTCTTATCTTCTGGGCCAATGGTCTCTGGGAAGAAATCGCATTTCAGTTGCACTAATCCCTTCGATGGGGTCAAGATCACACCTAGTCAGCCCTTTCTCTTGTGACCCTTGGTATAGCTGACTCTCTCAGACCCTCCTCCGAACCAGTGCACGGAATCCCAGTAGCTTATGTGTCCTCAACAGCTTGGCCGACCTGAGTCAGTCGTCTCTCTGAAACCACCAGCAAATCCAAAACAGGCGATGTATCTTCAAGAAGACATGGGAATCTGCAGGTTTATTCAGCATATACCCGATTCGGAAGACCTCCACAGCAGCTGTGGTTGCCAGAATCACCTGAAATGGCCCATGCCAATGAGGTTCCAAGCATGACTAACATACATTCTTCCTCACCAAGACCCAGTCACCAGGACTGAGGTCATGGCACTGCTCCAGATAAGGCGGAGTTGCAGCTTCCCCAACGTGCAGACACGCGGAATGTACCACGTCCGCCAGTCCTTAACAGTAATCGAGCACCAAGTCATCTATTACTTTCACTAATGCATTAGCCAGGACTGCAGGTTGTCTCATAGCACTCACCCTAATTATTAAATGTGGGAATATTGCCATTCTTCTGTCTGGGGTACTTCTTAAACTCATCAACAAAATGCCTCTGGCCATTTCAGAGAAGTTGAAGCACATAATTTTGCCAACCTGAATATAAATGTTCTATTTATTTGTTCTACTATTCCAGAAGCTTCTGGACAATAATCACAATGGAGCTTTTGGTCAATTTGTAGTCCTGCACATAGCATCTTCAAGCCCTCTTTCTTAAAATGAGTTCCTCGGCCCGACTCCATAGAAGTTGGAAATCCAAAATGTGGTATTAACTTCCTCAGCAATAACATTCCTATAGTTAAACTGTTATTTTGTCTTGTAGGTTAAGCTTACATCCAGCGTGAGAAAATACAAACAATAACAAGAACATGTTTCAAACCATCACACACGGGTATGTTGATGGAATCGAGTTGCATTCAATTAAAAGTATCCCCTGAATTTCCTACATGCCTCATTGTGACCGGAGTTCTTTTACCTGCATTTTGTTGTTGACACACCATACAGTGGTGACACAGAGTTTCTGTGACTGACCTAAACCTTGGGTTAAACCATGTCTGGCAAAAGAGATGCATCATAGCATCTCTTCCAACGTGTGCGGGACCATGATAGTATCCTGCCACTGGAGGCATCAAACTATCTGGTAACACAGGTCCTCCATCAGTGTTGTCTTATATCTCATCTTCTTGTCTCTGTGCAACCTGCTCTAAACTATCCTTGCTTCTCAGCTTCTGGCACATCATCCTGCAATTCTTTTACTTTCTCAAAGTGTCCACAATGGATCACAACAGTCTGCATCTGTGACATCAGAGCTTCTACCATCAGATCTCCATGGAAGGTGATAGAATTTAGAGCGCAATAGTGTGCAGTCTCATCTGCATAGCGGTTGCCGACTGTGACATAATCATTGCCCTGCCGATGGGCAGCACACTTCACCACAGCAATTTGGACAGGCAATTGTAGGGACAGCAAAAGGTTTCTCACACTCTCTCCATTACAGATAGGAACCAGACGAAGTCAAGAACCCCCGCTCTGACCACAATAGACCAAAGTCATTAACAATGCCAATCTATACTGACGGTTGGTGAAGATGGTGACTTGCAATTGATCAGAGATTTTACAAGCTCGACTTACCTGGAACGTGCGTGGGCTCAATGACCATAGAAAACTCTAGAAAGTCATTGCTTATCTCAAACGACACAAGGTAGATGGTGCAATTCTGCAGGAAACACACCTACCGCAAGAAAACAAGATACTGTCTATACAATGGATGCGGGGACATTACTACACAGCAGGACTCACATTGCATGCACGCCGGGTCCTTATCTGGATTGATAGCCAAGCTGGGGTACTCCTGATACGGTGACACGGGTGACATGGGTGGTAGATATGTGATAGCCACATGCCAGATAAATTACTTGAAGGTTGAGCTGGTAGGAATATATACGGGCCCAATAACGATGATCTGCAATTCTACCATAATCTTCCACATATATGGGGAGAGATTTTAATTGTATATTGTCCCCTGCCTGGATCAGTCAAAAGGCTCCCCTTGCCGCATATCAGCCACAGCCAAAGCCATACTAAACATCACAGACAATACAAGGTTAGCAGACATATCGCAACATCAGCACCCAGTCGAAGGGGGATACACACACAACTAATTGGCACACAACATACACACAAGCATAGACTACTGGCTCATATCCAATAGTCTAGTGTCCCGGGTAGACAAGTGTAGGCCACTCCCATGCACCTATTCGGATCACTCCCCAGTCATTCTGGACCTGAGGCTCCAACCTCACCGAACTGCCCCCTTCACCTGGCGTTTCCCCCCCTATTCACTGTTGGACCCCACCTTCAAGGTAGAGATGGCGTAGGCAATAGAAGAATTCTTCATAAGTAACATAGGATCTGTTTCTAACTTTGTCACACTCTGAGAAACATTTAAAGTATATATAAGAGGGGTAGCACTCTCCAATCATGCGGGGGTCCTGAAGTTCTTGAGAGGTAGGCTCTCGAACCTGGAGAGAGAGACAGCAGACTTGGAGTCATGACACAAGCATACAGGGGATACTAGGGTGCTGGGGAAAATTAAGTCCAAACTAGCAGAGTGCCATGACACGGTTAACGAAGAGATTAAACATCTATGAAAATACTCCATTGCAAGAACGTATGGAGAAGGGGAACATCTTGTCGCCACCTTAGCGACACCCCCTCACCCAAACAGAGAACACACAGCATTCACAAGTATACTAGATGAAGAGGGGAATTTAATATCGGACACCGAAAAAATAGCATCAAGATAGCGTCGCTATTACGCCGAATTCTACCGCACGCGCATTGCTAATGATGAAGTCTCTATAATTGAATATCTGGAACATATAGAGATGACCTAGCTCACAACGGAGCACTGAGAACATCTCAGGGCACCTCTGAATCCCTCTGAAATAAGGGTGGCACTAGTCGGAATGCAGGCAGGGAAAGCACTGGGAACAGACAGCTTAACAGTAGCCATCTGCAAGGCATTCCAAGATATCCTTGTCTCACACCTAGTCAACCTCTATGAAGAAATGGCAGAGAGGGTAACCATGCCCCCATCTATGTGCGAAGTATTGTTAGTAGCACTGCTTTAAACCAGGCAAGGACCCAGAAAACTGTTCATCTTATAGAACTTTGTCTCTGTTAAATGTGGACACTAAGATATATGCAAAGGTCCTAGCCAACAGGCTGGCTCCTTTGTTGGCAAGTGTTGTGCGTGCAGAACAGGCAGGATTTGTCCCCAGTAGGTCATTAATGTATAACCTAACAACTCTATTTGGCACCATCCAATACACAGATCCGGAAGTGAAGGCCGCAGCAGTGTTTTTAGATGCTGAGAAATGATTGCTAGATGGATCAAACTACCGCCGTCTATGATGGGACGTGTGGCAATCATGAAGATGATTATCCTCCCTAGATTCTTATCACTTTTTCAAAATATCCTGATGTCATTGCCCCATTCATTATTCAAAACTCTGCGATCTCAGCTGCTTAGGCTGGCCTGGGCTGGGAAGCAACCCAGGGTGACATGGAATACCCTGGTGTTGCCGTATGACATGGGTGGACTCAATGCCCTGGACTTAGAGCTTTACTACAGGGCAGCACAAGGCTCGCAGGTGCTTTATTGGCTGCAAGACCCCCATGACTTACCCACTAACACATCTAGAGGCACGTTGCTGCCCCATTCACTCTCCCCAGAATTCTATTCCATAACCCAACAAGACACCATGAAGTCCTGGATTCGCTCAACTCCACAATGCATGCTTCGAGACAGATCCAAGAATACTACTCCGGTAACTTGTTATACTCACCGCATACATTGTAACGCCCAAACTAATAACTAGATTCCAGTACTTTAGACTAAGGCACTCCATGTGAGATCTATAGGGAATGACACGCTAGAACCCCTGATATCGCTGCCCTGTCTGCCTTGACACAAGCAGATTCCCCTGCTAGATTGGTGGTGAAAATATATGTACTAGTACCGGAAGCATCTAGACCTAAGATTACAAAGGCAAGACTAGAATGGCAGAGAGATTTGGACAGGGTAATAGACAACAAGAGCTGGAAACACTGTTGCTCTGTGTCCCGTGAGGTTTCAATGAATGGCAGGCACAGGGTAATTCATTTTATGTATATTATTAGAGTGTACTATACCCCAGAAACGTCATTCAGATACAGACTGCGCAACACAAAAGAATGCGCTAGATGCCATGCAGACACAAGTGACTTATACATGTATCATGGAACTGGCCAGAGATAGCTAATTTTTGGAAGTAGGTGTGCTGTGAATTGGAAACCTTTATTGGCTCTGCTTTAGAGCTAGATCCCATGCTTGCTCTATTGGGAATTACAAGGAGCTCAATGCAAACAACAGGAAACTGGTAGCGATAGGATTATTATTAGCCAAGCGTAGAGTCGCAATGCGTTGGGCGAAAGATCCGGCCCCCACCATAAAAGAATGGAATAAAGACATGGTGTATTGCAGTACACAGTCAGACGTGTATAGCGAGCAATTACCGCCCCAAAGCCACCCCAAACGTTACTGGGGCCCATATCAAACATACTTAGTTGGCAAGGAGACGAGGGAGGCTGATGGAGTTCAGGAAAGCAAGGGAATACAGATGCAGGGGTCTCCCGATGCTCAAGACCAGACAACACAAGTTGAGCAAACAGATTGTACACAGCGAGAGGGGAGCTCAACTAGGGAGCTGTCAAAGCAACAGTTGGAATTCACAGTGGGTGGATTATCTGTGGTTTAAATTGTACAGTTGTAAGTGAAGTACCTAATCCAGGTGCAAAGTGTTAGACAACTTGGACATTTATGGTTAACTATGGAGATAGACAATGCAATCAGTAAATGTAAAACTACAACAGTTGCACACTCAGGGCCTCATGTAGGTGGCATACACTTTACCGATTCTAAAATACCAAATCATACCGATTCGGTATTTAAGAATCGGTAAAGTGTATGTAGGTAAAAATTTGGTAAATGTTACCGAATCGGAGTGAGTCGGTAATTACCGAATCGGTATTTACCGATTCGGTAATGAGGCATACCTTCCCATTGATGGGAAGGTATGCCTCATTACCGAATCGGTAAATACCGATTCGGTAATGGGGGAGCACATGCAAGGGTGGCAGGGTGTCACATTGACACCCTGTTGCACCCCTGATTCGGCCATGTGTGCACATGTGGCACACATACATGCCCTAAGGGCATGTATGTCTGCCACATTGCACACTTCTAAGCGCTATGAAATGCGTTTACACATCCATACTTTATTTACCACCAACTATTAGTTGGTGGTAAATACCGACTCCAAACAACACCCACACACTCCCCCTACATCTCATTTCTGTATTCGGAATTTACCGAATCGGTAAAATTACCGATTCGGTAATTTTACCGATTCGGTAAATTACCGAATACAGAAATGAGCCCCCTACATGTCACAAGCCTAAATACCGGTCGGTAATGGTATAATTACCGAAAATCTTCCGTTACCGACCGGTATTCGGCTACGTACATGAGGCCCTAAATGCCATGCTATGCTGTAACATTGTCTGCATATGGTACATGTGTTCCATTTGATAAATAAAATTAAAAATTAAAAAATAGGTGAGGGCTTGATTGTATTCACCTCAGCATATGGTATACCTGTGCAAGCATTTCTAGCTGGTTCTGTTTGAGGCCAACCAACAGCAATTTTACATTCTGCCCACAAATCACTTGGGACTACAATATTAAATAAGGTATCTTAATTCTTCAGCAAAACCTTTGAAAGCTTTGCAAACCACTAAACCTGTTTGTACCATTCAACCTTATTTGTTTCAATTTCGAAAAGTCATTTGTAAAGGACAATATGTCTGGCCTAGTCCATGGAACACATACATATCCTCCTCCAGGTACTTCTCTCATAGGAAGCATTGTCACTTTCTCACCCCAATCATCTTCATTGGCTGGGCGCATATGCATTGTAACCTTCTTTGTTTCTGTCTTCTTAGCCCATCGACCTTCCCATTTTTCTAACCCCCCCCCATTTCCTAAGAATAGCTAGTAATTCCTTAATTTGCAATCTTATTCCTGAAGGTCTTATATTTTCAGGATCTCTGTTACTGAGATCTACTATGTAGGATTTCTGCACTGTCTTTGATTTCTGTGCATCTACTCTGTATTTCTGAGCCAGTTCAGACAACTTTTCATGAGTGCTTCGAGCACGTCTGGTAATGTCTTTGTAGATCAATAGTAATTCATCATCCTGATAAGCACCTATCCTTGCTGGGCTTATTGTCCCTATATTCATTTTTTCCAGCTCTACTTTGAGTCTCGCTACATCAAGAACCTAGATGTATCCATTCCTGGGGCATTTGTTTCATTAATATCAGCACTTTTGCTATTTACAGAAGTGTCAATACGTCTAAGTCAATCATCGAATTCTTGAGAAGTAGGACCTGATTGTTCTTTTGGTGTATTTAGAAGTAAGTTCCCATGACGATCCTCATTTCCTGAAGTAGGTGTTGAATGCAGACGGCACATCAGAATCTGACGTTCCAAAAGGAAGAGTTTTTCCCGTGGCATTCTGAGTTACTCGCTGTGGAGTTACCGGTTAATTCTCAGGTATGTAGAAAAGTTGAGCTTTCCCTAACCTTCCAGTTGAGGAATTACGTTTTGTGGAATGCACAACTGAAAAAGCATTCATTCTATAAGAAATATCAGCTGGAGTTAGAACCAAAGGCTTCTGTGCAGACTGTCTAGTCTCAAGTCTGCAGGAATAGAAGTTGGACAATTTAACCCAGTTGGCACAGCTAACATATGACATGGTTTCCCCTGTTCCCAAACTGATATAAAGGAACTAAAGGACCTATAATCACTGGAACAGTTAAAGCACCTGGTGCATTTTGAACAGCCTGATTAGTAGTGTTTGGCATTTCTGTATTTCCTCCCATTGGTGTGAAATGCGTGTGTGGAACTTGATCTATAGGCATTGCAGGTGGATCAGGAATTTCCCCAAGATATGAGTTTCTTAAATTTTGGGACTGATTTTCATTATAAAGTGGTGGGTGAGTCAACAATAATTATTTTAAAACTCATCATCAAATTCACTGTCACTATCTCCAGCCGGAGCTAGTGTTCTCGTCTCTTCAAGGTGTGTTTTCTTTTTGTTTTGCTTCCCTCTACCATCTTTCTCTGCAACATTTACAGGATACATTCTAGTTCCTTCTGCTATTTCAGTTCTCCAAACCTTTTGTTGTTCATCCCATCTGGCCTTAACATACCTATTTACAGTATTCTTGTACCTTCCATGAAAATTTTCAAGAATTCTGACATTGAATGTTCATTCTGTGGAAAATCTAAGGGACCATACTCATTTTAACTGGAAATTGGGTGGGAAACTTGTAGGGTAGTAAAACCGTATACATATCTAGGGAGAAAATTTGCACAGACACTTGATAATAATTCCCATCTCCAGCACTTGTAATTTAAGGTTGCAGTACACATAAGTGCATTAAAGAGATTTTTTCTTCCTCCGGAAAGAGACATTTTTATCCTCTCCTCAAAATTTATCGGGCAAAAATTCATCTCACCATCACATATGCAATAGAATATATTTTGATAAACAAATTGCATATCCTGAATAAGAATGAAGGGAAATTACCTTTACAAGTGCCTTGGCCAAAGTAATTAGATGGTCATAAAATATATTACATGTAGAAAAAGATACTTTGAGAGCTCGACCTAGACATTGTGCATTGTTCTCAGTTATCCCAGTGCAGGTCCTATACAGCTTCTCTAGAGTATAAGACCTACCAAAAATATTTGAGATTTACACTAGAACAAAGCATTTTACTCTGTAATATTATGCTTCGTTAGGGATCTTGCCGTTAAATACTTATACTAAATATTGGTAGAAAACAAGTGACATGACAACTTTATGCAAGTTATGTAGAGGAGCAGAAGAAGATTTAGCCCACATGTTATATATTTGCCCCAATGAAGTCCTCGTAGAAGCTCGACTTCGCTTTTTAAAACCCCTATATTTTAGATAGAATCTACTTACTATTAATGACTTGATCACATTATTTAATTTACCCCAAATTAATTTGTCTGGTAAAATTTATATACATTTTTAAAGTCTATTTTGTAATTGTTTTAAAAGCATTTATATTTATAGTTCTTAAGATTTATCATAATGTATTGACTATATTTATTCCAATTGTTGATCTTTGCAGAGGTCTAAATCAATAAAAACTGACTTTACTTAGTTAAAGTTAGAGTTTATCAAAAGTACATCACTATTACACATTTAAGATCTAAAGAGTGCAGGACAGACAAACTATTTTTGGCTTGCCATAAGATGACAAGAAGCTTTGTAAAGTTCAGCAAAGAAAAGAGCCATAATAGCTCACAGGTGGTGTCCCATCAAGAAAGAGTCCAAGAATGGCACGCACAGTGTATGTGTCTGCCCAAAAGAAGAACAAGTAGAGTACGCAAAGTACCAATATGCAAAAACAGTTCAAATTATAAAATATTAATATTGTTTCAAGTGGTTTACATTAGTACATATATGAAGATCACAATCTGAAGGTTTCGTGTTGTTCACATTCAATATTTCAATGCATCGTCATTTTTTCTTTTCTAATTTGGTGCACAGTTACACATACGCAAAATATGGAATTCAGAATAAACCCTTCAATATCACACATAAAAATAACTAGATTACATTAGATTTCATTCCTGCTTTACACATATTACTATTTCAATGAGGATGATTAGGAATTTCATAACACATGAGTACATCACTTTAACATTCTAATACATGTTGCAGTAATATGCTAAGGCTGGTTAATAAAATATGAACCTATATTACTCAAATGAAAATGATTTAATCTACTCTAGAATCATCAGCATGCTTTTACGATGCAGTAACTAAGTTCCCTCACATTTATTTCTCATGTTTTCGTCAATGTGTAATTGGTGCACGTTTATTCATATATTACTCATAACGTCTCATAATTGGTTTATGTGTCGGTTCGGTTCGGTTCAAAAATCTTCATTCGATTCATACAATGAATCATAAAAGCACAAAGTTAAAAAACATAATACACAAATAAGGTAAAACCGCCATTGGACATTAGTTGTAAAAGTTAAATAAAATTGATGCTGTAACTTAGGTACATAGCCAATAGGGCCTCCCAGACAAGGTGAGCCTAAAAATTTCCAGTAATTTGACTTAATTTGGGTTTTTATGTTTCCCTGGATATTTGCAGGATTTTCATAAACATGACCCAAACCTATCTTATTCAACATGTCCCTGACGTATGACAACCAGGGGATCTTGTTTGCATTATCCAGGCTCAAGCAGTCTGAGAGAATTTCTCTCGAGAGCTGCAAATCGTCAGATAACCATATTTTGCCCCATAATAATAGGGGTGACAGACGAATGATGTCAGTCACTTTGGTCATTCCCATTTCATTATGACAGAAGCTATTCGATGAACCCGATGGGATCAGTAATACCCGTTTTAGGAATTTATTTTCCATCACTTGTACCACTGAGGGGTTTTCGGTCCCCCATACTCCTGCCCCGTAGGTAGCCACAGATAAACATTGAGATGTGTAAAGAGTTTTAAGGTGCGCAACAGGTTTTTGCCCCAACTTACCACAGAAGCGAAAAAGACCTTCTATGGAGCGGGTAGCACTCTGGACTCGAGCCTTCATTAAAGGGGCCCAACTTAATTTGCTATTGAAAAGATTTCCAAGGTAATTAAAATTTTCCACCCTTTCAATAGTAGAGTGATTCACCACAAATGTTCTTGGTTTTGTTCCTTTTGGACCACAGACCATTGCAAAAGATTTTCCAAAATTTACCTTCAGGTCAAGATCCAGCATGAAGGTGTTAAAGGCATCTAGGCACAACTGCAAACTGTTTCCAGTGAGGGTCATTAAAACAGTATCGTCTGCATATGAGAGTATAGGAATACTCCTACCGTTTACCTTTGGAAAATCACAACAGTGGTCCAACAAGTACTTCTCTAGTCCATTTGTGTATACTAGGAACAAGAAAGGCGCCAAAATGCAACCTTGACGCACCCCCTCAGTTGAGGGAATAGGTTTAGTTGTTTCTCCCCCAGGTCCGAATCTTATAGCCACGGACGTTGCTGCGTGTAGTCTGCGGAGAAGTGTCACCAGGGGTTCTTCGAAGCCCATATCGTCCATCATCTGCCACAGCCTGCTTCTACAAACAGTGTCAAAGGCGCTTGACAAGTCCATGAAGGCAAGGTAAATTGCAGAACTCCTTGCCTTCATGTACTTGCCAATAATTAGCGCCAAATTCAGGCACTGCTCAACTGTCCCCTTCCCACTTCTGAATCCATACTGGGAGTTCACAATTAGACCAACAGAGTCAGCCCATGTTTCTAATCTGGCCAAAATAACCCTCCCCAATAATTTACATGATGCATCGATCAAGGATATAGGGCGATAGCATCGGGGGTCACACCTATCGCCCTTCTTGAAAATCGGCACCACCACTGCCACCTTCCACGATACAGGGATGCGACCAAGAACAACAGCCCTAAAAACATTCAGTAATAAAGGTGCCCAAGCTTCAATATTATGTTTAAAAAAGTCCAAAGGGACAGCATCAGGGCCCGGGGCTTTTAATGATATGCCCTTCCTCAAAGCTTCTTCAACCTCTTCCAGTGTAAGTGAAGAGCTAAGAAGCAAAGCTGAAGATGGTACCACCAAATCCCCTACATCATCCAACAAATCCGAAAGTAATAATGCTTTGGGATTAAAGATTTTACCAAAGTGAACTTCCCAAGATTCACCAGTAATCTGCGTCAGTATACTTTCTTTGGTGTCATTTTTAAACAAGGGACGATTTACTACTTCCCAGAAGAGCCTACTATCTTTTAGCTCAGAGGCCTTCTCTAGATCGTCCCAGGCTCGATTTTTCAATTCCTGCTTCCTCTTTGTGATGGCCTCTTTATAAGCCCTTCTGGTCGATCTTATCAGTTCCTTATTTCTTGGTTTTTGTATAAGGGCAGCTTTTAAGGATTTATGTGAGGCAGAGCATGCGGAGTCAAACCATTTAAAACACCTTAAATTCTTTTTCCCCACTGGTTTTCTAAGGTGCTCAGCCACGTGCCCACATAATTTTTCAAAACTCCCAATGACCTTGTCTGGATCAGACGTCAGAGACAGGCATGATTCGATCTCAGTTTTACAAACATTCAGAATCTCTACCTCAAGGCCTTCAGCATTTATTTTCCCCCACTTCATAGTGACTCCCTGATTTTTATTATATGTTATGGGTTGCTCCCAAACCAAATGTTTTCTACTAGCAGGGGCACTCAAGGATAGCATTAAAGGGTTATGATCGCTTACGGCACTTGCGATTACCTCAAGCCTATTAACATAATGAAGAAAGTTACTAGACACAAATACAAAATCAATAGTACTCATTGCACCTCTTGTTCCCTGAAAGGTTGGTATTGGCGATATATTTGGGGCAGCCCAGGGCTCTACCATACATAAATCATTTAGAATAATGATATTATTTAAAGCGTCCCCCTGGGGCGTGTGTTTAAAATGCATCAAGGGCTGTTCATTTAGATCATTGATACCACAGACATTGGAGCCACCAAATTTGCACAGTGTACAATTGAAATCACCAACCCAAATAACTACTAATAAAGCTCGATCACTACGAGCCTTACATATTGCTTCCTCCAAACTCTGAATTGTAGATACATCATTTCTATCAAAAACATTATGGTACCAATTAATTAACAACACGGGCTCTGGGAACAAATTTTCCAACAAGAGCAACTGGTACCAAGGAGTATCCACTATTTTTGAGGTTATCAGGTTCTTTAGTTTGATGGATAGAGCTGTCATTAACCCACCCCTTGCCCTCCCAGCTAGTGATGGGACCGCCAAAACATTAAAAGATTGAAAACCATCAATTTCCCCACCCGCTCTGCTCCATGTCTCCTGAAAGCACAGGATATCCTGACCACCCACATGCTCCAGCCAAGCTTCATCCTCCATTCTACCCGCAAGACCTGCAATATTCCATGAGATTAGACACAGCCCAGGTTCCCCTAGGCTATTGTCCACAGACTTTATTGGAGTTGCCAGGTCAAGCCCAGTAATTGGTGGGTTTAGCTCACAGGCTAAGTTGCTAACAGTTTGACTATCCAAAAGCATATTAGGTTGAGCATTGTGGTCGAAAGCGTCCACCACCTGGTTATCCTCCTGCCTTGTCCCCCCGTTTTCCCCCATGACCAAATCTGTGGTAAATAGAATGCTTTCCTTTTTCTTGTCTAATGGTCAATCTAAACCCTCCATTCCCACCAGTGGGTCAAATCGGTTTCTTAATGGAATATTGTTATTTGGCATCCACCCTAGGTATTCCTCCCCCTGGAATCTCCTTCTTGATTGGTCATAGGGGGTTTGCCCAAAATTTTTGAAACTTGTTGGCCCCATGAGAGATCCATCACCCTGGTACCACAAACCAGGATGATTTTGAGGGGGTCGAGATATAGTATTAATCTGAGTCCATCCAGAGTAATTATTACCCTGCACTCTCGACCCAGGAAAGCGAGGGTTAGGGGGAAGATGATGCAAGTTGGGATAAAAATATTCAAGACCTATACATTGAATATCCCCCATTCTAGCAAACCTTGCTTTGTTACAGATTAAGTCCTTTACCCACCTGTCCCTAAAATTAATTAGGATACAATCCCCCTCTAAATCCTTCTTGCTTGGGCCAACCCAAGGGACCCTTCGTACGTTTAATATTTTTGTACTAGAGGCTGGGGGGAGTGGTCTATTGTTGTTGAGCCAGAATGTGACTTTATTTGATAGGTCCTGATTTGATTCATGTTTATTTGGTGCGACCACCGGGACACCTGTCAGGATGGCCATAAAAGGTGCAGATTCGGGGGGTATATTCACACATATTGGTTTACTTGGAGGTGCCATTTCATCCAGAACTAATGGGCCGCTCAGTGGAGTTTGTTTAACTTGAGATGAGGCTACTGGCTTAGATGTAATTGAGCTCGGTGCTGCTGCTATAGCCATAATCGGTATTGACTGAGAGTCCCCATCAGCCACCAGTGCAGGTCTAGTTGGGACTGATCGTACAGGGGTTCGCTGGGAATCAACAGATGCAATAGGCTGGGGCGGATTACTTGGTTTTTGAATAGAGGTTTTGTGAGCCCCCTTCTTTATTTCAATACAATTCCCCTGGGCCTGTGGGAGTTTGCTGTTGTTAGCCAAAATTTCCAGCGAATGTGTGTTAACTGATATTAAGTGCTCTAATTGGTTTATGTGTCAACTAAAGAATTTAGCAGCTTTTCAGCTACATCATAGCTAAACACTACCAAAGTGCTGGTTGATATCTAAACAGAAGTTGCATAGCTAACCGCGGAGAGAAGCCTCATTACAGTTTCAAACACATATCACTTCACCCTCAAGCCACTTCAGGTACCTGTGTAGATGATAGAGTTCCAATAAATTACTAGACTATTGACATTGCTCACAGAATGTGCCTGTACTGGGACACTTGTTGGTGGAGATGACAGCTAAAGAATAATTAGCTTTCATGTGAAAAAGGCTGAAAAGGTACAACAACATGTCACTCATCATTGCTGCTAACAAATGCACTGAAATAAATGTGTTCAACAAAAATTCCTTGCCATGTGTTAATAATATATATTTAAAATGTTTCCATTAAAACTGTTTGGTCCATGCTGTTTTCACTGTGTTTTCAAACATTTGCCTCATTGTCGTGTCGGATTTAAAATGTAACTTTTTTTAAATATTGTGAAAGTAAGTTCCTATAGGTAAGCAAAAATGTATTATATGTAACTCCACATATATGTAACTTGATGATATATATCTCTTCAAAGTACATAAATGTGGAGTTAAGAATAGTAAATCTATACTTACCTATTTGCATTTACCTTCTCCATATTTTAGACCTGGATATTTTTGAGACAATGTTATGGCCACCTGATATTTTTGCTTGCTATAATCTGTCGGTGATGCAATTATTCCATTACTGTTAGATCATTTGTGACAAGTGTTGCATCACCAGAATCATAATGATAAGTCCTTACCTTATCCTTGATTACAATGGTGGGGGACAGGTGTCATGCGATTTGAGTATTGACCTCCAATTACACTTTTTTAAATGTTTAGAGTTATTAATTCATTAGCGTTAAACCATTTGTTGCATGTGAAGCATCAATGGATTCATCATTACTTTATTTTCCTGGGTTAAATTGTAGGAGAGGTATTTTCACTTGATCTTTACACCCTCAAGACACATTTTGTAAAACAACTTTCTTCTCTTATTGTTTACGTTTTTACTAATGTAGGATCATTGGAATCATTATGATGCATTCTTGTATTTAGATAAGTTCTTGCATTTTTCTTGCTCAAATTGGAGAAGCAGTTAATTCAATGTGACCTCTGACACGGAAGTGCAATCGTTCTTAGTGTTTGCACATAACTATTGTTAAAGATGTGAAAATGTGGAACAATGATCACATGTAAGAAGCCTAAAATGTATTTTTGTCAAGCTTCCGATTATCTGCGTAATTTATATCTTTTCTTCAAAAAATTATCCACATATAAAAAATGAAGATATTGTAAATGTTTATTTTACAATGGACATTAGTAACACACAGTAATACAATTTTTTAATGTTCACCATAACAATTTTGCTAAAAGAAACCTTAGAACATGAAAAACTCATTTTGATAATAAGGAATTTAGTTTATGTTATCTTTTTCAGTTAGTGAAAAAAAACAAAGTCATATATATCTGCAATGCTTTTCAAATTTACCTCAAACACCCAAAATGAGTGACTTCCCCTACTGAATAGTTTACTCTGTTTGCTTGCCCAATTTCTGTGTAGCGTACTTCTGTGAAGAGCAGCCAAAAAGATACTTCAGCCCTTCCTCTGACAAAAATGTCTGTGTGTGTGTGTTGGAGATAGGTTGTGATTTTTGCAATTTGTGAGGGAATTATTATTGTATACATTTTTGGACTAAATATTTGTCAGCAGAACTAGAACCTCACTTCCCAACCGCATAAAAGGCACAGTCATTCAACTGAGTAGCGTATCTGCCATTAAATATGGGCAAACCTCAGTAGTATGAAACCCCCAACTTGTCAATGGAGGTTAAACAGGGAAGCAACGTTTACATCGAATGCGGTACAACGCATGCGATTACAACGCGTTCGTTACAACAACCGCGTTCTTACAATGCTAACCCTTACAGTGTAAGTCATTTCTACGACTTGCTGTAGGGAGCGCTCTGAACTAAGGAATAGTATAATTTACTATATAATTTACTATTCCAACACCTTCCCTACTGTTGCACAGGTTGGAGTTTGAATAGAAAATTATACTATTCCTAAGTGCAGTGCGCCCCCTACAGCAAGTCGTGGAAATGACATGTAAGGGTATGCGTTGTAACAACGTGGTTGTTGTATAAACAGCGTTGTAATCACATGCGTTGTACGCATGCGATGTAACATCGCATATTTTGTTAAACATGACCAGATACAGACTTAAGGATGACAAAATGAGGCTGTGTTCTTTAATTTGTACAAACCTGGAGGAAATTGAGGAATGTTTCTTCCACCATAACAGTATGGGAGTGGTCAAAGATCTCATATGAGGTGAAATTATGCAAGAATCTGCTCACCATAAAATGTGACATGCTACAATCGCACAGGAGGCTGGAACTCAAAGTGAAAGAGATAGCGGCAAACCTTTCTACGCCCACTCCCTAGAGATGCTCCATGAGTTACTTAAGGCAAAATACGAGCTCAATTACATACATACTTCAAGAGCAGAAACGTCTCTGGTCCACCTTGAGTAAAGGCCCTATGAAAGTGGTAAAAAAAGTAACTATTGGTCATACATTTCAGACAACAAAAGGTCTGCCATTTCATTCCAGCAATTTAAAACACACAGAACATCATCCTGCTAACACCCTATTGGAATCATGGAAAACACTTTATGACCTTTTTAAAGCCCACTACTCCTCACAGTGCTAGAATCTACAATTAGGAGCAGACAAAATTCCAAAGTTGATGCTTTAATTTCTACATATTACTTGTGGCAACCTAAACAAGGGGTCTCCGACTGTCTTACATACAAATTTACGAGATGACTTTCAAACTATCACAAATATGATGCACACTCAATAACTGTCTAGATGCCCCCAGATAGAGCTAAAGAAATCTCTGTTGGGTGGCATCAGAATCTGTTACATCGGGGACACTGAAAGACATCCAACCTAATGTTAACCACAATTACCTACACATGGCATAGAGCACAAACCTTATTGGGAGATAAATCTATGTTACAGACAAATGCATCCATATGGTGCAATAATGCAATACAACTTGGTGAATTGGAGCAACTCTGGGTAGACTTTGAGATCAGAGGTATAACAAACATATCTGACCTCCTTATTGAGGGCAGGCTAAAAACATCTACAGAGATTCACGAGTAGCTTGGCCACTTGCACCCACCTTTTGGGTACTACCAGCGTTCCAACTACTGTCTCAGAAGCCCAATTAGCCCAACCCCCCTTTGACATTCAGAACTTCACTATTAGTTTTGATTACAAAAGTATTCATAGATGTACAAGAAAATGACAAAGTTGCAACTCAACAAAGAGTTGTTAAAACCAAAAGATAATGTCTATATTACTTTTTCAAGGAGCGTATTAAGAAGATATTATGTAAACTGTGACTTTACAGATCATCCCTGGGCTACACAAGTTTAGTTGAAGGCTGTAGAGGGTCCTTGTCAACTGGAAAGGAAAGATCGAGAGAGTGCCCCAACAACCTTTCCCTATACTAGACATTCCTGGTCCAACCAGGAGAAGTAAAAGGAGATTGGGTTTGCCTCAAACCACCTATACAAAGTGGTGCTACAGTTCTCTTGCAAGGAAAAGCAACTCAGTGAGGGCATTGGCTAATGACAAACTAAGAACCATGAACCTACAACCTGTCCCTAGGCTACACATGCATGGTTTATGGCTTTCAAGGGTCCTGGTCCACCTAGAAGGGAAAAGTGATAGAGTGTGCCTACAACCTGTCCATAGACTAGAAATTCCTGGTTCAATCAGGAGAAGCAAAACGCGATTGAGTTTGCCAGCTATACAAAGTTGTGTTGCAATTCTCTTGCCAGCAAAAGCGGGCATTATCTAAAAGCAAACTGCAAACTATGAACCTACAAATTGTCCCTAGTGTAGCTACACATGTGTAGGTGATGACTCTTAATGGCCCTGTTCCAACGAAAAGGCAAAAAGCAAAAGTGTGTGCCTACAAACTGTCCATATACTAGATTTTCTCGATTCAAACAGGAAAAGCAAAAAAATATCGAGTTTGTCTTGAACAAACTATTCAAAGTTGTGTTGCTGTTCTCTTGCCAGCAAAGTCATCTTAATGAGGTCATTGGCTGAAGGCAAACTACAAATCATGAACCCACAACCTGTCCCTAGCCTAAATGTATGTGATTGTTAGATGTTGAAGTTCTTGGTTCTCCTATGAGGGGAAACAAATGCCTATAACCTGACCCTGTACTAATCATATTTAAAACTAGATCCCTAGAAAGTTTACTAAGATGTACCATTAATTTAACAATATTTCCTAATAGTTTTTATTTTAAGTCTCAACCTTTATTGTTTTCAAAGGAGAGTACTTCAGTACCAGTAGTTACCATATGCAGTGTTGGACTTAATACAAAAGTGCAGTTTATGAATACTGAAAACTGGTAAACTCATCCAAAAGTATAAACTTACTCAAAAGTGCAGTTTGTGAATCAGGCGCTCATTCTTTAATCCTAAGGGGCGCACTTTGAGGGAATTTCTTTTCTCTGTATATTAATTGAACAGTCCTTCCTTGAAGCACCTGCACTATGTGAATCTTCCTGACTGCTATCGCTATATAAAAGGCATTAGTAATGGTAAAGTCCACACAAAATACAAATATAGCCCTCATAAATACTGCCCTGATTATCAATTCCAAAAATGAAATGATATTTCTTGTCAGTCTGAATTGAAAGTTACGATTTTATGACTGTCCTCAAGCGAGGAAGTCTGGAGATGACGGTCAATATGGACCCTCAGGATCGTAACTTTAGAGCTGGTTCAGATCCTGCCTAAGAGTTTCTGCTCAGCAAAACAGAGGTGGAGATGGAACAGCATTTGCTTTTGTAGTATTTGTTTTTTCCACCCCTGAGGGCTATTTTACTTGCTCTCATCTACACATGAAGTTATTCTTTGTACTTTCTCCTCCCAGACATGCTGTGGTAGAGGATGACTACCATTACTACAAGAATATGCAGGCCTTTTGATTTACAAGAAGTCTAATCAAGCCTCGGAATGATGACAGCCTAATTTACCCCTTTCAAGATTGCCTCTTCAGACTCACCACTTCAGATGGTTGTGCATTGAAATCAGCAGTAGAGTTGACCAGCTATAGATGAGGGAAAGTAGCCAGGGGCATGAAGGGAAGTACCGCTAGTCAAATACTAATCTGAAAAGTGCCTGATAATAAAGGTGTTTAAGTGACTAGCTCTACATGGATGGATTACTATTTGAGTGGAAAAGCAGCAATGTGGTGCTGAAAGTAGAATGAGGAAAGGGACTGAAACATGAACTGAGAATACTGGAGGAAAGATGGAAGAGTAGGAAAATAAAGGCTGAGGCGTAGAAAAGGTGAAGAAGCTGGAGCAAGAGGAAAATCGAGGATGCAGAAATGAGCTGAAGAACTTCTGTATCAGAAAACAAATGTGAATTACTGTATTTCAACAGACTCTGTCAGACTAGTAATCAGAGTTTTTTAAAGAAACATGCTTATTCAGTTGCCTTGCAAGGTCCAGTTTGCGGGGTAAAGACCCTTCTCATCTGTGAATGTGCAGCTGATCTAATCTTCTCTACGAATAAGAAGGAATCCACCCTTCTCCTCCACAAATTGCCACTTGTCCATTTGCCTGCAACGCCCACTGGGTGAATACAGCTGATTTCAGGCTTGGTTTGGATGCTGGTGAAAGCCTGTGAGGGAAGGCAATGATTCTAGGCGTATCCATGTTGCAAAAGAGACGGTAAGATCCCTGTGAGCCAGTAAGAACAATCAGTTTTGTGTCATGTGCTTGGATCTGAAGCTCCAGCTAAATTGTTTGAATTAGTTTTGCCAAGAGTGCCTTGTATCCATTAAAATGCAAGAGATCTCCTGCGGCAGTTGAAGTACTAAGCTCCCTCACCATGGAATAGTTATCTCATCTTTCTAACTCTGGACTCGAAGATATAATTCTAGCCAAACTTTGGCTGTACCTCAGATGCTCAAGAAGCACTCCAATGAAGGACTGGGCTATTCTAAGGCCCAGCGGTGCCAGGGGACAACACCTGAAACCTTCGTGGGTTACCTGTTCCGGCGTACAAAACACAGAGACACGGGACACTTCCTGCGGCGTCAAAGATAAGCATTTATTTACTGCAGGGATACAGAAATCGCAAGAAATACACAACGTGTAGGTTCTGAGAGACTGCTTCGAATTGTAAAAGTGTATCGCTCCTTTTATACACATTTTCGTCATTGAACAACATGACAAACAAAAGGTTACAACTCAGTTCCCACAGTAAACCTCAAAGGGTCGCACTCATGTTCTCAGAAGCCCGGAACATAATTACAGCAGCATTGCCGGTTCCCAACTGTAAAAGCACATTATCCCCACATTAAGCACATTCCATTCTGACTGTAAACGAATTAGGAGAAGGGACAGGAACAGATGCAAAGGAAAAACAAGGATGCACAACAGATTGGAAAAGCGTGTAGACAGCAATATCGGAAACTTGATTGCAGGATCAAAGGACTCGTGCCTAATGCATGCACGACTGAAACAATAAACTAGCACGGCAAGATGAGCCTCGAGCGGAGCCATCTGCCCTTGCCGTGTCATCCCCCTCATCATAAAGACACCTTCAAAGGAACATATGTCCTCCGCGAAAGCTTGGGAATCCCAGGGTCACGAAGCGGACAGTGTCCGTTCGCTGACTACTTGAGGGCAAGAGACAAAATGGATGCCGTATCTAAAATGGAACCCGAGGGTTCAGATGGACATACTCAGGAATGAGACGAACCGTACATAGTAGTGTAGCGAAAACGCGTACACCCACTAAACTCGTCATTTGCGGTTCGTAGATACCAAACTCGTCCATATTCGAACAACCCAAAAAAATGTCATTACGATTCTCACAGAACCTCAGACGCTCCTTTTGCCCTCATGTAGGCAAGCACTAGTCGAGATCAGAATTGATTTCGATATTCATCAAATCGTTCAGTTGTTGCTGGAACATCATTCTATCCATCAATGTCTCCTTGGTAACAGATGGCCGTCTTATACACCTTGTAGCACAGAGACTACATAAGGCAGGACCACACTGCACACAAAGACAACATGTGAACAGAAACGTCACAACAACCCCTATGATCATCAGAATCTTCCAACCCCAAGTTGATATCAGGCCCCAAAACCATCCTAGACATGTCCAATTACCTTTGTCCACGTGTATGGACTCGGAGATCTTATGTAACTTCGAGATGGCTTGGTAAACAGTTGGAGCGTTGTCAGGGATGAAAATGCAACAGCTCGAATGGATCACTTTGCACACACCACCTCTATCTGCAAGAACAACATCTAGAACCATACGGTTCTGCAACGTCATGAGTCTATCCGCCTGAAGTTCTGCTGTTAAATTACCAAGAGCACTCGCAGTTATGTTAGCAGTCAGTTCTACTACACGGGTCAACTGTCTCAGGTTCCTACTATTAACCATAGGTCCCCAAAACGGCAAGAAACCTTTAAAGAAGTCTCCTGCTTCTTTACCGGCAGTGTCCTCTTCGCTAATAACGCCTCTCACAACTCTAGTCTTGTGATAGTCTGAGGCAACCGTAAAAGTCGGTGGCAAAAGATTAGCAATATAACAGGTACCCGAGAAGTCACGGGGCAACCATGTATATGCACGTTCATAACATACGAAATAGGTACCCTTGGCAGTCAAGAAAACAGGGGAAGAGAGCATCGGTAGAACATACGTATCAGTACAAGCACTCTTCCCAAGTTGGGCTCTCGGATTTCGACCAAGACCTTTCAAGCAGAAATTACCGAGGTGAGGTACGATCCATATTGGAGACGAGCTCTTAAGCTGTCTATCACCCACTGACATACTATACTCAGCCTCACTCAGATCTTTATATGCTTGCACCTCTTCATCTGGAATAAGCGATGCATCAAAAATATCTCTATCTAAATCAGCAATCGCTATCGCCAAAGGCTTGTGGTACGGACCAGGACCGAAGTTTGCAGAACGTGGCTCTCGACTGGGGTAGGAATCTATTGCACTACGGAACATAGTTTGGAATGCTCGAGCTGAGCCCTGGGTTCCTTAAGGAAGAACCAAATATGGAATACCCCTATCCATGGTATGTGGCATTAACCCACACACCCAACAGTTGGTAGTATTCATCACCAACTGATGCTGATGTAGGAGTTGAACGAAAGAGTTATTCATGAATTCCGCACGTCTAACCTGTTCATGTTGGGGCAAAGGATGAAAGGAATGTGGAGAAACAGTGGTAATAGAACTTAGTTTAGGAGAAAAAGTAGGTGAAATGGAAGGCAATAACGACTGTATTCCGAAATACACTCCACTCACCAATAGCATAGAAACAGTCAGAAACAGCAGGAATACCTGAAACAAAAAACATTTTGTTCGTACAATCTTATGCAATTTTGATCTTTGCGCCGACATCCTTTCTACTTCCAACAGCTTAGAGAATGCCATCCTCTAAAAACCGTCCGTGACGTCCTTGACGCACTTCGTTCTGAGTAGCGATTATCAATTCCCAGGAGTTCCCAGGAATCGACAAAAAGTAACCAACCTAGTGTCAGGAACCTGCTAAACAGAAGGAAGCACCCGCACGGCCCTACGGTCAACTCGGATGATAGGTTTTCTTAAACAAACACCCAATTTAATAAAAAATCTCTTAGCTGTAAAAAGTACACATGAAAAGGAACTCGAAAATCAGTAAAGGATGCAATTGTTCTTAACGTTCGTGGCAACAGTAAAGGAAAATATAAGAACAATTTTATTAGTCTTTGTCACGTGAACGAAGAAAATATTGACTTCTTCCGGGTCGAGTCTGCTCTTCAAATAATTGTTCAGCTGGTGAAACAGTGTTCAGACGATCAGATGACAATTCAGACCTTGAGTTCTCCAAGACTGACGACTCAACAGATGTGTCTGGCTGCAATGAATTGTCTCCTACAGGTTGAGCATCACTAAACGGCACAAAGCATAGAGGGGTCTCGGTTTCCGTTGCCGCAATACCAGTTCTCACCCAATTGTCTGCTGGTGAGGGGATCGGAACCTTTTTGGTATGGGTGGCATGCACCCAGTTCTTTCTGCCTTCCAACCGAACTGCAGTCCTTGTAGCCAGCAATACTTGGAAGGGACCCACAAATCTCGGCTCCAAGTTGCGCTTTCTGCCAAAATTGCGGGTAACAACCCAGTCACCCAGTTGGAGCCGATGTCCAGGACCCTCTGTCTGTGCCGGTAAAGCTTCAAAGACCTGTTGATGAATTAACCTCAGTTTAGCAGTCAGATCATGAAGATAATCAATTAACATTGGATACTCAAGACTATCAAAAGCCTTAGGCCTCGGGACTCCCCAAATGTTTGCAGGGCGGCCGAACACAATTTCATATGGGCTGAGCCCTACTCGAGAGTGCACAGTCGCCCTGGTCGATAAGAGAGCCAGAGGCAAGGCATCAGGCCATGACAACCCAGTCGTAGCTTGTATCTTCGCAAGTTTCAGCTTCAGAGTACCATTGTACCCTTCAACCAAACCCGCTGCCTGGGGATGATTGGCGCTATGGAATTTCTGGCGAATTCCAAGGCCCTTACACACACTCTGCATCACGCTTCCCACAAACTCACTTCCGTTATCCGACCACACAATCCGTGGCATTCCATACCGAGGAAAGTATTCCTTCAGTAGGACTTTCGCTATGGACAGGGCAGTATTATCCTTAAGAGGATAGGCCTCGATCCATCTGGAGAACGTACAAACCACAACTAAAACGTACTTCAGATTATTGCATCTCTCCATATGGATGAAGTCCAGTTGGATAACCTCAAAGGGATAGGCAGGAGGAGCAAAATGGCCGGGTGGAATGGGGGTGCCCTTGCCAGGATTATGCATCAAACACACCATACAATTCTTAACCACTCTCTCAGCACATTTAGCAATACCATCATTCTTCCATACAGGGGACAGCAACTTACATATACCTTTCGCGCTAATGTGTGACAAACCGTGAGCCATAATCACAACGGCTAGCACATATGCATCCGGCAACATCCACCTCTGACATTCCGACAAGTCAACCCAACATCCATGCGTGTCTAACTTTCCCGTGCTTTCTTTCCACTTGGTCTTTTCAGTTTCAGTGGCCTCATTCTGAATTGCTTTCACGCTCTCAACAGTGTCTTCACACATACCAGTCTCCGTCAGCCACCTCACTGAACTCGTAACATACATTCGGGTTGCAAGATTCTTAGCCGTTTCCTTAGCAATCTCATCCGCAAATGCATTACCACGACCAACATCATCCGTAACCTTTCGATGCGCGCTACATTTAATGATCGCCACCTGTTTAGGCAATGTGAGTGCATCCAAAAGATCGTTCACGAGCTGTCCGTGTTGGATCTTCGTACCATGCGATGTCATAAATCCTCTTTCTCTCCACAATCGACCAAAACTATGTGCAACACCAAACGCATACTGACTATCAATAAACACATTTACTCGCTTTCCCTTAGACAAAACACACGCTGTTGTCAACGCAATCAACTCTGCCGCTTGCGCTGAATTCTGACTCAATCTCGCAGTTTCCACAACCGTGCTCAACGTCACTACAGCATACGCAGTCGTCACATCACCATTCGGCAACTTAAAACATGAACCATCAACATACAAAGTGCCATCGGGGTCTGTCAATGGAGTGTTTTTCAGGTCCACACGACCCTTCGTTTCTTCCTCAGTTCGTAAATAGCAATCATGTGGTGGTACATCATTTGATTCCATATTAGTCGGCAACAATGTCGCCGGATTCAGCACATTACAACGCTTGATCTGTATATGACTTGCCAAAAGTGTCAACTCATTGCCGGACAACCTTGCACTCGTCAGATGTTGAGTTTTTGTACGATTCAGGAGAGTGTCAACTGCATGCGGAACCATCACTGTGAGCATATTATCCATGAACAGACCTGCGGATTGTCGAATAGACACCGCAGCTGCCGCTGTCGCTCTCAGGCAACTCGGCAACGCTCTAGCTACCGGGTCTAAGGTCGAGGAAAAATGTGCACATGGACGCTGCTTACCACCAAATTGTTGCGTCAAAACACTCAACGCACAACCTTCTCTCTCGTGAACCTATAGTGTAAATGGTTTACTGTAGTCAGGAGTACCTAACACAGGAGCCGAACACAGCGCATCACGCAATTCAGAAAAACTTTTCTGACATTCTTCCGTCCATGGCAAAGGAGTCGAAACATCCTTGCACGTGAGAGCTGTCAATGGTTTCGCTAACAGTGAAAAGTTTGGAATCCACTGTCTGCAGTATGACGTGATACCTAGAAAGGCACGCACATCTCTCTGAGTTGTTGGCACAGTCATTTGAGCGATCGCTGCAATTCTTTCTGGGGTCAACCTTCTTCCCTCCTTTGACAATAAGTGACCGAGATAGGTTACTTCTTGACAACAATATTGTAGTTTAGAAGGTGACACTTTGTGATGGAAGTCACATAGATGCTGTAACAGTGATACTGTAGCAGTTCTGCAAATCTGTTCAGTGTCAGCAGCTACCAACAGATCATCAACGTACTGAATCAAGGCCGCACCAGCCGGTAACACAAACGCATCAAGTTGACTCTTAAGAGCTTGGCTGTAGATCGATGGACTCTCACAGTAGCCCTGAGGTGCGCGTTTAAACCTAAAGCTGCGACCACCTAACGAGAAACCGAATAGATCTCTGCTTTCCTCAGCAATCGGAATGCTAAAGAAAGCATTCTTCAGATCGATTACCGAAAACCATGACGCAGAGGCTGGAATCAGAGTCAGCAAAGCTGTAATGTCAGGCACCACGGGAAACTGGAATAACAATTTTATTTACCTCCCTTAAATCAATAACAAAACGATACACAGGAGGCTTGGATGGATCAGTTCGTTTCAAAATAGGTAACACAGGGCTATTACACACGTTACCCCGAGTTTCTTCGATGACATCTTTATCGATCAAATCGTAAATGATCGCTAATAGTGCTCGTTCTCCATCAAGAGAGATACGATACTGGGGAATGCGTGGCAGTCGCACGTTGGATTTCATTTGAACAACATAAGGTGGTATATCCAGCAGGCCCACATCGTTGGGACCTGTCGCCCACAAAGACTCAGGAAGAGAATTCAATTCCGGTGGGAGTTTATCAGTCGACAAATACATAGGAGAGATCACTCTCTGACCCAATGTAAGCTCCACTCCCGCAGGAGAACAGTACAAAGTCGCATATAACCGCTTCAACAAATCCAGGCCCAAAAGATTCTCACCACAACCAGTAGTCAAAATCAAAGGAGCTTCTAACTCACGAGACCCAATTGTAAGGGGCAAAGGGCTAGAAACTGGATTGCTAACAGGGGCGCCAGAGAATCCAACGGAAACATTTGTTAAGCCAGACAAAGGCGCGCCAGGGAGTTTCGAATGCATGATGGAACTTTTCGCTGCACCAGTGTCCAACAGAAAAGGCTCAACTACGCCCAATGTGGCAACTGCGACATAAGGCCCTCTCTGATCAACCGGAACTGATACTACTCCCTTTCTTTGTCTATGGCTGTCCTAGTAATTACCGTCAACATCAACATCATGCTCGACATAATAGTCGTCCACATGATACTGTGCAGATCTACAAGACGATGAATCGCGCCGATCAAAGCAATTTTGCGAGTCTGACGAAGTGGCAAAATGCTCATTTTGATTCTGAGTAACACCGCGACCTCTACCACGTGACGCTTGTTGAGGACCACTACGACCTCCTCGAGCCGAAACACCATTGTTTCGGTCACGCAAAACTGGACAATTAAACTTCAGATGGCCCTCACCCCTACAATATGCGCATTGATTATACCCCAGCATAGATCGAGGTATAGAGGAGTCAGTACGCGACCGTGATCTAGAAAACTGTGATTGTAATCGATTTTGCTGTTGCGAGTCATTTTGATTCGAGCGCGGAGGGTACGCTTGCTGCAATAAGACCTTAGTTTTAAGATCCTTCGTTTTCTTATCTGCGCGTTCGCTTTCTTCTTTCTCTCTATTTTCGTAGTATTGGGCCGTGGCTAATATTTGAGCAGTGGTAGAAGCGGCCCACGAACTTTCAGAATTCTTCAATTTGTTGCTTAGTTCAGGCAACAAATTCGATACAAATTTATCAACAAACAATCGCTGACCTCCCTCAGAGCTCATATCCTGACCACTGTGATCGATGAATGCCTCCTCAAATCTCGTAAAGAAATCGGAGACACTCTCGTCCTTCTTTTGTTTGCACGCAGACAATTTGTCCCAGTTAACTCTTATTGCTGGCATAAGTGTCTTCATAAGTGTACTTATCCTCTGGGGCAGATTCTCAATAAGCTGTTCAGGTTTAGCCCCACCAACTTGCCGTCCGTCAGCCGCTGCAAGAGCAGCCCAATCACCGCCTAACTCAGCTGCGTGATTCTCTTGACGGATTTTTGCCCAAACCGGTTGAGGTACTACGTTACCAAACAACATGTCAATATCGGCAAGGTTCATAACAGTAGCATCCACTAATTGGGATAACTCCTTATAATAACCTGCAGGATTTTTGCGAGGGTCAGGCAAAGTTTGCTTTACCTGCAAAACTTCCGATCGCTTCCACGGAAGGTGTATCCAAACTCTCTGAAAGTGTGGCAGAACAGCAGGATTAGCAGCAGGATCACCTGGCATCCACACTGGGGGAACTTCCCGCATAGGATACTGACCAGGTTGTGCCGTCCGCTCCTCAGTTTCGTCCTTAAACAATGCTCGAGGTTGTACTGTAGATCGAAAAGATAACAGACGCTCTAAAGCGCATCGAACATTACCACCCACAATCATACCATTCGAAAACTGATTCTGAAGTTCAGTGATCTCGGGCGGTACATTGTCTACCGCATCACTATCCCACTCCTCTCTCAAAGATTTACACATTTCCTCATACACAAATCTTTGTGTGGGCTCATTGAACTGAGAAAACGTCTCAAAAACTATACGCGAAGTATACTTAGCAGGATGCCTAATCCATTTACGTGCCATTTTCACTAACGACTCACGTTCTCTACCATCAGGAATTTGACTGCGCCTCTGAGAGACATCAGAAAGATCGGACCCTAGTATCGGTCCAAAAAGTGGAGAATAGAGATTAGCGACAGCATTAAATATACGACTACGAACAGAAGGGGAAGAAGAAGGAGGTACAGGAGCAACAACATTAGGAGTAAACGTAGAAACAGTAGCAGTAGTCGAGATAACAGGAGTAGTAGTAACAATAGGCTGATGAGATACTGGCAAAGGAGCAGTAGGAAGAAGAGCGGGTAGAGGAGGATGGACAATTTGCGGCACAAGGGGATTCGGAAGAACAGGAGGAACGACAGGCTGACCAGCAGCCGCCAGGACAACAGGTTGAGGAACAGGAGGAATCACAGGACCCACAGTATCTGGTGCATAGGGAGGGGATGATTTCAATAGATAAGACAATAATGGATCCTCTACCGCTTCTTCTCCCGTCTTATCAGGACTAGACGGTAAAACCGGATAACATTTATCCACCGCCATATGATGCAGTCTAGCAAAAACTTCCTGCTCCTTTTCGTCTTTGTCTCGCTGATATTGTTCTGCATTTCGCATTACCGTAATAACACCTTCTCTCTTATTTTTCTTAATCTGTTTGATTTCTTTCTGCTTGGCCTCTTTACGCCATAACCGAAAGGAATCAAACATGGCCGGCCTAGCCTTCTTTTTAAACAATTTAGCTTCAAGATTATCTAATATTGCAGTTTCAAAACTACCATGTGATGGCCAACTAAGAACACCATCATTTTTAGTGTAACGAATCCAATATTCATTATGTACTCCGTGGCGACTATAGAGCTCATAAATTGGAGTTCCAACCGGAGGTATCGGACATGAATCCTCCAGTCGGGAATCCGTGCTGCAACATTTAAGGAAACCAAACAAAGTACTACGGCCAGGCATCGTGCACACTAACCGAGTTTACAAACTTCAAGGGCTATCGAATTACGATGTCCTCGCACAAAAAATGCAAGACCCTCGGTTTTTGGCAATTGCAATTGTCAAATAAAACCCAACAACTAAGAACCAACAACTAAGAACCACGAATGCAATGGAACCATGCAAGCAACCAGGTTTAACCAAGTTACAAAAAAAATACAAAGTAACCGTCCCAAAAAGGAACTGCAAAACCATGGACTCTGGGAGCGACCCACAAATACTTAACTGAAAGAGCAATGGCGTCACCAGGAAGGCCCGTCTATCGTCTCGCCGTACAAAGGACTACGCCAGGCGCCAAAACAGGTCGACAGTCAGGGCATCAGTCCGTCGCACCCGTCAGGATGCGGGAATCTTCGCGGGAAAAGTCTTCGGACCACTTATTTCGACAACTGGATCGATGAAGCGGGGTGCACCTTCCCTCGGAGATTTCACACGAAGTTCCTCACGATCGTTGGGCTTTGGACCGGTACCGCTGATGTCGCCCTACGTTGGGCGCCAACTGAAGGACTGGGCTATTCTAATGCCCAGCGGTGCCAGGGGACAACACCTGAAACCTTCGTGGGTTACCTGTTCCGGCGTACAAAACACAGAGACACGGGACACTTCCTGCGGCGTCAAAGATAAGCATTTATTTACTGCAGGGATACAGAAATCGCAAGAAGTACACAACGTGTAGGTTCTGAGAGACTGCTTCGAATTGTAAAAGTGGATCGCTCCTTTTATACACATTTTCGTCATTGAACAACATGACAAACAAAAGGTTACAATTCAGTTCCCACAGTAAACTTCAAAGGGTCGCACTCATGTTCTCAGAAGCCCGGAACATAATTACAGCAGCATTGCCGGTTCCCAACTGTAAAAGCACATTATCCCCACATTAAGCACATTCCATTCTAACTGTAAACGAATTAGGAGAAGGGACAGGAACAGATGCAAAGGAAAAACAAGGATGCACAACAGATTGGAAAAGAGTGTAGAGAGCAATATCGGAAACTTGATTGCAGGATCAAAGGACTCGTGCCTAATGCATGCACGACTGAAACAATAAACTAGCACGGCAAGATGAGCCTCGAGCGGAGCCATCTGCCCTTGCCGTGTCATCCCCCTCATCATAAAGACACCTTCAAAGGAACATGTGTCCTCCGCGAAAGCTTGAGAATCCCAGGGTCACGAAGCGGACAGTGTCCGTTCGCTGACTACTTGAGGGCAAGAGACAAAATGGATGCCGTATCTAAAATGGAACCCGAGGGTTCAGATGGACATACTCAGGAATGAGACGAACCGTACATAGTAGTGTAGCGAAAACGCGTACACCCACTAAACTCGTCATTTGCGGTTCGTAGATACCAAACTCGTCCATATTCGAACAACCCAAAAAAATGTCATTACGATTCTCACGGAACCTCACCAAGCTTTCCAGATGTACTGAATGACCTGTTGTAAAAGATGCGGATAACAGGTCCAATCAAAGAGGACTGCTAATTGGCCCTCGTACTTGGTCCCCAATAATTGTTTTTAGCATTAGTCAGGGATATAATGTACCAAGCCCTGGTGTAAACTTTGACTAATGTTCACTGAGGAAGGAAAGCTTACAAATATGATGCTAGAACTTTTCACGTACCTCTCCCACACTTAGACAATACAATCAAAGAGGACTATGTCTACATTTGGACATATAGGGGCACATAATCAAGGACTGGTGATAACTAACGCTAACCTAGGTTAGTGCTAGTTTTTCTATCGCCGTCTATCGCCTGTTTCTTCCACCCTGTTATCGCTCTATAATCAACACGGCGCTAACAGGTGATAGCTTCTGTGAAAACTGCCGCTAACCGCTGCGAGATGGCGATAGGAAAGCCGGCGATAGCAGACAGAAACAAGCGATAAGCTTTTACCGATAAAACAACGCACGCTAACCCGCAAGTGTGGACTTTGAAAAAATTGCTTATCAGTCCACCTACAATAGAAAAGATGTACAATTACAGTTAAATGCAGATTTGAGCATCCAGGGGCAAGTGCAGCACACATCAACAACCCCCCTCAATCCCCTTAACATCCAGGATTACCATGATGAGATCCTGGATGCCCCGCTGGACTTGCGCCTGTGACGTCTGTGCAGTACCCGCTGTCTTCTTCGTCGCTGCCTCGGGGGTGGTCCTGCGGGGGTGGCATTGGCAGTGGTTGTTGTTGCCTTCGTGGGACCCCTAAACTGCATGATCACCACCTCCATGGCGTCTGTGGCTCTTCTGATGCAGCTCTGGCCTAGTCTTTCCTATGTAGCTCCATTCATCACCAGTTTAAGTCATGTTTTTATCTGGTGTTAAATTCGTGGTGCTAACGGGGCTTAGCGTGACTTTTCTTGTCACTTAGCGGGTCTGGGTCATCATTGATAATAGTGCGATGTTGTGTTAGCGACTTTTTCCGTGAAGTTTTGGGAAGGAACGCCTACTTTGCATGTCATTAGCGATAAATATCGCTGGCATGCAAGGCGATAAAAAATCCGGCTGCTATTGCCGGAAAGATGTCGCTAACGCCTGTTAGCGGCAACTTGATAATAGCGCGGGGAAAAAAAACACATTGGCGGCACAAAAGTGCTGCTAAAGCGGCGATAACTCGCTTGATAATATGCCCCCACAGAGGTTTGTTTATATCCCCTTGCGCCGCCGGTATGTCATTTTTTCCCACATTAAAAGTGTCACAATGGCCCATTTAAACCACAGTTGGACCACACCTTCTTGCTGCTCCCACAGCATGCGACTAAGCACAGATCCAACAGAGACATAGCAGGAACAATTTCAAGACTCATGCTTTTGCCTTATCCACTGAGATGGGGAGAAAAGATGAAAACATTTGTCACAGCATTTTGCTAGAATGTAATGATTCTCTGCACATTTTTTATTTTTGCAGTAGGATTTGCTCAGCAGTTTGAATTCACAGACTCTTGGTGTGTAAGCATAGAATATCTCAGATCTGTGAGGTCTGATCCAGTACATTCTGTTTGACCTGTGGGAAACCTTGGTATTCTGAATTCAGAGCCAGAAAATCTCTCTAACTGGGAATAGGTTGGCTCTAAGGTTTGCTCTGCTGCCTGTCGGCTCTTTTTTATCTGAGGGAAGGATAAATAGTGTAAATCCTGGGCTTGTGAGTCTGTGTAACTGTGGTGCTGTGTGACTCCCTGTGAGGCAGGAATAGGAGGACGAAGATGGCTTGTAGATGTCTAGAGTGCTCCTTCACTGCACCTTGCAGGAGACTGTGAAACAAATACAATGTTCTTCTGGGGGATTTTAACAATTGTGGCACTTGCATTTAGGGTTATGTAATTCATCCATGACATTGGTAGACAAGCATTGTTTCCTGATCAAAAGGTGTGTGTCGAGGTTTGATTGGCCATAGGCGTAATAATATGCTGGAACATTATGTTTGAACACAAGATAGTTTTCTAACCAACTGCTTGATACAGTCTGTGTCTTCTTTGGGGTTTTTAGTACCCAATTCCTAAATCAGAATCACCAGTGCCAGGCTTTGTTAATACTCTCTTTTTTAGACATCTAAGGATCTGTAATATGTGCGTGGTCGTTCTTCACAGGTATAGGGCATGATAGAACCTTCAGTGGAACTTTGTTTCCCAACAGACTGAGGAAATAGTCCTGCAAGTCTTAGATAGCATTGAAATGTAATATGATATGAACACCAAGGATTGATATGTGTCATTCTTCCTCGGCCTTCGAAGGATTCTTATTAGGCAGTTGTAATTGAAGTCTACCTTGCCCTTGGTTGTACCAAATTACTTAAGAAAATTGATTGAACTTTTTGAACCTGGGGGACTCATACAATATTTTGTATGAGATGAACCACTATAGTCTTCAATTATTGTTTTGGAAAATGGCCCTGATCTTGTAAAAAATGCTGCCAAGTAAATTCAATACAAAAGGAGCTACATACAACTTGATGGATAGTGCTTGAGTATTTGCTAGCAGATTGAGGGAAATGATACCAGGATATAATAGCCAACATATTGTCAGACAGTCAGACTAAATTCTAAATATATTTTGCAAAAATCTTTCTCCTTCTGAGTTATACAAAAGAAAACCTATACCCATATGATATTACTGTTGTTAATGATATTTAAGACACAATATTTCCGTCAGATGATATTTTTTCAAATGATATTCTAATATGCAAAGGTTTGCTTTTTGGGCCTTTCAGATCTAGTTATGTAATTCGGAACGTGAAGCCCACAGAGCAGAATGCATACCCTGACATCCCAGTGGATGTTTTTGGACAATGCCTAGGTTAGACTCGGGCAGGGGTTCATAATGAGAGATCTCATTACTCCAGGCATTTATTTATCTGCTCTATTGAGCTTTTACTTTACTCCCCATCTGTGGTTTTGAGCTCGGCATTCAGGTATCATACAATAATAGAAGCCCCAGTCTTTTTTTTATCTATCGTCGCATATTAAGTTTGGAGATAAGAATAATAAATGATGGAATGTTTATTAATGATCATAAATGGTAGGCCTGAGGGATTTCTTTTTCTGGTGTAAACTTCCGTATTTATGAGGGTTTGCGTAAGCGAAATAAGCTAAAGTTTTTACATAATATAAACTTCTGTGTTACTTTTGAGTGAGGGAGACTGGCTTGAGTACATAGTTCCTTGCCAAGAGACTTGTTCTCTTCCAACAAGACATGTTCTTCTTCAACCAGTCTTTTGCCAGTATCTTACATGATTATTTGGTGTAAATTATATCCTCACTGAGAAAAGTTCAAATGTAGTGAGATGTATTTCACATAATACATGGAATTTGACAGAAAATATGAATACTTCACAAAAAATATCACAAATCTTGGACCCCACAAATTGCTTTTTGCCAAAGATACAAATTAGTATTTAGGACTGGATCAAAGTTTAGGCTATCTCACTGAACACATGCCATGCACATCAGAATGTCAACAGCTATAATTGTTTATTACTTACAAGTGCATTTTCCCTCTTAATTGTGAGAATCAACATTGCTGTGTCAGAGCTTGTTTACCACCAGCTTGGAAACATGAGCATGGCCATCTGTTGTAGGCCTCTTCAGATTGGTTCAAGTAGCATCTTGGAACCTGTGATGTGTATAGCATAAGCTCTACATTGCAAATTGCCTGTTTGCCACTTTTTATCAGATGTGTTTCGGAGCTACATAAGTCAACATCCATGTAGAAAATCACCCTTGAAGCTAATCTAAAATCCCCATATGTGTGTCATATCCAACACTGGATTTTGGAAATCCCCTTGTATTTAAACAGTGGCAAAATTGAGGGCCTCATTCACAAAAGACCTCTGCATTCATGACGGGGGCCCCGCAATCGTGTGAGAGTCTACGACTAGGGGCGGAATCTCCACAATGAGAATTCTCATTGTGGAGATTCCGCCCCAAGTACAGAGACTCCCCCACAACTGCAGGACCTCCCCCACGAGTTCGGATGCCCTTTGTGAATCAGGCCCTCAGGCTTTTTTATTTGTAAAACAAATTGTGAGACATCATGGTATGAAAATTTTCAATCACCGCTTGAATACATTTTGTGGTTAAGGGTATCAACATACAACTTTCCAGTGGTGGTGCCTCCATAAGAGCGGAGGAGCGTCGCCCCTATGCTGGAAGTGAAGAAAACATGAAAAATAATATGGTAATAAAACAAATGTATTACAATTTATTTTTAATTCTGGCAGCAGCCGAGTCTGTGAGGGCAGGGCCAGTGGCAAGGAAGAACAGTATGCACTTCAATTTAAGGTACTCATGTCATCTTGGCTGGCTGTCTTGTGACAGCCAGCCTGACATGCACACTTTAAACACTCCGACCCAAGCTGTCTAAGACAGCTGGGTTGAAAACAAGCACAGGCTTCCAGGGTCTGAATGAGCGTCGAGCCAGTGCGTTGAGCATGAGAGCAGCACCAGGATTGGTAGAGGGGAGCTGGACAAGGCTTTCAGCTCTTTTGTGGACACTTGTGTGCTATAGAGACACTGTTGGTGACTATCGATGAGACAACATCATTCACCGTGCATAGAGCCCTGAGAGGGATGCCTCCCAGGAATCACCTGATAAACCCTGTGTGTTAAAGGGTTGCTATTTCTGATCTAATTAAGAGAAACCACATTTTCAAAATAACTGCCGGAAACAGTGGCAGACCACATATACAAAGTGATCGAAGGCCAGGCTATACCTAAAATTTTGGTAAGCTGAACAAGGGCCCGTGATCAAAGTCACACTGTCATAATAAGCCAGGGTGGTTTCGAACACAGTAAATACTATCTCAAATGTAAGACATGAAAGCCACAGCATGATGGTGGCTGCATACTCTGGTGAGAACGAGAGACAAGCTCATTTGAACCCTTTTTTTCCCCCTCAGGTTCGAAAGGTCACAACCCGAATGCCTATTGATTGTACATTTTTATTCTGATACTTATACAATCCCATTTTGCACATTCTCTCCACAGAAGCCGAAGAAATGACTTGCCAACAGGGACGCCTGTTGTTTTGCCGGAGAGGGAGAGAGGGACCGCAACCCCCAGCTTGCCTTGCGGCCTCTATGCCGCTGATGTCACGCAGCCTGCATACGTGCCAGGAAGCGCTTAAAACCACATTGGTGCTGCTGGACAGCCGTTGTTTTGCCGGAGGGGGAAATAGGGACCGCAACCCCCAACTTGCCTTGTGGCCTCTTCGCCGCCGACGTCATGTAGCCTGCATGTGCGCCAGGAGGTGCTAAAAAAGACCTTGTGACTCCCGCAGCGTGGTGCGCCTGTTATTTTGCCACAGGGGGAGAGAGGGACCGCAACCCACAGCTTGCCTTGCGGCCTCTACGCCGCCGATGTCACGCAGATTGCACGCACTCCAGGAGGTGCTTAAAACCACCATGTGGCTCCCGCAGTGTGGTACGCTTGTTGTTTTGCCGGACGCGGGGAGAGGGACCACAACCGCCAGCTTACCATGCGACCTCTAAGCCGCTGACGTCACACAGCCTGCACCCATGCCAGGAGGCGCTTAAAACCACCTTGGGTCTCCCGCAGAACAGGACGCCTGTTGCGTTGCCAGAGGGGGAGAGAGGGACTGCAACACCCAGCTTGCCTTACGGCCTTTATGCTGCCGACGTTACACCAGGAGGTTCTTAAAAACACCTTTTGGCTCCCGCAGCACGGGAAGCCTGTTATTTTGCCAGTTGGGCGAGACAGGGACTGCAACCCCCAGCTTGACTTGTGGCCTCTATGCTGCCAACGTCACACAGCCTGCACGCACTCCAGGATGTGCTTAACACCACCTTGTGGCTCCCGCAGCGCGGTGTGCCGTTGTTTTGCCGGAGGGGGAGAGAGGGACTGCAACCCACAGCTTGCCTTGTGGCCTCTTCGCCGCTGACGTCACGCAGCCTGCACCCACGTCAGGAAGCACTTAAAACCACCTTGGTGCTCCCGCAGCTCTGGACGCCCGTTGTTTTGCCGGAGGGGGAGAGAGGGACCACAACCCCACATTGCCTTACAGCCTTCACACTGCCAAAATCACGCAGCGTGCATGCTTGCCAGAAGGCGCTTAAAACCACCTTGGGGCTCCCGCAGCGCTGGATGGTCATTGTGTTGCCAGAGGGGGATAGAGGGACCGCAACCCTCAGCTTGCCTTACGGCCTCTACGCTGCCGACATCACACAGCCTGCATGTGCACCAGGAGGTGCTTAAAAACACCTTGGGGCTCCCCCAGCGGCTGGAAGCCCATTGATTTGCCGGAGGGGGAGAGAGGGACCGCCAGCCCCAGCTTGACTTGCGGCCTATATGCCGCCCACGTCACACAGCCTGCATGCAAGTCAGGAAGCACTTAAAACCACCTTGGGACTCCCGCAGCACGGGAAGCCCGTTTTTTGCTGGTAGGGTAGAGAGGGACCGCAACCCCAACTTGCCTTATGGCCTCTACGCCACCGAAATCATGCAACCTGCACACGTGCCAGAAGGCGCTTAAAACCACCTTTGGGCTCCCGCAGCATGGGACGTGCGCTGGCGTGCCCGGGCCATGCCTGGCAAAGCACAGGCCAGGGTCGGGCCCCTATGTGCCCGTCCGAGACCAGAGGAGGCCCGGCTGGGCCAGGTCTAATGACCCTGTGTTTTGGACATAAAGATTAAGGTACTGTCACCTTTAATACATTCTACTCTGAAGTTATCTATTTATTTCTGTTGCCTATTGCAAGGCCTCAACTATTAAAGAGAAGTATGCTCCACTCTGTGGCTCACCCTAAGATCTAGTACTCTACTGTTGGATACAGGCCTGGTCTGTCCACCTCTTCTCTTGTTAAGAGCAGTTAACTTCAAAGCTACCAATCATGGTCAAAAGAAAAACAACAGTTGGAGGAGCGGGGGGAACAACACTGTGACTATTAATTCGTTTTTAACTATGGTGGCCAGTGTCATATCAAAGGAGATAGACCTGACTGAAAGGAGGCTCTCACTGGCAAAAGGTAAATCCATCTCCGCTGAGACGGCTATGACACTTGTGGGGGATGACTTACCTAGCCCCCCTACTAAGAGGAAGAAAACAGGCTGCAAACGACCCCCGTAACCCCCCACCCAAAAGGCCCTCAATGCCAGCCAGTTCTGATTTAGAACATTTCATTGACTTACTTTTACCAAGACTGGAGTCTATATTTGATACCCTTTTAGCGCAGATAAGGAAAAAATTGGAGGGTCTGGATGCAAGACTTGATACTGTTCTTCCGATAATACCCAGTCATCCCATTGCAAAGGAGTCCGTGGGAGGCAGGTACTTTGGCCCTGCTAGGCCTACCAAGTCGCAAGTGTTTTATGGAGGGCCGCCAAATGCAGACACAGTGGGCCCACTAGTAGTGCCTGGCTGCTCTTCTCCGGTTCCCCTTAAACTACAAAACACTCAAATCATTCAAAACATTGGGCACCACGAACAAAAGGCAAAAAAAGGGGCCAGGACCTTAAGCGCGACTTGTAATCCAGCTTATGTGGTGCAGGCGGGGGAGACGGCTCAGGTAGTCCTACCTCGAGGGGCATCACTATCAAGGGGGCGTGTACCCAATATGTCTGTCTCAATTAATCCTACAAATCTCCCAGCCAACAGTCATGGGAACATTGATTTACCCCCGGAAGCAGCATCTTTGGCTATAGCCTTAGTGGGAGTCCCTCCGATCACATAGGGGAGCAAGGAATCTACATTGGATTTGGTACATAAGGTTACTCACTGGTGTAATGTGAATATTGTGAACGCCCATCAGATATCCCTGGACATTATTATGGCTAGAAGAGTGGGCTGGGTGGGTTGCAGGGTGGGGAAAAACGTTGAGGGGGTCAGTGTGATAGTCAACATGAGACATCCTATCCAAGTAATGTGCTGACAGATTGTGAGCTTAGGGGTAGCTCTAAAACAATGATTAGGATTGCCCCCTTCAGTACTTTTACCCCCCTGCTAATCTTTTTGCCTCAAAAAGCCCTTGGCTTCAGGTACCTAGCACGTCTAAGCCAACCCAGTTTTGTAATCCTGGATTGTTCCA
Source organism: Triturus cristatus (assembly GCF_964204655.1). Classification (NCBI taxonomy): domain Eukaryota; kingdom Metazoa; phylum Chordata; class Amphibia; order Caudata; family Salamandridae; genus Triturus; species Triturus cristatus. The sequence continues at coordinate 595,018,301 of NC_140592.1, read as the reverse complement.
ACCTTTAGCCAATAGATTGAAATCCTTGCGAAGCTTGCAGGGGCTTGATGGAGCAGATTGCCAATCATCATCCGAGGTCGAGCCACAGGGGGCAAGATCACAGGACTCGGCTGCCAATACCACTCCCTTATCTGGGAAATTAGAAACTGCTCCACCACTTAGCCCAGTTACTTGTCCAGCAACTACTAGTGTCCCACTCCCTAGGCCAGTCCTTACTGGAACCTGTAACGCTCTTTTTCCATGGAAACCAGAGCCAGCTCCCCTCTTTAATATAGTATCTTGTAGGGTAGACCCTGCCTGTCTGAGGATACTCTCGAGGTATATCGCAGGCCTGGGGACAAAGAGAGATGTTGCTCTTTTGCGGAGGACTCTTTTGGGCTGTCAATTGATTGCCCTACAAGAGACATGGGATACTGGTGAGAGTTTTTATCTGGACTGGTTTACCTCATTTGTGAAGCATGCAATTCCTTTGATGTCGGGACGTGCTAGGGGAGGTCTTCTTTTATTGGTCTCTCTTGATTTAGGTTGCAAGATGAGCTGATTAGAGTGTTATTCTCCCCATATGTTAGCAGTAGAGCTATGTTTTTAAGAATCGTTATAAGAAGTACATTTCTATAATTCTTTCACCAGATCCTCCGTGAAAGAACACTTAGCTGGCCTTGAAAGTTTCTTTGACACTTACAGAAAAAGTAAATGTACTTATTTTGAGATCCCAATTTTGGTCGACTTTAATACCCATCAGTGCAACCTTAACTGCATTCCAACTAAGGCTTATGGTGATTCTTTACCTTTAACCATACATTTTGAACATAAAGAGTCAGGCACACTCATAGAAGTGCTTCCCTCAGCAAACAATTTGTATTGTTTAAAGCAAACGGGGGTGAACACTCCTATCCCCACCTTTACTGGCAGGGGATGCTCTAGTATCATTGATTTTGTAATGATCTCTGCATCCTTGGCTCCTGCAGTCTATAATTTGAGTGCTTCCAGGACAAACTATAGTGACCATAACCCCCTTATAATCAATCTATTGTACTCATCTGCCTTTTACAAAGTAGAGAGTAGGGCTATCTCCAATTCTGATATCAGCACCAAAGAGTAATCACATAGACTGAAGTGGACGAAGGTGGACCAAAAGGTTCTTAGATAACCTGTATGTGGAGTGTGCAGTTGGGGTCTTAGTATGCATGGACATCAATGTGCAGGATAGAGCTGTACTAGACACTTTTGGAACACTGATTAACGAGATAGGTACCAACCTAACTGTCCCATGCAGGGGCGAGGGACCTAAAGTGAAGAGGTGGTCTGACGGCACCTGTTCTACTGCCTACAGGAAGTTACTGTTGGCTCTTAAACAAAACCCAAGAGACAAGAGTGAGATCAGGGCCTGCAGGGGGTTCTATAAGCATGCAATCCAGGAGAGGAAGAAAGTCATTAGGGAAAAGGCCTGGGTGGATCTTGGCCAAGCAAGTACACTCTCAGATAGTAACAAGTTCTGGGCAGTGGTTAATAGCCCATTTTTTTCGGAGACTGTAAATGCTAGCACAGATTGCATCGTAGCCCAAGAATGATGGGTTGAGTTTTCTGGGGGCATGTAAAGTGCTGGTGATCTGGAGGGGATGGAGACACAAGGGGAGCCTAGCCTACCTTTAGCAGCACTTCATTTTAATGCTGCTGAGGTTCATAGAGCTATCCCTGCTACAGCCGGGGGAAAGGCACCGGGCCCGGATGGGGTACCAGCTGACCTGCATAAAGCAGACCCCCAGGTCTAGGCTCCAATATTGGCATGGGTCTTTAATGCAGCTAGCACATGTGGTTTTCCTCAGTCATGGGCGAAGGCTATTATAATCCCAATTTTAAAAAAGGGTTAAAGGGATGATCCTGCCTGTTATTGAGCTATTTTGCTCTTGGATTCTGCTGCTAACATCATGGAGAAGGTGATCTTGAACCGTCTATCATTGTGGTTAGCAAATTTTAACATTATTAGTGATTTACGGTATGGTTTTTTTAAGCAAAGCCGAGGGACGCTTGATCAATGCATTAATTTGAACCTGGTGATCGGGAAGTACACTATAGCAAAGAGGGGTACCTTGCATATGGGATTTATGGACTTAACATCGACTTTTGCTCGAGTCAACTGATCTAAACTGTTGCAGATCCTGGGGGAGTTGGGTATGGACCCTAGTCTGGTATCCTTTTTACATTGTACAATAATAACACCACTGCAGCGGAAAGGTTCAAGGAACATGGCAGTTTGACTGACCCCTGGGTGCTCAAGCGAGTGGTATGTGAGGGGTGTATTTTGGTCCCTCTGCTGTTTATACTTTACATAAATAAACTTGGGGACCTCCTCTCAGTCAGTACTAAAGACATCCCAAGAGCAGGGGCCAAACTGGTCACTGCACTACTGTACGTAGATGATGCTGTTTGCAAGGACTGCTGTAGGCCTCCAAAACCTTTTAAATGTTTTTATTGAATTTATCACTTGACTTAGCAACCATTTTCTCGAAATCTCATACCATGACAATGGTTAGCAAAACGGCTGCTAAGAGCAATTTCTTCTGCAGGGATGTAGAACTGTCGAAAGTATCTACCTTTCCTTATTTGGGGGTGTTGTTCGATGATCATAGGACCTGTGCTGCGCAAAGACAACTAAAAAAGAGCCTATTGGCAAGATCATTTGGGCCCGTATGGCATTTTGCCAAAAGGTTGTGGTCCAAACCAATACCTGTCCTACTCAAGGTATTTGAAGAAAAGTGTATACCTATGGTGACATATGGGTGTGATGTATGGGGCTATAAGGATGTGAGGGATATTCAGGGGGTCACAAATACATTTATGTGTGGTCTTCTTGCTCTCCCCTCAAGCACTCCTGCCTTTATTCTGGATGAAGAGCTTGGCTTGGGGTATATTTCTCACCACATCTCTGCTGTACCATTGATATGTTGGCTGAGGATCTGGTTGAGTAGTTCCACTACTCTGAATCAGTTTGTCATAGTAGATTTTATCGCCCTTGAGGGGGCCGTTCGTATTCCGTGGCTAACATACATTAGGGAGCAAATGATGTGGCTGGGCTGCCCTGATATGTACAGCAAACCTAGACTCTTAGGTCCGGTAGCCATTAAGGAGATTAACTTGAAGTTTTTGGCCAGACAGCAGGTGATCAGGGAGGGCCTGGAAGTAGCCACGCCTTCAGTGAGAAGTTAGGTTACCATAAGCCTGACCCCACAGTCACAGCCCTACTTGGCACTAGTCCCCAACGTGCAACATTGCTTTGTTTTAAATAGATTTTGTCTGAATAAGGTATCCTGGATTTTAGCCTTTCCCAAGGGGTATTCATTGCCAGGTACCCTAAAGCTCTGTCCTTGTGAAAATGTTTCGGAACACAATACCTTGCATTTTCTTTTATTTTGTGAATTTTATGTCCCCTTCCACAAAAAATGTATAGTGCTGTTATTTAGAGAGGCCCACTTTGTTCAAGTAAGGACTGCATTACTAATTTTTCAAATGCTATCCACCCCTGTGGTGTGCTTTGGGGTCGCAAGCTTCTGTTAGGGGCTATGAGATTCAGGAAGAAGATGTCTCTGCAGTAGCTACGTAGCATTTATTTAAGCATGGTTACAACACAAGGGGCCATATGTAGGAAGCCAAATACCGGTCGGTAATGGCCGAAATTCGGTAAATATCCTGTTACCGACCGGTATTGAGGCACTTGGGATGTAGGTGGCTGATTTCTGGATTCGGTATTTACCGAATCGGAATTTTAAGAAATCGGTAAAATACCGATTCGGTAAATACCGAATCCAGAAATGCTATGTTGGGGACACTCAAGTGAGTGCATAATTGGTGTCTGGATTCGTTATTTACCACCAACTACAAGTTGATGGTAAATGACGAATACCTTTAAAAAAGCACTTTTGTGCAATTTGTGAAGTGCCATGTGGCAGACATACATGCCCTTAGGGCATGTATGTGCGCCACATGTGCACACATGCACGAATCAGGGGTGCAACAGGGTGTCAATGTGACACCCTGCCACCCATGATAATGCCTCCCCTATCACCAATTCGGTATTTACCAAATCGGTAATAGTAACTGGCTTCCCCTTCATTCCTATGGGCCTCCAGGCCCATAGGAATCAATGGGAAGGGATGCATTATTACCGATTCGGTAAATACCGATTCATAAATACCGATATTTACCGAATCGGTAATGATTACCGATTAATTACCTACATACCATTTACCGATTCATAAATACCGAATCAGTAAAATTCGGTATTTATGCTACCTACATATGGCCCCATATGTTTATCTGAACACTTTTTCAACGCCTAATTAAGGTTTTTTTTATTAAGCATCTATTTTTATGGGATTTTATTTGCTGTATTTTTATTCATGTATTGATACCTGCTGTCTGATTTTTTACAAGGGGTTTTAATTCTATTTGATTAAGTGATTAATTGTAGTATATACAATATGCGCATGATGGTGTTTTCCATGATGGACAAGTGCACTTTCCCTCTCCTAATGTATTGATTGTTTTCTAAAGTTTTTTCAAATGCTTTTAGCTGTCTGCTTTTATGGCTTTTAGTGGTCGAATAAAGTATTTTTGACTTAACTTGACTTGCCAATAATGGCCCCAGCCTGCTTTAGTCCCAGGCGTTCTAGCTGTCCCAGCTGTGGGTTGTGTTGTGGTTACTGATGCTTCTTTGTTTGTGTCTGCATGCTTAGATGTTTGCTTTATCACAAGTCACAACATATTTTGCTGTCTGGTTCTTACCTAATGCATACAAGCGTATTTACATTATGGTTACAAAAAGATCTGTGCTGTATCTGTGGATGTGAATGTATACTGCATGAACCTAGATACAAAACAACAGATCGCTGCACGCAGTACTGGGGCCAATAGAAGGTGTGGAGGGCTGTGTAGGTTTGACTGAGACGGGCAAAGTGTCACGGTTTATGATAAGAGACCGGGGCAGACAAGGAAGAGTACAAGTAGAGGGGTGAGTCTGGAGGAGGGGAGCACAATGGGCAAAATATCATGTTTATTTTAATCATAATTTCATTTAACTCATTGACAAGCTCTATGAGAAACTTGCAGTGCCTTCAGCCTCCACCTCAGAGCTCTTAATCGTTGCCCATTATAAACACTGTTTAAACCAGACCATGATTGAAAGTTTTGGCATAGAGCCTGTTGGACTTGGCCCTTCTGGCAGGTTCACCCCTGAACTTTTTTTTGCTTTTTACTGGTGACTTGGTGTGGTGATTTTTAGTTTCTGCGCACTTTCCCTGTGTCCCAGAGGAAAGTGCGTGCGCATTCTGAGTGCATGTGGTGAGATAGGCCTGTCCTCCCATAGGAATGCATGGGGAATGTATGTGTCCCTAGTAGTTCCTGATGCGTGGGGTGTGCAGGCCCGAGTTTGGTATGTGTGGACTCGTGTGATTGAATGCTGCGCGATGATGTGTGAGGCGTGCATGTACCTAGTGTGGAAGTGCCACTTCTAGAAGTGGGCACTTCAGTGTGCAGTATGAAATGTGTGCCTTGTCTGGCGATTGGCTGGTTGAGGTCATGTGACGGGCTAGGGAAATCCCCAGAGTCAGGATGAGTCACCCAGTGGTGAATGGGGAGATCAGCAGCTAGATGGGTGGGAGGAGTACACCTGGGTCCTGAATAGGGCAGGGTTTTCCCCACACAATGCTGGCTCCGCCCCCTGTGGTGCGACTGATGACTCTGGCCTGTCCACTGAATAGGGAGAGGGGCTGAGCAAAACAAAGTGCTCAGGAACCAGTTGTAACTGGTTCGCCCATTCCCTGCACCTTGAGGCAAAGGGTTTTACAGTATAAAAATGGGGCTGTGTCCCCACAGAAGTTCTTCTCTTCCAGGATCCTGAGGGGGGCTGCTGCTGCTGGAGGCCAGGAGGAAACGCCACTTGGGACTGCCTTCCTGCCCTGGAGGACCCAGTGAGCTGCCTGTCTGCTCGTGCCAAGCTACCAAGGGGGTGAGCAGGGGTTATCTTTGGCGTGTAACTTCCTTGCCCTGACTAGAGTGGTGGTTTCTGCCTGACTTTGGCGCAAGCCTTAGTCAACCAGAAATCCCATTTCTAACAGAGCCCTAGGGCATCGCAGTTTTTTTTAACAGTGCCTGTCAGTGGGTTAAATATTCACCCCACCACTTTTGTTTGCCGCTGGAGGTCACTGCAATTTTCCACGGTTCAGAAATGTATGCTCTTCCTATGTCAATATTATTGTATTGGGATCTATGCAGGCCTCCCAAAGAATAAGTTACATAGTATGAAGATAAAGCAGATGTAAGGGGGTCAATGAGAATAACCCAGCTCTAAATCCACTTCACTGGCCCTCAGTGGATTCCAAGTTTAAATGCAATTGCTCTAGCTTGTGCACACTGGGCCTCATTTACAAGGTTTTAGCGTAGGGCAGCACCACAAGGACTCTTGTTACGCTGTCCTGCATCAAAAGGAAAGGGCAGGAATGCACCATATCTATGCGATATGGAGCATTTCTGTCCTTTTCCACTGCGCTGGTGCACAATGGGCTGTCATGCGCCAACACAGGCATGATTGGGCCCTAGTGCAACAGTGTCTGCGTTGTGGGGGTGATTGCTTTTGCGCAAGAAGGGACAACTTCCTGCACAAAAACAATTACGAGAGGTATTTTCCTCTTTCTATGTGTGCTGGAGAATGCAGCACACATTGAAAGAGGAAAAATGAGGAGAAATAAGGATATTTCTCCTTGTTGCACTTCCTTAATGCCACCCCTGGGGTGGTGTTATTATTTGAGGCATTTCCAGGTTTAAGATTTCACGTAAATGTGGGAATGCTTCAGATTCCATGGGTGTTGCGTGGGAACACCTACACCAACACCCATGGAATGCCCATTTCATGCAGCGTTGTGCTTGAAAGGGGCAAATATTTACAAGCCCATGAAAAGCCATGTAAAGTAGCTTTGCGAGGCCTTGTAATATGCAGTGGCACATTGCGCTACCGGAACGTCTAAAAGGGATGCTTCGGCCGTGCAAAGGTGCCGCTAGAGGCCTCGTAAATGAGCCCCAAAGCATTTTGTATGAAAGCTCTTGCATACTAGTAAATGTTGGCCATACAATACATTCTTACCTATAACCTTTGGTCAGCATTCTGTCATCTTATCCCACAGTTGCCCTTCAACTTGGAGAAACAAGGCAGGAGAACACTGGTATCTTTATTCCCTAAACTGTCCAACTACCTGGACACTGAATACAAGACTTAACCAAACTACCTCTGTTCCAAAACTGTTCACAAGAACCTTCAGCTGAAACAAGCAGATAACCTATCATTTCCCTTGTATATTGTTTTCACTTTCGCTCATTTCTCCCTGGCTGGATGCATCCAAGAGTAGGGCTCCAGAATGAAAATAGAAAAAACATATTTGGCTAAGAATTCGCCACATAAGACAAGGCATTATTTAATAACAATCTCTTGTTATCCACAAGCGGCCTTTAAAAAGCTGACAGCGATACCCTAGAACTCCCCATGAACCTCAAACTCATTAATTCACCCTCATAACAGTCACATTGGGATGCCATTTAATCTTTCTTCGTCCGTCAAGTCATAGCCTCAACAGTGTCTTAAAGTAATTTTTCCTACAAAAACAAACCCCCTTGGTTTACAACCTCCAGGAATTTCACTAATATAGCACCATGACCTGAGATTTGAGTCTCCCATTTTATTTCAGTCTAGTTTGATAATATCCGCACAACAACAGCCAACATTGGGACGTATTTACAAGAGGATATTACCACCAGAACATCACTTTTAATGACAATCCGGTGGCGATATCCCCTTATCCTCATTTACAAAGCTGCGTTAAGCCACTTAACGTAGCTAAACGCCACCTTGTTAATAACGCCCCTTTTCATGTCTCACTCAGCATGCAATGGGCATGCAATGGGTGTTGCAGTGGGTGTTCCACCACAACACCCATTGCTTTTGACGTTGCAACATATTATTGGGTGGGATGGGGCAGCGCCAAAAACTAAAGCCAGGTAAAACCTGGCCTTAGAATGGTTATACGAGGAGAAATCATTAATTTCTCCTCATGTTTTGATCTTTCTATGCATGCTACATTACCGCTACAATATACCCCAATGTTTCTTGGTCATTCCTTTTCCCACAGAGTGGATGAAAGTAATATTCCTCTGCTTGATACCTTCTCTTCAGATTATTACCATTCACATTCTTTATTAATATTTGAAACCTTATATTCTTTCCATCTATAGGCATATTTTCAACATTTTGTCTGTGGCTATAATGATGAATTATATTTATATGCATACTGAAGTATATTCGAAGCTTCGGAGCTTCAGATTATTTTATCAAACGTCTTTTGTGAAATCAGCAACTCAGTTGGCCTTATCACTTCCACAAAATGCATTGGTTACCAGTAGCTAAGACGATTCCTTTCAAATCTCTTTGTATTTTTTCACAGGGCCTTTCACGGGACAGGCCCTGTCTAACTGCGAGATAGGTTTACTAGGTACCGCCCTGGCAGGCTCCTGTGTTTTGCAGAAACCAGATTTTTAACACAACAAACATGTAGACTCTCTTGGGTGGGTGGCAGTGTGTTCTCAATTCAAACAGAACATTATGGAACAGCCTACCTATCTCTGTGTGAAAGACCATGGACCCTGGTCAGTGTAGGAGTCTGTCAAAACCTGGCATTTTACTTTGTAATCGCTGTTGAGCTTGGATGCCATTCTGTTAAGTCTCAGTGGCAGAATGCCTTCCAGGCAACTGTGTGCTTTAGAAATGAAATAGTAATAATAATAATAATAATAATCATAAGCATGGCTTCCACAGGAAATCTCTGTCATTTACACGAAAGTCCATTTTTTTTTACTCACTGCAATGATGTAGCAACAGTTGATGACAAAAGGGGGTGCCTGCCACAGGGTGCCCGATTTTCCCCTGCCACCCTTTCTTCAATGGGAGCCTATGCATTCGGTCGGAACACAGGCTCCCATAGGAGTACTACCAAATCGTATCATTGGATTCAGAGACATCTTTGAAGGAGTCCAGAAACTTTAGCCGTCCTGTGCCATTTCTCTTATTAGCCCTTATCTCAGAAGGCTTGTTGTTGGACATCTTGGTTTTGCTGAGGTGTTTCAATTTCTTTGTTTTGAAACAAGTTTTCTTGCTCTGGCTCTCTAAAAGGCTCAGATATTAAGAGATTAAGAAAATGTTAGGTAGTTCCTCAGAAGGGTGTTTTCTAATGGAGATCCACACATAGTAGTGGAGTCTTTAACAGTCTTAATGGATAATCTGTTTATCCTGCTATAGTGTTGGAGGAGTATTTCGTAACTAAGAGGCAGATTTACAAACCCCTTGCGCCACTTTTGCGTCACTTTTAACATGGGAAAAGTGACGCAAAAGTGGCGCAAGGGGCTTGTAAATAAGCCCCTATATCTGTTTGATTTTCTCACTAGTCATGTGAAACATTTATGGCTAATTTAAAGTTTGCTAGGAAATTGAAAATCATTCAATTTCTGGTGGAACCTCTCATCATGAAGTAGAACATCCAGCTAATTTATCTCCACAAAAATATCCCCAAGATGAAGGAAATTCAACCAGTGCATTGTTGTCTGAATCTATGGTGTGCTCCAGAAATCAGAGGATTTTCAGTTCCCTCCACACTCTAAAGTAGACTCCTAATTCTGTCCTTTGCTTCTTTATCTTTTCAATGAGGCATTGGTTTCTCTTTATGTGGTTAGGGCATATCGACATTTTGAAGAGCGTAGGTTTGTTGATGACTTTGACATGCTAGTTGCAGAATTGTTCCAGTTCTCTTATTTGGTTACTAGCAGAAGTGGTGAGATGAGAGACAAGGACCTGGTGATTGAGGTTAATCCACTGCCTAAAATTCGTTTTTTTGTTCGCTGTTGCTGCAGTTGTTCTTATGAGGTGGTCCATAATACAGAAGATGAGGTAGGCATTGCTCCCCTTCATGGAAACATTTCCTGTTTTTGATCTAGGTGCTGGCAGGTTGAAGATTGTAATCAAGGTGAATGTAGCTGAGTGTTTCTGATCAAAGAAAAGTTGGAAAAGGTTTAGGGAAAATAGATTGTTGCAATAGGGGGCCTGTTGTGTGAGACTGAGGTGGTCAAACCAGATATTCTGATCATACAAGATGCTGAGATTTTTGTGGTTTACTCAGGGATAACATATAGAAAAGCTTCGGTGAGTGGTGTGTTATTTGGCAGAGATCTTGATAGCAACACGAGTAAGCAGGGAAGGTAGGTGATGGATAAATGAACTAAGAGTTTTCACATTTGATTATTTTATATCCTTGAACAATGGTGATCTCTAAGGTGCTCTTCAAAATAAGTGTAATGCCTAATGACTGATAAGCTTTTCTTATGAATTCATTTCCTCAGCTCATATTTGCGCAAAGGTTTTATGGTGCCAGCGTTTAGTGAGTGAAATGAAATTGGTGCGGCGCAGAACTGCCCACTCTTTGCACGTCACTAAAACCTAAATGCAAATAATACCTGACCCACAAAATGAACATCCACTGTGCACATGAGTCCTACGTGTCATAATGATTTATGCACATGTGCCTCGGCGATGTGCTTTATTGATAACGCGCTAACCAGGTGATAGATTCCAGAGATAGCCGGCGATAAATATGCAAGCGCTAAGCGCGCTTTGCGATATTTATCGCCGGCCCTTGTTAATATGCCCCTTAACGTCTGTTAAATTCCTGACTAAGACATACCTAACATGGGGGGTGGATTGTGTGGCTAAGACCACAGGCCCTGTCACCAAGGATATCGCCGTTTTCCATGGAACATCGTTGGAAAACCAGCGATGTTCCATGGAAAACATTCCTATCACTGGAATAATTATCGCCATTGCGCTATGCGTATATTAATACAGCACTGGTATGGCGATAATTATTTGCAATGGCCGGCGATAAAATTCCTCACGCTAGGGGCGGCCAGCGATAATTATCGCTGCCGCTTGTTGATATGCCCCCTCGTGATTTGCCCAGAATCACAGGATGTTGTGCCCATGGCAAGACTCGAACCTTGGGGCATATTATCAAGAAAGGACGTTAAAATTATCTCCGGTTAATGAACTTGATAATATGCCCAAGAGAATTCCAATAGAAGCCCTTATTCTGCTGTGAACATGAGCTTCTATTGGAATTCTCAAGGGCATATTATCAAGCCCATTAGCGCCGCTTTAACGTCGGCAGCTCTGTACGGACGCTACGCCATCAGAGAACAGATTCCATGACGACGTACATCAGGGTGACATTGTCAAATTTAAACAAATATGTAGCATGATGTGTCTTTTTGCAAACTATGCAAACATTTGCATTACTGCAGCAATGTGTAATAAACATTTTCGACAGGGGCTGGGGGAAGTGTGAGGGAGGGGGATTCCGCCATTTGCAAGCTAGAAATGAAAGGTAAAAAGTGTACCTTACCTATTGTGCCAAATTATCTTAGGACTGCCCTCATGATTTACCAAGAGACCTAAGCCGTCATTTTGCTTTGATGTTTATTCAGAGGCGGCTTTAAGCTGATTGCGCACAGCATTTGCAGCTGAGAGTTGTCCTGTATTTTGGTGTACCCTCAATTTCAATAAAAGTAGAATGTAGATTTGCAGCTCTTCCCACTTAACATTTTCTACACTCATAAATTAGAATGGCTCTGCGTACTTTGGGGCAGATTTACAAGCCCCTAGCGCCACTTTTGCGTCACTTTTAACATGGGAAAAGTGACACAAAAGTGGCGCAAGGCGTTTGTAAATCTGGCCCTTTGAGTCTCAGCCGTGGTTGAGTAGGTTTCTGTTTTTCAGACACGAAAATATATTTTTTGAAGGCCCTTCACCTTGAGGACGTTTCATGCCGAGCGAGCCAGCGGCGTTGAATCTTAATAACGGAGTTATTCGCATCAGGCAACACCATTCCATAGAAATAATCCAGGTCAGGACCCACCACCTTGCACCTCCAAGGAACTAATCTGAAAATCAATTCTGCATTGAAGTGAGAAACAAGATGGCGAGGAGGGATAGAGCAGAAGGGCCGTGCTGACTGCTAACACATGGAAATTCAGCACTACTTTTAGAAGCAGACTGAGCGTTTTCAAAACTGAGGTGATGCAAGCTGTGTGAATATGATAGTAACAGTGTCCCAGCAAATCAGTCTATCGGTCTTGTGAGGGAAATCCATTCACATAGTCCTATATAGGCATGCATGGTCACGCTAGCTGCAGCAAGAGACATCTCAGATGAATGTAGGACATGGGGAGTGCAGGCCTGCAACATTACTACCCTACACCAGCTTAGTGGATCAGACACAGGTTAGGGTCTTCCTTTCCATAGTTTCTAAAATAAGTTCCATATAGTTAGTATGTGTCTATATGTATGTGATATTTGTATAGCGTAAACATAGCGCTATGCAGGTTCAAAGACAAGCATAAAGTCAACAAGTGATACATGAGATAGCTGGTTACATTATTGTTATGGCACTGTGGTTTAGTGTTCTTTAAAGGGGGGGTGTCTTCAACTCTCTCCACATTAGAGCAGAGGTCCTTATGGATGCGGGGATGTTGGTCTAGATCCTAGATGCACAGATGGAAGAGGCCTGCTGCCTTGTTTTTTCTTTTTACACTGCTTAGTCTCTGGTGTGATGGGGGTATAACAGGAAACACCAAAGATGGAGAACTTGCCAGCAAGATAAGCGGTAGTGCTGGTCATGATTGCTTTGTAAATGATGCACCTGGTTTTGAATATGGTGCAGACCAGCAAGGGGAGTCACTGTAATTTTAACACAATAGGGGTGATATGATTCTGTGCTCTTTCTGCACCCCCTCTTACAATTTATGTGCCTTTCTCATTATTTCTATATCTTTTTTCCGTGCCTTTCTATTTCAATCTTTGCCCCCTCAATGTTTCAAAGTAATTTTTTTTTATAAATTGCCTCTTGGGCAAAGCAAACTTCACAATTAAAATCACTTTTAAAAATGTTATCCATGAAATAGAAAGCTTTCTGTGCTGAATAAAATATTACATACAAAAGAGCACCTTTAAAATCCAAACAGCCACTCCCAACAGATAATATAAAGTAGAAAGAAACACAAATCAGGCTTCCCCGAATTGATGCTAACTATCTTGAACACACTAATGGCCTTATTACCTCTGGTCAACGGCCCTAACACTGCGAGTATAATGCGACCACACATGGTGTGGTCGCATAGTCCCATTTCTCAATGGGAGCTTGTGCTCCAGCCGTAAACTGGCCGCAGCACAAGCTCCCATAGAGAAATGAGAGATTGTGTTCAACCCTGCACCGTGTGACAGGCACGTCAAGGTACCTGCCATACGGTGCAGGGATCAACACCCTCGGACCAAAACCGGAAGCCGCAAGGAGAAGGGGGCCCTGCTAGGGGCCCCCAAACCCACTTTCGGACAGGCTTTCCATGTTGGAAACCCTGGCACGGAAAGTCTGTGGGAAACCGAGCAATGCGATCCCAACAGCAGAAACGCCGTCCATTGGTATTACAGGCTGGTCTCCGACTGGCTGACGGGCTTGAGCCCATCGGGATCCAGCCAGAATGACCGGCCAGGTTCAATTCCTACTGTCTAGATTTTAATTAGGCGGTCAGAAGTGAAACCGACAATGAGTGTCGGAAACACTCCCACCAGAGGTTGGAGGCTTTCCGACACTCATCAGAATCGGCCCCTAAGTATGCAGTCAATTCAACTTTTCCATTGATATTTTAAAAGGTTTGGACAATTTAAAACAACATCGTAATTCTTCACCGGAGGCATTCAGTCATTTACTATCTGAATTTAATGTAATCTAAAAACAGGGATTAAAATATTACTTCTCTCCTTAATCAAATATGTACAAATGAGAATCATATGATGCAACGTAAGATAGCAGCCTTAAAGAACCTGCATTTGGAGTTGTCTGTTTCCTATTGGGTAGGGCTAGACTTACAGTTAAAAGCCAGCACTTACTTCAATCTCATCTTCAAGGACCATTGTGAGAAGTTGGCCTGGTATATGCTTTCCACTAATTAAAGTGGGCACCATGTACCAGTCCAAACAACCCTTATGGTGATTTAAGAGGTCATAGATAACCTGGAGAGCAGCCTTCAGGCTTAGTCTTGAACGAACGTTAGGCAGCTTGTTTAATCAAAATGCAACCATATAGTATTGGTTAAATGAAAGAAGAACCACACAGTAGTTATAAGAATATGTATTTATTAATATAACACTCTCTAGTATGATAAAGTATCTGCTACATGCAGATAATCACAGAGCACACAATACTGTAGCACAGAAACAATAGTAAATAGCACTAATACACAGTGGGTTCCAGGGGGAGACCAAACCATATACTTAAAAAGTGGTATAAGAACCATGACTCGAGTCAAGACAGTGTCTAGAGCACGTAGAATCGCTGGGACCCCAATGAACCACCCAAGGTGAGTAAGTAGGGACACCACAGAGGATGGGTACAGTGTGGGAACACGACCGCGTGCTCTGCACAATTCTATGGAGAAGTCGCTGTTGAAGTTATTGGGGCAGATTTACAAGCCCCCTGCACCACTAGTACGTCACTTTTTGTGATGTACTGGAGGCGCATTTCACTTCTCCATATTTACAAGGAGAGGAAAAGCCACCCTGTGTGACTTTTCCTCTCCTTGTAAATATGGCCCCTTCACACCAGCCCTTTGAATGGAAGGGGCGTTCCATGGGTGTTGGTGTGGGTGTTCCCACGCAACACCCATGGAACCAGACACATTTCCAGATTTAGGAGGAATAAGTGTCAATGCTACGCCTCCCAGGGGAGGCATAGCGAGGTGCACCGAGGAGAAATGTTTTCATTTCTCCTTTTTTTTTCCTCTTTTAAAGCGTGCTGCATTCTACAGCACGCATTGAAGGAGGAAAATGCCTGTAGTGATTGTTTTCGTGCAGGAAGGTGCCCCTTCCTGCATAAAAACAATCTCCCCATGACGCCGGTATAATTGCACCATGGTGCAAGGGTGCCTGCGCCGGCGCTTGGCTGCAGTTTGTGCGCCAGCACAGGGGTAAGCACAGGAATGCAACATATTATTGTAAATATTTCGCATTCCTGTGTTTCATAAGTGCAGCAGCGTGGCACAGCCAAAGGGCTTTCGTTGCAGCGCTGCCGCACTTCCTTGTAGATCTGCCCCTTAGT
This sequence comes from Triturus cristatus, assembly GCF_964204655.1. Taxonomy (NCBI): domain Eukaryota; kingdom Metazoa; phylum Chordata; class Amphibia; order Caudata; family Salamandridae; genus Triturus; species Triturus cristatus. The sequence continues at coordinate 595,003,065 of NC_140592.1, read as the reverse complement.
GTTTGAGGACCCTTCCCAGTGGATTACTAGGAAGCCCTTTGGATCATAGGAGGTTGAAGAGCCACCCCACCTGTGGATACTGTGATACCAGAGTTACCTATCCCAGGGAAGCCGGGCGCATAGGGCTGAAGTGGTGTCGGAAAAGGCCGTCGATCTCAATGGAGGACTTTAAGGAAATGCCACTGCTGGAAAGAAGAAAAGTGTCCGAAGGAATCCAAGGGTGTATTCTTGATGAAGGGAACCTGAAAGCAGAGGGGACAGAGTCTGGGTCACTCAGGAGTGACCAGGGGCTCAGTAGTTGAATGCCCACCGATGTCGGGTGCTTCAGGTGTGTTGATGGAGACCTTGACTCTGCAGCCACGGGGACCAGGAAAAGTTGAGTACAACCAGGAGCTGGATATGAGCTGTCCCACAAAGGATGTCGAGTGCTGAGGGGCCGGTGTCCAGCGGGAGCACCAACAAGCCTTGGCAACGGCAACACACGGAGAAGGTCAAGGAAGGTTACGGTCTGGACCAGCAAAATTCCGGAGACTCACCACAGCACAGGGAGCCAGGGAGTGCCTGGAGCAACCAGAGGAGCCCAAGAAAAGCAGAGTTGACCCTCAAGGGGACTCACAAGCAGGAGGCACAGAAGTCACCGCAAAAGGACCTCATGCGATTATACAAAATTACATCTTGCAGAGCCCTCAGTGTGAAGAGGACAGAGTTCTTTGTAGAAAATGGTGCCAGAGGTTGGGGCTTTTTATAGCCCAATGCACTTGTTTGGGAAACACCAACACGCATATGCACTTGCAAAAGTACACAGTGCACAGGGGTTCAGCTATTACAGCCCCCACAAGGGATTCTGACCTCAAACTTGGTTAGAGGATAGCTCATACCATGAGGGACATGGAACCCACCTCCTGTGTTGCTGGAGCCTTCAGAGTCCACAGGAGCTCAGGATCAGCAGACCAGTCAGTTGCATTATGGTGACTGTGAATGCAGGGGAGTGACTCCTTCACCATAATAGAGATATCTTTGGTTGTCCTTGATGCACCACAGGTCCTGCATGGAGCCTGAATGTTGCACGGGCACACACAATGCTTCAGACTGAGAGGGAGATAAAGTTGGGCCCAAACGAAGAACAGCTGAGTCCAGAGTGTCCAGACAGTCGAAGTTCAGTGGTTTCCTGATCAGAATCTTGTCCATGTCGACTCTAGGGTCCTAGAGCTAGGTAAGCCCTTTTGTACCCAAGGGAGAGGGTTGGACTGATTCAGGGGACCCTGCCAGGGGAAGGTCTGAACAATGGGGAGGTTACTCCCATGTCTTTTCTCCAGTTTCATGCCAGAGCAGAAGCCAACGGCTCCCAGGACTGGTTTGAACTGGACTATGCACAGGGAACCAAATCTGCCCCTCATGCAGACTTTCGGTCGCTGGCAAGCGCACCCACTCAGGCCTAATACACAAAATCCTGTCTGGGAGGTGAGCATACCTCCCTGTCACAGGATGCCTATTGTTCTGCCTTCTCCTGCTCGAGCTTGGTTCAGCAGCAGAAGGGCAGAAATGTGTCTCTGGTCGGCAGCAACCATTTTGGTCTGCCCGGGACTAGAAGGCTGGTACCGGGAACACCAGGGACACCACAAAGCTCTATTCTGAGGAGTGGAATCATGCCTTCCACACCCGTTACTGGTGTGGGGGTATGATTCCACAATGTTTGACACCAAACATGATAGGATTACTTTCAGACATTTTAGAGTTGGTCATCACGCGCTTGCAAAATACCACTCTATATGTCGTAAATTGCTGCAGCACTAACAACCCAGGAGAATGGACTGCGTAGGCTGCAGAGGTGTCCTGCTCATGCAGTGGCACCCTCTTACTTAGAACCAATCACCCTGCCTTCAGGATTGTTAAGGCCTGCTATAGTGGTGACATGAGTTTTAAGTGTAGTGACCCTTAGATATAGTAAACCTCTATCTTAAGTAAGAGGTGCATGCACCAACTTACACAGGCTGCAATTGCAGGCCTGTAATACCATTTTGCATGGCCTCTCATGGGTGGCATAATACATGGTTCAGCCCATGGGAGGCCTCTGGGGAACCTATTCCCTGGGTACATGGGTACCATATACTAGGGACTGACAAGGGTACCTCAGTATCCAATCTGGAGAGTACCTAAGTACATGACATAACAGTTTAGGGAGTAAGCAGATAGACTGGGGTCCTGATTAGAACATCAAGAAAAAAGTGGGGGCAGCCATAAGAAGCAGATCCTACTTTCCCACAACCAATCACTGTGTGTTTCTACATTTTATGTCTTTTAGATATGGCTGGATTTTTCCTTTAGTCTCTGGTAGAGTGAAGGACGATGTTTGGTGTCTATCTTTGTAGTCCTTAGCATCTTTTATGAATGTGAGCTCTTTGATCAAACAATTTGAAAAAATAATTCTGCATATGGTTGATATTTGCCCAATTTTCAGCAGGTGCTTAAGATCTAACACCCTGTAATAATTCTCAAATTTTCTTGCCACAGAATTGAAGTATCCACCTTCATGTAGGAACTTATTGCATGCCTTAAATACATTCAGCTACGTCCGGCTGCTTATTGCTGGTTGCTAAAATTAATCAGTTGTTTGTAATATTTAAATAGAATAAATAGACTATTCAACTGCCAGTAATCAGCTGTAAGGAACTATTTATCGCCCTCTTGGGAGTCTAAGCAAGTTTTTCCAGATGCTCATTTTAACCCTCTGAATCTGATGCATTAACTTTACATCACTTATCTCACACCCATGGAGCAGCAGGTTTACCATTTGCAGATTATAAGCCTCTTTTAGGACTGACACAGACTTATGAGCCAGTTCATGGAAGTTAAAATTGCTTTTAAAAGCAACCCCCAGATAGTTTATTCTGAAATATTTTGCAGCAGTTGGCCAGACGACCACCACTTTGGAACCTTTAGTTTCTCAGATATTTTGAGATCATTGTTATTGTTTTTTCCATGTTTACTATTATGCCATTACGGACCCCCTAGTTTACAAATTTGTTTATTGTACATTGTAGGTTAACTGGTGTCTGATCTAACAACATTGTATCATCAGCAGAGAAAAGATGGGGAACTGAAACGCCAGCCAGTATTGGTGGAAATGAGCAAACTGCACTCAGTGCTGGTGGAATATCAGAGATAAAGATAGAGAAAAACAGTGCAACCAAGATGCATGCCTATTGCAAACCATTTGTAGTCAAGGTTTTCTGGAACAAGGAACTCTTACAGCCAAGCTCCACCTGCCTCCAAGACCCTTCGTGGTGTTGGCGGATCAATTTTAAGAGGTATCTAGAAATATTCCTTTTTTGCATTTTTTCCACAACTTCTCTTTTTTTATAGTGTCAAAAGCATAAGGTAGGTCTGTGTACACCCGATAAAGAGGTTGATGCATCTTTAGAACATATTTTCGACTAATAGTTTTAGTGTGAGGCAGCCATCTGTTGTTGAGTACCCCTTCCTAAATCCTAGCTGTGTCATGGGCAGAACTTGTTGGCCAGCCATACAATCCTCCTTTGGTCAGTTGCGGCTGGCATGTAAGAGAGTAGAGGGACAGGAGGGAAACAAAATAAGTTAACAAAAAAAATACACTTACCTACGACCCTGGCACAACATCCTCCTCGTGCTGGTCCAGGCAAGCAAGCAGGCTCAAGTGTGGTGGGACCAGGAAGCTGCAGTAACCAATCCTGGCTCTGCTTTCACGCAGCATATAATCCGCACCAGGATTGGAGGGAGCAGCCTCATTCTCCACTCCCGAGGGCACTGGAGCCCTATGCGGTCTCTAACCCAGCAGTCTTAAGACAGCTGGGAGGTTTAAACTATGCATGTCTGGCTGGCCAAAAAGTAATGCGTAGTTTTTTTTTAGGATTTTACAGATTGATTTTGTGCGCTATCATCCAGGTATAAGATGCTGATGGTTGGAAACATAATATCAAAGTCCTTTAACAAGGTTGACAGCTTCTTCAGCTGATTTTACTGCTGAGAATTTGTGGGAAAATAGACAATAACTATAATTAGTGGACAGTATAGAGCTTTCACAGAGAACTCAGCCACCCCCACCATGCCCTATCCCCCTAGCCAACTTAGAAACTGGACAGGATGCCCAGGCACTCCCCGAGCAGGAGCCCCCTGCCAATTCACAAAACAGCACAGAGGGGAATGACTCTGATGGCAAAGAAGAAATAAATAACAGCAAATTATTCAAGAAGACAAAAGCTTGTTTAGAGGGAGTGTCAGGTACAAGCTGCCAAATTAGCTGTACCTCACCCAAGACGCCCGACAATCTCTTGGAAACGTTCTATTCCCTAACCGAAGAATGGGAAATCTCAGTTATTAGTATATTAGCACCAAGTGATGAAGATGGGCAAAATGGGAATAGCAGCTCAAATACAGAACTTTTTAAAAACAGAAACGGTCAGAGGAAGGTCCAAAAAAAGAAGAAGGGAGACCGTCAAAGAAGGCAGGATACCCTTGACAGAGGAAGCACAGCTGATCTGAAATGGGACTACTCCACCACACAACTTACTGTCATGTCAGACACAATGGCAGCCTCAGGAGGCAACTGCACAATCATCAGCAGCAATGGCGGAAACAAAGAAGGGGAAGATGGTGCAAAGATAGAGCCTGCACTGGCAACAGTTCTACAGACCATCAAAAGCTTCCAGGAGGAACCCAAATATGACAGACGCAGATCACTCTTAGCCGCCAAAAAACTTCAAGGAACTGTTAGGAAGGTTGGCAAAACCTGTGCGGAGATTGCTGATCGGATGGCTTCCGTCGAAGTACGGACAGAAAATCTAGAGAAAGACCTGGCTGCATTGAAAACCTAAGGGGAACAACAGGACGGCATAGTTAAAGACCTCATATGGAAGATGAAGGAGCAGGAAAATAGACAGCGGCGCAATAATCTCCGCTTTTTTGGCATTACAGAGAGTGCGGGAGGGAATGATCCTAGAAGCTACACGGTCACGCTTCTCAAAGTGGGCATCCCAGAGCTACACACTTGAGACTGGGACAAGGAAATCTAGCGGGCGCACAGATTCCCGCTAACTCCATCCAAACGTGCATCAGCTACGCCGCAGCACCCCTGCACTATGCTTCTGTATTTAGGAAAATTTCTCCTAAGTCGAGCTTTGTATGATTTGGCCAGACCTACGAATAAAAGGGCTTTTGATGGGGTCACTTTCTTCACAAGACCTGATTTCGCCCACGCTACAGTCGAGCAAAAGATGGCGGCTTAGGTAGCTCTTTGCCCCTTTCCAACAAATAGGAGCTGAAGTATATTTGCAGAATCCGGCGCACTTAAAAATCGTGTACAAGGGAACTACTCGGAGCTTTATTTCTGAGATTCAGGCTAGAACATACCTGCAGGAAATTACTGGTCAAACTGGAAATAAGCAATAATAGACAATGAGTAAGTGCTCCAAATATAATTAACTGGAAAGTAATGCCATTATAATCTTGCTTTAGGCTTCTTCTTCCCGTATCAACATTATTTCTAGCACTATTTCTAGGATAATTACGATGAACACCCTTCACTGTCACACGTATATTGTATGCAATATTGAAAAGCTTTGTCGTTTTCTAACTGAGGGGAGAACAGGGGGAGGGGCAGATCAGTGGAAAAGCGGGGCTTTTTCCCTCAAATGCAATTCTCCTGGCCCTGGCTAGGTCAGGTAACCTCAAGTGTAGTTGGTGGGTGGGGGAAGGGGCGGGGTTGGGTGGGAGCACGGCGGGAAGTGGGGAGGGGGGTTGGTCTAGCGAAAGGGAGATTACAATCGGAAGGCTTTTATTTTCTAGGTAGGACAAGCATCTCTTAAGTATAAATGAGTAAGTTACATATCGCCACAATTAATATTTTTGGCCTTAATGATCCTAAAAAAAGACAGAATACAGCAGCTGCATTAAGGTTATTAAATGCAGATATAATTTGTATGCAGGAAACGCATATCGAAAATTCACAGAAACATCTTTTAGGGAAACTCGGGTATGTTTTCGTGGAGGCCACAATGCAGAACTCTCGCACACGGGGGTCGCAATCCTGGCATCAAACCGTACGCTACAATTCAGCTGTACGTCACTGGACCAGCTAGGAAGATGGACCATCACTCAATTTCATTGTAATACTGGAGATCTACTCACTATTTGCTCCATATATGGCAGTAACTTAGATGACTATAACAGAAGACGGTTCAAAGCCGGAGGGTCCTAGAGAAGATTTTAAGACCGCACAGCATTTATTCCCCAATACAAGAACAAACAACAATACAAAATCCTGAGGTCTACAATAATATTTGAAAAGTGTGGAAAAGACCACTACTAGCTGGTTTGGTCAAAATGAAAAATATAATGTGAAACAGAACCAGTGACTAAGCCCAACAGAACTAACTATGGGCAGTTCCCTTTTAAGGACGAAATGCCTCACTCACTGTAGGTGACATGCTTCATCATTTGGGATTCACCTCCCAGAGGAAAAACCTAGTCACTGGGGGCTACGACCCCCTCTCTGAGATGGAGGAGCTCAGGGATGTTTTATATGTTGAAACGGTATTCTAAATCCACAAATGAAGAGCTAGCAGTATGAGTGAGGGCGCAGCGCAAGAGAAATCAAAACAGTGAGGAAAGTGAAGTTAAAACTAGCTCAAGAACGCCAAAAAATCTTTAATGTGAGACGTTCTTCGCCAGGATTAAAATACAGTGCACCAACGGTCTAAATTGCAAACCGCGAAGGTGAGGTAAGACTAATCGGTCAACATGTTTCAGCCATTTAGCCTATAAGTAGACTAGGCTTTCATCAGGACCTGTGATGCTGCTGCGAGAAAGTGTATACGTGAAATAACACAAAAGGATATCAGAACAGAAATGGTTCAATTTCGATGTATCTGTTTAGAAGAGTGTTACCTACAATCAAACAGAGAAACATCATCAGTATAATGATCGTGGTTATATCAAGAGACTAATTGTGTTTCACAAGAAAAAACAAATAGGTAAACTTACCCGTAACTACTGGGTAAGTCACCACACCTCTACCTGACAACCGCTCAGGAAAGGAGCACCGCTCTGAAAAAAACAGTGTTTAAACAGTTTTTAAACAAGAACATGTCTTATCAAAATCAAAATAGAGTATTCCAAAGTGTCAATGCCCTTGATTAGCACGTACATAAGGAGCCAAACTATAAAAGAGGGAGACTAGAACAGGGAGTAGAGCATAGGACTGGTTAAGCCAAAATGCTAAGTAGGTTGAAATTGTGCAATACATTAATCAGAAAAGCAACTCCTACAATATAGTGATGAGTCAGTATTGCTGTATCCACCAGTCAATTCATTACTCGTGGTTAGCTCAGCATGAATGGGACTGACTACAAAGTCAACTTCTGCTGTCTGAAAAATAATTATGGCCTTGGGGTCACATGTAAATCAAGTGCATCTGAACTACAATGTGCAACAAGGTACTAAGACCATTTCCCAAAGGTGTAGAAGAAGTCGTTTTTACGGAACAGGCTATCAAGCAATGTACCCGCAGTGAATACAGTACCGTTAATTTACACATGAATAAGTGAACATTCACCATACGCAGTTGCATCTAATCATATATATATGTGTTCGCTTTGCTCGCTATTTCACAAAGCGATGTGTATGAATATGCAAATGTAATCAGACGAGCAGTCACATTGACTTTGGAAGTATATACTCATGGCCATATGTAGCTAGCACATATAAAACCACAGATGTGTGTCAAAAAGATGTTGAGGCCTGAAAAGGACCTGCATGTCTAAAGTGTAACTAAGCATCAAAGAAGCCAATTAAGCTTAGTGGAAACAGCTCAATTTAAGATGGATTGGACCCAATTATTACAGTGAAAGCCAGGGAATGTCATAATTGAGGCCTGAAGTGTCAGTCTGTAATTTATGAACCCACCAATGTTCATGTCTAAACAAGAACGTGGTTAGATCAGTTATGTGGGGTGGAATAAACAGTCGTTCAAGCACTGTCCACTTTAAATCGCTTGGGCTGTGTTTCACTGTCAGAAAGTGGTTAATCAACTTTTTTGAAGACTTCCCACATCTGATGGTGCTCTTATGTTCAAGGATTCGGGTTTTTACCCGTTGTGTAGTCATTCCCACGTATCGCTGGGGACATGGGCAAGTGAATAAATATATCAGGTTGTCACTGTTACAATTGGTATGACAATTAAGGACCCATGGTCTCAAAAAATCCTATATCAATTTCCGTCGTTATAGTAGTGTGGGAACAAGCTGCGCATGAGCCGCAAGGAAAATGTCCCTGTACTGGGGGTTAGTCCCACAGTGTGTTCTGTGATCTTTTTGCTGTGAATACGGGGACGGGTATGTACCAAGCGGTCTCTGATGTTACCACTGTGCTTAAAAGCAAACAAAGGTAGTGGTACTGATTTGCCGCCTATATTGAGGATTTTCCAGTTGGACAAAATACTCTTCTTGATTTTGTTAGAACATTTACAAAAAGTGTGGACACAAGTCAGCCTATTAGTGACTTCTTTAGGAGTACTTGGTTCCAGTAAGGCTGCCCGATTCTTATTAAAAGCCCATTTAGCGAACTTCTTCACTAGTCTTATCGGGTACTGTCTCTCTTGTAATTGGTTTGTCAAATTGTAAGCATGTTCCTGGTACTTAGCAGGAGATGAGCAGTTTCTTTTTAAACATAAAAACTGTCCAAAAGGCAAGTTATCACGTAATGCTTGAGTATGGAAACTCCCATACAGCAAGAGGGAATTTTTGGCCATGGGTTTTTTATACAGTTCAGTACTGAGGCCTCCCTCAAAGGGTGAGATCAAGATATCCAAAAAGGGTAAATTAGTCTTTTGTTGTATTCGCATGTGAAGTTCAAAAATGCATTATAGTTGTTTAACCATGTCTTGAACTCAATGAGAGATGTTGATGTGCCACACCATACTACAAAGACATCGTCAATATATCTTTTCCACACACGGATGTGGTCTTTGTATGGAATGTTGATACTGAAGATGTGTTCCTGTTTGAACACATGGACATAACATATAAATTGGCCAGGCTGGGAGCAAAAATGCTTCCCATCGAAGTGCCAGACACTTGGAGGAACAACTGTTCCTCAAGCTGGAAGAAGTTCTCTTTCATAGCCAGTCTGGCACAAGCGATGATGAAGGATACTGGCGTGATGGAGTCAGGAGGATTGTCCAATAGGAGAGTCTCGATGACAGAGAGTGTTTCATCCTGTGAAATGCACGTATAAAGTGACTCCACGTCAAAAGAGACGAGGTAGTCTTTCTCAATATCGAAACTAAGTTAATCCAGCAGTATGAGGACATCTTTCTTGTCCTTCAAATAGGTGGGCATCTTAGTAACAAAGAGCCATAGAAAATGGTCAGCGAAAGAGGACAAAGGTTCCAATGGCGATCCTTGACCAAAAATGATGGGGCAACCAGGGGGAGGTCGCTGGCTCTTGTGCACTTTTGGTAGTGTGTAAAAGTAAGGCACCACAGGATAGGCTGTAACCAGGAATGCTTCTTGGTTGGTGGTAATCCAGTTATTTGTACGTGCTTCTTCTACAAGGATCTTAATCTCTTGTTGTAACCTCTTGGTGGAATCTTCTTTCAGTAGTCTGTAGGATCGAACGTCTTGTAGTTGTCTCAGACATTCTGTTCGATAGACGGAGGAGTCCATTAACACGATTGCTCCCCCTTTGTCCGCGGGTTTAATCGTTATGGTATCATCCATCGTGAGGGATATTAGAGCTTGTTGTTCTCTCTTGTTTAAGTTCTGATATTGTCTATTCTCATTGGTACAGATGTTCATGACCTGAGAGGTAACAGCTTTCTCAAAAATGAGAACCTGGGAAGGAGCCTGGCTAGTGAGAGGGTTAAATGTAGATTTATTTCTCAGGCCAGTATTTTTGTCCAATTCTTCGATGGAATCGAACGAATTTTTGCGAAAGAAAAAGTTCAAACGGATCTTACGAAAGAACTGAGCTAGCTCCTGTTTGATCTCAAATGTGTCACCCCGATATGAAGGTACAAAACCTAGACCCTTGTTGAGAAGGGATAGGTCATCTGGATTGAAGACCTTGTTGCTCAGATTTATAACGAGGTCATCTCGGAGTTCTGTCCTGCCAGGCTCTCTGTCAAGCTGCGAGTTGAACGAGCCGGTGGATTGTCTGTCCAATGGTCCTGGATTTGTTGTTGTCGCCTTTGCCTCTGGACCTGCTGCGGCCAAACCCTAAAAAAGGCTGATTAGGGTACATTTGAGGTTGCGGCTGGTAAGGGAAAGGTTGACCAAGTGGTGGAAAGGGAGGATAGTTGAAAGGACCAGGCGACCACCATTGCGGAGGGGGTAAAAATTGGGCACCACCACGCTGTCCTCTCCAATTTCCTCTGCCTCTCCTAATGTTGCCTCTGTTACCCAAATCACCCTGATTGGAATTGTCTGAATCGCTAGACCACTGAAGTGGAATAATTTGCTCCATATCTGCGACCCTGTCGGTTGTATTGGGGGGGCACATATTCTGCGCTGGTGTAAGGATAAATCTTCTCCATCGAGAAGCGCTCAAGATCTTTTATAAATTTGTTGATCTTAGTTGTTAATACAGAGTCTTTGAACTCCTTGTTGTGCTTGTTACATTCCTCATTTTGTTTCTTAAAAAGTGAACCTGTTAAAGAAACTTTGATTTGAGATTCTAAAGCCTGTATTTCTATTAGTATGGAATCGGCGACACGCTTTGCAGTATTAATAATAAGAATAAGCCAATCGCGAGTACAGTGCCAGGCTATCAAAGACCAATCATTAAGGAATGTCTTGTCGTCCAAAAACAGCCTAGGGGCGTTGGTAACAATGAGTCCTGTAGGAGCACAGTTACCTCTGAGATACTCAGTCATTATGGCACCATTTATAAATACTTGTGAATGCGACTTCTTGAGTACTAACACTTTTGTCCAATCATCACCTTGACCAGTAGCAACAGTGCTTTGGCCTCTTTGAAAGTTTTGTCTCTTGTTAAAATTGCTAGTTTGGAGGCTCTTTCTTCCCTTTTGGGACACTGTCTGTCTAAAACCTGCCCCACTTCCGAAGGAAACCGTAAAAAATCTTGGGGTATGGTTTGATCAGGGACTAACCTTTGAGAAACAAACTAAAACGGTTGCGGGGGTCTGTTTCGGACTCCTGCGGGGTCTAAAGCCTTTGCTCGGGTTTTTCCCTCCTTCAGTGCGCCAGACTATCGTCCAGGCATCTATCCTTTCAAGACTGGACTACGGCAATTGCCTATATTTGGGAGCTACAAGAGCCAGCGTTAAGTGCCTCCAGAGGGTCCAGAATGCAGCAGCGCGGATTTTGGTCTAATTACCCAAGCATTGTTCAGCTGCACAGGTTCTCCCTAAACTCCACTGGTTGCCAGTGGACAAACGGATACAATTTAAAGCACTGTGCATCTCACACAAGATCCTGTCTAAACAGGCCCCGCCAGGCCTTCTCCAGCTGTTGGAGGCTTATACACCCAAGCGCCCTCTGCGTTCCGCTAACCTAGCTATGGTCTGCACCCCTCGAGTGTGGAAGGCTAGGGCAGGGGAGCGCTCGTTCCGCTGGCTGGCGGCAAAATTATGGAACTCACTCCCGATCCCTATCAGGACCATTTCTAACCATCTGCCGTTTCGTAAGGCTTTGAAGACTTGGCTTTTTCCCACTTCTACTTTTTAACTGCCTCGATTTGCCTTGGTTCTCGTCTCTGGTCCTTGTACTGCACTGGGACGCCTCGTTGCTGGGGCACCCATGCGCAGTTTAAATCTGCAATAATAATAATATCAGAGCTCAGATGGACTTGATCAACATGTGTCCTTATGATTATCATGTTTACCTCGGTATGTATTGTAGCTGAGATGGACTCAATTTACATGTGACACGAGCGCTATTATCTCTGACCTGTCACAAATCGTGTCTCTCTGTCTCTTTTTCATTATTAACATTGCTGTCTGGTTTGTAGACTTCTTCTATACCTTTGGGAAATGGTCTTAGTACCTTGTTGCACATTGTAGTTCAGATGCACTTGATTTACATGTAACCCCAAGGCCAGCACAAGTTGACTTTGTAGTCAGTCCCATTCACGCTGAGCTAATCACTAGTAATGAAGTGACTGGTGGATACAGCAATACTGACTCATCACTATATTGTATGAGTTGGTTTTCTGATTAATGTATTGCACGATTTCAACCTACTTAGCATTGTTGCCTAACATGTCCTATGCTCTACTCCCTGTTCTAGTCTCCCTCTTTTATAGTTTGGCTCCTTATGTACGTGCTTATCAAGGGTATTGACACTTTGGCATACTCTATTTTGATTTTGATAAGACATGTTCTTGTTTAAAAACTGTTTAAACACCGTTTTTTCAGAGCGGTGCTCCTTTCCTGAGCGGTTGTCAGGTAGAGGTGTGGTGACTTACCCAGTAGTTACGGGTAAGTTTACATATTTGTTTTTTCTTGTGAAACACAACTAGTCTCTTGATATACCCACGATCATTATACTGATGATGTTTCTCTGTTTGATTGTAGGTAACGCTCTTCTAAACAGATACAACGACATGGAAAAATGTCTGTTCTGATATCCTTTTGTGTTACTTCATGTATACACTTTCTCGCAGCAGTATCACGGGTCCTGATGAAAGCCTAGCCTACTTATAGGCTAAATGGCTGAAACATGTTGACCGATTAGTCTTACCTCACCATCGTGGTTTGCAATTTAGACCGTTGGTGCCTTGTATTTTAATCCTGGTGAAGAACGTATCACATTAAAGATTTTTTGGCGTTCTTGAGCTAGTTTTAACTTCACTTTCCTCACTGTTTTGATTTCTTTTGCGCTGCACCCTCACTCATACTGCTAGCTCTTCATTTGTGGGTTTAGAATATCCATTTCAACATATAAAACATTCCTGAGCTCCTCCCTCTCAGAGAGGGGGTCGTAGCCCCCCAAGGAACTAGGTTTTTCCTCTGGGAGGAGAATCCCAAAGGATGAAGCATGTAACCTATGGTGAATGAGGGATTTCGTCCATAAAAGGGAACTGCCCATACTTAGTTCTGTTGGGCTTAGTCACAGGTTCTATTTCACATTATATTTTTCATTTTGACCAAACCAGCTAGTAGTGGTCTTTTCCACACTTTTCAAATATTATTGTAGACCTCAGGATTTCGTACTGTTGTTTGTTTTAGTAACTTAGATGAGCTAACAGTAATTCATTTTATTAATAACGAATTAGCCAACTGGCCACTCCCGTTACTAATTTGTGGGGACTTTAATATAAACCTACCAGCCGATAGGAATTTTAGACAGGAACTAGGGTGGATATATAAGGGCCACAAACCAAAAGTGTTTAGGGCACTCAGGACACTATGTGAGGAACATGCGCTTACGGATCTTTGGAACTGGCAAAACCCCACAAACCCTGGCTTCACCTATTTCTCTCATCCTCATAGTAAGCATGTTAGAATAGATTATATTCTGGCATCCCATTCTCTACTTCGGGATTGTAAAATAGAAAAGACTCCACGAATATTGGCTGACCATAACCCGTTAATTGTAGAGATAATGATGGGAGGGTTTAAGGGTGACGCAACTTTACATGGAGTTTTGAGCGGGCACTTCTTTTGAACAAGGAATATTGTGACCTTATAAAGGGGTGGATACCTCAATTTCTTAAAGAGAATATAGGAAGCGTCAGCATTGATATAGTTTGGGATGCACTCAAGGCAGGAATACTCGGGAAACACTTAGATTCTCCTTTACAATGAATTAAAAAAAAAGTCGTAATGAAGGAGTGATTAGCAAGATTAGCAACCATGGAAGAAGAGTTGATTTCTGTAGTTCAAAATGGAGGTGAACACAAGGAAGCACAATCAAGGGTTATGGCTGCCAAATCAGCAATAATGGAGATAATTGCTAAAGGTGTGGCTGAAAAACTAGCTGCCCGGCGCCAGGAAGCTTACGAGTGCAGTGAGCGGGTGGGCCACCATCTTGCCATTAGAACTAGACAAAAGGCAACCCGGAACTTAATCACATAGATTGAAGACCCTGTGAAGGGACTAATCTCAGACCCTGACGGTATCCAAAAGGTTTTTCACTCTTATTATCAAAAGCTTTACTATGAAGACCTTCAAAAAAATTTGTCAGAGATGTTGATATATCTTAACCAGACCCCCAAAGAACAATTTACACAGGAAGAACAACTACAACTGGAAGAGCTGCCTCAATGGTTAGAGATACTATTGTGTATTAATAGCCTGTCTAGTGGCAAGGCTACTGGTCTTGATAACATACCTTGTGAATTTTATAAAAAAATTCTCAACACAGCTAAAAAAATGTATGATGCAGCTAGTTATACATGTCTTTAAAGGGGTTAGACCTCCAGAGTTTTGGTCGCAGGCCAAAATTTTAATTTTTCTTAAAAAGAACAAAACACCGACAGATCCTGGGTCGTATCGCCCCATAACATCAATTGACTCGGACAAAAAGATTTATTCTAAAATGCTAGCCACTCGCCTGGCCTCGGTAATCCATATGGTTGTTTCTACTCGACAACATGGCTTTGTTCCTGGCTGTGGGACGACTGATCACATCTGAAGGGCCTTTACACTTCTTGATGCAAAAAATACTAAAAAGGAACCATTAGCACTAATTTTGTTAGATGCGGAGAAGGCCTTCAACAGAGTTTCCTGGCCCTTTCTTTGGCAGGCTCTGTCGAGGGTCTGGAATGGAAAGGGATTTTTTCAAGCCTTTAAAATGTTGTACGTTCCCTCCACCGCGAAACTAATGGTGAATGGAGTTTTTACTGACAGCTTTAATATAATGAGAGGTACCAGACAGGGCTGTCCGAGCTCACCACTCTTATTTGCAATATATATTGACCCTTTTTTACGTCAGCTAGAACATAATAATGTTATCAGACCCATTATCACAAATGGCTGGGAAACCAAAGTCCTGGCATACGCCGACGACATCGCCTTGGTGACCCCTGACCCGGATGTAGCTATCGGCAAAATTGAAATAGAGGCGACAAGATTTGGGAGACTCTCCGGGTACTCTCTCAATCACAATAAAACTCAAATTATCTGCAATGAATATGCTAAGATTAATGATGAACGAGTGGTGAAAAAGCAACATACCTGGGCATAGAAATCACTCCAAACACTGACTGTATTGTGAAAGATAATATCGAACCATTAATCGCCAAAAGCAAACTAGAACTAGCTAGACTACATAATCTGCATTTATCTATAATTGGTAGATGCAATAGCATCAAACTGCTGTTTTTTCCAAGATTTCTGTATCTGCTGCAAGCAATCCCTCTAGAATTTGATAGCAAATGTCTTAAAGCTATTGAAGATCTATTTTCAAGGTTTATTTGGGGGTATGCGAGGTCCAGAAGAGCATTTAAATATCTCTCTTTACCCAAAGGAAGGGGAGGGCTGGCCCTACCAACCTTCAAACTCTACTATTCGGCCATCACCATACTGCATGACTTAACCCTTATTCAAGAAAAACCGAGAGCAAGCAGGAGCGAAGTGACACCATCACCACTCAAGCTTGTTATGGGGACAGAGGCACGGGGAGGGGCCTGGCGACACATGAATGATAACCATTACAAGAAAGTCTGCTTCAAGTAATTACAAGGCGGGTACAAGGTCATGAAATGTATTATGAAGCTTATTGGGCTTGGTCGCCTGAATTTCAATACACCACTTTGGGATAATCCTATGTGGCCCTGTTGTATAAAGATGGAGGGTCGCAGGCTTGACTAAACTTGGAGATTTTTTTTCCTTAATCGGGCTGGTCTCATTTGAAAATCTTAGGGAATTGTTTCGGCTGGATAACAGAGACTTTTTTAACTTTGACAAATCTGAGAGTTGTTGACTCAGAAAGGGGAGGGGGCGAATGGGTTCTCCAAAATAGAAATTATAGATAAACTTAGAAAGAATAAATACTTATATATCGGCCTTGTCTATCATTTTTTCAATTCATTAATGCCAGATGATATGGAAGATCAAGCGGCAAAATGGAAGGCAGAGGTTGGCGTTACAGAGGAACTATTTTATCATTCAACTAATTTAGCACAGAATATTTTAGTACCTGCCCGACTTCAGGCTCAATACTATAAATCGTGCATTTCACTTTATTATACCTCGAAAAAAAAACTCTAAATGGGGAACAGGGAGAGGAACTGCCTTTACGCGCTGCAATCTATATCAAGCAGACCGTAGTCATATCTTTGCCGCCTGTAATGTTTTGGATAAATTAAAACGAGAAATTGCTAGGTTCTATAATGAAGGCCTGAGGATTGCCTCATTGGACTTGGGGTAGACCAGGACCAGGACCTTCAGGGGAATCCGCAGGAATACCTAGTGTTTATTAGCATGGCAATATTGCGTCTTTGTCTGGCCAGTTAATTGCAAACTATAATCTAGAAAAAGCTATCTATGCAAGGAGGGGACAACGCTCCCGAAAGAATAGGTCGAGAAATGTGGGCACCCTTGACTAGATGGCTGGCAAACAATGAGTGATTGATTAAAAGCTTTTATTTGAATTTATATTTGAATTTGAACAGCCACTGGAGGTTGACCAACCCTTTGCTGGGCGGGGGAGGGGAGGTAAGGGGTGGGGGAGGGAAAAAAATTAGGGTGAAAATGCACAAATGCAACACTGTCTTACTTTTCAGTTATGATGTGCCCTTTATAAAATGTATACAATATATAATTTTGTTGAATTGACCAACTTGCTTTTGCATTAATAAAAAAAAAAAATTAAAAAGGAACTCTGAGTGCTCCTTTAGGATTCTCTCATACCTTATTTTTAATTTTAGTGTGAATAAAAGCAGAGACCGCTCAATGGGAGACTACATTTTCCCTTCTGGTCCCTCATGTTGTATACTTTATAATTTCTCTGGTACCACCTCATCTCTCTCCCATGTTTTTATTAAAGCTACCACTTTGCATAGATCCCAGTATTTTTCCTACATTGACTGCAATACAAATATCATAACTGTGCCTAAAAACATCCAATTTCCTCTCACTTTTCATGGGGTGACTGCAATTTTCAGGCCCAAGTTTGACTGGCACCCAAGGAATTCTATCAATCCTGAAATTTTCTTATAACTAGAGACCCATATGAATCTAGAGGGGCATGGCTTGCATGTATGCCAGTATGTTTTCTTAGCCAGAATTTCCTGCAAACATCAAAACAATGCATTAAAGAGTTGGCAACTAATGTAATTCAGCCCAGTTCAATGTGGCTAGCACCACGTAATGGTTTTATTAAGTGTAACACATGCAGAGAATGTAAATTTGGAGCAAATACCTCACAATACAATACCTTTTATGGCACAACTTTAAATAAAATTAATGCCAGATATAGCTGCCGTACTGAATTTGCTGTCTACGTGTTGAGCTGCACTTGCGGATTGCAATATGTAGGCAGCACAAAGCTTCAGGTACACATACGCATTTTTCAGCAGCTAAGGGCAATAGTCAACTCGGACATGACATACCCAGTGGCCAGACATTTTAATGCAGTACACAGAAACAAATTAGAACATCTTAAATATTTTGTCATAGCTGCAGTTCCACCAATGAGAAGGGGAGGGAACAGGGAAAAACTCTCAGACAATTAGAGGCAAAATTCCTACTTGAATTAGATACCCGCTCTCCCAATGGGCTGAACAATGGGGAAGAATTGTACAACTTTTTATAAGGGACATTTTTCACAAATTTTGTGGACTTTTTATGTCTATTCATATTTTATGAACATAAAATATTGTATATATATTTTTATTGAAAGATCTTAACAACGTATTACCATATTTAAAGTATACTTATATTTATATTTATATGTATATTTATGAATGTCCATTTATCAGCACAGATTCTCCAATTTAGATACATATATATTTTTTTTCAAAATTTTCAGTCGTAACTAATTTAAGTGTGAATAGTTATCATTTTTGGTTTTGATGCACAAACACACTTTAAAATGCACTTTGAAGCACTTTCTACATTTTCATGCAGTGCCATCACATAGATTAGCAGCTATTGAAGCAAAGTGTCCATGATGAACTTAAGAAGTGGGTTATAAGCTCAATCAGAAACCATAGTTAGATATGTCACCACGAACAAGACAGCAATCCTGACAAAAGAGTCGTTTTTGCAAAGAATATTCAATCAATCAATCAATCATAGGCATTTATAACGCGCACTACTCACCCGGAGGGTCTCAAGGCGCTTGGGGGGGGGGGGGTCCGCTACTGCTCGAACAACCAGGTCTTGAGCTTCTTCCTGAAGGAGAGGTGGTCTTGGGTCAGGCGTAGGTCGGTCAGGAGGGCGTTCCAAGTCTTGGCGGCCAGGTGGGAGAAGGATCTTCCTCCTGTTGTCGCTCTGTGGATGCGGGGGACGGTGGCGAGGGCGTGACTGGTCGAGCGGAGGTGGCGTTTGGGAGCGTAGAAGTTGAGGCGGCTGTTGAGGTAGGTCGGGCCTTGGTTGTGTAGGGCTTTGTGCGCGTGGGTGAGGAGCCGGAAGGTGATTCTTTTGTTGATCGGGAACCAGTGCAGGTCTCTCAGGTGTCTGGAGATGTGGCTTCGTCTGGGGACGTCGAGGATGAGTCTCGCCGAGGCGTTCTGGATCCGCTGGAGTCTCTTCTGGAGCTTGGCGGTGGTACCGGCGTAGAGGGCGTTGCCGTAGTCCAGTCGACTGGTGACGAGGGCCTGGGTGACCGTCTTCCTGGTCTCGGTGGGGATCCACCGGAAGATCTTACGTAGCATGCGCAGGATGTTGAAACAGGACGAGGAGACGGCGTTGACTTGTCTGGTCATGGAGAGGGAGGAGTCCAAGATGAAGCCCAGGTTGCGTGCGTGGTCTGTCGGTTTGGGTGCGTTGCCCAGGGCGGGGGGCCACCAGGAGTCGTCCCAGGCGGAGGGTGAGGAGCCCAGAATGAGGACTTCTGTCTTGTCTGTGTTCAGTTTCAGGCGGCTGGTCGTCATCCACTCGGCCACGTTTTTCATCCCTCCGTGTAGGTTGGCTCTGGCGGTGGCGGGGTCGTTGGTCAGGGAGAGGATCAGCTGGGTGTCATCGGCGTAGGAGATGATGTTCAGGTTGTGTTGGCGTGCGATGGCCGCAAGGGGGCTCATGTAGACATTGAAGAGGGTGGGGCTGAGCGAGGAGCTCTGAGGGACGCCGCAGATGACTTCCGTGGCTTCTGATCTGAAGGGGGGCAGGCGGACTCTCTGTGTCCTTCCGGTGAGGAAGGAGATGATCCATTCCAGTGCCTTCTCCTCGATTCCGACGTTGCTGAGGCGCTGCACTAGGGTGTGGTGGCAGACAGTGTCGAATGCCGCGGAGAGGTCCAGGAGGATGAGGGCCGCTGTTTCTCCGTTGTCCAGCAGGGTTCAGATGTCGTCGGTGGCAGCGATGAGGGCGGTCTCGGTGCTGTGGTTGGCCCGGAAGCCTGACTGGGATGGGTCGAGGGAACCAGTCGTCTCGAGGAAGGCTGCCAGTTGCTTGTTGACGGTCTTCTCGATCACTTTGGCTGGAAACGGGAGGAGCGAGATGGGGCGGTAGTTCTTGAGTTCGGTGGGGTCCGCCGTTGGTTTCTTTAGTAGAGCGCTGAGTTCGGCGTGCTTCCAGCTCTCAGGGAAGGTGGTGGTGTCGAGGGAGGTGTTGATGATGTCCCGCAGGTGGGGTGCGATGACAGCGTCGGCCTTGTTGAAGATGTGGTGAGGGCAGGGGTCGGTTGGGGATCCGGAGTGGATGGAGTTCATCGTGTTGATGGTGTCTTCGAGGTTGATCGGTGTCCAGGCATTGAGGGTGGTGGTGGGGGGTGTTGGTTTGGTCGTGGGGAGCGTTGGTTGTGTTCTGAAGCTGTTGTGTATGTCAGCGATCTTGTTGTGGAAGTAGGAGGCGAGGGAGTTGCAGAGGTCTTGCGATGGGGTGGTGTCGTTGGTTCCGGCGTTGGGGTTGGAGAGCTCTCTGACGATGTTGAAGAGTTCCTTGCTGTTGTGTGCGTTGTTGTCCAGCCGGTCCTTGAATGCTGTTTTCTTGGTGGCGTGGATCAGTTGATGGTGCATTCGGGTGGCGAGCTTGAGGGTAGTCATGTTGTCCGGCGTTGGGTCTCTTCTCCAGGCTTTCTCGAGGGCACGGCAGTTCTTCTTGGAGCTCTTGAGTTCGTCGGTGAACCACGGGGCCTTCTTGCTTCCGGGTCTGCTGGGCGGGGTCCTCAGAGGGGCGAGCTCGTCCGCGCAGGTGGAGATCCATTTCGTGAGGTTGTCGGCGGCTTGGCTGGGGTTCGGTGAGCTGGCGGGAGGGTGCTGGCTCAGGGATGCGGCGAGTTGTTCGGCTGTGATCTTGTTCCAGCTTCTTCGTGCAGCCTGTTGCTGGTGGTGGTGGACCGTGGTTCTTTTGAAGGTGAAGTGGATGCAGCTGTGGTCCGTCCAGTGGAGTCCAGTGGCGTGGCTGAAGGAGATGTCTTTGCTGGACGAGAAGACGGCGTCGAGTGTGTGTCCGGCGAGGTTGGTGGGGGTGGTCACCAGCTGCTTGAGTCCGAGGGTGGCGAGGTTGTCAAGCAGGGTGGTGGTGTTGCGGTCATTGTTGTTCTCCAGGTGGACGTTGATGTCCCCGAGGAGGATGTAGTCAGCGGAGGGGAGGGCGTGCGGGCTGATGAAGTCGGCGATGTCTTCGCTGAATTGAGTGCGTGGTCCCGGGGGTCGGTAGATCAGGGTGCCTCTGAGGGTGGTCTTGGGGTCGGTGTGGATCTGGAAGTGCAGGTGTTCGGCGGTTGTCAGGGTGTCGTCGGCGTTGGTCGAGATACGGATGGTGTCCCTGTGGATGATGGCGATGCCTCCTCCAGTCTGGTTGTCGCGGTCTCTCCGGATGATCTTGTAGCCCTCTGGGATGGCAATGGCGATGTCGGGCGCTGAGGAGTCGTTCATCCAGGTTTCCGTGTGTAATATAAATATCATATTTAATATGAAGCATTCCCTGGGGCAGCAATAGTTATATAGGTACATATAGTTATTTTGACAAATTGTGATGTTGGCAACAATGATATGCTAATTTCCATGTTTTTGTATTTAATATTTATATTTTTGCTATTTGCACATGACAAGAATGGGTATTTAAACCAATATTGTTTATTTAATGACTTCTAATCATGCACTTTGCACTTTGTAATTTGGATTGATCCAGGACTGATAAAAAACTAATTTTTACGCTGCTTAATATTTATCAACAGAAATGCACTTATTGTTAAAATGAGAACAAATATATTAAGTATTTCTTTCTGTTTCACTGAAATCACGTGACGCAATGTGTTGAAGAGAGTGTTGAAAGACCAAGGTAGACGAGAGTCTCATCATGTGAACAAGCCCACTTGTTGGGCAAAATGCTTCATTGACCATGCCGAAGCGTCAGCTTTTAAAAAAAAGGAAAAGTACCCCACGCACTAACCTGGTGTCCTTGTCCCCTTTGGTCGACTGTGGAGCGAGTCGTGGGAACTCCGGTGTAACACATATATATATATATAGATTTATATTATATATTTTTATATATATATATTTTTTTTTAGTCTGTTTTCTAGTCAGTCGAGCACTGATTTTTTTGCTTATATCATCTAATTTATATACCCACTGGGGTTTTATCTATTATACATTTTATGATATTAAGCATTGAATCTGCAACATCTTTTAGGAATTTTCAGGTTTAAATTATTATTATTATTATTTATAATGTGTCATGATTTTCTTGAGTTTCATAATAAGTTGGTGTCACAATATAAATATCTAACTTTTATGCAAACAGTTCCAATTTGATCATGGTAAAACGTTCTATTTGATTGTCATCTTTCATATGTATTTTACAATTAGTTATTGGCATTCAACGTTTTAAAATGTTACTCTTCTATGTCTATTGACCTTGTGACACATTGTTTCACGCACCTAGCACTTTAAAAGTTGTCCTTCCTCTTGAAAGCGTCATGTGATCAAGGCCTCTTGCAGGCTGAAACGCGTCACGGCGCACAAACGGGTCCACAAATAAAGAAATAACTTCTGCACAGAATCTGGGTCTGCATCGTTAATACATTGAGGATTGCAGTGGCGAGAACTCTTATATATATATATCTATATCTATATCTATATCTATATCTATATATATATATATATATATATATATATATATATATATCTTACCTAGTTATAGGTAGGACCAAGTTTCCATGGGAAGAGCATTTTTTGTTTTGCTTATAACTTTGGCGTTGTTTGCTGAATCTTCATGAAATTTTCCAAACTAATTCTTTGTTCATATCAGCTCCTATGTTGAAAGATTGGGGGTGATTCGTCAAGGAGGGGCCGTGAAAAAGGGGGGTCCCAAAACGTGTTTTCTCCATGCAATTTCCATAGGAAACTTTAGACAAGGCTACAGGTCGAATGGGTGAATGGAATTACCCCAAATTTGGCTGGGAGAAGGGTCTTGGTCTAGAAAGCACGCTTTTGTTTATTTGGTATAAATCCTTTCAGTAGATTTGGAGACATATCGGAATTTACAGATATCGATATTTGGGAATTCTGCCATCTGATTGGCTGAGGCGTTACGAGCAGGAGCTTGCTGCTTATTGGCTGCGAGCGCTGCAAACTGTTGCAACTAGGAAGTGTTGACAGCCATTTTGTGAATCTGTCGAAGCAAGTAAGGGCAAAAAAGGGCGAAAAAATTAGGATAGCGGAGGGTAGGAGCACTGTAACCTCTATGGGGTGTTTAGGGTGTGCTATACAGGGGTGCGAAGCGAACTACTCATCCCTACCGGTCTGAAAGTGCTGGGCTACGGAAATTAAGTATGGTATTGCCTAGGGTCTGATGCTGCTACGGTGAGCTGCTGCGGGACTTGGGGATTAAAGCGTGAGCCAAACTGTGTGTCTTATGCTATGAAGTCGGGTGCCCTCTCCGTTGCACCACACCTGTGGAAGTAGTGTCAGCATGTGTTTATACCTACTAGGATGAACTACTGACCCCTACTGGTCTGAAAGTGCTGGGGTACAGAAAATATGTGAGGTATTGTCTAGAGTCTCATGCTGCTAAGCTGAGCTGCTGCCGGACTCGGGGATGAAAGCGTGAGTCCAAACTGTGTGTCATATGCTGTGAAGTCATGTGCTCTGGCCGCTGTGCCACATCTGTGTAAGTAGTGTCAGCATGTAGTCATACCTACTCGGAAGAACTTTTGTTTTGAACATTGTAACTTGTGTATGGTGCTTAGACGGTGCTATACAGGGAGTGCAAAGGTAAATTCGCGCGTATCAAATCAATTCGGAATTTGTAAAGTGCAAACTACTCACTCGTACGGGTCTGATGGTGCTGGGGGCGTAAGCTGAGCTGCTGCTGGACTCGGGGATAAAGCCGCTGAACTACTGACCCCTACCGGTCTGAAAGTGTGGGATATGGAAATTAAGTGAGGTATTGCCTAGAGTGTCATGCTGCTAAATTGAGCTGCTCCTGGACTCAGGGATGAAACCGTTTTGTTTTGTTTGGAACACGGTAACTTGTATATGGTGCTGGTAAGGGATCCGCAGCACTTCCAAATGCAGTGTACCCAGGACATGCAGCAGACGTGCAAGGTATAGGTGCACGTGAATGGAGTCGACCATGTGTTCGGGCTGCCCTAAAATGCGTCAGTGGTTCTGCTTGTAGGTGCACTGGCTTGCTGTGTGCCAGTCTTGGGGATGAAATGGCACAGCTTGGTGCAATGAGCCGGGTGTGTGAACAATGGGTGCAGGGCAGGGTTGTGGTGGGAGTACGAGTGAAGGTCATTTCACGCACGCTAACTACGACGAAGGACTTATGAGTGTGGGATGTTCACTTGTTGTTTTCAAATCGGGCAGTGCGTAGTGTGGGAGACGGATGCAAATATTATTGTATCTGTCAGGGGGGCTGCCCACTTGCAAGTTCCTTCTCGGAGCAGCAGATGTGTTAGCGCAAGATAGCTCAGACAAAGAACCTTTCATCCTTACAGTAACTTCTCCAGCTGCATTAATTCAGGATGTGTACAAAGGCCGGTCGTGGGTTTTGTGGAATGTCTGCGACCCTGGTCATCATGGATGAGATGCCCAGCACGTGGCACCAGAACACAGAGACACACTTACTGCACTTCTTGCACACGGACATTTGTGAGACACCTCGTTCCCTTTGCCGCTTGTGCATGCAGCAGGATGCGTGTGTAGGTACATCTCCAGGCTCACTGCTAACGCTGAGGTGACATGGTAACGTCCGCTGAAGACAGCACACTGATTTTGAAGGGCCCGTGCCTATCATGCTAACACAATGATCACACGAACATACTTGCTCAGATGCGGGTTCGGGGGGCGTTGGCGGTCCTGGGGTTGTTGCGATGAGTGTTATGGCCCTCATGGGTATCTGTGTATCATGCTCATTGACTCTAAGGCACCTGTGGGTGTTCAGGTGTGGCTCTTGGCTGTGTTCCCTTTCATGCTGCAGGTAGTGGTCCTGCTTAACACCAGCAGAAAGCAGCTGTAAAATCTCTGGTGCTAACGCGGCTTATCAACGGAATTTGTTTCACATCGCAGTTTTTGCCTTTCGTTGTGAAAGTTGCGATGTAGTTTTTTCGTGTACAGAAAAATTAATGAACTGGGCAGTGTATCCCGTCAAGATCCAGCACCTGATCCACTATTCCCAATCAATATAAATATAATGAGATTTTTTCATTCATTTTGTGTATACACTGTAAATGCACCCACTACCACAGTGCAATTCAATACAGGATTTTAGTATTTAGAATAAATCGCAAACGTGCAGCTCGTGTGTTTTTGCACGGGAACTCCTACTCTGCATCTCATTATCAGGACTTTAATGCAACTACAGTTGAGATAAATCTAACACACTATTCAGAAGCACTTAATTAACAACCAAAAACTTTATTGAATTTTTTTTTTCTTCAAACTTTCTTTTTTCGTAAACATATATATAAAGGATAAAGTAAATTTAACAAAATGAACACAAAACAACAAGGCGGAAGATTCCTGTCGTGACCATAAATGTCGACGACACAGCCTGGAAAATAAAGCACAAAATAAGGATGTGTGTAATGTGCATATCAAAGGAGAGAGACACAGAGAACGGAAAAAAGCCAAAGAGAAAAAGAGAGGGAAGGAAAGAAATGGAGGGAGAAAGGGAGAAGGGAGATAGAGAAAGATAAGGAAAGGAAGGAAGAGAGTGAGCGAGAGAGAGTAAAGAGAGGGAAGTGAGAGAGAGAGAGAGAGAGATACTGCCGCCCCTGCGCATCCATGACCAAATATTTACCTGCTGCCACTGGAATGTCTACCAGTGGGCACTCCACGTGCCCGTCAAAGCTCCGCGGCCTGGCAGATCTCACACATGTCGCTGAGTCCTGAGTCATCAATGGCGGAGACCAAATCAGCTTTGGGTGCTGCTAACCCTGCGCAATACAAGTCAGCGCCACGTGGTGGTAGGCTGCTGACGGCCATACAACTTAGGGTGCGACTAACCCTGTGTAACTCAAGTCTGCGCCACGTGGTGGTAGGCCCCTGATGGCCACATCAGCTTTGGGTGGCACTAACTCTGTGCAAGTGAAGTCCGCGCCACGTGGTAGTAGGCCCCTGACGGCCATACAGCTCAGGGTGCGACTAACCCTCTGCACAACTTTTCATGGACTCTTTATGATTGAGACCCATGGAGCGTCCGCCATCCAGTCACCACCGGCAATAAAGGATGTGACGTTGTCGATGCATTATATTTGCGTGGTCACATGGCCTGTGACGCATTTGTGCCGGATGGGTGTGGTGTGTTTGCAAACCTGCCCTCAGGGAGTGACCGTGACATGTTGACAACCGGAGCACTGACCTGCACACCAACAGCAAGTATGCCTGTGTCAGGTAGCTATGTGGGGGTGTAAAAACGTGTTTTCTCAATGGATTTTCCATAGGAAACTTTAGACTAGGCTACAGGTCAAACTGCTGAACGGAATTATGCCAAGTTTGGTAGGGAGAAAGGTCATGGTCCAGAAAGTGTGCTTTCTTGCATCGAGTGAAAATATAAAAGAAAGGTCCCGGGGGAAATGTAATATACTGGAGCTTTGTCTGTGTGAGATAACCCTTTCACGCTCCCTCTTCCCAACATCACCACTTCGCAGCTATAGCATTAGAAGCCAGTCCATCGGCTCGCAGCTCTCTACCTTTGCAAGCTAGTACGCTGCTCTGCCTGTACCTCTGCGAGCTACTACGCTGCTGTTCCTTTGGGAGCGGACGTCTCATAGTACTGCGTCTTTAAGTCGACCGGACGGGCCGCAGTTATCCCTCTGCGAGCCTGGGTGCGAACTGTTCATAAGTCACACTACATAAGCATTGAAAAGCCATTTTGTTATTCAGTCCGTCAGCTGGAATCTGTCCAAGGCATTTCTGAAAACATACCGGAGTTCTTTCTGTGAGAGATACCCCTTTCACGCTGCCTCTCCCCACATCAGCAGGTAACGCACCCTCTTCCCACATTACCAACATACCCCCAACAACCTTCCTGGGCCCAGAATTATCCCTGTGCGGTTGGACAAACAAGAATCTTAGTCATGTATAGATTCACATATAAAATATTTTATTTAAACAAAACAACAACAAATAAAACTGAAGGGAGTCTGGTGCTGTGGTCGCTGCCACGAAGTTGGAGTTACTGTCATTCAGGACTCAGGACACAGTGCCACATGTGGGATCGGCTTGTATTGAACAGGGTTAGTGGCACCACGTGTCGCGCCTTGTGTTGTACAGGGTTAGTGGCACCACGTGTCGCTGGCCTTGCATATGGAAATATGCCTGACTGATCAAAGGGAGTCTGGTGCTGTGGTCGCTGCCATGGACTTGGGGTCACTGCCACTCAGGACTCAGGACACAGTTCCACACGTGGGATCGGCTTGTGTTGAACAGGGTTAGTGACACCATGTGTCGCCGGCCTTGCATATGGAAATATGCCTAACTGATCAAAGGGAGTCTGGTGCTGTGGTCGTTGCCACAGACTTGTGGTCACTGCCATTCAGGACTCAGGACACAGTTCCACATGTGGGATCGGCTTGTGTTGAACAGGGTTAGTGGCACCATGTGTCACCGGCATGTGTTGAACAGGGTTAGTAGCACCATGTGCTGCGGCTTGCGTTGAATTCTGCCTCAATAAGTCCACGTTACAATGACTTGTGGTGCAGTGAGTTAGTGGCACCTGAAGCACTCAGCGTGTGTGCACCCTGCGATGATGCATGGTCCGGACGGGCATCACTGGTAGCAATGTCTTTACATGCTTTGAAAGAATCTTCATAGCAGTCAAAATCTCCAAGGAATTCCATTTCAGTCCTCGAAGGTTTGAAGAGTTGCAGAAGAGCTAAATAGAAAAACTCTCTCCTATCTGGAGTATCACAACTTAATTTCCTGTGATTAATCAAATTCCCTTTGGCATTCTTTAAGAAACATCCATCAGATCCAATTACAGCATATTTCCCTTCATTTACTTTTTTCTATAAAATTTTTTCTAAAACTATAATGTTGCAGTATTTCATATAGACATATGTTTTCCAGGTATGGACTTCTATTTGGATAGTAAGCGAGGAACAGTAATTGAGTTATCTGCAACATATTGTATGTCCATATTTGCATTCCACATCTTCAAAATAACTGGATTGTAATCATTAATGTACTTCGATTCTTCTGTTCTTTTTATATTATAAGTATTTTTGGGTGATTTTCGAGTGATAGTATGCCTCACTGCTGACATAAAACTGTTCACTCTTCCTTGCGATGACATATGGTGCACTGAGTTAGTAGTACCTTTGGTGCTCAGCGTGTACGTACCCTGCGATGATGCGTGGTCCGGGAGGGTCGCACTCGGATCAATGTCTTTTGTCTATTGAATTCTGCCTCAATAAGGCCACGTGTCGATAGCTTATGGTGCACTGAGTTAGTAGTACCTTTGGCGCTCAGCGTGTACATACCCTGTGATGATGCGTGGTCTGGGGGGCCGCACTCGGAGCAATGTCTTTTGTCTATTGGATTCTGCCTCAATAAGGCCACGTGGTGATGACTTATGGTGCACTGAGTTAGTAGTACCTTTGGCGCTCAGCGTGTACGTACCCTGCGATGATGCGTGGTCCGGGGGGGCACACTTGGAGCAATGTCTTTTGTCTATTGAATTCTGTCTCAGTAAGGACACGTGTTGATGACTTGTGGTGCACTGAGTTAGGGGTACCTTTGGCGCTCAGCGTGTGCGCACCCTGGCATGATGCGTGGTCCGAGAGGGCCACACTGGGAGGAATGTATCTTGCGTACTGGACTGCGTCATCTGCAATCGCTACTCCATCTGAATTTGTGATGCCTGCTGTCTGCAGTGTAGATCGAAGGCAGTAGTTTGTACAGATATAAGTCTGCGGTGCTGTGCCGCTGGGTTCATAGGGGGCCTGTGTCGAGGAGACCCACGGTCAGGGCGGCAGCCTCATGGCAGGGTGAGGCCTGCTGCTCTGGCACAGTCGTTGGTCTTAACAGTTCACAAGTGACCCACGCCCAGAGCCCCGGCCTATTCATTCACACTGCTATGCTGATGTGGTGTACATTGGACCAGCCCACTCCGGCTATGCTTATGCTTACAGGGGGGGTGATACAACTACATGACTGATATCGTCCCTAGTGTTTGATGTAACATGGTTGTGTCTACTGTCCACAACACTACAAGCACCAGTAGTATTTGTGCACATGGAGAAGTGTGTATTCTGCATACTGGGATGTGTCAAGCACATCACCGCTACACTTTGCATTGTGTGCATTGTTATTCGTGGGAGAATTGCTTCCTTCACATATAGTTTGTTCACACCTGTCCCAATATTCGGCTATTGTGTGGCTGAGGGGCCATGCCGTTATCGGAAAGTTTGCTGTCTTGTTCTGCACTGCCTCGGTGGTAGAGGGGGGGTCCTGGGGATGGTGGTGGGTGTTGTGGCATTCTTAGGTGTCGGAGCTGCTTGATCAGTAGGTCTATGACATGTGTTGGTCTTCAGATGTGGCTCTGGGCTGGGCTCCCTTTCATGCTGTATGCAGTTGTTTAATATTTAAAAAAACAAGACATTAAATAATAAATAAAAAATACAAAAACAATTTTTAGGATAGTAAAGTTACAAAATTTCACATTTTTTTCAGAATTACTGAGAAAAACATAGGTTTTATTAACATTATAACTAGAAATTAATATTTAAATAACCTTTGACATAGGTCTCAGGAAGATTAAAGTTAGGAATTAGTATTTTTTTAAAAATTCACATTTACTGAAAAAACGATTGCCACATTTCCCAACATTGAGCTATTATATGGCTTTGAGACCATGCCATTTTTGGAGGGTTCGCTGTCCTGTTCTGCACTGCCTTGGTGGTAGTAGGGAGAGGGGTTGTTTGGGGGGGTCCTGAGGGTTGTGGCAGTGGGTGTTGTGTACTTCTTGGGTGTCGGAAAAAACTATAGGTTAAATGAACATGAACATGAACATTATAATTAGAAGTTAGCATTATAAAAACATTGAAATTCACTTAAACAAAATAGGTTTCAGGCACGTTATAGATAGAAATTAGGATTTAAAAAACCTTAGAAATTCACTGAAAGAGCCATAGGTTTCAGGGACGTTATCGTTAGAAATTAGCATTTAAAAAACCTTAGAAATTCACTGAAAAAAACATAGGTTTCAGGGATGTTATAGTTACTTGGACATTTGACTCATATAAAACCAGAGAAATTCGCCTGTTAAAGTTAGTTGAGCTAACTATAACTCACGCGCCCGCAATGCACTGGTGATGACGTCACATATTACATCACTCATGACATGGTCAGTGACATCACTCATGACATCACTGATGACATCTCAAATGACATCACTCATGACGTCACTGATGGAGTCCTGATTGATGACCATCTTTCCTTATCTGACCAGGTAAATAGCATTACCTCCTCCTGTTTCTATACACTTAAAATTCTTAAGAAAATTCTTCCTTTTATTCCTATGTCTTTGAGGAAAATGGTTGTTACGGCACTGATCCTGTCAAAAATCGATTACTGTAATTCACTCTACATTGGAGCAAAAAAAAGTGTGCTTCAAAAACTCCAGACCCTGCAGAACGTGGCGGCCCGGTTACTATTAGATCTACCAAAATGTAGTTCCATTAGTCTAATTACCCGAGAACAACTACATTGGTTGCCCATATCTGCTAGGATCCAGTTCAAGTCAATGTGTATGTTACACAAGAGTCTGCACGGGATGGGACCTACGCAGATGGGTCAATACTGTAAGCAATATACTCCACAGAGATGTCTACTTGCTTGTTGTTCCAAGAGTAAAGACGATGAAATGGGGGGGCAGAAGTTTTCGATACTTCCCCTAAGTTCTGGAACACTATGCCTTTGTATCTTATAACGCAAAATGATTTGCTACAGTTCAGGAAGGGACTAAAAACTTGGCTATTTATGTGTGCCCCTTCGGAGGTTTCATTCTCCGGTTTTAACTTTAACGGCAGCAAGCACTAAGACACCATGTCAAATACGCGCTTTATAAAAACCCATTTTCATTCCATTTCATTTCACTGATGACATCATCCACATGATAGTCTGACACATCTCCTCACACTCTAATATAACCTTTGATACACATACTCTTAAATACAGACTACCATTTTTGAAACCATAGACACACCAAAACCAGATACTAGATACCCATCCACTGATTCCTATCTATATATTGTGAGCTAGACATACACTCATACAGTCACTCATACATGCTGTCACTCATCATTACATCAGTATAATATCCACTCATACACCTATATATACATTCACACTGTGCTACTGATCCATAGAGTTACTCACAAATCTACTCAGTCATGCCAAAAATCAATCACACCCATGTACTCACCTATGCAGATATATACACACCGCCTGACTTATTTATACACACACCACCTCCCTTATTTATATAGATACTAATACATACTTACTCTCTTATACAATCACTAATACAAGTACACATTCATGTATGTAGACACTCTTGCAATCACTGTCTCTCACGTATAGTCAACTATACACCCCAACACTCACATATAGGTGCCGATTCCGATCCGTTAAAAATACTCCCCGTACAAATCGTATCCGGATTTTTTTAAAGAACGAATCGTACAAGTCCCGTACAAACTGGCAAGTACGATTCGTATGTTAAAAAATCCATACGAATCGCATTGGGAAAATTCCCCGACACGTCCTCGGGTCGGAAAAAGTGTCCGACACGTCCCCGGACAGTTTTACGTACGAATCGGTAAACTGAAGTCCGAGCGCGCAAGTACGATCCGTCCCGTCCGTCCGAATGCACAACCATATGGAAAAAACACCGTACGGAGCGAACTCCCATAGCAACCATGGAGACGTCCAAACATGTGCCCGCATACGTGCCGAACACCTCCCCAGCCCACCCCCCCAAGTACACGCCATACCCCCAGCCCCCACATGTACGTGCCGTACCCCCACCCCACCCCGTAGGCCCGGAGCGTACCCCCACCCCGTGTAGGTACGGAGCGTACCCCCACCCCCGTAGGTACGGAGCGTACCCCCACCCCACCCCCGTAGGTACGGAGCATACCCCCACCCCGTAGGCACAGAGCGTACCCCCACCCCATAGGTACAAAGCGTACCTCCGCCCCGTGGAGGTACGGAGCGTACCCCCACCCCCGTAGGTACAGAGCGTACCCCCGCCCCACCCCGTAGGTACGGAGCACTGGGGGTCCGCACCATACCTATGGGGTGGGGGTACGCTCCATACCTACGGGGGGTACACACCGTCCATAGGGGGTTGGGGGTACGCACCGTCCATAGGGGGTGGGGGTACGCACCATCCATACGGGGGACTGGGGGTACGGCGTGTACATACGGGGGCTGGGGGTACGGCGCGTACATACGGGGACCTGGGGTACTGCACGTACATACGGGGGGCTGGGGGTATGTGCTGGGGGACGGTGCTTACATACAGGGGCTGGGGGTACGCATGTCCATACGGAGGTGGGGGTACGCACCGTCCATACGGGGGTGGGGGTACACATCATACCCCCAGCACACCGTATGTACGCGCCGTACCCACAGCCCCCCTGTATGTACGCGCCATACCCTCGGTTCCCGTATGTGCGGCATGTACCCCCAGGCCCCTACACACTGCCCGTGCCTGTACACACCCTACCCCAGGCCCCTACACCAGCACCCTCACCCAGCATTGCGCATGTACGAGTCGTACCAAGCCATAGCAAATGTGAGCACTGTACAACAACATGGCCGATGTACGCACCTTACAGACGCGAAAAACACACGTACTGAACCAGGACACTGCAAAACACCACAAGGAGAGTTAATTCGAATCGCACAACACCACAAAACACGTCCAACAAGCCCAAATACATCCAATACACTGACCTGCAACAGCAAAACAGGTAAACAGAGGCCCAAAACACAATCATTCCTTATAACACACCCACCCAAAGTTCAAACACAGCCACACCCACAAATGGACCAATACAAAGGGCCCACACACCCAAACCATGAGCCTTTGCAACAGACCCACTGCTGCCAGACCCCACAGACAACCCACAGCACCATACTTGAACCTTAACTACACCTTACACTTGCACACCTTCACACAACCACCTTCACAAACACCCCCTCATCACATTCACACACACACCTTCAAACACACACCCACACCCACAACCATCCACACCCACACCCCACACCATGCCCACAGACAAGAATCCAAAGTTCACAACAGCGGAGCTGGAGATCCTTGTCAACTAAATCATCAGAGTCGAGCCACAGCTCTTTGGAACATTGGTCAGACAGACCAGCGTAGCAGCAAAATCAGCCATGTGGCAGAGGATCATCGACAGGGTGAATGCTGTTGCGTCCATCAGAAGGACCAGGCATGAATGCCAAGCCAGGTGGTACGATCTGCGGAGGACGGTCCGCCGCAAAATGACTGACGAATATAACCAGGGGAACATCACTGGAGGTGGCCCGCCCCGCAAACCGGTACACTACCATCCCTGGGAGGAGAAGGTGATGCGCACGCTGCCGCCGGTGGTAGTATACGGAGTAGAAGGAGTCGCTAAGCCTGGTGAGTACACAAACAACTCACCTCACATGGGAGGAACCGCATCAACAACCCAACTCCCAATAATGCACGCAACTACCCCAAAGCCATCACCGGACACAACCACACTCCAAAAACACGCACATGCCACTAGCGGCTCCATGCCCCATGCACCAAGCAAGGCCATGCCAAGTCACAGGCCACACAAAACACCAACACAAGACAGGATGTCCGTGATGCCGGGAGGGTGGGCCTCCAATAAAACATTGTGCAACTTAGAAGCAGACACCAATGCCCTCAGCCCATATGGCCTAGGGCAGAGCTATACAAACAGTGTGTTCCGACACTGTACTGTGTCACCTGCAAATGGTGGCCGCGTCTCAGGATGACATGGGTATGAAGGCCCAATTTGCACATAACAGCAGCTAATGAAGAGGCATCACTGTGAAAGAGTGTCAGCACACACCACCGCAGCAGCGCAGACTCAGAGACACTCTGTCCAATGGGGGCCGGGAGATTCTAAACAAAGCCACATGAACAAGCCAATGGCCTTTGAAAGACCTGCAAAGTGTGTGTGCCCAGGAAGCTGGGCTGAGGTGAGAGAGGGTGACAGACAGACGGAGGGAGAGGGAGAGAGAGGGAGGGAAACAGAGGGCAACAGAGGGCGACAGAGGGAGACAGACAGAGGGAGGAGGGTGACAGAGAGAGGGAGACAGAGGGAGACAAAATCAGCCTTGGGTGGTGTGGGCATGTCCGCTTGTCAGCAGGTGGACTGTGTGCATGTTGACAAGGTCTGGCAGTGCATGAAACACCCCTTTATCGTTTGGAAATCACTGGGCCATGTGTCAAACTGTGCACAAGTAGATCCTTGCTGCAGGCACAAACCTAACCTTACACCCAGTATACCCACTCACTGTGTTTGTTAGAACCCAGTCACAAATGCATAATTTACCCACCTGCATTCTCCAATAGATATGAAAAAGCACCATTTGCCCACGTACCGTGCAACACGTAAGCCGGTTCTGCATCGCTCGCTACGCACGCTCGCTACACTGCTCACTGCGTTCAAAAATGATGCAACAACAAAGAGTGTGTCACACATAGGAAAAGTGTTGAAAGCTGTGGCCAAGGGACATACCCATGCACCATGCACAATGCACAGGGACTTGCCAAGTACAGACAAGGTAGATGACACTTGGCCCTGCTGTAGACAGCACAAGGCAATCCTGTGACCACTGTACACTCAAACACCAACTCCACATGCCACCTACCTACCACAGGAACTCACATTCACTGTCATGCCAGCATGCACCATGAGGGGATAGACACATCACCTGGTAGACCCAATGACAAATCACATCACACCCAACAGCATGCCCGGTCACACACCCCCCCCTTACACAAGCACACACCCCCGGGGCAGCCAATGCAAATTGGCACTCCCACAATGGATATGTGACACAACAAGACCAATCCATAGCCAAATAAGCATCCCAACACTCATTAGACAGGCCAAATAACCAGGAGTACAAATCAATCTGTCCCCCGCAACATACCCATCCACAAGTGCACTGTGAGAGGAATGCTAGACATATCCAACTACCCAGAGGAACTGTGCCAACTTGAGTATGTATGAAACATGGATGTCGCATGAAACACCATTAACATTGTCTCTCTCTCACACACAGGGCAACGTCGTCGATCTCAACCCCAACACTGGGGGGGAAGAATCACAGGACCAGGCTCGGCATGACGATGATCCCACCGGCAGCGACGACTCTCACCACACCGTGGATGACCCCGACCAACCTGGCCCCTCTGGTGCCCAAGAACCTGCAGCACTTGCGTCAGGTACAACTGTGCCAACCACCACCCCCATTCCTGACACATCCCAGGATACACACAGGAGCCCTGCTCGCACACAACAATGCAGCCAGTCTGACCAGGAGGGACAAGGTACTCCGGGCACCCAGGAGGAGGCAGGCGACCCCTCAAATGCCATCCCTCAGGGGTCCCGAGACCCGATGTGCCCACAACGGCAGGCCAGGCTCAAGTGGGCAGGGGTGGTGGGAGTGGAGGACGGCGGAGGCGCGAACCTGACCAGACAGGTGAGGAGCCCGTTATGTCACACGTCCGCAACATCCTGGACACATACCGGCGTGACACCAGGGGCATCAGCCAGGCAGTGGAGACCCTCAATGAGATTAAGAACCTGCAGGCCAAGCAATATGCCAGTCAACAGCAACACCAAGGACGGATGGAGGCAAGACTGGCTGAGCTCGTGGCGGTGCAAACCGACATGAGCCGTTCACTCCGTCGGATTGCCGAAAACATGGGCAACCCTCCCTGTGCCACCAGGCGAAGATCACCACCAGCCACAGGGAGGGATCAGGAGGAGGAGGATTTGTCCGACGGAGCATCACAGACATCGTCACGGCCTGCTTCTGAGGGTCCCCGGAGGAAGGTGGGTCATCCACGCAAACGACCGTGAGAGTCAGCGGACCATCACCATATCCCAGGTCACCTGGCCTGGCACCTGGCCCTCTGGCGCAACAGCAGCACCTCATCCAATGACATTCTCTGCCACATGGACTTGCTGGTCACTGTCTGACCAATGTTGACAAAGACTGTGGCGTGGACTCTGATGACTTCCAATGGCAAGGATTCCAACTCCCCCTGTGAACTTTGGATTACAGACACCCGGCGAGCACCTCTTTACATCCCCCCAAACACGTACCACACCACTAACAAAAATCTTAAAAATCACGAGATGATGCCGTCATTTTGCATTATTCCGTAACATGTGTGTGTTGGAAAGTCAAACCATGCCTGAGTTTTGAAGTAACTCCAACCAGGCATACCCTGGGGTCTGAGTCTGGCACAGGACACACATGGGTCACAATGTATCATCCAATACAGACATGGAGCACCATACTCACCCGTGATGGGCCCAACCAGCTGAGGGGGTGCCTGCCCAACTGTGCGGACAGACCTATTTCGAAGAGCAACAGTCATGCGCAGAGGTCAGGGATCATGTGGAGTGTCCTGGGGTGGGAGTCCCAGGTATGTGTTGCCAGGTGGGAGAACTATGTCCTGCATGCTGGAGTAAGGTGGATGTGGAGAATGGTGGCCAGGCCAAGGTTAGATGCATGGAGATGGCACAATGGGGCTTGGATGACAGTGCCACAAGGTTGTGTTGGGGTCGTGGTCGTGGGCTGCATCCTGAGTGTGGGCGTGGATTGTGAAGGTCATCCTGCAGCTGACAGTGATCCATTGCAGCTATCTCTGTTGGACGGTGATGTGGCTGGGTCGCCGGATGTTGAAGCAGAGCTGTACAGATGCACCCTGGATGTGGACAAGAATCATGGGAGCTGTAACGTACTTCTCCGTAGAGTGCAGGGTAGGATTAGACACGGATGTTGTAGTTGACCTGGGGGATGGTCTGTCTTGCCTTGAGGTGGATCGAACTGTGGATTTTGTGCATAATGCAGCGTGTGCTGAAGCCTGAGGTACAGATGCTGGTGATCAGCATAGCACATATGAGCAAGCAATCCATGATGCACACCAGCTTGTGTGCGTGGACACTGTGTGTCTGTGCAGGGCCCTTGCGGGTGGGACACAAGCAGTTGACCCAGCTGTAAGGGGACAATCCGCAGAGGAACACCTCAGTCGTGTACAAGTCCAGCATCAGGTGGCCGATGTTCAGCCATCTGCCAATGGATACCATGCATTATTCAATATGAGAACTGGCGAGGACTGCGTCTTTGGGGAGGGTGAGGAGCACCTGGCTGTCAATGGGACACCAGATGATGATGAGATGCAGTGCGCATGTCATGGTGTAGAGGGGGATCCTGGACACATTGTAGACTGACACGCTGAGACATGATACCTGTGCCATGTGTCCCACAACGACACCATACTACATGCAGAGGCCTGGAGTACCACTCCCATGGCCTTGTTGGGTTACAGAGCCGGTGAGGAGTAGGAGGGACATGACCTGGTTGGTGTAACAGGGCCTGGAAGGTGTGCCAGCGCTGTGTAGGCAGTTGGAGTTGCACACTCATTATGCAAAGGTGTTGTGTGGGCGATGAGTGCATGCCTGAGTGCATGCAACAGATGTATTGGATGGACAGTGCTTGGTGGGTGGCCTCAACATCATGGTGCAGCGTGATGTGGCACATGCAAGGACATGAGGCACGTGCAATGTGCACGTAGCATGTGCAGACGGTCCAGCCCTTGCCACCGCAACTGTGTCACACACAAGCAGATTACATCAAAATGAATGGGTGGAGGGAGGAAGGGGGGTGTGTCTTAGAGGCGTGTGTGTGAGGCCAAATATAGAAACTCTGTGTGCCCTTGCTGCAGGGCCTGCAGCAGCAGGCGCCATGTCCTGAAAACCATGCCACAAGTTGCACACAAACACAAGCATGTCAGAAAGGACTACTGCAAAAGGTGTATGATAAGGAAGGAGTGTCTGGTTCAACATGGCACACACATAGACAATTGATGCACATGCAGCAAAGTGGCCGTTGTGGGGACTGAGATGCCAAAATACCTACACAGCCATGTACATCATGCACAATACATATCATAATCCCTGACAAACAGCTTGCATCTTGCTACTCTACACATAGACTCATATGCACAATCTGTGATAACTATGCCAGACATGCCGCATGCACAGTGGCAAGAGACCTGCATTGACAGAGATGAGGCACCTTGGAGGCTGAGGGACACCTTTATTAGTCATGTTTGCCGGAAGGCAAATGCATCTATATTAACAGATGCACAGGTCATGTGGATGAACATGTGGGACCTACACTGGCATCCCCCTTTGCACCACAGATGCAGGAAATCCATAGAACTGGCACACAAGTGACGGGTTTGAGGCAAACACCCCATGCTGCTCATGGAGAGGCTGCTATTGACCATTGAGCCTCTAATGGGGACGTCCCACTCTATGTCAACCCGGTGCATCCCGTATGTTTCCGAGGGCAGTGTTACACACATTGATGCCTTCATCACAATCCAAAATCACATTACAGATGACTGTCACCAAGTGTGACTATCAATTCAGGTGAATCCAGCTGCATGTCATGTGCCCCATGGTGATTCTACATGTATGCAAAGTAACCAAACATGAACAGGAGCAGTGCACACACATTCAAAACAAATAGCACACCCAAAAAGCCGTGCTTCATCCCTTACCCTAAGGAGAATTTTCGACATGTCCGTGCATGTTACGCTGATTCAGCACACGTTGCTGTATTCATGAGGAATAGCAGGAGCACAACAATGCCACCAGCAGACAAGATGCGCAAATACCTGGGGATGAGAGACACACAAGAAGTGAGCCAAAAGAAGCACATCCGCATGCATGGGCATATACTCGACACGTATAAGGTTGTCAACATGCTAGGTGAAAATAGTGTCTCAGGAAAGACATTCTTTTATTACACCATCACTCGAGTGACACATCCAAACACACCTCTGACTCACTTGCCATACATGCAGATGGACCCACACATTGCAACACATGCCACACAAGGCTCAATGCGTGCACACTCAGACACTACAACTCACCACTAAGCAAAGAAGTTGCGTATGAGACGACTCCGGATGTCCTCTTCCTCCTCCTCCTCAACATCACTTGCCTCGTCACCAAGCCCCTCATCCTCCACGGGTGGATGTTCCTGCTCATCCGGATCCAGGATGAGTGGCACAGCTTTCTCCACTGCTATGTTGTGCAGCATGCAGCACACGAGGAAGATTTTGCAGACCTTCACCGGTGCATATGGGAGTGCACACCGGTCTTGTGGAGGCACCGGAATCGGCTCTTCAGGAGGCCAAAGGTCCTCTCTATCACTCGCCTGGTCTGCCCATGGGCGTTGTTGTACCGGTGATCGCCAGCCGTTCTGGGGTTGCGGAGAGGCGTGATCAGCCAT
The DNA here is from genome assembly GCF_964204655.1 of Triturus cristatus. Lineage (NCBI taxonomy): Eukaryota > Metazoa > Chordata > Amphibia > Caudata > Salamandridae > Triturus > Triturus cristatus. Next base: position 594,963,930 of record NC_140592.1, on the reverse strand, counting down.
GGCATGTTGGGATAGCCAGAGTCCCCTACATGGAAACATCATGGACAGAAGAGGGTCAGGAGAAGCAGTAAGACAGAAAGATGACGCTAAATACAGGACTAACAGAGTATACCCACCAACAAGACATGCTCGTTCGTTGCGCTCGTTCGTTACTCCATAGGGATACGGTCCGTACACACGTGTACGGACCGTATCCCTATGGCGTACGTATACGGAAACACAACCATAGTGATACGGACCCTACACACGCGTGTACGGACCGTATCCCTATGGCGTACGCCTACGGCAACACAACCATAGTAATACGGACCCTACTCACGCGTGTACGGACCATATCCCTATGGCGTACACCTACGGCAACACAACCATAGTGATACGGACCCTACACACGCGTGTACGGACCGTATCACTGAAGTAGTGATGCCCTAGGGGCGTGGAACGCACCGTTCCTGTGTGTGTATAGTGAAATTACGTAGGGGACACATGAGGGACAAGTATAAGGGCCTAAATGCATGCTGGTTGTCATGGAGACCGAGTTTCAAGTTCAAATATTTTCATCAGGTGGCCAGCAAAAGTCGGTTGGAAACAATATACTATGTTGCAAAGTGGTTGTTGACTTGACATCATGCTCAATTTTTAAACCATGCAAAGCCCCTCACTGGGGTAGGTTTAAAGGGATTGGAGGAAACGTAGGATGCAAATGAGATTGACCAATCACTCTGTACTCCTGTAAATGAAACAGGCCAGCAAGGCAAATATAAGGCAGCCAGGTCCCATGAGAGAGCACTTGCCTGCAAAACCTTTCATTCCACACCACTGCTGCTGCTCGTGATTCCTCTGGCACCATGTCCAGGTCTGTGGAGAGGGCCCAGCCATTCACCCTGGAGGAGAATGTGGCATTGCTGGATGTCATCCTCCCACAGTACCCCAGCCTGTATGGGAGACCAGGGGAGCAGGTGAGTGCTGACTCCACTAGCTTAGACTGTGCCCCTTTTTTGTCACTTCTGGCATTGTGTCCAGGTGTGACAGACATGCAATGTTGTTTAGAGTGGGTCCCGGGGGGGAATGCCTCATGTCTCCCATGCAGAGCATGCTGTAGTGCATGTCTGCAATCCTCACTTGCATAGTGCTTACTGTGACAATCACTGCATGGTGCATGCCACATTCAGCCTGGCTAATCCTCTTGGGAATGTTGTTTCTACAGCCCTGATGTGATTCTGTGTTCCCCCAGTGTGACAGGTGACTGTACCCACAGATGTGTGTGAGTTGAGTGTACCTGTGGTGAGAGTGTCCAAATTATGTGTTCGTCCCCTGGACATTGGTGTGTGTGTAAGTCCCCTGTCATGTGGGTGAGTGTCTATGTGGCGTGTTGCAGCCAAGATGCATGAGGGATGCATATACCCTGCCCATCTGATGTGAGCAGGGAGCAGTGATGTGTGTCTGACGTGCTGGGCTAGCCCAACACCTGTGACACCCCCGTCAAGTGGCACATGTGCAGAGTGAGGTTTGTACCCGCAGTTGCCAATGGCAGGTGATTGTCCTGTGCCTGTGTGTGTCTGTGTACTCTGCTGAGGTTTCGTCAGTGGCCTGGGGCATGTGACTGCTGTGAGGTGCTGTACATAATCCTGGTGTAGCTTGTGATGCACAGTGTGAGCCATGATCATTGATTGTGTCGCACCCCTCATTCCACCTGTGTACTTTCAATGCCACGTAATGCATTTTGCCTTCCCCAGAGGATAATGTCCCTATGACAAAGGTGCAATGAGTCTGCTGCATACTATGCCCTGTTCAAACCAGCCAAATTGTTCTAATGTGTGTCTCTGTGACATGTAGCATGTATATTTAAGTAGTCTCACTGTGTCATCCTCACAGGTAGGCGCCTATGCCAAGTGGGAGATTTGGAGGCAAGCCGTCATTGCCGTGAGGTCGGTGGAGGGTCGGAAGCGGCGCCTGGCCCAGGTGAGGAAACGCTGGCAGGATATCCGGTGCTGGACCAGGAGGATCGCCCGGGTCCTGCTGGGTGACTCACCAGAAGGGAAGAAGAACCGTGGGCGCCGGCGCCTGACCCACATCATGAAGCATGTGCTGGCGGTGGTCTTCCCTGATTTGGATAGGCGCTTACTGGAGAAGCAGCAGCAGGAAGGGGTAGGTACATGTGTGTTTGTTGTGTGTCACCAGCTTTTGGAAGTGCGCAGTCACATGGATACACTGCCAGGGTTTATATGTGCAGTGCATATCCTGTTCCACAAAGTCAACCCATGCTGTTCTTCCTCCCTTCCCCTCATTGACATGTGTTCCCGGGTCTGTGGGTAGTCACTCTTGCACAAGGTTATCTAGGCTGGCAGTTAATCCAAGTGCCCAATGCTTGCAACTTCATGTGTGGGGGTGGTGTGTTACATGTGTTGTGAGCTTGCCTGTGCCCTGGCCAGTTCAGTCATTATGGGGTCCATGTTAGTTGGCACTGCTGCTGAGTCCCGACATAGGAGTGTGTCTTAAAAGTGTACTGCCTTACAGCATGCATGACCAATGTTGCGCCCTCAGACATGATGTGCATGAGTGTGAGATATGCATAGTGCAGGGACGGTCGCTTCTGTTACAGTCATATCCATACAGGACCATGGAGGAGTGTGGCCACTACAGTCCCCTGGGGCACCTTTTCCTAGGTATCATGTGTGTCAGCCAACAATGTGGACATTCTCTGTGTCTTCAGCATAGGTTGGGCTCTGTGGCATTGTACCCTGGCCTCATTTGTATTTACGTTAAGTGTGCTACATGTGTCCACGTGACCGGGTGACCCAATTTGGCTTGTGCATACTCACAGTGGCCAGTGCCTGTGTGTCTTGGTACAACTATCTGATGATGGTTGTTTGTCAATTATATGTGTGGTCAGGCGCACGAAGGGTAGTTCGTGTACAATCAGGATTTATTTTAGGGCATTTTTTTAATCCCCGAGTACGAGGTGTAAGTACTTCCTCTGTCTCAATCACATTGTCTCAGGTAGGGGGGTGTTTGTGCGGGCAAGGCCTACATGTCCAAACCGTATGTCTCCTTGCCAGGTCTGGCCTGTGTGTGGTGATTGTCTGGACATACACTCAACATGCAGTGACCCAGTCATGTTGGGCATGGTTTAATGTATTTGCTAAGCATGCATGTGCCAAAAGTTAACAGACATGGTTCCTGCTCATCCCTTTTTTGGCAACGGTGTGTGGTCCAGATGCTGTGCTCGACTGTCCCCAGACACTAGCTCCTCTGTCTCATTTGATATCAAGTTATTTGCTGTTGTGTCATGCTCTCCATTGTTTCTCAGTGGCATGGTGGGTCAACCCACTGTGTGGTGCAGGGCCTACACATATGCGTAGTATTGTAGATGTTACTCATGTTGCTTTTCATGCTATGCACTGTGACCTATGTAGTTTTGACTCATGTGTCATATGTATACAGGTGTCTGATTATTTCCTGTCTCTTCACCTTGCCCACAGCATCGTCAGGGGAAACCGAGGGAGACACTGGCACGGACCTTGAGGAGGGATCCAGCACCGGTGCCACCACTGCTGGCGAGTCTTGCGCAGGGGAGTGAGGCGGAGGACCTGTTCAGTCCCACCACCGACTATGACGCTGACGGGTCCGAGGCTGAGCTCCCAGAGGGGGCGGAGGCTGCTCCCAGTGCTGAAAGCAGCACTCCATCTCTCGCCGCCCACCCCATTCCCATCACCGGCCTCCTACTTGCTCGGGTCCCTTCCCTCCGTGCTAGGCGACAACATGTCTCCTTCATGCCAGGCACCGCACCCCCTGCCCCTGTCTCCCCTGCTGCTGTCAATGCCGAGTCTGTGGACATTCTGTGGCAGTTGCAGGTTGGTCAGACATTGCTGCTTAATGTCCTCCATGGCCACACCAGACTGCTGACACAGATGGTGTCGTACATGGAGGGCATGTCATCAGCGATGTCTGAACAACGGATGTTGCTGAGGTCCATAGACTCGTCACTGACTGCAGCAGTGGATCTCCAGCAGCGCTCCGTCCCCCCTACCCCTGCACCATCCACACTTCCCACTCCCATGCCTGTCCCATGCACACCCAGACGTCCCCATGCACGCACCCCACCAGACACAGGCAGCATACCACCAGGGAAGGCCAAGCGCACACCTCCTGTCACGCACACACAGGGGGAAGTAGGCACAGCCACTGGGTCGGGGGGCAAACGGCAGCCACGCAGCCACAGTGGGAGTGCGCAGTCCTCACAACCCACTTCCTCCAAAACCACTCCCCTTAGCTCTCCTGGCCAACTGTCAGATAAAGAGTCCTTCGTGGCCAGTGTGTTCCTCAGCCCCGATGTGGCACCACCCCGCAAGCGGTGGAGGCAGTGCCCGGACAGGGTAGTTGAGTCCCCCCCCTGTCCACACCCTCCCCCAGTAGCGCTGCAACCCATCCCTCCGACCCCCCCCTCCTTGGGGCCTGTGGTTCATTTAGGTGCAGGGGAGACGCTGGAAGAGCTTGCAACCGTGTGCAGCGCCCTGCTAACCACCACCTTTGGTGCTGCCCCACCCCCTGTGGTGGAGTCGTCCGTCCCTGCACCCACAACACCTACCCTTGCCCCTCCTGTCCCTGCGGTACCTGGTCCTTCCCCCCCACATGATGCCCCCCCTTCTGTGGATGATATGGAAGATTGAACTGTGCAGGCAAGCTAGGGGAGACGCGTCCCAAAGTGTCCTCCACCAGGACTTCGCACATGGCCTGGCCTATGGGCCCTGTATATGGTGGACATTTCTTTTGCTATAATTTTTTATGCTGAATAAAGCATTTTGGTTTTCATTTGCGCACAAATGCTTTTCTGGTCTTGCTGTTGGTAGCTACTCCATGATTTGGGGTGGTGATAATGTGTTAGGTGTCTGGGAAATGTTGTAGTGTGCTGCTCATGGGGTGGACCCTGGTATCTGTGTGACATCACAAGGTATCTGCAAATAATCTTTGGTCATGTAAGCTCTTACTGTATGGTGACATTGTCCCAAGGTGTGTTCCTTCCTCTGTGGACCCTGACATCTTTCCTGCAGGGTGGTTCCCAATTGTTGTGCTGAGCTCTGTCTACATTTCCTGGGTGTGTGACGGATCCCTTCAACTTTGGCCATGCATGCTCAGCAATGTCTCCACCTGCATCATTTGTGGCATCCTTGGTGGTCACTGTACTTGTGAATGGAGTATATTGATATGACTTTATGTGGACATGTTCCCTTTTACGCACTATGCATGTGTGTACTCCCAGCCTCGCACACATGTGTTACGTGTTCTGCAGGGTCTTTGGGCACCTGTCTGACAATTGTGGGCATTGTATCTGTGGGTACTCCACCCTTTTCCTTCCATGGGAGGCAACAACTTGTTGGCTGCCCCAGCACCTGTACATTCCTATCAGTCCTGGAATGTGCGTGACAGTGTGTGTTCCCTATGGGTCTCTTAGTTTAGTAGGGTGGCACATGAATATACAGTCTTGTTGCATGCTCTCAGTGTGTGTATTGTGCTGCCAGCGCCAGGGGTGGGTAAGCATGTGTCATTTGTCATCACACCCACATATGGTGTGTCATGCAGTGGGGTTTGGACATCCACCCTCATGGGAGTAGGACACTGCTGTCAGTGATGTGTTGGCATGCCACTCTCAATATAGTCGCACTTTGTGTATGCCTTCATGCACCTATGGAGTTTTGCTAATTGTAGGATGGTGTACACACCACCATGTCTCTGTCCACTGCTGGGAGGACTCTGCACCCACCCCTCCTATGTCTGGACACTGCTGGGAGGACTCTGCACCCACCCCTCCTATGCCTGGGCAATGCTTGAAGTCCTCTGCACCCACCCCTCCTGTGTCTGGGCACTGCTGGGGGGACTCTGCACCCACGCCTCCTGTGTCTGGGCACTGCTGGGAGGACTCTACACCCCCCCTCCTGTGTCTGGGCACTGCTGGGAGGACTCTGCACCCACCCCTCCTGTGTCTGGGCACTGCTGGGAGTGATAGGCACCCACCCCTCCTATGTCTGGGCACTGCTGGGAGTGATAGGCACCCACCCCTCCTGTGTCTGGGCACTGCTGGGAAGTGCTCTTAAGGCGTGGGTACGGGCCGTACCCCTACGGCACCCCAACAATGGCTGTACGGCCCGTACCCACGTCCCAAAGGCATGGGTACGGGCCGTACCGCCATTGTTGGGGTGACGTAGGGGTGGGCGTGGTACGACCTGTACCCATGCCTTTGGGACGTGGGTACAGGCCGTACCACCATTGTTGGGGTGCCGTAGGGGTACGGCCCGTACCCACGCCTTAGGAGCGTGGGTACGGGTCGTACCACGCCCACCCCTACGTCACCCCAACAATGGCGGTACGGCCCGTACCCACGTCCCAAAGGCATGGGTATGGGTCGTACCACGCCCACCCCTACGTCACCCCAACAATGGCGGTACGGCCTGTACCCACGTCCCAAAGGCATGGGTACGGGCCGTAACGCCATTGTTGGGGTGACGTAGGGGTGGGCGTGGTACGACCTGTGCCCATGCCTTTGGGACGTGGGTACGGGCCGTACCGCCATTGTTGGGGTGACGTAGAGGGGAAAGGCCCGTACCCACGCCTTAAGAGTTTAGTCACTAACCCATGCATTCAGTAACATACGTTCAATCAGTGACTTATACAGTCAGTCATGCCTCTACTAAATAATCCATTCAGGCACTTCTACATCCACTCATTCTTCAATAGACCTTGGCATAGATATATATGAAAAATATTTAAACTTTACAGAAACACACATTCACTGGATGATGTCATCAGTGATGTCATTTGAAATGTCATCAGTGATGTCATGAGTGATATCACTGACCATGTCATGAGTGATGTAATATGTGACGTCATCAACAGTGCATTGCGGGCGCGCGAGTTATAGTTAGCTCAACTATAACGGGTGAATTTCTCTGGTTTTATATGAGTCAAATGTCCAAGTAACTATAACGTCCCTGAAACCTATGTTTTTTTCAGTGAATTTCTAAGGTTTTTTAAATGCTAATTTCTAACTATTACATGCCTGAAACCATAGGTTTCACACATGTTATAGTTAGGAATTAGCATTTTAAAAACCTTGCAAATTCACTTAAAAATCATAGGTTTCACACATGTTATAGTTCGGTGGACATTTCACTCGTAAAAAACCAATGAAATCCCCCCGTTATAGTTAGTTCAGATAACTATAACTCGCGCGCCCGCAATTCCCTGCTCATGACGTTACATCACTCATGACATGGTCAGTGGCATCACTCATGACATCACTCATGACATCATCCTTGTGATAGAGTGGCGGTCGCGCGAGTTATAGTTATCTGAACTAACTATAACAGGGGAATTTCATTGATTTTTTGCAAGTGAAATGTCCACCTAACTATAACATGTGTGAAACCTATGGTTTTTTAAGTGAATTTGCAAGGTTTCATAAATGCTAATTCCTAACTATAACGTGTGTGAAACCTATGGTTTTTTAAGTGCATTTGTACGTTTTTTTAAATGCTAAGTTATGTATGTATTATTATATATTTTTTTAAGGTTTTTCACCATGCGCGCACCGTGCGCGCACCCCGTGATTTAAAAAAATAAATAAAAATGTTTTTTCACCCTTCGGGGTCCTTCAGGGACCCCCTGACAAAGGCTAGGGGGTCAGGAACTCTCTACCCTGCCCCCTTTTCACATTCGCCACCTCTCTTTTTCACTTTCGCACCCAAAACAAACAAAATGGCGGCCAACACTTCCTGATTTCGACCGATTCGAACGTTGACTGACATGTAACCACCAATCAAAATTACGCTTGCACACGTAAGGGTGCGCGCAGGGTGCGCGCACGGTACGTGGCTATAGATATTTATCTACTTTTAACTGAAATGTTCTCAGGAACTACTGTACAGATTGACTCCATATATGCAAAAGGCACACACCTGACCTGAGGACTACCTCTCTGCCAAATTTCAAGTAATTCTGTTCAGCCGTTCGGGCTGTACCTTCGACTATAGGTCCTATGGGAAAATGCATGGAGAAAGCGCGTTTTGGGACCCCTCTTTTTCTCGGCCCCCGCTTGACGAATCACCCCGAGACTTTCAGGGTAGGAGCTGAGCGGAGCGCCCCATTAGTTTTGAACATTTCGCGAGGATTCATCAACCGGCGCCAAAGTTATTCAAAATAGAATTTTGATATTTCCTATGGAAACTCGGTCCTAACTATAACTATCTACTGGCGACCGCCAGTAGATAAAATATATATATATATATATATATATATATATATATATTCAATGAAAAAACCAAAGGTTTCACACATGTTATAGTTAGCTGGACATTTCACTCGTAAAAAACCAATGAAATTTCCCCGTTATAGTTAGTTCAGCTAACTATAACTCGCGCGCCCGCAATGCACTGCTGATGACGTCACATATTACATCACTCATGACATGGTCACTGACATCACTCATGACATCACTGATGACATCTCAAATGACATCACTGATGACATCACTGATGCCATCATCCTTGTGATAGAGTGGCAGACCTCCTCTCACCCTAATATAACTTTTGATACACACATACAAAAATAGAAACTAAAATTTTCAAAAAAATGGACATACCAATATCAGTTACAACAACCTATTCAGTAATTCTTAGAACCACATATACATCCACTCATTCACCAACAGTCCTATACAGTCATTCATACATGCACTCACTCTTCATATGTACTCATACACCTATACATCCTGTGACACAATGCCACTCATCCATAGAGTAACTCACACATAGTCACTCATGCTAATAAAGAAACAAACATACATTTATTAGCTTATACAGTTATACACACACCACCACACTTACTTCTACGGAAACTTACACATAGTTAGTCTAAAAAACAAACACTTATAGAAACACATACTTATTCATACAGGAACTCTTTCAATCTCTCACTGTCACATATACTCACTTATATACACCAATATTCACATATACTAGTTTAATAGATATGTAGTTACTCATAAAGACACTATTGAGACAGTCATTCACTCACTAACACACCCATACACACACTCATCCACCCATACAGTCCTGCACACATGTTGTCTTCAACACATACAAAGAGTGAATCACTCATTCATGCACCAATGCACTACATATTACCCCCCACCGAACCATACAGACACTCAGACTGATATTTAAAAAAAGAACTATTTACCTATATAGATACCCATGAAGCTACTCACCAACCCATGCAGCCACTTATACACAAAGTGAGAGACTGATACAGATATTTTCATATTTAAACATTACTCAGTAAGTCATGTATTCACTATAATACCCTTAATCAGTCAGTTACACAATTTGTTTTTCAAAAAAGCATCCATTTAAACAATTATATACCCATTTATTCTTCCATTAACCTTGAGATATACATAAATATAAAACATATTTAATTTTCAGAAAAACACACATTCACTGGATGATGGCATCAGTGATGTCATCAGTGATGTCATTTGAGATGTCATCAGTGATGTCATGAGTGATGTCAGTGACCATGTCATGAGTGATGTAATATGTGACGTCATCAGCAGTGCATTGCGGGCGCGCGAGTTATAGTTAGCTGAACTAACTATAATGGGGAAATTTCATTGGTTTTTTACGAGTGAAATGTCCAGCTAACTATAACATGTGTGAAACCTTTGGTTTTTTCATTGAATTTCTAAGGTTTTTTAAATGCTAATTCCTAACTATAACGTGTGTGAAACCCATGGTTTTTTCAGTGAATTTGCAAGGTTTTTTAAATGCTAATTCTTATATTTACCTTTTATTTTTTCAATTTTTTTTACATATTATTATTTTAATTTTCTATCCTTTTTTAAAGACTATGGTTACATTTTAAAAATTCTACAATTTTTTTTTTATTTTTTCCATTTTTTTAAACTAATCAGGTAAGATTTATTAGTATACCATGGTGTTTTTTTTTTCCCCTTTTCTTTTTTTTATTATTTTTTTAACGTGCGCGTACGGTAAGCGCACGTCTTGCTTTCATAACGTTAGATTTCTACGCTGTTTAGCGTTCATTTACGCAATTTGCGTAGACGTACGTCACGCGCGCGCAGCGCGTAACGCGTACGCTGCACGCGCATGTTACGCGGAAGTGAAGGGGCGTGCCTGTTTTGCGCATGCGCGCGTGCGCGTGTCTTTTTTACGCGCATGCGTACTTTTGCCGTAAGCGCTCCGTAAGCGCACCGTAAGCGTAACGTACGCGCACGTTGGGTCATGTGATCAAGAAACAAGACTTTTGATTGGTTTTTACTACTTTCAGTTCTAGAACTCTCCTACACCACACCCATTCCCCTCATTTCTGCTTGTGATCCCTTAGGAGAAGGAGCTGGGTTGTCTTTGTGATACGATGGCAGAACAGCAGAGCTCTTCTGAGAGTGAGGCTAGCAGCACTACCTTGAGGCAGAGAAGGAGGAAACAAAAGAGCTCTTTCATATGGGAGTATTTTTCTTTTCCAGAGGACAAGAAAAAGGTAAATGCACCCTTAGTGACTTGTAAGCTTTGTGGCCGTGTACTTTCAAGAGGGAATCCCAACAAGAAGTATTCCTTCGGGAATCACACCATGTTGAGACACCTTCAAGATGTACACGGTAGGACATTTGCTCGACATACTGAAGGTAACCCTTCAGTAAGTCAACCAAGCACATCCACAGCAGCTCAGCCTGGTCCATCATCTGCAGTGCCGAGTCCATCTTCGGCAGGTCAGCTGAGCCCTTCATCTGTGGGGGGAGCATCTTCTTTTTCTCGTCCTCTGGAAATCAACCATCAGTTTTCGAGGGTTTTAGTTCGTTGCGCCACTTGTCATGATCTAATTGCTCACAGGGAGACCAGTGTTGCCCTAGTGAACAATTTAATAGATCAGCACATTTGTCGTAGAGACTAATATTCCCACTCTTTCTTTCCTCTGTCCCTGCATGAACACAACGGCTCTTTTAAGAGCCAACCTTACCTTTTAACTTTTTTAAATATATTTTTTAAAACTTTTTGTTATTTTTTTTTACCGTACGCGTAATTTTTTTTTTTTTTTAAAAAACACTAAAAATCAATTATCACATTACAAGGTCCTTGAGAGACTACAATGATAAACTGAAAATGTGATTGTGGAGAAGTGGAAAAAAGGGAACATGAAATTGTTGACTTACCATACCCACTCAAAAAATTATTTATTAATTAAAATTTAATTTTTATTGCTTTAAAAATGGTTCAAGTTTTCGAAAATTTTCTATCTCAATCTGAAAAAAAAGAAAAAAGTATTAATATTTAAGAAAACATTTTATAATACAGTACACATATTTACATATTTTCCCAAAAATGTTTTTGCCTTTTTTTTGCTGTTTTCAGAATATATTGCATTTCACTATAAATTGTGAAAGCAATTGCATTGATCATTTAACAGCGGGCAAAAAAAAATAACAATCTCAAAGATTGTTTTAAAAAAGCCCAGAATCTCTTTTAACTTAAACATAACATTATATAAATGCATAATATTCTTAAAAAATATCATCTAATATCAATACTTATTTCTTTAAAATACCGTCTGACATTTTTGTTTCAGAAGTATAATCCCAAAAATATTATATCTCAAATAACTCCACAATACATCTGGTTCCATTTCCTTTAGGCCAAATAGTAATTTTAAAATTCTTTTTTGATTAAATTTCCAATGGTAATCCAATAAAATTCTAAAGTTTAAATTGTACAGATCTCACCGATTCTCTGTAACATTTTGGTTTCCGAAAGATTAAATAATAATTAAATAAGTCCACAATACAATTGTTTACTTTTCCTCATGGCCAAATAGTAATTTTAAAAATCTTTTTTGAATAAATTTCCAATGGCAATCCAATAACATTCCAAAATTTAAATTGTGCAGATGTTACCGATTTTGTCTAAATTTTTGGTTTTCCAATGTTTCATTAAAAATTTAAAAAGTCCACATTACAATTGGTTACCTTTCCATTAGGCCAAATGATAATTTGAAAAATCATTTTTTTTGAAAATTCCAATGGTAATCCAATAAAATGGTAAAATTGTTTTGTACACATCTTGCCAAGTCTCTCTAAAATTTAGGTTTCAGGAAGATTAGATAGGAATTTGCTAAATCACAAGGCAAACGTTGCTTGAAAATCAATTGGGAATCATTACACAGTGTCCAGCCTTTTTCACATTTAAGATAAACTGTGTAATGTCCAGAAGTAACAGGAAAATTATTGCAACTGTTACAAAAGTTTTTCCTGAAATTGATAATTGCTGTCCTGTAAACTTCTTTATTAAAGTATCTAATTTTGAACCATCAGCTTTACATCGTTGCATCATTAAAATTACATATTGTCCGTATTCCTTTAAAATTAACGTTGAAAACATTTCAGATTTACACTCACTGCATTCCATGCTATGATTAGCATCTTTAACTAATTTAGCAAAAGTGACTGTTTTACTTTCTGGCAATGTTAAATAAATAAACCTTTCAGAATCAACATTAGAGCCACATATATTGTAACAGTTTTCACAACTATGTTCCCATTTATAAGAGAGACCAAACAAATTATCAATGGCAACCCCTTCTTCTTCCAGTACCTGAAGAAAAAACATCAAGAATTCCTGTGCGTCTTGCTGTACATTTTGAGAAAACTGTGTTCGTCCTGAACATACATCTAAAAGTTTTCTAATTTCAGTAGCACTTTCTATTTGAGTTTTATCATTACTCAGCTTTTGAAAAAGGAGACTCAACTCAGAACAGAATCTTTTTCCCTGATTTACTATTATCTGCTCTTGCACACTTTCCAGATACAATGCAACATTCAGCACTACATTAGCGTAGCAGTTGACACCAGAGCTATTTTCAAAATGACATCCTACAACCTGTTCTTCATTTTCCTTTTTCTTTTTGCTTGCAATTACATCACTCCTCTTTTTTTTCCTCCTCTCTACATCTTCATTACAGATATTCTCATTTCTCCTTTTACGAGAAACTACACGTTTCTCCAACACAGGATACTGACCTAAATGAGGAGCATAGCTTCTTCTTAATCTATTATACTCCTTTACACAATTTGTATCAGCACTAACTTTTGAGTCATCAAAGTCTATCATGAATAAACCAGATAATGTTTTCACTCGTGACAAAGCTACATAAGCCATACCTTCTTTGAACACAGTTGAACCAATGTTCACAAAAGCACAATCTACAGTCAATCCTTGAGACTTGTGAATAGTTACAGCATATGCTAGAGAAAACGGAAACTGCTTCCTACGTACATATAAGTCTTTAACAAGCATGAAACGAACTGAACAACGACAAATATCTTTAACTTCTTCTATCTGATCAAATTTTATTTTGAAACATTCAATTCCATCTTTTTTCTGATAATTAATAAAACCCACAACTCTTCCCATAGCTCCATTAACTAAACCCTTTTCAACATCCAAATTTCTCCTTAAAAATACTCTACAGTTCATGCAAACATATAGATTTTTTTCTAATCCAGCTGTTTTGGAAATGTTCTTCTCTAGTGAATCCAATTTATTTTTCAGTGTGCCTGTTAAAGTGATAGTAATTCTTCTATCTTCAATTTTGTCCACTGCTTCCAATTTCCTGATATCTTCCTTTTCCAATTTTAAAAGCTCCTCATTGAATATTGAGCATTCACGTAGAGTTGGCATTAAGCAGATGACACTTTTCTTTTCTGCAATGTTCTTGTATATCTTCTCTGCAACTATTTCTTCTTTTGGAAATAAATTATGTAGCAGCCGACTCTGTAATGCTTTTTTGCCAACTTCTGTGAGTAGTCCAATCCTGATATCTTTCAGAATACTTCCATATTCTTCATCGTTTGCTTGCCTCATATTAGTAGTAAGTTCCTTGTACTCAAAGAAGGACCAAATATTTGCATTACCAATGCTTCCCAATGACTTCTTTGTGTCTTCATGTGTCACAGTATTAAACACTGGTTGTCCTTTAACTGGAGTAAGCTGTAGAAGATCCCCAAATACAATGACATGTTTTCCACCAAATAACACGTCATAGTCTGTCCTTAGAATTTGCTGCATTCTTAAATGCACAAAGGCAAGCATTAAGTTTGATACCATGCTCACCTCATCAATAATGAGAACTTGCATCTTCTTCAATACTCTTGAAACTTCCAAGCATGCTTCTCCAGTTAGCTTGTTGTATTGTATTTTGTTCTCATGCTCCACTGGTAACATTAGCAAACGATGTAAGGTGATTCCTTTTATGTTATATGCTGCTAACCCAGTTGGAGCAGTAACCACACAAGACAAAGTAGAATCCGTTTTTTGCTGTAGGTAGCTTCTGATGACTTTTATTAGGAAACTTTTTCCAGTTCCAGCTTGTCCGCTTACATACATCCTGATTGGATGAAATGATGTGCATGAGCACTCTTTTTTTTCATGTAGAAATCCGTGATCAATTTTGTTTCTGATCTCTTCATAAATTTGTTGCTGCTCTTCGTTCAGTTGTCTTTCCAAATTTTGTAAGTCTATAAATTCTTCTTGAGCTTGATTCATACCCGTTTCCACTTCATTCATGGCTATTGATGCTTCATTTTCAACGATTGGTTGTCCTAGGGGATCTTGACTGAGTGTTCCTGAACTTTGGCTGTCCTGAGAACTGTCTCTAGCTACTTCTGCTGCAATTGTAGTTTCCTGTTCAATTTCTTCATTTAACATTTGCAGATAAGTTGTGAATGTATTGCATTGTATGCTGTCTTTGCAAGCATTAAATGAATCTTCATAGCTTTGAAATTCTCCCAGTAGTTCATCCTCTGTACGCCATGGTTTAAACAGCTGTAAAAGAGCCAAGTAGTAAAATTCCTTTTTGTCAGTAGTATCGCAACTCAGCTTCCGGTGATTTATCAAACTTCCTTTTGTTTGCTTCACCAAACATCCTTCCTCACCAATGACTTTATATTTTCCATTTTTGATGTCTTCTGCGGCTTTCCGTGATTAAATGTAGTTCTGCAGCACTTCATAGAGACACATGTTCTGCAGATGTTGACTTCTCTTGGGATAATATGTGTCCAACATGTTTGATTTCAAAATATCTGTACTTTCTGGGTCATTCTCGGCCAAATATTCAATTTCTCCAACAGATTTCAGTACCCGATTTCTCATTGCTGCAAGGCCTAAACTTGCCCAAATTATTCTTCTTGATTTCGAGTAGAGACTTGCAGAAGATAATCTATCTGAACATTCATAGGATCCAATTTCTCGATGCGATAACATCTTTAAACTGAAACTGTACAGCTTCTTACTGACAGTCTTCTCGTGAGAAATCTCTTCCCACATTTCCTTCAATTCCGTTTTCTCAGATTTAGTAATGTAAGACGTTACATATCGAGCAACAGCAATGGAATTGTCAGCTACATACTGTATATCCATGTTAGCATTCCACATGGATAAAATGACTGGGTTGTAGTCATTTATATTTTTTGATTCTTCTTTTCTTTTTAGGTTGTAGGTATTCTTAGGTGATTTTCTTGTAATAGTATGTCTCACAGATGACATAAAACTGTTTACTCTTCCATTTGAAAGAACAGGTCTAGGAAATCCAAATCGACATTTAGTGTAGTATTTTTCTTTGCTCTTGTATTTCCGTCAACAGTATTTTCCACACCGATGACTTTGGAAACGTAAAACTCGCTCCTTTAACTTTTTCTCTTCTGTGCTTTTTGGTATAGCACATGTTGCATATTCTTCAATGTAAGATAACACTGCTTCATCAGTATCTGTTCCAAACTTTGGGGCATCCTTGATCCACAACAGCATATGAATATGAGGAGCACCTCTTGCCTGGTACTCTTTTCTCCAAAAGAAATCCACTACTTCTCCAAGAGGTGGATTTTTTTTATTGCAGATGAAGGACATCATAGCCTCAAATCTATGATTGAAATATCTGCAAACATTAACCGGATCCAATGAGCACAGTTCTCCTGCTGTCTTGTATTCGATGTTTTTAATGTTTGAATTTGCCTCTCGTAGAAAATCCAGTAAATCATCCCAAGCGTACTCGGCACAGCTTAGGGTAAGGAACCATGTTGGTGTTCCTAAATTCCGTAACATGCATTTTAATTCACCATGGCGTCAGTACCAATATTCATTTGTCCCACGCTGACAAGCCATCAGATTGATCAGTTGTGTTTCCAAATGATCATCTCGGTGCTGCACTTTCTCCATAAAATCCTTAGCAGACACATTTTGTAAATGTACTCCACTTTTTTTACAATGTGATTTACTGCATATGATAATGCAGACAAGTCGCTTTCAAATAAAAGATGGAACAAATAAGGAATACTTTGTCGAAACCTGGGATCTTCTGCAGATAGTCTTGTAGTCCGATACTCAGAAGCTGGAATCTGTTCTGGACGTTCATCGTATCGTTCTCCTTTTCCTTTAGGAAACAGCTGGGGAAAACATCGAGCTTCCAAGCTCTCCTCCCATACACTCACAGGAGTTCCTTTTGCTTTCTTCATCTGAAACAGATCAATATTGTCTCCCATAGCTTCTTTTGAATGTAGAGGATGTATGCTAAAATGTTCATAAATTTCTTCTTCCTTTGACTTGTCCACTTTTTCAATTTGTCCAGTTGGTGTTTCTGTGTCTTCTTGTAAATCTTCTTCTTCTTCTTCTATATAAATTGATTCATACCATTTGTTATTCCTTTTCAAATACAAATTTGCTATTTGTACTTTCCGTACATCTACCAGCTCCTGCCAAATCTTCTTATTCTTTGTAGGTACACCATTAACCAGAATAACTAATGGTTCAGTTTCCAAAGTATCTGCATCAATAGTTTCCATATTTTTTTTCAAATCCAAGGGCAAATACACCACTCTACCTTTTAAACCTCTCAGTAAATCTGAAGGAGGTAATTTACCAGTTTTGGGCTCCATACGTACTATGGTCTGGAACGGATGAACACATTGAATAAGTATAGACTCATATGTATTTAATTAAGAAAGTTCGGCAGGAATAACATCCAATTCTAAATTATTATGTACAGCTCTGGTCGGCATTCTATTTTCCTCTAACTTGTTGTAACAGTATTTACAAATACGCTGATCTTCACCCAATTCAAAACAATTTTCTAGAAATATATATGTGACAAAATCTTTCCACTTATAATTATCTTCATTTTCACTCTTTCTGTAGAGATCAACATTCCTAGTTTGTTTTCTATAATGAGTTCTGCGGCAACAAATACAAGTAATATTTGGCCTTTCATTAGAGATTTTTTCAAATTTTGTTATGTGATCATTAAATGTCTTACTTACAGAGGGTTCTACATTCTCTTCCACTTCTTCCTCATTTACTGTGTCCTTTTCTGCACTGTTTTGTTCAGGACCAAAGTAACAAAACTGAATTTCATCAACAACCTTCTCTACATCTGATACCTATCCACGGAACAGAGCCCTATTCAATTCATCTAACTTTATTGCTGGACTTTTTGCAAAATACAACCGTCTCACAAACTTTCTCATTTCAGTATGATGAACAGCCAGCATCCTAAAATGATGGAAAACACTATTACACACTTTTCTAGATAGACAAGCCAGAGAATGACCCTGCAAACCAGTATTCTCTCTCACTCTGCATGGATCTAGACTTTGAAGCACCTTAATCTTCTGTTTTACACTTTTTTTACTATATTCTCTTAGAAACTCACGAAATTTATCAATAGATTCCTGACGCACAGTGCAAATACTACTACAATTCCAAGTGTACACTGGGGCTTTAGGACGTCTCCCCATAGCCTCATCCGCCATCACTTGTACCTCATCTCTTGGAACCATTATCTCCTTCTACATTATGCAACCGTTTTTCACTTCATAAGCACGACCTCTGGTGTCAACTGCATGCAGCAAACTATTACTTTGAAAATAACTCTCTTCATTAAAAAAAGGTTCACTACTTGAACTATACATCCATTTTCCTAAAAACACTTTACAAAAGTTTGTTCTGTTCACTACTCTTTTCCTTTTGCTTTGTGATTTCAGTACATTAACCATTTTATCTAATGTACGCATCCTATTCAAAATTAAAATGAATAGTTTCCTTTTTAATTCTAATGCCTTTGCTGCAATGGCTTCAATTTCTTTTTTTCTCTTGTAATATTTTGCCTTTTGCTTATATTTCTTCACATCCTTTATCAAATTGGACATAACTCTTCTCTGAAACATTTTTCTACGTATCTCTTTAAACGCTGTTTTTCTGTTTAAGTTAATCTTTGTTTTTGCAGAAGGTATATTTGCATTAACTAAATTCAAAAATTTTTCCTGTTTTTTTCTATTGAAAACATTCTTTCCAGTACAGACATTTTGTACATTTTTCCTTTTTTTGAAGATGTTCTTTAAAAAATCTTTTGTCTGCTTACCAGAAGACTTGTTCTTTTTCCCAACATGAGCATCTCCAACTAACTCAGGTCCTCCAGTTGTCTTCAAATATAGGTTTTTTTTGTGGTCTTTCTTTAGTCTGGATTTTGTAGGCATCTTAAATTTTGTTCACTGCTCTTCAGCAATACCTGAAAAAAACTAAAAAAAAATTCCTTTATTTTATTTAAATATATTACTAAATTTTTTATGATCTTTTCAAATCTTAAAATACTATGTACCCCTTTCCTACAAGTGAAAATCACAATAACACCATCACAAATTAAATACCTAAAAACAATTCCTGTGTGCACACAGAGTCATGGTTTGAAATTAGGCAGAAAACGAAATTTCTTTGCCAATTGCAAAGCATACTTTCTACTACTTTTTTGGCAAGTGATAAGTACTTTTACAGTCTGACACATTTTAAATCCACTTTTCAGATTCTTAAAACATCACATGTCCAAACTGCTTTTTTCAGACCAGCACCATGTGTAACCTGGGTGACTGACTACACTCCAGCAAGGGCAACCAGCCTTAGTGTTGCTGAATGTATTTGCATTACTGACTGAAACCTCAAACCCCACTCGGTTGTGAATACTGTGCATGATTCCACAGGATAAGCAGCTGGGTGTGTGCTAAGAGTCTGCTTCTGCATACAAAAAAATGGCTCCCCCTTTCCTACTAATGCAAATGTAAAATCACCAGAGCAATACGCAATAAATCTCTGCCTGTAATTCCTATTTGCACACAGAGTCATGTTTTCACAATAGTCACAAAACGAAATTTCTTTGCCAATTTGAAAGCACACTTACTACTCTTTTTTTTGGCAAGTGATAAACACTTTTACAGACTGACACATTATGAATCCACTTTTCAGATTCTGATAAAAGCACATGTCCAAACTGCTTTTTTCAGACCAGCACCATGTGTAACCTGGGTGACTGACTACACTCCAGCAAGGGCAACCAGCCTTAGTGTTGCTGAATGTATTTGCATTACTGACTGAAACCTCAAACCCCACTCGGTTGTGAATACTGTGCATGATTCCACAGGATAAGCAGCTGGGTGTGTGCTAAGAGTCTGCTTCTGCATACAAAAAAATGGCTCCCCCTTTCCATCTAATGCAAATGTAAAAACACCAGAGCAATACGCAATAAATCTCTGCCTGTAATTCCTATTTGCACACAGAGTCATGTTTTCACATTAGTCACAAAACAAAATTTCTTTGCCAATTTGAAAGCACACTTACTACTCTTTTTTTTGGCTAGTGATAAACACTTTTACAGACTGACACATTATGAATCCACTTTTCAGATTCTGATAAAAGCACATGTCCAAACTGCTTTTTTCAGACCAGCACCATGTGTAACCTGGGTGACTGACTACACTCCAGCAAGGGCAACCAGCCTTAGTGTTGCTGAATGTATTTGCATTACTGACTGAAACCTCAAACCCCACTCGGTTGTGAATACTGTGCATGATTCCACAGGATAAGCAGCTGGGTGTGTGCTAAGAGTCTGCTTCTGCATACAAAAAAATGGCTCCCTCTTTCCATCTAATGCAAATGTAAAATCACCAGAGCAATATGCAATAAATCTCTGCCTGTAATTCCTATTTGCACACAGAGTCATGTTTTCACATTAGTCACAAAACGAAATTTCTTTGCCAATTTGAAAGCACACTTACTACTCTTTTTTTTGGCAAGTGATAAACACTTTTACAGACTGACACATTATGAATCCACTTTTCAGATTCTGATAAAAGCACATGTCCAAACTGCTTTTTTCAGACCAGCACCATGTGTAACCTGGGTGACTGACTACACTCCAGCAAGGGCAACCAGCCTTAGTGTTGCTGAATGTATTTGCATTACTGACTGAAACCTCAAACCCCACTCGGTTGTGAATACTGTGCATGATTCCACAGGATAAGCAGCTGGGTGTGTGCTAAGAGTCTGCTTCTGCATACAAAAAAATGGCTCCCCCTTTCCATCTAATGCAAATGTAAAAACACCAGAGCAATACGCAATAAATCTCTGCCTGTAATTCCTAT
Organism: Triturus cristatus; assembly: GCF_964204655.1. Classification (NCBI taxonomy): domain Eukaryota; kingdom Metazoa; phylum Chordata; class Amphibia; order Caudata; family Salamandridae; genus Triturus; species Triturus cristatus. Next base: position 594,943,409 of record NC_140592.1, on the reverse strand, counting down.
TTGCACACAGAGTCATGTTTTCACATTAGTCACAAAACAAAATTTCTTTGCCAATTTGAAAGCACACTTACTACTCTTTTTTTTGGCAAGTGATAAACACTTTTACAGACTGACACATTATGAATCCACTTTTCAGATTCTGATAAAAGCACATGTCCAAACTGCTTTTTTCAGACCAGCACCATGTGTAACCTGGGTGACTGACTACACTCCAGCAAGGGCAACCAGCCTTAGTGTTGCTGAATGTATTTGCATTACTGACTGAAACCTCAAACCCCACTCGGTTGTGAATACTGTGCATGATTCCACAGGATAAGCAGCTGGGTGTGTGCTAAGAGTCTGCTTCTGCATACAAAAAAATGGCTCCCTCTTTCCATCTAATGCAAATGTAAAATCACCAGAGCAATACGCAATAAATCTCTGCCTGTAATTCCTATTTGCACACAGAGTCATGTTTTCACATTAGTCACAAAACGAAATTTCTTTGCCAATTTGAAAGCACACTTACTACTCTTTTTTTTGGCAAGTGATAAACACTTTTACAGACTGACACATTATGAATCCACTTTTCAGATTCTGATAAAAGCACATGTCCAAACTGCTTTTTTCAGACCAGCACCATGTGTAACCTGGGTGACTGACTACACTCCAGCAAGGGCAACCAGCCTTAGTGATGCTGAATGTATTTGCATTACTGACTGAAACCTCAAACCCCACTCGGTTGTGAATACTGTGCATGATTCCACAGGATAAGCAGCTGGCTGTGTGCTAAGAGTCTGCTTCTGCATACAAAAAAATGGCTCCCCCTTTCCATCTAATGCAAATGTAAAATCACCAGAGCAATACGCAATAAATCTCTGCCTGTAATTCCTATTTGCACACAGAGTCATGTTTTCACATTAGTCTCAAAACGAAATTTCTTTGCCAATTTGAAAGCACACTTACTACTCTTTTTTTTGGCAAGTGATAAACACTTTTACAGACTGACACATTATGAATCCACTTTTCAGATTCTGATAAAAGCACATGTCCAAACTGCTTTTTTCAGACCAGCACCATGTGTAACCTGGGTGACTGACTACACTCCAGCAAGGGCAACCAGCCTTAGTGTTGCTGAATGTATTTGCATTACTGACTGAAACCTCAAACCCCACTCGGTTGTGAATACTGTGCATGATTCCACAGGATAAGCAGCTGGCTGTGTGCTAAGAGTCTGCTTCTGCATACAAAAAAATGGCTCCCCCTTTCCATCTAATGCAAATGTAAAATCACCAGAGCAATACGCAATAAATCTCTGCCTGTAATTCCTATTTGCACACAGAGTCATTTTTTCACATTAGTCACAAAACGAAATTTCTTTGCCAATTTGAAAGCACACTTACTACTATTTTTTTTGGCAAGTGATAAACACTTTTACAGACTGACACATTATGAATCCACTTTTCAGATTCTGATAAAAGCACATGTCCAAACTGCTTTTTTCAGACCAGCACCATGTGTAACCTCACATTTAAATTTCTCCCAAAACAGAAAATAATAAACACAACTTCAACAAAAGGAATTCCAATTTGATTATTCATTTCTTAATTTACCATATACATCCCCTCTCACACTCTAAACTCACCTTTAAAATTAGTTAGTTGTGAAAGAAATGTGGCACTCAAACAGCAGATTATCAGAGCCAGGATCTCTCTTCTGTACACCTCTCTCCTCTAAGCAGAACCAGATAATGGCAAACTTTCCCTCTCTTTTTCCACACATATACATGTTAATTTCAAATCTCAGTGCTTCCCCCTTTTTTTCAAATGTAATCACACATTTCTATTGGTTGAAAACCAACCCTTTTCCAAAAGTACCCTTCCCCCAACTTGACTTCTGCCTAGTACCCTTCCCCCAACTTGACTTCTGCCTGCTACCATAGCAACAGCTCTTGAAACACTGCTGTGCAGAGTTAGGTCAGAAGTTCACCAAACAATGTTTCAATTCCAAAGAGCAGGAGTGCTTGACTTTTCAAACCTAACAGCAAATCCATAGTACTGTTCTTTAGTAACACATTTTTCTGTACCAATACAAAACATGCTTCTATAAATTTACACATACAGCCTAGTTTTTATTCTAGAATGGTATGAAACAGCCAATCAGTTCTTTTTTTTATAAAAAAAAAATATGTATGCCTCCATTTCCAAACTGTCTTTCATTTCTTTTTACCATTCTACTGAATTACACCTCCTGAGTGCATCCAGTTCTCCTTTGAAGATGTTCACAGTGTGGATTATAGGGCACAGCTATGTCTTCTGGAGTGAAAAGTATGCAGAGAAAACAGATATGGTGAGAGACCTTGCTTTGCCAAATGTAGACATTAAATGGATTGGTCAGAGAGGGTTAAAGTGGCACCAATTGATGCCATTGGTGAAATCCTTCATGCAAATCCAACACCCTGACCTCATAATAGTGCACTGTGGTGGCAATGACCTAGGCACTTTGACTGGGGTAGGTCTGGAAATGCTTATGAAGGACACCTTTGCACAACTGTTTTCACTTTTCCCTAAAACTGCCTTTGTGTTTTCTAACATATGCCAAAGGCAAAAATGGAACTGGTCCAATCATTTTTGTCCGCAGATTGACAAAGCAAGAAAGCACGTCAACAAATCTGTTTCTGCTTTCCTCCGTGACTATGGTATGGGTTCCATTTACCACAACAACTTGCGGTACGACATGCAAGACAATTATAGAGGAGATGGTGTACACTTCACTGATGAAGGGAACAGAGTCTTCCTCTTAAACCTTAGACTCTGCATCGGTACTTACTTGTAGGTACCAATAAAAAATCACTTCATAAACACAACGGCTCTTTTTAGAGCCCCTAATATCTAAACACTTAAATCTGCATTTCATTTCTTTTTTTTTTCTTTTTTTTTACCGTACGCGTACGGTGAGCTTACCGTACGCGTACCCCGCGATTTTTTTAAAAATCAATAAATGTTTTCTTTGTACTTTTCTGTCCTTCTTTGACCCCCTTACAAATGTTAGGGGGTCTGTAACTCTCTTCCTTGCCCCCTTTTCAAGATATCACCCTTTTTTACCGGAGTGAAATACACAAAATGGCGGCCGCCGCTTCCTGGTTTCGACCGATTCGAATGTTTACTAAGATCTAAGAGCCAATCAGAATCGCGCTCGCGCACGTCACCGTACGCGTACGGTAAGCGCACCGTAAGCGCACCGTAAGCTGGCTCAGATATATATATTGATTTAAAGGCTATTTTCTCAGAATCTACTGAACAGATTTACACCTAACCTACAAAAGGCACTTCCTTGACCTGAGGACTACCTCTCTGCCAAATTTCATTAAATTCTGTTCAGCCGTTCGGGCTGTAGCTGTGTCTAAAGGTCCTATGGAAAAATGCATGGGAAAAACGCGTTTTGGGACCCCCCTTTTATCTCAGCCCCCGCTTAACGAATCCCCCCGAGACTTTCAGGGTAGGAGCGGAGCGTAGCGCCCCACCTATTTTGAAAAATTCGCGAGGATTCGTCGACCGGCGCCAAAGTTATTCAAAATAGAATGTTGCGGATTTCCTATGGAAACGTGGTCCTAACTATAACTACCTACTGGCGACCGCCAGTAGGTAATATATATATATATATATATTGCTCCTCCGGTTGCTTAGGTTCACCCAGTCAACCCGAGTCAAGAAACTGAGAAGATTAGAACCAAATTATATCATTCGACTCAACACCAAGATCCCTGGGGGACTTAACATTGAGGAAGATTTTCATACACATTTAAAATCATAATATCGCTGTACTCCCAATTCCAATTTTAACATAAAAATTGTTTTATTTGATATTTTTCATAGCACGAGCACTTTAAGCAGACCAGTTCATTGCAGTAAATGCGATCTTGGCAAGTTTTCTCATGGTCACATAAGAAATGCCAACTGCGCCCACTGGGGCTAGATTTGAAGAATCTTGGTTTTTGTAGTATTGCTATGTAAATACAGCTATTATAAGATCATAATGAAATAGCCCACTGGGGCGGGCCACGAACAGGAGACATTTGATGTTTCTAACAGACCAGGGTTCAAATCCAACAAATTCATTTTATTAAATTGTGGATGAAGTGTAATCATTTTTTAGAACAGTCACTATTTTAAGCATTTTAAACAATTTGAATGCGATGTACTGTTTGAACGTACTGTTATATGGTGATTATGTGTAATTTATGCACTGTATTACCTGCACTGACATGGCGCTATTGAACTACGAGTCTGTTTGCACTTTCCATTGTCTGGTAGTTTTCACGTGACACGGATTCATAAAATGTTTAATATGGTGGCAAAACTTTATGCAAATTGTTAGTGAGCAAGCCTGCAGGGCAGGCGAAATGCGTTTAACGTTTTTAGCTGACAAATAAAGATTATTTGCGCAAAGACACGGCATCGGCATACCTGTTGTGAGAGGAAGTGTTCATTATTATAAATATATATATATATATATTTGAAAAAAGAAGGTTGCCGCTTCATTAGGTCGCACTCATTGGGGGTTGCAGCCACAGTAGGGAGACAGCACTCGATTCATATCCCCACTCCTCCTGCCGACGCGTTTCGGGAAACTCCCTTCCTCTGGCCAGACAGACACAGGAAAGGCAAACAGTAGGCTGCCAGATAATTCCCTCTTTTATTTCAGTGCCTTACAGGTAAGTAATTGGCATTCTGGGACTGGTAGTGCTTTCAAGCCCAAGTGGGCGGTGCCTTGCTCAATGTCCGTAACATTAAAATTGTGGGACCAGCAATGTTCCAAAGGTGTCTCAACCTGATCAGGGGCTCCCCCAATTCCGCAGCTGCTGTACCAGTGTACTTGCGGCGGTCCCGCTCAGGTATCGCGGTGGTGCGACCCGTGACCTGGGCTTGGCCACAAATATTTGAAAAAAGAAAAGAAGGTTGCCGGTTCATTAGGTTGCACTCACTGGGGGTTGCAGCCACAGTAGGGAGACAGCACTCGATTCATATCCCCACTCCTCCTGCCGACACGTTTCGGAAAACTCCCTTCCTCTGGGCAGACAGACACAGGAAAGGCACATAGTAGGCTGCCAGATAATTCCCTCTTTTATTTCAGTGCCTTACAGGTAAGTAATTGGCATTCTGGGACTGGTAGTGCTTTCAAGCCCAGGTGGGCGGTGCCTTGCTCAATGTCCGTAACATTAAAAATTGTGGGACCAGCAATATTCCAAAGGTGTCTCAACCTGATCACGGATTCACAAAATGTTTAATATGGTGGCAAAACTTTATGCAAATTGTTAGTGAGCAAGCCTGCAGGGCAGGCGAAACGCGTTTAACGTTTTTAGCTGACAAATAAAGATTATTTGCGCAAAGACACAGCATCGGCATTCCTGTTGTGAGAGGAAGTGTTCGTTATTATATATATATATATATATATATATATATTACCTACTGGCGGTCGCCAGTAGGTAGTTATAGTTAGGACCCTGTTTCCATAGGAAATCCGCAACATTCTATTTTGAATAACTTTGGCGCCGGTCGACGAATCCTCGCGAATTTCTCAAAATAGGTGGGGCGCTACGCTACGCTCCTACCCTGAAAGTCTCGGGGGGATTCGTCAAGCGGGGGCTGAGATAAAAGGGGGGTCCCAAAACGCGTTTTTCCCATGCATTTTTCCATAGTACCTTTAGACAGGGCTACAGCCCGAACGGCTGAACAGAATTACTAGAAATTTGGCAGAGAGGTAGTCCTCAGGTCAAGGAAGTGCCTTTTGTAGGTTTGGTGTAAATCTGTTCAGTAGATTCTGAGAAAATAGCCTTTAAATCAATATATATATCTGAGCCAGCTTACGGTACGCTTACCGTAAGCTTACCGTACGCGTACGGTGGCGTGCGCGAGCGCGATTCTGATTGGCTGTTACATCTAAGTAAACATTCGAATCGGTCGAAACCAGGAAGCGGCGGCCGCCATTTTCTCTCTCGCACTCTGAGGGGGGGGCTGTAAACAAAGGCAAAAAACATATAAAGGGGCTGTTTAGACAGCGCCCATGCACATAGCCATGTTAGTTGAGTCCTCAAAGATCCCCCAAGGCCAAAAACGGTAAATTTTTATTTTTTGAAAATTTCGCCGATTACGCTTACCGTACGCGTACGGTGCGCTTACGCTAAAAATTTTAATAAAAAAAAAAAAACACTCTCTGTGCATGGCATATTATTGTCATCACTTACAAATTAAATTTAACAGATTACCTATCACAAGGAAGCGCATAATATGTCCTCCATGTAAGCACGGTGCGTAACGTGGGCACGCGGTGCGCGTAGCGCACTGCGTGCCCTCCTTGCGTGTACGGCACTAACTGCGTAAAGTGGGCGCGGTGTGCGAAGCGCACCGCGTGCTCACTGTGCGCGCACGGTGCGCGAAGCGCACCGCGCGCGCACGGAACGAACTGCGTTAAGTGGGCGTGCACGCCACGAATGGCGTAAAGTAAGTTAGCATTTAAAAAACCGTACAAATTCACTGAAAAAACCATAGGTTTCACACACGTTATAGTTAGGAATTAGCATTTAAAAAACCTTGCAAATTCACTGAAAAAACCATAGGTTTCAGACATGTTATAGTTAGCGGAAATTTTACTGATAAAAAAACAATGAAATTCCCCCGTTATAGTTAGTGCAGGCAACTATAACTCACGCGACCGCAATCTTCTGCTGATGACATATGTGTCTTTATGAAAAAAAAATATTTGTAATATATGTATAGCTAAAAATTTATGGAAGAAGACATGGGCAAATAAGTGTCTAAATACAGTATTAGCATCAGCAGAAGATTGCGGTTGCGTGAGTTATAGTTGCCTGCACTAACTATAACGGGGGAATTTCATTGGTTTTTTATCAGTAAAATTTCCGCTAACTATAACATGTCTGAAACCTATGGTTTTTTCAGTGAATATATATATATATAAATATATATATATATATATATATATATGCTGTGCTGTTGGACTTCCTTGTTGCCGTGGATATCTTGTTGGGGGATGCTACTGAGTTTCTTTTCTAAATATATATATATATATATATAAATATATATTATCTACTGGCGGTCGCCAGTAGATAGTTATAGTTAGGGCCTATTTTCCATAGGAAATCCGCAACATTCTATTCCCAATAAGTCTGGCGCCGGTTGACGAATCCTCGCGAAATTTTCCAAACTTTTGGCCAGCTCCGCTCCGCTCCTACCCTGAAAGGTTTGTGGTGATTTGTCAATCGGGGGCCGAGAAAAAAGGGGGGTCCCAAAATGCGTTTTCCCCATGCTATTTTCCATAGGATCTGTTGTCGCAGCTACAGCCCGAACCGCTGAACGGAATGACACCAAATTTGGCAAAGAGGTAGTCCTCAGTTCAGACTCGTGCCTTGTGCATAAATGGTGTGAATCTGTTCAGTAGTTCCTGAGAAAATTAGGTTAAAAAAGTTGGTGATATCTATGGCCGCGGAGGATCCGCGGACCGTACACGCACCATACGCGCACCCATCCCGAACCGAGCACGCACCCTCCCGATCGCGCGCTGAATGCTAATTGGTTGTCGAGTGTCTCTCTACATTCGAAACCTGGAACTGTTGGCGGCCATTTTCTGCCTCGATAGAAGCGAGGCTGAAGAAGCAAGGGGAATAAGTGTGTAAAACATATAAAGGGGGCAGAGTGGAAATACTCTGACCCTCTAGAGGTGCTTAGGGGGTCCCAGAAGGACCCCCTGTAGCCCCCCTTTAAAAAAAAAAAAACTGCAAAATGCGCGCATGTTGCACGCATCCTATCGCGTTGGATGCACGGATCCTCCCGCGGTGGGTTCGCGGATCCAAGCGAAAAAAAATGAAATTGTTGAGAGATAAAGATTAAGCGTAAGTGTTTTGTTCTTGAGTGGCTCGAAAAAGAGCCTTTGTGTTCATTGAGAGTTTTTGGTACTTATAAGTAAGTACCTATACAGAGTCTAAAGTTGTTGAGGAAGACTCTGTTTCCTTCATCAGTAAAGTGTACTCCATCTCTCCTATACATCTCTTGCATATGAAAGCGCAGATTGTTATTGTAAATGGACCCCATTCTGTAGTCTCGGAGAAAAGCAGAAACAGATTTATTCACATGTTTCCTAGCTTTCTCAATCTGTGGACAAAAATGATCGGACCAGTTCCATTTCTACCTTTGGCATATGTTAGAGTACACAAAGGCAGTTTTAGGGAAAAGTGAAATCAGTTCTGCAAAGGTGTCCTTCATAAGCATTTCCAGACCTACCCCAGTCAAAGTGCCTAGGTCATTGCCACCACAGTGCACTATTATGAGGTCAGGGTGTTGGATTTGCATGAAGGATTTCACCAATGGCATCAATTGGTGCCACTTTAACCCTCTCTGTCCAATCCATTTAATGTCTACATATGGCAAACCTAGGTCTTTGTGAATGCCTTTGTTTTCTGCATACCTTTGGCTCCAGAAAATATAGCTGTGTCCCACAATCCACACTCTAAGCATCTTGAAAGGAGGTCTGGATGCACTCAGATGGTCTCTGTTAATGAAATGGCAGTTTGGAAAGTTAGAGCTAAGTGTAAACTTAGTCTAAAAAATCTTCTTCTCTCCAAAGAGGTGGTTCTCCAAAGAAGCTCAAAGAAGAATGATTGAAATGGGTGGGGTCTTTCAGTAGTTAGAACAGGAAGTGTAATGAACCAATCAAATCTCTTTTTTTGCAGGTCACATGGGATCCGCGCACCCTGCGCGTACGCAGCACGCACCCAGCGCTGATCCGCGAAATTGAATTAAAAAGAAATATAGGATTAGATGTCAAAATATATTACTTTTAATACTAGTTTAGAGTTTGTCTTCAATTAATATTCACATGAAATACATAAATATGTTTTTTTAAATGATAAATACTTCGCGGGATCCGCGCACCCACCGCGTCATAGACGCAGAGGACGCATCGCGGAAGCGCGAAAACGTCGCGTTACGTAACTCGAACGTGTCGCGCATAGGCTGGGATTCATGTACCGGTTGCATTGGAATCGCGCACTAACCACGTACCCGACACATACTATGCGCGGATGCTATCGCGTAGGGATCGAGAACGGTGCGCTTAGGGTGCGCGGATCCAAAAACATGGAAAAAAATATATAAAATAAAGTTTTGCACATATAGTTAAAAAAATATTTTGAAAAAAATAATAAAATATGTTTGAAAAACCCATTAAGTTCAAATAAAATTTTTTAATTTTTAAAATAATTAATTGAAAAATACATTTAAAAATGGTGATAAAAAAGTATTTTAAAAAAAATGTAATTAATGAAATGACACACTGTATTTGAAAAATATAGAAATCCAATCAAAATCATTAAACATGATATCTTCAGAGATAAGTTATAGATAGGAATTAGCATTTAAAAAACCTTTGAAATTCACTGAAAAAACCATAGGTTTCATGCACGTTATAGTTAGGAATTGGCATTTAAAAAACCTTTGAAATTCACTGAAAAAACCATAGGTTTCAGGCACGTTATAGTTAGGAATTGGCATTTAAAAAACCTTAGAAATTCACTGAAAAAAACATAGGTTTCAGGGGCGTTATAGTTAGCTGGACATTTCCCTCGTACAAAACCCTAGAAATTCCCCTGTTATAGTTAGTTCAGCGAACTATAACTCGCGCCCCCGCAATGCCCTGCTGATGATGTCACATATTACATCCCTTATGACATGGTCAGTGACATCACTGATGACATCACTGATGACATCTCAAATGACATCACTGATGACATCACTGATGACGTCATCCATGTGATAAATTAGTGCATCTTCTCACACCCTAATATAACCTTTGATTTTTCAGACGGCCATTTTGACAACCATAGATACTCCAATACCAATAACTACTCACCCACTCATTGACTTTTAGGTCTACATACATGTCCACTCACTCACCTCTACAGTCACCCATACTTACAGTCACTCTGTGCATTTATACACCTATATAGACACTCACACACCGCCAGTCATCCATTGAGGTACTGACACATCTAGTCAGTCATGCAAATAATTAATCACAGTCCAATTTACTCACCTATACAGTTAAACACACTCAAGTTCACTTACTCATAAAAATACTAACAAATTCTGTGTCTTCCTGCAGAAAAAACAAACAGCACATGACACAGATATCCTTGCACTATGACGCATACAGCCACTCCCAAAAACACACACTCTCACATATAGATAGTTATATACTCTTACACATATATACACTGCGTTTCACATATGTAGTTAGTGACAACTGTATAACTGAGATATACATTCAATCACTAACACACCCATACATACACTCACCCAACCATACAGTCCATCACAGATGTACTTTTAAAACCATGCACCCAGTGAATCACCCACTCACACATCTAGTCACAGAGTCACACACACCCTACCCACACAAACACTCAGGCACCCATACAGATACTCAGACAACCATATAGACACTCATATAGCTATTCACAAAACCATGCAGCCACTTATACACCAACACACAGACACATACAGACATTCACACAGTTTAGTCACTAGTCTGCAGTAAGATACATTTAATGACTCACTTATAGAGTCAGTTACGCACCTAGAAAATCATCCATTCACACACTTGTACACCCACTTATTCTTCAACAGGCCTTTCCCTATATATATTAAACATATTAAAACTGTTCAGAAACACATACACAATGGATGATGTCATCAGTGATGTCATTTGAGATGTCATTAGTGATGTCATCAGTGATGTCACTGACCATGTCATGAGTGATGTAATATGTGACGTCATCAGCAGTGCATTGCGGGGGCGTGAGTTATAGTTAGCTGAACTAACTATAACAGGGGAATTTCTAGGTTTTTGTACGAGGGAAATGTCCAGCTAACTATAACGCCCCTGAAACCTATGGTTTACATATATTCACTGAAAAAACCATAGGTTTCAGGCACGTTATAGTTAGGAATTAGCATTTTAAAAACCTTAGAAATTCACTGAAAAAAACCATAGGTTTCAGGGGCGTTATAGTTAGCTGGACTTTTCACTCGTACAAAACCATTGAAATTCCCCTGTTATAGTTAGTTCAGCTAACTATAAATCGCGCGCCCACAATGCACTGCTGATGACGTCACATATTACATCACTCATGACATGGTCAGTGACATCACTCATGACATCACTCATGACATCTCAAATGACATCACTGATGACATCATCCAGTGAATGTGTGTTTTTCTGAAAATGACATATGTTTTATATATGTATATCTCAAGGTCGATGGAAGAATAAATGGGTATATAAGTGTCTAAATGGATGATTTGTTTTTGAAAAATTGATTGTATAACTGACTGATTAAGTGTATCTTAGTGAATACATTGCTTTGTGAGTAATGTTTAAATATGTAAATATCTGTATCAGTCTCTCACTTTGTGTATAAGTGGCTGCATGGGTTGGTGAGTAGCTACATGAGTGTCTATATAGGTTATTAGTTGTTTTTTTGAGTATCAGTATAAGTGTCTGTCTGTATGGTTCGGTGGGGGGTATTACGTAGTGCATAGGTGCATGAATGAGTGACTCACTGTTTGTGTTGAAGACAGCATGTGTGCAGGACTGTATGGGCGGATGAGTGTGTGCATGGGTGTGTTAGTGAGTGAATGACTGTCTCAATAGTGTCTTTATGAGTAACTACATATGTTTTAAACTAGTATATGTGACTATTGGTGTATATAAGTGAGTATATGTGAGAGTGAGAGATTGAAAGAGTTCCTGTATGAATAAGTATGTGTTTCTATAAGTGATTGTTTAAAAGACTAAGTATGTGTAAGTTTCTGTAGAAGTAAGTGTGGTGGTGTGTGTATAACTGTATATGCAAGTAAATGGATGTTTGATTCTTTATTAGCATGAGTGACTATGTGTGTGAGTAACTCTATGGATGAGTGGCGTTGTGTAACAGGATGTATAGGTGTATGAGTACATATGATGAGTGAGTACATGTATGAGTGACTGTATAGGACTGTTGGTGAATGAGTGGATGTGTATGTGGATCTTAGAATTACTGAATAGGTTGTTGTAACTGATATTGGTATGTCCATTGTTTTGAAAATTGTATTTTATATTTTTGAATGTGTGTATCAAAGTTTATATTAGGGGGAGAGGAGGTCTGCCACTCTATCAGCATGGATGATGTCATCAGTGATGTCATTTGAGATGTCATCAGTGATGTCATGAGTGATGTCACTGACCATGTCATGAGTGATGTAATATGTGATGTCATCAGCAGTGCATTGTGGGCGCGCGAGTTATAGTTAGCTGAACTAACTATAACGGGGGAATTTCAATGGTTTTGTACGAGTGAAAAGTCCAGCTAACTATAACGCCCCTGAAACCTATGGTTTTTTCAGTGAATATATATATATATATATATATATATATATATATATATATATATATATATATATATATATATATATACATATATATATAAGGTTCACAGTTACCCAAAGGTGCGGGGCACACCCTACCATCAGCGCGTTCAAATTGAGGTAAGAAACAGAAGCATCCAGCGCCAGCAGCGCCTGGCGTGTTTCGGGCTACGCCCTTCCTCTGAGGCTTGCTGCTTACTGAATGACTGCCAACACAAGGACTCCAGCAATACTCCCATATTTAATCAAAATTGCACTCAGGTGAGTATCATCTTCACAAAGCCTTCTGGGACTGGTAGTCCTTAATATAAAACCCCAGTGGGCTGAAAGCAGGCATAAAGTACACTATTTCCAAATCACGGGTGCTTCTGCTGACATCTCACCCTTTCCAGTCAACGCCAGATGTATCAGCGCCGATCTTGAGGCCAGCGCAGAACTGTAGAAATCCCCAGCGGTGCGCCCCCCGGCCGGGTCGGCCATAATTTATGTAAGGTTCACAGTTACCCAAAGGTGTGGGGCGCACTCTACCATCAGCGCGTTCAAATTGAGGTAAGAAACAGAAGCATCCAGCGCCAGCAGCGCCTGACGCGTTTCGGGCTACGCCCTTCCTCTGAGGCTTGCTGCTTACTGAATGACTGCCAACACAAGGACTCCAGCAATACTCCCATATTTAACAGTGAGATTAAGATAACCTTGGAATAGAAAAGAGTTGTGCTGGCTGGAGTGATTAGGAGGTGTACTTGAAGGCCAAATAGGTGTTGGACTATAGCTGAAAAGGTGTGAGCACAAAAGAAAGATTTCATACATTCAGAGACTTGATGCCTGACTTTAAGGAGAGGTGTGATATAGACAGGTTATTTCTGGCATAAGATGTACCTGTAGTGGTACAGAGAGTCTCATAGGAGGATTTTAGAGGTGCCTTTGAAGTCATATTTTTGGTAATGGGATGAACAACATACTGGCTCTAAAGAAGGGGAAGAGGTTAAGGATCCCAGTATAAAGGAGGTCCTTGTCAGTAAGTATGAATTAACCCCAGAGGAGTGCAGCTTGATATTCAATGCTAGGCACAAACTGCGACAAATACTGGGAGGATTTTGTGGGGTAGTTTTGAAATGTTTATTAAAAGTACTGTTGTTTTTAAGAAAGTGGTTCTACTAACAGTTTTATAATTTTTCTTTATTTTCAAAGCGGACTGTGAAGGAACCACTTGAGGAACATTTTTTCCAGACACTAATTGGAGTTCTTTTAGCTTGTTTCATCTGATACAGTTCAATGGCATGCCCATATTCTCTTTTAAATGTAGTAGATGGATACTGTAATGCTCATATATTACTTCAGATCTACTTCTATTGACTTTTTCAAACTTTCCACTTGTAAGCAACATTTCTTCCATCATGCAAATTCTCTGTTAGAGAGGATCTCCATCTTTATAGTAGACATTATTGTGTTTAAGATATAATGTATCCTTCTTTACCTTATTTACATCCACTAGTATCTGACAGATATTTTTGTTTGTGGGCACACCATTCGCTAGAATAATAATTGGTTCTTCCAAATCTGTCTCTACATCCACAGTTTCACATCTAAAACATAACTGTACCTTTAAACCCTTCAAGAAGCGCAGTGGATGATATCTTTCACATAAGAGTTTGCTTCTCTCTAAAGTAATGTAAGAGATCCCATGGATATCCTGCACAACTCAGGTTAAGAACCCAAACTTGTGATCCTAAATTTCACAACATGTACTTAAGCTCAACATGACTACGATACCAGTACCCATTCATCCCAATATTTGCAGACGTAAAATAAATAGACCACAGCATTGCAAGTACCTGGGTGGGGTCATACTTTATCAATCTAATCTTGGCAAATAATACAAATGCTACCACACTCCCATTTATCATAGGAGCATGTCTACACCTCCCTTGTACCTCTTCACCTATTTCTTCCTCTACACTTCTGGGAATCATCTCTTCTTTTCCTATGGTGCAACTTTTTGATGTAAATGTTCATGTTTCCATGTATCTCTGTATTTGTAAATAGTTAAATAAGTTATGTTATATTTGTTTTTGTTAATTGCTGGGTTTAAATATGCTTGTAAAGTTATAAATATATTTAAGTTAATGTAAGGGTCACAAACACACCCATAAAGGTACTCATACATGTACTCACACACCTTTACAGTCATTCATACAGGTACAGTAGAAGAGAAAATTGAGCTACATAAGACATTTTACAATAGCAAACGTGGTATTTCAAACAGTGAGTAAACATCTCTGTCAAATATTCGCATCCTGCTGATATTCTGATGATCGCAGCTGATGAACGTTCTTTCAAGGGTGTTCTAGCGGTGGAATATTCTGCTGCACTTAGTTTCACGAGCATCATTCAGTTGTACATCCTTTAATGAATAGTTTTTAAGTGCTTCCAATTGGAACTTGTCCCATGTGAATGCTTCTTGGCAGTGCTGCTGTGTAACTGTAGCCCATAAATATTACACTGCACATATTTGGTTGTTACCTTTTATCTCCAGAAGATAAAGTAAAATGCTTCCAAATATCACTTCCTTTTTTGCTGTTGTGGAGATATACATTTATGTATTTGAAGTTTTTGTATAGAAAACCATATTTGTAAATAGTTAATAATGATTAATATTAGTTAAATAAGTTGCATTATGTTTATTTGTAGTGAGTGCTATCCAGTGTTCCTTAATTTCAATGAGATAGCCTGCAGATTTGCTTTTTCCTATGGTCTTTATAATAGTTTTTTCCCAACTGTTCAATGATGTTTGCTTAAAAAGTACATTTTTTATGGTGCATGATAAAGAAGATGAGAACAGTAAAAAAGGGAAAATTAAATGCTGATTTATATAAATGCATACCTTTCAGCATGAGAAATGTCTAATTATTTCCTAGAACTATGTCTTATGCATTATTGAGTTGTAAGTGACTTTTGCAATTCTAATAATTGTAAAACTAATAAATATATCCGTTTTTTTCTTTTTTTGCAGATCAATGGCACCATCTACTGGGATAATATACTTTACGAATTAGTTCTTGAAGTGTTGTTCCATAAACTTAAATTTTGAGGATGCACACCCAAGGAAAGATTGCTACAGTTACTAAAACACCTCGGCACACTTCAGTACAGTAACTCACACACCGAGATACACACAGAAGAGGTACTAACAGACAGAGGCTTACACTAATGGAACCACTGACACACCTAGACACACATTGATACAGTCACTGACACACCCATCTACACACTGATACAGCCCCTGACACATCCAGCCAAACACTTCAATTGATAACACACCCAGTCACACACAGCCATATCCAGAGACTTACGAATGCAGAGACTCACACACCCAGGCATACAACAATGCAGAGACTGACACATGCAGTCAAATATCAAATACTAATGCATCCAATAACACACCCAGACACACACTGATGCACACACTGACACATCCAGTGACCTTTCAATGCAGACACTAACATACACAGGCATACAGCAATGTAGAAACTGACAGACCCAGCCAAACAGTAATCTATCTAATATCACACCCAGGCACAGATTGATGCACACACTGAGACTCACAGAGACTTACCAATGCAGACACGGTCACCCGTACAACAAAGCAGACTGCGACACATCCATCCAAACACTAATGCATCCAATAACACACCCATGCATACACAGACACCCTCATGGATAGCAATACAGACATTGACACACCCACATCCCAACACTAATGCATCCAATAACACACCCAGGCATACACTGATGTGTAAACTTACATACCCAGAGACTCACCAATGCAGACACTAACATACCCAGGTATGCAGCGAAGCAGACACTGACACAGTCAGCAAACACTAAGGCATCCAATAACATACCCAGGCATAGACTGATTCATACACTGACACACTCAGGGACATAGCAAGGCTGACACACCCAATAACCTAAATATTAATTTTTAAAAACAGTTAGGACAGACCTTATACGACCTGGCTGCTTCTAATAGAATGCTTCCGGAGAACCGTAAGGTGACTGTTGCTACATATATGATGTCAGTTCCTTTAGATAATAGTCCTGGTTACTTGATTAAAGCAAGGGGGTGGGAAAAGAGTCTTCTGTTCCATTATGAGGCTGGCACAATGAAATATCTCTTGTGTTCTCCTCTGGGTTTTAATGCTGACCTCGATTCTATGCCTTGTGCCGCTGATAGAATTTCTGGGGAAACAATGCTGCATTTAACATTTGTCTGTGGATTTTTTGCTATCTATTGAAGGCATTTTTGTAGAAATTGCTTTATGAATAACCTGAGCGATGCACTGAATATATTTTTTTCGTCTGGTGGAAGAAGAGGGGACCATTCACTAGGCCGTTTTTCTGAAAGCAGCTGTAAGAGCTCTCGGCAGTATGAATACTATGTAGCCTTGCCGCAAGTACTACATTCGTATTTTTCACTTTTATCAGGAGACTGTTATTTTAATTGTCACTGTGTTTATATGCACTGTTTTAAAATATTTTATGCATATCATATGTACTTTTCGCACTGTATAGTACTTTTATGGATACAATTAGTATATGAATAACGTTTTTGGATTAGAATGTGACACACCTAAACATACAGCAGTGCAGACACTGACACAGATAGGCAAACATTAAGTCATCCAATAACACACCCAGGCATTGAATTACACATACACTGACACACCCAGGGACAGACCACTGCAGACACTGGCAAACAAAGGCATACAGCAATACATACACTGACACACCCAGCCAAACAGTAATGCATTTAATAGCACACCTAGGCACACACTGAAACACACACTGACACATCCAGGGTCTTTTCAATGCAGACACCAACACACACAGGCATACATTAATGCAGACATTGACACACCCAGCCAAACAGTAATGTATCTAATAACAACTCAGGCACACTGTGATGCACACACTGACACACTGAGAGACTTACCAATGCAGGCATTATTACACCCAGGTACACAACAATGCAGACACCGACACACCCATCCAAACACTAATGCATCCAATAAAATACCTAGGCATACACTCATGCATACACTGACACACCCAGAGACATACTAATGCAGACTTTGGCACACCCAGGAATACAGCAATGCAGAAACTAACATACTCAGGCACCCACTAATGCATCCAATAACACACACACACTGATGCACACACTGACAAACCCAGGGACCTTTCAGTGCAGACCCTAACATACACAGGCATACAGCAAGGAAGACACTGACACACCAAGACAAACAGTCATGAATAAACCTAGGCACAGTCTGATGCGCACCCTAACACACCCAGAGACTTACCAATGCGGACACTGTCACACCCAGCCAAACAATAATGCATTCAAGAGCACACTTAGGAACACACTGATGCACTAACTGACACACCCAGGGACTTTTCATTGCAGAAACTAACATACACAGGCATACATCAATGTAGACACTGACACAGCCAGGCAAACATGAATGCATCCAATAAGATAGCCAGGCATACACTCATGCATACACTGACACACCCAGATACATACCAGTGCAGAGACTGATATTCACAGGCATACAGCAATACAGACACTGACACAGTCACATAAACAATGATGCATCCAATAACAAACCCAGGCTTACGCTGACGTGTACACTGACATACCCAGGAGATAGCAATACAGACACTGATACAGCCTGTCATATAGCAATGCAGACACTGACACAGCCAGTCAAACATTACTGCATCTAATAACACATCCAGGTTTACACTGACAAATACAATGACACACCCAGGGACATACCAAGGCAGACACTGACAAACCTAGGTATCCAGTGATACAGACACTAACACACAGCCAATCAACAATCCATCAAGTATGGGGGACATTGTTTACTTTGCATGCGTTACATCGCATGCCATCACAACGCGGTCATTACAACAACCGCATTGTTACATTGCACACGATTACATCTCAAGTTGTTACAACGACTTGCTGTGGGGAGAAAAGGTGCTGGATTTACAATCCAACACCTTCCCTGCTGCTGCACATACTGGAGTAGGAATAGCAAATGATACTGCTTCTAAGTCCAGCACGCCCCCTACAGCAAGTCATTGTAACGACTTGCGATCTAATTGTTTGCGATGTAACAACGCAGTCATTGTAACGACCAAGCTGTAATGGCATGTGATGAAATGCATGCGTTATAACAACATATATTCTATCCAGTAACACACTCAGGCAAAACTGATGCATATGCTAACACACGGAGGCACATACGATGTATTCCCCGAATACACCCAGGCACTCACTAATGCATACACTAACCTACCCAGTCAGACACTCATGCACATACTGATACACCCACTCTCACAACAATACAGTCACTGACACATTGAAAACACAGATTTAGCTCTTTGAGTAGATGGTGGTTCTAAAATAACCTTTTTTTCTAGAAGAGTTTTTGACAGTGTTTATTTATCTTTATTTTTTTGTTTAATAAAAAATTAACAAGGTGGTAAAAAAGGGTAAGGATGGTGAAATGCAAAGAAACAACTGGCTTCACTCTTCAAAACACAATATGTAGTCTTGATATTCAAATGAATAACTAACATCAATGCTTCCTAACTGTATCTAAGAATGCACCCACAGAAGACATTTATAGAGTGACAAGGATGTGTAAATTCATGCAGCAAATAACTATGTAACACAATTTCTCACAGGCAGTTGGTATTTTAAGGAGTGCAGCTGAAGATGCTCTCCCTAAGCTGCTGTAGAGGTTGACTGCCTATTGCACCTGCTTTTTCTCATATTATATGGTTGTAGATCCTCTGATGATTTGCTTTTAGGTGCTTAGAGATAGAACTTGTCCCATGTGAATATTTCTTTGCAGTGCCTCAGCATACTGCTTGCCGCAAATTGTGCACCTAAACTATTTTGCTGATACCTTCTTTTCCACAGAAGGTATAGTAAAGTGCTTCCACACATCACTTTCTATTTTTACTGCAAGGTAGCGTGGCTTCTTCTTCATCCACAAGAGGTGTGGTTCCTCATCTTGGACGGACGATGTAGCTTCAGTCATTGTCTAAAAGCACAGCACTGCTGCTTCTCAAGACTTCATTGAGGAAGCAACAGCCTCTGGGTGTGGTTTTCCATGTGGAAGGGTGGGGTTCTAATGTATCCAATAAGAAGGCAATGTTTGGTTGTGTTTCCGCATGAATTTGCGAATCAAATCCCATAAACTCACGGATTCGAAAAACTGGTAAAAAGGGTAATTTTTTTTTAAAACGGTATAAAGTGGTTTATATATACTTATAAATAGACTCACACTGATGTTATTACTGACAATGGAGAGGTGTACATTTGCGCAGTAATTTTCAAAATGTTTGCCGAATCCATGGATTCGGACTCGTGGATTCATTCCGATCAAGTGATCGGAAGTAAAAACCATAGAGTAACAGCAGGTCTATTTTTCAGAATCCAGGAAGGTACCACAGGACCTCTAAAATATATTTTTTTAAAACAATAACATTAAAAAAAATCATTTACTTCACATTAAGTACATTTGTGATTTTTATATTTGAAAACATAGAAAAAGTGTATTATTTGTAATTAGGACTGGGTGGCAAAATCCGCTCCACCAGCGAAGTTTGTGGAGTTTTGCCACTCCACGATACTCTTGGAGAGCAGAGTTCTGTAAAAACCTTGCAAACCAAACTGTAGCAGAGTTTACCGCTTGCCCCAAACACACCAACCAGACAAGCGACATTCAAGCTACCAAAAAGAGGCTTAAGAAGCAGGATTCAATAAATAAATATGTTAGGATTCAGAATGAGGCTTCAAACGCAGCCTCATACTGATTTGTGAAATATTTATTATTTGAATCCTGCTTCTCAAGCCTCTTTCTAGATGTGCTTGAATGTAGCTTGTTTGGGTTTTTAGGCCTCATTTTGAAGAGTGTGCTCTTATCAAGCACCAACTGAACAGTGAGCAGACAGCTTGGGTTCAAGTCGTGCAGTGCAGGAGTTTGTCAGAGCTGTGGTAGCAATGCCTACCCCATGTGGATCCTTCATATGGCTGGTGACTACTTTGATCCCCTTACATTATGTGACCTGTGAAGCATCACAAGCAGCCTTCATCTGCCTCAGAGTGGCCGTGTCTCCTCTGCTCCACTCAGCATTAGTGCTTCCCGCTAGCTCCCTCAAGTGCAGTGCTGCAGTACAGCAGGACTATAGTCCACAGCATCGGTTCTTCTCCTTTAAAACTACCATCGGTTGCATGCGATGCAACTGGTATCCAGAGTCGTGCCCTGCAGGGCTGCTAAAAAAACCCATCTTCTTGGCCACCTTCTCTTGCCACTGCTGGATCGGATGTTGCTCCTTCTACCAAATCTGCAGTGTGTTGAGGCACCTCTTAGCAGTGACCTGCAAAGTAATTAGGAATGTGTGCTCCGTGAACCAAGGACACTTGACTTCTACATATATAGATAGAAGAAATTGACCAGTGCCCTGTTAAGAGCCGGAGGCCTTGATATTTCTAAACTGAACAGCACCTTTTAAAAGTGGGTTTGTTGAGTTTCCTTTAGCTTGCCCTCCCCCCAACTCAAGTTCAGAACTGCTTTATTTGATTTTAAATCTTAATATTCTTCTCCGCTATGTAAGATATCCATTTCTGACAGACATGGGTATGTAGATGTGTGTGCCACCTTTTATTTGCTTTGGGAGCAGTACTAGCACTGTGTGTTTCACAGACTTATAGAGGTCGACTGAGCTAGGACACACAAGGATAGAGTTTTGTTGCGAGCAATCCTCATTAATGTACAGTTTGCAGATTTAGTTTGAAAACTGAAATTAAGTCTGGATGTTGAATTGAATGTATTGAGGGAAACAAATGGCTAGAGCAGCTGGACCTATTAATAAATTAAAGTAACCAAATTCAGATGGGACGTTTATTTGTCCTGCTGACTTTGACTGATTACACTACAAGTAAAGGGAGTGGTTTGCAAACAGGTGACTGACGATTTTGGCTCCACCTCTGCACAATTTGCAGAATATTCAGGAGGTGAAGATGCTTTAATTCATGTGCTTGCACTGCATTTAGAATCTTATGAACGTCTTGTGAGCACCCACCTCAAACCTGAAATCATATGTATTTAATTCAACACAGACATCTAGGGCCTCATGTAGGTAGCGAAATACCGGTCGGTAACGGCCCAATTTCGGTAAATATTCCGTTACCGACCGGTATTCAGACAAGTGAGATGTAGGAGACCAAAAACCACTTTTCGGTAAATATGAGGCGGTAAATACCGATTCATATATACCGAATACATAATTAACGAATCGGTAAATATGAAGTGGTAAATATGAAGTGGTAAAAAGTTAAAATGACATGTAGGAGCACTCGGTAATTAAGAAATCCAAGAAAATCGGTAAATAAGAGTCGGTAATTAACACGGATTGAAAGCAGGTGGTAACCAACAACAGTGCAGCTAAGCAATCCCAAAATGCAACAGCGTGGACACCCTGGCAGCTATGTACGTCATTGCAATGCGCCTACGTCTAGAGGCAGCAGGACTGAGGGTTTGGCGACGGAAGGAACGCATCCACAGACAGCGCATCACACTATTCCAGCTGACTGATGCAGAGATACATGAGAGGTACAGGCTACACCCCGAAACCATCATGGACTCAATCAGGGACCCGCACCCACTCCTGGACCAGCCAATGAGAAGGGCGCACGCCATACCCCCACATGTGCAGGTGCTCTGCAGCCCACATCTGCTGGCATCCGGCATTTCTCAGGTGGTGACAGCTGCGGTGGGTGGTGTATCCCAGAGTTGCCTGTCCCGTTCCTTCAGGAATTACTTCCCCCATTATATTGGCTGCATTGATGGGACACACATCCCACTCTGTCCACCAGCTGACACAGAGCACATCTACAGGATCAGGAAGTCCACCCACTCCATCAATGTGCATACCGAATGGAATGATATTGTGAATGGTCCCGTGGGTGGCAGAACCAAAAGGTGCGCGTATGCTATTTACAACGAGGTCTGCAAGTTGCCGCACAGTGATGCGGCTTCCAGACTGAGAGCTATTGACCAAGCAAACATGGAGAAGGCCTAAGCCGTTATAGATATTAGCTCTAGCACTCTCACTGCTAGGATTCACACATGAGACAATAGGCACATGCAAGTACACGGCGCATGCAATGTACAAGCCCCGATTTTGGCGTGCGTCCTACGAGGTATCCCAGTGCCTGTGATTACACCTTCTTTCACTGTGCTTGCAAACGGTATTCATTTAATAATGATTAATGAAGTTTGCTGCGGGATGTGAGTGGTAATCCCGTACATAACTGTCTCGCATGAAGTTGTCTGCTGCAATACTGTTCTTTTTCCACCCCCGCATGGGCGGCGGGATGTTTCCATCTGGCCTTCGATTCCAACCTTGAAAGCAGAGTCCAACAAGTTGAGCAGAATAGAGCGCCATTGTCCCACAAAGAGGTGCCTTTGACTTTCTCTCGTTAAAATATTTGTCCTTCACGTTGCTACTACGCGCACTGAGGAACAGGCGCCTCTGAATACTGACCTCCCCCTGCATTTCGGCTCTTTGATCCAAAGTATTATCAATGCCTCGTCCACGACCGGCCTGGCTCAATTTTTTCTAACATGTGGGGCTCGGGTCTCGTGACCTCTTTCCAAACAATTTGTGGTGTAATTCCGGCATTTGTTCATTCACTGTTCTCGAGCATCTTTGGAGGTGTTCCGCTGCTTCTGGCGCTGGTGGCAGGTGTGCTGCTTTTACTTTTCATACTACGGAATGGCTGCTCCTTCTGTGCCACACGAGCACCTGTCCCGTCTGCATCTTCTTCGTGATAGGATGCTTGACTTCTATGGTACTTTGCCATTGGCGACTTTGAGCCTGGCTTATGGATTATCCTTCAGGTATTCCTACTTCACCTGCGTACAACCTGTATTGCACTGCCTGGATTGTCCCTTTGAATGGCCTCTGGATTTGTGCTTGACCAACATGGTGTCTCCGGTGCCGGATTTCGATCGACTGATGAGGCCCTTAGTGTCTCACGAGTTGTCCTGTTCTGGTGTCCGGATCATGGCGTGTGGAGCGGCGCATGGTATCCTGGGTAATTGGGACATCTCAGCGGCAGCCTACGACTTCTTGTCCATGAGCTATTTGGAGGAACATTCCGGGTGCCCTCTGATTGTGCTAGAGGCTCCGTTGGTTGGAGAACACGTATGTTCCTTTTCTTTACTCAATTGGATGGCTGAGACTTTTAGTGGCCCTGAAAACGATTGCTTGTTGGAAGCCGTGGCCACATATGCTGCCTATACATTCATGGATTAACTGGATTGTCGTCCATTGCGCCTGTGCTACTGGACAGCACCCTGGCGCAACATTTATTTCTTTTAGTTCTCGTTATTCTCTTCCTGATGGTCTGCTTGAGTTTTTTACTATACTTGCATTGTGTTTTTGGAATTGTATGCTGCAATTAATTGGACTGTAGGACTTTGGCGCTGCATTGGTTACGCCCTGTTCTGCTCTGACGAAACTGAACTCTGCGTTCTCTCTTTTCTTGCCTATTACATATTGCTTCGCTCAAGGGGGCGTGTAGTGAGTTCTCCCTGAATACGTACATGCATTGTTCAGTTGGCATTACCACGTTGAATGTTATGTAGCCATATTTGTGTCTTTGCACACGACACTGCGTTTACATGTTCTTTCTTGAATAAACTGCTGACTCGAGACTTCCTTCAGACGAGTGCATTCTGTTGTTCCCATCCCAAGCTCTGCGCAGCGACCTTGGTCTGTACATGCTGTGACACACAGTCTGGAATTTTACACAATGCATGTTTTCCACTCTAGGTTGTTCGACCCACGATTTAGCCATGGCACACGCGCAGCTGCACATACCTGACAGTTGGTGCTTTTCATATCTCAGACATCATGTTTCTTATTCAGACCGAAGACGAGCCTTCCTGCGAGGAGACTCCTGATGCTCCTGTGATGTGATTTCACTAAGCTGATCTTTGAGGTATGGGGTCCCCTATTCAAGCCTGAGAGACCTTCTATAATGACATGATTGTGATATTGGCTACTTAGTTAAGGGAAGGTGGTAGTGTCCTCGGTATTTTCCGATTCGCTAAATACCACCTCGGTATTTACCGATTCGGTGGATACCACCTCGGTATTTACCGATTCGGTGGATACCACCTCGGTATTTACCGATTCGGTGACTTCCGATTCGTATTTACCGAATGTTACCGAATCGGTAACTGTTACCGAATTTTTACCTACATATAACTTACCAGTTCTAATTTACCGATTCGGTACGGCTCGGTATTTATGAACCGGTAAAATTTATTTACCTACATGAGGCCCCTAGTGTCCAATGTTATTGATTACAGAAAGAATGGGAGTTTGTGAATTTCTTTACAGTAACAGGATAATGGATAAAAAAATACTTCACCCGCTCGCTGAAATCCACGGAATTTGGCAGAGTTTATCAGTAACTCGACAGGATTCCGCTGAGTGAAACTCTGCGAGCTCCACCCATGCCTATTTGTATTTCACTTAGTATTAAAAATAAAACCCACATTCAACTAAAAAAGTAAAAATTAGAAGGACATCATATTTTATAAATGCATTTGAAACTCCTTAGAAATTCACTGTAAAGAAACAAAGGTTACTGGGACATTATAGTTATGAAATAGAATTTAAAAAACCTTGAAATTCACTGAAAAAAAGCAAAGGTTACAGGGATGTTATAGTTGGGAAATTGAATAAAAAACAACTTAGAAATCCACTGAAAAAAGCAAAGTTTAAGGGCTGTTAAACTTAGGCACAGATTTCGCTCATACAAAACCATAGAAATTCACCAGTTACAGTTACCTAAACTAACTATAATTTATGTTCGCGCAAAGAACTGCTTATGACCTTACATATTACATTACTCTTGACATGATCAGTGACATCACTGATGACATATCAAGTTACATCACTGATGATATCATCCACATAACCACTCAGACAACCACTGACCCCATACAGTCTCTCATTTACTCACTCACACACACACACACAGAATCTTTCCAATACCTTTTCACAGATCCATACAACTTGTTATACACCCACACAGATATCCATGCAATCGCTTACATACCCACTGGTTCACCTATATAGTCGCTCACACAACCACTCACTCACTCATACAGATACTTATACAACCACTTACTTTCCCATACAACTTACACAGCTGTACATTCACCATTCAGCTATTCACACACCCACTTAATAAGTCATACAGTCACTCAGACAGCCAGTCACTGACCCATACAGTATCTCAACAGATACATTGACACACCAATACAACTGCTCACACACTCACTCACATAATCCTATAAGCCCTAACATACCCATTCACTCATCCCTACAAGTACTCCGATGACCACTCACTCATCCAAAGAGCCACTCACACAGACCCTTACTCTCCAATACAGCCACTCAATTAACCAAACACCCACTCAAACAGCCACTCAGTCACCTATACAGCCACTCACATAGCCACTCATATACCCACTCATCCACCCATGCAACTACTCACACAGCCACTCACACATCCATACACCCACTCACTCATATACCCACTTACTCACCAATACAGCAACTCATACAGTCACTCACTTACCCACTTATTCACCCATACCATCACTCACACACCAACTAACCCAGCCATAGAGCAACTCAAACATGGATACAGACTGTCAGAAAGCCATTCAAGAAAACACATGCTAGAAACAGTATTACTTGTTAGTAGTACAAAAGGATAGTTATTTAACTTATGGTGTATCTTAATATATATCTTTAAGTCTCAGAAACATTTACCTAAAACACTTGCACTCACTAGATGATGCCACCAGTAATGTCATTTGAGATGTCATGAGTGATGTAATCAGTGATGTTACTGACCATGTCATGAGTGATGTTATATTTGAGATCATGCACAGTGCATTGCGGGGGCACAAGTTATTGTTAGCATAGTTAACTATAACTTATGAATTTCTCTGGTTTTGTATGAGTTAAATCTGAGCCTAACTATAATATTGCTCTAACCTTTGTTTTTTTCCAGTAATATATAGAAGATATATAGATATATTAGACACACGTCTGGGTAACCCATGAAAAATGCCCGGCGCTACTTCTCCTCATCTCAATTTGAGCCAGTCCAAGCACAGAGGATATTTATGTTATATACTGTTGAGCCCATCAAGGGTTCAAATCTTGATTCTGAATATGCTACAGTATTGGAGTACATCTTCTAATTATGGCTTTTACCATTGTTATTCACCTTATATATGACACGTACATTTGTTCTGATGTTTTTTATACTTATTACATGACGAACCAGATATACCCCGAAGTGATAGTTTTTTTTCAACACATCTCAGTTTCAGCACAGACAGTAGCAAAAAAGCTTGCTCTAAGACTTGCACAAGACAAGTGCATTCTGGTCAGGATGTTGGGTTACAAATTGTTCTGGGTTTAGTAAAGAGTTTGTACTCCTTATGACACTTTGATATGTTAGGTGGGACTTTAATTTAGAATCAGATAATGAGTCTATATTGTATATTTATTGGTGAGGTGCAAAATAAAATGGAGGCATGTTGTTCAATGGGATATAGAGACGTATGAAGTTTACATGTATTGCTCTATTTTATTTCTTGGTCTTACCTGTGTGCTGGTTTGGTAATCAGTTAGCACTTTGGAAAAAATTCAGATAATTTATTTGGGCTTATACTTTGTAAAACCATTATTAGTCCACGTTGATACAGTGAGTATCTTTGATGAACTGCATGATAAACTAGAAGTAATTTGTGTAAGGGGACATGTCATATGAGAATGTACAATTAAAGTACAGCTATAAATGGTTCTATCCCTGGAAGTTGGAATTTCTTAATAGGATATTCAGAAGTGGTTTCTATGATGTAAGAGATGACTAATACATTTCCTATACATGGTTACAACCGGGGATGTGCTGTTTATTAACCACTTAGGACTATGCTATTGTTACAAAACAAGTTACTATTACAGAACCTAGTTCTCAAGCCAATTGCTTGTTCCTGACACATAATTTACTGTGGACTTGTACACGGTGCTGTCAACTCACTAGCCACACTACATGAACTATAACTTGGCCTGCTACTATGCACAGTGTTCTTATAAAGGGTGTAATTTGAGATGTCATGAGTCTTGTTATTAATGCTATCATTTAACATGGTATACGTGGTATAATATAAAAGAGTATAAGCTGAGCATGGGGAAGGCATGGGTTATAGTGTTTGTAGTGTGGCTAGCGAGTGAACAACTCTGTGTATAGAGGTGCCCGAGGTATAGTACATTTCTACCGGGGCTGAAGTATAAGTTTAAGTTATAGCTATAACTGTAGAATTTCTAATGTTTGTGTAGTTTCATGTGGCTTTGTAGAAAAAGTTAATGAAGTCTTCCTAACTATGAATTCACCTTAATCTTTGATTTTCTTCCTTCAATTTCAATGTTTTTTCTTTTTTTACTAAAATGTGTTTCGGGTCATAGAGTGTCGTCATGTAGAGTGTTGTCGAGTGGAGTATCATTGAGTACAATGTCGAAGGATGGCATAGAGTGGAGTATAGTATCCTAAAGTGGAGTGTTGGCAAGTGAAGTGTCATAGACGGGGGAGAGTGTTGTAGAGTGTAGTGTCATAGAGTGGAGTGTCATGGAGTGTCGTGTCGTACAGTGGTGTGTTGTAGAGTGGAGTGTCGTAGAGTGTTGTTGAGTGTCACAGAGTATTGTGGAGTGGCATAGAGTGGAGTGGCATGTTGTACACTAGAGTAGAGTGCTGTTTCATACAGTGGCGAGTCATATAGTGTGTACAGTGGAGGGGTGTAGAGTAGAGTGGTGCAGAAATGAGTGGCATAGAGTATAGTGTCACAAAGTGAAATAGCATAGAGTGGAGTGATAGAGAGTATAGTGGCTAAGAGTGTAGTGGTGTAGACAGGAGTTGCATAGTGTTGAATAGTGTATAGTGGAGTGCAATAGAGTGGAGTGGCGGACAGTGCCATAGCATACATCAGTGTGATGCACAGTTTCATAGTGTAGAGTGTGGTGACGTAGAGTCGAGTGACATAGAGTTTAGTGGCATAGAGTGTCATGGAGTAAAATACCCGAGCATTGAGTGGAGTGTTGTTTCATGGAGTGGCATAGAGTGAAATATCATAGAGTTGGCGGGCTTAGAGTGGAGTGGTATAGAGTCAAGTGTCATGTACAATATTGTGGCATACATTGGAGTGGCGTAGAGTGGAGTGGCATAAAGTCAAGTGGCATAGAGTACAGTGGCCAAGAGTTGAATAGCCTACAGTGGAATGGTGTAGAGAGAAGTGGCATAGAGTGGAGTTGCGTAGAGTCGAATAGACTGAAGTAGAGTGGTGTAGAGTGTTGTGACTTAGATTATCGTGGTGTTCAGTGTCTTGGCATAGAGTATGTAGCATAGAGTGGAGTGACATAATATTGTGATATCGAGTCATGGCATACAGTGTTGTGGTGTTGAGTGGAGTGGCATCGAGTGAAGAAGCGTAGAGCAGAGTAGCATGTCATAGAGTAGAGCGGAGTGGTGTAGAGTGGATTGGTGTGTCATACACTAGATTGGAGTGGTGTCTTATAGAGTGGTGCTCGTACAGTGTGTTACAGTGGAGCAGCATAAAGTGAAATAGCATAGAGTGGAGTGGTGTAGAATAGAATGGCATTAAGTGGAGTTGTGTAGAGTCAAATAACATAGAGTGGAGTGGCATACTGTGAACGGGTGCACAGTGTTGTGGCATACAGTGGAACAGTATAGGGTGGTGTGTGGTCAAGTGGAGTTATGTACAGTGTAATAATGTAGAGTAGATAGGCATAGAGTGTCATGGCATACACTGTCATAGCGTTGATTGGGCGGCATAGAGTGGAGTGCCATTGAGTGGAGTTATGTAGAGTAGAATACGATATAGTACAGTGGATTGGCACAGAGTGGAGAGGTGTGTTATACAGTAGAGTGGACTGTTCTGTTATAGAGTGGTGTGTCATACAGTGTGTTATCGTTGAGGGGTGTAGAGTGGAGTGGCGTAGAGTGGAGTGGAGTGGCATAGAGTGGGGTGTCACACAGTGGTGTGTGGTACAGTGTCATGTTTTAGATTATTGTGGCATACAGTGTCATGGCGTAGAGTGTTGAGGCGCAGAGTGGAGTGGCCCAGAGTGGACTACCGTAGAGGGGAGTGGGGTTCAGTGGTACAGTGTACAGTGTCACTGCATATAGTTTCATGGAGTACACTGGTGTGGTGTAGAGTAGACTGGCATTGAGTGTGGTGATTAGGATGGAACAGTGTAAAGTGGAGTGGTGTAGAGTGTTGTGGCATTGAGTGGAGTCGAGCAGAGATGACTGGCATTGAGTGGAGTGGTGTAGAGTGAAATATTGTAGAGTAGAGTTGCATAGAGAGCAGGGGCATACAGTGTAGTGGTGTGTGTTAAAGTAGAGTGGAGTGGCATAGAGTGGAGTGGTGTGACGTTCGGTAGAGTGGAGTGTTGTGTTATAGAGTGGCATGTTATACAGTGTGTTCCAGTGGGGGGTATAGAATCGAGTAGTGTAGAGTGGAGTGCTGTAGAGTGGAGTAGTGTAGAGTTGAATGGCTTGGAGTGGAATGTCGTACAGTGTTGTGAGGTAAAGCAGAGTGGCATAGGGTGATGTGGCACATAGTGTTGTGGCATACAGTGTCATGACTTAGAATGGAGCAGCATGGAGGGCTGTGGTGTAGAGTGGAATAATATAGAGAGGAGTGGCGTAGAGTGGAGTGGTTTACAGTGACAAAGAGAGTGTAGATTCTCATGGGGCACAGTGTTTTGGCATACAGTGTTGTGGCATACAGTCTTGTTGCGTAGAGTGGAGTGGCATTGAGTGGAGTGGCATAGAGTGGAATAGCGTAGAGTGGAGTGGGGTAGAGATGAGTGATGTGTCATAGAGTAGAGTGGAGTGGCATGGAGTGGAGCGGAGTGGAGCGGAGTGGCATGTCATACAGTAGAGTGGAGTGTCATGTCACAGAGTAGTATGTGGTACAGTATGTTACAATGGATGGGTGTGGACTAGAATGGCATCGAGCGGAGTCGCATAGAGTGAAGTGGCAATGAGTGGAATAGTGTTGAGTGGAGTGGCATAGAGTTGGGTATAGTCAATTGGCAGAGAGTGGAATAACATAGGGTAGAATGGCATAGAGTTGAGGGGCGTAGTTTGAAGGGGGCGTAGATTGGAGTGGTATAGAGTAGAGTGGCATAGAGTAGAATTGCAAAGAGTAGAGTGGCATAGAATGGACTGGTATAGAGTTGAGTGGTATAGTGTTGAGTGGCATAGAGTAAACTGGGATGTCGTAGAGTCAAGTGGCGTCTAGTCAAGTGACATGTCATAGAGTAAAGTGGTGTGTGGTAGAGTGGAGTGGCATGTCGTAGTGTGGAGTGGCGTGTCATAGAGTGGAGTGGAATAGAGGGTCATAGAGTGGAGTGGCATGTCATAGAGTGGAGTAACATGTTGTAGAGTGAAGTGGTATGTCGTAGAGTGGTATGTGGTAGAGGGAAGGGGCATGTCATAGTGTGGATTGGTGTGTTGTAGAGTGGAGTGTCCTGGATGATTATAGAATAGAGTGGCATGTCGTAGAGTGGAGTGATGTGTTTTAGAGTGGAGTGGACTGTCATAGAGTGTACTGTCATAGAGTGGAGTGGGGTGCCGTAGAGTGGAGCGGCCTATCATATAGTGGAGTGACATGTTATAGAGTGGAGTGGCATGTTATACAGTGGAGTGGAGTGGAGTGTCTTGTCATAGAGTGTACTTTAAACAGATATAGCCTGAAACTGTCTGAATGTATGTAGAATACATTTGACAGGAATATACATTTTGGAGTGGAAAGGGGCCTTTTTGGTAGCAGATCTAAATTGGTCAGTGTTTGGTAGTAGATCTAAATTAAGTTGTGTTATAGTTATAAAGCACAAAAACGTAGTTGTGTATTGTGCCATGGTATACCGCAGCACATTCACAGTGTACCATGGTACATTGCGTTAACAAAATAGCATATGATTGGTTAATGGAAGCCCTTACAAAACTAAAAGGTAACCATATTGTTTAGACCACACTTAGGTCCGGATTTACTAGTTTGTCACGCAGTGCAGTGAAGCAGAGGCAAATGCTGCGTTGAGTGCGAAATATAGAACAGGAGAGCACCATATTTTCAGAAATATGACAATCTCTTCCCCTCTCCCTAATGCTGGCACAGAAATGTGTGGGTGTGAGCATGAACACACCATAGAGCAAGGGTGTCTCTGTGAGTCTAGCATTGGTTTTGTACTGGAAGGATGCCCTTCCAGTACAAAATTCCATGCTTACACTAACTTTAAACCTTTTCCCACTTTGTATGTGTACTGTTCAGTACAACACACTTGCAAAGTCACAGTAGAAAATAGAAATAAAAACGTTTCTCCTTCATAGCGCCTTTCTGCAATGGGTGCTATTTTCCGATGCTAAACCTTAACTAAAAAAGGCTTAGCATCAGAATCATTGTGTGGTTGCATGGGAATGACTACGCACCACCCATAGTGAGCACTGCTTTGCATTACTTTCAAGTGATTATCCAGCATAAAATAGGTTTTACGCTGAAAAGTAAATAGGAGAAAAAAGATTTAGCATCGCTGTGCGTCCCTTTTGGGACACAAGCACGGCGTAAAATCTTATTAAATAGACCCCATCGTCTGTGTTTTGGGTTTTAAGTAGAAATGTATTATATGTGCAAGTGCGTAGAAAGGAATAAAGCACTAAAGATAAGTCTGTAAAGGTAGGGAAATAAAGTTTTATTACTTCATGTATTTGAAAAAACTTGATGGAGTACTGCGGTACTTCCTAGAAAGTACGACAGATAGTTACAGAAATGAAAAAGAAAAAATGCAACAAAAAAAAAACACAGACTAATGACTTGATTTAGAGCTTGGTGGATCTGGTCCCACCGACACTTTTCTGTTGGTTAATCTGCCCACCTATCAGGTGGTCCGTCCACTCAAATTTGATGCTGACGGGTCTATGAATGATGGTCCGCCCGTGTCCCGCCGCCTCCTCCAAACTTTTCCATATGCGTCGACGATGTCAATTGGCAAAAGCGTCTGTGGAAGGGAGTTCAGCCTATATTTTTGCTGGTCTAATCACAATGTGCTTTCCCATCAACGTAACTGTGTCTGGTAAACCTGCACACCTGAGTTGGCGGTTTCAAAGGTATATAAGGTAGAAACTAACCTTTTTTTCCACTTCCCTTTTCATTATGACCCCGATTGTCCAAGTCGTTTCTTTTGAATTGTTGGTTTAAATTTGCTCTGGACTCATGCATTTGAAGAATTTTTCTTACAAGCATTTTTTTTTCTAATATGTCATGCATATGTGTGCAATGTTGTTGTTTAAGAAATTTAAAAAAGCACACCTGTATTACCTTTTTTTCCCTTCAAATTTGGTGGAAGCTTACATCATGATAATGGACACATACGCAAAATTAGACATTAATCGAAATTCATAATGTGTTTACACAGGTGTGTTTAATTATTGTTTTTAAACTATCAAAATATAAACATATGCATTACATATTTTTTAAAGAATTTAAATTTAACATAATTTAGTAATTGTACTAGATGAGGTAAATCATTTTGGGCCAGATGTACGAGCATTGTGATTTGCGACTCGCAAATTGTGACAAATTGCAAGTCGCAATTTGCGAGTAGCAAATCACATTGTACCACAGTGTCTCAGACGCTGTTTGTGATTCCCAATGGGGTCGCAAATTGCATTCCTCATGAATATTCATGAGGCACTCGCAATTTGCGACCCCATTGGGAATGGCTGCCCCTCCCATGTATGGTGGCCTGCTGGGCTCAGCACACCTCCATGTCTGGGACTGCTTTTAAATAAAGCAGTTTGTTTTTAAAATGCAGCCCGTTTTCCTTAAAGGAAAAAATAAAAGAAACATTTTCATTTTATTTTTTAAGGGCAGGTAGTGGTCCCTGGGACCACTGCCTGTTCCGAAAAAATATTTTCCCGAGCATTCACAAAGAGGAAGGGGTCCCCTGGGGACCCCTTCCGTTTTGTGAGTGCTTTACCACCCTTCTGAGAAGGGTGGTAAACTGTGACTGTGACCCAAGATCACCTCTCCTTCAGGGACCCAAGATCACCTCTCCTTCAGGAAGCAACTCAAGACCTGGCTGTTCGAGCAGTAGCAGGCCCCCCCCCCCTCCCACCAGCGCCTTGAGACCCTCCGGGTGAGTAGCGCGCTATATAAATGCCTTGATTGATTGATTGATTGATTGCGACTGCAATTGCGGTGGCAAAACAGTCATACATAGAGCTCAGACTTGCTATTTGGAAGTGACGCCTTCGGAACGCCCCTTCCTAATAGCGAGTCGCTAATCCTATTTAGCGAGTCGCAAATTAATTGCGAGTCACTAAATAGGGTTAGTACATTACCCTTTTGTATTTTTAATGTGCAAACGGGTCGCAATCCCGTTTGCGCATGCATAATAGGGTCGTACATCTGGCCCCTAGTTTAAAAGATGGAAAATCAATGTTAGTTCTAAACTTAAATCTGATTTTATATTTATATATGTAACATTTGCCCTTGTCTAGTACATTTTCTGTATTTTATTAAATTGTATTTCTTTTTTCTAAGGTGTAATGCATATGTTTTTATTTTTTCACTTATTAAGTTTAAATAGTATTAACACTTAAAAATTGTCAGGTTCACCAACTCCTAGGGATCGGAATGCTGCTCAAATATGGTCTTCCTCTCGATAGCTTCAAGTCTGTTTGCTTTTACAGCACAGATTAGTGAAGCAATCAAGCGAGGAAAGAGTGGGGACAGCAGGGAAGGAGACCTATAGAAAAAAATAATGAGAAAACAAAGATAAAAGAAGAGACAATAAGCATCTACACATTCTTCCTTTAAAGCTGATTTCAACCATTTCAGTTATATAGAGTAATGTACATGTAAAGGAAAATAACTGTACGGTGGCGTACAACCCAGGAGTGTTTAGAATTCCTGTAACTTCTTTAATGGTCTACAAAATGTGGTAATGCTACAGATAAGGAAACAAAATGTAGCAAAGACATAGCTTATGTAAGAGTCTATAGGTGAATGTGTAAGAGCTCTACTTCCATACAAAGGTATCGATATGTGTATATCCGGAGTGTCCTACCCCTGTTATCTTGTCTCTCGCTTCACAGAGGATGTAAGAGCCTGATGATTGTTTCTGCTCTACTACATTCCCCTGTTAGAGTAGGGTAAGAAAACATAAGCAGCAATGTTAACTATAGCCATGGAACAACCACGCTACTTAAATGTAAGATCCTCCTCTTTCACGTCAAGGGAGGAAGGAAGGATACCAAGTTTTATCCAATAGGGCTTTTTATCCCTTGGTTTTGGCTTATTCTCACACAATTTTATTTAATATCACCTGATGCAAAAGCCAGTAGAACAAATGTGCACATATAGGCACACACTGGTGGGGAACATCAACTTGGCACACATACTTTGCAGCATCATTGAGGCAACATCGATTCTCCCACATAAAATGCTGTTTCCATGATATATGTCTTTTGCTTTGGATTCTCCTCCACACGAGCTCAATAAGTGGCAAGGTCGCCAATGGAGATAAATTGCTGAAACTGAACCAGTGATGCACTCGTTCTGCCGCAGCTGGGGAATTAATGCTAACCCATGGCAATGAGTTAAGATCACAAAATATATATATATCCCCGCTGATAAGTGCAGGTATCCCTACTACCCGTAAGAGACAACAAACGTGTGTCTCGCCAATGGGGAGGAACACCTTGCGCAATATCAGTAAAGCTCAACAGAGTTAACTAAACTTCAGAATACAAGGTCACAAAGGAAATCATTGGGCTCCCCGCCCTTCGTTCGTGGAGCGGGAATCTCAAGTTGACGGGTACAACTGTACCAAGTGCTATAAAATGAGTGATACACCAATACAAATAGTGGTGCAACCACACCGTTACCGGACCCCTGAGGCAGGAAAGAAATGTTTCTACGACAGGCTCCGGCCCAGAAATAATCGGCAACGTCACGGGAAGCGTAAGTGCTTAAATGAGATTCCGCTCTCCCACTGACGTTGACGTGCCGCCGCCGAGACTCAAGGGATATGTAGTCCTCCGTGGCTTACCCAAGCTTTATCAGCCAAATGCTTAAACCGGTGGAAGAGCAGGACCGGGCTAAAACTGTACTTCTGACTAAAATAAACATTTCAATTGTTTTTTTTTGGTGTATGTGTCCATTATCAATTTTTTAAATTTCCATTAAACTTTTTTCTTTTTGCATTTTCTGTTGTAAATGAAAATTAGAATGTGTATGCAACATTTTCACCAATCAACATTTTTTAATAACCAATTAATTGTAAATAAATAATGTGAGGAAAAACGTTGCAAAATTAATCTTATTTATTTATAATTGAAATAATTCTCTCATTAAGTATTTTTTAAATAAACAAAATAGGAAGAAAAATAGTTTTCCACAACCCTTTGTGGCTTTGTCGCCAATAACTTGCCTCCTAAACATAGTCCATAGGGTACCCTCTTCAGGAAGAGGCATCAATTGTGCTTAAAGCAGGCACCTCCAGGATTTTTCTTGGGAGGGTTGAGTTTAGGTTTGGTAGGGTTCAAGGACAGATAAGAGAACAATTCAGAAGGAGGGGTGGTAGAGGATTGTTTTTTGGAGGTAGAGGGAGCTGGGGTGGATGATGTGCTTGTGTCTGTATATTTGGTAGTTTGTTGTGTATGTTTGGATGTGAGTTATGGGCTGGTGTTTGATATTCTGGTGAGTGTGTGTTTGCTTTTGGTTGGTGTTGTCTTGCGTGTAGGTGTTCTTTTGTGTGAGTTGTTGGTTTTGATGAGTGTGTTGTTGTGGTGGTTGGTGTGGCTGTGGTGCCTATGGGTGTGGTGGTGGATGTGGGTGGGGTGATGGTTGTGATGCTTGTTGGTGTGGTGATGGTTGTTGGGGTGGTGGTGGTGGTACTCATGGGTGTGGTGGTAATTGTGGTGTGCTTGTGTCTGTTGGAGTGGCT
This sequence comes from Triturus cristatus, assembly GCF_964204655.1. NCBI lineage: Eukaryota > Metazoa > Chordata > Amphibia > Caudata > Salamandridae > Triturus > Triturus cristatus. The sequence continues at coordinate 594,906,735 of NC_140592.1, read as the reverse complement.
GACTGCAAATAAGTTAGTGTGCTCGGGATTTAAGTGGGAGTTTGGATTTGTGTTGAGGAAGGGACATGAGTTGGGGCAGAAGGTTGGGCTGGTTGTGAGGCTGGGGGAGTGAGGAGGCTGCTATTTTGGCAAGTGATCTGTGCATGTCGGACATTGAACTGTGAATGGCATCCAGACATTCAACCATTTGTTGCATTTGGCAGGTTAGCCCCTCAATGCCGTTCGCTATCATAGTTTGGCCTACAGAGATACTGCATAATAGGTCAATAGCCTCCTCATTCAGTGTATCCGCGGTGACAGAGGCAGGGGGTGAGGTGCCTGTGGCAAAGGAGACCCCAGCCCTTTAAGTGGGTCACGATTGGCCAACTGGGGGAGCAAGCAGGAGGGTGGAGACGTGTATCTGGCTGGTGGACAAGGATGAGGTTGTTATAGTCCTGGTAGGGTCCACCACTAATAGAGATGGGTCACTTTGGGAGGCCTCTGATGAAGATGATGATGTGGTGGCCTCCGTTCCAGTCCCCTTACCCTCCATGCCACTGTGTCTATCACTGTCTGATGTCTTACCACCCGATACACACTGGCCAGCTGCTTCCCCGCCTTCTTGCCCAAATCTCCTTTGCCTGCTTTTGAAGATACTGTAAAGACATATACAATAGTTTTATTCTATCTGAGTAAATATAACTCGTATTGAAGTTTGTTTCTCAAAATATTTAATACATTTTTATATTTCACCTGATTCCAAGGTTTAAAATGTAGGTTATTTTTTATATTTATCTCCTGCATGCAGGGAACATCTAAAACCATTTGGTCACATTTTTATAATTTTCCATTGATGCTCCTAATTTCTGTTGGATCATGTTTTTTAAAACTATTTTCAGTTCTCTCCCAGAACTGTTTTACATTTCTGAATGGTCCTGATTTGTTGTTTTGAATGGTGAAAATATGTTAAACAATGGTATTATAAAACAAAAATGTCTTTGTACATTGCGTGAACAAAGCAAAAGAAGCATATTTCTTATTTTCAAAAATAAACATATCAATTAATGTGTGTCAATATCAGGTTACAGGGACATTATAGTTAGGCTCAGGTTTCACTTGTACAAAACCAGTGAAATTCAGCAGTTATAGTTAGCTAAGCTACTATAACTAACACCACAGCAATGCACTGCTTATGACCATACATATTACATCACTTATAACATGGTCAGTCACATCACCGATGACATCACTAATGACAACTCAGATGACATCACTGATTACATCATCCACAGAAATCACTAACACACCTACTCATACCCTCATAGAACCTTTCATACACCCACCCCCACACCATTCACAAACCCATTCACAGACCCATACCATTTACACACCCACTCACTAATTCATTGATCTACACATAAATCCACTCATATAGCCAATCATACACCCACTCACTCACTAATACAGCCACTGACATATCCACTCATACAGTCACTGGCACACTGAGTCAGTCATCCATAGAGCCACTCACACAGCCACTCACTCACCCATGAAGTCAATCAGACAGCCACATACTCGCCCATAGAGTTACGCTTACACCCACTTACTGGCTCATACATATACTTACACATATTTACTCACCTATCCAGTCACCAACACAAGCACACACCCATACAGCCACTCTCACATTTACTCACTCATCGATAGTCACTCATAAAACCCATCACTCGCCAATACAGTCTTTGCTAAACCCAGTTGCTCACCCATATACCACTGACAAATCCACTCACTCGCCCACAAATCCATACACAGACACCCCTTACACACACACACACACTCACGAACCCATACAGCCACTGACTCAATCATATACAGGCAGTCACCCAACTCCTCCCCCACCCACATAGATACTCATACACTCACACAGGTACTCAGACAACCAATCAAGCACACATACAGCCACTCATGTACCCACTCACACACCCATGAATCTACTTAGACACCAACTGACAGACTTATACAAACATCCACACAACCATATATTAATTGAAGCAACAGCCATATCTTAATTATACAATCAGAAAAGATTGCCTTACCCAAATTTTGGCTGTGAGGATGATGACATTACAAATTAAATACAAACTGGTCGCTCCTCTCCAATATTGTTAAGTGTAGGCTGTGCGGCTCCAAACTTGAAACCTTTCCACACTTACTCTGTGGCTGTCCGACGCTGCTTCACTTTAGGCAGTCACTTCCAAAACCACTTTTATTAACCCATGGTATAAGGACTTGCAAGAACGCTATGAAGTGGATTTCCAGCACAAAGGTCCCTTCTGAACTGGAATGAATAGCTGAATTCTTTATAGTGGTGCAGGACCTTCTAAAAAAACAAAACAAAGGCCAACGACGACCGCCGACTGACAATATGCAACTGACCCTACACAACGACACTGCCTTTTATTTAACGATTGCTGATTTTTAACCATGTATTTTATCTGCTGATGTTATATGCCCGCCTATATCAGACGGTCCTGCAAATAATTATCCATTCTAATGAACTGTGCACTTTGGTTTATTTGCAATGGATTTATTGGTCTGATGGCTGAGTATATGAAGAAGGCAACTAAAAACCTTGAGGCTAGCCAGGAATTACAAAAGGCCTGGCATGACCAAAAGGCTATGCTGACTGTTTACCAGCCAGGGCAGAAAGTGTGGGTGTTGGAGCCTGTGGCCCCAGCAGCCCTCCAGGACAAATGGAGTGGTCCCCATACAATTGTTGAACAGAAAGGGGAGGTTGCCTGCTTGGTAGACCTTGGAACCCCCAGGAGTCCCCATAGGGTACTCCATGCCAACAGACTAAAACCATATTTTGACAGGGCAGACATTGCTCATGGCTACTGATGAGGGTCAGGAAGAAGAGAGTGACCCACTCCCTGACCTGCTCTCTCAGAACCCTGATGATGTATCAGTAGATGGTGTAGCCTTGGCAGGCAGCCTCACTGTCCAGCAGCAAAGTGAATGCAGAAAAGTTCTCAGCCAGTTCAGACATCTGTTTTCTCTGACTCCAAGTCAGACTACCTGGTGCACTCATGAAGTGGACACTGGGGACAGTATGCCTGTAAAGAATAAGATCTACAGGCAACCTGATCATGTCAGGGACTGTATGAGGATAAAAGTCCAAAAGATGTTGGATTTGGGATTCATTGAACCCTCAGATAGCCCTTGGGCTAGTCTAGTAGTCCTGGTGCCTGAACCTCACACCAAAGACGGTAAGAGAGAGATGAGGTTTTGTGTGGATTACAGGGGTCTCAAAGCAGTCACTATGACTGATGCCCATCCCATCCCAAGGGCAGATGAGCTGATAGATACTTTGGCCTCAGCCAAGTTTCTAAGCACATTTGACCTAACAGCTGGCTACTGGCAGATCAGACTAGCTGATGATGCAAAGCCAAAGACAGCATTTTCTACCCCTAGTGGGCACTATCAATTTGTGGTAATGCCCTTTGGTTTGAAGAATGCACCTGCCACTTTCCAAAGGTTGGTTAACCAAGTCCTTACAGGCCTGGAAGACTATAGTGGAGCATATCTAGATGATATTGCTGACTTTAGCTCCATCTGGGAGGATCACCTGGTCCACCTAAGGAATGTTTTGGAGGCCCTGCAAAAAGCAGGCCTACCTATCAAGGCTACTAAGTCCCAGATAGGGTAGAGTCAGGTTGTGTACCTGGGCCACCTTGTAGGTGGAGGCCAAGTTCAACCATTGCAGAGCAAAATCCAGATCATAATGGACTGGGTTGCTCCCACTACCCAGACTCAGGTGAGAGCCTTCTTAGGCCTGACTGGGTATTACAAAAGATTTGTAAAAGGTCATGGATCCTTTGTGACTCCATTGAATGACCTTACTACCAAGAAAATGCCCCAAAAGGTTCAGTGGACAGCTAGCTGTCAAAAGGGATTTGATGACCTGAAGCAGGCCATGTGCACTGCTCCCATTCTGCAAAGTCCTGATTACTCCAAGCAGTTCATTGTGCAAACAGATGCATCTGAGTTGGGGGTAGGGGCTGTACTGTGACAGTTGAATGATGAAGGTCAGGATCAGCCAGTAGCTTTCATAAGCAGAAGGCTGACCCCCAGAAAGAAACGTTGGTCAGCCATTGAGAGGGAGGCCTTTGCTGTGGTTTGGGATCTGAAGAAGTTGAGGCCATACTTGTTTGGTACTCATTTCATTGTTCAGACAGACCATAAGCCCCGCGTATGGCTAAAACAGATGAAGGGTGAAACCCCAAACTTTGAAGGTGGTCCATTTCCCTACAGGGGATTCACTATACAGTGGAACATAGACCTGGGAGTAACTATGCCAATTCAGATGGACTCTCCAGATATTTCCACTTAGAAAATGAAGACTCAACTGGTCAAGGTTAGTTTAATGTCCCTGCATTTGGGGGGGGGGGGGTTGTGTAGGAGAGTAAGATCTGCTTCTTATGGTTACCCCCACTGTTTGCTGATGTTTCACTGTTTTTCGACTTTAGTCTGGCTGGGGCCCTGCTATTCAGGACCCCAGCCTAGCTGCTTCCTATCTAAATTGATTCCTAGTACCTTAGGTACACCACAGATTAGATTCCGGGGTGTCCTTAGAAGGCCCTAGTTTATGGTATACTATGTACCCAGGGCATAGGCACCCCAGAGGCCTACCAGGGGCTGCAGCATGCATTATGCCACTCCTGGTAAGCCCTCCAAAATGACACCACAGGTCTGCTACTGCCGCCTGGGTAAGGTGGTGCATGCAACCCTTACAGAGATATAGGTTCTCTATATCTCTCCTATCACTGCACATATAAACCTATCAGTCACCCCTATGGCAGGCCTTATCAATCCAGAAAGGCAGGGTGCTTGGTTTTGTGTTAGAGGGTGCCCATGCATGAGCAGAGCCCCTCTGGAGCCTTCAGAATCTCTTCTCCGGGGTTGTCTGTGATGCAGCCTGACCATATACTCTTAAGTGCATTATAACCAAACGGTAAATGCTAACTTTGGACTGGCTGCACAGAAACATGTCATGTTCAGTGTCAAACACCTTGGAATCATACCCCCACACCAGTAACTGGTGTGGGACTATGATCCCACCCTTCTAGAGGGAGAGACATGACAGCACCGGCATACCCGGTACCAGCTTAAAAGAGCCCTGGCATCACAAAATGGATGCTGCAGCCACAGACCCGAGTCTGGCCTCCTGCTGCTGACTGAAACTCTGGCAGGGGAGGCCTGGACAATAGGTTTCCTGTCACAGGGAGGTGTTACCACCTCCCAGACAGGCTTTAGTATATTGGGCCTGGGTGGGTGCACTCTGAGAGTGCTTTGAAGTCCTGCACTGGGGGCACATTTGGTGTCCCTGTGCATAGTCCAGCTCAAACAGGTTGTAGGGGCTAACAGCCCCTGCTATGGCTCGAAACTGGACAAAGGAAATGGGTGTAGCCACCCCGTTTTCCAAACCTTCCCATAGGTGGGTCCCCTGAGTTGGTCCAACCCCTTCCATGGGTATAAAGAAGGAACCTCTGTATCCAGAGCTTTAGATATTCCTGGACGAAACTCTGAAACTGAATCCTGGACCTTCGACAATCTGTTCAATGCCAGATGACTGAAGAATCTCCCTTGGGGTAAAGGAGTTACTACCCTGCTTGGCAGGCACCAAAGACGCATCTGTCCGGTCTGCATCTCCGAAACTCCCACTGGATGTCGAAGACTTTGCAACACCAGAGGTTGATTTCCAGACTTCCCAGAGGCCGAACCGAGTCCCCAGCAAAGCTGAGACCCGTAGCCCTCGTTGGTACCGTGGAACTGGAACCCCTGGACACAGTGCACATTTGCTAGTGCAATAGCTTCTCAACATCCCTTGAATCAGTGCTTTAGATCACTTGTAGCCCACACCCTGAGCAGTGAATCCACCAAAGATTGCTGGCCTGCCCACTCCGAGTGACCCGTGGGCTGCTATTTTGTGATTCCTCTCGAGGTCCCTTCGCGATCCCTTGTCCATCGACTTGTGGGTCCCTGAGAAGGGTAACTTTACTTTTATTGGGCTTTCCTGGTTGCTCCAGATGTGCCCTGACTCTCCATTGCTTGGGGAGTCCCCAGGACCTTGCTGGTCCACACCAAAGCATCTTTCTCCTTTCTGCATGGGTTGCTGTTGCCAAGGCTTGTTGTGTCCAATCCGGGCACCAATGCTGCAGAACTTGACATCCTTCATGGGACAGCTCGAATCCAGCTTCTGGTCATCCTCGACGCCGCCTGGTCCTCGTGGCTGAAGAGTCAAGCTTCACCTCTTTCACCTGAAGCACCCAAAATCAGTGGGCATTCGTCTTTCGTGCCCCTGGTCACTGGCAAGTGACCCAGACTCTGTCCCCTCTACTTTCAGGTTCTTCACATCTCTGATCCAGGCTTGGATCTCTTCGGACACTTCGCATCTTCCCGACAGCAGCACTTCTTCGCCAGCTTCCATTGAAAACGACGACGCGACCCGACACCATTTGACACCTAAGCAGCCGGCTTCCCTGCGTGAGGTAACTCGAGTACTCTGGTGCTCCCATGGGTGCTGACCCTAGAACTGTCTAAGTCCAAGAGGGTTTGGTCCTAGTCCATTTCTAAGTGTCCTTTAACTTTAAAAATCTAACCGCGACTTTCCCCATAGAAGCTAATGGGAGCTCGTGGCTGTGTTTTCACTAACTTGGGTGGGTCCATGGGATCCCAGCGATTCTACAGGCTCTAGGCCTTGTGTCTAGTTAAGTTGTGGTTCTTATACCACTTCCTTAGTATATGGTTTGGTCCGCCCCTAGGGCCTAACGTGTATTTGTGCTACTTTACCGTAAAATTTGAAGTGTAACGTGTTTTTGCCTCGAGCCTCATAAAGAGACTAGAGGGGTGTGTTTAGAAATAAATACATATATTTTATATATACCTGGCGTGGTCTCCTTTCATTTAGCCACTCAAGATATTATAGACTGGTAAAACAAGCTGCTTTACATTCCTTCAAGACTTAGCCTGAAGGCTGCTCTCCACAGCTACCACTAGGACAGCTTTCAAAAAAGGTTGTCTGTAACCTATCAACAATAAGGGGTTGTTTGGACTGGTGCAAGGTGCCCATTATAACTAGTGGACAGCATATACCAGGTAAACTTATCACACTGAGTATTGCATGCACACACACTACCTGCCTGAGGAGTTTGTCACAACTGAGAGTCAAATGCTGAAGGGTTGTACTTAGCTCAGTTATAGGGGGATGGGCCCTGGGACCTCAGAGGCTAATGACCTCAGACCCCACGGCGGAGGCCCATCAGCGCTTGCTTATCACATGGTCCTCAAAAAGGAATCTGACACTTGCCAATCTCCATTGATGGGTTACATCTCTGTAACCTGACACATTAGTTTCATGCATCACAATGTATTTTATTATTCCATGGGGAAAGGTCCATAGAATGAAATAGTGCTGCTTCATTGATCACCTGATAGTAAGAGTACACCTTTGATCACTACAATGAGGTATAGAGTGTTTGCTTCTCCATTTACTGTTACATGTGATAACTCATGCTTCTCTGCTGGATCAGACAGGTCTGCATTTAATCCATGTAGGAGGCAAGGGGCTTGATGATAGGCTGCATGTTTAGCAGAGGATGAATTATATTGCTCCCCAAACTGAAAGGTATAATTATCTCCAAATTTGATATTGGATGTTACAACCCTCAATAAGATCTCGGGCAATAGGGGCCTAACTCTCTTTAAACGATATAGGAAGGATGGCAAAAATGGAAAAACAGACCTATTCACTCCGCATATACGGATACTAACCCCACTCAGAACATAGAAATCTCCAAACAGACAGGAAAAAAGAGCTGGAATAGAAATAGAATTGACCAAGAGTGGGCTTAAGTATTTCATAAATGCAAACTGTGAACCTGAACTGCATGCAATGTTAAGGGGAAAAGACCATGCATAAACAGCTAGGGGGCTATTTATGAGCTTGTTTGCATCATTCTTGCACCACGCAACGTGGTACATGAGCGGCTCAAAACTTAAGTCAGATTTATGAAGCCATTCAAGGCCCCGTGCGTGGCCGTGAGTGGCTCCATAAATCATGAGTAACGCAACACAGCACAATTCTGTTATCTTACTCTGCCCCAGGGAAAGTATTCCATGGGCATTGCCTGGGTGTTCGCATGCAACTGCCATGGCTTTTGATGCCTTCCCAGATTTGCCAGAACTGGTAAATCTGGGTATCGCCACAAAGATACGCCTTGCCAGGAAAGGCGTAACGAGGAGAAATATCTTTATTTCTCCTCACTACTTCCTCTTTCTATGTGTGCTACGTTCTGCAGCACACATAGATAGAGGAATATTCCTCTGAGGATTGTTTTAAAAACAATCCTGCATTTAACACAGGCTGCCAAAAGGATGCCAGTGCAGAGGAAAAGTCAGGAATGTGCCGTATTGCCTTAAATACTATGTTATATACTATGATATTTTTTTCTTTTGAAGAATATAATCCAGCCAAAAATAACCTGAAGATCTTAATTTCTACTACATTCTTAGAGGTGTCATAATTAAACGCTGAAAAATATATGCAGAAATTTTATCAGCATGTTTATAGTTTACGGGGCTTTTCTATGTATATTAATAAACGTGTTCTACAAAGCTATTTTTGAATGTTTGTAAAGATATATGCAACATAAAATGTGAAAAAGTCACAATTCTCACATCATATTATCGGTTTTGTACTGGAAAGGTACCATTCTATTACAGAATACTGTGTTTAGACTAACTTTAAAACCCTTCAGATTAGATAGTCTATTAACTCTATGAAGGTTTGCGTGACTTTGCAGCATTTGTTGAAAAAGCCTACCCTCTGTGTCCTTAGGTCTCCACATTGCTTTGACCCAAGAACTCGTAATGACTACTGACAATCCTGGGATAGCCTACTGCATCTGATCTCATTACTGAGGAGGTGTCCATTTTGGCAGAGGTACAATGAACAAAGATGTTTAATCTACTTGAAAGTACAGTTGTTCTGTAGTTTGCACATGGTAGAAGGCCCTTACGCAGGCAAAATCTATCAGATAGGATTTGACTGCCAAAAGAATTTACTCAGCCATATTTTCCAAAGGTCAAGACAGACCCTTTCTCACAAAACGCATGCTGTTTTAAGAAAGCGCCTCTATTTTGATCATAATTGTAAGAGTTAAAGGTTGTTCTACAATAAAGTCACCCAAAAGACACATTTCATTACTAACTGAAAAGGCTAGGTTGTCAGAGCACATTCCAGTAACGGGTGCCCGGAGGTAACAGAGAGTCAAGTTTGGATAAAATTTCGTGAACAGTCAAAAGCCATCAAGTCTCCAACTTGGAGGTCATGGAGGAAGAGAGAAATATTCATGACAACTGGGAATGGAAACGACAGGTTAGATCAAATCACCCCAGTCCAAAGGTAATTTAATTTCTCACAAAAAAAGGTTAGAGGTGAAGAACTGATTGGAGCAGATCACATCCACAGGGGCTTCTAGGGTTGAAAGTGCCAGAGATGGCTTTTTGAGTTCTCAATAAAAATAGCCGGTGGCAATTTGCTGCTTTGTCAAAAATGCATTGCTCTCCATCGTTTTATGAAATGTGGAATATAATATAATATAATATAATATAATATAATATAATGTAATATAATATAATATAATATAATTAATATAATATAATATATAAATATAGTTGTTCACCTCCAGATTGTAGCCTAACCTGCTTCAGTCTGCCACTCCTTCAGTGGGTATTCACAATGAATCAACCAGCTTGATGGATCTTTAGATGCACCTTCAATTCAGTATTCCCTGTAATAGGACACTTCTTAAAATAGTCCATCCATCATTTCAAGAACATGCATTTTTGTTATTCTTAAACAGTATTTAAAAAATCAGGTATGAGCAAACCAAGAAATGGGTAAGAGCATGCAAAAACCTATGCTTGCAATAAATAATTTACTTTAGACTTCTTTCTAGCAAGAAAGAAGATGATTTGGAAAGGTGAACATTTTCAAAAAGTGCCCTGGTGTCAAATACAACTTGATGTAGTCCTTGCACAGTCATGTGCATTAAAATAGTTTTTGCAGAATTGATTTATTGGTCTTTGTTCTGATCGAGAGTGACAGGTGTTTTCGCATCAGGATATCCGAGTAAAAATTGCGGCATTTTTACGCTTTATGTTGTATATATCTGTAATAAAAGTTTAAAAATAGTTTTACATAACATATGATTAATATTGTGCATAGAAATGCTCCAAAATGTAAAAACCTGAAGGGCACTTTTCTAAATATATGTTCAAGCATGGATTTATTACGCAGTAAGGATGTAGTATAAATTACACCCTGCGGGTTATTTTAGCTTAATTATGTACTCCTAAAGAAACAATCATCATACCAGGGGCCAGATGTATCAAAGGGTTTTGCCCATTCTGTGTCTATGGGGAAATGTGTTTATACATATGGCCCTAAGTGGCATATTTTTATTTTTGGCACAAGGCAGCAACCAGAGTTGTGCTGTGTTGTGTTAGAGCTAGAAAGCAGCACAAAGACATCTTTAATAATAGAAATGGCTTGTTCCTCCTCATTACCCCCGCATTAATGTACGAATAGGCTGCCTTTTGCCTCACACAGCCTTTGCATGTGGTGCAGAGATGAGTGCAAATCGTTTGTACTGGAATAATTCCCTTTCAGTATAACATATTATGCCTAGACAAATTGTTAAACATTCCAAACATGTATGTGTTGCATAGAGCAGCACATGTGCAATGTGTGGAATGTTAGCAGAAATTAAAACATTTTTCCTTGTTATTTTCTGCTTTAAGGAGATGTTAGTTTTTTTTATGTCAATACAAGTCTGGCTGTCTTGGTAAATCGCGTTTTACGTCAATAGGCGCATGTGCTGATATCCCTAAATTACACCCATGTAACACCCTTTGATAAAAACAGGTGAAAAGCAGTGCAAATTGATATTATTGCTCAGAAAAGGAAACCTTTCCAGTGCAAAATAACTTTTACACGGGAAAGTAAATACCCCTGAAAGAGTCAAGGCTACTTTGAGTGACTTTGCCCGTGTGCAAATCCTTGGTAAATGTAGCCTGAAGGGCCTAATTACTTTTCTGCAAAAACGGTGAGTGTAAATTGCACACTTGCTAATTACTGACATGGAGGTTGCAGCAATATGCAACTCAATTTTGGATCTCTAAATTGGGATATTTCCAGCAATGAATATTTGATTTCATATCGTTTGAGGTGAGCAAACCAGGATTAAGTGCAGTTTGCACCTGCAACGGGTGGCAGTTTTTTGCACCTTATCTATAATCTTGCTTCGGGCACAAACAGAAGTTTGTGCTTGAAACTGGGTTAGATGCCCGAATGTACTCAGAGAGTTAACAGACGCAGTTGCGAGTCGCTCCCGACATGCTCCATGGCTGAGGGCTTCCAGGTGATGGTGGTTGGACTGGCAGCATCAAGGTGATGGGCTTGCAGGATCCAGGAGCAATGTCAGCAGCTTCCAGGGGAGCAAGCTCATAAGCCCATGAATAACCCATGGCGGCTGCAGTTTTTGGAGAGATGTGACTGACCTCAACAGTAAGACAAGCTCGAGGCGTGGGTGTTTGCGTGTTATTGTTTTTCCTGCTGAAAGGTGGCAGCCAGCACTGAGAGGCAGGTAACCTTGAGGATTTGGTCAGCGATTGCAAGGGTGTGCTGCTGCTAAGGCTGCTAATGCTGCTAAAGCTGCTGCTGCTAATTGCTATTACTGTACCTGACTGAGCCTCGCTTCACCAGTGAAGGGGGCTTCTCTTTCTTTATAAGGCCAAACGAACAGGCCACTTAAAGACCGCCTAAAACTTAAGTAGCCACTCAGGACAATATTTGAGGAAAATTGGCGCCTAAAGCGGGAAGTTGAGGTTGAGCTCCTGGGAGTGGTGAATTTGGCATTTCTCCTTAGGGGAGTGGTTTCTTTGGGTTTTGCAGAAGTGGGCCATCTAGAGGTGGGTGCAGCTTGCAGCTCTCAGGGGGTTCTTGCATGCTCCCTAGCACTCCTCAAGGGGGCATGCTGTGGTACCATCATCAATAATTCTAATAAACAGCATTTAATGAAGTGTCAAACAAGGCAAGTCAAAGTGACAGCGGCAGCGTTAGGAGTAAGTTGCCCTAATGAAGCGCTATTCCTTTTGTGAATCACAAGCTCCTATCTATGCTCTTCAAAAAACTAGCACAGGCTCAAAGTACCAACTGGCAACTGCAAGAGCAAGTAAAACTATTTTAAAATCAGAGCTAATAACCATTCTTGTGGGGTCATTTCAGGTAGTGCCTAACTCCAATGCACCAGGGGCGTAACACAGGCCCCCGCATCCCCTGCGGTGCGGGGGGGGGGCCCAAGCTCCAAGGGGCCCCCTCAGCACAATGCTCCAGCCCGGGAGCTCCTGGTTGAGCCCCGAGGGGGCCCCTCCACATACCTTGCAGGGGGGCCCCCTCAAGTTTCGTTACGCCACTGCAATGTACATGAGCCCAGTGTTGGTGCACTGACCTCAGTAACAGACAGCAGCGTGGATAAAATGGTGGAACTAACCTCGCAGGAGACAAAACTACAGATCCTTCAGGATACTTGGGAGTGCAATGATTCGCTCAACAGTGAAATAGTAGATCTTCTGCTGCAAGCCATGGCCACTGTAGCCCCAGAACAGCAGCAGTTACCACAGAAAGGACCACTGCTTGCCCTGGCATTCAGGGCATTGTCTTCCATTCTTCGCATCCTCCCAGGCCACCCTTGGCCATCTTGTAATGAGGCTTTGTCATCAACAGCCACTTAGCATCCAGTAGAGGTTTCCAATCAGGATTCTATTGTTCTGCGGATCAATGAGGTTTCTATTAAGGACCCTCATCTTCAACAGCTTTTTGATGGTGGGCAAAGATAGGTCAATCAGCTTCACATGGGTCTACACAACAGGATCGACAGACAGTGCCACATTTTGTATTATCTTACCCCCTGCCCACCCTGTTGGTAACTTCACTTCTTCAGCAGGAAGTAGTCAAAATCCATGAGATGCGAGTGACACAAACTCAAGCCAATAGGGAAATCAATGGGCGATTGCATTTCATAAAAGAGAATCTGATTTAATGCAATGCTCATCTGGAGTAAGCGAAGCAAAGAATTCCAGACCTGGAAGACAACTTCAATCAGTTGGACAGTGAAACAGTGAATTCTAGGGAAGAGATTGATGGTCTGAAGTGTGGTAAATAATTTAATTACCGGGACTTAATTTGATGCGGAAAATCTATAATAATAGCTCAGTAAAATAAGAGGCAGAATCCGTGGTATTAGAGGTTCGGAACGGGCTTTATTCCAAAATCAATTCGAATTGATGGACTCCATATTCCATCACCACGAAGGTTCAGGAAGTGAAGGACCAACTTTATTGACAAGTAATCATTTTTATACAATAGGCATTACAGTGAAACAGATGCAGGAGGCGTAACAGTTGATAACAAAGATAAGAACATACATGCGTAACTAAAATGGGTGTAACTGGGCGTAACTTAAAGAACGTCATCAGGTATGATGTCACAATAGGGTGGTTCCATGAAAGAATTTCGCAATGTCAGCAGAAATACTTGGCAGAGATGCGCGCGCAGCAGCATGACGTGTGATTGACGTGCGACTAGGGGGTGAAGGGGACTTGACATTTAGCTCTACATGTGGAGACAGAAGTCTGGGGTTATGTCAACCTAATCCCAAATCATATCTAACATCCTATGTTTAAAGAACTATGTTATCCAAAAAGAGAGGTCTCTTAGGATAGAATCTTATTCTATACTGACTATACTGACTGTTAGTGCGTGTACAAGCGTCTAAGTGTCTACACTAGATGCGAGGGGGTAGGAATATTCCATGGTAACAGGGCTATGAATTACTTGCATAAAGACAGAGAAGCCGGGCCTTTTGCTCGGTAGCTGGAAGAATGTTTACTTAAACTACTAGACAGGAATGCATTGGGTGAGGAGCGGAGCAGAGCAGATAATCTTGAAGGTGAAATACAGTTTTTGGCAAGCAGACAGATCGAGTCAGGCACCGTTAGCCGCGCAGGGAGTAGGACAAAGTTCATGGGTACAGATGCGAGCTCAGACTGGAGCTTTCAGAGGCAGAAGGCAGGAAAAGGCTTAATGGCAGAATCAGGGCCTATTCGCCTGGACTGTGAAATGGGATAAATGAACCATATAAAGCCGGTGGCCTTTCATACTTAGGAATAGAATATCCGGCCCATTCACGGCGGATCTGAAAGAGGACATGTTGGCGGTGGACGCACATGTGTTTGCGTCTTCATAACTGGAACTGGAGGAAACATACATGTATTTGTGATTTATACATGAAACCGTTGGGGTCCAAGATAGGGGACATAACCGACCATAAAAATCCATATTTCCACATTCCCTCCTTGTCCCCTACTTGCCCTTAAGAGATATCAATCTTCATCAATCCGTTGATCTGTTCAGATAACATCATTTGTTCTTCTTTCTTCTTCCGGGATGAATGAAATCTTGGTGGTGGAATACACGATGTGGCACACAGACCACAAATCGCTGGTCCACATTGTAGGCATAAGCAGCAACTGAATAGTATGAGAAAGCCAATACCTAGGAAGGATAGGACCCTCCATCCAAAGGTTGATAATACACTCCAAAACCAACCGGACCAAGTCCAGGTGCCTGGATTCTGGTGTATCTGGCTTACAATCTTATGAAGGCGAGTTATGGCTTTATATACAGATGGCGAATTTTCTGGTATGAAAATGCAACAACTTGATCCGATGACCCTACAAGCTCCGCCCCTATCGGCCAGAATGACGTCAAGGACAAGACGATTTTGAAGCACAACAATCCGCATAGCAGACTGCTCTTCTGTTAAATTGCCTAAGGCGGAAATAGTTTCGTTTACTACTGCTTCAAGGGTTCTGGTTAATCTACGTATCAGTTTACTATTAGTGACTGTACCTATATAGGGAAAGAGACCTTTATTGAAATCTGTGTATTTTTCCCATGCTGTTTCAGTGTAGTCGACTATTGGGAGATCTCTCCGTTCTCTATTGTGTACTAAATGAGTATTTCTGTGATAATCAGGAGGAGCTAGGAAAACAGGTGGCAAAAGGAATCCGATGTAACAGGTACCATCCCAATCTAGAGGCAGACGTATATATGCAGTCTGACCACATACAAAGTAGGAATGGCGAGAAGCTCTAAATGTAGACTTGCCTTGATCACTGAATTCTATTACAGTGGTGCATTTACTATGGCCCTAGTGTATGGAGCCATTCTTTTTTATACATAGTTCCCCTTTTACTGGGAATACGGACATGGCGGGTAATATTGGTGTAGCTTCAGATTCGACATTCAGGATCATGAGATTAAGCGTGAAATTACCTAATCCATATACTTCATTTTCTAGATCAGTTCCTGTTCTTTTGGGAAGTCCCTCCTTGTTAGGGTAACAGACTTTAAGCAAGACTAAGTTCAGGTTTCCCCATACCCAGTTGTCTTGATAAACCGCGGAATTCGAATCTAGGGAATTAATTAAACTAAACCATGCTCCACAGGAGCCATTGTGTGTGAACGGATATGGAAAGAGAGGCAGAATTCCCTTATAGTTCTGATAGGGAGGGAGTCGGCCACATATCCAACAATTTGTAGCATTGCTAACCTGATGGGAATGATGTAACATACTAATAAAAGTGTTATTGCGCAGCGCAAATCTATAGGACAACTCATGCGGGGGTAATTCACTAAAAGAATGTTCAGCAGTAACATTGTAAACATGTTTAGAAATAGGATAATATATGTGCAATAATATACTTGCAGCGATTATTAAAAGACATAAGAAAAACAGAATTAATAACGTCACTGTGCAATGACTACGCAGTGATTTACAGTACGCATGTTTTTTCAACTGGATTTGATTATTTCTTTCTCTATTCCGGTCCAGAGGATACATGTCAGAGACAAATTCAACCGATTCACCTTGGAGAGGACTTAAACAATCAAATTGTCTGACTTATTGAACCTCAATTTTAGTCTATATAGTTCTGAGTTCGTTTGTTCAACCAAAGGAAGCTTTGAGTCTGTCTTTGAGGAAATACAGGGTTTAGTCTCTATATCGGATGGTAATCCATGAAATTTCTTGATATGACTTGAATGTATCCAGCCTTTTCGACCTTCGATCTTCACGGCTGTCCTCGTGGTTAACAGTACGAGTTGAGGCGATTTCCACCTAGGATCCAGCTGAGACTTCCGGTCAAAGTTCCTCACTAACACCAGGTCCCCGGGAATTACGTCATGGGGTTTCACCTCGGTGTTGTCGGGAAAGGCTGCAGCTACCTGTGAACGACAAGATTGTAGTGCAGACATCAAGGAAGCTAGGTAATCCGTCAGCATATTACAGTCTACATCAGTTATTTTGCGTGGTATAGGCGTCCCCCACATATTTGGTGGTCTACCGAAGATCACCTCATAAGGGGATAGCCATGGTCGAGAGTGCGCTACCATTCTCATGTAAAAGAGTGCAACTGGTAAGGCTACTACCCAGTCGACACCTTTCTCTCTACATATTTTGGACAATCTAATTTTCAGAGTTTGATTATGTCGTTCCACGAGACCTGCTGCCTCGGGGTGTCGGACACAATGAAATCTCCATTGATAACCTAACAAAAGTGAAACGTGTTTCATTAGTTCGGATGAGAACGGCTGGCCGTTATCTGAGTAGACAACACGTGGTAAACCGTACCGTGGGAAGAATTCTCGAACTAACTGTTTGGCAGTAGTCGGGGCAGTGTAATCTGAAACCGGGTATGCCTCTGTCCAACGGGAAAGAGCACAGACAACTACAAGAACATATTTGAATCCTCGACATCGTTCCATCTGGATATAATCCATCTGGAGGACTTCAAAAGGGTGCTCAGGAGGCTGAAATCCACCCTGTTCTACGGGAATGCTTTTACCTGGGTTAAACTGACAGCAGATCATACAGGTACGGACTTTTTGTTTAGCTGCTGCTCGTAAATGTTTGTTGAACCAAATGTGTTGAATGCTGTCTAGCATAGCCTTTTCTCCTAGGTGCGCTGGACTATGTATTGTATTAATGATAACTTGGACCATTGAGTCGGGAAGAAACCATACAGATTTTTCCTTCGTCATCCATCCTTGATCCGTTTGGATCCCTCCTAATTCAGTCCATTTCTTTATTTCGTCTGGTGTAGCATGTGTCTGTATGTCAATTACGTCAAGAGCGGGATCCTTAACCATCATGCAATGTGTTGGTGTCGGGTCTATTGTCTTTGTCATGTCAGATGTGTGAGTTTGAGCAGTCCGTTTAGCTGTTTTGTCAGCTAGATCATTGCCTTGGGAAATCATATCAGTAACTTTCGTATGAGCTTTACATTTCATAATTGATATTGCAGCGGGTAGATGTATTGCATCTAATAAGGCATGAATGAGGGGTCCGTGCTGAATGTGGGCACCGTGAGAAGTTAAATAACCTCTCTCTCGCCACAGCACGCCGAAGTCATGTACAACTCCGAATGCATAACGTGAATCAGTGTATATGTTGACTTTCTTATTTGTGGCTTGAATACAGGCTTGTGTCAGAGCGATGAGCTCTGCTGCTTGAGCTGATAAGGTATTAATACGATTTGTTTCAATGACTTCAGTGTCTGTTGTGACTGCATACGCGGCCACTAGCTCTCCTATACTTGTTCTCATACATGAACCATCTACATACAACGTCAGGTCTGGGTCTGACAATGGGACGTCTGTCAAGTCTTGTCTAGGTTTCGTCGTGATAGTAATAACTTCAATACAATCATGTGCTAATGGGTCTGTTCCGTTTACTGGTAACAGTGTGGAAGGATTTAATGTACTACAACGTCTGATTTCTATGTGTGGCTGAAACAATGTCAATTCGTAACCAGTGAGTCTTGCTATAGTCAAGTGTTGTGTTTGCGTTCGGTTCAAGAGAACCTCTACTGCGTGTGGTACTTGTACTGTCAATTGATGTCCTAACACTATGGCATCGCTTTGTCTGATTGCTAAAGCTGTCGCTGCCACTGATTTCAGGCACGCAGGCAGAGCCTGAGCTACGGGATCTAATGTACTAGAAAAATAAGCACATGGTTTGTGTGATCCTGCTTGTTCCTGTGTGAGTACTGACAAAGCAGTACCTTCGCGTTCTGTAACAAAGAGTGTAAAATGTTTATTGTAACATGGTGTTGCTAAGACAGGTGCTTGACATAAAGCTTTCTTTAGGCTTTCAAAAGCTTGTGTATGTTCCTGAGTCCAAGGGAGGACAGTCGATGTGGCTGCCTCCTGTGTTGTCAACTGAATGAGTGGTTTTGCTAGAAATGCATACTGAGGGATCCACTGCCTACAATATGAAGTGAGGCCTATAAAAGCCCGCACCTCCTTTTGTGTCTTGGGTATTGGCATGTTAGCAATTAACTGGATGCGATCGGGTGTAAGCTGCCTTCCCTCCTTGGACAGCGAGTGACCAAGGTAAACAACTCGCTGGACACAGAATTGCAGCTTAGAAGGGGACACCTTGTGCCCCTTTTCGGCCAAGAATTGTAAAACCGTCAGTGAGGCTTTTTCACATTCAGGTTCGCTTCTAGCGGTGATCAGCAGATCATCGACATATTGAAACAGGGCAGTGTTGACTGGCATGTGTATACTGTCAAGTTCTCGTTTCAGTGCTTGGCTATAGATGCTGGGGCTTTCTGTGAATCCTTGAGGTGCGCGTGTGAATTTAAAGCTTCGTCCATTTAAACTAAAACCGAACAAGTATTGACTTTCCGGATCTATTGGGACGCTGAAAAAGGCATTCTTGAGATCAATTACAGTAAAGAATGTTGCTTCGGAATCAATGGCTGTCAGTAATGAAGAAATATCTGGGACTACGGGGTATTGTGGTACAATACATTTATTTAATTCGCGCAGATAAATAACCAATCGATATACTGGCGGGGCTTTCGGATCAGTTCGTTTAAGAATCGGAATTATCGGTGAATTACATACATTGGAGTCGGTTTCCACAACCACTCCTTGGGTAATAAGTTCGTCAATGATTTGCAGTAAAGCCACTACAGCATCTGGGGGTAACTTGTATTGTCGCATTCGTGGTAGTACCACTCCTGCCTTTAGTGTGACTCGATATGGTGTAATGTTCATGCAACCAACATCTGTAGGGCCTTGTGCCCATAAATGTGTGGGTAAAGTCTGCAGTCGGTGATCCATGTCTCGGGACACATAGTGCCCTTTGAAATCACGTAGAAACAATCTTACTCCTTCCGGAGAACAACATATTATAGCTCCTAGAGCTTTCAAAGTTTTTATACCTAACAGGTTTTCTGGACATGATTTAGTAAGCAATAAATCTGTAGTTCGTGTCAAGGGACCAATCGTAAGGGGAAGAGGCTGTGATACTTCATTAACGATAGGTTTTCCTGAAAAGCCAAGGGAAATATTCTGTGAGCCTGAGAGGGGTGCCCCTGGAACTTCACTTCGTTTTATGGTTGTTCGGCTTGCCCCTGTATCAAGTAAAAATGTTCTATCTTGGCCTAATAGTTCACTGTGTACATAAGGTCCTTCTTGATCTACAGGGACCTCGATAAGGGGTAAGCCAACTTCCCTCTCTAGGCTGTTTCATGAGTATCGTTGATAATCAGGATAATCATACTGTGCGGTCTGGTACATCTGTCGTGTCGTTGTTTGTGTGGCAGCAATAGGCTGCGATGGTGGAGCTGTCATAGATTGTTGCGGAGCTGGCATGGACTGTGCATGCTGCGGAGCTCCTTGTTGGTTCTGATCCTGTCTAAGTGGCCGTGGTCTTTCTTTTGTATTACCTGTGGCGATATTATGTTTTAAAACTGGGCAATCGTGTACATAATGGCCTGGCTGTTTACAATAGTTGCATGTCCCTTTTACAGGACCGGTTGAAACACTGGACTGTGTCATACCCTTTTTATGACCGTCAGCTGGAACTGTCTGAGAAACTAGCATTTTCATTTTCGTGTCTTTCATGCGTCTTTGTTCATGTTCTTGTTCCTCTCTAATTCTATTGTGATGGTACTGTAGCATTTGTAACATTTGTGACGGAGAGTTACCTTGCCAGGTACTCTCGAATTTCAATACTCTATTCTTAACTTGGGGCAAGGAATTTTCAACTAATTTTGTCACAAACAGATGTGGATACGATTCGCTACTTGCTTTTATTCCACTATTTATACCAAAACATTTTTCGAATCGGGCATAGAAATCACTAGTGTCCTCATCGTGCTTTTGTTTACAGGCTGAGATTTCACCCCAGTCTTCCTTTTTCGTAGTTAATAAACGTGGCAGTACCTGTACTAGTAAACCTGGTAGTGTTTTGGTCTTTTCCCCAAGCCCTGAACCTGGACCTCGAGCTTTTTCTTCGTTTTCTAATGCTGTCCAATCTATCTTCTGGTCTCCCACCTCCCAATCCTTTTCCTTGAGTTTTTCGTAAATGCCCGCAGGCATTAATACCTTCAATATTGTCATAATGTCGGGATAGGTATACTCTCCCATGAGCAACATGTCTTTAATTTCACGGTGGAAACCCGCTGGGTCTTTGTCATGACTGGGTACCACTTTCTTCATTTCTAATAGTTCTATTTTAGATATGGGTGTGTATACAAACACACGTTTAAACTGATTGTCATCACCTTTTATCGGGTGCACTTCGCGTAAGGGATTCTGTCTATCCATATAATACGTCGTTCTTTCTTTTATGGGCAGTGAGACATGTTCGGGACATACAAAAAGAATGTACTGCTTTCTGGATTCTAGTATTTCTCTAATTAACTCAGTACCTGAACCTCTCCATTTATTCGTGAGTAATTCAGTCAATATATCAGGTAATGGACCAGGATCGGAGTGTTGGCTTTTATATAATATAAGGAGTTGTTGAACCATATAGATACCAGCTAAACGCTGTTCATCTGGGGTGAGGTTCAAAAACGTGTGCGCTAATGTATCATCACTATATTTTCCGGGACTGTCAACCCAATGAACGGCTGACCTGGCTAATTCTTGTTCGTCCATAGAATCGAGTAGATGATAACCCCTTCGTTCTCGGAGTAATTTGTCAGCGGCTTGGAACGAATGTTCGGGGGACCGTATATTTATTATAGGAGTTTGGAAATTTCTGCTATTATCTGGACGTATCGGACGTATCGGATCAGTAAAGCATCTAGTATTATTACAATATTTCCCTCTACCTACATAGGCCATTGTTTCTAACTGCCCTGTGGGTAGTTCTAATTCTTCCTCCTCCTCGGTTTGTTCAGGCTCGTCTACTGCTAATCTTTCTTCGTGTATTCGTTCTACTTCTTTGCGGATCTTGCGGCACATAGCTACTATACATGATCGTTTATCATGTCTCCCCTCTGATATATTCCGACTCCATGTGGTAAGAATTTGCATTTCTTCCGGATTTGCCCCTGGTCGGTCTTGATTTCTGATCACACAATTTATGAGGAAACGTAACAGTTCCCCCTGTATCTCCACTTTCTGGTACTCCAAGGCTCTATTAATACTTTCGGAATCTCGTCCTGACTGGACAAAGTGATATATATTTTCTAAATGTGTAGTCATTCCTGGTAGCCTCCCTAAATATATTGCAGCTCGTCGGATACGTAATGATGCCAGCAGCATTTCGTCCTCTTTGCCGGGCACAGGGTCATATCTACAATCTATTAGAAGTTCCTTAAGCGCGTCGGGAGTTACTAGTTTGGGCGTACGTTGGTGGGCTAATTCTTGAAAGGAAAGTTTATTTACTCTGGGTGGCGTGGAAAAAATGTTTGTTGTACCTCCTGTAGCACCGCCTGGGGTGCTGGGTGTGAAAGGATTCGTCGAACGTGATATAGCAACCATAGGTGTGGGTACAGCTGTAGAAACAGATGTGCTTGCCGGAACTTGTGTCGGAATTTGTTGTTGCGGAGGTACAGACGGAGGGGGGTCTTGGCGTTGAACCCCCTCGGCAGGCGGTCTATGTGGCGCGGTACTAGCATACTCGGGAGCTGCGTCGTCTAAATAAGAGGAAAGAAAAACATCTTCTGCGGTTCTGGGATGCCCTTTGGGATGTACTTTTATCGGGAACAATGGGGGTGACAAGTCTTTTGGTATCTACGGAGTAGCCTTAGGTAATCCTTCGGTCAGAAGAGGATACATACCATTCATAAGGGCATTTCTTTGTCTGTCTACTTGTTCTGATTTTACTCGAGTACCTTCTTCAATTAATAGATTTTCTCGAACTTTATTTGAATTCTCCTTACTTTTCTCTTCCTGTCTGAGTGCTTTTTCTGTACGTCTATATGATTCTTTACGCCATAATTCAATGGCATCTTTCTGTGACTGTCTAGCTTTCTTTTTCCATAATTCTTCCTCTACTTTCATGATGCAATCTGCATCCCAGGTCCCAGCTGCGGGCCACCTCTGACTTTCTGGTAGTTCCTTGGTGTAGTCTACCCATAAATCAAGAAATAATATGGCGTCTAGGCCATGTTTATGATACATGAAGTACCCTGGAGTGTCCCTAGGAGGAATGGGAACAGCTTCTTCGAGTACCCCTTTTCTAGTTTTGATCTGTCTTAATTTCGAAAAGAGCGGCATTTTTGAGAACTGATCTGATACCTAATTCTGAACACGTTTTAATACAACAAAACACAATAATGAACAGTCATTCACACCACAATATGCAGAACGTACTTAAAACATTTTAACATTTAACATTTAATGAACAACAATGATGGCCATTTGGGGAACTAGTCACTAAACATGATACTCGGCACTAACTAGGTAATTCTGAATTATATACTAGACATACTTGATATACTGCTAAACAGTACAGATACACTGCTGAAACAGTGCAGACCGGATTTGTGTACCCAAACCCGTCTTGACCGGCACAACCTATGTGCACGTCAGAACGCCTCCCCGATAATGGTACTCACCGGGTAGCTCGGAACGGAAGGCCTCGGAACTGAACTGAACTGGACTCGGACCGGACTGGACTCGACTCGAAACTTCGGAACTTCGGAACCTGGTGGGCCTCTGTATACCTCGGATCTTGCTCTCTCAGCTAGGCTCTGGTCGGGATACTTCGCACTTCTCACCGCCTCGTCTGGGTGTTGATCGCAGCCTCAGTTACCCCCGCTCGGCAGGAGGGAGATACAGGAAATCCTGTGGGTACGCGTTGTTGTCCGTCCAGCTGTGGCAGGAGACCGGGCCTGCAACGCACCGCCGGCGCGTGAGATGAGAAAGTGTCCCTGTTCGGGCGCCATATATGTGGTAAATAATTTAATTACCGGGACTTAATTTGATGCGGAAAATCTATAATAATAGCTCAGTAAAATAAGAGGCAGAATCCATGGTATTAGAGGTTCGGAACGGGCTTTATTCCAAAATCAATTCGAATTGATGGACTCCATATTCCATCACCACGAAGGTTCAGGAAGTGAAGGACCAACTTTATTGACAAGTAATCATTTTTATACAATAGGCATTACAGTGAAACAGATGCAGGAGGCGTAACAGTTGATAACAAAGATAAGAACATACATGCGTAACTAAAATGGGTGTAACTGGGCGTAACTTAAAGAACGTCATCAGGTATGATGTCACAATAGGGTGGTTCCATGAAAGAATTTCGCAATGTCAGCAGAAATACTTGGCAGAGATGCGCGCGCAGCAGCATGACGTGTGATTGACGTGCGACTAGGGGGTGAAGGGGACTTGACATTTAGCTCTACATGTGGAGACAGAAGTCTGGGGTTATGTCAACCTAATCCCAAATCATATCTAACATCCTATGTTTAAAGAACTATGTTATCCAAAAAGAGAGGTCTCTTAGGATAGAATCTTATTCTATACTGACTATACTGACTGTTAGTGCGTGTACAAGCGTCTAAGTGTCTACACTAGATGCGAGGGGGTAGGAATATTCCATGGTAACAGGGCTATGAATTACTTGCATAAAGACAGAGAAGCCGGGCCTTTTGCTCGGTAGCTGGAAGAATGTTTACTTAAACTACTAGACAGGAATGCATTGGGTGAGGAGCGGAGCAGAGCAGATAATCTTGAAGGTGAAATACAGTTTTTGGCAAGCAGACAGATCGAGTCAGGCACCGTTAGCCGCGCAGGGAGTAGGACAAAGTTCATGGGTACAGATGCGAGCTCAGACTGGAGCTTTCAGAGGCAGAAGGCAGGAAAAGGCTTAATGGCAGAATCAGGGCCTATTCGCCTGGACTGTGAAATGGGATAAATGAACCATATAAAGCCGGTGGCCTTTCATACTTAGGAATAGAATATCCGGCCCATTCACGGCGGATCTGAAAGAGGACATGTTGGCGGTGGACGCACATGTGTTTGCGTCTTCATAACTGGAACTGGAGGAAACATACATGTATTTGTGATTTATACATGAAACCGTTGGGGTCCAAGATAGGGGACATAACCGACCATAAAAATCCATATTTCCACAGAAGGCTAAGCTAGCAGAAATGGAAGATAGAGCTCGCCAATCAAATCTGCATTTTGTTGGAATACCAGAAGCCTATGAGATGAACCAGAATGATGACAAGTTAACCACAGACTTGGTCAATTGATCTGTAATTCCAGAATGTCCGGCTTCAACTAAAAATCTTACAATTATGCGTGCCCATAGCCTTCCTGGCTACTGTCCCTCTAATCCAAATAACCCCAGAATGACTATAGTGAATTTTAAAAACTACTGCATCAAAGAGCAAATTTTCACTATAGCATTAAAGAGCAAGGGTTTTTGAACTGCAGACAACTCTTCATTTTGTATCTTCACCGATAGGTCACTATCCACTGTGTACAAGCTAAACTTAAGCAGACCCCCATGGTATTGCAACATTGTTCCAAAAAATATGCACCATGAAAATGAACATTTTGCAGCACACAATTGTATTTATTATGACATTTTTATATAAAATACAGTGATTAAAATGGAACTTCTTTTCATCTTTTTATTCTTTTTGCACACCCGGAGGCTGCCTACTGGGCTGCTTCATGTGACACGAGGCTAAAAAACAGGTGCCAGATTTGTAAACCTTGCACTTCCACTTTACAAACTATTGTTAACTTTGGCCTGTAAACCTCCCACAGCCCTACCACTCAACCAATGGGAGCATAAAAAAAATATCCCAAAGCTAAAAGAGTGACATTGCATAGGGAAGAACCATGAGCATTAAAGAAAATCAACGTACATGTCGGTGATATGAAGTACTATTGGCCTTCTCATAGCAGGATAGCTTTTCAGCACAAGCTGATGCTGGCAAATCTGTATGTGGCTGTAGAGGTACAATACGTGGGTGAAACAGTGGGGCAATCAAAGCAATATTATCAATTACCCTCCATAATGCACACAATAGTGAAGGTAAAAGACTGAAGCTTGCACTCTTCAATTTTGCACCCTGGGGACCCCACACGTGGTGTGCGAATCAAGCTCCCACTGTAGCACTCTCCTACCATAACTATTCACAAACTACAGGTGACAGTAAATTTAAGCAGGTAAAGGGCATATCCTAGTCGCCCTGAACACCATAGAAGACATACCTAATGCCAATGCAGAATGACCCAAGATCTTTCAGCTGAAAAGTTGCAACAGCTAAATTACTGAAGTTCCAACCTCATTTGTACCAAAGAAAAGTAGAACTCTTTTTTCCCCAATTTAAAGAAAGACAAAGGTGAGATAGCAACTATAAATGCAGAGGGCCAAAACACTTTGCATCGGTTTGTTTCCCATTTGAAATGTAAGTCCAGCATTAAGTGCTGAGTTTGGAATTTACTTTCAAGCACAAAACATGTTTTGCATTGGAACGTAGCTTCAAAGATTTGCAACAAAAATATACACCTCCTTGTGGGAAGAGTTGCATTAGAGAAATGTTTTCCTTTGTCAAAATGTTTCTAAATATGCATGTGTTCTGTACTTTACATCACACATACAAACTAATAAAAGTGTTAAAATATTTAAAACTACATGAAGGGTCCCATTCCAATACAAAACCTATGCTTAACATCACAAACACTCTTGCACTATGGCAGATGTCTTCAATCTGTGCGGCGCGACCCCAACGGAGGCAGTGGAGTCCTGGGAAGGGGGTCGCGCATTCCCCAGCCTCACTTGTTCCTGGATGCTAAAACTTTTGCTTTGGTTTTGGAAAAAGACATCTGTCCTGGGACAGCTTATTTCCATCTTTAAAATGCTTCAGCTGAGTCTCCAGTGCTGTGAAAGGCTTTTGTGCCAGGGTGTCTGGTTGCCTGAAAGAAATGCAAATGTGCCCTTTTAGCTGATCTCCAAGTGTAAAGGGTGCTTGGGACCCCGTGAGTCACTCCAACCTTTCTGATGACAAAGAAATGTTTTTTTTTAATGGTAATGCAAAAAATTAATAACTAGGCTGTGAAGTGTTTGCTTTTTTATCGTAACTGTACTTACACAGCCCTTAGTACCCCTAAGGAGGTGTTGAAGGGACAGTAATGTAAAAAAAGAATTTGCATTACATACGCCCTGGTATTACTAAATCCTACATTTTGGAAACACCATTTAATGGTAAAACTATTTACACATTTTGTATCAGTCTATATTTTACTGTGTGTAATGCAATGCAAGTATAAAATATTGACTTGCAGACTCACAGTGCTTTCTGTCACAGGCTGTGACCTAGTAGCACTAAACATACACTATTCTCCACTGCACCAACCAAGATTTAATTCAGTGTCTCTCTGGTTACACAAAGAGATCTGCAGTGCATTAACTAATAGAGGTTTCATAACGTACAGCACTGCTTTTCCCACTGAGTAACAACTTTATACATTTATTTTTCATTTACGCTGACCATTATTTTATATGTAAGTATCTGATGATGAAAGACGTGAAAAATTTACAGCCTATTTTGGGGCCTATTTATGAGAGGCTTGCGCCGCCAGAGCAACAGTATTTTTTTTTACACTTCAGCAGCGCGAGCATCTCAACCATACCAATGAGGCAACGCAAAGTCACCCTGCATGGCTTTGCATGGCCTCATAGATATGGAGTAAGACAAAGCAGGGCAAGTCGCTGCCTTACCTAACTCTGCATCAAGGAGGTGTTCCATGGGATCTTCATAGTGGTTCCCACGCAACACCCATGGATTTTGATGCATCCCCAAATTTACAAAATCACATAAACCTGGAACAGCATCACAAAACGTAAGTCTCCCCAGTGAAAACATTTCTCCTCGTTTTTTCCCCTTTCCATTTGTGCTGCATTCTGCAGCTCACATAGACAGAGGGAAACCACCTCTCAGGATTGTTTTTGTGAGGGAGGGTGCCCCTTTCTGTACACAAACAATCCTGCCTATGTTTGTGCTAGGCAGAAATTTGTGCACCAACAGAAGAAGGAAGGACAGGAATGCACCGTATTTCATAAATATTGTGCATTTGTGCACTTTCACATTGGCGTAGGGCAGGGCCTGACTAGGAAACTAAACTGGCCCTGGCAAACTGCTTGGCCAGCCCCTTGAGAGGGGGTGGGTGCAGCTGAGCTGTTTGCTAGGGCTGGTTTCGGCTGATTTTGTTAGGGGGGCTGACATTGCCGCCCCCCCGGGTAACAAATATGGCCCAGAGGGGCCCAAACCACCCCCCCCAACAAGGTGGCCCTAGTGCTTAATTTGTGCCAGTACTTTCTGGTGCTCAGCACCGGCACTTAATTGCCAGCACCGGGGCTTATGACTGTCTGCCACATGGTAGTGGTGTCTGCCAATTTAGGTACAAGCACAACAACTTCTGTTTATTATTTCAATTTAAATTTCCAATTATTAGTATTTGCCTCCAAAGCCATTCTTATAGCTTTGGGGGCCTGTAATAGCATGAATGGTCACACTTTTAAGAGTGTAATGATTAGTAGTGTGTTGGTGCTGTCATTGGCAGTGCTGCCATGGGCAACGGATGGTGCAAGCTCTAGTGTCCTCCTGTCGAGAGCCCCAGCACTATATTTTTAACAAATTAAGCACTGCCGGTTCTGCAATGGCTATTCCGGCCCTGGCATAGGGCAGTGCAGCAAGGAGACTCGCAGCGCTGCCGTACGCCAATTCCTCAGAAATGGGACCTTTTCTTTTTAGCTACACCTTTGACCACGTTCACTGACCATTGGTTGCTAAACACTGTTTGAATTATTTCCCCACTGCAATAATTATTTTGTGTGGGAATTGGGGGAGTTTATGGTTGTCGATGATGAGGAGTACTAGTTTCCAGTAAATGTTTTCAGGAGGGGGTTCTTATGCCTAAGAAAGTTTGACAAGGGGGGCTCTGCATCAAAAAGTTTGAAGAACTCTGACCTATGGTGCAAGGGTGTGTGATTTAACTCAAGGCAGCTTACCGTGCATCAGCATGGGGAGAGAGAAAAGTAGTGCTGTATCTTTTTAGACATGGTGCTGTTCTGCTCTCTCTCTTTCACACAACACAGCACAGTAAGTTTTATTGCTGCACAGTGTTGCCCGAATACTGTGTTAATTTGGTGCTGAACATATGGTAATTACACAGCAAGGATGAGAAAGTTGTTGTAAGGAATATGGGTTTGTCATAAACAGTAATACCAATAGCAATTTTCATAAATTACTTGAAATGTCATATGTTTGTCATAAAAACAAACTATCAATAAAGTGGAGTTTAAAAAATATATTTCCATTTTTTTTCAACATTTTATGTTTGATATATATAGGAAAGAATGTTTACATACAGGAAGATACCAGCAATTGACAATTATTTAAAACCATTGCACTCCTTTAAGTAACATGTGAAGTTTCAGGATTTCTTTCAAGCCTTTTTTAACAAGAATCATAAGATTACACAAAACAGACAATGTGCTGACAGGTTAATAGCACATTTCCGCATCCTTTGCCACTCTAGACAGCAGACTGCAAGGATTCTCTGCTTTTATTGCAGGCAGACGTGAGGAAAATCGCAGGGATCACTCTTCGCAGTTAATTTTGAGTTTATTTGGGGGGGGCGTGGCTTGCGCGCCGCTGCGAGATGGCGGTTCGCGCTTGAGCTCCGTAAAGAGCGAGGGCCGACGGAGACATTGCTGACGCTGAGGAATGCCCCGTTCAGCGCAGAAGATGAAATACTGCCTGGGAAACTGCCGTGTATTCTACGAGGGAGTTTTCTGGTGGTGGAGAGTGGCCAGAGTCCATTTATCGGCATTTTAAGGTGGCGCTTCATGTTTTCACGAGCGGCCGCCATTTTGTTTTTTCTGTGAGGGAGTTTTACTCTCGCTTCTACACGACGACGCTACTGGATTATCCTGTCAGGAATGGAGGCATATAGGAGCTGGTGACGTTTTTTTCACTTTTCTTGAGTTTATTTTGTTTTTTCCTGCCGCCTATTGCAGTGCTGCCCACTGTGTGAACTTTTTGAGGTTTCTGCTACTATATTATTCGTCAGACGCACTGCCACTTCCTTATGTGAGGCTTCTTTTCTCTGGGCTTGATTTTGGTTATTTTCGTAATCGGTGTGTGCCTACTTGCGCCTGCAGCACATGATATTTTTTGTGAGGTGGTTTTTTCTGACTGGGATCGCCTGCCATATTCTCTGTTCGGCGTTTTTTGATGCAAGTGCATTATTTCTTCCTGCCCATTTTTCTTCTCGCACATTGAGTGTTTTACAGCCCCTGGCATTTCTTGCTCTCACTCTATCTGAGGAGGCGTATTTTGTTCCTATTGAGGTGGTTTGCCCTATGGCTGAGAATATGGCCCCTTCACCGAATGCTAAAGACGTTAAGGACTCTAAAGCATCTCTTAAGAGGTCCAAACAGGTTTCCCCAATACCTGAGCCTGCTCCTAAAGACACTAATTCGACTCTTGAGTCCATCCTGACGCGCCTTAATGAGGTCTATGAAATTGCGCAGTCTACTAAGACTAATACTGATTTACTGCAGGTGGAGGTGTTAGCCATCAGGAATGATTTCAAGGCCCTCTCCCTTCGTGTTTCAGGTACAGAAGCACGGATTAGTGGCGCAGAGGATACCATGCAAAAGCACTCTAGATCTCTCACGCAGATAGAGCGTTCCATGGCAGCATTGAGGAAAGACCTCACTGAACAAGAGGATCGTAATCGTAGATCCAATCTGCGTATTTTTGGTCTTCCAGAGGATGTTGAGAAAGATGCATCTTCCATGATTGAGTTTCTTTATCAATGGATTCCATCTACACTACAAATTTCTTTCCATAAAGATTTTGAACTGGAACGGGCACACCGTGTCCCCTCCTTTCGCCCCAAGTCTGCTACGCAACCAAGAGCGATAATTTTTAAACCGCTGCGTCATCAACATACAGAGCAGATCTTGGCTCACATGCGGAAGGTTAGAGCTGTCTCTTGGAATGGCCATCGTATCTCAATTTCTCAGGACTTTGCCAGGGACACGGTGATAAGGAGGAAGGGCTTTCTTAATCTTCGGAAGCGTTTGTCTGAGATGAATATCCCCTTCTCCTTTGCTGGTCCCTCAAAATTCCGCATTACTTTCAAAGGTCGTGTCAGAATTTTTGACGAACCTGCGGATTTGGCCTCGTTTTTGAATAATCAAATGGAGTTGCAGATGGATCTTCAAACGGGGGCTTCACATGTTCCTGGTTCTTCTGGCACCTGATGCGGCTATACATAATCCATTGTTTTTTGTCTTTGTCAGATCTATTAAGTCTAGCTGCTTTTAGATCTGCGCGGTGGTCTTTTTGTCCATTGGTTTTGACGTATTTCTGTCGTTTCTTGGTGCTCCCCTATTATCGTTATGGTGTTTTGGTCTTTAGTGTTATTAGTTTTATTGTATAAACCTTTAATTTTTTGTGGTAGCATCTCATGTTGGCTTGACTTCACTCCTGTTCGCGTGTCGTCCTGTTACTCCTTGCCTCCCCAGTTTGTCTCTCGACGTTTTAGGTCATGGTCCTTTTCCTTTCCCGTTGTTTGTCTTCGGTATGTGCGTCGACTTTTGTGGTGAAATTTGGTTTATCTTATCCTTTTGTGGTCGGTCTTTTTGCTTCATGGTTGTTTTTTGTTATTTCGTATTTTATGGAGTTGGTCATTGTTTTTTTTCTTTGCTTTATCAACTTGTTGTTGTATGGTTTGTCTAGGTGTTTTAATCATATCTGTTTACTAGGTATTTATTTATGACTATATTTAGAGTCAATATGGGTCATTCATATAGTTGCTAGTTATACCTTCTTTATTGATTTTTTCATTGAGTGATTTGATTACATTGTGTTATTAATTGTCTTTTTCGTGTAGGTTAGTTTTTTATAGATGCTTTGTACTTGATAGATTTATGCCTCTCTTACCTACATGCCCACTTACTTAGGCAAGTATACTTATTCTGCCAGTTTGCGTGTATATGGCTTTATTACTCATGGCCAGTTATCTATAAGTTTGTATATAGATTTTACATATTTATATGTAGTATTAGGTCTCTTATTTAGCTGCCATAGGGATTCACTGACTGTTATATTGATAGGATGCTATATACCGTTTTTTATTATGTTTCACTTATTGTTCCATATTGTATCATATAGTATGCTTTAGATTGTATGTCTTCTTTTCTCTTCATTATGGTTCCTCTTTCTCTCGATGGAGTCCGTTTTGGTCTGGTTCTACCTAATCGTAATGTTATCTTTTAGTTCACTTTCCACCAGCTCTTATTGCCTGAACGTGCTTTCTTTTTCTCTCTTTCCTGCTCTTACCGTTCTCTATGATTCATCTTAGTTGTTATATATATATTAATTTGGTCAAACGTGTTGCCTTTATAGTCTCTCATTTCGCTTTATTTTCTAAAAGTTATAATTAATTCCAGTTCTTAGCTTTTAGATAGTTTTTCTTTTAAAATGTATAATCAGCTATGCACTGTTCTGGGGCTTTTTATGCTGTTGTTGTTATTTCTCCTGTTCGCCCCTCGCTCTTTTTCCCATGTCCCCCCTTGTATGAATTTGGTCTTTTTCAGACCTGCCGGATGGGCCCTTCTCTCTCTCTTTTTCTGTATTCTCTTGCTTTCTTTTTCCTCTTCTTTCCTTTTTTCTCTTCGGATTTCCTCTTTGGTCTCACCCTGTTTTGTGTTGGCTGTTGATGTCTGCTGGTTAGCTCTCCTGGTTGTTGCGCTTCATTTGTCACATATGGAATATCTTTTTTTCCTGATAATGGTTCTATGTCTGGACTAAATATACTTTCCCTTAATGTTAAAGGGTTAAATCATCCAGTCAAAAGGTCAAAGATTTTGGACTACTGTAAATCTCTTTCTTCGGATCTCGTCCTTTTTCAGGAGACAAAGCTCTCTGCCAAGGAGGCGTTGTTTCTGAAGAAAGAGTGGGTCTTTGATGTCGCTTGTTCAGATGCTTGTGGTAAAAGGAATGGGGTAATTACCTTAGTTTCTAAACACTCTGGGTTATCTATCGTTTCCTCTGAACAGGATACAGAGGGTCGTTGGTTACTATCTAAGGTGTCCAATGGTAATGCTGACTTATTTGTCATGAATATTTATGCCCCCAACAAGGATGACCCGTCCTTTTGGAATGCGATCACCAAAAAGCTCGAGGATACCCCTCACTCTGGCAATCTTATTGTAGGTGGTGACTTTAACTTGCCAATGGACCTTATCTTGGATAGGAATTCTGCCTTTAACTTTCGTCCCCCTAAAGCACACAAACAAATGACTAATATGTGCTCTCTTACCCATCTTCAGGATTTTTGGCGTCTTCATAATCCCACTGGTAGTGACTTCTCCTTTTTTACTTCCCCTCATTCGTCCTTTTCACGCATTGGTTATCTTTTGGTTCACTCTTCTCTGGTTCAATTTTCTTCCTCTCCGCTTATTCACCCTATTTTAGTTTCTGATCACGCCGCAGTGACATTTACTCTTACGTCCTTTGTCCCTAGGGCACGAGCTCGTTCGTGGAGACTCAACACAGAAATTTTACATGATGAGTCCTTGGTGCGAGAGTTTTCCAATGATATTGAGACTTTTTTTACTGAGAATGTTGGGTCAGTCAGTTCCCCTGTTGTTCTCTGGGACTCTTTTAAATGTACTTTCCATGGTCAGGTCATTAAATGTATGTCAAGGAGAAACGCGACCATTAAAAAGGAACTCACGGATTTAGCAGATGAGATCAAACGTCAGGAATTCCTTTTTCGACATTCTCAGGACAAGACCTGCCTCCAGTCTATTAAGAACTTAAAGTATTCATACAATACTATAGTCACTAAGAGAGCTCATATTGGCCTGCAGGCTCAGAAATCTAAGAGACTGCTGTTAAAAAATCGTGCGGGCAGGATTCTTGCAGCCACTTTAAAGTTCCAGGAATCTTCTTGTAATACTTTCCAAATTCCTTCTATTACTGACCAGTTTGGTATGAAAAAATTTCAAACTGCAGAAATCCTTGAGGTTTTCCGTGATTTTTATAATAATTTATATACCCCGTCGGCTCAAGCTTCTTTTGAACAATGTCAGGAGTTCTTGAAGTCGGTTCCTTTGAAAGTCGTTTCGAAGGAAGATAATCAATTATTAAATTGCCCGATTACTTCTGATGAAATCATTTCCGCGATTAAAGCTACTCGTTCTGGTAAAGCTCCTGGTCCTGATGGATATCCTATTGCGTTTTATAAAACCTTTATTCCCGTGCTTGTCCCGAAACTCCAATCCGTTTTTGATGCTTTTATTAAGGATGGTTCTGTGTCTGGTTCCGCGGCTGATGCTACTATTGTAGTTATCCCCAAAGAAGGGAAGGATCACGCAGATCCCAAAAATTTTCGTCCCATTTCCCTTCTTAACATGGAAGCCAAGATTTTTGCTAAAATTCTAGCTAAACGCTTAGAGTCCTTTATTCCTCAATTGGTTCATCCCTCCCAAACAGGTTTCGTAAAGGGGCGTCTTGCACGGGATAATATTCGTACTTTTTGTCATATTCTTGGTGCCGCTAAACGTTCTAATCTTCCGGCGGCAGCCTTGGCCCTTGACGCTGAAAAGGCCTTTGATAAGGTATCTTGGCCTTTTTTAAGAGCTGTTCTATGTGCACATAATCTTGGTGATTCCTTTATTCGTATGGTTATGTCTCTTTACTCCCGACCTAGGGCTAATATACAGGTGAATGGTGCTACGTCTTCCTTTTTTAACCTTTGTCAGGGCACTAGACAAGGGTGTCCTTTGTCCCCTCTCTTATTTTTGTTGTCCATTGATCCTCTCCTCAGAATGATTGACTCGCATCCAGATATTAAGGGGTTCTCTTTTGGGCCTCATCAGATAAAAACAGCTGCATATGCAGATGATGTTCTCATTTTTTCTGATGATATTGAACTGGCCATCCCTGCTATTTCGGATACGATTGCTCTTTTTTCAAAAGTTTCAGGTTACACTCTGAACAAAGATAAGACAGAGATGTTTCCCTTAAATGCTTACTGCTTCTCCTCTCATATGGGTTCGGCTGGCTTTAAATGGCAATCTAAACAGCTAAAATATCTGGGTATCTATTTTTGTTCCACCCTATATGCTACGGCTACTTATAATGAATCCCAAACTATTCTTAAGGTGAGACGTCTTTTAGAAAATTGGTCTCCGAAGCATATTTCTTGGTGGGGCCGTATGCAGACTCTTAAAATGATGATTACTCCTATTATTAATTTTGTTTCCTCTATGCTTCCAGTAAGGCTTTCTGATTCCTTCTTTCATGAACTTGATTTGCTTACTTCTAAATTTTTATGGAATGATAGAAGGGCTAGGATTGCTTATAAATTTTTACGGAAATCTTATGATATGGGAGGCTGTAATTTTCCTGATTGGGGGAAGTATCAAACTGCTTTTCTGGCGTCCCAGGGTGCCCTTTGGTTTTCTTCTCCATCTATTCATGTTCCAGCATGGTTGATAATAGAACAGGAATTGGCCTCCCCACTGCCGACTGCATCTTTTTTAACCACAAACACCCTTTCTATTCCATTTTCTCGCTCTATTATTTTAGACACTATTGCTGCGGTTCGTAAGGTTGATAAGAGAGTAGCAATTCCATTACATAAAACTAGATGGTCGTCTATTTGGCGCAATTCTAAAATCAAAATTAATATTGACCCTGAGTTGATGTCTTACTGGGCTGGGAAAGGTGTCTCACTTGTTAAACATCTCTATGATTCCAACAATGATCCTTCCCCTTTCTCATCCCTTGCTCAACAATTCTCTCTATCTAATTTGGATTTTTATACTTTTCTTAAGATTAAGGTTGCACTTGCTAAAGTCCACCTTCATCCTTCTTCCCCTATGATTATGCTTTTTCAGCTTTGGATCAGGACTGGTCATGTAGCGTCTCGGATTTACAAATTTTTATCGTCCTCTACACTCCCTTCCCAAACTGTCACACAGCAAAAATGGGTACATCATTTTGATCATAGTGTTACTGCTCATATCTCTTCTGATACCTGGCAAGATATTGGTAAATTTTCTCTTCGTAACAAAATTGCCCCCTCTCTAACACAGTCTAAATTTTTCTCTATTAATCTTCTTCACTGGACTCCCATTCGTCTGTATTCACTTAATCTCAAAGAAGACAATTTGTGCTGGAGTTGTGGGCTTCTACCAGGCGATTTTCAACATATGTTCCTTGATTGTTCCCTTCTCCAACCCATCTGGGATTTAGTTCACAAACACCTCATGCTCATCTTTAACATCAAATTCCATCTGTCTTTTCCATTAATTCTTTTGGGTCCGTTGGCGGCCCCAGTCCCTTTGCCCTTAGATCCCATGGAGTTACAGTTGTTGGACCTCTTATTAACTATTGCAGTCAAAGTAATTCTCATGGAGTGGAAATCTTTTTCGTCCGTCTCGTACCATACTTGGTGGGCTTGGGTTTCCTTTCTACGAAGTGCTCATACGTCAGTGGACCATGCTCATCTTTCTCCTTCTATTTCCTCTGGTGTTTGGAAAGCCTTAGATTCGTACATGGAGTTGGCCTCTGAAGGGTTGGTGGAGCAATATCCCTTTGATTTGTCTGGTTAGTGTTGTCTTGTGTGTTGGGTGATTCCTCTGGAAATCCTCTCCTCTTCCTTTTCTTCTCTCTGTCTCTCTTTTTCTTTCCTCCTCTCTTTCCTACTCTTTCCATCTTTTCTTTTTTCCTTTCTTCTCTTTCCTCTTCACCCTAATTTGCCATCTGTGGGTGATACTTTTGATACATATCTTTGCCAGATATCATTTTGGGTCTTCCCTTCTTAAGTAATTTATTTATCTGATGTCTGCAGATTAATGAATGACAATGATTTGTTCTCCTATTAATTAATTCTACATTAATGTATCTATTACCTTATTGTCCGATATCAATTGTATCACTTTGGCTTGTATCTTATGTTTCATATTTGCGCTTTTAAAATAATAAATTCTTTTGAAATCAAAAAAATTTTGAGTTTATTTAGCAAAACGTGAAATTGCGAAAAGTGGGTCTCCCTAAGGTTATTAATGATGGTCAATTGTACATTTCCTCTAAGGCTCTGTCTTCTGCTCAATTCATGAAAAGTCTTAATGCCTCCAAGCACTAATGACTAAGCAGTACTCAGCATATACTCTACAAGTGCCGCATCTCCTATTGAATCTGAAGTAACATCATCCATAAGAGATTTCAATTATGATTTGCAGTAAATCTCTTCATAATCAAGGACCAATAGAAGCAGGTATCGCAGCTGCTAGCCATCATAAGTGGCTTTTCTGAGGTATGCAGTGTTTGCATTCTCGATTCAGAAAATCTTATGTTGTTCGTATGAAACTTATGTCTATGAATGGTTGAGACTTTGCCATTGTGTTGTATATGTATGTTTGAAAGATCCGGTTTTGAAAAAGTCTTTCTGAGCCAGGACTAATAGCAGCTGTTGCTAGGCACCATGATAGGTACTGCCTTAGTATGAAGTACTATGTATTCTGGATTTAGAAGGACGTTTGTATTATCTATGATTTGTATATATGTAGATGCTGCGATCTTGCTATCCTCTGGTATATATGTCAAAGGTCTGGATAATTGTAAAGTTTCAACTGGACTGTGGTCTAATTGTTCTTATGAGGTCTAGCAATGTTAGAAACTAGCAAGGTCTTTGAAAGTTGAATTTACCTTCCACAGGGCTAGTAGAATAAGGTGGTCAGCCATCTGATTAGAAGTGTTACCAGTAGCTCGGGCAAATGCCCTATCGCCCATGAAAGCAGCTCTGGGTGCTCTACCAAGGAATAACATTTGGGGGTGAGGGGGGCACAGTATGGTAGATTTTATGGGGGACGGGGTGTGGGGGGATTCCCAGGCACCATTATGGGGGTTGCTTTGGAGAGTTTAGGATGTTGGGGGGCTGCACTCAATCAAAAATGATTAAGAAAAGAAGAAAAACCATATTAAAGCATTCTATGGATATTCTGGTTAGAAATGTCCATGGCAGGGGTTTTTGTTCATATGACACAATATGGTACAGGAGGACAGTGATAAGATGAAGAAGCAAAACAAAAAGTGAAAAGATAAAAAAATAGAATATGGTTCTAAATTTGTAAAAGTAATCTATAGTACTGTCACTGGCATCAATAATGAGACCAAATTTAGGTCTATATTGGCCTGGCTAAGAGTGACTAACACTAGTGCTTTCCGTCTTTAGGAAATACATTTTAAATCCTCCTTACCTAAGCTCAATATTCAAAATTTCATTTGTCATGCTTTTTTTGCCGTTGCGTATGCTGCAGTAAGAGGAGTGCTTATCTCAAAGGAGTTTCAGTGTCAAGTCCTCCAGGTGTGTAGAGATGAGGGAAAAATGTGGATTTGGGTTCAACCCTTTATTCTGTGGCAAATTGTCAATTTTATGAGCTATTATGGTTTTACGGAAGACAATGTCACTGCTCTAGAAGCCATATTTGACTTGGCTATTGTATCTGTGAGATCAATTTTATTGGGGGGACCTTAATGTCATTCAGAACATCAAGTTGGATTGTTCTGGAATCGATAAACAACAAGATAAGCCAAAATCTGCCTGCTTTTTTACTACAATGAGCTGTGACCTGGCCCTATTCGTTCCTTGTGTGGCCGAGCATCTGTCAACTTCTTTTTTTATACTTGTTTCTCTACATGCCTTAGATCTGCTTCCTGTATTGATTATTTCTTGATATCACACTCCCTATGCAAAGGTAATGGGGAGCTCTTAGCCTTCATCTTTTGCAATCATTCTGTGCCTACAGTCGAATTTTTAATAGAAGACATTAACTATGTTAATCCCAGGTGGTCTATAGATAAATCCCTATTAAAAACCCTAATTGGGTTGCCTATATGAGCATTTGTTGGAATTGGCCCTTTTTGCAGGGTCATCCCTGAACTTTTTGCCTTCCTCCTATTCTTTTTTCTGACCTGGTGTTGGTGGTTTTAGGACTCTGGGCACTTTAGCACTGCTGTCCAGTGTAAAGTGCGTGTGCTCTCTGTGGTAAACATGGTAAGATTGGTCTACACCTGTTTGGCTAATTTAATTTATCTATCAGTCCCCAGAAAAGTGGTATCTCATAAACCCGGGGCCAGTAAATTTAATGCTACTGGTGGGCTTGCAGCGCTGCTTGCACCACCCACCTAAGTAGCCTTTCAAATCTGTCTCAAGCCTCTACCATTGCAGGGCCTGTGCGGGGTTTACTGCCGCTGTGACATGGCACATAAAGTGCGTGCCACGTCTGTGACCCTCCCTTTTACTGCATGTCAGTCACCCCTAAGGTAGGCCCTAGCTAGCCCTATGGGCAGAGTGCATTGTAGTTAAAAGGTAGGTAATTTACCTTAAGTGTGTGACATGTCCTGGTAGTGACAAATAGCCATTTTGGTGGCTCACTGCTGTGAGGCTGCCCTCTCATAGGAATGCATTGAGGAATTCCTGATAAGTGTTTCAGTGGTAATTCCTGATATGAGAGTAGAAGGGCGGTCAAGTTTGGAATGTTTGGAATAGTGATAATAAATGCTGCATAATGGTGTGCGCAGATTTATGATCACTATTTTAGAAATGCCACTTTTAGAAGTTGGCATTTCTGTGTGCTATGTGACTCTGCCTGCCTGATGTGGATTGCATGTCTGGCTCTGGAGTGACAGGGCCTAGTGAGGTGTGTGGCTCCAGAGGGGCAGGGTGAGTCAGCGCTAGGCTGAAAGGGCAGATCTACATTTGGAGTAGTGGGAGGAGTAGTCCCTGACCCTGAATAGGTTTGGGCCTGCCTGGGTGAATGCCCCCCGTGGTGTGTCTGAGGACTGAGCTCCCAACTGACTAAGGGGAGTAGAAGCACTGTAAACAAAGTGTTTCAGTTCCCCCAGAACCAGTTGGAACTGGTTCCCCAAGCCCTGTGCCAGGACAGAACAAAGAAAACACAGTATAAATATTGGGGCTGTGACCCCATGTATGGTGTGCTGTTGTGGGTGCATACTTGTGCCTGCTGGACTGCTGGGCCCCAGGAGGATTCGCCACAAGGGATTGCCCCTCTGCTGAGGACCCTGTCAGCTAGCCTGCCTGGGCCCTGCTCTGCCCCTGATGGCCTTGGGCTACGTGTCCTGCATGGGCGCATTCAGCGTGAGGAATGCCCCAGGGATCTTGTGGCTAGCAGCGCTGTGCTGCATAAACATCTCCAGAGAATCCTGGCGTAGGGATTCCCCCACATGCTGCAGAAACAGAGCGGGAGCCCACCCCGCATTTTTGCGCATTTACGAGAGCCGCCATCACAAGTGACCCGGAAGCCAGGCGCCCGTTGCCTAACTGTGGGTGGGGCCAGGACAAATAAAGATGCTGACAGCCGGCCAGAGGCGAGGCTGACGAGGCAGCCAATTGCTGCACAGCACCATCAGAAGACAGGCAACCCTGTGTAAGGTGGGGCTCCCGGTGGGCCACACTGCAGCGACGTGGAGCAGAAACCAGACGAGAGCCTACCCCGCGCTGGCAAGCTCCCAAAGACGATGGAGACTTCGCTCCATGAGTGGAGTGGAGCAGAAGCCAGGCGGGAGCCTACCCCACGCTGGCGAGCACCCATAGAGGACAGAGGCTTTGCTCCGTGATTACTAAGGCTGGGGGTCAGGCAGAAGGAGCCTGACTGTGGGCGGAGCTCCCATGTCCTCAAGGAGAGCCCAGCGTGCTGCCGGAGTCCTGTGTGTAAGCGGAGGGGACCGGAGGAGGCAGGGGGAAGCTAAGGAAACCCCAGTGAGTGGGGCTTGTGCCGGGCACTGCGGGTGCCAGATCGGAGGCTGCTATAGGGAGCTGGGAGCTCCGATCGGCCATTAGTGGGCCAGACTGCAGCTGAAGGAGACAAACCTCAGAGGGGGTCGAGTGCTTGCGCCAGGAGGATCCTGGTGAATGGGGCTCCTCGGTTACTGTTGGTGCCAGCACTGATTTCTTTGGGTCAGACAGCTGCACTGCAAGATTGCGGGCAGCTGCAACGACAAGGCCATTCCTTTTTAGGGCCCACCATAGAAGCCCCACTGAGGGGGGCTAAGGAGGCACTGTTGGTGCTGGTTTGTAAAGAGCCCAGCTGCACCGCCAGATTGTGAGCAGCTGCAACGTTGAGGGCATTGTTTTGGTCTCTAGAGAAACCCGGGTGGATTACACCCTCGCCCTCATTTCTGGTGCTGGCCTGTAGGGCCTGCACCTTGCTGCTGTGTCAGCTGAGAGCCCTGACTTTGGGGACAAAGGGCATTGGGGACAACCCAGATGGGCCCAAAGGATGGCCAGTCGGCCTGGGGTCATTTGTGTGGTGTTAATAGAGTGAAAGGCAATATAAGGATGCATAATGTGTTTATGCCTGAGGTGATGTATGCACCTAGGGAGTGTTACTGCGGTGCACTTCTAAATGCGATTTATGCCTAATGTGTTTCTACATAATGTGTTTCTACTAAGTTCAGTATCTTACCAGTAGTTACTGGTTGTGTTATTACCTGTTCTAATGGTTCTAACAGTGGCCCGATTGGCCCTGTCATGTATATAATCCCCTGTGAAGTATTGCCTAGTGCCAGGTGGCACAGTGCACATTTGTGATTATGAATCTAATGTGTTTCTGATAATACAAAGGCTATTTTTGATATAACCTTGTGTGGAGTTTCCTTTGTGGTGTGCCTAGTGTGTTGCTGCTGTGTGTGTGTGTGTTGCGTGAACGCTTTACACATTGCCTCAGGGATAAGCCTGAATGCTTGTACCAAGCTACCAAGGGGGTGAACAGGGGTTATCTTCAGCGTTTAACTCCCTTGCCCTGACTGGAGTGGTGGTTTCTGCCTGGCTTAGGCGCATGCCCTAGCCAACCAGAAATCCCATTTCTAACAGCATTGCATTAAGGGACTTCTTGAAACGGAATTTGGGAACTGCTTCTTTTTTTTCAGTGTGGGTCTTTTTGAACACCTTTATTCAAGGGGGAGCCATTTCCTATAAAGCGCAGCTCATGAAGATACGTAAAACCAAAGCTGTTTCATTGCAGCATGCTTTAGATGTTGCAACTGCAGCTGCCATCCGATCTAATATGCAAGAAGCTAGAGATGAGCTTAATAAAGCACAATTAAATCTAAAAGATCATTTTATAGTGGGGATATAGTGAACCAATATACCTGCTTTCATAAAACCTATGAGAAAAGTCAGTGCCTCGTTCGGTACTTAGTTTGGTCAGTGAGAAACAAAAAATAACATCATCATCAAATCAATCTTCAACGATAACTCAAATTAACGTATTTCTCATCAGAAAAAGCTGGGAATGTTTTTCAGTGACAGGGATGCTGTGACACCCACTCCAGCACTTCAGTTGGCTCCTACATCATTCCCTCTCCTGCTCCTCCCTCTTGGGAGCAGCATGCCAACAGTGATTTAACAATGATCAGAGAAACAAGGAAGTCCATCACCAGCACCGTCTCTTGATCACCCCCATGCTAGTCCACAGTTCTGGACTGTCACTCAACACAGGCATGGCAGCTGGGCTCCTCTGTACAGTCTCCTCTTGCAAGAGTATTTTCTGCTCTTTTCTCTCAGCAGAGAGGCTCCGGTACCGATGCAGCTACATTGCTTCCTTGTATAATTTCCAGGCGATATCCCCGCACCTCTGGTAGGCTTTCTTCAGTGACACTAGCCCTGGATTTTAGGAATTTCTGTGTTATTCTGCAGAGAACCCCCCTTTTCGGTCAATACGAATTCTGGAATCCACAGGGATGTTATGGTCCCACCTTTATATTCATGTTGCAGACTAGAAATGTTGATTTCACTGTCTGGGTCATGGAATCAATCTAAAGCGATTCTCTCTACATAGTAGCCACATTCTTATATTCAGTTGATGGTTTCGGCAGTATTTAGTGATAAGCTATGTCTCAAACAGAAGCACCCATATCATAAGCAAATTCAAGCATGAAAACATTGCCCCTAG
The DNA here is from genome assembly GCF_964204655.1 of Triturus cristatus. NCBI lineage: Eukaryota > Metazoa > Chordata > Amphibia > Caudata > Salamandridae > Triturus > Triturus cristatus. The sequence continues at coordinate 594,864,277 of NC_140592.1, read as the reverse complement.
TGTCCATTTGCCTTTGGGATTAGCACCTCTGGGAGAGACAAATGGGAAGCCCTGAGAGACAAATGGGAAGGCCCTGCCAGGATGTGTTACTATGTACAGCAAAAGAGACCACTGTCTCCACCTGCCCACATCCTCTTTGAAGCCAAATGGTGCTGTTCAGGAAGGTACAATAAGAAGGTATCTGCTAAAAAGGTCACTGCTGAATAACTAAACCAGCAACCCTTTTCTCCATCCTGCCATAACGTACTGTTTGATACTATATCCAAAGTTTAGGAATACCAGCAATATACTTTGGCCATCTGGTGAGGCTGTCCCTCAGCCTCAGTCTTTTGTCATGCTTTAACTTGGCCAATCTGAAATGGATCTCATTTGCCTCTCATCACAAACTTGCATTCAACATGTGTTGCATAAATTATGACTTTGGTGTGCTTTTCCACCCACAGGTGACATGGGTGAACTTGGTTCAAATGCAGTAGTGATGAACATGAAAGACAGGGTATTGTAGCCCCACAAAATGCTATTCAATGTGTAATTGACAAGGAAGTATTGTTTTTGGGTTACTAAAAGTGCAATAAAGGGATCAGGGGTACCGTGGTAAAGGCAAACCTTATTGCGTTGTTCACAGTATCACTCACACATTGCACGAAGAAGAATGAACACTTTTAGGCAAAAACATATTTATTTGAAAATGAATAATCTGTTTTTCAGTATGCCTAAAGCAACTACATAGAATAGTATAAAAACAGCTAGAAGGCACTTCATAAATAGTGGGAATTAAATAAATATTTCTAGCATGTTTTAAAATGTCATCCAAAACCTAACAGTCTAACGTCTACTTCTAGGCGCTACACTATGAGAGCATGGAAGGCTTAGCAACCTGTAGTCTAGAATTTCTTAGGGTGACGAGACACACTGCATACCTTGTTGACAGCAAATAGTGTCTTAATCAGTGGTGACTTGAAGGGAGTGTTCCTCGTGAAGGGCAAACACACGCTGCAGTAGCAGTCAGTTGGCCATCCTCTGGTACTCAGCTTTATTAGCTTCAGGCTTATGGCGAGTTGTAATATCTGCAAAGTTTGCAGTGTTGTGGCATCAGGTGAGTCCGTGTCTGGAAGAATCTCTGGTGATAATCTGGAGGAAGGACCTTTCCTTACAAGTGGTCAAGCGGTAGTCCTTGTATATTGAATCTTATCAGAAACTGGAATTTCTGACTTAAGTTTTGGAATCTCTGACATAGATTTTGTGTATCAAGTGTGCATCCCAGACTATGCCTTATCAACATATAAGGTAAAAGGGCATCAATTCAGACTACATTATTTTGGTTATATGCCTGTATGTATGCTTATTTAACCTTGCGATGGAGAAATGTAGACATGTGACTAAGACAAGTGTTGCATTGAGTATTGTATCTACGTCATATTTTTTGAATGGCTTCACAGTTCTAGGAAGTAAAGGGTCAGGCAACATCTGCGTCTAATGACAGGCATGCTGACGGTGACCTCCAAAAATCAAGACGGAATCAGGTCCTACTGAAGATGTAGTCAGACCTTGAGGCTTCTCTTCACATGGAGCCACACTACCAGTCAACATACATATTTCAATTGAACACACCATGACAGGAATCTCACTTTTCAAGGGCAGCAAAATAACCTGTTCTGTATTAAAGATTAAAAAAATGTTATGTTTCCAGCACTGCTCTATGACTTTGTCTCCGGACACAGACAGTAGTCTTGTGTCCTAGGAAGGCATGCTTGGTGTGTCCTTTCAGACCACTGAGCCACCTTTTAGAACAAAACATTTCACACAGCTTAGGCCCTAGAGTACACACATGATTGTCATAGGAACTCAGAATTAAAAAAACAGGATGCTGGTGAAAAGTTACACAGGGCAGGTTTGCATGGCAGTAAAACAATGCAGGGGATGTTCCAAACCCAACAATGACTGCACTTCCAAAACATATTAGCACAATATTGGCATGTAAATATACAAGACATTCCTACCAACAGCATTAAGAAACCGAATTTAGGTGCCTACAAAAATCCGTTTCTTCTCTACACAAGCAACAATAGAATAATGCAAATCAAAAACAAGAAAGCCAAAGTCAGCCATGACAAACTCACACATCAGCTCCCATGAATGCCAAATCACTGGAGTTGAACCTCAAATCTTAAATTGAAAAACATCCAAGTGGCCAATTGGCATATTGCGTGACGAAAGTAAGGAGCACCCCTATCAACTGGATGTAATAGAGTGACAAAGTAATGTGATTATCACCATAAGGATCAAAGTTTCCTCAACCCTAGGCAGCTAATGTTCCTGTCATTTTCTTTTGGTCCTCTTAAGTTCCTTTGTGCATTATGCTTTTGCTGATTGCTTGAGGGCCTCTGAACTGGCATTGATATTACTGTGCTTCCCTGTATCTAGACTCTCCCACACACAAAGCCTATCTTGAGTTAAGCCTTAGACTGTTTGACCGCATCTATCCTTACACAGAGAGTCAAGGATGTTTATCCGACACACCACTTTGAGAAGTTCCGTGCACCTTGAATATTAATTGCCAGCTAACCTGTTTTTTATGTCATGTAGAGAACTCTGTGGTGCTTCTAGTTACCCTCTCCTGGGCCTGACTTTGTTGGACGCTAGCAGTGTAATCTCAGTCTGGGGATAAGGTAACACAGTACCTTTGTTCTAAAAGGTTCAGCTTTTAATATCAGAAAGACTAGTGGACTAGGTAGATTGGTCAAACCCTTGACCAGTGTAGACACAAATTCAAGGAAACTGAAAATAAGGCACCTGAAATGTCCTGTTTCTTTGGATGCATTAAAAACTTGAAATGAAATGGAAAGAAAGTGGGCACACTTGACGTGTTATTCAATGTTTTGCTTGTTGAGAACCTATTGGAGGTATGCCTTCCAAATCTTGCATCACTGTCTTTGTGACTATGAGGATACCAAACCAGTCATTTTGAGTGGCAGAATATAGATCACCAACTGGGCAACCCAACAATGCCAGAGTAGTGACCAGTACCAGAAATCAGGAGATACTTCTAAATCAGCTACCCAGAAAGCCTCTTACAGTCTAGCAGCATCCCAGTAATTAGTTGGCAGAGAAAAACACCATAGTGTCCCAAGCCTAGTGTTGGGCCAGCCAAGCATTTTCTATCCAAGCTAGGCAAGAGAGATGCCAACAAGCAGATATACTTCAGGTCACAAAAAAGTCCTAGGTGGTTCAAATTGGCAACCTAGTCTTTGACATGAGAATTGCCCCAGAATATGATCCCAATGATGTAGAAATGGTATCCTTTATTTATTTATAGAGAGCTTATAGAGCGCTCAGTAACGCCATCTCGGCGTGTCCCCGCGCTAAAGCTACCAGCGATCACCATGAGAGCCTGTGACCTACACAGTGTATAGATGTGTTTTAAGCTTGGCCCTGCACAGCGCTTCACTGCTCTCCAGTCTCAGAGCAGGAGGAAGTTTGTTCCATTGTTGAGCTGCTTGGAACGCAAAAGATCGTCCACCCATTCTAGCCTTCCTTATCCTGGGGACTGTCAGCAGCCCGGCACCCTCCGACCGGAGGGTCCTTGTTGGTTCGTAGCGGCTGACTAGATCCCTAAGGTAGGCGGGCGACCTGCCCCAGACAATTCGGTGACAGACGAGGAGGCACTTAAACAGCACACGTTTCTTCACAGGCAGCCAGTGAAGCGCATCCAGCGCCTTTTGAGAATTAGCCCTCCTAGGTCTTCTTAGCACCAATCTAGCGGCGGAATTCTGGATAACTTGCAGGCGGCCCAGGCAGCCCTCGGTGGCCCCTAGGAACAAGATGTTTCCATAGTCCATCCGAGAGGTCACCAGTGCCTGCGTCAGTGTCCTTCTGGCCGCTATGGGTAGGAGGTCTAAGGTTTTGTTTAGGGTCTTTAGTACTCCAAAACATTTGCCCACAAGACGCCTTATGTGGCCATCATAGGAGAGAGAGGAATTCATCCAGACTCCTAGATTCTTAGCCTCCTCACAAGGTATGGGGGTAGGGCCAAGGCATGGAGGCCACCACTCGGCTGACCAGTTTTTGCTTTTTCCCCCCACCACCAACACCTCTGTCTTAGAGCCATTGAGTTTTAGGCAGTGGGAGTCCATCCACTCAGCTAGTGCCTGCATACAGGACTTAAAGTTGGTGGGGGTGTTGGCAGTGTTCTGCGATAGGGAAATCAGCAGCTGGGTGTCGTCGGCGTAAGACACCAATTCCACCCCAAATGATTGTACAACCTTCGCCAGGGAGGCCATGTAGAGATTAAAAAGAGTAGGGCTCAATGCTGAGCCCTGAGGCACTCCCTGATCTAGTGGCATCTCGACCGAACGACATGTCCCTTGCTGTACCTGGAAACATCTTTCAGTGAGAAACGACTGTAACCAGTACAGCGCAGGACCCACGACCCCAGCTTCGCTCAGACACCGTAGCAGGATGGAATGCGCTACGGTGTCAAAAGCCGCGCTGAGGTCGAGCATGATCAGGGCCATTGTATGTCCTGCATCCGCCCCTGCTCTTAAAGTCTCAGTGGCCCGTAGGAGAGCTGTCTCCGTAGAGTAGCCCGCCCTAAATCCTGATTGTGAGGGATGTAGTAAGTTCCCTCTCTCCAGGTGCTCAGTAAGCTGAGCATTGACCACCTTCTCAGCCACTTTCGCCACATACGGCAATAAGGAGATAGGTCTGAGGTTTTCCAGCACTTCCACGCTTACATTCGGTTTTTTCCTTATTGGCAGTACTATGGCCTTCTTCCACTCCTCAGGGACTCGTTGCGTGGAAAAGGAGGTCTGTAAGACGTGTCTGATGTATGGTTCCAGGGCTACCAGGCCCTCTGAGATGACCCAGACCGGTGCCGGGTCGTTAGGGGAACCGGACTTCACACTGCGACAGATCTTTATTAGCCTGTCAGCGGCGGGTACCTCGAAAGTTTGCAACGAGGAGTCAGGGGCCACAGGCGAGCTGCCTGCTATAAAATCTATGCCCTTATCTGGTTGTTGGGTGAAGGAGGCATAAATAGCTTTAACTTTGTTGGAAAAAAAGTTAGCGACTCTATTGCATCCCTCCACGGTGGCCCTTAGGGAGGTGTTAGAGCTGGAGACTAAAGATATTTCTTTGTATATTTTAAACAGTTCGCGTGAGGAGCTCTCGGCCGCCTCAATGCGTGTCTGGAAATATTTAGCTTTAGCTCTACGCACCGCATACTGGTAGCTTTTGTGTGCTAAGCTATAACTGTTTTTACCTTGTTCGCTCGGGTTCCTTCTCCAGCTCCTTTCAAGTTTTTTACAATTAGACTTGATTTGCTGGAGTTCTGGAGTGAACCATGGGGCAGTACGTTGTCTGCCTTCTCTTGCTTTACCCTTACTCATGGGGGCTAGCTCATCCAGGGTGGCAGTCACAAGCTGATTAAATTCATTATTCGCCTGATCACTGTCCATAGCAAGCGGTAGTTGCGCTTTCTGAATGGCGCATATGAAGTTTTCTTGAGAATATTGTCTCCATTTACGTCTCATAATATTTCCCATCCCATTCTCAATGGCCCTAACTGGCTGGTAAAAACATTGGAAAGGGACCAAGAAGTGGTCTGTCCAAGGGAGCTGACAGGGTGTAAGTGCCTTTATCAAGTCCCAACTAGCGAAGATAGGGTCCAAACAGTGACCCCTCTGATGTGTAGCTGCAACACTTAGCAAGTCCAGTTGTAGTTCTTGTAGGACTAGACGAACGTCCTCTGCCTCCTTTTGTAGGGGATCCTCTAGATGTAAGTTCAGATCACCCAACACCAACACTTTATTGTGTTTGATCGCAGTCTGAGTAACCCCTTCCAGTAAACTACTTCGGAAGTTGCCCAGAGAGCCAGCTCTGAGCAGAAACTTCTGCTGCCCTCATCTCAGTTCCCCAGAATTCTCACCAATTCCTGCATAATGTGCTGATTAGTGATGAGAAGGTGATAGCTTAACATGAGTTTGGGTCTAGTCTCATTAGTGAAAGTGATGTACATGTTCCACTTACAAGCAGAGCAATATGGCACTTAACAAACCATTATGGACACTGATAAGCTGCCATGACAAGCACCACAGACTCTAGAAGATCATGGTAGTAGATATTATCAATGGTGGACAGGAGGATAGCTATGGTGGATTTGGGAGTAAGGGATAATCTCACTTTAGATTGTCTTTTGAAGAAAGACCGCAACGCATCTGGGTTGGTGGAGACTGAATTTCTGCATGCATGAGTAGATATGTTGGATGGCTCTGTTGAGTCTAGACCTGAAATAGAGACTCAAAAAATCCAGGATGAACTGTTATTGCACTATCCCACTATAACTCCCACTCAGAAGAGTCTTCATATCATTTATTCTCACCATGGCCTAACACAGAGGAAGCCCTTGCATGCTCAGCATTTTTTTGAAAGACCTCCCCGAAACAGTAAAGTTGATGCAGGATGCTCAATATGGCAGTGTTTGTGAATGCACATCATGAGTGCTTACCATTGTCACCTGCACACTATAGAGAAGAAACAGGCTAAAGGTAAAGGGTGTGGATGCTTCAGTGTCTTCAGGACAGGTGGATAATAATTTAGTATGCCATCTATCCTGAAAATGAGGCCATCCTTTGGCTGGTTGTGCCAGGGTGTCAATAGAATTTCTTCATGACAATCACACATGTGGTCCCTCTGGCACGGCACCTTAGAGTCAAGAAAATCAATGAGAGCATTTTCCACACTTCTATTGGCCTGGTATGTGTGTGAATGCATAGAAGTTCTACTGCTCCTTTCCGAGTAACATTTAGTAAGTTAGGTCGTCAGGCTACAGCTTCCTTGGTACCATTGCCAGTGACTGGTGTTAAATTTCATAGACTAGCACTCCCCATTGTTGGTTCTTTGCCTTCTTCTACTACCTCAGTTGTCAAATACACTCTATGTGTGATGGACAATGTCACCAGGTTTCCTTAAGCTGTGTCACTCAGATGCACAGCCATCCCTGTGTTTGCCTGCACTCTGATGGGGATCTTTACCTGGGTCGGATTCTCAAAAGACATTCTTTTGTGCAGGGAATAAACTTGAGGGTCATGTGCGAGCAGTTATAGAATACATGGGTTATCCTCCTTTCTTGTTTGCTCTTTATGTGTTCACTAGTGCCACAAAAAGGGTGCTTGCTAAGCCCCTTCACTCAATATTTGTCCACCTTTTCTAGAACCCCTCAATCTTGCAAAAGCGGGTTTGGAATGCAGATTGAAGACCCCACAGGCATTTTCATGAACTATGATGCCTCTGCTCATGAGCAAAGCTAATAGCAATTTCCAGGTCAGCAAAAAGGTAATGACAGAAAGCTACAACCAGAAATTATAATAATAATACAAATAATAATAAATAAGCACTTGTAGAGCACATAGCAACCCATAGGCATCCCAGCACAGATAATGATGCACAGAAATATCAAGATGATGTTGAATACTCTATTGCAGAGAAATGTTCTGAAAAGGCCAGGTTTTTAGCATTTTTTGAAAGGGAAGTAGCTGAAATCCATTCAGAGTGAGAATCAGGAATGATCAGGTGATGAGACCACGGAGCTTACAAATCTGTCTGCTGTACAGAACAGTTAGAATGGCCCCTTCACTCTTCTTCAGCAATATCAAATATCTAGTTGAAAATGGTGTAACAAGAGAGTCTCACAGGATTTACCATGGGAACTGTCTCAAACCCCACTACAAATATGTGGAATGAGCAACATTGCTGCTTGTTTCTGCACCAGAAAATTATTAGAGCGAGCCTCCCAAAGACCTACTCCATTAAGCTTAACAGTATGGCTCTGCGGAAGCAATGCAACTCTACTCACACATGACATCCAAGCAACATCAAGTTAAAGTCTTTATTTGGCAGTGTTGGAACTGGCACTTTCTGGATGGCTAAGGCGATGCCCCAGCCAGGCAGAACCTATCACTTCCTTCAGGGGTGGGTGATTATACACACTGTATAACCTGTGCTCAACCTTGGGTAGCTTGGCACTAAGCACTCAGGCTTACCACAAAGGCAATTTGAAAAGCATTGGCACGGCACTCAGTCACAAAAAATACTTTGAGCATCACAAAAAAGACCATCACATGTTATGTTTGTAAATTAAATTTGTATTCAACATGTATAATAATCAACACAACATGATCATCATGTCTTTCTGGGCATAAATCACATTCAGAGTTATTACTAACAGTATTAAACCAAGCCGTGTTCAAATGACATCAGTAATATGTATACTTGGCAAAGATCCTAATCTACACCCCCAACCAGCACCCTTATGCGGCGCAACACATTGTCCACCCAGGCCCACCCTAGCAATTCTTATAATTCAATCTCACACAGTTAAAGGGTGCACACTGGGTCACAACGATATCAGCAATATGTACATCCAACAACTTATAACAGTTTAAGCAACATAGCGGGCTGAAACTTTGCAGGTAAAGCCAATGTCAAATGTAATGCTTTTCTGGTAAGAAATCAACATATTAGGCAAACTGCCATCCAGTGTCATGAATCACGGGTGGTTCCCCATTGTCACACCCACACACTCACTCTGCACCGCTACGCGGTGCAACAGGTATTAGACAAGTCCATAGGGAATCACTCACACACATACGTACTCAGCACCCTAATGTGGTGTAACAGATACCCAGCAGATCAATTGGTAGACTCTGTAGACCTGTGGCCCCAAGACTCCCTCCACGCTCCAACTCACTCCAGCTATCATACACCCACAGATTAAAGACACCTCCGTTCTCCCCCAGGCACTAGGCCGCAAGTGGCGGAAGTCAATTTTAGTCAGGTGGAAACAGGTGGGGCTAGGCAACAAGGTCAATTAGGAGGCAGCAAAAGGGATTAGGCAGCCAGTCAAGAAGTTCACCCACAGGATGCAGAGCAGACATGGGCCGAGGGAAATAGACAGTCACACCCAAAGTGGTCCCCAAGTCCTTCTGGTACCAGCCCAGTTCTGCTAAGCAGAGGGAGGGTCATGCAGTCTCTTGACCCACTGCCAATCATTCTCCGAAGTGTTCCTCCACCCTAGTCAGTCACTCTCACCACCCAGGCCCTAGCAGGGCAATACAACCTGGTAACAAAGTGTCGCTGGGGCAGACCTGGTGAGGAGAGGGCAGTTGGTCCACTGTACTGAGGACCAAGTAAGGGAACAGTAGATGAATGGAGAATTAAGCAAGGGGGTCTCTCAGAAGAAAGAGGCACCCCATCAGGAACACTTTGCTCAGAGTCAAACCCAGGCAAACGGGGCACATCGGGTGCATGATGATAAGGGTCGCACCAGACCGTTCCTGTCACACACACAGCGAAGAGTTGTACTATCCATACCTCCTGGTAAATGCAGTTCAATGTTTGGTGCACGTTGATTTTTGCCACACCAGTCAGCTCCGGTCCCTCACACGATCAAAGGGTTGCAAATTCGGTACTTCCCTGGAAATGATGCACAACTTCTGGTGCACGTTGATATTGATCACACCAGACAGTTCTGGTCACAGACACAGGCACAAGTTCAGCAGGGTCTCACAAGGTAGAATGAGGCACTACTATGGTTACAGCCCTCACCTCTGAGGATCACAACCTGTGATTCGGACACAACGCAATGAGCATGCAGTTGGTGCAGCTCCTTCGAAAAAGCGGGCCACTCTGGGTCGAATATGACTCATTACAACGCGTACTAATACCACGCGTGCCATTACATGGCGTGTATTACTACGCGTTGTCAATTACAAAGACATGCCATTGCATCACATACTTTACCACGCATATGCCTTTACCACGCATGCCAATACAACACAAATGCAAAAAGGACAATTGATGGACAGAATGCAGAACAATGTCATACATTCACCCCAGTACAGAGATCTGGGCCTAAATCCATCGTTTTTTTGCTCACAATGCCATTCCAGCTTGGACCCAGCCATATACGCAAATCAGTCTTGACCCTGCGCCCAATGGGAACAGTCGAGCCCGAACTGCAAGGCCAGGTCCTTCCTGGACTGGAAACAAGCATCCTAGGACTGGTTTCAGGCTTTCAGCCCTCATCAGCCAGGATAGCTTGACTCCAATGGGATGGAGAGCATGGGACCCACGTCTGGGCATACACGTCCCACTCGGGGTGACAAATGCAAAAAGAACAATTGATGGACAGAATGCAGAACAATTTGGGAAAAAGGGGGTGGTGATGGACAGAGTTTCTGAATGATGCAGAATACTCTTACCAAGTCAAGAGATCATGGTTTTAATCCATCAACGTTTTTTAGCTCACTGCACCATCCCAGCTCCGAACCTGGCTACATGCAAATTAGTCTGAACCTGTCCCAGTGCATGATGGGAACAGGGCAAACCAAACTACCAAGCCAATTCTTATACTGGGAAGGAAACAAGCTTCCGGGGACCGGTTTCTGGCATCACAGCCTTCGTCGGCCCGGCTTGCCTGAATCCTGATGGTGCAATGAGCAAGGGACTCACGTCTGAGCATACCCTCCCACACTGAGTGTGGATAAAATCGATTTGGGAAAAAGGGGATGGTGATGGACAGAGTTTCTGAATGATGCAGAATACTCTTACCAAGTCAAGAGATCATGGTTTTAATCCATCACCGTTTTTTAGCTCACTGCACCATCCCAGCTCAGAACCTGGCTACATGCAAATTAGTCTGAACCTGTCCCAGTGCATGATGGGAACAGGGCAAACCAAACTACCAAGCCAATTCTTATACTGGGAAGGAAACAAGCTTCCGGGGACTGGTTTCTGGCATCACAGCCTTCGTCGGCCCGGCTTGCCTGAATCCTGATGGTGCAATGAGCAAGGGACGCACGTCTGAGCATACCCTCCCACACTGAGTGTGGATAAAATCGATTTGGGAAAAAGGGGGTGGTGATGGACAGAGTTTCTGAATGATGCAAAATACTCTTACCAAGTCAAGAGATCATGGTTTTAATCCATCACCGTTTTTTAGCTCACTGCACCATCCCAGCTCAGAACCTGGCTACATGCAAATTAGTCTGAACCTGTCCCAGTGCATGATGGGAACAGGGCAAACCAAACTACCAAGCCAATTCTTATACTGGGAAGGAAACAAGCTTCCGGGGACCGGTTTCTGGCATCACAGCCTTCGTCGGCCCGGCTTGCCTGAATCCTGATGGTGCAATGAGCAAGGGACTCACGTCCGAGCATACCCTCCCACACTGAGTGTGGATAAAATCGATTTGGGAAAAAGGGGGTGGTGATGGACCGAGTTTCTGAATGATGCAGAATACTCTTACCAAGTCAAGAGATCATGGTTTTAATCCATCACCGTTTTTTAGCTCACTGCACCATCCCAGCTCAGAACCTGGCTACATGCAAATTAGTCTGAACCTGTCCCAGTGCATGATGGGAACAGGGCAAACCAAACTACCAAGCCAATTCTTATACTGGGAAGGAAACAAGCTTCCGGGGACCGGTTTCTGGCATCACAGCCTTCGTCGGCCCGGCTTGCCTGAATCCTGATGGTGCAATGAGCAAGGGACTCACGTCTGAGCATACCCTCCCACACTGAGTGTGGATAAAATCGATTTGGGAAAAAGGGGGTGGTGATGGACAGAGTTTCTGAATGATGCAGAATACTCTTACCAAGTCAAGAGATCATGGTTTTAATCCATCACCGTTTTTTAGCTCACTGCACCATCCCAGCTCAGAACCTGGCTACATGCAAATTAGTCTGAACCTGTCCCAGTGCATGATGGGAACAGGGCAAACCAAACTACCAAGCCAATTCTTATACTGGGAAGGAAACAAGCTTCCGGGGACTGGTTTCTGGCATCACAGCCTTCGTCGGCCCGGCTTGCCTGAATCCTGATGGTGCAATGAGCAAGGGACTCACGTCTGAGCATACCCTCCCACACTGAGTGTGGATAAAATCGATTTGGGAAAAAGGGGGTGGTGATGGTCAGAGTTTCTGAATGATGCAGAATACTCTTACCAAGTCAAGAGATCATGGTTTTAATCCATCACCGTTTTTTAGCTCACTGCACCATCCCAGCTCAGAACCTGGCTACATGCAAATTAGTCTGAACCTGTCCCAGTGCATGATGGGAACAGGGCAAACCAAACTACCAAGCCAATTCTTATACTGGGAAGGAAACAAGCTTCCGGGGACCGGTTTCTGGCATCACAGCCTTCGTCGGCCCGGCTTGCCTGAATCCTGATGGTGCTATGAGCAAGGGACTCACGTCTGAGCATACCCTCCCATACTGAGTGTGGATAAAATCGATTTGGGAAGAATGCAGAACAATGTCATACATTCACCCCAGTACAGAGATCTGGGCCTAAATCCTTTGTTTTTTGCTCACCATGCCTTTCCAGCTTGGACCCAGCCATAAACAAATCAGTCTTGACCCTGCACCCAATGGGAACAGTCCAGCCCGAACTGCCAGGCCAGGTCCTCCCTGGACTGGAAACAAGCATCCTAGGACAGGTTTCAGGCTTTCAGCCCTTAGCAGCCAGGGTAGCTGAACTGCAGTGGCATGGAGAGCACGGGACCCAGGTCTGGGCATACCCGTCCCACTCGGGTGACAAATGCAAAAAGAACAATTGATGGACAGAATGCAGAACAATGTCATACATTCACCGCAGTACAGAGACCTGGGCCAAAATCTATCTTTTTTTGCTCACCATGCCATTCCAGCTTGGACCCAGCCATATGCAAATCAGTCTTGACCCTGTGCTCAATGGGAACAGTCCAGCCCAAACTGCCAGGCCAGGTCCTCCCTTGACTGGAAACAAGCATCCACGGACCGGTTTCGGGCTTTCAGCCCTCATCAGCCAGGATAGCTTGACTCCAGTGGCATGGAGAGCACGGTTCCCACGTCTGGGCATACCTGTCCCACTCTGGTTGACAAATACAAAAAGAACAATTGATGGACAGAATTCAGAACAATGTCATACATTCACCCTAGTACAGAGATCCGGGGCCTAAATCCTTCGTTTTTTTCTCACCATGCCATTCCAGTTTGGACCCAGCCATATGCATATCATTCTTGACCCTGCACCCAATGGGAACAGTCCAGCCTGAACTGCCAGGCCAAGTCCTCCCTGGATTGGAAACAAGCATCCTAGGACCGGTTTCGGGCTTTCAGCCCTCATCAGCCAGGATAGCTTGGCTCCAGTGGCATGGAGAGCATGGGACCCACGTCTGGGCATACCCATCCCACTGGTGGTGACAAATGCAAAAAGAACAATTGATGGACAGAATGCAGATGCCATTGTAGAGCCTGTGTGCAGTTTGGGACTGCCATGTTGACTTGGCAAGTGCACACACTTCTCAGTGCCTAAACCTTCCCTTTTCAACATATTAGTCACCCCTAAGGTAGGACCTAAGTACCCCTTTAGGCAGGGCGGATTGTATGTGAAAGGTAGGACATGCCCTGATGTGTGTGGCATGTCCTGATAGTGAAATACTGCCAATTTTGTTATACACTATTGCAAGGCTATCTGTTCCCATAGGCCAGAATGGGGAGTTTGTTTATAACATCTTATAAACATAACTGACCCTGGGAACAAGATAGAAAAGAATGATGGATTTAACCCAGATCCTTGTGACTGGGGGTGAATGACTGTATTGTCCAGGATTCCGCCCATCAATTGTTTCTTTTGTATATGTCACCCTAAGTGGGAAGGGTATACCCAGACATGGGTCCCGTGCTCACTACACAACTGGATTCAAGCTAGCCTGGCTGAAGAAGGGTGAAGCCCAGAAACCGGTCCCAGGATGTTTATTTCCGGTCCAGGGAGGACCTGGCTTGGCAGTTCGGGCTGGACTGTTCCCACAAGGAACAGGGTCGAGACTGATTTGCATATGGCTGGGTCCAAACTGGGGTGGTGTGGTGAGCAAAAGAATGATGGATTTAGCCCAGATCCGACTGGGGGTGAATGACTGCATTGTCCAGCATTCCGTCCATCAATTGTTTCTTTTGCATATGTCACCCTAAGTGGGAAGGGTATGCCCAGATGTGGGTCCCATGCTCACTACATCACTGGATTCAAGCTAGCCTGGCTGAAGAAGGGGGATGCCCTGAAACCGGTCCCAGGATGCTTGTTTCCGGTCCAGGGAGGACCTGGCTTGGCAGTTCGGGCTGGACTGTTCCCACAAGGAACAGTGTCAAGACAGATTTGCATATGGCTGGGTCCAACCAGGGGTGGTGTGGTGAGCAAAGGAATGATGGATTTAACCCAAATTCTTGTGACTGGGGGTGAATGACTGCATTGCCCAGCATTCCGTCCATCAATTGTTTCTTTTGCATATGTCGCCCTAAGTGGGAAGGGTATGCCCAGACTTGGGTCCCGTGCTCACTACACCACTGGATTCAAGCTAGCCTGGCTGAAGAAGGGTGATGCCCTGAAACCAGTTCCAGGATGCTTGTTTCCGGTCAAGGGAGGACCTGGCTTGGCAGTTCCGGCTAGACTGTTCCCACAAGGAACAGGGTTAAGACTGATTTGCATATGGCTGGGTCCAAACTGGGGTGGTGTGGTGAGCAAAAGAATGATGGATTTAACCCAGATCCTTGTGATTGGGGGTGAATGACTTCATTGTCCAGCATTTTGTCCATCAATTGTTTCTTTTGCATATGTTGCCCTAAATGGGAAGGGTATGCCCAGACGTGGGTCTCGTGCTCACTACACCACTGGATTCAAGCAAGCCTGGCTGAAGAAGGGTGATGCCCTGAAACTGGTCCCAGGATGCTTGTTTCCAGTCCAGGGAGGACCTGGCTTGGCAGTTTGGGCTGGACTGTTCCCACAAGGAACAGGGTCAAGACTGATTTGCATATGGCTGGGTCCACACTGGGGTAGTGTGGTGAGCAAAAGAATTATGGATTTAACCCAGATCCTTGTGACTGGCGTTGAATGACTGAATTGTTCAGCATTCCATCCATCAATTGTTTCTTTTGCATTACAACGCAAAGGCATCTGTGGTAAAAGTATATGTGTGGTAAATGAAAGGTAAGTCACATTACTCTGCCCTACCCTAAACCCTAATTTAATATCCCTACCCTCCCCTGACCCCCAGTCCTCTCCCTTCATTAACACTACCCAGCACTACCCTAAACCTTAAAACACTACCCTGCACCACACACACACCTGACACTACCGTAAAACACTACCCTGCACTACACACACACACCGACACTACACTGAACCCTAAAACACTACCCTGAACTACACACACACCACAACACTACCCTAAACCCTAAAACACTACCTTCAGCTCAACCCTCCCCCGACTCCCAGTCTGCTCCCTACATTAACACTACCAAGCACGACCCCCCAACACTACTCTAAACCCCAAAAAGTAACCCTCACCCTAGACCCAATCCCCCTTACCTCTCTCTCCTCGTGGTTCCTCTCTCCTCCTCCCATGTCAGCTGAGGGGCGCTGCATGGTGCATGTCATTGTGAGGAAAAGGAAGAGCCTCAGTTTCCTCACAACGAGATGGATCTCCATGACATTTTATGCGTTATAAAAGCAAATGCGATGTAAAAAATGCGTAGTAATGGCTGCGCGTTGTTACATCGCATGCGTTGTAACGCTTGCAATGTAATGGCATGCGGGGAAACAGCTGTTTTATAATAGCTGTTTCCCCAATGGCTGTTACCCTCTGGGTTCTGCAACCTGTGAATCTGCTCACCACCAACGAGATGCTTATGCGGCCCAAGGCCCCGATGATGCGGGGACCACATGACTTTGATGCGGGCCAGACTTTGGGGGCTCCGCACAAGACAATCTGCTCTTCAGGCACAATTTGTGGTTCCACGCCTATGCTGTGCTACCAGCTGGAATCCAGCAGATGATGTGGGCACTTGAGGGGCCACAACGCTTCATGTGTCACAGGTAGATGGGGTGAGTCCCTCGTTGAGATCTTTGATGTCGCTGAGTCCTCTAATAGACAGGGGCAAGCTCACCAAGCCCTTGGAGAGCACACTTCAGGGTGTCACACAGCAGCAGGTAGAGGTCCAGACCAGCCACTATTCAGGAAGGGCATGCAGTCCCTTTCAATGGCAGTAATCCTCCTTGTGCACAACAGAGTCCTCTGACAATGTGCACCACACAGCTACAGGTTCTCTGGTCCCACATCCCTAAAAGTGGATCTCGCTGTTTGCTGCTGGATGGCACCAGTAGTTATACTGGAGTGTGCCTTTGAGATTGAGGGTGGTTCAAAGGCACACTTGTCCCACAGATGCCTTCTCTAAATCTCAGTTCTGTCTGCCATGAGGTCTTGAAATGTATATCTTAATCTTCAGTGTGGCCACAATCTGATTCTGGAACTCAAGTGTCAAAACCTCCTCCTACAATCTCTGCAGCCAGGTTTGCAAATTGCAGACGTCCTTCATCCCAATTTAATTCCTAGTGTTTTATAACTGTCACTGGGAAATGTCCATATGTGCTCCCCCAACCTTCGGAGTGTACTGGAGACAAGCACCAAGGCAACATAAAGAGTTTTGGAGCATAGAAATGACCATGTTCTGGAAGTGGTATTTCAACATAAATCATGACAAAGCCCCCTTGACCACTGGCAAGGGGTTGTCACTGTGAATTCAATGATAGGAAACACAGTGAGGCTGCTCCACTGCAATCCACTATTGCAGCCTGAAATAATATTAACCATTTCCTCATGTTAACTTATGAGAAGAGCAAACGTCATAGATAGCGAAAACACGCATTGGTTATTCCTCAGTACCAGGAGCAGGGCACACCTGTGTACCTGCCCTGTCTTTCACCTACCACTTGCTTCACCCCTTTGGACATACCCTCAGGATACCCAGATGGAAGGGAAAGAAACTCTCAGGATGGCTAGTGACTTAACAGGCCAGTCTGAGTGAACGCGCAATTGTGCCCATCAGCCCGCAATGGCTGGCTGGACATGAATTTAAGGACCCCATCAGTGCAAAGCACTCACCAGCCTGCAATGGCAAGCCAGACAGGTATTTAAGAACACCGTCTGTGCAAAGCACACATTAGCCTGCAATAGCAGGGCAGACAGGTATTTAGAAGCACCATCAGTGTAAAGTGCATACCAGCCTGCAATGGCAGGCTAGACATGTATTTAGGAGCATCATTGGTGTTAGTGCGCACACCAGCCTGCAATGGCAGGCTGGCCACGTATTTAGGAGCACCATTAGTGTGAGTGAGCACACTAGCCTGCACTGGCAGGCTGGACCCAGGTCTTAAAACATATTAGGTGCGATGGTGCACCCACCACCCGGCAATGGTAGACCTAACCGCCATTTTATAAACTTCAGGTGAGCACCCCTACCTAACGTATGTAGGAAGAGTGCCTCCACTTTTACACTTAACTTACAGTGAGAAAGGATTCCAGGCCTGAAGGGCTTAACCAGAGGCTCTGCCACCCCCAGGAAGTGTCCCATAGGGAGAGCCAGCCACCTAGGTAGGGAAGACACACATGGGGGTTCATTCCTACCCGGGCAGCAGACACACAGATGCACCTACCTGGCCACTCACCTACACCGGTTTGGTGGTAGGGAACAGCCCCCTCAGGGTTGGCTACAGAGTGAGACCTGCCAACCTAAGTATGAGACATTTTACAGAGAGGCTATTTAGGTGGGTGGCACAATCAATGCAGCATCCCCCTATTAGCCAGTGTCAAACCAACCTGGTTATTTGGTGTAACTTTTTACAGTGCACTCACAGGTACAACATTTAACCCAACCAAGTAGGCACCCTCTCCTGACATGTGCTAGAAGGCCACGCACAATCTCCAGCTGCAGTACAGTGGGAAAGTGCCCAGAGGCCTAAGGTCAGAAAAGAGAGTTGGCAAAGACCACGAAGTCAAACAGCTAAATGTTTTAGGGAAATCTCCCTAAAAAGGCCATGTACTCCCAGCTGTTGTCCTTGACTTAAGGACTGTGAGCAGAGAATAGACTAAGAGGTAATTGATCCCTGCAGAATCTACAGAGGAACCCAGTGATGCTGGTACCAAACAAGAAGTTAATAGACACACCGATCGCGTACTGGAGATACCGTCGCTGACGCTTTCTACACACGAACCGCTATGACTTAATACAAGCACTTCTATTCCTTACACAAGGACTCACCCACAGGAGGCAATCTACCCCTTGTTGTTCTGATACATCTGGGATACCTTTAGCTAAACTCATGAGAGGTTTTTCTACCTCGCACATCTCAAGCGACAGTACAGATCGGACTCATTTTTCTGTCATCATAGACGTTCCATCTTACACTTACTTTGCCCTGAAGAAGCCCATGCTTGGGCGAAACGCGTTGGCTGTATTGAACCTCACCAACAACACGAATAAAGCACAACTCTAGAATATACAAGCAACGACGTGGACTCACTTTTTACTCTATTTCTGTTGTACATACTCCATGTTACGCGTCATAGTATATTGCCTCTCATACCCCTTTTTCCAAATTCTCTATTCCATGGTCATATAGCAGCTGGCCATCCGAGGCGGGCAATATTTTAATACGTTATTGTGACTTGTCTAGGCGGTGCAGTGGTCTACAACTCGGCTGCTAGTTTTCTTATATCAGAAGATGTTAATAGACCTCTGCTCCTGTATAAATACCAGAGGTCAATATGCAGTTAGCAAGAGTGGCACACACCCCCTTTGCACAGTTGATAAGCTTGTGGCTAGAACTAGGTGAAATTAAAATTGTGCAGCGGTAATTCATGTAATTTGGGGAATTTTGCATCATGCTTTTTAAGTGAAAGTTCTCAAATTACACTTTCACACCATTTTGCATAATTTTGCGCCATTTGTGGCTAAATTGTACCACAGATCGCATAATTTTGAGTCCACACACACACAGGACCAATCACTGTTGTACATGGTGCTCTTTCTTAATTGCATTCTCATGATAAACTTTGGTTCATAGGAGGAGACTACCTTTTCCACCTTTGAAAACTTGTTATAGTTCCGGGTAATGTCCTTCAGCTAAAGAATGCATTGGGCACTTTTCAGAGGTTGTTGCCTTTTTCACCTTTGAAGACTTGTTTAAGTTCCAATTAATGTCCTTACGGCTAAATAATGCATCAGATGCTTTTCCCAGGTTGAGATATTTCCAGGGTGCTCCGGATGTATTCTGTGGCTACTACTTGGACAACATAGCTGTGCTCAGTGTGACCAGTACAGATCACTTGGAGCACTTTGGCAAAGTGTTGCTGATGTACACTAAGTGAAGCACACAGTGAGGGTAACCAGGAGTCAGACAGGGTACAGTTTATCAAACTCCAAGTAGGTGGAATAAAGTGGAGCTTCTCAAGCCTAAGATCGCAGCCACCCCAGATAGGGAAATTTTCACCAGACTCAGGTGTGTGCATTCTTGACATCAGTGGCTACTACAAACATTTTGTGGAGAGCTATGGTTCCATAGTGGCTCCCCTCACTGTGCTGACATCCAAGAAGCAGGCCAAAAAATGTAACTGAACTGTGGATTGTTAGCAGAATTGTGACCAAATGAAGAAAAGCTCGGTGTGAGGCTTCAGAGTTGATACTAGCCTTTCACCAGCTCTTCTTCCTATAGACTGATGCCAGAGACAATTGCATTTGTACTATCCTGTGCCAAATCATTGAGAAGGGATGAAAAATTCCAATGGCCTTTATTTTCCAGAGGTTGATGGAACAGAACAGAACAGAACTGGGTGGCCATTGACAACAAATTCCTTCCAATTGATTGGGCCTAGACAAGGGCTTGTCCCTACCAGTTTAGGACTTTCTCTATTGTGCAAACCGGTCACAGGCTACTTAAATGACTAAAAGACATAACAGGGAATAATTTCATATTGCTCAAATTGGGCCATTTTCCTGTAGGGATTGAATATTATAGCTCAGCTCAAGGTTGGAACATTCCATGGGAATGAAGATGAACTTTCAAGACAGTTAAACCAAATAGATCATAAGAAGACTCCTTGTGGTGAGTAATGTCCCATGTTGGTCTAATTTCAGAGATGTGTACTGTGAGGATAAAAGTTCTTCTCTGATTTTTGGGATTGATTGAAGTCCCCTAATCTCCAAGGGACCAGTCAGATTGTAGATTTGGTACTACAGGGACCCCATTTGGTGTCTGCAAACCTTGTCCTAAGAGGGCAGCCTCAGCTAAGGTTTCTTCAAAGGACCAGTCTGATGGCAGCAAAGGTATTGTTTTTATGGTGCTCAGGTGAACCTCGTGGAGATGCTTAGGGGTCTATTAGAATGTCGGGCGGATCCCCACCACCTGCAAGGCGGTGGCGATCTGCCCGACATTCTTCTCCACCCGCATGCTATTTCCCCCCAGCATATTAATATGGCGGGGGTACCCCAGCCGACGGTAACACCGTCTGCCGGTTTTCCGCCGGTCACCTGTGACCGGGCGGAAAAGGGGCCTGATATAGTGGCGGTGTCTGCTAGACACCGCCATCCATATTATGATGGCAGCGGGAAGCGGAAAGGCATGCAGTCTTTGCCTTTGGGGGCCCGTAGCGGGCCCCCAGGAAGTTGGGGGGATGGGGGGTGCACATGGGGGGTACCTACGGTACCCCCCTGCATTGGCATGGGCAAAGTGGCAGGCACTTCGCGGTGACTGTCACCTTGTGCATGCCAATGCACGACGTGCATTCCCAGCATTGTGGCGGGCGGTGCTGTGAGCACCGCCCGCCAAAATTCCGGGAATAGGGGATGCCACCGCCACGGTGGGGGTGGCATCCTAATTGCCGGAGCGGGACCGCCACACCACTGGCGGTCGGTCCCAGCACCGCTAGGGTGCCCGCCATCCTATTAGGCACCTTAGTGTGTTCCCAATGTAAATTGAGTACAGGAGCTTGTGACAGTGAGGATCCTTTTGTTAATGTATAATTATTTTTTTTTAATTAAGGGTGATGTTTGCAAGTATTGATGTGCAGGCATCGCTGGTGTTACAATTTATGAACATCAGTGTGTATTTTTTATGACATGAAGGCCACCAGCATCGCTATAATATCAGAATATCGTGGCTTAAAAATTGTCTGACAAATATATTTGGGGCTGTTCACAAAGGTAACTTACACTTGTGATTCATTAACACATGTAGGTTTACTCTTACACTTTTGAGTAACTTTTGCTGCTTTTAGCTATTCACAAAATCTGAGTGTACAATTGCTCAAAAGTGTAGACTTACATGCCTCCACTGGCTGAAAAAGGGGATTGAGACAAATTTACAAGTGTAAATTACTACTGCCTACACAAAACAGATGTCAGTCAAGCATAGCACATGTCCAACCACTGGTACTGCAACACGTTTCTATAGAAAATAATGAAGGCAGGAACTTAAAGTAAAACCCCATAGTAAATAATGATAAATTACATTATTTTAAAATAGTTAACAATATTCATAAATATAACCTAAAAATAAGGCATAGTTATTGTTTAAACATAACAAATAAAAAACATTTTTAATTTAAAATTAATGTAACATTATTCATTAAAGCATATTCACATTACTTTTAATTAATTCTGCCAATCACTTTTATTAATTAATAATGCATAATACGGAAAAACATTTTAACTTTTATGCTAATTTAGTTTTAATTTTAGGCTTCTGAAAATATTTTCATGTAATTTACTTCAATCAACGTTTCAATTCAAAATTATGTTAATATGGCTGTAGATTTTTATTTTGTTCTATAAATAAATACAATTAAAATACAATAATATTTAGCATACACTATCTGTACTAATTAATTGTAAAGTTTATTAAACTTTTAAATATTTTCATATATACTACCATATGGAGATCTCCGTCCCGATTTAGGAGTCTCCACATGGTAAAGTTTAGGGAAAAGTAAAAAGTGCAATTAAAAAAACTGTAAAACCATTTTAAATGTACTCATTTTCCTGTCACACCCCCGGTCCCTCCCACATTCACTACTAAATCATAAACATACATGTGTGATGATCACCAATAGAAAATACAAGAGGCATGGAGATGAAGGTTTACATTTGTAGTTTTGTGAATAGCATTTTGTAGTGCTTTATTTAGTACTACCAAAAAATGCTACTATTGTAGTACTACTAATGTACTACGAAATGAAGATTGTAATTAGGCCCCATTGTGTCCTAAAGAGTGTTTACAGAAATATCATCCCATTTGAGTTAATAATAGAAAATCTATATCTAATGGGGCCGTGTTTTTTGTTATTGACATTTATGACACAATATTTATGTCAGACGATACCTTTGTCAACGATAGACTGACAAACAGCCTGTATGGCTATTCGCTTCAATTTTAATTATGGATTTCTTTTCATTGGGCACTGGTCCACTCCCAACTGCCTGTGTTTGTGTATATATTATATTATATAATTTTTCAATTTTGTAAAGTAAACTTCTGTTGTTTAATAGCACTGAATACTGAGAGACTGTTTCCTAGCCCTTGTTGGGGTAATTTTCCAATGTAAGGGTTTTGTAAATCAGGGGTTGCTACATGAGATGAAGCCCATCAAAACCTTCCTGAAATTATTTCTCATAGAACCTCTTCCAATGAAAAGGGTACAAATTAGAGGCCGGTGGGATGAGTTACCATGAAAATGGGGTAACTTAGAATGAAAGTAGCGACAGATGCCATGCAAAAACATGTCTCGGTGAGTAATGACTACATAATGCAATCAAATGGCAAAGCCAGGTTGCATCTAGGTATTGTCAGGTATGTAGCATTAAGGGAACTGTTAGGGGTCCCACATCTCCTAATAAATGCCTTGACATGCTCATAAAGGGGTCCAGGGACTCCTTGTTGGGTTTAAAAGTATTTGTTGGGTTTCCCTTGATTTCATAAACACTCATACACAAGCAAATGTCCCTCTTAACTTGTAGAGATTTTTATTAGACCAGCCTCTCCTTCCCACAGACCTTTCAGTAAAGATACACAAAGGCATATAATTGCCTGCATTCAGATCTAATGACCCTTACATAATCTGATGCAGATCTTCCTTTGACAGGTAAAAATGCATCTCACTTTTTTGGTTCCTTGAGAAGAAGTTTGTGGTTGTGTATATTATGAACAGGCACTTGTTGTCTTGCAGACTACATACAAAATAATTGCCCTGATGGGAAGTGGAAGAGCAGGTCAAATGCCATTTGTCCTCTTTTCCATAGCTCCTCTGTTTTTAAGGGAGGAACGCACTGTGTATTGGTTGAACAGGACAAAACTACACACTATCATCCTTGTACATTATGCTATAAGGAATAAAGAAGTGAATATACTAAGAATTAGATTCCTACCTCAGATCTGTTTATACTTTCCAGCAGCCTTTTTTAAAACGGCAATCCTGCCTTCAGGAATCTAACCTCTGATCTGCATATTCACACTAACCTTTCCTCTCATAAAAGTGCATTCTGTAAATACTGGAAGGCACCATTTCTATTGTTGTAGAGGTAGGTGGTGGAACTCTGCCCTGCAAAGTTAAATACTACTGATTCCTGTTTTTTTAATCTATTTCCAACCACTTAAGATGCTGCTGCTGGTATAAAAATGTTCTCTGTATTGCATTCCACTGTTCCTTGTAATAAGGTTTATTCTAAATATAAAACACAAAATACAAAAATAAGACCAGCCTAAAGGTGTTAGTGCATGCACACATACACCAACACACAAAATACTTGCATGCACACACAGACAAAGATTGGTATGTGCACTAGTTCCCCAAGCTACCCTACTGTGTTTGAAACTATGAGATTAAAGTTGTTACACAAAGTTCACTGCAACAGACTCTAAACCATGTGAACCATATAATATATATAATTGGGATCAGAAACTTTAAACTGCATATCGCATAGCACATAGCAGAAATGTTGGTGATGGCAGCGATCCTAAGGCTGTGTTCCCACTCACTTCCTGATAGGGCGTTCACACCGCCAAGAAAGTGGGTGGGAGGACCACCGAAAAGCAACCATCGTCATTCTAATCAGGCCCTTAGTTCAGGCCCTTAGTTTCTTCATGGTGTACTGGAATATGAGGCATGCTGATACATGTCACATGAAGAGGCCTTAGGCAGACATAGTTCACAAAAACTTCCTCTGAGCAGAACCAACACAAAATCCATAATGGCAAGGCTAGCTGCCAAACAGATAGAGAACATTTATGAAACCCTTGGAAACTATACAGAAATCTAAAACCTAATTAGGGACCATTGGTGAGATTTACAATTTTCTTTGGAAGTTTATCACTGTATGTCTTAATTAATTAGTCAAACTTAATCCATTCAGTGGTTTAATTGCACATTAAAAACGTATCCAATATCTTGCAGGGCTAGAAATTGAATATTAATAACATATTAAAATCTTTAACTTTTGTATAAGAAGAGATTAAAATCATGCATATTAATATTGGTAATTTAATTGTAGACAAAACAACAAGCTTACCTTCTTCAACCATTGTTTAGTGATAGCCGACACTCGTGTTTTTTATGTACCAGTGAAATATTTTGCTCGATTTTTGCAGTAATTGTTTTCACATCACACACAATGTCACAATATACAATTACACATTTATACTTCACATATTTGTCATTTTAGGCACATTAAGATATAGGCCTCATTTACAAGCCCATTGCGGCGCTGGTGCGTCACTTTTTAGAAGCAGCTGCAGCGCAGTGTGCCTGCCCATATTTACAAGGCCACGTACAGCCACCCTGTGTGACTTTTCATGGCCTTGTAAAGATGGGCACCTTTGACGCATTACCCTGCGTTTAAGGGGCATTCCATGGGTGTTGCTGTGGGTGTTCCAAAGCAAAATCCATGGAGCCTGACACATTCCCAGATTACAAAGTATTCTAAACCTGGGAATGCGTCATAATCCCGCACCTCCACAGGGGAAGCATAGGGGTGGCACAACGAAGAGAAATACTTTTATTTCTCCTAATTTATTGCTCCTTTTATGTGTGCTGCATTCTTCAGCCCACATAGAAGCAGCAAAGCACGTTTAATTATTTTTTATGACCAGGAACGTGTCTCTTCCTGCACATAAACAATCATCCCTGCAATGCAGGCACGCTTGCACCTTGGCACAAGGGTGTTTGCGTTGGCGCACGGCTGCTGTTTGTATGCCGTTTTAGGGGAAATGGACAGGAATGCACCGTATCTTGTAGATACAGTACATTCTTGCCCTTTTATTTTAAAGCACGTCAGCACAGCAGGAAGGCTTGCTGTGCTGCTGCTGCGTGTCAAAATATGGTAAATCAGGCTGGGCTGCCATTAGACCTCGTTTTCTCACATTTATTGGTTCTAAAACAGTAAACTTTTCGTCCTAAACGGTGCTTTACTTCTGGTTTACTACTTACTCAGATTAGGAGATAATTGCAATTGGACTCGTGTTTACAGTGGTAGTTAGCACAAGATTTTGTTCATACAACTCAAGGTGACCTCCTCACTCCCTGTCCTTATGGAAACAATTTGCAATCATTGGCTTTTATGTGTATGCTAGAAGCATTCTGAGTGTTGTGTTTTTTTTGCTCCTTTGAACTAATTTAAGTGCCATATTTAATAGCAATGCTTTGAAGGTGATTAATTGAGTAAAGACATAAAACAGGCCCCATTCATGTTTGTCCATTTTGTTACCCTTGCATTTGATCATAGATGATAATCAAGTGCAAAAATATACCAAATCCAGGTCAACTAAGAACTGCTATGGTGGTGTTGTTTGCATGCATTGAAGGAGGAGCTCTGGCTCAAAGCACATGTTTAGCTATGTAAAGGCACTTGCTGTCGCTTGAAGATTCTGAGGTGAAACTTATCTTTAAGCTCGTTCTAGGGTGACCAGATTTTGAAGAACCAAAAGTATGACTAAGGGGAACTGAATGACTGACTTGACACCTCACACCAACATAGTAAACTCAGATAATGACAGGGGTGTAGCTAGCAGTGGTGCAGCTGATGAAAAGTACAGTGGCCCAGAGGCGTGAGGGGGCACAAATACAGCAGCCCCATGAGCCCTTTGAAGGCACCTAAATAACCAAACTGGTGTTCCTAAGGTGAAGGAGGATTAAACTTTACATTTTGTTTTATCCTGTTACATTTTCTATGCTTTCAAAGAAAGAGATCAAATGCCAGTCTCGTCTTCTGAAACAAATGTGGCATATTATTTTAACACAGAGGCTGGTGTTTGCTTTTCTTTCCCTTAGGACAAGGTGGTTCAGTGTAATTTTGACCACACCTTTAATAGTCTCACACCCACATGAAATGAAAGTGCACTTAACACGTTCCCTGTGTGGCCAAATGGCAATTGATATAAAATGTTGCACTTGACATCATTATTGAAGTGCATTCACAGTAGAATAAGATAATTCATACCTAACACTCAATGCCTTAACAGCATTAAATGAGATCTTCTTTGGAGACTTAATGACTAAACCATACTCACATATTTAGAATGTGTTTACTCTCGAGACAGTAATGATTTTTGTAATGTGTACCCTAAGGTTACACGTATATTTCATATATAATATGTAGTTCTTAGCCATAGTTCCATATGCTTATTAATGATTTACTTTATGCCACATGCAATATGAATCTAATGTTTTGACAAAGATATATTTATTAGTGTTTAACCATGCATATTAAATGTGCACCATTGATTTAATATTCTAAGCTTGATTTAAATAGGCCTGTTTTCCTTTCTGCATAAAATACTATTTTCCATTTTTGCTGGCATACCTATTCCCTTGTAGGTGCATTCACACACATTGTTAGATTGAGAATAAATATAACACTGTATTAACCCCTTCGGTGCTCATGACGGAATGGTTCCGTCATGACCCACGGTTGAGCTGTGCTCATGACGGAACCATTCCGTCATGACCACACCCGCGCAAGATTCCGTCAGCACAGCGGCGGAATCTGCGCAGCATCGAAGGGGTTAAACAGCCTGAGAAGAAGACCTTGATGAAGGAACATGGAGAGCCAGAGAGTCAACTGAAGAGTCCTATTCAGCAATGTTACAACATTATATAGTTGAGCAAGGACGATGTTGTTCCTAGGTTTATTGTGGGATATTTTGCAAATGTTACACCTTACAATGTGAGAATGGCAAAGGACAATGGAACCCCTGATAATGCGGATAGAGTTGTGGTATCTGGATGGTTTTAGTGTGAATAACTCGAGTCTACACTGTCTGATGCTAGAGCCACTTTCCCTGTACTTTGAGAGGTTTATTCCCTTTTGATTATTGTTGAGTGTGGCTTGGGCCAATACTCGCATTCCTCTGGACCAAGAGGACTCGTGACCAAGCTTCTGCAATGCTGACACCTTCCTATATTTCCTCAACTTCCCACACTTTCTCGTAATTTTATATTGATAGACCTGACTTTTTCAACAAGTTTACCTCCGGACATTTTGGCCTCCTGTTGAACCCTATTTTTATTGGCTTTAGGACTCTGGGCTCTTTACCACTGCTAATCAGTGCTAAAGGGCATATGCTTTCTGTGTAAATTGTTATTATGGATTGGTGTTTTTATGGTTGACTTATTTGATGTACTACTAAGTCCCTAGTACAGTGCACTATGTGTGCCCAGGGCCTGTCAATCAAATGCTACTATTGGGCCTGCAGCACTGATTGTGCCATCCACACGAGTAGCTGGTAAATGTACCTCAGACCTGCCACTGCAGTTTCTGTGTGCAGTTTGGTACTGCCGTGACGACTTGGCAAGTGCACCCATTTGCCAATTCCTAACCTTCCTTTTATGGCATGTGAGTCACCCGTAAGGTAGGCCCAATGTACCCCTGTGGGCAGGGTGTAGTGTATGTGAAAGGTAGGACATGTACTGGTGTGTGCGACATGTCCTGGTAGTGAAATGCACTGTATTTCGTTTTTCACTATTGAAAGGCTATCTGTCCTATCTGATAGAATGGAAGTTTCTTTATAACCTCTTATAAGCATGACTTCCGATTAGGACAAGGTAGAAAGATGGAGTTTAGTATGCCTGAACTCAGAATATAAAATACATCTTTTAGTAATGATGATTTTTACATTGTGTATTAGAAAATGCCACTTTTAGAATGTGGGCATTTTCTTGCTTAGCCCTCTTATATGCCTCTGCTGGTTTGTGTATTGACTGTCTGGTTTTTGAGTGACAGGAGCTGGGGATGTGCATTTACTGTAGACGGCCACTGAGGTGTGGGGGGGTTGAGATGTGTCCTGTTTCCTGGATGAGTCAGGGTTGAGCAGAATAGACCTGGGCTGCATTTAGATAAAGGGGAGGAGATTTCCTTGCCCCTGAATAGGCCTGGTCTACCTTACACAATGCTGTCTCTACCTCCTGCAGGAAGCTGAATTAGAGAGGACAGAACTGGTTTGGACTGAGCACAGAGCCTTTTGGCTACAAGAGAACAAAAAGAAATGCAGAATAAATATTGGGGCACAGACCCCAGAACTATAGAATACTGCTGGACTCAAGAGGAACCGATGTCAAGGAGAAAAGGTGGAAAAGCTGAAAGAGAAGTACTGCCCCTTTGCTGTCTGCTGTCTGGGGTTGGACAGCCATGGCTGTTTCTGGCAAAGTGAGGAACAGAGTGTGTGTGTCTCCTGCTTGAAGAAAATCTTGGTGTAGAGCTTGCCTCCTTTTTTTTGAAGTGTCAGGGACACAAAGACTTCAGCCCTTCTGTCTTCCTGCACCTGTAACTGCTGTTACAGCTGCCACAAAGGGAAAAAGCAACAGCAACTCCAGCGAGTGACGCCGAGAGTTGCACTGAAGC
Source organism: Triturus cristatus (assembly GCF_964204655.1). Classification (NCBI taxonomy): domain Eukaryota; kingdom Metazoa; phylum Chordata; class Amphibia; order Caudata; family Salamandridae; genus Triturus; species Triturus cristatus. The sequence goes on along the minus strand of NC_140592.1, from coordinate 594,835,520 downwards.
TGTGGGCACTGCTGGTGAAGTGCACAATGGACTGCCCTGCCGCACCATATCAACTATGAAGCCGTCACTGAGGCCGTTGCCTGCACCGGAGCCGAAGGCACCGCTTCTGATGCTCATGACACACCACCCTGACTTGCACCTCAGCCCCGACTTCACCAACACCGATGCTACATCCTTGCGGAGCCGATACCTGACGTGGGTGACTATCCAAATTCTTCGATCTCACACCATCCCAAGGCACCAACTCCTTGGCACCAGCATGACATCACCTCCCCGGCAACAATAGGGAACCAACACTTTACCTCTCCTGCATCATAGTAAGGAACCAATGCATCACCTCCCTTGTGCTCGTAAGGTACTAACGCTGCCCGGTGCCAACAAAGCATCACCTCCCTGACGCTGTGCAGCATCTTTGTTTTCATTGTTTACCAAGGTACTGGTCTTTGGGGTCCGTGTGACTCCAGGCCCGATGCTGCGCACCTCGCAGTCGGGGCCATACTTTGGGATTTTCATCTGTCACAATGTCGTATTAGCTCCAGGTGGAGTTATTTGTTGCTACAACATTTATTTGTGTGAATAACCTATTTTTGGTGTTATCTGAATGTATGTATTGTGGATTTTTGTCATTTTGCTCTTGTTTGGTTTAGGTAAATATTTCCTATTTTTCTAAACTGGTGTGGTGTCCATTTGTAGTGTTTTCTCTGTGTTATTCTATGTGTGCACAAATGCTTTATACACTGCCTCTGAGAAAAGTCTGCCTGCGCTTGCCAAGCTACCAAGGGGTGAGCAAGGGTTGTCTAAGGGCGTAACTCCCTTACCCTGGTAAGAGGCAGGGGTCCCTACTTGGACAAAGGTGCAAACCATTGCCAACTAGAGACCCTCATTTCTAACATCTAATTTCCTCCATTTTACAGAATTCTGAGATTCCATAGACAAATGAACCCTCCTCTCAGTTTGGACTTTAACTTAGATGATTCTAGATTTACTCATGTATGTAAGAGAGGACTGGAAACTCTTCTCTGAGCATCAGATCTTTAAGCAGATCTTTTGTATTGCTGTGACTGAGCTTCTTGTTTGCTTAATACGGGTAAGCCTGAACTTATTTAGGAGGTTGAGTTTCCCAGTTGCTATTCTGCATCATTATAGCATGGTGCTGAGATTCGTGTACCATAACTTGAGTGCTAGTTTGTAATAAACCTTCTTAACTCTAGTCACTGATAACGTGGTCCTTATAGTGTAGCGAAATGGGTTACACTGTTAATTGAAATTGATTGGTGAGATGTTAACTCCTCTCATCTCTCAGTTGGAAATAAAGGTCCATCAGAGGACAGATGGTAATAGGGTTGGCACAAATTGCTGCAACAAGTTGGTAGTATGTTGGATGGCTTTCCACTGACATGAGAGAGTTAGGGTGTCTAATCTAGAAATCGCCAAACCCAGTCTAAACCCAAAAAGCCCATTGTTCATTCCAGTCCTCTGAACAAAGTATTGATGGTCTTCCAGTGGTTTGGAAATGAGTTGCAGCAGCAGATGAGTGTGAGTCTTAATAGAGTCGCACATAGCAATTGCTTTTGTTTAGATTGCGGTATTTTGCTGTGGCTGTGTGGTGTACTGCGGAGATGATTTAAGTTGTTGTGGGAATGTGACACCTAATGCAGAATAGTTAAAGTGGTTATCATGTCTATTGTGGCCTAAACTCCAGGGATACATACCCACATGGTAAAAAATTGCAGTATAGAAGACACTGGGTGTAGTTGTCTACTGTGTTGTGGTGCCAGTTGTATGATTTCGTCAACAGCATTATTGATATAGGGACTTTTTCTTTGTGTGATTGTGAGGTGTGGTTAGTATAGTTGATCTCAGTGCACAGGAAAGTACTGTATCAATCCATGGGAGAGCCCACTGGTCGATGTTAGATGAGCTGACAGTTAGTTTTTGAAATTGCTTTAATTTGTTAGTGCATAAAATTGCTGACAGGAATATGCTCATGAAATTGTGAAGGAGGGTGAGCTGCTGCAAGGAGTGCGATTGATTCACAGTGTGCCACATTTGAATTGGTCGGTTGGTGCAGAGTTGCGCTGATATTTGTTGGGTTACTTCATAGAAAGCCACGCTGTTATTGGTTGTGATCGCCGAATAGAGAATTGTGGGTGAAAGATCATTTCCTGGTTCAAACAAAAAGTCATGTGCGAATCTTGCATGTTTTGATTGATAATTAAATTCTTTAAAGAACTACAAAGTCTACTGAAAGAAGATGTGACTGCACCCATTAGAAAAAGGGGAAGAGGCGCCACCCGAAAGTATGCCAGGTCATAATATGGCGATAGATGTGGGTCTTCCATGTGTATTTGGTTTGAACAGTGGCATAAGATCACAGAGAAAGATGGTCCCTTGACAATTCCTCGTTATGAGACATTTAATTTGAGAATCATTGAATATTTAAGGGGGATGTTGTATGACATGAAACTGCTTCCTAGACCTATGCAATACGAAGCACTTAGGGCCTCATGTAGGTAGCTAAATACCGGTCGGTAACGGCCGAAATTCGGTAAAAAACCCGTTACCGACCGGTATTTAGATAGTTGAGATGTAGGAGGCCAAAAACCCATATTCGGTAAATATGAATCGGTAAATACCGATTCAAATTTACCGACTTCTAAAATACCGCTTCAAATTTACCGAATACATATTTTCCGATTCGGTAAATATGAAGTGGTAAATATGAAGTGGTAATACGGAAAAATGATATGTAGGTAAATTCGGTAATTAAGAAATCCTTGAAAATCGGTAAATAAGAGTCGGTAATTAACACTGATAGAAAGCAGGTGGTAATTTTCAACAGTGCATATAAGCAATCCCAAAATGCAACAGCATGGACAACATGGCCGCTCTGTATGTCATTGCAAGGCGGCTACGTCTACAGGCTGCAGGACTGAGGATATGGAGACGGGAGGAACGCATCTACAGACAGCGCATCACACTCTTCCAACTGACTGACGCAGAGATACATGAAAGGTACAGGCTACACCCCCAAACCATCATGGACCTGATAAGGGACCTGCACCCACTCCTGGACCAGCCAACAAGAAGGGCGCATGCCATACCACCACATGTGCAGGTTCTCTGCAGCCTACACCTACTTGCATCTGGCAGTTACCAGGGGGTGATAGCTGCGGTGGGCGGTGTATCCCAGAGTTGCCTGTCCCGTTTCTTCAGGAAGTTCCTGGATGCCATGATGCAGAGAATGCACCACTACATCAGCTTCCCAAACACACAGGCTGAACTGCAGAAAACCAAAACAGACTTTTATCACATGGCACAGTTCCCCCATGTCATTGGCTGTATAGATGGCACACACATCCCAATCTGCCCACCAGCTGCCACTGAGCACATCTACAGAAACAGAAAGTCCACCCACTCCATCAATGTGCAGGTAATCTGCGATGCAGGGAACATCATCACTGATATCGTTGCCAAATTCCCTGGGAGCACCCATGACTCCTACATCTTCCAGAACAGTGGGATCTACACACGACTGCTTGCGGGAGAATTTGGAGAAGGATACCTGCTAGGTAAGTAACAGTGACGCTCCATAGTACTCAGTGCAAATCATAGTGTATTGAGGCATGTGACTGATGTCTCCCTTTTACTCACCTAGGGGACAGTGCATATGCCGTGCGGTCATTCATCCTCACTCCCTACCTACACCCATCAACCCAGAGTGAGAGACGATATAATGTGGCACACAAATCTACACGCAATGTGGTGGAGCGCACGTTTGGACTACTGAAGAGCAGGTTTCGCTGCCTCCATAAGAGTGGAGGTGCACGCCAGTACATACCCATCCTCTGCTGCAAGATTATTGCCACTTGTGCAATGCTGCACAACCTTGCCACAAAGAGAGGCACAGAGGTCGAAATTACATATATTGAGGACAATGATGATGAGTCTGCACAGGCAGAGGCCAACGCAGCAGGAGTGCCAACAGCAACAGATGGAAGAGTGAGACGGGCAGAGATCACATGCAACTATTTCTGAATGAGTAAGGGGACACAGCCTGTAGTTGGATGCCATAACGTAGTTTAATCAGGCAGCACTACGCCACAACACAAAGGAAATCGTATTCCAACAACAATGAAAAATAAAATTTTGTTAGTTAAGGGTTACTTCACCCAATTGTGTCATTGTTTTGCCTGACGCATTAATGTTTGCGCCCACGCGCACCAGTGCGGGATGGAATTGAGGGGGCGTCCTCACTGGCTGGGGTACCAGTGGCACCACGTTGACGCCTGTTGCTCCGACGAGTGTCTGGGACAGGGGGGGTTATGCTGCTCCTGCTGGTCGTGTCTTCTGTGTCGCCAGCATCCAAAGCGCCAGCTGTTGCAGACTGGCTGGTGAGCAGCACTTCAAGTGCACTTGTGACCCTAACCATCCCCCTGGACACATCTGTGCTGCACTGTGCAAGGCCCTCCTGCATCGCCACAGAGCGCCTGCAGATCAGCGATGTGGCAGTCGCCAGCCGGTTCACTGCCCTCGAGGTCAGATCCTTCCTCTGATGCCCCCTGCGCCGTGTTGCCCTGTCCTCATCGTACTTTGAGCACAGCAGCATGATGGATTGGGACATGTCCCGCATGCCCGCTGCCATATCAGCCATGCCCCCTGCCATGGTGCTGATGCCCTTTTCAATGTTTCCAAAGGTATTGTTGAGGCCACGCATTTGTCGCTGTACGGACACCATTGCCCTTGCCTGGATGCGTTGTATTTTCACCATGGTGCCCTCAAGACCTGAGAACACTCCATGGCCCTGCCCAAGGGGAGGGGGACTCTGCGGCCGAGCCCTGCGGCGCCGTCTGCCAACTGTGTGTTCTCCCTCAGACTCGGAAGGCACACTGGCATGGGTTACATCCTGGGGTACAGTGGACGTTTCCGGGCCCCTCGAGTCTTCGGATGATGAGTCGGTCACATCCAACCTGGCTGCAGGACGCCTCCTCAACCTGTGCAATGCAGGAGGTGAAGATGGTGGTGACACCTGCAGGACTGGGGATGCTGGCAGGAGCGGCGATGCTGGCTGGGGTGGTGTAACTGCCTGTGGTGCCGTTCCCTGGGCGGAACTGGTGGTGGCCTTCTCTGTGCTGGGTGTGTGGTGTGCCCTCTCTCCCTTGTCATGGCCAGTTCTGTGCGCAGTAGTGCCTGTGAACAGAAAAGCGACAGCAGCTAAGTGTACCTGAAGCATTTTCTTGATGACATGACAATACATTTTCTATACAGTATCTCACTGTCCTCGTATCATGTTTGGGCTTTCAGCGACTACATCTCCCATGATGCATTGCAGGCATGCACTAATACCTGTACTGGAGTGGGATTCTCATAGCACATTTTGGGAGTTGGTATAGGGGTAGGGGGGGGCACATTGCTGTGCAAGCGTCTTACCTTGTTTGGAGGTGCCTCTGGCAGAGCTGTCAGCGTCCCCGATCCCCACGATGCTTTCTGGCTCAATCGTTGTCTCCACTAGCTCCTCCAGTTCTGTCAGGGCTGGTGCTCTGTTGCGTCCACCTCCTGTCTGGCTGGCCTCTTTTTTTAATTCTGCCACCTTCCTCTTTGTGATGATGCGGATGTCATACCACCGCTTCTTCAGGACATCGATGTCCCGGGGGGTCACTCCCATGGCATTCACCTGTGCCTGGATTCCAAGCCAGATCTTTCGTTTTTCTGACTCAGGCACTTGCTGTGAAAGTTTTCCAAAAAGTTTCTGGTGCTGCTTCACGACCTCCTCCACCAGAACTTGCAGCTCCTTTGGGCTGCATTTGAGCTTTCGCTTCCTCTCCCCTCCTTCCCTCTCTGTGTCCTGGCTGGCCATTCTTGCAGTCTCCAGGGCTGAATCAGGCAGTTGCTCTCTTCCTCTCCTCAGCACTCCCAGCCTCTCCAGAGTCTGCTGATTGTGTGCACCTGCCTGGGTGTGGCCACTCCCTGGTTGGGTGGGGTTTAGGTAGCACAGGATTGGCTGATTGAAGTCATGTGTTTTTGAACTACCGATTCGGTATTTACCGATTCGGTATTTACCGAATCGGAAAATACCATTTCGGTATTTTCCGATTCGGTAAATACCGCTTCGGTATTTACCGATTCGGTAAATTCCGATTCATGTTTACCGAATTTTACCGATTCGGTAATGTTTACCGATTGTTGACCTACATATAACTTACCGATTCTTAAATACCGATTCGGTAAAATTCGGTATTTAAGAATCGGTAAAATAAAATTACCTACATATGGCCCTTAATGCCTACGAACAAACACCTCATCTAAGGCAGAGAGAGAGATTTCAAGGAAGGGTCAAGAAAGCCATATGTACTTGTGATGATGCTAGATGGGATGCAGATGAGAGATCTTGGAAAACTGATATAATCGAGGGAGCTAATTTATATCCTGTATTAACAGATGAGGAAGAAGGGAAAGCTAAACAAAAGAAGAAGAAAAAGAAGAAGGAGGCACATGACACAGAGAAAGCAGATGATGATAGTGATTGTGATTCAAATGAGGACTTTATAACCAAATTATTGTTAAATCATCCACCACCATACAATGTGACCCAAACTGGAGAAGCGAGTAATGCACATACGGGTGGAACCGTTGATGTGCCTATGGCACCAATAAATCTAAATTCTAATCCAATGGGAGAAAGTTCAGGAATAACTGCCCCTTCAAATTCACTTACCATGAATGCCCCACATGAACTGATGGATCCAGCTACAATTGGTTACACCTTCCTCACTCCTTTCTCAATGTGATGTCCTAGTTTCTTTCTGACTGTATGGCATTTTGCAAAACAAAAACAGTGGTTCTGTCGGGAGTCACAAAATCTTTGTTTCTGAATGTACTTAATACAAATCATAAATGGTTTCACTTATCATCCCATGAAGGGATCAATCAAGTTCCCAATGTAAACACCAATCCTTTTGTGAATCAAGTTATGTCTCGACGATACTCTGTGGTACAAACAGATGAGTAGTTCAGCTCAGAACAGCCACAATGATGGGGCCTGAGTGGGGAGGAGGATTGCGTGCGTGGTGCAACCTTACAGGTAAACCAGAGTGGTCCATTCATGGACAGCGAGGTGATTGGTTATCCCATTTCATTCTTGATAGACACTGATACTACTCAGTCTACTGTGAGAACAGCAGCGGGGCCCCACCTACTTCTCTCAGGAAAAAGAATCAGTACTTGCCAAAATAGGATCCTTTGAGGAGAATCACAATTTGTGGTGTGTGTTTTGAGTAGGCCTGGGCGGTAAATTCCGTTCCGTTCGCGGAATTTGCGGAATTTGGGTAATTTCGAGTTCTGCGGAGAACGCGAAATTGCCCAAAATTCCGCTTTCCGCGACTTCGCCAAATTTTTGCTTGTTCGCTTTCTCAAAATGCGTGTTCGCAAGTTATTTCTCCCCGAGCACGCAGACAGCGATTGTGAACAGGAAAAAAGCATCGCCAACAAGCAATTCCGCGTGTTCGCGGAATTTCTGCGTGTTCGCGGAGATTTATTACCGTTTCGCGGAGATTCGCGTAACGCGATTACGCAAATTCCGCCCACCCCTAGTTTTGAGTCCTGTGAATCTACATGGATAAAACCTTTTGTGCAAATTACATTTTTCCATTCACTGTTCCCCAAATGGCATTGAGTTCCGGACTCATGATGAAGATGTTGTCTTTAAACTTCTGAGACAGAGGAAAGGGATTGGACCTTATCCCATGTTGACAAAAGATGATTTGCACTCAGAGCTTAGAGACACAGTGTGACCGGAAGTCTGGAACTTTTCAGGGAAAGTTATAGGTCTCATAAAGGGTTTTGCACCAGTTTGCATAACAGTGAAACCTAATGCTGAGTACCAGAGAATCCCACAATAGAATCTGACCCTTGAAACCAGTGTTGGGACTACTCCTGTGATTGATTCAATGATTGAGCAAGGTATTCTGGAAGAGATTATGGGAAGGCTATGTAACTCACCCATCATGGGTTTGCAGATACCCAATGAAAAGTATTGCATTTTCTAATACCTATCAAAGATCAACTCCATCAGTGTCCTATTTTGTCCCGTGTTACGAAATCCAGCTAAATTTCTGTTCAAGATTTCATGTGAGGCCAAGTAGTTCTCTGTCATTGACTTATGCCAATCATTCTTCTCTACACAGTTGCATGGGGATAGACAACTCCTCATGCGGTTAGGCAGTAATGTTTTAGCATGGTGCTGAGTCCCACAAGGGCATGCGAAGAGTCCATCAATCTTTAAACAGCTACTTAAGAAGAATGTGGAGTCCTTGGTAATGCCCCATCACTCAGTTTTGGTCCAATACATTGATGACCTATTGCTGGGATGAAATACTCAAGAGTCTTGCAAGCGAGACACAATTGCTCTGTTGAACCACTTAACTGAGAATGGACATAAAGTGTCCCGGACCAAATTGCAGTACTGTCGGAAAGAAGTCCTGTACCTAAGACATCACATTGAGAAGTGATTGAGGAAGGTGTCACAAGAGAGAATATCCGCAATTATGAAAATGAATCCACCAACCACCCAGAGAGAAGTCAGGATGTTTTTGGGAATGGTGGGCAACTGTTGACAGTGGATTCCCAACTTTTTCCTAGTGGTCAAGCCTTTACAGAGGCTGACACACAGAGATGTGTCAAATCCGGTACCATGGGATGACAGCTGCAAGCTTGCCTTCTCAGACCTAAAAGAATGTTTCTGCTGTGCCCCGGCACTGTGAATGACTGATTATAATAAATGTTTTGCCTTGTTTTGTTGTGAGAGGGAGGGCTGAGCTCTCTCAGTGCTAACTCAGATGCGCAGGAATACTCACAGACCTGTTGCCTATTTTTTGGCCACAGTTAATCTAGCAGCTGCTGCTTTGCCTGGCTGTCACAAAGCCATGGCATCTACAGATTTCAGTGTTCAGTAGTACAAGAGCATTGTTTTGGATCATTCTTGGACAGTTTTTGTTCCCCATTCCGTAGAAGCATGTTAACTCGCAGAGGAACACACCTGGCCCACATTTGTCTCACTAAGTATGAACAAGTCATATTTGGAGAACATACCGCCAAATTGAGGAGATGTACTATACTTAACTCTGCTACTTTGTTGCCCATACCTGGAAATGATTTTATTGAAGGTGAAGTTGAGCATGACTGTCTTAATGTTTCTGAACTATACACCAAGCCAAGACCTGACATACAAGATGTGCCACTACCTGAATCAGATTATGTGATTTTTGTTGATGGCTCCTGCTTATGAGACCATGATGGAAACCTGAGAGCTGCCTACGCAGTTTGTACTGTCTCAGTTGTGGTCGAAGCCTACTGGCTTCAAGTTGTATTTTCTGCACAGGTCTCTGAATTGATTGCTATTACTAGGCCCTGCTGTATATCAGACCAGCTAAGAGTGACCTTTTTCACTAATAGTCAATACGGCTTTGGTGTTGTTGTTGCTCAAATATGAATTTACCTTGAAAAAATTGAAAGACAAGAGGTGTTTGGCAAAACAGGAACAGTTGGTATAATTAAGCGCAGCGGCCGAGAGAACAGGCAACAGAGTCGGGGTCTGAAGAATGTCTCAAAGCACATTGGATTCAGCTGCCTTTTTATACATTACATTGAAGCGTCATAAAATAATTTGTACATCGCTTTGGAGACAAAAATCTGGGCCTAGTCACGGGCCAATAAATCTGGTCATTTGATAACAAGCGCAGGTGGGTCTCGACCTTGCATGGAGCCAATGTGGGGACAGTGGGTATGTGTCCAGATGTCCGGCATGGAGAGCGAGTTCTCACTGCATGCAGTGTGCATGCTGTGTTCTGATTGGCTGAGTGTTCTTAACTTAGTGGGGCATCTGACTTTATGGTGTTTTGGGAATGAGCGCTTCTCCGGCCAAATGTGTTTTATTGAAACCAATCTCCTAAGACCATTGTGGTGTCGCTGCCTATCTGTGGGATCAATCTAGGTTTTTCTGCTCTCGCGTTTACCTAAGGGTTACATTTGATATGCCAATCAGTTGCTTCAGGCCTAGGTCATAGGGCCTGCCTGACCACGTCTTTCTGATTTGGAGTTGATGAGGAGGTCATATCAGGTGGCTTTGACAACAGCAATGTGAGTTTCTTGTTATACATACATATATCATGGCTTACATAGAATTTATCAATATTAACATTCCCCCCTCCAGTTGAATTTTCAACTACATCAATTGCCACGCACTTCATGACAGTCACATTGTTTGAGGTTCATGGCATACATTGACATCGTATTTATCAATATTAACATTGTTCATTACTTTACACAGTTATGGTTGCAATGTGGATTTATGACCTCTTCAGGGTCCCTTATGAATGGTGCAAGTGTCCACAAACTGTTACAAGCATTACTGCTGCCCAGATTGCAGTTGTGAAATGTGCTGCTCACCGCAATGATACTGACTATGCTATTGTGGACAACTGGAATGCAGATGAGACTGCACAATATTGTGCCATGAATGCTTGTACCTTTAATGGGGAGTATCAGCATGAAAAGCAGGATGAGACAAATTGCAATATGTTGTTAACCACAGTTAATACTTGTGAGAGAATTAAGAGGTTGCAGGAAGAAATGTCAGAGGCAGAACACCAAGGCTGGATTATAGGAGGATGTGTCAAAAGAGATGAGGATGACATTTGGGTTTCAGTAGATGGAAGACCTGACTTGCCAGATGCTTAATATCTCCCATGGTGAGACATTATCATGGACCTGCACATGTAGGTAAAGATGTCTTGGTGCTCTTTGTAAGGCAAACATGATTCAATCCTCAGCTTGAGATTGGTGGCAAAAGGGTTGTGTGACACAGATGTGTTGTGTCCAAACAGGAGAATGTAGGCAGAAGAACAGGACAGGTCAACTACACTTTGAAATCCACATTGGCTAAAGTGCGTGTCTCAACATCTCTGAAATGGCCTGATTCTTTGTTTCTTGTGTTGAAGAGTCTGTGCAGTACTCCAGATAGGAGAACAGGATTGTCTCCCCATGAAATCATCATGGGCTGAGCAATGAGTCTGCCAGCTGTGCCTGTAAATGCACTTGTGAATACTACAAATGGCATAATTCTTGATTACTGCAAGGACTAGCTACTGTAGTACGTTCTGTGTCTCACCAGGTTGATGAGGCTACAGCCCCGCCCTAACAGGAGCAGTGTCATGACGTCAGTCCTGGTCACTGGGTTTATGATGAAGAAGCACATGCACAAGTCGTGCTTGGAACTGCAGTGGCAAGGCCCGTACCAGGTTATTTTGGTCACTACAATAGTTGTGAAATGTGGAGGTCTCCCCAACTGGTTGCACACCGCACATACTTGCAGGGTCCCTTGTCCACTTGATGGGATAACAGCACCTGTGTGAACAACAATCCGTGGTTGACGGATCAACAAACCTTGCCACGGGAAAAGGGGGGTTCACTTAATGAGTGAAACACATTCCTGTCTTGAGAAAAGAAAACTATTTTCTTGAGTCCCGTCACTCACCAAAGGGTTGCCCCTAGGTGACATGCTTCATCATTGGTGCCATCCAAAACATCTACTGTCTGGGGTGTGCTGCGACTTGCAGATTTACCTAGGAGCACTTTTTTGTTGAAATATGTGTAGTGCAGTGTAGGGGGAGTGGTGCAGGTGACGTTAAAAGTGACCTAGCTAGTGAGCTAACACTTTATTCTTGCTCCTAGTTGGTAAGGATTAAAAAGGTGGTTAATAATAGGGAAAAAGTAACTGTTACGTATTTCAGTCCCTAAAATTTCGTTAAAATGTTTCGAGGTGTTCCCTAAACCTCTTCTTCAAGACCACATGGGGACCAGCCTCACATGTACCACTCTGTGACAAACCTATAATAAAGAAAACTGTAATACAATCAATACAGATGCACACCTAATATGTGGGCATCAAATAAAATACATACGGGTAAATTAGACTCGTAGTATCTGTTTAGGAAATAAAGAAAATACAAGTTAGTATATACTGCCTGCCCACCTCTCACGTGGGCAGGTGCTGCCAAATGCAGCGTTTTAGATCAATGTACTCCTCTTTATGTTGGTGCAGGTGTCCTTTAAAAGTAATATTACATTAGGGCTTACATCCTATGTGATAAAATAAGGCATAAAGGAAAACTCTGTTGTGATAAATCATGATTAAGTGATATAAAACACACTCGTGAACTGTGGACAACACAAGACAAACAAACATAGAACACATAATGCTTTCCGCTATTAGAACCTACTTATTTATAGGCAATAATGAGCCTCATGGTCACCCAGGGTGGATGGGCCTGTAGTAACCCTACAAAAATAGTAAATATATATTGCAAAGTTGGTAGGAGAGGTGGGATAGCTGTAAGAGTTTTTAGTAAGGGTAGGCGTAGTGGGCGTAGTGGGGCTACGTGAAGCAGCACGTAGTGTGCCCAAATCTACGCACACTACGCGCTTCGCGTAGCCCCACTACGTGCCACCCACCTCCCACCCGCCATTCTTTTAAATAATATAAGCAATGAAAAATAAAGTAAAGTAAGTCGACTTACCCGTAAGCGCGGCGTTTTCGGGGCTCCCTCTTTCAGTTTCTAATTTCTTCTGGCAAATGCGCATGCGCGGACGCCCGCGCATGCGCATTTCTCGTGAGAAATGCGCATGCGCGGGTGTCCGCGCATGCGCATTTGCCAGAAGAAATTAGAAACAGAACGAGGGAGCCCCGGAGACGCCGCGCTTACGGGTAAGTCGACTTACTTTACTTTATTTTTCATTGCTCATATTATTTAAAAGAAGGGCGGGCGGGAGGTGGGTGGCGGGTGGCAAGCAGCTACGCTTCGCCCTCGGCGTGTGCGTAGCGCTGCCCTGCTTGGCCTACTTCGGAAAGTGCGAAGCAGGCAGCGCTACGTACACTACGTGGGCGAAGCGTAGTGCTACGCCCGGGGTTAGTTTTTAGAAGTCCCCAAATAATGGTGGGAAGTCAAGGTTCAATCGTGTTGAAAAACGGCATTTCTATTTTCTCTGCCGATTCCTGTATGGGGGGAAAAAGTATCTTACTTGACTCAGCAACCCTCTGTCATTATGACTTGCTCGTTCCCAGGGCGGACCGCATCTTAGCGTGTCTGTAGCCCGGTACGAGCTGAAATAGTGGCAGAAAAGCCAAGTCACGCTCACGTGCAGCTGCAGGCTGGAGCGTGGCTTCGGTTTTGACATAAATGGCCTCCCGATCTCGGCAAACAGTGTGGGCCGTCTTGGGTGTCTACCCATTCATCCACATTGTCATGGATGCGTTTACTAGCAAAAACGGGGAGCCTGAAGACAAATTAACAAAATAACCAAAATTAAAATACACATATTGGTGAAGAATGAAATGAATTAAATTAAAATGAAAACCAGTGAAGGTTGGATTCGAATCACTGATGGTAGAGGAAGAGTGCCATGATGGTGGCCATCTTAGTCTAGTCATTCGTATGTTATATAAAATAGAGGGTGCTCGTTGCCAAGATGTATAAGCAGCGCACCTATGGTGGCCTAAAAACAACGGTTTGTAAAAAGGGATACCATTACACCACCTAAGTGACTAAAGGTGGTAAGAAGGGGGTTGAATAAAATGAAAATAAATGTACAAAAATTATTTTGACTCAAAAATTCAAACTGGATAAAAGAGAAGTTGAGTTCAGTTGGACTTGTATCTGGAGTGCTATCTTCTCCCTTGAAGGAAAAATATGTAGCAGGTTGCAAATTTATGTTTTTGATGGAGTGTTGTTGAATGTGACAATACATTTGAAAATACAACAGCACCTGTCGCTGATGTGCCGGTGGTTACGGTAAGACAAAGGCAGCTAGTCAGTCAAGCTGTTGGGGATCAGAAAAAAACGAGAAAGCCCTTGTTCTGTCTGAGGAGGCTCTGAGAGTGTCAACAGTTGAAGTCAGTACAGAAGGGTTACATCCTGTAGTGTTGACTGCATCAGAATCAGACCCTGGCAAAGGGCCTAGTGTAACAGTAGTGCGAGTTGTGTCCGGAGACCGTTGACCAAGACCGGTGACCAAGAAGACAGTTGAGGAGACGCAATTTGTCGGAAGTGCATGTGCCATACACTATCTCAGAAGATAATGAAGGATCTGGCCTACGTGACAATGATGAGGAAGGGCAAGCAGTGAGGAGATTGAAGAGAGATAGAGTAGCCTGTCAGAGGTACTCCTCACATGAATGGACATGCCTTTCTGTCAATGACTGGGAGAGTGCATTTTGGGACATTTTAGTATAACAATTTTCATTCAGTTGAGCCTCCTTGAACAGAATTTTGAAGCTGAACTCAGTTTTAAAATTGCATTGCCACTAAACAGACTGGGACAGTTTATCCTGGATGTGATCATTAGTGAGTTTGAACTGAGCATGTATTATAGAAAGTACTTAATAAATTTGCCCAAACTAGTAAGAACAGTACCAAGGTCCAAGTGTGCTGGAGGAGCGTAAGGTTGCCACTTAGATGAACATGGAGTAGGGCTAAGTAAGTCCCAAAAAGATCTTTTCTATATATTGCGTTGAAAGGACATTTGGACTTTGCTTTGCAACTTGAGCAAGTGGAAACAAATTGATAAAAGACAGGGCTGAAATCTTCAATTTAAACAGTCTTACAACAGAGAACTCATGGAGCCTACACCTAACACTGGTAGGCATAGATGCTTATCGGTAGGTGTATTTGTTGTTGACGTTAGTACTGATTGCTTTGGTTGCAATATTGAGTCAGTTCCATCCTTCTTCTGTAGAAGAGTTTAGATCTACAAGTGCCCCTCACACACCATTTCCTACTGACAATAGTTTACCTGCAATTGATGACAAAGGCTTATATGTATATGCTTCTAGAGGAGATCATTCATTCAATTCAAAGTTGCTTTATGAGTATGTTGACACTATGGATGCTAGGGATTGCTACGTTTGCATGCAATTACCTCCACCAGTTGTGGATGGGATAACTTATTATCCCCTACCATTGAGATATGGAGTTACCTGTAGCTTATTTCTGAGCTTATTTTATGGAAACGTAAATCTTCAATATTATTACTTGAATCATGAATTAGTGTTTTCACACATTCCTGTGGTGAAGCATTTCAATTGTCAGCCTGATGCTAAGACTTCAGGGATAATGGGACATTTCTTTGGACCCACCATGACTTTAGATACAGCTTATGCAAATAGACATAATTTAACTTCTTCCTTAACAGGTATAGAAAAGAAATGCATAGATCCAATAGAATGCAAAAACAACAATTGATGGACAGAACGCAGATCAATGTTATAAATTCTCCCCAGTACAAAGCTCTGGGCCTAAATCTGTCGTTTTTTTGCTCACCATGCCATTCCAGTTTGGACCCTGCGACATGCAAATCAGTCTTGACCCTGCGCCCAATGTGAACAGTCCAGCCCGAACTGCCAGGCCAGGTCCTCCCTGGCCTGGAAACAAGCATCCTAGGACCGGTTTCGGGCTTTCAGTCCTCATCAGCCAAGATAGCTTGACTCCAGTGGCACGGAGAGCACGGGACCCACGTCTGGGCATACCCGTCCCACTCGGGGTGACAAATGCAAAAACACCAATTTATAGACAGAATGCAGAACAATGTCATACATTCTCCCCAGTACAAAGATCTGGGCCTAAATCCATCGTTTTTTTGCTCACCATGCCATTCCAGTTTGGACCCAGCCATATGCAAATCAGTCTTGACCCTGCGCCCAACGGGAACAGTCCAGCCTGAACTGGCAGGCCAGGTCCTCCCTGGACTGGAAACTAGCATCCTAGGACCGGTTTCGGGCTTTCAGTCCTCATCAGCCAAGATAGCTTGGCTCCAGTGGCACGGAGAGCACGGGACCCACGTCTGGGCATACCCGTCCCACTCGGGGTGACAAATGCAAAAACAAAAATTGATGGAAAGAATGCAGAACAATGTCATACATTCACCCCAGTCCAAAGATCTGGGCCTAAATCTATCGTTTTTTTGCTCACCATGCCATTCCAGTTTGGACCCAGCCATTTGCAAATCAGTCTTGACCCTGCGCTCAATGGGAACAGCCCAGCCCTAACTGCCAGGCCAGGTCCTCCGTGGACTGGAAACAAGCTTCCTAGGACCAGTTTCAGGCTTTCAGCCCTCATCAGTCAAGATAGCTTGACTCTAGTGCCATGGAGAGCATGCGACCCACGTCTGGGCATACCTGTCCCACTCGGGGTGACAAATGCAAAAACAACAATTGATGGACAGAATGCAAAACAATGTCATACATTCACCCCATTCGGAGGAAGATACCCCACGGATTACCATAAGCTGGATACAGATCTCGGCTTTTGGGACTGTTTTTAATTCTACTTTGCGGGTGTTAACCGGACCGCTTTATGGAAGATACTTCAATTTTAAGATTCTATTCCATCTATTATCCCTGGAGGATCATATTTAAGTGTAGTGACGGCCCTATGTATAGCAGGGATCTACATATAATACCTGCTTAAGGCACATATTTGTTCGAGTTCAGTATTTGGGAGGACTGTACTTGAGTATACTGACGGCTGAACGTGTAGTGATATATTGCGTATCGCACTTGTCTATGTCACACGTTGTCTCGAACACGAGGTGGCAGCTCTGGGCTGGAGACGTGTGTCTGTACTGGATAAACAGATTGTTAACATTGTGATTGGGACTTTATGTAATTTTCCTGAAGAAGGTGATGGCTGTGTATTAGTGCCCACCGAAACGCGTTGATGCTCATTGAAGAGGAAACTGCGTAAAATCTGTGGTGACAATTGTTTCTGATAAATGCACTTGGATAAATACCCTTTGTGGCCACAATTGATCAAGTCTTGATTTAGTGGTTTCCTCTCTGGCAATAGGATCGATTTTTCCTCTGTGTGTTCCCATTTTTTTAATATTTTGAATTGCACTGTGTATTAATGCACTTGGTGTTAATGTCTTGTATGTTTTTCTGATGTTTTTAAACCTCTTTGCACAGTTCCTGAGACTGTTAGGCTTTTTATGAAATTTTTTGTGTTCTGTTATTTATGTGGTACCTATGATTTGTGAATAAATTTGAAAAATTATTTTAGTTTGTTTTTTGATCATATCCTCTCTGTCCATTCTCACTCTACTGGTGTGAGGCTGTTTGTGCATAAATGGTGTGTGAAATGTGAATTTATCCAAGGGGTTTTTCTTTATGACTAAGATACATTCACCCCAATACAAAGATCTAAACTGGGGTGGCATGGTGAGCAAAAGAATGATGGATTTAACCCAGATCTCTTGACTAGGAATGAATGTTTTGATGAGTTCTTCATTCCGTCCATCAATTGTGTGTCTTTTGCTTTCTCACCCTAAGTGTGCCAGGTATGCCCAGACGTGGGTCCTTGGCTCACTGTGCCACTGGAATCAAGCTATCCTGGCTGAAGAGGGGTGAAACCCCGAAACCGGTCCTAGGATGCTTGTTTCCGGTCCAGGGAGGACCTGGCTTGACAGTTCGGGCTGGACTGTTCCCATGAGGCACAGGGCCAAGACTTATTTGCATATGGCCAGGTCTAAACTGGGGTGGCATGGTGAACAAAAGAATGATGGATTTAACCCACATCTCTTGACTGGGGGTGAATGTTTTGATTTGTTCTGCATTCCGTCCATCAATTGTGTGTCTTTAGATCCAATAGAAGGCAGACAGAGAGATATACTAGCTAAAACAGTAAATCATTGAAAAGTACCTAAATCGACCAAAGAGGAAGGTGATTATAGGTTAACGGCAGATTTTGCAAAATTAATTCCAAATTGGCAACATCAATGAAAATTGGGCATATTCATTAGAAAATCTACAACAGACACAATTTATGAGGGAAACAGCAAATGTGATCATAAATTTGAAGTTCGTGGAAAATCGGGACTATTATATTTAGATGAATCAGATCTTGTTTTCCCCGGAGTCAATTACATTTGTGAGAAAAATGCATGTTGCAGGTTAGTTACCCAAGAGAGGGTATGGAACGTGTTACCTATGGATAGTTTTTCCAAAACTTTATCATGTGGGACAACTTGGTGACCCAACAGGGGGAACACATTTGAGAACTAAGAGGGGTGCCAGTGCTAGTGAAAATGTAGAAGCCATCTTTGGTGCTCTAATACCATTTGTATAAGTGATACTTAACCTTTATAAAATTAGAAAGCTTTATACTGTAGTTGATAAGTTATCTACTAGTACAGCTGGAGGATATTTAGTTATGGATACTGAAATGGTTTTGCAAAATCGTTTTGCATTAGATGTCCTTCTTGCAAAGGAGGCCAGAGTCTGTCAGATGTTGACAGTTCAACAATGTTGTACTTACATTCCAGACAACAGTAAGGACTTGAAGAAATACATTAAGAACATTACTGATTTAGAGAGAGATTTGAAAGATACGAAAGCAACAGGTGCTTGGGAAGAAACAGGGAATGGATTTTCTGCTATTGGCAGATGGTTTGGAAACATAGGGAGTGGAATTGTTAGAAGCATCTTGAAAGCTTTAGTTATAATTGCTCTTTGTGGATTATTCTTTTTTGTAATCTACAAGGGTTACCAATCTGCACAAGTGAAAAGGGGAGTGAAGAGAAAGAGAGAAGATGTAGAACTTAGAAGATAGACAAAGCAAATACTATGATGATATGACATTTCTAAGGATTCCAGAAGATGATGAAAATCACAGGTTTGTCATTTGTACACCTGATAAAAAGATTAATATTTTAGATGTGATGACTTGATTCACCATCAGAGGAGGGGATTGGTACAGCGTAATTGTGACCCCACCTTACACCTCACATATACATGACAATAAAGTGCACTTTGCACATGTTTCCTGTGTGACCAAACAACAATTAATATGAAATGCTGCACTTGACATCATTATTGAAGTGCATTCACTGTAGAATTAGAAAATTCATACATAACACTGTGGGGTATACTTAATAAGCTTTAGCGCCATGTTTGAGTCACAAAAGTGATGCAAATCGATGCTAAATCTTTTTATACTAATTTACTTTTCATCAAAAACTTGTTTAGTGCTTGAAAATCACTCAAAAGTAGCGCAAAGCAAAGCATACCACTGCTTTGCAGTACTCAGCGCCAAGTGGTCGTACCATCGGTGGTGCATGGGCATTCCTATGCAACGACCCAATGTTTCTGATGCCTGGCCCGATTTACTTAACAAAGTAGACAGGGTTTAGTGTAAGAAAATAGTGCCCATTTCAAATAGGCACTATGAAGGAGGAATGCTTTCATTTCTCCTTTTCTTTTCCAACTTTGTATAGGAGCTGCACTGTACAGCACACATTTAAAGTGGGAAGAGGTTTCAAGTTAATCTAAGCATGGT
This sequence comes from Triturus cristatus, assembly GCF_964204655.1. Taxonomy (NCBI): domain Eukaryota; kingdom Metazoa; phylum Chordata; class Amphibia; order Caudata; family Salamandridae; genus Triturus; species Triturus cristatus. The sequence continues at coordinate 594,816,138 of NC_140592.1, read as the reverse complement.
ATTTTGTACTGGAAGGGTTCCCTTTCAGTACAAAACCTATACTAGACTCATGTAGATGCCTTGCACTATAGTGCAAAGGTGTGTCCGTTGAGCACAACGGCACATGTCTGTGCTGGCGCTAAGGAGAAGGGAGGACAGTGACATATTTCTGTAAATATGGCACTCCTCTGCTCTCTCCTTCTCACACAGCACAACACTGTGGCTGCTACACTGCACTCCTTGAGAATCTAGTAAATCTGCCCCCAGTGCCTTAGGCGTGTTAAATGAGATATTCTTTCGAGACTTGATGAATAAACCATACTGACATTTTTAGAATGTGTTTACTCTAGATATGATAATGATTTATGTAATGTGTGGACTAAGGTTTCACAGATATTTCATATAAAATGTAGTTCTTGGCCATACTTATGCATGCTTATTAAAGATTTACTTAATGCCACGTGGAAATTAAATCAAATGTACTGACAAAGTTATATTCATTTGTGTTTAATAGTGCACATTCATATTAAATGTACACCATTGATTTAATATTCTAAACTGTTCTTACGCAGGTCTGTTTCCACTCTGAATAAAATTCTATTTTCCATTTCTGATGACATGACTTTTCCCTTATAGGTGCATTCACACACATTGTTGGTTTGAGACGAGATTTAACAGTGTATTAGCGATGGAGAGAGAGCCTGAAAAGAAGACCTTGACGAAAGAATATGGAGAGCCAGAGCGTTAACTGAAGAGTCCTATTCAGCAATGTTACAATATGATTTGGTTGAGCAAGGACGATGTCGTTCTCATGTTTAGTGTGGTATATTTAGCAAATTTTACAGCTTACAACGTCAGAACGGAAAGGGACAATGGAACCCCTGATGATACGAGCAGAGGGATGGAACCTGGGTGGTTTTAGCATGGAAAATTGGAGTCTACACTGTCTGATGCTAGAGCCACTTTTCCTGTACTTTGAGAGGTTTAGAACCTCTATGCTTATTCCCATTTGAATATTGCATTCCCCTGACACAAGAATACACTTGACCAAGCTTCTGCAATGCTAAAACCTTTCTATATTTCCTTTTCTTCCAACACTTTCTCATAATTTTCTGTTTTATTTCATTATTTTGAATTCTGAGATTCCATAGACAAATAAACCACCCTCTTAGTTTGGACTTTAACTCTGATGATTCTAGATTTACTCATGTATAGAATAGAGGACTGGAAACTCTTCTGTGAGCACCAGATCTTAATACTAATCTTTTGTATTGCTCTGACTGGATTTCTTGTTTGCCTAATACTGGAATGCCTATACTACTTTAGGAGGTTGGGTTTCGCAGTTGTTATTCTGTATCATTATAACATGGTCCTGAGATTTGTGTTCCTTAATTTGATTGCCAACTGATAATAAACCTTCTTAACTCTAATCACTGATTTCTGATCTTTATTGTGTGGCCAAATGGGTTACACTGTCAATTGAAATTGATTGATGAGATGTCACCTCTCAGTTGGAAAGAAAGGTCCATTAGAGAGCGTATGGTAAGTGGCTTGATCAAAATGGCTGCAACAAAAGTGTGAGGATTTTTCAAAGTGAATTATGTGACAATCTTGCTGGTGTGAAGGAAAGGCTGTATGATGTTGTTTTCTTCTAATACAACAACATTAATAACTCAACAGAGCAAATATTTCAAAATACATAAACATTTAGGAAAGCACAAATAAAGCGCTTTGTTTCTAACTGTGTGTAATGGAAAGAAAGTTTTTAGTAGGATCAAAACAAATCAAGAAACCTTACTTGGTGACGCACAAATGACAATCATTTGCTTAAACTCAATTTCCACATATTTTTGTTTCTGAGCTGTAAAGTTTTATCAGTAAGACTTTAGCAGTCAATTGAATGGAAAATGTGCTGTCTGCTAATGACCTTGGCTACCACACCATGCTTTATTTATACATTTGTGACAGTGTGCTTCTAAATACAACACCATTTACACATTACACCATTGCCACACTACTGCTGAATAGGTATGGCTCATTTGTGACACTTGTTTATTGCGTGATTATTGGATATTTCAGAATCCCTTTGAGTTCAGTGGTGTAACATTAATGAACAGCAGCAAAAAGAACAGATGATGGACGGAATACTGAACAATGCTGAACAATGCAAACTTTCACCCCCAGTCACAGATCTGGGTTTAATCCATTGTTTTCTTGCTCACCACACCACCCCTGTTTGGACTGCCATATGAAAATTGGTCTTAACCCTACTCCTCATAGGAACAGTCCAGCCCAAACTGCCTAGCCAGGTCCTCCTGGTACGGAAACAAGCATCCTGGGACCGGTTTTGGGGTATCAATCCTCATTAGCCAGACTAGCTTGAATCCAATATCACAGTGAGTACGAACCCATGTCTGGGCATACCCTTCCCACTTAGGGCGACAAAAAGCAAAAAGAACAGATGATGGACAGAATGCTGAGCAATGCAAACATTCACTCCCAGTCACCGTCTGGGTTTAAAAAGCAAAAAGAAGAGGTGATTGACAGAATACTGAACAATGCAAACATTCACTCCTAGCCATATATCTGGGTTTTAATCCACCTTTTTTAGCTCACCACACCACCCCAGTTTACACCCAGCTATATGCAAATAAGTCTTGACCTGGCTCCTCATGGGAACAGTCCAGTCCGAAGTGCCAAGCCAGATCCGTCCTGGACTGGAAACAAGCATTGGCTTTGGGGTTTCACCCCTAATCTGCCATGCTGGTTCGAATTCAGTAAAGCAGTGGCAAAGTGAGCATGGGACCTATGTCTGTACATACCCTTCCCACTTAGAACAAAAAAAGCGAAAAGAACACATGAGGGATAGAATACTGAACAATGCAAACATTCAGCCCCAATTACAGATCTGGGGTTGATCCATCGTTTGTTTGCTCACCCTGCCACCCCAGTTTAGACCAAGCCATATGCAAATCAGTCTTGACCCTGCTCATCATGCGAACATTTCAGCCTGAACTGGCAAGCCAGGTCCTCCCTAGACTGGAAACAAGCATCCTGGAACCGGTTCTGGGGTGTCACCCCTCCTCAGCCAGGCTAGCTTAAATATAGTGGCACAGTGACTATGGGACCTATGTGGGCATCCCCTTTCCATTTAGGACAACAAAAGCAAACAGGACAGTTGATTGACATAATGCTGAACAATGCAAACATTCAGCCCTCCTTACAGATCTAGGTTTAATCCATTGTTTTTTTGCACACCACGCCACCCTAACGATGGAGGGCAATGATGGCAACACCACTATTCTGAAATCTTTTCTAGCAGTGCTACCTGATAGGACCACCGGAGCTCTTACAGCCCTGGCAGCTTGCTGTTAGCTCTGTCCTATTCTCCCAGGTGCAGGAGTCAGACACTGAGCAGCAGAATTTACTGAAGTACCTATTGACACACTTCGACAGCCTCATTGCACGTGCACTTAAAAGCTGAGCAGTGCTTATGCTCACTTTTGTAAATGCAGGGTGCAACATTTGGCCCTGGCTGCCAAATGTCATCTGAGGTCAAAGAAAACGTTATTCTCAGGCTGTTGGGTGAGTTCTGAAGACAAATCAGTCACAGTAATCACTGCATTCAGCCTGATGGAGGGAGGGCATATGTATGCAGTTAGTAAAAGAATATAGATTTACTTAGAACAGAGTACTGGACCTGGAAAAATGAATGATTGAGTCTTGTTTATTTCATTTTATGTTCAAAAAGGGCACTGGAAACTTTAAAACAACTTCTTGATTTCTCCAATGCACAATTCTTTGTTATTAATACAAGAAGGAATAATTATCCTTCTGAGACCCATGGAAACCGTCCAGAATCTCAGACAACAAGATGGTGCTTCCCAGAGCGAGATACTTGGAAAGAGAGAATTCAAGTAACTGTTTTGCACAGTATTGCAGTAGAGATGTGCAAGCCAGCAAATTAACAGGAAAGTTGACCCAAAGGTGTGTCTTGGCTCTAAGATCCCTTCTTGGCTCTAAGAACCCAGGCATGATCTGAGCAATGGGAACATTTAGCATGGAGATTATGCAACAGATTTTAAGTAAAAATAAGATAAAGCTTCTTCAAAATTCAAAAAAAATATTTTTCTTTGTCAAGTGTTTCACCTTAGTACACCAGATAATATCAATGAATTGAGAGGTGTTTACTAAAAGTGATAGTTCCCGAACATCAACTTAAATACAATCGGGGCCCTGGGGGCGGGGGGCCTGGCTTGGAAGGCGTGGTGAAAGGTGGCTGGACTTTGCTGCTTCCATCGCCATAGATTGCACACTAACGCTGTTGTTATCTGCAAGTCACCTCATGTGAGAGAAACAACAGATCCGATTGTGGTAAGATTGCAGGCACCCAAGAATTTTATTCATGCACTGAGTTAACACACTTACCAGCACTATCCTGTCCAAGTACATGATTCTCCTGAGCGGCTGCGTGTCAAAAAACATAGCGGCCTACGGTACCAGATTGCACCAGGCAATGATCACTAGACATGTCCAAGCTTTAGACTCCAAGTTAGCTCCCCTCTCTGTTGCTCTTGCTCCCATTGTAGGCCACCCAGAGTCTACCTACCAGTCACTCATTTTAACCCTTTTTGGAGTTTAACTGCTCCTTCTGAAGATTCAAGGGTCTCATTCTACTCTGCCTGACCCTAAGATGGCAGCTCACCATGAGACACCTTAAAAATCTTTGGAGCCACCAATTTCATGCTCTGCTGGGCATCTGCATAACTACTAATAGCAACATCTGAACTCCAATGGTACTTTTAGGCAAATCCACACTAATTTCTGACTCTCTGTGACTGGTCTGCGCTTGAAATCCAGTATCACTACTTGCGCACTAGTGGCTACCCTGAGCTCTACTGGCACATACAGTCAATATCAGCCACTTTTATGACTTACATTACTTCAAGCCCTCCAATCCATCTGGCTTATTAAGCTTATCTTGGGTCAAGTCTGGTTGACTTTGTGTCACTCTCTTGAACCCATGTGTTTGCTCCCCACCAGAAGTTGCTCTTTGCTTTTCAGGCCCAATATAGAAGCCAAATCAATATGTAATGTAGTACTTCTGTGAAATGCATTGTGTGCTATTTAAGGCTTAATATCGCTTCATATAGCTGCCGCTGATTACCCACTCTGCATACAGGTAAGTGCAGTATTCAATCACTACACACTCTTTCCTCATGACCACTGCGTCCACAATTCTCATCAACTGTAATAGAGCAAAGAGAGGAGAGGATTATTGCCTGTGTTCCGAGCCCTTATTCATAGTTAGACTGACATGTAAACCAAACTGCCTTTCTTTTGGCAAAACCATGGACAAAAAAGAAATTTAAAAATCCACATGAACTCCAAAGTGGCACCTCCGGTACCTGACTCGCCTCTCGAAGAGAACATAGACATAAACAACCCCATGGACATGACCTTAAAAAACTTTCTGAAGTACATGATCTGGCTAAATTCACCAAGGCCAATACAGACATGATGCAACAGGAACTATGTGCGATCAGAACTGACATTAACACCATTAATGCCAAGGTCAATGACGCATAGCCGTAAATGAGCTCTTTGGAAGATAAAGCTACTATCTCAAGCAAGAACATCCAGAAACTACAGATCTCAGCCAAAACCTAACAAAGAGATATGGCTGAACTAGAAGACAGAAATCACAGGGGAACTTGCATATTCTTGGCGTGCCAAAAGGATCAGAAGACTCATCAGACTCTTGGATAGCCTTTTTGGAGAGATGGATTTCACTAATGAGGCACTACTCTTAAAAAAAAAACATTGAACTAGAAAGGTCACATTGCATTCCATCTTTCAAACCCGACAACATGAACATCACATGACAGATTGTCTGCCATCCTCTATAATGGAGCTAATTCTAAACCATATGCGTGAAAACAACCATATACTGTGGAACAGACACAAAATCTGTATTTAACAAGACTATCCCAAGTCCACAGTGGAAGTCAGAAAAGGTTTCCTTGCCCATAGATCTAGCCTCAAGAACTTGAATATTAACTACACTACATCTTCAATGAATGGAGATCTACAAACTTTCTTGTATGAAAGGGAGGGTGTTTTATTGGATACCCATCAACCGCATTGCAATAAACAATTAGATAAGAGTGGTGATAATGCTGTTTGTCAAAAACCCAGGCCCAACCATAGACTCCCACAAAATAGATAATGAAGGAAGATGGATCCTAACAAAACTCTTGAAAATATACAAAATCCTTCCATGTCCTCAATGTTTACAGCCCAATACCAAATATCTGGAAGTCTGGGGCTCCCTGGCTACTCCTCTAATCAAAATTCATGTTGATGGATTAACTATTGTGGGCGGGGAGCTTAATCTCCCCATGGATGTTACTCTTGATAGGCAATCGAAAACCTCATTACAGCCCCCAAATCTCACAAGTCGCTTCTTAAACTATGCTCAAGATTCAATCTAAATGATTCTTGGGTGACACTAACACCCTGACACAAGGGATTCCACCTTTTTTCTCCAACCCACACAAATCATACTCCAGAATTGACTACCTCCTGATATCTAAGACGGTCTAGAACCTCTTTTACCATGCTTGATTAGCCACACACAGGTGGGTTTCATGAAAAATCAACTATCTAATGACATCACTCGCCTCCCATGCTATACTATTGAAAGAGACAATCTAACAAACTCGGATATTGTGGCTATAACCCTAGATGCAGAAAAGGTATTTTATGGGCTCTCCTGGACATTTCTACGTGATACCCTCCTAAAGTTTAACCTGGATGAAGCATGATATTTTGTTCACAACCAAGAATATCAGTCACTCAATCCCTTCATTATTGCAGGTTATAAGCTCAACCGGGACAAATCAAAAGTGAAGGATGTAAATAATCTCTGCACTAGTGACAGGGCTGTCCTGGCAACCCCAATTCATAAAATATCTGGGTCTAGAATTTGGCTCGAACCTGTTAGAAACTCTTCAACATAACAAAAAAGTGAAGTTGAAGATAATTGAAAATTTACCAGGTAGATGGAACCCTACATTTATTCCATGGTGGGGCCGCATAGAGACTATCAAAATGATGGGGACCCCGATAGTCAATTACCTTATAAGTATGCTGCCTCTAGAACTATCTGATGATTTCCGCCACGAACTTGATGAGCTATTTACCAAAATTTGAATGCCAAATAAATGGCCCAGAATTTCCACCATAAACGTCGCCTCAATACGAATCTCAAAGTAAGTTAACCTGGCCCATTTCAGGAATTACCAAACTGCTTTTTTATGATTCTTCCAATCTCTGGATTATTTTCCCTCATGGCTATCAGTTGAATAAGAAATTCTGGGAGATTTTCACCCCATAATACTTTTATTTATCAAAATCAAATCCTCCCTACCAGCCAAATACACCTTTAACAATACAAAATGGGCTCATTTGAACATGGATAGACCACCAGAGACCCTAATTGCCCATTGTAACCTGACCTCACTCTAGTATAACTCTAAAATCAAAATTCAGGGCACACCCATATTTTGACATTCATGGGCATCCAATTTTTGAAACGATTAGGCATTCAGAAGGCCCCTCTTCCCTTCAAAGAACTACAACAATATAACCTATTATATATCTACTTTAAAGACTTCCTTAAGATCAAAGCCAGTCTATATATAACTAAATACCCCAATTTGGATCCCTCTCTTTCTGCGATCATCTCCTCCTTTAATAAATTCAGCCAACAAACCTCCAAGTTTAATACCTCTTAAAATCTAAAATACACATCTGACCTCAGAATTACTGAAGAAATGGGATACACTTTCGTCCATTTCTTCAGACGAAGGGGGCCTGATTTTGAAATCAACAGTCTCAGACAAAATCACCCCCTCTTTATCCCAAAGGAAATACTGCCTCTTGCTTCGGACATTCTGGACTCCCTCTCACCTTCATAAGATGTCTCTTAGAGAGGACTCAACATGTTAGAACTGTAATGAAGCCACTTGTGATCTTCCAAATTTACTCTTTTACTGTAGTACTGTTTCTCATTTCTGTACTGAATATTCAGTTTCTATCACATCCCTATTTGGGATCCATCTGAGAATGGGACTTTCTTTCACTTATCCAAGGCTTCCTTGATCCACAGCTCAAGACACATAATGATAGTCTTCTGGTAGACATATTACTGTCTGAGGCCTCTAAATTCGTACTTACTAACTGGAAAAGCACTGCTGTCACCTCTTTCAAGTCCTGGTTGAACTTGGTCTCTTACTTAAGGGGTGCCTATAATATTACTCTCCTAAACTCCTCTTGGAGATCAGGATCCAAATCTGTTTGGAAGATACTAGACAACTACTTCACCAATACCAAACCACCATGAATCCCTTAGCGCACCATAAAATTGTCTAATAACCATTACTTCCCACAAACTCCTCTCTTGTTTGTTGCCAGACTGCTGTTTTTCGAAAGTGTCTGTGTTGCCACTTCTAAATACAAGATTGTTATGCCGACTACTGTAAACTCTTGACTCACGTTTTACACTTATGTTTTATTTCACATTCACAAATTGGTTTACCCTATGCTTTGTTTTCCCTTTGTTTCCCTTACATTGTATTAAGTATTTTTGTAAAAGAGTATAATACACTTTTCCTGCCTTTTTTCCAAACGGTGATTTGCATTGCTGTACCATGACAATTTTTCATTTTTGTCTTCTTGCACAAAATCCCAAAAAGTATTTTGAAATAAAAAAAAAAACAATCATGCCCAAAAGCCCCAATCTGACAACAATACCATTGGTGAAGTAAGATGCAAGTTAATTGTCATATCCACCCTTTATGTAGGCTACATTCTTATTTTATATAGGACCAACATTATAGTCCATTAGGTCAAATACAGGAGAATATCTTGCATAACACAAATCCTCATGTATTTTAAGTTTTTCTAATATTAAGTAATGAACAAATAGGAGGCACAATAAAATAAAACAATTGCCTAGGATCACACAAATTGATCACAGGGCCGAGACAGAATTGATCTCATGTTTTCAGGTTTCGCATTATGTAATTCAGCCACTAAATTGGTATCCCTTAATCCTTCCTGTTTGACACTAAAGTATAATGGCTTGTCATTCATTTTTGTTGCATGAGGTTGGCGTGTGGATAATGGACAGAAGTTACTAGAAAGCTCAGCTCATTTTGGGCTAGATGGTTCAAGAGGGCCTTGAGCTGAACCATAGTCTAACATCTGGGCTGGGTAGTCTGTGCCTGATATAAGCTCAGATGCTGCTGCCAGTGTGAATCCTGTTTTGTATGGGTGGATATCTCAGCTTGCACTGCTGATAACCATCTTGTACCTGTGTTGCATGTGTGGGGAACATGCACTGCTGCCTAATGCTGCACATTATGTGTGTGTATATACACAAGCTTGGACTGGTGCTACATACGCTGCCCCCTGCTCTGGGCATGCAAGGAAAGCCTGCAATGTTTACAAGCAGATAAGTAAGTGGTATATGGGGTTGAGGGAAGTGTATACTCCTGCCTAGTGGTATACCTGTTTTATATGTGGTAATCTTTCTATCCGTGTGTCAAGCTCGCACTCGTACACATCAAAGCTGTTTCTTACACTTGTACTAAATCTGAAGTGATACTTGTTTTTTGTATCTGAGGAAGGCTTAAAATGGCACTGCCTAGTGCCACACTTGTCTTCAAAGGAAGCTTACACCTGAAATACCACAGTTGTTCTGTGTCTTTGAAGAAAGCTTGCACTGGCTGCCCTTGTGGTAAAACAGTTGTTCCATATATTTGAAGCAAGCCTGCACTGGCCCTGCTTTGTCACACTTGTTTTATGTCTTTGAATGAAGTTTGCCCTGGCCCTGAAGTACCACTTTTGCTCCATGCTTTTGAAGGAAACAGGCACTGACTGGCACTGCAATGCCACACCTGTTCCATGGCTTTGAAGGAAACTTGCACTGGTCCTGCAGAACCACACGTATTGACGTGTTTTTTTATGTCTTATGTCAATGACCCCCTTTGCTCCTCCTTCCTGTGCTCAATTATTTACTTCTGTGTGGTTTTGGGCTGACCAAAAGACTGTATTATCTGTCTCACAAGCCTCACAATTTCTCAAAAATGATACATAATCTTGCTTAGGGAAAATGGCTTTTGGTAGGCCCACTTCAATTATTCATCAGAGAGAATGCCATTCACATATTGGTTCAGCGCTTCAGTGAAGCATAAATACATTAGGGTGTGGCTCCGCCCTCTTCATTATTGTTGCCAATGTTTGGCTCTGTCTAGTAGATAACCGCTGTTCTTTAAGATATCAGACAGTCTGAGTAACAGTATTTTGCCTACTCACTCTATGTTACTCTCTATCCATATGAGTCCGACCTCCAAAAATATTTCCTTTAATTCATCCCCCAGCAGCTCACCTACAAATGCAGACTACTGCTAATTGAGTAATGAGAGTACCAGCATCTGTGCAGCCATTGCCTCTGGACCACAACTTTGTTATGCAGAACACCAATCATCACTGCTGCAAAATTAAAAACCAGGCCACATCTTGAAACAGTATTCTGCATACATATGTTACTGAAGAGTTAATATCCTGAGCAAAAAGAGTTCATGGTAATCAGAAAGGTCCACAAGGTCCAGACAGATTAGGAGAGCACATAGCACAGTAAGACTCTGAGGGTAAAAACAAAAGGGAAAACATTATTTACAATAGAGAATCCACTAATGCATCAGAGAGACTCATCAAATCAGTACATTATGGGTAATATCAACCAGTAACCATACACAGGTGAAGCAGTAAGACACACAATTTACAAGGTCAAAGAAGCTCAAAAACTATTGATATACAAATTATTCTCATACTGTAGGTTCCTAAGAAATACTGTAACACATTGTCGATGTTCAAGCCCATCTCTACGGCCCGTAGTTTCATGATCCATCATGCTTTACTTTGTCTAAGTTTAAGTTCACAGTTGTATAATTCTCTGCAATTGTGTCTGGACTATATATAGAATTAGGTGAGTTTTTCAAAAAATATAACGTTTATTCTGGCTTGTACGGGTTGTTTTAATCTAATTTCCAAGATAAAGTACTCTTTCAGTTATCCTGATCACTATTCTGTTTATTTACGTAGCACATTGTGGTGTTCCTTTACCTCGGGCGGAGATCTGATGCCAATATTCCCACTTTGGATTCAGACTGCTAATACTCCCCTTCCTGGACAATGAATTTATGACAATGGTGGTCTTCTGCCCCTTGTTATTGCCCCCTATATTTCTATATTGTATTTAGATATGTTTGTGATTATGAATATGGGCTTCCTTGTTTTAATTCTAGCTTTAAAGAAGTCAGTGGTTACTTCCACTTAGGCGAAACACATGTTGGCTAGGAGCCCTTTTGTTGTTGGTTGGAGCCACTGATTATGGACTGCTGTGCTGGTGGCCTGAAGTGACTACTCATGAATAAAGCTTGAAATAAATTAAGACCAAAAGAAGACTTCTGTCAAGAAAACCGTGTGGACCTTTCTGATTACCATGAACTCTTTTTGCTCAGGATATTAACTCTTTGGTTTATTTTGTGTGTGGACAGGTGTTCACACAGCTGGTAATGGTGGGTGGTCATTACTCAATGTTCTTGAAACATTTTGACTTGCTTGTATGAACAGTGCATTCCACACCCTTTCACCCTTCTTTCTTTATTCCCATATGTTACTGCTCCAAGATTGCAGAGCAGTGTGAAGCTTTCCAGTTTCATTTTTATTCAAGCACACGCCCTCCACACTTAGTCGCCATATTTTTTCTTATGTGTTTCTTTATTTATTTTAATATAGGTTTGTACTACAAAGAAAGCGAACACCTTGCTTTTTAGAAGGCAAGTAGGACTTTTTTCACACCAAGGGTCTGATATCGAGTTTGGTGGTGGGGCAGCAGGACCGCCCTGTCGCCACACCGCCAAATCCGTGTGAGAACTGCCTGCTGTATTATGACTATTTTAGTCCCCGGTGGGCGATTCTTTTGCTTTCCCACAGTGGTGCCTATAAGATAGGCACCGCAATGGAAACGTCAAAGTAAGTTTCAGCACAGCATGGAATGGGAAGTCCATGCTGTGCTGGAACTGGGGGTGAATGCAGACAGGAGGGCACATGTTGTGCCCCCTTTGTGCATCCACATGGAGTGAGGCATAAAGGGGCCATGTAGGGCCCCCTTTCTTTTCTCACCACCATTTTTTTCATGGAGGAAAGACCTTCATGAAATCAGTGGCGGTGAGGAAAGTCGTAATATGCTTGGCAGGACCGCAGCAGTCCTGCCAATCATATCACTACCTCAAGACCCCTGAACCACCACCAGGGAATGGCGGTTTCCTGGCAGCAGTGGTGGTCTCAGGGTGGTATGGCTGTCAGGGTCATAATGTGGCAGTCGGAACACCACCACTGCTGCCCACCATGAGTCTGGTGGTCTGAGTACCACCAGACTAACAAATAGGCTCCGCCCTACTACGAGTCTTTCCCACAAAAGTCCAAAAATTAGACTCACTTAGTCTGCGCTGCTGGTCCAAGTGTGGTTAATGGGAGATTAAATAACCTTAGTGGACATTCAGGTTTCATTTTAGCTTACCTCAACAGCTTTCATTTGTGCTGGCGGCACCATGCATCAGATACTCAACCTGAGGCTCCTATGCCAATATCTGTCCAAACTCCAATCTATTGCAGGGATTCTGCTCATGCACAGAACTATGTGCAGGAAACCAGGACCTCGGTGTATTGTGGTGTACCAAAAACCCACCTCAATGCCCAGAACCCCAATCCGACTAGCATCAGTGTCTCATTCGTTCTCCTTGCTACAGCGAAGCTACCAATGATTAGACAACCCAGAACAAGCGACTTAGTGAACTCTCAGGAATAGTGGGAATCAAGAACACTCCTTCATTTTAACTCTCATACAAAGTCCACAACGTGAGTAATCAGAGACATGGTATAGTTTAAAATGTTTATTTTAACTACGTGCTCTAAGATGCAGTACTTTCGCCAATACTAATAAAAAGATGCATAATAATAATACAATCAGCATTGTTACAATTCCATAAAACACAAAGGGAGAAATAATATTATAATGATAATGGAACCAGGACAATAGTGCCGTGTGTACCACCGTCCCCTTGCTAGGAGCTAGCTTTTATAATAATAGAAGATCTCTAGGTTAAAACGGGGAACCCCATACCTCCAAGATCAGATGAAGTGAATTACATCCCAGGACAAGCACAGCTCTCTGTAGATGGAAAGGTTTTTTCCAAGTGCTCCCTTCATGCATGCAATGCAATATTAAAAGCACCCGAGTCTCAGTTATTTGCAGCTGCGTTCGTGTTATGTCTAAGTGCATGGGACTGATCAACCTGAATTAACAGCATATATTGTTATTCGACCTTGAACACTCTGTGAAGACTGAGGTCGCGATGTAAGCCTAGACTTGTGGAAAATAGACCGTTCTCATGTGAAGAAATGCAAGCAGTTTTATTTACGAGAACAGGGGCATGAAGTGTTGTGTGCAAAAGCGACAAAATGGTGTCTGAGCATATAGTTCTCTTATGCTAACATAGCAATGTCTGCAAGCAATATTGTATCTTCACTACTACACCCTTCCCTGATCGGGCCAACAAACAAAGGGACTCAAAATAGGAACGCAGAGTTCAAGTTTGAGTGAGCAAGAAATAAGTTCATCCTTGTCATATGGGTCAATTTGAAAGGGGAAATAAAATCGAAAAGAAAGAAAAAAAGAGAAGGATAGGAAAAAAACAAAAATTAGGGGCTTCAGCCAGCCAAAAAAAAAAAAAAAGTAAACGTACTCGACTGATGATGGAAGGCAGTCAAGTTAATCCATCAGCGTGTATGCACAATATGTTGCAACAGCCTCCAAGAGGAAGTCATTTTTATTGTCAAAAAAGAGACTTGCCATCCAATCGAGCAAAGAAAAGGAACATACATGTTCTTCGATTATAGGAGACTCTAGCACCATCAGAGGGCAACTTGCGTGTTCTTCAAGATAACTTAGTTCCAGGAAGCCATGTGCAGCCGCAGAGATATCCCACTGAGTCAAAACTCTGTGCGCAGCCGCGCAGGCCATAATCCGAACACCCGAACATTCCAACTCATGGGCCACCAGGGGACTCATTAGTAGATCGTAATCCGGGGCAGGAGACACCGTATTGGAGAGGCAGAGATCTAATGCCCATTCAAAAGGCATGCCAAGCAATGAAGACAGGTTGCACGCAAGTGAAGTATGAGACTCGGAAAGATAATCCATATGCCACACTCAGAGTGGCCAGGGGTAGAGTTCCATAGTATTCAAGCATACGGCTACGAAGCTGTATCAGACACGATCGGCTGTTTTGTGACACAGACAGTGCAGCCATTGCGGAGCAAGCAAATCAACAGCAACACACTGGCAGCCAAGGCGAGAATTAGTGGGAAGCCACCGAAGATGCTGGAAAAAATAGAATGAAAAAATGCCGGTATCACACCAAATATAGTTTGGAATGAGGTCACGAGGCCGGAGCCCACAAGTAAAAAAAAAATGGGCCAAGCCTGTCGTAGTAGAGGCATTGAAAATAGTGTGAATCAAGGCACCAAAATGAAGTGGGAGATTTGTATTTAAAAGCGCCTGCACGTCTGTACGGGTGTTGGCCACGTGAAGGGCAAATGTTTCACGGGACGAAGTAAGAGCTACTTCTTTTTGGGACAATAGGGCTCTTATTCTGCTCAACGTGTTGAACTCTGCTTTTTAGGTTGGAATGGAAGGCCAAATCGAGATGTCGAGCCTCCCATGTGGGGGTGGGAAAAGCACATTTTTACAGCAAATTACACGTTGTGAGACAGTCACAATGTAAGGGAGGCCAGCCAACATGCCGCAGCACGCTTCATTATTTAAAAGTAAATAACTACTGTTAGCAAGCAGTGTGAAAGTTGGTGTAATAGCTGGCACTGGATTTCCTTTAAAATGCAAGCTAAATTCGGTGCCTGTAAATTACAAGAGCCGTGCAATTGTATATTCTTACACACAAGTGAGTGATCAGGTGTGGAAGTGCACTCTTCCCCTGTTAAGTAAACCTCTTTGTCATCTCTCAGACATCTGTATGTGAATGGCAAAGACCATACTTCATGGCAAAAAGCACTACCCAGGGGTTCATACCTTCCTAGTACATAATGTCTCATACACAAACGAAATTTAAACAAGGAAAATGGCAGAGTTATTACCCCGTGGATAAGCCATACTGCAGAATTGGTTTCCGCTACTGAAAATGGTAATGGTTCTAATTTCTCAATGTGTAAAAGAGAGTATGTTACATCCTTCATGGACATAAACTGTTGTCTTTCTGTCAAATTGAAAGGCAAAACTAAAGATGAAGTGTTCATGTAGTCCCATGGAACTTTCCCAGATTTCAATGTTTGTAAAGTCCAAGCAAACTGCATTATGGAACGCAATTTATTTTGACCATGGTACAATACAGATACTTCATCATGTACAAAATCCACAACATATGAAACAATATTATCTAATGTATAAATTGTGGAGGAGAGAGTGTTAATGCTATTATCAATGACGGCAAGCACTTTTTCTAAATTAGCTTGGTCTATTGCCCTTAGACGCAAAGCGGCTTCTATTTGCGACAGTTTCACAACTTCATTTTAAATAGCATATAGATATCTTTTGGATATGCCACCTGCAGGGCCTTTAACAAAATCTGTCAAATCAATATCGTCAGTTAGTAAGGACAAATAATGTTTAACTGAAGTCAGGGTGAAGTGTTTCAGACAATTTTGACATAATTTTCCTACTGAATAGATAGTAACCGAATGGGAGTTTTCAAAACGGGAGACTCGTCTAACTTGTGTGTAGCCAGGGGCCTTTCCTAGAAAACGGTGTTGGCATTAATCAGAACCTGTTTGCCACACCAACCAACCCTGGGTATCCAGGCTAGAAATATTAAATGAGGTGTATGCAATTAATGACTGCAAATCATCAAGGGACATATCTGTGTGATTGTCCCATGTACGATAAGCACACAGATTAGGAACTTTAGGGGCATTCATTTGTTTTGAAGTTGCCAATCCAAAACAAGTTGTTTGAAAAATAGAACTGTTCAGAAACAACATATGGTTCGGGATAAGGCACGCACGATGTAAAGCTTCTGTGCCTTGTACCTGCCAGGGTCTAGAGCCCCAAACAGATTTAAGATCAACAGTATCTTTCCATAGCTCATAGCCACCCATACCTAACTGAGCAATGAAGGAATTTAAATACAGCAACTTAGTGTGGGTGAGCCTAACTTTAGAATTGGACTTAGAATTCATTTTAAAATAAAAGGAATTAGGAGGGGGGTGGAGCTTGCTGGCGTAGATGGCGGACGTGTGAGCGCGGCGCTCCCTGCCTCGTTCCTCACAAAATCCGTCTAATTATCCTCTGCTGCTGAGCTACACGGCGCTAAGACGGTGGGAACCCCTATGGGTGCTGGCGACCGAAGAAACTGAGCCCGGCTGCCCCCGGAGAAGACGACAGGAGCGCGCGAGGGTGGTGGAGATCGGCGCGCGGAGATGGGCCACAGTCCTCGGCCTGTAGTCAGCGGAAGCCCGCGCTGCGTGCTTCGGCGTGCGGCAGAGCTGTGGGGCGTGGTCCCGGTCTCTCGGAGACCCTTGCGGAGGGACGGCTGCGGGGACCGGCGGAAGCGGAGACGACATCGCGGAGCCCCCTCTCGCACTGGAGAGTACTCGGGGCCCTCTGCCCCTGGCCTCGTAGTGATCGGCGCTGGCGGAGCCATCCGCACCGGACTGGGAGCCCGGGAGACATCGGCGACGGGCGGCCCTTGTGGCGCGGACAACATCGAGCGGCGTGGCTTCCTGGGGGTGACCTGGTGTGCGGTGCCTGGACTCAGGAGGGACAGGGCGGCTTCCGTCGGTGAATCCCCCAGGTGACTGAACCAATCGGGCCTGGGAGACTGGGTGTGCGGAACCAGGCCACGTGCTGGGTGAGGAGTCTCCAGCTTGTTTGCCCCCTGGGGCGCGACACCCTGGCGTTAGTGGCGGAGCCGGGGAGCCCAGAACAGCGGAGTGGTGACTCTGGTGACCGCCTGGAGTGACGCGCGGCGAGACCGCGCTCCAGCGTGGGATCTCCTTGGCGGCGTGTGCCTGGCCGCGGGAGGGCCTTGAGCAGTTGGCCTCGACGAGGGTCTGGTGGACCTCCCCGGGTGTCTCCTTGCGTACCAGCTCCAATTGACGATCCCAGATTCTGCAGTGTTGCCCTGACTGAGGACTACAGGCCTGGTAGAGTGGAGGCTAAGAGGCGTAGCCATGGTGAAGGGCGATAAAACGCAGCCCAAACTCTCGTTTGACCCGCGCAAGCCGAAGGGGGCCACAAGCGCTGGCGCGGGGCAGGAGGCACCTACAGCCGGGGCAGGTGCGGAGACCTCGGCGGGCACGGACATCAGGGAGATGCTGGTGGTGATGGAGAAGGGCCTGCAGGGTAGTCTGACTGCTATTGACGCAAAACTGGATGCGCTCACATATCGCATGGACCGTACGTCGGAGCGCGTTGACAAGAACGCGGAGAGGTTGGACACGGCCGAAAGCAGAATCATGAAGGTGGAAGAGGCCCAAACAGAGTGGGACGCGGACCGCAAACAGCTCAGCAAGCTGCTACAGGTCATCCAGGACAAGTCCGAGGACTTGGAGGCCAGGTCCAGATGGTCGAACATTCGCATAACAGGAGTGGCGGAGTCGACCCCGACCGGTAAGATGGAGCTTTTCGTCGAAAAACTTTTGCGGACATTGCTGGGCGACGATGTGTTCTCGCCCATGTTTGTGGTCGAGCGGGCTCACAGATCGTTGGGCCAGCGCCCCTGGCCAGGTGCGCCAGCACGGCCGATCATCGCGAAGCTCCTGAATTACAGGGACAGGGATGTGGCTCTCCGGGTGGCCAGGGAAAAAGGCAAGCTGCGCTACGAGGGCATGGACATCTCGATTTCCCTGACTTCACGGCGAAAGTGCAAGAGGAGAGACGACAGTTTGCACCATATAAGCAACAGCTGCGGGACCTTGGCCTGGACTATGCCATGCTCTATCCGGCTCGGCTCCGGATCAACAGGCAGGGACATTCTCACTTCTTCACGGACCCGAGAGAACTGCAGAAATCCCTGAAGGTATGGTCTAGGGAGCGGCAGAATGGCCCCAGAGGCCAAGGGGACGCTTTGGAGGGAGCCTCGGGCCTGGAAGGGCAGGACTAGGTGCGGATGGAGGGCCTGACGCGGTTCGCAAATGGCCTGCTTGGCCACACATGTCGCTTGTGGGTGGTATGATGTCCAGAGATGCCTGTGTCCGGCTCTCTACTTGCCGTTTGAAGAACAGATACTTAAGTTCTGCGGGGCACCCCTCCTGATGACTATTTTGTTATTGCCTCCAGAATGATGATGTTTTCATAAATTGCACAGGTCACTGATTTATTGGGGACTAGACGCTGGGAGGTGGCAGGCTGCCGGCTGTCCCTCATGTTGGGCGTGGAATGGATGGAGTCCTACTCGGGCCTGAGCGGGTGGGGTGACTACTAAGATCTGTCGTTGGGTAAAAGCTGTGGGGGGTCCACTGACATCTGGGAGAGTGATTGGGAAGTAGCTCACCAAGCAGCTGGGTTTCCTGAGGGCGGGGCGGCGGGGGAGCGCTTAGGGCTGACCTGTTGCCTGATTGCGACTTTCGAAACGCCTGGCGACCTTGGCCCCAGCGCAGTTGTCTAGTAGGATGAGGAGGGGTGTGATTGGTGGGATGTTTGCGAGGAGTGCTTGTTTTGGGGGAGGGGGAGGGCGTTTTTGGGAACTGTCTGGCCAGGTTGGGGGAGGTCCGCTGTGGGTGGGTGGGTGGGTTGGAGTTGGGGTTTGGGGGATTGCGCGCGCTGTGCTATGGCAGGCGGACTGTTTCTTGGCGTTGTTTTTGGATGGGTGTGCCTTGCGGTTATTGATGAGGGACGCGTCTCACTGGATCGATTGGGATGTGCTTGCTGATGCGCGGCGTACCTGCAATGGGAGACCCTAGTGATTTGACTGGCGACAAAGACAATGCTTCCCTAAGGGTGCTGACATGGAATGTTCGGGGATTGAATGACTTCCGCAAATTGAGGAAAGTGCTGAGTTACTTGAATAGACATCATATCGATCTGGCGCTCTTGCAGGAGACGCACCTCCCACTAGCGAGTCATATACTGAATGCGAGGGGCTTGGCGGGCACCTGCGTGGCGGCTGGCTTTACCTCGCACTCCAGAGGGGTGATTACCTGGGTGAATCCCCGTTCCAGGTTGGTGTTGACAGTGCTGGAGGCGGACTCGGACGGGCGATATCTGATTGCCAGATGTGCTGGGAAAGGTCATGACCTCATAGTAGTCAACGTGTACGGCCCCAACTACGACAACCCCGAGTTCTATGCAGCGTTGGCCGTCAGCTGTCGCCGCTACGCGGGTGCCCGTATGGTGTGGGGGGGGTGACTTTAACTTTACGTTTGACCCAGCTTTGGATCGCTCCTCCGGCCCGACGCGTCGCCCGGCGGCAGCGGCATCACTCATGCAGGCGGAGCTCACCAGACTAGACTTGGTGGACGTCTGGAGGCAAGGGCACCCGGGTAGAGGGGGGTATACGCACTACTCTGCTTACCACAATGTCCACACCAGAATAGATTATTGGCTAGCGTCGCAGTCGATATTTGCGTTGGTTAAGAGTTGCGAGGTTCTCCCGCGTACTCTTTCAGATCACTCCCCGCTGCTCCTCGTATTGGACACCCCGGTTAAACGTATCCCTCCATTCACTTGGAGGTTTCCGCCGTATTCGCTACTAGATGAGGTTTTCCGGGGTGAACTGGCGGAGGACATAGAGACCTTCTTCGCCACCAATTTGGGCTCGGTTCAAAGTTTCCACATGATCTGGGACTCGTTCAAAGCATACATCAGAGGCATGGCCATGGCCAAGCATTCTGGTGTTCTCAGATCTATACGGGGGAGCCTTAAGGCAATAGAGGCCCAGCTGGTGCAGCTGGAGGAGAGACGACAGTCGTGTGTCGATACAGAGGTGGAGGCCCAGATTCAAGCGCTAATCTCGGAATACCATAAGGAGGCGGACAGGGAGGTAAGGCATATGGGCAAATACGCCACGTCCCGCGCATACGGGGAGAGCGAGCGCCCGGGAGCACTGTTAGCTAGAATACTGAGAAACAGCAGGAAACCCCTGGTCATCGACGAGTTGATTATAGGGGATGGTACGGTGGTCTCCGAGGCGGGGGCGATTAATGCCGAGTTTAAGAACTACTACGCGGGGCTATACGCAGCCAGGTCTACCCAGATGGAGGAGGAAATAGAGGATTACCTCAGTTACATCAAAATGCCCTTCTTGTCCGACTCCCAGAGGGAATTCCTGTCGCTCCCCATTCAGCAGGACGAGATCTTGGAGGCACTAGAGGGAATGCGGGCGGGCAGCGCCCCCGGGGCTGATGGGCTGACTGTGGCCTTCTATAAGGCCTTCAAAGATAAGCTCCTCCCTCATCTGATCACCTTGTTTGATACCATATGTCAGGAGGGCTACATGCCGGACACTATGCGTGAGGCACTGCTAGTTACCATCCTGAAGCCAGGGAGGCCCCCTAACGAGCGCGGGTCGTACCGGCCGCTCTCGCTTCTAAATGTGGATGTGAAAATATATGCCAAGGTGCTAGCCATGCGCTTGCCATTGCTGGTGCCGGAGCTGGTGGCGCCTGAGCAGGCTGGATTTATACCGGCCAGGAACCTTACGTATAACATCCGCACAGTCCTGGGGACAATGCAACATGTGCGTCCGGACACCAAGGCCTTGGCCATTTTCCTTGATATGGAAAAAGCCTTCGACTCGGTGGAGTGGCCCTTTATGGTCCGAGTGCTGCGCAAAATAGGCTTGGGTGAGCCCTTTCTGCAGATGCTTGGAGCACTATACTACCAGCCTACAGCCAGGCTCCGCATGGGCGATCAGGTAACAGAGGCCTTTGGGATCGACAGAGGGACAAGGCAAGGCTGCCCCCTCTCCCCGCTCCTTTATGCCCTGGTGGCGGAACCATTGGCTTGCGCGATCAGGGAATATCACCAATACGAGGGCATTAATTTCCCTACATACCAAATAGGTATCTCTGCCTACGCAGATGATACGCTGCTTTATGTCCGCGACCCGGAGGAGAGCCTTTCGTCAGTCTTGTGCGAGGTGGTTAGGTTCGGAGAGTTGTCTGGCCTTCGAGTGAATTGGAGCAAGTCGCTGGCGTTCCCGCTGACGCCGGTAACGACCCAATTCCCGATGGAATTCCCACTGCAATGGACTACAGACTGGGTCAGATACTTAGGGATACAGTTACACAAAGACCCTGAGGTGCTTCTCAGAGAAAACTATGGCGTAGCCTACGCTAAATTGGTAGACGATGTCGAGTCGTGGAATCGACTACCGTTGCCGCTGCTGGGCAGAATAGCCATCATGAAGATGGTCATCTTACCGAGATTTCTGTTCCTCTTTACCAACATACCCATAGTACTGTCTAAGGCCTTTTTTAAGCAGCTGACTCACACCCTGATCACATTGGCGTGGGGGGGCAAACAGCCTAGAGTACAGTGGAAGGTGTTAACCCTTCCGTATGACATGGGGGGGCTGGGTGCTCCGGACATGGAAAGATATTACAGGGTCGCGCAGGCGGCTCACCTCCACACGTGGATACATGCCAGCGCGGATGTCCCTCATGTTATTCTGGAATGTCTGTTTGCGGACCCGCTCCCATTGCCTGCGATCGTCTTCCAGCCTGCGGGCCACTCGGTCGGGAGCCTGGACTCCCTCACGGCCACGACGCATGCGTGGCAGGAGTTGAGGAGGGCGCATGGCTGTACATTGCTGTACTCACCTCTGCTACCGGTGGAATGGGCAACTTGGCTCCCGCCGCTGCGGGAGAGGGGAGTGATTCAGGCGTTGAAGGCGTTGGGCATCGTGCGGATGGAAGATTTATTTTTGGATGGGGTTGCCAGAACTTGGGACCAGCTTGAGCTGGCTCAGTCCACCCCCACGCTCCTGCAGCGTTTTCAGTTCCACAGGGTCCGTCGGGCTCTTGCGGCTGCGCTGAGCCCGGGCATGGTGGAGCCCCTGGTGGTTCCAGAACTTACCTATGTAATCAAAACGGTAGCCCCACCAAAATTGATTTCGAATCTTAAAAGAATAGGAGACAGGCACTTGGCGCGTCAGTATGATGTGGCGCGGCTAGCCTGGCAAGAGGACCTACAACTGGAACTTACGGACGAGATGTGGAGATATTGTTGTGCTAGCACCAAGAAGATTTCGCTCAACGGCCGGCACAGGTTGGTGCATTTTAAGTTCCTACAGAGGGTGTACTATACCCCGGAACGGCTGCATAGGTATGGGCTCAGGCCGTCAGCGGAGTGTGAGCATTGCCACTATCCTGTGGCCGACTTTATGCATATGGCCTGGCTCTGCCCGGGAATGGCGAAGTTCTGGACGGAGGTCTTTGCAGAGTTGAGCCGGATCTTGGGCACTGAGGTTCCCCCCGACCCCGCTCTGGCATTGCTGGGGTACTCAAGGCCTCTTCCGGTGGCTCAGCGACGCCTGGTCAACATGGCATTGCTTATTGCTAGACGAGCTGTCGCACTTTGTTGGATGAGAGGGCCCCTCCCCACCATGAAACGGTGGGCTAGGGACATGCTGTCCTGCAGCACACAGGCTGAGATTTACAGTGAATTGCTGCCGCTGAGGAGTCGCCCTAAGAATTTCTGGGAATTATACAAAACGTACCTCACCTCTGCAGCTCCGGGCCCAACTGACGAAGGGGACTCGCGGGGGGAGATCATAGATAAGCGTGCTCCTGTGGAGCGCGCAGCTGCCCCTGACACGCTCCCAGGGTGAAGGTGTGGTTGTGTGGTGCTGTATGGTGAATTGGAGGGGTCGATTGTCCAGGGAGCGGGCGGGGGGGGCCTTCGGTATGCCCCGGGAGATCCGGGGAGGGGGAGCCCTAGGAGAGTATTGGTGCGGGGCAGTGAGGCGGACGGTCTGCTAGTGGTGGTGTGCTGCGCCTGGCTGGCTTGGGCTGCAGTGGTAGCTGACACACCTAGACAAGGTCGCCTGACCAGATAAGAAGATGGGCGCGCGAGGGGGGGAGGGAGAGCGGGGAGTTGGGGTTTTGGTTGGAGTTATTGAGTGTGTGGTTGATTTCGCGGATACCGGCCGACGGCCTACGACGGCCGGAGTCATATGCAGACTAAGGCATGGGCCAGAAGTAGCGCAGCGGCGGTACGCTGTCAGGCGCGAGATCGCTCATTTGTCATGGGTTGGGTGTTCACGACGCCGCCGGTCCTCCGGGATGTCGGCTGAATGGCTGTGTTATTGCTCTAAAGGGGACCCGCCCGCTTGGATGCCCGCGGCCTTTGTATATTGTACGGCGAGCAACTGCCTTATGTACCTCCTATATTGTCAATAAAGGTTTTTGAAACAAAAAAAAAAAAAAAAGGAATTAGGATTGGATAGATTAAAATCTGTGAAGTATGTACATTTTTTCAAAGAGCATTGTGCCTCGAAATCCCCCCTTACGCTGCCCCACTGGCCCACTGCTGTTACCTGCATGGACCGCGGCTGCCTCGGAGGCCTTAATAATGTGAAACCCCCTTAGTCTGTCCTTTGGAGCCCACTTGTCAATAAGTTGAACACACAGCCACTTGCATAATATTGTGCTCAGGTGCATGATGAGCTTGGGTGGGAGGCAATGTTTATCTGGCAGCACTGCTAAGTATTGCTGAGGTTTCATAAATTCCTTTTGCTTCTATCCTGTTCATGGCTACCAACAGGCCCAGTATCATAGGAGTCAACTTCAGACATTGGAAGCTTTTATCCAGCTGCACTTTGTTGTGAATTGGTAGGCTACACATATAGGAGTACACTGCAAATTAGAGGGAGGATCTTCTATAAGTTGTTGAGAGTACTTCACATTGTCTTTACTGAGTGAAGGACATTACTGACCAGAGTTAACACGGCACAAACACTGATACACACTCTGCCTGCTGTGTTCTCGCAAAGATATGTTATTGAAGAATCACAACTAGCTCCATATCAGAGCGCAGGCATTATTATCATTCTTTGTCTATGTTGCTCAGATGTCTGGCTTACCTGAAATTAGTTCTTGTTACGGATTATTTTACCAATAAATAACTAGAGATGCTGCTTAGCTCTTACTGTTAGCAGGTATGTCTTTTAAGTACAGGCACTGTCTGCCAAGTGGTCAATCTATAATCCTAAAGTACAGTGGGACAGCAACACTCATTCTTGGATTATCTACCAACTGCTCAAAGTGCTATAAGAAGAAATTGAAAACGTCAGGCAATCCAACTCACATTGACATTTTGAATAAAAAAGGGTCCTAGGTTTATCCTCACACAAACCCATGGAATTGCTGTCTTCAAAGTGAAGCACAGGTGAAAAGGACTGGGTGCCAGCCTATTACTTTGCTCATTAGAAGCCATCTTGCCCCATCTCCCTCCCAATCACTTGTTTTTGTCAGTTGCATGGTAATTTCTCCTTTGACTGTTCATCGTACTTTATGGCTACCGGCAAGTCAACAGCTCTTCCCGAAACCTATAAGGCTGTGACTGCTCCCAAATGTTGTAATTTAAAATGTATGTTTCTAATTAATGTATACTGGTAATTCATTTTCCAAGCTTGTCTCAGAACGAGTACTATGTATATCGTAGGCAAGCTTGACCTTGTAGAAATATTCAAATGTATTTTTTTTTATTTCAGAGTATTTTATTAAGACATTTTCATCACATACAATTGACATCGCTTTATATTTTGGAAAATAAGGATTTCTGTTTCCTCGCAATTGTAAGCCAGAGAGTGGAATCTAGCCCGATGCACTTGATTTATGCTTAGAATAACACTGTTTAAAAATATCTTGTTCTATCTAAAATAACATTTGATCCCAAAATTCTAATTTATGGTGTATATTCTTGAATGTGTAATGGTAATCATTTTTATATACTTTTCTTGGTCTTTGAACTGCATATGTATCTGCTGAATAAAAAAATATTTTTTTTAAAAAGGCTGTGACTGTTGTTTTTTACTCGTGGCCATCGTATCCAAACTAAAATACTTTAATTATGGCACAGCCCACCTTCACACTACCCCTCACCTTCCACATTGCTTCCGGAGCTTCCCTTTATATTCGTGCCTCCCTGTAGTAGCTGTGTGTCGATGATTCCCTTCAGAACCACAATAGAGGGTCTGAAATCTGTCCAAATATTCAAGGGCGGAATATTACACTATTCTTACTCAGGTCGGTTTTTTCGGATGTCATTGTTTCAATGTGTATGCAGTTCCTCAGAATAGAAGGAGAGTGAAAATGTAAGAAAGGGACCGTGTGAAAGAGGAAAGGGGATTCCTCTAGTCAGAACTAGGGTCCTCACACACCAAGCAAGCTAGGTGTCATGCTTCATCATATGGACCTGCTCCTCGTCGGGTCGGCGCTGCAATACCCGACGGGCACCCTTAAAGGGGCGCTTTAGCGGAGATCTTCTGTTCCTGGCCGTATGGTGTAGTGCGTGTAAGGGGTCTAGTGGTGTAGATGTGAATGCGTGTAGGTGATTAAAACAAGTTGGATAATCCACAAATAGAACTTTATTGGGAATGGCTATCCACTTGATTAAAAACAAAACAAATGCAGAATGGCAGCTAGCTGATGTGAGGGTTCAGCTTAGCTATGCTCTTCTGTGATGGTCAACATGTTTCATGCCTTGCGGTCCTAGTGATCCATGGCAATTCTTCAGGACGTATTAAACTGTCAACTATCTACACACTGTGGAAAGTACAATAGTTACCTGCCACATGTATTATGGAAAACGATCTTGCCATATGTCAAAGGGGACCTATTAGGGTGTGTATCCCTGCTTCTGTCCGTATTCGTTGCGCCTCCGGGACACCAAGATTCTGGTGTCGTTTTAGGTGCTGCCGGGATGGACCATGAACCTACCCAGGCGCCTCTCTTCCCGGTTCGAGAGGCGCCTGGGTAGGTTCACGGTCCATCCCGGCAGCACCTAAAACGACACCAGGATCTTGGTGTCCCGGAGGCGCAACGAATACGGACAGAAGCAGGAACACACACCCTAATAGGTCCCCTTTGACATATGGCAAGATCGTTTTCCATAATACATGTGGCTGGTAACTATTGTACTTTCCACAGTGTGTAGATAGTTGACAGTTTAATAGGTCCTGAAGAATTGCCAAGGATCACTAGGACCGCAAGGCATGAAACATGTTGACCATCACAGAAGAGCATAGCTAAGCTGAACCCTCACGTCAGCTAGCTGCCATTCTGCTTTTGTTTTGTTTTTAATCAAGTGGATAGCCATTGCCAATAAAGTTCTATTTTTGGATTATCCAACTTGTTTTAATCACCTACACGCATTCACATCTACACCACTAGACCCCTCACACGCACTACACCATACGGCCAGGAACAGAAGATCTCCGCTAAAGAGACCCTTTAAGGGTGCCCGTCGGGTATTGCAGCGCCGACCCGACGAGGAGCAGGTCCATATGATGAAGCATGACACCTAGCTTGCTTGGTGTGTGAGGACCCTAGTTCTGACTAGAGGAATCCACTTTCCTCTTTCACACAGTCCCTTCCTTACATTTTCACTCTCCCTCTATTCTGAGGAACTGCATATTCTTTATTCTCTTAACGGTTATTCGGGCCCGTATGCTGTACCTCCTCTTAAAAGCCCATTAGTCCCCCCTGTTTGAGAATATTGTTTCAATGTGAGCAGCAGGGACTATAACACTAGCCTAAGAATTTGTGCTGATGCTGGTGTCACTGCCCATGTAATTAAAAAGTGCCTTTTTCTGCACTATTCCGTATGTAGTTTCCTCTCCTGTGTGTACTTCTAAGTAACTTGATGCATCGGCATTTAATGAACTGCTTAACATGTTTATGCAGTTCACAATCCTACCTGTTTTTGATCTCCTAATCTTCTAGCCTTCACAAGTATTTAATTTCACGATGCAAAACCAGAAACTAACTCTTGCATGTTTTTTGTATTTTTTTTAAATTACGCTCGGCCCAGATTTGAGCCTTCCATAGGGCTTAATTTCAAAGAGCCCATTAGGCCCGGGTTCTGATTGGCTCCCTTGTCAGCGACCTACAGCGTGGAGGCAATCTTAATTAAAGAAAGCTTGATTGAAGGACTTTTTGACTACATTTATTCTCTTTCAAGCCTTGAAGGGTTTCATTCACGAAGCGCCACCTGATCCGCTCTCATTAGTTTCATGTGTCAGCAGCAGAAAGACATTTTCATTACTCTGCCGACAAAGCCATTTCACTGGGTAATTCACTTTTGTTTTTTTGTGCCTTTTTTTCTGATATTTCATGTTCACATAAGCACCTGCCTTGACTCTGTGTCCCTTCAGCATTTGTATTTTGTGGTCCTGAGTGCTGGATAAAGTGGGAGATATTAAAAACATTTCAGACAATTTAGATTTAAACCAATTGATCCTTAATACAATTTTACAGAAACCAGTTGAAAACGAAAAAGAAAGATGGAAAAGTTAATGTTAACAATAAGGAAAACTCAGAGTCAAATCAGGCGATTATGCCACTGGAAAAGTAAAATCAGAGTTATGGAAGAAACAAGTGGGGCGGCATGCTTTATGAGGTGTTTATCGGTCCAAGATCCTTCATTAAGAAGTGGCAGGCTGAAGAATCAGAATGGGGGAAATGGCATCAAAGGGGGATAAGTGTTGAGGGGCTTATTTATAAGCCTCTGCTGTTGCGTCACATTTTATGACGCACCGGCGGTGTAACATGTGCCATGTTGCCCTTTATGTGCAAAGTGACGCATTTAAGCAGATGCCTCACTTTGTAAACCCCTGGGCCACATTATACCTGCGTCAGGTATAATGTATGCGGGGTGGGCGTTCACCCTCAAAAAGCCTCGTAGAAGTGGCGCATTGAAATCCATGAGATTTCATGCGCCACTTCTAGGACGCCATTGCGTCAATATCTTATGTTTGCCTCACAATAGGCGTAAGACTGACACAGGCCGTTTCACATGGGGCTTTCCTCATGTGACAGGACACATTGCTGGAGTTGCGTTCTCACACACACCCCAGCAATGCATCAATTTTGCACTGACAGATACGTCAGTAATACTGACATATCTATCATTACTTGCGACATGATGCGTCATACAGTAAATATGACGCATCCATCATGTCTCAAGGAGGGTGCAGTGAAAACTGTTGCATCGCTATTTTCACCCAGCGATGCAACAGTTTTCATAAATGAGGCCCTTACAAATTATTTTTTTTAACTATGAGAAATGACTTATTAGCAATCTCCATTACTCCGAATCTTAATCTTTCCCGTCCTAGTCCTTATTAACTGAGTGAGCCCTCTCCTTAGACTGGTCTTTATAACTGCCCCCTACCATGAACAATGACATACATAAAATCAATGTATTTATTGTTATGTCAAATGAATGAACTGAGGATAATACAGCTTGTCTTAACACAGATGAGGGGTGATTACACACCAGTAATTTACAGTTTTAAATACATATATATGGAGTGGCCAAGTGGCTGTCTGTAGACATCGTTTAATTATGGTCAGTTTTCTGTGGGTGGTATTTATAGAGGGCATTTTTGCTGTCGAATCATGGTCCTAAAGTAATTGCAACACTAGCACACCCTGAAACTTAGAATAAAAAAATTCTTCCTGAGTTTCCTAAACAGTAGAAGATTGGGTTACGACCTGAAATGATTGGGGGCGTAGAGTTCAAACTTCTTGGGGAAAAAAACAGAGATCCTTAGTAATTTGCTTTATGAATAATCCTGCTTTCGAAGGGTAGCAGGGAAGCTGTTTCAGTATTGGTGATAGGCGAAGATATTTATGTGCATGGGAAATTAATCATACTGCCGCATTCGGATCAATCTGAAGTCGATCCAAACAAATTCCATTGCCATAGTCCACCCTGGCCTGGCCTGGACTGGACTACAACATTCACCATTCAAATATGATGCCTGGAATCAATGAATAGCAGTAAAGAATTAAGGGCCAGATGTATAAAGCATTTTGCCAGTCGCAAGCAGCCCGATTTGCAGAACCGGTTGTTTGCAGCCAGAAAAATGTTTTTTCTAATGTACAAAATGCAAAATGTGATTCGGTAACTTGTTAAAGAATCGCGATTTGTATTTGCGATTCGGTATTTGGAAGGGGCATGATTTGGGTATCCCTTCCAAATTCCAAATTGGTATGGGATGTATTGCTGTTTTGGGACCAAATTCTGATCGCAAAACAGTAATATTTTACCACCATTATGAAAGTGGTGGTGACCTATTTACAAATAGGAAGAGGTCCGCTTGGTACCTCTTCTCCTTTTAGAATGCTGAAAAAAAAAAATTAAGAACAGGCTGTGGTCGCACAGAGCACTGCCTACTATTAAAAAATGAAACTTCACATTTCTTTTTTTCTTTCTAAACACATCCCGTATTTCTTTAAGGAAAACGGGCTGCATTTAAAAAACAATTAATTGCTTTGTTTGAAAACAATCCCAGACATGGTGGTCTGCTGACCTCAGCAGGCCACCATCCCTGGAATGGCTGCAATTCCTAATGGGCCACAAATTGTGACCTACTTAATTAATATTCATGACGTAGGACGATTTGTGAGCCACTAGAAAATTGCTAATTAGAAGTTGTATGTTTTCTGACATACAGAACTGCGATTTACGAATTGAGAATCGGCAAGAGTCAAAAATTGGAAATCACAATTTCTACTTTTTGTACCTCTGGGCTTAAGTGTTCAAAGTTTGAAAAAATAGGATCAAGGAACCTTGTTGACCGAATTTCTTCACTATAGATTGGTGTCAATATATATGCCCAAATTACAAACAGATACTACAGAAGGCATTTTAGGGCCCACTATATGGGGCAAGGTTTGAGAGTCAGTAAGATCATTGGCAGGAGAGAGCAAAAGATCCGTTTTGACATGATTCAGTTTCATAAAGTTAGTGGCCCTGTAACAACAGGTGATGGAAAGCATTTTTTCCATGGCTGCCTAGCCAGTTCCTGGGAATGCAGTTGGAATGGTAACAGTTGCAGCTGCTTCCGCAAATACGTAGTGGGGCGAGAAGGGTGGGTAGGGACGAAAGGGGGAAGAAAATACGAAAGAAACCACTTACCTCCCAGCCAGCTGGCTGGCTGACCTCACCTCTCTTCCGTCCTCTTCCTGGCTTCTGTTGGAGCAAGAAGCACGAAGCAGTATAGGCTCCCCTAAGCCAATCACAACGCTGCAATGCCGCATTGTGATTGGTAAGCATCCAGGCTCACCTTAGCGGAGGAGCTGCCCTTGAATGGTAAAACTGAGAATCAGTGGAGTGTCATTGCATACATACAAAACTGTATCCCCCTTTTAAAGTAATTTGGATGAAGTGAGCATAGATATATATTATAAAATATCAAATTAAATAATAAAATTGAGCCTTGAGTGCTAAAATAGAGCCATAAGGGATACCACAACTGAGGATTCTCGGTTTAGATTGATAAGGTGGAAGAGCAACAATTTATTTATAATCATGAAAGAAAAACTTGAACCGGTTTACAACTACTTCAGAAATGCCTATATGGGAGAGCCTGGAGATAGGCTTACAGTGGTCAATGGTGTCGAAGGCTGTTGACAAATCATGCAAAATCAGTGTTGTGACACCCTTGTCTTCCATTCTATACAAATCATCCAGAATAAACATGACAATCAATTCTCTTCTTCTTCCTGGATGGAAGCTGCTTGGTAACTGTCCTAAATGTCATTCCTCTCAATATGATTTTGCATTTGAGGGAAGATGAGTAATCCCAAACAATGAGAGTTATAAAGTAGGTGTCTAATAATTCAGATCTTCTTGATTTAGAGTAGATTTGTTTATCAGCAGATTGACACCTGCTGTTTTCCATATATTTGGTTTGATTCCAGTCTTGGAGGAGCTGTGAAAAATAACAGTAAAGATGTTGGGGAGTGATAGATCCCATCAATCCCATCAATGTGGTGATAGGGGACTCTAATGAGACTAGGAGAAATTTACATAAAACTGACACAGAAATTATGGAACACTCATCACATTCCAAAATGTCAGTGTGAGAAATTGGCTTGTTGGATAAACAGGGAAGGGTGACCCCTGTTCAAGCAACAGTCAAAATCCCTGTAAGGGTGAACCACAAAAGTCACTAAATTAATATGTGCTTATATCTGGTAGCTTGGCACAAAAGGAGTTAGGCATAGATGCAATATGTAAAGCATGTATGCAGCACACAAACAGTAATAAAGTGAAAACAAAGCACAAAATAAATCTGACACGAATACAGAACAATAGAGTAAATTTGAATACATTATATGACACCAAAACAACAAAACTCCAATCAGTACAACAATAGTTAAGATTTTTTTAAATTTAAGATAAACAAAAAGCACCTACAAAGTGCCAGCGGCAGCAATCTAGTAGCAACCTATGGAGTCAACCCCATAACCCTATGAACCATGATAATTAAATTATAACGAATGACTATGATTTACCTGGGATAGCGTTAACCAAGCGGAGTAATGCTATAGCATAAAATTTGAAACATGCACATCTAAAGTGAAAAGGAATAAAGTACATAACGCCTAACACACAAAAGGTTGCACACCCCACAATCCCAAAGAAAAGTACATGAAACTTGCTGCCCTTATCATTTTAGTCCCTACCAATTTTGATACTGGTGACAGAATTATACATACATAGACTCAAAAAATAATCTGATATTGATGATTTTTATCAAACAAATCAACACATGTGAAGCACCGCATATTGTATTGATATAAAATATATAAAATGTGAATGGCTGGCAATGATTCAACAACAATACTGATCAAATCATTGAATCTGAGAATTTAAACATATGCAGTTGACAATTAAAGAATGAATTTAAGGCAGTCCATACCAATAAGACAAAGGCCGGCATTTCGGATTAGCGGTAAAATTCACCAGGGCCATCATCAGGACATATAACGCTTGCACAAATACAGTCAATAACAATTGGTGTAGGGAAGAAGTAACCTAAAAAAAAAGCAGACAACATAAACGTTGGACAAAGTCATCTATTTGCATCTTTATATACATACATATCAATTAAAAAATGAAACCCTATCAATTGTGCATAAATAATCAAGAATATGTTGCGACAAGCACCAAATTAGACAAATAGCTAAAGTGAAAATTTGGAAAACAATGACAAAGAAAGTCCAAACACCTGGTGTGTAGGAACAATAGTTAAAAACAGAGGACTATAAAGAATAGAATATGGCTCAAGGCAAATCCCGAAGAACGTGTGTTTCAATCAGAGAGACATACAATGCGAAGCGCATCATTGTCACTCTGCATAATGACAATGTATAAGCAATACTTACAAGGTAAGTAGGGGGTAGTACCACCCTACAACAGAGATGCCACCACAAGCCGGGACAAGCTACAGTTGCACCCCAAAAACAGCACAAACACAATACCGATAAAAGAATGAGCATACTCAATAAATAATACTGCATTGAGTATAAGAAATACAAAATTATATAAATAATCAAAATAACATACTATTGAAGCAAATAGAAACAAAACACTAAAGAATAACATCTCCTCCAATTCGTGTACAGAGATAGGCAGGCAGATAGGGCAACACGGTCCCAATATCTTGGGGAGAAGATGAACCGTAATTTAAAAAAACAGCAACATTGATACGAGAAGCAGAATTGAATCTTTTCTAGACATTTCCAACTTACTTATAATAAACACATATTGGTCACCAAAAACACCGGCTTAACCAAGCTAAGAGTAATGAATCTTCATAATCCTGTAAACGATTGGAGAGCTATAGACTCAGTACAATGGCATTCTCGTAAACCTAACAAACAAACTGCCACGTTTGAACTATAGATATGCATGCCTTACTTACAAATCTCAATGAGTAGTCACAGCAGGTCATCAGATCTTGAGCATTCCAATGTGCAAACAGCAATTAAAAGCCAAAGTCCTATTCTTATTGTCATGCCTTAGGTTTGGATGGGCTAATGGACCAAACCCAGCAGATTTAAGAGGGATTTATGGGAATAATAGTGCATCTATAACTTTAATCGCGATTGGATTGACAAAGCTTAATCAACCAACCACGGCAGTCATGTGGGGAAATCCTGGGATTGACCATGCCATGTCACGAAAATCAAAATGGAACAGTGTACAAAGGTGAACCACTATCAAAACTAGAACAGCAAAATGCATTCTTGAAGTATTCATTAGTGAATAGGTGTCCCGGTAAAGGAAACCAAGAAACAACTAGCTTAACACAATGCATACCAATTGCACTGTGTGCGGCAACATACGCTGAGCCAGGCACACAGGAACAAAACCTGGAAATCGTCACCGGAGCGAGCATCCCACAGCAGCGATTCTAAAATATGTTGTCCTTTTCTAAATAGGAAAGGGCAAAGCCAGTGCAAGTGTCCCCCAGCCTGTCACTACAAAGGGGCTTTCAGCTACAAACAGGTCACTCCCGGTCAAACGAAATGTCAGTGTAATGGGTAATCCATGATTATTAAGATCAAGAAAATGAACAGATTCCAGATAACTTGAATACGGCACATGTCATAGCAAATATGTCAGAGATCTCATCAAACAACCATTAAGGAAACATCAATTTGAAAACAAGAATACAAAAGAAAAGGGTGGGAGGTGGACACAGGAAAGTCCAAGAAAGAAAAGAGAAAAGAACCCAGTAAACCAAGAACCTATAATTGCAGAGTGGGAAGTCCTTTCTTCTACATCCATCAACCAATGCATATCACTGTGCAGATAAATGTTCATATCAATAATAAAGAACTATGCAATAGATAATATCTTTATGGTTTCATCAATTATATTCAGCCCAGTATTAGCAGAGTTCAGTTGGTCAATCGAGCAACATTTCAGCTGGGCCAAAGTCCAGGAAATATTCGTAAGTCTGTCAGACCTCAAGACCTATTCAATTACTTGCTTTTTGATTTGGCATTCCGATTGTCCCATAAGTAGGTAGTGTTCCACTAGAGGTGCAGTGGTGATGCCACATCATATCTGACTCAGATGTAGTATGCTCCTGCAATGGATTTGTTGGGTCGTCATCTCAATGTAGATTTTGTCACAAGGACACCAGATGGCACAATCTCCCCTTTGGGCAGTTCCTCTGTGTTTGGTCAATTGCTCAAAGAGGGACTCTAACATCTCGAGTAGACGCTGTGGGCATGCTGCTACCAGTACTGCTGGGCTCTGCCTGGTTGGCTCTGGTATTCAGCTCCTTGAGACTGAGCTCATGGGCCATACTTCTTTCCTCCATGGCCAGACTCTCTCTTGTCAAGCTCTCGGCCTTTCCCTCCTCAACAATAGCTTTTTCTCTGGCTAAGGATCTCTCTGAGCCTCAGCCTCCATCTCTTCATTCTGGGCATCCTCTGGGGGTGAGTTGTGCTCCTCTTGCTGCTAAGGACCCAGGTCTCAGTCCTCCACCGCCTCATCATTAAAGTTTACACCCTCCTCCTCTGTGTTATCCTTCTCTTGGATAGTCTACCACATCTGTACTTCCTCAAAGGTTTAAGGGCTATGTGGAGATCCAGCTTGTTAACATTCCTGCCTGCTCTCAGCTCCTTTTCTTTGCAAACCTTCAGCAGCTCAGCCCTGGTGAGAGTGTCGAAGTTGGTGAGATTCATCTCCTTTCTACAAAAAAGGAAGATAGGGCACTTACATTTAGAAAAAGGAGAAAACAGTCAATAGAAATATAAGAAGAATTTTAAAAGAGTTCAACTCTGGTGTCAAATTACTTATACGGGCACTTTTCTGTTATACAAATCATTGTATGGTACTGCTTAAACACAAGTACTGGACCCCACCACTGGTCACCAATGTGAAAAATTGGGTTGTTGGTTGAATGGGAGGGTGACTTCTTCTCAAGCAACAGTCACAATCTCTGTCAGGGTGAACCACGAAAGTCACTAAATTAACCTGTGCTTAACCCCCTGGTGTCATGAGCCACTCACCTGGAAAGCAGGTAGTTCCATTTGGGCAACGTTATTCTACGAATCCCAGAAGGAACTAATGAGACAGCAACTAGTAACACCACCCTCCCAAATATTCCAAGGGGGAATGAGGGTTATAATGAGAAAAAAGAAATTCCAGCATCCTTGCAGGTGTTGCGTCTTTGCGTCAGTAATTCTGGACTCAGAGAAGCGTCTTTTCTGGTATGAGACCGCCGGACTCAGGTAGTTAGTTATTGAGGGAAGCTCAGGTCTGTATGGAGAGGAACACAATTGCCATCGAGTGACTAAACAACTTGTACACTATCTCAAATATAGAGCAATACACTTAAGGATTGTAACATACATATGAGATTACAGCAGTGCTTCAGTGATCAATGGTGAGTCATGAAGAGGGCAACGATCAAACAGTAATCTGCAAAAAGAATGCAAATCAGATAAAAGATGCATTGTATACCAACAGAGACTCTTTAACTTCTGCTGTGAATATACTCATACCATATTTAAAGCCTAATAATCAATCTTGTACAATAGTCCAAAGTTTTCTTTTAAATGCGGTCTTTGTCGTCCTAGACATAGTGCCCTCCTTTACACTGGTGCTGCTATGATGGAGCACGTTTTCCCAATATCCAAGCGAACCATACAGAAGTCTCTGTCCTTGCTTTTGTGGAAATTCACTTGCGCCTTCCAATGAACCATTCAATCAACACCTTTGAGTCTCTGCGCACTATGAGCAATTTATTTTTACCTGATTGCAGATACAAGGAAACGCGAGGAACAATGTTCATGTTTTCTTTTTTGAGCCTCTCTTTCACTGCAGGAACTACAGGGCATGCAGAGAGTGCAGCGGGAGATGAACAAGGAGCACCGGGACTTGACTCTCCTGGGGAGTCCGACAAATGGTGGCCACGTGGTCCAGGGAACCACAGAGATGAAGACTGGAAGAAGGTGAGTGACTGCAACATCCAGACAAAGTCAAGCACTGCTCGTTCATCAGCACAACTTTAAATAGCCAACAATACATGTGTCCTTGGGAGTTAAAAATATTTAGTCATTATCATATTTGCCCAGAGACACTGGAACATTCTCCGACACACAGTGATACAAATGGCACCTCATTAACACAATCAAGCTCGAATGGAGAATGGAAGGAATCGTTATGCAAAACACTTTTGGAACCATGGCAGTTAACACAAGGTTTCTATTAGGGAATGAACTGAACACAGCACATGACTCACCTGCCTAACCTTTTACAAACAAACATTGGTACAGACAATAGGAAGGACATACCCCATACAAACAAACAATGCGTCAAAGAAAGGCTATTACTTTCCATAATAGAAATATACCCTAGCACTATGTGTGACCATTAGTGATGGAAGTCACTGGAGTGTGTACACAGGCAGTGGCCTGCAAGGTGCTCATAACTCATAACTCCTTGTATCTTGGCACAAAAGCAGTCAGGCTTAGCTTAGAGGCAATGTGTAAAGTATTTATGTAACAGGCAAACAATGATAAAGTAAAAACACAACAAAAAAAAATACCACACCAATTAAAAAAAATAGAGTACCTTGTATTAAATTATTAGACACAAAAACAACAAATATCCAATCAGTAGAACTGGAGTTAAGAATTTTTTAGGTTTGAGCTAAAATGAGTGCCAAAAAGATCAAAAAGCCAACGCAGACATCTTATTGTGCAGAATTGTGAAAGTTAAAAAATGTGCCTGACCACGATAGAGTGAGAGTCAGCAACAAGAATTGGATTGGGCTCGGTCAGAACTTATCTTTGGATTTAGAAGAAATTTGGAAGAAAATGTTCTGAGAAGGTAAAGTATAGCAAGGCAAGGCTGAAGGTGGTGTTTAACGAGGAGGCATTGTCGTTGGGGTGCCGCTGGACTTAGTCGCTTTTTTGGAAGCCAAAAATCCATAGTGGAACGTGGCAAGAGGTTGTAGCCAACAAGGCTGGATACCTTTTGGGTGAAAGACCTCTGAACAGGATTTGTTTGTTACTGTGGAGAATGTACTAGGAGCTACGGCGAAGTCAGACCAAGTGGCGATGTACCTTGGGCGGATAGACAAGTAGGTTGATCCCCATCTTCCCTTGGTTCTCAGAGAAATTTTCAGCCAAACATTTTATAACTCCCAAACTTTGGCTTTTGGCTATCTAGGCACCTTTAGCACCACCACCAATGGTCCAGGATTGGAAGGGCAATGCTTTAAGGATCAGGACTTACTCAGGCTGGGTCTTGGTGCGGTATCAAGATGAATGGAGCCTTTTCTATCCCTGACGCTGTGATCACGATGCCCGCCAACTAGCCCTTGGAGTCCCTCTGGTAGTCCTGGATTCAAGTGATGAAACAGGGCTCAAGCAGCAGGGCAGGCCTCTGGGGGATCAAGCCAGGTCTAGAAATTGAACTGAAGGGTGGGTCTGAGGGTCTTATTTTCATACCTGGTGCTTTATTTGAAGAAGAAGAAGTTCTAGAGAATCCCCTTTGAAGTGAGTGATGTTTCCTAACTCCCCAACCTTGGCTCCAAGCTGGCTGCAAGAACAATGCAGGTATGACAAGTCCTTTGAGTGAAAGCAAAGCACAGCCTATTCAGTTGCAGGTGGGGCTGTGCCAGCTCATACCCATCCTGCCAGTTAATGGCCCACCCAGGCACACCTAGTCCTTCTATTTTGTGGCTGTCTGGAAGGAATAAACAAAGTCCACCTGCCAACTACACCCAGTCATGTGACCTAGGAGAGGCTGTAAGCAATGAAAAGTTAGGGCAGTAAAATGGCAGCTTTCTAAAAGTCACATTTTCAAAATTGTAACTGAAAATCCGATTTTACCTTTGAAGAGGAGTTTTAATTGTAATTTCTCAGACACCAAACATGAAATATTCACCTGTTGCCAATCAAACGCTAGCACTTATTAAATGAAATACTGCAATCCAATGTTATCCTATGGGAGAGGCAGGCCTCACTATTGTGACAAATACATTTTGTAGGTTTTCACTACCAGGACATGTAAAACTTTAGAGTACTTGCCCAATCTTATGCCAATTGCTAGCGCTAAGACGCCTTGGCATTTGCTCACTCTACACGACGGATACCTACTTACTTACTTACCCTTTAATTACAAAGCACCCTGTCCTGTAGGCCTACCTTATGGGTAGCCTATTTGCAATAGAAGGGGAGATTAATGCCTGGCAAGGGGGTTATATTGCCAAGTCGAAATGGCAGTTAAAGCTGCATTCAGGCCCCAATGGCAAGCCTAGGACATGTTTAAAGGGCTAATTGAGTGAGTGGCAAAATAAGTGCTGTGGCACACTAATAGCATTTAATTTACAGGCCCAGGGTAAATCGCATACCACTGCCAAAGGGGCATATAAGTAAATTAAATATGCCAATCAGGTATAAACCAATAATACTAGTTTAATGGAGACAGCAAAAACACTTTAGCACTGTAGCAATGGTAAAGTGCATAGAGTCCTGGAGCTGACAAAAATGAATTTAATAAAAAGTAAAGTAAAGGCAAAATGTTTGGGGGAAGAACACCCAAAGGCTGACAGGTTTGATAGTCAGTATTGAGTATGTGTTTATCATGGATTTCCATGCAATTCCTTCGAATCTTATCTTCAAAGAAAGAAGCAAGATTGCAGCTTACAATGGCTGAAGGAGTGACTAATGTTTTAACAGTGAAGGGAGACTGGAGCTCAATCATAATCCAAAAAAGTACTTTATGAAGGTTAGGAGATCTATCAGTCTCATCTGAGAATATGAGTATGTGATGTCTTTGAACCTCTAAACTCTCCTTCAAGAATTTGTAAAAAATGATTTTTTTTTATCAGGTTCATAAGAAATATTACATTTCAATTCAAGTTGGTGCATTTGTAATTGTAGTAACCCAGTTGCAGTCAAAGGTATAGATAATAAATACATTGTAAGCATGATTATTTACAATTTCATATAGTAATACAAAAAGAAATACTAAGTGATATATATTATACAGGGTAGCAGAACTAAGACGCTTGGAATCCAAGTATATCTTGGATTTGCATACCAATAAACCTGCAGGGCTCCATAAAGATGAGGAAATGGAAGTACATGTAGGGTAGGTCCAATTAAGGGGCAATAATCTGGATAATGTAGAACTTTTAGATTCTAAAGTTTTAGAATTTTGGTATTCTGAATTTCCATGATTTAAAAACAAAATTAAGTTTTAATAATTTAATTCAATATTTGTCAGAGATGTTTGTTTCTACCTTTGAACAACTAGAGATCCCGAAGGACATTCTGTCAATTTTAGACAGTTAGATTTCTTTAATTAATAACCATTAGATGTGAATAATATTGGGCTAAAATAATGAGTAGCAAATGACTCTTTAAGTAAAGTAAATCTATTCTCTAATGTGTTAAACTAATGATATCCTTTGTAGTTCACTTTATGGAACTAGATTAGTGCCTTGAGATGTAGTTGAAGTGCTAGATGTAATATTTGGGCACTTGTCCAGCATAGGTCATATGTGAGATGGAAAAAACATATATTTAAAAATTACATAATCATCTCAAATCACAATCTCCATCTAAGAAATGTTATATACTCTCTCTGCATACAGGGTGTATACTTATTCTGGTGAAATGATTTTTAAGAAAAGAAAAAATCCTTTCCTGTATTTGATAATTTATGTATACATATTTATAAGTTGATCCTTTTTAAATATAATAATAGAGTAAAAGAAAAGATTATCATATTATTACATCTGAATTTCATGGAGAGAGAGAAAAAGTTTTCTTTGAAATTGATGAATTAATTGACTATTTATTTGATATATTTACATTTCTTCACCATTTTGCACATTGTGTATTAGGGGTTTAGTTGAAATACCGATTGAAGTAATTCTTTGCTGTCAATGATGATTTGCACATATTTAAGGGAGACAAATTAAAGATACAGTATGAGCACTTCAGTCGAAACGCGCTAGTGTGTTCGGTGCGGTAAGATAAATTGAATTATATCACGCATCCTGCAGTCCCTGCCGTGTTTTTTGGTCCTGTGACCAAAGTTTCGAGAAGATATATATATATATATATATTCAAAAAACATAGGTTTCAGGCACGTTATAGTTAGGAATTAGCATTTAAAAAACCTTAGAAATTCACTGAAAAAACCATAGGTTTCAGGGGTGTTATAGTTAGCTGGACTTTTCCAGCTAACTATAACTCCTGTCCTTTGCGCACACAGTGCCAAAGGACCAAGCTAAAAAGTTCGCCGAGGAGTAGGCTCTGGTGCTTGCACCTGCGGTCTATCGTAATCAGGTAGGCTGGGATAAATTGTCCCCCAGCCATGAAATTCCGTTGCGGTCCACGCCCCAGCCACAACCCCAATATCCCATGCGTCGCAAAGCAAGACCTCACGTCGCGGCTATCCTTGAACAATTGGAATATCAAGGTGTAATTGAAACATGTGTGTCACCAATGAATAACCCTTTATTCACTGTGACGAAGCCTGATGGGTCGTACCACCTGGTTTTGGATTACCGGCATTTAAACTCACATTGCCGGACATGCGCAGCACAAAATACCCACAGTTCGGCTCTCGTCGATAGTCTCATGAGAAAACGGTCTAAAACCCCACTTGACATTTCCAACGGCTTTTACAGCCATAACCTGTCCTCTCTCAGTGGTGAGTGGACGGCATTTACCTCGGGTGGCAAACAAAAACATTTCAAAAGATTACCGATGGGCTATAAAAACAGCCCTGGTGCCTTTGCCGCTCGTGTAGTCTCTCTGTTAGAGAGCATAGACCCTGATGCGTACTCGTATGTGGATGATATTTATCTCACAGATGACGAGTTGTGGCCGCATCTGCATCACGTTGATCGAATAATTGTTTTGTTTGCAGACTTCGGTTACAAATTCAACTTTGCGAAGTCTCACATTGCGGAATATACAGTGTTGTTTTTGGGATACGAACTCAACAATGAAGGTCGAGGATTGGCTCCGCACTTCCTAGAGAAATGCGCATGCCTACGTGCTCCCACGACACTGAAGAAATTACAATCTCTGCTGGGCTTTCTGAATTTCGGTTGAACGTACATTCCTGATTATGCCCAGCGTATCAAGCCGCTTTATGCCTTGGTACAACCTACTTTTTCCAAATCATGTTGGCTGCCAGAGCATTCAGCTATATTGTAATCATTGCAAGCTGACCTTCTTGCTTCTAAATACTTACTGACGCGTGATAACCACACTAACCTGGTCATAAGAATTGTGCCGGGCGCAGTGGGTTTCACATACTTAACGTTCAATGAGGGCAACACCGTCCCCATTGACTACAAATCACACCTGTACACTTCGGCTGAACTGCGATTTTACGCTGTCGAGAAAGTTCTGACGGCAGTGCAGATGGCGATTCTGAAAGAGCGAGCGCTATCGCAAGGTAAACGCATGTTGTGGTAACACCATATCCTGCCCTTGAGGCGGTGACGAAAGCAAGTGTACCTAATTCTAAGGCTTTGCATCCAAGGTGGATACAATGGGCTACTCCCTTGACATCGCCCAACGTCACATATATCTTTGACGCTGCTCTACAGTCTCAGGAGTTCTTGCAACATGAATTTGTTCATCCAGCTCCTCTATCTTTGCGCCGCTCGAGGATTACCATTGTGTCATTTACACTGACGGTTCTGCGCGACCGGCTACTGGATCGAAGCATGCCTGTTCAGCGGCCTGCACAATTGTGGTCGGTACTTTAGTGAATGGTGAATTCCAATCCGATGTCGTGCATACGCAGTCATTGGGTGATTGTACCGCACAGTTGGCGGAGCTTCGTGCTCTGGTGCTTGCACTGGAGTTTGCTGATCCCCGAGTCACTACTCTTATAGTGAGTGACTCGTTTTATTGTGTGCAATCTTACAACGACAATCTATATTTTTGTCTCGGAATGACTATCATGATTCCAAAGGTAGCACAATAAAGCATAAAACGCTTTGGGTTCGAGTGGCAGAACTTAAAAAACATCTGCCTCTCGTGAATGTTATTCACACTCTTGGTCACCAACGAGTTGGTGTCCATGCTGTCGGCAACAGCCTAGCTGACGAGGCAGCAAAAACAGCAGTGGCGACATACTAAGTAGCAGCAGTTACAAGATCACAAAGTAAGATCGATGATGACATCTTGGCAGCTATTGCTGCTACGGAGAAGGAAACAAAATATCTAAGAGGTTTCCCTTCTCGTTACCATTATCGCTTAAGTCCTCATAACGTCCCATTAGTGAGGATTAACAACGTTGGTGACAGATTGATTCCCAAAGCGGACTGCAGACTATCTTTGATATTAGCAGCTCACGAGGGCATGGCGTCCGCGCATGCCGGTGTTGCAGCTACTTTATCTCTGTTACAACAACGTTACTGGTGGTGCGGTTTATACAAACAAGCTCGCGCTTATGTTCTTAATTGTGACATTTGCCAGCAGATAAAACCTTCAACTGCGGCGCGCCCACCACAAACTCAGTTGTACATATCTAATAAACCACTGGGTTGTGTTTATTTAGATCATTGCAGTCCATTTACCTCGGATACTGCGTACAAATATATCTTAGTTGCAGTAGATTCGTGCACACGTTTTCTGTGAGTGTGGCCACAAAGGAGTGCCGATGCCCGTACTGTCATCAAGGATTTGCGTGTCTTTGTTGGAAGTTTTGCATGTGGTACCTTTCATTCTGATCAGGGCCCTGTGTTTGCCTCTAAGGCGTACAAAGAAGCCATGAGAAAATTGGGGGTCCAAGTCAAATTTTCGTCTCCATACCGACCTGAGGGTAATAGTGTGGTGGAGCGAATGAACCGTGACTTAAAGCAATCTT
Organism: Triturus cristatus; assembly: GCF_964204655.1. Classification (NCBI taxonomy): domain Eukaryota; kingdom Metazoa; phylum Chordata; class Amphibia; order Caudata; family Salamandridae; genus Triturus; species Triturus cristatus. Next base: position 594,773,120 of record NC_140592.1, on the reverse strand, counting down.
TGACAGCCAGGGTTTTAGGTACTGGCCGGAAATGGCTAGCCCACTTGTATGACGTGCAACGTGCACTTAATATTCTCCCTAGAAGATCTCTGGGTGGGCGGACCCCATACATGATGCTCTTTGGCATACGAATGTTTGTCCCGGACCTTGATGGTCTAGACATTGCGGCGTCGGCCGTACCCTTTGACGTAGATGATCACTGTGCTGAATTGCAGAATCTTCAAGAAGCCAGAGACAGTCTAGCGAAGGAACACGTACCCGCCACATCTGATGCTGCGCTTCAGATTCCGGTAGTCGGCTGGCTACCTCGAGTTGGTGATCTGGTCCCTGAGAAGGTGGAGAACAAGAAGGAGTTCGGCCCCTCTTATCGTGCACCAGTTCCGGTGCTTGGAGTACAGGGTACACGTACAGTCATTTTACCTCCACTTCCTGGTCGCAAGGATAACAAGTACATCTCTATTGACAATGTCAAACTACAGCGAGTGGCCGATTCTTCTTAGTATGACACCTGTAGTTTCTTGCCCTTTGATGCTGAGAAATTCTGTTGTGGCCCCATCTTCTACCACCATGCCTGATGTTGCCGTCGAGATGCATGCAGTTACTGGTCCTTTATTGCCACCGACAGCTGGTGGTTTACCTAAAGATATTGAGTGTGCTTATCCTACGGATGTCCCGTTGCCTGTTTTACAATCGACCACAGTGACCCAGTCACGCTACTCCTTTGACACTAATTCAATTAATTAGATTGCCCCGTCAAAAGTTTCAATTTTTGTTGCCTGGTTCAAAAGACATTTTTTAATTCCCCCTTGGGCTTACATTTGGCTGGTGCTCATATTTATTTTTTTGTTTATGTCCATTGGCTTTGTGGTAGTGTTTTTAGACTTATCAATAGACACTACCTGAAAGAAAGATCTACAATTAGACTCATTGATGGAACTTTGGCCCCCCACTCCTCATCACATGTTATGCAAAGGGACCAGAATTTTGTGAACATTACTGCCTGGCCTGTACGTGATGGGATAGCTTGGGATGCTGTAAAATTTCAAATTCATGGCCCCACTGAAGTGATGAATGTGCCAAATGTATTTTGTGTTTCTATGGGTGATCTAGTTATGCAAAACATCCACTCGGATGACTGGGATGTTCAAGCAATAGAAGCACTGTTTTCTGATTTGAAATATTACGCTGCATTTGATGCTGAGGATTTGTATTTAGATACTGCAAATTATGATGAGCAATTCTGCTATCAACATTATGGCACACATTTCCTACACAAAGCAAATACGTTTCGAAATTTTGTAAATTATACACAATGGGAACACTGTCCAGCCCATAGGCAGGGCAGCTCAACCACGTTAGTGGACAAATTCACATATTTTTCTGATTTCAGTGTGTCGAATCCGGCCTCCTTTTATTTTAAGGTTGCGGCTGAGTCTGCTTCTAAAGTCAGACTGACGCACACCAAATTGTTATATTCCAAGTCCTTTATGGACGAATTGGCAATCGGAGGCTATGATCTGTGGAAAGCTACTATCGATCTTAAATCGGTTTGGGGTTCAAAACCATGGCAGGTACAGGGAACAGAAGCTTTGCATCGTGCCTGCCTCATCCCGAACCAAATGTTATTTTTGAATTCGTCAATTTTTCAGACCACCTGTTTTGGATTGGCTACTTCTAAAAAATTAAATTCTCCCTCCACTCCGGGTCTGGGTGCTTTTCCTAATTGGGATAATCATACAGATCTGTCCCTTGTACGTTGCAGTCATACCTTTCCAACACATCCTTCAATATTTCTGAATTGAATCCGGAAGGGTGGTTAGTATGGCAAACAAGCTCAGATTCCTGACAACATCGGTTTCTGTATTTAGCACCGGGGTATACACAAGTTCGTGTAGACCCCCGTTTTGAATCTTCTCACACTGTAACTACCTACTCAGTAGGGAAGTTATGCCAATCTTGGCTGCAACATTCCACCTTAGCATCTGTTAAACTTCATTTATCACGATTGAACGACAAAATAGATTTGAATGATTTTGTTAAGGGTCCTGCGGTTGGCAGGTTCAAAAGATGGGTATATGCTATTTACAACGAAGTTTGGAAGCTGTCACAGATTGAGGCTGCATCCAGATTACGAGCTATTGATCAAGCCAATATGGAAAAGTTATTGGCTGTAAGAGATAATAGCATTAACACCTTGTCTTCCAGAATTTATACCTTAGATAATATTGTTTCGTCTGTGGTAGACATTGTGCAGTCTGTATTGTATCATGGTCAAATTCAATTAAACTCCGCTGTGTGGCTTATCCACGGGTTGATCACGTTACCATTCCCCCTGTTTAAGTTCAGTTTGTGCATGAAACATTATGCCCTTGGCAGATATGAAAATCTTGGTACTGTCTTCCTGCACGAAGTTTGGTCACTCCCATTCACGTATAGATGCGTGAGGGACGGAAAAGAGGTTTACTTAAAAGGTGAAGAGTGCACTTCCACTCCAGATCACTCTGTGGTGTGTCGGCACATTCAATTACATGGTGCATGTAATGTGCACGCTCCTAATTTAGCTTGTATCCTGAAAGGGATTCCGGTGCCAGTTATAACACCGCTGCTTGCTAACGGTAGTTATTTGCTATTAAATAATGAAGCTTGCTGTGGGATGTTAGTGGGAATTCCCTACATAGTGACTGTATTGCAGAGAGTAGTCTGCTGTAATAATGTTCTTTTCCCACCCCCGCATGGACGGCTCGAGGTATCCATCTGGCCTTCCATTCCAACCTTGAAAGCAGAGTTCAACAAGATGAGCAGAATAAGGGCTCTATTGTCACAAAAAGAAGTCGCGTTGACTTTGTCCCGGGAAACATTTGTCCTTCACGTAGCAAATACACGCACTGAGGTGCAAGCGCTTTTGAATACTGATCTCCCACTCCATTTTGGGGCCCTGATTCAGACTATCTTTAATGCCTCGTCAACAAGTGGCCTGGCTCATTTTTTTTAAATTGTGGGCTCCGGCCTCGTGACCTCCTTTCAAACTATTTTTGGTGTGATCACAGCATTTTTTCATTCTATTTTTCCCAGCGTCTTCGGAGGTCTCCCTCTGCTTCTCGCCTCTGTAGCTGGGGTGCTTTTGTTGATCTGCGTACTACGCTATGGATGCACAACTTGCCTCACACGACAGCGTGTCCCGGCTGCTCCATCTTCGTGACCGGATGCTTGAATACTATGGCACTTTACCACTGGCGACGTTAAGCATAGCCTATGGATTGTCCTTCCAGTTTCCTTACTTTACTTGTGTGCAGCCCGTCTTTCATTGCCTAGATTGTCCCTTCCAATGGGCTCTGGATTTGTGCCTGTCAAACTCGGTGTCTCCTGCCCCGGATTATGATCGGCTAATGAGTCCCTTAGTGGCTCATGAGTTGGACTGTTCTGGCATCAGGATTATGGCCTGTGGAGAAGCACATGAAGTCCTAGGGAATTGGGACATCGGAACGGCTGCAGCTGAATTCTTAGCGAGAAGTTATCTTGAAGAACACACCAGTTGTACTCGAATGGTGCTAGAGACTCCGGTTGTCGAGGAACATGTGTGTTCCTTCCCCTTGCTGAACTGGATGGCAGATAATTTTGCAGAACGTTCCAATGATTTCCTCTTGGAAGCTGTTGCAACTTATTGTGCTTATACCTTGATGGATTGACTTTTTTCCCCCTTCATTTCGTTGTACATCCATCGATGATGTATTTTTTTTCTCCCTTTACATGTTTTTTTTTTTCAATTCGTTTAAATTTTTCGAACTTTTCACTTACCTTATATGGGCTTACAATTCATGCCCTTGGTTCCGTTCTATCAAACTTGAACTCTGCGTTCTTGCAAGTGCGCCCCTAGTGGTTAGTGGTCCGATCAAGGGGGGTGTAGTGAAGATTGCTATCTATATACGTACAATTCTAAGTTAGCACAACCGCGTTAGATGTTAGAAAGCCATCTTGCCGCTTTTGCTGCTTTTGCACACGACACTGTAGTCACATGTTATTAATTGAGAAATGCTTACTCGACTTTGCTTCACATGAGAACGGTCCGTTGTTCACATCGCTAACAGTGAGCAGCGACCTTGGTCTGCACATTGTGTAAAGAAACAGTCTGGGTCACTAGACGGTGCATGTTGTTGGGTTCAGGTATATCGGCCCACTATTTAGCCATAACACGCACGCAGCTGCAAATACCTGAAAGTCGAGTGCTTTTAATATTGCAGGCTACATGCTTTAGAGACATTTGGAAGAAGAGCTTTCCCAGGAGCAGAGTCTAGCTGATCCTGTGATGTGATTCCACTAAGCTGATCTTTACGGTATGGGGTTCCCCATTCAAGCCTAGAGACCTTTTATTAGTAATAATAATATTAGTTTACTAGCAAAAGGAAGGTGGCTGACATCAACTCTCGTTTTATTATGATTACTCCTTTAATTTTCTATGGTATTGTAACTATGCTGATGGTTTTGATCTTAATCATTTTCGGCTTATGTTAGCCAAACTACTGCATCTTAGCACACGAGGTTTATAAAATAAACTCTTTAAACTTTACCGTGTCTCTGTTTATTCTGTTGTGGACTGATATGAGAATAATTACGAACAGATATTTCTGATTCCCACCATTCCTGAGAATACCCTATGTCGCTTGTTCTGGGTTGTCTATACATTGGGACCGCCAAGATAAAACTCGGATAACGAATGGGACACTGATGCTGGTCGGATAAGGGGTTCTGGGCTCTGAGGTGAGTTTTTGGTACACCACAATTCACTGAGGTCCTGGTTTCCTGTGCATAGTTCTGTGCATAAGCAGAATCCCTGCAATACAAACAAATGCTAATATTTACTAAATGCGGGTGGTTTTAAAGAAATGCTTCATGTGCTGTATGATGAGTAAGATAACACCCGTTAGCACTACAGAAGCGATCGAAAACTGAGTGAAGGTATATATACATGTATATAAGTATATATGTATATATGTACGTTCCAGATACAAAAGTGTATAGCAAACGGTCATATACATTGGATGATGTCATCAGCAGGCAGCAATGGCAGTGTCAGTCCAGTGGACCAATGAGAGCAGATGGGATGAGGCAGCAACACGAAACAGAGAACAGAGGGTATGGGTTAGGGAGGTAAATAAAGGAGCAGCACAGTGACCAGAAAGGGTATCTTGCAGGGGCAGTACAACAAACCGCAAATGGAAGGAGAGAGGCAGCAGGAACTCAGACAAATACAACACAGTGCAGTCAGGAGGGGTGTATGTGCAGGGGCTGCAAGCCAACCAGGGGCTGCAAGCAGCAAGTGCAGTGGCAGCACAACAAAGCGTTGTGATTGGTTAACTTATTTAAAGTGTAATGCTTTAAAGTGTTTTACGTAATTCGGTGAACGCTAATTATAGGTTATCTAATAGCATGTAAACATTGTGGGGCTTATTTACAAGTCCCTTGTAGCCACCTGTACGTCACTTTTCCATTGTTAAAAATGATGCAAAAGTGACGCAAGGGGCTTGTAAATAAGCCCCTGTTTGTGTTAAAATCGTGCATTTGAGCTATGTCGCAAAAAATTATGATTACATATTTAATATTACACACATAATTCAGATGCTATCTCAAGTAATGATGATGACATAGCTGTGCCATAGAACTGATATAATAGGTTCTTTTTCCTAGAATACTGTATTTAGGGAGCTTAAGCTCAAGAACCTTGATGTAACTGGAATGCACATTTCTCCAATCTGCAGCCCGCAGGGATGCAGATGGACAAAGCCCTGCCAAGTCCTTCTGATTCTGATTGCGTTACTAAAACAGAAAAAAAATCTAATAGCCATGTATGTACATTGAGAATGTTGCCTGTGTTGTATCTCACAGTAAATCCACTCCACGCTGTATGTTTAGTAGGCCTGGGCCAAATTCCGTTCCGTTCCGTTCGCGGAAATTGCGATAATTTGGCATTTTCACGTTCCGCGGAAAGCGCGAAAATGTCAAAATTTCCGCATTCCGCAGCTAAGCAATAATTTGTTTCTTGCTCGCTGTTAGACCTGGCACCTTGGCGTGAGTCTCCCTTCCACTTTTTGTTGCTGTGCCTCATGTGTTTTGCTGGTGTTAGCTGCTCAGAGCACTGTGCCACTGCCAACCAGTGCCACAGTGCATTTGCTCCCTATTTAAAATGTATATGTTGGTTGGATTCCATGATTGGCTTCTTTGGTTTACTGTCAGACCCCCATGAAAGTGCACCAGGAGTGCCAGGGCTTGTAAATACAAATGCTGCTGGTGGGCTTGCAGCACTGGTTGTGCCACCCACAGAAGCGGCCTGGTAAAATGTATCTAAGGTCTGCCATTGCAGAACCTGCGTGCAGTCTGGTACTGTCATGCTGACTGGGTAAGTGCACACACTTCCCAGTCCCTAAACCTTCCCTTAACTTCATATCAGTCACCCCTATGGTAGGCCCAAGGGCAGGGTGCATTGTAAGCATAAGGTAGGACAAGCCCTGATGTGTGTGGCATGTCCTAATAGTGAATTACAGCCATTTTCGTTTTTCACTCTTGTAAGGCTACCTGTTCTCCATAGGCCAGAATGGGCTGTTAGAATTGTTACATTCTATGATCCTAACAGACCCAGGGAACATGGTAGAAATTCGAGTTTAGTATGCCTGAACTCAGAATAATAAAATACATCTTATAGTAAAGTTTATTTTAATATTCTGTGTTTGCAAAAACCACTTTTAGAAAGTTGGTATTTGCTTGCTTGACCAATTTAGCCCGCCTCTGCTGTGATGTGTATCTGCCTGTCTGGTTGTGTGAGTGACAGGGCTGGGGAAACCCAGAGGGGCAGGGCTAGGCAGCCTGGTGGTGAATAGGAAGATTGGCAGTCAGATGGGTGGGAGGAGTACACCTGGGCTCTGAATAGGGTTGTGCTCTGCTACCACAATGCTGGCTCCACCTCCTGCGGAGCGTCTGATGTCTCTGCCCTGCACCCTGAATAGAAAGGCAGAGTCATGTCAACAGAGTGCTCAAGAACTGGTTTGGACTGGGCAAAGGCCCCTCAACCCCAGAGGAATAAAGGAATTAGGGGTATAAGTATTGGGACCCTGCTCCCAAGAAATTAGATCAGATCCTGCTGAAACAAGAAGAACCTCTGCCAGAAGAGAAGGAACTGGGAAAGCTGTAGGAGGAGTAACTGTCCCTGACCTGGGGGATTGGCCTGCAGTGGTTGCCTTGCTGCTGAAGGAGAGGAGAAAGACTACTAAAGACTTTGCTTCAACTTGTGCTTTGAAAAGATCTCCAAGGGCTTGAACTGAGCTTTCCCCTGAACGAAGTCCCAGGACCAGTGGACTTCACCCCCAGCTCCCCAGAGTCTTTTGGAAGTGCCTGCTGCTGTTGTTGGACCTTCTGAGGGACTGCGTGTCGCAGGGAGCTGGAAGAGCAACGCAAAGGGAGAGAAGCGTGCCGCCGTCGGAGCCGCTGTCGTCGCATCTCGCAGAGAGTGTCGCCGCTGCAACATCGCATCGAGCGGAAGCGTCTCGCATCATTCCGGAAGTGTCTTGCAACGCCGAAGAAGCGTGTCGCCATCGCAGCCATCGTAGCTGTCGCATTGCACCGCATCGAGAGAAGAGTCTCGCATCGAGGAGGAAGCGTGTCGCCATCGCAGCCATCGTAGTTGTCGCATTGCACCGCAACCAGAAAAGCGCCTCGCATCCACGGAGAAGCGTGCCGCTGTCGGAGCCGCTGTCGTCGCATCTCGCAGAAGGGGTGTCGCCGCTGCAGCATCGCATCGAGCGGAAGCATCTCGCAACGTCGGAGAAGAGTGCCGCTGCCAAGGCCGCTGTCGTTGCATCTTGTCAAGGGTGACGCCGCTGTAGCTGACGTATCAAGGCGAGCCTTCTCGCAACATCGGAGAAGCGTAACGCATCTGGAAGATCCCGTCTTTATTTCTTTTGCACCAAGAACTTCAACGCATCTGCATCGCTGCAACACTTTCGTTGCCCTGTGTGTCGCATCTAAGGTACATTGACTTAAAGTGTCGCATTTAAGAACTTAAGAGAAACTAAGCAATCTTCTACCAACTAAGCAACCGTATTGTGTATTTTTAATTGTTTAATGGTCTTGTGTTAATCCTATATAAAGAATCCTTATTTTTAATATAAATACCGGTGTGGTGTCCATTTGTAGTGTTGTCACTTGGTTACTGTATGTGTTCACAATAGCTTAACCTATAACGCTCTGAGATAAGCCTTGTCTGCTCGCGCCAAGCTACCTAGAGTGTGAGCAAGGGGTTGTTTTAGGAGTGTAACCCCTTACCCTGACTAGAGGAAAGGTTCCCTGCTTGTCACAAGTACCTACCTGTGCCAACCAGAGAACCCGGATTCTAACATTGGTGGTCAGCGGTGAGGATTCTGGACTTGCATTTGTGACTCATGTACAGTGATTGGTGAACACTACGTAGTGAGTGCAGACCTTAAACGCAACCAATACTTGTTGGTAGATTTATTTTTGGGACTGTCTATTTTTGAGCACTGCCAAGCTTTACCACGGTGGAGAAAGCAGCATCCATAGTCTCTATCAATACAGAATTTGAATGGGAAGAAGAGGAAATAGATAATTACACTGCAAAGCAGCTAAAGTTCTTTTGCAAGAAGTTTAATGTTTCTACAATTGGATGTAAAAACAAGACACTGCTCTACAAGGCGCTGAGGGCCTGGGTAGAAGCAAGGAAGGCCACTGATGATGATAATGCAGATGAACAACTGGATGGGCCAGTGGGCTCAAGAGGAAGGAGAAGCCCTTCCTCTGCTGGTAGCAGTGTGTCTAGAAAGAGTATATCTCCAGAGGAGCTGGCAGATAGAAGAGAGAGTAGGATGCACGAAATGGAAATGGCAAAACTCAAATTGAATGGGCAGCTGGAGCTAGAGAGCAAAAAGCTGGCTCTGGAAGAGAGAAGAATACAAATGGAGCATGAAACAAAGTTGAGGGAATTAGATCTGAAAGCTAAAAGTTTAGAGTCTACTCCCTCTGGTGGCAGCACACCGTCAGTGCAGACAGAGTCAAGGGTGTACATACCCAAGGATGTGGTTAAGGAATTCTTCAAGAATGATGACATAGGGCAGTGGTTTAAGGCCTATGAGGAAGCCATGTCTTCCCACCGTGTCCCTGAGAAAGATTGGGGAGCGGGGTTGTGGGGACGGTTCCTTAGTGAGGGGCGGGGTACACTGCTGGATTTGCCTTCAGATAATTATAATTCCTATCCCCATATGAAGGCTGCTTTGATGTCTAGATATGGGTTGACCCCTGAGTTGTATAGGCAAAGGATCAGGGGTTGGACCAAGATTCCAAACAGTACGTATGTTGAGTATGTGACTTTTTTTTTGCAGAGCACTGGATGGTTGGGTGAAGGGTAGCAAAGTGAATGATTTTCAAGGGCTTCTTGATTTAATGGCATGGGAGCACTTGTCCAGTAATTGTTTTCCTGAGCTACGCCAACACCTGATTGATAGTAGTGAAGTACTGGGTATTTTAGACCCAGCGGTGCAGGGGCACACACCCTATGACTTCGGGGTTTCACCCTGTTCCGGACCTACAGAAACACAGAGTCTTCTGGGTGAAGTCAAAGAATCGTTTATTGGCTGCAGACCAATGACAGGTATCCTAGAAGTACAACAGCGTGTATGTTCTCAGGAGACTGCTGAAAATCATAGGAACGAACTTCTCCTTAAGTACAAAATATCATGCTCCAGGCATACATTCCTTGGTTTACGATATGGTCATATAAAGGCATACATTACAAATGAAAAAGCAGAGTCATGATGACCATCCCACATTCCAGTTCGGCCAGCCCACAATGATTTACACAGGAAGGTTCAGATCCCATGTTTGAAGTAAATAGACCCCCCAATAAATATGAGCATCTCCTGTTTTGGGAAACAAGTCATAAAGCAAGAACAAGCAGGTGTGGAAGAGATTAGCCGGGGGATTGTGTAGAATGAAAGGGTTTTATGACGGGCCAAGCCCTGATACGAATCACAGGTGGAAGGAGGAAGGGGAGCTCGTGAGACCGGTTTGACCCGGGGCAGCAGAGCCAGCTGCCCAGGTCACAGAGAAGTCAGAGGGAAAGCCCGTGTGCTGTGAGGCCCGTATTAACTCCATCATAGCCTATGTGAGGGCAATGACAAGATGGCCACTGCTTCCAAAATGGAACCCGCGTAGTTGAGCAGAATACGTGTACACAGTGCATTCGTAGCTGGAACGGCACATAAAGCATTCGTACGTGCCGCATTTACCATTTGCGGTTCGCTAATACCAAAATAGACAGAGATAGGGCCCTGTCCCTTACGCGGTTCCGAATACCAAAGTACGACAGACCCTCCTTTTGCCCTTACATAGGCAATCACTATACTCATCTTAATCCGAGTCTAGGTCAATGTTCACGAAGTCATGGAGATGTTGCTGTAGCATCATTCTATTACTTAGCTCGTCCCTCGATACAGGTTTCCTTACACATAAGGTAGCACAGAGGCCACATATCGCAGGAGCACACTGTATGCATAGACAGAACAGGAAAAGAATGGCTAAGATCATTCCAATGACCATTAGAACTTTCCAACCCCAGGCAGATATCAATTCCCAGAACCATCCCATCAGTGACCAATCTCCCTTATCCACGTGTATGGCTTCAGATATTTTATGGAGTTTGGAGATGGCTTGATACACTGTTGGAGCATTATCTGGTATGAAAATGCAGCAACTGGATTGGATGACCTTGCATACCCCACCGCGGTCTGCAAGAATAACGTCTAGGACCATGCGGTTCTGCAAAGTCATAAGGCGATCCGCTTGGAGCTCAGCTGTCAAATTACTAAGGGCACCAGCCGTTACATTGACGGTGGATTCAACCACACGAGTCAGCTGTCTCAGGTTCCTACTATTGACCATAGGTCCCCAAAACGGCAGGAAACCCAGGAAAAAGTCTCCTGCTTCCTGACCGGCAGTGTCCTCCTTACTAATCACGCCTCTCACAACTCTGGTCTTGTGATAGTCAGAGGCGGCAGTAAATGTCGGCGGTAGCAAGTTCGCAATATAACATGTGCCCGAGAAATCAGGGGGCAACCACGTATATGCTCGGTCATGACAGATGAAATATGTGCCCTTAGCAGCCAAAAATGCAGGGGAAAACTGTGACGGGAAAGTGTACGTTTCAGTACAGTCACTTCTTCCCAGTTGAGCCCTAGGGTTCTGACCATTACCCTGTAAGCAGAACCGACCCAGGTGGGGTACGACCCAGATTGGAGATGAGATTTTTCGCTGTCTTTCACCCAGACTAATACTATACCCCGTCGCGTTCCATCCTACATAAGGTCTCAGCTCTTCTTTGGGAATGGACGAGTATGCATTAATATCCCTACTCATATCGGCAACTCCTTTCATCAAAGCCTTATTATTGGTGATGGGTCTGATGGAACGCGGTGGGCGAGGGGAGTATGTATCTAGGGCGTAGAGAAACATGGTTTGGAATGCCCATGACGATCCATTGTAACTGTACGGTAGCACCAGGTAGGGAATACCCTTGTTAGTGGTATGGGGCATTAACCCACAGACCCAGCAATTGGTCGTATTCATTACCAGTTGGTGCTGGTGCAAGAGTTGGATAAACGAGTTATTTACGAACTCTGATCGTCGGGTCTGTTCGTGCTCAGGCAAAGGGTGAAAAGAGTGAGAGGAGGCAGTAGAAAGAGATATAGGCTGTTGAGTGGGTGCAATGGGTTTTGGAGCAAAGGAAAACACACATCCTACAATAAACATCATGATACTACACAGTGTAACAAAGCACAAAAAGACAAAACATTTACTTTTTACAATTCTACACATCCTTGTTTGAGAGTTCATTTCCTCAATCGGTCTCTCCATCCTACAAAACTCCATCCTCTACTCGGGCCGCTCGCGGTGGATGAGTTTCTTCTGCTAAGGAGTACGCCTGTCAGTCCAGGGAAACGCCCTAGACCAACCAGAACCGTTGACCTAGCGTCTTCGGCCTGTACCCCAAAGTCTTGGCACCGTGACCCTGCGGCAGAACCCGGATGGTGGTTCGAAAAACAAAAATCAAGAAAGTCCTTCAGATGGGAGAGCAAAAAATGTCAAAAGGGAAATAATGAGGAAATCTTTATTTGTCCATGGGCCTAGGTCTCAAGTTATAGCGGAGATGGCCAGGTGCTGTTTGGTCTTGAAACAAAAGTTCAGGCTCAGTGGTGTCCAGTCGATTTGATGGCGGCACAGCTTCCTGCAGAATATTGTCACTCTCTTGGACTGAAGCTGTGTCTCTTAAGCGGGCGTCACTGAATGGTACAAAGCGAGGTACAATGTCTGTCTCTGAGTCGGCGATACCCTCGTTGACCCACTGGTCATATGGCAGAGGCAAGGGAACTACCTTGCAGTGAGTACCATGAATCCAGTGCTTCTTCCCTTTCACTCGCACTGCTGATCTTGTCGAAAGAAGAACAAGATGGGGGCCGATCCAGCGAGGTTCGTCGTTGCCCTTACGCTGGAAATTCCGGACCAGGACCCACGAGCCAGGGTTGATGGGGTGTCCAGGAGGTTCAGAGGCTTGGGGAAGAGTATCATGTACCTGTTGGTGCAAAACACGCAGTTTAACAGTCAAATCATACAGGTAATCGAGCAGTACTGGATGCTCTATTTCACTGAACTTCGTAGGCCTTGGCACACCCCATACGTTGGCCGGGCGGCCAAAGACTACTTCATAAGGACTAAGTCCCACTCGTGAGTGTATCGTCATTCTGGTGGACAAGAGTGCTAGAGGCAGAGCATCAGGCCATTTAAGACCAGTGCTCGCCTGGATTTTGGCCAACTTGAGCTTTAAGGCTCCATTGTAGCGTTCAACTAGTCCAGCTGATTGGGGGTGATTTGCAGCGTGGAATTTCTGCCTTATGCCTAAACCTTCACATACATTCTTCATCACTTTACCCACAAACTCACTTCCATTATCACACCATACCATTCTCGGCATCCCAAACCTGGGGAAAAACTCCTTCACAAGGGCTTTGGCTGTGGATAGGGCAGTGTTATCTTTCAGAGGATAAGCCTCTACCCATTTTGAGAAAGCACAAACAACCACTAGTACATATTTCAGGTTGTTGCATCTTTCCATGTGAATAAAGTCCAGCTGCAAAACTTCGAATGGACATGATGGGGGTGCAAAGTGACCGGCCGGAGTTGGGGTTCCCCTACCAGGGTTGTACTTCAAGCATACTATGCAATTCTTGACCACATCCTCTGCACACTTGGGAATCCCAACATTCTGCCATACTGGAGCCAACAACTTACAAATACCTTTCGTACTGATATGCGCCATTCCATGTGCCATAGTAACCACTGGAAGCACATATGCATCAGGCAACAACCATCGCCTATGTTCTGTCAGGTCAATCCAACAACCATTCTCATCCAACTTACCCATACTCTCTCTCCACTTGCTTAACTCTTCTTCTGTAGCTTCAGCCTGAAGCGACTTCACACTCTCTATTGTGTTCTCACACATTCCCACATCATTAACCCATCTTGCGGGGCCTGCAACATACATTCTAGTCTTCACATTCTGTGCTGTCTCTCTCGCGGTCTCATCAGCAAACGCATTCCCACGTCCAACATCATCTGTGACTTTCCTATGCGCACTGCATTTCATGATCGCAACTTGCAAAGGTAGGGTCAGTGACTCAAGGAGATCATTCACCAACTTGCCATTCTGAATTTTAGCTCCATGCGACGTCAGGAACCCACGCTCTTTCCACAAACGTCCAAAATTATGAGCCACGCCAAAGGCGTACTGGCTATCTGTGTATATGTTCACTCTCATTCCTTCAGACAACACACATGCTCTCGTGAGGGCGATCAATTCTGCTGCTTGGGCCGAATTATGTGGCACTCGTGCAGTTTCCACGACCGTATGTAAAGTCGTGATAGCATATGCAGCAGTCGTGTCACCATTAGGGAGCTTGAAACATGACCCATCTACCCATAAAGTGCCATCACATTCAGTCAGGGGAGTATCTTTGAGATCTACTCTCCCTTTCGTCTCTTCTTCTGTCCTGAACAGACAGTCATGTTGCTCAATCTCATCTGAGTCTGCTGGAATCGGCAATAATGTGGCTGGATTCAGCGTATTGCATCTTTTTATGTGTATGTGATTCGCTAACAGTGTGAGTTCATACCCTGATAATCGCGCACTAGTCAAGTGTTGTGTCTTGGTTCTATTTAATAATGTGTCTACAGCGTGTGGAACCATGACAATCAATGTGTTGTCCATTACCAGACCAGCAGATTGTCGGATAGACATCGCTGCAGCAGCTGTCGCTCTCAGACAGCTTGGCAATGCCCTCGCTACAGGGTCCAAGGTGGATGAAAAATACGCGCATGGGCGCGGTCTGTCGCCAAAAGGCTGTGTTAACACTGACAACGCACATCCATCTTTCTCGTGAACATACAATGTAAAAGGCTTGCTATAGTCAGGGGTGCCCAACACAGGAGCTGAACATAACGCATTGCGCAATTCCACAAAACTTTTCTGGCACTCTTCAGACCATGGGATAGGATTCGGTGTGTCTTTGCATGTTAATGCTAATAAAGGTTTTGCCAACAAAGAAAAACTAGGGATCCAATGCCTACAGTATGAGGTGATTCCTAAGAAAGCACGCACTTCTCTCTGTGTCTTTGGCACACTCAACTGTGCAATGGCTTGAATTCTTTCTGGGGTCAGTCTCCTTCCCTCCTTCGATAAGAGATGACCTAAGTAGGTCACTTCTTGTCGACAATATTGCAGCTTAGAGAGAGACACTTTGTGATGGTAAGCGGATAAATGGCGCAACAGTGACAATGTGGCTTCTTTACAGATCTTCTTAGTATCCGCAGCGATCAGTAAATCGTCCACGTACTGGATCAGGATAGCGCCACTAGGTAAAACAAGTACATCAAGCTGCGCTTTCAAAGCTTGACTGTATATGGATGGACTCTCGCAGTAGCCTTGGGGAGCGCGTTTGAAGCGGAAGCTTCGGCCTCCCAGACTAAAACCAAAAATGTCTCTGCTCTCTTCTGCAATTGGGATACTAAAGAAAGCATTCTTTAAATCGATCACTGAAAACCATGCAGCAGAGGCTGGAATCATCGTTAACAAGGCAGTTATATCAGGGACAACCGGAAACTGAGGCACAACAATCTTATTAACCTCTCTAAGATCAATCACAAATCTGTAAACAGGTGGCTGTGAAGGGTCCGTTCGTTTTAAGACAGGTAAAATCGGACTATTGCAAACGTTGCCTCTTGTTTCTTCAATCACACCCTTATTAATCAAGTCGCTGACAATGTCTAACAATGCTTTCTGGCCTTCATTAGAGATCTTGTACTGGGGAATACGTGGCAGTCTGACATTAGCCTTCAGAGTCACCACATATGGTGGTATTTCCAAGAGGCCCACATCATTGGGACCAGTAGCCCAAAGGGCATCCGGAAGGGATGACAATTCAGGCGGCATCGTGTTTTTAGACAAATACATTGGAGAAACCACTTGCTTGCCTAATGTAAGTTGTACTCCTGAAGGAGAACAATACAGTGTAGCGTGCAATCTTTTCAACAAATCTAATCCCAGCAAATTCTCACCACAACCTGTTGTCAGGATCAGGGGCGCTCTCAGCTCGCAAGGTCCAACGGAAAGTGACATGGGACTGGAAATCGGGTTCCTAACTGGGGCGCCAGAAAAACCTACTGAAACATTTATATCGCCAGACAAAGGTGCGCCAGGGAGTTTTGAATGCATGATTGAACTCTTTGCAGCACCAGTGTCTAGCAGAAAAGGCTCCGTTACATTTGCTGTAGTCACCTCAACATACGGTCCACTCTGATCCACTGGCACTGAAACAACTCCCTCTCTCTGTCTATGGCTATCCTAGTAATCATTATTCTCTGCATCACCATCTTCTGCATAATAATCATTATTGTAATACTGAGCCGTATTACTAGTCGCATTAGCTTGCTGATCAAAGCTATTAATGGCGCTTTGGGGCGGAAGAGGACGCGCGTTTTGTGGAACACTTCCACGCCCTCTGCCTCTAGGAGCTTGCTGACCACCTCTACCTCTTGCGCCATACGTATTACCGTTCCGTTGCATTAATTTAGGGCAACTATATTTAAAATGACCTTCCTCTTTGCAGTATGAACATTGGTTGGGACCTACAGGGACACGTGGTTGATAATACCCATTCATTTGCTGATTAGTTTGAAATTGTTGGGGTTGGTGATAGACACCTTGGGGTTGTCTATAATTATTACCGCCGCCACGTGGTGGATAGGCCTGCTGTAAAAGGACCTTTGTCTTTAGTTCCTTCGTTTTCTTCTCCGTTCTATCTTTCTCGTCTTTATCTCTGTTTTCATAATACTGTGCAGTAGCCAGTATTTGCGCTGAAGAAGAAACGGCCCAAGAACTCTCTGAATCTTTCAACTTTTTACACAGGTCAGGGAGTAAATTCTGCACAAACTTATCCACAAACAACCGTTGGCCACCCTCAGTACTCATATCTTGCCCACTGTGGTCAATAAACGTTTCCTCAAACCTAGTAAAGAAGTCTGACACTGTCTCATCTTTCTTTTGCTTACATGCAGATAACTTGTCCCAATTTACGCGCATCGCAGGCATTATTGTCTTCATATACGTGATGATTCTACCAGGCAGTTCAGCTACTAAAGGTTCTGGTTTCGCACCACCCGTTTGTCTAGCATCAGCAGCAACAATGTTAGCCCATGTATCCCCTAGTTCTGCATCGTGATCTGCATTACGAATTGACCCCCATAGAGGCTGTGGAACAACATTGCCAAACAACATGTCTATGTCGGCCAGATTCATAATGCATGACCCTGCCGTCTGTGACAACTCTTTATAATAACCTGCTGGGTTTTTACAGGGATCAGGCAATGTCTGCTTAAGTGCTAACACCTCAGAGCGCTTCCATGGAACATGCACCCAAACACGCTGGAAATGCGCTGGCACAGCGGGGTTACCACCGACAGCTGCAACCGCTTCCTTCCATACCGGGGGAACTTCTCTCATAGGGTATTGTCGCGCTTTTGCCTTTTTCCCCACAAGGACCTCGTGTTCAAACAATGACTGTTGGCAATCGTCATTCCTTAAGGACAATACAACCGCAACTGCTTTATCTACTTCGCGGTCCACAATTATACCAGTTCCAAAATCGAACCTCACTCTACACAATTCCTGCGGGTTCGGATTTCTACCACTATCCTCCAATTCTTCACAGAGAATTTCGCACATTTTCTCGAATACATATCTCTGTTTCGGGGCATCCCATTGATGGAAAGTGTTAACAACCGATTCCACATCATACAGTGAAGGAAAAACGATCCATCTACGCGCCATGTGATCTATTACCTTTTTCTCATCGGGGTTAGGCAATTGGCTGCGCAACTGCTTACGCTGTACACCAGGAGTTGCACCAGATGACCCAAAGAGAGGCGACATTAATGTAGTAACCACATTAGCTAAACGCTGTCGCGCTGAAGGAGAAGCTGAGGCGAGAACAGGGGGAAAAACAGAGGGAAGAAAAGAGGATGTAGAGACAGGTACTGGAGTGGTAGAAGGAAGAGTGTTAGGGGAGGCAGTTACTGGATTAAGCAAAGTCGCAGGAAGTGCGGGGGTAGTTGGAAGCACTACTGGAGGCGCTTGGGAAGACTGCGCTACAGGAATAGGAACTGGTTGCAAAGCAACTGGCGGTTGCGGCAAGGCTTGCAGTATATGCACTGGAGGTGGCATATTTACAAGCTGGGGAGGCGCCGTGGCAGTTTGAGCATACGGGGGTGGCGAACTCAACAAATGCGACATTAAGGGATCTTTCTCCTTTTCTTCTGACTCATCCTGCTTAGAATGTGGCAAAACTGGGTAACATTTGTCAATCCCTAACTTACGCTGCCTGTGCAATTGCTCATTCATTTGCTCCTCTTCATTATCTTTAAATTGTACAGCTGCTTGCATTACTGACATACCTCTCTCTCTTTTATTCTTTTTCGCTAGCTTAATTTCCTTCTGTTTGGCTTCCTTTCGCCATAAGCGGAAAGAGTCAAACATCGCCGGCCGGGCTTTCTTCTTAAACAATTTAATTTCCAGGTTATCTAAAATATCGGTATCAAAACTACCATTTTGGGGCCATTTTAAAACACCGTCTTTCCTGGTGTAGTGGATCCACACTTCGTTATATGCAATGGGGCCTACGCCATGTTTCACATAGAGCTCATAAGTTGGAGTTCCAACCGGAGGAACCGGACATGATTCTTCCAGCTGGAAATCTTTTCCACAACCCAAACAGAATAATCTACCAAATAGTCCAGAACCAGGCATCTTCGCTCACTAGTCTAGATCCAAACGTCAAAGGATTATCGATTACGATATTCTCGTGAATGCACGAGTCCTCTGGCTTTGGGGTTTGCAAACACCAAATCACCAATCAAATCAAACGATCCCGAGGGATACCAAAACAAATGGGAGACGCTCCACTTATACTTAACTGAATATTGCTGATCGATGACGTCACCAGAAGACTCTCTCGATTGTTTCGCTCTCTCAAACTCGTCAAGGGTCCAAAACAGGTCGATTAATCAGGGCAGCAGTCCTTCGTAGCCGTCGGGACGCGGAGAACCTCGCAGAAAAGACTTTCGGACCACGTCGACATGCAGGGGTCGATGAAGTGGCGGCCTTCCTCCGGAATTTCCACACGAAGCTCCTCACGAACCTCTGGCTTGGACTGGTACCGCTGAAATCGGCCCCACGTTGGGCGCCAAACTGAAGTACTGGGTATTTTAGACCCAGCGGTGCAGGGGCACACACCCTATGACTTCGGGGTTTCACCCTGTTCCGGACCTACAGAAACACAGAGTCTTCTGGGTGAAGTCAAAGAATCGTTTATTGGCTGCAGACCAATGACAGGTATCCTAGAAGTACAACAGCGTGTATGTTCTCAGGAGACTGCTGAAAATCATAGGAACGAACTTCTCCTTAAGTACAAAATATCATGCTCCAGGCATACATTCCTTGGTTTACAATATGGTCATATAAAGGCATACATTACAAATGAAAAAGCAGAGTCATGATGACCATCCCACATTCCAGTTCGGCCAGCCCACAATGATTTACACAGGAAGGTTCAGATCCCATGTTTGAAGTAAATAGACCCCCCAATAAATATGAGCATCTCCTGTTTTGGGAAACAAGTCATAAAGCAAGAACAAGCAGGTGTGGAAGAGATTAGCCGGGGGATTGTGTAGAATGAAAGGGTTTTATGACGGGCCAAGCCCTGATACGAATCACAGGTGGAAGGAGGAAGGGGAGCTCGTGAGACCGGTTTGACCCGGGGCAGCAGAGCCAGCTGCCCAGGTCACAGAGAAGTCAGAGGGAAAGCCCGTGTGCTGTGAGGCCCGTATTAACTCCATCATAGCCTATGTGAGGGCAATGACAAGATGGCCACTGCTTCCAAAATGGAACCCGCGTAGTTGAGCAGAATACGTGTACACAGTGCATTCGTAGCTGGAACGGCACATAAAGCATTCGTACGTGCCGCATTTACCATTTGCGGTTCGCTAATACCAAAATAGACAGAGGTAGGGCCCTGTCCCTTACGCGGTTCCGAATACCAAAGTACGACAGTAGGCTGACTAACCCTAGGAAGCTTGCTGAGGAGGCGGACCGCTGGGTCAGTACCAGGGTCCATAAGGGTCAAGTGGGAGATTCCGCCAAAGGTGGGCAGAGTCCCCAGGTGAAGAGTGGGGGGGACAAGGGTAAACAGAGGAAGTTCCAGAAGAGGCCCCAAAGTAATCCCCAAGGGAAACAAGGGAAAGGTTCTCAGCCTCCCCCACCCCAGAAGCCGACCGGGGCCCCGACAGGTACACCTGTTCAGAAGGGGCCCATCAGATGTTACAAGTGTGGTAACATGGGGCATTTTGCCTCTGATGTGAAGTGTCCATTGTTTGGTAAACCAGCACCCACTGGTGCTCCATCCCGGCAGGTGACTAGTGTAGCCCTGGGGGAGGAGATGGGTGTCCAAGGTGGGTGGGGTCCCACAGAGATGTCCCTGGTCTCATTAGGAGACTGTGAAGTGGTCCCCCAAACCCAGCTGCCTGAGACCACTAAAAAATACAGGCAGTGGGTGACCATAAATGGCCATAGGGTTGAAGCTCTCAGAGACACAGGAGCCAGTGTGACGGCTGTCAAGCTCCACCTGGTGTCTCAGGAGCATGTTGTCCCAGGAGCATTCTATCCGGTTGTTGCCGCCGACAACACCAAGAGTCACTGCCCAGTGGCTCAGGTTCCCTTTCAGTAGGGGGGGTCTCTGGTACTCTTCAGGTAGCTGTGAGGCCCGCCATGCCTGTAGACTGTGTGTTAGGGAACGACTTGGAGAGCTCACCTTGGGCTAAGGTGGAGCGGAGTGCTCACCTAGAGATGTTGGGTATGCCGGATTGGGTGTGTGTCACCACACGGTCCATGGCAGCCAGTAGAGGTACTCAAGAGGTCCTGGAGCCTGAGAGGGAGGCCCAGGGACCGGCCTTAAAGAGATGGAGCAGGGGGCATGGGAAACCGGCCCCTGAAGTTCCCACGGTCCAGGAGGGAGCAGACCTTGAGGGGGATGCCCTGGAACCTACAGGGGAACAGATAGCTGAACTGGGGGACCTGCCTGAGCTGACCCATTGGCAGCAAGAAGGAGGACCCTCCAGGGAAGAATTCTGCAGGGAGCAGAAAAAATGCCCTTCTCTTGTGGATATGCGGCAGCAGGCTGCAGACCAGGCCAACGGTGATCAGTCTGGAACACACTTCATTTACTGGGAGAATGACCTCCTGTATTCTGAGCCTAAGGTTGCTGGGCCTGGGTCAGCCCGTGTGCTGGTGGTACCCCAGCACTTCAGAGACTTCCTACTGGGGCTGGCTCACGATGTACCCTTAGCAGGACATTTGGGGCAGGACAAGACCTTTGAAAGGCTTGTCACCCACTTCTTATGGCCCCAAATCCGCAGAAGTTCAGATACTCACTGCAGAACATGCCAAACTTGCCAGGCAAGTGGGAAGAGTGGAAGGAAGCAGAAGGCTCCACTCCAACCGTTCCCTGTGGTCGGTACCCCATTCCAGCGAGTGGGGATTGACATTGTAGGGCCACTGGACCCCAGGACAGCGATGGGCAATAGGTTCATCCTGGTCCTGGTGGACCATGCCACCCGGTACACGGAAGCCATCCCTCTGAGGACAGTGACGGCCCCCGTGGTGGGACGTGCGCTGATGGGAATTATCTCCCGAGTGGGATTCCCTCTAGAGGTGGTGTCTGACCGAGGTACCAATTTCATATCTAAATATATGAAATCCCTTTGGCAAGAATGTGGTGTAACCTACAAGTTCACCACACCTTACCACCCCCAAGGAAATGGGTTGGTTGAGAGATTCACCCGAACGCTAAAAGGCATGATAATGGGTCTTGAGGAACCCATGAGGAGTAGGTGGGACGTCCTCTTACCATGCCTGCTCTTTGCTTACAGAGAGGTGCCACAGAAGTCTCTGGGGTTCAGTCCCTTTGAGCTCCTGTACGGACACCCAGTGAGAGGACCTCTAAGTCTGGTCAAGGAAGGCTGGGAGCAATCTCCCAGGAAACCTCCCCAGAATGTATATAGCTACATGCTGGCCTTCAGAAACCAGACTAGGCGTTTCAGGGAACTTGCTGAGGCAAACCTGGAAGCCAGCCAGGAGGAGATGAAGTGGTGGTACGACTGGAATGCCACTCTGGTAGAGCTTCAGCCTGGACAGAAGGTATGGGTCTTGGCCCCAGTGGAGCCCTGTGCGCTCCAGGATAAGTGGACCGGTCCCTTTGAGGTGGTGGAGTGCAAGAGTCCGGTTACCTACTTGGTGGACCTGAGGTCTCCTAGGAACCCCTTAAGGGTCCTACATGTCAACTGCCTCAAGCCCCACTTGGAGAGGTCCCAAGTGGGCATGCTCTTAGCGACAGATGCTGGGATGGAGGAGGAGACCGAGCCTATTCCTGACCTCCTGTCAGTCAAGGAGCAAGATGGGTCAGTGGATAGTGTCATCCTCTCTTCCGCCCTGACCCCTGAGCAACAGAATGATTGTCGCCAGCTGCTGGGACAATTTTCTGATCTGTTTTCCCTGGTTCCCGGTGTCACTGATTGGTGCATCCATGATGTGGACACTGGGGATAGTACACCTGTGAGGCACAAGGCCTACAGGGTGACTGACAGGGTAAGGGCCTGCATCAAGGAGTAGATCTCCAAGATGTTTGCCCTTGGGGTAATTGAGTCTTCAAGCAGTCCTTGGGCCAGCCCAGTGGTCTTGGTCCCAAAGGCTGCAGCGCCGGGAGCCACACCTGAACTCTGGTTCTGTGTGGACTACAGAGGACTCTATTCAGTCACCAGGACTGACGCACACCCCATCCCCAGAGCTGATGAGCTCATAGATCGGCTAGGGGCTGCCCACTATCTCAGCACGTTTGATCTAACGTCTGGGTATTGGCAGATCGTCTTGACCGATGGGGCCAAAGAGAGGTCAGAATTTTCCACCCCTGATGGGCATTACCAGTTTCGGGTTATGCCCTTTGGGATGAAGAATGCCCCTGCCACCTTCCAGAGGTTGGTCAACCGGGTGTTGGTTGGGCTGGATTCGTTCAGTGCAGCCTACCTGGATGACATCGCAGTGTTTCGCTCCACGTGGGAGGAACACCTGCGCCACCTCTGGGAAGTGTTGATGGCTCTGCGGAGGGCAGGCCTCACGATCAAGGCGAGTAAGTGTCAGATCAGGCAGGGTTCAGTGGTGTACTTGGGGCACCAAGTTGGGAGTGGCCAGGTGGCACCCCTTCAACCCAAGATAGAAACCATCCTGAATTGGGAGTCGCCCAAAACCCAGACAGAGGTGAGAGCCTTCCTAGGTCTCACCGGGTACTACAGGAGGTTTGTCAAGGGATATGGCAACATTGTTGCCCCGTTGACAGCGCTGACTTCAAGGAAGCAGCCCAGGAAGGTGATCTGGACTGACACCTGTCAGAAATCTTTTGAGGCCCTTAAAGCTGCTATGTGCACGGCGCCCGTGCTTTTGGCTCCCAACTTCTCCAAAGAGTTTATCGTTCAGACAGACGCTTCAGAGCATGGTGTGGGGGCTGTTCTTTCACAGATTAATGAAGAGGGCCTAGATCAACTTGTAGCCTTTATTAGCAGGAGGTTACTGCCACGGGAACAGAGATGGAGTGCTATTGAGCGTGAAGCATTTGCTGTGGTCTGGGCGCTGAAGAAGCTAAGACCCTACCTGTTTGGGACTCACTTCCGGGTTCAGACAGACCAAAGGCCCCTCAGATGGTTGATGCATATGAGGGGTGAGAATCCAAAGCTGTTGAGGTGGTCCATTTCCCTACAGGGTATGGATTTCACGGTGGAACATCGCCCTGGTACAGACCATGCCAATGCTGACGGTCTGTCCAGATTTTTACGCCTTAGTGATGAGGAACTCCCTGGGTTAGGGTAGTTCTCCCCACCCTTCAGCTGGAGGGGACACGTGTTAGACCTGGCACCTTGGCGTGAGTCTCCCTTCCACTTTTTGTCGCTGTGCCTCATGTGTTTTGCTGGTGTTAGCTGCTCAGAGCACAGGCCACTGCCAACCGGTGCCACAGTGCATTTGCTCCCTATTTATAATGTATATGTTGGTTGGATTCCATGATTGGCTTATTTGGTTTACTGTCAGACCCCATGAAAGTGCACCAGGAGTGCCAGGGCTTGTAAATACAAATGCTGCTGGTGGGCTTGCAGCACTGGTTGCGCCACCCACAGAAGCGGCCTGGTAAAATGTATCTAAGGTCTGCCATTGCAGAACCTGCGTGCAGTCTGGTACTGTCATGCTGACTGGGTAAGTGCACACACTTCCCAGTCCCTAAACCTTCCCTTAACTTCATATCAGTCACCCCTATGGTAGGCCCAAGGGCAGGGTGCATTGTAAGCATAAGGTAGGACAAGCCCTGATGTGTGTGGCATGTCCTAATAGTGAATTACAGCCATTTTCGTTTTTCACTCTTGTAAGGCTACCTGTTCTCCATAGGCCAGAATGGGCTGTTAGAATTGTTACATTCTATGATCCTAACAGACCCAGGGAACATGGTAGAAATTCGAGTTTAGTATGCCTGAACTCAGAATAATAAAATACATATTTTAGTAAAGTTTATTTTAATATTCTGTGTTTGCAAATACCACTTTTAGAAAGTTGGTATTTGCTTACTTGAACAATTCAGCCCGCCTCTGCTGTGATGTGTATCTGCCTGTCTGGTTGTGTGAGTGACAGAACTGGGGAAACCCAGAGGGGCAGGGCTAGGCAGCCTGGTGGTGAATAGGAAGATTGGCAGTCAGATGGGTGGGAGGAGTAAACCTGGGCTCTGAATAGGGTTGTGCTCTGCTACCACAATGCTGGCTCCACCTCCTGCGGAGCGGCTGATGTCTCTTCCCTGCACCCTGAATAGAAAGGCAGAGTCATGTCAACAGAGTGCTCAAGAACTGGTTTGGACTGGGCAAAGGCCCCTCAACCCCAGAGGAACAAAGGAATTAGGGGTATAAGTATTGGGACCCTGCTCCCAAGAAATTAGATCAGATCCTGCTGAAACAAGAAGAACCTCTGCCAGAAGAGAAGGAACTGGGAAAGCTGTAGGTGGAGTAACTGGCCCTGGCCCTGGCCTGGGGGATTGGCCTGCAGTGGTTGCCTTGCTGCTGAAGGAGAGGAGAAAGACTACTAAAGACTTTGCTTCAACTTGTGCTTTGAAAAGATCTCCAAGGGCTTGAACTGAGCTTGCCCCCTGAACGAAGTCCCAGGACCAGTGGACTTCACCCCCAGCTCCCCAGAGTCTTTTGGAAGTGCCTGCTGCTGTTGTTGGGCCTTCTGAGGGACTGAGTGTCGTAGGGAGCTGGAAGCGCGACGCAAGGGAGAGAAGCGTGCCGCCATCGGAGCCGCTGTTGTCGCATCTCGCAGAGAGTGTTGCCGCTGCAGCATCGCATCGAGCAGAAGCGTCTCGCATCATTCCGGAAGTGTCTCGCAACGCTGAAGAATCGTGTCGCCATCGCAGCCGTCTTAGCTGTCGCATTCCAACACATCGCGAGAAGAGTCTTGCATTGAGGAGGAAGCGTGTCGCCATTGCAGCCATCGTAGTTGTCGCATTGCACCGCAACCAGAAAAGCACCTCGCATCCACGGAGAAGCGTGCCGCCGTCGGAGCCGCTGTTGTCGCATCTCGCAGAAGGGGTGTCGCCGCTGCAGCATCGCATCGGGCGGAAGCGTCTCGCAACGTCGGAGAAGAGTTCCGCTGCCAAGGCTGCTGTCGTCGCATCTTGTCAAGGGTGACGCCGCTGTAGCTGACGCATCGAGTCGTGCCTTCTTGCAACATCGGAGAAGCGTAACGCATCGGGAAGATCCCGTCTTTATTTCTTTTGCACCAAGAACTTCAACGCATCTGCATCGCTGCAACACTTTCGTTGCCCTGCGTGTCGCATCTAAGGTACATTGACTTAAAGTGTTGCATTTAAGAACTTAAGAGAAACTAAGCAATCTTCTACCAACTAAGCAACCGTATTGTGTATTTTTAATCGTTTAATGTTCTTGTGATAATCCTATATAAAGAATCCTTATTTTTAATATAAATACCGGTGTGGTGTCCATTTGTAGTGTTGTCACTTGGTTACTGTATGTGTTCACAAATGCTTAACCTATAACGCTCTGAGATAAGCCTTGTCTGCTCGCGCCAAGCTACCCAGAGGGTGAGCAAGGGGTTGTTTTAGGAGTGTAACCCCTTACCCTGACTAGAGGAAAGGTTCCCTGCTTGTCACACGTACCTACCTGTGCCAACCAGAGAACCGGGATTCTAACACTCGCGCTGTAAAATAATAAATTCTCACGTGCGCGCGATCGCCTTACCTGAATCCCCGTGTTCGCCGACAAGTTTTCCCGATCCGGTTGTGTTCTCCATGAGATGTTGGATTGTTGGTAGCCATTTGCGCTGTATTGCGACAGTTCGCGCCCGCAGTAACGTCATGCGTCGCGCGATCACGTCTTTCTTCTCGTGATCATGCACCGCGAGACAAATGAAAACAAGATGGCCGCGCCCGCGAGCAACCGCATGAGTAAGTTGGCGAGCCGCGACCACACAGAAAATACTGCGAACGGGCGAGAAAAAAACTTCTGCATCTTCGCGATATTTCCGCGTGTTTGCGGAGATTTTTAACATTTTCGCGATAATTTGCTAAATAGAATTTCGCAAATTCCGCCCACCCCTAATGTTTAGCGTAAAAGGCCATTTATTAGGACAAGGTTGTCAACACAAACTTTAATCAAACATCATTAACTTATAATAACAATCCCCAAACTCAACCTTTCATCCACCAACCATTCCCACACTCCTGTTTCTCTCTCCCGTTTCACTCTGCGACCCCTTCCCTCATTCCATTCACTTCCTCACTTATCTTTCAACCTCTTCTCCAGCATCTCCAGCCGTCACACTCTTGCATCCTGCACCGCCATCATGCACCTGTATCCCCCTCCCCGGAGGGGTGAGTATGCCCGTCATTGACTTCCCACCCCTCCAAAGTACTGCTAACACCTCCTAGCAACCTGTCCTAAACTGGCAGGCTATAGCCGGGATGAAACCCCGGTCCCCAACTCCTGAAACTGGGTGGGTGGGTGGTCCAAAAACTCTAGGCCCTTCCCCAATGGCGCTGGGTGCAGGAAGAGGCTGAAACCTTCTCCCCTGCACCCTATAACTCCTCTCCCCAAACCCTATACCTAGCCCAACCCCTTGACCCCACCCCACCTTGTCCTTCCTGTGATGCGCGAACACCCCGGGGGAAGACTGGTCTGTTGAGCCTACTTCCCCCGGGGGCCGGCATTGCGCAATAAATCCACTCCACGCTGTATGTTTAACGTAAAAGGCCATTTATTAGGACAAGGTTGTCAACACAAACTTTAACCAAACTTCATTAACTTATAACAATCCCCAACTTCAGCCTTTCATCCACCAACCATTCCAACACTCCTGTTACTCTCTCCCGTTTCACTCTGCGACCCTTCCTCATTCCATTCACTTCCTCACTTATCTTTCAACCTCCTCTCCAGCATCTCCAGCCGTCACACTATTGCATCCCGCACCCCTATCATGCACCTGTATCCCTCTCCCCGGAGGGGTGAGTATGCCCGTCATTGACTCCCCACCCCTCAAAAGTACTGTCAACCAGGGAACCCCCATAGGGCGGTTACCTGCCCCACCTGGCTCTCAGTGCACCTT
Organism: Triturus cristatus; assembly: GCF_964204655.1. NCBI lineage: Eukaryota > Metazoa > Chordata > Amphibia > Caudata > Salamandridae > Triturus > Triturus cristatus. The sequence continues at coordinate 594,745,759 of NC_140592.1, read as the reverse complement.
TCGCCCTTCAGATCATTCGACACCAAATGGATTAGTTCCACAACTTACTAATGACATCGCTCATCTCCATCATGTAATAAGCATTGCCCATCTTTGAAAGGTGTACCCCATCATCGCAAAACAACAAAGGCTCTTCCAACCGCAGACCCACATGCGTTATCACCATGATACCTTTATTGCCACAGAAAACTCTCATGTCCCTGTTTAATTTCCTTTGCGCTTTCTCAACAGCGGCCGGCTTAAGAGCTCCCCTCCTAATCCTACGCGGCGCAAATTCAGTCCAAACAATGCATGCGCCGGAAAGATTGCTCCTCATGACTTCCAAGTCCCATTGCATCAAATGTAAGAGACACACCCGACTGTCTGATTAAGTCATTTTCTTCCAGGTGCAGTACCAACATATCCGGGCAGCCATACTGTGAAATCATTTTCGTCAGCCAGGGAAGCAATGCTCCCCAGCGCATCCCAATTTTCCCCCCACCAATGCACCTCATGATGGCTGCTCCTCAGGCCCAGGTTATGACCGCAAACCTGCCTGTCTGTGTAATTTTCTGCCCAATGCACAAACAAATGTCCAACGATTCAGGTAACCTTCTTGGCTCCCAGGCCCCCCACACAGCCTACGAGAAGGACACAGGTGTTAGTACAAGAAAAACATGGCAGCTATCCCTTTGTGCCCGCAAAAATCTTCTTCCCCCCAACAGCCTACCCCTTGCTCATTTGCGCACATAGCGTTCGCAGCAACTGGACCCCCACCGCCTGATCTGCCGTAGCCTATCCCACGACCACCCCAGGCGCGCTGCCGCTATTGCCGTGACAATGCGAAATGAATGCGTCCCATACCTCGCGTGGTCCCTACCAACGCGCTTCAATGCCATTGGCAACACTGCCATCAACTGAAAAGCCGTCAAGCGCTTCTGAGATGCATGACAAAAAATTTCGCCTGATGCACCCCTGGCCTGCCACTCCTGCACAGGACATGCCCCCAAACAGCCACTTTCGCTCACCCACACCCATTTACCCCTACCAGCCTGGTCAGTTTTCGAACGTCCCAACCAAATGTTCAGATGCACCCCATCCAAGCGCACCTCCTCATACAATCTCCCAGCCTTCCCCCTCGCACCTACCAACTCTGAAACCCTAAAAGCCCCAAAGAACATACACATCATGCACAAGTGAAACATTGAGACCTCGTACTCATCATAACAACAGCTGGGCAAATCAGCCAACAAGCTCTGTAACAAATCAAACACAATCGCCTCCCTCGGTGCCTCCCCCACCCCTTTCGCCGTCACCCATCCCCAACCTTTCAACATCCTACTTAGCAACTCTTCTTTGGCAGGATCGAAACCCATGTACAACTTGCTATAAAAAGAAATCCCAGCCAGTTTACCCACAATCGTAGTCGGAGACAAACCTTTTTCCATGCAACTTAAAACAAAACGAATAACTCCCTGTTCGCTTTCCTGCCGTGACATGCACCATATCTCACTGGTCCATCCCAGAAATGCACCGAATTCCGCCCACACCAGCCTGTAACTGCGCCTTGTAGAATCTGCTATGGATTTTTCGACCAGGCCCACCACTCTCATTCCCCCAAGGCCCAGATGCTGTCCGGCACCTTGGTCTTGCAAGCATCCGCTTCTGGTGCCACACGTCTGAAACGCTGCCCCTGCGAACGAGACAATGCATCCGCAATGTCATTGATTGCTCCTGGGAACATGTTGCGCGCGAAAGATAACATTAAGACGCAGGCATTGCAGCATAAACCTTCGCAACCCGTGCAAACCCGCAAATCTCTCACCTTCTGCTTGTTCACTAGTTCCACAACCATCATGTTATCGACATGGAACAGCACTGACCTGTTCTGAAATTCAGGACCCCAAACTGCCAATGCCACCAACAAAGGAACAAATTCCAAGAACGCTATGCTTCTCCCTTGCCACAACCAGTGCACCGGCCATTGCTCCGCGCACCACCTGCCATCCCAAGAGACCCCGAAACCGGAAGCCCCTGCGGCGTCAGAGAACAGTTGCACCTGCCAGATTGTCCTGTCGTCCACAAAGTCCAATGACACACCATTAAAGTCCGACAGAAAACTCTGCCACACCCTCAAGTCCGCCCTGACCACCATGGAAATCCTGACTCTGTGATGAGGCAGCACAGCTCCTGACATGGCCATGCGAAGGCACAGGAAAAATGTTCTCCCAGCTCTCACCACCCGGCAAGCAAAGTTCAGAAATCCCAGGAGTTGTTGCACTTTCCGCAGGTCGATCCTCTTTTCCCCGATAACGTGCAGCAAGATAGCCTGCATGTCCACCACCTTCCCTTCAGGCAACCTGGCCACCCACAAGACGGAGCCCAACTCAATACCTAGGAACGTCAGACTACAGCTGGGACCAGCTGTCTTCTCCGGTGCCAGGGGGACCCCAAACTCCTGAGCCAAAGCCTGAAACTGCCCAAGCACCCTCCCACAGTCCCCTGACCGACCTCTTCCGATGAACAGAAAGTCATCCAGGTAGTGAGACACCTCCCGATGTCTGCTACGGTCCGTAAACGCCCACTGCAGGAAAGTGCTGATGGTCTCAATCAGCGCACAAGAAATCGCGCAGTCCATGGGCAGGACCTTTTTAACAGACATGGCCCCCTCAAACTGCATCCCGAGCAACGAGAAGTCAGTGGGGTGTATGGGGAGGAGGCGGAAAGCCAATTTTACATCACACTTTGCCAATTCCGTCTCCCCGGCCCACACGACCGCGTTAGACGGAGCATGTCGTCCACCGAAGCACACAGCGCCCTGGAATCCTCCTCGGCAATTAAATCATTAACAGACCTCCCCTCAGGCCTGGAACAGTGGTGAATCCTCCTCTATTCCCCCGGATCCTTCTTAGGTACCACCCCAAGGCGAGAGACAATCAGATCCTCCATGGGCCAGTGGTCAAATGGGCCTGCTATCCTGCCTTCCGCCACCTCCTTCCGCAACGACTCCCGGCAACTCTTTGGCTGATCTCAGGTTCTCAGCCCACTGCTCCTCCCGTGGGCCTTGGTAACCCAACCAAAATCCTTCCGAAAAACCCCAGTGAATCCGCAACGCAGCCTCTCTATCTGGGTACCTAGAGAGCCACGGACCCATGGCCTCGACCTTGACTGGGGTAGGAGCCCTTCGGCCCAGATTGCCCCCATCCCTTTGTGGCAAGCCACTGTTCAGATGGTGTGACCAACGTAAAACACTGCGTGAGCGGGTGGCATCCCCTGCATTTAGAGCACTCGTGCTTAAACTTGCAGGGGTACCGGGTGCAGAAACCTTTGTTGAAGTTCCAACAAGCTCCTGTGGTACTTCCTCCCGGCTTGGATGTCGAACTCGCTGTCCCTGTGTAACCGGCGTGCCCTCTCACCCCTGCAGTCCCTGCATAACCTCTGTGCTCTCCCGCCCCTGCCTGGGCGGGATGCGCCAGAAAGGACCGATACGTTACCATCAGGCCACTGGCCGTGTGTGTGGATGTGGACGACTGGGTGGAGGACATCCACTGCATCCACAGCTCCTGATCTACTTCGCCCCATGGCTTGTCAGGATTGATGCTGATTCGGGTTCTAAATTCCTCGTCATAACTCAACCATGCACAACCACCGAAGTGCATCTGCGCCTGCCTGATAATATCCATGTATTTCAGTAATGCTATTGCCCTATCCAGATGTTTTTCACAATATATACTAGCGTTAATAAGAAATGCTGATGTCCAGTTTTCCATATTGACAGGCACCCGAGGCCTACTTGCCAACTCCCACTCCTCTTTCTTTGAACCCTCCTTGGCCTGAATCTCCCTATGTAACAGCTTGAATACGTCTACATACTCGTGCTTCCAAATCCTGTTCCGAGTCTTGTCCGACAAGTGAGAGCCCAGTGCCATGGCCAACCCTATTTACGGCAGTTTCTTTTGATGTTTGTCATCGCCCTTGTCATCCTTCCCCTCCTGTCCCTCAGTCTTGTCTGTCTGGACCCCTGCCCCCACCAACTGTTTACCCCAGACACCCTACCCTCGCCCGCAGGTGCCGCGGCTGTGTTGGCTGGTTATCCCGCCTCCCGCACTGACCCCTCCCCCACGCCCACAGACCGTCAGGCCTTTTTCCGTCCCCCTTCAGGGCCCGCATCCCAATCGGCCCACCAATCACCCTCACCTGACAGATTTGTGGGCACCTCACCGGTCCTTGCCTCGGGCGTCGACCGTCTTCTGGCTCTCCATATTGCTCTTGCTGGTGCTCACTTGTGGCACCTGTAAGACACCAGTTTTCCCTGTTGCTGCCCTTGACGGGCCCATTTTCACCCGCACCCATTCTACCTCTTCACACACTTCCCCTTCTTCCAACTCATCACTCTCAGCATCGTAATCCAGTTACACTTCCAGGTCCACCTCATCAGTCGTACACAACACCTCACACACTGCTCTCTTCACACCTTTCCCTTTCATGCCAGTCACACCACTACCCTCCGCTGCTGGTGCGTGCTCCCTCGATGGAAGGCAGGCCGCCGCGGTCCCCCCTACTGCTTCCGGCCAGCATCTCAAAGCCGTTTTGCGCCCGCCGACCAACCCACCTGTCTACCAGCCTCCACTGCTGGCTTGTGCCCCCCCAAGCTGCTCCAACCTGAGGAGGCCCCAGCACCATCGGGTCTCTGCACCGTCTCGGCCGTCCCTAACCCCATCACGGGGTGCCTCACGTCTTCCACCCAGACTCATTTTCCCCCGGGCCCTTTGGCCCCACATCCTACCTCTGCCCAGGCCTTCTCCTTGTGTGTTCATTGGGATGAACTGCTTTCAGATGCTTTATCATCTCTATGGTGCCAATTGAGTAAAGACCCCATTGGAAACTTGGCTCCAGAAAGTGGAGATACACGCATTTGGTCTGCACGACTACATAGGAGACGTGAGGTCCGTCTGCTTCTCCGCCCTTGGGTACTTATGACCTATAGCAACCGTGGATGATTGATTCCCTTCTTGGGGGTCCCCCTTTGGATTTATCCTCGCTGTACAGTACATTGTTGTAACTGTCCGAATCCTTGAAGATACACACGCCCTTTGATTGTAATTGGGCTTTTTAGGCTGTCCCTATTTTTCCTTGTCCTGATGAAGACCCGCATTGACTAACCTAGTAATGCTCCTTGGGTTGAAACGTCGACATATCACCTGGACCAGTTGAAAGACTCTGTGTCAAGACTTACTCATTTAACTTACAGAGCTATTCAAACATTGTTGTTCTTTTCCTGGCCTCTTAAAAACGACAGTTCTGCGAAAATTCACTCTGTATATATTGCACCCTCACTACGGCACTGAGCACCATATTCACTTTGTCACTAATTGCAACGCATTTTATGTTATGTTTCTGACAGCCATGCAAATCAATGTGGGTATTTATAAATGACGTAATTTATAAAACTTTTGAATACCCTTTATGGTCTTTCCATGTGTGTTGTTTTTGATGTTTCCATGTAAGTAAACCATTGACTGGTCTAGTGATTTAAAGAGATAATTTACACCCGACAGAACCAATTGTTTGTATTATACATTATTGCCCAGGTTCTGAGGGATACTGGGTTACCCCATTGTTACTATATTCCCTCCCCCGCCCTGGCCCACCTGCCGGTATTACCTCCACTCTCTGTTTCATGGGGACTCCCTCTCTTCCACCCCCAGCGTCGTGCTGGGCGCAGCCGCATCATCTCACAAACGTGCAGGCAGGCTCTTGCGCTGGCACCCGCGCTTCCCCGGCTCTCTCCCGGTCAGCCCCCGCCTTCTCCTCGACATACCTCTCTTGGGCGGTGGTGGCTCCTCTTGACACACCACCACCGCCGCGGTGACCCCCGCAGACGCAGATCCCGGGGCGCAGGTCATTCCGACCCATGCCTGCTCCAAAACCGCGGGCCACAGGAGATCCGCTCTCCCTGCCCGGCCCAGGACCTGCAGCGCAGCCCGGACTGCCTCTGTATTGGGGACAGCCATCTCGGTAAGGCGTGCAACAGAACTACGGGGCAGCTCGGGGGGCGAGTGTTCATGAGGGGGGCTGGGGGGGACGTGGTACCGACAGCTAACTTTGCTGAATGAAGCAAAAACACCCGGTGCTAGGAGCCCTCACCAATCGACCGATTGGGCCTACAGCTAAACCTACGGCCTAACCTACTCCACCTCAACTACACTCCAAAAATCTCTAGACCCTTCCCCAATGGCGCTGGGTGCAGGAAGAGACTGAAACCTCCTCCCCTTGCACCCTATATCCTCACCCCAAACCCCACACCTAGCCCAACCCCTTGACCCCACCCCACCTTGTCCTTCCTGTGATGCGCGAACACCCCGGGGGAAGACTGGTCTGTCGACCCTACTTCCCCCAGGGCGCCGGCATTTTACTGTCTATCTGAAAAGATAATCTTCCAGTCAGTTGAGCACATTCCATTCCATGAGCAAATGGAGAAAGCCCTAAAAGCCTGGTTAAAACGAGTAAGATTTGTAATCTCAAGCCTCTGTTTCTCCTCCACCTGGATGTAGAATCTGTGAACCGGAAGGAATAGGGAAGATCTTGAAAAGGTTCAGTATTGATGTTAATCTGTCAACTATTAATATCTGGATTAGGCACAATTTTCCATCTGTTCTCATTTCACATTATTGACGGGTTCTTTTTAGGTAGGCCACAGATTCACAATAAAACTAGTTGGTTAGTCTCAGTACTGCTCTTCTCTGATTTGGCCGGATTTCAATTTTAAATTAGTCATGTAAAAATCTGTCCAAACATGGATTCTTAAATAAAAGTGCCACACAATCCCCTACAACTGGTTTTCATAACAGATAGAACAAGGAAACAAACGTTGCCATAATGATAAAGAAGGATAGTAATTCATTCAGGGGGCACAGTTGTACATAACAATTTGAAGGATTTACATTGGGATACAGAATAACATAAACACATGATTCTAAACGCCATAAGCCGCGAAGACTGATTATTTATTACAGTCATAAGATATTTTGATAAGTGATTGACAACTGAGATTTAAAATAAGGAGGTCCTGCACGGCACCATACAGGCGATGATTTTGGAAAGGAAATGTCTTTGGACACTGTATATAGCTAATGCCATAAAATATTAATATTAACTTGCCAAGAGTGTGCATTTTGAGCAAAGTAAGTGGTTGCCACCCTCCCGAGTCGCCAATGGCCATACTGGCTTTCACAGTATTGGTTGGCAGTAGCACGACATTGAGTGATTTGACATCTAATAAAACTGCAACAATAAGCAACACATCCATCTTCTTCCTAGATGCTCCTGAGGCCTTGATGTCACCAGTAAACAACATCAGGTTCTGATTTCCACGTATGTCCATACCACATAAACATTTGTTAATAGCATGCAGTGTTTTAGAGCCCTAGGTTGTTAGTAGCAAAGCACTGGAGCAAAATAGAGACAAACTCATTCCTTTTCGTACAGGAGTGTTCACAGTAAATAAATAATGAAGATTAAATGACTTATATTATTGAAGATATTATTGAAGAAATATTCCCTCAGCACGGTATTTCATTTTCCAAACCGCTCTGCTGCCCATTTACGCTCAAATATAACTGGTATTTAATGAGAAAAATATCATATTCTAATTTGCAATTATTGTATTAATGTGAAGGCTTGTCCTTGATTGTGCTGGTATTTTTAATATTCGAAGCACTACTAACATTGCCGTTTGACCATCCTCACCATAGCAACTCTATGTCATTGGTTACGTGTGAACCTTGAATATTATGCTTTTCTTTCTCTTTTTCATTTTGTAGGTTGTACATTGTGCATTGTGTCTAGTCCTAAAGAAATAGAAAAAGCAAAGTAAAAAACAAAAAAAAGCACATTTGTTGTTCTACTTTTTCAGTATTTAGGCAATATTTGTTTTCAAAGTTTCCATATTCTTGCATGTGAAGAGCAAGAACTCTGCATGGTATTTTCAATGTATACATTTTTTGTTAATTAATATTTATGTAGTTTCATCCTCGCTATGTGAGGACAATTAAGATGTTATAGTTGAACCAAGGCAGGACTGAGCACCGAAACCAGATCTGGCAAATTGCTCTGCCAGCCACCCTGGGGGCAGGGGGTGCGACTGAGCTGATTGCAAGGGCCGGTTTCGGACGATTTTGGTACATGGGTCCGATATTGCTGGCCCCTGGTAACAAAAACGGCCCCCCGAGAGGCCCAAAACCGGCCCCCACCCTGGTGGCCCACCGGGGAAACGCCCGGTGCCCGCTTGGGCCAGTCCGGCCCTGTGTTGAACAGTATTTATTTTATTTATTTATTTTGAAGGTTTTATATAGCACGAACAAGACCCTTGCATTTTACAGGGTACGCATAGGGAAAAAACAGGTATAAAGTAAATAAAATGTTGTTCTGTACAGTTAAGGGTCGTATAAACACTTATAAGCAAAGCTCATGTAAATTTAGCCATGAGGAGCGATTTCACTTCTTTTTTGAAAGATGCCATAGAGGGATTCAGTCTATTATCTGGGGGCAAGGCATTCCAGATCCTGGGTGCTAGCCTCGAAAAGGCTCTGTTGTACGTTTTTTTCTTGTTGAAACTTTGTGGTTTCAGTAAGAGGTTGCTAGCACTTCTGGAGGATCTGTTGCCACAGGAAGGCACCAATATCTGTGCCACAGAGCTAGGAGTCTTGTGATGTATGGCTTTATGCATCATACATGCGATTTTTAGTTGAATTCTGGCTTCGCAATGTAGCTAGTTAAGGGATATGAGATCCGGGGCGATGTGAGAGTTTGTTTTGGAGTCTGTAATGAGTCTAGCTGCAGCGATGATCGATGCTCTTAACTGGGCCGTCGAGGAACTGGGCAGACCGCATAGAGAGACACTTCCATATTCCACTTTTGGGATGACTAGTGCTTGTACTGCCAGTCTGAAGTCCTTTGCAGGCAGGAGGGGTTTAAGTTTTCTCAGTGTGTTCAGCTGAAAGTTTGCTCCTTTTGTTGCGGCGCAGATGTATTTCTGCATATTAAGGTTTCTGTCCAGAGTTAGTCCACGCGATTTCGCAGAGTCGATGATCAGCGGTTGGCAGTTGAGTGCTGTTAGATTCTGTTTTTAGGGTGTTTAGTTTTAGATGGTTTTCGGCCAACCAGGTCTGAGTTTTTTCCAGTGTTGAGTTGAGTGATTTAATGTCTTCTATTGATCAGATCTTTAAATATAGTTGTGTATCATCTGCATACATATGAAACTGTACATTTGAAGCATTAAGAATTTCAGTGAGTGGTTCCATGAATAAGTTTAAAAGTGTGGGCGAGAGGGATGAACCCTGTGGGACTCCTAAAGTGCCTGGGACAGGTTTGGACAAACCTTGATTGACCTTGAATCGTTGAGATCTATTTTGGATGAATGAGGTGAACGAATTTAGCACAGATCTAGATAATCCTATTCTGTGTTTCAGTAGGTCTAACAGATTGTCTTGTTTGATGGTGTTAAAGGCAGAAAATAGGACGAGCAAGATTAACAGACAGGCTTCATTTTGGTCAAGGATTTCTAAACCATCATTTATTATGTGGGTCATGGCTGATTCCGTACTCCGCCCTGCCCGGAAGCCGGACTGGTTATGCTTGAGAAGGTTGAAGTGGTCTATATGTTTGCCAAGCTGACTGTGTACACATTTTTCTAAGAGTTTGGCCAGTGTCGGGCTGTTGGATATTAGGAGGTAATTGTTTAAGTCTGTGGGGTCAGCCGATGTGTTTTTTTGGGATGGGGGATACTTGCCCGGATTTGAGGATTCCTTGAAGGAGAGAAGTATTTATAATCGAGGTCCATATAGGCAGTAGCAGTGAAATGAAGTCTTTAAAGCCTTTTGGGGGAAGAGGGTCAGTGAAGTGGTTGGCAGGATTTAGGACCTTAAACATTTTGAGTATAGCTTCTTGTAGTGAAGGAGTACCAGGAGGCATTATTTTTTAGATCAAACTGTGATGAGCTTTGGGGTGGGACTCCAGGAAGAGATGATGAAGTGTCAGCATGTGTATCAGTAAGTGTAATTAAGTAATTGAGAAGGTCCTTCTTAATGCTTTCTGTTTTCAGGGTGAAGGAGGCGAACGCTTCGCAATTGGGGAGTAGACCTGCTTTGGCGTGTGAGGTGCCACCTTAGACTGGGTTTTGATTAGATCGAATATTTTTTGGGGACGATTCCTAGCTTGTTCTAATTGAATACCGAAAAAGTCAGCTTTAGATCTTCTGGTCTTTCTGTAATATGCGTTTCTCTTTGATCTTAGCAGCTTGAGGTGGTTGGGGGATGGTTCAGATCTCCATCTTTGTTCCATTAGTCTAAGGGACCGTCTGTCCTCAATGAGTCTTCCATCGTACCAGGGTTTTGAATCTTTTATGGAGATCCTCTTCAGCTGAAGGGGGGCGACCTTATCTAAGACTTTGTTCATTGAATGGAAGTAGTGGTTGGTCAGGTCTTGGAGCCTCAGATAGACCTGCTGGTGGCAGAAGGATATTGGAGTTGGAGGTTGTGATTAGGTCCGCCTCTATATTTTTGAGATCCCTCTTCCATATTTTAGCTCTAATGGGTTGAGCGGAGTTAAGTCTTACTGTTTCATTGATGAAGAAGGTGATGATATGGTAGTCAGACCAATCACATGGTATGATCATATCGAGCTGAATTGACTCGGTCTTTGAGATGATTAGGTCAAGTATTAAGCATTTATCATGTGTCTAGGTCCGAGAGGAAGGTTTTGAGGCTATTGACCACAGGGTCATTAGGGTAATTCCAGTGGAGATTGAGGTCTCTGAAAAATATTTGGGTGATCTGTTGTCCGGTATTCGTAGACACAATGTCCATGAAATGCTCGATGAAGGTGAGGTTATCCCCTGGTGGGTGGTAGAACTTGTGCAGAGAGCACACTGGTGATGTCTAAGCATAGGTATTCAAAATAAGGGGGGAAAAAGAGGTTGATGGTTAGGTTCACCCTCCAGCAGTATATGTATCACAGAACAACCTGAACTAGTCAAGTAAAAGAACCTAACCTTAGGGAGAAGGAAGGTATCAGAAGCCAAATTGGTTCTGAAATACCAAATGTAGAAAAAGGAAAAGATTGTCCTTTTCTTGAGTCCCCTCACTCACCAGGGTTTCCCCACGGTGACATGCTTCATCATTGGGGTCCTCCCAGTCCTCTACGGACTGAGGCGTGCTGCGACTTGCGGATTACGTAGGAGCACTAGAAAATCAGACTATGTGTAGTGCAAGTGAAAGTGGAGTGGATTGTGAAATTAAAATTAATCAGCTAGTGAGCCAAATAGACTTTATTAATGCTCTAAGCTGAAGAAATTAAAAATGGGGTGATATACTTAGGTCCCTAGTTATAATGAAATAGGTGTACCTAGCATATTGTATTGTCAACTAGTTTCGAGCTTCCCCAGCTCTTCGTCAGGACAACACTGGGACCAGCCCAGTGCGACAGTGCCACTCCTAGTTAACCTTAATGAGGTGCAAAATGAAAAAACGCTGCAACAGTGAGGCATGCGTAACTTATAATACATACGTAATGTACGTCAGGAGACATCTGTGGGATATAATAAGACACATATTATTTCGAAAAAAAGTAGTTAGTAGGTACTTTTATCTATAAAAGTTTTTTGTGAGCACACTACACCCAAGTGGTCAATCACTTCAGTCTATGACGTGCCTCGTGGTCGTTTCTTTATAAAAAGAAGGAAAACAGAAGAAAGTTAAATCTCTATCTCCATGCCGGCGTTTTTGTGCTGAAAAGTGATTTGTGGTTTAACATACTTGACCAACATGTCTGACACAACACGAAACACACATACACAAAACATATAATTGACACAAAAAGATGGTGTTTACATACTTTTTAAAAGACATTGATATGCCTCATGGTCAACGGAGGGGCAATGGCGGTCTAATACATCTAAGGAAAAATGTAAAGTTTGCCGTTAAAGCTGTAAAGTGCTTCGTGGTCAAAGCTTGCCCTATTCTGGAGGCAGAGACGGAAAAGATCGATGTTCTCCGTGTTGTGGGCGGGATAAATCGAACAAAATGTTCCGGAGCGCTCACTTACTTGTACCAGGACAGCCACGCATCGGAAAACACCTACTTGGGCCAACACCTACCGGACCGCATTCTGGCGTGTCTCCGGTGTGGTGTTGTTTATGTAGATGTGACGGAGTAGAAACTGAAAAGGGGGTGCCTCGTACTTGGAGAGGCCTCCGGAGGGCGGCCATCTTGGATCGGGACCTTTATTAAAGTTAATACCAAGACGTTTATTTCGCAAAACACTTTTGGGTTCAGCGAGGTTATTTTTAATGTAGATGAACAGGAGGAAAGACTTATAAAAGGCAGAAAATTCTTAATAAGTCAACAGGGGATGTTTAAAGACGTATAAAAAACGTATAAAAAAGCTATGTTACAGTTATACCCCTCAATTAGTTCATTTTGTAAAAATGGTGGCTAGGTAATTACACTCAGGGTATTGCAGTCAAAAGGAGTCCCAAGGGGGTTTAACGTTTCAATAAAAATTCAAAAAATGAAAAAACAAAGAATCAAAAAATCAAAAAAATTTCAGATCACAAGTAGTGGGAACAATAGGAAGAACTTAACAGTCCAGGTGATACAGTATCGGACTTTCACAGTGGGTGTCACTGTCATGTGAATTGTCCCCAGGGAATTTCATCGTTCAAACCATGGATATCAGAACGTAGCTTAAAAACCCATCGCTGTTCTTTTTCATGTAGTTTCTTCTCAATGTTAGGCTGGTTGCTTACGTGTTCCAGAATGACCCAATTAAGGTCGTTAGGTGTGTGCTGTTTCTCCAAAAAATGGGTTGTCATTTTGGTGTTATTGCGTTTGCATCTAAAATTGCTCCGATGTTCAATTATCCTGGTATTTACCTTCCTTGTGGTCATCCCCACATAGTGAAGGTTGCAGATACAGGTAATCAGGTACACCACTCCTGTCGTATTACAGTTGGTGAAGGATCTGAGGTCCCATGTTTTTCCATTGTTACAGTTTACTGTTTTTGTCACTTTGGTTAAATGGCATACACTGCAGTTGCTGCATGGGTAGTGGCCCTGAGGTAGTGGATGTAATAAACGTAAAGGGCCCGTGGTATTTGTGGGGTTAGGGCGAGTGTGGACTAAAAAGTCCCTCAAGTTCTTAGCTTTCCGATGGCTGAACATCGGTTTTTGTAACTCTAAACCTCCACTGTTTAGGGTTCGCCAATGTTTTTTTATTATTTTGGTTACTTGATTCGATGCAATATTGTAGGTGGTAATACAAATTTGTCGTTTTTGATCTGGTTGCATGTTCTCAGGTTTGTCTTCCAGTAGTGCCTCTCTGTTGTTGTTTAGAGCTCTTTTGTGTGCTCTGGAAACAAGATGTTGTGGATATTGCCTACGCAACAGTTTGTGAGACAAGTCATTGGCTTGAAAGTTATAGTCTTGACGAGTGGTGCAGTTGCGTCGCAGGCGCAAAAATTGTCCAAAAGGAAGGTTATCTTTTAGACTTCTGGGATGGAAACTGTCATAGACTAGTAAGCAATTCCTTGCTGTGGGTTTGAAATGTGTAGTGGTAATTATACGTCCTTCATGTGCTGTTATGTTTAAATCAAGGAAGACCAGATTAGACTTACTCATAGTGAAAGTGAATTTCAAAAAAGGATCCTGTTGGTTAAGCCAGATCAGGAAGGACTCTGCTTCTTTCTCGTTTCCCTCCCAAATCAAAAGCACATCATCTATGTACCTTTTCCATAATTTAATATGGTTGATGTGTGGATTGTGCTGATGGAGAATCTTTTGTTTCTCAAGATGGTATACGTACAGTCCTGCTATGCTCGGCGCAAATGTACTTCCCATGCTGGTACCGTGGGTTTGTTTGTACAAGGTGTCATTGAGTTGGAAAACATTCTCAGTTAAAGCAAGGCGACAACATTCCAGAACCACATGTCTGGGTGTATGGTAGTCCCAGGTGCTTAGAAAAAGTACTTCCTCCAGGATGTCCAAGGTGTCTTGGTGTGGGAGGCTGGTGTAGAGGCTCTCTACGTCTAAGCTAATCAGTATGCTGGTTGAAGGATTGAACTCTAGGTCCTTAATTAAATTGAGGACTGCCTTAGTGTCCTGTAAGTATGTTTCGGTCGCTTGGACTAAAGGTCTTAAGAATGCATCTGCAAACTTAGATAAAGGTTCCAAAATAGAACCTATGCCAGATACTATTGGTCTACCAGGTGGCGCTTCCATTGACTTGTGTATTTTGGGAATTGTGTAAAAGTAAGGGATTGTAGGTTTTCTGTTTTCCAAAAAATCTGCTTCTTTTTTACTGATCCACTGATTTGCCAAGGATTCCTCCACCAAACTGGAAATCTCAATTCGTAGACGTTCTGTGGGGTCTTGGTGTATTGCCAGATAGTTGCGCTCATCTGCCAACAATCGTAAGCATTCTTTTTGATAGTCAGGGGTGTTTTGTAGAACTATAGCCCCACCCTTGTCAGCTGGTTTTATAGTTAGTTCCTTATTGTTTGAAAGTTGGGTTATAGCCTCGTACTCGGCTTTACTAGTATTATGAAATACTTTGATTGATCTCGGGTCCAATTCAGTTACCTCCTTCAACACCGCTTTTTCGAATGCTAGTAATTCGATAGGGAGGTTGTGTGCTGGGGGAGTGAAATTGGATTTTTTATGTAGTCCTGTATCCGTGGGGATACTTGTATTAGGTTCCTTGTATCTAAAATAAATTTCCAGTTTAATCTTGCGAATAAACTCTTTTAATTCGCAGACAAGTCTGAATTTATCCAGTGATGCTGTGGGTACAAAACCTAATCCTTTTTCCAGAACAGTTTTCTGAATAGTAGTGAGATTTATTTTGGATAAGTTCACTACTAGGCTGGGTTGTTGCTCGTCGAGGGCATGTTCGGTGGTCCTATGCTCCGTGTGTGGCTCCTCTCTGTCTCCAGAGGCCTCACTACTATTCAGAAAACTGTTCTGGAAAAAGGATTAGGTTTTGTACCCACAGCATCACTGGATAAATTCAGACTTGTCTGCGAATTAAAAGAGTTTATTCGCAAGATTAAACTGGAAATGTATTTTAGAGACAAGGAACCTAATACAAGTATCCCCACGGATACAGGACTACATAAAAAATCCAATTTCACTCCCCCAGCACACAACCTCCCTATCGAATTACTAGCATTCGAAAAAGCGGTGTTGAAGGAGGTAACTGAATTGGACCCGAGATCAATCAAAGTATTTCATAATACTAGTAAAGCCGAGTACGAGGCTATAACCCAACTTTCAAACAATAAGGAACTAACTATAAAACCAGCTGACAAGGGTGGGGCTATAGTTCTACAAAACACCCCTGACTATCAAAAAGAATGCTTACGATTGTTGGCAGATGAGCGCAACTATCTGGCAATACACCAAGACCACACAGAACGTCTACGAATTGAGATTTCCAGTTTGGTGGAGGAATCCTTGGCAAATCAGTGGATCAGTAAAAAAGAAGCAGATTTTTTGGAAAACAGAAAACCTACAATCCCTTACTTTGACACAATTCCCAAAATACACAAGTCAATGGAAGCGCCACCTGGTAGACCAATAGTATCTGGCATAGGTTCTATTTTGGAACCTTTATCTAAGTTTGCAGATGCATTCTTAAGACCTTTAGTCCAAGCGACCGAAACATACTTACAGGACACTAAGGCAGTCCTCAATTTAATTAAGGACCTAGAGTTCAATCCTTCAACCAGCATACTGATTAGCTTAGACGTAGAGAGCCTCTACACCAGCCTCCCACACCAAGACACCTTGGACATCCTGGAGGAAGTACTTTTTCTAAGCACCTGGGACTACCATACACCCAGACATGTGGTTCTGGAATGTTGTCGCCTTGCTTTAACTGAGAATGTTTTCCAATTCAATGACACCTTGTACAAACAAACCCACGGTACCAGCATGGGAAGTACATTTGCGCCGAGCATAGCAGGACTGTACGTATACCATCTTGAGAAACAAAAGATTCTCCATCAGCACAATCCACACATCAACCATATTAAATTATGGAAAAGGTACATAGATGATGTGCTTTTGATTTGGGAGGGAAACGAGAAAGAAGCAGAGTCCTTCCTGATCTGGCTTAACCAACAGGATCCTTTTTTGAAATTCACTTTCACTATGAGTAAGTCTAATCTGGTCTTCCTTGATTTAAACATAACAGCACATGAAGGACGTATAATTACCACTACACATTTCAAACCCACAGCAAGGAATTGCTTACTAGTCTATGACAGTTTCCATCCCAGAAGTCTAAAAGATAACCTTCCTTTTGGACAATTTTTGCGCCTGCGACGCAACTGCACCACTCGTCAAGACTATAACTTTCAAGCCAATGACTTGTCTCACAAACTGTTGCGTAGGCAATATCCACAACATCTTGTTTCCAGAGCACACAAAAGAGCTCTAAACAACAACAGAGAGGCACTACTGGAAGACAAACCTGAGAACATGCAACCAGATCAAAAACGACAAATTTGTATTACCACCTACAATATTGCATCGAATCAAGTAACCAAAATAATAAAAAAACATTGGCGAACCCTAAACAGTGGAGGTTTAGAGTTACAAAAACCGATGTTCAGCCATCGGAAAGCTAAGAACTTGAGGGACTTTTTAGTCCACACTCGCCCTAACCCCACAAATACCACGGGCCCTTTACGTTTATTACATCCTCTACCTCAGGGCCACTACCCATGCAGCAACTGCAGTGTATGCCATTTAACCAAAGTGACAAAAACAGTAAACTGTAACAATGGAAAAACATGGGACCTCAGATCCTTCACCAACTGTAATACGACAGGAGTGGTGTACCTGATTACCTGTATCTGCAACCTTCACTATGTGGGGATGACCACAAGGAAGGTAAATACCAGGATAATTGAACATCGGAGCAATTTTAGATGCAAACGCAATAACACCAAAATGACAACCCATTTTTTGGAGAAACAGCACACACCTAACGACCTTAATTGGGTCATTCTGGAACACGTAAGCAACCAGCCTAACATTGAGAAGAAACTACATGAAAAAGAACAGCGATGGGTTTTTAAGCTACGTTCTGATATCCATGGTTTGAACGATGAAATTCCCTGGGGACAATTCACATGACAGTGACACCCACTGTGAAAGTCCGATACTGTATCACCTGGACTGTTAAGTTCTTCCTATTGTTCCCACTACTTGTGATCTGAAAATTTTTTGATTCTTTGTTTTTTCATTTTTTGAATTTTTATTGAAACGTTAAACCCCCTTGGGACTCCTTTTGACTGCAATACCCTGAGTGTAATTACCTAGCCACCATTTTTACAAAATGAACTAATTGAGGGGTATAACTGTAACATAGCTTTTTTATACGTTTTTTATACGTCTTTAAACATCCCCTGTTGACTTATTAAGAATTTTCTGCCTTTTATAAGTCTTTCCTCCTGTTCATCTACATTAAAAATAACCTCGCTGAACCCAAAAGTGTTTTGCGAAATAAACGTCTTGGTATTAACTTTAATAAAGGTCCCGATCCAAGATGGCCGCCCCCCGGAGGCCTCTCCAAGTACGAGGCACCCCCTTTTCAGTTTCTACTCCGTCACATCTACATAAACAACACCACACCGGAGACACGCCAGAATGCGGTCCGGTAGGTGTTCGCCCAAGTAGGTGTTTTCCGATGCGTGGCTGTCCTGGTACAAGTAAGTGAGCGCTCCGGAACATTTTGTTCGATTTATCCCGCCCACAACACGGAGAACATCGATCTTTTCCGTCTCTGCCTCCAGAATAGGGCAAGCTTTGACCACGAAGCACTTTACAGCTTTAACGGCAAACTTTACATTTTTCCTTAGATGTATTAGACCGCCATTGCCCCTCCGTTGACCATGAGGCATATCAATGTCCTTTAAAAAGTATGTAAACACCATCTTTTTGTGTCAATTATATGTTTTGTGTATGTGTGTTTCGTGTTGTGTCAGACATGTTGGTCAAGTATGTTAAACCACAAATCACTTTTCAGCACAAAAACGCCGGCATGGAGATAGCGATTTAACTTTCTTCTGTTTTCCTTCTTTTTATAAAGAAACGACCACGAGGCACGTCATAGACTGAAGTGATTGACCACTTGGGTGTAGTGTGCTCACAAAAAACTTTTATAGATAAAAGTACCTACTAACTACTTTTTTTCGAAATAATATGTGTCTTATTATATCCCACAGATGTCTCCTGACGTACATTACGTATGTATTATAAGTTACGCATGCCTCACTGTTGCAGCGTTTTTTCATTTTGCACCTCATTAAGGTTAACTAGGAGTGGCACTGTCGCACTGGGCTGGTCCCAGTGTTGTCCTGACGAAGAGCTGGGGAAGCTCGAAACTAGTTGACAATACAATATGCTAGGTACACCTATTTCATTATAACTAGGGACCTAAGTATATCACCCCATTTTTAATTTCTTCAGCTTAGAGCATTAATAAAGTCTATTTGGCCCACTAGCTGATTAATTTTAATTTCACAATCCACTCCACTTTCACTTGCACTACACATAGTCTGATTTTCTAGTGCTCCTACGTAATCCGCAAGTCGCAGCACGCCTCAGTCCGTAGAGGACTGGGAGGACCCCAATGATGAAGCATGTCACCGTGGGGAAACCCTGGTGAGTGAGGGGACTCAAGAAAAGGACAATCTTTTCCTTTTTCTACATTTGGTATTTCAGAACCAATTTGGCTTCTGATACCTTCCTTCTCCCTAAGATTAGGTTCTTTTACTTGACTAGTTCAGGTTGTTCTGTGATACATAAGCATAGGTATTCACAGGAGGAGAACACTGGAGATTGGGAGTGGCTCACTGAGAGGTTGTTCCCGTGTATGCAGGCAATGCCGCCTTCTGGCTTGTCAATTCTGTCTAGTCTGATGATGTCATGGTTTGGGGGTGGCAGTATGTCAAGTGTGGGCATAGAAGACTCATTTAACCAGGTTTTGGTTACAATTAGTAGGTCCGGTTCATGAGTAAGTATGAGGTCCACTACATCAGTTCCATGTCTTGATGCAGATCCACAGTTTAGGAGTATACATTTCAGACGTGGCTTGATATGGATTGTGTTGGGTTTTTGTGTGGGGGAGGCTCACCTCAGGTTGTCTTTGACTATACCCCTAGGTTTTTGTATTGTCACTCTGTGAATATTGGAGGGGACAGTTTGGATGATGGAATGATTGTGCCAGTTGTCTGGAGCATGGGATGTTGGAGATCATGGTAGCGTAGTAGGGAGAGTAAGTCTTTCTCTGATAGAGGATTTGTCCTTCGGATTGGGCAGGTTGAGGTGTTGGGGAGAGGGACTGATCTCTAACTTGGTGGCACATGTTTTGGAGGGTGTGCGTGTCGCCGTTGAGTGAGTATGGGGTGGTTAGTATGGACGTTTGTCCTGGTATCAAGATCCAATCTTTTGGACAAGGGTAGGTGAAAAATCAAATCCCGTAGGGCTTAGAGGTCTTCTTTGACTTGCCACAAAGAGAGTAAAATCTCATCAAGTCTAGGGTTCGGAGTGGGTGGTATAAGGCTTTACGATTGGATTGATGGCAGGGGAGGTGTGGTCGTGGTAAATGGGTAGCACGCTGGTGAAACGTCTGGGTCGTTGTGTTGCGTCCTGCCTGGCCCCCTATTCGGGATAGTGTGGGATGGATTGGTGGGGGTGTATATTTATGGATCATAGGGATGTGATATGTGATTGGAGCCAAGGTAATGTTGGTGTTGCAAGGACAAGAGTTGGAATTGGGGGGATGTGTGCCCTTTCTGGGGGTGTCTGATAGATCTGGAAAGGGTGTGAGTGCTGGTTGTGTCATGGGGGTTTGTCTTGCGACGGAATCGGTAGGGGAGATGGGAGTCGCATTGGGTTTGGATGTACATGTTGAGAGTGTAATCGGATAAGGGTGTCTAGAAGGAGAATCAGGAGGAGGATTAGGGGCTGTGGTAGGGGAAGGGGCCACTTGGTTGGATGTACCTATTGAGAGTGTCATCGTATAAGGGCGTATGGGAGGAGAATCATGAGGAGAATTAGGGGCTGTGGTAGAGGAAGGGGCCACTTGGTTGGATGTACCTGTTGAGAATGTCATCGGATAAGGGTGTCTGGGAGGAGAATCAGGAGGAGAATTAGGGGATGGGCTGGGGGAAGTGGCCACTTGGGAGGGGGGATATGGTTTTACCACTTTATCCTTGATGGGAGGAAAGATGTTATCCAGCAGGTTTAAACTATGGTCAGATGATTAGATGAGGATGATCCCATTGTTGTTGAATAACTTTATTCGATATAAAATATCATAAAAGTATGTACAAGGCAAGTCATCATCCATAAAAATCCTTCAAGATAAAACATGAGATATTAAAAAGAAAAAAAAGAGCCAAATAGGTACAAATAAAAGGCCAAAAAGCACATCATATTATACTAAAACAAGTACACCTAAGTCTCAGTGGCCAGGCTCTGAACATTTTATCAGTTTACTTCGTATCGGCCAAGCACGCCCCAAAAATGTGGCTACCCCACAGACCATCACAGGGCGGAAGTATCAGTTAAAAAAGAGCGGAGCGCCACCCTATAGTTCACAAGACCCATGTTCCTACAGATGGGACCAAGCCACTTCCTCCTAGCCTCCCTGTAGGTCGGGCAAGCAAAGAGGAAGTGGGGAACAGATTTGCTTGGGGCTGAACACCCGGGACATTCAACCAAGGTAGAAGTCTGGCAACTCCAGCTTGCCACCAGTGCATTTAGAGGGAGAGACCCAAACCTGAGCTTCATGTAAATCATTCTGTCTCGTGGACATTGAATAAAGTCCAGATATTGCTCGGATTTGGCCACCAACTTATGCTCCAGAAACTGGTTTGTAAGTCTACCTCGATTCGATTTCTTGTTTCCTCTCCCTTCACCCAGTCCCAATAGGCTTTTTTAATGATTTGCTTTTCCGGTGGGGTTTGATTAAGCCAGGCCTCCCCGTACCCGATGTCATTGACCAACCGCTTTAATTTGCAAATCCATTTAATCTTGTTGCCGGTGTTTAGGTTAATTATCTCAGTCAGGGCATCCGCATAATTGGCCAATTCAGGGGTGCGTCTCAGGCAAACCCAAAAGAGCAATGGGCGTAGTCTTGCTATGTCCCTGATAGAGCATTGCCCCAAATCCAAACGGAGCGGTAACAAGGGGGTGGAGGGGGGGAGGGAAACCAGACCTCTTAGAAAATGGTTCTCAGATTTCTCCAGGTCACTGGTATTCTCAAACCCCCATAACTCTGCCCCATACGGAGCTGAAGGTAGTGCCTTCCTGTCATATACCTCAAGGGCTGCCGCTACCGGCCTACTTAGAGAGAGCCGCTGTTTTCTTAGTATAGCACCCGCCACCCTCTTATGATTAAGAGTCATTTTGGCTAGATGTTCATTCCATTGCATCGACTTGGTGACCCTGATGCCTAGATAATCGAAAGAATCAACAATATCTAATGGCATTCCATTAAGTGAGAAGCCATTCCTGAATCGTTTAGATGGTCCCAAGGTCATAAGCTTCGTTTTAGAGGTGTTGATTACAAGGCCCCTTGCATCACAAAACTGACTAAACCTGGCAACCAGCTTTTGAAGGCCGCTAGAGCTTTTAGACATCAAAAGGGTATCGTCAGCAAAAAGAAGGGTGGGAGTTTTTTTCCCTGCCAGCATGGGGGCATCTGTTGGGTCCTCTCTCAGATGGTCAACCACCCCGTTTATGAAGAGAGAGAACAGAGTTGGAGCCAGCACGCAACTCTGGCGGACTCCCCTATCAACAGACACCCTATCTGTCAACTGTCCCTGGTTGGCCCACCTGATTTTTGCGTAGTTCCCCTCATGAAGGCGCCTGACTATATTGAGGATCAAAGGTGGAAATCCCAGGTCGGACAGCACCGACCAGAGTTTGGAACGAGGGACCAGGACGAATGCGGTTTTAAGGTCTATAAAGGCCAGATATAAACTGCCTTTCCCAATAACGACCACTTTCCAGTAGATCGTAAAAAACCGGAAGACCTGGTCCAAGTCTGAAGCCTGCCTGGAAATGTGAGAGGACATTGGCATCATCCATCCATGTCCTAACCCTCATCAGGAGGACCCTACCAACCACCTTCTGTATTATGTCGATTAAACTTATCGGCCTATAGTTGGCGGGATCCTCCCTCCTCCCCTTCTTAAATATGGGTACCACTTTGGCACCTTTCCAGGAATCCGGGACGGGATGACCTCTGGCAATTAAATTCAATATGAGCAGAATAGCGTTGGCCCATGGTTTAGGATCATGGAGAAGGAGATCGCCGGGTATGCCATCGGGGCCGCTGCCTTCCCAGGTGCTAGCCCCGAAATGGCTGGAAGGACCTCGTTGAGCTTAAAGAGGTCGGATGCACTGTCGGATACAAAAAGTTCATCTATAGAGGGGTCCTCGGAGAGTAGGGTGGACTTGTCGCCATTAGATTGAGAATGGCCAATAGCCTCACTATACAGTCCGGAGAAATGTATGTGCCACTGTTGGGCCGTAATGTGATTGGGGATTGGATCGTCACCCATACGGCTACCTTTGTCAATGAGACCCCAAAACAGCGTAGCATCCTTCAAGAGTGAGGCAGATTTGAGCTCCTGCCAATGCGCTTCTTCCCAGGAACGCTTGGCTATCTCGATTGGCCTTGCGTACTCTTTTCTGGCATCTCTAACAAGAGACATGTTATTACTTTGAAGAGCTATGGATAACATTCGTCTCTTCTCCCTGCACGCCCTCGAATACCATAAGTTAGACGCCTTAGGGCATAAATTGTGGGTCAAGGGCTCTGATATGGTAAAGAGCGAGCTCATTTTTCCAATAAAATCTACATAGTGTTTTGTAAGGAGTGAATTCTGCACACCCATAAGAGGCTCTTGGGGTGGGTCGAGCTCCAGAGATAACTGCTCTACCAGAGCTCTTGTTTTGCACAATATGTCCTCATCCTGTGAGACCCTGTGCCACTTTAGGCGACGATTACAATGAGAAGGCACTACCTCTTTTGTAGACATATTTGTAACAATGGCAGTTTTAGAAGCTGACCAGATGTTGCGTATTAGCATGCAAAGCGGATTGTGGTCGCTATCCTGGGTAGGTAGAATTACCATAGCCTCTAAAGCATGCCAAAGTCGTATGTCCAACAAAATATAGTCTATCCTTGACGGGCAGCTGGGTCTGTTATATGTATTTGCCCCGCATAAGTCAGAGCGTGATCTACCATTTACGGCTCTGAGGTTATGTTCCAATGTGAGTGCGCTCAGTTGAATAGCCCTTTGCATCCACTTCTTGATTGGGGTTATGCTGAGTGGGGGGATAGCAAATTTAGTGTCCTGGTCATCAGTGCCCAGAACATCCTCGAAACCGAGAGGTTCGTAGGTACAGTTGGAGTCCCCTGCGACAATGGCTACTGAGTTGGGGTTAAGATTAAACAACTCTCTCTCTAAAGTAGCTAAAGTCGACGAGAGTTGGACCCCAGGAGACCCTCTGGCATAGACATTAAATATTTCCAGGTTAGGACCTTTTTCGAGTCCTTTCGCCGACAGATGTAAAATGTCATCAGAAGGAGTGGTGATGGCAACTGAAGACCAATTTAAGGAGATATTTAGCCAGATATGCAACCCCCCGCTGGTCGGCCTTTCCCTGATCTTAAAGCTGGGATGCAGTAGGTACTAAACCCAGGTTTGTGTAGGGGAACCAGACCCCAGGTTTCTTGGAACAAGCAGATATCATGGCCATCTATAAATGTGTTCCACTCTGAGGGCGACAATTTTTTCTGGAGGCCAGCAATATTCCAGGAAAGGAAACGTAATGCCATGGGAGTTGGCCACGGTTCCGGTATCTCCCACACCTGAAAGACTGTTAAAATCAACCAGTGTACTCCCCCACTCAGATTGCTTTTCCCCCCTAACGTTTAGACATGGGGCTGTTTCATCATTTCTCCCCCTCTGTTTATTTATCAAATCCCCAGAGGCTAAACATTGACTATTATCCAGTCAGTCTACCAAACTTAGACCGGACTCCTCAGTACCCCTGTCTTGTGACCATAGTGGAGATTTATGAAATTCAATGGCAGAGGAACCTGGGGGGGAAGTACGGAGTTCAAGTGACACCAGGTTTTCGGCTATTTCAGCATTAAATATCTTAATCTCTATGCAATCTGTCCTCGATCCAACTTTTTTTAATCCTAGTTACTTTAGCCACGTCCTCCCTTATGACTGACCTACATCCCCTCACGTGTCTTGTCCAGTGAATTACTTTGTTGTGTAACGATTCTTGGCTTTCATAGCAGTGGGGGCTTGAGAGTTTAGGGACCCTGGTCATATAAATTGTAGATATAGGGCCCCTTGTTGGTGTGTTGCCCCTATTGGTCCCCCAGAAGGGCCGACCAATCTGCTCTTCCCAAATCATGGCGGTGCTGGCTGGTTTAGCTCCAGTAGGGGGCCGGTTTCGTACATTACTTCTGCTACCCATTCCTAGGCCCAAGTCCATATGTGGAGTAAAGTGACTATGTGGGTTTGAGGTGACAATGGGGAGCCGGGCTTGAGACCCTTGGCCTTGCGCTGATCTGTACCCATCCTTCCCATAACATTTTCCCCTCGGTTCCTGACTTAAACTGATACTAGTCGGAGCGGGGGGAGGGAGTACTGGGGCCGAAGGTCTATTCCCAAGCAAGACCGCCTTCTCCCTCAACAACGCCAATTCTCTTTCAAGGAGATCCACTCTCATTCATAGAACGTCATACTGAGAGCCGCATTGGCAGCATGACGATGAGCTGACAGAGCGCTTGGCCTTTCCTACCTTACTAGGGGTAGACATTATGCTACCCTCAACACAAAGATCTAAAACATCGTATCTATTTGAACAGGGGAGATGGACAGACACAAGTCCACTAATAGCGTTCGTAGAGTCACTTGGGCCTGCCTTTTTTTGTGGAGATAGAGGCCCTTGGATGCCCTCCACAAGGGTGTATGACTCGTGGGTAGTATAATTTTTAGATGATCTCTTGTTAAACATAGCTGGAACAACTCGGTCCTGTAAAAGAGATGGTGCTAGTACATCCGCAGGCCGATTCCCATCCGCAACTGCCAAGGTGTCAATGGTAGTACCCAAGATGCTCTCACAATCATCCACAATGCCCTCAATCCTTATTAGGACACAATTAGATGCGGCGTGGGAAAGTTTTTTTGATTTTCTCCCCCTTTTACTCAGGAGTGGGCCCCCTCCCTCAGCTAACTTCCTCTTTCCCATAATAATTAGGCCACTGTTTCACAAGAAAGCTATAAGTCGCAATGAAGGACAGGGGTGGTTTAGCTGTGTACCTGGCCAAATGAAACCCAACAGTGCTTATGAACAAATGATCGTGAAAGAGGAGACAGAAGTGTTGCCCAGCCCGGCCTCCTTCGGCAAGGACGGACCCGCCCTTGGCCCGGGCTGTGCCCGGGCGCGGCCCGCGCGCGTCCCGCGCCGCGGTAGATGTTGGAGCGTTTTAAGCGTGAGGCACCAGTGTCAGCTCCCTCCAGGCAGCAAAGCAGGCTGAGACTTGGAGTCCACACAGCAGAGTCCGGTAAGGCAAGGCGCGTCCCCCCGCCGCGGTAGATGTTGGCGCGTTTTAAGCGCGAGGCACCAGTGGCAGCTCCCTCCAGGTAGCAAAGCAGGCTGGGACTTGGAGTCCCCACAGCAGAGTCCGGTAAGGCATGGCGCGTCCTCTGCTTTTCCTTTCACTTTATTGTGCACCTCACTGCTCCTCTCAGGCTCCAAGACGGCGAACGTTTGTCCGGGAAGGACCGCTGGCTCGCGAGGTGGAACTTATCTCCGCGTGGGGGTGGCTGCCAAGGTCAGTGTGCAATTCTGCAAAGCGGGTCTAATCATTCCCATGGTATTGGTGTGAAGGCTCGATAGCTCCATAATGGGGTTTGTGCTTGTTCGAGGGGGTGGGGTGAGGTGGGGCTGGATGCTTGTTAATGGGAATGTGACCGCTGCGGGGGTCCTGTGCTGTGGGGGGATGTGCTTGGATAGATTGAAGGTAGGTGTGAGAGCGGTGGCTTTGTTGGGACAGAACGGGGTGCAGGCGTCGTCTTAGAGGATGGGGGACAGAGCGGGGAGTTGGAATAGGGCTGACATGGGTCTGAGCTGCTGATTAGCGGGTAAAAACATGTAGTAGATGTGCGGCTAGTTCAGCAGGAAAGCGAGTAGGCGAATGGGTGTTGTATGGAACCTTTAGGGGCTTGGCATGCTCCATGCTTGGTGCATAGTCAGACTGCGTGAAATCTTATGTGGAATTTGCAAACTTTTTCACAAATATGAACTGCAGGATACTTGTTTTAGCAGCAAACGTCTCGCAAGAGACACTTTCTCCTACAACCAATGCCTTTGTAGATACGGTACCTTAATTTTGAACGCAAAGTTTGCCCCCACATGACATATGATTTAAAATTTGAATATTACATTTGTGCATAATTTTGGCCAAATTTCTTTGATACCAAATTTCATAATTTTCTAAAGGCCTTTTGCACAGCAAGAGAAGGCATGGCACCTGATGCAGTGCTGGGCCAACCCTTTTACCATTGGTTATCCGGTGGACCTTTTTTAATTGACGGAGAGGTAAAGGGAGTTAGGATCAAATCAAACAATATCAATTAACAGTGTAACCCATTTGGCAACACAATAAGGACCAGGAATCACCGACTGTAGTTAAGAAGGTTTGTTTCAAGTTAGCAGTCAAGTTAAGATAAACAAATCTAAGCACCATGCTGTAAAGGTACAGAATAACAACCGGGAAGATAACCTCCTGAAGAGGTT
Organism: Triturus cristatus; assembly: GCF_964204655.1. Classification (NCBI taxonomy): domain Eukaryota; kingdom Metazoa; phylum Chordata; class Amphibia; order Caudata; family Salamandridae; genus Triturus; species Triturus cristatus. The sequence goes on along the minus strand of NC_140592.1, from coordinate 594,718,875 downwards.
TAGGTGTACCAGTATAGAGCAAACAGAATCTTCAGTCACAGCAACACAAAAGATCAGTAACAGAATTTAGTGCTCAGAAAAACGTTTCTGCTTCTCTCTTCTTTACATGAGTGATGTCTAACATCATCTAAGTTAAAGCCCAAACTAAGGAGAATGGTTTGAAACCGTAAAGGATCTAGAAAATAAGCGACATACAGAAAAATAGGTAAATGTGGGGAAGTGCATGAAGGCGGCAGCATTTCAGAAACTGTCAAGAGTGTTCTTGGGACAGGGAAATAAGTGTTATCCTAAACTACACTATGCAAAGAATCAAAGGGAAAGCACCGAGGTCTGCACTTGTCACAGTCCAAAGGAAAGTGGTATAACTTCAGACAGTGTGAACAACAGTTTTTCCTCCAAAATCTTCAGAGCAACACCCCTCTGTTCGCATCATCTGGGGCTTCATTGTCCTTTCCATTTTCATGTTGTAAGCTGCAACATTAATGACACACCCCAGGCCAAACATAGGAACGGTACTGGTTTTTTTTACCTGCAATTTTTTGCAACAGTGCTGAATGGAACACCCACAGCAAAACCCATGGAACGCCCCTTCCACGCTGTGTTCTGCGTGAAAGGGACACATATTTACAAGGCCAAAAAAGGCACAGAAAGTTGCTTTAAGTGTTCTTGTTAATATGCCGCAGTACCGGAACTGCAAAAAAGTGATGTTCCGGCGGCCCAAAAGTCCGGCAAGGGGCCTCATAAATAAGACACTTTGTTTCCAATGAGGAATGATAGAATGTGGTGGCAAATGCACTTGCCAATGTGAGTGTAAGCATCAGTGTTTCATTTGAGCTCGTGGTTTCTGTGGGAACGTGCCTCTTTTGCATGGTTAGCCCCCACTTTTTTCCTGGTTTTGATATGGCTTCAAATGTAGTGCACAGGGTCCCTGCCAACCAGGTGCCCTGTGCCAGTGCTCCTTCCCTAAAACGAACTCCCTATTGGTATGTCTGCTCCCTGTAAGTCTTTAGTAACTGGTACCCTGGGTACCTAGGTCCTGAGAGCTGAAGAGGGTCCCTTGAGACCCCTCTCACTGGCATCATGCCACTGCCCTTGCAGCCTACATGCCCCTGTGAGGGAGATAACAATGAAGTTAACATGGCAGCCTGTCTGGGTGCCATGCCAGCTAACATAGGTAAGTCAATCCTCTAGCTGGCCTCACAGCCCTAAGGCAGGGTGCACTATACTGCAAGTGAGGGGCATATCTGCATGAGCAGATATGCCCCAACAATATCGGGCACCATTTCCTAATATTGTAAGTGCCAGTGAAGCCATAGAGAGTAGATGGGACGAGAAGTCGACAACTTGACCTCCACCAAATCACGATGGCTTCACTGAATACAGGAGTGTTTGACACCAAACTACTCCTTTCACTAAACCCCACACTGATGCTAGGGTGGGATTTATTGTACTATGTACCCAGAGGGCACTTCAGAGGTGCCCCCTGAATCCCTAGCAAACTTGGTGTGGTCTCTAACTGGCTGTAGGCAGCCAACCACCACTAGACATGCTTCTGGGTCCCTGGGTAAAGAACCTCTGCTCTCTGGGTCCAGAAATAATGCACATCCTGGGCAGAGGTGTCATGCCTCCTCCCTCAGGATGGGCCAGTGCTCGAAGAGGGGAGCTTCAAAGGCCTACCGCCTTAGTATTGCAACCCCAGCCTCTGCTGCTAGCAGCAGATGGCAGCCACTGGTTTACACCCCCACTTTGGATGGGAAAACCGGTGAGAAAGTTAAAAAAGTTAGGAGGTGTACCCACCTCTGCCAACCCCACCCCTAAGGTGGGGGGAAGCGAGGTGAAGAACACTTTTCAGTCCCCGCTACCTTGAGGATGGGGACCCCTCCAATCCAGGCTACGTCTATGCCCGCTCCCTCAGAAGGGAGGCATAATAGAGGGTGTAGTCACCCCAGGTTAGGTGCCCCTTGTCTCTACCTACTACTCCCAAAAACAACTCAGGAATTTAGTATTTAGGTGGCTCCTGCAAACCTGGACAGGAGATCTGCAATGACCTAAGAAGCAAGAAGACACCTTGCAGCCGAAGCCAGAAGACAACAACTGCCTTGGCCCCAGGCCTACTGGCCTGTTTCCAACTTTGATGAAACCTGCAACCTGCCTTGCAGCACAACCGCCGAAACCTCTTGGAGGACTGTTGCCTTCAATAAAGACTCCAATCTCCCAAGGACAGCACACCTGTCTAAGAGGAACCAAACTCCAAGAAACACCACAGGGAGGACGGACCCTGGTTGACGCGACTCCCTTCTGCACAAGAACTAAAAGAACCACAGCAGTTGAGGCCCTTCACTTGTGTCAACGGGACTGACTGCTACCAATGATCTCCCAAAGACCGCAGTGGTAGAGGATCGACACTTGTGTCGACGCAACTCTGCCCTGCCCACAGAACGCCCTGCAACTGGATGACTTCCACAACCTCAAGGAAACCTCTTGGCCCCACGACCCGAGTTGCACACAGCTCCAGGCCTGAGAGCCCGTAGCCTCCTGCTAGTGGCCTTGCTGGATGCCTCCTGCAACACCGACCCAATCGCGATCTCTCCAAGATGATCCGGTGATGCCGGAACTGCATCCAAAGTACAGCCATTATCTGCCAGCGACCAAGACAGTCACTGTGTTGGCCGCCTGCTGAAATCTATCCCGCTCCTTGCCTTCGCCGACCTCGAGGGCAAAGAAAATTGCCAGTATCAACTGTCTCAGCGACTGAACCGAAATCCGACCATACGGGTGCCCCAGTCCCCTACGACTGACCCTGCACTCTGTGTGGGTCTGACCATCCGAGGGCTGGATGCATGCTCTCCTGATAAACCCCCCACTTGATTCCCTCCTCAGGAATCTTGAACTATTCAAATATTGCCCGGTCAATTTGTGAATGTGAAAAGTAGTTTTTCTTCAACCCTACTTACCTTGTGATGAAGTCTTGTTCTTAAAATGAAAATACAAACAAAAGGTAATTTTATAAAATTGATATGGATCTCCTTCTTGAGTTGTGTGTCCATTATTGATCATGTATGTGCAATAGATGTCTTACTCTCCTCTTAGACCTAAGGCTGCTCGCCCATACTACCACTAATAGAGCACTTTGGGTTTTGCATTGAGCCTTGTACACTTTTAGGGAACCCCTAGACTCTGTGCATGGTATTACTACCTAGTGATAATATCACATACAGAGACAACTTCCTACATTTATAAATTCAATATACATTAAAAATGTCTACCCCCCTCCATCCAAGTCATTCTAACAGCTTTCGGTACCTAGAATAGTCTGAACTGTCACACTCGTAGGAGTGGGACAGTTAGTAGTTGTGTTTGTATTGTCATTGGCAGTGCTGGCAGGAGCTATGGGTGGTGCGAGCAGAGGAAGCCTCCTAACGAGGGCCCTGACACTTATTTCTTTTACAAATTAAGCACTGGACTTTGCATGCAAGAGTTTTCTAGGTTGGGGTATGCATGCATGTGCCTACAACCTCAAGAATAGTCTATTTATTAGGTAGTTGATATTTCTAATGAATCTTATTGCAAGAAACAGTGGAGTGCGATACAGAGAACATCTGTATACAATTAGAGCATCTCAAGAGTTAAGAGGTTCTTCTTTTTTTTTAAATAGTATATTTTGTAGTGGGGTCCAAATGGACATTTGAAGGCTGTGAATAGGTAAAACATAGAAATCAGTGCAATTCAGCATGGCAGGGCAAGGTTCTACCACTAGGTTCTAGAACAAAAGAAAAGGTGCCTGCATGCATTTGGGGAAAGCATTTTTATGAAGAAAATGGTGTGTGAATATGTATGTTAGAGGTTAGAAACTTGAAATTTAAGATTACCTTGCTAAGAAGGCTGCTAGAAATATGAACGTATCCATGGAAGGAACCCCTTGAAGCCCATAATATAGTTCATAATTAATATATAGATCATATAAATTCATATTAGATGATGTGACTATTGTTTTTTTTAACTCTTCCGTGTGCATCTCCCTGGGATTTTATCAAAACATTATCTCTTCAAAACATGGACGAGACATCAGTTATGTCATAGGGATCAATTGTCATGCAACATAACTTCCTGGGATTTAAGATCATAGGTCACATGATGTGATTTGCTATGATATTTTTGAGGCCAAATCATGGACGTCATTTAGGCATCACCAGGGGTAGCAGCTGCGACCCCCTGACCTCTGAGGACATTAGCTAACTTGAAAAAGAATCATTTATTGCCCCAAATGGAGTGGATCATCTCCATGCCTCCTACTTCCCCTGGAGAGAGTAAGAAAGAAATACAAGGGGAGAGGTGGTCAAGGGAAAAGGCTTTGAGGCGAAATAAGGGTAAAGTAACAAAAGGAAGAAGACACTACAGTGAAAAGGGTGAGAGATCAAGCAACAAACATAGAAGGATGTCTGTTTGAGAGAGACAAAGAGGGATGAAAGAGGCACCAATAATACTGTGACACAGACAAGTGAAAAAGGACAGATAAGGGACTGGGGGCCATATGTAGGTAAATAATTTTTACCGATTCTTAAATACCAAATTTTACCGAATCGGTATTTAAGAATCGGTAAGTTGGCGTGCACCTCCGCTTTTATGGAGGCAGCGGAACCTGCTCTTTAATAGTCCGAACATGCGCTCCACCACATTGCGTGTAGATTTGTGTGCCACATTATATCTTCTCTCACTCTGGGTTGATGGGTGTAGGTAGGGAGTGAGGATGAATGACCGCACGGCATATGCACTGTCCCCTAGGTGAGTAAAAGGGAAACATCAGTCACATGCCTCAATACACTATGATTTGCACTGAGTACTATGGAGCGTCACTGTTACTTACCTAGCAGGTATCCTTCTCCAAATTCTCCCGCAAGCAGTCGTGTGTAGATCCCACTGTTCTGGAAGATGTAGGAGTCATGGCTGCTCCCAGGGAACTTCGCAACAATATCAGTGATGATGTTCCCTGCATCGCAGATTACCTGCACATTGATGGAGTGGGTGGACTTTCTGTTTCTGTAGATGTGCTCAGTGGCAGCTGGTGGGCAGATTGGGATGTGTGTGCCATCAATACAGCCAATGACATGGGGGAACTGTGCCATGTGATAAAAGTCAGTTTTAGTTTTCTGCAGTTCAGCCTGTGTGTTTGGGAAGCTGATGTAGTGGTGCATTCTTTGCATCATGGCATCCAGGAACTTCCTGAAGAAACGGGACAGGCAACTCTGGGATACACCGCCCACTGCAGCTGTCACCCCCTGGTAACTGCCAGATGCGAGTAGGTGCAGGCTGCAGAGAACCTGCACATGTGGTGGTATGGCATGCGCCCTTCTTGTTGGCTGGTCCAGGAGTGGGTGCAGGTCCCTTATCAGGTCCATGATGGTTTGGGGGTGTAGCCTGTACCTTTCATGTATCTCAGCGTCAGTCAGTTGAAATAGTGTGATTCGCTGTCTGTAAATGCGTTCCTCCCGTCTCCATATCCTCAGTCCTGCTGCCTGTAGACGTAGGCGCCTTGCAATGACATACAGAGCGGCCATGTTGTCCACGCTGTTGCATTTTGGGATTGCTTATATGCACTGTTGATGCTCACCACCTGCTTTCAATCAGTGTTAATTACCGACTCTTAATTACCGAATTACATGGATTTCTTAATTACCGAATTTACCTACATATCTTTTCCCGTTTTACCACTTCATATTTACCACTTCATATTTACCGAATCGGAAAATATGTATTCGGAAAATATGAAGCGGTATTTTAGAATTCGGTAAATATGAATCAGTATTTACCGATTCATATTTACCGAAAATGGTTTTTGGCCTCCTACATCTCACTTGACTAAATACCGGTCGGTAACGGGAAATTTACCGATTTTCGGCCGTTACCGACCGGTATTTAGCTACCTACATGAGGCCCTGGGAGAGGAGGGATAAAGGTGAAATAGAGTGGAAAAAGAGATAGAGCAGGTGAGAAAAGAGATCAATGAGAGAGGAGGAAACAGGTATTATAAGGAGATCAGTGAGAACGACACAGTTACGATAGACAGGAGGGGTGGAGATGTGGCCTGACGCCGATGGAGTGAGCAGCACTACTCTGAGCTCCTCATGGCTGGGCAACATCCTGACCCCTTTCAAGCTGATTCAGGCTCTAATCCTAATCTGGGCACTGCCGTAGTGAATCTGCCTTGCAGCAGTGTGCCCTCATCGCTGTGCGGCTTCAGAATCCTGCATCTTTTGAGCCGACCTGGTAGAGCGGCAGATCACAATGGCAGCCCCCGGCTGGAGCAGCTTTGGCTGTGAGGTGAGGAGGCAGTGGACGGCCTGCTCCCTTGTGTCGCCCTGACCCCAAGGATAGCGACTACAAAGGGAGAGCGACGACTGCCTGAGAGGGCTGTCTCACCCTAACAAGAATGTAGGGGGAGGGCGTGCCAACCACATACCCAGGAAAGGAGGTACCGGTCATGAACCTCCGAAGCTGAATGAGACCACTGGAGCTGCATACATTTGCAAGACAGCTGGGGCTCTGTGTAGCACGGATGCATAGTGTGGGGTGCTGAAGCCATAATCTCTCCTGGCCCTGATGCACTACGGGGTGAGGAGGCGGGAGTAGACATTCACCTGCTGCCTCTTGCCCCCCAGAGGGACTCAAGGGCTGAGGTTGACCAGTGATCCGTCTTTGGACTCACTACAGAGAAGACCCACTGTTAATGAGCGACCCTGGGCCTTAAGAGGAATCCCCCCTGATTGGGGTTGAGCAATTGTTCAGAGGGCTGCATACGCGGCCCATTCATGGACGACAGTGAATAACTTGTATTAAAAAAAAAAAGGCTGTTGCATGCAACTTGGTGGGTCTGATCCCTCTGACCCGCCTGAGGGAGCCCTGGGAACATTGAGAATACAGCCGTCACCGTGGAGCCCTGGGCTTTACAAGAGGTGCATGGGGACACGCACGCCAGACTCTGCGCAACCCGGCTTGTGCCCTATCAGGAATGGAACCCTAAAAAAAATTGCCACATCCTCTAGGAGAAAGGAGCCTGACCAGGAGGAGATGAACGCAGCTCCACCCACGGAGTCAACTGCCCCTCTGACAATGAGACCTACAGCAGACCCCACACTGCAGGAAATATTGCAAGTTATTACTGCATCTAGGGAGCCACCACAACTTGCTCAAAGAGGACCACAGGAAATTGGCGGAGAAGTTAATCATTTATGAACGTACACTAGCTGACCTCCCTCTAGCCATGGGTGCAATGCAAAGGTGCTTGCAACTCATGGCAATTAAAGTGCGGACACTGGAAAAGAGAGCAGAAGATTCTGAAAACCGCTCACGCCGCAACAACATCTGTGTAGTAGGCCTGCCGGAGGAAATCGAAGGACCAGACACAGTACAGTACATAGAACAATGGCTGCGCACAGCTGTCACCCCCGAAGGACTCTCGGAATGCTTTGCCCTTTAAAGTGCGTACTGAGTGCCGGCTAAACCTCCTCAGCCTGGTGCCCATCTGTGACCCATAGTGGCAAGACTCCTTTACTACAAAGCCCAGGATTGCATTCTAGCGCAAGCACACATAAGAGGAGACCTCAGAGTAGACAAAGCGATGGTGCTCTTCTTTCCAGACTTCTCCAGAGAGGTTCAGCGGCAAAGAGCATCCTACCAAGAGGTCAAACGGAAATTGCGACAGATGGACCTGCAGTATGCAATGCTCTTCCTGACAAATCTCAGAGTGGTGACCCCTGACGGGGCACGATTCTTCCAGTCACAGCAGGAAGCCTCGACTGGCCTGGAGACCCAGAAAGAGACAAAGTCTGACACAGAAGGCGGGGGATGGCAACGACCACCCAGAAACCCCCAGAAATAAACAATCAAAGCAGAGCTTGGTAGCACCCTCACACACAGAAGCTAAATTAGGATGCCAGAAAGTGATGGAAGTTGTAGTCCAAATAAGCCAGATAAGTCAGGAGGATGCTGAGCGGGGGTCCCTCCCACCAGACACTAAATTAGACCTTATGTCCCATGCCTCTGAGAACTCAAGACTAGAACTACCCAAGGTCATCCTTGAATAAAATCTCCTTCAGGGCTCAGAGGAGTTAAAAGATTCAATCCTGTGAACCCCAAAATTTCTATATAGATTTTGTTTGTAATACCTAATGATGCAAAATACCTTATTTAATCGAGAAGGTGCAAACATTTGGTAAATATATTTCACTTGATTGTGCCAACAACTCTTGAACTGTGCAAATTATTAATAAAGTGCAAATAAAAGTGCATATGAATCCATAAAATTTGTGACATCCAATAAAGTGCATGAATGCTTTTTGTGTTTTTTTACATGTATCTTTCTACAGCAACTGATCCTTAGTCTATTAACACTTTTTATTTCCTGGTACTGGAGCCCCAGTTACCCACACTGAGCAGTTTAGTCAAATGGTGCTCTCCTGCATTTTTTTATTATTTTTTTATTTATTATTCGTAAATCTATGTCTTCTTGCAGTTTAAATACCCAGTTATTCATCATGCTATATTCTCGTCTTATGTTATTTATGGTATCACGATTGTAGACTTAATAACATTTTTTTCTATGTGTCCATAGATATTCGAATATACAACACAGTACAATCACTATCCACTGAGCAGTAAGATAAGATCCATAATAGATAGATATTGCTCGGATATAAATGTATGCATGCAAAATATATATAAATATAAATAAATATGGTGCAAAAAAGTCAATAAATATTCAATAAATACATGATAAAAACCATAGACATAATACTTTAGATAAAAACCTATTCCTAGATGTTTAAATTCATTCTGGTTATCTAAAAAGTTGATTAACATGATATTGCACTAATAAAGACAGGTAAAATGGTCTTCTGTTACGTTTAGCCCAAAAGGTTGTTTTGCATTTAGCGCCAGTATATCTAGTTTCCAGTTGGCGCAATCTATGTTCTCTATCACCGCCTCTTTTACTTGGTGATGTTGCATCAATAATATAATACCTAAGGTCCTGATACAGGGTCGAAACATCGATGTACAACCATCTCATGTCCTGGCTCACTATAGCAATTATTTAAAAAATAGGACACGCTAAAGTGAAAGACCTGAAAATGACATAGAATTTATGTTATTGTCTTGTTTATTGTTTGAATTTGAAAGGTCACCCATTTGCACTATATGTCACCACAGTCACCCATTGAATTGTCTGTGTATTTGTTATTGTGTTTTCTTTGTCAGACAGACCCCTTTAGTATAATCTTTTTGTATAAAATTGTTTACACAATTAGCGAGAAAAATAGAGAAACAAAACAAATAATACAATAAATATATATTTTTTTAATAAAAACGTACTGAGGTGTGGTACATTTCTAAAAGTATAGTACAAAATCAATATTGATTGTGAAAGAAATAATCAGGTTCTGAACCAGTACCCCGTGGTACTTACCCAACTGAACCACTTGTGGCTTTATAACTATTAAGCATGTGGTGCTCAACAAAACCCCGGGCCCGGACAGACTCCCAGTAGAGTTCTACTCCAAACATTCCGCTGAACTAACGACCTAATTAGCAAAGCTTTGGGATGGCCAAAGAAATAGGCTCCCTCCCAGATACTACCAGAGAAGCAGTAATAGTCCCCATTCTGAATCCAAACAAGCCGGCCCATGATAGATCAGCTTACTACCCACTGTTGATGTCAAACATTGATTAAAAAAACCTAAGCCGAATTCTGACTACCCGCCTACTGCCCCTCATGACCACGCTAGTGCATGAGGACCAAGCCGGGTTTATCCAATCCCATAGCACAGCAGGGAAAATCAGGCGACTGCTCGCTGTCATGGAGGCGAGCGGGGAAAATCAGGAAGGCACAGCGATCCTCGCCGTTTATAAAGAAAAAGCCTTCGACAGCTTGGACTGGTCCTACCTATATGAAGTTCTAGCAAACATGGGTTTAGGGGAGGGCTTTATCAACTGGACTAAACTCCTATACACCAGACTCATGGCAAGGGTAAGCACAGGGAAGTACATAACAAGGAGATGGCAGGTGGAGCTTAGCACTCACTTTCCCCTCCTCCTGTTTTCACTCGCTATAGATCCACTTGCGATTGCATCCAGAAAGGGGCTGTCCTATAGGGGACTAAACATCGGGCACGCCAGGCATCAAAGATATTGGTAAGTCAACGTTTCGACCCCTATGAACATGAAGGCTGCTTCATCCTTATTATAGGGTCTTCATCAGGACTCGAATGAATGGTGTGGGCGGGGTGGGAGCACCATTAGTAACAGCATGAAAAATCCGGCTGTACTTCTAGATTGTGGGATTCGTTTGCTCTTGTCAGTGAAAGTCGACTCTTTGGAAGATTAAGAGGAAGGTGCCAGAAAGTGCCCCTGGTAATCCCAATATGGTTGATGAGTAACCTCGATATTAAGCATAGAACGGCGTCTGATGGTCACCGCTAACCAGGAGCGGTGATCATCAGACGCCGTTCCATGACAAGAGCCAACAAGGTCCACAATCTAGAAGTACAACCGGATTTTTCACGCTGTTACTAATGGTGCACCCACCCCTCCCACACCATTCCTTCGAGTCCTGATGAAGACCCCATAATAAGGAGGAAGCAGCCTTCATGTTCATAGGGGTCGAAACGTTGATTTACCAATATCTGTTTCAAACATGGGCAACAGAGACATGTTGATCTGTGCCTAATTTGTTATGTTTCTTTATAGTTTTCTTGTCAAGTCAAAGACCGGTTGGGTTCATAATTATTTTGAAGCACTTGAACCACATTGCCTTTCCGCTCACTTGCACAATCACTCAACTCTCCCAGAGCACTTACTCCCTTCCTTTTTTCTCTCTCTGAGCACTGATGTTCACAAATATTGATTTGTTTTGCATTTAAATGTTTTGGATTGATTCCTTTCCTGTGATGCATTATTAAATCACAGCTAACTACTACTCTATGATGTGACATTATGAATTATTTCATGTTTTTGAATTCATTTCTACATATTTGTATTTATAAACAGTCAGCCACTGTGACCATTGTTTTTTTGTACCGTTTTCTACCCGGGTCCATTGGTCCTACGCGTTGCCCCATTTAGTATACTCTTTTTTTTACAAAGAATGAGAAACAGGGTTCCATATTCCCCAGAAATACCATTAGATATTCTGAAGGTGCTTCCACACGGAGGGAAACTGGTGGGACTTAGAGGCATGGATAGAATCAGGAGCGACTAAGATGGGCGACGTCTATAGAGACACAGAGTTGCTACCGTTTGAGGAATTCTCCACATCATTCGAACTACCTTGCGGACATTTCTTAATACACAGCAGCAATCCACAAGCATTAGTGGACTGCGACAGTGGAACGCCCACCACAACTTTTGTTGCTACTATATGGGCCTCTCAGCAGGCACTAGCTAGGCAGTTTCCTGCCTGTATAAAGCGCTCTGCATGGATGGGCAATGACTGCTGGAGAAACTATGTCTCCAATGGGAAGTGGACTTAGCTACCCAATCCTGATATAGGACTGGGACAGCATACTGGCAGACATCCATACTATGTCCAGAAACATGTGCTTCAAACTGATAAACTATTATTTTCTTCTCAGGACCAATCTGATCCCAGAACGTATAAGTAGATACTTCCACATAGAAAATGCAGCCTGCCCGCGCTGTGGTGCTGACCACGCACAAATCCTGCACATGATTTGGAACTGCCCAAAGTTGCAGGAATACTGGGAGGGGGTATTACATATAGTGAGCGAGGCCATCAACAAGGAGGTCCCTTACTCCCCAGCCCACTGCCTATTAGGGTGGTTCCCCCACACCTCAAAGTTCAAAGTCACCAGTAAATTTCAAGACCTGGCATTCGTATTGGCTAAGCGTGAAATGACCAGGAACAGGAAGTTAACAGGGGGCCCTAGATTGACCACCTGGAAAAAGGTATTCTTGAAATGGGCGGATACTTTTAAGAGAAGCTAATAGGGGACTGAGAACAACAGAGGTGGCTAGATCCTGGGAAGCCCTATTACACAAACTAACACACTCTGATTCTGAGACCACAGAGGGAGAACCCAGAATGAATGCGTCTACATGGAAAGTGCTCTCATTGGGACAGACATCCACGCACCCCCTCCACAATTAGGATCGATGGGCTTTGACAATACCTTACTGATAAGATGCTCCTTAACCACACCTAACATAGTTGATTTATATACTACTCTTGTGTACCACATATACATTAGTACAACGTTGCCTCACTGGGGGAGGTGAGGAGTTAAACTTATAGCCAAAACTCCAGAAGCTATGGCAGCAGGCCATTTGATGTATTTAAAATGAAAGCTACATGAGAGAACTAGGAATGACTGCTGCAACCCAAAAGACGAAGCATTACTGTAATGTTGGTGTTAAAATCAATAAAATCTGTTTAAAAAAAAGATAGATGGAAGGGGTAAACAAGAGTCAACAATAGCTGAGAAATGCATGACATACAATAGAAACGTTAGACATATCACAAACATCTGAGGGGGGTGACAGCGTGTCTAAAGTCATATGATATCACTTGGGGTCAAAACATGGAATGTCACTTCCGTTACCCCTGGCATTTTGGTGAATCGATGCCCATGGGCCAAATGTGAGTGGGGTCACTTCCAAAACCCCATGCATTGTGGTGAATTGATATCCACGTTGTGTCTACAATATCATATTCCTTTTATTGGAGAATCAGTTTTGAGTTACACACAATCATTCTGGGCTTAACCTCTGAGCTGAGAAAAGATGTACCTTTTCTCTTTTAGATTACATGTCTCTGGTAGGATGGGCAATTCACAAAATCCTTAACTTTGCAAAAAGCTTGTGTCAATCCTTTAGGCACTGGAAGTAGGGGGATTATGAGGTGCTGTAGTACTTCCCTCAAAATAACCATGGTAGAGTTCAGTGGGTGATTGAGCAATTAAAGTGCCTTTAAATGTTATTTTCATCTCAGCACAGAGGTCAAATGTACTATCTTGGCTTAACTCCCAAGTTGACAGACAATTTTTCTTTTCTCACTATCTAGATTGCAGTCTGTGGTGGGATTGGTAACTCACAGTATCCTTAATTTTGCACAAAGCTTGTATCTAATGTATAGGTACTGGAAGTAAGAGTGCAGTGGGGGCAGCACTGTCACCCCTAAAATAAGCATGGTGGAGTTCAGAAGGTGAATAGGTCATAAAGATGCCTTTAAATTATGATTTTGTCTTGCCACATAGGTCAAATGTCCGGCTATGCCTTTTGACCAATTGTTGCCTGTTCATTTAACATGGATATGGGGAATACTTTTCTTTCTCTGACTACAAAGTGAGAGGAGTTTGTAAAGTGAACTATCTGGCAATCTGTGAAAGGAAAAGCTGTAGAATATCATTTTTCCTAAAACACAGAAAAGCTTAAGTATCTGTAAATGAGCTGTACAAATATTTAAAAATATATCGGCAATTTGGAAAGCACAAATGAAGCACTTTTTTGTTATTCTCAAGTGTGATGGAAACAAACAGTTTAGTAGAATCAAAATAAATCAAGACACTTTACTTGGTGATTCACTAATAATTATTCTCTGATAACCAATTTCCACATATTATCCTTTGAGTGTTGTATAGTTTTATAAGTGAAACTGCATGTCAGCGAAAATGTAACAGTGTTGGAAAATATGCTGTTTGTCAACGACAGTGCACTACCACACCTTGCTTTAGTAGTATATTTGCAACAATGGGATCCAAAATGTAGCATCTCCTGCCAGGGCCGATCCTAGGACTTTTGGGGCCCCAGGCAGAAAGGGAATGTGTGAGTCCCCCCAACCCCCCTTATACAGCATACAGCATGAAATCACAGAAAATGACATCATAGGAAGTGGCATCAATTGACTACTGCTGAGCGACTTTGCAAGAAGCAACTTTCTTGGTGTAGATGTCAGCAAAACAGACACATAAATATTAACACTAATAAAATACAACATATATTTTACATTTAAATTATCTGGAAATACATTATATTAGAAACACTGGATGAAATGGTTTGGCCTAGGTCTCTCCAAAACGTATATGTCCAATCAAATGTGAACAATTTGTTTCCAGATTAGTGTATTATATACGTATCTGTGTATGCAGTATTTATATAGTGCAAACCAAGCCAAAAGTCTGCTAAGCACAGTACAGGGTCAAAGACACAGCCAACATGTGATAGAAAGAGTAGATGGTTTGTGGATAGTGACCACATCATGATTTAAGAGCCACATGTAAAACCGCCAGATTTTTCAACGTGCACATTGTGATTTTTTTGTGACTTGCAAAATCTGATGTATGGTCAAATGCAGACCCGAAAAAGAGACTTGCTAACAAGCTAAATTGCAAAAAGCCCTAATAGAGAGTTTGTATCCATCCACATATAGAGTCAGCAGTTGCAATTTACAATTTCAGTTGCAATTAAAAAATACCTTTCTGTTTCCTGTGTCAGGTAAAGGACCCCAAAGACAGGAAGTGCTGGCCCAGGATAAGCCTGAAGAGCAGCTAGAGTGAAGAGGGTAGTCCTGCGGCACACACAAACAGAGCAGAGGAGCTCAAACAGCATCCAAACTACCCTTACTCATGGCTAACCAAGAGTCAGAGAAGGTGGCAGGGCAGAGAAGGAGAAAATTAAAGTTTTCTGAAAGGGAACTTGTAATTTTAACTGAGTAATGCTGTAATAACCACGACCAACTATTCGGTCATGCATCTATGACTGAGGCAGATTCACAAAAAAGGAGGATAAGGAAGGACATGCAGTGAAGGAGCAATGCCCTGGGAGTGACCAAATGTTCCCTCAAAGAAATCAAGAAGTGCTGGTATGACCTGCGGTCTCATGCCAAAGAGAGGGCGGCAACACACCTGCAAGACTCTCAGGCAACTGGAGGTGGTCCCTCAAATTGACTGCCTCCCTCAACAATGGAGGCTGTAGTTGAGACAACTCTTGAGCATGAGGCAGTTGCAGTAATTGGGAAGCTGGGCATGTCTGCCCCTCCACCATCACTAGATAAGTGCAAAACTATTACTATGCTAAAATGTTTGCCCTTGAACCTGGTATCCACATGCATGCAACGGATGTATGACGTTACAACGCACACTTTTACAACGCATGCACTTACAACGCATTTTTTACAACGCATAATCCATTACAACGCATGACATTACAACGCAGGACACTACAACGCATTTTTAAAAAATACCTTTACAACGCATTACCATTACAACGTATACTACCTTTACAACGCATACCATTACAACGCATAATATTAAATTACATTTAAGGTAAGTATTAGATAGTATAGGGGTAAAAATTACTATTCTAACTCCAGGGGGTGCAACAGTAGGGTAAGTGTTGGATAGTGTAGGGGTAAAAATTACTATTCTAACTCCAGGGGGTGCAACAGTAGGGTAAGTGTTGGATAGTGTAGGGGTAAAAATTACTATTCTAACTCCAGGGGGTGCAACAGTAGGGTAAGTGTTGGATAGTGTAGGGGTAAAAATTACTATTCTAACTCCAGGGGGTGCATCAGTAGGGTAAGTGTTGGATAGTATAGGGCTAAAAATTACTATTCTAACTCCAGGGGGTGCATCAGTAGGGTAAGTGTTGGATAGTATAGGTGTAAAAATTACTATTCTAACTCCAGGGGGTGCATCAGTAGGGTAAGTGTTGGATAGTATAGGGGTAAAAATTACTATTCTAACTCCAGGGGGTGCATCAGTAGGGTAAGTGTTGGATAGTATAGGGGTAAAAATTACTATTCTAACTCCAGGGGGTGCATCAGTAGGGTAAGTGTTGGATAGTATAGGGGTAAAAATTACTATTCTAACTCCAGGGGGTGCATCAGTAGGGTAAGTGTTGGATAGTATAGGGGTAAAAATTACTATTCTAACTCCAGGGGGTGCAACAGTAGGGTAAGTGTTGGATAGTGTAGGGGTAAAAATTACTATTCTAACTCCAGGGGGTGCAACAGTAGGGTAAGTGTTGGATAGTGTAGGGGTAAAAATTACTATTCTAACTCCAGGGGGTGCAACAGTAGGGTAAGTGTTGGATAGTGTAGGGGTAACAATTACTATTCTAACTCCAGGGGGTGCAACAGTAGGGTAAGTGTTGGATAGTGTAGGGGTAAAAATTACTATTCTAACTCCAGGGGGTGCATCAGTAGGGTAAGTGTTGGATAGTATAGTGTAATATTATGCGTTGTAATGGTATGCGTTGTAATGGTAGTATGCGTTGTAATGGAATGCGTTGTAAAGGTAGTTTTTAAAAATGCGTTGTAGTGTCATGCGTTGTAATGTCATGCGTTGTAATGGATCATGCGTTGTAAAAAATGCGTTGTAATGGTAGTGCGTTGTAAAAGTTGCGTTGTAAAGGTTGTTCCCCGCATGCAACACAACCTTACCCAGACATAACTGGATGGTCCATTCAGATGATCAAAAAAATCAACCATGGTGCATTATGTGTAATGTAGTCATAGACATAAACAGTGCAGTTAGTGTCAGACATTTGTATAATGCTGTAAGACCAATGAGATAATGTTTCACATGTACCATTTTATTGATCTCCCCATTTAACACATAGATACACCTGTGGAAGTGCAGGAATGGGCTGTAGGTGAGGAAGAAGACCAGGGCAAGATGAAGGAAAAGCAGAGTGAGGTGTCTGTGAGTGTCCCAACCACATCACATAGCCAGTCCAGTGCTTTGTCCATCTTCCCACAGGCAGCTGCAGTAGAGGTGCAGGATAGCCACCAGCCACCCACTCCTAAGCGCAATCCAGTCTCCAGGGTCCAGCAGCAGCACTCCACTCAACAGGCTCATAGGCACCAGCAGGCAAGGCAGGCATCTCAGTCCCACGCGGTGTCCAGGATCAGGCGGTGTATGGTGGGCTGGAGGAGGCATGCGGCAGGTTCAGCGCCTACAGCAGAAACAAATGTGGTTGGTTAACTGAAAACGGCCACTGGGCTTCAACACCTTGACCCAGCAGAAAGGTAACACTTAGGTCCGCATGGACTCCAAAATGGATGCACCTACGGGAGCCATTGGCCAACTGTGCACCCAGCTGGCTGAGGACAGGAGCCTACAGGGAGTGTCTTCTTTTCTAGAAATTATCTCTATTTTGGGACTTAAACAGATGGTCCAAGGTCCATCTCACTGTGGAGGGCATACGCTTGATACCGTCTGTACCAACTTAAAGTCCTTACAGATCACTAACTCACTGCCACAGGTTTGGTCGGACCACAGTTTTATTCCCTTTGTCTTCTTAATTCCCCAAAAAGTTAGTACAGGTATAAGTGACAGTGACCACACTAACGTCTTCAAGCGGAAATGGCTCTCATTAGCCTCTAATCCCCTCCTGATAGCTACGGCTCAAGACACTGTACCTGCACTTATTGGGGAACCAGAAGAGGACTCAGTTAGATTGTTTAATTGGATCACATCCATAGGGAATAAACTGGAACCCCCTAGAAGAGGTACTAGAATTTCTAAAAGAAAAATCCACAATGATCCTTGGTTCTCCAAGGATCTAGTGGATCTCCACTTACATAGTAAGCAACTTGAGCGTAAGTGGAGGAGGGGATACGAAACATCCAATCTGCACACTTTCAAAGCTTTCAGGAAGAAATATAAGCGGGCTACTAAAATTGCAAAAAGGGAATACTTTTGCAATCAAATTATTATAGCCAAGAATAACCAAAAAGAAATATTCAAAATTGTAAAATCTTTTACTGATCCTAAGGCCCTGCACACCACCTTCCTCTGTGGCACTCTGCAATGAAATTGCATGCTATTTTGATGATAAAGTCAAAAATATTCAAAGGAAATTTAGGACCTTTAAACCGAAAGATTTTACTGATGAAAGGGATTCAGATCCTGGTTCGAATCCTCCTGTTTTGCAAGCATTTCAAGCTGCCACATTAGCCCAAACAAAAGAGGTTATTTTAGCTTGTAAATCTGGTTCACCACTGGACGTATGTCCTCCAACTTTCTTACATCATATTATTGATGTGGTTAATCCAGTCATTAATGGCATAGTTAACTCCTCTCTCGCGTCGGGTATTGTTCCCAAGGACTGGAAATTTGCCATCGTAAAACCGCTAAAAAAGAAACAGAATGTAGAGTCCTCAATTTTATCCAACTATAGGCCTATATCTCTACTACCTATTTTGGGTAAGATCACTGAGAAAGTAGTATATCAACAACTTGTCAGCTTCACTGAGTCTGCACCTATCCTTCACTCTCGACAGTCGGGTTTTCGTCCAAAACATTCGACAGAGTCAGCCTTACTCGAGATATCTGACACCCTAAAATTCATCATGGACAGTAGCAGGAAGGCAGTCCTGATTCTTTTGGATTTGTCTGCCGCGTTTGATACCATCTCCCATAACATCTTGGTAGCCAGATTAAGATCATGTGGCATCACAAATCTGGCATTGCCTGGATCACATCATTTCTGTCCAACAAAAAACAGGTCGTCTCCTTGGGTTCCTGTGTATCATCTGAACGCACTGTCTCTACGGGTGTCCCACAGGGGGCCTCTATCAGTCCCCTGTTGTTTAACATATACATGGCTCCACTGATCTCATTAATCTCGTCCTTTGGAATTGAGACCACATCTTATGCTGACGATACCCAACTCATTCTGTCTCTGGAAGATAGATCAACAACAGTAGAAGAAAATTTCAAATCTTGCCTCTCAGCGATTATTAAATGGATGACTAACAACCATCTCTGCTGTAACACCGATAAAACAGAGATCCTTCCCATTGGTAAAAACAATATGTTTCAGCCCAAAGATTGGTGGCCAGAAGATATTGCAGCCCCCCCCTCAACGGTTGAGGTTGCTAAAAATCTGGGGGTACTGTTTGACTCCTCCCTTTCATTTAAGCCTCATGTCTTAAAATTAACGGGGATTTGTTTCAGTTACATTCGTACACTGAAAAAGTTCTTCAATCTCATTCCGTCAGCTGCAAGGAAAACGGTGACAGTAGCTCTCATACTGTCGCGGCTGGACTACTGCAATAGCCTTCTCGTTGGGATGAATAAATCCTCCCTGACACGCCTTCAGGTGGTCCAGCATGCAGCTGCTGGATTGGCCTTGGGGCTTCCCCGTAAATCATCTGCTTCTGCTGCATTGAAGACCCTGCATTGGCTCTCAATTCCTAAAAGAATCCTCTTCAAACTACTTTTGACGACTTTTAGAGCTGTGCGAGGAGTCAGCCCTGCTTATCTCTCCGCCAGATTTAAACCTTACACCACTACCAGGACACTACGATCAAGCTCTGCTAATCTTTTGGCAATAGGTCGGTTTAAATTATCATCAAAAGGATGGAAATCAGCTACGATACTGGGAGCAAAAGCATGGAATAATCTGCCGAAGGAACTGAGGGCAATCCAACGTGAAGATCTGTTCAGACGAGCCCTTAAGACCTGGATCTTTGGCCTCACAGATGCCTGCTCTCTGGCCTTTATTTAGTTTGTACAGCAAGAGTTAGTCTAGTTATCTGCAGCGCCAGGAGGCCCAGTCAGGAGTGACAGTAGCGCTATATAAACCTTCCCTTTCATTTCATTTCATTTCATTACAGAGGAACGGGGAGAGAAGCTGAGGCGGCCAGATGGAGGCCATGAAAAGGGCCCTAGGGAGGCTTGCACAGGCATCAACAACACTGTCCAAGCATGTGGTGGCCCTACAGGTGGAGATGGATCACTAAAGTGGGTATGTCTGACGGGGCCTGGCACAGATCAGCAGCCGTGGAGGCCATTCTAACTTCCCACATTGCCATCGGGGTTAGTGCTGAGGCACCGAACAGTGAGGTATCAAGCCTCATCAGTGTATCTGCCTCAGATGCCTCTGTGCTGATAAGGAGTAGCAGCCACCCACCTGCACCTACACATGGCACCAGCTTCCATATTGGACATAGTTCTAAGAAATGAGTGCACAGTGACAGTCTGGCATTCTGTTTTGTGCTGTTTATTTCCTGTTTGCATAGCTGTAACCACACAACATGTGCACATATACCCCAAGAGAAGCCCCCAATGAGACCGACAGCAGCACTCCTGCTCTGCTGTGTTCATGGACTGGCACCTCCTCCCCTGAGTGTTCAACCATGGCCGTATGCAATGCCCAAGGGAGGGAAGGGCTATCCTAGGCCTCACAGCTATGGAACATGACTGCAATGCCCATAGAAGAGAGGCAAGTAGCCCATCAATTGTGCCATGGGAGTTGGTGCAAAATAAAAGCATCTAAAACACTCTTGTCTACTGGCTGCACAGTAAAATAAAGCCATCCTTTGGGAACATTGAACATTTAATACCCCTGGGTCCACTGCCACTGCGTTTGCTGAACTACTGATGGCTACGCCCCTGACCAATGGCTATGCCTGGGAAGAAAGGGAATGTGTTAGTCTAAATCACATGCAATTTGAAATCACAGGACATGGTCAATGATATCGACTTATGCACATAAGCATGGTACAGAGCTGTGAGACAATTTCAATGGGGCCAAGGGGAGGGGCCCACACAATGAACCCCCCTCCCCCACACCTCCTCGGCCTCTCAGACATGGTGTAGCACTGTGAGGATTAGGGGAGCAAAATCAATAACACATAGGCCATGCAGTACATAAGGATGGTGTTATACTGCTGCTGCTCAGCCTGAGTCCCTGGGAGAGAGATTGTGGTTGAATGGAATGTTTGTGTGTGTGAGTGTCAGTTGGAGATGGACTGAGCATCAGTGAGGCTGCTCCTGGTGGGGTTCTCCCCTATGTAACTCCTTACTTTAATAAACCTACATGGAAAACTACCTGGATTGGACCTGCTTCATTTTACTACATTTTGGCGACAATCTGGAGAAGAACCGGCGTGTGTGCCACCTCATGGACTGATGGATTACTGAAATTTTGCTGACTGAAGAAACTCCAAGGTAAAGAACTTCCTAAAACTACAGTTACGCACTTAAAGCACACTGGCACCTCTGAGAGCTCCACCAGTGACCTCTACATTGGTCACCCCAACGTAAGTTTGTGAAGAAAACCATCAATCCAGAATTAATTAGTAGATTTATTGTATAATTACACAGCACAGCAACAGGAACAACTGATACTAAGACAGCTCCAGTACAACTGGCCAGTCTCAGTCCAGATTCCAGTCCATGGTTCCAAATAGAACTAGAATGCATAACAAATGACAACTCATGTGGCAGCAAGTAGAAATCAGCATATAACATATCCCCCTTCTATACAAAAACAAAGAAAACAAGATATGAATATAGTGCAATAATATATAACAGAACTATCAAACAAAATCTGAGAACTTCACAGGAAAAGATCTTGCACGAGTGGAATCTTTCACTCTATGAGCAACTGAATCACCATGTGGTCTGGTGGTATCCAGACCATTGGAAATTACCAGATGGGAGCAACCATCCAAAGGTAATTTAGGAGATGAAGCATGAGAATCATTATAAACACCTTCTGCCCGAGATCTAATATTCGTTGGACATCTAGAAACCCGCCTGACATTCCAAAGCTTACCATCCTGGGTTATAAGAGAATTCTTAAAGACTTTGGTGATCTTAATGGGTCTATAGAACTTACTCATGCATTTCCCTAAGAAACCCGGTTTTTTTACTCTCACCCATTCTCCTACTTTAAAATGGTGTTCCTTAACATTCCACTTACGGTCATACCATTCCTTGTTCTTAATTTGTTTTCCCTTAACTCTAATGCTGGTACCATTTATATCCTGGACATTCCTTATTTTATTGTCACACTTCTCTTTAAGCCACCAAGGACAAATATAAGAAGCAGGATTCCTGCCTCTTAACAAATAAAAGGGACTGACCTCCGTAATTGAATGTGGCGTAATTCTATACGTCCACAACCTTTCCCTTAATTCTCCTTTCCAATCCTGAGAATACTTAAGAACCTCTGAGACATAACCCTTTAAGACACGATTGAAACGCTCAACCTGCCCATTTTCGTGTGGCGCATACAATGCCGTGGTAACATGTTTGATCTGGTGACACTTAAGATATTCCTCCATCTCCTTTGAAGTCAACTGCACCCCATTATCAGTCACAATGACCGAAGGACAACCTTCCTTTGCAAAAATTTCTTTAAAGAAATCCAAAACTCTAGAAGTGGTGGCCATTGAAACAAACTTTACTTCTGGCCATTTAGAATGATAATCTACCAACACAAGAGCATACCGTGAATCCAAAGGCAAATTCAAAAAGGGACCAGAAATATCAAAAGCCAGTTTCTTCCAAGGTTCCTCTGGCCAAACTGTGGGACTTAGAGGAGGGACATTGACCCTAAGCATTTTATCATTAGAAATGCAAACATCACACTCTCTAACTACCCTATCAGCCATGCGATCCATCCCTGGCCACCAAAAATAAGTCCTCATTAACCGCTTCATGGCAGACATTCCTGGATGTGATTTGTGAGCCAAATTAAGAATCATACTTCGGACTCCAAAGGGTGGTACACATTTACCAGCTTTATAGACAAAATCCCCTTCTAACTCCAAATCATCCGCCACATTATACAAAGGCATAAGCTCTTCTGACACATCTTTCCTGTTTGGCCATCCTTCCACAATAAATTTCTTCACTGACTCCCATAGAGAATCATTCTCCTCACTAGACTTCCACGATACCTCTGATATGTCCGCAAACGCACCAACCATCACATCTTGAATGGTTGTAACAATATCTGTATCATCTTCTTTTTTACTAGGAAAAGAAACACAGGGATGACGTGACATAAAATCTGCAGTTACATTTTTCTTCCCTGGTACAAACTCCGTTTTGAAACAATACTCCTGCAATCTCGAAGTTAGCCTCGCAATCCTGGCAGTGGAATTCCACCCTCCTCCTGGAGAGAGAATGTTAACCACTGGTTTATGATCTGTCCTCAATGTAAACCTTCCACCCCAAATGTAATTCCTAAAATGTTCAATCGCCCAGACACATGCCAACAACTCCTTTTCTATGACAGCATAACGTCTTTCGGTTTCATTTAATGTTCTAGACGCAAAACACACATTCCATTCTTCATTGCCTGATTTCTGTGATAGAACACCACCTATGCCATATAAGCTGGCATCTACTGTAATTATACAATGTTTGTTAATACAAAAAGGCCTTAAAATGGGAGCATTGACAATATCTTTCTTGATCACCATAAAGGCTTCTTGTTGTTCATCTGTCCATTCAAAACTTGCCTTCTGGCGCAATAACTTCCTCAAAGGCTCCATTTTATTTGCAAAATTTGACACAAATTTCGAATAATACTCGCACATTCCTGCAAAAGACAATAATTGTTCCTTAGTCTTGGGCGAGGGAGCATTTAAAATTCCATCTACGTTTGATTTTTTTGGAATCACGCCATCACCTGTTAGTGTATGCCCCAAATACTCCACACTTTCTTTAAACATTTTACACTTGTGAGATTTAAGGGTTAAACCATTTTTTTTTAGCCTAAAACAAACCTCCTCCAAGTGTTTTAACTGCTCTTCATTATTGTGTGAAAATATTAAGATGTCATCCTGAAAGCACTTCACGAAGTTATCAATGTCCTTGAAGATGTTAAACATTATTCTTTGGAATACAGATGCCGCTGAGGCCAAACCAAACGGCATTCTGTTATATTGAAATAACCCTTGTGGAGTTATAAACGCTGTCAACATTTTCGATTCCTCAGTTAGCGTGACTTGGTGGTATGCTGACCTTAAGTCAAAGGTCGAAAATACTTTTGCCCCTTCCAACAATGACATCACTTCATTTATATTGGGTAATGGGTGACAATCAACAATTATTTCTGAATTCAAGGCTCTCAAATCTACACACAACCTCAGAGATTTATCTGGTTTCCGGACTAAAACAATGGGCGAAACCCACTCAGACGAATTAATGGGCTCTATGATGCCTTCTGATACCAAATCTTTTAACATAGTTTTCAACTCATCCCTTACGTTTATGGGTACTGGTCTAATCCTTTGTCTAACCGGTGTGGCATTATTCTTAAATTTAATCTGGTGGGAATAATCCTTAAGTTTTCCCAATGATTCTGAAAAAACTTCTTTGTACGAGTCTTTTAAGAAGTTCTCCATACTATCACATCCTGTAAAGGAGATGTAACTATCATTAACAGACTCATCCAACACCACCGGATCCTTAAGTCTAGGATTCAACATTACCCCAAGTTTCCATTGATCTTTCCAGCCCAATACATTTATACCCTTAACTGCAATGTATAAGTTAATATTTGCCGACCTGTTTTTAAAAATCACTGATGTTTTGAAATAGCCCACCATGTCTATGCGTGAACCATCATAACTCAGCGGGTTTATATCTGGTGGCAACATCTCATTAACCTCGAAAACCCCTTCCAGCTTCTCTTCAAAATATTGTTTTCCAATAATGGTCCATGGTGAACCTGAGTCAGCCATGAGATCTAAATCTACCCCTGAAACGCGAACCACACACATGGGAGGATTCCTGGCCGGAGTGTTCTCATTTTCTTCCCAGTCAGCCATGCCACCCAAAACCGACACCACAAACCCTGTATTCTGTGGCCTGTCTAGATTACCTCCCTCAACCAAATATTGTACAGGGCCTTGTAACGTAGATGAAATTCTGGGGCGAAATTGACCTGCAAATTTCCTTTGTTCCCTGCACATGTTAACAAAATGACCAATCCTACCACAATTCTTACACTCTCTCTTTAAGGCTGGACATCCAGAAAATAATGCCATGTGGTTCCTGTTCCCACATCTGTAACAGGCTACACTCTTTCCCCACCTTTTGAAGTTAGGATTACTCCCTGACAGCGGATTATGCACCTCATTTTTAACCTCATCTTGGCGTTTCACAGACGCAATCTCTTCCGCTTTATCTACCTTGCTATTATTCTTAACCACATGCATCCACTTCTCAGTTTGTTCAAAAGCTTTCGCTGTCGAAATTGCTTCTGATAATTTGGGATCCCCCATCACCCACAACTGTTTTTGAGTTTCTTTACATCTTACATGTACAATGATTTGATCTCTTATCATTTCATCTGTAATTGTACCAAAACTGCAATGTAAACTTAAATTGCGCAACGCAGTTAAAAAATCATCAAATGACTCACTTTCTTCTTGTACCCTCGTATAAAACTTAAATCTGTTTAGTGCTATATTACTTCTGGGTTTAAATCTTTTTTCTATTCTAATCAACGCTTCATTGTTCACATTAGTTGCTTCGGCATTTTCCGCAACTGTAATTTGTGGTAAAGCTCTAAAAACCATCTGTCCCTCAGAGCCTAAACAGTGTAAGAGAATACTTTTCTTCCGTTCAGCTCCCATCCTCTCCCCATCTATGGCCTTCATGTAATTTATAAACTCTTCCTTCCACCTGGCCCATGGAAGAGGTGGATCGCCTTTCGTTTGTAGGAATTTTGCTGGAGGTTCAAACTGCATTTTTTTTTTTTTAAATATCCTTAAGCATGTAACACCTTACTTAACCTTTAACAACCTAGACTAAACACACTTAAAACAATATTTTATACATTTTCTTCTTCATACATCGGTTCAATAATCTAAGTTTGACCTACAAGAATCACCTTGACCATATATGTATATACATAAGACCTTGAGCCCCTTTTTTTTCCTTTTTTTTTTTTTAGTCCACAGTTACTTCACCCCGAGTCTTCTTTTACTCCTGCAATCTTGCCGATGAAGCAACAAATCTTCCGACTGTTACATGAGGGAACTTCCGTAATTGTTAACGTTCCTCTGCCCAAAGTCCTCTTTTTTTTTTTAAATAAAAATACTTTTAACACTTACAAGCGTTTAATCCTTGTTTCTGGCCTGAATAGCACCAAGCTTCAGAAACCGTTACTCCGAACCGTCACCTGTACAATAGATTTTAACAGTGATGAATTCCAGTCTCTTTCAGACGTTATTGTTCTTCACCGTGTTCATCCAGATCCAAAATGGCCGCCACGCCAAAAGCGCCCTTGAATACTTTATCCTGTTCCAAAATGGCCGCCACGCAAAGCGCGTTGTGCACGTCAATAATTACTCCCAGGCTTCCATCCGATTCCCAGACTGCAGTTCGAAGTTCCACACGAAGCAGCAATGGCGGAGAACACAGAACCGAGAGGAGACACCAGGACTCGAAGAAGAACCAGGACGTGCCAGCGTTCCAGGAAAAGCGAGACGACACACCAGGACTCGAAGACGAACCACGACGTGCCAGCGTTCCAGAGAGCGCCGCGAAAACCTGCACCGATTTTCAAAAGATGCAGGGAGTGTCTAGTAAGTTTAACAGTCCATTTTGAGCCAACGTTGTAATACCTTTTTGTCGCTGTAAATCAGATATTCCAGCGTAGATCAGCAGACACTATTGTGATCTCCAGACACCTTGATTATCGATCTCTCCCTTTGCTTAATCCTTTTCCTTGTAAATCGTTTAATCCGTCCTCATTTCAAAATGGTGAAAATAGCTTCGAAATACACCCTCTTTCAAGATCCGTCTTATATAGTAAAATTAGCTCGCTGTATCTTCACCGTTTTGACGGATATTTTCTTGGTTTATTCCTTCTTTTTTTTTAAATAAATAAAGTTCTTTATAATGGGTTCAGGAACATAAATCTTCTTCTGTGCTGCTTCTTATGTTGAGAAGAATGTTCCTCCGCTTGTCGCCATTGAAGAGAACCATCAATCCAGAATTAATTAGTAGATTTATTGTATAATTACACAGCACAGCAACAGGAACAACTGATACTAAGACAGCTCCAGTACAACTGGCCAGTCTCAGTCCAGATTCCAGTCCATGGTTCCAAATGGAACTAGAATGCATAACAAATGACAACTCATGTGGCAGCAAGTAGAAATCAGCATATAACAGTTTGCCAGTCCCTGCTCTATCTTCCTGCTCCCTTTCCTGCTCTTTAGGGACAGTGCTCCCTCCCCTGCTACTTTGGGACAGTCCATTCTCTAAGTGTAGGTTCCCAGGAGAGCTTCCAGTTGTTTTCACTGCCTCCTTGTCCTGCTACCTGCCTGGTCTGCTGTTCTGGTTCAGGTGTTCCCTTTACTGCTACTTTAGAAGAGTACCTCCCTATGCTGTCTGCCAGTTCCTGCTGCCTGCCAGTTACTATTGCCGTCCAGTTCTTGCTTCCTATTCGCCTTTCTGCCTGACTGTCCTTCTTTGTGCCAGTTTCTGCTGGATTTTACTCCTGCCTGCCATGCTGCCTGCTATTCTTCTTGGACCTTCTACCTTCCTCACTGCTGCATTCTACCTGGAGTGACCCTACCCAGGTGTGTGAAACTCTACCGTGTCACTTCAATTGTACTGGACCTGCACCAGCGCAGCTTCCCTAGAGGATCGTTGTGTTCGCTGCCTAACTGTGGGAACTGCAGTCTACTGGTGCTATTTGGCTGCCCTGTTTTGTGGAGGAGCGATCAGTGAGACTGTCACCGGGTGGTATATACATATATATTTTTTTTGTCACCTTCACGTGTTTTTTGCCTGCCTGAACTCTTCATCGCTGCGCCATACATTTAAAAAAAAAGTCAATTACCTACAACGCTCATTGTTGCCAGCGCGAGCCTCCCTTCATCCTTTGTTTCCTGACGTCATCACGGATCCTCTTCCGTGTCTGAGCCCCTTGATGCTGTTTCTTCCTTCAGGACGCCCTGCTCATCGTCAAAAAACGTGCCGCCATTTTGGGATTGTCACAACTTCTTGCCAACCACATTTTCTGCCAACCACGTTTTTGTGTGCCTCAATAAAGTTACCGTGAGGCTGAAGAAGTTTCCATACGATCTCCCTGTTGTGTCTCAATTTGCTTCAGCTTTCCTCCTTCAACGTGTTTCTTTCTCTTATTTCAGGGACATCGGATTAGTGCGGTGATAATCGTTCTTTACTGCAGGTACTATTTTTCTCTGTTTCAAGTTTTCTCTGCTACTGACAAGGGTCATTCTGCAATCGCCGGGGTCTCGAGGTCCAATGCATGAAGATTTGTGGATGTCATCTAATGTTCCAGTGGTGAGTTACACTTTGGCTTTTCATATTCTGGTGACATTATCTGTGAATTCATCTGCAGTTTAGCTACATTTTGCGACCATTCCGAACACTTAAGTACGACGGTCCATCATTTATTTCTTCAACTTCTGCCAACAATTTCTCAATGCCTTTTTTAAAAAAATATGTCTTTTAAGTTTTGGCACTTCATAACTCTTTTCAACTCTATTTTTTTTACTCAACCTGCAAGTGACACTGAAGGGCTCTCCACTAATTTCTTATTCCGGCATTGTTGGAGTATGTTTTCCATAAGAATAGCACCGTATTGTTTTCTTCGGGGTCTGCGGGTGAGAGATCACTCACCGGAGTTTCACATGTCCTTTCTCATTATTGCATCTTGTTTCCAAATGCTTAATGTTGCCTTACAGTTTATACACTTCTCTGGATGAATGTAAGCTCTCCTGTGGTTCTGTTTTAAATGTCGCAGAGGTTTTTGAGCCTGTTTTTTCTTACACTTATTACTTTGTGTGCATATTGTTTGCAGTCACAATATGTTTTCTTCTTACATACTGGCTTCCTGTTACACTTACTGTGGATGATTGTTTGAAACTGTCCAGTTGTTTGCAGTAATGTTTCCCACTTTTACGTGATTATAGGTTGGTCCTTGATATCTACCTATTGTACTGTTGATTTTACTTTGTGCTGAGTGGTGTGCCCGACACATTCCACTCCAACTAGTGTTGTTGGAGGAAGTTTTATATTGTTTGTTTTCTAAGTGTCCCTCCATGCCGTGTGATTTTTCTCACACATTCCACCACAGCATGCGTTGGGTGAAGTTCTGCTATTCCCGTAAGTTGTATTGTACCGTGTGTTGTTCCTCCACACATTCCACCCCAAACTTTCTTGGGGGAAGTGCTATTGTATCTGAATGTCCCTCCGTGCTGTGTGGTTTGTTTTGCCTCCACACATTCCACCCCAGCTAGTGCTAGGGGAAGTGCTAAAGTTTCTTGCGTGGTTTACTAGTTCCTCCGTGGGTTGTGATTTTTTCTCACACATTCCACCCCAGCTAGTGCTGGGGGAAGTACCGCAGCTTTTGCATGTCTGTTGTACTGTGTGGTGTTCCCCACACATCACACCCCAACTAGTGATGTTGGGGGAAGTATTTTTATTGTTCTTGATGTTCAGTGTGGAGCCCCTTCCACATCTCACACCTCAACTTGTGTTGTTGAGAGAAGGCTTGCTGTTATTATGATTGTTACAATGTTATGTGTGGATATTGTCCATGCTTGTATACTGTTTTTTCTTATTGGTGAGTTTGCTTTCACACCTTTGTTGTTGGTTTCCTTGTGTTTGGCATGTTTGCCTGGCCAGCTTGCACAATCCAGGTACTTGGGTTGGTTTGTAGTCTGTGGTGTGGGAATGTTTGGGTTGTTTTTGCAGTAGAAAGGAGGATGGTGTGCATGAGTCTTTTTCTATGCATGAATGTTCCATCTTTGATTTTTCATGTTATGCTTAAGAAAGTTTTCATCTTTTGTATTTATTGCAATGTTTATAATGCCTGTGAGCATTTCTTTATTTTACATTGCAAAGAAATGGGATGTGTTATACTGCTGCTGCTCAGCCTGAGTGCCTGGGAGAGAGAATATGGGTGAATGGAATGTTCGTGTGTGTGAGTGTCAGTTGGAGATGGGCTGAGCAGCAGTGAGGCTGCTCCTGGTGGGGTTCTCCCCTATATAACTCCTTACTTCAATAAACCTACATGGAACACTACATGGATTGGACCTTCTTCATTTTACTACAGATGGCTGCAAGGCCCAGGAGAGAGGGGTCCTACCCATTGCCTGGCCATGCTATACGAGGGCTACGTGGCATAGGGTATGGGCCTCCACTCCCCCATGCCTCTCAACCATGGTCTAGTGCTGAGAAGCCCAGGAAAGGGGACCCAGGATAGGGGAGCCGTCTACCATTGGCCTCACAATAATAGTGTAGGACTGCAAGCCCAAGGGAAGGGTGTTCTCTCCCTTGGACCAACCCACCATGATCCACAGCTGTGAGGCCCATGGGAATGTTTCCCATTCTCGGGCCTCACAGCTATGATGTCCTGCTGCAAGATCCGACGGATGTGGCCCCCACTGCCTTGGACTTCAAATCCATGATCTGGTGCTGCGAGACCCAGGGAAGGGGAGTCCCCTTCCATGGGCCTCACAGCCATGATCCCCAGCCAATACTACAAGAGCCAAGTAGGGTGGACTATTTTCCATTATAATTTAACAGTACAATTTGTGTCTTTGAAAAACTCTCCCGCTGAAAAGACATAGCTCATTCGCTACACTTGTTCATTGTGCGGCGCTTGGATTTTCACAGTCACTGTGAGTTCAGTGATAGTTTGCTGATGGCTGCACCCCCACTCAGAAAATTGCTCCAGCACCATTGTTCTGTAGCATGAGATGGAGATGGCTCCATAGGGCACGGGGTAGGTTTTAAAAACACATTTTTATTTCTTTGTCTCAATCTATCATGTTGTATGATAGGATTGATATTCAGTGCATTTGTTGTTTTTTCTATATAATTTATTCTTGTCGAAAAAGTGTTCATATGAGCGATGTGCTTTCATTGCACGCGGTTCACTATTCTTTTCAAACCTTACACATTAGACAGGAATCAGTATGGGTCAAACTGACACCTTGTCAAGGTGCTATTTTTACATTTCAGTGCTCTGTTTACTGAATGTTGGGTAAAAACTAATAAGGTCAAAGTCTTCATGAATGTGTTTAATACCTGCCATAAGTGAGCCATTCCACAGAACTGCGAGTAATGATTCTAATCACACATT
This sequence comes from Triturus cristatus, assembly GCF_964204655.1. Classification (NCBI taxonomy): domain Eukaryota; kingdom Metazoa; phylum Chordata; class Amphibia; order Caudata; family Salamandridae; genus Triturus; species Triturus cristatus. The sequence goes on along the minus strand of NC_140592.1, from coordinate 594,687,981 downwards.
ATACCATGACTAACTGGATCTGGCTCTAAAACACTCCCTTCCACACTCCCTCTGGTGTCTCCTGTTCATCTCATTTTTTTACTTTTGCCATCATGCTTATGCTCTTTCTATTCACTTTGCCTGCATTGTTCAGTATGTCTTACTCCTTGCTCTACCAAAGGGGATGACGGATGGAGCATTTGAGCTAATCAAACAGTCACCCCCAGTCAACTGATCTTACTCCTTGCTCTACCTTTACACTTCTTATCTCTTTATTCACCTTTCTTTCTCCTCTCTCTATCTCTCTTTATTGCTCAGTAAATATACCAAGAAGCCCTGGAAACGGCATTGTCACTTCTTTTCTGTTGCCGTTAGCTCACCTCTTTGTTTCTCTTTCTCTACAGTGCCCTATGCAAATGCCTCATTCATATTTTCTTTTCCTGTCTCTCTTATTTCCTCTAACTCGCTACACATCCTAGGGGTGTAAGGTGTGATTCTGTCATTCACCAAGAGTGCCTCTCGAAATACATCTAATTCCGATGGAAAAAAACTGAAAATCCAATCCTGCACAAAGGGCAAAATGCGTTCTCAAATGTCAATCGTTACTACAAGGGGTGAGCCATGGCAGGAGGGTTGTTACACTCGTTCCTAGCCACAAGGCACTGTCTACAAAACGTTTGTTCCTTTGTGCACTGTTTCTTGTGCCTTTATCCTCATCTACCTTTTACTCTTGGGGGCATATTATCAAGCAACAGCGATAATTATCGCTGAATGCACTTAGGGCGTTTTTTTCTAACGCTGGCTATCGCTGGAATTCATCACCATGCTAGCGCTCTATTGACAACGCTTAGCGCAATGGCAAAACAAAATTCCAGCGATAGCGGGGTAATGGGCCAACATCGCTGAAGAATCCGTGATGTTTACTGAACAACGGCAAAAAGCTTGTTGGTCGTAACCCCATAATCCACCTCCCATGTTAGGTATGCCTAAGTCAGGATTTAAACAAACGTTAAAATCCAGCGTTAATGGCGCGTTAGCGCAATTATGTTTATCGCTGCGCCAGACAGGGCCTCGGTGTTAATATCGCAAAGCTGCATTTGTGATATTTTCCTGTGGAGTTTTGTCAGGCACGCCTACTTTGCATCTCATTAGCGATGCGATGCATGATGAAAACGTGTGCTCAGACTTGGAAACACGTGCTAGCGTGCCCTTGTTAATTATGCGATGCAATTATCGCCACTTTTCGACCGAAAACGGCTGCTAAATCAGCGATAATGGGCTTGATAATATGCCCCCAGGTCTCTAGCATTTCATCCACCCAATAGCCTCAGCGTCAGACACAATACGAACCTTTCTCCGAAGGATAAATTGTGAAAATCTCACAAAGAGTTTTCAGCATGTGGTCTGGCAGCTGCCATGGTAACTGTGTTCATTTGTACTTCATTAGGAAGGTAATTAGAAAAATAAGACATATACACGTAGTAAAAGCACATACATTTGCTTTACCCGAAAAGAGAACTCAATATAGTTTTTACTATGCATCATAACTTCTGAAATGTTTTCATGAGCTCTTTCTGATCAGGAAGGTTTGGCAATGTGGCATTCTTACGTTGTGGCATTAAGACCTACATTCCTAAATTATCGAACTTTTAAGAATATTGCAGCTTTGCCATCAATGCTTCTTCCCTACAAATTTCAAAGATTTTAAAACATAGCATCTATTTTGTTTTTGTAGTTTTATATAGCACGAACTTGATCCGAAGGTATCAGGTATCAGAACCTTTACATGAGAACCAGTTATGTTACACAAGGACACATTCATTTTGCTAGGCACGGGGAGATTAAGTGATTTGCCCACAATCACAGGATGTTGAGCCTTATTGCCAAGACTCGAACCCCGTTCCCCAGATTTGAGATCCACCGCCCTAGCCCTTAGCCTACATCCTCTCCCCCATTATATATTAAATATTTTCGTAGTTCACCTTTTCAAATGTGAATTAAAAATGGCAATCAGCAATGCTAAAAACACACAAGGATCTGGAAAACATGGTGGGGACATTTCGATACCATTAGACCATGAACAACCCAAGACCTGATCTAATGAGGCTCCCCTCAGGAGGCTGAGACTATATAATGGAACTCAGAACTTAGCAAGTGGTAAAGTGACTAGTGGGAAATATATAGTTGTGAGTTGTGATCACTGTAGTTGTGCATAGTTGATAACATTGGGGGTTTATGTTCTGCTGATCCGTATTCAATGTGCATATATACATTAATGAATAGATACACCGATAAACAAATAATAACAAACGGAAGGTGTTCCTAGAGTCATTCTGAAGTCATCTGATGACTCCAGCTTGGCTACTCCCACAATTAACTGGTAAAGTCAATCCAAACCACCCTAAACTATGTGTATAGGTTACAAATATTTAAATGAGATGACTCCATAGTCTTCACAAAAACTACTCGTCTGATTTTCTGATTACTTCACTTGGGAGTAAGTGGTGAGCTTTAACTTCATATGGAAAACTAATTGACAATTTAAGGATTAGTATTAATTACTCCAGGATGATTGCAGGACCACTCAAAAATGATGTCAAGACAACTTAAGGATGACTGTGGATTACTCTTAGATGATTTCATGACACCTTCAGAATGAGTATGTTTTACTCTTGGGTGATTCCATGACAACTTCAGAACGACAGGGGATTACTCCTAGGTGGGTTCATGACAACTGCAAGGTCAGTGTAGATTACTTCTGGATGATACCATGAAACGTTTTAGACGACTGTGGATCACCAATGAATGGCTAAATCTAGTTAGCATTCTAATGTGCTTTTAAGGTCATATGATAGTACATTCTGGGGTTGCGACATTACTCCTGCAGGGCCACTAAAGTAGTGCAGGAATACTTGTTTGTTGGTAAGTAATTACTTGTAGGTGTATTGTCTTTTTTACTTTCTCACCCTGTAGGGTCACTCAAGCAGTTCAGGGCTACTGATTAGTAGGAATCCCACGGAGATGGTGCCACCCTGAGTATTACTAATAAAAGAGAATTGTGTATGAGGACAGTAATAAATGCACCTTTTTTACACGAAACTCTGATTTCTAAATAATTAAGAATCAGATCAACATACTTCGACTTTGACACATTACTTTAGGAGATCTACAGGAAAAGGTGGGCAGCAGCATGAAAAAATCTGAGATAGGTGGGTGTCTACGAATGCTATGCATTGCATTAACACAACCTTGTGATGCTACTTCCCACTCAGTGAGCCATGCCTTTATTTGAGTCACAGGGCATTATATAAATGTTTTTCCTATGTTGATCTGTGACGGAAGACGGAAAACACATTGGATAAACCCAAATTGATTAAAAAGTACATGACAAACATTTACATTTTTCACAGCACATAGGTGGATGCATAGGGGCCCATGATTGTCTACAAGAAAATATTGCAAAATGGGGTTCAATAAAAAATGATAGCTTCCTGTTATGTTTTCAGATTCTGAGTTTTCATAAGTCCTCCTCTGGAAATTGCAAATCTTTACAGCAAGCTACCTCCCATTTTCTGTTGTCCATAGATAGCCACTATTGAGCTTGCATACAGACTTCATAAACTCTGAAAAGAAAACAAAAACAAGGAACTTGCTCCCAAATATATTTATTATAGGACTGGTCTGCCTTCAAAAATGCACATACATTGCATATACTGATCTACGAACTAAGGATATGATTACAAGGGTTCTTGAATTGTATGCGAGTCATTTCTGTGAGATCCAGTCTTTGGACGGGGGAACCTGCTGGCGCCCTCCCCTCCTTATCTCTAGCCTCACCGCTGTCTACTTGGGCTTTCTTGCTGAGCATTTCCCTGCAGTCGCCGCCACATCATCCCGCGGCCCCGAAGCAGGGGAACTACACCTCCCAGATGCCCTAGCGCCCCGTGACATCAACCTCGCGCCCGGAGGCGCTTAAAAGAACGCTGATCCCTCGGTGGAGCGGGAAGCTTGAATTGTATGCGAGTCATTTCTGTGAGATCCAGTCTTTGGACGGGGGAACCTGCTGGCGCCCTCCCCTCCTTATCTCTAGCCTCACTGCTGTCTACTTAGGCTTTCTTACTGACCATTTCCCTGCAGTCGCCGCCACATCATCCCGCGGCCCCGAAGCAGGGGAACTACACCTCCCAGATTCCCTAGCGCCCCGTGACATCAACCTCGCGCCCGGAGGCGCTTAAAAGAACGCTGATCCCTCGGTGGAGCGGGAAGCTTGAATTGTATGCGAGTCATTTCTGTGAGATCCAGTCTTTGGACGGGGGAACCTGCTGGCGCCCTCCCCACCTTATCTCCAGCCTCACCGCTGTCTACTTGGGCTTTCTTGCTGAGCATTTCCCTGCAGTCGCCGCCACATCATCCCGCGGCCCCGAAGCAGGGGAACTACACCTCCCAGATGCCCTAGCGCCCCGTGACATCAACCTCGCTCCCGGAGGCGCTTAAAAGAACGCTGATCCCTCGGTGGAGCGGGAAGCTTGAATTGTATGCGAGTCATTTCTGTGAGATCCAGTCTTTGGACGGGGGAACCTGCTGGCGCCCTCCACTCCTTATCTCTAGCCTCACCGCTGTCTACTTGGGCTTTCTTGCTGAGCATTTCCCTGCAGTCGCCGCCACATCATCCCGCGGCCCCGAAGCAGGGGAACTACACCTCCCAGATGCCCTAGCGCCCCGTGACATCAACCTCGCGCCCGGAGGCGCTTAAAAGAACGCTGATCCCTCGGTGGAGCGGGAAGCTTGAATTGTATGCGAGTCATTTCTGTGAGATCCAGTCTTTGGACGGGGGAACCTGCTGGCGCCCTCCCCTCCTTATCTCTAGCCTCACCGCTGTCTACTTGGGCTTTCTTGCTGAGCATTTCCCTGCAGTCGCCGCCACATCATCCCGCGGCCCCGAAGCAGGGGAACTACACCTCCCAGATGCCCTAGCGCCCCGTGACATCAACCTCGCGCCCGGAGGCGCTTAAAAGAACGCTGATCCCTCCGCGTCGCGGGACGTGCGCGGGCGGCCGCCGGGCTAAGCCCTGGCAAAGGGCGGGCCCTCTGTGGCCCTCAGAGGACCGAGTGAGGCCGGGTCGGGCCACGTCATTAAGCTGTAAGGTATATAACCGCGATTAATTGGACTGGGTGACCTGCTTATCCCCTGGATTCTAGACATTGTTGTGCTGGTTATATTTAATTTATTTTGGCTACTCGTATCACTGTATGTGTCGGTGATATTGTATTGTGTGATTGCAAATTTTTAATTTCAGGATTTCCCAGGTGTTTTCTTTTTTTAATCATGTCTAAATCAACGTTGGGAAATAAATCTTCCACTGTTTCAACATTAGATAACTACTTAGTTAAAGTGGTTACTAAAATTAATAGTGAAAGGCGCAAATCCCTAGGTCAGGGCTCCACCTCGACGACCATCTCCCCCTTATTGAATAATACACCCACTATATTATCCCCTCCATTTTGCGGTGTGAATAGTTCCAATGATAATCATGATTTGGTAACCCTAGACGATCTAGTTCTTATTGAACAAGAATTGCCTGAAGCTAATAGGGACCCTCTAAAAGATGTAAATGAGGCTCCATCAGAGGAATCCCCGGACTTGACAACACAGAGAGTTCTGAGACCCCGTAAACACATTCAATCGAAACGGGGAGGTGCACGAAGTAGCCACAAAAAAACAGGCTCTGTGTTTTTAACTGGGGACACCTCGAAGGAAGCCTCTTCTAACAACCTAACAACTAAGATTGATTCTGACCAATTAGATTCTTTGGTAGGCATCTTGGAGGCTAAAATATTAAAAATCGTTGAACCCTTAGTAACCAAGATTGGTGAACTATCGGCAGAGATTGAAGGTCTACGTAATCTCGTGGGCCTTCGTAACAACTCTTCCGGGAAATCTTGTAGTGTAGCTGGGGGTTCAAGTGGAACTGTGGACCCTCATAAGTCCTTAAAGGTAATTTCAAATTGTGCTGAACCCCTGGTTGTTGTACCCACGATTAACGTGAATAACACTTTACCATTTGATAGCTGTTCAAGGAGCAACCAGGTACCTAGGGTCATGCATACGGGAGGAGCGCAACCAGACTTACCCCCTGATTGCGCCCCTTTTGTTGTAGTGTTAACAAATGTTCCCCCATTGAAGGATGGTGCCCAACAAATTAAATCAGAATCCCATGATTCTCTCAAGAACAAAACTGTTTCGTGGTTAAATAAACAGTGTGGATTTCCAGTGCATTTGGCCCATCAGATTTTAACAACTAGAAGAGTTTCATGGATAGGGCATTCTCGTAAGAACACAAAGGGGGATTGTGTTATAATAAACTTCAGTAATCCTTCCTTAGTTAATAATACCCTATTAAAAGCCACTTTGCTCCCTCATACCGACCAGGGTATTACCCTCCGACCATTGGGTTATTTTTATAGGCAACAGATAAATTTACCCACTAGTGATCCATTGGAGGGTAGAGCATGTTACTCTGAAGGACAGTCTTTTCGTGGTGTCGTTACATCTAACCGTTTTCAAGCCTTGAGTGATTTAGACTCAAATGATTGACTTCACCATGATTGGGTTACTCCTATATCTACTAGGGAAGTTTCAATTTTGACATTGGAGGAGGATCAGGGATCAAGTGGAATTGAGTTTAGCACGAGGGCAGAGGGTACCCCAAATGCCATGACTGTAGTGAGGAAAGTTAATGTTGATAATGTGGATAGTATAGTTGTTGTCCCAATACAGCCTGCAGGCACAAGTATCCTTAGTTGGAATATAGCCGGCCTTAACAGTAAAGCGCATGATCCCTTATGGAGGGACTGTTTATTAGGCCATGAAATTATTGGGCTACAAGAAACTTGGGATACTGAAAGTAACTTCTTGTTGGATGGGTTTTCTGCATTTTGGTCACCTGCGGTGGACTCTTGCAGGGGGAGGGCAAAAGGCGGACTCCTTACTCTCATTTCATTGACACTCGAGGGTAAATACAGTAAAGTGGAGTCAGGTTCGCCTTATTGCCTAGCAGTGGAAATTCAATCCAACTCTAATGGGAATTGGCTCATTGTTAATTTTTATAATTAATTTACTAAGAGTATGCCAAATGAACATTTGGTCAGTCTATATGATTTTTTGCAAATGTATAATGAAAACAATAAGAATCCCTATTCGGTTATAGTGCTTGGTGATTTTAATGTTCATCGTTGTTTTAGCAACTGTTTTGTATGGGACAGCTTAGGTCCATCAAACCAAGGAAACACGCATTTCGAACAGGGTATGTATCTAGATGAGCTCCTTGCCGGCAATACCTTGGTTCACCCCGTTAACCAATCAAATGATATTCCAACTTATAAAGGAAGCGGTTTGGGCTCCACCATTGACTATATTTTTGTTAGCTCAACCCTAGCAGATAATGTAAGTCGGTACAAGGTTAATTGGTCTATCTATAGTGATCATAATTCTGTCCAGATAATCCTGACTGACGATCTTAGGAAAAGAGAATCTGACAATACCACTGTCAGAACTCTGGACATAAGGCCAACTGACCAAACACGTCGCCTAAAATGGTGTCAAGTGGTACCAAAGGACTTCAATGAGAATTTGTTGGGAACGGTTGGGGATGAAATGCATACGTGTCTGCAAGACGGGATTTTTGGTGAAGCGGTCCTGACAGCTTATGATAAAATTTGTTCGCAGGTAAATAGTGACCTTAAAAAAGCGTGTAAAGCCAAACCCATGAACGGGGAGAAATGGTTTGATCACAGTTGCTCATCAGCCCAACGGAAGTTAATGAGAGCTCTGAAAGCTGTCCCACCAGACAGAGCAGAAATCGCTGCATTCAGGAAAACCTATAAAAAGGCCCAGAATAAGCGTAAAAATGAAATTAGGGAAGAGGCATGGAATGAACTTTTATCCATTGATGTCATTAAAAATAGTGCCAAATTTTGGACCATCGTAAACAAGCCTTTTTTTAACGGTAAAAGTAATAATGAGCTTGATTGCGGTATTCAAGAAGATAAGTGGTTTAGCCATTTTAAACAGGTGTATGATGGAGATGGCTCTAGGGTGATGTCTCCACTAAATTTGGGGAATTATACCCTGTCCTTCTCAGAACTAGAGGTTACACATGCCATCATGCAAATGACAAGTAACAAGGCGCCGGGACCGGATGGAGTCCCGGCTGACCTTTTTAAATCAGATATAAAAACTTGGTCTAAAATTTTATTCAACGTCTTCGTTAACGCGTGTCAACTGGGTCTACCGTCGACTTGGGCGAAATCTGTCATCATACCTATCTTTAAAAAAGGTGATAGGGGTGATCCGAGCTGTTACCGTCCAATCTCCTGAATAGATTCATCTGTGAAAGTACTGGGGAGGGTTGTCCTTGCCCAACTGACTGGTTGGCTAGAGGAAACAGGAACACTCTCTAAGGTCCAGTACGGATTCAGAAAAGGGATGGGCACCATAGATCAATGTCTAAACTTACAACTATTAATAGGCAAATACACGGTGGCCAAGAAGGGAACCTTACTGGTAGCCTTTATGGACCTGTTATCGGCCTTTGACCGGGTAAATACTAAATAGGTCAAAATTATGGTCCCTGCTCCTATCCTATGGAGTAGACAAAAACATCGTCTACTTCTTAGCTGATCTACATAGGGAGTTATCGGCTACAGTACGGTATGATCAAACGGGCAATTGTACAAAAGATATACCCATATCAAATGGTGTCAGACAGGGGTGCATCTTGGCACCTCTGCTTTTTACACTTTACATAAATGAACTGGACAATGCCTTAATCACCTCATGTAATGATATCCCTCGTGCAGGGAAATGTTTAATCCCTGCACTTCTATATGCTGATGACGCCGCCTTACTCGCAAGAACGGGAGTGGGCCTCCAGCTGCTGCTCGATTCATTTGCGGCTTTCATGAAGGCCTTGGATTTAAGTGTCAATTTTGCTAAATCGCATGTTATGGTTATTGGTCCAAAATCTGCTAAGTCTAAAACCTTTAAATGTGGGGGTCACCAATTATCTAGGGTATCTTCATTCTCTTACTTGGGCGTTCTTTTTGACGACCAAGGTTCTTGGGTAACCCAAATAACAGCAAAAAAGATCGTTTTATCTAGAGCCACTGTGGGTGTTCTGGGTTTTGCCAGAAAGCTAGGCGCCAGACCAATGAGGGCACTTATTCAAGTTTATAAAGCTAAGTGCCTCTCTTTGGCATTGTATGGAGCCGAGATATGGGGCATCAAAAATGTTAAAAGCATCCAGATTGTCGAGGATAGGTTCCTAAAAAACCTCCTTTCAGTCCCGATCTCAACTGCTAATTATAATGTCCATCAGGAGCTTGGAATCGGTTCTGTAAAAGATAGCATTGCCTTGGCCCCATTATTGAAATGGATTAGCATTTGGCTTAACCCGGACCTACAGCTGAACCATACAATTATGAAAGATTGTATACTGCTAGATTATGGGTCGCGTATACCTTGGCTGAAATATATTCAGAACCTGGCCATAAAGCTAGGTAGACCTGAATTATATCAGTCTCCAGAGGCCCTAGTAAAAGGTGACATTAAATGGTGTAAAGAAACATTTATGCACATATCTACCATGGATAGGGAAGGGAACGAGTTGGTTAAGGACACCGTTAGGGCTCACCAGCTTTGTAAAACAACACCATCCATGGAACCATACTTAGGTTTTGTCACAAATGCAAATCACCGTTTCCTACTGACTAGATTCAGACTAAATCAATTACACCTCTTGTTTGGAGATAGGAAAGGTTGGAAAAGGGCTGTGGACCTTGGCCCTTGTTCCTGTGACATTTTTTCCCCACAGGATATGACACATTTTTTCTTCTTTTGTGAGCACATTATTGACATAAGGAAACGCTTTTTACTCCCTATATTAAGAAACAAAGGCTTTGTTCAGGTGAGACCTGCTCTCCTTTACCTTCAGATGTTAAATGATGTTTGGGAAACTTTTAACATTGCAAATTTCTTATCAGTTGTAATTCGCTCCTTGAGGAAATGAACTGTATCCTTTTTAATGTTTTTAATTGGACATGTTGTTTTGTTTTATTAATTTGTGTTAATGCGTTTTTAGCTGTAGTGATTATTTAAAAGGTAATCTGTATTTTTAAGTCTATTTATTGTAGTATGCTTTTATGGTTTGCACTTAAACCGACTAAAGACTTTTGACTGACTGACTGATTACAAGGGTTCATCAGTTATATACACCAAGTTGAATAGGTCAAATGAGCTGGGGTGATATTAGTTCATTGATCACCTGGAAAGGCACAAAGGCCAAAGTATCGATGCAGACCTGTTTAAATAGATTTAGTCCTCCGAGTTACCAGATGCCACTGTGCAATCAAGGTATTATCAATACTGGGTCTTCTCAGATGTCAATCTTGAATGCAGTATCTAATGCGCCAAATTGAACTGTGTTTCCAGTACGGTTAACTGGAGAAAATTGAAAACTGACCTGGTGCTCAGTATCAGATACCCAATAAGAGCCTACACCCAAATGTCGGGAAAAAGGCTGCAGATCTATAGAATTGAAGGGGCGTTAAGTCAAAAGAAAAGCTGCGAGAACTGTGTGCTATCAGTGCAGTTTATGTTACCTGGACTGATGGTGTGAGCCCTAAGCCCAGGACCAACGGTAACTCATAGGGAATGCTTGTGCAGTAAAATGGTAAGTAATGAGTATCACCTATGCCAAAATGTTTCCCATTTAATGGATATTGTTGTCTTGGCAAACAATATACATATTTGACCAGGAGGTTGATCACTTTCATCAATATTTTCGACTACCCATTAGCAAATTACTTCATCTAGATTGCTCAATAGATGAAATTCTCCATCCATTTTGACTAAACGGTGACAAGCAAAAGATAGGTTGTTGAAAAGGATCATGAGAACATGCTGCTTAACACAAAATTAGGAGTGATTAAGCAGGTGGCAGATTAGCATAGTAGAGATATGCTACAGAGCGGGTCTATGTCCAAAGCTCAAAGTGAATTTTTAAGTGTGAAAAAAGGATTTCCACAAGAGAACAGTCTCATTTGCTACTCACACCTACCTGGATAAGATTGAGATCTAATATGGAAACATATTGGAAAACACTGAAAGTTGTAACAATTCTACATTTAGGCATTGGGGGAACTGCATAAACATTAGGGGTGGGCGGAATTTGCGAAATCCACTTTCGCAAATTATCGCGAAAATTTTAAAAATTATCGCAAACACGTGGAAATATCGCGAAGATGCAGAAGTTTTTTTCCCGCATGTTCGCGAGATTTTCTGCATGGTTGCAGCTCACCAACTTACCCATGTGGTTGCTCGCGGGCGTGGCCATCTTGTTTTCAGTTGTCTCGCGGTGCATGATCGCGAGAAAAAAGACGTGATCGCACGACGCATGACGTCACTGCGGGCGCGAACTGTCGCGAGACAGCGCAAATAGCTAAAAACAATACAACATCTCATGGAGAACGCGACCGGATCAAGAAAACTTGTCGGCGAACGCAGGGATTCAGGTAAGGCGATCGCGCGCACGCGAGAATGTATTATTTTACAGCGCGAGCAAGAAACAAATTATCGCCAAGCTGCGGAATGCGGAAATTTTGAAATTTTCGCCCAGGCCTAATAAACATTAAGTAATACAGTATGTACTTGTTACAAAGGTTCTTTGAACTTTAAAGTTCCACCAATGAGCTACTCCTGCATGGGCTCAGCTATCTTGAGCTTTGCTGCAAGGCGATTTCCTGCCGGAAGATGGTATACCAAATGTTAAGTGCTGGCAAAGAGGCTTCTGTGACCCTCACTGCTGAGGGAGAGGCTTCTTTAAGAGAGCATGCAAGGCACTATCACAACTGGTAGAGTGACTATAGGGTGGCTTGCTGATGAAAAAGGGACTGCATGAGGTTCAACAACGGTGATGGAGCAAACTAGGTTAACTTGGTGGCCACCAATCTGTGACTAGTATATTTATCCCTGTACATGCATTATCATGATACAAACACGGATTTGGAGCCTAAGTAAAGTCTATACAATTACAGGTGTCAATGCAATTAACGTAGTCTTTGTGTCCCATCACTGTTGATGTCCCCTTCAGCTTGTGGGTAAAGGCAGAAGGGATGGCAATACGAAGATGGCTACATCCCTTACTCACAAGTTATAAATGTGCATTTGCACTTGTGTGTATGTTTACTCCTACACTTAGGTGTAACTTTCCCTTTTTCTGGGATGGGGTCCATTATAAACGAATTTATGAGTGTAAAATTACTACTATTAACTTTTTATCTGTTGATGAGAATTTCCACCACCATCGTCATTACACATTTCATGAATTGAAATACTTTCAATTTTTTTTAGACGTTTATAATTTCATATTTTTCAATTACATTTATTACATTAAAAATAATTATGCATACATTTATAACCTCTTATATGTTTTAAGCAGTAAACCAAGTGAATTAATTTAACATTAGTGCCTATGGGGTGGTATTTTACTTCTCTCCCTCCATTCTTTTCTGCAAAAGTTTGTTACAGTATTAGTGGCGGGCCACAAAATTCAAAGTTGGGCTGAAGGACATTTGAGTCTGTTTTGCCACTTTTAGGGCCTCATTTACAAGAAATAATGCATCGATGCGCCAAAATTACTTTTGCCTGCGACAAAAATCCTTGCAACACCATTGAGTCACTGAATTTACAATATGGGGCTCCATGGAGCATGGACCCACAAATGTGTCATAAATACTAACGCATATGTAGGAAGGATGCCGCGAGGCATGAGGCCCAAAAGTGGTGCCTTGCTGTAGTTAGTCATTAGACTGACACATCTACAGCAATACGTCAAAAAACAGAGGCGATGCATCAGTATTGACTGACGCAAGTAGCCTACTATTTGGCAACTAATGCAATAGAGTGTGTAAAGGTGAAAAACTCACCATGGACTTTATTACATTGGTCCTGTATGTCTTGCATACGAATGTATGACATTACAACGCATACATTTACAATGCATGCCTTTACAACGCAGTTTTTACATCGTAACATCCTTTACAATGCATTCTTTTACATTGCATGCCAATACATCGCATTTTCAGAAACTACCTTTACAACGCATTCTATTATATCGCATTATACCTTTACAACGCATACCATTACAATGAACACCATTACATCACATTTAAGGTAAGTGTTGGATATTATAGGGGTAATAATTACTATTCTAACGCCAATGAGTGCAACAGTAGGGTAAGTGTTGGATAGTGTAAGGGTACTATGCGTTATAATGGTATGCATTGTAATGACTTGCGATGTAATGCCTGCGTTGTAGTGACATGAATTGTAATGACATGCGTTGTAGTGACATGCAATGTAATGGCTGCGTTGTAATGACATGCGATGTAAAGGATGCTGCGATGTAATGACTGCTATGTAAAGGTAGTGGGATGTAATGACTGCGTTGTAAAGGTTGTTTCCCCTTGCATACAAGTGGAAAAAGTATACTTTTGTGTACAACTATACCTACGTATTTGTGACATAGTGTGTGATACTTCCATATGTGTGGATAAAAGTCATTTGTGTTGTGTAATGTGAGATTTACTGTGTTACCCACCTTACATGTGCACTTATCTTTTGGGGGATGTCATTTCCATGCAGATTATATTGTTGGAAGTGACTTCAGCCGGTCAGATTCCTATGCCACAGCCAATGGGTTATTCCTACGCCTGGGTTTTAGAGGCTGAAGGTAGTGACCCGCTTAGGGCCACCGGGGTCACTTAGACCACCTCTCAGCCTTCCGTACTAAATGAAGAGTTGGTCACACAGTAGAGAATACAAACCCATAACTGTTTATTCATATACACTCAGAGCGGAGCCCCATCTGCCCAATCGCTGAGAGTGCTGCAGAGATAACTGACATCAACAAGCATAAAGATACATTATCTACGTTTCACAACTGGGCGAAAACACGCCCACGGTGGAATTTTCCAGGCAGATGCAGTTAAACAGTGTAATACAGAGAGAACGGTTTCAGCGCTCCTATTTTACATAAAGTATCGTAGTCCAAGGTCGTTCCATCCGGAGCCCGTTACCAGACAAGGGGGAGAGGTCCTCCATCTATTGGGAAAACTATGTGCTAACATGAACGGTATGCTTATTACTGAAACAAAACCTAACAGAGAAGACGAAACTCAGAGGGAAGCATTTCTGAGAACTTGGACGTGATCAGTTTCGATCAGCCTAAAATGGCGCCCAGGAAGAAAATGGCGTAGCGAGTGCTAATTTACATAGAGCACTGCATAAGCATAAACAGTTTCTATTCTAACAAGGCATAGGAATTTTGACACATTGCAAGCACAGTGGACTGCTTCCCGACGATGCGTTACTTTTCCAAATAGTCACAAATACCACTGCGTCAGTTTTACGGGGGATTTAATGGGGAAAAGCCTACCTTGCATATATTAATTCTAATGCAACAAAAGTAAGAACAGACCCAGGGCAACAAAAACTGCTGCATCTGCCTAGATACGTCACACTCTAAGTATAGAGCAAAGAAAGCGCTGCTGCTGTGTAAAAAAAAAAGACGCAGCGCAAACTACTTGTAAATAGGCCCCTTAGGATGCCATAACTTAGAAGTGTATTTGTGTGCAATGTTCCTACTCTTGTGGCTGGAGGAGTCTTTAAAAATATCTACTTGCCCAAGAGACAGGATGCTTCAGAAATCTACACGCCCTAAAAAACTTAAATCCAGTTGTCCCTTTTGGTGCCATGCAGTGAGGTTGGAAATTATAGCTATGTACTCATATCAGGTATTGACAAACATCCTAGCTGATTATGCTCCTATTATACCCGGGGCCGGATCCTAGCAATGCTCTGTTTTTCCCATTTTTCAGCGAATCTAGATCCTGGAGAGTGGATGGAAAATAGCAGTCTCTGGGCTGGAATCCACTGAGAGTCTATGCACACCCACTAACTTGCATGTTGAATGGTATTCACAAACTCTCTCCAGTCTGAAGTCGTAAAGTTGCTTTGCAATACAATTTATATTTATGTACGGTTGGTAAAATAAAGAGGCAAGAGATTAGGTTCATTGCAAATGCCTTTAAGAAGCATCTTATGTTCTAAGTTGATACTCTGATCCACTTCCACAAGCAATGTAGGCCTGCCCTTTCCAGGTGGCAAAATGTAAGGTACGAACGGATAGGGTTACAGCTCCAAGTTGACTTAGCAGAATGCATAGTATGCCGCAACAGCAATTTAGGAAAAACAGTAAAACAACTGAACAACAGAAGAACTTGGAAGATGGGTGGCAAGTCAGGCAGTGTGCAGTTGCATTGGTTATGTGCAGTGGACAATGGCATGGTTGGGGAGAGTATTCTGAGGTGTGAGGGTGGCTCAACCATGGAAGGTTAGAGAAGAGTAAGTGTAGTGTACAGTTAGCACAAAAGAATTAGAAAAGCGGGAGGAGGAGCCTAGCGCGCAACCAAGATGGCCGCGTAGGTGCGAGGCTCCCGAGGACCTCCGTGACCTCCTACATAAATCCTGACAATATCCTGTCCTAGATGAGGGGACTGTGTTGGTGAGCCCGAGCTGAGGTCTCACCCGTTTTCCGCTTCCAAATTGGACCTCGGACACCGGCGGGAGCACCGAGTGAGGTTTGCGGCCTTCTCCACGCCGGCCCCCCGGATTGGAGTTGTGGGGCGATCCGGAGACAAAGTGATCAACAGCGGCGGGCAGGGCCGGGCGACTCGCGTACCCCGCACTTTCACTTTCGCTTTTGCACCCTCCTTGCTGCGTAGGCGAGGTTGGGTTGCGGGGCGGTGTGCGGTGGTGTGGCCTCGTTGGGGTGCCCTGCCGGCCCGCCGGCTGTGATCCGTCCTGCGGACCTGTGGTTGCCCCCCCCCGGAGCCCGTGAACTGGTTTGTCGGCCTTTTCCGAGGTCATTGGCACGATTTGGGGACTGAAACCATGTCCACAAAGCAAGATGGCGACCGGGCAAAGGTGAAATCGACCCGCCGTGGCGCAGCCCATCAGTCCAACAACATGGACCGCTACACCCTCCAGAAGGGATCTCCTGAGGTGCCGCGTAGGTCCCCTGAGGGCCCGACTGATGCTCCTGCTCTGCCCGCGGATCTGACCCTGCGAGATGTCATGGGCGCTATCGCCGAGATGAAGGCCTCGGTGGACCAGCGCTTTGACACACTGGCGCAGAAGATTGACTCGGTCCACGTGGATGTTGGCCTGGTGAGGGCCGATTTATCCAAGACCAATGACCGGGTCGATTCTTTGGCCCACACCACCTCGGGCCTCACAACGGACGTAGCGGCCCTCCAAAAGGAGGTGCGCCGGCTTGGCCAGGCGAGCGCCCTGATGGATCGTCGACTGGAAGATTCCGAGGGTCGGGCCCGGAGGAACAATGTCCGCATTGTCGGGGTGCCGGAGGGACGTGAGGAGGCGGCGGCGGACCTGTTTGTGGAGGACCTGATTCTCACCCATCTCCAGCCCCGGGGGCTGAGTAAATTCTTTGCGGTGGAACGTGCCCACAGGGTTCCCGGAGGAAGACCTAAGGCCGGAGCCCCTCCGAGGCCTCTCATTGCCCGGATTTTCAACTTTCGGGACAGAGACGCTATCCTGCAGACTTCTCGGCTACAAGGACCGGTCAGACTCGACAATATGGACGTAAACTTCTATCCTGATTTCACCCCAGCGGTCCAGAAGCAGCGACTGAGCTTTCTCGGAGTTAAACGTCGTCTACGGGACCTGAACCTCAAGTATGCGATGCTTTTTCCAGCTAAGTTGCGGGTGGAGGTGGATGGCCGCACGCACTTTTTTGATCGTCCCGAAGCGGCCGGGGACTGGTTGGACTCTTTGCCCGGGGATCGGAGCCGGGGGGTGGGGGGGGCGCGGTTGGAGGGGAGGGCTCGCCGGATCAGGACTGAGGGACTAATAGTAGGCCTCGCTCTGGACAACATTATCGTCACTTTTGACTGTTCGTGTAAGTTCCCCTCCTGTGGAGGTAGTACGGGGTCTCCTGGGGGCTCTCCCTCCTCCTCTGGGGGACTAGTTAGTTTAATCATTTATGGGGCGACAGGCACACTGTACTTTGGGGGGGCTGTCTGGGCTCATGCAGGGGTGCAGGGAGGGGGGAGTTTTGTTGGGATGGGTGGGTTGGGGGGGGGGGTGTTGTTTGTTTTTACCGCAAGGCGAACCCTTTATTGTATTGGTGTTTTTAAGGTGCTCTCAGGGGGACGAATGATGGCTTCTGTATGTGATGGGGGGTAGGGACCTGACTTTATTGTCTTGGAACGTTAATGGACTGGGGGATAGGATCAAGCGAGGTGTGGTCCTGCAGTATCTGAAACGAACTTCGCCAGATGTGGTCTTTCTGCAGGAGACACACCTTATTGGTAATTCCTTTTGTGCCATGAATCGGCGTGGCTATCGTTTGGTGGCCCACTCGGGCTTCACGTCGGGCTCACGGGGGGTGGGCATCATGGTGAAGAACTCGCTCCCGTTGGAAATAGACGAGGTGCGCCATGATGAGAGGGGACGCTACACTGTCTTAGTGGGGAGAATGGAGGGCAAAGTAGTTGTCTTTGTATCAGTGTACGTCCCACCGGGGTTACAGTCTACCACTTTTGCAGACCTGGGGCGCCTCCTTCTTGACCTTCCGGGGGGGCTTCTGGTGGTTGGGGGGGACTTCAATGCGGTGGTTTCTGGGACCGTGGATCGCCACCCCCCTAGGGACCTCCCCCGGGCGCAGGCGTGGCTGTCCGGTTTTCTAGATACACTGGGATTGGTGGACTGCTGGCGCTTAAAACATCCCACGCAGCTGCAGTACACTTTCCACTCGGGTGCCCATGGTAGCCTCTCTCGGCTTGATTATGTCCTTGTCCCTGCGGCCTATGTGGGGAGGGTAGGAGAGGTACGCCATTTGGCGCGGGGTATTTCAGATCACTCCCCGCTCCTGTTGCACTTTGATGTCTTCCCGAGGGGGGAGGGCAGGGTAGCTCCAATCAACGCCTGGTACCTGCGCGACCCCACCATTCGCGCTGATTTGATTAAATCCTTGCAGCGGTATTTTGATGAGAATGTGGGGTCCGTCCCTTCGGCTATCTCCCTGTGGGAAGCCTTCAAGACAGTTCTTAGAGGGGAGGCCCTCTCCTTTATCTCCCATGCCCGGAGGCGGGAGCAGGAGGAGGTGACCCGGGTGGAGGCCGAAATTGCTGAATTGGAGGGTGAGCTAGGGGGTGGGGTGACGGATGCTGCACTACATGTCCTACAACTTAAGCAGGCGGCCTACAGGGCCCTCGTTACGGAGGCGGCCGGGGGCCTCAGTAGAGAGCAACAGGGGCGACTGTATGATGTGGGTGATAAGGCTGGTAAACTGCTTGCGTGGTTGGATAAGAAGGAGAGAGCGAGTCGTGTGGTCCCGCTGATTGAGAGGATGGATGGTGTGCGTGTCACCGAGCCAGAAGACATCGTCTCTTGTTTCGCGGATTATTTCCGCGATGTGTATTCCCCGGTTTCTCCCCGCTCGGAGGAGGATTCCCATGCCCTGCTTAGGGATATCGCGCTGCCTTCCCTTTCGGTGGAGGACAGGGTGTCGTTAGATGCCGCTCCCACCTCCGACGAAATTGCCCTCGCCATACGCTCGGTCGCATCCGGCAAGGCCATGGGCCCGAACGGCATCCCTATCGAGTTGTATAAGCTGCGACCGGATGTACTGGCACCCCATCTCCGCGCGATGTTCCTGGCGGCCCACTCGCTGGGCTCCCTCCCGCCGGACCAGCGTCTGGCTACAATCGTGGTGATCCACAAGGAAGGGAGACCCCGGGACCGGGTTACATCCTATCGGCCCATCTCGCTCTTGAATGCGGAGCCCAAAATCCTCGCCAAGGTGCTAGCCAACCGGCTGGTCGGCGTGGTGGGCGATCTGGTCCACCAAGACCAGTCCGGCTTTATTCCCCATCGCAACACGGCCCTCAATCTGCGGCGCTTGCACGGGGTGCTCGCGCGTGTCCCGTTTGTGCGGGAGCCGGCCGTATTGGCGTCCTTAGACGCCACCATGGCGTTTGACACGCTCGAGTGGCCATACATTTGGGCGATGCTGGCGAAGTTTGGATTTGGCCCGGGGTTAATCAGCTGGGTCAAATTGTTGTATTCGGGCCCTTTGGCGCAGGTGGTGGTGAATGGAAGAGTATCAGTCCCATTCGAGCTGGGACGGGGCACGCGACAGGGCTGCCCCTTGTCGCCGCTCCTGTTCGCGCTGGCCTTGGAACCCCTGGCGGAGTGGCTGCGGTGGCACCCTTCCATCCGTGGTCTCCGTTGGACCCCCGAGTATGAGGACCGCGTGTCCCTATACGCTGACGATATCCTTTTGTACCTAGCCTCCCCGCGTAAATCACTGATTGTCCTGGTTGATGTTTTGCACTCATTCGGCCGCAACTCAGGCCTTGTCATCAACTGGGCTAAATCATGTGTGTATGTGCTTTCCGGGGAGGCTCCCGTCCTTCCGCGGGGCTGTCCGATCCAGATTGCCTCTCAGGGGTTTCGGTACCTGGGTGTTTATATTACTCTGGACCCGGAGGCCCGCTACGAGCGGAATTTGCTTCCCCCCCTCCAGCGCTTGAAGGAGGACGTCGCGCGTTGGCGGCGCCTGCCGCTTTCGCCGCTCGGCCGGGCGGCATTGTTTAAGATGATGTCGTTGCCACGCTTCCTGTACGCTCTCCAGAACACTATGGATTTAGTCCCAGCGCGCTACTTCCGTGAGGTGGAGAGTCTACAGCGACACCTGTTCTGGGACGGGAGGCCGCGTATTGCCCTGGCGAAGTTGACGCTCCCATGGTACGACGGGGGGATTGCCCTCCCGGATATTAAACGGTATTACTGGGCCTCCCAGCTAGCTGCAATTAACCATGGCCTTTACGGGCCCGCCTTAAACCCGGCATTTGAAATGGACAAGATGCTCCTGCCTGGTGGCGACTATAATCGAGCGCTCTACTCTGGCGCGCCCGGCCCCCGCCTAACGGGACCTACGCGTGTTATGGTGCGAGTATGGCACGCGGCTAACGCAGCTATGGGGTGGAAGGACCGTTTGACCCGGGCATCACCGTTGTACGTGTCTGAGAGATTGGGCTCCCTGTGGACCTCGAAAGGCTTCGAGAGGTGGGACACGATAGGCATCAGTAAAGTGGGGGATCTCTGGACGAGGGGGGGATTTAAAACATTCGAGACGCTGCAGACGGAGTTTCAGTTGCAGGGCAGTGAATACTTTCGGTACTTGCAGGTCCGTCACGCACTGGGCTCCGTCTTCCCAGACGTCGCCTCCATCCCGGAGTCTTCCCCCCTGGAGGATAGGGTGCTGGACGGCCACGTTCCGGACAGCACGATCTCCCTTATTTACAAAAAATTGATTAATGACCGATCGGGCTTGCTGACTGGCCTCCGCGAGGCTTGGGTTGCCGATGGGCTGGAGTTGGACGACGAGGACTGGATTTCCGCGGTGGCCTCTCCGAAGGAGGTGGCCATACCGGCTCGCCTCCGCTTCGTCCAGCTTAAGATACTCCACCGGGTTTACATGACGGGGCCAAGGCTTCTGCGTATGGGCTATGCTGAGGATGGGTTGTGTAAGCGTGGGTGTGGTGCTTTGGCTACTTTTTTGCATATTTTGTGGGAATGCCCGAAGGTGGAGCGATTCTGGCGTGGTGTGCATGAGGTCCTGCGAGTGGTTACGCATGTCGCGCTGCTGCCTGAAGCGAGGAGATGCCTGCTGAATGTGTGGGAACCAACTGACTACTCGGTTCCGCAGACGCGATGGGTGACTCTGGGATATATGATTGCTAAGCGTGACATTGCTCAACTGTGGGGATCCCAGAGGCCCCCGGCGGTGTCGGCCTGGAAAGAACACATGGATTGGTGCATGTTCCGAGAAAAGGTGGTGTATGTGGCGAGGGGTAAGCCTGGGGCATGGGTGAAAGTATGGGGCCCCTGGAACGCCTACCGCGGGGGTATCTGCGCGCCACCACTGCTGCCTGCTGCCTCACCAACCCCGTCCCCTTAGTTGACTCCTTCCCTCAGCCCCGGGCACAGAGTTCCCCCAGTCCTCGATCTGTTCCCCTTCCCCTCTTTAGACTCCTGTGGATGGCTGGGGTCCCCCATTCGGGGAGCACGTGCTGTTACTTTCGATTGCGGGTTGCCTTGCGGGTGTGATTTTTCGTGTTGTTTGTATAAAATGAAACCGTATTGTGGGGTCAGAGTGATGTGGCCCACGACGTTGATACCTCCTGATTCTGCTTCTCTGCAAGGCCAAGTGTTTTTGAACGTATGTCGTATGCTCCTGTCATTCTAGCGGCCGGCCTGAAGGTTGTAGGCCCATACTTGTATATTCTTGAGATTGCAATAAACGGTTTCAAAAAAAAAAAAGAATTAGAAAAGCAAAGTCTGAGGTGGCCATGAATGAGGCAGTTGGAGAAACACCAGCTCAAAGCTACTCTGGAAGCCAGAACTAGCCTATGCAAATTGCCGCAGAGCAGGGGTGTTCCAAACTCCCTCGCTGATCAGGACGGAGTCCCACAAAACAGATCTATGAATCAAGAACGTCCCCTTTGTGAGTGAGGAAGCCTTCAGGGAGCTCATCTCCTCCCCTCGCTTACTCATGACGCAGCAAGGTGCTCTCAGCCTCCGCACAGGCGGCATGCATGGTCACTACTCTTGGCACTGAAATAATAGAAGTTTATTGTTTACCAACTCAATGGTGTAAATTTATCAGCCTCAGAAGGATGAAAGGTTGAGAGAACCTTCAGGGATGCTAACATGTAACTGTGTACATTGACTTGTTCGAAAGTTAAATTTCTGAACGTTTACAAGAAATACTGTTTCCAGGCATAAACTTTAGTAAATTCCTGAAAATGCTAAATCTCAAGGTCTAAATCCTCCTCAATTTCTTTTTAAATATTGGAATGAATCAAACACTTTACTGAAACATGCCTCAGGGCAAGTCCTGCAACAATTTAGCGAAACCCTCTTTTCAAGTTGCCGTTTTTTCATGGGTACATTTTATTCTGAAAGCAAAAAGACATCAGTCTTGCTGTTAGGATTCTGTATATTATTAGAGAGAATTCTGTGAGCAGTGTAAGTAGCTTCATATTGTCAAATGTTGTAAACGGGTATGTTTTTGTATTGGAACCAGTGTCAGTAATGCAAACTAAGCCCACTGCTTTTCCTTACAGTGGTGTGGTAAATGTATTGCATTTTAATCATACCAGTTTGAACAATTTACACATATAAATATAAATCTTGCTTTAGTGGTAGGCAATCATTCCCAGGTTGGTACTGTAACAGGCCTCGAAAAAATCTACTGTCCAATTGCTATGGCGAGTCAGGTTTTATTGTACTGAGCTATTTTTACGGCCTACTGGCCAGCCCCTGTGAGAGAGCTGGAGCTAGCAAAGAGCAGGTGTTCTGCTGATTCAGAAAGAGAATGAGCAACAAAGAGGCCTTTAAATCGTATCTTTGTTTGTCACATTTGCTGTGTTTAAAGGTAGAGGTCTTCTTACAAATTGCTGATTATTTTATCCTGGAGACTGGTGTTGACTTTATTTTCTCTGACTACAAAATTGGAGGATTTTGTGAAAAGAACTATATGACAATCGTTTTGAAATGAAAGGCTGTAGGATTTCAGTTTTTTTTAAAGTACAACATTTAAATAGCCTGCAAATGAACAGTACAAATATTAAAAAATATATCAGCAATTATAAAGCACTTTTTATGTAATCTGATGGAAATAAAGATATAAAGATATTAATAGCTTCTAAACAAATCAGAACACTTTACTTGGTAATAGGCAAATGCTAAATATTTGCAGAAACCTGACTTCCCAACATTATCATTTGTAAGCTACATAGTTTTATATGTAAAACTAAATCAGTAGGGAATTTTTTTGTGCTCATTTCAATGTGAAATGTGCTGACTGGACATGACAGTGCACTACCAACTTATGCGTTAGTAATATGTTTATTCAAGTGAGCGTTTTTAAACATGGACTTAGAAAGATTCCTGTTCCACCCTGATGACAATGCTGTTAGTGAATACGAGGCAAGTCAGGGGTCATGTGTGCCCTATATGTGGACTAGATTGCTATTCTACATGGACCAAATGTTTAGTCCATTAAATCAAACAAAATAGTTCTTTGTACAGCAGGCATGCTAAACTCACATAATTGAAGGTGCTCTCATATGTGATAATAAAGAAAAAAGTAACTCAATAAAATAAAATATTTGCACATGGTCACACATTTTGAGCCTAGTTTATGGGTCAAGCGCATTACAATTAGGTCAAGTGGATTATTCAAGTCACTAGACCTGCAGGTCTGGTAACAGTTTTATGATTTTTCGAGGCCTGTATAAACAGCAACCAAAGGGTTTGTGCTTCAGGGGCCTGGTCCTAGTTGTCTCTCACACGAAGAAATCATGAAACTGGTTGCCTTTAACCCCAACAATACACCTTGGGCATCAGGTGACAGAAATTCCACATATATGGGTTGTGTGATTTGTGTTAGCAATTTCCTCCCAAATCCCGCCCTTTTGTAGTAATTATTCCTAATTATTCTACCACTCTTCTGCACCTTCCCACATTTGCAGCTTAGTAATATACTTACTTGCACGGAAATCTCTGTAAAGAAAACATAGGAGAGTGGTTGAGGTTTCCGGCCGCAGGTTTGTGAATTTCATTTTGTAACATGTAAATAGTACTAATTTATGTATTACAAAATGCAGTTGGTGTCTCAGGCCCTGCATGTCCATAAAGGGAACCTTATTAAAATCTATCCACATAATTAGGGCCCATGTGTGCCACACCTTCCTAAAAACTATTTCTGTAAATGCCAGTACACCCAATGTCAACTTTCGAGTTCATTGGACTATAGACTTTAAAAAAAACTATATTGAGAGAAACAACTGATAATAGGAGCGGTCAAGGGAACAATTTGAAAAATGACTTTCAGGATGAAGAACCAGAACCTTTTGGACCTGGCGGCGCAGGGTACACCCTCCGTCTTCTGGGTTCACCTGCTTCGATACACAGAGACACGGGACACTCTGTCGGCGTTAGAAGATTGGATTTATTTAGCTGCAGCTAGTACAGTTATCCTAGAAGTACACAAAGTAGGTTCTCAGGAGACTGCCACTTCACTCTGTGGCGCATCAGATTAAATATCATACAATACAGAATTATTAACAAAACACACGCCCCAAGCAAAGAAGAAAAGAGCCAATAGGGTAAGTGGAAAACAAAGCGGAACCAGTAAGAAGGGTTCGAAAACAGAAAGATCAGATGACTCGAAGAGACCTCTCCTCCAACTATGTTTGTCATCCCACCCCCGAACTAATTCATTAACAGATTACAACTGAGTTGCAGGTGGTGAGATACGTTTGTGTGTATTGAAGAACAGGCATGACACCAGAGAATGCTAGCAGGAGACAGTGAAGGCCAGTCGATAAGATATGATCGGGAAAGAATGGTATGAGCCTACAGACAGTTGAAACAGGGATTAGGAAAGCCATACAAGGATTAGTGTACTCGGCTAGTCCAAACACCAGCCTCGCAAACAAGGCCGAGGACGGATTTCGACACCAAGCTACGGGAAAAAGCAGAAAAGACTTCTTTCGCCGTGCTGCCTGAGTGATGGCAACACAAGATGGCGGCGGGTTACAAAATGGTGGGTCGATTCAATCGTGATCGAAAATCGAAGTTCCTCAGACCCTCCTTTTGCCAGAACTCAGGCAAGATAGACTCACGTTAATCTGAGTCCACATCAATAGCCATGAGATCATCAAGCTGTTGTTGTAACATCATCCTTATGTTTTCTGTCACTTTAGGTTTGGGTCTTGAGATGCACATGGTAGCACAAACATCACAGATAGCGGGACCACAGTGCATGCAAAGGCAACAAGAAAATATGATTGTCAAGATTACTCCAAGGAATGTCAATACTTTCCAGCCCCATTTAGACAGTAGTCCCCAAAACCATTCCGTTAAGGACCAATCTCCTTTGTCCTGATGAATAGACTCGAAGATTATATGTAACTTGGAAATAGCTTGGTATACTGTCGGAGCGTCATTAGGAATGAAAATACAACAGCTTGACCCGATCAATTTACATACTCCACCACGATCGGCAAGAATAAAGTCTAAGGCAACTCGGTTTTGTAAGGTCATAAGACGATCCGCCTGTAGTTCCGCCGTGATATTACTCAAGGCTCCTACAGTGATGTCTATTGTAGTTTCTACAACACGGACCAGTTGCCTTATATTTCTGCTATTGGCCATTGGACCCCAGAAGGGAAGAAAACCTTTAAGGAAATCTCCTCCTTCTTGTCCCGTGGTGTCTTTCGAATCAATAATTCCTCGACTGAGACGGGTTCGGTGATAATTGGCAGAAGCAGTGTAAGTAGGGGGAAGAAGGAAAGCTATGTAGCAGGTACCAGAGAAACCCGTTGGCAACTAGGTATAAGCTCTATCATGACAAATGAAATAGGTGCCTTGTGACGGTACTAGAGGAGGTGAGTTCAGGGAGGAATAAATGTATGTGTAGGAACAGTTACTCTTTGGTACAATGTCAGAAGAGCGATCGTTTATTTTTAAACAGAAATTACCTTGATGCGGTGCAGTCCAGATTGGTGAGGATTTCTCTTTTTCCATTTTATTATTAAGACTCGGCATGTATTGGGTGACGTTCCAATTGGTGTATGCTTTTCTTTCATCAATAGAAATCTTGCTATTCTCCATGATTTTAGCCATAACTACCATACCCTTAATCAAAGAACTATGGCTAAAATCCGGATAATTAATTTGTGAAGTAACAGACCGTCTGAATTTACTTTGATATGCATTTGAGAAAATAACAAAGAATGCCCAGGCAGAACCCTCATAGGAGAAAGGGAGAACCAAATATGCTATTCCCTTCTCAGTAGTATGCGGCATAAGACCACATACCCAACAATCAGTTGTGTTAACTACTAATTGATGTTGGTGTAATAGCTGGACAAAAGAATTATTGTAATACTCGGTTCTTCTGACAAGTTCATGTGAAGAAAAAGTATGAAAGAGGTGTGGAGAGATAGTAGAAGAAGACAAAGAGGAGGAAGGGGAGGTGTTTCTTGGCTGCAAAACATAAACTATCCAACCAATAATCGCCAAAGCAATACATAATGATATCAAAATACATAGAGTTATATTGTAACGGCTGTACATTATTTTACGAGATGCTTTCTTTAGTTCATTTCTTCTCTCTTCATTATTTGGTGTAGTTTCCATTTTCACTAGTGGATGCTCACGGCAATCTTCCTCAATCACTAAAGTCACGATGCTCAACCGTCCAATGACACTGAAAGATCCTGCAGACCTATTGTCACTACTCAGGTCGTGACCTAGACTCCTACCGTGACCGTGCAACCTAAACAGAACACTACACAAAGGAGAAGAAAATCTCAAATGTTCTTTTGTCTGGGTCGAAGATGGTAGCGCTCTTTCCCTAGAACACTCTGATCTTGAAACAATGTTCTTGGTTCAGTCGTATTTAAGCGGCGATGCAATGGAATCGCTTCCTGTAAAATGTCGTCGTCCTCTTTCTCAGACAATGTCCCATTCAGGTGTGCATCGGTAAAGGGTACGAATTGTGGAACTGTTTCGCCTTCGCAGTCACCAACCCCTCTGTGAACCCACTGATTGAAAGGCAAGGGCAAAGGTACTTTCTTGCAGTGCACACCGTGAATCCAATTTTTCTTTCCTTCAACTTTAACTGCTGTCCTCGTTGTGAGAAGGACCATTCGGGGCTCCCGCCATCTGGGCTCCAAATTCTTTTTCCTCTGAAAATTGCGGATGCAGACCCAGTCACCTGGCCGGATGGAGTGACCTGGATCTGTGGAAGCCTCCGGCAAAGCACTCTGAACCTGTCGATGAAGGACATGCAACTTAGTTGTAAGGTCATGCAAATAGTCAATTAACATTGGGTAGGGCAAATCTGAGAACTTTTTAGGACGAGGTATTCCCCATACGTTGGCCGGACGGCCAAACACCACTTCGTAAGGGCTAAGTCCCAGACGAGAGTGTACTGCAGTTCTGGTGGATAGCAGAGCTAACTGTAAAGCATCAGGCCAATTAAGTCCCGTACTTGCTTGAATCTTCGCTAACTTTAACTTCAAAGTCCCATTGTAGCATTCTACTAAACCCACTGATTGGGGATGATTTGCCGCATGGAACTTTTGCTTGATTCCAAGACCTGCACAAACTTTCTGCATGACTTGATAAACAAATTCGCTCCCATTGTCACTCCAGACAATGCATGGCAATCCAAACCTGGGAAAGAACTCTTTCAGAAGGATTTTGGCTGTGGATAAAGCTGTGTTGTCTTTCAACGGGTATGCTTCTATCCATCTTGAAAAGGCACATACTACCACCAGAACATATTTGAGGTTGTTGCATCGATCCATGTGAATGTAATCGATTTGCAACACTTCAAATGGGTATGTCGGAGGAGCAAAGTGACCTGCTGGAGTGGGGGTTCCCTTTCCTGGATTATACATCAGACAAACAATACAATGCTTTACTACGTTGTCTGCACATTTCGGGATACTTTCATTTTGCCAAACTGGAGCTAGGAGTTTACAAATGCCTTACGCACTAAGGTGAGCTGGACCATGAGCCATAGTAACCACTGGGAGTACATAAGCATCTGGTAACAACCAACGTTGATGTTCGGATAATACTACCCAACAACCCATCTCATCTAACATTCCCGTACTTTCTCTCCACTTGCTTATCTCTCTTTCTGTAGCCTCTTTCTGAATCGTTTTCACGCTTTCCACTGTATTCTCACACATTCCTCTCTCTCTGACCCAATTCGCAGGACCTGCCATATACATTCGACTCGTTGAATCTCTCGCTGTTTTCTTTGCTGTTTCATCAGCAAATGCATTTCCTCGTCCAACATCATCCGTTATCCTCTTGTGAGCACTACACTTCACTATCGCTATTTGGACAGGTAAAGCAAGTGACTCAAGGAGATCAGTCACTAATTGACCATGCTGTATCTTAGTGCCATGTGAAGTTAGGAAACCCCTCTCTCTCCAGAGACGCCCAAAATTGAACGCGACACCAAAGGCATACTGACTGTCAGTGTACACGTTCACTCTTTTCCTTTTTGATAATACACAAGCTCTCGTCAGTGCTATCAACTCTGCTGCTTGCGCTGAATTGTGTCTAACACGCGCAGTTTCCACAATCGTATGTAAGGTAGTTACAGCATAGGCTGAAACCGTATCTCCATTAGGCATCTTAAAACAAGAACCATCTACCCATAGAGTCCCATCTGGATCCTCTAACGGTGTTTCTCTCAAATCAATCCTTCCTTTTGTTTCTTCCTCAGTACGGAAGAAACAATCATGCTGATCCTCAACACTCTCCTCATTTGGAAGGGGCAACAAAGTAGCTGGATTCAGAGTATTGCATCGTTTGATGTGTACGTGACTAGCCAATAGCGTCAGCTCGTAACCAGTTAAACGTGCACTTGTGAGATGCTGTGTCTTTGTTCTGTTTAGTAAGGTATCCACTGCATGTGGCACCATGACAATAAGAGTGTTATCTAACACTATCCCAGCGGACTGTCGGATAGAAATCGCTGCAGCTGCTGTGGCTTTGAGACAACTAGGCAAAGCTTTTGCTACGGGATCTAACGTAGCCGAAAAATAAGCACATGGCCGCTGTCTATCTCCAAATTGCTGTGTCAAGACTGATAATGCACAACCCTCTTTCTTGTGAACATACAGCGTAAAAGGCTTAGTGTAATCTGGGGTACCCAGTACAGGAGCAGAACACAGAGCAGTGCGTAAATCAGTGAAACTCTTTTGGCACTCGTCAGTCCAAGGAAGGGGTTGAGGCGTATCTTTTAAAGTGAGTGCTAACAAAGGTTTGGCAATCAAAGAGAAGTTAGGGATCCACTGTCTACAATAAGAAGTGATTCCCAGAAAAGCACGTACTTCCCTTTGTGTGGATGGTACAGACATTCGTGCAATCGCCTGAATTCGTTCTGGTGTTAATCGTCGTCCCTCCTTTGATAGGAGATGACCCAAGTAGGTAACCTCTCGACAAACATACTGTAGTTTGGAAGGTGAAACCTTGTGTTTCAGCTTAAACAAGTGATGTAATAGTGCAACAGTGACATCCTTACAGATATCTTCTGAATCGGCAGCGACTAACAAGTCGTCCATGTATTGGATAAGGGCGGAAACAGACGGCAAATAAAAAGTATCAAGATGACATTTCAAAGCTTGGCTGTAAATGGAGGGACTTTCACAGTACCCTTGGGGTGCGCGCTTAAATCGGAAGCTTCGGCCTCCAAGAGAAAAACCAAAAATGTCCGTACTCTCTTCTGCAATTGGAATACTGAAGAAGGCATTCTTTAGATCAATAACAGAAAACCAAGTCGCTGTGGAAGGTATCATAGTCAACAAGGCAGTGATATCTGGAACAACAGGAAATTGGTGAATCACAATTTTGTTTACTTCTCGCAGATCAATCACAAACCGGTACACAGGAGGCTGAGAAGGATCAGTACGTTTAAGAACAGGAAGAATAGGACTATTGCATGTGTTGCCTCTCGTTTCTTCGACCACACCCTTCCGAATCAAATCATGAATGATTTCTAAAAGCGCTTTTTCACCCTCTGCAGAGATTCGATATTGTGGAATACGTGGTAATTCAACATTGGGCTTGAGAGTAACAACATAAGGCGGTATCTCAAGACAACCCACATCGTTCGGACCTGTGGCCCAAAGTGCTGTCGGAAGAGAAAGCAACTCAGGAGGAAACTGATCTTTAGACAGATACATTGGGGAGATCAGCTTCTGACCCAGGGTGAGATGTACACCTGAAGGAGAACAATATATCGTAGCATGCATTCTTTTCAATAGGTCTAGACCCAACAGATTCTCACCACAACCATTCGTTAACAAAAGTGAAGCTTCCAAGTCATAAGGACCAACTGAAATAGGCAAAGGACAAGAAACCGGGTTGCGAACAGGGGCGCCAGAGAATCCTACAGAAACATTCGTTAAGCCAGACTAAGGTGTGCCAGGGAGTTTAGAATGAATAATAGAACTTCTCATTGCTCCAGTATCTAGAAGAAATGGCTCTGATACACCCATTGTAGTGACGTTGACATAAGGGCCATTTTGATCTACTGGGATTGGCACAACTCCTCTACTTTGTCCATGGCTGTCCTAGTTGGCACTCATTTTCGCCTTCAACATAATGGTCCTCATTATAATATTGAGTGGATCTCACATTCTGCTGATCGAAGTAGTTCATGGAATTAGGAGAAGGAAGGGCACGCTGTTCTTGAGTTAACATACCTCGACCTCTACCTCTGTTTGCTGACTGGAGGCCAGCACGACCTCGTGGAGCAGATAACGCTCCATTGCGCTGCAATAAAACCGGACAACTATTCTTAAAATAACCTTCCTCTTTACAATAGGCACATTGATTAGGACCTAACAAAGGTCGCGGAATGTACGGCTCAGGTTTCTGGTACAATCTCTGAAACTGTGGTGGCTGTTGAGTCTGAGGCTGAACATAACGTGGAGGATAAGCTTATTTCAAGAGAACCTTCGTTTTTAAATCTTTCGTCTTCTTCTCTTGCTTTTCTTTTTCTTCTTTGTCCCTATTCTCGTAATATTGTGCAGTAGCCAATATCTGGGCAGAAGAAGAAACAGCCCAAGAACTTTCTGAATCCTTTAATTTGTGTGACAGCTCGGGAAGCAAATTGAATACAAATTTGTCCACGAATAATCGCTGTCCACCCTCGGTAGCCATGTCCTGACCACTATGATCAATAAATGTCTCCTCGAAACGAGTAAAGAAATCAGAGACACTTTCATCTTTCTTTTGTTTACATGCTGCTAGCTTATCCCAATTAACTCTCAATGCAGGCATCATAGTTTTCATTAACGTAATGATTCTACCAGGAAGCTCCGCGATCAAGGCGTCAGGCTTTGTACCACCCACTTGGTCTCTATCTGTATCAGCTATGACATCCCAAGTAGCACCCATTTCCTGTGCATGATCCTCTCTACGAATCTTTGCCCATATTGTCTGTGGGACTACATTACCCATTAACATATCAATATCTGCCAGATTCATAATACAAGCATCGATTGTCTGCGATAATTCTTTATAATAACCTGCAGGGTTCTTACGAGGATCTGGTAGAGTCTGCTTAAGGGCCAAAACTTCAGCTCTCTTCCATGGTACATGTACCCATATACGCTGAAAGTGAGCTGGAATAGCTGGATTAGCACCTGCTGCCGCAACCTCTTCCTTCCACACTGGCGGAACCTCTCTCATAGGGTAATTTTTCGATGTCAATTTAACCGACGGATCAGAATCAAGAAAAATCTGGGAGAACAATAAGGTTCTATAGGAGATGAGTGTCCTTACAGCTTCCTCAACTTTGGAACCTGCAATAAGTCCTTTTTCAAAATCGGCTTGGACATCTAACAAATCATGTGAGATCGGACTCGAACTCACATCTTCCCATTCTTTAATGAGAATATCGCACATTACATTAAAAACGTACCTTTGTGTAGGTGCATTCCATTGCAGAAAGGTAGGCATAATATCAGACATACTATATTGTGGACCCTTCTTGATCCATCTTCGTGCCAGAGAATCTAGCTTCTCTCGTTCCTCGAAATCTGGGAACTGACTACGAGATTGTCTCCGAACAAAAGCTGGAGACGCATTAAGGGCTCCAAAGAAAGAAGATAAAATACTAGTGACAGAATCTGTGAGACGCTTACGCATAGACAGTGAATTAGACATCAGAACTGGAGACAGAATATTAGGAGAATTTTCAAGAGAAGAACTAGAATTTACAGGAGGAGCAGAAGGCAAAGGAGAGCTAAGTGTCAAGTACCTCAAGCTGAACTTCGGTTTCCACAGGAGCAGATGCTGGTTCTCCACTCCCCTACCCCGCTGCCGCGAACTCAAAGGCTCACGAACAGCGAGGAGGGGGAAAGGGGAATTGGACAGACAAGAGAGACTGCACTGTGTCTTCTTTCTTGACTGGACACGAACCTCCGTCTTCTAGATCCCTGTAACGAGAGTTAATAAACAACAGCTCCACATACGCTACCCCTAAGAATTCCAAATGTAATTATTCCACACAATACCTGTCCTGACACAGTGGGTAGCTACTCTCTATACTCATTCGGCTGGGTATCTCGTTGGGAATGAGGGGCTGTACTGATGACATGCAGCGAACCCTGTAAAGAGAACTCACATGTAAAACCCTATATCTTCCTAAGCCCCCTGCTCCCTGACTCTCTCCCACCAACTTTACCTGTCTCCCGTCAAGCGGTATTCTATATTTTAAGAAGAGCTGGAATTTGAGGTTGAGTAAGGTTAGCTCATCTTCTTGTTGAACTCAGCACAACAAAGATATGCTGGTAGGTGAATGCTCTTAATTAAATATATATATATATATATTCACTATTGCTTTGTTAAGTTCAAGCTGCGGAAGTTTTTCTTTGTCTCACAACTACTCATCCTTCTGTCTCTTAATTCAGTCTCTTTTCTTTTCTTTACTATCCACTGGAACTCAAAATTGATTCTGACTGGCGAATCTTTACTGAAGAATTACTGTTGCTGCAAATACGTGAATCATAAGCGGACACTTAATTGCTTACTGACCCACTGAGTCTCTAGTCTCTGAAATGACGCTCACTGGAAGGTTGACGCTCCAAGAATGTGAGAGAAAAAAGGCGCACTTACTTCTCGAAATGCCCTGCTCTCGCGCCTAGCCTCTCACCCTCCTTACTCATGAAGAACTTGTCCTCCGTCGTGAACAAGAAGCCCTCTTCTCTGCAGATTCTCCTCACAAACTCCTTCGAAGATACTGCGGGATTTCTCGAAATTGTGTCCCCCTGAGGGACTGAGTGAAAGTTCTCTAAATTGGCAACTAATGAATATTCAAAGGTCTAAACTCTGACTGGAATTAACTGGGAGAGGACGGAGCTAGGGAGAACACCGCCACTCCACAAATTTTGACAGTTGAAGTGCGCCGCGTATTGGAAGCGCGCGCACAACTTCAAAATTTAAACACTGCACTGCAGCGGAGAAACAGTGGGAGGGAAGTATCGGACCGACCAGCGGCCATCTTGGAAGGAAGGGGTAGAAATGAGACTACACTACAAATGACCGTAGGAAGGCGGAGAGCGATCTCACAGAAACGCATCTACGCCTTCCACGGACCAGCCTAGTCTGACCATGAGATTGTTGCCTCAACTGGGGAAAACTTGACCTCTCAGCTCCAATCCTGACACTAAGATCAGGAGATGAAAGCTTAGAAGCTAAAACTATTGGTGAAACCGGCAAGGGCGGTAGTACTGGAGGAGGCAAATGCTGAAGAGCCGGAACCGGCGGAGGTACTACCAGCAACTTAGCAGGCTGTAACGGCTGAGGTACGTTGGCATTTTGTGCATAGGGCGGAGGCAACCTCACTAAACGGGACATTAGGGGATCTTCTTCTATATCTTTCTTGTTATCAGACGGAGAAACAGGCAACACCGGATAGCATTTATCTATCGCCATACGATGTTGTCTTTCTGAAATTTCAGACGCATTGTCAATTTCATCATTTTTTAACTGTTTGGCAGCCTGTATAATCGTCATACCCTGTGCTTTCCTAGCTCGTTTTGCTTGTTTAATTTCTTTTTGTTTGGCTTCCTTACGCCAACGGCGAAGAGAGTCAAACATTACCGGCCGGGCTTTTCTTTTGAATAATACTGTTTCTAAATTATCTAGCACATTAGGATCGAAACTACCGTTTTCTGGCCATTTGAGAACACCATCTTTCTTCGTGTATCGAGTCCATGTCTCGTTAAAGGCAATGGGGCTGATACCATGTTTCGAGTAGAGCTCATATGTGGGAGTTCCAACCGAAGGAATCGGACAAGAGTCCTCAAGTCGGGAGTGCCTATTACAAACAAGACAACAAATTCTTCCAAACTTAGTCAGACCAGGCATTTCGCAATGTCTCTGGACTGTTCAAAAACTTCAAGGGAGTAAAACTCAGTTTACGCAGCACAAATGCACTTACCCTCAGCTTTAGTCTTTGCAAGGACTAAATCTAAGTGACCTAAGGACATCAAACAAAGAACCAAAATTTGTGGGCGCGACCCACGAAAATACTTAACTTAACTAAGGACGTCTTCTTCCACCAACAGAGGCCCGTCTATCGTCTCGCTTTACCATACATCACCAAAGGAATGGGCCAAAGCAGGGCAGCAGTCAGGGCAGCGGTTGCCAGTAGCCATCAGGAAGGAGTAACCGCGCTGCAAAATACCTTCGGACCACTTTCGACATACAGGGGTCGCTTAGTGTGGCTCGCGAACCCTCCGGAATTTTTCTTGCGAGGTTCCTCACGACCTTCGAGCAGAACCGGTACCACTGAAGCCGCCCCACATGGGCGCCAATTGAAGAACCAGAACCTTTTGGACCTGGCGGCGCAGGGTACGCCCTCCGTCTTCTGGGTTCACCTGCTTCGATACACAGAGACACGGGACACTCTGTCGGCGTTAGAAGATTGGATTTATTTAGCTGCAGCTAGTACAGTTATCCTAGAAGTACACAAAGTAGGTTCTCAGGAGACTGCCACTTCACTCTGTGGCGCATCAGATTAAATATCATACAATACAGAATTATTAACAAAACACACGCCCCAAGCAAAGAAGAAAAGAGCCAATAGGGTAAGTGGAAAACAAAGCGGAACCAGTAAGAAGGGTTCGAAAACAGAAAGATCAGATGACTCGAAGAGACCTCTCCTGCAACTATGTTTGTCATCCCACCCCCGAACTAATTCATTAACAGATTACAACTGACTTGCAGGTGGTGAGATACGTTTGTGTGTATTGGAGGACAGGAGACAGTGAAGGCCAGTCGATAAGATATGATCGGGAAAGAATGGTGTGAGCCTACAGACAGTTGAAACAGGAATTAGGAAAGCCAGACAAGGATTAGTGTACTCGGCTAGTCCAAACACCAGCCTCGCAAACAAGGCCGAGGACGGATTTCGACACCAAGCTACGGGAAAAAGCAGAAAAGACTTCGTTCGCCGTGCTGCCTGAGTGATGGCAACACAAGATGGCGGCGGGTTACAAAATGGTGGGTCGATTCGATTGTGATCGAAAATCGAAGTTCCTCAAGGACAACTGGGACAGACAAAAGCCAGTAATTATAGTGTGAGAACAAATAAAGCTAATCACAACCTAGAGTATGGTGGCTGAAGCAATAGGCAGCGAGATAGGCAGTCTCAAAACACATGCAGGCTTGTATCTATTCATGGAAATTGGCAAATTCATGGAAATGGGCAAATGCATAGATGGTTGTGGGATGTCAGTGTAAATTTGCATAACTGAAGGAAGACACAACTAGAGGGTGAGGGTGTAAGGAGACAAGATTGAAGGCACGCTTGCTGAAGGGCTATGGGGAAGCAGGCAGTGCTGGACCCCCAATGGCATCTGGGGGCATCTATGATAACATGCTGGCCCTGACACACTAGAGGGAATATTTGCTATGGGATTTCACATTTTATGGATGCAGTTAATGGCAAAATACTGGTCCTGGCACAATGGAGATAATTATTGACATGCTGGAGTGTCCCCTCTGCATATTTAGAAACTCCTGGGAAATGTCCGGTATTCATTGGCTTGGCACTCCATGAAAATACTGAAAAAACGAGTTCCCTTTTAAAGTCAACATTTTTTCTGCATATTTATGGGAAAATACTGCTTCAAAAAATACTATTTGACTCCCCTTGTTTTTTCAAAATCTTCTGGGATGACACCCTCTGCCCCATAATACCCTGCTAAAAGAATTCAGGATCACTTTCTACACTCCATGGAATTCAGGGCAAGCAGTATGTCTCACCAGATTCAAATATCACCAGATTCAAATATCACCAGCCAGCCATGCAGACAGGATACCTACTCTTAACTACCTACCTGAAATGGTTGTTTTTAACACAAACTAGGGCAACTTCACAACCGACACTTGGATGGCCACAAGGTCACTGCAAACTGTATCTTTCATCCTCTGATACAAGCCTACAATGGAGGATGTAAAACATAAATGCTGGTGGAGACCTAAAGAGTTAAAATGATTATAAAACGAGAATGAATTATCAAGAGTGAAGGACTGGGTTATTCTAAGACCCAGCGGTGCCGGGGAACAACACCTGAAACCTTCGTGGGTTACCTGTTCCGGCGTACAAAACACAGAGACACGGGACACTTCCAGCGACGTCAGAGATCAGCGTTTATTTACTGCAGGGATACAGAAGTCACAAGAAGTACACAACGTGTAGGTTCTCGGAGACTGCTTCGATTTGCAAAAGTGGATCGCTCCTTTTATACACATTTTTGCCATTGCACAGTATGGCGAACAAAGGTTACAACTCAGTTCCCACAATAAACTTCACCAAAATAGTGTTCATGTTTCAGGAGGCCGGAACATAATTACAACAGCATTGCCGGTTCCCAACTGTAAAAACATATCTTTTCCGCAATAAAACACATTCCATCCTGACCGTAAACACATTAGAAAAAGGGAACGAAAACAGATGCAAAGAAAGGACAAGGATGCACAACAGATTAGGAAAGAGTGTTGGGAGTAATAAAGGAAACTTGATAACGGGATCAAAGACCTCGTGTCCAATGTATGCATGACTGAAACAATAGAACGGCACGGCAAGATGAGCCTCGAGCGGGGCCATCTGCCTTCGCCGTGTCATTTCCCTCATCGTAAAGTCACCCTCAAAGAAACACGTGTCCCTCGTGTAAGCTTGGGAATCCCAGGGTCACGAAGCGGACAAAGTCCGTTCGCTGGCTACTTGAGGGCAAGAAACAAAATGGATGCTGTATCTAAAATGGAACCCGAGGGTTCGGATGAACAAACCCAAAAATAAGACGAGCCATACGTGGTTGCATAGCGAAACTGAGTACACCCACTATACTCGTCATTTGCAGTTCGTAGACACCAAACTCATCCATATTCGTCACCACTCAAAAGTGTTGTTCCGTCCCACACGGAACCTCAGACGCTCCTTTTGCCCTCATGTAGGCAAGCACTAGTCAAGATCGGAATCTATTTCAATATTCATTAAATCGTTCAGCTGCTGCTGAAACATCATTCTATTCATCAACGTCTCCTTGGTAACAGATGGCCGTCTTATACACGTTGTAGCACAGAGGCCACATAAGGCAGGACCACACTGTACACAAAGACAACACGTGAACAGAAACGTTACAACAACCCCTACGATCATCAGAATCTTCCAACCCCAAGTTGACATCAGGCCCCAAAACCATCCTAGAAGCGTCCAATTACCTTCGTCCACGTGTATGGACTCGGAAATCTTGTGCAACTTCGAGATGGCTTGGTAAACAGTTGGAGCATTGTCAGGAATAAAAATGCAACAACTCGAATGGATAACTTTACACACACCACCTCTATCTGCAAGAACAACATCTAGAACCAGTCGGTTCTGCAATGTCATGAGTCTATCCGCCTGAAGTTCAGCTGTTAAATTACCAAGGGCACTTGCAGTAATATTAGCAGTCGACTCAACTACACGGGTCAACTGTCTTAGGTTCCTACTATTAACCATAGGTCCCCAAAAAGGCAAGAAACCCTTAAAGAAGTCTCCTGCTTCTTGACCGGCAGCATCCTCTTTGCTAATAACGCCTCTCACAACTCTAGTTTTGTGATAGTCTGAGGCAACTGTGAAAGTCGGTAGTAAAAGATTCGCAATATAACAGGTACCCGAAAAATCACGGGGTAACCATGTATATGCGCGTTCATAACATACGAAATAAGTGCCCTTAGCGGTCAGAAAAACAGGGGAAGAGAGCATCGGTAGAACATACGTGTCAGTGCAAGCGCTGTTCCCAAGTTGTGCTCTCGGATTTTGACCCAAACCTTTCAAGCAGAAATTACCGAGGTGTGGTACAATCCATATTGGGGACGAGCTCTTAAGCTGTCTATCACCCACTGACGTACTATACTCAGCCTCGCTCAGATCCTTATAGGCCTGCACTTCTTCATCTGGGATAAGCGATGCATCAAAAACATCTCTATCTAAATCCGCTATCGCTATCGCCAAAGGCTTGTGATACGGCCCAGAACCAAAATTGACAGAACGTGGCTCTCGACTGGGGTAGGAATCTAGTGCACTACGGAACATAGTTTGGAATGCTCGAGCTGAGCCCTGGGAGCTGTAAGGAAGGACCAAATACGGAATACTTATCCATGGTATGTGGCATTAACCCACACACCCAACAATTGGTAGTATTCATCACCAGCTGATGCTGATGTAGAAGTTGAACGAAGGAGTTATTCATAAATTCCGCACGTCTAACCTGTTCATGTTGAGGCAACGGGTGAAAAGAATGTGGGGAAACAGTGGTGAGGGAGCTTAGTTTGGGAGAAAGAGTAGGTGGAACAGAAGGTAATAACAACGATACTCCAAAATACACTCCACCCACCACTAGCATAGATACGGTCAGAAACAGTAGGAACACCTGAAACAGAAAACATTTTGTTCGTACAACCCTATATAACTCTGATCTCTGCGCCGACATCCTTTCTACTTCCAACAGCTTAGAGAACGCCATCCTCTACAAACCGTCCGTGACGTACTTGGCGCACTTCGTTCTGAGTAGCGATTATCAATCCCCAGGAGTTCCCAGGAATCGACAAAAGTAACCGACCTAGCGTCAGAAACCTGCTAAACAGAAAGGAGTACCCGCACGGCCCTACGGTAACCCGGATGGTAGGTATTTCTCAAAACGTTCAATTTTAATACAAATCTCTTTAGCAGTGGAAAACATAAAAAACTCAAAAAGAAAGGATGTAATTGTCCATAATGCTCATCGCACCGGAAAAGGAAAAACCAATATACAACTTAATTTTTATTAGTCCTTGAACGAAGAAAGTATCGACTTCTTCCAGGACGAGTTTGTTCTGTAAACAATTGTTCAGCTGGCGCAACAGTGTTTGATAAAATGGACAACGAGTCGGACCTTGGGTTCTCTGCTACTGATGACTCCACATGTGGATTTGGCAGTGACAAATCATCTCTTACAGGTTGAGCGTCACTAAACGGCACAAAGTGTAAAGGAGTCTCAGTTTCCGTTGCCGAAATCCCAGCTCTCACCCAACCGTCTGTTGGTAAGGGGATCGGTACCTTTTTCGTGTGGCTAGCATGGACCCAGTTTTTCCGGCCCTCCAGTCGAACCGCAGTCCTCGTTGTTAACAAGACTTGAAAGGGTCCTACGAATCTGGGCTCCAAGTTACGTTTCCGACCAAAATTTCGGGTAACGACCCAGTCGCCTGGCTGGAGCTGATGTCCAGGACCCTCTGTCTGCGCCGGTAGAGCTTCAAAGACCTGTTGATGGATTAACCGTAGTTTAGTGGTCAAATCATGAAGATAATCAATTAGCATTGGATACTCAAGACTATCAAAAGCCTTAGGTCTCGGGACTCCCCAAATGTTCGCAGGGCGGCCGAACACAATCTCATATGGGCTAAGCCCTACTCGAGAGTGTACAGTCGCTCTGGTTGATAGGAGAGCCAGAGGCAAGGCATCTAGCCATGATAGACCAGTCGTAGCCTGTATCTTGGCGAGTTTGAGTTTCAGGGTACCATTGTACCCTTCAACCAAACCCGCTGCCTGAGGATGATTAGCGCTATGGAATTTTTGACTAATTCCAAGGCCCTTACACACACTCTGCATTACACTTCCCACAAACTCGCTTCCATTATCCGACCACACGATCCGTGGCATTCCATACCGAGGAAAGTATTCCTTCAGCAGGATTTTCGCTGTGGACAGGGCAGTATTATCTTTAAGAGGATAGGCCTCAATCCATCTGGAGAACGCACAAACCACAACCAAAACATACTTCAAGTTATTGCATCTCTCCATATGGATAAAGTCCAGTTGAATAACCTCAAAGGGACAGACAGGAGGAGCAAAATGACCAGGTGGGGTGGGGGTGCCCTTGCCAGGATTATGCATCAAACACACCATACAATTCTTAACCACTCTCTCGGCACACTTAGCAATACCCTCATTCTTCCATACAGGGGACAAGAACCTACATATTCCTTTTGCACTAATATGTGACAACCCATGAGCCATCATCACAACAGCTAATACGTACGCATCTGGTAACATCCACCTCTGACATTCCGTCAGGTCAACCCAACATCCATGCATATCCAACTTCCCCGTACTTTCTTTCCACTTGGTCTTTTCAGCTTTAGTAGCTTCGTTCTGAATTGCTTTCACACTCTCGACAGTATTTTCACACATACCAGTCTCCGTCGGCCACCTCACAGAACTCGTAACATACATTCGGGTCGTACAATCCTTAGCCGTTTCTTTAGCAATCTCATTCGCAAACGCATTACCACGACCAACGTCATCCGTCACTTTTTGATGTGCACTACATTTAACGATCGCCACTTGTTTAGGCAATGTAAGTGCATCCAAAAGGTCATTCACGAGCTGCCCATGTTGAATCTTCGTACCATGCGATGTCATAAATCCTCTTTCTCTCCACAGTCTTCCAAAGTTATGCGCAACGCCGAATGCGTATTGACTGTCGGTAAACACATTCACTCGCTTTCCTTTAGACAAAACACACGCTCTTGTCAATGCAATCAATTCTGCCGCTTGTGCTGAATTCTGATTCAATCTCGCAGTTTCCACAACCGTGCTCAACGTCACTACAGCATACGCAGTCGTCACATCGCCATTCGGCAATTTGAAGCAGGAACCATCCACAAACAAAGTACCATCAGGGTCTGTCAAGGGAGTGTTTTTCGGGTCCACACGACCCTTTGTTTCTTCCTCAGTTCGTAAATAACAATCATGTGGTGGTATATCATCTGATTCCATATTAATCGGCAACAATGTCGCCGGATTCAGTACATTACAACGTTTAATCTGTATATGACTTGCCAAAAGGGTCAGCTCGTACCCAGACAACCTTGCACTCGTCAGATGCTGAGTCTTTGTCCGATTCAAGAGAGTGTCAACCGCATGCGGAACCATCACCATGAGCATATTATCCATGACAAGACCTGCGGACTGCCGAATAGACGCCGCTGCTGCCGCTGTCGCCCTCAAGCAACTTGGCAACGCTCTGGCTACCGGGTCTAAGGTCGAGGAAAAATATGCACACGGGCGCTGCTTGCCACCAAATTGTTGCGTTAAAACACTTAACGCACAACCTTCCCTCTCGTGGACGTATAGTGTGAATGGCTTGCTGTAATCAGGAGTACCTAACACAGGAGCCGAACACAACGCATCACGTAGTTCAGAAAAACTTTTCTGACATTCCTCCGTCCATGGCAAGGGAGTCGAAACATCCTTGCACGTGAGAGCTATCAATGGCTTCGCTAACAGTGAAAAATTTGGAATCCACTGTCTACAGTATGACGTGATACCTAAAAAGGCACGCACATCTCTCTGAGTTGTCGGCACAGCCATTCGAGCAATTGCTGCGATTCTTTCAGGGGTCAACCTTCTTCCCGCCTTTGACAATAAGTAACCTAAGTAGGTAACTTCTTGACAACAATATTGTAGTTTAGAAGGTGACACTTTGTGGTGTAAACCACAGAGATGCTGTAACAGTGACACAGTAGCAGTCTTGCAAACTTGTTCAGTGTCTGCAGCTACCAACAAATCGTCAACGTACTGAATCAAAGCCGCACCAGTCGACAGCACAAATGCATCCAGTTGACTCTTAAGAGCTTGGCTGTAGATCGATGGGCTCTCACAGTAGCCTTGAGGTGCACGTTTGAACCGGAAGCTACGACCTCCTAATGAAAAGCCGAACAAATCACGACTTTCCTCAGCAATCGGAATGCTAAAGAACGCATTCTTCAAAGCGATTACCGAAAACCATGATGCAGAGGCTGGAATCAGAGTCAGTAAAGCTGTAATGTCGGGCACCACAGGAAACTGCGGGACAACAATTTTATTTACTTCCCGTAAGTCAATGACTAGACGGTACACGGGAGGCTTGGAGGGATCAGTTCGCTTCAAAATAGGCATCACGGGACTATTACACACGTTACCTCGTGTCTCCTCGATAACATCTTTATCGATCAGATCATAAATGATCGCTAATAGTGCCCGTTCACCATCAAGGGAGATACGATACTGTGGTATGCGTGGTAAGCGTGCATCAACTTTCAATTGAACAACATAAGGTGGTATATCCAGCAGGTCCACATCATTTGGACCTGTCGCCCACAAAGAAGCCGGAAGAGAACTCAATTCCGGTGGGAGCTTATCGATCGATAGATACATAGGAGAAATCACCCTCTCACCCAATGTAAGCTCCACACCTGTAGGAGAGCAGTACAAAGTCGCATGTAACCTCTTCAACAAATCCAAGCCCAGAAGATTCTCACCACAACCAGTAGTCAAAATCAAAGGAGCTTCTAACTCATGAGACCCAATCGTAAGGGGCAAGGGGCTAGAAACTGGATTGCTAACGGGGGTGCCAGAGAATCCAACGGAAACATTCGTTAAGCCAGACAAAGGTGCGCCAGGGAGTTTCGAATGCATAATGGAACTTTTCGCTGCACCAGTGTCCAACAGAAAAGGCTCAACGACGCCCAATGCAGCAACTGCAACATAGGGCCCTCTCTGATCAACCGGAACTGATACTTCTCCCTTCCTTTGTCTATGGCTGTCCTAGTAGATACCATCCGTATCAACATCACGCTCGACGTAATAGTCATCCACATGATACTGTGCAGATCTACCAGACGAGAGGTCGCGTCGATCGAAACAATTCTGCGAGTCTGAGGAAGTGGCAAGACGCTCGGCCTGATTCTGAGTAACTCCACGACCTCTACCACGTGAAGCTTGTTGAGGACCACTACGACCTCCTCGAGCTGACACACCATTGTTCCTATCAAGGAGAACTGGACAATTAAACTTCAAATGGCCCTCCCCTCGACAATATGCACATTGATTATACCCCAACACAAAACGAGGTGCGGGAGAGTCATTTCGCGTCTGCGACCTGGAAAACTGTGATTGTGATCGATTTGGCTGTTGCGAGTCACTGAAATTTGAGCGCGGAGGATACGCTTGCTGCAATAAGACCTTAGTTTTAAGATCTTTCGTTTTCTTATCTGCACGTTCACTTTCTTCCTTTTCTCTATTTTCGTAATATTGGGCCGTAGCCAATATTTGAGCAGTGGTAGAAACAGCCCACGAACTCTCAGAATTTTTCAACTTGTTGCTAAGTTCGGGCAACAAGTTCAATACAAACTTATCAACGAACAACCGCTGACCACCCTCCGAACTCATGTCTTGACCACTATGATCAACAAATGCTTCCTCGAATCTCGTAAAGAAATCGGAGATGCTTTCATCCCTCTTTTGCTTGCACGCGGACAACTTGTCCCAATTGACACGCATCGCTGGCATAAGCGTCTTCATGAGGGTAATTATCCTCTGGGGCAGCTCCACAATAAGCTGTTCAGGTTTAGCCCCACCAACTTGCTGAGCGTCTGCCGCCGTAAGGGCAGCCCAGTCACCGCCTAACTCGGCCGCGTGATTCTCGTGACGAATTTTCGCCCATATCGGCTGAGGCACTACATTACCAAACAACATGTCAATATCAGCAAGGTTCATAACAGTAGCATCCACTAATTGGGACAGCTCCTTATAATAACCTGCAGGATTTTTACGAGGATCAGGCAAAGTTTGCTTCACCTGTAAAACTTCCGATCGTTTCCAAGGGAGGTGTATCCACACTCTCTGAAAACGGCCTGGGACAGCAGGGTTAGCATTAGGATCACCTGGCATCCACACTGGAGGAACTTCCCGCATAGGATATTGACCAGGTTGCGCCATCTACTCTGCGGTCTCTTCTTTAAACAATGCTCGAGGTTGCACTGTACACCGAAAGGATAACAGGCGTTCTAGAGCATCTCGAACCTTATCACCTACAATCACGCCAGTCGTGAATTGATGCTGGAGCTCAGAAACCTCAGACGGTACATTATCGACCACATCATGATCCCACTCCTCCCTCAACGATTTACACATTTCCTCAAACACGAGTCGTTGCGTGGGCGCATTAAACTGGGAAAATGTGCAAACACTACACGCGAGGAGTATTTAACAGGATTACGAATCCATTTACGTGCCATTTTTACCAACGATTCA
This sequence comes from Triturus cristatus, assembly GCF_964204655.1. Taxonomy (NCBI): domain Eukaryota; kingdom Metazoa; phylum Chordata; class Amphibia; order Caudata; family Salamandridae; genus Triturus; species Triturus cristatus. Next base: position 594,643,642 of record NC_140592.1, on the reverse strand, counting down.
CGTTCCCTACCATCAGGAAGCTGGCTGCGTCTCTGGGCAACATCTGAAAGAGTCGAGCCGAGTATTGGCCCAAAAAGCGGAGAATAAAGAGTAGCAACAGCAGTCAGGAGACGGCTACGAACAGAAGGAGAAGAGGAAGAAGGTGTAGGCGCAGCGACAGTAGGAGTAGAGGCAGTAGAAGTAGACGCGGCACCAGGAGTAGCGGGAACGACAGGCTGAGGAGGGACTTGGAGAGGCGCAGTAGGAAGAAAAGCCGGCAAAGGAGGATGAACGATCTGCGGTACAAGAGGATTCGGGAGAGCGGGAGGAACGGCGGGCTGACCAGCAGCCGCCAAAACAGCAGGTTGAGGAAGAGGTAGAATCACAGGACCCATAGTATCAGGAGCATAGGGAGGTGGCGATTTCAACAAATAAGATAGTAGCGAATCCTCTATCGCTTCTTCTCCCGTCTTATCGGCATTAGACGGTAACACCGGATAACATTTATCCACTGCCATATGATGAAGTCGAGCACTAACTTCTTGCTCTTTCTCATCTTTGTCTCGCTGATACTGTTCTGCATTTCGCATCACCGTAATGACACCTTCTTTTTTATTTTTCTTACTCTGTTTGATTTCTTTCTGCTTAGCCTCTTTCCGCCATAACCGGAAGGAATCAAACATGGCCGGCCTAGCCTTCTTTTTAAACAGTTTAGCTTCCAAATTATCTAAGACGGCAGTTTCGAAACTACCATGTGATGGCCAACTAAGAACGCCATCATTTTTAGTGTACCCAATCTTCATTATATACGATAGGACCCACGCCATGGCGACTATAGAGCTCGTAAATTGGAGTTCCAACCGGAGGTATCGGACACGAATTCTCCAGCCGGGAATCCATTTTGCAACATTTGAAAAACCCAAACAAAGTACTACGGCCAGGCATCGTGCACACTAACCGAGTATACAAACTTCGAGGGCTATCGAATTATGATGTCCTCGCACAAAAATGCAAGACCCTCGGTTTTTGGCAATTGCAATCGTCAAATAAAATCCAACAACTAAGAACCACAAATGCTATGGAACCATGCAAACAACGAAGGAACACTGGGAGCGACCCACAAATACTTAACTGAGAGAACAATGGCGTCACCAGGAAGGCCCGTCTATCGTCTCGCCGTACATAGGACTACGCCAGGCGCCAAAACAGGTCGACAGTCAGGGCATCAGTCCGTCGCAGCCGTCAGGAGGCGGGGATCTTCGCGGGAAAAGTCTTCGGGCCACTTATTTCGACAACTGGATCGATGAAGCGGGGTGCACCTTCCCTCAGAGATTTCACACGAAGTTCCTCACGATCGTCGGGCTTTGGACCGGTACCGTTGATGTCGCCCCACGATGGGCGCCAACTGAAGGACTGGGTTATTCTAAGACCCAGCGGTGCCAGGGAACAACACCTGAAACCTTCGTGGGTTACCTGTTCCGGTGTACAAAACACAGAGACACGGGACCCTTCCAGCGACGTCACAGATCAGCGTTTATTTACTGCAGGGATACAGAAGTCACAAGAAGTACACAACGTGTAGGTTCTCGGAGACTGCTTCGATTTGCAAAAGTGGATCGCTCCTTTTATACACATTTTTGCCATTGCACAGTATGGCGAACAAAGGTTACAACTCAGTTCCCACAATAAACTTCACCAAAATAGTGTTCATGTTTCAGGAGGCCGGAACATAATTACAACAGCATTGCCGGTTCCCAACTGTAAAAACATATCTTTTCCGCAATAAAACACATTCCATCCTGACCGTAAACACATTAGAAAAAGGGAACGAAAACAGATGCAAAGAAAGGACAAGGATGCACAACAGATTAGGAAAGAGTGTTGGGAGTAATAAAGGAAACTTGATAACGGGATCAAAGACCTCGTGTCCAATGTATGCATGACTGAAACAATAGAACGGCACGGCAAGATGAGCCTCGAGCGGGGCCATCTGCCTTTGCCGTGTCATTTCCCTCATCGTAAAGTCACCCTCAAAGAAACACGTGTCCCTCGTGTAAGCTTGGGAATCCCAGGGTCACGAAGCGGACAAAGTCCGTTCGCTGGCTACTTGAGGGCAAGAAACAAAATGGATGCTGTATCTAAAATGGAACCCGAGGGTTCGGATGAACAAACCCAAAAATAAGACGAACCATACGTGGTTGCATAGCGAAACTGAGTACACCCACTATACTCGTCATTTGCGGTTCGTAGACACCAAACTCATCCATATTCGTCACCACTCAAAAGTGTCGTTCCGTCCCACACGGAACCTCAAGAGGGCCAGACAACAAATATGGATGCGATTGGCAAAGGGCGAGAAATAATGAGGTTAGAAGAAAAAAGTGGGTGAGTGCACAAAAGAGGGTAGGAGAGAAAAAATAGTCAGAAGATTGCAAAATGAGAAAGTGATCAGAAAGTCTGACAAAATTATGAGATGCAAAGTGGATGGGAGAAAAAATGGCACAAGAGAATAAATAAGGGTGATATACTATACATTTTTGCTGTAAAATGTTTGGAAAAAATAAATATCAGTGTGAAAAGTGTTTGTTTTTCAAATAAAGTTGAACACGCAAGGCTTGGCTTCGGGAAGGTGGGGCAGCTGACCAAGTGGTCCAGCACTTTGAATCTAATTGGTATCAAATGTAATGGCATGCTGATACTTACACCTTAATCTTTCTGTTAAAATCATCAAAGATGTTTCCCCATTCGTCGGATGGACCTTTGTTAGTTTACTTGAAGCGCTGTAAGTGAGAAAACATCAGGAATATATTTCTAGCTTGTGAATCCAAATATGACCCCACAATAAGAACCAGGAATCATTAATTAAGAAATTAATTAGTTTATTTAAAACATTAATCAGATCAGTATAGAAACAGAAAAAAACAAGTTCACATGAAACAGAAATATGACTTGCAGATTGAAATGTGTCAATAAGTTGAGCTGTAATAAAATGATATACAGGCTGGTAACAGCCACAAGAATAAAACAAATTGTCGCAAACAGGTGTTTAATAACAAAACTTCTCCTTTCTGATCTAAACATAGATAGGGGACAGATTTGCAAAAAGAGATTTCTATCCAGGGAGAATACAAGAGAGTGTTCAGCATAAACCCCCTCACTGTGGGAGCATTCAACCTGGAACATCCCACCAGCCCGGTACACGATAAACAGAAGGCCTCCTTTGACCATTAGTTCTCCAAGTTCGCTGCCAGCTTCCTCCCCGCAGACCTCACTATCAGACATCCACTACAAACAAGAGTGTTTCTTTAACTTACGAGAAGCATGATAATGCACCTGCAAAAGGAAAGAAACAGCATACTGGCAAGCTTAAAACACATGTTCCGTTAGGGGCCTAACCAGGCTAAGTTAACTCAATAGACAACATAAACTTTGGTTGTACGATTATAAATAGACACTTGCATATATTGAGTTTAAATGAGAGATGTAAATATAAAAAAAGCAATATTATATGTGACAATTAACTCAATTCCCTTGTACATGAGATACGGATGACTACAATGGTTAAATTTTATTAATTGAATTAAATGTATCACACACAATAAAGTTAAGTTGCACACTGCATATAAATGTTGCATATGAATATATATTTGAATGTTTGTGACACAGAAAAGGTAGAGCCTAAATTATGGTGCTCCAAATGAGAGGATCAGGCCCTTCAACTCAGGACTCTTAGGGCTAGATGTCGGAAGCCAAATTGCGATCGCAAACGCTGAATTTCGTAGAATTTCAGCGTTTGCGATCGCAATTTGGCTGTGAGCAATGTAGGTAGGCAAATACCTTCTCGCAAAATAAGGAATCGCAAAAATTGTGATTCCTTATTTTGTGCAACCATTTAGAGAATCGCAATTTGCGATTCACTAAATGCTATGTTAGTAGGCATCGCAAATTGCGATTTTGCCTTAAGGAATAGCAAATTACCACCAACTTCAAGTTGGTGGTATTTTGTGATTCCCTTTAAAAAAGCACTTTTGGGCTTTTTTCAAAGTGCCCTTAGGGCATGTATGTGCACCACATGTGCACACATGCACATTTCAGGGGTACAACAGGGTGTCCTTTTGGAACCATTGCACCCTTGAAATTGCACACGCAATTTGCGAGTGCCTCTTGGTTACTCGCAAATTGTGTGTGCAAATCCCATTCATTCCTTATTGATTTTGAATCTCAATTTGCGAATCGCACTTAAGGAAAATTAAGGAATCGCAAATATTTTTGTGATTCCTACGTACATTCCATTTTGCGAGTCCTTAATTAATAGCGATTCGGTAAAAATCACTATTAAGGACTCGCAAAATTGAATTTACATACATCTGGCCTTTGTCATGAAGCCATAGGTGAGGGGTGGCATGCCTTAAAAACAAATGGCCAGTTCTCTAGAAGAGCTCTCGAGTTTCACGAAGAAGGTCGATGTATGTGTATATCATCCTGTCCTTTTTTTTTCTTTTGGAACTTTAATCCTATTTTAAAATGGAAAAAACACAGAACAACAAATCAGAATAAAAAAAGGAACAGAACTATGCACAAATGATTATGAAGTAGTATTGAAGATGCTGTTGGGTCAGAGATGACTGAGAAAACTATTACCGTGTGCATCTCTACCTCAACCAGATGCAGGCCGTTGGCCCTAGTATGCTCACTAGCATATGACACAAAGTAAGGACAGAAAAGAGCAATTTTTCAGGACCTAGTCTGGTAGCGTTGAAATCAAGGAATACGATGTGCTGCATTTCAAACTTGCCTTGCCCTTTCTTCTAGTTACAACATCAATATTCTCAAGACATCCCGAAAACAAACTTCACTATTGTTCCAGTAGTAGTAGTAATAATCTTTATTTGGTTTATAATACAACCATAAAAGTACAATTTAGTATTGTCGACATTCATACTATTAGTATAATACTAATATTAAAATGAATAAAAGTTTTAAAATTACAAATCCTGTTTACATTAATAACTTAGCATGAAAACAATCCTTGCAAGAGACAATATTAATTTGTGCACATAATGTACGCAATAAAACCAAGCACATTTTGTCACACACACAGTTGTTTAAGAGTTACCAGAGGTTTAACATTGGTCCAATAAGTGAGAAGAGCCCCATTATTATAACTGATTTTAAGGCCCCAACCACTCCTTCGGAGACAACATCAATCAGAATGTTACCATGTTTACTTATCCTGCCCTGCCATGCTCTTGCATCTAAAGCGCCATGCATGTAAAAAGTATATTGATAGAGCAAAAATCAGCTATGCAGTAGTGTCACTTCTGAGAATCCTAATGTTGGGCCTCAATTGTCTTACAGACAAAATGTGACAAATAGGAACTAACCAAGATCTCCTCTTCACTAAAGATCTAGGACAAAAAAAAAAATGCTCCTATGTTTCAAGACTATCTTGACAGAATGGGCATAGGGGCAAGATGATTTGGCCATTCCATCTGCATCGAACGATATTAAGTGACAAAATGCTGCACCTGATTTGTAAGTATTGTGATTTCGCTTGTGAGGGTTCATTGTGATTCAAAACAAACTCTTCGCAATACAGTTTGTCTTTAAAATCCACAAATGTGCCAGTTAAATCCCCGGCTGTGTTCAGGTTCAGCCATTGGGTATTGATGTAGTGCTAGTGTCTCTGTTTAAGCAACATCAAGGTATTTTTCTTAATGCAGTTGGGGTTAGACCACAGCTTACTCATGCCAAGGTTATGCAGCCAGGTTTTAACATATTTTACCCAGGGAATACACCCTTTACTGTCCAGTGCTCTTAATTCTAAAAATGATTCTCTCATAGGAAATTATTAATTATTACGCCGGACACGTGACCAATAAGCTAGGGGTCTAAACACTGCAAAGCGTGCTATTTCTATTTTCTATTTTGTTTATTTGTTAGGTGCACAAATCATCCCTGAGCTGCAGAAGACAGTTTGCAATGCTATACAGAGGTTAAAGATTAAACAGCCAGGTTTTCCGAAGTTTAAAAAAAATAATTAGATCTTTGGGCTCCCACGAGTCTTCTTCAGGGCCATAGCCTTTCCACAAGACTAAATACCATAGCTTTCCATTATTTTCTTTTACGGTCATTTATCCTCTGTACTTCATATTCTATGTGGTCTCCTATCATCACTGGAGGAGGTCATGTTTTTGCTGTGTCTTTTGCTGGCTTAAGCAATGAAGTGTGAAACACTGGGCAGAGTTTCATTGTTCTTGGGAGTTGTAACTCAAAGGACACTGGATTGATTCACTGAATAATTTCAAAAGGCCCAATGATATGTGGATGGAAGGTATATTTACTTTTAAATCTGAGGTTTCTTGTAGACAACCACAATTTATCTCCTGGTTGGTATGCACAGCCAGGTTGTCTTTTTTATCTGGAAATCTCCTATATGTCGCTTTTGCTTTGGCTACATTTCCTCGTAGAGAGAGCATTACGTTTGCCATTTGTTGTAATTTGGATGACACAGGTGGAACTTGGGTGTCACTTTGATTCACTAACGGTACTGAACATGAATTCTAACCATGATTGGCCACAAATTGTGACATTTTTGAGGCCGTATGGGTCAGATTATTAAAGGCAAACTCGGCTTCCCATAATAAATCAACCCATGAAGCATGTGTTTGCTAAATAACAGCAAAGATATTGTTTTAACGCTTGATTGACAAGCTCTTTTTGTCTATTTGAGTCCGGATGGAAACTGGTGGAGGGGTTGTGTTTTATTTGTAAGGCAGTACACCATGCTTTTCTTAATTTTGAGGTGAATTGTGATTCCCGATCAGACGTAGTTGATTGTAGCAATCCATGTAGTCTCACCACATGATTTATTAGCATAGCTACTAAAGCAGTGTTGTTGGTATTCCAGTACATGCTACAAAATGTGCCATCTTTGACAGCCAATCCACAATAACCAGAATAGTTGTTTTTCCTTAATTTTTAGGTAAATTGGTGATGAAATCTATAGAAATGTCTTCCCAAACATGAGTTGGGGTTGGTAAAGTAACCTCATATTGGCAAGTGATCAGATTTGGTTCTTACACAGATTTCACAACATTGTACATATTCAATTATGTATTTTTTTGAGCTGGTCCACCAATAATTTTGACTTACTAAACCTAACGTTTCTGTACAACTCAGAGGACCGGCCAAGGGATGATTATGACACCAGGTAGGTACTAGTTTTTGCAGTTTATTTTTTGGAACATAAAGCAAGTGTCCTTGAAAAGGAATCTGACAATCAGAGACCGTTTTTTATCTTGTTGTTGTCAGCACAGTATTTTTTGCATGGGCATGATATTTTTGATTTCATTCAAGAAATGACCAGACATTGTCACTCCAATTATTTGATCACTAGGCATCATGGGGCTTGGATCTTCTTGTTTGATTAGTCTGAGTACCTCTTCATACCAAGGGAGGGTGATTGCTTTGTTGTTTGCACTTCCAGGTTTGAAGATTATACCTATATCGAATTCTGCAAACAAAAGACTCCAACATTACTGTCGGGTGCTAGAGCCTTAGCACATCTTAGAAATTGCAGATTATAGTGGTCTGTATACACAGTAATTGGATATTTTGGACCAAGCAAATAGTGATGCCATTCCTTAAACACTAGCCTTATGGCCAGTAATTCCTTTTCTGCTACTATGTAGTTTAATTCTGCTGGTAGATACTTCTTTGATAAATATGCAACTGGATGGTTCTGATTAGTTTTGTCATCTTTTTCTAAAAGTATGGCCCCTATAGCAGTGTCTGAAGCATCTGCCTATACAATGAATGGTTTACTGAGGCCGGATGTTTGAGAACTTGGGAGGTTATGAATCCCTTTTTTAGGTCCTGAAAGACCTTCTCAATTTCTGGTGACCACTGAAGTCTAATCCCTTTCTGTAGGAGTCGTGTTAAAGGAGTAGCCCTGGCAGAGAAGTTGCTGATAAATCGTCTGTAAACATTTGTGAATCCTAGGAATCGCTGCATGTCTTTTACTAACTTTGGTTCCGGCCAATTTTGAATGGCTTATAGCTTATGATCATCCATCGTAATTCCCTGAGTTGAAAGAATATAAGAATCAAACAACAAGAGAGAGAGGGTCAAGAAACACACTCTTCGTCCCCCTGAAATACTAATAATAAACAACAAAAGAGTATGGGACAATTAAAGAACCTATATTACCACAAAGCAATCAAAATTTGTTAAAAGAGTCCTCACTCACCAACCTAGTTGGTGACATGCTTCATCATTGGACTCCCACCAGGGAGGTCTAGCACCTCCCCGGTGTGCTACAACGCCTGATTACAGCGGAGCGGGTGATTGATGTGTCAGGTGTGATAGTGCAGGTGATGTGCAAGGTGAGTGTAAAAAATGTCAGGTTACAACCAAAAACCTTTATTGTGGCAAACCTGGCATTGGTTAAAAAGGGTATAATAACTAAATACCAAATTTTGGTTAGTTAACCCTAATAGTGAGGGGAATAAAATCTGGTCAACATGTTTCTGCCATAGATAGTTGTTTCACCAGGCATTCGTCAGGACCGTGCTGCCCCGGTGGTATGCACACGCTAAGGTGCACCCAACCGTTGGCAGCGTTGTTACTTAAAAACTCACGGTTCTTGTTACCGGAGGATCTTCAGCATTTCTGAAGAAAAGGAGGTGTCTGTGAAAATAAACAGAGACAGCATACAACGTAAAAAGAGCATTGCTTCGTGGATTTAGGAAGGATTTACATGTTTTCATTCGCAAGGAAACCCCTTTCATTTAGTAAAACCTTATTTGGTACACACGGAATTTCATTGAGAAATAATCAGGAACTACTATTGTGTGCAGAAAAACTATCAATCTTTAACAGTGTGCGTTACATTCGTTCCATTTCTGAACGGAATTCGCAACTATTACACTTTCTCTTATTCAGAAATGTATTTATTGGCCAGAAAGGCCGGTTTCTCATAAACAAAGAACTCCAATATTGCCGAACCTCTCAGGGCACCAGTGGGAATCAACAGAGGACAAACAAGTTCTTCTAAGGCTTAGTCATAATCATGTCTTAGATCAGCACTCATTCACACAAAAGACTTACTAATGGCAAAAATCGGCCTCACACCATGGACCCAGGGAGGGGGATGCGCGCTTGTAGTCACACACTGCAAGAGACAATGATCAAAACGTTACCATCCGGTAACATGCGAAGGTTTTTGGGGTAGATTGTACAATTGCAAGAGACCACCTACTTCATCAAAGCGCCGGACCCACCGGAACACCTAGCGTTCCCTCCAATTTGGATCCCGCAGGTATCGCAACTGGTCAAGGTGAAAGTTTAAATACCCCCGACATCCAATCAGTGAAAAACACAGAGCGGGTATTGCTCGTTTTCCAAAGGCGGAAGCCTCTCAATGCGTGTTACGTCATGGTACGTCTTCCTCACCAATCAGGGAAAAGGGGGCTGAGACAGTCGCTAAAAGACTAGAGCGTGAAGCAATTCAGCCATCAACACGAACCAATCGAACAGAATACAAAAGGGTGTCACCACAACACAGCGCTACACCCCGTGAGTGTAAACAAACCCAAATGCCATAATTCTTCATTGGGAAATTGAAGAAAAATAATAAAAAAGTTCTCGTTCTTGAAAGTCTATCCCTATGCTGATCCCGATTATCTCCCTCCTACCAAAGATACCTACAATTCAGATGCCTCAGAAGATGATGGATCCACTACCAGTGGTTCTAGTGGGGGTAGTACCCGACAAAAACAAAGAGGAAGAGGGAGGGGCTGGAGTAGACATTATCATCAGCAGGATTCCTGGCCGCCTTTTCCTATGGCCGGAGGTATGAACTATCATAACCAATTCCAACAACCTAACTTTCAAATGATGGGTTGGAACCCTGCATTCATGCCCCCGCACCCTTTTACCCCAAATACATAACGCCCCCCTTTTTTAGACAGGGGCAGAAGAGGACGGGGCAGACGAAGAGGTCAAGTCCATTGGGGTGTCGAGGAGACAGTAGGGAACAACACCCGGAGCAAGACACAGAGTCTGCAAGCGGGTGTCAGCAACACGCGAGTCTAGTCACCAACCTTTCAAGTATTACCTTGTCGCCTAGTGAACTCTCAGTCTTGGAGAAAGGGTTGGGTGTCGTGCCCACGGCACGTTTGGATACATTTCGACTACATTGCGAGCTGGCAAACTTTTTTAGAAAACTCAAATTAAAAGCGTTTTTTGAAAATACGGAACCAGCTGAGACACCGGAAAACACCAGTGATACTGACCTTAGGATTAAGTCTCCCTTCAATCCCCCTCCCCACACAGTACCAGCTGAGCCTTAGAAGCCTTAGAAGAACTTGTTTGTCCTCTGTTGATTCCCACTGGTGCCCTGAGAGGTTCGGCAATATTGGAGTTCTTTGTTTATGAGAAACCGGCCTTTCTGGCCAATAAATACATTTCTGAATAAGAGAAAGTGTAATAGTTGCGAATTCCGTTCAGAAATGGAACGAATGTAACGCACACTGTTAAAGATTGATAGTTTTTCTGCACACAATAGTAGTTCCTGATTATTTCTCAATGAAATTCCGTGTGTACCAAATAAGGTTTTACTAAATGAAAGGGGTTTCCTTGCGAATGAAAACATGTAAATCCTTCCTAAATCCACGAAGCAATGCTCTTTTTACGTTGTATGCTGTCTCTGTTTATTTTCACAGACACCTCCTTTTCTTCAGAAATGCTGAAGATCCTCCGGTAACAAGAACCGTGAGTTTTTAAGTAACAACGCTGCCAACGGTTGGGTGCACCTTAGCGTGTGCATACCACCGGGGCAGCACGGTCCTGACGAATGCCTGGTGAAACAACTATCTATGGCAGAAACATGTTGACCAGATTTTATTCCCCTCACTATTAGGGTTAACTAACCAAAATTTGGTATTTAGTTATTATACCCTTTTTAACCAATGCCAGGTTTGCCACAATAAAGGTTTTTGGTTGTAACCTGACATTTTTTACACTCACCTTGCACATCACCTGCACTATCACACCTGACACATCAATCACCCGCTCCGCTGTAATCAGGCGTTGTAGCACACCGGGGAGGTGCTAGACCTCCCTGGTGGGAGTCCAATGATGAAGCATGTCACCAACTAGGTTGGTGAGTGAGGACTCTTTTAACAAATTTTGATTGCTTTGTGGTAATATAGGTTCTTTAATTGTCCCATACTCTTTTGTTGTTTATTATTGAAAGAATATAACCCAAGAATGCAACTCTGCAGACATAGAATTCGCATATAGGTAATTTGTAGTAAAGGCAGTGTTGATGCAAGGTTGGCAGCATCATTTTCTCATTATGATTAGAAAGTCCTTTCATCTGTCAATAATCCACACCTGGGCTGATGTGATGGGTAGATACACCACAATTTCTGGGAAGTGGGAGGGGAAGTCACTCACGCTGGCAGCAGTGTACGCCCGCCAGGTTTACAGGGCCAAATGTTTGAAGATTTAGGCAAAGTCCTGTTGTCATTCCCAGAAGGCTACCTGGTAACTCGGAGGGGATTTTAACTCTGTGGTGTCTGGCTCCCTTGACCGGTGTCCCCCGAACCCTAAGATCCTCCCATAGGTGGCTCTGAGATTTCCTAGATGCAATGGGCCTTGTAGACACGTGGAGAGTGTACCACCTGGGTAGTGCCCAATATACCTTTTATTCTGGGGCACACACTAGTTTCTCCCACATAGATTATCTCCTCACTCCAGCATCTCAAATAGGAAATGTTCGGGAAATCCGACACCTGGCCCGCGGAATATCCGACCACTCCCAGCTATGGGCAGAGGTGGTCCTAGGTGAGAAAAGGGTGGGGAGGTTAGCGCCCATCAATTCCTGCTACTTGCGAAACCCTGTCGCCAAACGTAAATTGTCGAAAGATATTGAACATTCCTTTTTAGAGAACAGAGATTCGGTACGGTCATCCCAGACCCTATGGGAGGCCTTTAAGACAGTTGGAAGGGGTCAAGCAATCTCACTGATTGCAGGGGTGCGAAGGGAGAAGACAGCGCATCTAACCCGCCTAGAGAACAAAATTCTCCTTTTAGAGGAGGAAGCAGAGGGACACATGATCAAGGCCAAAGTCCATGCCCTGAAACTGAAAAGAGACGAATATAAAACTATTGCTATGGACATGGCCAAGATGCTAAGCAGGGATAAGGAGGGCAGGCTGTATGACCTGGGAGACAAGGCTGGAAAGCTATTAGCCTGATATAAGAAACTAGCAGCCGGGTTGCAGACGACTGCACCGCCAAGACAAGTCACAGTGAAGTATTTAGATATTGCCCACCTCAGATGGCCAACTGCTGTATGACCATGGATTAAAGAATTTGGCACAGGGGTATGAGAGGCAATATACTTTGAAGCGTAAAATAGAGTATGCACAACAATAATAAAGTAAAAAGTGAGTCCACGTCGTTGCTTGTATTTCTAGAGTTGTTTTTATTCATGATGTTGGTGTGGTTCAATACAGCCAACGCATTTTGCCCAAGCATGGGCTTCTACAGGGCTGTAATGTTAAACAATAAAGCTTTTTAGTGTATAACATTTGTTATAAATTTAAACACAAAGTGTAGAGAGATGGAAAAGTGAATCTACCACGAAGTAAAGAGGCTAAGAACCAACCAAGAAACAAGGAAAAATGGTAAAGAATAAGAAGTAGCACGGTACTGAGAGAATCTCCAAGGAGAGATTTGAGAGGAAAGGCGGGCTTAAAGAAAAGAGGGTGGGAAGATCTGTGATAGGAAGTTTGTCGAGATCGAAAATTAAGTTGAAAAAAGAGATTTCTTGTTCAGTAAGGTCTCCCCGTCATTGACTTCCGTGGCTGCTGACAGATCCACAGGACTAGATTTTCAGCTCCAACATGGTACAGGCTTGTCACATAGGGTGACAGTCTAGTTTTCCTAGTTTCTCCATTGGTCCACAACCCGGAACTAGCTTTCCTAGTTTCTCCATTGGACCACAACCCGGAAGTATTACACATGCATCAGACATAAGAACAGCGCGCACGGTTTTCAGCACATACATTGATCACGAATTATGGAGAACCGGCGCTTAGGCTTTCCGAACACAGACTACAACGCTTTATAAGTAAGTAAGGCTCATGACTGCTTAACAGACAAACCTGCTTACTGATACAGGGTTATTTGGGGCTTATGTTTCTGCCCGTTTTTTTTTTTAATAACTTACATCCACCTCCTTGGGCCACCATCACGCATTGATCTAGTCTATCATAACTTTTTTAACTACTGTTTCCACTTAAATAATCCTTTTTTTCACAACTAGTACACCCGTTGTTTAACTCTTATTATCACAACATTATTGACCTTTCATTTTTTCTACTTGTATCGACACCGGTTAAAAGCGGTATAACTTGATTATCCAAAAGACATTGCAGACAGTTTTTTGCCCACCAGTTACTCTATTAACCATACCTAACCTTCTTACAGGCTCTAAAACTGTCGTTTACTCAATGGTTTGGGGCCTTACCTTGAACCTTTCTTAGAACGAGTGCGCTCATACTTTGGACTAGTTTTATGCACACATTAAAGCCAAGATAAGATACGTGACCTGGCTTTTTATACTAGAATAGCATACCCTAGCGTACTCCGATAGTTGTAACTTAATGGTTGGGGTCTTACCTTGTACCCTTCTTAGAATGAGTGCGCTTATACTTTGGACTAGTTGTTTGCACACTTTAAAGCTAGGTTAAGATACGTGACCTGGTTTTCTATACTAGAATAGCGTACCCAAGCGTACTCTGATAGTTTAATTTACATGTCTTTAGCCCGTCATGTTCTCAGGTTTCACCTTTTACATTTTTTATTTTACACACAGGCACGTTTTCCTTAAATAAGGACTCATCCAGAGGAGGCAATCTACACTCTTTGTTCTCCTTCATCTTGGATACACTTAAGACATATCTAAGAGAGGTCATTATGTTTCCTAGTGTTCGCTAGTCGCGTAGGACCTTTAACACCTATAGTTATTAACTCATGCTATTTCAAACCTTCTTAGGTTTTCCTACCTCACATTTTTCAAGCCACAGTGCAGATCAGACATACCGTCTGCCATCACAGATGTTCCAACTCCCACTTACTTTGGTAAGCACGACCACATTTTACTAGCTTCTCCCTCAAGTTGTGGGATACGTTTGACCACTTATTTTTGTTTCATTATTTCTGACACTTTTCCGTCGATCTTCTTTCAGACGCGCAATATTTTTCTAACCCGCCTAACTGAACGAGCACTCTCTTTTTTCAACTTAATTTTCGATCTCAACAAACTTCCTATCACAGATCTTCCCACCCTCTTTTCTTTAAGCCCGCCTTTCCTCTCAAATCTCTCCTTGGAGATTCTCTCAGTACCGTGCTACTTCTTAATCTTTACCATTTTTCCTTGTTTCTTGGTCGGTTCTTTGCCTCTTTACTTCATGGTAGATTCACTCTTCCATCTCTCTACACTTTGTGTTTAAATTTATAACAAATGTTATAAACTAAAAAGCATTATTTTATAACATTACAGCCCTGAAGAAGCCCATGCTTGGGCGAAACGTGTTGGCTGTATTGAACCTCACCAACATCATGAATAAAAAACAACTCTAGAAATACAAGCAACGACGTGGACTCACTTTTTACTTTATTATTGTTGTACATACTCTATTTTACGCTTCAAAGTATATTGCCTGGCTGGATAAAAAAGAGCTAGAGAGTAGACTGTTGCCAGAACTAACGAAGGGACTAGGTGAAATAATCCCTAATCAACAAGAGATAGCTAATGAATTTGCAGACTGTCACCACTCCATCTACCAGACAAGCACCTCTCTCCGAGAGAAGGATTCTCAAGCCCTCCTCTCAGACATACTACTCCCTACTCTGACTCCAGATGAACGGGACACGCTGGATAGCGATTTTACCAATGACGAAGTTGCACAGGCAATTAGGAACCTCCAATCAGGCAAGGCAATGGGCCCCAATGGGCTGCCTATTTTGCGGGACATGTTTAAAGAAAGCCGTGATTTGGGAGTGCTCCCCCGAGACCAAAGAGTAGCTACGCTGGTCACCATACATAAACAGGCAAACCCAGAAACGAGTGTTCTTCATACAAGCCTATCTCCTTATTGCCGTACCTAAAATACTAGCCAAACTATTGTCTGGTCATTTGGTTCAGGTGATCAGTAAATAAGTACACCCAGATCAATCAGATTTTATGCTGCACCA
Organism: Triturus cristatus; assembly: GCF_964204655.1. Taxonomy (NCBI): domain Eukaryota; kingdom Metazoa; phylum Chordata; class Amphibia; order Caudata; family Salamandridae; genus Triturus; species Triturus cristatus. The sequence continues at coordinate 594,628,390 of NC_140592.1, read as the reverse complement.
GAACACAGCATTAAACTTGAGAAGACTGCATGGAGTGTCAGGATGTCAGGCCACTATACGAGGAAGAGGCAGTCGTGGTCTCGCTGGATGACACGATGGCCTTCAACACAATTGAATGGCCATATCTCTTTGCAGTCTAGACCAAGATGGGATTCAGGCCACACTTCATCAAATGGGTACACCTTCTGTATTTGGAGCCCCTGGCGCAGGTGGTTGTTAATAATAAAAAATTGGATGTATTCACACCAGGGCATGGGACTCGACAGGGTTTTCCACTGTCTCCCTTGCTTTTCGCCCTGACTGTAGAACCTTTGGCTGCGTGGATTCGCAGAGACCCTGTAATTCGGGGATTGAAGTGTGCCAAAACATTGGTGGACCTCAATTCTCTCTATGCGGATGATATTCTGCTGTACCTTGCATCTCCCAAGGCTTCCCTCCACTTAATATCTTTACAAATTTGGGGAAATATTCCGGTTACACAATCAACTGAAGTAAATCCCTAATGTATGTCCTGCATGGAGGACCCCCCCTCACCCCCCCGCCCAGGGGATGCCCTATTCAGGTAGCAGCAGAGGGATTCCAGTATTTGAGAATATTTATCACAAAGACTCCACAATGAGATATGAACGTAACCTGCTCCCCTACTGCAGAGTTTCAGGAGGGATGTTGCCCACTGGAAAACGCTCCCGCTTTCGTTACTGGGGAGAGCAGCATTGTGATGTCCCTACCTCGCTTTCTTTATGCGCTTCAGAACTTCCCGGACCTAGTCCCTGCGAAGTATTTCATAGAGGCGGAGAGTCTCCATAGGGATTTGCTCTGGGAAGGTCGTCTGCGTATAGCCTTTCCAAAACTGGTACTAAGTTGGTATGACGGGGGATTGGACTCCCCGACATAAAAAAATACTATTGCGCGGCCCATCTGGTGGCCATCAATCAGTGCACGTACCGTCTCTTGGATGATCCGGCTTACAGGATGGACAAGTGGCTCCTGCCAGGCGGTAACAATAACATGGCCCTCTACTCTAAACCCCAAAAATGTCCCTTAACGGGACCAACTAGGCACTCAGTCCAGGTGTGGCACACAGTCAACAGAAGTCTGGGTTGGGAACAGAGGCTCACGTGGGCTACCCCCCTATAGTACTCGGAGCAGTTGGGCACCCCAAACAACACAAAGGGGTTTGACAAGTGTAATACGATTGGGATCACAAAGATAGGAGACCTTTGGAAGAAGGGAGAAATGGTATCATTTGACACCCTGCAACAAGAATATGAAATGGCGGATACAGAATACTTTAGATACATACAAGTGAGACAGGCACTGACATCACAGTTACCGAGGGGAGAATCTCCTCCAGAGTCTTCATCGCTGGAGGATTGGTTGCTTGACGAGTATATGCAGACGAAAGCGGTGTCCCTGACTTACAAGTAACTGATTAATAACGCCCCTGACCCCTTGGGACGGGTGCGAGAACACTAGGAAGGAGATGGACCGGAACTAGACGATGAGGAATGGCAGGAAGTGGTAGCCTCCCCACTGGAGGCTGCTATCTCCTTTCAACTGCAATTGGTCCAACTAAAAAATTTCCACAGAATATATATCACGGGGGTTAAGCTAGTCAATATGGGTAGGGCAAATGATTTACTGCGTTGAAGGCAATGTGGCAAGGCGGGTACATTCATGCATATTCTTTGGGAATATGTGCATATTCAGAATTACTGTAACAGAATACACGACTGTCTTGAAAAAGTCCTTGGAGAGGATATGGGAGTGGAGGCCAAACGATGTCTATTGAATGTCTGGGAGCCCACTGATTTAAATAGTAAAGACGCTGGGTTTGATGGTAGCCAAGAGGAATCTCGCTAGGCTGTGGGGCACAAGTGTACCACCCAAGGTGGAGTCCTGAAAGGATGACATGGATTGGTGTATGATAAGGAAAAAAACTGTATATGTAGCGAGAGGATGCCCCCAAAAATGGTCTTCTATCTGGAGCAACCGGAACAAGTATCGTGGTAATATCTGTGCCCTGCCAGTTGTTCCCTCTCTTGATGAACCAGATACGCCATAGTTAATGTTACTATACCATTCAAAAACCTGTGTAGTATAATAGAACTTGGTATGTATAACTATGTGACATTGGATTTATCCCATTTGATTGTAATCTTGAATGTCACTTTCTTGGTATTTAATAAAAAAGAATAAAAAAAATAAAAAATATTTGGCTTGATAGACCTGTCATCCTTGGCGTGGTATTCCTTCAAAGCTTTTACCTTCCCCCCTCCAGTCTTATGAATTTAATTTTTGTTGGCATTAGGGCTCTGTGCGCTTATCCACTAAATTGGGTTACTCCTGATTGGCACATTTAATTTACTGATAAGTCCCTAATATAGGGTATTTTCATATACTCAGGGCTCTTTAGCTGGTTATAGCTTGGTTCCAGTGGCACAGTGAGCCCGGGACCCTCGTCTGGGTATACCCGGCGCACTTATGTATTTGGAGACACAAATATAAAGCAGCTGGTAAGTTAAAAGAGAGCAAAGAAGCACCATGAGTCAACATCCTCCACCAACCTATCATTCCCTCGTGATGTTCTCTCAAATGTAGGCCAAGGAGGGTGATGCAATTTCTGGCACCGCATGATGTGCATACTAGCTTGCATTGCAAGCATATTTGAAATGCACTGACTTCATTGATGGGATCAGTTTAGTTTGATGCAGTAGCTGCTTCATTTGAGAATGTGTAAGTGCGGACAATTCAAAGGAGTAGACATCCGTGATCAGAAACCAATGCAACATAAATGCAAGTGCTCGCTTTTTTTCAGCATAAAGACCCAGGGTTGGTTTTGCCCCTGTTATGGGCTCTTCACCCAGGCATAGCTTGGTTCCAGTGGCACAGTGACACCATGACCCACGTCTGGGAATACCCGTTGCACTTAGGGCATCAAATACAAAAATAACAAGGTGATGGATGGTTTGCTTGAATTAATCTCAACTACCAGCAATCGCTCGATGCCACATCCCAATCCATCGTTTTTCATCCACGTTGTCACCGCAGTTTGGACCCAAACATATGCAGATAAGTCTTGACCCTGCTCCTCATGGCAACAGTCCAGCCCAAACTGCCAGGCCTCCCTGAACCAGAACACAAGCAACCCAGGACTGGTCTTGCCCTTGTTATTGGCTCTTTAGCTGGCTATAGCTTGGTTCCAGTGGCACAGTGACTTACTTTAACTTTTGTTGTTCAAAGGGTCTTTGCCTCATAATTTTTCACTTCTCCAGATTTTTCTTTTTAAATATTGGTATTCTATTTCGTAGTGTTGGTTTGCATGATGCAGATGAGTAAGAATGAGGGAAAGTGGATTTAAAAATAAAATGTTGTTATACTTCTGAAGGTGCACCAGTGCGTTGTGAGGATGTACAAACCAAACGTTTGGACTGATTTGTGCACAAGTCTAGCTTTACATTCCAGGATGGATCATTATTAACTGTGCCTGACTTTTTGCTTAGCAACAGATTGCATTCTATGACCTGAAGTTTTATTTTCAGTATGAGTGCATATGTGCTCCAAACCTCAGCATGCAGCAATCATTTCTGAAAGGAAGTGCCTATTTACCCAGTTGCTGTCCAAATAGTGTTTAATCTCTGCTATTTACCCAGTAGCTGGGAAAACAGTACATAATATCTGCTGTTCAGCAGGCCACAGGCTAAATAGTGGACAATATTTATTATTTGACCAGAGGCCGGATAATATGAAGGAAGTCTTTATTTAGCAAACCACTGAAGAAAAGAGGAACTCTAGGCAATGGTACTATGGTGGATATCTTGTAAGGGGAATGCAGTGTGTGTAAAGCATTTGAAGGTAAGTGCATATTTAAATGTAGAATACTATGTACAGAGGTAATTGCATGAATTAATCTAAGGTATTTACAGAAGAAAAATAGCAAAATCATTTTTGAATGAAAATAGTTATGTTAATGTAATATTCAATTAAGAAATGTAGGAACTTGACTTCTATTATAGGAGCGTCAGGATATGGCACACAGATATTTTGTTCTGCAGTTTAGTAGTATTTGGCTATCATCAAAGAATAATGAGTATAGTTTTAAACCCTGTTACATACATGTTTAATTCAATCATGAAAATGCATTGTTTTTGTAATGTTCATGCTCCTCCTTTTGATGATTTTTGAGGGTGTGCACGTTTTGGGCTTCTTAGGGAAGGCCTAGTGCTAGCTTTAGGCTTCTTTTTGAGGAGGATTGTGCTTGCTTAAGAGTTCAGGCCTGTCAACATAGCAGGAGTTGACAAGCAACCGCAAATAGGAAATGCTGAGCCACAGAGAGAGGGATACTTACAGTAGACAATCAGTTCTTGAGGACAGAGTGCTTTGGGAAACTCTCAGGGGTAAACTGATTAAGACCTAGTAATTGGACTTCTGTGGAATGGGAAGGGGGAAGTGAAATCAGGAGACAGCTAAGTAATGCATTAGAACCATTCACGGGAGGAGTTCACTCAGCTGCCTGCTGAATAAACATACTTTTGCATACTATTCACCCAGCAGAGTGGTTTTCAGAGATGCATGTTCATTGGTCCCATGTCACGATGAATGGTCCCTTCAGCCACACTGACATTACAGTCACACGCACAATGTATTTTGGGAAAGGTACTTGTGATTTTGAACATGCTAAGTGGGCATGGCTATGTCTCTACTGAACCCTAGTTTCTGTCCTGAACAGTGCTCTCGCTCTGGAAGTCATACAAAAAATGTGAGTGACAGGCTTGGAGGCTGCACTAAAGACATTGAGGAGGAGAGCTGGGGATGGAAGGACTAAGACCTGTGGGAGGAGGATGATGACCAGTTGGAGAATAATGGGCAGGAGGTAGACAACAAGGAGGGCTAGAACAACCAAAGCCACAAGGACAAGAAGAAGAAGAACCCAGGACCAGGGAGACCTAATCCATGAGGAACTGGATTGCCAGAGAAGCCAAGGAACAAATAGATGAGGAGGAACAGGACAAAGAAAAACAGGACTAGAGGTACCGGAAACAGGGTGAAAAGGATCATAGGGCCAGGAGGATGTAAAACAGGGGGATCTGGACTAGTAGACAAGGGCCTGAATGAACAGAAGAATCAGGAGAAGAAGGAACTGAAGTCCCTGAACTAGAATGATAAGGACGGCTACAAGGGCCTGAATGCACCGACCAAGATCAGAGGGACATAGATGACCAGGGTTAGGAGTACAATAGTAAAACGGATCAGAAACAAGAGGGCCAAGACTGCAGAGATAAGATTTAGGCGGACCAAGAGGCCAGATGTGAATGAACCAGGATCAGGAAGACCAAGATGGGAAAGGGCCCTGGTTAGCAGGACCAGGAGATCAAAAATCTGAATGACCAGGAGGGAGATAAAGGACCAGGAAGTCCAGGCCTAGGGCAACTATCATGGTCAGATTTGAGGATCCTAAACCAGGATGAGAAGGACTAGAGGAAACAGAGTGATCTACAACATGACAACTAGGAGGACCAGTGCCATAGGGATCAAGGAAATCAGACCCTGAGGACCATTACTACAAAGACCATAATAGAAGGGACAACAGTCAGATGGACAAAGAACAAGGTGGACTGGACAGACCAGGAGGGCTAATAGGACTGGGAGATTGGGCAGAAGGACCAAGGGTTACAAGAGCTAGGGAAACCAAGCCTGACAAACCAGCACCATAAGACCGTACACATGAAGACCAGAGCAAAGAGTGCCAGAACTAAGATCAGGCCTACATAGACCAGGGGAACCAGGAGCAGAAGAATTAGGAATAGGCAAACCAGGAGACTAGATAATATAGCGAAGCAGATTGAAGAGAAATAAATAAAAGAGAATTAAGGTGAGGAGAATGAAAAGGTCAAGGACTGGTAGCCTGTGAAACAGGAGACCCAGGATCCAAGGGGCAAAAGTACATTGAATGATGAATAGACAGATGAGATCCAGGATATACAGGTCAGGCAGGGAGTATTTAGGCTAGCGTGAACCGGAGGTCAAGGAACTTCAGGAAAGGCTGGGATGACCTGTGATGACTTATAATGCAGAACCATGAAGGCAAGCACCAGTATGACTAGGGCCAGGAGAATGGGGACCAGATTAAAGAGGACTACAAATATCAGGACCTGGAAGGCAATGGCCAGTAGAACTAGTATTGGGGCAAGGACTGGGAATACTGTGGGGATCAGCACAAAAGGCACTCACAAGACCAGAGCAAGGGCCTAGGAGGCCAAGGCTCAGATTACCAAGTGTGGCAGATCAATCATTACATGTAGCAGGGCCAAGGTGAGGAGGATCGGATGTATGAAGGCCAACTAGAATCTGTAAGAATGAGGGGACTGGACAGTGAAGGCCAGGAGGACCAGAACCAACATGACCAGGCTCAAGAGGACCAGGAAAATGAGCACCTGGATCAAAAAGACTAGGGTCAATGGCTGCAGTACCATTTGGTCTAGGAGAACAAGGAACAGATCCAGAAGGACCATGAAACCAAACCAGGAAGATAAATCTAAGAGGGCCAGGATATGAGAGTACAAATGGACTAGGATCTGTTATACTGGGCTAGGAGGTTTGGGGTGAAGAGAACCAGGACAAAATGACTAGGACCAAAAAGAGGACCAGAAAGGAACAGAGACAGATGGGCCAAGACCTGGGAACCCAAAAAGGGCCAGGATCGCCAAAAGGCAAGGTTTAATGATAACAAATACCATAGGACAAGAAGAACCAGAATGACCAGGGCCAAGGAGATGCACACAAGGATGATAGTGGACCAGGTCCGGTAAAACTAGGCACCGGAGAACCCAAACTATAAGGGCCAAGTGGATAAGGGCCAATGGACACATAATCTCGAAAAGGTTAAGGACTATGAAAAACAAGAATAGCACAATATTGGCTTGGAGTGTCAGGTAGCTGAGACCAAGGACACAGGCAACCAGAGCCAGGATGGAAAGTTCTAAGAGGACCAGAAATCTTGGAAGATGAGGGTCAGGACTTTGAGAACCAGGACCAGGGTGAAGAGGAAAAAGGAGGATCAGGACCATGGACATCAGGGCTAGGATGACCACAGCCGGTTCAGGCCACAGGACTGGGAATAGGATGGCCAGGAAGATGAAAAATAGGAAGACCAGAGAAAGGAGGACCATGATTAGTTTGTATAGAAGCATGAGTACAAGTAGAAGGAAGACTAGAGCCAGGAGGATCAGGACCAGATCAGCACCAAACCCAAGAATATTAGAAGCATGAGGATTTTGGTCATTAGGATCAGAATAAGCAAGGAAGATAAGGGAGGTTTAAGTCAATACCAAGGATACCAGAAGGACCAAAGCCAGGAACACCAAAGCAAGCAGGATTAGAAGAATCAGTACCAAGAAGACCAGAAACACACCTAGGAGTGCAAAGGGGAACATGACTATAGGACAAGAGCCCAGAGTACTATGTGAAGCAGAAAGACCAGGACCTGGAGGCAGCAGGACCAGGGTGAGAAAAATCAGGAGGGCCAGAACAGCCCGAGCCAGGGAGACTAAGGGGACTGGACCTGGATGCCAAGTTGGACAAGGATAAAAATGACGAGGCCCAGAAGGGCTCAAACAAAGAGAACCAGGACCATGAGGACCTAGGCCATTGGATGCAGTGTAAGAACAACCACAAGAACAAGGCACAGGGCAAGGATGACAAGGATGACCCAAACCAGGAAGTCAAGGGCTTAGAGGGCAAGGCCTAAAAGGACCAGGGCATAGGAGGACTAGGTGGACTGCTGGATGAGCAGGGTGAGAAGGATCAGAAGGACAAGGTCAAGTGGATGAGGATCAAGTGGATCAGGAAAGTTGAGGCAGGTCTAAGAGAAGGAGCCCTAGAAGGACCTAGAAGGACCTAGAAGGCCAAGCAGATCAGAACCAAAAGGATTAGCATACAAGGACCCACACAAAAAGGACCAGAAACAAAAAGATCAAGTGTAATGGGCACAAAACCAGGAAGAGAACACAGACTGTGAGGACTGGGAATAGGAAGACCATTGCTAGGCACACCAGACTGACAGGAAGACAGACTTAGAGAACAGGACCTGGAGAATCAGGAGGAGATATTTAAGCAACCAGAGCCAGAAGGACAGGGTCTAAGAGGACCAGGGCAAATAGGACCATGAAGATCACAACCAAGGTGAGCTGGAAGATCAAGTCACAGAGCCCAGGAGTATCAGGACCTGGCACAAAAGGACAACTGGACCGAAACGAGGAGGAAAAGGAGGGCCAGGAAAAGGATGGCCAGAATAACAGGTGCTAGGATGGCCACATTGTGTGGCTAACAAAAGGATGACTGGAAAAAGGAGTATGAGGACTAAGTGGACAAGTTGGTGCAGAATCAGGATGACAACGAGCAGGAGAACCAGGGCCAAGAATATCATGACAGGTTGAAGGAGGACCAGGAGAGTTAATCAGATCGGGATTGGGGGACTAGGGCCATTAAGACCAGGGACCAGATGGGAAGGATTAGGTGCACTAGAAGGATCATAATAAGAAGACCATGAACAGGGCTAGGAAGACCAGAGAGGTCAGAACTAATAGGGACCAGAACCCAAAGCACCGAGTGGAGCGGCAGGACTAGAAACTGGGGTATCAGGATAAGGCTAATGAGGACAAGAGAACCAAAACAACCAGAACCACAAGGACCACTGGCACCAGACCAAGACCAAAATGAACAGACCCAGCCCAAGAGAACCTAATAAGGAGGACCAGAGGAGGAAGTATCAGGTGGACCACACGGACCAGGGCAAGAAGAATCAGGATGACCAAAACCTTGAAGAATAAGAGTGACAGACGTAGGAGGACCAGGACAACAGGGATAGCTAGAGATGGACCCAGCTGGCCAGCACGGTCAGTAGTACCAAGAATAGGAGATTCAGGAAGGGCTATAAAATGGATGGGTCAGGAACAGGGCCAGGAAGATCAGGGCCAAGACAGACTGATACCAAGAGCACTAGATTCAGGAAACCAATACCAGGGTGACCAGAATTAGTTGGACCATGGTCAGAAAGAAGATCAGAAGGACCGAAATAACCCAGAAAAAGAGGACTTGGAACAGGACCAGGAGAAGGACCGACACCAGAAGGCACAGAAGGACCTGGATGAAACGTAAGGAGACCAGGAGCAAGAGGACACCTTTGTGATTCCTGACCACATGTATTAAGATATCCCTTTTGTAAATGGTTCTTATTCATGCTTCTTATGCTGTAAACCCCTAGAAACACCCACATTTTCAGTCCACGCATAGAATTGATAAGAATTTGCTGAAAAATCAGAGCATGCAAAAAAATAAGAAAGCAGAAACTGTTACACTGTGACCTTTGAGTTATAGAAGACATTGTCTTAGTGTGTGGGTGGATCTGAGGGCAAAGGGATTAAAATTTGGAAGAGGGGACTGAGGGGGGATGGGGGAAAAAGAGTGTGGTCCATAAAGGATGGCATAAAGCATTTCAGAAACTCAAATGGCTGCAACATTGGTTAATGGTGAACAGAGGGTGTCAGCTGTCAGCATAGAGCATAAAGGAGCTCAGGATCATAAGAAAGCTCAGATAAGCCGAAAAGGGAGTGAGGGAGGCTCCAGATAGATCTATCATATGGCACAAAGGAGAATTCTGAGTAACAAACAGCTCTGATGGCCATCTCTGATAGCACTAGGAACCAAGGTCAGCAGTGATAGCTTCAGCACCAGACGAGTGGTCTGTGAACCTCTGAGAGCTAGATGAAGGATGGTGGAGATACATATACGCAGAAGTGTTTGGAAAGCCAGCAAAGAGGCACAGAGTGTCAAGACCAGTGGAGTAACCTGTGTAAATCCTAGACCTTTGTGCTGACGTTCCATGTGCATGTATATGCAGTTGATATGGACATTGTTCCCTGTTGGCGGTGAAACAAAAATGCCGAGCACCTGCTCAACATAGGTGTAAAAAGAGGGAAGAGTGTAAAAAGAGGGGGGGGGGGTTGGGGAAAGAGGAAGGGGAGAGGGAGAGGGGGATAGAGGGGGGATGAAAAGAGGCAAAGAGAAATTTCCACAGTTTCAAGGATCCACTCCTGAAGGGGAGGACTCTATGTAGCCTCTTGTAAGCCCTCACACACCCCGAGGGATGTCTTGCTTCATCATTGGGCTTGTTGTTGCTCCTCGTCGGGCCGGCGCTGCAATGCCCGACGGTCCCCCGAAGGGTCTCTCTATCGGAGGTCTTTTAAAGAGAAAAGCCGTCAGGTGAATGCGGGTATGTGGGCTAAAAAGCAGTGAGGTGGATCCGAGAGGTAAGTGGTTGAGTGCGTGCAAGGTGTGTGGAGTAAAAATGCCTAGGGGTGTCCAAAAAAGGGAATTTTAATAATATGGAGCCTCTGGCAGATTAAAAAGACCAAGAGGTCACGGGGTCACTAATCAGCGTTAGGTGCTGTTGTGATTTTAATAAAAGGTCGACATGTTTCACGCCTGGAGTGCCCGGACGGGTCAGTGGCGTTTCATCAGGACCGTGGAGAAGTGAAAGGTAGTGCACAGTGAGGACGGGAGTGCCAGAGATTAGAAGGGTAACTCACGTCTAAGAAAAGGTTAAAAGAGGTACGGGGCTGCGGGGTACAGTGACCTGGTCAGCAAGGACAAGAAAGACGTACCAAACTAGTGTAACCTGTAGGGGAAATAAAAGGGAGGGGAGAAGAGCGAAGGGTAGGGAAGAGGGGGGGTTAAAGGAAGGGAGGAGGGGTGACAAGACACACATGAATGGTTTAGACAGAACTGGTACATATAAACACAGTTATCACGAGAGAGCACAGCAAGGGCCTGTCTGTGACCCCGAATACCATTCGCATGGTGATAGTGTGGTCACCCCGGTGACCCTGTCAACAAAAGCGTACATAAGTGACGTGTCAGGCGTCCAGCATCAGTCTCATGCACATTCAGCTAACACATTTGTAGAGTATCTCCCATATGTTGAGGAGGGGTGCTGGGCGGGGACCAACACTCATTGAGAAAATAACTGTATGCATTTCTACACTATAGCTGAAGTCAAAGGGAACATAGGTGGCAGTAGTGGCGCCAGAGTGAGCGGCACGTATGTTCGTGGACAAAGCCCAGGCATAGATAATCTATATGTAGCGGGCAGAAAAATGAAATAGGAACGCACCACATAGCCAGGTCACAGACCCACTAGACTAATGGGAGATGGGTCGTGGCAGGACCTGACAGCTCAAACAGCGAGCGAACACACAGTAAAAATATCACTAGAAAACTAAAAGGTATATGCCAGGAGACGTGAAGATGTTTAAAAACATGTAACTGGTATAACGAAGAACAAGGTGCCCCCATCCTTACCCTCGTATTTCTGAACGGGGCTGCATAGGATCCGCCGAGGCTGCCAGCGCCCTATTTGCTGGAGGGACCAAACAGAGTGTGAAAAGGTTAAGGGGGGGGACCCTGCGTGGCGGTAGATAGCGCATATGTGATGGTCCCTGTTGGATTCTATCTACGAGTACTCACGGTTGCGTCGGGGGCCGGCTCCGTCAGCACCTACCCACTGCCAGCGGCTGCCTGGAGATAGTGTCCGTTGCCAGCAGGTACCATTTAAAGGCGTCGGAAAAAGGGGAGTGAACCACTTCCTGTTCGCGAGCCGGGGGCTGTGTGCGTGCCGTGTATTGCTCATGCGTGGGCGAGTGTGTTCTGGGGTGTGCGCATGCGTAGAGTGAAGACCTCGGAGCAAGCGAAGTGCGCATGCGATGTTAATTACACGTAGTGCCCTGCTCGTGGATGGTTTTAACATGAGTGAAAAGGGCTTGTGGGCCCCAGATGTGCCCCGGATAGGACCAAAGTTGAAAAACGGTGGCATGTACAGGTACCCCGGACAGGGTGTGTCCCGAAATAAACAATGGGGGGACCGCGGGCTCCTACTCCTAGAAAAATCCTAACTGGAGGGCCATAGGTATCAAAAAGATACAACGGTGTATTAAATAGTGTCCACTAGGCCACTAGGTTATATCCATGCTTCATTGCAGACCTCCCCTGCGTTATCTATCACTCGCTCGTGTATAGTGAGGAGTGTCCACCGGAGAGGGATTGTGTGTCAGTTGTGTGTTACAGTTCTACCCAGGGTATCTCATCATTCAGTCCCTGCGTATTAGTGCGGAGACGGAACACCCAACGTTGTTCCTGGCGTAATAAGGCTTGAGCATTCCAGAAGGGTCTGGATTCAAGTATGGTCCATGCCAGTTGTTCGCTGGTATGCCCATGGTCAAGGAAGTGGTTGGTGAGTTTCGTGGCTGTCCGTCCTCGACGGATGGTACTCTTGTGTTCGCTGATGCGGACTTTAATGGGACGTGAGGTCATGCCGACATACCTTAAGCCACATGGGCATGTAATGAGGTAGACGCAGTTCTTGGTGTTGCAATTAGAGTGTCCTCGTTGTTCCCATGTAAAGTTGTCCAGAGTGAGTTGCTTACTGTGCGTGGTCGTAGAACAGGCGTGGCAATTTCCACATGGATAGTGGCCTGACACAGGGGTCACGTTCCACAGTGTGTTGTTGGGTTGGTCCTGTCTACGTTGCAGTGGTCGTGTGTTGACCAGTCTGTCACGTAGGTTCGCTGTTCTTTTAAATGCGAAGCGTGGTAATTCTAGGTTCAGTGTGTCGGTGTTCAAAATCTTCCAGTTCCGTTTAATGATCTGTTTGATTTTGTTGGACTGGGGTGTAAAAGTGTTGACGCATGTGATGGACTCGCTGGGTGTCTTGGTTCTGGTTTCCAAAAGTGTGTCTCTATGGTTATTCCGGGCTCTTTTTCTTGCGTGTCTGACTACCCGCTTGGGGTAGTGTCTGTCCAGGAGGTTTTCCTCAAGGTGGTTAGCTTCGTTCTCATAATCCTGTCTGGTTGAGCAGTTCCGTCGTATGCGTAGGAATTGTCCGTACGGGAGGTTCTCCCGAAGGGCTTTGGGGTGGTGACTGTTAAAATCAAGGAGACTATTACGGTCTGTCGGTTTTTTGTGTAGTGTGGTCCTCAGGGTGTCGTCCTCGAGGATGATTAAGAGGTCCAGAAAGGGGATGGAGGTGTCGCTCATAGTCCCCGTGAATCGAAGGTGTGGGTTCAGTCCATTAACCCATTCCAGGAAGGTTTCACAGGATGATCTGGTGCCCTTCCAGAAGATCAGAATGTCATCTATGTATCGCTTCCATGTGATGATGTTGTGCTTGTATGGGTTTGTGTCTGGAAAGATGTGGCTCTCCTCGAACGAGGCCATGTACAGCCCCGTCAGACTCGGTGCGAAGGTACTACCCATGCTGGTACCTTGTACCTGATGGAAGATTGAGGTTTTATACATAAAGAAATTCTCTTTCAGGGCTAATGAGATTAGTTCCATGATGAAGGCCACTGGAGTATTGGTAAGAGGTTCCATCCCTTGGAGTAGGTCGTTGACTACCTCAATGGTGGCGTCTTGAGGGATATTGGTATATAGCGCTTCTACATCCATGGTGAGGAGAAGGTCAATACATTCCATATTTTCTTGGTTGATTCTTTCTATGAGATTGAGAACGTCTCGTGTGTCCTTGAGGTACGCAGTGGTGTTCTGTACCAGAGGGCGAAGAAAGTAATCGCTGAATTGGCTCAGTGGTTCCAGGAGGGAGTTGATGCCCGAAACAATGGGTCTCCCTGGGGGTGGGGTGACCCCCTTATGTATTTTGGGGAGGATGTAAAAGTAAGGTGTTCTGGGGTCATCGTTGATCAGAAATGCCGCTTCCTGGGGGGAGATCCACCCCTCTGTGCTAGCCTCGTTGACCAATATCCTGATTTTCTTAGACAGATCTTCTGTGGGGTCTTTATTCAGTCTGCGATAGTATTTGGTGTTCCTTAGTTGTTTCTCACATTCAGCTTCGTAGTCAGTGATGTCCAAGAGGACAGTAGCGCCCCCTTTGTCTGCCGGCTTTATGATGATCGTCTCATCTCTTCTGAGTGATTCCAAATCCTGCCGATTCTTGCTAGGGAGGTTGTTATATGTGGGCCCTTTGATGAGTTGAGTCGTCTCTTTCAGTACGGCCTTCTCAAAGGTAAGGACCTCGGGTGGTACCATGGAGGAGGTGGGTGTAAACTTAAATGGGGGTCTGAGGCCGGTGTCATCTCTGTCCTGAGGTGGTTTATCCAAGAAGAATGCCTGCAGTCGAATTTTCCTGAATAGTTGGTGTAGTTCCTGGTTCATCCTGAAGTCGTCTTCCTTTGGGGTAGGAACGAAACCGAGGCCCAATTCGAGCGTCGAAGTTTCCTCTGCATTCAGCAGTCTCTTGGAAAGGTTGACAATCAAGGTCTTTGATTTGTCATGCTCCTGGTTTGTCGCTGGGGTTGCTGGTGTTGTGGTTGTCCGGCGTCTTGCCATTGGACCTGCTTCTGACCTCTTCTTCTCCCTCTGCCTCGCCCCCTGCCTCTGTACTGAAAAGGAGGAGGTGGGTTCGGGAAGAATGGTTGGGGGTAGCCAGGCTGTGCATAGCCTGGTTGTGGTCCGTTGAAGGCAGGATACCACATTGGGCCTTGAGGCGGATAGGGGAGGTGATGGAAGCCATACGGGTTGGGTGGCACATGTTGGGGCGGTGGGAGGAGACCCTGTTGTTTCGTGGCTCTACCCCAGCTTCTATCGCTTGAGTTACTGTAGGACGACTGTCCTGAGTGGTTAGATGAAGTCGAGCCATTTTCCGAGAGGGCGTCGTTGTCTGTGGTTTGATAGTCCTCTGTGATGTACGGGTAAACTTTTTCCCTATCGAATTTTTTGACATCTTTTTGGAGTTTTGTAATTTTTTGTTGTAGCAGGTAGTCACGGTGTTCATTTATCTCGCTATTGATCTCTGCGAGACGTGTTTTGTACGATGATATATTGATCCCTGTTTTCAACCCATCTTCAGAGATCTTGATCTTGATGATCAGGGCTTCTGACAAGCGTTTTGCTGTGCTGATGATCAGTATGAGCCAATCACGAGTGCACTTCCAAGCAATCTGACTCCATTCCCTCTTGAATACCGGATCGTCTAGGAAGATGCGAGGGGCTGTTCGTACAATGAGGCCATTGGGGGCCGCATTGGCCCTAAGGTATTCGGTCATAATTTGGCCATGGAGAGTAACCTTGACCAGTGTTCTCTTGAGAGTTGTTAGTGAGTTCCAGTCTCCTTGGGTGCTGGAACAGGCCATGTTCCCATCTGTGTCGAGTATAGACGGTGTTCTCAGAATTTCAGAGACGACGTCGTCGCCAAACGCGAGACCTAGGGTGTCCCCTATGTTCGGTGTTGACATGTTCACAATGTATAGGTGTTGGGCCTAAAGAAGGGGGGGGGTTGTTTTGAGGGGGGTGGAAGAAGAGAGAGATAAGATAGAGGATAGAAAGGTCCCTCGGCTGGGCCGCCGTGCAAATACTCAGTCAAAAAAGGAGAGGGGGACCAGGAGCTAATTGTGGTCCAATGTCCGTGCTCCACTCATGACAGTTAAATCAATGAGGACATTGTTCCCTGTTGGCGGTGAAACAAAAATGCCGATCACCTGCTCAACATAGGTGGAAAAAGAGGGAAGAGTGGAAAAAGAGGGGGGGGGGGTTGGGGAAAGAGGAAGGGGAGAGGGAGAGGGGGATAGAGGGGGGATGAAAAGAGGCAAAGAGAAATTTCCCCAGTTTCAAGGATCCACTCCTGAAGGGGAGGACTCTATGTAGCCTCTTGTAAGCCCTCACACACCCCGAGGGATGTCTTGCTTCATCATTGGGCTTGTTGTTGCTCCTCGTCGGGCCGGCGCTGCAATGCCCGACGGTCCCCCGAAGGGTCTCTCTATCGGAGGTCTTTTAAAGAGAAAAGCCGTCAGGTGAATGCGGGTATGTGGGCTAAAAAGCAGTGAGGTGGATCCGAGAGGTAAGTGGTTGAGTGCGTGCAAGGTGTGTGGAGTAAAAATGCCTAGGGGTGTCCAAAAAAGGGAATTTTAATAATATGGAGCCTCTGGCAGATTAAAAAGACCAAGAGGTCACGGGGTCACTAATCAGCGTTAGGTGCTGTTGTGATTTTAATAAAAGGTCGACATGTTTCACGCCTGGAGTGCCCGGACGGGTCAGTGGCGTTTCATCAGGACCGTGGAGAAGTGAAAGGTAGTGCACGGTGAGGACGGGAGTGCCAGAGATTAGAAGGGTAACTCACGTCTAAGAAAAGGTTAAAAGAGGTACGGGGCTGCGGGGTACAGTGACCTGGTCAGCAAGGACAAGAAAGACGTACCAAACTAGTGTAACCTGTAGGGGAAATAAAAGGGAGGGGAGAAGAGCGAAGGGTAGGGAAGAGGGGGGGTTAAAGGAAGGGAGGAGGGGTGACAAGACACACATGAATGGTTTAGACAGAACTGGTACATATAAACACAGTTATCACGAGAGAGCACAGCAAGGGCCTGTCTGTGACCCCGAATACCATTCGCATGGTGATAGTGTGGTCACCCCGGTGACCCTGTCAACAAAAGCGTACATAAGTGACGTGTCAGGCGTCCAGCATCAGTCTCATGCACATTCAGCTAACACATTTGTAGAGTATCTCCCATATGTTGAGGAGGGGTGCTGGGCGGGGACCAACACTCATTGAGAAAATAACTGTATGCATTTCTACACTATAGCTGAAGTCAAAGGGAACATAGGTGGCAGTAGTGGCGCCAGAGTGAGCGGCACGTATGTTCGTGGACAAAGCCCAGGCATAGATAATCTATATGTAGCGGGCAGAAAAATGAAATAGGAACGCACCACATAGCCAGGTCACAGACCCACTAGACTAATGGGAGATGGGTCGTGGCAGGACCTGACAGCTCAAACAGCGAGCGAACACACAGTAAAAATATCACTAGAAAACTAAAAGGTATATGCCAAGAGACGTGAAGATGTTTAAAAACATGTAACTGGTATAACGAAGAACAAGGTGCCCCCATCCTTACCCTCGTATTTCTGAACGGGGCTGCATAGGATCCGCCGAGGCTGCCAGCGCCCTATTTGCTGGAGGGACCAAACAGAGTGTGAAAAGGTTAAGGGGGGGGGACCCTGCGTGGCGGTAGATAGCGCATATGTGATGGTCCCTGTTGGATTCTATCTACGAGTACTCACGGTTGCGTCGGGGGCCGGCTCCGTCAGCACCTACCCACTGCCAGCGGCTGCCTGGAGATAGTGTCCGTTGCCAGCAGGTACCATTTAAAGGCGTCGGAAAAAGGGGAGTGAACCACTTCCTGTTCGCGAGCCGGGGGCTGTGTGCGTGCCGTGTATTGCTCATGCGTGGGCGAGTGTGTTCTGGGGTGTGCGCATGCGTAGAGTGAAGACCTCGGAGCAAGCGAAGTGCGCATGCGATGTTAATTACACGTAGTGCCCTGCTCGTGGATGGTTTTAACATGAGTGAAAAGGGCTTGTGGGCCCCAGATGTGCCCCGGATAGGACCAAAGTTGAAAAACGGTGGCATGTACAGGTACCCCAGACAGGGTGTGTCCCGAAATAAACAATGGGGGGACCGCGGGCTCCTACTCCTAGAAAAATCCTAACTGGAGGGCCATAGGTATCAAAAAGATACAACGGTGTATTAAATAGTGTCCACTAGGCCACTAGGTTATATCCATGCTTCATTGCAGACCTCCCCTGCGTTATCTATCACTCGCTCGTGTATAGTGAGGAGTGTCCACCGGAGAGGGATTGTGTGTCAGTTGTGTGTTACAGTTCTACCCAGGGTATCTCATCATTCAGTCCCTGCGTATTAGTGCGGAGACGGAACACCCAACGTTGTTCCTGGCGTAATAAGGCTTGAGCATTCCAGAAGGGTCTGGATTCAAGTATGGTCCATGCCAGTTGTTCGCTGGTATGCCCATGGTCAAGGAAGTGGTTGGTGAGTTTCGTGGCTGTCCGTCCTCGACGGATGGTACTCTTGTGTTCGCTGATGCGGACTTTAATGGGACGTGAGGTCATGCCGACATACCTTAAGCCACATGGGCATGTAATGAGGTAGACGCAGTTCTTGGTGTTGCAATTAGAGTGTCCTCGTTGTTCCCATGTAAAGTTGTCCAGAGTGAGTTGCTTACTGTGCGTGGTCGTAGAACAGGCGTGGCAATTTCCACATGGATAGTGGCCTGACACAGGGGTCACGTTCCACAGTGTGTTGTTGGGTTGGTCCTGTCTACGTTGCAGTGGTCGTGTGTTGACCAGTCTGTCACGTAGGTTCGCTGTTCTTTTAAATGCGAAGCGTGGTAATTCTAGGTTCAGTGTGTCGGTGTTCAAAATCTTCCAGTTCCGTTTAATGATCTGTTTGATTTTGTTGGACTGGGGTGTAAAAGTGGTGACGCATGTGATGGACTCGCTGGGTGTCTTGGTTCTGGTTTCCAAAAGTGTGTCTCTATGGTTATTCCGGGCTCTTTTTCTTGCGTGTCTGACTACCCGCTTGGGGTAGTGTCTGTCCAGGAGGTTTTCCTCAAGGTGGTTAGCTTCGTTCTCATAATCCTGTCTGGTTGAGCAGTTCCGTCGTATGCGTAGGAATTGTCCGTACGGGAGGTTCTCCCGAAGGGCTTTGGGGTGGTGACTGTTAAAATCAAGGAGACTATTACGGTCTGTCGGTTTTTTGTGTAGTGTGGTCCTCAGGGTGTCGTCCTCGAGGATGATTAAGAGGTCCAGAAAGGGGATGGAGGTGTCGCTCATAGTCCCCGTGAATCGAAGGTGTGGGTTCAGTCCATTAACCCATTCCAGGAAGGTTTCACAGGATGATCTGGTGCCCTTCCAGAAGATCAGAATGTCATCTATGTATCGCTTCCATGTGATGATGTTGTGCTTGTATGGGTTTGTGTCTGGAAAGATGTGGCTCTCCTCGAACGAGGCCATGTACAGCCCCGCCAGACTCGGCGCGAAGGTACTACCCATGCTGGTACCTTGTACCTGATGGAAGATCGAGGTTTTATACATAAAGAAATTCTCTTTCAGGGCTAATGAGATTAGTTCCATGATGAAGGCCACTGGAGTATTGGTAAGAGGTTCCATCCCTTGGAGTAGGTCGTTGACTACCTCAATGGTGGCGTCTTGAGGGATATTGGTATATAGCGCTTCTACATCCATGGTGAGGAGAAGGTCAATAGATTCCATATTTTCTTGGTTGATTCTTTCTATGAGATTGAGAACGTCTCGTGTGTCCTTGAGGTACGCAGTGGTGTTCTGTACCAGAGGGCGAAGAAAGTAATCGCTGAATTGGCTCAGTGGTTCCAGGAGGGAGTTGATGCCCGAAACAATGGGTCTCCCTGGGGGTGGGGTGACCCCCTTATGTATTTTGGGGAGGATGTAAAAGTAAGGTGTTCTGGGGTCATCGTTGATCAGAAATGCCGCTTCCTGGGGGGAGATCCACCCCTCTGTGCTAGCCTCGTTGACCAATATCCTGATTTTCTTAGACAGATCTTCTGTGGGGTCTTTATTCAGTCTGTGATAGTATTTGGTGTTCCTTAGTTGTTTCTCACATTCAGCTTCGTAGTCAGTGATGTCCAAGAGGACAGTAGCGCCCCCTTTGTCTGCCGGCTTTATGATGATCGTCTCATCTCTTCTGAGTGATTCCAAAGCCTGCCGATTCTTTTAACCTTTTCTTAGACGTGAGTTACCCTTCTAATCTCTGGCACTCCCGTCCTCACCGTGCACTACCTTTCACTTCTCCACGGTCCTGATGAAACGCCACTGACCCGTCCGGGCACTCCAGGCGTGAAACATGTCGACCTTTTATTAAAATCACAACAGCACCTAACGCTGATTAGTGACCCCGTGACCTCTTGGTCTTTTTAATCTGCCAGAGGCTCCATATTATTAAAATTCCCTTTTTTGGACACCCCTAGGCATTTTTACTCCACACACCTTGCACGCACTCAACCACTTACCTCTCGGATCCACCTCACTGCTTTTTAGCCCACATACCCGCATTCACCTGACGGCTTTTCTCTTTAAAAGACCTCCGATAGAGAGACCCTTCGGGGGACCGTCGGGCATTGCAGCGCCGGCCCGACGAGGAGCAACAACAAGCCCAATGATGAAGCAAGACATCCCTCGGGGTGTGTGAGGGCTTACAAGAGGCTACATAGAGTCCTCCCCTTCAGGAGTGGATCCTTGAAACTGGGGAAATTTCTCTTTGCCTCTTTTCATCCCCCCTCTATCCCCCTCTCCCTCTCCCCTTCCTCTTTCCCCAACCCCCCCCCCCTCTTTTTACACTCTTCCCTCTTTTTCCACCTATGTTGAGCAGGTGATCGGCATTTTTGTTTCACCGCCAACAGGGAACAATGTCCTCATTGATTTAACTGTCATGAGTGGAGCACGGACATTGGACCACAATTAGCTCCTGGTCCCCCTCTCCTTTTTTGACTATGCAGTTGATATGTAACAACTGTGTAGTAGTAAGACTCATTGTGTGGTGAAAGTCTATGTGCATGGACCATTAGGGTGCATTTTGCATGATGTGATGGAGAGTTGATACAACTTCGCTAGACAGTGAAAGAGTATTGACTGCATCCTTGTGGATGGAGGGTGGAGATACAGAACTGCAAACAGGGAGGCTGTAGAAAAGGCAACTCACAGAAATTCTGTGAAGTCCTTGTTAGCAAAGGGTTGATGATTAGTTCTTCCTGACTGACAACATAGTCAATCAATCAATCAATATTTCTTTATTCGGCACTTAAAAAGATACCATAAAAGTACATAACGCAGTTAAAACACATTAAAAAACATTAAAAGGACAGTTCAAATCATGGCATTTCTTTTCATTTTCCCGGATCTCTATATACAGGGCATTGCAATCAACCCATCTCTCTCGAGTTCCTTATCCTTACCGGCTTCTTAATAAAACTCATAATACAGGTCAAGGTATATGCATCATTGGCCTTTTGCAAAAACAATAAGGCAATCTTAGCATGTCTAAACTTAGCTCTTTTCAAAATTCCCACCAGGAACTTACGCCTAGGTGATGTATAAAATGAGCATAACAAAACAAAATGAAGGGTATCCTGCGGAGACTTATTGTCGCAGCCGCAGGGACCCTTCTGCTCCACCGTTAAGGTAAAACCAAGAGGATCAGATAATAAATGATGCAAGAGGTTGAACCTAAAGTGGGTCATATAAAATCTGTCCTGTGCATTATGAATCAGTGAAAGATAAGGCTCCCTTCCACTCTCCCATTTCAGTAATCTATAGGCCACAACTGTAGATTTACACTCCTCAGTGGCCACCCTGATTGCAGTTGTCCATT
Organism: Triturus cristatus; assembly: GCF_964204655.1. NCBI lineage: Eukaryota > Metazoa > Chordata > Amphibia > Caudata > Salamandridae > Triturus > Triturus cristatus. The sequence continues at coordinate 594,607,134 of NC_140592.1, read as the reverse complement.
CCCCAAACTTTTTCTTGACTAACGTTTTATTCTGGGCAATGAGGGCTTCAGGCTCAGTGAAGAGGTTCTTACAACCAATGGCCTCCAAAGTACACTTTACATAGTTTAGCCATGGGATAGAGCTCCCTTTGTCTCGATTCAAACAATCTATATTGACTGACAACATAGGATAGATGGTAAGAGCGAGAGGAAGGACAAAGGTTCCTTTTGTTAAAGGTGTCAAAGTTTCCAAGCAGGGCTCCCTTTGCCTGTGCCTGATGACTACTAAGGAAGGTTGATGACAGCCAGGTGCTAAGATCTTATGCTTCATTGTGTCCTTGTTTTCGATACTTCTGCTTTAGACAGCACTATTGCTACTCCTGTGAGAGTTATCATGGAGCACAAAGACTGTGTCTGATCTACAGCCAGAAACTGACATTTGAAAGAGAAGTACCGCAAGTTCTGTTCTGAAACCTTAACAGTGGAGCCACATGCCCTGTCTGGAAAATGAATTTTAAAGTGGAACTGTGAATCTATTGATTTGTAGGTCACAAGAATGGAGGTAACAAAACATCTCTGTTTATTTAGTGTCTTATTCCTTGCAATATTTGTAAGAAAGTCAAAGTATAAAACATCTCTGTACGTATTGTTCTTCTTTTTCTTTGATGCCTATATGTTTTCGTCTGATTCACTAGGAAAATGTATTTTTTTTTTGTTTAAATCTGTTTTTATTGTTTTCCATAGAGTCCTCAACGTCGTTAAAGACTAAATACATCATATAAAGCCAACCATACATGGAACCATGTAACAATAGCACCTCGTCGCTTTGGTTGTATAGAAGTAGTACAAACACATGTGTCGGTACTACTGTTGGCCTAGTTACAAGCGGTGCCTCGACAAGTTAGATACCATCATGCATTTATGACATGGTTCTATTGGTGAAGTATACAGAGTCTTCTCAAATGTGACCACGTACGGAAATGTACAGATGTTAAAGAATAAACACTAAGGCTAAACAACAAACTTTCAAACCAGTAACAACAGCATAGTCCGACTGTTCTAATGTTTGTAAGATGATGCTCCTCCACCATGCCCCCTTCCGTTACCCCGTGACCCCCGACGTCCCTCCTTATGTCTTCCCGCAAGCTGTCCCCCATCCCCAGCAATCACACCCATGCCTTCCCCAAGCATCAGACGGCATACATGCTGGCATATGGTGTCACAGCTACCCACTAACAGGCCATCCAGCAGTCTCCGGTAGGGTGTTATTCTCTTGTCCGGATTGCCCCTCCACGTCCTCCCCTCCAGTGCGCGACAAGGCCTGAAGCAGTCCCTCCCACTGTGTCGCAATAGGTGTCTTCCGGAGCCCCAGTGTTTCCTCTCGGAGAATTGCTATTCCTTCTGCTTTAGCCCACGCTAAGAGTGAATACCTCCATGCCTGTATGTGAGGCGGGTCGCGTGCCTTCCACCTCTTTGTTAGCAAACGCTTGGCTACTACCAACCCCAAATCAAGAAAGCGAGAGGAAACTTTTGTAGTCGGGATTCTGCGAAAGTGATGCAAGAGATAAACAGGCTACTCAAAGGGTATGATGCGGCCCGTGCACATGCACAGGGCCTCCCCTACAGCCCACCAATAGGAGTGTAGTTTACAACAGCTCCACAGCATGTGGACCAAACCAACTCCCAGCTCCGCGCAGCGAGGGCATACTGCATCTGTGCGGTGATAATACTGATTGATTTTTTTGGGTGTAAGGTATGCTCTGTGGACTATAAACAATTGTATTTGACGGAAGCGCATGTTTCTGGGTATACGTGTTGGGCTTTGTAGTATCCTGCCCCATTCCTTGTCCTCTAGCGGTCGCCCCAGGTCTATTTCCCATTAGTGGCGTAGTGGCTCCAGACTCACCGCTGCGTGCGTGCGAAGAGACGCTGCAAACCAACAAATCAAGTGCTTGCCCCGCCCCATGACATAAAGGTACTGTATGGTGAGATGGGGGCTCAGCTCCTCTTTCATGTCCCCCCATCTGGAGGTCAGTGTCGCAATTAATGCGCGGTGTCTGAGGAATTGCCCCGGCGGCAGCCCCATCTCTTCAACCAGGGATTCGTATGGTATGAGGGCGCCCTCCCGGTACAAGTCACCCATGGTCTGTATGTCAGACTCGTGCCACTCCATGAGTTTAGGAGGTGTGAGTACCCCGGGCCCGCTGGGGGAACCCACCAATGGAATGGCCGGTGCATAAGGGATCAGCGCTCTGGTGAGGTAGAGACTGCGGCGGTAGCATCTATACGCCACCACCAGGAGGAGCGGTGTCGGCTTTGGGGCTCTGGAGGCTGGATGAAAGAATTTGGAGAAAAGGGAGGTGCTGTGGATGCGGTGTCTTCACGGCCTCTGTCGGCTAACCAGCAAGATATCCACTGTAGTTGTGCGGCTAAATAGTTGTGTTCAAAGCAAGGGGCCGCGAGGCCTCCTTGATCAGTGGGCAAATACAGCTTAGCCAACACCATCCTATGACGCGCGTTGCCCCAGAGGAAGTCCCTAATTAGCTTAGTGAGTGTAGTAAAGAAGGCCGCCGGAATATATATCGGCAGGTTAGCGAAATGGTATAGTAGGCGGGGCAGGATTACCATCTTAGTTAATGCGACCCTACCAGCAATCGTCAGAGGCAGCGTTTTCCAGAAGTGCATTTGTGAATTGATGACTGTCACGGCTCGACCCAGATTGCCTTCGATAAGATCCACCGGCTGGCGATATATCTGGATTCCTAAATAGCGGAAAGTATCAGCTCTCCACTACACCCTTATACCGCCCAGACTATAGCCCGGGTCCGGTGTGTCACCCCCAAATGCATAAATGCAAGACTTGTCGACATTCAGTTTGAGTCCAGACACTGAGGCAAAGTCCCGTAACGTGCTCTCTAGTTGAGGCGGTATGTTTCCCACGTCTCTTACGAAGATCAACAGGTCGTCGGCGTACAAGGACACCTGGTGTGTTGCATCACCTAGAGGTATTCCATCCCCTAACGCTGCCCGCAGCGCTGCTGCCAGGGGTTCAATCGCCAACGCAAACAGGAGGGGCGAAAGCGGGCACCCCTGCCTGGTGCCCCTTCATATTGGTATGGCGTCAGAGATGTATGGCCCCGTTCTCACCCTAACTGTGGGGTTTTTGTACAATAGATCAACCATTTGGAGAAATCCCGAGCCCAGCCAGTACCGCAACAGCACTGCCGCAAGATAGCCCCACTCCAGACAATCAAAGGCCTTCTCAAGGTCCAGCACAATACATCCCGCCCTCGGCCACTCCTGCACACTATCTACCGCCACTCTAAAAAACCTCTGCAAGTTCAGCGAGGTGCTACGCTTGGGCACAAAGCCATTTTGGTCACTGTGAACTAGTGCAGGCACCACTGGCGTAAGACGCTCCGCCAGCACCTTGGCGAATATTGCATAGTCCACATTGAGAAGTGTTAGGGGTCTGTATGATCCCAGGTCTGCGGGATCCCTATTCGGTTTGAGCAAGGACACCAGATAGGCCTCACGCATCGAGGGGGGCAATGTGCACTCTTCCAAGGCTGTGGAATAAAGGGCATGCAGTCTCTGTGTCAGGGACTCCCCGGTAGGCCTTATAGTATTCAGCAGGCAGGCCATCCGGCCCCGGGGTTTTCCCAGTTATCTTGCTCCCAATCGCCTCCCCAATCTCCTCCAAAGTGAGGGGACCGTCCAGTGCCTCTTGGTGATCCTCGGCAACCGTGGGTAAATGAATAGGCTCCAAGAAGCTCACCAAATCGGGGGCCGAGCCGTGCCCCTTGGACCGATACAGTTGCGTATAATGCTCAGACAGCATCTATCCTGAAGTCCCTTTAAAACTCCAAGCTATATCTTTTCCCTCGCCCCTCTGAATTTAATATTATAATAGCCTATCGTGAGGCATGATCGTAGTATCATATTGACTCATAAATTGTTCGTTCTCCATTGATGTTAGATGCTCCTCTTATACAGATCCCCCACCACCTTAAGGACAGATATATTTGAGACTGCCTTTTGCATACAAAAAATATCTCTATTTATGCTTTTCTGCAATTTATCTTAGTCCTGTGAGTCCTGCCCAGTTCCTTCCAGTATTCCAATTATGTTCACAGATCTAACAATGGTCATTGTGTATTGTTTTCTTTTCATTGTAGCTCTTTAAATACTAAAACTAAAGATTTAGGAAGCTGCTTCACTGGTACCATCTTGTATAAAAGTTCTCGTTGGCAAGTATGTTGTTACTAAAACATATTCTTCTTTCTAAACCTTTCTTTCCCTTAATGTCTCATCTTTCCGTACTTAGGTTATTGGAACCATAATGGTATTTCCTCACAAAAAATCTTGTTCTTGGGTGTTTGCTGTATCACAGGTGTATAAGAGGTTCTTATTCCTTTTCTCTTCCCATAGCTCCTACTTCTCCTTTTTTAATAACCTAAAAAAATCAAAATAGCGTGCAAAATCACTTATTGTGGCTTTTTATACCCACAGACCAACGGCTGTCAATATTTAATGGTTTACTCTATTGTATGAGTGTTGGACATCAAACTAGGCCCTGAAGCCTTGTTTTTCTGAAAGACCACTGTAATACGCCCTGAAGAAGGAGCCTGCAAAAAGCATTTTTGAGCTCCGAAACGCGCGTTGGCGCTGGTCCTATGTTCAAACTCCACAACCTATGATTTTAATTGTCAATATATTGTTGTTTTCTTGAGTTTTCAGGTTTATTGTCTTTAATTGTGTGTTATTTATGTGATATATATGTTTTCTTATTTATGTTATGGTTGTACAATTAATCACAAATTGTGCTTCAACATTTGGATGTTAAGTGTATTACATGTATTATTACACAGTCTGAAAAATGCCTATGTATATGTTCTTTGAGGTTGTTGAAAAAATGATAAAAAATGAAAAAATGAACTAATAAATGAAATAATATAGTTTTATACACCGTTGACTGTGGGTACTACTTTACTTCATGGACATATTGCCTTCTACTTAAATAGCACAGTGTAGGAAGTTTTGTTATTTGAATAGTTTCTTTACCTGATTCCTTCCTCACTTATTAATATATTCAGGGTCCGTCTGCTGTAATCTATTTAATGCTCAGACAGCACCCTATGTATCTCTCGTGTGTATACACTAGGGTCCCCTCAGGCGTGCGCATGGCTCCGATGGGTGTGTGACTGCTCTCCTGTCTGAGCAGCCAAGCTAACAAGCAGCTTGCTCTATCTGCCTTAGCATGGGTGCGCACTGTGTGGGCTGTATAATTGTGACATCGCAGGCGTTCCATGAGTTCCGCGTGTTGTGCTTTTAGGTTCGCCAGACAGTCGGCGTGACGGCCTCCGCCCTCACCCTCTCGCTCGTTTTGGAGCAATTGCGACTCGAGGCGGGCGAGTGACAGTTCTAGTTGTCTGCGAATATTCCATGTAGCACCAACAGACGCCTTATAGCTATTTTGTGGGCATCCCACTCCACCAATGCGGTACTCGCCGTTCCTTCATTAAGCTCAAAGTAAACCAGGACAGCCGTCCCCAGGGATGCGCGGAAGCCCGGGTCTTCCAGCGCAGCTGGCTGCAATCGCCAAGTGGGTATGGGGGGACAGCCAGGCTCCCAGTTCAGCCGTAGCCTCATAGGATTTTGATCGGAATGTGTCCTCCCTAAGTATTCTGCCTCTTCAACCAGCGGGGTAAGTGCCTGGGAACCCACCACCCTGTCCAACCGCACATGCAGATCATGCACAGCAGAGTAGTAAGAGTAGATACGATCATTATGATGGAGGCCCCGCCAGAGGTCGAACAGTGCCCAATGCAACAGCCAATCTGTAAGCGCCTGCGCATTTGAGACAGCTGTTGTTTTTCGAAGGGGTGGGAAAGATCTGTCCACCAGCACGTCCAGTACCGAGTTGAAATCTCCACCTATCATCCAGGGGAGCCCTGCGTAGGGGGCCAGCTTTGTGGACAACTAATTAGGGTTGATCTGTGTTCGGGGCGTATATGGAGCCTAGTAGGATTTGCTGGCCATTAAGCGTTCCCCGCACCAAAGTATATCTGCCTTCTGGGTCCGTCGCTGTGTCTGCGCAGGTGAACGGGGTGCCCGCCCTATCCCAGATTAATGTACCCCTCGCATGCGCCGAGTATGTTGTGCCGTACACTTGCCCCCTCCAGCGCCTGCGCCATCTGTCTAATTTCAGCTGTCATGTGTGTTTCCTGTAGAAGGGCAATGGACGCCGAGTGCCTTTGGAGGTATGAGAATATGGCATAGCGGCGCGCAGGTGTGTACATGCCATGGATGTTCCAGGTGATTACATTAGTGCGAGTCATGTCTGCTAAGTCGATTCGGCAGGGACGTCAGGGGTGAAGCGCACCCCAGGGCACGAGGGTCAGGGACCTGCATGCAAATGTCAGTATGCTGTAACAAGAACAATATGTAAACTAAGAACCTTGTAACATCTGGGGCGGGCATCTGGCGATACCCGTCCAAACCTCTGTAACTATTGGGTAACGCGAATTATGTCAGTGTGTTGCCTGTTGGGTTGCATGGACTAGCAATATCAGGCTATGGCTGTCCCCTAATTCCTACGTGTGTAAAGGGCCATCCATATAAACATCCGCATCACCATGGGGGATCCGCGATACATATGTCTAATATGCTAGCTAGGTGAGAGTTATCCCCCCCTCCCCCGCCCTCCCAGGCGACATCGGCATCATGGCCAGCAGCAGGCGTGCTGTCACTGTAGCACCCCTATCCAAGGTGGGTGTTCCATTTATCTCAGTATATCCCCCCTCCCGCCGATATCCAAACAAACCAAGAACACAGATGTTGGCAAATAGTGTTCTACTTGCATGAGCTGTCCGTGCCAGAGACCGTTGTGATAGTGCTATGTCATATAATGTCATCTGCAGTTTGTGGGGTCACCACTGGCAGGCCAAGGTCCTCTGATGCGTCTGTCGTCGGGGATGAGGGGCCACTAGGTGTCAGGGTGTTGCACGCGTAGGAGTCCGGCCTTTCTGGGAGATTTGGGGAGCCGAGAGTTGTGGCTGCCTCCAGGGCGTGCTGCCTTTCCCTCTGCATGTCTGCCGGACTCGGGGCTGATGTCCCAGGCTGCATCTTCCTCACTATCCCCTGTTGCCGCCGCCTCCGCCTCCGGTGCCGCCTGCTGATTTGATTGTCGCCATCTGGGCCCGGGGGCCTCACTCCTGACCACAGGCCTGATCCCTCCAGCCAGTCCCACGTCTCCTCAGGTGAGTCGAAGAAACGGGTCCCCTCTTTCGTGATCACTCGTAGCCGGGCCGGGAATAACAGCGAGTAAGGCAGTTCCAGGGCTCTGAGTTGACGTTTCACCTCTGTGTAATTGCTCCTACGCCTATGCACCAGAGCGGTATAGGCTGTAAATAACATAACTTGACTGCCGCTCACCTTAAGAGTATCCATCTTGCGTGTCTCGCGGAGCACCACGTCTCTGTCCCTATAGTTAAGCAGTTTAAAGATGAACGGTCGCGGTCTGGCCCCTGGCGGGGGTTTCTGTGTCGGAATGCGGTGAGCTCGTTCGACCGCACACTGCATTGACAGCGTTCCTTGGGGTAGGAGATCACGCAGCCAGCGTTCCGTGAATTGCTCCGGGCTTCTACCTTCTTCACCTTCCGGCAGGCCAACCACGTGGATGTTGTTGCGGCGGGAACGGCCTTCTGCCTCTTCCGCTGTATCTTCTAGTTCATGGACGCGGTCTATCAGGTCCTGCAGTGCCGCTGCATGACTTTGCGTGACAGGCTGCAGCTCCGACAATGCTTGGCCTTGCGTGGCGACTTTGTCCGCCAGCTTACGGTGGTCGGCGTGAAGAAGAGTGAAGTCTGAGGTGACCTTATCTATTCTGGTTTCCAAGGAGGTCCTTGTGTGTTCCAATGCAGCACCTATCTTTTCCACCGCTGCCAGCACTGAGTCCATTTTGGCTGCAAGGGCTGTGGACGTCGGCTCCGCCTCTCCTCCAGTAGTCATATTTGTGGAGTCCAGCGTGCCCGCACGCGATGGTCCCTGTTGAAGTTTGGCTCTCATGCGGCCCATCACAATCTGCTGCGCCATGGGCATTCGCGGTGTGGCACCAGGAAGGCAGCGAGCCCGCGGCTCGATCACGTTCAGGGAGCGTCTCTCCCGCGTAGGCTGTACGTATATTAGGACAAGTCTAGGAAGTTCGTAATAGTTTCACGAGCCTCCGCCGTCTGTGCGCCGGGTGCATGCACCGACCCGCGGGGCCTACTCGCCTGCGCCCCTCCGATTGCCTGCTGCGAGGGTAATGTCGCCCCCTGCGTTCCTGCGGTGCTTAGGCCTCAGCAATCCAGAGTGACCAAGTGCGAGCTGCCAGTCTGTGCAGTTACAAGGCGGCGCCAATGCTGAGTTCCCCAAAGGCTGCGTCCCACGTGAGATCTGCCGTGTGCTGCTGCAGTTTCTGCGACGCTCAGAAGCAGGGCCTGCCGCCTGTACACCTATTTCGTATCCTCACCACGCTCTGTAATTGCTGCAAAAAAGTCCTTCGGGACACAGTGTGTTCACTCTGTCAAGTGCCTGTGTCACCGCGCGCTATTGACTGCGTCAGGGCCCCCGTGAAAGCTGCCTAACCCACTCCAGTCAGGGATTACTTTGCTTGGCTTTGAATGCGGCTTCCCGCCTGCACTGGGATAGTCCTGTTAGGGCTCGCCACTCTTCAGTACTGTGGTCTCCTTTCCCACGGGCGTTAGGACGCACCCGGGACTTGTGCACCGCAGTCCGCCACAGTTCCCAGCTGCCACAGCCTTGTTATCAGGTCTCCCCCTTCCCAGTGCTGTCCTAGCCAAGCCTTAACTTAATGTCTGGTGGTTGTCAGCCCCATGCACTGTCCTATAGCGCTACGCTCCTCACTCACTGCGTACTCGATCCCATGTCACCACCGGCGCCGTCTCCTGAGGATCCCTGGTTCCTGAGTGGTGTCCCCATCAGTTGCAGGATCTCTACGCGCAGGAGGGAGCAGGCCACACTCCCGCAGCCACCACGCCACCGCCACCAGGCTCTTCACATCGCCGGCGCGATGATTTCACCAGGGAGGGGGGCGGTCGGGGCCGGGTTCGACGCTCCCTGCGTTCGGCAGCGTCCCCGCTTCACAGCTGATGGTCCCGGGTAGCGGGCTCTTAAAGCCGCCGGGGTTCTTCCCTAAGTGCTAGCGGCCATCTTAGGATTCAAAGTGCCCGCGCGCGGGCTGCCGCGAACCGCGCCGCGCGGCCACACTGTCTTCTCCGCAGTCCCAGGGGGGCTCACCGGGAGCAGGACACCTTCCGCCATCGGACCCCCGCCAGTAGTGTCGCGGATGGTGGTTTCCCAGGACAGATGACAGGATTACCGGGGAATCGCCGCTAGAGCACTACGGGCTCGCGTCGGCCATGTTGGCTAGCTAGCCACGCCCCTCACTAGGAAAATGTATTTATGACATTCAATTCAATTGATTATAGTCTTATTACTTTGCATGTGGCTCCTTCACAGAAAATGCCCTTTGATGGCCCGTCAGAGTAGGGGGCATTGGAGCAAGGCTTTATACCATCCAGCCTATTTAGGTTAACATCTCGCTGTACGGGAAATGCATGAAAAATAATGAACCCATCACCCCTAGGAAAAAATCCCTGCATGCATGAGCCATTGGCTTTTTGTTTTTAAAAAACAACCCCCCACTTTGGGAGTTTTTTTTGAAAAAACATAAAGCGTTTGAAATGTTTGCTGGCTGGCCATCATGTCTAATGGTACTGTCCATCAAACTTTTGATGTAGAGAGAGGAACCTCCATGACAGCAGTTCCTTTCAATGTAGAGACTTGTCTAGAGGGCCAGCAGACAACTCTAAATTTGATAGAAAGACATTCCTCAGGATGGCGGACGTTTCGGCGTCCGCCATCCCAACAGAGTTAACTCCGTCCACGAAACTCTAAATCAGTCTCTTAGGGGCATATTTACAACTAAAGTGGTGGAGCGTAGCCTTAAACCAAGAATCCTAATGCCATTTCCATCACTATAGAAATGCAAGGCTGCACCGTATTTACAACAATACTGTTCAGCCCTGCGTTTCTCCCTGCACTGGCGTTAAATTTAGCTGGCTAATGCAAAAACAACAGCTGATGGACAGAATGCAGAACAATGTTATATATTCACCCCAGAACAGAGATCTGGGCTTAAATGCATCGTTTTTTTGCTCACCATGCCATTCCAGTTTGAACCCAGCCATATGCAAATCAGTCTTGACCCTTTGCCTCATGGGAACAGTCCAGCCCGAACGGCCAAGCCAGGTCCTTCCTGGACTGGAACCAAGCATCCTAGGACCGGTTTCGGGGTTTCACCCCTCTTCAGCCAGGATAGCTTGATTCCAGTGGCATGGAGAGCACGGGACTTGTGTCTGAGCATACCGGTCCCACTCGGGGTGACAAATGCAAAACCAACAGTTGGTGGACAGAATGCAGAACAATGTCATACGTTCACCCCAGTACAGAGATCTGGGCCTAAATCCATCATTTTTTGCTCACCATGCCATTCCAGTTTGAACCCAGCCATATGCAAATCAGTCTTGACCCTGTGCCTCATTGGAACAGTCCAGCCCGAACTTCCAAGCCAGGTCCTCCCTGAACTGGAACCAAGCATCCTAGGACCGGTTTCGGGGTTTCACCCCTCTTCAGCAGGATAGCTTGATTCCAGTGGCATGGAGAGCACGGGACTCACGTCTGAGCATACCCGTCCCATTAGGGATGACAAATGCAAAAACAACAGTTGATGGACAGAATGCAGAACAATGTCATACATTCACCCCAGTACAGAGATCTGGGCCTAAATCCATCGTTTTTTTGCTCACCATACCATTACAATTTGAACCCAGCCATATGCAAATTAGTCTTGACCCTGTGCCTCATGGGAACAGTCCAGCCCGAACTGCCAAGCCAGGTCCTCCCTGGACTGGAAGCAAGCATCCTAGGACCGGTTTCGGAGTTTCACACCTCTTCAGCCAGGATAGCTTGATTCCAGTGGCATGGAGAGCACTGGACTCACGTCTGAGCATACCCGTCCCACTCGGGGTGACAAATGCAAAAACAACAGTTGATGGACAGAATGCAGAACAATGTCATACATTCACCCCCGCACAGAGACCTGGGCTTAAATTCATCGTTTTTTGGCTCACCATGCCATTCCAGTTTGAACCCAGCCATATGCAAATCAGTCTTGACCCTGTGACTCATGGGAACAGTCCAGCCCTAACTGCCAAGCCAGGTCTTCCCTGGACTGGAACCAAGCATCCTAGGACCGGTTTCGGCCAGGATAGCTTGGTTCCAGTGCCATGGAGAGCACGGGACTCACGTCTGAGCATACCCGTCCCACTTCAGTATCGCTTTGTTCGCCCTAAGTTGGCAGGGTATGCCCAGACGTGGGTCCCTTGCTCACTTTGCCACTGGATTCAAGCTAGCCTGGCTGATGACAGCTGAATAGCCAGAAACCGGTCACAGGATGCTTGTTTCCGGTCCAGGGAAGAAATGGCTTGGCAGTTCGGGCTGGACTGTTCCCATGAGGCACAGGGTCAGACTGATTTGCACATGGCCATGTCTGAACTGGGGTGGTGGAGTGAGCTAAAGAAAGTTGATGGATTAAATCCAGATCAGTTGACTGGGGGTGAGTGTTTGATATGTGCAAGCGCTCCGTCCATTATCCCCTTCGGTATCGCTTTGTTCGCCCTAAGTTGGCAGGGTATGCCCAGACGTGGGTCCCTTGCTCACTTTGCCACTGGATTCAAGCTAGCCTGGCTGATGACGGCTGAATAGCCAGAAACCGGTCACAGGATGCTTGTTTCCGGTCCAGGGAAGAAATGGCTTGGCAGTTCGGGCTGGACTGTTCCCATGAGGCACAGGGTCAGACTGATTTGCATATGGCCATGTCTGAACTGGGGTGGTGGAGTGAGCTAAAGAAAGTTGATGGATTAAATTCAGATCAGTTTACTGGGGGTGAGTGTTTGATTTGTGCAAGCGCTCCGTCCATTATCCCCTTCGGTATCGCTTTGTTTGTCCTAAGTTGGCAGGGTATGCCCAGACGTGGGTCCCTTGCTCACTTTGCCACTGGATTCAATTCAAGCTAGCCTGGCTGATGACGGCTGAATAGCCAGAAACGGGTCCCAGGATGCTTGTTTCCGGTCCAGGGAAGACATGGCTTGGCAGTTCGGGCTGGACTGTTCCCATGAGGCACAGGGTCAGACTGATTTGCATATGGCCATGTCTGAACTGGGGTGGTGGAGGGAGCTAAAGAAAGATGATGGATTAAACCCAGATCAGTTGACTGGGGGTGGGTGTTTGATTTGCACTAGCGCTCCGTCCATCATCCCCTTCTGTTTCGCTTTGTTCGCCCTAAGTTGGCAGGGTATGCCCAGACATGGGTCCCTTGCTCACTTTGCAACTGGATTCAAGCTAGCCTGGCTGATTATGGCTGAATAGCCAGAAACCGGTCCCAGGATGCTTGTTTCCAGTCCAGGGAAGACATGGCTTGGCAGTTCGGGCTGGACTGTTCCCATGAGGCACAGGGTCAGACTGATTTGCATATGTCCATGTCTGAACTGGGGTGGTGGAGTGAGCTAAAGAAAGATGATGGATTAAACCCAGATCAGTTGACTGGGGGTGAGTGTTTGATTTGCGCAAGCGCTCCGTCCATCATCCCCTTCGTTATCGCTTTGTTCGCCCTAAGTTGGCAGGGTATGCCCAGACGTGGGTCCCTTGCTCACTTTGCCACTGGATTCAAGTTAGCCTGGTTGATGACGGCTGAATAGCCTGAAACCGGTCCCAGGATGCTTGTTTCCGGTCAAGGGAAGACATGGCTTGGCAGTTGGGGCTGGACTGTTCCCATGAGGCACAGGGTCAGACTGATTTACATATGGCCATGTCTGAACTGGGGTGGTGGAGTGAGCTAAAGAATGACGATGGATTAAACTCAGATCAGTTGACTGGGGGTGAGTGTTTGATTTGCGCAAGCGTTCCGCCCATCATCCCCTTCGGTATAAATTTAGCTGGCTAGTGCCAACACAGGCACCCTTGCACAATAGTGTAAGGGTGCCTGCGTTGTGGGAAATGAATGCTTATGTGCATGAAGGTGTCCCTTTCTGCACATAAACAATCATGAATGGCGTTTTGTAACTTCTATGTGTGCTTCTTGGCCAGCACATATGGAAATTGCAACTTGTGATTATTAAAATGATTGTTTATGTGCAGGAAGTACACCTTTATGCACATAAACAATCATACAGGCGTTTTTCTGTTTCTATGTGTGCTGCACAATGCAGCACACATAGAAACAGCTAAAACAAGGAGAAATAAAGCATTTCTCCTCGTTTTGCCTGATTAGGGCCAGGTTTTCCCTGGTCTTAATTTTGGCGCTGCCTCATATTTACACCACCCTTGTGAATATGGGGCAGTGTCAAAATCAATGAGTGTTGCAGCGCAACGCCCACTGCAACAGCCATTGCCCACCCCTTTCACACTGAGTTAAGCGTGCAAGAGGGCCTTATTCACAAGGCAGCGTTTAGCCACATTAAGGGGCATATTCTCAGGGATCTATCGCCGAGTTAACAGCACTTTTTCGCAGCCAAAGTCACGATAAATGTATCACCCCATTCACAAACTGATGCTAACAGCCCATATCATCAGTTTACCTGCGATAGCATCCACAAAAAACATCACCACAGATGACCCCGGCAACTATCGCTAATGAGATGCAGAGTAGGCGTTCCCGAGCAAAAAGTCGAGACAACATCACACCTCAACCATCTCAACGAACAGCCAGATCGTCGAAAAGGCCACAGAACAGGCGATAAGGCGCGTTAGCAGCAGGAAATTAACTCCTGATCTGACCTGGTGCAAAGTCGGACGACAACCTGCACCAGAAAGGGGTGCGCAACCCTCAGCCACACCTGAAGAACAACAGATCCATGGAGCCACTGGTCATGCAGCTCGGAGCCCCAACAGGGCCACAACACACACCGTCACCACACCCAGGACCGCCCCCCCAGACCACCCCCACACCACTCCGGACCACCACAGAGGCAGCACGGACAAAGACAGCAGACCTTCAGGAAACGCACCAGCCTCACAGACCTAACACCAGACAATGTCATTGCCCACTACAGGCCCAAAAGGACAATCATCCTAAGCATCCTGACCATCATTGCCCACAGGCTGACTGTGCCAACACAGTGGACAACCAACATCCCACCTCAGACAAAGCTGCTGGCTGTGCTGCACCTGTTGGCCTCTGGTACCTCCCAACCAACAACCGCCCGAGTTGGATGAGTCTCACTGCCAGCCCCATCCAAGTTCCTCACACCTGTCCTGGATGCCATCATTAGCTTGGTACCCCAGTACCTATACGTCCCCCACAATGCGCAGGAACAGCTGGAGACCAAGCAAGAACTATACGCCATAGCTGGATTCCCGCACGTGTTGGGGGCAATCAACAGCACACATGTCCTACTTGTGCCCCCTGCTGACACTGCACACAATCACCGCAACAGAAATCATACACATTCCAACAATGTTCAGGCAATAGTGGACCACCGGGGACTCTTCACCCATGTCGTCACCAACAACCCAGGCAGTGTGCATGATTCCTTCATCTTCTGACAGTCCATCATCAACCAGCACTCCCAGGATGGCACCTATGGGAATGCACTGCTCATTGGTAAGTACCAAATTAACACACCATACACCTCAACTCCACAATCATGCAACTCACAACTCTGGCAATGAACACATTACAAAATCACATACAACATGCCCACCCACCAGACACGAAAGCACAACTTACTGTGGTAACCTGGGCTAACCATGTACATGAACCTTCAACGGCATGGCACCTCAGCCACACAATAGCGGAATGTGGGGAGAGGTGAGAACCAGGCATGTGCGAAGGAGGCAAGTGACCCATGAATAAGAATGTACACAATGCCAAGTGTGGCAGAGATGTGCTGGACATACCACAGATTAATCCATGTCTACATACAATGCTGGTGTTTGGAGTGTAGTGGACAGTGGACGCAACCATGTCATTCCAGCCAGTGGGGAAGATCGTGGAAATGTAGCTTGTGACGTCCCCCCTGTAAGTGTGTGCGGAGTGGGTTGGCCTGGCGTACGCCAGGCCAGCATAGGGGTGTGAATAAAAAGCACTTAGCCCTGATCGTAGATCTCTTCTGGAATGCCCAACGTGTCTGCCAGGGCGGCACCTCCCACCCCGCCACGAGGCCAACACCGTCGCCGTGAGCAGTGTTGCCTGCAATCCTGTGCGCCTGCTGCACCCCAGGCCGCAGGTCCCCGAACCGGTCTTGCCCACCCCTGTGCAGCCGGGCCTCACTGCTCACCTACCGACACTGGCCTGTATCAAAGAGGGCCCACCACGTGCCGGCGCAAGCTCCAAGCCCGAGGCCCACGACCTTGGCAGCCTCCTCAGACCATCACGGCCTTCGCAACACAGGCCCGCTGTACTCCTTTCTCGTTGACGTACTCTACCGCTGCCTCCGGCCTACACCACGGTCAAGTAGGTCACACAATCGGAACTGAGTCTTGATTATACAATGGCCGAGTACACATATCAATGTAGAGTTTAAATCACTATACTCCCTTCGATGTGGTGACACCAAGTCTGTGCATAGCATCCCAACCACACGTGTCTGTGGGCCCTTGATGACTACGCCTTCGGCCTACACTGTAGGCCAGCAGGCCTCACACCAATCCAATCCAGTCCGTACCAGGCAGGACAGGGCATTGTTGCTGGCTGAACACCCGCTCAGCTTTGGTGCTTCTACCTCTATCAACCACAAGTCATCCCCACATGCCATTTCAACGTTGTGTGTTAGAGTTCCAGGAGGTGCTTGCTGAACAGCGGTTGGACCGCGCTGACAGCTGCCTCCGGCCTACACAGCGGTCAAGTAGGTCACACATGTGGAACTGAGTCTTGATTTGTGTATGGCAGAGTTCATATCATTGCAAGCAAGGAGAGGTGTAAGTGGAAGACGCGTTTGGGTCTGGAGGAAAAAAGGATCATCGTTACTGAGGTGATCAAACACTGCCAACAACTGCTCTGGTGTCACTAACTCTGTGCAACACGACCAATGACACGTGGCTGTGGGCCCCTGCTGTCTGCTGCCTCGGGCCTACAATGCAGTCGAGTAGGTCACACATTGGGAACTCAGTCTTGATTTATTTATGGCAGATTTTATATCATTGTAAAGGCCTAATCGCATCCCCTTTCAGCTCCGGTGCCACTAAGTCTGTTCCCCGACATCCATGGACACTTTCTGGTTGAACTTTGGTGGCGACTGAGTCTATGGACTGGGGGTTGTCTTCATCATCATGTCGGTGATACTAACTTTGTGGCAAGAACAAGACTGTAGCATTCCACTACTCCATTTGCCGCTTCTGGCCGGCTTCTGCCCTCTGCATCATGCCCTGGAGGACACCTTCCACTGTCCCCCACAACCCTCCGCCACATTCACCTTCGACATCGACAAGGACCCGCTCAGCTCGCGTGGCCCTATCTCACTGTATCGCAAGTCACTGTCCTGTGGCGGTGTGCCTGTGCTGGCCGCAGTGCATCCGGGGCCATTAACTCTGTGCAGCTCAAGTCTTGACCCTGTCTGATAGATAATTGGGTGACCTCTGGCTCGATGGACTAGGGGTCATCAATTCAATGTGTCTGTGGCCCTGCACTGTCCGCTACCTTTTGCCTCAAATGCGGTCCACCTGGGCTCTGTTTCCGCTTTAATTGTGATCGCTATACACGTTGTTGCCAGCACCAACGACTCCATGAGGGCTGGCTTACACTCACCCCACACACATCCAGCACAGGTATCCCTGCACATATGACCCTGGTAATAAAGGTGTCGAGCGCACGTGCTCCTAGCCAGTTGAACAAACCATCTGAGTGTGTCCATGTGCTCATGATGTATGCATTAAGGCCCCGGGCCCTACAACATTACCTTGTGCCGTGTACAGCGAACGCAGCCATGGCACCACAGGCAGCGGGTGAGACATTGCACATTTAGCTTTGTCGTACCCCACTCAATACGGAAGAGGAGTGAACTGCGCTGGCCTACACCAGTCCAGCGTGGGGGTGTGGAGGATTATCCTGTGGCTCTGGGTTTGGTTCAGTACTGGAAATGTGCAAAGGCATGTGTCTCTGTCACAGTGTGGCCTCCGTTGGGAAGTGTAGGTGGTCCCTGATGGTACTGAGACACCCACGTTTGTGATCTAGTTCAACTTCCATGAGGTAGAACCTCACCGGCACCTGTTTGGCCACCCCCTTCTGGCAGTCTGATACCTGGCCTTGGAATGTGATGTGTGCTCCAGTGGGCTGCTGGGAGCCAGCCGTGGTGGTGGGTGCGTCCAGCTGTGTGGTCTGTGCAGGGGGTGGGTTATTCTCGATGCAGCTGGGCTGCCCTGATCCTGGAGGTCGATTGCCTAAGATGTCCATGAACTGTTGTAGGGCATTGGTGTCGAAAGTGTGAAGGTCCTCTTCAGCATCACTGTAGAGTTGTCTGGTCTGCTCTGCTGGAGGTGTTGTTTGTCCCTCTGCATTGTGAAGGAGAGATGCTTGTTGACTGGGTTGGCATGTATGTTGACGCATTGTTCAAGATTACATACAGACTGCATGACAATGTACATTGTGACTGTTTGGGAGGAGCGGACTATTTGATGTGGGACAGTGGACATTTGGACTACATGATGTAGGTGAGGTTGTACACGTACATTTTCATCTCACAGTTTCCTGCTATGTCAGATGTGGTTGGCTATATTATACGCACAAGAGGTCCTAGTTATGTCCTCTGTTCTGCAGTGTAAGTGTTGCACTGTGTATCACATTGTCATCCATGTGGATGTGCTGTCATTGCTATGTGTGTGTGCTGCATTGTGGGAGAGTCACCCCTGCAGCTGTGATTTTGCTGCCCCTTATCCCTTGGAGGCGGTGTGCCTTTGACTTTTGTGCTTTTCAGGTGCTGTGATGTTGGTGACTTGGGTCATTTGTGCTCTTGGACGGTCTTTGTACTCTTGTGCATTGTTTGTCTGCAGATGTATTGTTGACATCAGTGGTTGTTTGTGCACATGGATCTGTCAGAGTGTGACCTGCTCCTTTATGGATGTGGTCCAAACCAATGTCATGGTGATTGTACTCCAGCCTTGCTGCTTGTCATGTAGTGTCACTTGCATTGTCAGTGTGGCTCACAAATATGCATCTTTGCTGTGTTTTGCATGGGTGCATGTGTGTGTTGTGGAATTGGTGATGTGTGGGGTGGGACCCCTTTGGGCACATGGTGGACGGGGGCCTACTTGATGTTTGTATGTGTGCTGCAGTGTTCCACGGGGATCAGGGACATGACCCAGGGTCATTGTGGGTATGCTACACATCATTGTGCATGTGTGCCATTGTGCCCGTCACCCCCTGTCCCCCCAGTCCCTGTTCGTTACTCACCCTGTTAATGTTGTTTCAGGTCATGTCAAGCAGTGCCCGGACTCCTGATTCCTTGCACCGTCCGTCACCACAATGATGACTGTGGCCACCATTTGCTCCAGCTCCTCCTGTGGCGCAGGACTCCCACCTCCATTTGCCATTGCTGCCTTCCTGTTGGCAGCGGGTTTTTGCTTGGTTTGGCTTTTCACATCATGCCAGCGCATCTTGGCCTCCTCGACACTCCAACTGCCATCACAATGAAATGCCATTTTTCCGTCTGTGCTGCCAATGACACGGTGGAGGTGATGGACAGTTGTTGGTGTTCTGTCACCTCCGTGACGACGATCTGGTTGTCATGCGGACTAAACTGCATCTTCCTCTTCCTCTTCTCCTTGGCCAACCCCCACCCGAGGTTCCTTGCTGGTGGTCTGTGGGGCTTGTGGGGTTCATGTTGAGCTGGGCACTCGGTCCGGGTGCATACATGTTGCTACGCAGTTTATTTTGTTTTTGGTGTGTTTTTCTTGTTCTGCTTTTATAGTGCATTTTTCCGCATGACGTGTGAGAATTGCAGGCCTGTCGCTGGTTATTGCTGATTTTTGGAGAACGATTGGCCTCATCGCAAATTTTTCGGCATTTGTGTTTCGCATTTTTGCGGTGTCGCGTTGATTTTAACGCGGTCATTTGACGTGTGATCGAGGGACTATCGCATGGTGCCGCCGGTTTGGGAATACTACGTTAACACAGCGTTGTTATCCCGTGATAGACTGCGATATGCAAAGTTGCGTTAAGCTAATTTTGCGATGATTATCACACGTTCTTGAGAATATGCCCCTCAGTGGCTTAACGCCGCTTTGTGAATAAGGCAAAGCCCTATAGTCACAGGAACGTTGATAAAAGTGACGTTCCTGTGGCAATAGGGGTGTGTTAATATGCCCCTTAGTTTTTCTTCCTTCTGTCATGAGATTGGAAAGGAGACTTTCAATTTATACTGTGCTGGTAAATTCATAAAGGGTCCTATGCAATTGTTTTAATTTTGATAAGATCACCCTAAATATCAGATGGCACTGTGTCACTAGGATACAAAATTTCCAGTTCTGACTTTTGCTTTTACAAATAATTGTGTCTTAGTCTGATTTATTTTATTGAACTGAGCCAGAATTATTTTGCACTGATCTGCTGCTCAAAAAGAAGTATTTGGACAATATGGCGCCTTTCGGTAATCCCATATCTGGCATTGGTACATTCCCTTGGATTTGTGAGTAAGAGTGAGTATATAGCTTTAAAGGAATACACAACTTTAACTAGTATTGCAAAGGTTCTAATCATCTTTATCATTAACCACCTCTGCAGATAAACTTAAAGGAGTAGGAGCATTTGTGGGGCACGATACAGCCCCATAAAAGGCCTGGGCAAGTTTTACTAACATTTTAAGTTGGATTTGAAAGTGAGTTAAACAAGCAAAAAATGTTTTTTTTAGTAACTTACTTTTCAGTGGAAAACTTGTTTTGCACTGGAAAGTAGTCTGAATGTAACACAAACCAGTCCAAAGCACTGCTTTGAATTATTTAACATCAAAGGTATGTTCCAAGAGTGGTGCATGGGCATTTCCATGAACCGCCCATGGTTTTTGACAGAACATCCTATCTACTAACAATAGTAGACAGGGTTTAGCATAAAAATTAACAGCACTTGAAAGCAGGCATTAAAAGGAGAAATATTTTTGTTTCTCCTTTTTTTCTGAATTTGCATGTGTGCTGCACTGTACAGCATACACACACAAAGCAGGAACAGTTTCAAAAGTTGTCCAGGCAGTCTACTTTGTACTGGAAGGTATCACTTCCAATACAATAATTATGCTGGACTCACACACACACCCTTGCACTATGATGCCAAGGTACGTGCATGGTGCTCGGCAGCGAAAATGAGATGGGAGAAGAGTGCCATATCTTCATAGATATGGCACTCTCTTGCGCTATCCCTGTCAAGCCAAGCAGTGCAACACTTTTGTCTGCTGTGCTGCGTTGGGTGACATTTTGGTAAATCTGGCCCATTGTGTCTTGGCCCATAGTGGAATGGAGTGGCATTTTGTGCTATGTCTCTCAAAGTAACTTGGACACATATAAACATTTTGGACCTTTAGATTTATAGGTTAGTGGCTGCATCTAAGCCAGTTTTAGCACTAAGTGCCTCCTGTTGCAAAATTACAGGTTTTGTGAACACCAAAGTGCTTATCTTTATCTACAACACTCCTTTTACGAGTTGGAAAACAAAATTCGACTCGTAAAAAGGCCTTTTGTGATTATTTCTTAATGCTAAGAGGAGGGGTTATGAAAGTGATTCCCCCTTCCCTTTCCAATTAAAAAAGGAAGTTATTGTTAGTTTGCCACTGCAATTGCAGCCAAAATTATTGATGAGCTAACAACCTAGAGTAAGGTTGGTAACCCATTTTTTCACTGGGGAAGGGGTCCCCTGAGGACCCCTTTCACTTTGGGAATCTTGTTGACAGCCTTAGAGGGGAGAGGTTTTCAAAAACAGAAAACTTTTTTTGTGCCTTTCTTAAGCAGCTTTTGGTCCTTTAAATAACACCGGCTGATTTGAAAAAACAAGTTTTCAGGTTTGGAATACAGTCATGGGGATGGTAGTGTGCTGTCTATTTCAGGTCACCATCCCTGTGATTGCAGTCAATCACAGTGGTTTACATATTGGCCCCTGCCTAATGATTCTCAATTAGGTATGTTGTTCTGCAACCCCATGCAATTCAGTATTTTGTGAGTCTCCTGAACAGTACATAGGTTAGTTAGCAAAATATTATTCCATTCCCAAGAAGTATGTGCAGAATTTTCTATCACTTTTTGTTAATGAAATATTATATATAAATATTCTTTATTCGATCAAAAATATGACCATTCACATCGTAAAACAATTAATGAGCATAAAAACAGTTAAGATTACAATAAAATATTTCTTTAAAAAAAATCATATGATAAAGCAAACTTTCACTTCTTCCAATATGAATGTAGACTACATAAATTCATACCCTGAGGCCAGATTAAGATAAGTTAACAGGTCAAATTATCAGAGGCAGTTTTAACCATTTTTGACCTCTTCAACCAGGCAAAAAGCAGAAATTTCGAGATAGAAAACACAAGCCACCTTGTGGTATCTGATCTAAAAATATGTATAGCCTCACTGCGGTGATTAAAAGATAATAAGCGGCAAACTGGAGTTATCCAGGTTTTCCTAAAGTCAACATAGGAGGGACAACAAATGAGGAAGTGGTCAAGGGTCTCAGGAAAAGTGTGACATGTGGGGCACAATGGAGTAACAAACGCATTTTCCCAGGTACTCCTTCTTGAATTTAAGGGGAGAGCTCTGTATCTGAATTGAATATACAGGGCTCTTGCCTGGGAGAGTTAAATGTCATTCAGAAACATTTCAAAACCAAACCCTCCTTTAAAATTTAAAAAGCTTGCAGTTAAAGTGCCATGTGCAATACATTCTAAACTTTGTGAGTCCATAATCTCCCAATACCTTTTTTTGAGAAGGGGACTGTTGATTTTGTAATGGACCCTGAC
This sequence comes from Triturus cristatus, assembly GCF_964204655.1. Taxonomy (NCBI): domain Eukaryota; kingdom Metazoa; phylum Chordata; class Amphibia; order Caudata; family Salamandridae; genus Triturus; species Triturus cristatus. The sequence goes on along the minus strand of NC_140592.1, from coordinate 594,585,090 downwards.
TCCTCCCAGATATACCCCAACCCTAGTTTTAAAAACCACTCCTTGATCTTGTTGAACCACTTAATGTGACCTGTTTGTTTGTGCAGAGCAATCAGCTCGCCCAGGGCCTCCTTCACCGGGACCTGTGTGTCACTAGTCCATGCCCTAATCCAGAACAGAAGTGCCCTGAGGATAGCAAAGTGGTCTATAGGTTTTAAACCAAGATCAAATCTTAACGGCAAAAGGGGAGTATTCACAGGCAAGGTCAGGATAGCTCTAATAAATTTATTTTCGGGTTAAGTTCGACAGATTTTCCAGCCCACATAACTCAGCCCCATAGAGGGCTGCTCCTAGACCTGTGAAGTTCTAAAATAGGCGAAATTGGCCGGTAGGGAGATGCCCTGGCTCTTTTAACTATTGCACAGTCGACATGTTGGAGGGTCAGTGTGCTCTTTTCTATTTTTCGGGGTCCATACCAGCATATCGCTGATACGTACTCCCAGATAATCGAAAGACTTGACCTGCTCAAGGGTTTGCGTACCCAGCATGAGTTTACCCTTATGCGATTTATAGGGATTAAAAGTCATGTATCTGGTTTTGGAGCAGTTTATTTCTAAACCCCTCTCTTTGCAGGCTTCATCAAATTTATTCAAAAGGTTTTGAATCCCTCTAGGTGCTCTAGCAATGAGTAGTGTGTCGTCTGCAAAAAGCAGACAGGGCACTACACTGCCTGCCAATTTCGGGGGGTTGCCACCACAATTATACAGCTCTCCTATTAGGCCATTAATGTAGAGGTTAAATATTGTTGGGGCAAGGACGCAACCTTGGCGAACACCTTTACGGACCGATATGTCATTTGTGAGACTACCATCAGAATTCCACCTGACCCTAGTGTATGTGTCGTTATGAAACCGAATCAGGATTTTAAGTATGTAAAATGGGAGTCCTAGTTAACTCAGGGCTAGCCAGAGTTGGGTCCGATCTTAAAATCAAAGGCCGTTTTAAGTCCACAAATACAACATACAAGTGGCCCCCTCTAATGGTCACTTCCTTACATATTAACAAAATAAATCTAGAAACTTGGTCAGTGGTACTTGTGGAGGCCCTAAATCCTGCCTGTGAGTTTGACAAAACATTATTTTCCTCAATCCAGTTTTGGATTCAGGTTAAAATAATTTTACAGGAAATTGTTTGGGAGACATCTATAAGGCTGATGGGCCTATAGTTTCCGGGGGACCCTTTATCTCCCTTTTTATGGATTGGGATAATCTCGGTGCCCCTCCAGGTCACTAGGATTCACCACCGGACATGATGGTGTTGAAAACTACTTGGAGCAGGGGTCCCCATATTGTAGGTTCAGCCTTGAACATGTCTCCCAGGAGCTTATCAAGGCCTGGGGCTTTCCAATTCTGTAATGAGTTTATGGCTAGGATAGTTTTGTCTAATGTGATGGTAGTCTCCTCGGTTGTTACTAAATCAAGAGGATTCATTTGTGGGCCTGGGTCATATGGAACCCCTTGTTCTGCATATAAATGCCCAAAGTATTCCTCCCACACATGGGGCTGTATATGAAAGTCAGTTTCTATTTCCATGTTGGGAGACCCTTTTGACAAGAGATGCCAAAAGAGTTGGCTATTCTTTTGCTTCGAGGCTTCTAGAAGCATGCACACATTTTCTGACTCCTAATCCCTTTTTGCCTTAGTTTGTATAGCTTCCTGCTGTTTTTATGTCTATGGGAGATTTCAACTTCACCGCCACTATTAGGTCATCCTTGGGTTTTTTGCAGGCCTTGTTAAACCAAGGAGCTATTTTCCGCTTAGATCGGTTACATTGTTTGTTACAGAATGGTCTTATTGTGGTGGTCAATTGCAGGAATGTGGTCATAATGTCGTCTAGCCCAGTAATATTATAACTCAGATCTGAAAGGATCAGCTCTACCTCTGAATATATTTTTAAAAGAGTGGCTGGATCAGCCAGTACTATGGGCCACTTGACTCTTTTGTTGTTATTACTAGTGATTACCGGGGCGCTCTCAGACCAAGGATGTCCATACAATAAAGCTATACCGGATAGCGTGAGAGCCAGAGCATTATGGTCACTATCTTCCCGGGTTAGTACAGCCATGTCTTTAACACTAGACCAGAGTTCAAGATCGACAAGGATATAATCAATCCTGATCTTGGTTGTCCCCATTTTGAACGTGTGGCATGCTTCTCTGTCAGAATCTGTCCAGCCTTTGCAGGCTCGGACCCCACATGTAATAGTAAGTGATAAAACCTGTTGCCCCACCCTAGTACATTTCTTAATGGGTGGTGTCTGGTGTTTTTCAATCCCCCTGGCTTTATCTCCATTTGAAATAAGGTCCTGTATGTAGTCAACAGGTTCAAAAGTTGTATTGAAGTCACCAGCAATTATACATCGGTAATTCCCCATGGCTGAATCAAAGTAATTAGTTAACATTGTTATTTTGCCAGATAACCTGTGGGGATGATTACAACGATTATAGGTATTAAATAGCCTAACTTGCGTGTTCCCATTACCAGGAGATAATCCCAGTCCAAAAATGTCCTCTGAGCTGAGGTGTAGAACCTTAATTTTGCAGGCTAGTGTGTTTTTAACCCAGATTAGGAGGCCACCCGCTGGGCGGCCAACAGTTGACTGCTTGGCTTCGATGCTTTATGTGGTGTAAGCCACCCTGTGGACGCGTCCTACTGCCCAGATTTCTTGTAGCAGGCATAGGTGGAAATCATCCACTAGCTTGCACCAGTCGAGGTCAATTAACTTGGACTTTATGCCTGCAACATTCCAGGATAGGATTTTCAAATCCTGGAGCTCTGGTAAGGGTTCCTGTGTGTGTTCTATGTTGTTAGTTACTCCCTCGGACTCTAGTTGGTGATAGTGTTCACGATTTTTAAATGCTGGGTTGCTTGGGACAGGATCGCTGTTAGTGGGGAACATAGGTGTATCATCAGACTGTGTGGCGAATGATTCCTCAAGGCTGACATATGGAAATGAAAATGCTATGGGTAGTCAATGTTGGGAATCTAGATCTCTCAGGAGATGATATCTATTTCTTGTTTCCAGGGGGGGAGCTTCCTGGTGCATAGGGGGCATCTAACTAAGTGATTTAGTGGCCAGGGAGTTCCTCTCTCTGCATTTGAGATGCCTGTAAAAGAACCCAAGTGGTACAATGTCTATCTCTTGGCCCAACCTCTGGTTTATTGGGTAAAGCCCCCAACCATGAAATAATATTACATCAATACCGTACCTTTCATAAGAAGGTGGATGCCTTGTTTGCAGTTCTACCTGGTGGTATATCAAACACAAGGAGAAGATGGACAGAACGCTGAAACTTTACAGACACTCACCCCAGTCACAGATCTGGGTTCAATCCATCATTGTGTTTAGTCCAGCCTGAACTGCCAAGCCAGGTCCCCCCTGGACCGGAAACAAGCATCCTGGGACCGGTTTCAGGGTAACACCCCACACCAGCCAGGCTAGCTTGAATCCAGTGGCAAAGTGAGCAAGGGACCCACGTCTGGACATTCCCTGCCAACTTAGGGTGAACAAAGCAAACACAAGGAGATGATGGGCGGAGCGCTGAAACTTTTCAGACACTCCCCCCAGTCACAGATCTGGGTTGAATTCTTCACCGTTCTTTAGCTCACTTCGCCACCCCAGTTCAGACCCCGCTGTATGCAAATCAGTCTTGACCCTGAGCCTCATGGGAACAGTCCAGCCCAAACTGCCAAGCCAAGTCCTCCCTCGACCAAAAACAAGCATCCTGGGACCGGTTTTGGGGTAAATACCTTTGTAAATCTGCAGAAGATATAATAACACAAATAATAAGTAGTTTAGGTAGCAGTCTGGTAAATAGTGAAGTTCCACTGATATTTGCATTGCTACTGGCCAGGTTGTGCATACTGTCTGCTATTTAGGCTGCCACCAGCTGACTAATGAAGTTTAATTTCTATTTGCAAGGCCAAAGGCCAAACAGTACATCATTTCTGCTATTTATCCAGCAACCAGGTAAATATTGAAAAATTGTTTTGCTATTTGTCAGGCTATAAGCCAAATAATATATAATTATTGCAATTTAGTCAGCAGTCAGGGAAATAATTAGGTGTATTTTCCATTGGCATGGCTGCTGGACAAATTGTACAGAATGTGCATTGTTTTGGAAGCAGTCAGATAATTTGTGAAGTTTATTTGCTGTTTGCTTGATTGCTGGCCAAATAGTACATAACCTCTGCTATTGAGTAAATGACCAGGAAACTATTGAAGTTTTATTTGCACAACTGCTGACCAAGCAGTGCAGATGCTTTACTATTTAGCCAGCAGCCGGGAAAATAGTGAAGTCTCTGTGCATTTGTTTGGGAGACCCAAATTGTATTTGGAACTGATTTTGCCATAACCCACTTTCTAACCTAAAGCCTGTTTTATCCATCACCTCCTCTACTGTGTGACTTTTCAAGCCTGTGCAAATAACCTTGTTCTACGTATATTGCTTGGCTACCTTTTCCGGCTATGCTAATTCCTAAACATATAACAAACAGGTTGGACAGAGGAAGAGAGCCTTTGAAGACTTGGAGCTGCTTAGTAATGATATTCAATTAAATATTGTATTTGTATTTCGTATCAAAAGCATTCATGTGAAAATAATCTGTATGTATTTAACTGCTGGGAAAACATTCTAATTATGTTTTTAAAGGCTCACTACTATACATAATTGAGCATTCCTCAGTCAAACTGACGCATGCTTACAAATTAGTTGATAGGGGCAATGGTGACAAAACGGTGACAAAAACATAAGTCCGCATGCATGCTACTGATGCAAACGCACCATTGTAATTTCTAGGACTTAATAGGCTTCTGATTGGGATATCAACAAGCATGTACTCACAGGAAGCACAACTCATGTGACAGCTGGTATCGATGCCCTACTTGCAAGAAGCAGGATGGTGCACAAAGAATAAGTTATTTATCTTTGGGACTGCCTTTTCTGGTAGAGTCCCATATCACAGATTCCTCACCTTAGACTATTCTCCAGGAGTCTGACTGAATCTGGAAAATTTTGAGCAGTATCTCTCTACGTGTCAATAGGTGGCGTTGATCGGTTCAGTGTATGAGTTGCCCATGTCGGAAGTGATGTGCGCCAATCCGGCATACCAACATCAGTTTCTTTTGAGACTATTTCTATGCCAAAAACTCAGAGCCACATCAAACCAATTGGTTGACTAGTGTGCAAGGTTTAAGAGAATGTTAGCATGAAGAGACCAGGTCGCAGAGGGGGAAGGATTGGAGGGTCATTGAGGAATCTACAGTTAGAGTCCCAACCAGAAAAAGCATTTCTGAGGGTAAGTAACTTGTTCTTTTACAGATTCCTCATCTTAGAATAGATAACAAAGCAATACCTCCCCGGAGGTGGGTCCACTAACCAGCTCAGACCAAAATGTCCTGGGGCACCTAACAGTCAAAATGCCCATATGACGGACCTGACTGTCCAAGCAGTAGTGCTTTGTGAATGTGTTTAAGGACGCCCACATGGCACTTTTGGCAGATGCCCCAGGATAGGTACCTCAAGTGCTAATGTGGTAGTAGTGGCCTTGGCCCTGGTGGGATGGGTCCTCAAGCCCTCAGGAGGCTGCTTTTTAGCTAATGCGTAGCAGATTGTGATACAGAGTACATGCTATCGACAGATAGTTTGTTTCTGCACCTCCTTTTTTGATCTAGTGTCCCATTGAAGAGCTGATCATTCACGTGTGATCGATGTGGAAGGAGAGAGCTCTCTTTGGGTCCAGGTAGTTGAGTCATCCCTTTTCCTCAGATGACTAAGGCGGATCGAAAAATGTAGGTAGGGTGATGTTCTGGCCTACATAAAAGGGGGTCACCACCTTCGGCAGAAATGAGCCACGTGTCTGATAAAACAGTTTGTGTGGGTAAAAGCTGGCATATGGAGACTTAAATGATAGAGCTTGAAGTTCACTAAACCTCCTGGCCAATGTAATGGCCACCAAAAAGGCAGTCTTGAGAGTGAGAAGCCACATCGGACAGCTATTCAGAGGCACAGATTGTGAACCAATGGAGAACATAAGGACCAAATTAAGACCCCATTGGGGCATGTTGAAAGGGGTAGGAGGAAACAAATGTAGTAAACCCTGAAGAAAACGAGTCATAATGGGTGACTTAAATAATGAGGGCTGATCTAGCTACTGCAAGAAAGCCAATATGGCCAAAACAAGGTAATCTTTAATGGTGCACAGTGCCAGACATCACAAACAACAACACCTCAGACAAAGGGGCTGAAAGTGGTTCAACATGGTGAGAGGAGCAGCAGGTCACAAATTTGTCTCAACGGCAGGTGTACACAGTCTTCTTACAGGAAATCCTCGCTGCCAAAATGACATCATAGATCTTGGGAGGCAGATCAAAGGTACTTAACTGTCAATCTCCACAAATGAGGGTGGACCTTGTGTAGGTTCTGGACTAGAAACTTGCTCCGCTGCTGCAACAAAAGGATCTCCTGATTGGAGGACAGATGCTCATGCTCATGAGTACAGGATAGCAAATTCTCCCAGTCCAGAGCCACTAGGATGACTTAGGCACAGCCATTCCTGATCTTCTTGAGAACTCGGGGCAGGAGAGGTATTGGCATAAAGGCGTACAGGAGTCCCATGCTCCAGTCTAAACGGATCACATCTCCAGGTGAGAATCGCTTTGGAAACTCCAACACAAAGAAAGGCTGACATTGTGCGCTCTTTGTGTTAGCGAATACATCTAACCAAGGTTCTTTCCATTCTTGGAAGAGACCTTGCACCACCTCTATATGTAAATGCCATTCATGATCCACATTGCATCTGCAGATGAGCTTGTCAGCCCTGGCATATAGAGATCCGGCCATATGCTGCATGATTAGGAAGATGTTCTGTTGCTACATCCAGGTCCAGAGGAGTAGAGCTTCATGACCTCCTCCAACCTGTTTGTCGTAATACCACATGGCGGTGGTGTTGTCCGTGGACAACTGAACCAACCTTCCTTTGATGGATGGGTCTAAGGTGTTCAATGCCAAGAGAATCACCATCAGATTCAGGAGGTTGCTGTGAAACTGGGTGTCCACCCCAACCCAGAAGTGATGCATCGGTAACTACAGTCAGTTCTGTATGGGGAAGGGAGAGGGGTCTGCCATTGGGCCAATTGTGGTATGTTAGCCACCAAGGCAGATCTTTTTCAGTCTCCATCGAAATCAGGACCAGATTGGAGTGTTTCTCCTGATGCTGTGCCCAATGGGACTTGAGGTCCAACTGCAGAGCCCGCATGTGCCCTTGGGTATGCTTCACCAGCAGGATGCAGAAGGCCATAGGCCCAGCTGCATCATAGTCAGTCTCACCGAAATCCAGGACTGAGGTTAAAACATCAGGATCCTAGCCTAAATGTCCTGGACTTTCCACTTCGGAGGGAAGATGTGGAACTGCACTGTATCAAGAATAGCTTCAACAAAAGGGAGTCTCTGGTAGGGTGTAAGGTGTGACTTTTGCATGTTGATAGTTAACCCCAGCGAATGCAGGAGGACTTCCATGGATGCATGATGACTGACTGGAGTGAGGTCACCTTTGGCAGTTAGTCATCGAGGCAGAGGAAGACTGAAGCTTCTTACCACCTTTGCAGCCACCGCCATCACTTTCGTGAACGTTCAGGGGTCACAGGTGAGGCCGATGGGGAGCACAGTCAACTGGAAATGCTCGTAGCCTACCATGAACCATAGGTAATGCCTGTGGGCTTGCAGGACTGGGATGTGAAAATAAGCATCTTGCAAGTCCAAAGCTACCATCCAGTCTCCAGGGTCCTGGGCAGGGAGGATCTGAGCAGAGGAGAATCTTGGCTTTCTCTTTCAGTAGAAAGATGTACAGAGGGCCCAGATCTCGGATAGGATGGAGTCCTTTGTCCTTTTTCAGCACCAGAAAGTAGCAGGAATAGCAGCTATGTCTTACTTCTGACACCCTCTCAATGGCTCCTTTGGCCAACAGAGTCTACACTTCCTGACGGAGCAAGTAGAGGTAGTCCTCCATCGGCAATTTTGTGGATGGTGGCAAAGGGGGAGGGGTTACCACAAATGGAAGGGAATAATCCCTCTGCTCATTTTGGTGCACCCAATTTTTGGAGGTCATGTTGCTCCATTGGGTCAGGTGATACCGGAGCCTACAGCAAACAGGATCACTGTGCGAGGGCTCGCTATAGTGGCTTGGGGACTGTGGCAGCCAGAGGGGTGGTAGAGGGGATGACCTTCTGGGCGTGACTCCTGTGTCCTTTTGGGATCCATGACCCTGCCCATGAAAGTGCAGGGTAGCCTTCTGGGCTTGGGGGTAAGGCTGATATTGTGGAGGGCCCCAAAACACTCAGTAGCGGTCGGTGGTGGGAGTGCTGCCGGGCGGTGACGTGGGGCACGAGAGGGGCAGGGTGGGGGATAGTAAATTACGGAATACGGCTAAATAAAGGTAAGTAAACATATAAATAAATAAAATTAATTTTGTTGCACGCGCTGCATCGCATTTGGCGATGCAGCGCATGCAACAAAATTGGTTTTATTTATTTATATGTTTAATTACCTCTATTTAGCCGTATTCCGTAGTTTACTACCCCCACCCTGCTCCTCCCCCGCCCCACGTCACCACCTGGCAGCACTCCCACCACCGGCCGCTACTGAAAACACAACTGTAGGAGGGGTGAAAGGACTGTGGCTGTGATTGTTAAGCCAAAGAGAGACCAAGGGCCTTAGTGATGGTTTGTCTTTCCAGAAAACTCTCAATTATCCAAATTGACTTAGGTGCCCATCAAGTGGAAGTCAGTCAATGGCATGTCAATAAGGGATAATCTGTAGAACTCAGTGGATTGTAATCAGGTGCGGCTACCGAGTGGCGCCAAAGAGATCAAGGCCTTCATAGATTGTCAGTGTTATCCAGCCCACACATGATGGCGAACTGAACTTTGCCTCGTCCCAGCTGCCTTCCAATGCTTCGTTCAGGGTGGTGTGGCCCTCTTTAGGTTCGCACATAAATTATATTTATCCTTCCATCATCCTTTCCACTGTGGTTTCCATCTTTGATTGATTACCTTACTCCACATCAAGAAGCCCATGTTCACACCAGAACCTGGGCTTCTATGGGAATTCACAAGGGCATATTATCAAGCCCATTATCGCCGCTTTAGCAGCAGTTTCCTGCCGCTAAAGCGGTGATAATGTTATCGCCGTTCCTTGATAATATGGCCCTTGGTTTTTTATTATGGCTAACCACCTGTGACAAGCATGTATATACTTATTGTTGACACTGTTATTATTTTATCTTAAGGTGTTGCCATAATTTTGACTATCATATTTAAAGTATTACTAAATATATCTATCTATTCGTTGTAATTATATACTTGAAATCAGATTCTGCTGCTTTATTGTATTTAGAGTCATTCAGATCGTGAAGTATGTTGTTTTTAAACTTGCCATGTAAACGTGCAGGTATTGTTTATCATCTATTTTTTAAACATTGTGTATGAATAAAAGTTTTTTATAAGTCACATCTATGTGAACAATTAGCCTTTTTCAACAACATTTTAGCAATTATGCTTCATAATGCTATGTAGAATTATAGGTGCCAAGGGATTTGTTATGTGCAATTGTGGCCCTCTTCAGGAAGCATTGGAAGCAGCAGCATAACCAAGTCCCATAATGCATGGAAATATTCCCTCAAGAGACATGCGGTTTTTATAGATCTGATCAGTTGGAAGGGAATGTGTTGAGGTTAGCTTTGTCCTGGGGCAGGACGATGGTAAAAAGCAATTTTACAATGCACAGCAGCCCCTGTGCAAGGTTTAGCCCAGGCCCCCAGGCAAACATTGGTTTTGGCTCTTTAAAAGGGAGCACAGCTTCAGCAGAGCTCACCCTTGGGTGAAGCACCTCTGTCAAGATGTTGATCTTGGCCTCAAATGCAGTCAGCTGTAGGTCAAGGACCTCCACTGCCCTGTGCATCACAGTTGTGAAGGATGCGATCTGTCAAGAGGCAGGAAGCCCTAGTGGGATATGGTCTGGATGAAACTGGTACCAACATTGAGCGGTGTCAGGGTGTCACTGACTTGGAGTCGTAGATGAGTATGGGTTTGCCCTACAGCTTTGCCAGAGGTACTGGGGCTGGGAAGAATATAGGTGCCCGAGGTGGTGTTAAGCTCGATCTGGGGCAGATCCTCAGGACCTGGTGGATGTCGGGGTAAACCAGATGGCCATTCGGGGGCACTTCATGGCTCCAGGGAACCCAAAGGTGCGACAGAGGAAGTCAGTGGCCTGAAAATGGCATGCATGTTGTCATAAAACTCTTTAAATTGAGTGAGAGCTGCTCCAGTGAACTCAGGGTAGAGCAGGGGTGGCCAAACACCAGCTCTGCAGGTGGAAGTGGAGCGTAGAAGCATGACGTTTGGATGGGAAACCGAAGAACGCTTTCCACTTCTTGTGCTTCTTGGACCTACCTGACTATATATATATATATATATTTCCATACGAAAAGGTTGCCCCCAAATGAAGAGCCACCCAGGTAGATTACTTTGCCATTAATTTACTTGAGGTTGCATGCCTGTCAAACCGGGAACCGGACAGCCATTCAGTAATGCCAGACGCGTTTCGGAATCATTTCCTTCTTCGATGGCGATAAAAATCAAAATGAGACTGTTCTTTTTCCACCTTTGTACTCAATTCTCGCCACACTGGGCGTGGCCTACCAGGCATTCTGGATCTCGTAGTTTGTAAGTATTGCTACAGTGAGCGTGTCTCGTTATTTGCATGTAACAATTAGTCAAATTACCAAAGTTGGTTGGTTGTAAAGTCCCGCTTGGCAAGGCTGCCTTTTCCCACCTCAGGTACGGACTACCTCCCATTCAGTTGGTGACTTCGATTCATGTCTCCATGGGACCACTGATATGTGGCGGGGCATCTTCAGCGGCTGGGCTCGCCGCTATACATCCATACGAAAAGGTTGCACCCAAATAAAGAGCCACACAGGTAGATTACTTTGCCATTAATTTACTTGAGGTTGCATGCCTGTCAAACCGGGAACCGGACAGCCATTCAGTAACGCCCGGCGCGTTTCGGAATCATTTCTTTCTTCGATGGCGATAAAAATCAAAATGAGACTGTTCTTTTTCCACCTTTGTACTCAATTCTCGCCACAGGGTGTCACTGACTTGGAGTCGTAGATGAGTATGGGTTTGCCCTACAGCTCTGCCAGAGGTACTGGGGCTGGGAAGAATATAGGTGCCCGAGGTGGTGTTAAGCTCGATCTGGGGCAGATCCTCAGGACCTGGTGGATGTTGGGGTACACCAGATGGCCATTCGTGGGCACTTCATGGCTCCAGGGAACCCAAAGGTGCGACAGAGGAAGTCAGTGGCTTGAAGATGGCATGCATGTTGTCATAAAACTCTTTCAATTGAGTGAGAGTTGCTCCAGTGAACTCAGGGTAGAGCAGGGGTGGCCAAACACCAGCTCTGCAGGTGGAAGTGGAGCGTAGAAGCATGACATTTGGATGGGAAACCGAAGAACGCTTTCCACTTCTTGTGCTTCTTGGACCTACCTGACTATATATATATATATATATATATATATATATATATATATATATATATATATATATATATATATATATATAGTCAACAAAAAGCTCAAAAACAATGGTCAAAAAATGACCTGGGTAGCTCTCTGGATCCGAGCTGTTGTGGCAGAAAGAATGGAACTGATGTCAGCGCGCCTGGATGAAACCTATATAGGTGCCACGCAGACCACTTCAGACACAGATGACGCGGATGTGGAGCCAATCAATGCCACCTACAGGTGCGCAAGGTATTGTTCAATATTGTTCCAGATCCCGCCGATGCCTGGTGAATATATTCCAAGGTGAGTCTCTAGCAGAAGCACAGACAGCTGCACTTTCCAAAAGCAAAGTATAATATTTGCAAACACTGCAACATGTTTCCCAGTTTGGAACTCCACACTCTTTGGAGTGAAATAAATGGTGCAATTCAGCTTGCACAACAGATCTCATCCCAACAAATTCACAGGTGTCGAATCACATACCAGAAATTGGCGATTCTCCTCAAAATGTCCTAATTTTTACAGGTACATCCTCGATTATGGGGTTTGGCATTTGTTGGTTTGCAACTCCTACATCTTGGATTCTCTTTCCCGAGAGGGATAGGTTTGCAACATTTTCAACCAGAAGTGATACTGTGCCCAAAGTCTGTTTCCTTCCCCGTATAATGGAGAGAATCAGGGAAAATACTGCCTCACTGGGTGCTGCTGCAAGTGAGCTCCGCTCACTGTGGAGTCCTTGAGTAATCCCCTGAAAAGTGACATTCTCTCAGCCCACCATGGGGGAAAAACATGTAAATCTGTTTAGGAGACAAAAAAGTACAGGACTAGAGGCGGTGGGAGGACATATTTTTGGGGAAAGGGGATATCTGGTTGGAGGCAAGTAAGCCTAATTTGTAATAAAGGAAGGTGAGGAAGGGACATAGAGGTAATGTGACTACAACAACACACACAAGCACTGGAGTAAAAAGTTTCGTTATATACAGTATTAAACAAGAATATCGTAAAAAACGTTTTTTATGCCACAGCATGAAAATAAATGCAGCCAGTAACAGGTTATTCAGAGCAATTATACCAATAAAAGAACATTCACAAACTTAGTACTACCGTTCAAAGGTTACATTTGTGTTTATTACTATAGTACAGAAATGCTAGAATGAGAAAAATATCTTTACTCCAGGGTTAGCATTAACCAAACACTTTACATATGGAAACAGCCCTCCTAGTTGTCATGAGATCTCTTCAATGTCATTTTACCCTACTTCAATCCCTTGCATCCTGGTTTTGCTTAAATATATTTTGTTAAAACAAATACACATGAAAGAATACCATGGCATAAACCACATATGTGCATGCACAGAATATGATATGTTAAGTATTTTTATTTTAGATTGGGATGAGGGATACCATAACTCACACAAGCCTTCACCCTTTGTGAGTTATGGCCCCTCCCCACACTCATCAATGGTAATAAATAGCATATCTGAATGTATTGCTATATCCGCAATGCCTCAATCGATAACTATGCTTGCCTCTTGTGCACCAGGAATAATGTAGCCTCTCTGACCTTATACATGCGGCACTATTGAACAAGTTAGCGATGGACCTGACGATCCAGACAGTAGTGTTTTGTAAACATGTGTAAGGACGCCCACATGGCTGCCTCAAAGATGTCCAGGACAGGGACTCCATGGGCTGACTCCGTGGCGGCGCCCTTAGCTTTAGTCGAATAAGCATGCAAATCCTCAGGGGGTTGCTTCTTGCCCCTTGGGTAGAAGATCTTGATGCAGAGCACTATCTATCTTGAGATGGCCTGTTTCTGCACAGTCTTCTCTTTCTTGGCTCCTCTGTTTCCCACAATGAAACCTAGCCACAACAGGTGATTTGAATATACAAGATTAGTCAAACAACCACAAAAACGCTGAAATGACTGACAGATAACATTTATCTGTGCCCAGAACAAAGCCCTGCTGCGCCAAAGTTGGAGCAAACAGAAGAACCTTAGAGAGAGGTGCAGAAAGAGGGTCAATGTTTTTAGAATCACACCATGTCACAAACCTATCCCAAATGCTGTGCATACTGACTTGGTGGAAGGATGCCTGGCTGCCAGATATCAGAGACTTCGGAAGGAAGGTCAAAAGCTATCAGCTGTCACCATTCAATCTCTACCCATGAAGGTGAAGGGTGAGCTGGTCAGGTGCAGTGCCCTCGTCTGCTGCTAAAGGAGATCCTCTTGAAGAGGCAGCCTGACTGGAGGACAGATGGGCATGCTCAACAGCTCAGGATGCCAGACTCTCTGTGCCCAGAGCGGACCCTGACTCAGGCCCCTCCGAAGTGCGAGACCTGGAGTGCCAATGCACCCATGCCTTGTCAAAAGACATCGATGAGTGCAGCAAAGTCGAAGTCCTCTTCGACTTCTTTGACATCTTACATTTGTGATCCTTACTCAAGGACTTCTAGCGGGACGACTATCCCTAGGTGCATATCTGGGAATTTTTGCGGCGACCAAGATCTTGAGAGCCACATAGTCTTCCTACATCGGTGGCGATGAGCTTAAGGGAATGATGCCACCTACCATCCTAACTACCTGCAGGTCTGTGTGACAGCTCCTCTCACTGTTTAAACTCAGTGCTTACTGTCCAGGTTTTGCTCTCTGGGCTCTTTTCCGGAATTGCTGTTGTTTCCATTGCCTTTCAGCCCTCATTTCTGGTGCTTCTGTGCCTGCCGTTTGTGTCCTGCCATTGTGTTGCAATTTGTGATTTATTTTGCCTGGCCTTGCCTCTTGTTTATATGTTTGATTATGTGATTCTTTATGCCCTGTATTATTTTGTGATTCATTTGTCCTGTTGTCTTTTTTGATTATTTTGCCTTGCCACTTGTTGTATTTTGGGTTCTTCTAGGTGCAGTGAGCCAGCCTCCGCACCGCTCACTTTCTAACAAATTGTGGCTTCCCGCCTCCCACCTCCTGCTTCCTGCATTCCAACACCCCTCCCTGCTCCCAAGACCTACTTAATGGAGGTCACAGCATGGATATGCAGCAGAAGTGAGTCGCTGGCACGCTGCCTACGCTCCGCTGACATGTCACAGAAAAGCCCGTCTGCGCCCATTCATGCCTGGACTGCGTCCAGCATCAGGGGCCTGGGTTTTTCTACCCTGTGCAGCTACACCGCCACAGACCTCTGAGCCCTAGAACCTGGGTGCATCGGAAACAACAACTGCTGCCGTACATCTCCTTGCACCGCCAGAGGACCATTCTCCTGCCAGTACTCCCGCTTCAACTGCAACAACAAAGCTACGAACTACAAAAACACCTCCACGTCCACCATGCCGACAGAGACTGCAATGGCACAACTCCAGTGCATTCTACTCAGCATACGCTCACTCTGCAAATACACCACGGAGATCAGGGAAGCGATCTCGCCCCTCACCCCGGACGTCATCTTTCTCACAGAGACTTGGCTGAACCCCACCTCTGCAATGGACATCGCGATTGCCACACCCGAAGGCTACAAGCAAACCAGAGGTGGAATTGCCATCATCTACAAGGACTCCATCCGCTGCATGACATCGTGAGATGACTCAACCCCTATATTGGAGTGTCTCAACTTCACACAGTTGGAAAATGCATGATCAGAGGCACCCTCACCTACAGCCCACCAGGACCATACCCCAGCTTCTGCAACACCATTCCTGACCTCATTACCCCGATTGCAATTGATTCCAGCACTACATCTTCCTAGGGGATCTTAACTTCCAACTCAATAACCCCAACAACACCAACACTAGCGACCTCCTCAAAAGCATGTGCAACATCGGCCTCACACATGCTCAACCCCATTTACACATCCAGCAAAATAGTCAATTAAAACAACGTCTCACCTGGACCGACCACTACAGTGTCCATTTTGCGATCACCTACCAACACTGCACTATGTGCCACAACTCTGCACACTGAAACTAGAAAAAGATATCAGAAGACCAGTGGAATAACGCTCTCAACTCCCACCTCCCAGACACAACATCCAAACCAGAACAGACTGCGAAGCCCTTCTTCCAGAGGGTCACAGAATGCACCAACACCATCGCCCCCACTGAGCCAGCCAAGTTCAAAGGACCTGCCAGAAGAGCCAGCTAGTTCACCGCGGAGCTGAAATCCACTAAATGCAACTGCCCACAACTAACCCTTGGCGTAGGACTATGCTACACTCGCGTAGTTTACGTAGTTTGCGCAACTACGCGCTACACGAATTGCATGTAGCACAGTGCAAAAACGCGTAGCGTAGCGGGCAATGTTTGCTTGCTCGCGCTCCTCAACGCCAAGATGGCGACTGCGAGCGAGCAAAATAACATCCCGGCGAGACTTTTTCCGCATTCGCGATCAGCAATATCAAGTTGCTGATCGCGAGTGTGGAAAATAAACCTCTCGGCAAGATTCTCAATGCGGGGAGGTCAGGTTTCTCATTGCAAGTGGTCGCGTATGCTCGCGACCACTCGCGATGAGAAACTACCAGTCCGCGTTGAGAAAGCTGCCGCTTGAGTACAAATCTACTCGAGCGGCAGAAAACGACCGCTTGCACTGTGTAACGTTGCGGTTTGCAATGATTGCACAGTGCGGACATGCATCCAGCACTGTGCAATCAGTTCGAACAGCAATTTGCACAGTGCACTACGCAGTTCTCGTAGCTACGCGTAGCTTGCATAGTACGAAGTGTACTTCGCGTAGCTAGGTGTAGCGCTACTATGCAAACTATGCCCAGGGTTACCCACAACTAGAAAAGAAGTGGTGGTTAAGCAAAGAGAGAGGAGACTATACCACCTTCAAAACAGCACTCAACCAGTACCCTCGCCTCATGTAAGAAACAAAGAACACCCTAACTGACCGCATAGAAGCCAGCATAAGCCACAGCAAAAAGCTCCTAGCCATCCTGAAGGAGTTCTCCAACCCCACAGCCACTGGGAACAACTTCTTCCCCTCTCAAGAACTATGTGACGCTCTGGCAAACTTCTTCCACCTGCGCACATAAACCATGAACACGTGCTTACCAACTGGGATACCCTCACAACTCAAGTCACAATCTCCATCATGACCACTGTGAACTCAGGAGCACACATGGTCCCCACCACATCTTTAACCTCGGGAGCAGGATGATTAGCTACGAGCTCAAGAAAGTCCTGAACATCTCCATCACATCAGCCACCTTTCCTGTGGACAGGGAACATGCTGAAGTGAGAACCCTCCTGAAGAAACCATCTGCCGACCCAGCAGAACCAAAGAACTAGTGGCCCAACCCCCTCCTCCCCTTCCCAGTGTAGGTCCTCAAGAAGGCAATCAACCAGCAACTCATTGAACACCTAGAATACAACAACCTCCTGGATTCCTCTCAATCCGGATTTAGAGCCAGCTACAGCACCAAGACAGCCATGATCGCAGCCACTGTCGACATCAGGGCCCTCCTGGACCTCAGCGAAAAAGCAGCCCTCATCCTCCTGAACCTGTCAGCTGCCTTCAACACTGTCTCAACCCACAAAATCCGTCTCTCATCATTCACCTCAGAATCCAAGAAGATCATTTGCGGAGTCCCCTAAGAATCGTACCTCAGCCCCACTGTTTTCAACACATATATGACCCCCTGGCCAACACCGTCAAATTGCACGGACTCAACTTTATCTCCTACACCAACAGCACCAAGCTCATTCTCTCGCTGTCAGAAGACCCCTCCACTATCCGAGCCAAATTCCACACATGCATGATGAATGTCACTGGCCTGAAGCTCAGCACGGACAAGGCAGAAGTCCTCAACTTTGGGAGCAATACCTCACCATGGAACGATGAATGATGGTCTGCTGAACCCTTTCCCCGCCCGACAGATCACGCCTGTAACCTCAGCATCATCTTGGACAGAAAGCTATCTGTGAAGAAACAGGTAAACGCAGCCTCGTCGCCTGCTTCCACACCCTACGCGTGCTCCGCAAGATCTTCAGATGGCTCCCAGTCAGCACCAGAAGGACCGTCATACAAGCCCTAGTCACCAGAAGGCTGGAATATGGGAACACACTCTATGTAGGAATCACTGCATGCCTCCTGAAGAGACTACAGGAAATGCTAATTCAGTGGCTAGACTCAATGTCGATCTCCCAAGACAAACCCACATCACTTCACACCTCAGGTAGCTACACTGGCTTTCGATTCAGAAGAGATGCCATTTCAAGATGTTGACCCACACACACAAAGCCCTGCACAACGAAGTGCCAGCATACATCAACAAACGCATGACCTTCCACCATCCGACTATACACCTCCCTCTTTCTCATAGATACCCAATAATCCAGTGAGGCAACAGCAGAGGTCGTCCCTTCCCACACTTGGAGGTCAAAGCAAGGAATGGTGTTCTCCTGCATCTTAGGACTGCCCCATCGCTCAGGGAATTCAGGAAAGCACTCAAGAACTGACTTTTGAGTAAACAGGTTGCCACACAGCATCTTGCAACTCCAGTGCGTCGAGACCCTCACAGGTGATTTGCCACACTTTATAAATTTTTGATTGATTGATTGATTGATTGACCTACTGGCACACAGGGGTACTGCTCAAAAAATTCTGGACCCAGTCTGGCTCCTGGGGAATATTCTATGGTAAGGAATCTGCGGCTGGAAGTCTCTATCAGATTGTGTGCTGCATGAGTCGCAAAATTTGTGACAATTTTAACTAATTTGTCAGTGACATTGCTAGAAACTACTAAAATGATTATTTCTTCTTCAAGTTAGGCCCTCGTATGCTGGTGGACAGTTTCTGAATTGAGGATGCTGAGCAGGCTAATCCGAAGTTTAGAGTGGTTTTAACTGCTGTAAGCCCTGGTAGACCTGTTGGGTTTTTCTGGTGTAAGTGGTAGTGCATTAGAAAATGAAGAACAGTAGGTTGCTTTCTATACACCTTGTGGTTTCATAGTCGTATGTTCTTTCACTTACTTAGTCTGGGTTTCAGCATTGTATCACAGGGATAGTATACATTCAGTAATTCTGTATGCAGTAGCTATCTAAAAATGTTTGGCTAGGCTACATCAGTATGTGCCTTTGCTTTGTTCTTTATCTGGTTTCTGGATCTGTTTATCGTCTGTGATACCACCTGATGGATGCGTCTTAGAATAGGGTTGTTAGGCACTATAAGTACGAACCTGTAAACAGGGAACATTCCAGAGCTCTTGTATGCATGCTGGGGCCTATGATGGATCATGGAACTCAAAGTTTCTTCAGATAGAAGGATGTATGTGGGTGATAGTTCTTAGTGAAAGCGAAAGAAGTAAGCAGCTGTTTCAATAAGCCTCCCAAATGGATCCTGTGAAAAAGTGGGTTGCTGGTTGTCTGAGGGTGAGCCTCTCTCGAGCAACAGCCACAATTCTTGGCCTCAGGCCCTTGACTGAAAGTTGTATGATTTTGCGCAAATCACACACATTTTCCTTCAGCCTAAAATGATAAATATATGTGGAATGTAATGCAGTTGCAAATATCTTACATATAATGCCATTATGCACTTCAAACATATAATTCCGCAATTCATTTACATTTCTTTTCAACATCCCCATGCCCTCATTAACAAATAGCCCATGTGTGCTACCTGGCAAAGTTGTCCCTCTTTAAATACCAGTAGACACTTTCACACTGACAACTGGGGCCACCTTTTCTAGAACCACACCAGTGATGACAGTTTGGTCGGGTTCAAGAAATTGTGATCACACTTGTTAGAGTAAAAGTGGACATTCCCTGTGTCACATGCATGTTGTAATGATCTAGGAAGAAACTGGCACCACCACTACCTTAAGGAGTGGATAATGACATTTCATCATGGCAATTGCAAGAGTTGTGTGTGTGTTTCTACATTGCCTCTCTCAACAAAGATATACGTCTCTTCTTGTCATAGTGTCCTTACTACCATACTTTTCCACTGTGCGAGTTCCATGTTGGGTCTGATTTACTTTCCTTCGTAAAAATTCTGTCACAATATCAGTGTTTCTTGTGATGTTACAGTGGATTCTTTCACTGGCTGATGTGCGTCAGAGTCTAAAGACTGATTGGAGCATTTAAGCATGGATTTGTCTAAAAACTAAAGTTTGAGAGAACTAAGGAAGCGAACACTGTGGCACACGGGTAGGAATGAGAGTAAGTCATACACGCTTAGGATAGAATGCACCAAAATGCACGGAGGAAAGAGACAAGTATAGGTAGGAAAAAATGAAACCTTATAGGAACAATGTGTTAGGTGTTTGTTTTGTTGATTTCAAGAATTGTCTCTTTCCAGACAGCAGGCAGCTTGGTCAAAATTCTTCCACAACATACTCCTTCAGGGAATCATGCTTTATTTTCCTTGTGTTTTGTGTGTGAGCCAATACAACCAGTCACAATTCCAAGGCTAAAGACACCTTCTTTTTCTGTAAAGTTATAGCAGCTAACTTAGGGCCTTATTTAGATTTTGGCAGATGACACTCTGTCAAAGCGTGTGCCGCCATAGAAGGGGCATAGGCTATAAAGTACATGTAATACAGTAGCCAGGACATTTGGTCCTTGGTCACATTTCTCTTTCTACTTTTCAAGTATCTGTCACCAGCCTGTGTTTGTTTTTGCTGTCAATGTGTTAGCATACACAGAGTGGTCTAAAATGCTATGCTGATTTCTGCAAAGACCTGCACAGAAGAAGAGGGACGGTGCAGGATTTCATCCTCAGAGTCCTCGTGCACCTCCCCGTTTCCCACCCCAGCGTGATCTTGACTTACTGAGATTTTTTCTTGGCTCTGAGAGGCTTCTCTGGCTCAGGGTTCTCTGCTCTCCTGCTCCAATGGACCCCCCTACACACACACGCACGCATGCACACATACACACACACACACACACATACACAGACACAACACACACAGCCTTTTTGTTACAGCTGAAGGACTGGTAAAGTAGTCCAGTCAATCACTATTATCCTACTATAGACAAAAATATCTGAGTCAAAAAATTGATTTGTTACATGACGTGAAAATCAAAAAGCCAAAGCTGTAACCCTAAATCTGGTAAGGAATGTGTATCTATCTACTGATTAAGAATCATAAATGGTGCCAGATTTCAAATGAAGTTGCTGCTAAGCATCAGAACCTTCAATCCGAAACACAAGTTCCAAGCCACTGTACATGCTCTGATTAATTTGCACATAGAATATGAACAAGCGATTTAATTGCTTTATTCGAGATAAAAAACTCATAAAAGCATGAAACATTTATAACATATTTACAATCTCTTATAAAATCTTTAAAATGATAAAACATCATGGCATCAATAATATTAAAATTCATCAATGAAAACTAAAAATCATGTCAAATGCAGTTATTTAGCCAGTATAAACACAAAGAGACTAGGTTCTCATTGACTGGTGGAACGGGCAATGGGCTAATGTTCATTTCACCTAGCCTAATATTAGGCAAGAGATTTCCTTCTAATGGCCCAAGCCCAACCCAGAAATTTAGCAACTGCCACAGCAATGAATGTTGAAGGACTAGTGCGAATGATCCTAAGAGCGATGCCGCTTTCTCTCGTGCCTAGCTGTTTGCACATAGCCCTCAGCCAGACACGTCGGGGGACTGAATAAGCCCCACACACAAAGAGTAAGTGGGCAGTGATCTCGGTACTTGTTTTACGGACTGGGCAGGCTTGGGAACTACCCTTTGCCCATCTTCCAGTTAGTGATCTAATTGGGAGAGACCCCACTCTAAGCTGGAAATATAGCTTCCTATCCAGGGGTTTGGTTATGGTATCCCAATAGGGCTCAAGGAAAGGGGAAGCTTTTACTTCAAGAAATAGTCCCTCCATGGTAGAAGAATCGGCTTCATTCCAATCCCGATGTTCTACCATTTCCCAATACTTTGTTTTTATAACTGCTTTGGTCGGGAACAAGGCTTCCTCTGGATTCTCCCAGACCTCATTCATGCCTAGAATCCCCAGCATTCTGCGCAAATCCCCCAACCAACCTATTTTGTGGAACTTATCACAATTAATTAAATCCAGGAAGCCCCTTGCGTAGTGAGCGAGTTCAGGAGTGACCCAAATGCGCCGCCAGTATAAAATGGTTCTTAGTCTAGCCATATCTGAAATGGCTTTACTGCCTAACTCACAACGCAGAGGCCTCATGGGTGTACTTTTGGGAAGGCCGATGAGGTTTCGAAGAAATTTGTTCTCGGCCAGCGTTAATGGTGCTAGATTGCCATTGCCCCAAAGCTCTGAGCCATAGAGCGCCGAGCTAATGGCTTTGGCCTCATATACTTGAAGTGCTGGCACAATAGCTTTGGTGAAAGACCTTTTGTGTTCAGCACTTATAACACCAGTGTTTTGGCGAAATTTAAGAGCCGCCACTTCTGTGTGTTTCCCCCACTTTGCGCCCTTGGCTATGTGGATGCCCAGATAAACAAAATCCGAAACCATTTCTACCTTTTGGCCATCCATGAAGAAGTTCCCTCTAAAGCTGGAGTGGGGATTGAATGCCATGAGCTTTGTTTTGGCTACATTTACTTCTAGGCCTCGATCAATACAAAAGCCCTCGAAGATATTCAGGGCACGCTGCAGGCCGCTGGGAGTTTTGGATAGAATGAGCGTGTCGTCTGCAAATAATAGGATTGGCATTTTCGCTCCATCCAATGTTGGAGCATCTACAGAAGCAGACAACATACGCTCCACTACTCCGTTAATATAAAGGGAGAAGAGCATTGGGGCCATGGCACAGCCTTGGCGTACCCCCCGTTCTACCGGGAACTCATCAGATGTTTGCCCATGTCTCCCCCACTGGATCCTTGCAGCGTTTGACTCGTGCAATCTCATCACTAGCGATAGAATTTCAAGTGGCATACCCATCTCAGCTAGGACTTTCCATAACAGGGAGCGAGGGACTAGGTCGAAAGCTGCACGTAAGTCTATAAAGGCAGCATAAAGACTGCCCTTCGCCAGCATTACTGTCTTCAAGTGCAGTAGCATGAACCGGAAGATCTGGTCTATCGTACTAGTCAATTTGCGAAAACCTGCTTGGTAGGGAGATAGAACATTATTTTCTTCCTCCCAGGCTATGATTTTTGCCAAGGTCATTTTACCTACGACCTTCTGGACTGTGTCTATAAGGCTGATGGGCCGATAATTCCCTGGTAGAGTTTTGTCCCCTTTTTTGTATATAGGGATTATTACTGCCCCCAGCCAGGACTTTGGTACCGGAGCCCCTTGTGCTACTGCATTGGCCAAATTCAAAATATACTGGCCCCAGCATGGTTTCTCATAGAGAAATACGTCTGCAGGCACCCCGTCAGGGCCCGGGGCTCCCCATTCCTGTCCTCCGGACGGCACCTATATTGGGGACCAAAATAATCCAACCAGTTGCTCTGTGAAACATGGTTGGAGGTGGTTCTGGAAGACCCCCTCTCCCCCATTTAACAATATTCCAGATTAATCTGGAGTCTTTTGCGGAACTGGCAGCTTTAAGATTTTGCCAGTGCTGCTCGTCCCATTGTTTCTTAGCTATAGATACACTGGACTCATATTTCCACCTTGCTTCCCTGACGGAGGCTGGATCTTTGGACTTGATGGCCATCCCCAGAGAAGTTCTAGCTGCCCTACATGTGGCGTTGTACCACCCCGCCACATGAGAACAACTTTTCTTGCCCGAGCGTACTGCCCTATAGAAATGACCCTTTATCGAGCTAAAGAATTCGCAGTGCAGGTTGGTAATCTCAACCATATCTGATCTGCTCCTCGATCCCGTATTCAAAATTACTTCCATGGCAGAGGTAGTAGTCAAGTCAAGTCAATAAACTTTATTCGGTTGTGCGAATTGACAACCATAAAAGCATTTACACTACATTTAAAAAGAACACATTAATACATAAAGATAAAATACAGTTGTAAGATAAGCAGGTGAAGACAAATATACAACAAGCATTCAGAGTATTTTGTGGAGTCCATTATAAAAAAGAGGTAATAGCAATTCATATATTATTTTTATCCTTCCATACTATTTCTAAATTTTACTGCCAATTTTAAAAAACTACATAGATACACGGTATATTCACAACTTAATAGCTGTAGAAAGTGCAGTGCAGGACGATATTGTATAAAATTTAGTTTTTTCAGACAGGGTTTTAAATATAGATTCCTCGGTACAGTATAAAAGGGACAAAAGAAAAGAAAGTGTGCCAGGTCTTGCGGAGACATATCGTCGCAGCCGCAAGCCGGCAACACTTGTCCACGATGAGATCCCCTAGGTACAGCCAGCAGAAAATGAAACAGATTAAACCTGAACCTGATCAGTAAGAAACGGTCATAACTGGACAATTGCCAGGATAAATAGGGTTCCATGAGCAAGGTGCTTTTTACTAATACATGATTACGAACACTTTCTTTTTTTAGCTCACGTGATTCCCTATCTTGGATTCTAAGATCAATAAAAGCTTTCTTGACCGTTATAACATCCTGTTTAGTGATCGATTCAGGGGATAAAAAGAGTTCAGGGCGACCTAGATCAGCAAAGCACTTAAAAAGATACTTTAACCAGGGAACCTTCATCCTGTTGTCCCATGTGAGTGACTCTCTTAAAATAAGCTGGGTTAGTGGAATGTTATCATTTAACCAACAATTCATCCAGCATAACATGGGATTAACAGCAATCTTGTCACTTACGAAGGAAACCCCCAGTTCCTCGTGCACGGAGAAGTTGGCCGTGCCCCTGGGAACCCTTAATACTAATTTCAAGAAGTTATTTTCAACAGTCTGTAAGGGATCCGAAGGAACATAACCCCAAATTTCACTTCCATAGCACGCTGTGGAAACACTTTTTGCTTGGTAAAGTTGGAGCAAGGCGGCAACTGGACTATTGCCCACTTTCTTAGAAAAGTCCATTATTGCCGCGTTTACCCTAGTGACTTCTCCCTTCTTTTTTTCAATCACGGGTCCCCAATTTAATTGACTGTCAAAGAGGACCCCGAGATAGGAAAATGTATGTGTAGTAGGAATACGTACACCATTTACATTTAGGCAGTTTACTTTTTTATTTCCCTGTCCGACCTTCATTATGTATGATTTAGAGTTATTAATGCTTAACTCTCTTGAGGTCATGAAAGAATGGAAGGAGTCTAGTAAGATTTGTAGTCCGTTTGCTGTTCTTGATAGGAGAACTGCGTCATCCGCATATAAAAGGACTGGCAGCCCCCTACGGCCTATGTACGGATAATCCGTATTGGTGCTTAAAAGATGCTCTTCCAGATCATTTATGTATAAGTTAAAAAGGAATGGGGCCAGGATGCAGCCTTGTCGGACACCACGATGCACCCCAAAGTCTTTGGTCACATTCAGGTCTTGGGTGAATCTGACATTTGCATTGGTGTCCGAGTGCATATCATCTAACAAATCAACTAAGTTTGGATCCACACCCATTTTTAGCATGGCGTCCCAGAGCTTCCCCCGGCTCACACAATCGAAAGCCGAGGAAAGATCCATGAACGCCATATGGATCGTTCCTCTTCGAGCCTTAGTATACTTCGCGATGATGAGGTATAAGTTTAAACATTGTGAAATCGTAGAATGACCAGGCCTGAATCCATACTGGATTGAAGATATTATATTATTTTCTTCTGACCATCTGACCAATCTGTTCAAAATTACTCCTCCCACAACTTTAACCACGGAGTTTATTAAAGATATTGGTCGATAGCAGGCAGGGCTACTGCGGTCTCCTTTTTTAAAAATAGGCACAATAGTGGATACCCCCCATGATTTTGGGCATCCACAAAGCACAGCAGCATTAAGTACAGCTGTAAGGACCGGTGCCCAGAGTGTTATACAAGATTTAAAAAGATCAGGAGGGAGACCGTCAGGTCCTGGGGCCTTGTTGTTTGATAGGCCTTCTATGCCCTTTATTACCTCATCAGTTGTGAAGAACAGGGATTTTTCACTAATTTCTTTTAGACTGCATTGTACCTGGGAACCATTACCTTTAAAAATGGAACTGAAGTGGTTAATCCAAACTTCTTCTGGGATTTTGGTGCCTGTACTTGAAATACTGGGATGATCAAATAAGGGCTTGTTAATGATCTCCCAGAACTTAGAGCTATTTTTTAGTATCTCTGGATCTAACAAGGACTCCCAAACGCTTTTCTTAATAGCACGTTTGCGAATGGCAAGAGACTTTTTGTACTCAGCCCGCAACACCCTGATGGTTGAAGGATCTCTCTGGTTTGTTTTTAATGCTTTCTTGAGCTCGCGACTGGCCTTCGAACAGTTGCTGTCAAACCATTTTGGATTATTGGATGAGTTAGCTATCCTCTTAGCAGGTAACGTTAAAAGTGACTCCACCTTTTTAGCAATCTCATTAAAAGACGTCAGAATTTGTAATGGTGCTGAAGCAGTAGATGTACATGTTATCAGATCATGATGGCATACATTGTTGATAGAAAAATAAAATTGCTTACAGTCCACCATTGACCACTTTAAGCGTCGCTTACCATTAATACATTTAGTGGTACCACAGTCCTCTCGAGGGTTATGTTTTTCGAGTAAGTTCACACCCATAGTAATACATAAAGGATTGTGATCGCTAAAAATGCTTGAAATAATCGAAAAATCCCCAACAAAATTAACAAATTCTGCCGATAATAGAATATGGTCTATATATGACCCTGTTGCGTGACCTTTAAAAGTAGGGGTTGAAAATACAGTTTGTTCCTCAACTATTGACATAGCAGTGAAAAGGTTATATTCATTCATTAAGTCATTTAAACATGAACCCCTTCGCGAGTGATCAAAGTGTATTCCTTCCAGATTGTTACAACCCAAATGACCAACAGGACTCAGGCTAGGATTCCCACATAAATGAGTGTTGAAATCACCCGCTATTATCTTAAGGCGGGGAAGGGAATCATCTTTGGCCCTTAGGAATTCACGCAATGACTCCATATTGCAATCGCCAGACTGACTCACTGCGTTATAAAAGTTGATCAGAGCAAAACTTGTACTGCCCCTCTTAAATTCGACAACCTGAATATTATTATTGCCAGAGTGATGTACAGTTTTAAGGCATATTAGTGATAAGTTAACAAGGATTGCCAAACCCCCTTTAGCTCTACCACTAGGTGAAGGAACTGCCGAAGTTATAAAACTCTCATAACCGTCAATGTGTATATTTTTCCCCACTGCCCAGGTTTCTTGGAGGCATATAACGGGGTAATTTTTAACAAAGGATAACCAATCTATATTAAACAATTTATCCTGCAGTCCAGCTATATTCCAGGATAATAGCCCCTTCTTATATTTAATTGGTTCATGTTGTATTATAGCCACATTTCCACATACAATTTGAGTGATAGGTGTTAAGCCTGTACAGCAGCGTACCCCATCTGTCCCGGGATTAGCCGAAGAACAAGCTTGAGGACAGGCTGGGTTTATATCAGTGGGTAAACCTGGTATATCTATTTGATTCCAGCCAACCAAACCCCCATCCTTACTGCCTTGCGGTTCTAACCCTTGTAGAATATCTCCAAAGTCTGTAACTTCTGGCAATCGGTCGGTGGGGAGGAGGTTAGAAGATGTGTCAGGTAGTCATTCCACCCCATCCAGTCCCCCCTCATCTGAGAAGATGCCATACCTATTGGAGATGGGGATGTTAAAGTGATTATTAAAATGAGTAGAGTAATATTGATCTGGAGGGGGTGGTCGTATTGGACGTTCCCTTCTATCCTGACTATACCCCCAGTTATTAGTTGGTACCTCAAAACCCCAGCCATTAGATGTCGCTGGCCATATAGGCCTGGTGAAATTATGGGTAGGCTTAGGATAGGACATGCTCCGCTGTTTTTTGCCGAAAAATTCTAGGGTGAGAGGAATGATGGTACCTCTTCTGCGCTGCGGCGGCAAAATATTTGGCAGGATGTTTGGTAAAACTGTAGAATTGGCAAAATTTATAATAATGCAGTCACCCTTGAATTTTTTAGGGTTTTGACCTATCCATGGGACCCTTCTGGCTGACTTAATGTCACCAGCTAGCTGTTGTTTCCCCCACGGGGCCAGCTGCATATTGCCTGATAACCAGTGCAGGGCCTTACTTGTTACTGCCGGGGGGGATTCTGATTGGTCTGGGGCTAGTGGGGGGACGTTAGCCAATACCAGTACTAATGGAGCCGCATCTTCCAGAAACTGTACCATAACTTCTTCTGTAGTAAGTGCAGGTATTACAGGTGGAATTGGGGGTAATGTATCTCCTGGCAGTAAATGATGTGTCGCTGTAGTTGAGGACTGTTCCTGTAGATTTGCGTGTATAGTGTTTGAGGTAGTGCCTCCCTCAGATGAAGGAAAAAGAGCCTCTTTTACGGGTAGAGCTAGGCTGGTAACTGTGTCTGATATATTAGACACAGCTTCTACTAACTTTTTTTGATCTGCACCTAGTTTCTTTATATCAGCAGTTAGCTTGTCCAATTTGGTCACTACTGGTTTAATTAAGATTTTAAGTTTAGTGTCAATTAAATCAGCTAATCTTGATAATAACTCCTCATCCACATTATACTTCTCGGGTTCTTCTACTTTCCCCCTGCTTTTGTCCCTACTTCTCACGGGTGACGCAACCCTCTTCTTCCCTAAAAGAACTCCACCACGGTATAATTGAGTTTTTCTACATTTTCTGATGGCACGTGGCGCATGATCTAGAACTGGGGGATCAGCTTCATTATTTGGCTGCTCACTCTCCTGCACAATTTGATCTTGGTCTTGATCAGTGTCAACTACCTGACATTCCGAGTCATTAGCCCGAGCTATGTCTTGACCCTGTGTTGTACGAGTACTCAGGTTTGAAATGCCATGTTCTAAGGTATCAGAGTCTAAAACTGCACTTCCCTCGACCTGAGAAGGTTTATCAATCCAGGGTGAATCAGGTGAAGGGCTTAGGGGAGATAAGTTAGGGGACAGGCTAAGACCTAAGGATTCGCGCCTCTCGTTGTTAATCTTAGAGACTACTTGTATCATATAGTTTTCTATTGAGTTACCTCCCGCCGCTAAATTCTTTTTAGGCATTCTTCTTGATCTAGTAATAATAACCAAATAACAACAGTGTTATAATGGATGACGGTATATCCAAGAAGTAGAAACAAGTATGAATAGTCTTACTGCAAACCACGCAAAACGAAGACAGTAAGGGCTGAGTAGCGTGTCCAGTCCAGTCTCAGCCTGTCTCGGACTGTCTAAGACTGTCCGCCCTTTGTCCGGGCTTCGTCCGGCGTCCCGCACACGCGTCCCGCTATGCGTCAGGGGCACGATTTTATAGGAGGAGCAGGGGGCGGGAAGAGACTCCAGGTGCGCTGCGTTGATCCTGCGCGGAACCCTGGGTCTCGCAGTCCCGGCCCCTGTTGAAAGCGCCTCACACTCTCCTCGGCCACGGTAAAATGACCAAAGCTCCACTCCACCACTTCTGTAGGCAAACGAACAGGGTGTTAAGGTCAAAGTCACGAACTCTGCACACAGCTGCGAGCGGCTCCAGTAGTAAGATCCAGATTTGTGCCAATACTTAGTAGCACCTCGTGGTTAGCCACAATTTGGGGCCACTTGACTCGCCTCATGTCATTCATTGGGACGATCTCTGCCATCGCTTCTGTTATAATGTTTTGCCCCTCCTGGTCCCCCCCCCCACAACAAATGAGTGATACAAAGGGGATTGTAATCACTCTCTTGTCTGTTAACCACCCTCATATCTTTCATCAGGTGCCAGATCGTTAAGCTACAAATAACATAATCAATCCGGCGTTGCCAACGGCCATTATCAAATGTGTTTGCCCCTTGTCCATCGCTCAATGTCCTACCATTCAAAGCTCTGAGCCCCCTTTCGCTACATATAGCGTTCATCTGTATTACTTCAGCTGACCATCTACTCACAGGTTTTAGGTCCAGCTTAGGGATTCCCCATTCGATATCTACATCATCTCCTGATTGCCAGTCTTCAACTGAAAGGGGCTCAAAGGTCATATTCATGTCACTGGCAATTAATATGTTGTTCTCGCTTGGCTGGGCACCGATCAATTGGTCAAGTGCAGCCAAGACTTGGGATTTCACCCCATTATGACCTCTTCTATAGAGGTTATAAATATATGGGGTTCCCCCGAAGGCAAACAAGGCCTAATCAGCTGCATGTCATTATTGCCTGTGGGGAGCTCTGCTATCTTATCGAAGAGTGCCTGCCGAGCCCAAATGGTTAGACCCCCTTTTGGTCTTCCCTTTGGCCCTTTAACGGCCGGAGCAAAAAAATTAAGGAAGCCCAAGAGGAAGAGAGGCTCGCAGGCCCATGTCTCCTGGAAGATACAGACATCAAAGTCATTTATAAACAACATCCACTCTGGTGAGTGCATTCTAGTGCCCAAACCCGCGACATTCCACGAGACTATTCTGCCCCTAGCCCTACTGGGATCACTCCCCAGTACAGCGGTGGCTGGCAGCTGGACCCCTGGGCCACTAATATTTCGCAGTTCACAACCTCCTGCTAGCTCATTAATGGCAATTCCTAATTCATTCCTCCCGCCTGGGCTGGCCACAACATCTTCTGCCAGAGGAAAGCCTACCAAGCCTGGAAGTTCAGCCCCCTCCACCCTGCTATATATCTTAGGGTGGATCCTGCCCTTTGGCCCCTGAACAAGCACTATTATAAATCCTATCTAAATTCCTTTTAAAGCTACCATCTCAAATTGGATTCATACTAATAACCGCACAGGAAAATGAGGTACAATTACTCCTGTTTTCAACTCCCTGAAGTGTCTAACACTTGAATCTCTATCCACTTATAAAAGAGTTTGTCTCACACACAAAGCAACACATCTAAATTCTACCTCTTTCCTCACACAAACACTCTAACTGCTTGAGGAAAACAGGAACACACACACAAAATAAACTCTACTCCTCGCCACACTTTATCCAACCATGATGCACATCTTCTCAAGATATGTCAGCAGAATCTGGTACACCCAATCTCACCTATACAATAGAATGACTTGCTCCATCCTTACAATGTTTTGAAAGCTAAACTAGTGGACCTTCTACTGACATACCCTAGCACCACTAACTTTGATTAAGCCAATAAAACAATCCTGACAATACCCTAACTTTCTTCTTCTGCTGGATTGATGATGACCTCAAATGTATATCTGTATGTCAGTTGCACCACCACTGGTCAGCAAATGGCAAATATTTATCACCACTCAGAATTTCGATTGATCTCCATGTTGTGTCCTTGTGCAAACAATATATGATCATTTTTCTTTCCACAGTTGCGCTCAACACACTTTCTCTCGCTGCCAACTGTCCCATCTTACCAGCCAGTTTACCCATAAAAGACTACGCCAAACACGGGGCTTCGTATCACATGTTTTTATTCATCAGCGTGTAACTGCGACCTCAACTTTCTAAAGCAACCTGCACTGCTATACACTATATCCATTACGTCATAGCTCTATTGAGTTCATCGGGAGCTAAAAGGGTTCCATCATTGTTAACTCGCAAGACCCTACATCCCCCCCTCTGTTAAACAAAAACGTACCAATTTTGCAAAATATATACATTTGAATCTCTTCAATTAATCTCTTTGGTGCTGAAATTGTTTGACCTGAATGCGTCGTGAGAAGTTGAGAATTTCCACCATCATGATCCAAGATTTGCTGTGATGGTGAAAAGGCAGCAGCAGTCACTGGTGCTTCAGAATCAGTCCCTCCTTCACCATGGAGATCTGGTGAACAATGATTCAAATGCCAAAAGTCTCTAATAATAGAATTGCCAGGGCACTGGGCAGTGACCATGTGTTCATTGTTTAATATCACTAGAAAAGGTACTACATCAAAGGGAGCATCAGATTTTCTTTGCCACCTCTGACATGCAAGCATTCTGTCTACTTTGTTTAGTGTGCACATAAATCTTTCATATAGTCTATTGGCCTGCAGCGAACAGGGGGGTGCTCTTTTGATGCTTTATATTCAGATGGTGTAAGGGATCTTTAAACTCCCTACTATTACAAGGTAGGCCATTGTCAGATTTTAGTATGGCTGTCTTAAGTGGTAGATGAAAGATCCTCACTTAATGGAAATAGCGAGTAATCGTCCACAATCACCATCAGGTGAAGTCCGTTTGCGAGTGGATTGACAAAGTCAATGGCTATTTTTTCCCAGGCATGCTTTGGGAGTTCTGACATATTTAGCGTGAGTTGAGTAACTCTTGTAGATTGGGAGCTGCATAGATGGCAGGCCTTTAATTCCTTCACAAATCGTTCATCAAGATAAGGAAACCCGACTCGGTCTTGGAGAGCTTGTTTTGTGACAACGATTCTCTTATATCCTTTGTGGGCCATTTCAATTACTTTCTGCTTGAGATTCTCTAGAATTAAGATTTAGACCCTTGTAATATAACTCCTTATTTAGTTATGGACTTTGATAGAGTGCCATGACCTTGAATGGGCATTTTGGAAAAGTTATCAACAGGGTTCTGATCCTTTCCTGGAGGATTTACAATGTTATAATTGTACCCTTGTAGCCATAGTCCCCAGCATTCAATGCAAGGAGGCATCGTGGCCTTTGGATTGCCGTATATTGTTAAAAAAGCTTGATGATCAGTTGCCAGCATAAAAGGCCATCCATACAGATATGCATGGAAGTGTTCACATGTCCATACCATGGCAAAAGTTTCTTTTTGAGGTTGTGAGTAAGCACGTTCTGGTTGGGACAAACTCCTACTTGCATATGTTACAATATGCCTTTGAGCATTCGGGTGTCCGCTGTGCTGTGCAAGGATAGCACCTAAACCAACTGGGATAGCATCAACAACAATCTCTGTATGAAGTTTCAGATCGAAATAAGCCATTTCAGTAGCATTCTCAATGGCTTGTTTGATTTTCTCAAAACTGTTCTCACATTCATGTGACCACTGAAATGAAACATTCCTTTTCATCAACTCTCTCAATGGAGCACTTACAGTAACAAAGTCTCTTATATATCTAGAACAGTAGCTGGCCCTGCCAAGAAATGAATGCACCATTAAAACATCTTGAGGGGGATCAGCATTTGCCAGCGCATGTATTTTAGGAGGATCAAGTGTAATACCCACATCCGAAAATATATGGTCAAATAATTTTTACTTTGTCTTATGGAACTCACATTTATCTGCATTCAAAGTCATACCTGCATCAGCCAGGAAACCACATACTTGTGTGAGAGCCTTATCATTCTCCTTATGGGTAACTCCAAAAACCAAAACTTCATCACCTTAATTAAACGCATTCATTACAGGCTGTATGATACATATAATGACGTCTTGAAAATGTTATGCAGCTTATGATACACCAAACCTTAGCCTTTTGCATTGACCAACATGTATAGAAAAAGTTGAAACGTACCTGCAATTTTCTTCGAGTTCCAACTGATGATAACCTTTATTTAAATCAAGGTGAGGGAAAACCTTTGCACCATTTATTTGTGTTATCATATCAGAAATATGTGGACCAGGATGGATGTTGCTGTCATTCAATTGCCTTGTTTGCCTGATGCATGTCAAGGCATATGCGTACCGCTCCTTCACACTCCTTTTTGGGCACTACCATGATGAGAGAAACCCATTGTGTTGGGCAAGTAGAATAATCAATTATATCATGCTTAAGTAACAATACAAGATTTTTTAACACCATTCTGTAAATCAAAAACAATTCTTCTATGTCTCTGAACAACAGGACGGACATCCTCATTAATAATCAACTTTACTTTCATAGTCTTTAACTTTCAGAAAACCATGAAACAGGGATGGGCACTGACCTACTATTTCATAGTGAGCATTCATATTGTAGTTCACGAAAAATCAGTCCCATATCTGCAGTTGTGCTGAAGTGGAGGTGAAAGGCACTTGATGCTGCTCTTGAAGCACATGGATGGTGTGGAAACTGTCTTTTCTTAGTTGATACAAAATGTCTAAATTTTCATGCCCTTGCAAAGTTGACATAACATCACCAGACCAATGTTTGTACTTTTCCATTGCTCAAAGTAAAGCTGCTCTCGTAATGCTGGCTTGCTCAAGAATTACATTACAAAAGCAGAG
Source organism: Triturus cristatus (assembly GCF_964204655.1). Lineage (NCBI taxonomy): Eukaryota > Metazoa > Chordata > Amphibia > Caudata > Salamandridae > Triturus > Triturus cristatus. The sequence goes on along the minus strand of NC_140592.1, from coordinate 594,551,395 downwards.
GATGCTAGCTTAGCCGCAAGTATTTCAGCACATCATATTTAGACATAATCCTGTTACGTGCTAGATATTGCAATCATTTCTATGGAAAAGCACTAAGGCTAATACATTTCATTGGAATGGAAAGTCCCAGAGTTTTTCACATACTCAAGACTCGTGGGTAGCAACAGGTCACACCACCTCAGACCATACAGAACATGCAGGTATCACGCAGTGTCCGCATCTTCTGAGTGGCCTAGTATTCTATACGTGTGCAACTTGCTGAGGCTAGGCTACTAAAGTGTCATAATCCTGTACTTTGACTGAATATATTGCATGAGTTGTGATGATTTTCCTTCTGTAGTTTGTACCAATAAAAGCTGTCAGAAACGTCACCTCTTCTGACACTCAGTGGCTACGCTGACTGTCTTAGTGTTGCACGTATGTGTATTATGTTGTCTTCTATATTAAATTTACTCTATCATATGTACTGATTGCTATAATTTCACTTAGGCTTCTACATTTGATGGAGAATGCAGGCTACCTCCCTTCAATAACGTAACTTGACCTTTGAGCAAATGTTTGCCTCCTTATCTTAACTTTTCTCTTATTCCAGCACTTATTTGTCAGAGTAAACACCACCCTTCTGCTGTTTAGGGCCTGGATGTCACCAATGTCAATTGATAAAAGACATACCATAAAACAAGACATAAACAGACATGTACAAGAAAAAATGAACATCTCTTCACTGATGTTCTGTATCTGAAAATGAAAATGTTAGGAAACAAACCTTGCACCAAACTTGTTAAACCGCATATATACAAAATAACACTTTTCTTCATCTATTGTTAAATGAGCTTCAAACAAACTGTAAGTTGTAGCAGTATTCGGTCCTAATTAATTAATATACATTTAAGTATTTGCATTCCTTTCCATTCTTCACTGAGAATACATTTTTAAACTGACTGTGTGTTCTAGTTCCATTCATATAACAGGAAACTGTTGCAGTGTGTGGTTTGGTCTTGACACAATGTCTTGAACCTGTGGTCAGCCAGCATCATTATTTCAAAGGTGGCCCATAATATTTTCTTTTAACCCTTTAACATATCATAATATCAAAAGACCTTACTGGGCATAACATTTCTCATGAATTAGTTGTAAAGTCTTCCATTTACTTTGTTTTAGTCTACGATATTATCAGTGGTGCTAGATATCTTTCTTTCTTTTCTGCTTCCATAACCTGTAAATATACTTGATAATCTGCGCAGTACCTTGCTGCGGCCAGGACCTTTTCTATTGGTTCCTGCTGCCAGCATACAAAAGATGTCTGTAGGTATGTGTGTTTTTTTTTTACAATCTTCCCATAGGTCTGTTGGTACAACAATGTTAAACAATGTGTCCAGATCTTTACACAACAAAACTCCAAATGCTACTATTCTTTTTAACTTTGAGTACCAATTGTGTTATTCTAAATGCAATTTTGGAAAGTCTTCAGTGAATGACAGGAGATCTGCCCTTGTCCATGGAACAATGTATGTATGCTATGTGCTCTTTGTCATCTCCACTCTGGACTTCTCTCATAGGCATTATTCATTGCCTTTCTTTTGTGAGTACTGGGCATGCAGTTACTGTCTCTAAGCTTTTTCCAACATCTAGAGTTCTTAATGAAGTTTGTAAGTCCCTCCTCTGGCCTTATTGGTTGATCACACACTCCAGATTTTTTTTAAACCTTGCTAGGCAGGTAGAACTGAGTCTAAGAAACCAACATTTGTCATGTCCCAATTGCATTCTTGCGGTACTAGTTATGTCACTGTAGGCTCTGCACAGCTTGTGTCAGCACCCTTAGTGTGTTGTGCATAGTTGCGGCGCATCGAGGCCAGCTCATGCATTAATTTTGTGTGTGCTAGGGACAATATTGCTTCCTGATATTCTCTAGTGTTGTTGTCCAGAAATTGCTGCATTGTTAATTTTTCCTCTATTAGTTCCTCTAGTAATCTTTGGTATTTCTTACTGTCACTTTTTAGGAATCTTTTGCCTGGTGTTAATTTTATTGGTGTGAAGGCAAGGTCCCTTATCGTGGAGGGCGCAGGACTAGGTGTGTTTTTCTTGCTGGCGTTGTTACAGGCATTTCGGAGTGCTACGATGTCCTGCTTTGTCTGAGAAGCATACACTACCATGTCCCATATTAGTGTATGCATCCGGGCCATGCGGTGTGGTCACCATTTTCTTGGAGCCACTCAGGCTTGTGCTGTTTAAGCAATGTCATTTTTAGTCCCATGCACTCATCTTCTAATATTCTGTGTTCTTCATTTAAATATTTTTCCCTTTCACTTATTTCCTTTTTCAATGCAGCCAGGGAGAAATTATCTGTGACTTTGTCGAGGTAGTCTTTCGAAACGTCCCCTTTTAGTAGTTTCATAGCCACATCGCTGCTGGCTGCCTGCTGTCTGTCTGTTAACTGTCAGGAGGTCTGTTAGTCAAATTGACAGTCTGTATCAGCATAACATAGCGTCAAAATAGCATTGTGACATTTCAAAGAAACTTTTGTAGTAAGGCAGCTGGTAACCAGACATTTGACATTTAACAGCATATGAAAGGTCAGTCGCAAAATACTAAGAATCTCAATTAATCACAATACCTTAAGTGACAATCAAAGACAGCATATCAAAAAATAAAAGTACTTCAAATAAATGCACACAATGCAATAACAGTACTTCAAATGATTGCATATAATGCAATACAACCCCCCCCTTGTTGTGAGTAGGTGGACACCTATTAACATCTGGAGACCACCCTTGGTGTCCAGCAGGAAGCAGTGCACCAGAGCCGACCGCTCCCTGGCTACACTATAGTGTGGCTACCAGCTCCAACACCAGGGTTGTCACAAATAAGGGCGCCAAAGTAATTGTTGCAACAAACAGGGGGAAGCACTACTTGCTGGCACTTCTATGATATCATCCTGCACTTAATACCAGTTACAAATCTGGGAGAAATCAATTCTTGCATCAACCCTAAACTTGGGGAGCACTACCTGCATCAACCCTAAACCTGGGGAGCACTATCTGGTATGTCTATAATGTGAAGCAATACCTGCTAACACCCAAAATCTGAGGAGTTGAAACCTCCTCCAGCACTCACCTAGTGATGCCTCGTCCAGCAATTCTCACCAACCTCTTGTGCTACTCACCACTGAAGCCTTCGGCGCCTGGCTGAGGAGTCTCCACTGGCAAGACAGGGGACTGCAGTACTTCACCCTCTCTGACTCACCGTCAGTCAAAGGGCTGCTTAGAATCAGAGAGTCACTGCTGGCATGGGAAAATGCGGAATTGTTTGCCCTATCCAGTGCCCAAGGGTGAAGGCGACAGCTCAGTGACTAAAATTCAAATTAAAACACACCTGAGTAAATAGGGAAACACATGGTCAGGCAGCATAGATGGAGAGAACTGTACCAGTAGTGCAAAATCAATGGGGCCTGTGACCCAACGGTCGCCCAGCAGCAACGAGGAAACCCAAAACTGAGACCAAAAGAAATCCTCCTCTCCTTTGTAACTGGCCAACCGCCAGGGACAAGCAAAGGGAAAAATGCAGGGAGATGGCAACTGTGTCCCTCACAGGCTAGAGGCAACAAGATGGTGCAACACTGGACCAGCGCCGGAGGTGCACACCAGAGAGACACACAGTCACCAATAGAGCCGTCATTGACAGCGTGGCAACAAACCCGAAAACACAAAACCAAAGAAACAATCAGGCAAAGGAAATGAAGGGGAGGCCAAGACTCCCACCAGCAGGGCAACCACAGAGATCACACAATGCCAAAAATCCCAACCATGAGGAGGGTGAGGCAGAAGGGGAAAGAGCTGTTCATGGTTAATGCATCAGCAATAACACAGGCTCACTGAAAAGTTCTTACAACGTGTGAATGGCTAGAAATGTACTGGAGGGGGGCAAGATTAACAGAAAAAGGAGAGTGTGTTCAAACAAAGGAGGAGTTAAGGGCAGGACCGAATAGTAAAATATGTTTGCCCTCATCTATGCTCTCCTCTATGGCACGTCTCCTCCATGGTGCCTCACATGTTGGCCGAAATGGCATGATCCGCTTGTTTTCACAATGTTGGTACAACTCAAATTTCCGTCCGATAGCAGAAAGACTTTGTAAGAAATGTACTGTGTGCACATAATACAACACTGGGAAGGGTACACCAACTGCACCTGGCTACTTTCCACCTCTCTATAGACCATGTGAGAGTCTCCAGATGGACATGCTCCCACTAAGAAGTAGAAGTATGTATTTGGTAATAGTGTGGATGTCAGCAAATGGACTGAGGCATACCCATCCAAGAACTGCAATGCACAGACTGTTGCCAAATGCCTTCTGAAAGAGTTCATTCCGCGCTTTTAAGTACCTATGCTTTTGAGTTATAACAATGGACCAACGTTCTTCTCACATGTGATTGAGAGATGTGCAAAGGGCTAGGAGCTACACAGAAACCACAAAGTGCCTATCATCCACCAGCAGCAGGAGCTGTTGAGAGAAAGAACTGAGTGTTGAAAAATAAGATAGGGAAGATTTGTGCATCTACTGAACTGACATAGATTGATGCACTACCACTTGCTCTGTTGTCCATGAGAAGCACTTCAGATGGAGATTCAAAGATCAGTCCACATGAAATAGTTTTTGGACGTCTAATGAACATTCCAGGCCACAAGTCTATTGACCCTCTGACCGTATCTGATGGTCTGCTTCTTCAATTCTGTAAAAGATCAACATAGTTAGTTGCTGCAGGCACTACCTGAAGCAGAGACACCAGCAGCCCATGGCCTCCAGCCAGGGGACTGGGTTTGGATAAAAGGCCACAACAGAAGGCACTGTCTCCTACATATGTGGTAGGGGCCATGTCAGGTCCTTTTGACAACATCAACAGCAGTCGAGTGTGAGGGCCTGACTTTCTAGATCTTTGGCTCTCATACAAAGAAAGAAGTAACACCACCGCCAACAGAGCAGCCTCTAGTGCCTTCCCCTCCATCAAATCAAGGACAGCATTGTTACAACATGCTTTCCATGAAAGGTACCAAGTGAGAAAGTTACCCCAAGTTCATCCTGAAGGGTTGCACTTGCTGCACACAGCAGAGAAAGAAAGAGTGTGTGAGAGGGCCTCAACGATACATCAGCTAGAGATGTCTGGAACATCAACGCCCCAACCCCTCATTCTATAAACTGTGACAACGAGACATCTTTATAATATTTCTCATCACTTGGCTTCCTTTGTATTGAAAGTGCCTAAGTAATTGAAGAGCTTGCTAACCTCTCAAATTACTTGAAGACAGGCACCAACGGTTACTTCTCTGTTCACAGGTATCATCACTGATGCCTGGCATCGTTCCTCAGCATACTTTAGAAAAGCATGAAAATACAACAGAAGATAAGGCATTGTTCCAACTAACAACAACAAAACCTATTATCTGGCTCAATGATTAGAGCGGCAGACCCTGATGCAGAGGTCTAGCCCGGGACCAGGGTTCAATTCCCCGCCTCGGCGGGTCTTGGGCTCAAAAAATTCCACGGACCTGATAATTCTCGCCTCAGTGCCTATTCCAATCATGGAGTCGTACTCTGCAACTCTGGGCAATAGCTTGCTTAATCTCCACAACGGCCCCCACAACGCTAAGGATGCCTGGCCTCCACCTTGGGGGTGCCCAGGAGTGGATGCCTCACAGGGAAAGCCAGGATGGGTTCCACAGCGGTATTCTTACAAGCGCCTTGAGACCCTTGCGGGTGAGTAGTGCGCTATACAAGTATCAAATTTACATTTACATTTACCTATATTTCTTAAATACAACCTACTTAGGTTCTAACATGCCATCAACCCAACATAACAATACAAAAACCAAAAATGACCAGAGATAATTTTATTATTCATTATATTGCATCTCTGTCAATTGTTGTTTCATACAAAAATAGAAAATATGTTTTCATAAGTGTTATTTTTCTCTCTTTTTTTGTGTATACATTTGCTACAAAAACACATACATAAATACATATATCATTATCTGCACATCTAATTACTTTGGCTTTTTAACTAGTACAGTATACAGTTCATTAAAGAAAACACGTGCTAGATATTGCAATCATTTCTATGGAAAAGTACTAAGGCTAATACATTATATTAGAATGGAAAGTCCCAGAGTTTGTCACATACACAGGACACGTGGCTAGCAACAGGTCACACCACCTCAGACCATGCAGGTATTACACAGTGTTTGCATCTTCTGATTGGCCTAGTATTATATTCTTGTTAACTTGCTGAGTTTAGGCTACTGAAGTGTCATAATCCTGTACTTTTACTGAATATATTGCATGAATTTTGACAATTTTCCTTCTGTGGTTTGTACCAATAAAAACTGTCAGAAACATCACCTCTTCGGAGACTCAGCGGCTATGCTGACTGTCTCAGTTCTTCACGTATTTGTATTATCTTGTCTTCTATAAAAAATTTACTCTATCATATGTGCTGATTGCTATTATTTCAAATAGGCTTATACATGGGTGCTTGCCTTTTCGTTTTTTTGTTTTTTATCATTGGTACAAATGAACAATGACTTTTTAAGGGTGTCGATGCGGCCCATGTATACACTTTAGTTTTTGACAGCATAAGTTGTGGTAAGCGATTGTAATTCATTCTATTTCTCCACAGGCATATTGTTTAACGACGCACCGCTGTCAGTGATGAACGTTATCGAACAACCATTTACTTTCAGTGTAATTTTTGGACAATGTTTGAATGATTTTGGTGCTTTGGCATGCCGACTTTTCTTTGACTGACATTTTTCTTCATGTGCCATCAGTACAACATGAAACATCGACCAGGCACAACCATCTTCTTTACTTTCACTTGATACTGATATGGAGGAACTGTATGATTATGATTTAGATGACATTCGACTTTGTTCAGTGTCGATTTGTCATACTCAATGTCTCCCCTGGGCCTTGTGGGTACGTATTGAACGTTGCTTCTGGAATGATCCAGCAGCCATTTTGTCTTTGAGCCCTGACGTACTTGGCTTTCCCTTTGCTTTGTACACTGTCACAAAATGGTTTACCTTCCCACAGCCTTTACATATCTGTCCAATGGTGGGACAATTGTCGTCATGTGTAAACAAAAATCCACATTTAAAATACAACTTGTTTTTATATGTAGATATCCTCTTATGTCCTTCAGTCTTTTGTTTTGACTTGCTTTTCACACATGATTAATTTATTCTGGGCATCTTGGCCTCCATGTCAGCAGCTTGTCATTCTGCATGCTCTTCAGCACTAGCAGCCATTAACACTCGTTCTAGACTCAGAGTTTCTCTCAGCATTCGCTGCCTAAATGAATTGGGAAAAGCATCCATCAATGACCATGAGACGTATGGCTTCTTTGACATTGAATTTATTGAACTTACAATGTTTGATGAGTGTGTCAAGTCTTTCTAAAGATTCATCTATGGTTTCACCAACTTTCTGTCATTCTTGACCGAATATATATCTTTCGTAGTCAACATTGGACATTGGCATTGAACTTGAATTCAAGGTTTTTTTAATGAGACAGTAGGTGATTCCTTCATCAGTTATGGGCATTTTCTTTATGACTTCCTTTACACCATACCAGCAAGATTTGTGAGGTATTTGATATTCTTTTTGTTATTAGTCTCTTCAAGTGCATCAATAAAATTTTCATATGTCTCTATCCACGTAGTTCAGTGGTTGCCAATATTTTTCTTTTTGGCAGTATGGAATGATGATGGTGGTTTGAAGGAAGAGGCAGTGTTGTAGACCATTGTGGAACTTAATGAGGCAGGACGTGGCAGTATTTTGGCCATTGTTTCTAGCTCATTCTCTCTGAGATCTTGTGACATACTGGTCTCTGGATCATCCTTGATGATAACTGGAATCATGCTTTTCTTCTTGTTCTCCATCAGAACAACAACCTGCCACTATTCCGAACCCCTCGTGGACTTTCACTCTTCTAAGAACTGTGGAGTTCTTCTGAGTCCCACTCAGCAGCTTTGGTGGCTTGCTACTTCATGTATGAATGGCTTCATAAGCATGACTCCAGCCACTTCTCCTTGAGCTGTTTTGCCCAATGCTGTGGGATCAAGACTCTCTTTAATTACTTCTGGTATGCAGACAATCATTTCTTGTATCTAGGTCGCTTTGCATCTGGCGTCTCTGTGCACTTGCTTACACCTGGTTCATCTTTTCCTTGCAGAACTTATCGCATTGTTATCTTACACTTGGCTTTCGCTTTGAACTTCTTGATATTGGGTTGATCTCTGCTTGGCAGCACTTGTAATCGCAGTGTTATCACTATGTACTAGGTATGGCTCTATGTTGTGCAGTAGTGTGGTTCTTTTATGTATGGCCTCTCCAACAGATTCTCAGCCCGTAGCGTGTACATTCCTTGAAAATGCTTTAGTTTTCAACTGCTTCACATCGCTGAGACTGCTCTTAACTCCCTATGAATTCAGTATTTATTCTGTTCCACGACAATGATACGTGTGGCATGCAGGAGCAGTTTGCCTGGACCACAGCAGCCTCTCTGAAAGAGAACTGTCAATCTCGAGTTTACTTACTTATCCCTTATCTCATCTCCATTTGTAGCTACTGAAGGCTAAACAACTTGCGCATTGTTACCAGATGCCCCCACACCAAGCTTAATTCACTTTAAGCCAAATGTCCATAAAGCCAGATGCTATGTTTTTAATAAAATACTTTGACTAGGGGCACTATTAGAGGGCTCTCAAGTGTGTCAGAGAGAGCGTGGTCTTTGGGGGATGTACGAACTTGTGTGCGTATGAATGGGATACATGTATATGGTGATATATATGGTGATGGAGAGACTGTGTCAGATGTAAAGGGGAGAGGATGTAGCCTTATGGATAGACCAGTCAACCTCGAAGCTGGGGAACCGGGTTCGAGTCTCAGCAACGACGCTCAACATCCTGTGATCCTGGGCAAATCACGTAATCTCCCCGTGCCCAACAAAAATGAATGCCTCCCTCTGTAACGAAACTTGTGCTCATGTAAAGCGCTTTGATACCCGATGTCTCTGGTATAGTTCGCCCTACATAAAACTCTAAAAAAAATATAATTTACTTGTTGCACTGGACATACCTTTTGCCACATGCGCACTGTGACATGTACAACACAAATGGGAGGAATTCAAAGTACAGAAGAATGTTCAGAAAAATGTTCAGCGTATGGAACATTTTTCTGCACTTTAAATTTCTCCCACTTAAAATTAATGGCTGTATTTTTCACTAATAGCTATGGCACTGTATCGAGGAAATTAAACTGAAGAGCTAACTTTGTTTATGTGGGCTCCATAAAACTCATCATTTCAATTATCTTCCATTTCCAAGTGTCACATTCAAAAACACCAAGCATCTTGCTCCCAGTGACCTGTAGACATGGTGCCATATTAATATCACAAAAATATATTTTGTTTAAATGGGAGGAATTTCAAGTAAAGTAACGTACTTCATAAAACACTAAAAGGTATTTGGCTTAATAGAAAGTGGTGAAAGACATTAATACTTTCGGCCTACTTACGATGTGGGTCAGAAAGGCTCCCAACAGCAGTCGAAATCTCCTCAACTGTGCCGGAACCTATATTTTCGTCTGACTCTGAAACATTTCCGGCCGACCGATTTCGATTGACAGGTGACCGTCGGTCAGTCCGAATCGGTTCCAATCGGCATTCAGAGACTCTGAGTTGGTCAAAGCTAAATCGTACAGTGCTATGGACCATGTTTCCAACCAGCGTATTACAATATCGGATTCAGACAGCCTTTCTGAATCAGTCTGTCCAACACAGAACGGATGTCGGAAACTGACTTTTGGAGCCCATAGCAGGCCCCCTTCACCCTGAGGCCTCCGGTTGGAGCCTGTGGGGGAGCCCAAGGGACCACCTTTAAAACCATGCACAGTGTGACTGGCACCATGGGGTGCCTACGACAGGGTGCAAGGTTTTCTAAAACCACCCCTTTCTAGGTCTCGCTAGCGATGCAGCACAAATGTGCTGCCATTGCTTTGGAGGCATGTCGTATACACTGTAGTGTGGAAGCTTTGTGGAAGCTCCGCCCACTCTCTGCCCATTGGCTTTTGTCTTAAATGTTGCCTTCCGATTGGTTTGAGGCTTGTTAGTCCCTCCTCAGTCATCATTTGTATCCTTCCACGCCTACTGGCCCTTTACTCCTAACACTATTTTCTTTTAGGTCTCGCCTAGCGATGCAGCACGAATGTGTTGTCATCGCTTTGAGGTATGCAGTATACACTGTAGTGTGGAAGCTTTGTGGAAGCACCGCCCACTCTCTGCCCATTGGCTTTTGTCTTAAATGCTGCATTCCGATTGGTTTGAGGTTTGTTAGTCCCTCCTAATTCATCATTTGTATCCTTCCAGAGCTACTGGCCCCTTTACTCCTAACACTATTTTCTTCCCTGTCTGCTCCCCAGCCCCCACCCCGCCCACTCCCTCAGTCTGTGACTTTTCACCCCCGCCCCCCCTACTTCAGTTCATGTCTTTTTGTGTCTTCAATGCAATAGGACTTGTGTAAATCACAACCTGCTTTGTTTACGTTTAGCCCGCTGTGCGCGCTTTCACTTTTTAAGCAGCCGGACAATCGAGCCGGTGCTGTTTGTGTCTTCAATGCAATAGGACTTGTGTAAATTACGATGTGCTTTGTTTACGTTTAGCGCTTATTCTGTGACTTAATAACACACTCAGCAAAGACCTCCACATGCAATATTTAGTGGTATAAGCTCGCAATTACCACATCACTCATAACAAGCTGCTTAGAATTCAGAATGCTTGGGGTGCTGTATTGTACAAAGCTACCAGTGCAAGTTTAAATTCTGAAGTTTGTAGAATGGGTTCCATGACCCCACTGTGCAAAATGTAAGAGCGTTTAGAGGTTAGATCATTATTTAAACTGCGCAGTTTCTCGTATGGCTTGGAGTTCAAGCAGCTCATGCATATAGATGACTTAAATCCATTCAAACAGAAAACTCTGGAGGTGTTAAAGCCAGACCTAATGTCATTGCCAGTGCTTGTTCAAACTTGACATTCCAGCGAAGGTTAGCCCGATCTCAAACCATAACAAGTTTCGTACATCATATTTGTTTCGCAGATCATATTTCAAGTCTGGCTTGTGTCTTTCTCGAGTACAGAACACGCTTCTGTTTCAGTCTAGCTATTGCTCATGATCAATTTCAGTTTCATACCACACTGTTATTTACCTCCACATTCCTCAGCTGCTCCACGTCCCAGACAAAGTAACACAAGCATTTGCAAAGCTAGCTGGTCCGACTTATGCTGCCAGCCTTTTGACTTTGTCAATGCATTGGCTTTGTCAAAGAATATTGGTTTTTGTAAAACTTTATTGTTTGGGACTAACAGTTACCTTAACTCCTTTCCATGGCACCTGTTAGACTTGGGGGTCTCTAGTTGGCACAGGTATGCACTTGTGACAAATAGGGACCCTCTCCTCTAATCAGGGTAAGGGGGTACACTCCTAAAATAACCCCTGCTCAACCCCTTAGTAGCTTGGCATGAGCAGACCGGCTTATCTCAGAGGCAGTGTGTAAAGCATTTGTGAACACATACAGTAACCAAGTGACAACACTACAGATGGACACCACACAGGTTTTATATCAAAAATAAGTATTCTTTATATAGATTTACCACAAGCCCATTAAACGACAAAAACACACAATACTGTTACTTTAGATGGTAGAAGTTTGCTTAGTTCTCTTAAGTTCTTAAATGAGACACTTTAAGTCAATGTAACTTTTAGATGCGACACGCAGGGAAACGAAAGGGTTGCAACGATGTTGATGCGTTGAAGATTTGGTGCAAAGAGATAAAGACGTGAAGATCTTCCAGATGCGGCATGCTTCTCCGAAGTTGCGAGAAGACTCAATTCGATGTGTCAGCTGCAGCGGCGACACCCATTTACGCGATGCTCCGACAACAGCTCCGACGGCGGCACGCTTCTCTGTGGATGCGAGGTGCTTTTCTTGATGCGGTGCAATGTGACAACTACGATGGCTGCGATGGCGACACGCTTCTTTGGCGTTGCGAGACACTTCCTGGATGATGCGAGACGCTTCAGCTTGATGCGACAGCTGCAGCGGCGACACACTTTACGACAACAGCTCCGACGGCGGCACGCTTCTCCTTCTTGAGTCGCGCTTCCACCTCCTTGCGACACGCAGTCCCTCAGAAACCCCAAAACAGCAGCAGGCACTTCCAAAGAACTCTGGGGGAGCTGGGGGTTGAAGTCTGTTGTTCCTGAGACTTCAGCAGGAGGCAAGCTCTTTTTCAAGCCCTTGGATATCCTTCACAAGTTGAGCAAAAGTACACACAAAGTTCCTTTCTCCTCTCTTTTGCAGTAGGCAACCCCTGCAGTCCAATCCCCCGGTTTCTGGGATAGTCTCTCCTCAGTTTCTCCTTGGTTCCTCTCCTCAGCAGAGTTTCTTCTTGTTTCCCAAAGTGATCTAAATTCTTGGGATCAGGGTCCAACACTTATACCCCAAAATCCTTTGTCCTCTGGGGGCAGAGGGGCCTTTGCCTTGTTCAAACCAGTTCTGGTCAGTCCTGGAGCACTTTGTTTACCTGACTCCTTCTTTCCTTTCAGAGGGCACAGCAGAGACATCAGACGCACCACAGGAGGTGGAGCCAGCATTGTGGAGGGAAAGCACAGCCCTATTCAGGTCCCAGGAGGAACTCTTCCCACCCATCTACATGGAGATCTCTCTATTCAACCCTGTGCTAACTCACCCTGTCTCCGGGAATTCCCCAGCCCCTGTCACTCACACTCCAGACAAGGAATACACAGCCTAGCAGAGGCAGGTTTGAATCGGTAGACAAGAAAATACCTACTTTCTAAAAGTGGTATTTTCAAACACAGAATGTTAAAACCAACTTCACTAAAATATGTATTTTATCATTCTGAGTTCAGGCATACTAAATTCGAATTTCTACCATGTTCCCTGAGTCAGTTAGGATTATAAGATGTAATAATCAAACTGCCCATTCTGGCCTATGGAGAACAGGTAGCCTTGCAATAGTGAAAATGCAAATGGCTGTAATTCACTATTAGAACATGCCACACACACCAGGGCATGTCCTACCTTATACTTACAATACACCCTGCCCTTGGGCCTACCATAGGGGTGTCTGATATGAAGAAAAGGAAAGGTTTAGGGACTGGCAAGTGGGTGCACTTGCCCAGTCAGAATGACAGTACCAGACTGCACGCAGGCTCTGCAATGGCAGACCTTAGACACACTTTTACAGGCTGCTTCTGTGGGTGGCACAACCAGTGCTGCAAGCCCACCAGCAGCATTTGGATTTACAAGCCGTGGGCACTCCTGGTGCACTGTACTAGGGTCTGACAGGTAAACCAAACCAACCAATCATGGAATCACAAATTCATACATTAATTTACAATAGCGAGAGCATATGCACTTTAGCACTGATCAGCAGTGGTAAAGTGTCCAGAGTAATAAAACAGCCAACAACAGGTCAAAAAATATAGAGGAGGAAGGCAAAAAGTTCAGGGATGACCCTGCAAAAAGGGCCAAGTCCAACAGCGCCCCACTGAGAACAAATGCTCTTTTCATTCGGTTATAGCAGTTGTGTAAGGCTAAATGAGAAGAGTTAATATAACACCCAAGATAATGTGCTGCATGGCTAAATACTTTTAAGATCCTAAAGGCAAGACCGTTGCATTGCAAAGGCTTGTTTCAATGGAAGCCTGTGTTGGCAGTCGGAACTGAGACTCCCGTTGAAGTCAATAGGAGACTTTCCGAACTGTGTTCAGAACCATCATAATCGGTCGGGAGGACCCACCAAACACGAGTCAGTCGGAAACAAGTCCGATACGGTGTCTGTCGGTAGGGTTTCGAACGACATTGTAATTAGGCCCATAGTGTTTCATAGATCAAATTTTCTTCACTTTAAATTTCTTACATTTGGAAAAAAATCCTATTTTTCAGTTATACGAATAGCACAGTGTCTACTGGCCATTAGGAGCAAAAAGCCTGATGCTTGTAAATGTGAAACATTGAAATGGGAAAAAAATAAAATGAAGAGGTTATCATTAAGGTAACTTTTCTTTTTAATTTTCTGTCATTTATAAGCATTCAGAAACATCATTTTGTTCTCATGCTCCAATATTGTGTCAACTTGTATCTAAGAGTTAAATACTTCAGTTCTTCACCCCTGTGACTCAGTCTGACCCATAAATCTGACTGAGCACTGCTCAGCATCAGGGTCTGCTATCAGCAGTCTAATGATAATAATGTAAAGTAAACCTTTCCCTTGATGTTAACCCCTTGTACGCTCATGACGGAACCACGCCATCATGAGCCACGGGCGGCGTGTGCTCATGACGGCGTGGTTCCGTCATGCTGCAGCCGTTGGCAGCCGCTCCTCCCACGCGGCTCTAATTCCCCGACTGTGCGGGCGAAATAGAGAGTGGGCGGAGTCGTGACGGAACCACGCCGTCATGAGCACAGCTCGCCCGTGACTCATGACGGCGTGGTTCCGTCACGAGCATGGCGGCGCCGCGCTCACCTCTCACCCCCCCAGCGCTCCGGCGGAATTCGCGCTGCAGCGAAGGCGTTAAAAGAAACTGTGACCCTTTGCTTATTTAAAGATGAACTCAAGGATTCCAGCTACTTTGAAGGTATCTGGGAGTACTGGTACCTCATGATGACTGGTTGGAGACACCTTTTCTAAAGCAACCTTCACTGCAAACACTCCATCCATCATGTCATAACTCTGTGGAGTTCATCAGGAGCCAAAAGATTTCCATCCTTGTTAACTGGCAGGACACTAAACACACTAATGTCAAATGTTTAATCTTTTAAATCCCTGCTGCTGTACTGTTGATGCAGGCCACATGTGTTTACAGCTCACACCTGTTACATTACAGTTTTTAAAATTGTCTCCTCTAGACTATGGTGGCTGGGCTTTTGTTTATCGGGATGAGGCCTGAGAAACAGAACATTCTCACATTACAGATAATGTTACAATGACCATATAAATCGTGATATTTTTTATTAACGTGAATGACACGTGTAGCTTAAAAGGGAAGTTATTATAAACTGCCGAACTACAATCTGTTACATGAAACCATTGGACATTGAACGGGAGAGAAAGATAATTGGTAACGCGTGCTATTATTCATTTCGATCAGGCCATGTAATGAATCCTTGTCCAGTAGCATCTGCACAGCTGAGCCTGACAGATTAACCACTTGGTACCTTTTCGGTTAAACGCACCACTGGTTTAATTATAGATTTAATTATAGATTTAAGAGTCAGCCGTTGCCTTTTGATTAGTGTAACTTTCTATAGTGTATACTCTACACCAACATTTTATAATATCCTAGCCTCAGCAGCTGACAGTTTGCTCAGCTAGGTGTGTCTTAAGTCGCTGACTCTGTGCTTTCAAGTTAGCCACTTAAAAATGGCCTCTGGATTCTCAGGCCCCAATTCCAAGTGCAGCTGGCGCTCCATGGCGGAGGGGGCAAAGAGTCACAGCGGAGGGTTTGGAACAGTCTATTTTAAAGTGGCCCTACCCGGTTCTGCAGATCTAGCGCGAGCTTGTCAGCGGGATTAATTACTGGTGTGGCGAGGAAACTATCAGTCCTCATGCAGGCAAGCCAAAAGGACGCCGACCCATAGTTTGGTTGTCAAACAGAGATAAAGTCAGGGTTCTGAAGGCCCGGCCCCTAACAGTCCAGGGACCTGGTGTCACTACAATTACTGCGCTGTTATTGGTTGGTGCAGCAGGGAGTACCAACGAAGCACTGCCTGTTTAAAGGCAACACCACCTCTCGTCCCTTACAGCACACACTCCTAGTGAAAACAGGAGGGGTGGGATGTGTCTAAATGCAAATGCTGTTTGCATTAAATTAGTTTTACCAAATATATTGTCACGTGCCATGTGTCCAGTGCTTCTTAATTAGTAAAAGAGTGCTCAGAAGCCGCCTGTGCAATTAAATGTCGGCAATTAAACCTCTTTATTCGATTACAAGACACTCCCCGACCCCGTATCTCACTCTTGCAAGTTCCTGCATTCTGCCTTTGAGACGGTTTTCCGTCTTTTTCTTCTTCTGTCTTCTAAATTTGTTTTTTCCTCCTCTCTTTCTCTTGGCAAGTATGTAATGTGAAAAAACTTCCGGTCGCCAAATTCAAATAACATACTCAATGTAGATTTTACGGACTGGCAAAGCAAACACGTAAGCAAAGGATTATTCGCTAAGTCTACTCACTATGTCAGGCACCTCTTCCCCCCAGAAAACACAGATCTGGCCGCAGTTTCACGTCATATGAAGAGTCAGCCTTTACCCTGCATCTGGGACAAGCAGATGTTCTGTCTGGGTGTATTCCATGTAGCCTCATAGGAGTCATGTAAGTGTCATGTAGAAAATTGAAATGGGTCAGCTGGAAGCTGGCATTACTCGCAGTCAGCTTCACGTAGCACTGGGTTGTCACAGTCATCGTCTGTTAGGGATGACTCCAAATCTGTATCACACTATTGTCAGAACTGTGGATCAGGGCCACATAGGTCAGATATGAGTGCTTTATAGAAGAGGCATGAGTGGTGCAGCCCAACTCCATTATCACATTCATAATCACGGAAGCCTGCGGGCAGAGAAGAACCCCGGCCATCTTCTCGCCATATTAGGCAGCTTGGCATATTGTAGGAATTGACCTGGTCCCACTCCATACTGGCACTGAGCCTCGTCAAAGAAAATGAAGCTGTCCGACAGATCTTAATCGCCTAGTATCAAGCACCCCCTTCTTTCCACCATTCCACAGTGTAGTAATATACTCACACACCATGGAGAATATAACATAGAGCTATATGTTAGGTCTCTCATCAAACAGCACCAGGAGGCAACTTGCAATCTTGTGAAGAACATTCCAAAGGCAGAACATGGAAAACAGGACACGAAGTTTTCCACCACTTTCTTACATCACTTATTAGATCACCACATTTCCCTTTTCCCAAACACAATAAAGAATAAAGAATTATAAATAAATAAATAAATAAATAAATAAATAAATAAATAAATAAAATAACGTCTTCAATTGAGACAAACAATGAAATTACATATAATACATGTTGTGAGATGAAATACATAAGATATTATAAAGTGTTAGTGTACAGCATACACTATAAAAAAGTTACACTAATCAAAATGTAAAGGCTGAGTCCTAAATCTATAATTAAACCAGTGGTGCATTTAACTGAAAAGGCACCAAGTGGTTAATCTGTCAGGTTCAGCTGTGCAGATGTTACTGGACAAGGATTGATTACTTGGCCTGGTCGAAATAACTTCCCTTCACCTTGATGGAATGACCACAGCCTTAACTTGTACCGGATCCTGAATTTAGACTGCTGTTTGAGCACATGAGAAGGTTCTTTCATGTGAACCCAATCTCCCTTCATAATGGCATTGACGTGCTTGCTCCCACCATGTTTATCATCAAAATTCTGCTTTGCCTTACTTTGTACCATTTCTAAAAAAAAAAAAGGGCAAATATACTCATCTATATTACACTCAAGAGAAGAACCGTTTCTGTTCTCTTTTAACCATGCAGGAAAAAAACATTGAAAGGCACTCAATCTCTCATAATCTCAAATGTTGTCATGTTTTTTGAACAGCATTGGAACTGGTCTGATGAGCAAAAAGCACCTCCTCCACTTCAGTACACACATCAACTCCATTCTAAACAGCCCGCTGGATGCATTCTACCAAAGTTCTATTCATTCTCTCTATCAAACCATTTGCTTGTGGATGGTACAACGCCACCCCTTTGTGCGTGAAACCTGCTTTGGATAGAAACTCCCTCATCTCTCTGTACACAAATTGAACACCATTATCGGAGACCAGTTCTTTTGGTAAGCCTTGTCTATGAAACATTTAGTTGAAGAAAGAAATAACAACATAGGTTTTCAGTTTTTGTATATATTCTACTTCCCACTACTTGCTATAGTAGTCCACCAGAACTGCATATTTGCATTTAGTTGGAAGAACTCCAAAAGGGCCAATGAAATCCACAGCAAGTTTGGACCAAGGCCTTTCTGGTAGGTCCACAGGATGTAAAGGTTGAGTAACAGGTTTAAGTGCCTTATCACTAGTAGCACAAATGACACAATCTCTGACTGTTTCTACAATTTCTCTGTACATACTGAGCCACAAATACACAGCACACATCCTTCTCTTGGTGACGTTTTGTTCCAAATGGCACTCATGACCCGCTTGAATTATACACCTCCTAAGGAAATCATTTTCCTCTAATGTTAATTCCTCTGAAATCTTGAAATATGGTTGGACGCTGGGGTGAAGAGTAGACTACTTCAGCCATCCACACACCACATACTCCCTCACTGTACTCAAAATGTCATCTTTGTCCATCCCTCCCTACAAAAAGAATTCTCCAAACACTGCTGCTATAGGGAATTCTTGGTCCTTCTCATTAGATTCAACCTCAGGTATAGTTAGAGAAGACCTTGATAAATAGTCCGCCCTAATATTCCTCCTACCAGGAATGTGTTCTACCTCAAAATTATATTGAAGAAGCTTCGCACTTGGGGGAATATTCTCAAGAACATGTGATATCTACTGCAAAATTAGCTTAACACAACTCTTCACATCGCAGTCTATCACAGGAAAATAACGCCGTGTTAACGTGGTATTCTCAACACGGCAGTACCATGCATCAGTCCCACGATAACGTGCCAAATGACCGTGTAAAAATTAACACAATGCTGAAAGAAACGTGAAACACGAACGCAAAAATAGTAGCGATGAGGTCAATCGTGATACAAAAATCAGCGATAACCAGCGATAGGTCTGCAATTCCCACGCGCCATGCGGTAAAATGCACCATAAAAGCAGAGTTAAAAAAAACCAGTGTGATGACAATATACGAGCACAACCCCACATCCGTGGCGTGGAACAAATGACCATTGTCCCGCATCAAATAGGCACCTCCTCACAGTCACAATGTACATTGACATGCAGTCTGCATGTAAACAGTGCCAATGCTGAAACATGCATGGAACATACTGTGAAACTGCATCTCCCCTTCACACTGCAGAGCGACAATCAACCCCTCCTGCACACAGAAGTGTCATGACCATGATCAATCAATTATGAAAGTGTGGACGAATGTAGCGACAGTGACTCCCGCTTACGTACATGTTGCCCATGTTGTGGGACATATCTGACCCAAATAGGAGCCCTGTTGTCACCTGTAGGTCACAAATGGCAGCCCATATGGAGTGAATTTGGACACATGTGAAACGCCGAAGAGTGGGATTCCCTACTAACTGTGACACACAGAACTGGCAGTTCAAATACGTGACACCCTAAGCAGCCTCTCTGCACAGAGGAGATACACCCACCATCCATGAACAAATCATAAAATTGCTAGCAATACATGTCGCGCTCACACTTGTCTGAGTGATGTGCCTGTACAGGAGAGTGACATGCAATCAGGAATGTGTTTTTGGAATACATTTATTTGCACATGATGTGCCTGTGCTCATTTTGTACTGTCCCATGATTGCTAAGGACTGTCACAATGTGACATGCTCATGTGAAAAAAACTGTTGATGATGGTGTTCCTACGGGCTATTACTGCTGCGGCTGCAGTGGGGTGTGGTCCACCTGCCTCATCTTCATCATCATCGTCCGGTGCATCTGGTACTTGTATCCATGGGGCATTGCTGCGTACACATATGTTGTGCAACACACAACATGCAACGATCATCTTGCACACGATGTCTGGCCTGTACAGGAGCCTTCCACCTGTGACGTCCAGGCACCTGAAACGTGACTTCAACACACCAAATGTGCGCCCCACGATGCCCCTGGTGCATTTGTGGGCCGCATTGTACTGCCTCAGGGCCTGTGTGATCGGGGCTCGGAGGGGTGTCATCATCCAAGCACAGAGTGCATATCCTTGGTCATCTGTTACATTGCAGAGAGACATGAGTAAATAGTTGGTTCAGCATGATGTGTTGGCAGGCTCACTGGTTCATTGGTGTGTGATATGTGTGACTGTGATTCCTGTATGACGTGTACTGCTTGTTGCAAATGAGCCGCATCAATGTGTATGATGTAGCCTCACTGCTGCTCCTCCCTCCCCCCAAGCCTATTCACTAGTGTGCGCAGCGCGGTTGATTCACTTGCACCCCTACGGCACACCATTGTCATGCCTGTCTGCGCATGCCCACAAGCCTGACAACAACACAGTGATGTTGTGTGCTGAAGGTGGGCGGCCATGAGTGTGTAGGCCTATGGTAAGGAAAGGGAAGACACAGATGTAGAGTTCATAGTTCATGCCTGGCTGAACTCGCCATGCATTTGAGGGTAGACCTTTGGCTTACACTGTGAAAATAGCGACACAAACAACAGTTGGCATGTCTGATCCCTGACCCAGAGCAGGCTTGTGCCCCCTCATTTACCCCTCGGCCGAGCCCGCACTCTGGGGGCATGCTACATAGCAACATTGTATATTGCGTGATGGGTGGCGCCGACACTACACCAGAGACACACGCATTAGTTACTTCCTTGGCAAGGGCTAAACTTAACCACCCCCAGAGCCACGTGTTGAATTACCACACCCCTACGCCATACTGCCATATGCTAGTCCACTCCCTTACGATCACAGGGGGGTCCGACACAGCTACATGTCCCAGGTCTACCCCACTGCCTGATGTGACAAGGTTGCGCCCGCTGTACACAGCACAATGTAATGTGGCATGGCCTGGGGCCCTCAAGCATACATACTGACCACACGGACACACTGAGGTAATTCGTGGAACTGGCTACGGGCATGTGCGCCCAGCACCTTTTATTGCCAGGGTCACATGTCCAGTGACGCCTGTGCTGGATGGGTGTTGGGTAGTGTAAGCCACCTCTCAGGGCTTGGTTGGTGCTGGCAACAACTACAACAGTGATCAGACAATCAGAAGTTCAAAGTACAAACAGCAAGGGTCCATGACTTGAGCTGCATAGAGTTAGTGGCCCTGGATGCACCGAGGCCAGAACAGGCACACCGCCACGGGATTGTGACTTCCGATGCACTGAGGTAGGGCCACGAGAGCTGAGCATGTCCTCGTTGATGTCCAAGGAGAATGTCGCGGAGTGTTACGGGGACAGTGGAAGGTGTCCATCCTGGGCATGATGCAGAGGGCAGAAGCAAGCAGAAACAGGCAATAAGGAGGAGTTGAATGCTACAGTCTCCTTTTTCCCAAACATGTCAGTATCTGCTACATGATGATGGAGACAACCCCCAGGCCATAGACTTAGACACCACAGAAGGTCAACCAGAGATTGTCCACGACTCCCGTGGCACAGAGTCAGTGGCACCAGAGCTGGAAGGGGATGCAGTCTGCGATAAGGCCTGTACAATGATATGAAGAAATCCAGACTCAGTTCCAATTGTGTGTCCTACTCGAATTCAGTGTGTGCCCGAGGCAGCGGTCACCAATTTCCCACAGCCACATGTCGTCGCCTTGCGATGCACAGTCAGTGGCACCAGCGCAGTTGTAGGTGGTGTTCGATCACCTCCGTAACCGAGATCCTTTTGTCCTCGGACTGAACCGCTTCTTCCTCTTACTCCTCTCCTCTCCTTGCGTACTGTGATATGAACTCTGCCATGACGAAATCAAGACTCAGTTCCAAATGTGTGACCTACTTGACCACAGTGTAGGCCAGAGGCAGCGGTCTGCGTGGGTCAATCGCTGTGCATCCAGCTCCTCCTGGATCTCTAACACATGGCATTGAAATGGCATGTGGAGAAGATTCCTGGTTGGTGGAGGTGAAGGCACCAGAGCTGAGCGGGTGTGCATCCTGCGACGATGCCGTATCCTGCCTGGTACAGACTGGATTGGATTGGTGTGAGGCCTGCTGGACCGCAGTGTAGGCCGAAGTCAGTAAGGGCCCACAGACATTTGTGGTCGGAATGCTATGCACAGAGTTGGTGGCACCACATCAAAGGGAGTATAGTGACATAAACTCAGCCATAAAATATGTACTCTGCCATTTTGTAATCAAGACTCAGTTCCAAATGTGTGACCTACTTGTCCGCTGTGTATGCCGGTGGAGTATGTCAACAAGAAAGGAGTACTGCGGGCCATGCTCACAGAGGCCGTGATGGTCTGAGGAGGCTGCCAAGGTTGCGGGCCTTGAGCTTGGAGCTTGCACCCGCACGTGGTGGGCCCTCTTGGAGACACGCCTGTGTCAGCAGGTGAGCAGTGAGGCCTGGATGCACGGGGTGGACAAGACTGGTTTGGGGACCAGTGGCCCAGCGTGCGGCAGGCACTCAGGATCGCAGGCACTGCCGCACATGGCATCGGCCTCGTGGCGGGGTGAGAGGCTCCACCCTGGCAGACACGTTGGCTATTCCAGAAGAGAACCACGCCACGGGCTACGTGCTTTTTATTGACACCCCTACGCTAGCCTGGTGTACGCCGGGCCAGCCCACTCCGCACATGCTTACAGGGGGACGTAACAAGCTACATTTTCTGAGATCTTCCCCACTGGCTGGGGTGACATGGTTGCATCCACTGTCCACAACACTACCACCACCAGCAGTATATGTCGACATTGACATGTCTGTGGTCTGCATACTGCAGTCTGTCCAGCACTTCCACGCCACACTTGGCTTTGTGTGCATTCTCATTCATGGGTCACTTGCCTCCTTCGCACATGCCTGGTTCCCACCTCTCCCCACATTCTGCTATTGTATGGCTGGGGTGCCATGCCAGTGATGGCTCATGTACATGACTAGCCCAGGTTACCGCAGTACATTGTGCTGTTGTGTATGGTGGGTTGGCATGTTGTTTGGCATGTTGTATGTGAGTTTGTAACGTGCACATTCCCAGAGTTGTGAGTTGCATGATTGTGGAGTTGAGGTGTGTGGTCATTTGGTACTTTACAACAAGCAGTGCATTTCCGTAGGTTCCATCCTGAAAGCGCTGGTTGATGATGGACTGTCGGAAGATGTATGAATCATGCACACTGCCTGGGTAGTTGGCGACGACATTGGTGAAGAGTCCCCGGTGGTTCACTATTGCCTGCACATTGTTGGAATGAATGTGCTTTCTGTTGCGGTAATTGTGTGCAGTATCGACAGGGGGCACAAGTAGGACATGTGTGCAGTCCTGACGAAAACCTAGTAATACCAGCACATAGGTTGAAACATGTAGACCTTCTTCTGCACTTACCAGCACTATATTTCACTTTTAGATACCACTGGTCAATCTAACCAAAAAAGGTATCTTAGCAAAGTTTTTAACATCGGCCAGTTGCTCCAGAATAAACGTTTTAGTGAGTATATCTGGCCCATTTTTAATCCACAAATCATTCACTTGCACTACAAAAAACTACCAGCTCCACTGCAATCAGGTGTTGTAGCACACCCGGATGACATTCGGCTATCCGGGTGGGACCCCGATGATGAAGCATGTCACCAACTAGGTTGGTGAGTGAGGGGTCTTCTAAAGAAAAGAAAATTTTTCGCACCTTGCGTGTTCTTCCCAGTATTTTGGAGACCCTGACCAGGCTCCTGGATATACTCCTTCTTGTGTTTTTCTAAAGTATTTCAAGGGGACTAGGAGTATTTTTCCTCCATTTTTATGATTATTCGCTTTTCTCTCTCACTTGTTTTGTATACCTTGGCAGCGGACAGCTGCGAGAGTCCTTTTTTCATTACAAACAGCGTTTTTTGTGGATACGATTGAACTATGGGGGAGAATCAAGGACTATCATACTCAAATGAGGAAGTGGATGCCATTCTGGGCGATACCTCGCTGTTCGCCGATGCTAGCATTGCACAGACAATTTCACAGACCACGGATTGGGAAAAACTGACTGAAATGAAAAGAAACCGAATCAGAACAATACTTCATGGAACTATTTTGAAGGAATATTTGAGGAACAATATGGCACCTAAAGGCCTTCTGGTCACCAACGCACCCAGGATTTTTCTTGAGGATCCGGTTTTTAGAAAAGACTGGGCACAGATTGCGTGGCATTGCACGCGCAATTGGATTGTGCTGATTATTAAGACCACTCTGCGCCTCTCAGAAACAATGTTAGTGGAAATCCAACTAACTGAAAGTCACATAAAAAGCACCATCACAGGATACAAGAAATAACTAGATGAACTTAACAAGGAGATGAACGAGTATAAGGACAATCTTACTCAGCAGAAGGTGCAAAAATTTCAGAAAGACCTTAAAAGGTTTTCCTATGTAAAAACGTACTCCTACTCGGATCCGGATTATACACCTCCACTAAGATCTGACCCAGACTCAGACATTTCCAGCATTGATTCATCGGGTAGTAGCAACTCCAGCACTGGGAGTGGGAGACAAAGACAAAGAGAGAAGAACAGAACACAGAACAATTGGCCGATATATGGCACACACCCACCACCTGGATTTCAAGGCCCATACAATCCACAACAACCTTACCCGATGTACGGATGGCAACCACCATTCCCGCAACCACCATTCCCACAACCAATGTTTCCCCAAAACGCCTTTAGACCGCCTTTTTCAGGCAGGGGCAGGAGGGGAAGGGGAAGAAGGAAGGGTACCAATCAAGTACATTGGGATGAAGAGGAAGCAGTGGGCACTCACACACGGAACAAAACAAAAGAACCCCAAGCAGGAACGAGCAACAGCAGAGTCTACTTACTAACCTTGCAACTAGACCGCTGTCAACTATGGAAGAGGAGGTCCTTAACAAAGTTTTGGGTTTCGTGCAGACCACACGCCTGGACAAGTTCCAACTGCATTGTGAATTGGCAGGTTACTTCAGAAAATTGCGACTAAAGGCTTTCTTTGAAAAACAAGGCGAACCTGCGTTGGAGGATTCTAACGAAACCGGACTACGCATTAAATCCACCTTCAGCCCTCCACCACATATGATCCCAGTTGAGATCGCCACCTTTGAACAGGCTGTTTTAAATGACATTGAAAGCTTAGACCCAAAACAACCATTTCAAAACATGAGCAAAGAAGAAACCTCTGCTTTGGAAAATCTGAGAACTTGTGACACTATTGTGATAAAACAAGCGGACAAAGGTGGGGGCATAGTGATCCAGGACAAAGTTTCCTACCATGCTGAATGTCAGAGATTGCTTTCTGACAAGAAGAACTATCGAGCCTTACAAACTGACCCTACTAGTGATCTGAAACAATAAATAAAATCACTAGTAGAAAACGCAGAAACTATGGGTCACATTACCAAACAGGAAGCTGCCTTTCTTAGTAACAGTGAGGGTAAGATCCCATACTTTTACATTCTACCCAAAATGCACAAGAATAAGATCCCTCCACCCGGTAGACCCATTGTGTCTGGTATAGGTTCCCTACTGGAACCATTGTCACGTTTTTGTGATTTCTTTTTCAAAACCTTGGTACAAAACACCTCTACCTATCTACAGGATTCAAAAAGTCTGCTGAAACTACTTGAAGACATCACAGTGGATGAAAATACCATCTTAGTGTCCTTCGACATTGAAAGCCTTTATACGAATATCCCACAGGATGATACCCTGGGAGTATTAAAGACAGCATTAGATGAAACCTCCTGGACATATAATACACCTAAAGGTTTTATCTTGGATTGCGCAGGACTGGCTTTGAAGAGGAATTATTTTGAGTATGAGGGTACACTCTTTCTCCAAACAGGAGGCACTTCGATGGGGAGCACCTTCGCTCCTAGTGTGGCAGGGCTCTATATCTTCGAGAAACGATTCATACTGGATGCACTGAATCCGTATATTTCCAACATCGCCTTCTGGAGAAGATACATCGACGATGCCCTTGTCATCTGGCAGGGACCCCCTGATACTCTAACCGAATTCTGCACATGGATTAACACCTGTGATCAAAATTTGAGATTTACTCACACGATGGTCCTAACTACCATAGTTTTCCTGGATTTGGTGATCACCAAAGAGAATGGCCGCCAGGAAACTAGAACTCATCATAAACCCAGTGCGAGAAACAATCTTCTTAGATTTGAGAGTTTCCATCCTAGACCCTTGAGGGAAAATCTCCCTTATGGTCAATACCTTAGACTGCGTCGCAACTGCAGCAAAATCACAGACTATCGTGACCAAGGAAGGGTTCTGACTAATAAACTTTCTAACAGAGGCTATCCGGAGAAAATACTCAATATATGCCAAAAGAGAGCACGTAATCAACCCAGAGAAGCCCTCTTAGAGGTTAGAACAGAGAGGGATGATGAAATACCATTAACGTGTGTAACCACCTACAACACAGAGTCCAATCTAATGACAAAATCCATCAACAAACATTGGTCTATCATCAATACAGGTAACCTACACTGGGAGAAACCGCTATTCTCCTTCAAAAAAGCAAGAAGTTTGAAAGATGCCTTGGTGAACACACGTACAAAAGACTGCCCACAGATAGGGACACCAACGGTAACCAACACTTGGGGCCTACCGAACATAGTGGGGCATTATCAATGTGGCAACTGCAGTGTATGCCATGTGACCGTAAACACAAAAACGTTGTCATTGGAACCAGGCAAAACGTGGAGTCAGCGGACCCATACGAACTGCTATAGTACCAATGTGGTCTATCTGATAAAATGCCCTTGCGATTTGAAATACATAGGGATGACCTGTAGAGAGGTGAAGCAAAGAATCTGTGAACACTGCAGTACAATAAGGTGCAAAAGGATGACAACCAAATTAACTGAATCAACAAAAAAGAGAGGGGGGCCAGGAGCTGTTTATGGCCCAATGTCCGTGCTCCACTAATGACAGTTAAATCAATGAGGACATTGTTCCAAGTTGGCGGTGAAAACAAAATTTGTGAACACCTGCTCAACAAAAGAAGGAGTAAAAAGACAAAGAAGAGAAAGAGAGAGTGTAGAGGGGAGGGGAGGTAGAGGGGAGGTAGGGGTGGTAGAGGGGAGGTAGGGGTGAAGGAGAAAAGAGGCAGAGAGCACTATCCCCAGTATCAAGGATCCAATCCTGAAGGGGAGGACTCAATATGGCCTCTTGTTGGCCCTCACACACCCCGAAGGATGTCTTGCTTCCTCATTGGGCTTGTTATTGCTCCTCGTCGGGCCGGCGCTGCAATGCCCGACGGTCCCCCGAAGGGTCTCTCTGTCGGAGGTCTTTTAAAGAGAAAAGCCGATAGGTGAGTGCGAGTGTGTGGGGTAAAAATGGTGGTGGATCCAAGGGGTAAGTGGTTACGTGCGTGCAAAGTGTGTGGATAAAATTACCTAGGGGTGTCCAAAAAACACTGTTTTAATGTAACGGGACCCGTGGTAAAGTAAAAAGACCGGTAGGTCGGGGAGTCACTAATAAGCGCAAGGTGCTAGTGTGCTAGTGTGACTCATTCGCTAGGGATGCCTGGTTTCACCTTGGAGATACCCAGGAGGGACCATCTCACAGGGATAGCCAGGACGGGTTCCACAGCGGTTTACAGCGCCACGACGCCTCAGGGCAGCAGTGCGCTTTACAAGACTCATACATTTACATTCATACATTTAGGGGCCGATTCTGATCCTGGATTTTTATTTTACATACAAATCGGATCCGTATTTTTTTCCATACAAATCGTACAAGTCCCTTCCAACCCGTGTAGTACGATTCGTGCGGGAAAAATACATACAGATCGGCCTGATCCTTACAAATCGGATTGGGAAAAGCTGTACGACACGGACTTGTAAAAAAGACCATACAATTTGTAAAAAGGCTGTACAGCCCGTCAAGTACGATTCGTACCAGGTTGTCAGCATGCGATTTGTATGGAAAATGGCCTGTATACGGGGAACGACCGGGCTACAAAGCGAACCCCTATACACCTCGTACCCTGGTATGACTCGTTCTGGGGGTACGACTCGTACCGGGGTACGGGTCGTATAGGGGTATGAGGTGTACAGGGATCCCCCCACATGCGAGGCGTGTGTATGGAGCGTACCCCAACTTCGCGCATGTACACACTGTCCATACGCGATCTTGGAGTCTGCACCGTCCATACGCAATTTTGGGGTACGGTGCGTACACAAGCGATTTTGGGGTATGGTGCTTGTAGGGTGCGTACACGACCAGTACCCCTTCAGCGCGTATATACGTACCGTACCCCACTTTCCGTGTCATCAGTACGCACCGTATATACGCACCGTACCGCTGTATTCATGGGGTGTATGACGCGTACATGGGGGGGTCCGTCTCGTACTGTTTTCGGGGCGTACAATGTTTTCCCGGCACTTTTTGGCTCCTGTAAAAAAAGAGCCGTACGGAGTGCCGTTTGTACGAATCGTACTTGACGGGTTGTAAACTGCTGCCGGAAATACATGTGAACGTCGCGTACAGGGCAATCCGAATCAGAATCGCTTGTATATATGAGTTGTATGGTCTTTTTTACAATTTGTATCGAGAGCGTCTATTTGTACGGATCGTACTTCCTAGGTTGTAGGGGAATCCTTACAAGTACGAGTTGTATGGGGAAAACACTCCATACCACGATTTGTACAGCGTTTTTCCAGGATCGGAATCGGCCCCATAGTTGCTCGGCTCATTTGTGGCGATGTTTTTTGCGGCTGCTATCGCAGATAAACTGGTGATATGGGCTGTTAGCACCATCTTGTGAATGGGGCGATGAATTTATCGCGACTTTGGCTGCGATTAAGTGCCGATAACTCGGCGATAGATCATTGAGATTATGCTTTGCAATCCTTGGAGTCAAATCTCTGATGACATACCTACAGAATCCCAAGAAGAGGTTTGTGATCCGTTAAAATTTTAAACTTTCTTCCCTAGACAAAACACTTGAAACACTCTACTGCCCAACAACAAGCAAGTGATTCTTTTTCTATAACAGAATTTTTTTTATCATTTTCACGCAGAGCCCTGGAAGCAAACCTAATTGTGTGCTCACCTGAACCCACAATTTGTGAAATAGTAGCTCTCAGACCACTATTTCTTGCATCCACAGGGAGCATGCAAAGTGTCCAGCATCATAAGGTGCCAACATTCTCTCAGACGCATTCTCTGCCTTCATTTTTTAGGAGAATTCTTCCTGACACCTTTCTTCCCACTTGAACACGTTTTGTTTTTTAAGCAGTTTCCACAAATTCTCTGTCTGCTTTCTAAATTCTTAATGAACTTGGCATAAAACTCACTAACACCCAAAAATGATGATACCTGTTTCTTACTGCCGGGAGCTGGAACTCCTTCAATAGCCTCCACTAAACTAGGGTGAGGTTCCACCTCCTTGGAAGAAAACACATGACCCAAATATTCAATACCTGACTTTGTAAACTCGCATTTCTTGACATTCACCACCACACCTCCTTGTTCAAGTCTTTCCAAAACACTGTGCCTAATTTTGTCAGGCTCCTGGATATCTCTAGCTGCAACCAAAATGTCATCCCAAAAGACAACTAAACCATTGATCCCCTTCAGTAAAGATTCCATAATCCATTGAAAAATGAAAGCAGCGATGGCAACCCGAAAGGCATCCTTTGAAATTGGTTCAATACCTCCATGAAAACACATTTTTTTTCACAATATTGGCCAACTCTTCCCTGATGTTAAATGGCACCATCCTAGGTTTATGTTTGACAGGAATAGAATCCTCTCGGACTTTAATCTTATGTCTGAGTCCACAAATTTTTCCTAAGCTTTCATCAAAAACCTTTGGATACTGCACCATCCACTCATTACTAGCGTCCCTACAGCCCTCTTTGACCAACGACACCTGTACTTCCTTACCCGGTCTCAAAGCCAAACCAAACAAACCTTGGTGATACCACCATAAAATGTTAAGCCCTTTTTTCGTGACATACACTTTACCATAACTGATTTTCTCTTTAAATTGGAGAGTAGATTCAATATATCCAACCATCTAAATTCTTTTCCAGAATGTGTGACAGGACACCTGTCAGGGAGCAATAAAACTTTGTTGTTCTAGGTGATGTTAACAATTCTTCAGTTATTATGGTCATTTTAGCCCCAGAATCTACTAATAGCCTCAACGTTTTTCCAACACACAAAATAAACAATATAGATCCTACACTCCTATTCACTTTCATCATATATAACCAACAACATGTCCCTCATTCCAGACATCAGCCCTGCCATTTCTTCTCCTGAATCCTCATCAAGTAACACGTTCACCTTGCGTTATTTTTGTTTGGCATACCTTTGTGAAATGACCCAGTCTCCTGCAGTTCTTGCTTGTTGCATTTTTGCAGGACAAGGACGTCCATTGGGAAAATTTTGAGAAAACCCACATTTGAAAAAAATATTTATTTGCCTGAAATTTTTATCAGTACTATTAGAATAAAACTTCTTCTTCTGAACATAAGACTTGTTGTTCTCACCCTTAGTTGACCCCAGTTCAAACGTTGCCCCTGTACTCTCTATGTTTACCAACTCTCTCAAACTCTTTTCAGATATTTCAATACTTTTGACAATGTCTGTTGTCTCGGTTAACAATGACTTTTTATACCTAGGAGTTTCGCCTGCACTATTTTGTCACGGCACCTGACTACAATTTGATCCCTGATCAATTGATCCATAAAACCTTCAAACTCACAGTCAGTGGCTGAAACGTGTACGACTAACACAAGGAGATAATGGACGAAGCGCTAAAGTTTTTCAGACACTCACCCCAGTCACAGATCTGGGTTGAATCCATCATCAATCCTTAGCTCACTTCGCCCCCTCAGTTCAGACCGAACCATATACAAATCAGTCTTGACCCTGTTCCTCGTGTAAGGCTGCCACATAGAAATCTATCAACTCCTCCTGGTGCTGCTCTCACCTTTTCATTTCTGGACAGTAACAATTTCCTCCCACACATTCGTGGCTCACCTGGGGATTGTAAAAATGGAGGAGGTGGAATCACTGACTGCATGTGCTTAAACAATGAAAACAATAAAACTGGTAAATAGAAATAAAACAAGACAAAATAAATAAATAAGTTCACCCTGATAGTGAAATTAACTTAAATGGTGCAAGAAATTTAGAAAAAGTGTATGAGTTTTAAAAAAAAACCACTGGACCTTGAACACTCCAGACAGTTTGCGTGTCAACACCTTACAATGTGCATGTTACTGTGTAAACATGCAACACCCACAGCAGTATTTCCTGGTGAAGATCAATGCAGAATGAAAGCAACTTCCTCCAAAAAAAGCCTCAGTAAGAAACGAATATCACTGCAGCTGACACACTGGGAAGGTTTCTCAAGAAGCAAGTTAGCATATCACTGCAGCTGGCACACTGGGAAGGTTCCTCAGGCAATAACAAATGACACTGACAGCTTAACATCACCACAAAAATGGAGAAAACCTGTGATTGGGCAAAGAAACTTCTTTCAAGCAGATGTGCGCTCCATTCTTCCACCTGTTGTCAGTGGCGAGACGTGCGTGGGCACACTGATGCTGTGCGCTGACTCGAGACACTCCAATGCTGTGTGTGCTGGCTCAAAACACTTGGGTGCCGATTACGATCCGGTAAAAACCGGGTACGAACCGTCGGTCGGAGAGTTTTCTCCGTCCGACTCGTACCCGGTCGGAAAACTTTACAAACATGGAATTACGATTCGCACGGAAACACCATTTCCGTACGAATCGTAAAAAACACCGACCGACGAAAATATACATACGAATGTGATCCGGGAATGCTGCGACGTGACGTTGGGACGCTATCAGGCAGCGTTTCACGACCCAGGAAATACGATTCGAACCGACAGCAGTCCGGACGGCGATATTTTCACGGCACCCAAAAAGTGCCGGAAAAGCGAAGTACGGTGCAAAACGACCAGAGTAGGTGGCCCGGTACGCGCCGTACCCCCCCCCAGCCCCCGTATGTATGCGCCGACCCCCCCCAGCCCCCGTATGTACGCGCCGACCCCCCCAGCCCCTGTACGTACGTGTCGAACCCCCCGTGTATGTACACCCGTGTACGTGTCGTACCCCCGTGTATGTACATCCGTGTACGTGTCGTACCCCCGTGTATGTACACCCGTGTACGTGTCATACCCCCGTGTATGTACACCCGTGTACGTGTCGTACCCCCGTGAATGTACACCCGTGTACGTTCGAGTCGTACCCCCGTGTATGTACACCCATGTACGTTTGAGTCATACCCCGTGTATGTACACCCGTGTACATGTCGTACCCCCGTGTATGTACATCCGTGTACGTGTCGTACCCCCGTGTATGTACACCCATGTACGTGTCGTACCCCCCGTGTATGTACACCCGTGTACGTGTCGTACCCCCGTGTATGTACACCAGTGTACGTTCGAGTCGTACCCCCACCCGTGTATGTACGGTGCGTACCCCCAGCGCGTACCCAAAAAGTGCCGGAAAAGCGAAGTACGGCGCGAAACGACCAGAGTAGGTGGCCCGGTACACGTCGACCCCCCCCCAGCCCCCGTACATAGGTGTCAAACCCCCCGTGTATGTACACCCGTGTACGTGTCGCACCCCCGTGTATGTACATCCGTGTACGTGTCGTACCCCCGTGTATGTACACCCGTGTACGTGTCATACCCCCCCATGTATGTACACCCGTGTACATGTCGTACCCCTGTGTATGTACACCTGTGTACGTTCAAGTCGTACCCCTGTGTATGTACACCCGTGTACGTTCGAGTCATACCCCCCGTGTATGTACACCCGTGTACGTGTCGTACCCCCGTGTATGTACATCCGTGTACGTGTCGTACTCCCCGTGTATGCCCCGTGTATGTACACCCGTGTACGTGTCGTACCCCCCACGCTGGGGGTACACACCGTACATACACGGGTGGGGGTACGACTCGAACGTACACGGGTGTACATACACGGGGGGTACGACTCGAACGTACACGGGTGTATACATACACGGGGGGGTTCGACACGTACGTACGGGGGCAGGGGGTTCAGCGCGTACATACGGGGGCTGGGGGGGACGGCGCGTATGCGGGCACATGTCTCCATGGTTGCTATGGGAGTTTTTTCCATACAGTTGTAACATCGGACGCACGGGATGGATCGTGATTTCGCGGTCGGACTTCACTTTTCACATTTGTACGGTGATTCGTCCGGGGACGTGTCGGACACATTATACGACCCGAGGACGTGTGGGGAATAATTCCCAATGCGATTCGTATGGACTTTTTCCCATGCGAATCGTAATTGGCAGTTTGTACGGCACTTGTACGATTCGTACGGTAAAAAGACCGGATACGAGTCGTACGGGGAATTTTTTTACCGGATCGTAATCGGCACCTTGATATTACATGCTGGCTCGAGACCTTTGATGTAGCGCGTGTCTCTCAACTGGCCTACAACAAACAACTCTCTTCGCTCAAGCCGAAACTGTAAGTCTATGAGTATTAGCCAAATGCACTTCTCGTTAATAAACCACCTCGTAAGTCACACTGTTCATAACTCGGCGCACATCTCTCTCACCTCAAACTGCACCACTCCACAAACCTTGTCATATCAGGAATATGATTGAAGACAACCAAGCAATTCACTGTGGGTGTCTAGTCTAATCGTCACCAAATTGTAGTAATATACTCACACACTATGGAGAGTATAATGTAGAGATATTTATTAGATTTCTCATCAAACAGCACCAGGAGGCAATTGCTAACCTGGCAAAGAACATTCCAAAGGCAGAACATGAAACACAGGACATGAAGTGTTTCACCACTGTCATAAATCACATATTAGATCACCACACACCACCATATTGCAGCCACCAGATCTCCAAAGATCTGGAGAATGGCGAGCATTTGAGAACACTACTGGTCATCAACTCCAAGACTGCTGCTGCATGCCAAATAACGAATGGGCATAGAATAAGCACTCACCTGCCCTTCATCAAAGTGACAGGAAGGGGCTCTCCTCTACCCAGAAGCCTCCCAGCGAATGTTTTTCCCACTTATATTTAGCTGAGCACAAGCAGGCTGCATGTTTAAACTGGGATGCCATTTATTACAGTTCAAGTTCTGGGAGTCCTAGTCCACTCTCCAATCTATCAAGTTTAAAGACAGTCAAAAGTACTCTGCTTCTCCTCCCTGCCCAGACCAGAGAGATCATAAAGGAGTCAATTTTCCTGAACATGGTATGAACATGGTATGGGGAATGCGACACAGTGGGTTTTGTAAATGATAAAGACAGCTTATAGAAGGACCATCTTCACAAGCATAATGCGACCCATAATCGAAAGAGTGTGTTTCAGAAGAGTATCGAGTTGTAGAGTCCATGGATTACCCGGCCTTTATTAGACACACATTGATTTTTCAGATCATGTGCAATTTGTTCACCCAGGTAGCAAAATTTGTCTACCATCCAGCACAGGCCCATGTCAAGCAGACTAACCCATGCATTTCGTGCCAGCCTGCCCAGAGGAAAGACCACTGTCTTGTCCCAGTTGATTCAAAGACCAGATGTGGCCCGAATTGTTCCAGTTGTGCAAATAACATCAGCAGTGATATATAAAGACCCCTAAGGTAAACCAGAGTGCCATCCACATACATGGAAACTATGAATGTGACATTGCCCACTGTGATTACCCAGTACCATAACAGTTTCGGGAGCCTAATTTCAAGTAGCGCCAGAGCCAGGATGACCAAGAGAGCGAACAGGGGCATCCCTGTGAGGTGCTTCGTTTGATCTTCTATCTGTTGGATACCACAACACCCAAGCCCAGGTATGCAGAAAGAATATCGATTTGGAAATATCGACTTACAAAAATATCGAGTTGGAAATATCATGACACAGAAATATCAACAGCAAGAATATCGTGGTCAAGAATATCGACTTTAATGTAAGAAATATCATTTTTGAAAATATCGAAGTCATGAATATCGTTTGCAAAAATATAGTTGTTTAAAATATTGATTTTTTTAATTAGTGTTATGGATTGTAGTATGTATTTTAAATGTATGTGATCTATTTTTGTGAATACATATTGTTTTTGTTTTTTAATATATGTGTTACATTTTTAGTAGTTATCAATTTTATTTTAACTAAATTTGGCATTTTTAGTTCCATAGCGGGTTGTAGGTTTATAGGAGAATAAGATGGGAAGTAATTTCATTATAATAAATTATTGATTATCATTTATTTAGTAATATTTACATAATTTAGATTTTATGGTGTTAGTTGTGGGAATTAATGCGTTATTAATTAATTATTAATTGGTTGTTAATTAATAATGTTTAGCTAATTGTAATTAATTATGGTAATTGTGTTGGTTTTTCAGGAGTGGGTTGTGGGGTTCATAGGGGTTAAGTGGGAAGTAATTTAATTGTCATAAATTAATAATTTATTTAAAATATTAATATTTATTTAATTTAGATTTTATAGTGCTAATTATAGGAAGTAATTTATTATTAAGTATATATTGATTGGTTGTTAATTATTATTTATTAATGAATTGGTAAATAATTATGTTAATTGTGTCTTTTTTTGGGAGCGGATTTTGGGGTTTATATGGGTCAAGGGTGGATAGTAATTTATTTTTAATTAATTAATAATTATTTGTTAATTAATGCTAACTAATTATTTAAAATTTAAATATGGTAATTGTGTAATTAATTTTAGATGTGAGTTTTGGGGTTAAAAGTGGTAAAGAGTGGGAAGTAATTTTTTTAATTAATTATTAAGTAGTTGTTAATTTATATTAATTTATAATTTAGAAATTAATTCAGAAAATTGTGTAATGATTTTGAGGTGTGGGTTGTGGTGTTTATAGGAGTAGTGGCTGGAAAATATTTTATGTTTAATTAATAATTAGTTGATCATTATTATTAATTCATCAATTGATGATTAATTAGGGTAACTGTTTTTTTGGTATGTGAGATTTAGTTTTATAGGGGTAATGTTTGGGGAGTAAATTAATTTTTATCTGTTTTAATTTGTTCTTTAATTAATAATATTTTTTTAATTGATAGTTAATTATGTTAATTATGTAGGTACATTTAAAAAAAAATTTAGATGTGTGTTGTGAATTGTGCGGTGTTATAGCTTAGGAAAGAAAGATAACATTTATGTAATAATTAATGTTTGTGTTTATCAATAATTTCTAACTAAACATAGTTATTTTTTGGAAAAAAATGTAAAATGTATTTAATATACTATTTCTAGGAATTTGCAATGTATATTTAACATTAAAATATGTCTTAATTTTTTCGATTTTTTAAAATATTTTCATATATTTTTGATTTTATTTTATGTTTTAATATTTTGTGTTGGTGCTATTTTGTTTGTTATTAATTTTCAACTGACTGGAGTAGGAATATTGATGTGTACCCCTCTTCTATCCAACACTTTCCCTACTGTTGCATTCACTGGAGTGGGAATATTGATTTTTACCCCTCCACTATCCACAGTTTCCCTACTGTTGCACTCACTGGAGTGGGAATAGTAATTTTTGCCCCTCTGCTATCCAACACTTTCCCTATTGTTGCTGTCACTGGAGTGGAAATAGTCATTTTTATTCCTCCTCTATCCAACACTTTCCCTACTGTTGCACTAACTGGAGTGGGAATAGTAATTTTGACCCCTTCGCTATCCAACACTTTCCCTAGTGTTGTACTCACTGGAGTGGGAATAGTAATTTTTATCCCTCCGCTATCCAACACTTTCCCTACTGTTGCACTAACTGGAGTGGGAATAGTATATCCAACACTTTCTCTACTGTTGCACTAACTGGAGTGGGAATAGTAATTTTTATCCCTCTGCTATCCAAAACTTTCCCTACTGTTGCACTCACTGGAGTGGGAATAGTAATTATTACCCCTCCGCTATTCAACACTTTCCCTACTGTTGCACTCACTGGAGTGGGAA
The DNA here is from genome assembly GCF_964204655.1 of Triturus cristatus. Lineage (NCBI taxonomy): Eukaryota > Metazoa > Chordata > Amphibia > Caudata > Salamandridae > Triturus > Triturus cristatus. The sequence continues at coordinate 594,514,489 of NC_140592.1, read as the reverse complement.
TAGTAATTTTTACCCCTCCGCTATCCAACACTTTTCCTACTGTTGCACTAACTGGAGTGGGAATAGTAATTTTTACCCCTCTGCTATCCAACACTTTCCCTACTGTTGCACTCACTGGAGTGGGAATAGTAATTTTTACCCCTCCGCTATCCAACACTTTCCCTACTGTTACATCACTGGATTGGGAATAGTAATTTTTACCCCTCCGCTATCCAACACTTTACCTACTGTTGCACTCTTTGAAGTGGAACATTTAAGTGCAAAATCTTTCCAATAGTTTAATGTTTTAATTTATAATATAATTTTCTTTATTAGATTTTATGTTATTGGTGTATGTGTGTGTATGTATATATAATATTAATTACTGCAATAAAAGTGATTAAAACAGTTATCAATGAGAAATATAAGGCAATAGATAATAACATGGAAAATTGTTAACACTAGGGGGCCGATTCCGATCTTGCTCTTAAGGGCTCCCAACGCGATCCGGATGGAAAAAGTACGAGCCGTACGCGTGTTCTCCGCCCAACTCGTACAGGTGAACGAGCGAGCAAGTACGATGCAAGCAACGTGAAATTTGCCAACCGAATCGTTTCCGGGTCTGAACCGCTCCGTACGTCTCGTCCGTAAGCAAACCGTGCTTGCAAAACGTCCGGGAGGATGCATTTGGGGGTCCGCGTCGGATCTCCCGTAACCCACTACCTTACGACTCGGACACAGCGGGAGACCCACACAGGCATGTACGGTGCGGATGGCACCAATGCGTACCCACTGTAGGGGGCACCCTTGTGCGAGACATACCCATTCAGTCAATGGGAGCCCATGTACGCATCGTAGGACCGGCTCCCATTGACTTCTATAGGAGACCGACTGAACCGAGTATGGCAGCATGGGGCCGCATCATACTCGCTCGGGCGGACTGCAGGAGTCCGGCTCGGTTGGAAAACACTCCGGATCCGGCTCGGTTGGAGAGCTTTCTGACACAGATCGGAATCGGCCCCCAGATGATGACTAGTTCTCATGTAAGTGTGTTACTAGCTTCTCATCAAGGTTGTGCCCCACAGGGAATCTCGTCTCAAGTTCTAATATCCATTTGGATTCTTTTTTCCTAAGGGCTAGTTCTCTATTGCCTCCTCGATTACCTAGATTTACTTGCTCGATGGCAAAAAATCGAAGAAGAGAGCTTTTAGATTGGTGCTTTTCCTGGAAATGTCTCGCTATAGGGTAATGTAGGTCAATGTTATTGATGGCCATAAGATGTACTTGGATACGTTTTTTAACCATAAAGGTTGTGCTTCCTACATATCTACATGGACATTCTAAGACATAGATGACAAAGCTGCTGCTGCAGATTAGGAATTGTGTTATATTCTTGTTTTTACTATGTCCTGGAATATAAAATTGGTAAACCATGTAGCTTGATTTACAGGCTTTACAATGCGTGCAGGGATAGAAACCTTTAAGGTTATGCATATTAGTTTTGCGGGATTTCGTGGTGTCGCCTCTGACCAGAATATCTTTTAGACTTCTACCCTTTCTGTAGGTGACCATTGGTCTATCACACAATTTGGGACCTATGATGTGTTCTGTTTTGAGAATGTTCCAGTTATCAGCCAAGATTTTTTGGACTTTCTTAGACTGGTGATTAAATCTGGTAATCACTCTGGTGCTTGTTTCATTGGTATCTCTTTTTTCAGCGTACTCGAGGGACTTCTTTCTGCTGATGTCACTTATTTTTTTGACTGCTTTATTGAGTACCCATTCTGGATATCCACATTCTCTGAATCTTTTTAACATGATTTCCTGTTCTTTTTTGTACATGTAATCCGTGCTGCAGTTCCTTTGTGCCCTCAGTAGTTCCCCATAGGGGATGCTTCATTTAAGGGCATCTGGGTGTCCACTGAGGGCATGAAGGAGACTATTACCAGCAGTTTCTTTTCTATATAGACTTGTGACTATCTTGCCCTCCTAGATCTGGATCTTAGTTTCCAGGAACTCAATACAGTTTTTGTTAATATTGTGTGTCAAGGCAATGTTGTATTGAATACTGTTAAGTTTTTAAACAAAGTTAGTAGCTTCAAGTTCACTCACCTTTCACACAATAAACATGCCGTCGATGTATCTCATCCAAACTGCCACATTTTCAAATTCTGAACTGAGTGCATTATCCTTCCGCATTTCTTCCTCCCATTTTCTCAGAAAGAGGTTCACAAAGCTAGGTGCGAAGCACTTACCCATCTCTGTGCCTCGCACCTGCCTGTAGAGCCCCCAATTACACATAAATATGTTATTGGTAAGGCACATCATTATCATATTGGCTAACATGTGGGTATGCTCAAGATAACTGATATCTCTCTCCCCAAGGAAGTATATACAGGCATCAATACCCTGGACGTGATCAATGATGGTATACAATTAATTCACGTCCCGGGTAATGAGGGTTAATTCTTCTTCCCAATGATGCCCTCTATGTTGTTAAGAAAGTCCTTGGTATCCCTTATGTAGGATGGTAACAGGATTACATACTCACTAAGAAAGTGGTCTACATATTTTGAAATGTTTTCATTTACATTGCCTATTGATGATACTATTGGCCTACCCGGGGGAACCGTAGGGTGTTTATGAATTTTAGGGAGGGTCCTTCCGTGATCCAGCCCATGGTTAGGTGGTGCGCAGTACCGGTGAACCCAAACCGGACAGCGATAATCCAAATGTTCTATAAATTAAGCGCATGCTCAAAGGTTCAATTGCTTAGTTAGTAAGCTATTTAATCTCAAACGTTACGTGTTTCAACAATTCAATGTCTTGATCACACGATGAGTTTGTTGAAAGAGACGTGCATAAATAAACAATAAACATAGTGCTAGGACTCTAGGTACATGAGACTTACATTGGATAGTAACGGCAGCGGCCATTTTGAAGCGTACAATACTTCGAGAAATACAGGTATATACTCCTTTTTGCGCATTTCTAAGCAAAAAGGAACAAACTCATCAAACTCATCGTGTGATCAAGACATTTAATTGTCGACTAAGCAATTGAACCTTTGAGAGTGCGCTTCATTTATACAACTTTTGGATTATCGATGTCCGGTTTGGGTTCACCAGTACTACCCACCACCTGACCATGGGCTGGATCATGGAAGGACCCGCTCTTTGCCTTAGATATATATATATATATATATATATATATATATATATATATATATATGACAGGATTCCGCCTGGAGCACACCTGCACGCCAACAATCCAAGAGGAGATATATATATGAAGCAGTCTCGTCTCACCAAGTTTTTCAGACAAACAAACGAGAGTGGACCCAAGATAAGTGCTCGTTTTCTATTTTATTCCTTTAGAATATCGCCATGACGCGTTTCGACAGCTCCCTGCCTTGATCACATGACAGCGTTACCTCGTGTGCTTAGTCTATTTAAAGTGACGGCATACAATCATATAATTCATAGACATAGAAAGCATCAAACATTGAATAATTTGCATGATGTTTCCAAAAGCTTGACCAATAATGGCATAAATGCTTAAAAAGTCATAAAGCTAACAATCATAGAGTATAAATATATAAATACAAATAAAACTCAGCAGCACATTATTGTAAAATACATGTATATACAATAACATAATCAGAATTTAGTAATTTGCATAAATGCTTGGTTCCTGAATTATGTGTTGTAAGAAATTACCGGTTCTATTACAAATGTTAATAATTTTCAGAATTAATTTGCTTAAATGCAAAAGAGGACCGGTATTACCTAATGTCTATTGCATTGAATGGACCCGATTTTCAAGTGCCTAAAATGTGAGAAAATTAATAAATTATGAAAAATCTCCCATATCGCAAACAGCTATATTTTACCCTTCTTTTTCCCTTGTTTTGAAGTGCCCGTGCTATAGTTAGTAAAATGTTATCATGTTGCCTTTGCCTCATTTATTTCTGATTAATTTCATTTCAAAATTAAATTTTAGAGGCAGTGAGGGGTATTTGTTGTATAAGTGTTAAGTCTAGGGTCCAAAGGAGTTTTAGTTGTGTTTTAGAGTAATTGATTCCCACTATTGTACTTTAAAATTAGTATAAATATGTATATAAATATTAAATACATAAAATGTTAATAAATACAATCCAATTACTAAAATCCACTTCATAAAAACACCTAAACGTTACAGCATAAAAGCAGCATAAAAAGAAGAAAATACAAAGAGGATAAAAGATCGCAGAGCTCAGCATATGTTTGATTAAAACAATTGGGTTACAGTAGGTATATTTGTTACAGATTATACTAATGAAATAGTTTTTAGTCAAGATAAGTATGCAAATCCTCACTAGTATTTAGGCCTCCTGGCTGATTTGTGTCCGTCTCTAAAATATATTTTGTTTCAAGGCGCCTTAGTTTATGTTCACAATCCCCTCCTCTTCTTAGGGTAGGCATAGCATCAATGACAAAATATTTCAGAAATTGCAGATTACTGTCATGATGCAATTTGAAGTGCCTAGCTACCGGGTAACTCGGGTCATTGTTAACGATGGCCCTTGTATGTTGTAAAATGCGTTTGTGGACAGATAACTTGGTGCTGCCAATATATGATAGATTGCAACTACATTGTAGAACATAAATGGCAAATTCTGTCCGACATGTCAGGTGTTGTTTTATATCAAAAGCTTTATTACTGAAAGCAGTGTGATATGAGGTTTTGTTTATACCATATTGACATGCTTTGCAGCTAGAACATTTAAAGAAACCTTTTCTAGCCACCAACCATCCTATTTTCTGTTGTTTTTCAGGGTTTTTTCGAACTAGAGCATTAGCCATTGAGAATGATTTTCTATAAGTTATAGCCGGATGCTTAGGGAGCATTGCTCCAATTACTGGGTCATCCTGGACTATAGGCCAATTTCGTCTAATAATGGCTCGCAGCTGTTGTTCCTGTCTGGAGTAAGTTAGTATCAATCTAGTTGGTTCCTTACCCACCTCCCCTTTATTTGCGCTGGCTATCTGTGATTTGCTGTTGACTTGTAATAAATCTTGCCTGGTGCGTTTCCTAGATTTAACTATAGCATTATCAATAGATACACTATTGTATCCTCTTTCCAGGAATCGCTTTTTACTTTCCAGTTGTTTCTCTTTTAAATCATAGTCCTCACTGCAAACCCTACGAATACACAGCATCTCTCCGTATGGGATACTCTGTTTTAAGTGTGGAGGGTGCGCACTAGATGCGTGCAACATAGTATTCCCTGCCGTGTCCTTACGGTATAGAGATGTAGTCATATTGTCATTTACTATGTTGATTTGTACATCTAAGAAGGTTATATTAGTATTGCTAACATTGGAGGTAAATTGCAAATTCACATCATTGTTATTTAAAGATGCCACAAATTTGTGTGCCTCATTCTCTGATCCACTCCATATGACAAACAAATCATCTATGAATCTGAGCCAGCAGACGACATTGTTCATAAACACATGTTCATGTTTCCTCATGAGGACCAGCTCTTCCCACCAACCCATGAACAAACAGGCGTAGCTGGGGGAAAAGCTGGCCCCCATGGCTACACCCTGTATTTGTTGAAACATTTGATTTTTAAACATGAATAAGTTATTTTCCAAACAAAATGCCAGCATGTCCATCAACATTGTGTTGTGTCGTGCAAATTTGAGTGGTCTGTTGGCTAAAAAATATTCCACAGCTTTAAGACCATCTACGTTTTTTATGCACGTGTATAAGGAGGAAACATCAAGAGCTATTAAGTACCATCCCTTTTGACATTTTATATCAGCAACTTTTCTAATGAAATCACTGGTGTCTTGTACAAATGATTTTAAACTTTTAACGTGATCCTGTAAGAAGTAATCAATATACCGAGACACATTTTCCAATAGCCCATCGCAGGCCGATATTATGGGCCTGCCTGGTGGTTTGTTGATGTTCTTATGTATTTTTGAAATAAAATACAATGATGGCGTTATGGGATGCTCTTTCTTCAAATACTTATACTCCTCCATGTTCAATAGACCCATGCTCTTCCTTGCCAGTAATTTGGAAAAGAGAAGATTCTGCACAGATTTGTACTTGGTTGGAGAGCTCCTTCGGTAACAATTAGTGTCATTTAACTGAGAATATGCTTCCTCCAAATATTGCTTTAATGGCCATAACACAATGTTCCCTCCTTTGTCCGAATTTCTAATGACTACCTGGCTCTCCTTTTTCAATTTCTCGATAAGTTGATTATACTTTCTTTCATGATTTGTTATTTTTCTTTTGGTCTTGTTGATATTCAAATAACGTTTTTTCACCTGTGCCACAACTTGCTCGTTAAAAACATCCACAGAATCTCTTGGCATAATGGGAGTAAATTTCGATTGACTTTTAAAAGCTGTGTCTGGTTTAGAACTAATGTCCATTCCTGGTGATTGCCTGGTTTCATTGTGCATTTCAATAAAACTCTCATCAGATCTATTATGTCACTGTTAGCCTCCTGTCGACTAAGCAATTGAACCTTTGAGAGTGCGCTTCATTTATACAACTTTTGGATTATCGATGTCCGGTTTGGGTTCACCAGTACTACCCACCACCTGACCATGGGCTGGATCATATTGCGTTGTAATGGTATGCGTTGTAAAGGTAGTATGCGATGTAATGGAATGCGTTGTAAAGGTAGTTTTTAAAAATGCGTTGTAGTGTCATGCGATGTAATGGAATGCGTTGTAGTGGATGTTGCGTTGTAAAAAATGCGTTGTAAGTGCATGCGTTGTAAAAGTGTGCGTTGTAACGACATACATCCCTCACCCATGCATACACTCATCCACCCATACAGTCCTGCACACATGCTGTCTTCAACACATACAAACAGTGAGTCACTCATTCATGCACCTATGCACTACGTAATACCCCCCACCGAACCATACAGACACTCAGACACTCATACGATACTCAAAAAAACAACTAATAACCTATATAGACACTCATGTAGCTACTCACCAACCCATGCAGCCACTTATACACAAAGTGAGAGACTGATACAGATATTTACATATTTAAACATTACTCACTAAGCCATGTATTCACTAATATATACTTAATCAGTCAGTTATACAATACATTTTTCAAAAACAAATCCTCCATTTAGACACTTATATACCCATTTATTCTTCCATCGACCTTGAGATATACATATATAAAACATATTTAATTTTCAGAAAAACACACATTCGCTGGATGATGTCATCAGTGATATCATCAGTGATGTCATTTGAGATGTCATCAGTGATGTCACTGACCATGTCATGAGTGATGTAATATGTGATGTCATCAGCAGTGCATTGCGGGTGCGTGAGTTATAGTTAGCTGAACTAACTAACTATAACGGGGGAATTTCAATGATTTTGTACGAGTGAAAAGTCCAGCTAACTATAACGCCCCTGAAACCTATGTTTTTTTCAGTGAATATATATATTAAGATTAAGGCATCTGACGAAGGCCGATTGTGGCCGAAATGCATTATGCCGCCTCAACTCCATTAAAGCGTTTCCAACTCGTCCCCCGTGTGGCCTCCGCTCTTTCCTTGGGAGGAGGTGTTTTGGATGTTATTCACGCTTGTCAGCGGCGTGATACGGAGGCCCCTGCTTCAACAAGTGGCCACGGACTCTGCTGGCTGCTGCTTCGGCAGGCTCTGTTTGTTGGTTCGAGGGATCGAATGTTCCGTGGCCCGCCACTATAATCCAGGACACCAGAAGACAGCGAAACGTAGGGCTGGATGCATTTACACTCTTGCCTATGCCTTCATTGGTACCTGGAGCGAGGGGCAGAAGCGGAGTTTGGGGACTCGAGGAGACGCTGGGATTTTATTTTTTCCAGGAATTTGGCATCATTGCATCACAGTATGTCCAGCATCCTGCCATTCCATTGGGACAGCATATCCCCCTTGCAGCACCTACCAGGATTACAGATGTACTCTGGGACCCGTAGTTCCGATGAACTTCGAGCTGGTGAGCAAGCATTCAGGGAAAGGGGGCGGAGCGGGTTCCCACCTATGGGGAAGCAGCTGGACTTACTTATTCAAGTGTGGCAAATGGCTCCTGAAGATTAAGGCATCTGACGAAGGCCGATTGTGGCCGAAATGCATTATGCCGCCTCAACTCCATTAAAGCGTTTCCAACTCGTCCCCCGTGTGGCCTCCGCTCTTTCCTTGGGAGGAGGTGTTTTGGATGTTATTCACGCTTGTCAGCGGCGTGATACGGAGGCCCCTGCTTCAACAAGTGGCCACGGACTCTGCTGGCTGCTGCTTCGGCAGGCTCTGTTTGTTGGTTCGAGGGATCGAATGTTCCGTGGCCCGCCACTATAATCCAGGACACCAGAAGACAGCGAAACGTAGGGCTGGATGCATTTACACTCTTGCCTATGCCTTCATTGGTACCTGGAGCGAGGGGCAGAAGCGGAGTTTGGGGACTCGAGGAGACGCTGGGATTTTATTTTTTCCAGGAATTTGGCATCATTGCATCACAGTATGTCCAGCATCCTGCCATTCCATTGGGACAGCATATCCCCCTTGCAGCACCTACCAGGATTACAGATGTACTCTGGGACCCGTAGTTCCGATGAACTTCGAGCTGGTGAGCAAGCATTCAGGGAAAGGGGGCGGAGCGGGTTCCCACCTATGGGGAAGCAGCTGGACTTACTTATTCAAGTGTGGCAAATGGCTCCTGAAGATTAAGGCATCTGACGAAGGCCGATTGTGGCCGAAATGCATTATGCCGCCTCAACTCCATTAAAGCGTTTCCAACTCGTCCCCCGTGTGGCCTCCGCTCTTTCCTTGGGAGAAGGTGTTTTGGATGTTATTCACGCTTGTCAGCGGCGTGATACGGAGGCCCCTGCTTCAACAAGTGGCCACGGACTCTGCTGGCTGCTGCTTCGGCAGGCTCTGTTTGTTGGTTCGAGGGATCGAATGTTCCGTGGCCCGCCACTATAATCCAGGACACCAGAAGACAGCGAAACGTAGGGCTGGATGCATTTACACTCTTGCCTATGCCTTCATTGGTACCTGGAGCGAGGGGCAGAAGCGGAGTTTGGGGACTCGAGGAGACGCTGGGATTTTATTTTTTCCAGGAATTTGGCATCATTGCATCACAGTATGTCCTGCATCCTGCCATTCCATTGGGACAGCATATCCCCCTTGCAGCACCTACCAGGATTACAGATGTACTCTGGGACCCGTAGTTCCGATGAACTTCGAGCTGGTGAGCAAGCATTCAGGGAAAGGGTGCGGAGCGGGTTCCCACCTATGGGGAAGCAGCTGGACTTACTTATTCAAGTGTGGCAAATGGCTCCTGAAGATTAAGGCATCTGACGAAGGCCGATTGTGGCCGAAATGCATTATGCCGCCTCAACTCCATTAAAGCGTTTCCAACTCGTCCCCCGTGTGGCCTCCGCTCTTTCCTTGGGAGGAGGTGTTTTGGATATATATATATATATACACTCCACTGGTTCCCAGTTACCGGGTGATTGCAGCGCTCCTCGTGGGTGCAAATCCCTGCGGTTGAACCACACCGCTTTAAATCCACCAAAAATCCCTCCAGCCGGAAAGAAAACGGGATGCACTCTTGAACAACCTTTTGTGCGCTTTATTTTCTTTATAATTTCACTGCATCGGGTACAGGCAATGGATGACCTACGCGTACCTAGTGTGCAAGTGAAGGATACGGAAGGCTTTTTGACACTACTAAATTTGGATATAATGGAGGGAGAGGAAATCCCATTAAGTATGGCAGTCACACAAGGAGGAGCAGGCCTAAGCGGGATGAAATCGAAATCCAAATTTTATCCTCAATTAACACCAGGAAACAAAATAGATCTGTTTCAAGAAGCGGTTATCCAAGACCTATACAAAGTAAAAAGACCAGCATTCACTGACAATTTAACCAAGATGGAACGAGAAGCCCTACGGAACCTGACAATGGATGATCAGATTGAAATCAAAATGGCAGACAAGGGGGGAAACATAGTAATAATGGACAAAACAGCATATGTAGCGGATGCACACCGCCAGCTAAGAAACACAAATTACTATGAAAAATTGAAAAAGAATCCCACCCTAGAAATAAAAGAAAAAGTTGATAACAGGCTTCAAGAGTGGACAGGACGGGAACTAATAAATGAAGAAGAATGTAAATATCTAACAGTCCCATCCAATTACAGCCACAATTTATTTCTTGCCAAAACTCCATAAGGATCATAAAAAACCACCGGGCAGACCTATCCTGTCAGCGAAAGGTTCATTGTTAGAACCAATGGCCAACTATATTGATTTTTTCTTAAACCCCTACGTAACTCAACTCAGCTCCTACATACAGGACACAACAGACCTGTTAAGACTACTGCAAAACACTCCCTGGCAGGACACATACCAACTAGTCACAATGGATGTTATATCCTTATATACTAATATTGAAAATGACATGGGCCTGGAGGCATGTGACTATTTTTTGAAGGAACGCAACATCAAATACAGTGAACATAACAAGATGCTCCTCGAAATGTTATCAATATGCTTGAACAAAAACATCTTTGTCTTCGGAGATGAGGTGTATCGCCAAAGCAATGGGACTGCAATGGGATTTTCTTTTAGTCCCAGCTACGCCTGTTTAGCGATGGGATATTGGGAGAAAGAGGTTGCATGGTGTGAAAGTAATGACAGAATGGTGAGCAAGGTCGTCAGTTGGAAACGGTTCATTGATGACCTATTCATCATCTGGGATGGCACGGAAATGGAATTCAAGGAATACTTCGAGTTACTAAACAACAGCAAAACAAATATAAAGTTCACATATGAGATCAGTAATGAAAGAGTGGTATTCCTTGATACGGAAATATACATCAAAAATGGCCATATACAAACAACTTTACACAGAAAAAGTACAGCAACCAATGCCACCTTGGAAGCAACAAGCTTCCACCAAAAAACCCTCATTTCAAGTATCCCTTATGGGGAGTTCTTGAGAATTCGGCGAATATGCAGTGAAGAAGATGAATGGCGGAGACACGGGCAAAATACAATGGAAAGATTCAAAAAAAGAAAATACAACACCAACACAGTAAAAAAATGTTGGGAAACAGCAAACAGCAAAACGAGAGAGGATTGTCTATCCAGAAAATCAAAGAAAACAGAACCTGAGACCATACGGTTAATAATGGATTATTCATTGGAAAGCAAACAAATAGTAAGCATCTTGAGAAAAAACTGGAAGATACTACAGTTGGATCCTACTGTGAAAGAAATAGTGGTAAATCATCCGACGGTAACATACAGGAGAGCGAAGAATTTGAAGGACCATCTAATCCACAGCCATTTCAAAGGAAAAGATAAGGAATCTACATGGCTGAAGACAAAAGGTTTTTATAAAATGTCACATGTGTAAAGCCTGCCAAATTGCCCAACAGACAAAAAACATAAGGATGGCAAACAACAAGATCTGGGAGATTCGCCAATTAATAACGTGCAAAACGCAATATGTGATTTATGTGTTGGAATGTCCCTGCCCACTGAAGTATGTGGGGAGCACCATCTTTGAATTGAAAAAAAGAATACTGGAACACATAAGGACCACAATACATAAGGACAAATCTAATGCGGTGGCAAAACATATGGAACAGGTCCATCAAGGAGACTGGAAGAAATTAAAATACTATGGAATTGAGACCATTCCAAGAAAAGAACGTGGGGGAGATCGAGAAAGACAATTGCGACAGAAGGAGTCACGGTACATTTTAAAATTACGCACATTACATCCGCACGGCCTTAATCAGTCAGAAGAGCTCTACATACATCTATAAAAAAGAAGCCATGAAAATGAAAACAGCAAAATATAAGAAAATTCAGTCAAGAGATTAAAACATCGCAGAATCAATCGAATAAAATGGTAACCAATGACCTAAAAGGACTCATCACTCATAAGATTAAACTCCACCAGAGGAGATAAAGAGATAAGATAAAGCGTTCATGAAGAATAATGGCGACTGGACTTTTTCTTATAAAAAACACAACATCAGAGTGTAATCAAATAAGAAGGACAGACATAACATAAAGAAACAATGGGTTTCAAAACTACATTCTCCAGAATGCAAAGGGGTGTTTGAAAACCGCCAGGAAATGATGTAATTTCAATTGAACTTAAAGAGGGCGGGATCAAACAAACAGTTGATAGTGAGCAAGGTATCTGGGATACCGAAACGCGTAGGTCATCCATTGCCTGTACCCCATGCAGTGAAATTATAAAGAAAATAAAGCGCACAAAAGGTTGTTCAAGAGTGCATCCCGTTTTCTTTCCGGCTGGAGGGATTTTTGGTGGAGATATATATATATATATATATATATATATATATATATATATATATATATATATATATATATATATATATATATATATATATATATATATATATATATATTACCTACTGGCGGTCGCCAGTAGGTAGTTATAGTTAGGACCCCTTTTCCATAGGAAATCCGCAACATTCTATTTTGAATAACTTTGGCGCCGGTCGACGAATCCTCGCGAATTTCTCAAAATAGGTGGGGCGCTACGCTCCGCTCCTAACCTGAAAGTCTCGGGGGGATTCGTCAAGCGGGGGCTGAGATAAAAGGGGGGTCCCAAAACGCGTTTTTCCCATGCATTTTTCCATAGGACCTTTAGACAGGGCTACAGCCCGAACGGCTAAACAGAATTACTAGAAATTTGGCAGAGAGGTAGTCCCTAGGTCAAGGAAGTGCCTTTTGTAGGTTTGGTGTAAATCTGTTCAGTAGGTCCTGAGAAAATAGCATTTAAATCAATATATATATCTGAGCCAGCTTACGGTACGCTTACCGTAAGCTTACCGTACGCGTACGGTGGCGTGCGCGAGCGCGATTCTGATTGGCTGTTAGATCTTAGTAAACATTCGAATCGGCCGAAACCAGGAAGCGGCGGCCGCCATTTTGTGTGTTCCACTCAGAAAAAAAAGAGTGAAAACAAGAAAAGGGGGCAAGGAGGAGAGTTACAGACCCCCTTACATTTGTGAGGGGGTCAAAGAAGGACAGAAAAGTACAAAGAAAACATTTATTGATTTTAAACAAAATCACGGGGTACGCGTACGGTAAGCTTACGGTAAGCGTACGGAAGAAAAAAAAAATTAAAAAAGAAATTAAATGCAGATTTAAGAGTTTAGATATTAGGGGGCTCTAAAAAGAGCCGTTGTGTTTATGAAGTGATTTTTTAAGTGGTACCTACAAGTAAGTACCGATGCAGAGTCTAAGGTTCAAGAGGAAGACTCTGTTCCCTTCATCATTGAAGTGCACACCATCTCCTCTATAAATGTCTTGCATGTCATAACGCAAGTTGTTGTGGTAAATGGCACCCATACCATAGTCACGGAGGAAAGCAGAAACAGATTTGTTGACGTGCTTTCTTGCTTTGTCAATTTGCGGACAGAAATGATTGGACCAGTTCCATTTTTGCCTTTGGCATATGTTGGAAAACACAAAGGCAGTTTTAGGGAAAAGTGAAAACAGTTGTGCAAAGGTGTCCTTCATAAGCATTTCCAGACCTACCCCAGTCAAAGTGCCTAGGTCATTGCCACCACAGTGCACTATTATGAGGTCAGGGTGTTGGATTTGCATGAAGGATTTCACCAATGGCATCAATTGGTGCCACTTTAACCCTCTCTGACCAATCCATTTAATGTCTACATTTGGCAAAGCAAGGTCTCTCACCATACCTGTTTTCTCTGCAAACTTTTCACTCCAGAAGACATAGCTGTGCCCTACAATCCACACTGTGAACATCTTCAAAGGAGAACTGGATGCACTCAGGAGGTGTCTTTCAGTAGAATGGCAATATGAAAAGAAAGACAGTTTGGAAATGGAGGCATACATATTTTTTTCAAAACAAAAAGAACTGATTGGCTGTTTCATACCATTCTAGAATAAAAACTAGGCTGTATGTGTAAATTAATAGAAGCATGTTTTGTATTGGTACAAAAAAATGTGTTACCAAAGAACAGTACTATGGATTTGCTGTTAGGTTTGAAAAGTCAAGCACTCTTGCTCTGTGGAATTGAAACATTGTGTGGCGAACTTCTGACCTAACTCCACACAGCAGTGTTCCATGAGCTGTTGCTATGGTAGCAGGCAGAAGTCAAGTTGGGGGAAGGGTACTAGGCAGAAGTCAAGTTGGGGGCAGGGTACTTTTGGAAAAGGGTTGGTTTTCAACCAATAGAAATGTGTGATTACCATTGAAAAAAAGGGGGAAGCACTGAGATTTGAAACTTACATGTATATGTGTGGAAAAATAGAGGGAAAGTTTGCCATTATCTGGTTCTGCTGAGAGGAGAGAGGTGTAGAGAACAGAGATCCTGGCTCTGATAATCTGCTGTTTGAGTGCCACATTTCTTTCACAACTAACTAATTTTAAAGGTGAGTTTAGAGTTTGAGAGGGGATGTATATGGTAAATTAAGAAATGAATAATAGAATTGGAATTCCTTTTGTAGAAGTTGTGTTTATTATTTTCTGTTTTGGGAGAAATTTAAATGTGAGGAACATGTAAAATAATATGGACAATTTTTTCATGATAAATTAAGGTGTACTGGTAAAAATAAGGAATACTTTAAGGGTTTGAGGTTGCAGTCAGTAATGCAAATACATTCAGCATCACTAAGGCTGGTTGCCCTTGCTGGAGTGTAGGCAGTCACCGAGGATACACATGGTGGTGGTCTGAAAAAGCAGTTTGGACATGGGCTTTTTAAAAAAATCTAAAAAGTGGATTCATAATGTGTCAGTCTGTAAAAGTGATTTTCACTTGCCAAAAAAAAAGAGCAGTAAGTGTGCATTTAAATTGGCAAAGAAATTTCGTTTTGTGACTAATGTGAAAACATGACTCTGTGTGCAAATAGGAATTACAGGCAGAGATTTATTGCGTTTTGCTCTGGTGATTTCACAGTTGCATTAGTAGGAAAAAGGGGGAGCGATTTTTTGGGGGAAGAAGCAGACTCTTAGCACACACCCAGCTCCTTTCCATGTATAATCATGCACAGTATTTAGAAGCGAGTGGGGTTTTCAGGTTTCAGTCTGTAATGCAAATACATTCAGCATCACTAAGGCTGGTTGCCCTTGCTGGAGTGTAGGCAGTCACCGAGGATACACATGGTGGTGGTCTGAAAAAGCAGTCTGGACATGGGCTTTTTTAAAAAAATCTAAAAAGTGGATTCATAATGTGTCAGTCTGTAAAAGTGATTTTCACTTGCCAAAAAAAAAGAGCAGTAAGTGTGCATTCAAATTGGCAAAGAAATTTCGTTTTGGGACTAATGTGAAAACATGACTCTGTGTGCAAATAGGAATTACAGGCAGAGATTTATTGCGTTTTGCTCTGGTGATTTCACAGTTGCATTAGTAGGAAAAAGGGGGAGCGATTTTTTGGGGGAAGAAGCAGACTCTTAGCACACACCCAGCTCCTTTCCATGTATAATCATGCACAGTATTTAGAAGCGAGTGGGGTTTTCAGGTTTCAGTCTGTAATGCAAATACATTCAGCATCACTAAGGCTGGTTGCACTTGCTGGAGTGTAGGCAGTCACCGAGGATACACATGGTGGTGGTCTGAAAAAGCAGTCTGGACATGTGCAATTTAAAAAATCTAAAAAGTGGATTCATAATGTGTCAGTCTGTAAAAGTGATTTTCACTTGCCAAAAAAAAAGAGCAGTAAGTGTGCATTTAAATTGGCATAGAAATTTCGTTTTGGGACTAATGTGAAAACATGACTCTGTGTGCAAATAGGAATTACAGGCAGAGATTTATTGCGTTTTGCTCTGGTGATTTCACAGTTGCATTAGTAGGAAAAAGGGGGAGCGATTTTTTGGGGGAAGAAGCAGACTCTTAGCACACACCCAGCTCCTTTCCATGTATAATCATGCACAGTATTTAGAACCGGGTGGGGTTTTGAGGTTTCAGTCTGTAATGCAAATACATTCAGCATCACTAAGGCTGGTTGCCCTTGCTGGAGTGTAGGCAGTCACCGAGGATACACATGGTGGTGGTCTGAAAAAGCAGTCTGGACATCGGCTTTTAAAAAAATCTGAAAAGTGGTTTCATAATGTGTCAGTCTGTAAAAGTGATTTTCACTTGCCAAAAAAAAAGAGCAGTAAGTGTGCATTCAAATTGGCAAAGAAATTTCGTTTTGGGACTAATGTGAAAACATGACTCTGTGTGCAAATAGGAATTACAGGCAGAGATTTATTGCGTTTTGCTCTGGTGATTTCACAGTTGCATTAGTAGGAAAAAGGGGGAGCGATTTTTTTGGTGCAGAAGCAGACTCTTAGCACACACCCAGCTCCTTTCCATGTATAATCATGCACAGTATTTACAAGCGAGTGGGGTTTTGAGGTTTCAGTCTGTAATGCAAATACATTCAGCATCACTAAGGCTGGTTGCCCTTGCTGGAGTGTAGGCAGTCACCGAGGATACACATGGTGGTGGTCTGAAAAAGCAGTCTGGACATGGGCTTTTAAAAAAATCTGAAAAGTGGTTTCATAATGTGTCAGTCTGTAAAAGTGATTTTCACTTGCCAAAAAAAAAGAGCAGTAAGTGTGCATTTAAATTGGCAAAGAAATTTCGTTTTGTGACTAATGTGAAAACATGACTCTGTGTGCAAATAGGAATTACAGGCAGAGATTTATTGCGTTTTGCTCTGGTGATTTCACAGTTGCATTAGTAGGAAAAAGGGGGAGCGATTTTTTGGGGGAAGAAGCAGACTCTTAGCACACACCCAGCTCCTTTCCATGTATAATCATGCACAGTATTTAGAAGCAAGTGGGGTTTTCAGGTTTCAGTCTGTAATGCAAATACATTCAGCATCACTAAGGCTGGTTGCCCTTGCTGGAGTGTAGGCAGTCACCGAGGATACACATGGTGGTGGTCTGAAAAAGCAGTCTGGACATGGGCTTTTTTAAAAAAATCTAAAAAGTGGATTCATAATGTGTCAGTCTGTAAAAGTGATTTTCACTTGCCAAAAAAAAAGAGCAGTAAGTGTGCATTCAAATTGGCAAAGAAATTTCGTTTTGGGACTAATGTGAAAACATGACTCTGTGTGGAAATAGGAATTACAGGCAGAGATTTATTGCGTTTTGCTCTGGTGATTTCACAGTTGCATTAGTAGGAAAAAGGGGGAGCGATTTTTTGGGGGAAGAAGCAGACTCTTAGCAGACACCCAGCTCCTTTCCATGTATAATCATGCACAGTATTTACAAGCGAGTGGGGTTTTCAGGTTTCAGTCTGTAATGCAAATACATTCAGCATCACTAAGGCTGGTTGCCCTTGCTGGAGTGTAGGCAGTCACCGAGGATACACATGGTGGTGGTCTGAAAAAGCAGTCTGGACATGGGCTTTTTTAAAAAAATCTGAAAAGTGGTTTCATAATGTGTCAGTCTGTAAAAGTGATTTTCACTTGCCAAAAAAAAAGAGCAGTAAGTGTGCATTCAAATTGGCAAAGAAATTTCGTTTTGGGACTAATGTGAAAACATGACTCTGTGTGGAAATAGGAATTACAGGCAGAGATTTATTGCGTTTTGCTCTGGTGATTTCACAGTTGCATTAGTAGGAAAAAGGGGGAGCGATTTTTTGGGGGAAGAAGCAGACTCTTAGCACACACCCAGCTCCTTTCCATGTATAATCATGCACAGTATTTAGAAGCGAGTGGGGTTTTCAGGTTTCAGTCTGTAATGCAAATACATTCAGCATCACTAAGGCTGGTTGCCCTTGCTGGAGTGTAGGCAGTCACCGAGGATACACATGGTGGTGGTCTGAAAAAGCAGTCTGGACATGGGCTTTTTTAAAAAAATCTGAAAAGTGGTTTCATAATGTGTCAGTCTGTAAAAGTGATTTTCACTTGCCAAAAAAAAAGAGCAGTAAGTGTGCTTTCAAATTGGCAAAGAAATTTCGTTTTGGGACTAATGTGAAAACATGACTCTGTGTGGAAATAGGAATTACAGGCAGAGATTTATTGCGTTTTGCTCTGGTGATTTCACAGTTGCATTAGTAGGAAAAAGGGGGAGCGATTTTTTGGGGGAAGAAGCAGACTCTTAGCACACACCCAGCTCCTTTCCATGTATAATCATGCAAAGTATTTAGAAGCGAGTGGGGTTTTCAGGTTTCAGTCTGTAATGCAAATACATTCAGCATCACTAAGGCTGGTTGCCCTTGCTGGAGTGTAGGTAGTCACCGAGGATACACATGGTGGTGGTCTGAAAAAGAAGTCTGGACATGGGCTTTTTTAAAAAACTGAAAAGTGGTTTCATAATGTGTCAGTCTGTAAAAGTGATTTTAACTTGCCAAAAAAAAAGAGCAGTAAGTGTGCATTCAAATTGGCAAAGAAATTACGTTTTGTGACTATTGTGAAAAGAAATGTAGTAATATATTTAAATAAAATAAAGGATTTTTTTTTTAGTTTTTTTCAGGTATTGCTGAAGAGCAGTGGACTAAATTTAAGATGCCTACAAAATCCAGAGTTCAAAAAACGCACAAAAAAAACCTATATTTGAAGACAACTAGAGGACCAAAGTTAGTAGAAGATGCTCATGTTGGGAAAAAGAAAAAATCTTCTGGTAAGCAGAAAAAACAATATATAAAAAATATATTCAAAAGAATGAAAAATGTACAAAATGTCTGTACTCGAAAGGATGTTTTGAACAAAAAAGGAGAAGAAAAAAATTAACAATTTAGTTAAAGCAAATATACCTTCAGCAACTGAAAAGATTTATATAAATAGAAAAACAGCGTTTAAAGAGATACGTAGAAAAATGTTTCAGAGAAGAGTTATGTCCAATTTGATGAAGGATGTGAAGAAATATAAGAAAAAGACAAAGTTTTATAAAAGAAAAAAAGAAATAGAAGCCATTGCAGCAAAGGCATTAGAATTAAAAAGGAAACTATTCATTTTAATTTTGAATAGGATGCGTACATTAGACAAAATGGTTAATGTACTGAAATCACATAGCAAAAGGAAAAGAGTAGTGAACAGAACAAACTTTTGTAAAGTGTTTTTAGGAAAGTGGATGCATAGTTCAAGTAGTGAACCTTTTTTTAATGAAGAGAGCTATTTTCAAAGTAATAGTTTGCTGCATGCAGTTGACACCAGAGGTCGTTCTTACGAAGTAAAAAATGGTTGCATAATGGAGAAGGAGATAATGGTTCCAAGAGATGAGGTACAAGTGATGGCAGATGAGGCTATGGGGAGACGTCCTAAAGCCCCAGTGTACACTTGGAATTGTAGTAGTATTTGCACTGTGCGTCAGGAATCTATTGACAAATTTCGAGAGTTTCTAAGAGAATATAGTAAAAAAAGTATAAAACAGAAGATTAAGGTGCTTCAAAGTCTGGATCCATGCAGAGTGAGAGAGAATACTGGTTTGCAGGGTCATTCTCTGGCTTGTCTATCTAGAAAAGTGTGCAATAGTGTTTTCCATCATTTTAGGATGCTGGCTGTTCATCATACTGAAATGAGAAAGTTTGTGAGACGGTTGTATTTTGCCAAAAGTCCAGCAATAAAGTTAAATGAATTGAATAGGGCTCTGTTCCGAGGAACGGTATCAGATGTAGAGAAGGTTGTTGATGAAATTCAGTTTTGTTACTTTGGTCCTGAACAAAACAGTGCAGAGAAGGACACAGTAAATGAGGAAGAAGTGGAAGAGAATGTAGAACCCTCTGTAAGTAACACATTTAATGATCATATAACAAAATTTGCAATATTCTCTAATGAAAGACCAAATTTTACTTGTATTTGTTGCCGCAGAACTCATTATAGAAAACAAACTAGGAATGTTGATCTCTACAGAAAGAGTGAAAATGAAGATAATTATAAGTGGAAGGATTTTACCACATATCTATTTCTAGAAAATTGTTTTGATTTGGGTGAAGATCAGCGTATTTGTAAATACTGTTACAACAAGTTAGAGGAAAATAGAATGCCGACCAGAGCTGTACATAATAATTTAGAATTGGATGCTATTCCTGCTGAACTTTCTGAATTAAATACATATGAGTCTATACTCATTCAATGTGTTCATCCGTTCCAGACCATAGTACGTATGGAGCCCAAAACTGGTAAATTACCTCCTTCTGATTTACTGAGAGGTTTAAAAGGAAGAGTGGTGTATTTGCCCTTGGATTTGAAAAAAAATATGGAAACTATTGATGCGGATACTTTGGAAACTGAACCATTAATTATTCTGGTTAATGGTGTACCTACAAAGAATAAGAAGATTTGGCAGGAGCTGGTAGATGTGCGGAAAGTACAAAGAGCAAATTTGTATTTGAAAAGGAATAACAAATGGTATGAATCAATTTATATAGAAGAAGAAGAAGAAGAAGAAGATTTACAAGAAGACACAGAAACACCAACTGGACAAATTGAAAAAGTGGACAAGTCAAAGGAAGAAGAAATTTATGAACATTTTAGCATACATCCTCTTCATTCAAAAGAAGTTATGGGAGATAATATTGATCTCTTTCAGATGAAGAAAGCAAAAGGAACTCCCGTGAGTGTATGGGAGGAGAGCTTGGAAGCTCGATGTTTTCCCCAGCTGTTTCCTAAAGGAAAAGGAGGACGATACGATGAACGTCCAGAACAGATTCCAGCTTCTGAGTATCGGACTACAAGACTATATGCTGAAGATCCCAGATTTCGACAAAGTATTCCTTATTTGTTCCATCTTTTATTTGAAAGCGACTTGTCTGCACTGTCTTATGCAGTAAATCACATTTTAAAAAGTGGAGTACATTTACAAAATGTGTCTGCTAAGGATTTTATGGAGAAAGTGCAGCACCGAGATGATCATTTGGAAACACAACTGATCAATCTGATGGCTTGTCAGCGTGGGACAAATGAATATTGGTACCGACGCCATGGTGAACTAAAATGCATGTTACGGAATTTAGGAACACCAACATGGTTCCTTACCCTAAGCTGTGCGGAGTACGCTTGGGATGATTTACTGGATTTTCTACGAGAGGCAAATTCAAACATTAAAAACATTGAATACAAGACAGCAGGAGAACTGTGCTCATTGGATCCGGTTAATGTTTGCAGATATTTCAATCATAGATTTGAGGCTATGATGTCCTTCATCTGCAATAAAAAAAATCCACCTCTTGGAGAAGTAGTAGATTTCTTTTGGAGAAAAGAGTACCAGGCAAGAGGTGCTCCTCATATTCATATGCTGTTGTGGATCAAGGATGCCCCAAAGTTTGGAACAGATACTGATGAAGCAGTGTTATCTTTCATTGAAGAATATGCAACATGTGCTATACCAAAAAGCACAGAAGAGAAAAAGTTAAAGGAGCAAGTTTTACGTTTCCAAAGTCATCGGTGTGGAAAATACTGTCGACGGAAATACAAGAGCAAAGATAAATACTACACTAAATGTCGATTTGGATTTCCTAGACCTGTTCTTTCAAATGGAAGAGTCAACAGTTTTATGTCAGCTGTGAGACATACTATCACAAGGAAATCACCTAAGAATACCTACAACCTAAAAAGAAAAGAAGAATCCAAAAATATAAATGACTACAACCCAGTCATTTTATCCATGTGGAACGCTAACATGGATATACAGTATGTAGCTGACAATTCCATTGCTGTTGCTCGATATGTAACGTCTTACATTACGAAATCAGAAAAAACAGAATTGAAGGAAATGTGGGAAGAGATTTCTCACGAGAAGACTGTCAGTAAGAAGCTGTACAGTTTCAGTTTGAAGATGTTATCGCATCGAGAAATTGGATCCTACGAATGTTCAGATAGGTTATCTTCTGCAAGTCTCTACTCGAAGTCAAGAAGAATAATTTGGGCAAGTTTAGGCCTTGCAGCAATGAGAAATCGGGTACTGAAATCTGTTGGAGAAATTGAATATTTGGCCGAGAATGACCCAGAAAGTACAGATATTTTGAAATCAAACATGTTGGACACATATTATCCCAAGAGAAGTCAACATCTGGAGAACATGTGTCTCTATGAAGTGCTGCAGAACTACATTTATTCACGGAAAGCCGCAGAAGACATCAACAATGGAAAATATAAAGTCGTTGGTGAGGAAGGATGTTTGGTGAAGCAAACAAAAGGAAGTTTGATAAATCACAGGAAGCTGAGTTGCGACACTACTGACAAGAAGGAATTTTACTACTTGGCTCTTTTACAGTTGTTTAAACCATGGCGTACAGAGGATGAACTACTGGGAGAATTTCAAAGCTATGAAGATTCTTTTAATGCTTGCAAAGACAGCATACAATGCAGTACATTCTCAAGTTATCTGCAAATGTGAAATGAAGAAATTGAACAGGAAACTACAATTGCAGCAGAAATAGCTAGAGACAGTTCTCAGGACAGCCAAAGTTCAGGAACACTCAGTCAAGATCCCCTAGGACAACCAATCGTTGAAAATGAAGCATCAATAGCCATGAATGAAGTGGAAACGGCTATGAATCAAGCTCAAGAAGAATTTATAGACTTAGAAAATTTGGAAAGACAACTGAATCAAGAGCAGCAACAAATTTATGAAGAGATCAGAAACAAAATTGAACACGGATTTCTACATGAAAAAAAAGAGTGCTCATGCACATCATTTCATCCAATCAGGATGTATGTAAGCGGACAAGCTGGAACTGGAAAAAGTTTCCTTATAAAAGTCATCAGAAGCTACCTACAGCAAAAAACAGATTCTACTTTGTCTTGTGTGGTTACTGCTCCAACTGGGTTAGCAGCATATAACATAAAAGGAATCACTTTACATCGTTTGCTAATGTTACCAGTGGAGCATGAGAACAAAATACAATACAACAAGCTAACTGGAGAAGCATCCTTGGAAGTTTCAAGAGTATTGAAGAAGATGCAAGTTCTCATTATTGATGAGGTGAGCATGGTATCAAACTTAATGCTTGCCTTTGTGCATTTAAGAATGCAGCAAATTTTGAAGACAGACTATGACATGTTATTTGGTGGAAAACACGTCATAGTTTTTGGAGATCTTTTGCAACTTACTCCAGTTAAAGGACAACCAGTGTTTAGTACTGTCACACATGAAGACACGAAGAAGTCATTGGGAAGCATCGGAAATACAAATATTTGGTCCTTCTTTGAGTACAAGGAACTTACTACTAATATGAGGCAAGCAAGCGATGAAGAATATGGAAGTATTCTGAAAGATATCAGAATTGGACTACTCACAGAAGTTGGCAAAAAAGCATTACAGAGTCGGCTGCTACATAATTTATTTCCAAAGGAAGAAATAGTTGCAGAGAAAATATACAAGAACATTGCAGAAAACAAAAGTGTCATCTGCTTAATGCCAACTCTACGTGAATGCTCAATATTTAATGAGGAGCTTTTGAAATTGGAAAAGGAAGAGATCAGGAAATTGGAAGCAGTGGACAAAATTGAGGATGGAAGAATTACTGTCACAGTAACAGGCAAACTGAAAAAAAAATTGGACTCACTAGAGAAGAACATCTCCAAAACAGCTGGATTAGAAAAAAATCTATATGTTTGCATGAACTGTAGAGTATTTTTAAGAAGAAATTTGGATGTTGAAAAAGGTTTAGTTAATGGAGCTATGGGAAGAGTTGTGGGTTTTATTAATTATCAGAAAAAAGATGGAATTGAATGTTTAAAAATAAAATTTGATCAGATAGAAGAAGTTAAAGATATTTGTCGTTGTACAGTTCGTTTCATGCTTGTGAAAGACTTATATGTACGTAGGAAGCAGTTTCCGTTTTCTCTAGCATATGCTGTAACTATTCACAAGTCTCAAGGATTGACTGTAGATTGTGCATTTGTGAACATTGGTTCAACTGTGTTCAAAGAAGGTATGGCATATGTTGCTTTGTCACGAGTGAAAACATTATCAGGTTTATTCATGATAGACTTTGATGATTCAAAAGTTAGTGCTGATACAAACTGTGTAAAGGAGTATAATAGATTAAGAAGAAGCTATGCTCCTCATTTAGGTCAGTATCCTGTGTTGGAGAAACGTGTAGTTTCTCGTAAAAGAAAAAATGAGAATATCTGTAATGAAGATGTAGAGAAGAGGAAAAAAAAGAGGAGTGATGTAATTGCAAGCAAAAAGAAAAAGGAAAATGAAGAACAGGTTGTAGGATGTCATTTTGAAAATAGCTCTGGTGTCAACTGCTACGCAAATGTAGTGCTGAATGTTGCATTTTATCTGGAAAGTTTGCAAGAGCAGATAATAGTAAATCAGGGAAAAAGATTCTGTTCTGAGCTGAGTCTCCTTTTTCAAAAGCTGAGTAAAGATAAAACTCAAATAGAAAGTGCTACTGAAATTAGAAAACTTTTAGATATATGTTCAGGACGAACACAGTTTTCTCAAAATGTACAGCAAGATGCACAGGAATTCTTGATGTATTTTCTTCAGGTACTGGAAGAAGAAGGGGTTCCCATTGAAAATGTATTTGGTCTCTCTTATAAATGGGAATATAGTTGTGAAAACTGTTATAATATATGTGGCTCTAATGTTGATAATGAA
Organism: Triturus cristatus; assembly: GCF_964204655.1. Taxonomy (NCBI): domain Eukaryota; kingdom Metazoa; phylum Chordata; class Amphibia; order Caudata; family Salamandridae; genus Triturus; species Triturus cristatus. Next base: position 594,489,921 of record NC_140592.1, on the reverse strand, counting down.
AGGTTTATTTATTTGACATTGCCAGAGAGTAAAACAGTCACTTTTGCAAAATTAGTTAAAGATGCTAATCATAGCATGAAATGCGGTGAGTGTAAATCTGACATGTTTTCAACATTAATTTTAAAGGAATACGGACAGTATGTAATTTTAATGATGCAACGATGTAGAGCTGATGGTTCAAAATTGGATACTTTAATAAAGAAGTTTACAGGACAGCAATTATCAATTTCAGGAAAAACTTTTGTAACTGTTGCAATAATTTTCCATGATGGACCTACTGTTACTTCTGGACATTACACAGTTTATCTTAAATGTGAAAAAGGCTGGACACTGTGTAATGATTCCCAATTGATTTTCAAACAACGTTTGCCTTTTGATTTAGCAAATTCCTGTCTAATCTTCCTGAAACCTAAATTTTAGACAGACTTGGCAAGATCTGGACAAAATAATTTTACCATTTTACTGGATTACCATTGGAATTTTCTAAAAAAAAGATTTTTTAAATTATCATTTGGCCTAATGGAAAGATAACCAATTGTAATGTGGACTTTTTTAATTTTTAATGAAACTTTCAAAAACCAATAATTTAGAGATAATCGGTAACATCTGCACAATTTAAATTTTGGAATGTTATTGGAGTGCCATTGGAAATTTTTTCAAAAATGATTTTAAAAATTACTATTTGGCCATGCGGAAAAGTAACCAATTCTATTGTGGACTTATTAAATTATTAAAAAAAAATTCTTGAACCAAAATGTTACAGAGAGTCGGTGAGATCTGGACAAATTAAACTTTAGAATTTTATTGGATTACCGTTGGAAATTTAATCCCAAAAAAATTTTAAAATTACTATTTGGCCTAAAGGAAATGGAATCAGATGTATTGTGGAGTTATTTGAGATATAATATTGTGATTATACTTCTGAAACAAAAATATCAGACGGTATTTTAAAGAAATAAGTATTGTTTTTTGATGATATTTTTTTAGAATATTATGCATTTCTGTAATGTTAAGTTTAAGTGAGAAGAGATTCTGGGCTTTTTTAATACAATCTTTGAGATTGTTATTTTTTTTTTGCCCGCTGTTAAATGATGAATTCAATTGCTTTCACAATTTAAAGTGAAATGCAATATATTCTGAAAACAGCAAAAATAAGGCAAAAATATTTTTTGGTAAATATGTAAATACGAGTACTGTATTTTAAAATGTTTAAAAAATATTAATACTTTTTTCTTTTTTTTTAGATTGATATAGAAAATTTTCGAAAACTAGAACCATTTTTAAAGCAATTTTTTTTTAAAAAAACAAATGAATAAATATTTTTTTGAGTGGGTATGGTAAGTCAATAATAATAATTGTAGTGTTTCAAAGTCCTTGTAATGTGATTATTGATTTTTAGTGTTTTAAAAAAAAAAAAAAAAAAATTACGCGTAAAAAAAAAACAAAAAGTTTTTAAAAACATCTATAAAAAAAGATGAAAGATAAGGTTGGCTCTTAAAAGAGCCGTTGTGTTCATGCAGGGAGAGAGGAAAGAAAGAATGGGAAAATTAGTCTCTGTGACAAGTGTGCTGATCTATTTTGAGGTTCACTAGGGAAACACTGGTCTCCCTATGACAAATTAGATCATGACAAGAGGCACATCGAATATCAACCCTCAGAAATCGAGGGTTAATTTCCAGAGGGCCAGCAAAAGGAGATGCTCCCCCCACAGATGAAGGGCTCACCTGACCTGCAGAAGAAGGAGTCAGCCCTGCAGATGATGGTCCAGGCTGAGCTGCTGTGGATGTGCTTGGTTGACTTTCTGAAGGGTTACCTCCAAAAAGTCGAGCATGTGTCCTTCTGTGTACATCCCTGAGGTGCCTCATCATGGTATGATTCCCAAAGGAATACTTCCTGTCAGGATTACCTCTTGAAAGTACACGCTTACACAGCTTACAAGTTACTAAGGGTGCATTTACCTTTTGCTGGCCTTCAGGAAAAGTAAAATAATCCCATACATAAGAGGTCTTTTGTTTCCTCGCTCTCTGCCTCAAGGTAGTGCTGCTATTGCTAGCCTCACTCTCAGAAGGGCTCTGCTGGTCTGCCATCGTATCACAAAGACAACCCAGCTCCTTCTCCTAAGGGATCACAAGCAGAAATGAGGGGAATGGGTGTGGTGTAGGAGAGTTCTAGAACTGAAAGTAGTTTCAACCAATCAAAAGTTGTGTTTCATGATCACATGACCTACCGTACGCTTACGGTACGCTTACGGTACGCTTACGGCAAAAGTGCGCATGCGCGTAAAAAAGACACGCGCTTGCGCATAACAGTCACTACCCGACACTTCCGCGTAACGTGCGCGTGTAGCGTACACGCGTACGCGTCCCACGCGGAGTACGCGCGGCTACGCAAATTGCGTAACTATACGCAAACAGCGTAGATAAATTACGGGCGTTGCGTAAACCGTACGCTTACCATAAGCTTACGGTACGCGTACTAAAAAAAAAAGGAAAAAATGTACTGGAAAAAATTATAACATGTTTATTTTATGAAATATATTTAAAAAAACATATTAAAGAATTTTAAAAATTAAACCATAGTCTTTATAAAAGGTTAGAACATTAAATTAAAAATATGTTAAAAAAAATAGAAGACAAAAAAAAAAATAACATTTAAAAAACCTTGCAAATTCACTGAAAAAACCATGGGTTTCACACACGTTATAGTTAGGAATTAGCATTTAAAAAACCTTGCTAATTCGATGAAAAAACCATAGGTTTCACACACGTTATAGTTAGGAATTAGCATTTAAAAAACCTTAGAAATTCAATGAAAAAACCAAAGGTTTCACACACGTTATAGTTAGCTGGACATTTTACTCGTAAAAAACCATTGAAATTCCCCCGTTATAGTTAGTTAAGCTAACTATAACTCGCGCGCCCGCAATGCACTGCTGATGACGTCACATATTACATCACTCATGACATGGTCAGTGACATCACTCATGACATCACTGATGACATCTCAAATGACATCACTGATGACATCATCCTTGTGATAGAGTGGCAGACCTCCTCTCACCCTAATATAACCTTTGATACACACATTCATAAATAGAGACTAAACTTTTCAAAACAATGGACATACCAATACCAGTTACAACAACCTCTTCAGTAATTCTAAGATCCACATACACATCCACTCATTCACCAACAGTCCTATACAGTCACTCATACATGTACTCACTCATCATATGTACTCATACACCTATACATCCTGTTACACAATGCCACTCATCCGTAGAGTTACTCACACACATAGTCACTCATGCTAATAAAGAATCAAACATCCATTTACTTGCATATACAGTTATACACACACCACCACACTTACTTCTACAAAAACTTACACATACTTAGTCTTTTAAACAATCACTTATAGAAACACATACTTATTCATACAGGAACTCTTTCAATCTGTCACTCTCACATATACTCACTTATATACACCAATAGTCACATATACTAGTTTAAAACATATGTAGTTACTCATAAAAACACTGTAGAGACAGTCATTCACTCACTAACACACCCATACACACACTCATCCACCCATGCAGTCCTGCACACATACTATCTTCAACACATACAAACAGTGAGTCACTCATTCATGCACCTATGCACTACGTAATACCCCCCATCGAACCATACAGACATCAGACACTTATACTGATACCCAAAAAACCAACTAATAACCTATATAAACACTCATGTAGCTGCTCACCAACCCATGCAGCCACTTATACACAAAGTGAAAGACTGATACAGATATATACACATTTAAACATTACTCACTAAGCCATGTATTCACTATGATACACCTAATCAGTCAGTTACACAATCAATTTTTCAAAAACAAATCATCCATTTAGACACTTATATACCCATTTATTCTTCCATCGACCTTGAGATATACATATATAAAACATATTTAATTTTCAGAAAAACACACATTCACGGGATGATGTCATCAGTGATGTCATCAGTGATGTCATTTGAGATGTCATCAGTGATGTCATGAGTGATGTCACTGACCATGTCATGAGTGATGTAATATGTGACGTCATCAGCAGTGCATTGCGGGCGCGCGAGTTATAGTTAGCTTAACTAACTATAACGGGGGAATTTCAATGGTTTTTTACGAGTAAAATGTCCAGCTAACTATAACGTGTGTGAAACCTTTGGTTTTTTCATTGAATTTCTAAGGTTTTTTAAATGCTAATTCCTAACTATAACGTGTGTGAAACCTATGGTTTTTTCATTGAATATATATATATATATATATATATATATATATATATATATATATATATATAATTCACTTAAAAAACCATAGGTTTCACACAAGTTATAGTTAGCTGTACATTTCACTCGTAAAAAACCAATGAAATTCCACGTTATAGTTAGATCAGGTAACTATAACTTGCGCCCCCGCAATGCACTGCTGATGACGTCACATATTACATCACTTATGACATGGTCAGTGACATCACTCATGACATCAATGATGACATCTGAAATGACACATTGTGGATTGCGGTCGCGCAAGTTATAGTTACCTGATCTAACTATAACGTGGAATTTCATTGGTTTTTTATGAGTGAAATGTACAGCTAACTATAACTTGTGTGAAACCTATGGTTTTTTAAGTGAATTTGCAAGGTTTTTTAAATGCTAATTCCTAACTATAACGTGTGTGAAACCTATGGTTTTTTCAGTGAATTTGTACGGTTTTTTAAATGCTAAGTTATGTATTTATTTTTAATTTTTGCGCGCACGGTGCCCTTCGCGCACAGTGCGCACGCTGTGGGCTCTCGGTGCGCTTCGCGCACCGAGCGCCCACGTTGCGCATTTCGTACCGTGCACGCCTCGCCATTTTTTACAAAATATCAATGGTTTTTTCTCCCTTGGGGGTCCTTAGATTTATATATTAAATGTGATTGTTAATCCTTTTTTTTTTATTTATTTATTTTTTACCATACGCGTACGGTAAGCTTACCGTACGCGCACTCCGCGATTTTTTTTTAAAATCATTAAATTTATTTTTCATACTTTTTGGTCCTTCGTGAACCCCCTGACGAACGCTAGGGGGTCTGCAACTCTCTTTGTTGCCCCCTTTTCATGTGATCAACCTTTGTTTTTCAGTGCGAGAGACAGAAAATGGCGGCCGATACTTCCTGGTTTCGACCGATTCAAATGTTTACTTTGATCTAACAACCAATCAGAATCGCGCTCGCGCATGGCACCGTACGCGTACGGTAAGCTTACCGTAAGCGCTCGGAGCGCGCCCACAGATATATATATTGATTTAAATGCTATTTTCTCAGGAAATACTGAACAGATTTACACGAGACCTTCAAAAGGCACATCACTGACCTGAGGGCTACCTCTCTGCCAAATTTCACATAATTCTGTTCAGCCGTTCGGGCTGTAGCTCGGACTAAAGGTCCTATGGGAAAATGCATGGGGAAAACTCGTTTTGGGACCCCCCTTTTTTCTCAGCCCCCGCTTGACGAATCCCCCCGAGCCTTTCAGGGTAGGAGCGGAGCGTAGCGCCCCATTAGTTTTGAAAAATTCGCGAGGATTCGTCAACCGGCGCCAAAGTTATTCCAAATAGAATTTTCAAATTTCCTATGGAAACACGGTCCTAACTATAACTATCTACTGGCGACCGCCAGTAGATAATATATATATATATATATAATATATATAGATTCAATCAATCAATCAGTCAATCTTAGCATTTACAAAGCGCACTACTTACCTGTGAGGGCCTCAAGGAGCTGGGGGGTGGGTACTGCTGCTACTGCTCGAAGAGCCAGGTCTTGAGGAGTCTTCTGAAGGTTAGCAGGTCTTGGGTCTGCCGTAGGTGTTCCAGGTCTTGGTGGCGAGGTGGGAGAACGATCTGCCGCTGGAGGTCGCTCTTCAGATGCGGGGGACTGTGGCGAGGGCGAGGTCGGTGGAGCGGAGCTGGCGGGTGGGGGTGTAGAAGCTGAGTCATCTGTTGAGGTACGCTGGTCCGGTGTTGTGGAGGGCCTTGTGTGCGTAGGTGAGGAGCTTGTAGGTTATCCTCTTGTTGACGGGGAGCCAGTGCAGGTCTCTCAGGTGGGGTGTGATGTGGCTTTGGCGAGGGATGTCGAGGATCAGGCATGCAGAGGTGTTCTGGGTGCGTTGTAGCCGTTTCCGGAGTTTGGCTGACGCTCATGCGTAGAGGGCGTTTCCGTAGTCCAACCTGCTGCTGACGAGGGCCTGGGTGACCGTTCTTCTCGTTTCAGTGGGGATCCACTTGTAGATCTTGCGGAGCATGCAGAGGGTGTGGAAGCAGGAGGAAGAGATGGCGTTGACCTGCTTAGTCATGGAGAGGGTGGAGCCTAGGATGACCCCTAGGTTGCATGCGTGGTCGGTTGGTGTTGGACCTGTTACCAGTGCGGTCGGTCACCAGGAGTCGTTCCAGGCCAAAGGGGTGGATCTGAGGATGAGGACCTCCGTCTTGTCTGAGTTCAGCTTCAGTCGGCTGTTCTTCATCTATTTGGCGATGGCCTGGGATTGGAATTTATCAGCCACGCTTTCCAGGGGCTCATGTGAGAGCCTTACTTCTGCAGTTAATTTGAAAAGCGCATCCATTTTGGGGAAAAGAAAGGACTACACCTCCCATGAAGCAATGCATTGACTCATTCAGAGCAGCCAATCAGGGGCATGCAATATCGTTTTAAATAAGGGAAGGTGAGCCAATATGCGCTTTTTGACTGCTTTATCCTTTGAAAAAGAGGACTTCTCGAAACGCGTCAGGACTGCAGTCTCATGCTCATAACTTGCTGGCAAGTGTTGCTGTTTGATTGATATTAAAGGCTGTTTGGGGAAGCTATCCTTTGTCCGAGTGCGACTTACCTGTTGGTCACTCCCCACTGAGCGCGATGTAATTAGCGGCCGTCCTGCCGCTGAGTCTGCACCATTCCGGAAGCTGGGGGCCACAGAGCTCGTATACGAGGGGCTCAGAATGTGGGGCAAAGGACATGGAATTTATCAGCCACGCTTTCCAGGGGCTCATGTGAGAGCCTTACTTCTGCATTTAATTTTAAAAGCGCATCCATTTTGGGGAAAATAAAGGACTACACCTCCCATAAAGCAATGCATTGACTCATTCAGAGCAGCCAATCAGGGGCATGCAATATCGTTTTAAATAAGGGAAGGTGAGCCAACATGCACTTTGTGACTGCATTATCCTTTGAAAAAGAGGACTTCTCGAAACGCGTCAGGACTGCAGTCTCATGCTCATAACTTGCTGGCAAGTGTTGCTGTTTGATTGATATTAAAGGCTGTTTGGGGAAGCTATCCTTTGTCCGAGTGCGACTTACCTGTTGGTCACTCCCCACTGAGCGCGATGTAATTAGCAGCCATCCTGCCGCTGAGTCTGCACCACTCCAGAAGCTGGGGGCCACAGAGCTCGTATACGAGGGGCTCGGAATGTGGGGCAAAGGACATGGAATTTATCAGCCACGCTTTCCAGGGGCTCATGTGAGAGCCTTACTTCTGCATTTAATTTTAAAAGCGCATCCATTTTGGGGAAAAGAAAGGACTACACCTCCCATAAAGCAATGCATTGACTCATTTAGAGCAGCCAATCAGGGGCATGCAATATCGTTTTAAATAAGGGAAGGTGAGCCAACATGCGCTTTTTGACTGCATTATCCTTTGAAAAAGAGGACTTCTCGAAACGCGTCAGGACTGCAGTCTCATGCTCATAACTTGCTGGCAAGTGTTGCTGTTTGATTGATATTAAAGGCTGTTTGGGGAAGCTATCCTTTGTCCGAGTGCGACTTACCTGTTGGTCACTCCCCACTGAGCGCGATATATATATATATATATATGTATATATATATATATTCACTGAAAAAACCATAGGTTTCACACATGTTATAGTTAGCTGGACATTTCACTCGTGAAAAACCATTGAAATTCCCCCGTTATAGTTAGTGCAGGCAACTATAACTCACGCGACCGCAATCCTCTGCTGATGCTAATACTGTATTTAGACACTTATTTGCCCATGTCTTCTTCCATTAAATTTTAGCTATACATATATTACAAATATTTTTTTTTCATAAAGACACATATGTCATCAGCAGAGGATTGCGGTCGCGTGAGTTATAGTTGCCTGCACTAACTATAACGGGGGAATTTCAATGGTTTTTCACGAGTGAAATGTCCAGCTAACTATAACATGTGTGAAACCTATGGTTTTTTCAGTGAATTTGCAAGGTTTTTTAAATGCTAATTCCTAACTATAACGTGTGTGAAACCTATGGTTTTTTCAGTTAATTTGTACGGTTTTTTAAATGCTAAGTTACTTTACGCCGTTCGTGGCGTGCGCGCCCACTTCACGCAGTTCGTTCCGTGCGCGCATGGTGCGCTTCGCGCACCGTGCGCGCACAGTGAGCACGCGGTGCGCTTCGCGCACCGCGTGCCCAATTTACTCAGTTAGTGCCGTGCACGCACGGTGGGCACGCGGTGTGCTACGCGCACCGCGTGCCCACGTTACGCTGGATGGGCCATGTACGCACGATGCGCTTCGCGCACCATCCGCACACGGAGGACATATTATGCGCTTCGTTGTGAAAGGTTATCTATTAAATGTTCAATTGCTATATAAGCCATGCACAAAAGGTGCCCTACCGGCACATTTTGCACACGGGGTGGGGAAAATGTGGATATTTTATTTATTTATTTGTTTTTGACCGTACGCGCATTCGGCGTTTTTACAAAAAAAAAAAATTTGAATTTTTGGCCTTGGGGGTTCTTTTGGGACACCATAACCATGGCTAGGTGGTTAGGAGCTGTCTAGCCTGCCCCTTTTCATGTTATCCAACTTTGTTTTTCCTCCCCCCCTCAGAGTGCGAGAGAGAAAATGGCGGCCGACACTTCCTGATTTCGACCGATTCGAATGTTTACTAAGATCTAACAGCCAATCAGAATCGCGCTCGCGCACGGCACCGTACGCATACGGTAAGCTTACCGTAAGCACACGGTAAGCGCACGGAGCGCGCTTACAGATATATATATTGATTTAAATGCTATTTTCTCAGGACCTACTGAACAGATTTACACCAGACCTACAAAAGGCACTTCCTTGACCTGTAGACTACCTCTCTGCCAAATTTCAAGTAACTCTGTTCAGCCGTTCGGGCTGTAGCTGTGTCTAAAGGTCCTATGGAAAAATGCATGGGGAAAACGCGTTTTGGGACCCCCCTTTTTTCTCAGCCCCCGCTTGACGAATCCCCCCGAGACTTTCAGGGTAGGAGCGGAGCGTAGCGCCCCATTAGTTTTGAAAATTTTGCGAGGATTCATCGACCGGCGCCAAAGTTATTCCAAATAGAATGTTGCGGATTTCCTATGGAAACAGGGTCCTAACTATATACTGGCGACCGCCAGTAGATAATATATATATATATATATATATATATATATATATATATATATATATATATATATATATATATATATTCACTTAAAAACCATAGGTTTCACACATGTTATAGTTAGCTGGACATTTCACTCGTAAAAAACCAATGAAATTCCCCCGTTATAGTTAGTGCAGGCAACTATAACTCACGCGACCGCAATCCTCTGCTGATGACGTCAGATATTACATCACTGTATTTAGACACTTATTTACCCATGTCTTCTTCCATTAATCTTTAGCTATACATATATTACAAATATTTATTTTTCAGAAAGACACATATGTCATCAGTGATGTAATATCTGACGTCATCAGCAGAGGATTGCGGTCCCGTGAGTTATAGTTGCCTGCACTAACTATAACGGGGGAATTTCATTGGTTTTTTACGAGTGAAATGTCCAGCTAACTATAACATGTGTGAAACCAATGGTTTTTTAAGTGAATTTGCAAGGTTTTTTAAATGCTAATTCGTAACTATAACGTGTGTGAAACCTATGGTTTTTTCAGTGAATTTCAAAGGTTTTTGAAATGCTAATTTATATATGTATTTTTAATTTTTTTTATGGGATTTTTAGCGTACGTGCACGGTGCGCGAAGCTCGCGTAATTTTTTTTACGTGTGTTTTTTCAGCGTGCGCACTCCGTGATTTTTTGAAAAAAAAAAAAAATCTTTTTTTTTCCCTTGGGGGTCCTTCTGGGACCCCCTGACAAAGGCTAGGGGGTCAGGAACTGTCCACCCTGCCCCCTTTTCACGTTCTCCACCTTTGTTTTTCACCCCCTCAGACTGCGAGAGACAAAATGGCGGCCAACACTTCCTGGTTTCGACCAATTCGAATGTTTACCGACATCTAACAACCAATCAGAATTGCGCTCGCGCACGGCAGGGTGCGCTCACAGTGCGCGCACGGTGCGCGCGTATAGATATTTATATGCTTTTAAATGCTATTTTCTCAGGAAATACTGAACAGATTTACACGAGACCTTCAAAAGGCACTTCCTTGACCTTATGGCTACCTCTCTGCCAAATTTCACGTAATTCTGTTCAGCCGTTCGGGCTGTACCTTCGACTAAAGGTCCTATGGAAAAAATGCATGGAGAAAACGCGTTTTGGGACCCGCCTTTTTCTCGGCCCCCGCTTGACGAATCACCCCAAGACTTTCAGGGTAGGAGCTGAACGGAAAACCCTGTTTGTTTTGAAAATTTTGCGAGAATTCGTCAACCGGCGCCAAAGTTATTCAAAATAGAATTTTGAGATTTCCTATGGAAACTAGGTTGTAACTATAACTATCTACTGGCGACCGCCAGTAGATAATATATATATATATATATATATATATATATATATATATATATATATATATATATATATATATATTCACTGAAAAAACCATAGGTTTCAGGGGTTTTATAGTTAGCTGGACTTTTCACTTGTACAAAACCATTGAAATTTCCCCGTTATAGTTAGTTCAGCTAACTATAACTTGTGCGCCCGCAATGCACTGCTGATGACGTCACATATTACATCACTCATGACATGGTCAGTGACATCACTCATGACATCACTGATGACATCTCAAATGACATCACTGAAGACATCATCCAGTGAATGTGTGTTTTTCTGAAAATTAAATATGTTTTATATATATATATCTCAAGGTCGATGGAAGAATAAATGGGTGTCTAAATGGATGATTTGTTTTTCAAAAATTGATTGTGTAACTGACTGATTAAGTGTATCATAGTGAATACATGGCTTAGTGAGTAATGTTTAAATATGTAAATATCTGTATCAGTCTCTCACTTTGTGTATAAGTGGATGCATGGGTTGGTGAGTAGCTACATGGCTGTCTATATAGGTTATTAGTTAGTTTTTTGAGTATCAGTCTGAGTGTCTGCTTGGTTCGGTGGGGGGTATTACGTAGTGCATAGGTGCATGAATGAGTGACTCACTGTTTGTATGTGTTGAAGACAGCATGTGTGCAGGACTGTATGGGTGGATGAGTGTGTGTAAGGGTGTGTTAGTGAGTGAATGACTGTCTCAATAGTGTCTTTATGAGTAACTACATATGTTTTAAACTAGTATATGTGACTATTGGTGTATATAAGTGAGTATATGTGAGAGTGAGAGATTGAAAGAGGTCCTGTATGAATAAGTATGTGTTTCTATAAGTGATTGTTTAAAAGACATAGGTGCCGATTACGATCCTGTAAAAACCGGGTACGAACCGTCGGACGGAGCATATTCTCCGTCCGACGCGTACCCGGTCGTAACAATATACAAACATGGAATTACGATTCGCATGGAAACTCAATATCCGTACGAATCGTACAAAACCCCGACCGACGAAAATAAACATACAAATGCGATCCGGGAAAGCGCCGACGTGACGTCGGGACGCACGCAGCCTGCCATTCACGAACCAGGAATTACGATTCGCACCGACGTCATCCCACACGGACAATATAGAAGTGGCACTTCCACACTAGGTACATGCACGCCGCACACATCATCGCGCAGCATTCACTCCCACGAGTCCGCACATACCAAACTCGGGCCTGCACACCCCACGCATCAGGAACTACTAGGGACACATGCATTCCCCATGCATTCCTATGGGAGGGCAGGCCTATCTCACCACATGCACTCAGAGCACGCACGCACTTTACCCTGGGACACAGGGAAAGTGCGCAGAAACCAAAAAAATCACCACACCAAGTCACCAATAAAGAGCCAAAAAGTCCAGGGGTGAACCTGCCAGAAGGGCCAAGTCCAACACCGGCTTCCAAAAACTTCTGGGAAATCAGTACGACGCGAACAAGGAGTACCTGTACGCGACGGACAGACATGGACCCGAACCTACGTGTCATCCCGGCCCTCATAGCAGTTGACCTCCTCTACAGGTTACGACGCAGACGCCGCAGAAGGTCAGAACAACAAAGGGAGGGGGGAAAGGGGGGGGCAGGACCAGGGGCAGGCCACAAATCCCCCACCAAAGTCACACAGCACACATGCCCTGGACATACCTGACCCCCAGGCCCTGGTCACTACGAGGGGGGGGCGTGTCCAGCAAAGCCAGCGTCCGCCACAACGGAAGTGCCTGACGACGCGAACCAGCACACACAACAATACAGGTACGTCCCGTACCCACGCCTTAAGAGCGTGGGTACGAGTCGTACCACGCCCACACCTACGTCACCCCAACAATGGTGGGACGGCTGTACCCACGTGGCAAAGGCCTGGGTACGGCCCGCACAAGCATTCCACAGCGTGGGTACGGATATGTACGGACCGTACCCCCACCCGTGTATGCATGGAACGTACCCCCCACCCCAACCGTGCATGTACGACCCGTACCCTCACCCGCATACGTATGGAGCGTACCCCCCACCCCAACAGTGTAAGTACGACCCGTACCCTCACCCGCGTACGTATGGAGCGTACCCCCCACCCCAACAGTGTAAGTACGACCCGTACCCACACCCGCGTACGTATGGAGCATACCCCCCACCCCAACAGTGTAAGTACGACCCGTACCCTCACCCGCGTACGTATGGAGCGTACCCCCACCCCAACAGTGTAAGTACGACCCGTACCCTCACACGTGTACGTATTGAGCGTACCCCCACCCCAACAGTGTAAGTACGACCCGTACCCTCACCCGCGTATGTATGGAGCGTACCCCCACCCCAACAGTGTATGTACGGCCCGTACCCTCACACGTGTACGTATGGAGCATACTCCCCCACCCCAACAGTGTAAGTACGACCCGTACCCTCACCCACGTACAAATGGAGCGTACCCCCAACCCCAAGAGTGTAAGTACGACCCATACCCCCACCCGCGTATGCATGGAGCGTACCCCCACCCCAACCGTGTATGTACGTACCGTACCCCCACCCCAACCGTGTATGTACAACACGTACCCCCACCTCGTATGCATGGAGCGTACCCCAACAGTGTAAGTACGACCCGTACCCACCCACGTATGTATGGAGCGTACTCCCACCCCAACAGTGTAAGTACGACCCGTACCCTCACCCGCGGACGTATGGAGCGTACCCCCACCCCAACAGTGTAAGTAAGACCCTGTACCCTCACCCACGGACGTATGGAGTGTACCCCCAACCCAACCGTGTATGTACAACACGTACCCTCACCCACGTACGAATGGAGCGTACCCCCCACCCCAACCGTGTATGTACGACACGTACCCTCACCCGCGTACGTATACGTCCCACCCCAACAGTGTAAGTACGACCCGTACCCTCACACGCGTACGTATGGAGCATACTCCCACCCCAACAGTGTAAGTACGACCCGTACCCCCATGGAGCGAACCCAAACACGTGTATGTTCTAAGCGTACATATTGTTAAATAGGAGGGGTGTGTGCAGAGTCGTCCCAGCAGTGCCCAGACACAGGAGGGGTGTGTGCAGAGTCCTCCCAGCAGTGCCCAGACACAGGAGGGGTGGGTGCCTAACACTCCCAGCAGTGCCCAGACACAGGAGGGGTGTGTGCAGAGTCCTCCTAGCAGTGCCCAGAGACAGGAGGGGTGTGTGCAGAGTCCTCCCAGCAGTGCCCAGACACAGGAGGGGTGTGTGCAGAGTCCTCCCAGCAGTGCCCAGACACAGGAGGGGTGTGTGCCTATCACTCCCAGCAGTGCCCAGACTCAGGAGGGGTGTGTGCCTATCACTCCCAGCAGTGCCCAGACAGAGGAGGGGTGGGTGCTGAGTCCTCCCAGCAGTGCCCAGACATAGGAGGGGTGGGTGCAGAGTCCTCCCAGCAGTGCCCAGACATAGGAGGGGTGGGTGCAGAGTCCTCCCAGCAGTGCCCAGACACAGGAGGGGTGGGTGCCTAACACTCCCAGCAGTGCCCAGAGACAGGAGGGGTATGTGCAGAGTCCTCCCAGCAGTGCCCAGAGACAGGAGGGGTGGGTGCAGAGTCCTCCCCGCAGTGCCCAGACACAGGAGGGGTGTGTGCAGAGTCCTCCCAGCAGTGCCCAGACACAGGAGGGGTGTGTGCCTATCACTCCCAGCAGTGCCCAGAGACAGGAGGGGTGTGTGCAGAGTCCTCCCAGCAGTGCCCAGACACAGGAGGGGTGTGTGCAGAGTCCTCCCAGCAGTGCCCAGACACAGGAGGGGTGTGTGCCTATCACTCCCAGCAGTGCCCAGAGACAGGAGGGGTGTGTGCCTATCACTCCCAGCAGTGCCCAGACTCAGGAGGGGTGTGTGCCTATCACTCCCAGCAGTGCCCAGACAGAGGAGGGGTGGGTGCTGAGTCCTCCCAGCAGTGCCCAGACATAGGAGGGGTGGGTGCAGAGTCCTCCCAGCAGTGCCCAGACATAGGAGGGGTGGGTGCAGAGTCCTCGCAGCAGTGCCCAGACACAGGAGGGGTGGGTGCCTAACACTCCCAGCAGTGCCCAGAGACAGGAGGGGTGGGTGCAGAGTCCTCCCAGCAGTGACCAGACATAGGAGGGGCGGGTGCAGAGTCCTCCCAGCAGTGCTCAGAGACAGGAGGGGTGGGTGCAGAGGCCCCCAGCAGTGCCCATGGAAAGAAAAAGGGTGGAGTACCCACAGATCCAATGTCCACAATTGTCAGTCAGGTGCACAAAGACCCTGCAGTACATGTACCACATGTGTGCGAGGCTGGGAGTATACGCATGCATAGCGCAGAAAAGAAAACATGTCCACATGAAGTCATCTCAATAGTCCACATACACAAGTACAATGACTACCAAGGATGCCACGAATGATGCAGGTGGAGACATCGCTCAGCATGCATGTGCAAAGTAGAAGGAGTCCGTCACACACCCAGCTAATGTACACACAGCTCAGCGCTAAATATTGGGAACACCCTGCAGGGAAGATGTCAGGGTACACAGAGGAAGGAATACACCTTTGGACAATTTCACCATGCAGCAACTGCTTACATGAACAGAGAAACCTAGCTAACACCGTGTGATGGCACACAGATCCCAGGGTCCCCCCTATGAACAGCACACTACTACATTTCCCACACACCCAACACATGAACACCACCCAAAACCATGTAGCAGCCCCACCAACAGCAATACCAGCAAAGCAGTAGTGTTCCAAGGGGAAAAAAATGTATTGCTTTATTCAGCATGAACCAAAAAATCTAGTTTGTAGGAAGTTCAATATTTACAAAGCCCATAGGGCAGTCCAGAAGTCACAGCTGGATGGGGGACACAGTGGGATGCGTGTCCCCTAGCTTGCCTGCACAGTTAGATTCTGTCGTCTTCCACAGGGGTGAGGGCATCATATGGGGGGGGAAGAACCAGGCACCGCAGGGACAGGAGGGCGAAGGGTAGGCGTTGTGGGTGCAGGGATGGAGGACTCCACCACAGGGGGTGGGGCAGGGCCAAAGGCGGAGGCCAGGATCTCGCTCCACACCTTAGCAAGGTCCTCCAGGGAATCTCCTGCACCCGAAGGAACCACAGGCCCCAAGGAGGGGGGGGGTCAGAGGGATGGGTCGCAGCGCCACTGGGGGAGGGTGTAGAAAGGGAGGGGGACTCAACCACCCTGACCGGGGACTCCCTTGACCGCTTGCGGGGTGGTGTCACTGTGGGGCTCAGGGACAGAGCGGCCATGAAGGAGTCTTTGTGTGATATGTGGCCAGGAGAGCTGAGGGGAGGGGATTTGGAGGGAGTGGATTTGGTGGAATGCGGACTCCCACTCTGGCTGCGTGTCTTACGTTTTTCCCCCCGACCCAGTGGGTGTGCCTACTTCACCCTGTGTGTGCGTGCCAGGAGGTGTGCGGGTGACCTTCCCTGCTGGTGTGGTGCCTGTGTCCGTCGTGGTGGGTGCATGCTGACGTCTGGGTGTACGTGGGACAGGCATGGGAGTGGGAGGTGTGGATGGGGCAGGGGTAGGGGGTTGGACGTAGCACTGCAGGAGACCCACTGCTGCAGTCAGTGTCGAGTCTATCGACCTCAGCAAGCTGCGTTGGTCAGCCTGCGATAAGTGAATCCCCTCCAAGTATGCCTCCATGTTGTTGAGGACCTGGCTGTGGCCATTGAGGACATTAAGGATCGCAGCCTGACCAATCTGCAACTGCCGCTGGATGTCCACAGACTCGGCATTGGCGGCAGCAGTAGAGACAGGGGCAGGGGGTGCGGTGCCTGGCAGGAAGGAGATATGTGGTGACCGGGCACGTTGGGAAGGGACACGAGCAAGTGGGAGGCGGCTGATGGCAATGGAGGGGGCGGGGTGCGATGTTGTGCCGCTGTCAGCTGGTGGTGCAGCCTCCGCCCACTCGGAGAGATCATCCTCGGACCCGTCGGCTTCATATTCGGTGGTGCCAGTGGACAGGTCCTCGGCCTCACTCTCCTCCGCCTCTGTACCACTCAATGTGCCAGCCACGATGTCAACGCTGGCACTGGTGCTCGGTCCCTCCGCTCCGTCTGTGCTCATGTCTCCCTCCGTGTCCCCCGACGATGCTGTGGGCAAGGTGAAGAGACAGCAATTAATCACACATCTGTATACATATGTCACATGAGTCCAATCTACATAGGTTACAGTGCATAGCCTGAAAAGAAAGATAAGTAACATCTACAAAACAAGGTACAGATGTAGGGCATGCAACACACAGTTGGTTGACCCACCATGGCAATGAAAATCCATGGAGAGCATGACACAATAGCAAATGACATGAAATGGAGTTTGACATAGGAGCCAGGCCCTGGGGACAATCCAGCACTGCATCTGCACCACACAGCGTTGCCGACAATAGGGATGAGGAGGGACCAAATCCATGAGCTTGAGGCACATGCTGCATAGGTAATACTGAAAACATGCCCAACATGACTGGCTCACTGCACCTTGAGTGTATGTCCAGCCAAACATCACACACTGGCCAGAACTAGCAAGGAGATTTCAGGTTTTGACATGTAGGCTTTGCCCGCACCAACCACCCCCTACATGAGACAATTTGTTGAGACACAGGAAGCACTTACATCTCTTAGTCTGGGTGAAATACACATGGGCTGGAAAAATGCTAGATTGGACACAAAATACCCAAGGTGCGCCTGTCCAAATAATCATGTACAAATGGGCATCATCAGATGATTGTAACAAGACACACAGGTACTGGCCACCGTGAGTATGAACAAGGAAAATCAGGTCAGGCTGTACAGTGGACACTTGTACTACATATTACGTCAATGTACATGGTGCCAGAGGACAATGGCACAGAGCACATCCTATGCTGTAGACACTGAGAGTGTCCACATTTTGTGATGACACACATGACACCTAGGAAAATATGACCCAGGGGACAGTAGTGGCAACACAGCTCCATGGTCCTGAATGGGAAGGACTGCAACACACGCCACCATCCCTGCACTATGCGTATCGCACACTCATGCACATCATGTCACAGGCCACAACATAGGACATGCGCACTGTAAGGCATGACACTTGTGAGACTAACTCCCATGTCTGTACTCTGCATCAGTGCCAACTGACATGGAACCCACATGTACTGAACTGGACTGGGCACAGGCAAGGTCCCAAAACCTGTTACACACCACCCCCACACATGATGCTACAGGCATAGTTCACGTGGAGAAAGCGCAAGCCTAGATAACCTTGTGAAGGAGTGACTACACACAGACCAGGGAACACATTGCAAGGTGGGGAAGGGAGGCAGGAGAGCACAGCTATACAGTGGGTAACTGGATCTGCACAGCACCTTTAAACCCTAGCAGTGTATCCATGCAACTGTGCACTTACAAATGCTGGTGAAACACAACAAGCACACATGTACCTACCCCCTTCCTGCTGCTGCATCTCCTGTAAGCGCCTCTCCAAGTCTGGAAAGACCACCGGCAGCACACGCTTGTGGATGTGGCTCAGTTGGCGGCGCCCGCGGTTCTTATGGCTCTCAGGTGAGCCCCCCAGCTGGACCCGTGCAATCCTCCGTGTCCAGCACCGGATATCCTGCCAGCGTTTCCTCACCTGGGACAGGCGCCGCTTCCGACCATCCGCACTCCTCACGGCGCTGACGGCGGTCAGCCATATCTGCTCCTTGGCAGAGGCGCCTACCTGTGAGGATGAACAAGTGACACTACATCAATACACCTGGCACATGTCACAGAGACACATATTAGAACACATTTGCTGTTTACAACAAGGCATAGTATGCATCCAACGCATTGCACCTTTGTCATAGGGACATGATCCTCTGGGGAAGGGCAAAAGCAGTACGTGCCATTGAAAGGACACAGGTGGAATGAGGGAAACTACACAATCAATGATCCAGGCTCACACTGTGCATCACAAGCTACACCAGGATAATGTGCAGCACCTCTAAGCAGTCACATGCCACAGGCCACTGACGCTACCGCAGCAGAGTACACAGACACACACAGGCACAGGACATTCACCTGCCATTGCCAAATGCAGCGACAAACCTCACTCTGCACATGTGCCACTAGACGGGGGGGGCTCACAGGTGTGGGGCTGGCTCTGCACGTCAGACACACAGCACTGCTCCCTGCTCACATCACATGGCCAGGGTATATCCATCCCTCATGCAGGCCGGGGACCACACTCCACATATGCACCCACCCACATGACAGGGGACTTACACACACACCGATGTTCAGGGTACCAACACATCATGTGGACACTCTCAGCACAGGTACACAGAACTAACACACATCTGTGGGTACAGTCACCTGTCACACTGGGCTGACCACATAATTAAATGAGGACTGTAGAGGCTACATTCCCAGGAGGACAAGACAGGCAGAATGTGGCATGCACCATGCAGTGATTGTCACAGTAAACACGATGCAAGTGAGGACGGCAGACATGCACCACTGCATGCTCTGGCTGGGAGACATCAGGCATTCCCCCCCCGGGACCCCCCCTACAGTACATAGCATGTGTGAGACACCTGGACACAATGCCAGAAGTCACAGTCACAAAAAAGGGACACAGTCTGTGCTAGTGGACTCTGCACTCACCTGATACCCTGATCGCCCATACAGCATGGGGTACTGTGGGAGGATCACATCCAGCAAAGCCATGTTCTCCTCCAGGGTGAAGGGCTGTGACCTCTCCACAGACCTTGACATGGTTCCAGGGAATCAGTAGCAGCAGCTGGGTCGTGGAATCCAGAGATGTGCAGGCAAGTGCTCCCTCATGGGACCTGGCTGGCTTATATCTGCCTTGCTGGCCTGTTTCATGCACAGGAGTACAGAGTGATTGGTCACTCACATTTGCATCCTATGTTTCCTCCAATCCCTTCAAACCTAGCACAGTCAGTGGGTTCTTATTGTGTTTTTTCTTCAGCATGATGTCAACCCCACAAACACATTGCAACAAAGTAGAATTATTCCAACTGACTTCTGCTGTGCACCTTCCAGAACAAATTCAAACTTTAAACTTGGTCTCCATGACAACCAGCATGCATGTAGGCCTTAATACTTGTCCCTCATGTGTCCCCTATGTAATTTTGAGCTTCACACACAGGTACGGTGCGTTCCGGGGCCCTAGGGCACCCCAAATGCATAGCATTGGCCCGTACAGCCGTGTGTACGGGCCGTACCACTATGAGTACGCATACGCAAGAACACCCATAGTGGTACGGACCGTGCACGCGTGCGTATGTTCACTATCACTATGGGTGTCCTCGCGTATGCGTACTCGTAGTGGTGCGGCCCGTACACACGCCTGTATATTCACCATCACTATGGTTGTCCTCGCGTATGCGTACTCGTAGTGGTACGGCCCGTACACACGCCTGTGCGTTCACTATCACTATGGGTGTCCTCGCGTATGCGTACTCGTAGTGGTACGGCCCGTACACACGCCTGTACGCTCACTATCACTATGGGTGTTCTCGCGTATGCGTACTCATTGTGATAGTGAGCGTACAGGCGTGTGTACGGGCCGTACCACTACGAGTACGCATACGCGAGGACACCCATAGTGATAGTGAGCGTACAGGCGTGTGTACGGGCCGTACCACTACGAGTACGCATACGCGAGGACACCCATAGTGATAGTGAGCGTACAGGCGTGTGTACGGGCCGTACCACTACGAGTACGCATACGCGAGGACAACCATAGTGATAGTGAACGTACAGGCGTGTGTACGGGCCGTACCACTACGAGTACGCATATGCGAGGACACCCATAGTGATAGTGAGCGTACAGGCGTGTGTACGGGCCGTACCACTACGAGTACGCATACGCGAGGACACCCATAGTGATAGTGAGCGTGCAGGCGTGTGTACGGGCCGTACCACTACGAGTACGCATACGCGAGGACACACATAATGATAGTGAATGTACGCACGCGTGTACGGTCCGTACCACTATGGGTGTGCTCGCGTATGCGTACCCATAGTGATAGGTAGCGTACACACGCCTGTACGCTCACCATCACTATGGGTACACATACGGCAGCACTCCCATAGTGATACGGGAATGTACACAGGCCCTCTTAGCAAAAGTACGGTGGTTTTAACACATCACAGTGGTGACAGGCAGCACGCAGGAAGGAATAGGGCTGACATACTTGTCCATGGATGGACATCAAGGCATTGTCTGGCCAGTACTACTTGTGTGGGGCACAGGTGTGAAAGGCTGTGATGTGGCACATTACTCCTGAGTCGAGAAGGCACCAGATGTATGATGAGATGTGTACAGATGTAATGTGTGTTGGTGCAATGTGTGCCAGGCATGCCCTTGACTCCTTTGACATGTGTGCATGTCGTACTGCACACTTGGGATGAGCGTCACTGGCATGGCACGGACACCAACACACAGAAGTGTCCCCTGAGGCCAGGTACAGGGGTTACCACACCTGACATGTCACTACCCACGGTGCACAATGTGACTATGTCATGTATGTGTGGGGGATTCGCATTAGCTTGATGTTGGAGCTCCCTCAAAAGCTGCAGCTGTTGCAGCAACCAACATGTGTCTGTGTGTAGATTGACATTGCACACTGTTCCGCACACCATGCCACATGTGGTATCGGATGTGAGGTGCCTATGTATGCATGGGACACGGAGTAGCGTAACAAGGACATGTCTGCATCCTCTCTATGAATGTGTGGTGAGTCATCACATGTACACCTTCATGGCAAGGTGTGTGGGCTGTCCTAGTGTAATGTCATGTGACCTGTGGCTCTAGTGTTCCGCTACCAGTCTCTGAAATCAACATCCTACTTCTGCTGATGTGTGGATGTATGTCACTCCTGTCTTGCGTCTGGCTGTTCACTTACACTGGGACACAGCTAATCCCATGCCATGGCATGTGGAGGTTCACTATCTCCGTGTGTAGCTGGGTCTTGGTAGGAGTGTCACCTGGCAGCCATACGTATCCAGGGCATGTGGCACATACCTGACTCCGTATGTAGCATATGTGTATAGACAGATTAACATGTGCTCAGTACAAATAAATTGTTGTTGTGGTGCACTCACTCTTCCTTGTCACTTCCAAATTACTGCAGAGTGCCGCCTCTTCCCCAACCAATTCCGGACTTGGCTGCCATGCGGGAGAATGACTGTATCCAGTGCTACCGCTTCCCCCAATGGTTGATTCTGGAGTTGACGGCGAGACTGGCACCACACCTGCAACCGCTGCACAGGTATCCTACGGCACTGACACCCAAGCTGAAGGTAATGGCAACCCTACATTTTCTAGCCACGGGTACCTTTCAAAATACCATAGCTCATGTTGGTGGCATGTCCCAGAGCATGTTCTGCCGTGTGCTGCATGATTTCTTAGAGGCCATGTTGCTTCACCTGGATGACTTCATCCATTTCCCAACCCCTGAAATGTTGACTGGGGTCAAGCGTGGATTCTATGCCCTGGGAGGGATGCCCCATGTCATTGGGTCCATAGATGGGACACATGTAGCTTTGGTACCACCACAGGCACAGGAGGTAGCGTACAGGAATCGCAAGCACTACCACTCCATCAATGCCCTTGTGGTGTGTCTGTCCAACATGGTGATTTCACATGTCTGTGCTCGTTTTCCAGGATCAGCACACGATGCCTACATCATGAGGCGTAGCAGGGTGCCTGAAATGATGACGCAGCTGTAACGCAGCTGTGCAACGAACGAGCATGTGTTGTTGGTGGGTACAGTCTGTCTGTCCTGTATTTTGCGTAGACTTCCAGCACGACCGCTTCTCCTGTCCTACTTATGTTCATGTGCTTTCCATGTAGGGGACGCTGGCTATCCCAACATGCCATGGCTGATCACACCTCTCCGCAACCGCATCACGCCGGCCCAGCTCCGCTACAACACCGCCCATGGCCGGACAAGGCGAGTGATAGAGAGGACGTTTGGCCTCCTGAAGAGCCGATTCCGATGCCTCCACAAGACCGGCGGCGCCCTCCCATATGCCCCGGCGAAGGTCTGCAAAATCTTCATTGTCTGCTGCATGCTGCACAACATGGCAGTTGGGAAAGCTGTGCCACTCATCCTGGATCAAGATGACCAGGACCATCCACCCGTGGAGGACGAAGGGCTTGGCAATGGGGCTAGTGATGTGGAGGATGTGGAGCCGCAAGAGGACAACCGGACTCGGCTCATACGCAACTTCTTTGCTTAGTGGTGAGTACCAGTGTCTGAGTGTGCACGCATTGGTCCCCGTGTGGCATGTGTTGCGATGTGTGTCTCCATTTGCATGTATGGCACGTGAGTCAGAGGTGTGTGTGGATGTGTCACTGGAGTGATGGTGCCAGTGATGAGTGTATTTCCCCAGTCATAATTGTGACCTAGCATGTTGTCATCCATACATGTGTCGAGTACATGCACATGCAAGTGGCTGTGCTTTTTGTCGCTGACTTCTTGTGTGTTTCTCTTCCCCAGGTACTTGCGCATGCCGTCTGCTGCTTGCATTGTTGTGGCACTGCTATTCCTCATGGACACGTTATCGTGTGCTGACTCCGCGTTACACGCACGGGCAAGTTTGGAAGTCTCCTTAGGGTAAGGGATGCATCAGGGGTGTATTGGGTGTGGCAGTAGTTCACGATGTATGCACACTGCCCCTGTCGATGTTTGTTTCCTCTGCAGACATGTTGCATCACCATGGGACACATGACATGCAGATGGGTACACCTGAATAGATGGTCAGACTTGTTGACAGTCATCAGTGATGGGATTGTGGAATGTGATGATGGCATCAATGTGTGTAACACTGCCCTCGGACACATACGGTTTGCATTGGCTTGACTTGGTGTGGGACTTCCACATCAGCGGATCAATGGTGTATGGCAGGCTGTCCATGAGCAGCAGGGGGTGTTTAGCTGTTAGCCGACACTTGTGTGCCAGTTCCATGGATATCATGCATTTGTGGTGCAGAAGGGGGGTGCCAGTGTTGGACCCACATGTTACTCCACATGACCCGTTCATGTGTACTCCGACTTGCCTCTGCAATCCCAAATACATGACTAAAGGTGTCCCTATGCCTCCAAGGTGCCTCTTCTCCGTCAATGCTGGTGTGTTGCCACGGTGCATCTGGCATGTCTGGCATGGTTTTCCGTGATAGTGGCTATGTGTCTATGTGTAGAGTAGCAAGATGCAAGCTGTTTGTGTGGGATTAGACTGTGTATTGTGCATGATGTCCATGACTGTGTGGGTATTGTGACATGTGCCATCCCCATGCATCCAACGTTGGCCAGGCCACCATTCTCTGCATCCACCTGACTCAAGCTTGCAGGACATGGTTCTGCCACCTGTCTACACATACCTGGGTGCCCCCAGGACACTCGACATGATCCCTGACCTCTGCGCATGACTGTTGCTGTACTCAATATGTCTGTTGGCACGGTTGTGCGGCCACCCCCTCAGCTGGTTGGGCCCATCACGGGTGTGTATGGTGCTCCATGTCTGTCTTGCCTAATACACTGTGATCCGTGTGTCCTGTGCCAGACTCAGGCCCCAGGGTGTGGATGGTTGAAGTCAAATGAGAACTCAGGCATGTTTAGACTTTACAAGACACATGTAAGGTAATAATGCAACCAGCAGGCATCTTCTCTTCATGGTGTGACTTTTTATTTTAGTGGTGGGGGGGGTTGACATGAGGGGCTTTCCGGGTGTGTGGAATCCAAAGTTCACTAGGGGAGTTGGTGTCCTTGCCATTAGAAATCCTCAGAGTCCGTGCCACAGTCTTTGTCAACATTGGTCAGACAGTGACCAGCAAGGCCATGTGGCAGAGAATGTCTTTTGATGCTGTGCTGCTGTTGCTCCAGTGGGCCAGGTGCCAGGCCAGGTGTCCTGGGAGATGGTGCTGTAGCGCCGACCCTCACGGTCTTTTCCGTGGACGACCCGCCCTCCTGCGGGGACCCTCAGAAGCAGGCCGTGACGATGTTTGGGATGCTCCATCGGATGTTTCCTCCTCCTCCTCCTGATCCCTCCCTGTGGATGGTGATGTTCTACGCCTTCTGGCACAGGGAGAGTTGCCCATGTTGTCGGCCATCCGACGGAGTGTACTGTGAATTCCCGTGAACACCGTCACGAGCTCAGCCTGTCTGTCCTCCATCCTCCGTTGGTGTTGCAGTAGACAGGCATGTTGCTCCGCATGTTGCTGGGCCTGCTGGGTCTTGATCCCCTCGAGGATGGACACAACCTGGGCCATGCCCGTGATGTCCTGCCGGTATGTGTCCAGGATGTTTCGGACATGGGAATATACCGGTTCCCCAGCCAACTGGTCAGGCTGGCGCCTCCACCATCCTCCACTCCCACCACCCCTGTCCACTTGCACCTGGCCTGCCCTTGTGGGCACATCGGGTCTCCAGGACCCCTGAGGGGTGGCATTGGCGTTGTCGCCTGCCTCCTCCTGGGTGACCGGGACACCGTGTCCCTCCTGGCCAGCCTGGCTGCTTTGTGGTGGTGGGGCAGGGATCCTGGGTGTCTCCTGGGATGTGGCAGGAGTGGGGGTGGTGGTTGGCCCCGTTGTACCTGACGCAGGTGCTGCAGGTCGTTGGACACCAGAGGGGCCAGGTTGGTCGGGGTCGGGTTCGTCCACAGAGTGGTGAGAGTCGTCGCTGCCGGTAGCTCCTTCATCCCGCCGAGCCGGGTCCTGTGAGTCTTCCCCCCCAGTGTTAGGGAGTGATCCACGACGTTGACCTGTGTGTGAGAGAGACAATGTTAATTTTGTTCCATGCAACATCCATGTTTCATTCGTTTCAAAGTCGGAACATTTCCTCTGGGAATTTGGTTATGTCTTGCATTCCACTCACAGTGCACTTGTGCATGGGTATGTCCCTTGGGCACAGCTTTGGCGACTTTACCTATGTGTGGCACAGTCTTACTTGCTGCGTCAAGTGTGACTGCAGTCAGCAGTGGAGTGGGCAGGTGTGGCGAGCCGTGCATTGGCGCCTTCCGTGTAGCACTGTACGTGGGCACATGAAGTTGTTCCACACACTTAGATAATGCAGGTAGCTCGTGCACAGGTTGTGACATGGCCCTGTGTTGTGCCATGGAGGAGAGGGGGGGTGCTGGCACTGGCCACCCTTGTCTACATGCACACAGTCCACCTGCTGACGAGCAGACATTCCCACACACCACAAGGCTGATTTGCTCTCCCTGTGTCTCGCTCCCTCTCTGTCCCCCTCTCCCTCCCTCTGTGTGTCGGCCTCTTCCCTCTGTCCGTCTCCCTGTGTCTCCCTCCCTCTCTGTCCCCCTCTCCCTCCCTCTGTGTGTCGGCCTCCTCCCTCTGTCCGTCTTCCTGTGTCTCCCTCCCTCTCTGTCCCCCTCTCCCTCCCTCTGTGTGTCACCCTCTGTCACCTCAGCCCAGCTTACTGTGCACACACTGATAGCAGATCTTTGAACGGCCCTTGGATTGTTGATGTGAGTTTGTTTCTGATCTCCAGGTACCCATTGGGTGTAGTGTCTGTGTCTGCACTGCTGCTGTGGTGGTGTGTGCTGCCACTCTTTCACAGTGTTGGCTGTTCATTAGCTGCTGTCATGTGCAAGAACGTGCCGTCACCCCCATGTGTTGATGCAAGGCGTCCGCCATTTGCTGGCAAGTCATTCCTGTGTTGGGACACACTGTTTGTCTGGCTGTGACCTAGGCCCTATGGGCAGGGGCATTGTTGTCTGCTTCTGAGTTGAACTATGTGATTTTTTGGTCCCACCCACCCGCCATCCGGCTTACCGTGTCATGTGTTGGTGTCTTCTGTGGCCTGTGACTTGACATTGTCCAGCTGGGTGCATGGGGCATGGTGGAGCCAGTGGCATGTGCGTGTTCATGGAGTGTGGTTGAGTCATGCGATAGCTTGGGGTGGTTGCGTGCCTGTTTGTGAGTTTGGTTGTGGATGACGTTCCCCCCATGTGAGGTGAGTTGTTTGTGTACTCACCCGGGTCTCGAAGTCCTCCTAATCCGTCCACTGCCTCCACCGGCAGTATGGCCATCACCCTCTCCTCCCAGGGATGGTAGTGTACGGGTCTGCGGGACGGTTCTCCTCCAGTGACGTTGGCCTGGTTGTGTTAATCCGTCATCTTGGCTCGGACCCTCCTCCGCAGATCGTACCACCTGGCTTGGCATTCCTGCTTGTTCCTTCTGGTGTCCGCAACAGCATTCACAGCATCGACGATGGTCTGCCACATGGCTGTTTTTGCTGAAATGCTGGTCTGTCTGACCAATGTTCCAAAGAGGTGTGGCTCAACTCTGAGGATTTCATCGACAAGGACCTCCAACTCTCGGCTAGTGAACTTTGGATTCTTGTTAGTGGGCATGGTGAGGGGTGTGGGTGTGGATGGTGGGGGGGTGTGGATGGTTGTGGGTGTGTGGGTGTGGTTGTGCAGGTGTGTGTGTGAATGTGATGTGGGGGTGTTTGTGAAGGTGTGTGTGTGAAGGTGTGCAAGTGTAAGGTGTGGTAAAGCTTCTAGTATGGTGCTCTAGGTTGTCTGTGGGGTCTGGCAGCAGTGAGTCTGTTGCAAAGGCTCATGGTTTGTGTGCGTGGGCCCTTTTTATTGGTCCATTGGTGGGTGTGTTATAAGGAGTGGTTGTGTTTTGGGCCTCTGTTTGGGATTTTGGCAGTTGCAGGTCAGTGAATGTGTTGTTTTTGTGCTTGTTGGACATGTTTAGTGGCTTTGTGCCATTCGAATGGTGTATTCTTGTGTCGTTTTGGTTTGTCCTGGTTCTGTATGTGCGTTTTTTGCGTGTGTACGGTGTGTACATGGGCCATTTTGTTGTACAGTGCTGTCCTTGTGTGTGGCTTGGTACGACTTGTGCATGCGGTTGTGATGTTGGGGCCTGGGGTGCGCTCCGTACTTAGAATGTTGTGGTGGGGGTACGCTCCATGCATACGCGGTGGGGGTACGACTCTAACGTACACGGGTGTAGATACACGGGGGTACGACACGAACGTAGAGGGGGGGTAGGACACGTACACGGGTGTACATACACGGGGGTACGACACGTACACGGGTGTACATACACGGGGGTACGACACGTACACGGGTGTACATACACGGGGGTACGACACGTACACGGGTGTACATACACGGGGGTACGACACGTACACGGGTGTACATGCATGGGGGGTACGACACGTACACGGGTGTACATACACGGGGGTAGGACACATACACGGGTGTACATACATGGGGGGTACGACACGTACACGGGGTACATACACGGGGGGTACGACACGTACACGGGTGTACATACACGGGGGGTAGGACACGTACACGGGTGTACATACACGGGGGGTACGACACGTACACGGGTGTACATACAGGGGGGGGCACGGCACGTGCACGGGTGTACATACACGGGGGTACGACACGCACACGGGTGTACATACACAGGGGGTACAACACGTAC
Source organism: Triturus cristatus (assembly GCF_964204655.1). Lineage (NCBI taxonomy): Eukaryota > Metazoa > Chordata > Amphibia > Caudata > Salamandridae > Triturus > Triturus cristatus. The sequence goes on along the minus strand of NC_140592.1, from coordinate 594,461,600 downwards.
ACGGGTGTACATACACGGGGGGGTACAACACGTACACGGGTGTACATACACGGGGGGTGCGACACGTACACAGGTGTACATACACGGGGGTACGACACGTACACGGGTGTACATACATGGGGGGTATGACACGTACATGGGTGTACATACAGGGTGGGGTACGACATGTGCACGGGTGTACATACACGGGGGTACGACACGTGCACGGGTGTACATACACGGGCGGTACGACACGTACACGGCTGTCCATACCCGGGGGGATGACATGAACGTACACAGGTGTAAATACGGGGGGGTATGACACGAACATACACGGGGGTACGACACGTACACGGGTGTACATACACGGGTGGGGGTGTACATACACGGGGGTACGACTCGAACGTACGGGGCTGGGGGGAGTGTTGGGCGCGTATGCGGGCACATGTCTCCATGGTTGCTATGGGAGTTAGGTGCGGACGGTGTCCATACGGTTGTAACATCGGACGCACGGGATGGATCGTGATTCCGCTGTCGGACTTCACTTTTCACATTTGTACGGTAAATCGTCCGAGGACGTGTCGGACACATTTTCCGACCCGAGGACGTGTGGGGAATTATTCCCAATGCGATTCGTATGGTCTTTTTCCCATGCGAATCGTAATTGGGAGTTTGTACGGCACTTGTACAATTCGTACGGTAAAAAGACCGGATACGAGTCGTACGGGGAAATTTTTTACCGGATCGTGATCGGCACCTAAGTATGTGTAAGTTTCCGTAGAAGTAAGTGTGGTGGTGTGTGTATAACTGTATATGCAAGTAAATGTATGTTTGATTCTTTATTAGCATGAGTGACTATGTGTGTGAGTAACTCTATGGATGAGTGGCATTGTGTAACAGGATGTAATAGGTGTATGAGTACATATGATGAGTGAGTACATGTATGAGTGACTGTATAGGACTGTTGGTGAATGACTGGATGTGTATGTGGATCTTAGAATTACTGAAGAGGTTGTTGTAACTGGTATTGGTATGTCCATTGTTTTGAAAATTTTAGTCTCTATTTTTGAATGTGTGTATCAAAGGTTATATTAGGGTGAGAGGAGGTCTGCCACTCTATCACAAGGATGATGTCATCAGTGATGTCATCAGTGATGTCATTTGAGATGTTATCAGTGATGTCATGAGTGATGTCACTGACCATGTCATGAGTGATGTAATATGTGACATCATCAGCAGTGCATTGCGGGCGCACGAGTTATAGTTAGCTGAACTAACTATAACGGGGGAATTTCAATGGTTTTGTGCAAGTGAAAAGTCCAGCTAACTATAACACCCCTGAAACCTATGGTTTTTTCAGTGAATTTCTGAGGTTTTCTAAATGCTAATTCCTAACAATAACGTGCCTGAAACCTATGTTTTTTTCTGTGAATTTCAAAGGTTTTTTAAATGCTAATTTCTAACTATGCCTACAGAGATAGGACATGTGAAGAAAGAAGAAAAAATGCAGAGAAAGAAAAAAAAGAAGTGCAGAAAGAAGCAACAGAAGTCCTCAAAGACGAAGAAAAGTGCAGGAAGAAGGATAATGTGCAGAAAGAACAAAAAGAAGAGCAGAAAGAAGCCTTGTTGCAAAATCATCCTGTACCCTCAACTTTTTCAGACGGATACTGGTGGTAACTGAGTCTGACTAACCAGTCCTAGAGCCAGTGCTATGTTAAAAGACACTTAGAATACAGTGAAAACACCTACATACACTAGGGAACATTATGCGTTGGGGTCCCCCTGTGATTAGCATGACCTCCTCTGTAAGCCCCTAGTATATAATAGGGCAGGGGGATTAAAACTACCTCTTAAAACAGGCCACAGGGCGTTTTTGCACACGTTAACTCAGGCCCCGTCCCCTCCCTTCACCACTGTGTAAACACACCCTGTGTCCGTTTTTAGTTGGGAGATTAAGTTCATTTGAATCCTGAGGGTCCCTAGGGTCCAACTAGCCCACTAGGTACCTCCAGTAAGTGCCACAGAGCTGCGTTGCAGAGAGGTGTAAAAAGTGGCACGGCCTGGTCCACCTCTCTGCAATGCAGCTCAGTGGCGCTTACTGGAAGCACTTGGTGGGCTAGTTAGCCCCCAGGGGCCCTCAGTATTGAAGGGAAATGATATCCCCAATTTAAAACGTGCCATAGTGCGTGTTTGCACACGTCACCTCAGGCCCCATCCCCTCCCTTCACCACTGTGTAAACGCGCCCTGTGGCTGTTCTAAGTTGAGAGATTAAGTCCCCTTGAATCCTAAGGGTCCCTAGGGGCAAACTAGACCACTAGGTACCTCCAGTAAGCGCCACAGAGCTGCGTTGCAGAGAGGTGTAAAAAGGGGCTTGGCCTCAGAACACCTGTCTGCAGCGCAGCTCCCTGGCGCATACTGGAGATGCCTGTTGGGCTAGTTGGCCCTCAGGGACCCTCAGTATTGAAGAGGAATTATTTCCCCAACTTACAACTCGCCAGGGGGCGCGTTTGCAGAGTGCTGCAAGGAGGGGGCGTGGCCTCCGGCGCAATGCCAGTCTTTTATTTATTTTAATTTTTTAAGAAGTGGGGCTGTGTGGTTCCCCTTCTTATTCTAATTTATTGGCCCTGATGACCCCATCCCCCAGGGCCTGTCTCCTAATTATATTTTTTTGACCCCAATCCCCAGGGCCGGCCACTGTTTTTTATTATTTTTAAAAAATATATATTTATAGACCCACCTAGGACATGCTGTACAAACCGTACGTACCTATCACCATGACGATTTGCGTGATATTCATTAAAAGGCGACTATGCATACAATGAATCCACGTGGAATGTATTTACACCACTAGTGAAGCTCTGACATGTCTGATGCCCTACCGTGCCTAATCCCGGTAGACACCCTTGTCGTTTATTTATACAAACATGGGTAGCTATTGACGGGCACATTTAATACACATGCACACCAAGCCATTCAAAGGGGATTCGACAAAAATTCGACCAAAACTATGCAAGAAACCCCCCTCACGGTTAATAAAACACACATCCACTGCCGGATGTGTAATACTTTTTATTTTACTCTCTGGAAAGGGGACGAACATCACTTGAGATTCACAGCGCGCTCCTGGCAGAGCCCAATGCTGTGTTACACCCACCATTGCCTGCTGAGTGCCACACACCTCTGTGTTGTATTCCACTAGCTAGTGCATATGCTATGACACTCTCTAGCCCATGTGCACTGTAACACCACCCCGTGAATATGTCATGCCACACTTGTCTTCGCACAGGTTATATTGCCCCATCTAACGTGCCTTCCTCGATGCCTATGTTATAACGCACAGTGCTATGCCATACATATTACAATCTGGGATCCATATCTTTGTCACAGTGCATATGCAACGTTACACTCCCCAGCACATATTTTATATTACAACTTTAGAGACTAGTTAGGTTACACAACACTGCCCTGTGCATATTACACTCCAAGGCACATATCGCATAGCACGCGCTAGTGCCTGTGCTATCTCGCGCTCTCCAATGAATCTTTCATTGCGCACAATGTATTGCATATTACATTTCACGCCCGGTTCATCTTATATCACACTTTTTGGTGCATAGTTTATACCATACACGATATCTAGTTTTCATTTTCAATCGTGCTCTCATGACTATGTTCTATATAACACTGTGTTCACCTACCCTTTTCACGGGCATTACATTTTGCGATAGGGGTGGAGGGTCAGGGAGTCACAGTCACAAACGTCCTCTTCTTTCTGAATAAAAGTGAGATTATGCTGCATACTTGTTCATATTTTAAGTAGTTCGCACAGACACACGTATTAAAAACAATAAAGTTCCTAATACCCGCCTTCTCTGAACAGTTAGCTTGCTGCCCCATCCCCCTCCTCCCTATCCTCTGTTGTGTGAATCCATGGACTAGCCTCCTCCCTCCTGCCATGCATGGTCTGATGTGCTGCCACTGCCCTCAATTTAGTATGATGTACCAGTCCACTCCTCCTGCCCTCCATTGCCCAATTCTATGCCCCATCATTGACCTCCTGCTTAAACTCTGTGCTTAGCTTGCTGCCCCTATTCTCCTTCCCCCTGCCCTCCGATGTCTTTGTGCATGTCCCTGCTCCATCCTTTTTGCCCACCATGTTCCATGGACCTGCCACTCCTATCTACTCTGAGTGTTCTGTTGAGCTGCCACTCCCCTCCCACCTGCCTAGCATTGTCAGATGACTGTAACCTGTCCCTGTCACCTCCACCCTGCCTGTCCACATGCCATGACCCTATCCTCTTCCTCCTGTCCTACATGGTCCATTGTACTGCCACACCCTTCTTCCCTCCCTGGTCTGTTGTGCTGCAACTGCTCCTCCTGCCTGCCCCGTGCAGTCTGTTGTGAGGCCCCTTCCCCTGAACTTTCTTGTCTGTGCACAGGTCCTGACCCTCCCTTCTATCCTCCATCGTCCTTTGTGCATGCCCCTGCACCCTCCTTCTTGCCCATCATAGCCATTGTGCTGCCACTAACCTTCCCACTTGCCATGCATGGTCTTTTGTGCTGCCATGGCCCTTCCCACCTTCCCTGTGTGGTCAGTTAGCTGCCCCTGACCCCCTCCCACCTTACCTCCATGGTCTGTGTGTATGCCATCACAGTCTCACTGTTGCTCTTCATGGTGTGTCTTGCTTCTAGTACCCACCCTGCCTGACCTCCATGGCTATCTTGCTGCTCCTGCCCTGCCCCCTTGCCCCCAGCCCTCTGTTTACATGTGCAGACCCCTACTCCCTCCCTCCTGGCTTGTCTGTTCCATTGTAATGCTCCTGATCCTTCCCTCCTGCCCTTTATGGTCTGTTATGCTGCAGCGTTCTCTCCTGTCTGTCCATTATGGTCAGCTAGCTACCATTGCCTCTTGCCCCTCTGTTCTCTGTTGTCCATGTGCATGGTCCTGTCCCCTCCCTCTTGCTTTCTATGGATTGTTGTGCTGCACTCCCATCCTACATGCCCTGTGTGGTGTATTGTGCTGCTGCAAACCCTGATGCCTGCCCTGCAGGGTCAGTTTGGTGCACCTCTCCATGTCCCTCCTGTCCTCTGTTATCCAAGTCCATGTCCCTACCTCATTTCCTTCCATGATCCAATATACCATACTTGCGAACATTTTGAACTTGGTAAGAGGGAGATTTTGAAAAAAAACTGGAGTATTGATTTTCCCCTTTGAGTTACAGTGAAAAAGAGGAGATTGTAGACAGGAGACAGATCAAATAAAGCCCATTTGAGCTTAAAAACATTGGACGTTTCCTGGCTGAATCGGGTCTGTTGGCATGTATGGTTGTACTACCATTGCCTCTTCCTTCTGCCCACAATGGTCTATTACATTGCCACAGCCTCTCTTGCAAGTCCTGTATTGTTGGTTTGTTGCCCCTGCCCCCCTTTCCACTGCCCTCCATAGTCTGTTGTGCTGCCACGGCCCTTCCTGCCTGCTCAGTGTGGTTAAATTGTTGCCTTTGCACCCTCCCACCAGCCTTCAATTTTCAGAGTCCGTGCCCCTGGCTTCTGCCTCTCAACAGTATCCTAATGAACAACTAGATTGCTAACATTCTATATTTATTACAAAAGTGTGGAACGCCTGATGTCATCTTGATGTAATCAAAACTGTAATACCTAGAGCATTTCCTTTAGAAATTACACATATGAGAGGGTCTTATTTGCATCAAAATTATGGTTAGTGCTCTAAAAGACTAAAATAAGGACATATTTTCTGAGTTTTCAAATAGCGACAAAGCACTTTTGAATTATTTGTTATATTTATGTTTTTTTATCCAGTTGACCACTTGATTAAATGTTGTACTTAGGGGAGAGGATGTGGTGTTACTTCCAGAACTGCAGACTTTGCAACTGGGGAACCAGGTTGGAGTTTCTGCTTCAGCTCGACATTCTGTGATTCTGGTCAAATCACTTAGTCTCCCCATGTCTACAACCAAAATGAATTTGTTCTTGTGTGATGTAACCAATGCTCATGTAAAGCACTCCAATACCTGACAAGTCTGCACTATATAACACTGCAAAAACACAAAATAATAAGTGTTTTGCACACTTCTGTCATTGGGCTATATTTGGGCTACATCTGGGTGATTTTGGGCTACATTTGGGCTCTTTTGTCTCCGGTGGCCATCTTGGGAGATTTATTTGTTATGAAGTTTCCTAATTTCCTCATGTACTGCAGTCTCCTCAGTAGGAAATGCCTTCAGTTTTTTACTTTGATTCCATCATGAAGGTATTCAGATATGTCACACATTTGCCATAAATTCTGAATGTTAGCACTCTAGTTGCTCATTAGATCACTGTAGTAAAACTACTGTTCACCATGGAAGTCTGCTCCTGGTATTAAAAGTGCATTTTTCAGTCTGCATGTCAGAATTTTTTAATGAAATAGAAGAGGATTTGAGAAGTCACTCACAATGTGCCCTCATTTTCTTTCTTCAGCATTAATCATAATTTCTATGGCAAAATGAACCCCCTCATTGTGTTCCTTTTTAAATGAAATGTTTTAAGTGTTACCAGTTTATTCCAATCAAGATGGCTTCAGGTGTGCCATACTTTTGTCGTAATGAAGACAGTAAGCACTCTAGTTGTTTTTAAGAACACTCTGGGACATTCTGTCATTGGGCTATACTTGGGCTACATCTGGGTCATAAGTGGGCTACATTTGGGCTCTTTTGTCTCTGGTGGCCATCTTGGGAGACTTATTTGTTATGTAGTTTCCTAATTTCCTCATTTACTGCAGTCTCCTCAGTAGGAAATACTTTCAGTTTTTTACTTTGATTCCATCAAGAAGGCATTCAGATGTGTCACACATTTGCCATAAATTCAGAATGTTAGCACTCTTTTTGCTCATTAGATCACTGTAGTAAAGCTACTGCTCACCAGGGAAAACTGCTGCTGGTATTGAAAGTGCATGTTTCAGTCTGCATGTCAGAATTTTTTAATGAAATAGAAGAGGATTTGAAAAGTCACTCAAAATGTGCCCTAATTTTTCTTTCTGGAGCACTAATCATAATTTTTATGGAAAAATGAACCCCCTCATTTTGTTCCTTTTTAAATTAAATATTTTAAGAGTTACCACTTTAATCCAAGCAAGATGGCTTCAGGTGTGCCATACGTTTATCATAAGTAGGACTGTTAGCGCTCTAGTTGTTCTTTGGAACACTCTGGGAAGCTGCAGTAGAACACAAAGGAATCAACTTACAGTCTATGCCCTTGTTGGATGTACATGTTTTACTGAGAATGTCAGACTTCATTCTCACATGACTGAGAAAGATAATGTGAATTTACAGAAAATAAGCTCTCAGTTTAGCTTATAGATCACCTTCCAAACCTCTGTGGGAAAAGCATGAGAAAATATTTTTCTCTCAATCATGATATCCCAGCAGAAGGCTTTTTCACATGGTGAAATCACCTTAGAACATACCACAATTCCTAAAATGAGTATGGTACCATCAATAAATGATTTATAATGTAACTAAAGTCTTAAAACCTTCTTTTAACTGCAATGCTTTTTAATGAGGTGCTATCATGTATATTGGTCCCAAGATGGCTGCCAACACTTCTTGGATGAAGTGCTGACAGCCAATCAGATCTCAGGATGAGATGTGTGGTTAGGCTCCGCCCACATATATATATGATTTTACTTTTGATTTTCTCAGGAACTACTGAACAGATTGACTCCATATATGCAAAAGGCACATCCCTGAGCTGAGGACTACCTCTCTGCCAAATTTCAAGTAATTCTGTTCAGCCGTTCGGGCTGTACCTTGGACTAAAGGTCCCTATGGAAAATTGCATGGGAAAACGCGTTTTGGAACCCCCCTTTTTTCTCAGCCCCCGCTTGACGAATCCCCCCGAGACTTTCAGGGTAGGAGCGGAGCGGAGCGCCCCACCTATTTTGAAAATTTCGCGAGGATTCGTCAACCGGCGCCAAAGTTATTCCAAATAGAATGTTGCAGATTTCCTATGGAAACACGGACCTAACTATAACTATCTACTGGCGACCGGCAGTTGTGCCGTAACGCGTAAGCGAAAAGAATAAATACCCAAGCCGGATGGCTGAAAGCATTTCCAGTGTCGATGTCCGATTTTTTAAAGAAGTCGGGTTTGGTTGGAATATATGTATATATATATACAATTTTTTTAAATTATACAATTATAAAATAAATTAAATTAATAATGTAATAATTGTTATATATATTACATTTTCTATAAGTATGTTTGAAAAATAATTAAATGTATTAGTTATATTTATTAAAATATGTATTAAATCTAATATTTGTTTTAAAAGTTACTTTTATTATTCAATATTTTTAATATTATGTTTATACATATATTAAAATCGATATTTTGTACAAATAGATTTTTTACATCGATATTTTTACCCCAAATTTTTGTACTTACTATTATAAATATAGGATGTCCATATTTTTTACATCGATTTTTAAAACTCGATATTTGTGTATGGGGATATTTTGGGGGTCAATATTCTATCAATGAACCCCAAGCACACCCTGGCCTATACGTTCAATATAGAGGAGCTTTATCCAACCTCAAAAAGTCGCTCCAAATCCCATTCATTTCAACACCGCAAGCATGTGCGACCATCCCACCGAAAAAAACTTTTTTGATATAAGGTGCTAACTGGGCACCGTCCATGTCTAAGTCCTGTTTAGAGTGTAGGACATGTGCTAGTCAACGAAGATTCATTGAAGTGCTACGGCCTGGGAAAAAGCCACATTTATTAAGGACCTATGACCCTCTTAAAACTATTTGCCAACACTTTGACCAGAAGCTTGGTATCTGCATTGATCATGGAGAGGGGCCTATAGGAGGCAATCATATCTGGGGGCCAATCCAGCTTAGGTATCATCACAATGACTGCCTCTCGCATCAACTCAGGGAATTCCCCTAGTTGCTTTTCATCTATATAAACCTCTAACAGCCTCTAAAACAGAACCTGGTCGTACATCTGGTAGAGTTCCAAGGAGATGTCATCCAGGCCAGGGTTTTTTCTTTTTGTAACTTTCCTTTCAGTGCTGTCAACAATTCTTGTTTTCCTAATTCCACTTCCAGAATCTCCAGATTCTCGCCATTAGGCATGGCAGCTAGAACACTTCGAGGTAAGCATCTGGGTGAGAAGCGCAGTCTCCTCTTTCTACCTTCTCTCTAAGAAGCATAGAAAAGCCTCCACCATGCCCACCCATGTAGAAACCTCTGTGCCATCCTGTTTCCGGAGGGAAAGAACCTTTATATGCAGCAGCCCTCGACGGAGCAACCATGCAAGAAGCTTCTGACATATAAAACTTTTATAGTAAACATGTCCTTACAGTGGAAATACCCTATCACAATGTTATTGATAGCAGGGTCCACTGTTCCATAGGAAAGCACTCAGGTACATTAATAAAAATGAATAATGTTATGTCCTCCTAGGAACCAGATATAAGGTTAATTCCTGGACTTTTTAAAATATTGATTATACATCCAATTGATTGGTAAAGTAAGATTTGCACTAAATATTTTTACAAATATACTTTTAAAAAGTCTCCTTTAACCTGCTTAAAGCCTCGAGAAGTTCATTTGCCTGAGCTTTCAACTGTCTCCCAGGAGCTGAATAGCTGCTTGATGAGGTGTAAATTGGCTCCCAGAGCTGAGACAAAGGCCTTGGGTGTGGGGAGAGGTTGACCTTCCCACAGGATGGCCGGGGAGCTATGCCCTGCCCATTTCACATCTTCATAGGATACCTACCATATCACTTGCAGATGTAGCTCACACCTTTAGGGTAGCCACAGAAACTATGGACCATGGGAGAACAGTTCTGCCATGTTAGAGAGATATATTCTGTGATTGTGTGCAGTAGGTCACACAGGAACTGCTGCAAAAATGGATACAATTATCCCTGGGAATGTTTTACCTATTGGTTAGAGAGATGCCAGGATTCACCCACACCCACAGACTAATACCAGGCATATATGTGGCACCCCTGGAATCTCTCCTCAGAACACTACTGGACTGTGGAAGACAGAAGTACAACACCTGCTGATGAGATCTGTGAGAAGAACCCTAGGGACATGATCAACTTCTCACTTGCCACATGAGTCGGTGGCAAATTACATCAGAACATAAAAAAGAGTTGAATGCACTCATTGGGATATAATAGAATAAAGGGGCCTTTATTGAACTAAGCAAGACAAAAGCACCAGGAACAGATAGCCTTCTGTCTTATCTAGATGCACCTTATTCGAACTTCGGGGCACCTGGACTAGCAGAATTAAACAATGAGGTATAGATGGAGTAAGTCTTACCTCACACTATTAAAGAAGCAATGTTAGTGCCTTTCCAAAACCCAGGGATGAACTGTCTGAACTACATTTTATTGATTGTATAGTAATACACAGCTGCATCCACTTAAACGTACATATTTGAAATAACATCCCACTTGATCTGATCACGTGGCACCGGCTGCCTCTCAACCACACCATACATTTTTAAAGGTAGTCCATATTGGGCACACCACTTTCCAAATATCTTTGCATGTTTTTGAGGGCAGCCCCAGGCTTCACATACAGGTCATTCCTGGCGCGCACACCAGTTGACATCCTGCCGTCACACCTCCAGGGAAGGGACATCTGGGCACCTCAAGCACCAGGAAGTGTCCTGTTTGGACACAAGGGATACAACCACAATAAAACTCCTCTCAGAACGAGATTCCCCACCACCCTCCAGTGAGCCCAATAACACCTTACAGGGGCCCAGCATAATAGTGTGTTCCAGGACTGCCGAAATGTCCCATATCACTCCCTCAGAGAAGGGCACTAGTTGTGGACGGGACCATCTCATGTGAAGAAAGTCAGCAATGGGGGCCGACACCATGCACACCATGCCCGTTCCCCCACCTATCAACTGTAAGCGGTGCAGAGTAAAATAAGTAGCATGTAGATAGTTGATTTGCACCATCCACAACTTAAAAGAAAAACCAAGTCCCGCGGGGCAAGACAATCATCTTTCCAGCCCTCATTATCAAGTTCCCCCACCCAGCACTCCCATCTACACCGTAACTGAGGGAAGCGATCTGGAGCATTAATTATCAGAGAACGATATATCATCGAGATCGCTCCTTTACCCAGATGGCCCATTAATAACTTCACTCCCAGAGTTCTGTATTCAGGTATCTCCATATCTGCTGGAATATGAGTAAATAGAGAATGACAAAGTTGGAGGTACTGAAAGAACTGTGTTCGTGATAGGCAGTAATGTTCCTGTAGCTCTTGGAAAGACATCAGGGGCACCCGCCTATGAATATTGCCCAAGTGGGGATGCCCATGTGGTCCCAATGTAAGAACCATGCTAGGCCAGCTAACTGGCATAACCAGGTTCCCCATCATAGGGATGTCATATCTGTTAAGCGGCACATCCAGCAGGTAAGGTGTAGGGCCGCCCTCCAGCACAGCACTGTCACCTGAGTACAAGATGGAGTCAGCAGGGACAACGAGTTGCCATACAACAAGTCTAATAGTCCATAAAAGCCCAGAAGTTACAACGCAAGCCGGTAGCCAAATTCGTCACAACCTCCAGTGAACCACTCATTCCCTGGGGCCAGTTGAGCAGCAAGATAATAGACATAAAGGTCAGGGAAACCGAGGCTCCCATCGAAACACAAAAGCCACACAATGGAGTCCACATGCCCAAATGAAGGAGGTTAGTTGCAAAGTGATGGAGCGGAACCACATCTGGGAGATGGGGTATGAATAATTCACCAGGATGTAGAGTTATCAGGGCAAGCACAACATTTTAAATAAAGCAGTGCATCCCAAGGCGGCTCCATCTGCGCAAGTTCCGATCCCTCACCAACTGAAGAGGACGAAAATTAAGAGACCAGGCCAGATCTGGCAGGCAAGAGATGTAGAACCCAAAGTATTGAAAAGAGTAATGTCTAGTAGGAATATCCGGGCACCAACTGCGACCGATTGCGTCACCCACTACCGAAACCAGTACGAATTTGCTATCGTTCACCAGCAGACTTGATAACTTGGCATACTGTCAAAGGATCTCAAGACACCCGGTCCCGTCATCAGAATGCCACTGAGGAAAATCAGAACATCATCAGACGTTATGGTCACTGTCTTGGTGAGGTATTACTATCAATCAATCAATCAATCAATATAAACTTTATTCGGCTAAAAGAACATATCCATAAAGGTACAAAAGCATAAAATCAATTACAACATCCATTAGAATTAAAATTCGGCCTCCAGTAATACAGTGCACTATCATATCAATCAAATGTGTCCACAACGTAATATCTAGCATTATGTAGCTGATTTAGGTGGTGTAATCTATATGAGTGAATGTGTGTTTGCCTGTCTTATCAGAGCTAGTTCTTCCATTGCACGCACCTAGCCCCTGATTTAAGGTAAGAGCATTAATTTGGACTGCAGTGGATGACCATTTCCTAATGGGTCGAATCTCTAATTCTGGAACTGACCATACAGCATCTTCGTCTGCTAGGAGAGCCTGGGTGTCGATGCTCAAAGGATGATATTGGCAGTTAAAGTCACCCCCCACAATTTTCCTTGCATTGGGTTGCAGCGTGGCTAGGTGCACATTAAATTGGTCTAGTGCAACAGATCCCTTTTTGTTCCTGGTGGGTGTACAGTACACATTGTAAATATAAGAAGTTACGCTCTAGGGCCAGACACGCAGATACATAGTAAGTTATGGGAGTCCACCTTAACCTCTCTTAGTGTACCTGTTATTTTGATCCTGGCTCAGATTGAGAGTCTCCTAGATGGCCTGCCCTTTGCGCTGTAATAACTTCCTTAGAGAAGTTGACACATCCTGTGCAGTGAAGGGGTGCAAAGTCCAGGTCTCTTGGAAAACACAGAAATCATGTTGTTCTACAAATTTGCACCACTCAGGACTGACTAATTTTGAGGACAGACCTGCTGAGTTCCAAGAGATAAGCTTGGGTAGGGGTTCCAATGTGGCAGCAGCATCCCTGTCCTCTACAGCAGTTGTTGGGTTTGGCACACAAGGGCAAGTCGACCCATCTAAGTCTGGTGTATGGGATTGTAATAAAATGTAATTGGAGACGGTAGTCAGTACTAGACCACCTTGACTAATGCTTAAGTCTGCCATGAGAATTTGCCTGCTCGAGGAGCTATCTTGCTGTTGGCCTGCAGCTATTGGGTCGGATCAGGGCAGACTACTCTGTTGATCTGCGGTGAATCTGAGTTTGAGGTCCCCATCCCATACCACCCATGGCCACATGGGGTCCCATGGAAGACCATAGAGTGGGGAACCGACTCACCCCTTATGTTGTATTTGTTGGGGATAAATACATGATAGGTCCGCCCTCTAAACTAATTTTTTGCATAACCCTGCGTTACAGCCCCTGCAATGTTGAGATTAGGCAATGGTCACTGGCTTCCAACAAAAAGTCAATCTATGCTTGCTAATGAATCATATTGATTATAAGTTGGTATAGAGTTGATTTTGCCATGTTCAGCTGATTTGGGTGGGGAGACGCTAGTGGAGGCAGAGTGCATGGCCTCAGTGATTGCTGGTGAATGGGGGAATGTTGTCGATGGCCTATAGAAGAAGCCTAATGGTAAGGGCTCAGTGTGGGTCCCGGCTAAGGGATTGCTAATGCAGGCAAATGGCACAATTTGGGCAAGGAACAGGAATCTAAAATTGAGGATGACACAACCCGGTCCACCTTGGTCCACCCTCCAAGGCCCAAACCAGGCAACTTTTCTGGTGAGTAATATATTGTTAGCCTGTGATAGGGAAAGTCTCTGCACCCTGTGAGCCATCTCAGGGTTCTGTTATAGAGCTCTTTGTGTGACTCGCTCTGCCCCTTCCGCAGCTGAGGGACTCTGATTCAGATTACTGCATGTATGCAGTATGCCGGTGGAAGGTTGACCACTAGTAGTTAGGGGCTCCCCGTGAGTCCATTTAAACTGGAATTACTGCTGTGGGATGAACCCTTAGGACCTTACTACAGGAGGGCTTTCCTAAGCGGAGAGAAGGATGGGGTGTCAGACAGTCAGTGCCAGGGCCCCTAGGGGTCAGGAGAAGGGGACTGGGGTTGGTCTAGTCTCTAGAGGCAATATGCTTAAAGAAAGCCCTTGTCTGCTCATGGTAGGGCTCTCCTCATTCATGGCTCCCTGTACAACTCTCGCGGTCACTAGGGGCATGAGGGTTAACTACATGTTGAGGCCTGGGCCTGTCTACTGGAAATTAGATCGTTTTCGATAGCTTCGTGGTGGGCACAGAGTGGGCAAAATTCTTCCAGTAGTAGCTCTTTGATTTTGCACATATACTCTTCCATAAATTGCTCAATCCATATGGATTTGAGCTAGGGACTCCGCCAGCAGTTCTTTTGGGGGGTTCTCTAGACAGCTCCTTGCTACGTTGCATGGGGCTAGGGAGGGTATGGCAGACAGTCTCCTGATTTAAATGACCTGCAGGCCAGCTAGTTCTTCTTGCTCTCCTTAGGGGTTTTGCAACTCGATTTGTAGTTTGCTCAATGGTGGTCACGGATTCAGTTTCAGGTACTCTTGGAGCAAGGTTAGGTAAAATGGACATGTGCTTTGGTGTAGTGTGAGGTGATGTGGCTGAATTTAGGCCCAACTCTGCAGATGACCAAGATTGTAGAGACAGTCACCTTCCAGTGAGTTCGATCTCTGGCTAATAGCCCCCAAGGCTCTGTGTACCATCCTATCAATAGAGATAGTCTTGGCCGGGGCATCTGGACGGAGTGGCTTTCTGTAGCTTTCCACTTGTCCATACTGTCTGAGCTTCAACAATAGTGGCTTAGTGCCCCCCAAAACAAAAAGTTGATGAGCTTAGTAAACAACTAAGCAGTGCGAGTGGGGTGAAATACAAATCTCATTTAAGTAACCTTTCAAGACCCACCATGAAAAGCTTGATTTAGCTATAGGGGGAGCAATCACACACAATTATTAACAATTAGAGATTCTAGGGCCCATGCAAGCCAGAGAGGCCTACAAAGAAGACTACTTATAGGGCTACGACTCCTTCCCAGCAATACCCCAGCCAGTGTCCGGGTCAACCAGGCAAATATCTGCCCCAATTGTGACTCTACTGCATGGCATAGAGCCCCCACGTATCAATAAATCAACAGTAGCCCAAGACACAGTTACACCAACTAAGGATCATATGCTGGGGCCTTTAGGTGCCCCCTTCCTCGGCAAAAGTTTGAGCAGGGTCAGATTTTGGGATTTTGGGATTGCACAGGGATGCTAGAGAGGAAAGTCAAAGTGAACTCTTAGGAGCAGAGTATGTTGCAGAAAATCACAGTTCTCCAAGGACTTGCATGAGCAGAGTCATTGAGCCCAGCCCAGCCCAGCCACAACTGTATAGTATGTAGGGGAGCTGATAGACAAGGGAGTATGCTGAAAAGCCAGGGGAAACTTTTCCAGGGTTGTTACAGGGATGTATAGGGGCCAATAATATGAAAGTACCTTCATTCATTTGACTCCTATAGTGTTCAGCCACAGAGCAAAGGACAGTGCTGCCACTTGGCCCAGGCGCGGCCCGCACAGTTTGAGCCCACGTCACACTTTGAAGTGTTCGTTGGCACCTCCAGGCGTGGCTGTCCCTGGGGCTCTTCTAAGTTCCAACTTCTCTGGCGGCACAAACTGTTGCAGGCAACCCCCAAGCAGCATTGCGCTTTGAAGCACTGGGAGGGGGTGTGTCCTTCTCCACCCTCTTTGCGACTTGGCATCTCCAGGCATCACGGTCCCAGGGACACTGAGTTCCAAATGTGATGGTGACACAAACTGTTGCAGTCAACCCCTAGGCAGCGGTAGCCCGCTTCATGCTTTGAAGCGCTGAGAGCGGGTGTTTCCTCCTCAACTCTCATTGCTCATTGGCGCCTCCAAGCTGGGCTGCCCCAGGGACTCTGAGTCACTACTGCGGTGATGGTACATACTGTTGCAGTCAACCCGCAGAAAACGAGAGCCCATGCTCTACTGACAGTAGGGCTGAGAGGGAGTGTGTCCTCCTACTCCCTTGTCGGCACCTCCAGGCGCGACTATCCCTGGGACTCTGAGTCCCAGCTGCAATGGCGGCACAAACTGTTGCAGACAACCATTTATTGACATGGTTTACATTTTTATACAATTTTTACTCATTTAAATTTTTTTATTTTAAGTTCCATTGTTTTCTATATTGTATTTTTCTTTTCATTTAGTACCTTTTTTCTTTTACAAACTCTACTTTTGCAGTCAATTTGTGTAATTTTTTTCAACGCTTTTTCTGGGAGTGAATAATGATAAGGTGCTGCTGTTTGTCAGTTTTCTATAGGGTTTTGGGGGTAGGGGAGTAATAGGTAGAATCAGTTAATGATAGTTATAGAGCTGGTTTTTCATTTTTGGGTTTCTTATTCATAATTTGTGCTATTTTGTTTAATTGTGTTATCTGTTAGGCCTAGTTAGAGTTTGTTACTAGTGTGTCATTATTTTTTATAATTGTATGTGATTTTATGTGTTATTTTGTAAATTTAATTTAATGTTTATATCAGATTTGAAAATAGTGTTTTCTGTGGGTGGGTATTGTATGTTTTTTTACAGGATTACAAATCCAAAATTATCGTATTGACATGTAGATTTTCAGTTTGTTTTTACCAAGAAAATTATTTTGGTGTCTAGCAAACTCATATTTTTGGATTTGGGTGTTTTTGGGATTATTTCTTATTTTACAACTGTTGTTTTTTATGGTTCTTTGTGACATTAGACTGCTTTGTTGAGTCAAATTTTGACCTGTTTTATTTTTGCGCTTTTTTGGATTTATTTTTCCCATTTTGAATAGATTTTATATTGACAACATGGATATGGACAAAGGTCTACAGCTGCAGAATACTAAGGGCCTAATTACAATGTCACTGGTTGGAGGCTTTCCGACCGACATTGTAGGTATAAACTCCTACCTCCGAATTAGGGTGACGTCGGTTGATTTAAACCGGTGTGGGACTCTGACTCGGTTTCAACGAGCTCAAGGAGCCTGTCGGTCAGTCAGAACTGAACAATGATCCCTTTAGGACGGCGTTTCCGTTTCCATTTCCGCCATCGGGATTATGATGTTGGTGTCTGACAGCCAATCCATGTCGGCCTTTCCGACACAGATTGGATGTTGGAAACCGACCTTGGGGACCCCTAGAAAGGTCTCCCTCCCCACTGGCCCTACGCATTTGGGCATAGATGCCCCCGTAAAAAAACCTGCACTGTGTGGCAGGCACCTCACAGTGCCTGCCACACCGTGCATGGATGTTTATAAGCTTCCTTTTTCAATGGGAGCTTGTGCTGTGGGTGTTTTCAACCCGCAGCTCAAGCTCCCATTGTAAAATGGCAGTTTGCGACTGCACCATGTCCTAATGGGGTTGTCACAACCGCCGACCTGTGGTCTGGCAGTTCCTTCCTCGAAACGGTGTCGCTTGGAGGCAACTCCGACCTACATCATAATTAGGCCCTATGTTTTATTTATGTAATTATTTTTGCTTGAGAAATGCTACATTTTAGTATGTATGTGTATTTCATGTAATTGGAATGTGTATTTTATATTTCTATGTGTTACATTTACTTGGTCTCATTTGATTGGTAAGTAATGTGTTTTAACATTGATGATTTACTCATTTTTAATTATTTAGTAAATATATTATTTTTATATACGTCTTTTTTATTTTTAACCTGTATTTTGTTATTTTTCTTTTTTTTAATCTTACAATAATAAATCATAAAATTGACAAGCTGCATGTTTCTTCAGCACATATAGTGCATAATCACATACAGCAAAATACCTATAATACAAAATTTAAAAACGCTCCCTTCATTATACACACCCTTCAATAGTAAAATACCTCCCTCTACACATCCTGAATCATAAATTTCAGCTACACATATGAATAGTAAATCTCAATGGACTAACCGTTGATCTAATTAACTTTCCCAACTAGTAAAGCATAAAAGAGGGATGAAAGAGTTGTTGTGACTATCGTCCTCCATCAATGACAAGTAAAGTGCAATATTTTTCGGCATGAAACGCGCAACACCAATTACCAGCAAAGTTATATTTGGGTGAATAATTTATTTCCTACACCTCAAAGGAGCCCTATAGGTCTAACCTATCATTTAAAAAATAAAAGAAGGGACTTTGACTCTTATACAAAATTATAAAGGTAACAACGAAACAATCATCAGCACAGTTGACTGTGCAAAAAGCAAATAAAGTGCTGCATATGAGAACCATGTAAGTCAGCTCTAATCATGACGACCTTAAAATGTCAATCCATTTAAATGGCCTCACCTGCACAAATAACTATTAAAGTGTATTCATATTAAGCATGGCCTAAAATGTAATACATCCCTACCAATGTGGAACCTGAGCAGATTGGTATAACCTGTGTACTTGACAGTGGGGGACATATTATCAAGAACGGCGTTAAAATTATCGCCGCTTTAGCGGCAGAAAACAGCCGCTAAAGCGGCGATAATGGGCTCGATAATATGCCCTTGAGAATTCCAATAGAAGCCCATGTTCACACCAGATCCTGGGCTTCTATTGGAATTCTCAAGGGCATATTATCAAGCCCATTATTGCCGCTTTAGCGGCAGTTTCCTGCCATAATGTGGCGATAATTTTAATGCCGTTCTTGATAATATGTCCCTGAGAGAGACAACGTGGCTATTATTCATGATTAAAGAAGTAAAAGCAGAACAGTCATTTGTATCTTTGACTTTGTAGAAAGCTAATAAAGTGCTGCCTCTGATAATCATATAAGCTAACTCTGATCTTGATGACTTGATAATGTCACTCTTTCTCTACTGCCTTATCTAAGCAAATAGCTAATAAAGTGCAATCATGAGAAGCAAGGCCACACCAATGATAAGCCTGAGCTGCCTTTGAGCAGTCAGGCAAGACAGCAATACATTATATTTTAATACTAGTCAGCTGCTCACATATAAAATAGAACCTAAAATAATCGTTCTCAACAAATATGTCATGGCAGCTAAGAACCTTCCATAACCAATGTATGCAAAGCGTCTAAGGAAATAAAATGCACGTGGTTCGAAATATATAATTGTGCTACAACCTCTAACAGTTCTATTGCATGTAAAAAGTCCAAGTGCAGTTTGGATGTACATTTCCAGAAGTTGAAAGCAAGAAGGATGTAGCCTTATGGCTAAATCACTTAATCTCCCCGCCCCTATCAAAAATGAATGTGTTCTTGCGTAATTGTGTTACTGGTGCTCATGTAAAGCGCTCCAATACCTTCGGGTCGAGTTTGTGCTATATAAATCTGCAAAAACTAAAAAATGTTTCTTGTGTCATCTCTGAGCCCCAAAACCTTGGATCAGGAGTTAACAAAAGACTGAGGGCTATATGTACAAGGATTGGCAAAAACTATAGCTAATGTTAGTTAGCGGACATTTTCTTACTGCCCCGTACCGCTGAAAACTATAGCCATGTTAGGGACATATTTACAAGCCGTAGTTACATGACGATAGCTTCAGGGATCGGCAGCCAAAACTGCTGCTAACATTAGCGTGATGGCGATAGGAATTCCGACGCTAGCAGTCGAAAACCAACGAAAGGCCCATCAGCAGCAAAAAAACGCACGTTAATCAGCCCAATGTGAGTTTTTTTGCCTCTACTGGAAAAAATAGCCTATCAATCGACCTTCAATAGAAAATAGGCAAAAAAAACAATGCAATGCAGAATGGAGCAGCCAGTGCCAAGGGCAGCACACATCAACAAGCCCTCAAGCCACCCAACATCCAGAATGACCAGGATGAGAGCTTGGATGCCTCGCAGGACCTGCACCTGGAGCCTGGATGCCTCGCTGGACCTGCGTCTGGAGCCTGGATGCCTCCCTGTACCAGCGTCCTGAGCCTAGATGCCTCGCTGGACCAGCATTTGGAGCCTGGAGTAGGATGCGGAGGAGCTGTGGAGTCGATGAGCCGTGGAGGTAGATATTGAGGTGTGGCGATCACCTGCACCTGGTGGTAAAGTCTGGCAGGTCCCATGGAGACACATTGAGGACCTGTGTGAGAAGACCCCCTTGAGCACCTTGGAGCTGTGAATGGTAGAGGCGCTCCTGCGCACCAACGTAGGGAGGTCTGCATCGCATACTATGATCCACCAGTACACCGGGGTGCATGGAGGGGATTACCAACGGTGGGGGAACCTCTCTGCATCTCAGGACGGATGATGTTGCGCTGGCCGGATGATGTGGAGGGTGAGGCCCCTGAGCTGCGCCAAACTTGTGTGGTGGGAGCGCTGCAACTTCACGCCTATGGGGGCCCTTCTGCATCAACTGCATCGGGAGGTTCACCAGCGGACTTGTCGAAAACTGCTGTACCCAGGCTTGTGAAATCCCACCTGGCTGAGGCTCTTGCTGGCTGAGTCACAGATTTGGAGAGAGTGCAGAGGATTGCGCCACAGTGTCAATATCCAGGTAAGGAGAAGGTGGGACATGTAGCGGAGGAAGACCGGGGGTCGAGTCGCCCAAGCCTAGCACCTGTAGATTACGCACCCCCAGTGGCAGCTCATCCGCTATGGCAGAAGAGCGTCGCCCCATTGCTTCCAAGCAGTGCAAGATGAGGAAAAACCATATGATGATAACTTCCTGATGTAATTGTGCTATGTTTCCTTTGGAGGTGGGAACGTGGGCTACTCCACTCCACACAACCTCTGTTCCGGACTGGACATCACCATCGCCATCACTGACAGCTACTAAATGACCTGCAAGGACCACCCCAACCATCCAGGAGGAGGCATTGCCATCACCTAAAGAAGCACACTCTGACTGACCACGCACTCTAATGAACCAACGGTGACCATGGAACACCTCAACTTCCAGATCCGGAGAACACCACCCCCTCCTGGGGAAGCTCCCCAACATCAGATTCAAACAGCTAGTCACCACAGCAAGCTACGTAGCAGGAAACATGGTCGAGCACGTCTCCTGCCCCAGCGGGAACTTCAACTGCAGCCACACCACCGGACTCTCCTGGACCGACCATCATTGTATAAATCACGTCTTCACCATGCCCACCGTACACCACGGCCATCATTGCTGCCCCTCGCAGCTGGATCAAGGCCACCGAAGAAACGTCTCGTCAACTCCCTCAGCACCACCACTCTGCCAACGCTTACAGACGATGACACTGCAGCGCGCAACCACCACCGATCGATCTCCAACTGCCCGATACCCTGGCACCCCTCATACATGGCACTGTGTCCGTACCTTAAGCATACCTGATGATAGACATAAGGGTGATGCAGTACCACAGGGATAGGCTGGCCTCATGCATTGCTGGATTTGCGTCATGGTTGTGACACGACTGCAGCAATGTGTGACTTTGGAGCAGACAGACACGTCAGGATTCTAGACATATCTGGCATTACTTGCGTCATGGAGCGCTGTCCACTGAATACAGCGCATCCATGGTGTCGCAAGAAGGGGGTAGTGAAAAGTGTTGCAACGTTGTCTTGTCTCAGCGCTGCAACACTTTTCATGACTGAGGCCCAGGAATGCACACTATCTTATTGATGGTGCGCTTTCCTGCCCTGTAGTTTTGTTGCGGGGCAGCGCAGCAACGTTGCTTGCAGCGCTGTACAGCACCAAAACCTGCTAAAAAGAGGCCCTAAGTGTTATCTACATTTTTAATACCAGTTATTTTGTTGTCTTAAAAAACTGCCTCTAACTGCAGTTAGCTGCAGTTTTTTTGGCCCTCCAAAGTTCAGGAATCCCCTTGTAAATATCGCGAAATGGGGTTGGCGGCCGTTTTGGCACGGGAACGCCTCACTTGCATGTCATTATATTATCGCTAACAGAAGGGGCAATCTTTAAAATGTAAGTTTTTGCCAGAAAACTGCCGCTAACAGAGGTTAGTGGCAGCTTGTACATAAGGCGATAAAAATCTCGCCGCAAAACTGGAAAAGTGCCGCTAAGGCTGCATTAACTTCTTGTACATATGCCCCATAATCTGTAAGGTTCCTAATCTGAACCTAAGGTATAAAGCCCTCTTCTCAGGAGACCATAGTGAATAAAGTAATGGCTCCCACCAAGGATCAGACTTCAAAGCCAAACAGTTTGACAATAGAGCGCTTTTCTTAGCATTTGCTTAAGCCGCGTTAAAGGTCAATATTTAATTTTCACAATTTGTAGCGCGGCTTAATTCATAGTTTCCGGATTGCACCATAAATCTGAGCAGTCAATTGATGTAAGAATGTGCTCAACGACACTCTCGGGGAAGATGGCGGCCGGCTAAGAACCCGGTCGGGCGCTCCAGAGAACTCCGGACCAGACAAGGCGACATGATGCAACGCGGGATGGCTGCCTGGTAATTCATGCCAATGTGTGGTCATAAGATGGCTGGGTGAAGTGAAAAAGAAATAAAAACTTGGAAAATCTGAAAGCGTCTGAACTGCCATTGGAATCTCCTCTGGTAAGCAGCGTCGGTAACGGAAACCCGGAGTCAGGTGAGCGGGGGAACTTGAAAAGCGGAAAAAACGCCTGACCCTACCTGCCGATGGAATCGCTTTTCTGGTGATAGTATCAGTCAGTCAGTTAGTCGGACAAGGATCCTAGGAGTCGGTTGAGTCGGCCGAGTCGGGTGAGTCGAGTGAACGGGTGAACAGGCGAACGAGAAAGAGAAACCCGTGTTAAGCAAAGGACTCGCTTACCTCGTCGTCTTCTCAGAGTGTCTCGTAAGCGGAATATGCGCGACAGCACCTCAGCACTATTCTCCACTCTCACCAGTGAACCCCCGAGCTCTCCTGCCTCAATATTAGGCCTGGGCGAAGCACTACGCTACGCTCGCATAGTTTGCGAAGTTCGCGCTACTTCGCACTACGTGAACTGCACGTAGCACAGTGCGAACACGCATAGCGTAGTGTTGCGTAGTGCTGCGGTCATTTTTTGCTTGCTCGCGGTCCTCAACGTCAAGTTGGCGACCGCGAGCAAGCAAAATGACATCCTGGCGAGACTTTTTCCTTGTTCGCGATCGCGAGCATGGAAAATAAACCTCCCGGCGAGATTCCCAACGCGAGAAGGTCAGGTTTCTCATTGCGAGGGGTCGCGTATGCTCGCGACCGCTCGCGATGAGAAACTACCAGTTCGCGTTGAGAAAGCTGCAGCTCGAGGAAAAATCTACTCGAGCAGCAGAAAACTGCAGCACTCTACGCCCAGCGAAGCTATCGCCTAGCAACTGGGAGGTTTTCCTTCCGGGTTGGGCAAAACAGAGCTGTGGCTTCAGCAGTATCAGCGTTTCCTCTCTTTCGGCGGCCTCTCAACCCAAATCCTCTGCCTGATTC
Organism: Triturus cristatus; assembly: GCF_964204655.1. NCBI lineage: Eukaryota > Metazoa > Chordata > Amphibia > Caudata > Salamandridae > Triturus > Triturus cristatus. Next base: position 594,438,235 of record NC_140592.1, on the reverse strand, counting down.
CGTAATAGAGGTGGCGAGGAGCATTCAGAACCCTCACGCCTGCATGCATCGAGCAGACAGTACATGTAGGGTGGCAGGTGGACAGACAGACTCGGTAGGAGGCCCCCAGAGCTCTAAACCTCATAATAGTGACACCACAGGGAAATAAACAATCGGTTTGAAAACTCAGAGAAAGGTGGTGGAAACAAAGGGTCCAAGGGGATTAGCTATTGTCTTAGAAGCAAACAGTTTTTTGCAAAAAATCCTTTGAGCACCACGGATTCAGGCATCACCCCTCTAAATACAAAAAAAAAAACTAAAAAACTAAATGGTCTAGACAGAAAATCACTCAAATCACTACCTAAAGAAGGAAGTAGACCCAAGGCGCCCCACAACTCTACTGACTCAACCTCCGGAATAACGCCCTCGCTTAGAACCTTTTTCAAGCTACAAAAGGTCGAAGGGCCAGGAGATATGAACCTATTGTCAGAGGCTTCCTTACTCTCCGGTTCTGCGACGTCTTCTCCGTTATCTCCCAGTTTAACTTCTCAGGGGTCGAATCTACTATCCGATCCTGCAATACCTTCTACGTCACATTCAAGTTTAACTTCTCAGGGGCCGATTCCGCCGACATCAGCTGAGCCCAGAGTTTCAAAAACTACCCCTGACACTCCAGTGACTCTCCCTGTTCCACAACCTGTCCTGAAGCCCCCACATCGGGGAATGGTCCTAAATGGGGATGTAGCGCCAGTTGCTGACGCAGAAACTACACGTGAAGAAATGAACAGAGGGGGGGCAACTAGCGAGAAAGAAACAGAAAGAGAAGTGAGACAGACATTGAATATGAGAATGGAGGTTGAGGGTGAAGGCGAAGGTGAGGAGGAGGTCTACACTCCCGAGGAAATAGGCAAATCCAATTCAGATAAGGTTTTAGCACTACTACTGACTGAAATCAAAAACAGATTCGACGTATCGGAAAAAAACCAGTCAAAGATCCAAGACACTTATGAAGCTCTAGACAGTAAACTAACCGCCCTTACAGGGAGGGTCACAGCAGTAGAAATGGAAATGGAACTCCTCAATAAAGAGATCAAGACACACCAGAAGGATATTGATGTCTTAAAATCCAACGAATGTTCCCTAAAGGAGAAGATCGAGTCGCTGGAAAACCACTCCAGACGTAATAACTTAAGACTCTTGAATATACCAGAAGGGGTGGAAAATGAGGACATTAAGAAATTTGTCCTTTCCTTGCTGGAAGAAAGCTTCCCTTTGGTCAAAACTGAGAACCTAGCTGAGGACATTCAAAGAGTACATCGAGATCCTTTTGGGAGAAATAAGTTAAAAAAGAACCCGAGGAAAATCTTAGTAAACTTCAAATCTTATACTCTTAAAGAGAGATTATTGTCGGAGGCTTTGAAAAGAGGCAACCTTGGATGTAACGACTGGACATATAAAATACGCTCAGACATCTCGAAGGCCACGCAGGACAGACAATGGGAGCTGGGCCAGCTGATACCTCAACTAAAAGCTCTAGGGGCCACGGCACAGATGCGCTTCCCAGCCAGCCTGAGAATTATGTGGCGAAATAAAATGTACAACATAAGAGAACCCAGAGAGGTCATCCTGTTAATGGAAAAGATGAAGGTCCCATAAGAGATAATAGAAACAGCAGAATCCCACTGCACTAATGCAATTAAGGTCCGGAGCCAAGGAGCACGAACAGGGCCTATATGAGGCCCACTAAAGGAAAAAGGGAGGTCCCCCATGGGTGGGCACAAGTGAAGAAACACAAAAAACACAAAAAACAAAATACAAAAAATAATTTCACTAGGGTGGGGTGCAAAATAGGGAAAAAATCACATAAAATTGGTCCTCAAGTTGCAGAATTTACAAATATTGATGAAAACCAGTGCTGCATTTACTTTGTCATGACAACCAAGGCCGAAGAGAAAAAATGGCCAATTATATAAAGACTAGCATTCTATCCTGGAATGTTAATGGCCTAAGAACACAAAAACGGAGAAAAACTATATTTGAATACCTCAAAAACTCGGCATGCGAAATTTTAATCTTACAAGAAACACATCTGTTAAAGCAAGAATGGGAAGCTCTCACTAAAAATTTAAGGTGGATAGATACATCAATTTGCACAAACCAGGCATGCAACATAAAAGGTGTGGCAATTATTTTAAAAAAATCCTTGAACACTAGAATAATTTCTTCGAGGGCAGATAATAAGGGAAGATGGGCAATAGCTGAAGTAATCATACATCAAAACCATTCACTATAGTGGGATACTATGGCCCCAATTTAGATGACCCAGAACCCCTCCAGAGCCTATACTCACAGTTACTTGATTTTACATCACCTATAATCTGGGGAGGAGATTTCAACATTATCATTGACCCGAAAATGGACAGAACCCCTGTTAGAAAAGGCATTTCTCTCCCGAAAATGAGAGAATGGTTGAAAATAGTAATGAAAGATCTAGCGCTCAGTGACATCTGGAGCCTCAAAGGGGACCAATTAACAAGGTTTACTTTCAAAATAAAAGATTGGGTCACTCTTCTAGGATCGACTTCTTCCTCCTTGATAGTATCCTAGCCGCAAAGGTAGAAAAAGTGGAACATTTGCCGGCACATCTATCAGACCACTCTGCGGTTAAAATAGATTTGAAGTTAGAACAGTCACCTATTCACAAGAGATGGATGGTTGATAGATCCCTTTTTTTAGATCAAGCCTTTATAAACTACCTGAAGCTAGAAACTACTCATTTCTTCGATCAGAATAGCGAAGGAATGAGCAGTCAGGTAGTATGGGATACATACAAGGCGGTGATGAGGGGTAACATCAAGAGCTTCGCTGTCTATAAGAATAAAACAACGAGACAACTGATAAATAAATTAGAAGGAGAAATAAGAGCGATTGACATACAGCTCCATAGGACTAACCCTGATCCAATAACCAGGTCCCTTAACCAGGAGAGGAAGGAGAAAGAAACAGCCCTAAGAGATTCCTTGGAGGCGAGGGTAAAAGAAAAGTGGGAGACGAGTAAACTTGCTCACTACGAATATGGCGAAGGATGTGTCAAGCTACTCGCATGGAAAATAAAATCAGATCAATCTAGAAATAAAATCAAAGAACTATTAGTAGGGAATCCCCCTAAAAAAATCTTAGATGAAACAATCATCAAGGAGGAATTTAGGCAATTTTTTGGGGGGCCTTTATTCAGAAGACTATTTTCCTACAAAAGCTCAGATTGATCGATACTTAGAAAATCTGAGCCTCCCCAGTATCACTTCAGCCCAGATCTCAGAGCTAAATGAAGAAATCTCTGAAGAAGAAGTCACCCAAGTATTAAAAGACCTTAAAAAAATGAAAGTGGCAGGCCCAGACTCCATCCCAAATGAATTCTATACAGTTCTCCAGGAATCTCTACTACCCCACTTAACATCTCTCTTTAATGATATCTTTGTGTACAAATTAAAACAACCAGCCTCATGGAATGAAGCAACAATAACTCTAATTTTAAAATCAGATAAAAACCCTAGCAAATGCGAATCTTACAGACCCATTTCACTTTTAAACTGCGATTACAAAATCTATACTCAGATTCTCACAAAGAGGTTGAGCAAATGCGAAGAGACCATAATTCACGAAGACCAGAAAGGTTTCATAAAAGGTAGACAGTTACAAGATCTCACTCATCAACTTATTGGGGCAATAGATATCTCAGTCCAACAAAAGGTGCCCCTTTCAATTATAACACTAGATGCGGCGAAAGCCTTTGATAGAGTCAACTGGGTTTTCCTACATGCTGTCCTAGAGAAATTCAAATTAGGGGTCAATTTTCTGGAGGCCATTAGAAACATCTATAGTTCCCCTTCAGCCAAGATACTGGTAAATGACAGCCTATCGGAAAAAAATTACATTAAAAGAGGCACTAGACAGGGCTGTCCGCTCACTCCCCTCCTTTTCAACCTATACATAGAACCCCTTGCCCTATCTATTAGAAATAACCTATTGATAAAACCATTCGACTACAAAAATTGGATGAAAAAAGTTGCACTGTATGCCGATGATCTAATGATTTTCACTGATAACTTCGCCGAAGCAAGTCCTGAAATTGACCAAATGATAAAAGATTTTGGAAGTATCTCAGGTTATCAAATAAACCAAACAAAATCAGAAATCATGGAGTGGAATACTAGGAGCAACTCGCCGCTGGTGAAATCAAAGTTTAGATACCTTGGGCTGGATATAGTCAAGGATCTAGATGCACTTCCACAAACAAATTTTAATAGAGTCGTAACAGAAGTAAAGAAACTCTTGAGAATATGGAATGGACTTCTCTTAACATTTTTAGGTAGATCCAATATTATCAAGATGGCTATACTCCCAAAATTCACCTTTCTATTTAGTGCAATCCCCTTGGAATTTAACAAATCTGCCATACTCAAATTACAGGGAGAACTAAATGGCTTTATATGGAATTCCAAATGCCCGAGAATAGCCTGGAAAAAACTTAGAAGGACAAAAATCCAAGGCGGAATAGCAAGCCCAGACATATTAGAATATTGTAAGGCCTTCCAATTTAAATATACTAGGATACTTTTACAAAACTATGAGGTATATGCCCCACACTTACAAGCGATGGTAGACACAGGGGGACACTTCCTATACAAATTTGGCCATCAAAAGTTCTTCAAAAAAATTAAACTGAAAATTCTCCAGTCGGCAGCCAAGTTATGGTTGCAAATTAGGAAAAACACAAAAATCCCTTATTATAGTCAATATGCCCCACTCTGGGATTCCCCCAGAACTCCGGATTGCCTTAAAGATCAATTGGCCTTACCATTAAGGAGAGCAGGTATTATGACCTGGGGGGAACTAATCCCAAATGGCACACTAACTGGTTGGGACTCGTTGACGGAAATCACAGAAACGCACTTATCAAAGTTCAAATATTACCAACTATCAAGCTGGATAAACTCAATAACAGAACCTCTTAAGGGAAACCAGCAACTGGAACTTAAAATGCTCGGATCTGGCCCTCAGAGAAAAGAAGTCTCATTGTGGTATTGGTCCCTGATAACAGCGGGAAAAGAAAATTTCACGACTCCAGAGTCGACCTGGGGAACTTCACTGCCGTTCACAGATCTTTCAAACATATGGCAAGTATCAATGGGGAAATGTTGGGGTATTATCCAGTCCGCCGCATTAAGGAGAAACCATATTTTCACCATTCACAGAGCTTATTGGACCCCTAAGAAACTCTCAAAGTTCAAAAGTCAACAACAAGTGAAAAAATGTCCAAAATGCGGGGAAGACAAGGCGGACGATATCCATATGTTTTGGCAGTGTCCTCAGCTCGAAGATTTCTGGATAAAAGTTGGTAAGACTCTGACGGACCTCTTCGGCCAACAAATATCTGTAAGTATTGAACTGGTGTTTTTTGGGATTTTTAAAACAGAGGTAAATACAAGTAATCTAGGCCTAAAACAAGAGAACTTACTTTTTGTATTAATCCTTTTGGCCCGCAGAGAAATATGTATAAACTGGGTTTGCACTACTCCACCTAATCATTTGACTGGTGGAAATCAATTGGTAGAGTTAACAAATTGGATAGATGTGGAAGACCTAGAAAAAAATACAACTTCTGGGAAATATGGGAATGTTTCCACAATTCTTGTGACCAAAATCGAGTCCAATGATTTTATTGCTGGCAATACTCCAATTCATTAAGGGCTATTGGTCTCCCCCGTGGTGTCGAGGTGATAAACAGGTTTCCAGTTGCAAGGAAAACGCTCTGTTGATGAAACTCTGAGTTGTCGCCTTAGGAACTCGTAATAGTAGCACTGGTCTCCCATATCAAAACCCGACACATGTATTTCAAAATGAGGACTTAATAAAAAAAAAAAAAAAAAGAATGCGCTCAACATGTCTAAACCAATGTCGACTGCTACAGTTATGGCTTTTAAGGAGATCCTTGAAGGTTTTCAGGAACTCTATAAGGGCTGGGGTGGACCAAACTCGAATCCAGGACCCTACCGGATGAAAGGCAATAAAGTCCTCCACAGATGTCATTCCCAACTCAGCTCTAAGTATTACCATTGAAGTTCCCAGGCCTAGATGCAATAATTTCCTCAGGAAGGAATTTTCTAATTTTTGAAAGCCTGTATATTCAATGTCCCCAAATTCCACTACCAAAAGAACTTGCCTCCACAGCTTTTATTTTATAAGTGGTGACTGCAGGCTTTAATAAGCAATTTTTGCAATTATTTGTCAATCTCCGTAAGCTCAGCTTGTTGAGACAGGACTACTTTGGACATTACATTTCAACAACTGGTATAGCCTGACACAGAAGGGCTATCAGGCTATTAGAACATTAAACCCACTAAAGGTAGAATGTTGTAATTTGAAAAGGGAGAAACATGAGGACAAACATTCAAATTTTGGTGCACTATCTTGGTGCTGTTGGATCTTTCCGCCGCGTTCGACACAATATCCCATCAAATATTGCTCAGGAGGTTGGAGGAGATTGGACTTAGAGATTTGGCCCTTCAGTGGATGACGAGTTTTCTTTCCTCTGACTCGCAGGCTGTCACTCTTGGGCCGTATCGTTCAGCACCCACAGAACTGACCAAGGGCGTACCTCAGGGCTCTTGTTTGAGCCCGACCTTGTTTAATATCTATGTGGCCCCCTTGGCCAATCTGTTAAGGAGTTGTGGGTTTCCCCCATTTCCTATGCTGACGATACTTAGTTGCTCTTTCCTTTTGCAGAGTTTACTCCATCAGTGCAGGAAACCTTCTCCTCGGGAATGGACGAGGAGCAATTTCCTTCAGTGTAATGTTGGAAAGACGGAGATTCTGCTTTTTGGGGAGGCCCAATTATTGCAGACCCCCAGTTGGTGGCCAACAGACTTTGGTTCCCCTCCCACTCCGAAAAATTGGGTTAAACATCTCGGCATGCGTATTGAACAGACCCTCACAATGAAGGAACACACCGCTCAGACAGCTGGCTTATGTTTCCAAATGCAGGGCCTGTTGCGCCGCATTCTCCCTCTGCTTCCTGACTCGACCCGGAAAACATTGACTCAGGCTCTTATTTTAAGCCGCTTGGATTACTGCAACGGCCTGCTGGCCTCTGCTAATGAGGCCGCTTTTGACAGACTGCAGGTTGTCCAGAACACTGCGGCACGCCTGATTGTCAACGCCCCCCCAAGGACTGCTTCCCGTCCCTTGCTTTATAAGCTTCATTGGCTCCCTATGCGGGAGCGAGTGACGTTCAAGGTTTGTTGAATTGTACACAAGGCTTTGGCCAACTCTGGCCCGACTTACCTTGTGGACAAACTCACTCTTTATAAGCCTCGGAGGTCCCTCCGTCCTGAATCCAAATTCTTACTTGAGGCTCCGAGAATTAAAAGGGCCCGCCTGGGGGGCAAGTCCCTTTCCTACCTGGGCCCTCGTTATTGGAATTCTCTTCCTTTATAGCTGAGGCAGTGTACGGACCATCTCCTCTTTAGGAAGCAGCTTAAGACTTTTCTTTTCTATTTATAAATACATAAATAAATAAATAAATTACACTATAGCCGGTATAGCCTGCCGTAGCAGGCTATACCGGCTATTAAAGGCCCGCTCCCGCGTTAAAGGCCCGAGCCGAAGGCGAGGGACTTTAACAAGGGAACGGGACTTTAATCGCCGGTATAGCCCTGCTACGAAGGGCTATAAGGCTATTAGAACATTCTGCCACTAGAGGGTAGAAGGTTCTAACAAATAAAACAAATGCCTCTCGAAGCTCAAAGGGATTTAAATCCCCTCGAGCTCTGAGAGGCCTTTGTAAAACATTGGAATGTTGCTCTGTTGCCTTTACTGGCCCCTAGTGTTGTGTTTCGATTTAGATGTCTGTACATAGGTTTTCATAAATCATGTCCTTATAGAGGCACATTTCGCATTGCCCTTACTTAGGTATAGAATCCCAGTCCTTATTTGGGCATTAGCCATGCTATCCAAATACAGGCATGGTCACCGACATCCGTCCATCCCCACGTCACAACGAGTTCTTAGAAACCAGACCCTTAAGCCATTGGGACTTTCCCTAGCTATGATTATTGATTTCTCCAAGAACTCATCTAATATGCATGAACTACTATTCCTTAGGGGTTCATTCATGACGTCTTCCTCTGCCCGACTTTACGTCAATGCTAACATTCCTAAGCACCTTCCAGGTATAAATATACCTTTCCTTACCATGGCAAACCACGACTTGGCTGCACAGCTTGATACGACTCGCCACGGCAAGTTCAGAAGAATTTGAGTCCCCGCCTGATGCACTGACCAGACGCTGTCATCCCTGCTCACAGAGAATCCAGCTTCCAGTGCTCTGACTCCCTTTGCTGGGTGTTAGAGTTTGAGACCCGGAAAGAGATTCCCACCTCTCTCATTCTAAGGTATGGAGCTGACTGCAACCTAGAGGGACTCTTGGCATATGCAAAACTATAGCTTACCATACTATAGAATACGGCACCTACTTCTTACCTTGTACTACACTTAGGTTAGGTACACTGGGGTAGAACTATGTAGAAGCATCAAACAAGTATCCACTTTTTAGCCTATGTTATTTATGTATGTGTATATGAATATATGTCATAGCTAGAAGACAATGCAGTTGCAGTATTATTTCTTCTTATTCCAATTCCAAAAACACTAAATTAAGGTTCCTATGGATGAGGCCTCAGCACTCGGCTGACGCTCGAACTGTTATAAAAGATTTGCAGGTCTTTATCGGCACATACGAAATTAGCACACTACATTCTGACCAGGGCCCTGCGTTTAGCTCTTGAGCTTACAAAGATGTCATGGCCAGTTTGGGCGTTGCATTGCGGTACTCCTCTCCGTTTCATCCTGAGGGAAATTCGGTTGTGGAAAGGAAAAACCGGGACATAAAGCAGTCTATAACAGCTAGGGTATTAGGTTCGGGTGATGGGTGGGTCAAACATCTTTATGGGGTCCAACGCTCATTAAACAATTTGCCAAGAAGTTCTCTAGGGGGGGGGTCACTCCATATGAGGTCCTATTTGGGACAAGAATGTGGTTTCCAGATCTCGAATGTAAAGGCACAGTGGTGGAAAATAAACCATTTGATATCAAAGATCGTTTGGCTGTTTTACAGGACTTAAATAAACTAAGATCGAAACAAAGCAACGTGTTCCTCAAGCCAAGCACCACTGAGGAAATACCAGCTGTCCCAGCAAGGCCTGCCTGTATCACAACGTTTGGGGATCTAGTCAGAGAGAAGATCGTGGACAAGAAGGAATTTGGGCCTTCTTACAGACAACCAGTACCTGTCCTAGCCATCCACGGAACAAGAACAGTACTTCTGCCGCCCCTTGCTGGAAAAAAGGAGAAAAGATTTGTGTCAATCGACCTCTTCAAACCACACTGTGTGGCCAATACTAAGCAGTAGGCCTTGTGGACTCTGACCAAGTAGCAGACGCACTCCTCTAGCAACCATTCAAGAGGTTCAAACTGAAAGACTCATCACCATCAAGGAGTCAGCAGTAAGAAATGGAGGACTAAGCAATGAAATGAAATGAAATGAAAGGGGATTTATAAAGCGCGACTGCTGCCCTAAGGCGTCCAAGCACTGAGTAGAAAAACCGGTTCACTGAGGGACTAGCTGAGGGAGACAAGTGGGGAATTAGTTCCTGAACAAGAAAGTTTTTAATTCCTTGCGGAAGGAAGGGAGGATGGGATTGGATCTAAGGGATAGGGGAAGTGAGTTCCATAGTTTGGCGGCGTTGAGGGTGAAGGCCCTGCCTCCTGCTCTTGACCTCTTAATTCTAGGTACTGTGGCTAGAAATGCGTTAGTTGAGTGCAGTAGTTTCCCGGGGAGGTAGGGAGTGAGAAGAGAATGATTGATCTCCGGGTTTGCTCTGTGAAATGCTTGATGGGATATGCATAGGGTTTTGTATTTTATTCTTTCCCTCACCGGGAGCCAATGGAGTGATCGAATTCCCGTTTTGGCAGATTCTCTTCTTGGTATCTTAAGTAGCGTACGTGCAGCACAGTTCTGGATTCGCTGTAGTTTTTGCAGCACGTATTCAGGGGCTCCCAGATAGAGAGCGTTGTTGAAGTCTATCCGGGACTGGATGAGGCCCTGAATAACCACCTGTTGGGCTTTGAAAGGTAGGAGAGGCAGAATTTTCTTCAGCATCCGGATGATACCGAAACAAGTTGCTGAAGTTTTGGTAGCCTGGGTGTTCAGAGTAAGTGAGTTGTCGAGCCACACTCCCAGGCTTTTGATATTCTCCTTCGGGGTAGGTGGTGGGCCTAAACTAGGGGGCCATATCCGGTCGAAGTCAGTGAGGGTGGAGGGGCCGAGGAGCATGACCTCGGTTTTATCCCCGTTTAATTTTAATGAGGATGCTGTCACGCATTTCCTCACCTCTTCCATGCAGGCCGCTAGGTTTTCCCGAGGGGGCCCGCTGTTCTTCTGTGCCAGGGAGACCAACAGCTGGGTGTCGTCCGCATATGAAATGATTTTGATACCATATTGGCGGACAACCTCAGCCAGCGGTCTCATGTACACATTGAACAGCGTGGGGCTTAGGGAGGAGCCCTGGGGTACCCCACAATCCAGGGATCTACTGGTGGAGCAGGAGTCGCCGTCGAAGACCTGGAAAGTCCTTCCGCTCAAAAAGGAGCTTAACCAGTCAAGGGCGGCCCCGGCTAGTCCCAGATGGGATAGCCGGCAAAGAAGGGTTTTGTGGCAGACAGTGTCGAGCGCGGCGCTTAAGTCCAGGAGGACCACTGCCACTGATCCCCCTTGGACCAGGATCCTCCTGGATTCCTCCGTCGCGGCTAAGAGGGCTGTTTCTGTGCCGTGTTTGGGACAGAATCCGGTCTGGGTGGAATCCAGTAGCCGGTTCTCTTCAAGGAATTTAGTGAGGTGAATATTAATATGTTTCTCCAAAATTTTGTCTGTCCAGGGTAGCAGGGAGATGGGACGATAGTTATTTGGGTCAATCGGGTTGAGGGTAGGTTTTTTGAGTAGTGCTCTCACCATCGCCTGTTTCCAGGTTGGGGGCACTACGCCCTTTAGTATGGAGCTGTTGAGGAGTTCCAAGATAGTGGGGAAGATGACTTGGCTAACCATGTTCATAGTACGGAGGGTGCAGGGTCGCGGGGGGAGCCAGACTTTATTTGTGAGGCCAGGGATTGGAGTGAGTCTGAGTCCATTAGCGGGAAACTGTTTAGCGTTGCTTGCACGGGGGATTCATTCAGCGTTGGAGAACAAGGTTCAGTGGCTGTGGGTTCAGGTGCAGGGGTTGAGAATGACGAATAGATTTTATTTATTTTTTGGTAAAAGAATTCAGCTAACTCGTTGCATCTATCTATGGGGTTTTCGTCTGGGACGGCCGGGGCGGAGATCTTGGAAAGGCTCTTAACTATTTGATAGATTTCTTTTGGTTTAGACTTGGCGGACATAATCTTCTCTCTAAAGTAGGTGGATTGGGCTGTATTGATTTCCAGATATACCTGATTTTTTCGACGGGGTCGTATCCCATGCGCCATTTTCTTTCAAGTTGTCTACACTGCTGTTTTTTCTTCCTAAGCTCATCTGACTACCACGGAGCGGTTGCTCGCGCTCTTTTTAGAATGGTTCTCCTCATGGGGAGAATGGAGTCGATGGAGTCGATGAAGTCCTCGATCCATTTGTGGACTTTGCTATTGTCAAGTATGGGGTCTTGGGATAGAGACGGCTTTGTGGCAGATAGTAGATTTGACCATTGTTCCAGTGGAAGCTTAGACCATTTCCTCATTTTACGTGGTGTAGGAATGGGGGGAGTGAATTTGTGGATCTTCCAGTCAAGGGGGATAAGAAAGTGGTCGGTCCAGGGGAGATGTGTGATGGTGCCGACCGAAAGGTTGGGGCAATTAGTGAAGACAGGGTCAAGCAGGTGGCCCTTGTCGTGGGTAGGGGACTGGATTAGTTGCTCCAGTTGAATCGCAGCCAGGCTTCCGACTAGCTCCCTAGTGGTACCGTCATTGATGTTATCAAAGTGCATGTTGAGGTCTCCAAGAATCGTAAAGTTGGAGGATGACATTACGTATTCTGCTGCTAGCGGAGGGAGTAGGGAGTGAAAGTCGTTAAGTGAGCCTGGGGGACGATACACGAGGGCTCCTGATAGACTGTCATTGGGGGTGAATTTCAGGCAGAAAGCCATGCTTTCGCAGTCATGAAATCGGTCTGGGGTACAGTGACAATGATACTGGGATTTATGAATGATTGCAATGCCTCCTCCCTTACCTTGCGTGCAATCTCTGCGTGAGATCTTGTAGCCAGGAGGTAGTGCTTGGATCACATCGGGGTCACAATCCGGAGTCAGCCAAGTCTCTGTTAGAAAGATGGCGTCAGGTGCCCGGTCTTCTATTAATAGGGAGATATCTGCACTATGTTTTGGCAGAGATCTACAGTTTAAAAGTAGTAAGGAGTAATTTTGCTGGTCCGATGTCTGCTGAGTGCTGTTTAGTCTGGCGTTGCAGGATTGGCAGAAGGATGGGAGGCTTAGGGGGTGGTAGCGGTGGAGGCAGCGAGCTTCCCTGGGGGGATTATGTTTGAGAAGATCAGCTGGGTTATATTGAATCATGGGACGGAGGACAGGGGGGGTGGCCCCTGTCCCCGTCCGGCCGCGGACGGGCGCAGACGGGCTTGCCTTTGGTGCGCCTTCGGCGCGCTGGTGGCGCGCCCGCAGCGCGCGTCCCCTGCGCGTCCGGGGGTGGCACATGGTTTTATGGGGAGGGGGGGCGTGGCCTCACGGCTGTGGGCGTCGCCAGAGTTGAGTGGCAGAAAGGCGGTAAGAGATTTCAGACCCGCGTCAGCCCTTAGCTCGGCTGCGCGGGGAATCCCAAAGCAGGAAGGGCTGGGGAGTGCTCAGGGGGAAGTGCTTGTCAGGTAAAAACACACAATTCAATACAATTCTTTTTTAAAATGCGAGCGTGCTACCGGCTATTCGCCTCAGGAGTTAGTATCTTCTACTGCGGGCTCTGGCTTCAGCGCGCCTTATGTAGAGGATTCGGGGGCGTGGCCTCACGGCTGTGGGCGTGGCCAGAGTTGAGTGGCGGAAAGGCGGCAAGAGATTTCAATAATGCTATGGAACTCATTCCTCTTGAAACCCAAATAACAGTTCGTCCTGATACACCTGTCTACACAAACGTAACACGTGATCAACTGGTGCCAGCGATTTCAACGAATCCTGATGCAATTTCAACCATTGACAGAACTGCCTCTGGCTATTTCATTAACTTTGATACGTTTTCTGAGGATCCAAGCAAACCGGAAACAATGCCAGCCAAAAGAACTTTAAAAAAACGAGCACAAGACATTTTTCATCTGCTGGAAAAGACTTTTCTGGTTTTACCATGGATTGAACTATGGATTATTTCTGGGTTACTTTTCTTTCTGCTTTGGCTGGCTTTAGTAATGACTCTGAGCATGCTGATAAATGGAATATATATTCAATTGGACACAGAAAGTAAAAATGTGAACTTACTTTTGAAACCACACAAATCATCCCATCATGAAGCAAGAGACTTGTCAGCAGTGAACAGCACAGCCGTTACTATGCAAGATGGTATAGTTTGGGACAAAAAGGATTATGATATATTCGGCCGTCGGAACTTTTGAAGATTCCACACTTATTTAAGATTTCATTAAGTGACTTTATTACCTCCAGTACCAATTCTGATGATTGGGACTTTGAGACTGTTAATAACATGATGTCTGATCTAGAAAGGTCTACTGCATTCTCTAACCATGAATACTTAGAGGGTTCAACAGACTATGAACAGCTTTATTGTTAGAACCCCTATGGTCATCATTTCTTGCATAAATCTGCAACACCTAGAAATGTATTTATGTATAACCAATGGGAACATTGTCCTACACCACCAAGGGGTAGCTCAAAAACGTTTGCAATTAAGTTTCCATATTTTTTAGGGTACAATACATCCAATCCGGAAGCGTATTACTTTAAGAATGTGAACAACACAGGAGCGAAATATATGTTAACCAACACAAAACAGATTTATTCTGCAGCCTTATTGCCCAACTGTGTAGACAGGGTTTCGACTTTTGGAAAGACACAATTGACACAAAATCTGTCTGGGGTACATAAGATTGGCAAGTGCAGGGTATAGAAGCTTTGTTTAGAGCCTGCATCATCCCACAGCAAATAATGTTTTTGAATGACACTGTCCAACAAACGTCTTGCCTTGGGTTAGCCAAGATCAAAAACATGAACACACCGTCCATACCTACACCTATAAGTAATAGCACTACACAGGAGGAGGATCGACGTACATACAATTTTGCAAAACAACAGATCATATACTGAATGGGAAAAATGGTTGCTCTGGCTCACAGACACAAACATCTGTCAATGTGAAACAACACTTATCTTTACTTAAAGAAGGCGCAGACCTTAGGGATTTCTTTCTAGGTCCAAGAAAAGAGCGTCAAAAACATTTCATATATGCCGGCATCTATGCAGCTTATAATGGAATATGGAATGTTACCCAAGCAGACGTCGCAGAAAGGATAAGAGAAATTGATCGTATTCATTTAGAGAAATCTCTCGCTGTGGTCGACAATGGGTTAACGACTCTGTCATCCAGGATATATTCACTGGGCAACATTGTATCCTCTGCTATAGACATTGTGGAACAAGATGTGGTCCTGCAGCGACAAGGCCAGTCTCAATTACGTTCTATTCTGTTATTAGGCTGGACGCTACAAAACTTGCGTGCAGGCTATGTGCCTTGGCGTTTGACTTGCATTAGCCTCTCCCCTGAGGCGGAAGCCGGGGGTTTTTATCTAGCGTTTAACAACTTATTCGCACTGTTTTAATATTGTTTTAATATTGTATATTTTGCTGTTGTGAACCGGTTGTGAACCTTTTTAAAATAGATTTTATATAATCACTGCTGCTACTCACTTGATTGTTGCCTGGCTATCACCCTTCACGCGCTCTGTGTTCCCACGCGCTGTGAACGAAAGGGCCGGCCATCTTGGGTGAGGGAGGGGTAGCGCTGCAGCTGCTCGACGCCTCCCCCCCTCCCATAGTATTTAAATTCAACCACATCACATATCGCGTTTGACTTGCATTAGCCTCTCCCCTGAGGCGGAAGCCGGGGGTTTTTATCTAGCGTTTAACAACTTATTCGCACTGTTTTAATATTGTTTTAATATTGTATATTTTGCTGTTGTGAACCGGTTGTGAACCTTTTTAAAATAGATTTTATATAATCACTGCTGCTACTCACTTGATTGTTGCCTGGCTATCACCCTTCACGCGCTCTGTGTTCCCACGCGCTGTGAACGAAAGGGCCGGCCATCCTTGGTGAGGGAGGGGTAGCGCTGCAGCTGCTCGACGCCTTACGCCCTCCTCACATGGATAAATGGGACACAACACTCGGCCGCGCAGCGGACGGGCGCAGCGGGCGCGCCGGCGGCGCGCCGAAGGCAAGGCCGTCTGCGCCCGTCCGCGCCAGTACCGGGCCAGGGGCCACGACCCCTGTTTCACCTTCTCCACAATTTAAATACGCATATGATCGCTCCACTCTTATGAGGCTTCAACCCTCCCCCTCTTCTCATTGCATCAAATATGCTCCGTCACTATCAAATAATGATACACACCACACTTGCCCACACTGCAACATCAAGATCCGGACTTACAATATCAAAGTGCTGACCAATCAACACAATGATACCAATTTAGTGGTCATTCTCATGGCACTCATTAACGCGCGCTCCTTAGTTAAACATAGCCAGGAAATTGCTGACCTTATCATTGACAATAGTCTGGACGCACTGTATATTACCGAAACCTGGACAGACGATGCCTCAGGTCCAGATCTTGCAGTGGCAGTCCCTTCCGGTTATAAAGTTCACCGGCAGGATAGGGTAGGCAAAAAAGGGGGGGGGCTTAGCGATCATAACTAGAGAACGTTTTGAAGTTCGTACAACACCCATTCCTGCTACCGCCTGTGAAGCAATGTATTTCAAGATAAAACTCACAGCCCTCTACAATTTCAAGGGTGTGCTTTTATATCGTCCCCCTGGGTCCAAAGCAACATTTCTTACCAACCTTAACGTTCTAACAGAAGTCATAGCCACAGAAGAATCCGTCACAATGATGGGCGATGTGAACTTTCATCTTGAACAAATGAATGACAGGGACACCGTTGACCTTATTGCAGACCTAGAAATCATGGGTCTCAGACAATTAGTCACCGCCCCTACTCATAAAGCAGGACATACGCTGGATGGTATCTTTTCCAACGCAAAAGGCCTACATATATCCCATATCTCGCCCATGCCGTGGACAGATCATTACCCCATATTCAGTAGTATAAAAATAAAAGAAGTAGTGAAAAACCAGGTCACAGTTCCAAAAACTCTCCCTTTTAAAGTCTGGAAGAGTTTAGACCAGGAGAAACGCACTACTCTATTAGATGAAACCCGCCCAATCCTATCTGATGATCCTACCACTGCCACTAACCAATTTCATGATTGGTTTAGCAAGGCTTCAAATCATCTGGTACCCACAAAGCGTTATTCGAGGAACAGGAGTACACCGACGGCACCTTGGTTCACGGATGAACTAAGAGCCCTAAAACAAATCAGCAGGAATAAAGAAAGGCAATGGCGCAAACATTATGATGCCAAAATCAAGACCACATACAAAGCATCACTGGCTACCTACAAACTCAGGATTGCTGCTATAAAAAAAACATACTTTTCGGAGCAAATTGAATCTTCAAAGAACTCCAGCAGACAATTGTTTATTATAACAAAAACCCTGACAGGTAATGCGCCAGATCTACATCCACCTCCATCTCAACAACTCTGTGACGCGTTGTCAGAATTATTTTACTCCAAGGTCAATAATATCTACCAAGCCTTCTCCTCCAAATATAACAACAGTAAAGTGCCCCCTGCCTACACTAGCCCCACTACTTCCTTGACTCATTTTAGGACTCTTTCCACGGACCAGATAACCACTATCATGAAATCTATTAAATCAGGCTCGGCTTTGGATCCCTGTCCCCCCACAGTGTTCTCTATGGTGATGGACACTACCGTCCCAGTCATCACTGATGTCTGTAACACCATACTAACTTCCGGGATTTACCCCGACTGTCTAAAAAACACGTTGATTAAACCCTTACTGAAAAAACCCAGTCTTGACACGGAAGAGCTAAAGAACTATAGACCCATAGCTAGTCTCCCCTTCCTAGCTAAAGTGGCAGAAAAGGCGATAAATCAGCAGCTCGCAGAATACCTGGAAACCAATCTACTCCTGGATGACACACAGTACGGTTCCCGCAAATATCACGGCACGGAAACTGCCCTCCTTAAGGCAGCTGATGATATTAGAACCATCCGAGATCAGGGCATGACAGCATTGCTTGTACTGCTAGATCTCTCGGCAGCCTTTGACACGGTCGACCATAAGATCCTGGTTGACCGTGTCGGGAAGATAGGTATCGAACATCTGGCTAAAGAGTTGCTCTCTTCTTTTCTAGCTGACAGAAGTCAGGTGGTCACCCTGGGCCCATACCAATCAGCTAAGTTGTCGCTCCCGTGCGGGGTTCCTCAAGGCTCATCCCTTAGTCCGACGCTATTTAATATCTATGTGTCGGACTTGGCCAGTATAATCAAGGCAGCAGGGATGAGCCTAACCTCTTACGCCGATGACACTCAATTGGTACTCGCCATTAAGGGTAAGGGGACGGAAGTGGCAGAACATTTTCAAAACACTATGAGCCAGATAGGAGAATGGATGGCAGATAACTGTCTAAAACTTAATTCCGACAAAACGGAGGTGGTCATTTCCGGATCCCTCTCTCCGTCCTGGTCTACTCTTTGGTGGCCCCCCGAGTTCGGTACTCCACCTAATCCGACCTCTAAGGTCAGGAACCTGGGAATCACCTTCGACGATCACCTAAACTTTATGGCACATGCCAATAAAGTAGCAGCTACTGCCCACTACAAATTGAAGATGATAAAAAAAATCATGCCATTTCTCCCAGATGCTGCTGCCAAAACTCTGATTACATCTCTGGTTCTCCCTTCTTTGGACTATTGTAACTCGCTTTTTCTTAACAGTCAAACCAGAGTTACAAAAAAACTCCAAACTATTCAGAACGCGGCAGCACGCCTCCTGACCAGAACACCCACATTTGCGCCCATCTCGGACACCATCAGGACACTCCACTGGCTAACAGTTAAAAACAGGATTACATTCAAATCTCTTTGCATTATTTACAAAACCCTTCACGACCAAGGCCCACGCCCCCTGAAGGACCAACTTAAATTGTATAGACCACCTAGACAACTTCGGTCCATGTCTCACAATTGCCTAGTGATCCCACGCTCCAGAACTGTCTCATGGGGTGATCGCCGCTTCATGGTAGCGGCACCCAAGATCTGGAACATGTTGCCTCTGCAAATTAGATCCAGCACATCTATACTTCAATTCCGGAAAAGCTTGAAAACATGGTTGTTTAACCAGTAAACCCCCAGGCCCTTCCTATGCTGAGGAGCGTCAGTTGCTCAGTCTAGCGCCGAGACGCCCACGGGTATTCGTTCGCGCTCTATAAATTGCCAAATAAATAAAAAATAAATAAATAAAATAAATCAACACATCGTCTCTGTTTTCAAAATACAATCTCACTGATAAACAGATCAAACTGGCACAAAGGGGAGCAAAGTATACACTGCTGAGCATTGAAAAACTGGAAAAATTGCCATTTACAGTAGCAGAAAAACCAACTACAGAATGGATCGTTCATGGCAAAATAACTCTGCCTGTTACAACTTTCCATTTTCAGTATTGTCTCAAACAAATGCAAGCAGGCAAATATGAAAGGTTGGGTAACTAATACATCAAGACATCCTGGGATTTACCTTACACACACAGATGTTGGAGTGGGGGGCGTGAAGTGTTTCTTAGCAGTACACACTGTGAAAATGCACTGAGCGGTTCATTCATATGTTGGGATATTAGTTTACACGGGGCCTGTAGCGGTTCTACTGCAAATTTATCTTGCCACCTGCAAGGTTCACCAGTCGCTGTGATTAATCCAACGTTTTTGCCAACTTTCAAATGGGAGTTACCTCATGTTGAATGATCAGAGCTGTTGTGGCATGTTGCCAGGCATCCCATATCTGGTAACGTTGGGCTCCAGGGTCACTTTCTGTATGCAAGTTTTGTTCCCCCAAAATAGACACAGTCAGGGAGACGCCTTTATAGCCTTCACTGAACATCTCTTCTATACAAATTGATACTTTAAGCAGAATGAAAGCCATTCTTTTACAACAAACCGTGCCTTTGACCTCGGCCAAAGAAACCTATGATCTACAAATTGAAAGGACTTCGGCTGAGATGCAGGCTCTGTTACATACAAACTTCCCTACACATTTCACAGAAATGTTGGGACGTATCTTAAACATGTCTGATATGAGCGGTATTATGCATGTATTTAAGGCCATTTGTTCAGGACTGTTAACACCTTTTCAAGCAGTCCTCGGAATCATTCCAAACTTTGTGTACTCGGTGTTTGGTGGCCTGCCGCTAATTTTAGCACTCGTTGCAGGAATCCTGTTTTTATTCCTACTACTACGCTATGGCAAGCCAATCCACCAGCGTCACTCCCAGCACCTTGGAGAAAGCTCTCCTGGGAAGGAAGTGTCATGAGCGCATAGTACAACTTTTGGGCCTACGTCGTCTACGAGAATTAAATACCACATGGTTTCTGTCAATCAGACCAATCTGGCAAGATTGCATCTTACCTTTTCTACGTTGCCTGCTTTGCGTTGAAGAATGCGTGCTAGACATCTGTCTAACACTCTCATCAGTCATGCCAACAGATATCGATACTCTGCTGGATCCGATTACGGCCCATGCTCTGTGTTGTCCCCTGAGGCCACCACTTCTGATGACGGCATTCGTTGAGATCTCAACATGCTGCTGCTTAGGTACGAGATGGATCAACCAGCACACAGGTAACATCGGAAACGAACATTGCTACTGGCGATGCTTCACATTTATGTGCAGTTAATCTTCTAAACGAGGTATTCCAACATTCACCGACATCGGGAGATGATCTTTTGTCTACAGGAGTAGAGCATTTCATGTTTTCACCAGCTCCTTACACTGACTTTTGATTCGGCTCACAGTGTACCGGGAAAGCTACGAATGTGGCCTTCATTTTTCAGAACAAAGACAAAACCTTGGAACTTTTTTTTTTTTTTGAAACCGTTTATTACGAGACTCAAAAAATTATACAAATATGGGCCTACAACCTTCCGGCCGGCCGCTAGCAATAAAAGGAGCATACGATATACATTTATAAAACACATGGTGCTGCAGCCGAGCATTTACAGGAGATAACATCGTTGCGTGCCACACTATTCAGACCCCATTATACGGTTCCATTTTAAATTTAAAGAACAACAAACACAAACAAACCCACAAGGCAATCCTCAATCGGAATAGCAACACGTGCTCCCCTAGAGGGGGGATTCTAGCCATCCATAGGAATCTCAAGAGGGGGGGGAGAGATCAGAACTAGGGTTGGGGACACCTAATGCCCAGGTACCGGGGGGATGAGTTGGCTAAGGGGACGGGGCCGGCGACGGATCGGGCAATAAGGGTGGAGCACAGATTCCCCCGCGGTAGGCGTTCCAGGGGCCCCACACTTTCACCCATGTCGCAGGCTTACCTCTCGCCACATACACCACCTTTTCCCGAAACATGCACCAATCCATATGTTCCTTCCAGAACCTTGGAACTTTTGATACAATTTGTTTTTTTTCCTTTCTTCTCTCTAAAATTGAATTTTTCTTTTTATGGTGAAGTAATATGCTTAAAGTAGAACTATTCATAGAGAACAGACTTCTTTGAACACTTCCAGGGACACATTGTCACCTTTATTCACCACAATTTCATTTATGTACCATGACATAAAATGGCTTTAACCTTTTCTTCTGTAATCATGAGCCATTTAATCATATGGGTATATATTTCTGTTCATTCACTTAGCATTCACTGTAAACATATGCTTAAACTCAAACATTGCTTTAATATGTACAGCATCTTTGTATTTCATGTCTAGCGAACGTTTTTTACCATAAACTTATTTTACTATGCATTTACAAATGTTTTTAGCAACATGCGGTACTCAGTTTTAAATGTTTAGCATTTAGTATTATCACTCATTAGAAAGTGGAGTGGATGTTGTGTTTTGATTTAGATGTCCGTACATAGGTTTTCCTAAATCATGTCCTTATATAGGCTCAATTCGCATTGCCCTTATTTAGGCATAGAATCCCGTCCTTATTTAGGCATTAGCCATGCTATCCAAATACAGGCATGGTCACCTACATCCGTCCATCCCCACGTCACAACGAGTTCTTAGAAACCAGACCCTTAAGCCATTGGGACTTTCCCTAGCTCGGATTATTGATTTCTCCAAGAACTCATCTATTATGCATGTACTACTCTTCCTTAGGGGTTCATTCATGACGTCTTCCTCTGCACGACTTTACGTCAATGCTGCCAATCCTAAGCACCTTCCAGGTATAAATATACCTTTCCTTACCATGGCAAACCATGGCTCGGCTGCACAGCTCGATACGGCTCGCCATGGCAAGTTCAGAAGAATTCGAGTCCCCGCCTGACGCACTGACCAGACGCTGTCATCCCTGCTCGCAGAGAATCCGGCTTCCAGTGCTCTGACTCCTTTCGCGGGGTGTTGAAGTTTGAGAGCCGGAAAGAGATTCCCACCTTTCTCATTCTAAAGTATGGAGCTGAATAGAACCTAGAGGGACTCTTGGCATAAAAACTTGGCATATGCAAAACTATAGCTTACCATACTATAGAATACGGCACCTACTTCTTACCTTGTACTACCCTTAGGTTAGGTACACTGGGGTAGAACTATTTAGAAGCATCAAACGAGTATCCACTTTTTAGCCTATGTTATTTATGTATGTGTGTATATGAATATATGTCATAGCTAGAAGACAATGCTATTGTATTATTATTTCTTCTAACTGCTTACACTGTACGTATTATATCTTGCACACAGTCTTGCGATTGTAATAGCTCATATCTCTTACACGAGAAACAAGACTGTTCAATAAACCCTTTTATTGAAACGCCCGTCTATCTATTTCTGTGTAACTCTAAAGAAACTAAGCATGCACAATTGACTGAGTGAAATTGTTATCTGTTGTTTCCACGATTCTGAGTGTAGGATCCGAATTTCAGAATATGGTTAGCACAGTGTAGCTAAAAACTAACTAGTTTGACTCGGCTCTGTAATAAGGCCTTTGTGTGCATCCATTGGTTAGTACGGCGGAAAGGGCCGAGAACAGAACCACGGCCATTTTGGTCCTCGGCTTTCTGTCGTTCAAAGGAGCTACAGACACATGATTCCCTGAACCCATATTTTCCCTTGTTCAGCAGACACTAGTTTTAGAAGACAGGCTGAATTGTATTTACGACCGAGAAGCAAGGTCACATCTGCTAAAAGGGAGTACCAGGCAAATTCCTTCTGAACCTGGGACGAGAAGGGAGTCACCCGGTCGACCTTCTTCTCTTAAAGATAGTAGTCTTTTTGTATCATCGAAACTAGATATAGGATGAGCTCATTAGGAGCGCCTAGGCTGGCTGGTACTTTTCCACTTATAAGGCTTTGTATGTTGCACTGTAATGTATAAAAGTGTGGTTTTGACGAGGAGCCAGCAGTCTTCCTCGGCGCACCCCTTGGGTGAGGATCGACGAGGCTCCTCTATGTAGAGTTTCCTGTTTGGCCAATAAACGCTTGAACCTTCTACGTTGCCAACTGCTCGTTATTTGACTTACATTGCGGGCCACTGGTAAGTGTGGCCCTTGAGACGACAATTTGGATACAACAGTTGGCGACCACGAAGGGACCCCGTGATAGGGTCCGGCCTTCCCCGTAATCGGGCGGTAGGTCCGAGGGCGTTTCGGTCGGGTGAGCGGAGAACGAGCTCAAGGGTTCTGTTCCGCGCGCTCGGGCGGGAAGCCCTCTGCTGCTAGTCACCCTTCACCGGGGTCCTACGGGCTCAACTCAGGAAACGGACCGGGTTGGTCGAGAGGAGTTGGCAGCGAAGAACGGACATTCGTACCAGGGTGCACCCGGTGAGTAGAATTTTGATTTGAAGCACGGGCTACATGCAGTGCCCGTTTTGATTTTGAAACACGCAAGGTGGAGCGTGTAGTGGTGTTTGAAGCACAGGCTCTAGGGCGGTGCATTGATTTTGAAGTAGGCACTGAGAAGCGGTGCCACTGTTGGTTTGAAGGCCGATTGGTACGGCTGGGCATTTGATTTGAAAGTACATGTACACATGGTATGATTTGAAGGGCCCTTTTTTCTGACTTGATGAACTGCGCGCGGAATATAGCCTGATTGCACCTGAGAGACTCACGACCCAAGCTGGGTAGCCGCGAGACATATCCTCGGTGAGGCCCAGACCTCCCCGGGACAAGCCTCAGTGGTGAACCGGAAAGGCAGTGAGAGGATCCATGGTGTAGCCAGAGATGTCTAGTGTTGGAGATGCTACTGATTAGAGTGAGACTGGCTCACTGACTAGGTGGAAAACGTTGTAACCTCTTGGTTGTGGTTTATGTCATTTGTGTTTGTATTGGACTAAGTTACCATGCCCTGTTTCAGTAAGTTGAATTGTTTCAGCTGTTGCTGTCGGACGGGTGACTCTCGGCTAGCTGAGAGTCAGCCCGCCCCCCTGTTGGACCCGGCCTCGTGGCGTGATCCTTACCCCCGTGGATTGTGCCCGTTCCCCGCCCCGGCCTTCACGGGCCACCCTTCTGAACTGCACCGAGGCCCTTCATCCTGAGCTGCACGAGGTCGCATACCCCTCGTGGCTCCGCCATCTTGTTGGCATCCACGTGACTCTGTGCACCAGCCAGCGCGACCCCGCTCAACCCGGCCTCGACCCCAGCGAAGCCCCGACATCGAGGCACCACGAACTGGCCAGGGGGTGCCGCAGGAACCATTCATCGCACCCGGCGGAGGACAGTATCGATGGGACCCCCAACTGTCCTCCCCTCTCGAGGTGTGATCGCCCTGCAACTCCCTTGGGCCTGGCGCCTCTCCTGCTGGGCGTCTGGCCACCTCCACCCGGCCTCTCCACCCCCCCCGGGCGCCTGGGTCCGGACATCAAAGGGCTCCAGACCTATATCTGGGGCGACCCCGCCATAGATCGGCAGTTGTATCCCGGAGTCGAGAGCCCTGCTGATTGAATCGCGGCTGACCCTACGGAGAAGAACTCTTGTCGGAACCATCACGAGCCCTGCTGACTGCGTCGCAGCTCCTTCTTGTGAACACTTTGAAGCCACCTGGAACATCGGAGCCCTGCTGACGCTGTCGCGGCCCAACCTCGCTGAAACCTCCCTCGGAGCCCTGCTGACGACGTCGCGGCTCGAGCTGAGCAGAAACCATCTTGAGAGCCCTGCTGATTGGATCGCGGCTCTCCACGAACTGCACGCCGGAGCCCTGCTGACGCCGTCGCGGCTCGACCCCTCCGAGATCCGGAGGTCCCCCAGCTTGAGGATAAGAACTGGGCCCCAGGTACCCTCGCAACCTCCTTGAGTCCTGTGTGGTGGTGTTACTGTGCTCGTACGTGATAGGAGAAGGATCTCTCAGGAGACTTCTCGGCAGCGCTCGGCTACTTCGTACAGTGTGAGGGCCCCCCTTGGTGGTCTCGCCGACTCCTCGGGGTCCGCCTTCCAAAACTGTCGGACGGGTGACTCTCGGCTAGCTGAGAGTCAGCCCGCCCCGCCGGAAGGCAGTCCCAGCCACTATATGTATGTGAAGCATGGAATTACCCCTTTGTTGTTTTGTACTCTGTGGCATAAATATACTAAAAGTAACGAAGAATTGCAATGGCCAAAAACTGGCTCGTTTGACGAGAAAAAGATTGCTTTCTTGCAGGAACAACTGTTCTCCAGGCGCAGCCGCCAGGCTATGTTCGATGCCCTGGGTTCATGGCTGAAAGAATCCAAGCAGCGCCGGATAAGGGAGGAGAAGCAATCTAGGGCTAAGGCAGGACAGAATGTGACTCAGAAGGCCATAGCATATGACAGGTCTCGAGCGGAGAAGGGAGTAGACTGTATGAACCGTGAATTTCGATTGAAGGTAGATAAGAGCTATGTGACTCGACCAAATGCTGAGGATGAGATAGAGGACCTGTTGGATATACGGCCACCGCACCCTTATGTGCCGCAACGGCTGTATCCGGAGGTGGCAGGAGTCTCGGCTCCAACCACGGCCACACCCGTAGGAACATCGGGAGCCTCAGCCCCTCCGGCTCCCCCCAGCCCCCCTTCTTCGACAGAGCTCTCCCGACTGTCTACCTCTATGTCAGAGGTGATTACCATGTTACCAGCACTGTTAAATGCTGCAGCAGCTGGGACAACACAGCTGCCACCCGGGTCAATGACTTCCCCTTCTGCCTTGCCCTCCTCCTCCGCGAGTACTACGCCAGTAGCAGCTGTCACCACTCCGACACGTCCGGTTCCTCTGACTGAGGGTAAGAGGTTGTTTACTCGTTCAGCCTTGGGAACCGAAGAAAAGGACGCTATTGCTGTGCAGGCATCCCAATGGATGCGGCAACCCATTTATTTATTGTCAGATATTTGGAGCACCATGAGGGATTACGAGCCGGTAATGCAGCAGCATGCATTAGAACATAAGGCAAACTGCCTCATATCCTTGTGGGAGCAAGCACACACGGACGGAAGGGCCCCGGCCATATTATACGATATTGTCACACAAGCCCATAAATCCCGCCTTACCCCCGAAGACGTGTATGGGAATGTACAGACGCTGGTGGCGTATAGAACCCGCCTGCAGTCCACTAATCCTACGGGGCTATCCCAGTACCCTATGCGGGAAGTACACCCCATCTACCATCCCGAGATCACGGAAGTAGTGGATGCCCAGGGGGTAGTTACTCGTCCCAGAGTGGAGGCGCGTTTCCAGGAGCAATGGGTGTGCACCCCCTGGAAACGTAGTGAGGTGTTGTCACTGAAAAGTCAGCTACCTGATCCTAGGAAGAATCCCACCGCGTATTACAAAGAGCTTACTGAGGCAGCTTCCTCTGCAGTAATGACGCTGGCAGACATTGAGCTATTCTTCGCTCTACTAGTACCAGTGGACATTTGGCGCCAGGTGCATGATCAAGACCATGTAACCGAGTTTGGGGGGACCTGGGAACAGCTACGGGGATGGGATAGAGACCGTAAACCAGGGAATAAGCCCCGGGCGGAAATATTGGCCCTTCCGGATAGGATAATAAATTATATGCATTCGCTGATCCCTCCCCGGAAAGTGGACTGGGATAAGTTAACGGCCTGCAAGCAGAAGAAGGATGAGAGTGTATCTGATTTCTTTACGAGATTTGAAGGGGTTTTCATTGATTTCAGTGGACAGGACCTAGCCACTGAAGGGGGGGTGCGGTTGTTCGTGAATCGATTTGTGACCAATCTGTTGCCAGAGGTGTCGGCTCGATTACAGGCCGCTGAAAGCACCTGGACAACCACCACCCCGTCGACAATCTTGAGTATGGCTCAATATTATGAACATCGGGAAAATGAAAGTAAGGACAAGACAGAAAAGAAGTCGAAGGACTTGAAGACTCGGGTATTGTTACAGCAAGTAGAGAGAGGACGGGGAAGAGGTAGAGGGTCACAGAATTTTGCTTCGAGAGGGGCGGGTCCGCCGCAGACGATGGGACGGACAGATTTGGGCATAAATCAATGTGCCTTCTGTAAACAGGAGGGACATTGGCGAGCCCAGTGTCCGTTACTATATGAACAGAACAGTGCTCCGAGAGGACGGGGAAGAGGACGTTTCTCTGGACAGCGAGGGGGATCTACGAGATCAGAGCATTCGGCGACAGGTGAGATAGGTCAGAACTGTTTCGACCACGGTCAGGGAAGACAGTATTATAATGACGATTATGTGGTAGGCGAAGGATCAGGATACTCTCAAGCATAGGACAGCCAAAGACAGAGTCAGGGGCAGGTGTCGATTCCAATTGATCAAGCTGGACCTTACGTTCATGCTCGACTACTGAATGCATCAGGTAAGTTTCTAGTTGACACTGGGGCCATGAACAGTTCCGTTTCACGTGCCCTAGTCCCGGGGGCTGCTCTTTCTGGCCAGAATAATGTGTCTGTGGGGTTTTCTGGAACTCCGGTGGTAAGCCCCATCTCAGAACCGCTTCCCCTTACCCTGGGGCCGGTATCGATAGACTCACCTTTTCTTTTGACCTCCCAGTGTGGAGAGAACCTTTTAGGCATGGATCTATTAAAAAGATTACATGCTCACATCTATTGTTCCCCAGAAGGGGTCTACCTGACCATAAAAGACCCTTCTCCCCTCTCTGCACAATGCTTCTCTAAGACAGAACCTTTACCACCAGAACTGGCGAACATTCCGGAGACCCTCTGGGCGACCGGAGACACTGATGTGGGCCATTTACGAATAACCCCAGTATCGATTACCTTAAAACAGGACGCCCAGTTACCAAAAATTCCCCAGTATAAAATTGCCCCTGCTGGGGAACGGGCTCTAATGGCTATCATTCATGATTTGATAAAGACTGGAGTAGTGGAAGAAACGGCCTCTAATACATGTAATAGCCCTATTCTTCCGATTCTTAAACGAGCCCCGACACAACCGACTCCTGAT
This sequence comes from Triturus cristatus, assembly GCF_964204655.1. Classification (NCBI taxonomy): domain Eukaryota; kingdom Metazoa; phylum Chordata; class Amphibia; order Caudata; family Salamandridae; genus Triturus; species Triturus cristatus. The sequence continues at coordinate 594,410,440 of NC_140592.1, read as the reverse complement.
TATGCTGATACCTATCGATTCGTGATTGACCTTCGAGAAATCAATAAGATCGTGGTACCCCAGTACCCTGTGGTACCTGATATTAACTCCGTCCTGGCAATGATTCCTCCAACGGCACAATTTTTCTCAGTTATTGATTTAAAAAACGCTTTCTTTAGCATCCCTATACATCCAGACAGCCGCTATCTTTTCGGCTTCTCGTTGGGGGGCCGTAGCTTCAGATTCTGTCGCGCCCCCCAGGGGTTTACAGAAAGCCCCAGTATCTATAGTCAGGCATTGAAGAGGATACTGGACACCTTGAGTTTGCCGCCAGGTAATGCATTACTCCAGTATGTCGATGATCTCCTGGTGGCCTCTGACACTGAGGAGGGCTGCCGAACGGCAACAGTGGAATTGCTGCACCATTTGGCAAAACATGGTAATAAAGTATCGTTGTCGAAATTCCAATATTGTCGACCGGAGGTGACCTATCTCGGTCATCTCCTGTCGAAGGAGGGAAGGCGATTGACCACGGAACGTATTGCATCCATTACTAACATGTCTGTTCCTCGCACGCAACGTGATGTCCGTGCTTTGCTTGGCATAACCTCTTACTGTCGCCAATGGATTCCTAACTACTCTCTCATCACTAAACCTTTCTTGTATTTGATCACCAAAGACGTGCATGAACCCCTACCTTGGACTGATGAGTGTCAAATAGCTTTTCTTTCTCTGAAGGCTGCTTTATGTTCTGCTCCTGTGCTTGGCACCCCGGACTACCGGAAGCCTTTTGTGCTCTATGTGCATGAAGTGGACGGTTGTTCGCTTTCAATGTTAACACAGGACTTTGGAGGTAAGCAAAGACCCTGTGCATATTTCTCAGCGGTTTTGGACAACGTCGCCAGAGCACTTCCCAGCTGCCTGAGAGCCACGGCCGCAGTGGCGTTGGCGATCAGGCAATCGGAAGGGCTAGTCCTGAATACGGATCTCACAGTAATGGTACCCCACGCTGTGGACGTATTGTTAAACAGAACTCAGACGCAGCACTTAACTAGTGCGCGTCTTACAGGGTACGAATTGACCCTGTTTGCACCTCACATAACCATTAAAAGATGCATGACTCTGAATCCTGCCACGTTGCTACCCCACCCCAAAGGAGAAAGTGGCCAGGATGTACATGATTGCATATTCCGGACTGAAGAAGAGACAAAGGGCCAGATAGATCTAACAGACACCCCCTTATCGGAACCCCAAGGAGAATTGTATGTTGATGGCTCATGTTTCAAATTGCCCAACGGTAATACGGTTGCGGCCTATGCAATTACCACCTTGCGGACCGTGGTAGAGGCGGCCAAGGTACCATATCTTTCCGCCCAAGCAGCTGAATTAATTGCACTACTTAGAGCATGTGAGTTGGGAAAGGGACTGAGTTTGAACGTCTACACCGATAGCCAATACGCTTTCGGTGTAGCCCATAGTTTTGGGAGACTGTGGGCAGAACGAGGGTTTCTTACGTCCCATGGTGAAAAGATAAAAAATGGACAATTGGTCGAACGATTGCTTGCCGCATTACCTTTGCCAGAAGCCCTCGCCATTGTGAAATGTAGTGCCCATAAGGCTGTAACTAATGATGTTGGGAGGGGTAACGCTTTTGCAGACAAGATTGCTAAGGAAACTGCCCAGTCAGATACCCCCTCCATGTTTGTAGTTAGTCAATGCAGAAGGATGGTAGAAGCAGACCTTTTTCGAAACACTGTAGAAAGTGTGAGAGAGTTGCAGAAAGAAGCCACCCCAGAGGAGCTACAGTATTGGCAGGAGCAGGTGGGGCGGTTAGACGAGAATGGGTGTTGGACGGATTTATCAGTAAAATGCAGATGGCTGCTACCGAATGCATTCGTGAATGCGGTAGTGGCCATGGCACATGGTCCCGCTCACGTCGGGGTTCGAGGTATGTGTGCAATGTTGGACCCTGTATGGTACAATGCTAATATTCAGAAAACAGCTAGAAATCTGGTCCAGCATTGTATGAATTGCCTCCAGCATAACCCAGGGGGTAGTACCCCTGTGTTGACAGGGAGCTTTGCCCCATCTACCTTGCCTTTCGAGGTACTCCAAATGGACTATATACAACTGGAACGGGTTAACAACCTTAAATATGTTCTGGTGGTAATCTGTACCTTCAGTAAATGGGTGGAAGCATACCCCACTAGAGAAAACACAGCTATAGCAACCGCTAGAGCCCTAATAAAGGAGTTCTTTCCCCGATACGGGTTACCACGAGTAATCTGGAGTGATAATGGGACACACTTTAAAGCCAATCTAGTTCAACATGTATGTAAGGGTTTGTCAATACGACAGAAGTTCCACGCCGCACGGCACCCTCAATCGGCAGGCCTAGTTGAAAAATATAATGGGATCCTGAAGTTAAAATTAGCCAAACTACAGGACACGACTGGCCTGAAATGGCCCGATCTTCTACCATTGGCCCTGTTGTCTGTAAGAACGACCCCTCATTCTCGGAGTGGGATTTCCCCTTACGAGGTGGTTTTTGGGAGGCCAGCCAATGTATGGGGGGTGCCCAGGCCTAAGTCGTTTAGGGATATTGAGTATCCTATGCTGGCCGATTATCTTAATGCTTTAACTAAAGATCTCCGTTCCATTCACCAACAGATTTCAGCAGTACTGCAGCCTCTGCCAGAGGGTCCCGGACACAGCATCGAACCAGGTCAGTGGGTCCTAATTCGGAACTTCCAGCGAAAGTCGAGCTTGGAACCTCGCTGGACCCAGCCACATCAAGTGCTTCTGGCCACGAGGACGGCGGTAAAGGTCGAAGGGAGGCAGCATTGGATTCATGTTTCCCATCTGAAGCGTGTCCCGCTTCCTTTGCCCGAGGATTGCCAGGACCAAGAGGAGAACGAACGGCACAGAGGTGAGCACGACGCCGGAGAGCCGCCCTCCCCCGAAGCCCACGGAGAAACCGAAGGGCAGGGGGAGAGGGCGACAAGTTCAGGGTCAGCTGGGTCAAAGAAGGCTCTGCCTGGGGATCGAACGCGTGACCAGGAGGGTCACACATCTTGTTCTTTTTCTGATCCCACTGTGCCCGTTTTGTTCATAAATCCTGAAACCCCTGGTCACACTCGATACCACCTGCGGCCCCGTAAACGGAATGAGATTCCCCGGTCCGGCTTACCATAAAAGGTGAAGTCCGAGTTAAGGGACCTAGGGGATCACACGAACACTGGACTGAACTCGTGGAGGGCGTGGAACTATAAGTGATAGCCCTGTTCAGAAAGAAGCTAGAGACATTGATAGCAAGTGGGGCCCAGGTAATCCTCCTCTTCGACCAGAGTTGCGTCAAGTGCAGCTCCCACGCGAGAAGTTTTTGCACCCTTGATTTTTATTCTTTTCCTCTTTTTGATACTTCTACTGTTTTGGAATGCTAAGAGCCTACCTGTGAGGCTCTAACTTGGACACAGGAACGAAGCACCCTCCGGCAGAATGGACTGCGTATAGTTTCTCTTCTTGTTGTCATTGTTTCCCGAGTTTAGAATCGGACTTTTAGTGAGAATGTACCCCTTTGCTCGCTTAGTCATTGAAGAGGAACGTCCCATAGTTCCCCGCCCTAGATATGCACATTTACCAATGTTTTCCACATGGAGTTTGCGTGCTAAAATTGTGTTTATTTCTATAATAGCTGTGTCATTTCTATTATGTTTAGGGTTGTTCATTTATTTAGAATTCCGCCACCCAGTCCATACCTTGGTGTTAACTACCCCCACTCCTCAAGAACACCATTTTCGGACTTTGGCCCCCCACAAAGAAAGGCATTGTCAGACTTATGTACATAACGCCTTCATTGAAATGTTGCATCAGACTCACAGTTCCACGAATGTCACCGATTGCTGGGTATGTGGGCTCCTCCCTTCAGTAATGCATAAACATGATTTGTTTATATCAATGCCATTGTCACATCTAGGGAGCTGTGAGGCTTGGTTTAAATTGCTGTCTATGATATATGAGCATTATACTGTAGATGCACGTAGATTCTCGGAGAAAGATTATGAATTAATATTGGCCTACATAGAGAGGCATCAGGGATTCACTCCCAATGCAGAAGGCACTGATGGCACGTTAGATCCAACAGCCTGCATGAATGTGTACATGGACCATGAGAACGATACTTGGTTAAGGGATGAGGTATTAGATTTTGTATCCTTCAACTTCACCGAGTATTTTAGATATTTTCAGGAACGCAATGTCTCCGAAGACAAGATTATACCTGTCCCGGTATTAAATACGTCATCCTCTTTCTGTGTCCAGGGTTCCGGCCACTTGTTTGTAGGATCTAGTAGATGTAATTACACTTATCGATTACGAACTTTTAGTAGTCCTCCTATTCTGACTCCCCCGAACATATATTTTGTATGTGGGGAGAATGCTTCACCTGGCTTCCCAGGGGATGGTCAGGCAGGTGTTATCTGTCCTTCCTCTATCCTCCTGTTTATATTGCTCCCTCAGATTACCATAAATCTCATTCATTAAATAAAAGAAGCCTGCTATCCCTATCCATGGATAATGATGTCACTGATCAAACAGATACCCCGGCCCAACATTTTGTTGATATTATGAAAGGGGTCCTACCCATATGGGGCCCTATCCTCACTAGTAAGGAAATCAGAAGGTTGTCCAGGGTGGTGGAGGGAGTAGTCAATACCACGGCCGGAATATTGACTAATATCACTGTTGAGCTTCAGGCGACCCGGCTTGTGACCCTTCAAAATCGCCTTGTTTCGGACGTCATACTGGCTGACCGCGGAGGAGCATGCCGGGTGATCGGGAGCTCCTGTTGTGTATATATCCCTGACTCCGCCCCTTCAGTTCATTTAGCCATTCAGAAGCTCCACCGACTGGCATCAGAAATTCATACCGAGACTGGTACTTGGTCCCTGTCAACTTGGTTTTGGGACCTTCTGACCACCTGGGGGTGGAAACTATTCATGGTTCTACTGGGTATTGTGGGTTTCCTCTTTACCTGCTGCATTTGTATCCAGTGCGGCCCTGCCTGTTGTTCCTATTGTGCCACACAACTCCGCTCTACACTACCTAAACCCCCGCCTACCCCAGCTCATGCCCAAATGACCCAGAAGGAAATTCATGATCTAATGCAGATAGATGAGGGTATCTTTGAGGATTAGTCATACTTGTTTGTATCTTATTTTAGCTACACTATGCTAAAAGGGCCATTCTGTAGGATCCGAATGTCAGAATATGGTTAGCACAGTGTAGCTAAAAACTAACTAGTTTGACTCGGCTCTGTAATAAGGCCTTTGTGTGCATCCATTGGTTAGTACGGCGGAAAGGGCCGAGAACAGAACCGCGGCCATTTTGGTCCTCGCCTTTCTGTCGTTCAAAGGAGCTACAGACACGTGATTCCCTGAACCCATATTTTCCCTTGTTCAGCAGACACTAGTTTTAGAAGACAGGCTGAATTGTATTTACGACCGAGAAGCAAGGTCACATCTGCTAAAAGGGAGTACCAGGCAAATTCCTTCTGAACCTGGGACGAGAAGGGAGTCACCCGGTCGACCTTCTTCTCTTAAAGATAGTAGTCTTTTTGTATCATCGAAACTAGATATAGGATGAGCTCATTAGGAGCGCCTAGGCTGGCTGGTACTTTTCCACTTATAAGGCTTTGTATGTTGCACTGTAATGTATAAAAGTGTGGTTTTGACGAGGAGCCAGCAGTCTTCCTCGGCGCACCCCTTGGGTGAGGATAGACGAGGCTCCTCTATGTAGAGTTTCCTGTTTGGCCAATAAACGCTTGAACCTTCTACGTTGCCAACTGCTCGTTATTTGACTTACATTGCGGGCCACTGGTAAGTGTGGCCCTTGAGACGACAATTTGGATACAACATGAGACATGTTTCGATACTAAGGGAAACAAGGATGTCATGTTTATGCGTTGCCAGAAACTACTCCCTTCTTGTTCATTCAAGGAGTTTCTAGTGGCCTCTGAGTTAGCTGGCACACAAAATAATTAAGTTTAATGTACTTGATAGTGGCATACTGACCTCAGTCCTATGCCACAACTATAGTGTATATTATTCCAATGCGCAGAGCCTATAAGGGAAATAGGAACTACACTACACTAGAAGCAGGGAGCACTCCATTGTCTTCAATGGAGCTCCCAACATTCGAATGTTCTAATAGACATTATAAGACCGGAGCCACCTTCTCTACAATCTTGGGTGTGTGGCTTTTAACCCCTTCGATGCTCATGACGGAGCGGTTCCGTCATGAGCATCAGTTGGGCTGTGCTTATGACGGAACCACTCTGTCATGAGCACAGCCCCTGGTAGAAGCGCTGGCGCTCCCCCCCTGGGGGCTCGATTTGTGACCAATTGGGGGGTTGGCAGCAGAAGAGTTTCCGCTGCCACCCCAGAGCCCTCCCACGCTTCCCCATGACGTCAGCGCGCGCCGACGTCATCAGGAAGCGTTGGACACGCTGGAATTTATTTCTTCCAGCGCGTCCAACGGAGAAGGTAGGTGTTTGGCTCCGGTGTGGCGGGAGGGGGAATTGGGATGCCTTGAGGCATCGGGGGAGAGGAAAGAGTATTTCCACTCTGAGGTTCTGTAGCGATCCGAACCCGTGAATTCGGTATCGTAGTACTGACACGATTTCGGTACCAATGAACCGCAAATGATCCATTATATGCATAACAGTGTTTTCGCTACGCAACTAGCATGAATTCACTGAGAAATAGGGCATTCTGTTGTAAAGTCATGGCATCCATTTTAGTTACGGCATCCATTTAGTTTCTTGCCCTCACATAGTCAATGAACGGGCGATGACCCCGGCAGAGTCACCTTGTTAAGGACACGTAAGCTCGAGCCCCGAGAAAGGCTGACGCTGCATGACTAGGCAGAATCAAGCTGCCTCCCTTGCCTGAGGCCAGTCCTGCTATACTGGTTCTCGTGTTCGTTGTCCTGACTGAAAGGCCGAAGACGGTAGCCATGCCCGTTTATGATCCATAAACACCTCTTATCCTACTTTTCAATCCTTTGCACCTGGCTCTGCTCCTCTCCTTCTGGGCTTTTACAATGGGGAGGTTACGATTTTTATGATGGGGAGGATCGGGCAAAGAATGGAAAACTGACAAGGGGAGCTGATCGAATACCGAAAACCTACGACTAATTATTGTTTGATGTCTATTTACTGTTTGTTTGGGATACCGGGTTGGGCATGAGAAATATTCGTGTAATGTTGCCTAAAGACATTTTTCGTGTATTTAAGGAACAACCCACTTAATGCAATTCGAACAGTCTCGTAGATTCTGCCTTGGTGTGGTTCCTATGACTTCTGTGTCCCTGCAGTAAATAAACCTTGGTCTTTGACGCCACCATCGAGAAGCCTGTGTCTCTGTTTATTTGTGCACCGAGACAGGAGGAACTCAGGGGTCTTTGGGTGTTGTTTCCCTGACACCTCTGGACTCTTAAAAGTCCAGAACCTCAACTCCCCTGATCCCACGGGGGGCAGAAAAGCCCACTAGACACCAGGGATGTTATTGTTTTAGTAATGGAAGCGACCCCTTGGGCAAGGGTCGCTTCCTGGCGGCCCAATTATTTATCAAGACTTTTCTGCCCCCCCTGGGGGCAGATCGGTCTTGTGTGTAGCAATTTCTGGTCCCAGGGGGGGCAGAAAAGCCCACTAGACACCAGGGAATTAGTTTAAATAAAAATTGAAGTGACCCCTTGGGCAAGGGTTGCTTCCAGCGGGCAATTTTTTATAATATGTATTTGGACCCCCCGCCCCTGGACAGATTAGCCTGTGGTTTTTTTCCTGCTGTTTTCTGCCCCACCTGGCACACAACCCGATTGACCATTTGGGTAGTTACATAGCATATTATAATGTTTATTGTTATATTTTTTGTGATTTGCAATTGTAATGTTTTTTTTTTTTTACTTTTTTGTTCTAGGTGAAGGCTTTTGCTCTTTACAGTTTGCGGTTTCGTTACTGGTAGTTCTGCTGTTCTTTTTACAATGTAAATGTGATTTATTTCTCTGCATGAATTTTTTTTTGCAAATGGTGTAATAATAGCAGTATTTTTGGTTTTTGAGTGTCAAAAACTGTTTGCATTGGTGCTTGATGTGTATTTTGTTGTCTTGTGAGTAATTTGGTTTTTTTTCTTCTTTCTAGTTGGATATCGTTGTTTTTTGCTGTGTCACTGCAGAGTAGGTTCTGGTGAGTGCAGCTGTCTCTTGTAATTGAATTGTATAGTTTTTGAGTACATTGATCTTTGTGATAAAGGTACACATTTCTTTACTTACTTGGTTTGCACATTGTTGGTTGTTGTTGACTTGTTTGTGCAGTCTTCTATCTTAGTAAGTATAATGGCTAGCCGCAGGATTACTGCTCAGCAGGTTGTTGGTTTGGTGTTTGAGTCTTCCTCTGACCATGGTTCAGATACTGACTCTGCATCTGAGGGAGAGGAGGCAGGGGACGATTCTGGCAGTGAGTTTTCTCTCCATATGGAGTCATCGGATGATGAAGATACTCTTAGTGCGGATGAAGTGCCTGTGTTAGAGGAGGAGACTGATGTGCCGATAGTGCAGCAAGAGGCATCTGGGCTGCAGCCTGGGGCTGCAAGGCTTCCCGTTTGTGTAGTGCGGCAAGAGGCTTCTGGGCTGCAGCCTGCGGCTGCAAGGCTTCCCGTTGGTGTAGTGCGGCAAGAGGCATCTGGGCTGCAGGCTGGGGCTGCAAGGCTTCCCTTTGAAAGTGATGACCTCTGGGTTGCCCCTGGCATGGTGCAGCCGGCATTGCCAGACTTTACTGGTATTCCAGGGTGTAGAGTGAATACTGAAAATTTTTTGCCGATACATTTTTTTCAGTTGTTTATGGACGATGTGCTTTTGGCAGAGATTGTTGAGCAGACTAATTTGTATGCCAAACAGTTTTTGAGGGACAACAGTGCCAGTCTTAAGCCACACTCTAGAGCTACCCGGTGGACTCCCACAAATCTTGAAGAGATGAAGAAGTTCTTGGGTTTAACTTTTTTGATGGGCTTGCTAAGGAAGCCATCAATGTCTTCATATTGGTCTACTAGTCCCTTGATGGCAACTGCTATTTTTCCGGCAGTCATGAGTCGCGACAGGTATCTGCTTCGGATGATGCATTTTGTTGATAATGGTTTAGCGTTGCCACGAGATCACCCTGAGTGTGACCGTCTTTTTAAGATTTGGCCTGTCCTTGATCACTTTGTCTGAGATCTATGCTCTTGGGTAAGAAATTGCAGTGGATGAGTCTTTGGTGTTGTTCAAGGCCCGCTTGGTTTTTAGGAAATACATTCCTAGTAAGAGGGCGCGCTATAGAATTAAGCTGTATATGCTGTGTTTGTAGATTTGTATCTATTTGCGATTTGTTTGTGTTTTAATTTTTTTCTAAAAAATCCTAAATGTGATGGCGGTGTGTGTAGGCTGGCGCTTGGCTGTTGGTGTGTGTGGACTGGCACTTGGTTGGTGGTGTGCGTGGAATGGTGCTTGGCTGGCGGTGTGCGTGGACTGGTACTTGGCTGGTGGTGTGCGTGGACTGGCGGTGTGCATGGACTGGTGCTTGGCTGGTGGTGTGTGTGGACTGGAGCTTGGCTGGCGGTGTGTGTGGAATGGTGCTTGGCTGGCGGTGTGCGTGGACTGGTACTTGGCTGGCGGTGTGCGTGGACTGGTGGTGTGTGCGGACTGGTGCTTGGCTGGTGGTGCCTGTGGACTGGAGCTTGGCTGGCGGTGTGCGTGGATTGGCGATTGGCTGCCGGTGTGCCTGGACTGGCGATTGGCTGGCTGTGTGCCTGGACTGGCGCTTGGCTAGCAGTGTGCGTGGACTGGTGTTTGGCTAGCGGTGTGCGTGGACTGGCGCTCTGCTAGCGGTGTGTGTGGACTGGCGCTCGGCTGGCTGTGTGTGAGTAGTGACTTTCTGCTGGTCACTTCACACACTGCTAGCTGAGTGCCACTCCACGCAATCCATCAGCCTGTGTAGTTGCTGTGTCAGGATTGTGGGCGTGTGAAAGTGATGGGCCCTTGAATGGCGCTGTGTGCTGGTGTGTTTTGTTATGTGATGGGCCCGCGGCTGGCGGTGTGAATGGTTTTGTATGTCTCACACGTATGAATGGTGTATGAATGGCCTGTAAAGAGGTTGGTGCCTTGTCTTGGCTTTACAGCTCACGAGCTGTGAGTCAATGTTTCAGTTTCTCGCCCTTGCAATTATTAACAGTGCATTTCATTTTTGTGAAATTACTTGCTAATACAATTGTATCTACTGAACCATAACTCACCCTCGAGCCAAATCCAACCAGTATGTGTGTGTGCTTGAGGATTAGATGGCTGTGCAGTAATATTTGTTTTTCTGAAGCAGGGTGTACCTTGTCCCTTTTTGTGAATTTTGTAATGTGTTGCTTTCGTGCCTGGTGGTGTGAATGGTCTTGTTTGTATCACGTATGAAAGGTGTGTGAATGGCCTGTAAAGTGGTTGGTGCCTTGACGTGGCTTTACAGCTCACGAGCTGCGAGTCATTGGTTTGGTTTTTTGTGCATTTAATTATTGACAGTGCATTTCATTTTTGTGAAATCTCTTGTTAATAAAATGTAATACACTGAACCATGACTTGCCCTCGTGCCAAATCCAACCAGTATGTGTGTGTGTTTGAGGAATAGATGGTTGTGCAGGAATCTTTGTCTTTAGTTTCTCTGCCAAGGTGTACTTTCCATGTAAGAATAACCCACCAGCTGTAGATATTGTCGAAAACCCATGGGAGTTCATGGTGATGTCTCTCTTGTGAATTCAAAAAGTTTTTTTATCCCCAATGTCCTGCAAACCTCAAAATGACTGCCACATTTTCATTGCAATATTGTTCCAAAACTCTCACGCTGTAGGAACAAAGCAATAGTTATGTCTAAACAATCTGGTTTTGCAAAGGGGGTCACTTGGGTTTTTGGCCCAGTGCTCAGCGGCCATCTAGGGAAACCTACCAAACCCATACATTTCTGGCTTGCGTGGATCCCCCAACGTTTCCTTACCCAGAATCCCCTGCAAACCTCAATTTTAGCTGGAAAAATCACTTTTTTCACACATTTTGGTGTGGGAAAGTTGTGGCATCACTGGGCTCACACAAATTTTCCACCACCCAGCGTTCCCCCAGGTCGCCCCGTAAAAATGGTGCCTCACTTGTGTGGGAGGCCCAAGTACCCGCAGCAGGCAAGGGCCCAAAATGTAGTAGGGCAACATCAAAATGGCCTATCGCAAAACCACCTAGTTTTGCAAGGGGGGTCACTTGGGATTTTGGCCCGGTGCTCATCTAGGGAAACCTACCAATAATTGAGGCGAAATCAACATTGCCTATCCAAAAAATGTTTGGGCCCTTGCCTGCCGCGTGTACTTGGGCCTCCCACACAAGTGAGGCACCATTTTTACCGGGAGACCTGGGGGAACGCTGGGTGGTGCTAAATTTGTGTGAGCCCAGTGATGCCACAACTTTAACACACCAAAATGTGTGAAAAAAGTGATTTTTTAGCTAAAATTGAGGTTTGCAGGGGATTCTGGGTAAAGAAACGTTGGGGGATCCACGCAAGCCATACCTCCCTGGAAGCCGACGGGTGTCTAGTTTTCAGAAATGTATGGGTTTGGTAGGTTTCCCTAGATGGCCGCCGAGCACCGGGCCAAAAACTCAAGTGACCCCCCTTGCAAAACCAGGTGGTTTTGCGATAGGCCATTTTGATGTCGCCTCACTACGTTTTGGGCCCTTGCCTGCCGCGGGTACTTGGGCCTCCCACACAAGTGATGCACCATTTTTACCGGGAGACTGGGAGGAACGCTGGGTGGTGGTAAATTTGTGTGAGCCCAGTGATGCCACAACTTTCCCACACCAAAATGTGTGAAAAAAGTGATTTTTTTCTGCTAAAATTGAGGTTTGCAGGGGATTCTGGGTAAGGAAACGTTGGGGGATCCACGCAAACCATACCTCCCTGGAAGCCGCCGGGTGTCTAGTTTTCAGAAATGTATGGGTTTGGTAGGTTTCCCTAGATGGCCGCCGAGCACCGGACCAAAAACTCAAGGGACCCCCCTTGCAAAACCAGGTAGTTTTGCGATAGGCCATTTTGATGTTGCCTCACTACGTTTTGGGCCCTTGCCTGCCGCGGGTACTTGGGCCTCCCACACAAGTGAGGCACCATTTTTACCGGGAGACCTGGGGGAACGCTGGGTGGTGGTAAATTTGTGTGAGCCCGGTGATGCCAGAACTTTCCCACACCAAAATGTGTATAAAAAGTGATTTTTTTCAGCTAAAATTGAGGTTTGCAGGGGATTCTGGGTAATGAAACGTTGGGGGATCCACGCAAGCCATACCTCCCTGGAAGCGGCTGGGTGTCTAGATTTCAGAAATGTATGGGTTTGGTGGGTTTTCTAGATGGCCGCCGAGCACCGGGCCAAAAACTCAAGTGACCCCCCTTGCAAAACCAGGTGGTTTTGCGAAAGGCCATTTTGATGTCGCCTCACTACGTTTTGGGCCCTTGCCTGCCGCGGGTACTTGGGCCTCCCACACAAGTGAGGCACCATTTTTACCGGGAGACCTGGGGGAACGCTGAGTGGTGGTAAATTTGTGTGAGCCCGATGATGCCACAACTTTCCCACACCAAAATGAGTGAAAAAAGTGATTTTTTCAGCTAAAATTGTGGTTTGCAGGGGATTCTGGGTAAGGAAACGTTTGGGGATCCACGCAAGCCATAACTCTCTGGAAGCCCCTGGGTGTCTAGTTTTCATAAATGTATGGGTTTGGTAGGTTTCTCTATGTGCCGGCAGAGTTAGGGTTCAAAAACTACAGCTATGCACTTTGCCAAAAAAGGGTCATTTTTCACTGCAAAATTGAGGTGTGACCACGTTGCGTTTTGTGCCGTTTCCTGTCACGGGCACTAGGCCGACCCGCACAAGTGATGTACCATTTTTCTCGTAGGACTTTGGGGAACACGGGGTGGGTGGAAATTTGTGGATCCACGCAGATTCCAGAACTTTCCATCACAGAAATGTGGGGAAAAAGTGTTTTTTTTGTCAATTTTTTAGGTTTGCAAGGGATTCTGGGTAACAGACCCTGGTGGGAGGCACTCAAGTCACCCCATCCTGGATTCCACCGGGTGTCTAGTTTTCAAAAATATATAGGTCTGCTAGGTTTCCCTAGGTGCCGGTCAGAGCTAGGGTTAAAAAACTACAGCTAGTCACTTTGCCAAAAAAGGGTCATTTTTCACTGCAAAATTGAGGTGTGACAACATTGCATTTTGTGCAATTTCCTGTCACGGGCAGTAGGCCAACCTGCACAAGTGAGGTACCATTTTTCTCGTAAGACTTTGGGCAACATGAGGTAGGTGGAAATTTATTGATCCACGCAGATTCCAGCACTTTCCACCACAGAAATGTGGGGAAAAAGTGTTTGTTTTGGCCAATTTTTAGGTTTGCAAGGGCTTCTGGGTAACAGATCATGGTGGGAGGCAGTCAAGTCACCCCATCCTGGATTCCCCTGGGTGTCTACTTTTCAAAAATGTATAGGTTTGCTAGGTTTCCCTAGGTGACGGCAGAGCTAGGGTTCAAAAACTACAGCTAAACTCTTCGCAAAAAATGTGTACATTTTCATTGTGAAAATGTGGTGTGTTCACGTTAGGTTTTGAGCCACTTCCTGTCGTGGGCACTATGCCTACCGACATAAGTGAGGTACCATTTTTATCGGGAGACTTAGTGTAGTTCAGATTTGTAAAGCAACTGTTATTACCTATTGATTTTTGATGCATTTCTCCATTCCAAATGAAAGACATTGTGTAAAAAAAAAGTCCTTTTGAAAAATAACCAATAATTCTCATGCTAGTATGAGTATTCCCAATTTCGAAAATGTGCAAATATGCACTGTTTCTAAACTCTGTAATTTGTTCCCATTTCAGAAATACATAGGTGTCTTTCATGCCGATTTTTCCATGTATACATTTTCCCACAATAATTGCTATATACCCGGAACATAATAAAAAACCATTACAAAATGCTGCTCAGTTTTTTACTCTGGGTTCGTTGGGCTCTTGGTGAACCTACAAGTCCTATATATCCCCACAACAAGGAAGGTCCAGCGGATGTAACGGTACATTGCTTTCAAAGAGATGTCATAATTAGAAGAAGTTACAGGTCAAAACGTTGACACAAAAGGCTGCTTTTTTCAACTAATTTTCAATTTTTCCGATATTTAACTGTTAGTTTCTATAAAGAAAACTTGATGGATCTACACAAATGACCCCTTGCTGAATTCAGAATTTTGTCTACTTTTCAGAAATGTATAGCTTTCCAGGATCCATTATTGCTTTTGTACCCATTTCTACCATTAACTGGAATGAGGTTGGAGGCACAAAAATAGCAAAAATAGGGTATGTCCCAGAAAAATGCCAAACCTGTGTAAAAAATGTTGGAATTCTGACAAAAATCTGTCATTCCCTAAAAGCTGGAGAAATGGTGATTTCAGCCCCACAACCCCTTTTTTTATACCATTTGCAGAGAAAAACCCAGACGCTTTCCTTTGCAGCCAGTTTTTCCCATTTTTCACAAAAAAACAAAATTTTGCTGTATTTTGACTAATTTCTGGGAACCCTCTAGGAGAATCCACAAACCCTGGGTACCTTTAGAATCCCCATGATGTTGGAAGAAAAGGACGCAAATTTGGCGTGGATACCTAATGTGGTCAAAAAGTTACAGGGGCCTAAGCGCGCACTACCCCAAATAGCCCCAAAAAGGCTTAGCACAGGAGGGGAAAAGGCCTAGCAGCAAAGGGGTTAATACTGAAATATCGACATCTTGCTTCCATAGAAAAAAAGAACTCCTACAATTTAGCTCATATGAAGCGTGCACTGAAAAGAGGTTTTTGAACAACTATGGAACATTCGTAATACGTCCTATCAAATAGAACTCTTTAATACCCATTAAGAGACACAAATAAAACTATTAATCAGGACTCTTAACAGGAAAGATAAGCCGCACTTAGCCCACAATGGGTGTCAGTGATGCGCAATGCCCATACAGCTCCACGAATAACATTAAAATACGGCTGCTTGCGAAAAACAACCTAAACCATTAATGTGCTCCTCGAACAGAGACGAAGCTTAGGCAAATCAGTCATGCTGTTGCAGAAATGGATAAAGTTATTTAGGGTGATACGATTATTCGCAAGGGGTTTTCTTACAGTTTGTTAATCAATATGGCAAGCCAGTCCATGTGAAAATGCATGTGGTCCAAGGTAATTAACTTAATTAGTTATCTTGAAGAAGCGATGAGATCTTGCAGTGAAGTAAATCAGGAAATGGAGGCAACAAGTGATTAAAGCTGTATACCTTAATCAATAATTCAGCTATTTAAATGAACTAGATATATATTTTTTTAATTGTAATCTTATAACTCACACGTTATGCCGATGTCTGATAATCTTAACATGGGTGTCAAGGCACGTTTTGTTGCAGGAGTCTTCCATCTAGGACAAAGTCAGTTCCGCCCTTAGTTTTCTCTCCCTAACTGTTTTGTGAGACCTTTTGTTTCTCTACCTGACCGTGAGAGTCCTTGATTCTTTTGTCCTGATTCCCACCACTTAGCAGTTTTCCCTTCTCCAGTGATTGAAAGCTTAGTTGTATCACTCAGGGTTGGACGGATATTGTATTCCACCGGGCATTTTGCCGGTGGACTGAAGTCCATGAAGGTCGTCCTTTAGGGCACGTGGCCACTCCTGGGACAGTATTATGTACATTGCACGTTTTCATTCTTTGCCCCAGAAGGTGGGTGCGGCTGCGCGCGCCAAGCGCAAACAATGATAATGTGCCCTATTTTGAGGAATGCGCTGGCCCAGGGCAACGCAAACTCATGCTGCCCTGGGTGCAGCGCATTCCAGTGAAAAATAGAGCGGCTGCTTTAAAGCCGTTCAATGTTTTCACTGTGCAGGCGGCAACCCGCATGCACTTTTAAAGGGGATTAGAGATCCCCTTGCAGGCAGGTGGACTCAGTGACTCCACCCACCTGCAAGGGGATGTCTGGGGCCCCCATAGGACCCCCTTTCCCCCCTCCAGAGGCCTGCTCTCAGGACTGTGAGTGCACCTCCTGACAGCTTCTTTGCCTATTCTCCTGTAATACGCGCAGAGGCAAAGGGATTCTCTCATTTGCATGGGACACACCCCATGCAAATGAGGAAACGCCCCTTGCAGATAGCGCTGGCACTTAATGTGCACCAGTGTTATCAGTATTACAGAAGGGACCGCACAAATGTCTGTGACTCCCTCTGTAATACCAAAGTGCCCCGGGGGTGTGCAAAGTGGGCCCAAATGCCAGTGGCGCCCCTGGGGCACTTTCTCTAATATGGCCCCTAGTACCTTGTCACTTTCCTCAGCTCCCTGAGGTTAATTTTAAACATAGAGAGGCTTCAAAAAGGAGGAAAAGGAAGGAGGGAGAAGGTAGACAGAAAGCAATCATAAAGGAAGAAGAGAGAGAAACAAGAAGGAAAGAGAGAGAGAATGGATGGAAGGAAAAAGAGAGAGTGCGCAAGGAGACAAAGGGAATAGGGCTGGTTTGAGAATTTTTTGCCAGGGCTGCATTGGTTCTCCAGTTCATCCTTGGTAGCACTGTGTAGCAGGGATGTGCGCAATTCCTAATTTAGGCACACATACATAAGTGCAGCAGCCTGAGGTCTTTCTTAAGAGCCAGCAGAGATGCTGCTGAAAGCCATGGTTGCTGAACACTACAGCTACTAAGTCTTGATTTCACCTCATGCCTCTTTTATCTACCACTATGCACTGCCTTCCACTTTATTCCCAATGCCAAACAGTCTCCATCCCTTTCAACCACCTGCACAAATTAACCATTCAATATATTTGTATGGCACCCTCTGCCATTTTCATATAGAGAGAAGGCATGACTTAGGGGAAAAACATGCATTGCTAAATCTTTGATTGTAGGGGCAACTACATTGAGTTTCATATCCTCATGAGAATGTGTGTGAGTGTCGGAATGAACTTGGACCTCTGGCACTTGTATGGCTTCAACCAAAAAATACACAAAATGGTGGTTTGCAGTGCGTGAAAATATGCCTGTACAGCTTCCCACCCATTACTTTTGGTCCCTGCTAAGCAAAACCACAGCCCTTTATGCCGAGGTAGCCCATTTTTATGAGGCAGGTATATTTTCTTTAGTTTACATTTCGAAATGTGAATAAACATAGGCAGTGGCTTACTACATAGAACTGTTCTGTTTCTAGTAGAGCTTGTTAGAAAGAGTTTGAAAAGGTTAGCCATTTTCTCTGCCTAAAGAATATCTTTACTGAATCAGCCACAGCGGAGCCACTCTCATTCTTGTGCAATGAATGGTCTCATTCTGTGGAGGAGATGGCATGCAGGAATGCTGATTCTAGACAGCAATATTTGGAGTTAATAAAGGAATGCATCACATGGCACTTTGGATAGAACAATCAGCTGATTTTACACAGGGCATTTGGAAGGTGACAGCGTATGGATAAATTAAGCCCAAGTATTGATTTACAACAAGATCAACAAGTGTTTTGATTGATCTGCTTATCAAAGGGTCTTTGTTCTGCATGTAAATGTTATGTCCTGAAGATGGTCTTATAGATGGACAACATAAAAGACCGAAACGTTGACGCATCAACCCATTTTCTATTTTGTAGCAAAATCTTGTTTTTAGGAAATCTGTATCCTATGTATAGTCTAGTTTCCATTAAGGTCATTCTTTGAAATGGGTCATAGTACATTGGTGACAAGGACAAATTGTTTTATGTGATTGCAAATTTCTGTCACCTTTGCACATGAGAAAAGCTTGTACCCTTAATTTTGTACTTCTGATTATAAACTTTAAAAAAGGAATACACCAGGCTTAGTTTAGATTTATTCACTGTGATTTGATTTAATTTATGTTTAAAATATTTCATTTTTTGATGCCATGATTAGGACCTTCATCAGCAATATTGCAATGGAATGAAATTGCCTGTTCAATAAATTCCCTTGTAGGTATCTTTATACCCGAAAATGAATGGAGAAAGGCACTGTCTGCCCAGAAATTGGATCAGTCTATGCAAGGGTGTCCACATCGACGACCCCAATGATGCCAACTCCACCACCCTCCTGGAGAGTCTAAACAACATTGGCCTCACCCAACTGGTCTTCGAACCCACACACAAAGCCAGACACATACTTAACCCCATTTTCCACTCCAGTGATAGAATCAAATTCAGCCACTCCTCAGAACTCACCTGGACTGACCACACCATCGTAACCTTCACCATTACCGATGCTCAGCCCACCACCACCAGACATCAGACCTCCTCCAACAGCAGCTGGAACGAGGTCACCGAAACTCAGTGGTCACAGGCCCTCACCAACTTTCAACCAGAGGTCTTCACAGACCCCCAACAGCTTGTCCAGAACTTTGCCACCTGGATAAATGACAGTGCCGACAGAGTTGCCCCACTGAAACATACAAAGTCCAACAAGACCTCCAAACATGCCAATTGGTACACCCTGGAACTCAGAAACACCAAGCACAACCGCCACCAACTGGATAAACGATGGTGCACCACCACGAGCCCTGCCGAAAGTGCAGCTCACAAAACAGCCCTCAGCAACTATCACAGGCACATCAAGGAAGCCAAGAAAGCTGCCATCACCTCCAGCATCAATACCACAACCAACCACACAAAGAAACTCTTCAAAATAGTCAAAAAATATCCAGCCTGACAGCTACAGGGAACACCATCCACCCCTCCCAAGAACTCTGTGGCACACTCTCAGACTACTTCCACAGAAAGATCACCAACATCTACAAAAGCCACCAACCCGCCACACTCAACCTAAACGTCCTCAACCAACCAGCGAACATCAACCAAACCATTACCACCTGGTCTCTGCTCACTGCCCTGACCACCTCAGCCATCATGTCTTCCATCCACTCCGGGGCACCCACCAACCCCTGCCCCCACCACTTCTACAACCTCAGAACAAACCCAATCAGCACTCAACTCACCAGCATCCTCAACACCTTCATCTCCATAGCAACCTTCCCAGACAGATGGAAACACACAGACATCAGACCCCTCCTAAAGAAAGCCTCCACCGACCCCAGCGATCTAAAAAATTATCGTCCTATCTCCCTGCTCCCCTACCCAGCCAGGGTACTTGAGGAAGCCATCAACCAGCAGCTCCCTGAGTTCCTGGAACAAAACCACCTACTGGATGCCTCACAATCAGGATTCCGTGCCAACCATAGTATTGATACCATGATGATTGCCGCCACAGACGACATCAGAACACTCCTCGACTGTGCAGAATCTATGGTCCTGATCTTGCGGCCCGAGGCATTCTACACCATGTCCCACAACACTCTCATCACCAGACTCCACAACAAAGGCATACAGCAAGACCCCCTCAATTGGATCGCCTCTTTCCTCATGGGATGCACACAGAACATCCGACTGCCTCCTTCCTTCACCCCCGCACCCAAAGACATCGTATGTGGTGTCCCACAAATATCATACCTCAGCCCCACCATGTTCAACATCTTCATGACCCCACTGGCAGACGTTGTCAGATCCCCCAGACTCAACATAATCTCCTACGTAGACAATACTCAACTGATCCTCTCACTCAGCAAAGACCCTCCAATTCCCAAACAAACTTCAGCAACGCCATGACCAACTTAGCCAAATGGATGAGAGAGAGCTGCCTCCAACTCAACTCCGACAAGACTGAAGTACTGAGCTTCTGGAAGAACATCTGTGTATGGGGCCACAACCGGTGTTCTGCTGAACTCGGACCTACACTCACACCGACCGACCATGCACACAATCTCGGCATCATCCTGGACAGTTAACTGACCATGAAACGGCAAGTCAACACAGTTGTCTCCTCCTGCTTCCACACACTTCGCATGTTCCACAGAACCTTCAAATGGATCCTAACCAAACACCAGAAAGACTGTCACTCAGGCTCTCAGCACCAGCTGTCTCGACTACGACATGGTCCTCTACGCCGGCATCCACACCCAGCTCATCATAAGACCAGACCACTCCAGCCAGACTCATCCTGGACCTCCCCAAACAAACCCACATCGCCCCCCGAGAGTCATCCATTGGCTCCCCATTCAGAAGAGATGCCCATTCAAGATCTTCACACACACCTACAAAGCCCTCCACAACCTCCGACCTACCTATATCAACCATCGACTGCACTTCCACCAACCCTTTAAAGACCTGCCCTCCTCTTCACTCACCCTCACATACACATTTTGCATCTGTCACAGACACAGCAGTGGCCGCTCCTTCTCCTACATCACTGTCAAGACCAGGAATGACCTGTCCCTCCAGTGCCGCACAGCCTCCTCGCTGACAGACTTCAGAAAGAGACTCAAGACCTGGCACTTCGACAGAGACACACACCCCAGATACCCCTAGGGGTGACAGTGTTGCGTTTTATAAATGCTGTTTGATTTATTTATTGAAAGTTGGCCAGCTGTTGTTTTGAAGTTATCTCTTCCCTGTATTCCATGAGAAAGGCATTATTAAGATGCACTGTGAATGCGTGTCCACTGGAGTGGCCTTACACTGCTTCCTCCATTTCCCTTTTATTTCAAGAATATGATGTGATCACCATCTAATGGGCCTGCAAAAGGACCTCCCCAATAGCTGATGATTCTCAAAGCAAGTGACACGCTACATTAAAGGCCCATGTGTTTGTGTCTGTAGAGATTAAAGTAGGGATGCAATGGTAAGATGCTGAAAAAGCAATTACTCCCTGATCAGACTACTGCCCCAGCTGCTTTATTATCTGCAGTGAGAGCCATTCCCTAGAGACGATAGGCACATCCAAGATCAAAGAATAGCTTTAAGTGTCCCAACCTTTGTATAGTGTCGCGATTCTCGGGCTGCAGAACAGAGTGCGGGCCACTACAAACTACAAGGCCCAGAAAGCCAAGGGGCCGCAACCCGGTAGCCTCACCAAGCGCCGCCAGGTCATGCGCAAGATAAAAGCCCCGCCTCTTCCGCCATACGGGGCTTGACAAACTTGCTGATTCAGCGTACTTGTGCGCGCTTACCTCTCTGCAAGCTATGCCTTCATTTATGCGTCACCCGGCACCGTGACTGACTTGAACCTTGCCGTCTTCGCCTGCGCCACAGCACCCATGGGCATAGGCGCTCGTTTCAGGTATTTAGGCTAGCGCAGAGAGCGGACGCGCCCCCCGCTCCTCATGCACTTTTGGTCACTATTTGCATAATCCAAGACTTCCCGACTCAGATGGAGCCACGAGTCATGGGAGTGTTTTTGGGTTCCCTGAGGTTTGCTGTGTGGTAACAGCAAGTCCTGGATCACTGGCAAGAACTATTGCTGGCTTTATTTCCGACACCCCTTGGACTTTGACGACGTGAGTAGGAAGGCGCTGTGAAGCTTAACACGCCTATCGTTCTCTCGCAGTGTTGTGTTTCCTGCTTCCTCCCCCAGTTACCTGGTACTGCTTGTATACCCTCGGAGACATCATTCCAGGACCCCTCTGCAGTTACACCAGTAAGGAGTGAAGTGGTTTGGGGTTGTAAACGCAGAACGCATTACGATAGTCCTCTGCCTATTGTCCCCTTATTAGTGTGTCCTTGTTCTTTTTTCCCCCTGCAGCTCTCCCAAGAGGGATCTTATCTAGACGCTGAGCTGCTCGTTTCTCTAGTCGCAGCCCAGAAACGTTAGTAACCGCAGTATTCGTTATTTTTTCCCCTTTCCTTTTTCCCCGGGGCGCTTCCTCACGAAGCGGTAATATAGTTGCTCTGGGTGGGGTGGTTTCCAGGGGAGGAAGAGGAGCTATCTTCACGACATCGTCCCTGCTGGCCGTCCTTGCAGGTTAGTGGCCCTTTTTAACTCACGCTACTAACGGCCTGACAGACCTGACAAATAGTCCACATTATTATCCCAGGTCGAAGAAAACTGGTAAGGTAGACCGTTCTTGGCATTTCCACATTGACTCAAGAGGTATAGATCACCCTCACAGCACGTGAAGCCCCTTGTGAGAACCTTCCATCTTGTTTTCAGCTACCTGGAATGCATTTCAAATCTGCAGGGTATTTGCAAGCATACCAGAAACAATGGCCCCATTACTCTAGCCCTCTATTTATCAGTTACTCTTAGTAAAATATTGTAGAGAGACCCCAGCTGAAGCCCTTCTTAATTTGAGAATCCCATCAAGTGGAGATGTCACGTTGCAGCTGGGTGGTCCACTGGTTACCATCCAGCAGCTCTGCACCGAAGAATCTTGGTAGTGGCTGGTGAGCAATTGAAGCACTAAAGCCTGCTGGTGAGTTGTCTTTAAATCACCACAAAATGAGTCACCACTAAATTCTTCCCTTGGGAACTAGGTCTGACTGGTGGTGAGCTTGGATAAGAGAAGTATTGCTAGATCCTAGTCTGCACTTTGATCCATTGACCGTAGTAGGGAAAGTTTATATCTTTCATAAACATTTGGTAATACACTTGAAATATAGAAATGTATAAATGCCACGCATTCACTGGTATTATTAGTTAGATATGGTACTGCAAACCTTTGGCACACAAGAACTGTTTAGTTTTCTACCATGGTGAACATTAGAAAAGCAAAGGTTAATGGTTGTATTACGTTTCTGGACTCCTATGAAAACCTTTAGGCCTGAAAGTGCCAGCTATTTGGAGAATGTTGCTTGCATACTCAACTTCATTCTTCGATTTATCTACTTTGTAAATAAATTACAATTGATTTTTCCACAAATAATAGATATGACTAGGCCTCTACCTTCATTGTCTTTTATTTAGTTATATATATATATATATATTTTTTTTTAAACATTTTTATTGGCATTTTTGGTTTTCTTCTAAACACAAAGTGAAACAACCTAACGAACAGGTCAGCACTGATCACCACACCCACCCTGCCCGCCCTCCACCCCCCTTCGCTCTCATTACACAAGAAGTCTGTTCTGTACTTATTCTGCGGGTGGCACCATCATCGTCAGTATACACCACCGCCCGTGCCCCAGGGCTGCACACACCGTCCATGAACCGTGGCGGTCCCCTCCACTCCGCCGCCCCTCTAGAGACCCCCCTCCAGGCCATGATATCTCCGCCACCGGGACCACACCCTGCTGAATGTTTTGGGGCAGCCCCGTGCTTTGTACGTGACCCTTTCGGCCGCCATGTATACGTCAAGACCCCTCCTCCATTCCTCCAGTCGGGGTGGCGAGAGTGCCCCCCAATGTTTTGCCACGTCCCTCTTTGCCACCACCAGGGCCAGTACCAGGAAAGTCAGCAGCGGGCGAGGGAGGTCCACATCATGTGTCATACCCAATAACACTAACTTGGGGTCCTCCTGCAGTGGCACCTCCAGCACCTTACTCAGTTCCCCTAGGATCCCCCGCCAGTACCCCTGAATTTGCAGGCATAGCCAAAGTACGTGATAGAAGTTCCCTCCTTCCCTTCCGCACCTCAGACATGACGTGTCCCCTATCCGTCCCATTTTGTACAGTCGGAGTCTATCAAAGTATGTTCTATGCAGAATATTGAATTGGATCAGCCGCAGCCTGGACTTAATCGCCACCTCTCGCGGATGCATGAGAACTGTATCCCAATCCACCTCGTCCATCTCACCCACGTCTGCCTCCCATGTTGCCCGAAGCGCCCCCATAGTATTGGGCATATTGTTCATGAGGGTCCGGTATGTGAGGGACACCACCCTTTTCACCATGTGTTCCTGCAGCAGTCTCCCCTCCAGTGGTGTGTATTCAGGAAGAGAGACAGTCTGTAACCCCTCTGCCTGCCAGGCATGTTTCAGCTGCGCGTACTTATAGTACTGCGTGGGGAGCAGTCCAAATTCCTTGCGGAGCACCGAAAAGGACTTCAGTTCCCCCCTCACTAGCACGTCTCCCAGTGTCGACACCCCGATGTTATCCCAGTGCGTGAACCCCCTCAACTTGTTCAATTCTGGTAGCCACGTGCAGCACCATAGGGGCGTCTGTCTACTTAGTTTCCTGTCCCAGCCAATCTCCCGGGTCGCCCTTTTCCATATCGCCAAGGTGATTTTAGTGGCCGTCAGTAACCGTCCCGTACCCTTGCCACCATATAAGTAATAATGATACGAGTGGGCGCTCATGACATGCCTCTCCAGAGCATACGTTGGGTGTATGGAGCCAATCATTAATGTACACCAGGTGTTTCGCCCAGTAGTAGGCCTCAATGTTGGGAAGCGAGATCCCCCACTATATTGGTGCCGCTGCAGGGTCTTTAGCGCCACCCTGGGCTGTCTACCTAACCAGAGAAAGCTACGTATTTCCGAGTCAATCTCTCGAAAGACCCGCCTAGGAACCGGATAATATTCATTCTGGAACGCATACAGGAACCTGGGCAACGTTATCATTTTAAACATGGCTGCACGCCCCAGTAGTGTAAGCGGCAGCCGACGCCATCTGTGTGCGTCCTCCACGAAATTGGTCAGCACCCTCCCAACATTCCTGTCATAGGAGACAGTCCGGTCCAGTGTTATAAACACTCCAAGATATTGAAACCCATCCGTCGTTGTCTGGAGCCTGTCTGGGAGACACGGCCAGTCCTCCCGCCCCTCCGGGGCATATAACACTGACTTATGCCAGTTCACCCAATAACCCGAGTGGGCACCATACCGTTCTAGCTCTGAGAAAATTATCGGGATCGTCGTGTCGGGGTGGGTAACATAAAGAAGGACATCATCTGCATAGAGGGATATTTTTTCCTCCAGTTCGTCTAGCGGACCCTTCCGAAAACCCCGAATCCCCGGATGTTGTCTGACCCGCGCCGCCAACACTTCTATCGTCAACGTGAAGAGCAGGGGGGACAGCGGGCATCCCTGCCGCGTACCCCTGCAGATAGGGAATTCCCCCGACGTGACCCCATTTACCCTCACCCACGCCCTCGGGTCCGTATACAGTAATCGCACCCATTGGTGGAAGACAGGTCCGAAACCCATGCGCCCCAGAACTCCCTCCATGAAGGGCCAATGCACCGCATCGAACGCCTTTTCCGCGTCTAAGGAGAGAAACCAGTGGGGGTCCCGGCGGCCACTCACCGCCTGCAGCCAGTTGTGCGATCGCCGCAAATTCAGTCTCGTCGCCCTGCTGGGGAGGAAGCCCGTCTGATCCAGATGAACCAAATCTGGGATCACCCTCCTCAGCCGGAGGGCCAGCACCGTCGCCAGTAATTTCACCTCGGTGTTAAGCAGTGAGATTGGGCGATGTGACGTGCACTCCTCCGGCGGTTTCCCCTCCTTGAAAATTTGGACGATCGTGGCCAATCTGAGATCCGGGGGGAGGCGCCCCTCTCCTCGTGCCCCCTCAAATAATGCCAACAGATTGCGAGCCAAAAGATCCGCCATTTTTTTAAAGAATTCCGCCGGGAACCCGTTCGGGCCCGGCGCTTTCCCCACCCGCAGCTTGGTCAGCGCCTTTTTAACCTCGTCCAACGTAAGGGGGGCCTCCAGCTCTTTGATGTCCCCATCCGCGAGCGTCGGTAGGTCTAGATCCGCCATGTACTGTAGCGCATCATCTTGCGAGCCCAGGTCCCGAGCAGCATAGAATGTCCGAAAGTGCCCTGCAAATGCTTCCGAGATCTGTGCATCGGAGTTTAACAAATTCCCCCCTTCATCTCTCACCTGCTCTACCCATCTCGCATCCCTCTCTTTTCTACTGAGCCACGCCAGTAGCTTGCCCGACTTATCACCGACATCATACAAACGGTGGAGCATCGCCAATGCCTGCTTTTTGGCTTCTCCCGTAGCCAGATCTCTATACTGCCCCTGAGCGTCAAGCAACCGGCGCAGTGTCTCCCGTGCCTGATCCGTGAGGTATTCCCTGTCCAACTGAAGTACGTGACTTTTCAGCGCCTGTAGCTCCCTTTGCCGTTCCCTATTTTCCTCCGCAATCCTAACCTGGACCCTACCCCTCATGACTGCCTTCATGGATTCCCATAGGGTCACCGGCGACGACACCGAGCCTACATTTTCGGCTAAGCAGACTCTAACATCTGCCCGGATGCCCTTCAGCACCTTCGAGTTCTGGAGGTCCCATGCTGATACTCGCCACTGCCCCCGCCCCGGTACCCGGGGGACATTGTCACCAGAAGGGGAGAATGATCCGACAAGCCCCTTGCTTTATATTCAGCTAGAACCCCATATTATCCCGCATTTGTAGTAATTAGATCTATTTTCTCTGTACAGACCATTATTAGACTTGAAAGCTGTAGGATGGTTTGCCCCCAAACTTTTTGCCCCCCTCCTCCATTTTTGCTGATCTCGTTTTTGCTGGTCGTAGGACTCTGCGCCCTTTACACCTGCTAGCCTATGCTAAAGTGCATGTGCTCCCTCCTTAAAACATGGTAATATTGGCTTGTGCAGGGTACTTAAAAGGATGGACATATACTTATCAGTTTTACATGTCCTGTTAGTGAAAAACTCTGAAACCTCTCCCATGGACTAACATTGGAAATGCCTTATTATATTTAATAAGGTGTACTGTCCAAATGAGAGCAGGTGAGTAGTTCATGTTTGGTGTCTTTTGAATTGTAATAAAAATCCTAACTTCTGGTAAAGTCAGATTTTAAATTACAATTCTGAAAATGCTATTTTCCTGCCTTACCCATTTAGCGCCTGTAGCCTGTCAATGGTCATTTGACTGGGTGTAGCAGACAGTTGGGCTTTGTGTATTCCTCCTAGACAACCACACACAGTAAAGATTAGGGTTGCCTGGATGGCCCATCACTTGAAGGATGGGGGGCAGAGTTGGACCCAGCCCTACTTACACTTGAATAGTCTGTTTCCTGCCTTCAGACAAAGGGGAGCATACCCCCTGTAGTTAGTCTGAAGCCAGGGCGGGAAAGGCAGGATGCCTGGGAACTTCAAAGGGAAACCTCTAGAAGCGTCTCCCCTACTTACTTCAAAGAAACAACTGGGTATAAATACTGGACCTCAGACACCAGCTCTTCAGTACAATTCTGGAGCTGTGGCTACTCTACCAGTAAGAAAGACTGCTGCCCTGCTGCCTTGCTGTGCTGACCTGCTGCCTTTTTTGCCTGGATGAAAAGGACTGGACCTGCATCTCTTGAACCCAGAACCCCACAATGATTTCTAGGGCTAGTTGGCTGGCCTCCTGTTCTGAGTCTCAGGCACAGAAGGCTCTAATAACATTGACCCAGCCCCTGGACTCTGCCATCTGTGAGTCTACCCTGCCAAGTGGTGCCAGCCCAGTCCTGGACCCTTGGAAGTGGGCTTAAGGTGCTCTGCAAGTCTATGTGAATCCAGCAGAACTGATGCATCTCCTGTGTTGCATGGCGCAGCTCAGATCAGAACCGACACATCACTGCTACTGCGTGGATTGGAACCACCACAAATAACTACACAGCAATGCAACCCATCACTGCATCGGAACTGCCGCTGTGCGATGCATTCTTGGTGCAGGCCCTCGGATTCCTTGAAGGCAGTCTCAATGACAACATTGGACAACGTGTTGTAACCTTGTAGCTCCTCAGAACCGACGTATTGCCCCGACTCCACGGCACATCCTCAACTCCGGACTTTGCATTTAAAGCCCTAGTCGAGGGGAATCCCGACAATGATGCAGAACCTCGCACTGCAGTCCCGCCGCATCTTGGAACCGACGCATTGTTTCAGCTGCACAACACATCTTCAACGTGGATCCTCACAATGCTCCGCAAACCATGATTTAAGGTACCTTGTTCAGTGGACCTAACTGGATCCCTGACGCCGGTCCACGCTCTCTTGCGGTCAGCCTAAACTTGTGACTTTGTCCCAGTCTGGCTCAACCAGATGTCCAAATTTGTTTTTTTAGGCCTTTTTTGTGTTATCGTAACTAAACATTTTAAAATAGCATAGCTCTTGTCCTAGTAACTGGAATTTTGCTATTTGGTCTTGTTTTATTTATTAAACATTACTCTATTTTTCTCATTCTGTGGTGGGACTCTTTTGTACTATTTGAAGTGTTGTGCAAATACTTTACACATTGCCCCTCAGTTAAGCCTAACTGCTCTGTGCCAATCTATCCAAGAATTGAGCACAGGTTAATTTAGGGTTTGCTTGTGACTTCACCCTGAGATGAATTGTGTTTGCTGCCGTGTCTGCTGGGGAACCCCCCCCAGCAGACACGGCAGCAAGAAAGCCTCCTGGTTCACCAACGACCTCAAAAACTCCAAGAAAACCTGCCGTACCCTCGAGAAAGCCTGGCGCCACGACCAGACTGCAGAAAACATGACAGCCCTTAAGAATGCCACCCGCAAACACCACCAACTGATCCGCACCACCAAAAGGACCACATTCACAGAACGACTGGACAACAACTCCCACAACAGCAAGGAACTCTTCAGCATCGTCAAAGAGCTCTCCAGCCCCAGCGCCTACAACAACGACATCACACCCTCGCAGGACCTCTGCGACTCACTCGCCTTGTTCTTTCACCGCAAGATTGCCGACATACACAACAGTTTCGGCGCACAGACTGCGCACCCTACCACCGATCCGGCGCCTCCCACCACCACCCTCCGCACCTGGATGACGGTCAGCAACAAAGATACCACCCACACGATGAACACCATCCACTCCGGCTCCCCAACCGAACCCTGCCCACGCCACATCTTCAACAAAGCCGACTCCATCATCGCACCCCAACTCCGGAACATCATCAACAGCTCCTTCGCATCCGCCACCTTCCCAGAGAGCTGGAAACACGCCGAGCTCAGCGCCCTCCTGAAGAAACCCACCGCGGACCCCACGGACCTCAAGAACTTCCGCCCCATCTCGCTCCTCCCCTTTCCGGCCAAAGTCATCGAGAAGATCGTCAACAAACAACTCTCCGCCTTCTTCGAGACCAATGGATCCCTCGACCCCTCGCAGTCCGGCTTCCGAGCAAACCACAGCACCGAGACCGCCCTCATCGCAGCCACTGACAACATCAGGTCCCTGCTCGAAAATGGGGAAACAGCTGCCCTCATCCTCCTGGACCTCTCGGCAGCCTTCGACACCGTATGCCACCGCACCCTGATACAGCGCCTCAGCAACATCGGAATCCAAGGAAAGGCCTTGGAATGGATCATCTCGTTCCTCGCCGGCAGAACCCAGAGAGTACGCCTTCCCCCGTTCTGGTCCGTGGCCACCGAAGTCATCTGCGGCGTCCCACAAGGATCCTCGCTCAGCCCCACCCTCTTCAACGTCTACATGAGCCCCCTCGCAGCCATCGCACGCCAACACAACCTCAACATCATTTCCTATGCCGATGACACCCAGCTGATCCTCTCCCTCACCAACGACCCCTTCACAGCCAGAGCCAACCTTCAGCTACACCCCCATGAAAGCCACCCTTTTAGCTACATTTTGGCTGATCCCTGAAAAGTATCATCAGAGGTTCAGGGGCAGCCTCAAACTCCCCAATCAGTCTTGGCAGCAAAGTTGATCATTACAATGGACATTTCAATGGACTGTGCAACTTGATCCTCAGGGAGCACATTCTCAATATTTGCTTTACAGATCTGTGCCAGCTGCTAGTGAACAGCAGCCTGACTGGCCCGAGGAACCTTGCTAAGGAGGCAGACCTCTGGGTCAGCACTAGGGGTGGGCAGCAAACTCTGCTCTGCCGGCAGAGTTTGGTGTGTTTTGCCGCTCATGCGGGGATCAGCAAACAAACTCCATCAACCACCGGCATAGCATAGTTTACTGGTGCATGCCTCACCCATGGAATATATGCTACTCATCTTCATTAATGTGCGGTGCTGATGAATGTGTCAATGATGTGCAGTGGCTCTGAAACCTACTGCTCTCACCTGGTACAGATCTCGCAAGCGTTAAAACTTAAAGCTCCCTGGGTAGGGGATATGCTCTGTGCTCTGAAGGTGGCTCCGCTATCTTCTACTCTTCCCTGACACACAGTACATGGAGCTGAGGCACATAGACAGTGACACACCCAGGCATGGTAAGGAACTCAACGACAGGTTATTGTACACAATATGTTCTGTTGTAACAATTGCCCAAAAGTATAATGCTACTAGGGCCTTGCGCCTTCACATCTCTTCTTAAATCAGTTTGTTTGTCCCAAATGTGGAAGCCTGGCAAATGAAAGCCATTTCGTCTTAGGAGAAGCACAAGTTCACTATGTGGTGGTCTGTTCAAATGAAGGGGAAATGGGAAGCATTGGTGCCAAATATACGAAGTAGAAATTTCATTTAGCAACCTTTAAGCGTGAGTGCATAATGTGCATTTGATTAAACGTGGCACATTTAAAGTAATCATGTTCTTTGGACCTTACAGTGCTATGTTACTAACTCTTCTGCCTGTGATTAATTTACAGATTGTGTTCTCTTTATCAGCTGTCACAAAAAATGTCCAGGTCTCTGTATTAAAAGTCTGAGCAGCAAAGTTGCCCCTCGCCCTTGTCCATCTCAGGGAGATTGGACTTCAAAAGGCCAACCAACACTTGCACACACACACAACATTCACGCACACACACATGCAGAAAATAGGGCTTACGGCCTCTCCGGGGGGACTTGACTGCACTCCCTTTCACTCAAAAGGACCACCGGCTGGATAGACAGGTCCAGTCCCACCCATCTCCTCCCTAGCCGAAGGCCTCTGTGCATATCTGAGGAAATATGAATTTTGTGATCAGTTATGTCCCCTATCGTAGACCCCAACGGCTCCATGTGCATGCTATAAGTACATGTATGTTCCCTCCAGTTTTGAAGACGCAAATATATGTGCGTCCACCGTCAACATGTCCTCTTTCAGATCCGCCATGAATGGGTCAGATATTCCATTCCTAAGTATGAAAGGCCACCGACTTTATGTGGTTCACTTTCCACATTTTACAGATTCAGGCGAGTAGGCCCTGAATTCTGTCATCAAGCCTTTTCCTGCCGTCTGCCTCTGAAAGCTCCAGTCTGAGCCTGCATCTGTATCCATGAACTTTGTCCTACTCCCTGCGCGGCTAACGGTGCCTGATCCAGCATATTGCCTGCCAAAAACTGTATTTCACCTTCAAGATTATCTACTCCGCTCCTCATCCGATGCATTCCTGTCTAGCAGTTTAGGTAAACATTCCTCCAGCTACCGTGCAAAGGGCCAGGCCTCGCTGTCCTCATGCAAGTAATTCATAGGCCCCGTTACCATGGAATATTCCTACCCCCTCGCATCTCATGTAGACACTTAGACGCTTGTACACGCACTAACAGTCAGTATAGAATAGATTCTATCCTAGAGACCTTTCCTTTTGGATAACACAGTTCTTTAAACATAGGATATTAGATATGATTTGGGATTAGGTTGACATAACCCCCAGACTTTTGTCTCCACATGTAGAGCTAAATGTCAAGTCCCCTTCACCCTCTAGTTGCACGTCAATCACACGTCATGCGGCTGCGCGCGCATCTCTGCCAAATATTTCTGCTGACATTGCAGGATTCTTTTATGGATCCACCCACTTGTGACATCATGTATAATGACGTTTATTAAATTACGCCCATATGACCGCCTTTATTAGTTACGTATGCACAGTTTATCTGTATTATCAGCTGTTACGCCTCTTGCATCTGCTCCACTGTAATGCATTTTCTATAAAACCAATTATCTGTCAATAATGTATGCCCTTCCTTCCTGAACTTTCGTGGTGATGGAATAGAAAGCCTACAATTCGAATTGTATTCCTTTGTATAGGAATAAAGCCTTTTAAAACCTCTAATACCACGGATTCTGCCTCTTATATTTACTGAGTTATTCTTAATAGACTTTACCGCATAAAAATAGTACCGGTAATGAAATATTTACCACATAAATTGGCGCCCGAACAGGGACACTTTCTCATCTCACGCGCCGGCGGTGCGTTGCAGGCCCGGTCTCCTGCCACAGCTGAACGGACAAAAACGCGTACCTGCAGGATTTCCTGTATCTCCCTCCGGCCAAGCGGGGGCGACTGAGGCTGCGATCAACACCCAGACGAGGCGGTGAGAAGTGCGAAGTATCCCGACCAGAGCCTAGCTGAGAGAGCAAGATCCGAGGTATACAGAGGCCCACCAGGTTCCGAAGTTCCGAGTCCAATCAAGTCGAGTCCAGTCCGGTCCAGTTTCAGTTCCGTTCCGAGGCCTTCCGTTCCGAGCTACCCGGTGAGTACCATTACCGGGGAGGCATTTTACGTGCACATAGTCTGTGCCGGTCAAGACGGGTTTGGGTACACAAATCCGGTCTGCACTGTTTTAGCAGTGTATCTGTACTGTTTAGCAGTATATATAGTATGTCTTGCATATAAATAAGTACTATCTAGTGTCAGTATTATGTCAGTAACTAGTTTTCTATTAGTTATCATTGTTCGAAAAAACTGTTAAGTGTTAAATATTTTAATACGTTCTATATATTGTGGTGTGAATGACTGTTCATTATTGTGTTCATTGTATAAAGTGTGTTCTAGTAATAAGGTCTAAAAATGCCGCTCTTTTCGAAACTAAGACAGATCAAAACCAGAAAAGAGGTACTCGAAGAAGCTGTTCCCATTCCACCTAGGGACACTCCAGGATATTTTATGTATCATAAGCATGGCCTAGATGCCGTATTATTTCTTGATTTATGGGTGGACTACACCAAGGATTTGCCAGAAAATCAGAGATGGCCCGCAGCGGGGACCTGGGATGCAGATTGCATCATGAGAGTGGAAGAAGAATTATGGAAAAAGAAAGCCAGACAGTCACAGAAAGATGCCATTGAATTATGGCGTAAAGAATCATATAGACGTACAGAAAAAGCACTCAGACAGGAAGAGAAAGGTAGAGAGAATTCAAATAAAACCCGAGAAAATCTATTACTTGAGGAAGGTAACCGAGTAAACTCAGAACAAATAGATAGACAAAGAAACACTCTTATGAATGGTATGTATCCTCTTTTGGCCGAAGGGTTACCTAAGGCTATCCCGGAAATACCAAAAGACTTAACTCCTCCATTGCTCCCGATAAAAACACATCCCAAAACAGCAAAGGACGTTTTCCTTTCCTCCTATTTAGATGACGTAGCTCCCGAGTATGCTAATGCCATACCACACATACCGCTTGCCGATGGTGTTCAATACCAAGAGCATCCGTCTGTATCCCCGCAACTACAAACTCCTACACAAGTTCCCACAGGTCCGTCCGTTTCTACAGTTTTTCCCGCATCTACGATTTCTATACTACGCCCAACGAATCCTTTCGTGCCTAGCACCTCAGACGGTGCTACAGGAGGTACGACAGACATGTTTGCCACCCCGCCGCGAAATAAACAGACCCTTAGAGATTTAGCACTCCAACGTACACCCCAACTAGCGACATCCGACATGTTTAAAGAACAGCTTGTGGATTGTAGATACGACCCAGTACCAGGTAGACAGGATAAATTGCTCATATCATCACTACGTATAAGACGAGCTACATTATATTTAATGACGATACCAGGAATGGGTGAACACCTAGACGAAATACATCGCTTTGTCCAAACAGGGCGAGGTCCAGAAAGTATTAACGAAGCTATGGAATACCAGAAAGTGGATGTCCAAAGACAACTACTACGTTTTTTCATAAATTGTGTAATTAGGAATCAAGACAGGCCTGGGGCAGATCACGATACCATGCAAAGACTTGTCAAATGGGGTCAGAACATATCAGAAGAGAAACATGATAGACAGGCGTGTATAATCGCCATGTGTCGAAAGATCCGCAAGGAAGTAGAACGAATACATAAAGAAAGACGAGAAACAGACAGAGTAGAATCAGAAGAAGAGGAGGAGCAAGAATCAGAACAATTAGAAACGATAGCTTATGTAGGTAGAGGAAGACCCCATAATAATACTAGAGGCTTTAATGACCCGATACGCCCGATACGTCCAGAACATAATAGACATTTTCAAACCCCTATGTTAAATACAAGATCCCCTGAACACCTATTCCAAGCCGCTGATAAATTACTCCGAGATCGAAGGGGGTACCATATGCTCGATTCCATGGACGAACAAGAATTAGCCAGGTCAGCAGTACAATGGGCTGACAGTCCCAGCGAATACAATGATGATGTACTTGCACACACGTTTCTGAATCTTGACCCATACGAACAGCGTTTAGCTAGTATATACATGATTCAACACCTCCTTATATTATATAAAAGCCAACACTCCGATCCAGGACCCTTACCTGACATATTGACAGAACTACTCACGAACATATGGAGAGGGTCAGGTACTGATTTGATTAGGGAAATTCTAGAATCCCGAAACCAATATTTAAATTTCGTATGCCCAGAACACGTTCCAGTTCCCATCATGGGAAGAAAAATGTATCACATAGATAGACAGAACCCGTTACGCGAAGTACACCCAATCAGAGGTGACGGTAATAACTTTACACGCGTGTTTGTGTACACACCTATAACTAAACTGGAATTATTAGAAATGAAGAAAGTAGTACCCAGCCATGACAAGGACCCAGCAGGTTTCCACCGTGAAATAAAGGACATGTTACTCATGGGAGAGTATACCTACCCCGACATTATGAAAATATTAAAAGTCCTATTACCCGCCGGTGTTTATGAGAAACTCAAAGAAAAGGAATGGGAGGTGGGAGACCAAAAGATAGATTGGACAGCATTAGAAAATGAAGAAAGGGCCCGAGCTGCAGGAGCAGGACTTGGGGAAAAGACTACAGCGCTAGCAGGACTACTAGTGCAGGTACTGCCACGTTTATTAACTACGAAAAAGGAAGACTGGGGTGCAATATCAGCCTGTAAACAAAAGCCAGATGAAGACACTAGTGATTTCTATTCCCGATTTGAAAAATGTTTTGGTATAAATAGTGGCATAAAAGCAAGTAGTGAGTCATATCCACATCTGTTTGTGACAAAATTAGTTGAAAATTCTCTGCTGCAAGTCAAGAATAGAGTATTGAAATTCGAAAGTACCTGGCAAGGTAATACCCCATCACAGATGTTACAGATGTTACAATATCACCACAATAGAATTAGAGAAGAACAAGAACACGAACAAAGACGTATGAAAGATACAAAAATGAAAATGCTTGTTGCACAGTCAGTTCCAGCTGATGGTCATCAAAAGGGTGATTCCGCAGGTCCTACGAAAGGGACATGCAACTATTGTAAACAACAAGGTCATTATATACACGATTGTCCAGTCCTGAAACATAATATTGCTACAGGTAGAACCCAGGAGAGATCACGTCCACCTAGACAGGATCAGAATCAACAACAAATCCCTCAGCATACACAACCTAGGTTAGCTCCGCAACAACTAACTCCGCAACAGGCAGCTCCACAACAGATCGTAGCACCACCACAAGCGCAGCCTATTGTTGCAACACAAGCGACAACACAACAGATGTATCAGTATGCACAAGCAGATTATCCCGATTATCAGCGATATACATGAAATAGCCTAGAGAGGGAAGTTGGCTTACCCCTTATTGAGGTTCCTGTAGACCAAGAGGGACCTTATGTACATAGTGAACTATTAGGGGAAGACAGAAAGTTTTTACTTGATACAGGGGCAAGCAGAACAACTATAAGACGCAGTGAAGTTCCAGGGGCACCCCTCTCAGGCTCACAGAATATTTCCCTTGGATTCTCAGGAAAACCCATAATTAATGACGTAACACAACCTCTTCCACTCACGATTGGTCCATTGACACGTACTACAGATTTATTGCTTACTAAATCATGTCCAGAAAACTTGTTAGGTATAAAAACATTGAAAGCTCTAGGAGCTATAATATGTTGTTCTCCGGAAGGAGTACGATTATTTTTACGTGACTTTAAAGGTCACTACGTGTCCAGAGACATGGATCACCGACTGCAGAATTTACCTACACATTTATGGGCACAAGGCCCCACTGATGTTGGTTGCATGAACATTACACCCTATCGAGTTACACTGAAAACAGGAATAGTACTACCACGAATGCGACAATACAAGTTACCACCAGATGCTGTAGTGGCTTTACTGCAAATTATTGACGAGCTCATTGCACAAGGAGTGGTTGTCGAAACCGACTCCAATGTATGTAATTCCCCGATAATTCCGATTCTTAAAAGAACGGATCCAAAAGCACCACCAGTATATCGATTAGTTATTGATCTGCGCGAATTAAACAAATGTATTGTACCACAATACCCTGTGGTCCCAGATATCTCTTCATTACTCACAGCTATTGACTCAGAAGCAACGTTCTTCACTGTAATTGATCTCAAGAATGCTTTCTTTAGTGTCCCAATCGATCCGGAAAGTCAATATCTGTTCGGATTCAGTTTAAATGGACGAAGTTTTAAATTCACACGCGCACCTCAAGGGTTTACAGAAAGCCCCAGCATCTATAGCCAAGCACTGAAACGAGAACTTGACAGTATCCGCATGCCAGTTAACACTGCCTTGCTTCAATATGTCGATGATCTGCTGATCACCGCCCGAAGCGAACCTGAATGTGAGACAGCGTCACTGACGGTTTTGAAATTTCTGGCCGACAAGGGGCACAAGGTGTCCCCTTCTAAGCTGCAATTCTGTGTCCAGCGAGTTGTTTACCTTGGGCACTCGCTGTCCAAGGAGGGAAGGCAGCTTACATCCGACCGCATCCAGTTAATTGCTAACATGTCAGCACCCAAGACACAAAAGGAGGTGCGGGCTTTTATAGGCCTCACTTCATACTGTAGGCAGTGGATCCCTCAATATGCATTTCTAGCAAAACCACTCATCCAGTTGACAACACAGGAGGCAGCCACATCGACTGTCCTCCCTTGGACTCAAGAACATACACACGCCTTTGAAAGCTTAAAGAAAGCTTTATGCCAAGCACCTGTTTTAGCAACACCATGTTACAATAAACAGTTTACACTCTTTGTTACAGAACGCGAAGGTACTGCCTTGTCAGTACTCACTCAGGAACAAGCAGGATCACACAAACCATGTGCTTATTTCTCTAGTACATTAGATCCAGTAGCTCAGGCTCTTCCTGCGTGCCTAAAATCGGTGGCAGCAACAGCTTTAGCTATCAGACAAAGCGATGCCATAGTGTTAGGACACCAATTGACAGTACAAGTACCACACGCAGTAGAGGTTCTTTTGAACCGCACACAAACACAACACTTGACTATAGCGAGACTCACCGGTTACGAATTGACATTGTTTCAGCCACACATAGAAATCAGACGTTGTAATACGTTAAATCCTGCCACACTGTTACCAGTGGGCGGAACAGATCCATTGGCACATGATTGTGTCAAAGTCATTACTATCACGACGAAACCCAGACAAGACTTGACAGATATCCCTTTGTCAGATCCAGACTTGACATTGTATGTAGATGGGTCATGTATGAGAACAAGTACAGGAGAGTTAGTGGCCGCTTACGCAGTCACAACAGACACTGAAGTCATTGAAACAAATTGCATTAACACTTTGTCAGCTCAAGCAGCAGAGCTCATCGCTCTGACACAAGCCTGTATTCAAGCCAAAAATAAGAAAGTCAACATATACACGGATTCACGTTATGCATTCGGAGTCGTCCATGACTTCGGCGTACTGTGGCGAGAGAGAGGTTATTTAACTTCTCACGGTGCCCACATCCAACACGGACCCCTCATTCAAGCCCTATTAGACGCGATTCATCTACCTACTGCAATATCAATTATGAAATGCAAGGCCCACACAAAAGTTACCGACATCATTTCTCAGGGTAATGACCTAGCTGACAGAATAGCTAAACAGACTGCTCAGAATCAGACTCACATAACTGACATGACAAAGACAATAGTTCCGACACCAACACATTGCATGACAGTTAAGGATCCCGCCCTTGATGTAATTGACATACAGACACATGCTACACCAGAAGAAATAAAGAAATGGACTGAATTAGGAGGGATCCAAACGGATCAAGGATGGATGACGAAGGAAAAATCTATATGGTTTCTTCCCGACTCCATGGTTCAAGTTATCATTAACACAATACATAGTCCAGCGCACCTAGGAGAAAAAGCTATGCTAGACAGCATACAACACATTTGGTTCAATAAACACTTGCGAGCAGCAGCTAAACAAAAAGTTCGTACCTGTATGATATGTTGTCAGTTTAATCCAGGTAAAAGCATCCCCGTAGAGCAGGGTGGATTTCAACCTCCCGATCATGCTTTTGAAGTCCTCCAGATGGATTATATCCAGATGGAACGATGTCGAGGATTCAAATATGTTCTCGTAGTTGTCTGTACTCTTTCCCGTTGGACAGAAGCCTACCCGGTTTCAGATTACACTGCCCCGACTACTGCCAAACAGTTAGTTTGAGAATTCTTCCCACGGTACGGTTTACCACGTGTTGTCTACTCAGATAACGGCCAGCCGTTCTCATCCGAACTAATGAAACACGTTTCCCTTTTGTTAGGCTACCAATGGAAATTCCACTGTGTCCAGCATCCCGAGGCAGCAGGTCTCGTGGAACGCCATAATCAAACTCTGAAAATTAGATTGTCCAAAATATGTAGGGAAAAAGGTGTCGATTGGATAGTAGCCTTACCAGTTGCGCTCTTTTACATGAGAATGGTAGCACATTCTCGAACAGGGCTATCCCCGTACGAGGTGATCTTCGGTAGACCACCAAATATGTGGGGGACGCCTATACCTCGCAAAATCACTGATGTTGACTGTAATATGCTGACAGATTACCTGGCTTCCTTGATGTCTGCACTACAATCTTGTCGTTCACAGGTAGCCGCAGCTTTTCCCGATAATACTGAGGTGAAGCCCCATGACGTGGTTCCTGGTGACCTGGTTTTGGTCAGGAATTTCGACCGGAAGACCCAACTGGAGCCTAGGTGGAAGTCGCCAAAGTTGGTTCTACTAACTACAAGGACAGCCGTGAAGATCGAGGGACGGAAAGGGTGGTTGCACTCGAGTCATATCAAGAAATTTTATGGACTACCATCCAGTGTGAATACTCAACCCTGTATCCCCTCACAGACAGACTCAAAGCTCCCCTTGGTTGAGCAGTCAAAACCAGAACTGTACAAACTAAAATTGAGGTCTAGCAAGTCAGACAATTTGATTGTTTAAGTCCTCTCCAAGGTGAATCGGTTGAATTTGTCTCTGACATGTATCCTCTAGACCGGAATAGAGAAAGAAATCAACAGATGCAGCTTAAGAAGCATGCGTATTGTAAATCACTTCGTAGTCACTGCACAGTAACATTATTAATTTTGTTTTCTCTAAGTCTTCTGATTATCTTTTCCAGCATACTACTGCACATGTATTACCCTATTCTTAAGCGTGCTTACAATATAACTGCAGAACATTCTTTTAGCGAATTACCTCCGCATGAGTTGTCCTATAGATTTGCGCTGCGCAACAACACATTTATCAGTATGTTACATCATTCCCATCAGACCAGCAATGCCACAAATTGTTGGATATGTGGCCGACTCCCTCCCTATCAGAACTATAAGGGAGTTTTGCCCCTCTTTCCCTATCCGTTCACACACAATGGCTCCTGTGGAGCATGGTTTAGTTTGATTAATTCCCTAGATTCAAATTCCGCAGTTTATCAAGACAACTGGGTATGGGGAAACCTGAACCTAGTTTTGCTTAAAGTCTGCTACCCTAACAAGGAGGGACTTCCCAAAAGAACAGGAACTGATCTAGAAAATGAAGTATATGGATTAGGTAATTTTACACTTAACCTCATGATCCTGAACGTTGAATCTGAAGCTACACCAATCTTGCCCGCCATGTCAGTATTCCCAGTAAAAGGGGAATTATGTATAAGAAAGAATGGTTCCATACACATGGGCCATAGTAAATGCACCACTGTAATAAAATTCAGTGATCAAGGCAAGTCTACATTTAGAGCTTTCCATCATTCCTACTTCATATGTGGCCAGACCGCATATATATGTCTACCTTTAGATTGGGATGGTACCTGTTACCTAGCATTCCTTCTGCCACCTGTTTTCCTAGCTCCTCCTGATTATCACCGAAATACCCATTTAGTACACAATAGACAGCAGAGAGATCTCCCAATTGTCGATTACACTGAAACAGCATGGGAAAAATACACAGATTTCAATAAAGGTTTCTTTCCCTATATAGGTACAGTCACTAATAGTAAGCAGTAGTGAACGAAACTATTTCCGCCTTAGGCAATTTAACAGAAGAGCAGTCTGCTATGCGGATTGTTGTGCTTCAAAATCGTCTTGTCCTTGACGTCATCCTGGCCGATAGGGGCGGAGCTTGTAGGGTCATCGGATCAAGTTGCTGCATTTTCATACCAGAAAATTCGCCGTCAGTATATAAAGCCATAACCCGCCTTCATAAGATTATAAGCCAGATACACCAGAGTCCAGGCACCTGGACTTGGTCCGGTTGGTTCTGGGGCGTGTTGTCAGCCTGGGGATGGAGAATCCTATCCTTCCTAGGTATTGGCTTTCTCATACTATTCAGTTGCTGCTTATGTCTACAATGTGGGCCAGCGATTTGTGGTCTGTGTGCCACATCGTGTATCCCACATCCAAGTTTTCGTTCAAGATCTCGGAAGAAGAAAGAAGAACAAATGATGCTATATGAACAGATCGATGGATTGATGAAGATCGATATCTCCTGAGGGTCCGTAGGGGACAAGGAGGGAATGAGGAAATATGAATTTTGTGATCAGTTATGTCCCCTATCGTAGACCCCAACGGCTCCATGTGCATGCTATAAGTACATGTATGTTCCCTCCTGCTCCAGTTTTGAAGACGCAAATATATGTGCGTCCACCGTCAACATGTCCTCTTTCAGATCCGCCATGAATGGGTCAGATATTCCATTCCTAAGTATGAAAGGCCACCGACTTTATGTGGTTCACTTTCCACATTTTACAGATTCAGGCGAGTAGGCCCTGAATTCTGTCATCAAGCCTTTTCCTGCCGTCTGCCTCTGAAAGCTCCAGTCTGAGCCTGCATCTGTATCCATGAACTTTGTCCTACTCCCTGCGCGGCTAACGGTGCCTGATCCAGCATATTGCCTGCCAAAAACTGTATTTCACCTTCAAGATTATCTACTCCGCTCCTCATCCGATGCATTCCTATCTAGCAGTTTAGGTAAACATTCCTCCAGCTACCGTGCAAAGGGCCAGGCCTCGCGGTCCTCATGCAAGTAATTCATAGGCCCCGTTACCATGGAATATTCCTACCCCCTCGCATCTCATGTAGACACTTAGACGCTTGTACACGCACTAACAGTCAGTATAGAATAGATTCTATCCTAGAGACCTTTCCTTTTGGATAACACAGTTCTTTAAACATAGGATATTAGATATGATTTGGGATTAGGTTGACATAACCCCCAGACTTTTGTCTCCACATGTAGAGCTAAATGTCAAGTCCCCTTCACCCTCTAGTTGCACGTCAATCACACGTCATGCGGCTGCGCGCGCATCTCTGCCAAATATTTCTGCTGACATTGCAGGATTCTTTTATGGATCCACCCACTTGTGACATCATGTATAATGACGTTTATTAAATTACGCCCATATGACCGCCTTTATTAGTTACGTATGCACAGTTTATCTGTATTATCAGCTGTTAC
Source organism: Triturus cristatus (assembly GCF_964204655.1). Taxonomy (NCBI): domain Eukaryota; kingdom Metazoa; phylum Chordata; class Amphibia; order Caudata; family Salamandridae; genus Triturus; species Triturus cristatus. The sequence goes on along the minus strand of NC_140592.1, from coordinate 594,368,755 downwards.
GCCTCTTGCATCTGCTCCACTGTAATGCATTTTCTATAAAACCAATTATCTGTCAATAATGTATGCCCTTCCTTCCTGAACTTTCGTGGTGATGGAATAGAAAGCCTACAATTCGAATTGTATTCCTTTGTATAGGAATAAAGCCTTTTAAAACCTCTAATACCACGGATTCTGCCTCTTATATTTACTGAGTTATTCTTAATAGACTTTACCGCATAAAAATAGTACCGGTAATGAAATATTTACCACATATCGACAGATTCCCCAGGCACAAGAGCATACATTATGCATGGACTTCACCTCCTTGACATCGCCATTGGTCGACACAGGCAGTAAATGGGCAGGTCAAAGAGTGTGGAATGGCAGACACCAGCCTCTCTGCAGAGACTACACCAGTCTTGTCATTAACTTCTCCCTGGGCTCCCATTAAATCTCCGGGGGAGCCTGGAGGCTTCCCGCTTTGTTCCTCCCCTGCCGCACTCAGGATTAGAGGGTGGAGTGGAAATCCACAGAATTCCTTGGAGTTTTTATGCAAATCTTCAGAATTCCATGTAGTGCAACTCCGTGATTCCCGCCCACCCCTAGTCTACACAAGAGTGTCCAAAAGGCACAACTATCCCCCAACATAGCTATACGTAATATTACTGGCCCTACTTGTTGGAACTGAGCCTCTCTCAGGATAGGAACCAGGAACTTTCTCCTAGGGAGGGTGTATAGCCTACAGAACATTATTACATGTGTAATATAATGCACTGATGGTTTGTCATACTCACAAGGGCCTAGAAATCCATCTGCCAGCCAACATTTAGGAAAGCTGATTAGTGGGAGGAAAAAATACCACCTGAACCTGGATAAGAGCTGGTGGTGATAAACATTGTGCTCCCTAGTCAGTTATGGTTCGATGGAGCTAACTATGTTTTGTCAAACAGTAAACCCAAGCAGTTGCTTTGCACAGTTCATGATGCTCTCTAAAAAATGAAAAGAGATACAAAATGTGTTTGATCACAGATAATTAGCCTTAAAAATTTCCTCGGGCTACGTGAAAAGGCTGGGGTGACCCAAGACTGTATATGCAGCCTTAATTTAACTCAGCCAAGGAATAGCTTTGGAATCAGCCAAATAGAGGCAATCCCTGATAATCAACCTGTTAGGCCCTCTTAAGCCATACTGAAATCGAACATAATAAAGGTCCAAGTTTAGTGAAGTCTGAGATGTAACTGATACCAAGTTGCACGTGCACAGCAAATATGGGTGAGCTTTGGGGGACCCATAAAACTGTTTTAAGAACTTATTTTCTTTTGACTGTATTGGGCCAGAGTCACTGATACTAAGTTGGACGTGCACAGCAAATGTGGGTGATCTTTGGGGGACCCAAAAAAGCTGTTTTAAGAACTTATTTTACTTTGACTGTTTTAGGCCAGAGTCACTGATACCAAGTTGCACGTGCACAGCAAATGTGGATGAGCTTTGGGGGACCCATAAAAGCTATTTTAAGAACTTATTTTCCTTTGACTGTATTGGGCCAGTGTCACAATAGCCCCAAATATCGCTGCCGCAGCAGGTAGTGGGAACACACTTGTCTTTGTAAACACAAGTCTATGCTTTTACAGGTTTCCTACCCACCTAAAAACTAAAATCAAGAACCGCCTCCTCACAATTTGGCTATAGTAAGCCGCTTCGATTGAAAAGATGAGCCCCAGGAGGACTTGCTGTCAAACAAAATGCCAAGATAGTTAAAACAGCAGACCTGAGTAATCATAGCATTGAGGCAAAAAATGACTCTTGGTTTTAATGAGCTTAACCCCTGCAACCATCACAAATGATAATGAGGTGTTCACAAACAGATAGAGGCCCTCTATGAAATTAGGAAAAGAGAATAGAAGCCATTGAAGGATCAATGTCGTTCCTGACATAAGGACGGCATCATCAGCATATAAGAGGACTGGTAATGCCCATGAGCCCACCGGAGGGGGGTCTCCTGGTACTTCCCAGTGCAGCCTCTAAACCATTGATATAGATGGTGTCAGACACTAACTCTTCAGTACACTTCTGGAACTGAGGATATTCTGCTAGGAAGAAGGACCGCTATGCTTCTGAAGAACTGTCACTCTGCTCGAATGCTGCCCTGCTGTGATTCTGCCTTCCAGTCCTGCCTACTGCCTTTTTGCCTGAGTGAGAAGGACTGGACCTGCATTTCTTGAACCTAGAACACAAGAGTGACTCCAAGGGCTAGTTGGCTTGCTTCCTGCCTTGAGCCTAAGGGACAGAAGACTCCAACAATATTGACCCAGCACCTGGACTCTATCATCTGTGAGTCTATCCTGTCAAGTGGTGCCACCCCAGTCCTGGACCGTTGGTAGTGGGCCTAAGGTGCCCTGCCAGCCTGTATGGATCCAGCGGAACCAACGCATCTCCCCTGTTATGCAGTGCAACCCGAGCAAAACTGACGCATCGCCGCTACTGCGTGGATCTGAACTGCCTCAACGACTCTCAACGCAGCCAGTTGCTGCATCGAAACCGCCACTGCACAATGCATCCTCAGTGCAGGTCCTCCCATCCATGTTAGATGGCAGCCTCAATGGCGATGCCGGACTCTGCATCTCAGCCTCGCAGCTCCTCGGAACTGATGCACCACCCTTACTGCGTGGCACATCTTCGACTTAGGACTACATATCAAAAGCCCTGTTTGGCAGGATCCTCAACGACGATGCAGGACCTTGGACTGCAGTCTTGTTGCATCTCAGAACTGAGGCATTGCTTCGGCTGCACACCGTATCTTCGACACGGATCCTCGCTCTGCAAACCGGGATTTAACATTCTTTGTTCCGTGGGCCTAATAAGGTCCATCATGGTCGGCCTTAACAGTTAGCACTTTGTGCTTTTTGTCGCTAATTTCTCTAAAATCTTTAAAATTGAATAGCTCTTGTTCTACAAATTGGATTTTTGTTGTTCAGGTCTTGTTTGGTTTTTATTAAAAATTACTCTATTTTTCTCTTTCTGTTATGGCACTCTTTTATTACGGTATATCCTTCGCAGGGTGGCATTTCGACGAGGAAATCCATTGAGATGGTGTACCAAGGTCGAGGGGGAATAGGAATAGACCGTAGGAACCCCGTAGGTCTTTTGTGACTCGCCTTACTTTGAGCGCAAACTGAGCAGGTGTTCACATACTCGTGCGTGTCTTTTCTCAACGTAGGCCACCAGTAGGATCTCTCTAGGCACAAGATGGTCTTGTAAATACCCAAATGACCCCCCAAAGGCGCATTCTGCGTCCAAGTAAGCACTCTTTTTTGTAAATGAGCATCTGGAATGTACAAAGCGTGGGAGTGATACAGAAGACTGTCTTTTTCGTTTCTTCTGTCAGGGCATTCTGCTATCCAGTCTTGTGCGTCTACTTCTGCCACGGCTACTCTCAGGTCTTCCAAGAAATCTTGCGAAGGGATCTGAGCGATAGTCTTGACGGTTTCCGTCTTGTCTGGGAGAATAAAAGGAGGTTCCTTCTCTTCTGTTTCCATTTTACATTCGGTTTCATCAACCCTGGACAGTGCATCTGCCTTCCCATGCTGAGGTCCCGGGCGGTATTTAATAACGAAATCAAAATCAGCAAAAAAAAGCGTCCATCGCAATTGTTTGGGCGTCAGAGCCTTCGCCGTTTTAAGGAATAAGAGATTGCGATGGTCTGTGAAGATCTCAACTGTGTGTCGGGCTCCCTAAAGGTAATGTCTCCATTCCTCACAAGCTCGTTTAATTGCCAATAACTCCTTGTCAGTGACGGAATAATTAATCTCACAAGGGGATAGCTTTTTGGAATAATAGGTCACGGGATGGAGCTGTCCTGTTTTGGGATGTTGTTGGGAGAGTACCCCTCCAATTGCGTATTGCGATGCATCCGTCTCAACAATAAACGGGAGTTGTATGTCCGGGTGCCTTAAGATGGGAGCTTGTGTAAACCTATCTTTCAGGGCCTGGAAGGCTTGTTCTGCTTCGGTTCCCCATCGAAAAGGAGTATTCTTTCTCAGCAACTTTGATATGGGGGTGAGTATTCTCAAAAAGTCTTTGATGAATCGCCGGTAATAATTTGCGAATCCTAGGAATCTCTGTACTGCCTTGACGTTGTGGGGTGCCTTCCATTCTGTGATCGCCTGTACCTTGCCATGATCCATCTGAAACCCCCGGGAGTTAATGATGTAACCTAGAAAGGCTACCTCCTCTGCGTGAAACAAACATTTTTCCAATTTTGCGAATAAGGAATGTTGTTGTAGTCTGTCCAATACCGCTGTCACATGCTGCACATGGTCCTCTAGAGTGGTGGAATATACCAAAATATCGTCGATATACACCACGCAAAACGTTTCCAGGAAGCCTCGAAGGACCTCGTCCATAAAATACTGAAAGGCTGCCGGGGCGTTGCATAGCCCAAACGGCATCACCATGTACTCATATAAACCGAACTTGGTTCTAAAGGCTGTCTTCCACTCATCCCCCTTTTTGACGCGGACCAGGTGATAAGCTCCTCTTAAATCGAGTTTAGTAAACCATCTTGCTCCCTTGAGTTGGTCCAATAGCACTGGTATTAAGGGCAGGGGATATCGATTTTTGATGGTGACTCGATTTATGGCTCTGAAGACGATACATGGACGAAGCTCATCGCAATCCTTCTTCGGTATAAAAAAAAGAGGGGATGAAGCGGGTGAAGAAGAGTGCCTGATGAATCCGGAGGCCAGGTTGTCAGCAAGATATTGTTGTAAATACTTCGTTTCAGGCTCCATGAGAGCGTACACCCTACTGCACTGTATTGCAGCTCCGGGAACCAGGTCAATTCGACAATCGTAGGTGCGATGCGGAGGGAGGCGCGTGGCCTTCTGTTTGTCGAACACTTGGAGGTAGTCGTGGTAGACGTCAGGTAAGGTGAGGGAACAGCAGAACCCTGTTTCCTCGCACCCGGAGGCCAGAAGGCTCGCTTGTGTCTTTTCCTCCCCATTCTGAGATAGGGCTTGGTTGGTGCAATGTTCCAGGCAGTATGTCTCTGGTGTGCTAGTTTTCCGATGTCTCTTCCTGGTGCACAGAGGAGACTTGCATTCTTGGGTTGCTGGTTTTCTCCGGGAGTCGCGTTCTTGCTCGGCATTCCCGTATAAAGTGCCAGCTCTTACCGCAGTAGAGGCACAGTCTCATCTTCCGTCTTCTTTCCCGTTCGTCGTTCGTTAAAGGTCCCTTGATTCCTCCAATCTGCATCGGTTCAGTGGGATCTGCAGATTTTGGAGAGTCCTCTGGGGATAGTCTAGGTCGTACATAGGAAAAGCGGTTTTCACCCCTACTTCGGTCTCCCTTCCGTTCTTGGAGACGATGCTCCAATTGTACCGTGAGCGTAATGAATTCCTCGCAAGTGGGAGGGAGTTGTACCACCTGGGAAAGAACGTCCTTCAACTCTCCTCTCAACCCTTGATAAAAAAGGGAGGTGCGCTTTTCCTGAGGCCAATCTGTCTCCACCACCAAGCGATTGAAGGTGGTGATGTACGTAAGGAGATCCTGAGATCCTTGCTTCAGGGTCATCAACTCTCTGTCCAAGGTAAGCATGTGAGATTTTCTATCAAACAACTTCCTCATTTCCACGCAGAAGTCGGAGAAGTGATGTAACACGGGATCGTTCCGTTCCATCAAGGGTATGGTCCAACTGGCTGCGTTCCCTCCCATGTAGGACATCGTGAACGCTGTTTTTGCGGCCTCATCTTGGAAAACCGCTGGCTTACATTAAAAATGCAACCTACATTGATTGAGGAATGTCTCGAACTTTTTTGGATCTCCGTAGAACCTTTCAGGGGGTGCCAGGGGTATACCAGTGTTCTGCAACACATGCACCGTGGGAACAGTTTCGTTGCCGGAAGTAGGGCCTTGAGGGGAAAAGACCCCTTTTGGAGGGTCAGGTTTATGCACCATACCAGGAGGAGGGAGCGTCCAGTCCTTTATGTAACCACCCGCTCCTCTAGATTCGGTTTTGCCTTGACGGAATAAACCCGCTACTTCCCTACGTAGGGTACCTAATTAGTTTTTTAGGTCTCGGTTTTCAGCGCGGGAGGCATGTACCTCTACCTGAAGCGCAGTGAGGCTCTCTAGAAGAGAAGCAAGAACAACGCTGGTGTCCATCGTTCGGGCTGGGATGCTATCTTGGGCTTGACAATCTGTCGTGGATGCGTCAGAATGTCAGCAGTATACACAACCCACTAACCTGAGCCAGCCAGCAGGAACGATGCGTGAGGTGAGTATCCCCCTTCTTCTCCCCTCCGCTGACGCCCTCCAATGGAAGAAAACCAGAGCAGTGCGGGAAAGCGGCGGGGAGAAAGGGGGGAACAAAAGAGGACGGCAGGAGTCGTAGGCAGGTCAAATGACTGTATGGTCTGTAGGTCAGGGATGAGTTCGAGGCGGGGTTTTGCACGGGGCACTACGGACAAGAAAACAGAGAGCAAGTAAGGCACTGTCGTTAATGGGATTATCCCCCACCCTAACCCTACTATCTGGAACTCACTGTTCTCAGGGAGGATGTTCCTCCAGTCAGTATGCAGTAGGCTTCCGCTGGGTGCAAGGGTTCGGCTCCCCCGTTGGTGCCCAGCCTCAACCGACCTCACACTTGTGGCTTTTTCATAAAGGGTAGTGTCCTACCCCAGAAATGTGATGATAGGTACGCCATTGGGGAAATGCCCGAAAGGAGGACAAGGGAAGGCTCTCCGGCCCCCTAAAATCCTGCGTCTTGTCCCCCTTCTAGCATCCAGGGTTCCCAGTCTGTAATGAAAACAATTGAGGTGCCTTCCGCTGTTCCTTCACAGCGGGGGCACCCAAGTACTGAGGAGATAAGTCGCTCCTCCCTACAAGCGCTCAACAGCTGTTCTTTCACAGCGGTCGCGCTCCGTACCACAAGGAGCAAACAGGCGCTGTAAAAACACGCGCTCCTCCACTGTTCCTGCACAGCGGGAGCGTTCCAGGACCTCAGGGGCACTGTCAATACCAATACGGGTTACCTTTCGCTGAATGCTGTCTCGGGAAGCCGTTGACGTCCAGCGCGGCTTCTTCCGAAGTTGGCGGTCTCTCGATGACGGGTGTACGGTTTCTCCATGTCAGGTAAGTCAGGGGTGAGTGCGCACATGGCACTCGCGGCTGCGTTCGTTGCGGAAGCAACCCGGAACTGGGGGCAAGATTGTCAAGCGCCTCCTCTTAGTGGAGGCGGTGCTTTATGGATCTGGAGACGTGTACTTTGATGACGCGAGTCCTTCCGGCCTGTCCCAGGGTTTTCTGGGTACTGTAGTTCATGGCCGGTGTTCGCGTGATCGCGACAGCTAGACCCTGTAGCTGTAGCCTTACCTGGGTGCTTGAAAGCAGTGGCTGCTACCTGTAGGAGTTTGGAACAGAGTGAAGGAATAGTGATGGGATATCCTGTGAAAGTGTTTGTACCTCATGATGTGGCAATCCTTTTGACAAGAAGTCGCACTCAGTTCATGACACATAGTCGGTTGACTAAATATGAGAAAGTCATATTAGGTGCAACAAATGTGAGTCTCGTGAGATGCTTGAACGTGAATCCTCCAACGTTGTTGCCTGATGCTGAGAATGTGGAAGTCAGAGACGAAGTGGATCATGATTGTCTGGATGTACTCGATTTCTGTACCAAACCACGTCCTGACATAAAAGATGTACCATTACCAGAAAGTGATTTCGTGATGTTTGTAGATGGGTCATGCTTGAGAACAGATGATGGCATGTTGAGTGCAGCATATGCAGTATGCACAATTGCAGCAGTAATGGAAGCATCCTACCTGAAAGGAGTAAGATCAGCCCAAGTAGCTGAACTTGTTGCTTTGACTAGAGCATGCAAGATTGGAAAGAATGTGAGAGTGACTGTGATAACTGATAGTCAGTATGGTTTTGGTATGGTGCATGACTTTGGACAAATATGGCTACAGAGAGGATTTTTGACATCAAGTGGAACTCCCACAAGAATTCTGAAGTGGTTGGGAAATTGCTTGAGGCGATACAGCTGCCTAAGCAATTGGCCATTATGAAGTGTGGTGCACATAGTCAGTCTGCCGATTATACCGCCATCGGCAACAAATACGCCAATGATATGGCCCAATACTGTACACGTAATCAGAATTCATTAAATCGGGCGAAGGAGAAAGACATGAATTCTTGCACCTTAATGTTTACTAACATTGTGGGTACCTGGGAGGAAGTGAGGCAATTGCAGGAAGAAGCAGGAGATGAGGAAATGAAGTAGTGGGTAAAAGCAGGATGTGCACCATGGGAGAAGGATCATGTGTGGGTCTATCGGGATGGAAGTGCAGTTATGCCTGTTAGCATGGTGTCTGCCATGGCACGGCTGTATCATGGACAGGGACACATAGGGAGAGATGCCATGATAAGGTAATTCAAGCAGACCTTGGTACAATGCAAAATATTCACTTGTAGCAGAAAGTCTTTGTCAAAGATGCCTTATATGTCAGCAGTACAACCCTGGAAGAAAAACAGTAGTGAGTCTAGGAACAATAGGTCGAGAAGGAGGGCCTTTTACCAGAATGCAAGTAGATTTCATTGAGATGCCTCCCTGCAACAGGTTGAGGTATGTTCTAGTCATGGTCTGTTTGTTCTCTAGATGGATAGAAGCATACCCAACAAGAAAAAAGATGGAATCACGGTGGCAAAATTACTTTTGAGAGAATTTATTCCCAGGTTCGGGTTCCCAGCAACAATTGAGTCAGACAGAGGAAAACATTTCCATAATGAGATCATAAAATTGATTTCTGAAGAATTGAATGTACAGCAGAAACTACATTGTGCCTATCGCCCAGAGGCTTCTGGTGTGGTGGAACAAATGAATGGTACTATCAAAAACAGAATAGGGAAAATGTGTTTAGCCACGGGTATGAAATGGCCTGATGTCTTGCCTCTAGTACTCATGACTATTAGATCAATTCCAGACCGAACTACATGGTTATGTCCCAATGAAATTATCATGGGTAGAGCAATGCGTCATGTGTTCCTACCAGTCAACAAGCTGTTGCCTATAACTGATGACATGGTGTTGGATTACTGTAAAAGCCCGGCTGACGCAGTTCATTCTGTGTTTCATCAGGTTGGAGCGGATGCCACCACCCTTGAAAAGAAGCAAGCTCATGATCTAAGCCCAGGGGACTGGGTGAGAATCAAAGTACACAGAAGGCTTCTCAGGCTGTGCACCATGTCTGGTAGAGGTCACAGAACATCAAGAAACGGCCTCACCTGACCCCACTTACAGTATGACTGGATCCTAGGCCTCAAGCCTTCTGCCCATCCGGGCAGCAGCAATTGAGCAACAGATCTTACAAAGCCGAAGAGAATGTGCACCATGCCCAAATGGCTTTTGTAACAGCTATCTTCAAAGAAGACAAATCATTTTGGGCAAGACACCTGGAATCTGTATATGAAAGCATAATAATTTCAGCTACCCCCCACTCCCATGGAAAGGGACTTAGCCATTTTAATCAAACAGGGTTCGCTAAAGTAGTGGAAACAACAACAAATCTACTGGCTATATCTTTGCTGTTTGACCAACACAGGACAACTAAGCAGCCCCTCTATCTTTCTTTTATAAACTATAAGGTTGCTTTTTGTATTGAGTAGACAGAGGAATTCTGTGGAACAAACTGGCCAGGTAGAACATGCCTAACCCATTGCTGAAAGCTTTGATCCATTTTCATATGAACACCTGGGTCAAAATCAAGCTAGGCAATGGCGCCCCCCTATCCAGAAAGATCCCAACCCATCAAGGGTTACGATAAGGGTGTGTGTTTGCCGCCACTCTCTACAATCTCTTCTTAGCTGACCTGACCACCACATTAGCCATGGCTAATTCACACGCCCCTAAACTGGGCATCACCCAGCTACCATGTCTGATTTACGCTGACAACTTAGTGCTACTTCGCCAAAGAAAAATCAGTCTCCATAGGCTTCTGCTTGGCACAGCTTCATACTCCAATACTAACGCAATTGAAATCAATCTAAAGAAGTCTAAAATAATGATTCGCGGTAAACCATCATGGAGCCCTTATCAGTAGTGCATGGACAAAATATGGGTTAGTAACGGAGCACAAGTACCTGGGCATGCTTCTCGATAGACACAGGTCCTTCAAATAACATCTGAAGTGCATGCACCAGAAATCAATAACTCTTACTGCAGCCTTCAAGTACATATAAACAGCCTCAGCATCTTCTACATACCGCTCTCTGTTGAAAATAATCCACACCAAATTAGTTCCAACTGTTGCCTATGAAAGCAAAGCCTTAAGGGATAGAGATGCCGTTCACCTGGATAACATGATTTCCTGACTTTTTAAGTTAGCCTTCTCCCTTCCGGGATACTTGTCCCTAGCCCAGCTGCATCTTGAATATGGCCTAATTAAGCAATCGATATCAAGGCAAGTAGCCTTCATTAAACTCTGATACACGCTAAAGAAAGCTAACAGCTGGACCCTGAATCACCATCTTTGGATAGAAATCATAAGCAGAGGCCATCCCCGGCCACAGATTACCTTTCCAGTTCTTTAGCAACCCTTGGATAAACAGACCAATGGGAGACAATCTCCACCTTCTCCCAAGTTAAAGCCATGGTAAACAAAAAAGTTAAAATATGCTTGGTGCTGGCAGACAAAGAGACATTTGCAGAGAAGCGGAATGCTTGGCTTACAATGGGGTATCTACACTCAATCAATCAATCAATATTTGTAGAGCAGGCTAATCACCCCGAGGGGTATCCAGGTGCTGCGTGGGGTGGGGCTACTCGAACATGCGAGGTGTTGAGGCCACTCCTGAATTCGGTGAGGGAGGTAGAGGATCGGAGGTGGATGGGGAGGTTATTCCAGGTCTTGGCAGAGAGGTGGGAGAAGGAGCAACCTCCATCTCAAGTACAATGGATGCGGGGGACAGTGGAGGGAAATTCCTTGAGTTCGTCCACTTAGAAAAGAGGACAGTAGCTGGCTCGAGGGCATTGCTGTAGATGCAAAGGTGGTGAAGTCTTAGGCTGAGGAGATGGTAGGAGACTGTGTCGAAGGCCGCTAACAGGTCGAGGAGGATTTTACGTCGACCATGCCAGCTATAAGGGCAGGTTCTGTGCTTTGTTTCGAGCAGAAACTTGATTGGGAGGGGTCGAGCAAGTGGTTGGATTCCAGATGTCTGTGAGTTGGCGGCTGATGGTTTTCTCCAGTACCTTGACCGGGAAGGGGAGGAATGAGATGGGGTGTAGTTCTAGAGGTTGGATGGGTCCGCTGTGGGCTTCTTCAGAAGTGGTTTGACTTCGGCATGCTTCCAGGTTTCCAGGAATGTGGTGGATCTGAACGCTGAGTTGATGATGCTGGTGACCATTGGTCCGATTTCTTTGGTGGGGGCAGGGTTCCATCGGGGCTCCGGAATGGATGATGGCCATGATGGATGTTGTGGTTTCAGTGCCGAGAGGTGTCCAGCTGGTCAGGAAGTAGGGCAGGAGGATGGTGGGAGGAGCAGGGAGTTTTGGTTGCAGCAGTTGGGGTTCAAAGTTTTTGTAGATGTTGCCAATCATGGTGTAGAATAAGTCAGCGAGTGAGTTGCAGAAGGACTGGGAGGGCTGGATGGTGTTTTCAACAGCATCTGGTGAGGAGAATTTGCTGACGATGTGAAGTTGTTTTTTGGTGCAGTTGGTGGACTCAAGGCAGGTGGCAAGTGTGGCTATCTTTGCTTCTCTGATGGCGTGGTGGAAGGATTTGAGTGCCGTCTTGAAGGCTGTGCAGTCACCTGGGTCTTTGCTGCTGCACAGGCATCTCTCTGGAGGTTTGTATTTGTGTTTTTCTGCATTGAGCTCATGGGTGAACCAGTTGGTGGGCTTGTTGGTTCTTCTGTTGCTGAGGTTTTTGAAGGATGCGATGTCGACGGCGCTACTGGTGATTCATTTGGCTAGGCGGGCGGTGGCTTGATTGACGTTGTCAGATATGTGGAGGGTGGTGGTGTTGAGGGTGGTCATCCATTGGGTTTTGGTAATGATGTTCCAGCTTGGGAGGGTGGTGGGTGGCATGGTGATGGTGGCCTGTCTGTTGACAGTGATGGTGAAATGGACGATGCTCTGGTCTGTCCAGGTGAGCTCGGTTGTTTGGCTGAACCAGATTTTGTCGCTGTATGTGAAGATGGGGTCGAGGGTGTTGCAGGCAGTGTGTGTGTGGGGTTGGTGACGATCTGTTTGAGGCCCAGGATGTCCATGGAGTCTAGCAGGGTGGCCGAGTTGGTGTCTTAGGGGTCTTCAAGGTGGAAGTTGAGGTCACCAAGGAAGAGGTAGTGTCTGGATTTTAAGGCGAGGGGGGCGATGATTTCGGGGATGAAGTTGCAGAAGGGAGGTCAGGGTCCTGGTGGTCTGTAGGCTAGGGTACCTCAGATGCTTGAAATTAACACCTCAATCATACCTGGGCAATGCTATTAAATCCCAGATCAAAGCATCATCGCTCCTGAGATACCATCTGGGGTGTCTACCATCACTTTAACATTTACCACCATGGAGGCAAACGGGCACAACGGAGCTTTGCTGACTGTGGAAAACCTCTCGACACTATGGCCCATCATAGAACCATTTTATAACCAGTTTGGAACCAGAGGGAGATATGCTGTTGTAGTCCCGCTAATATAGCTTGCTTTAACTCAATTGACATTTATCTCAGCTGCAAGCTCACTAAATACCTGATTAGACATGACCAGAAAATCAACAGCCTAACTGACGATAGGATTCCCACAGCGTCCCAAACACTTTGAACTAGCTCCTGTACACGCCTTTCTTTTAAATTTCTGTTGCACCACAACTTCAGTGCAAACTTGCAGTTTAAGACTGATGCTGTGTTTTTATTTCATAGACAAACTGTTACAATATTTACATTGAATTACTCATAAATTACCTAAGTAGAGAAGATGAGATGTATTTTTATAACATATTCTTTAGGGATCAAATGTACCTTGATGATGTCAGGGCCGATCCATTCAAGAAATGTAACCTGCTCTAAGCCACATAAAGACTCGTTGTCAACCTTGGCATACAATCACTATTGACCCGAAGGAAGCCAGTTATGCAAGATATATGGCACACTCATCCACACGCCTCTATACACCTCAGGGGGATATTCTCAAAAACATGTGATAACCATCACAAAAGTAACTTAACGCAATCTCCAACATCGCAGTCCATCGTGGGAAATGTGCGCCTTGTTAACCAAGTATTCACAACACGGTGGTGCCATGTGATAGTCATCAGATAACGCATCAAATGACTGCGTTAAAATCAACGCCATGCCGCAAAAATGCAAAACATGCCAAAAAAGCTGCTATGAGGCCAATCGCGATACAAAAAGCAGCAAAAGCAAGCCGACGGCATGCAAATCCCATGCGTCTGATGGGAAAATGCACTATAAAAGCAACAAAACAACACACTGGAAAGAATTCAAATTGCGTAGCAACATGGATGCACCCTGACGAGTGCAGAGGCCAACGCGAACCCACAAGCCCCACAGACAACCAGCAAGGACCAACAGGGTCGGGGAAGCCCAAGGAGAAGAGGGAGAGGAAGACAGGGTGCAGTCCGCAGGAAAACAAGACCAGCGTCACAGAGATGATAGAACACTACCAGCAACTGACCCACAATCAGACTACCTTGAATGCACCCGGAGTGTCGAGGAGGCCAAGAGGCGCTGGCATGACATGAAAACCTAAACCAGGCACAAAGCCACTGCCAACAGGAAGGGAGCAATGGCAACAGGAGGTGGGAGTCCTGCGCCACAGGAGGAGCTGGAGGAAATGGAGGCCAGTCATCAGTGTGGAGACGGTGCAAGGAGTGGCAGTACGGATACAGCTCGAGACGACCTTACACAACAACAACAGTGTGAGTAACGAACAGGGACTGGGGGAGATGGGCACAATAGCAGACATGCACAACGATGTGTAGCACACTGCACACCCACAATTACCCAGGGTCATGTCCTACATCCCCGTGGCACGCTGCAGCACACACGCATTGCAATCATAGCACATCCCATGACTATGTGGCACAAAGTGCAACACCGACACTGCAGAACAGGGGACACAACTGGGTCCGCCGCTGCGCAAAAACAGGCCAATCACATTTGACAGAGCAGGGAACTGTGAGATGCATATGTACGGATACAACCTCACTTCAGTCAGGTAGTCCAAATGTCTACTGTCCCCCCACAAATTGCCAGCACCGCCCAAACAGTCACAATGTACATTGTCACACAGTCTGCATGTCTACAAGAACAATGTGCCAACATAAATGTCAACACAATGCAACATGCATCTCCCCTTCACATTGCAGAGGGACAAACAACATCTCCAGCTGGTCAGACCAGACAACCCATCAGTGATGCTGGAGACGACCACCATACCTTCGACACCGACACCCTACTTAGAGGAGAACCTAGCCCCTGCAACAGACCACACAGCATGAAGCACCAGCAGGCATGGCTGGATCACAACACTTCCCCGACCCACACATGGCACCCCAATGCCAGGTGTCAGAACTCCAAAAGGAGGTGGCCCAACAGGTGCGGGTGTGGTCCGAACCCATGGAAGGTGAACTAGAACACATTCGTGGGTGTCCATTACCCTTCAGGGACCACGTACACCCCACAAAGTAGACCCACACTGCCATAGAGACACATGCAGATGCACATTCCCAGTACAGAACCATGCCCAGGGGCACTCACATATCAGTCGCACACCCAAGTTGGCTCTCCGTACGACAGCCCAGTCCACTGCCCTTACGAATTGAGTGGGTGATGACAAAGCTACATGTCCAAGCTCTAACCCGCTGCCTGCGGTGACATGTCTGCGTCCGCTGTACACAGCACAATGTAATGTCGTAGGGCTCAGGGCCGTCATGCATAAAACTAGACCACAGGGACACACGCAGATATTATGTTGAACTGGCTATGGGCACGTGCGCCCAGACCCTTTATTGGCAGGGCCACATGCACAGTGACGCCTGTGCTGGATGTGTGTGGAGTGAGTGCAAGCCAGCCCTCAGGGAGTTGTTGGTGCTGGCAATAAATACAACAGTGAACACTATGAATACGCAAATAGACAACACCAGCATTACAGGGACAATGGAGGTAACCGGAGCAAGTCCAGAGGACAAACAATGAGTAAACATAAGTGTCCGTGAGTTGCAGTGCACTGAGTTTGGGGCACTAGAGCTGAGCACGCTCATATGAATAAAATGTCTAGGATTGTGTCCCTTCTGGACATTCCTGATGCAGCTACAGTGGGGGGGTGTCACACCTGCATCATCTTCCTCATCGTCGTCCCAGGTCTCCTACACTGCCTGAGGTGACATTGCAATATGAACTCTGCACAGCACATACCAAAAACAGTAATGGACAATGATTCGTGGAGCACTGAGTTAGTGGCACCTGGAGTGCTGAGCAGAGGACCAGGCAGAAGATGGCATCCATGACAGGTGCGGGCAACTCCGTCAGTCTGCCATACGACCGTTTTGACACCGGCAGTTGGTGGTTGGAGTTGGTCTAGGCAGTGGTGGCATGTGCTTCCCGTGGTGATGCGACAGCATAGGGCCACAGACACATGGCATTGATGACCCCAAGGCCATCGCCTCAGAGGCCATCCAATATCTCAGAAGAAGAGGTCATGGACCTGACCAGCACAGAGTTAGTGGCCCCGGATGCACAGTGGCCGGCATAGGCACCCCGCCACGGGACGGTGACTTGCGGTGCACTGTGGTAGGGCCATGCAGACTGAGCGGGTCATCATCGATGTCCAATTTGAATGTGGCGGAGGGCTGCGGAGGACAGTGGAGGGTGTCCTCCAGGGCATGATGCAGCAGGCAAAAGCCATCCAGAAGCAGCAAATGGAGGAGTGGAATGCTGCAGCCTTGTTTTCACCACCATATAGTTATCAGCTACATGACGATGTTGACAACCACCAGTCCATAGACTTAGCCACCACCAAAGTTCAACCAGGAAGTGCTTATGGCTGTCGGGGAACAGACTTAGTGGCACCAGGGCTGGGAGAGGATGCAGTCTGCGATGATGCCGGTACAATGATATGCACTCCACCATTGCTAAATCAAGACTCAGTACCAAATGTGTGACCTACTCGACCGCAGTGTAGGCCAGAGGCAGCGGTTAGCAGTGGCCCACAGCCATGTGTCGTTGGCTCGCGATGCACAAAGTCAGTGGCACCAGGGCAGTAGTTGGTAGTGTCCCATCACTTCCTTAAAGGTGAGCTTTTTCTCCTCCGGACTGAAGCGCGTCTTCCTCTTACTTTTCTCCTTGAGTACTGTGACATGAACACTGCCTAGAGGAAATCAAGGCTCAGTCCCAAAAGTGCGACCTAGTTGGCCGCAGTGTCGGTCGGAGGCAGCAGTCAGCGCGAGCCAACCGCTGTCCAGCCATCTCCTCCTAGATCTCTCACACACGATGTTGGAATGGCATTTGTAATAGATGTGTGGCTGACAGGTAGTGGCACCAGAGCTGGGCGTGTGTGCAGCCAGCGAGGAGGCCGTGTCCTGCTGTGACGGACTGCATTGGATTGGTGTGAGGCCTGCGGTACCGCAGTGCAGGCCGAAGGCTGGAGTCATCAAGGGCCCACAGACACGTTTGGTGGGAGTCCTGTGCACAGACTTGGTGGCACCACATCAGAGAGAGTATGTACTCTGCCATGGTGTAATCAAGACTCAGTTCCAAATATGTGTCCTACTTGACTGCTGTGTATGCCGTTGGAGTACGTCAACGAGAAAGGAGTTCCGCGGGCCTGTGTTGTGGAGGCTGTGATGGTCCGAGGAGTCTGCCAAGGTCGGGGCCTCGGGCTTGGAGCTTGCACCGGCATATGCTGGGCCCTCTTTGACATACGCCGGTGTCGGCAGGTGAGCAGTGATGCCTGGATGTGCAGGGGCGGCCACGACGGCTTCAGGGACCAGCTGCCCGGGGTGCAGCTAGCGCACAGGATCCCAGGCAAAACCGTTCATGGCGTAGGCCTTGTGGTGGGGTGAGAGGCACCGCCCTGGCAGGGAAGTTGGGCATTCCGGAAGAGGACCACGCCCGGGGCTACATGTTTTTTATTCACACCTCTATGCTGACCTGGCATACGCTGGTCCAGCCCACTCCTCTCACGCTTACAGGGGGGGATGTAACAAGGTAGATTTCCTTGATCTTTCCCACTGGCTGGGCTGACATGGTTGCGTCCACTGTCCACTACACCAAACACCAGCGGTGTATGTCAACATGGATATATGTGTGGTCTGCATACTGCAGTCTGTCCAACACATCCATGCCACACTTGGCATTGTGTGCAGTCCCATTCATCAGTCACATCGCCTCCCACGCACATGCCTGTTTCCCTCCTCTTCCCACATTCTGCTCATGTGTGGCAGAGGTGCCATGCGGTTGATGGCTCATGTACATGGCTAGGCCAGGTTCCCACGGTGAGTTGTGCTGTCGTGTCTGGTGGGTGGGCATGTTGTATGTGAGCTTGTGACGTGTGCATTTTTTGAGTTGTGAGTTGCATGATTGTGGAGTTGAGGTGTGTGGTGTGTGCATTTTGTACTTACCGATGAGCAGTGCATTTCCGTAGGTGCCATCCTAGAAGCGCTGGTTGATGATGGACTGTCGGAAGATGTATGAATCATGCACACTGCCTGGGTAGTTGGCAACAACATTGGTAAAGAGTCCCCAGTGGTCCACTATTGCCTGCACATTGATGGAATGCATGTGCTTTCTGTTGCGGTAATTGTGTGTGGTGTCGGCAGGGAGCACAAGTAGGACATGTGTGCAGTCAATTATCCCCAACACGTGCGGGAATGCAGCTATGGCATAGAAGCCTTGCTTGGTCTACAGCTTTTCCTGCCCAGTGTGGGGGAAGTATAGGTGATGTAGCGGGTAGTACAAAATTTTGTATACCCCCCAATTCTGCATGCCTATACTAATTAGAATAATATATTCATTATATTATAATTAATGTGTTTGCATGATATTTAATCAACATTACTAATGTACGAAATACACGTGGGATTTGCTATTTGCATGGCAAAATAATTTGTAATTAAAATATGTACGCATACTAACAGTACAAAATAGAATATTGCATGATATATGTTGCTTTTGTGACGTTTTCGTAATGTCGCACCATATGACATCAAATAGGTGAATATAAACGCTTTAAAGGTCGCTATACGCTAGATAATTACAAGCACATAGAGGGATTAGTAAGGGGTTAACATTTTATTCATTATTTCTATGTATTAATTACTTTTTGTGTTTGTTTCGCTTAAGTTGTCCTTTGGGCCTAAAACAAGATGGCCGCCAACGTAACACGATGTGATGGCCACCATTCCACGAGGTTTCGGGCGAAGTGCGACCTCGCTACTTTTATTCCTGTGGCCTCGTCATGACCCTTATCATACTGTGCTCAAGCAAGGTCACGGTGGGAAGCTGGCCAAGTACCATAACAAAGGACAGTTACAAGAAACCGGATAAATCTAAAACGATGACCTAACCTCTTGAACTGTGCGAAACCTCACCGGACGATCCCAACCGACCAATGGGAGAAGCCCAAATTCGAAAATGTTACATCTTGACATTACTTTTATTATAAAAATGACGCTAGAATAGAGAGGACACACATGCTTTCCCTTTTGCTGACGGAGACGACGGTGACGCTACGTGACTGCTGTGTTCCTGAATCTTTGACAGACTGAATGCTGCCCATTTCTTTGACGAACTGAGAACTTTATAAATCTATGGGCACTGATAGATGTTTGCACGTCTTTGGTCCTTGTCCATTCTTGGGACTGTAGCGTGCTGCATGAAGAACTTTTGAATTCCGACTGATTGACAGCTAATTTGATGACTTAGAGGACGACCAATAGCCAGATTAGGTAAATATGGTGTTCTGTGATTTAATAAATTTAACCCCTTCAGTGCCACGCCCTTTCCCCCTCCTGTGCCGGGCGTTGCACTAGTGGGTGGGGTTCATGACGAGATAGTCTCGTCATGGGCACAGCGCAACCGTGCTCCATGACGAGACTATCTCGTCATGGGCACTGAAGAGGTTAATAGATGGAACTAAAATTCTTGCGATAATTAGATAAACAAATATTGATTACCAAGCAAATGCG
Source organism: Triturus cristatus (assembly GCF_964204655.1). NCBI lineage: Eukaryota > Metazoa > Chordata > Amphibia > Caudata > Salamandridae > Triturus > Triturus cristatus. The sequence continues at coordinate 594,349,581 of NC_140592.1, read as the reverse complement.
TTTGGTCATTTATTGAGGGAGGTAAAGATCAAGATCTTAAATGTGTTTTTAGCTGGTCTAAATCACTATACTGATCCAATTAAATGATCCATTGATCACGTGGGAGGAGTATCTTGTTGTTTAGGATTAAGATCTGAAGGGGTAAGGATATTAGTATATAGATGTGTAATATAACTTTTCTTCCTATAGGTTATAAGATATTCCTTTCATGTCAGCGCTTGGAACATTCATCTCTCCTGTAAGTGCAGATCAGTGAGAAGTGATGTGTGAATGTTGGTGTTAAGGGCCCCACCAATGATTTCATGAGTGAAAGTGTTAAAGTGATATTTGGTCTGTGACGAAGGGAGGATATTTGGTACGGGGTTTTTGTCCTGTTTCCCTGTTACCTAGGTTTCCGCACTGCATCAGTTTTTCTGGTAGCAGAGTTATGGTTTTTATTGTTTTGGTTTGGTGATTATTGCTTGTAAATTGCTTATTGATTATTGGTTAGTATCGGTTTATGTATTAACACTCTATGTTTAGTCGTGTCAGGTTTTATGTTGTTTGCAAAGCTTCTGGGATGTAGGAAGTCGGAAGTTTGTAACAGTTCCGTAGTAGAGCAGAGGTAAGCGCTGTTCTTGGGAAAGACGGAATTGTTGTTGCCCTGTAGGTACACAGGGAAAACGTGTAACGATAAGAGTTGCACGACGCATTGTCTGGGTTTGATTCGGTGACATCGTCGTGTGTTGCCATTAGAAATATCTCTTGTATGAAAGAAGTGTATGGTAGCGAAGGTCACCTGTGAAAATTTGGTCTTAAGTACCAGGAGTCCAGAAGGAGCTCTGATAACGCTTATCACTGGAAAGGTAATAGGTGTTCCCTAAGCTTGTTAGAAGGATAAAGTAGAGGGAAGTGCTACTTTGTTAACGAGTGTCATAATTCTGTAGTAGGACAGACTGTTCGCTGTTCTCAGGAAAGACAAAATTCTGTGTGAATGAACTACATTTTCTGTATGTAAGTGCACAAATGAAATAGCATTCAGGTTAATTGTGAAACTCGGGTTTTATTTCTTAGGAGCATTGGGTCTCCAACTAGGTGTCTTAATTCTGGAGAAACAGTTAGCTAATACTTGCTAGAAGGGTAAGGTAGAGGGATGTGCTACTTTATCAACGGAAGTAACGATTCCGTAGTAGGGCAGCGCTGCTCTCGGGAAAGACGGATTTCTTGTGAAAAAGGTAATTAACTATTCTTTTTTAGTTAGCGAAGCGGACAATGGTGGCGTTTTTATGTCGTTACTAACAGATTTGTAAAGTAAAAGGAACGTAAGAAAAGTTACCGATAAAATTTTGTAAAGGAGGGGTCAACAGGAGCAGGAGCAGGATCTGCGACAACGAGAAGAGCTGACGTCAGAAAAGCCACGCTGGGATTGGCTAGTCAGTGAGAAACGTAGACGCCCTTGAGTGATGCACTAGTGTATGCCGCACTAGGAGTGGAGAATTACAGGGTGACGTAGACGTTGCTGATTGATGTGCAAGTGTGAGACACGCTGGGATTGGAGAATTGCAGAAGTGACATAGACGCTCCGGATTGGTGCGTTAGTGTGAGTCGTGCTACGATTGGTCAGAACAACAGAACAGTCGTAAGGAAAGACTAGCGATACACGAAGACAATATGATGTAGTACGAACCACAAGGAAAGGAGAAAAAGTCCTGGTTTGGGAAAATTAAGAAATTGTTTAAAAAGGACAAACCGATTGCGACTAGGGAAGGACAGTTACTTCCCCCACCGAAAACTCCCGTATCCTTTATGGCTGCGAAATACGGATATCATACTTGTATTTGGTTAGACAATTGGGTAAAATATACTGAGAATGATGGAGTTTTGGCATTTCCAGGGCATGGTTCGTTTAATTTAGCGGTTTTAAGAAATTTGAGAGAGAAAATGATGAATCTAGAACCAAGACCTAGACCAACACAGTTTGAAGTACTGACAGAATGGGAAGATGAGATGCATGATAGAGAAAGACAGAGGAGTGGCGGAAGATACAGATACATGTTTGGTAGATATGGGCATGAAAATCATGATGACAGAATGAGGAGGTGGCGGAATGCAAGTATGACTGAAGGTTTGTTTCCTGTGAGAAATGCTGAAGAAGTTGGAGGTAGAAAATGTACGGAAAAGAGACATAATATAGAATCAGGAGGGTATGGAGTGCATGAATCGGAGGATGATGTTCTTGATGACATGTTTCATATAAATCCACCCCCGTATCAACCAGAATCTGAAATGTTGACACCAAGTGCCCCAATGAGAGAAACTTTGCAAATCATTAAAACTGAACCAGTACCCCAAGAACTAGGCAAAAATAATTCCTTTAGAGAAATAATTGACTAAAAACTTAGAAGCTGTGACTGTTCCAGTGACTATAGGCCTTGTTATGCCTATTTTTGATAAACAGAAAGATAGTGAACATTGTTTAACAGTACCTTATAACAGTAATAAACAGACTGAGAAGCCAAAGCAGAGCCTAAATGAAAATCCATGGAGACAAACAATGAGTACGATCGAGCCAAATGCTTCAAAAAACATGATATTAAGTCCAAATATATCAGAAAGACATACAATGACAATGGAATCAGTATTAGAGACTCAAAAAGACTTAGAGCGAAGTAATGTAGAGAAACCAGTGGGTCCTACATCGGAGGAATTAAGCGAATAGTTGAGAACCTTGCAGAGAAAAGATAAAGAATCCCAATCAATAGATGTGGCCAAGCTACGAATGGTTCTGGAAGAATTAATAGTAGGAACTATCCCCACAGAGAAGTTAAAAACTTATCAGGATGAGGAATTATTTTTTTGTGTAACAGTATACCTTGGAGAGCAACAAATCTGCATGAGAGATTAGAAGAAGTAGCAAATGAAATGGGTATAGATATTGAAAAGGTAAAGGCTTTACAGAAACCATACCGAATAGATTTTAATGAAAAAGGTATTGAAAATGTGAATACCACAGGACGAATAAGTCAGATTAAGGAAATAATTATCTTGCTGAGAAAATGGGGAGATGTGGATAAATGGAGAAGCAGATGATGCCTCAGATAAAACTTTTGCAGCTTTCCCTGTAAGAGAAAAAGAAAAAGTAGTAACAGAATGCCCCATGACAGAAATTCCAGGAGGAGGATATGTACATGTTCCATGGACTAGACAAGATATTTTGTCATTTACAAATGATTTCCCTCGACTACGTGAAAAGCCTGTCGAGTGGTATAGGCAAGTGGACTGATTTGTGAAACTATCTAAAGTATTATGGATTGATCTAAACAGTTTATTTGACATAATAGTACCAGCAGATTTATGGACGGAGTGTAAGCTGATGATTAATTGGCCTACACAAGAATACCCTAGGGATCCAAAGACAGGAGCCCCTGACCCAGAAATTATGAAGAAATATGAACAGGTTATTGCCTTTCTGAAAAATAAAGTACCTCCCAAAGAAATTGATCGGGTAAAAATTGACAGGACTCATCAGGAAAGTAAGGAGTCAGTACACGCATATTACGAGAGATTGATCCTGGCTTTTAAACAGTTCAGTGGTGATGAAAAACTGATGAAAAGGATTTGAGCCATTTTGTATACAGATTTGTATATGGTTTACGTCCAGAAATTAGTGAAATGATCAAGCAACATACTGTTGATTGGCAAAACAAGAAAATAGATGAAGTATTGAGACATGCAAAATATTTTAGTGATGAGATTGAAGCCAAACAGCGTAAATTAAAAGAGAAAGCTATGTGGGCACAAGTAAAGGTGGCAGAAAGACAGGAAGCTCAGTTATTGGAACAAGCGAATAATACAGGATCCAGACAAAAATTCATTCCTGGGAAAGGTAAGGGAAATTTTAATAAGGAAGAAGCTAAAAAGAAATTCCCATGTCATAATTGCGTAAGAGTAGGGCATTGGAAATCCGAGTGTACATTTCCCCCAAGTACTAATAATGAAAATGCCTCATTGAATCCACAGGTGCAGAATGAGGTGAGTGGTCAACCGCAGCAACAGCAGCAGGTTGTTACCCAACAGAATCAGGTGCCAAAACCGCCTTTTCCACAAAGCACAAATTCACAGAAATACGGTAATGGGACAGGATTCTACAACGGAGAACAGGTAACTAAGCTAGCGCTGTTTCGCAGTATTGGCTACAACGCGATAAGAGCGAATCAGAAAAAGGTTATTGACGGTGCCGAAGGGAGGAAGAAGAGTGCGTACTTGGCACAACTCTAGAAGTAGACCAGACAGGCCCATTTGTGGATGGAAAAATAAATAATGAAATTATTACTTTCCTAGTCAATACTGGTGCTACTCGATCAACTGTTAGGTCAGCTGATATTAAGAATCTTCCTCTCTCGGATGAAACAATCCAAGTTGTTGGTGTATCCAACAAACAGATTAAAACTTATTTTACAGAACCAGTGAAAGTTAGCATAGGGAAATTCTCTGAAATGCACCGCTTTGTTGTGTGTGATACAAGTCCTGTGAATTTGTTAGGCAGGGATTTGCTGTGCAAAATGAATTGCACTATTTTCTGTACCCCTGACGGTATAGCATTTGAGACCCCTGATGAAGATGTGCTGTATAAAATGACTATGGCAAACAGGGAAACTGAGGTTACTGAATTCTATGCTTTATTTAACCCTGATGAATTACCTAAAGAATTGAAACAGACTGTAAAGGCAGAAGTCTGGGATTTCACAGGAGAAGATGTGGGACTAATGAGAAAAGTGGACCCAGTAAAAATAACAGTGAAGGACGGAATAAGCTATCCAAATGTCCCTCAATATAAATTGACACCTGAGATAATTGAAGGAGTCACTCCAAAAATTGAGAAAATTATAAAACTAGGCATTTTGAGAGAAATAATGAGAAGTCCATGTAATTCCCCGATTATGGGACTGAAAAAGCTTAATGGAAAGTTCAGGACAGTGCAAGATTTGAGAAAGATAAACAAAATTGTTGTGTCATGTTGTCCCATTGTACCAAATCCATCTGTGATTTTATATCAGATTCCCCATGATGCAGAATGGTATACTGTGATTGACTTATGCCATGCTTTCTTTTCCATTTCATTGCACCATGACAGCCAGCAAATTTTTGCGTTTCAATATTTATAAATAATATAATTTCAAATAACAATAGACAGAATCAGGATCATAAAAGGAATGAGAGCCGCCATGACGCAAAGAGAGGTGAGAATGTTTCTTGGAATGGTTGGATACTGTAGACAGTGGTTAAGCAATTTCTCCCTGATTGCAAAGCCCTTGGTACGCTTGAGAAGAAGTGATGTGAGAGATCCCATTGATTTGAATAAAGAGGAATTGGCAGCTTTTAAACGATTGAGAGATGGTTTGTGTGAAGCGCCAGGGAATGCCTGATTACAAGAAAGAGTTTGAGTTGTATTGCAGTGAGAGGAATGGATGTGCACTTTCTGTTCTAATACAGAAGCATGGAAAACTGAGGAGACCAATTGCATACTTTTCATCAATGCTAGACCCAGTAGCTGTAGCCTTACCTGAGTGCTTGAAAGCAGTGGCTGCTACCTGTAGGAGTTTGGAACAGAGTGAAGGAATAGTGATGGGATATCCTGTGAAAGTGTTTGTACCTCATGATGTGGCAATCCTTTTAACAAAGAGTCGCACTCAGTTCATGACACATAGTCGGTTGACTAAATATGAGAAAGTCATATTAGGTGCAACAAATGTGAGTCTCGTGAGATGCTTGAACGTGAATCCTCCAACGTTGTTGCCTGATGCTGAGAATGTGGAAGTCAGAGACGAAGTGGATCATGATTGACTGGATGTACTCGATTTCTGTACCAAACCACGTCCTGACATAAAAGATGTACCATTACCAGAAAGTGATTTCGTGATGTTTGTAGATGGATCATGCTTGAGAACAGATGATGGCATTTTGAGTGCAGCATATGCAGTATGCACGATTGCAGCATTAATGGAAGCATCCTACCTGAAAGGAGTAAGATCAGCCCAAGTAGCTGAACTTGTTGCTTTGACTAGAGCATGCAAGATTGGAAAGAACGTGAGAGTGACTGTGATAACTGATAGTCAGTATGGTTTTGGTATGGTGCATGACTTTGGCCAAATATGTCTACCGAGAGGATTTTTGACATCAAGTGGAACTCCCACAAGAATGCTGAAGTGGTTGGGAATTTGCTTGAGGCGATACAGCTGCCTAAGCAATTGGCCATCATGAAGTGTGGTGCAGATAGTCAGTCTGGCGATTATACCGCCATCGGCAACAAATACGCCAATGATATGGCCCAATACTGTACACGTAATCAGAATTCTATAAATTGGGCGAAGGAGAAAGACATAAATTCTTGCACCTTAATGTTTACTAACATTGTGGGTACCTGGGAGGAAGTGAGGCAATTGCAGGAAGAATCAGGAGATGAGGAAATGAAGTAGTGGGTAAAAGCAGGATGTGCACCAAGGGAGAAGGATCATGTGTGGGTCTATCGGGATGGAAGTGCAGTTATGCCTGATAGCATGGTGTCTGCCATGGCACGGCTGTATCATAGACAGGGACACATAGGGAGAGATGCCATGATAAGGTCATTCAAGCAGACCTGGTACAATGCAAAATTTAGACTTGTAGCAGAAAGTCTTTGTCAAATATGCCTTATATGTCAGCAGTACAACCCTGGAAGAAAAACAGTAGTGAGTCTAGGAACAATAGGTCGAGAAGGAGGGCCTTTCACCAGAATGCAAGTAGATTTCATTGAGATGCCTCCCTGCAACAGGTTGAAGTATGTTCTAGTCATGGTCTGTTTGTTCTCTAGATGGATAGAATCATACCCAACAAGAAAAAAGATGGAATCACGGTGGCAAAATTACTTTTGAGAGAATTTATTCCCAGGTTCGGGTTCCCAGTAACAATTGAGTCAGACAGAGGAAAACATTTCCATAATGAGATCATAAAATTGATTTCTGAAGCATTGAATGTACAGCAGAAACTACATTGTGCCTATTGCCCAGAGGCTTCTGGTGTGGTGGAACAAATGAATGGTACTATCAAAAACAGAATCTGGAAAATGTGTTTAGCCACGGGTATGAAATGGCCTGATGTCTTGCCTCTAGTACTCATGACTATTAGATCAATTCCAGACCGAACTACAGGGTTAAGTCCCCATGAAATTATCATGGGTAGAGCAATGCGTCATGTGTTCATACCAGTCAACAAGCTGTTGCCTATAACTGATGACATGGTGTTGGATTACTGTAAAAGCCCGGCTGACGCAGTTCATTCTGTGTTTCATCAGGTTGGAGCGGATGCCACCACCCTTGAAAAGAAGCAAGCTCATGCTCTAAGCCCAGGGGACTGGGTGAGAATCAAAGTACACAGAAGGAGGAACTGTTTGGTCCCAAGGTGGGGAAAACCATGACAGGTGATTTTGACTACAACAACGGCTGTGACATGTGCTGGAATCAAGAACTGGATTCATGCAAGTCACACACTGAGGATTCCAAATCCAGTGGATAACGAAGAGAGAGAATATTTCGATGAATCAGAATCAAGTTCTGAATCGGATGATGAAGAAACAAGAACAAGAGAAAACCCTGAAAGGGGGGAGTCGGAGGCAGATCTAACTTTTATCCCAAAAAGTATTTCCTTGAGAAGAAGGTTACAGATTTCTGATACCAGCTCAGACTCAGAGACTGAACAAATAACTTTACGCTCGAAAAAAAAAAAGACAGTGAAAAGACAATCAAAGAAATTGCTGATAAAGAAGTTCCAGATGAAAAATTGAGAGAAATTCCACCTGAAATAACAAAATTAGATGGACAGGTGCCAGATACAGAGAGAGAGGGAAAGATTCTTGTGGAAGACCCCCGAGGAGGTGCAGGGAACTCCAACATCCAGTTAGAGGAAGGGACAAGTAGTCAGCAGGAAGATTGCGTGCAGGAGACTCGAGGAGGGACAGAAGTAGGGAAAACGAAAGAAGCGGTGGAAAGAAATGCTGCTGAAAGTAAAAAGCAAGTTGAAACAGAGTTGGAGGAAAGCGAAGACGAAGTACCAGAAGGTCGAGTCTTAAGAAAGAGAGCATGGAGAACTGAAAAGAATGATAAAGGAAGTAAACTGAAAAGATCAGCAAGAGATGAAGTTTGGCCGAACAAAATAAAGAGGCTGAGATATCGACTGACACGAGTAAATTCGCCAAGAGCTGAACAGATGAAAGAAGTAACTAGTCAAGAGAAATTAAAAGACGAAGAAATAATTGTAATAGAGGAAAGCAAAAGAATGAGAAAACCTAACCAGAAGTATAAGTCGCCGGAATGGACGTATGTGGCCCTGCCTGAAATAAAAGAAGAGGCGGATAGCCAAGAAAATCCAGAGGTGACTGTACCGGAAGTGGTTGAGGAAGACGAAGAATCGGAAATCCTGAGAGTTATCTTGTCCGACATTGGAGAAGAAACTGATGTTCAGGAAATTCTGTATTCAGATCACGAAGGAGAGGTGAAGGACGATCAGATGCCAAACTGAATGGGATAAGAATGCTGATAATGGAAAGACAATAAAATACGGGAAAAGACAAAAACTGGTAGAACCCAGTAGGTGCTTAGAGCCTTGGGTTAGACAAACTAGTTGTGAAGTAGAAGGGGCTAAGTCAAAAGACACTGTTCATTTTTACAAAAAATGGCAAACACAGATAGTAGAAAAGGTAGATGTATATTCTTGAAGCGAAGGTGTAAAATGTGTTGTTATTGTACAGGATTACTAATGCTTCTGTGGAGTGTACTAGCTCTGATGATCTCGTTTAAAGTTACCATTGACACAATAGAAGGACATAATGAAAACAAAACTAATATAGAAAAGATTCAGAAGGTAGTTCCGACTAGAATAGATAGAAACTATTTGCATAAAGACAGGTCTATAACTGATTTTTCCAACAATGTATTTTTGAAATTACTGTATGAATATGTAAAGACAATGGACGTAAGGGACTGCTACGTTTGGGAGTGACTTGTCACCACCTTCCAGTAACCTATGGAATAACATGTAGTGTGATAGCTAGTTTATTTTACCAAACAGGGAAGTTAGAGTATTATTTCTCAGATGTAGATAACATATTTTCACAAGTACCATCAATTAACAAGCTAAATAAGGTAAAACCTGCAAAGCTATTAGGTGAATTTTTCTTGGAGACTAAAGAACTAACATTAGAATATATATTTAGAAATAATTTGACTTGCAGTTTAAAGAAAGAAGAAAAGACGTTTTTGGATATGGTTGAAGAAAGGAGATTTAAAATGCAAAGGAAAGCATCTGAGGGAAAGGTGGAAAAGACAGTTTAGGATGTTGAAATGGAAAAACACTTGAAGGGAGAAGCTAATCCAACTATGGCTTTAGATTGGCCACAGAAAGGAAAATTGTGTATTAGAAGGAATCAAACTGCATATGATAATTACTTTGTAGGTAACAGTGAGTGCCATGATACATACCAAATCATGGGTGGATGGGGATTTAAAGGAGGAAATGATCCAATTTTCCCTGGGTTATATTTTATCTGTGGGAGCAAGGCATATTATCGTTTGCCAGACCATTGGTATGGCACATATTATGTAGGCCTGGTTTTCCCAAAGATTTTTCACATGGGAAGAGGAGAAGATGGTGTACATAAGTTAGGTAGTTATTTAGCACGTAGAAAGACAGAATCTTGGTCAGAAATTGTTGGTGACATCTTTGGAGCATTGATACCAGCAGTGGGAATATCTCTGAATGCAAACAAAATTAGAAGACTATCAACAGTAGTGGATCGCTTGTCAACAAGCACCGCTGGAGGATTTTTATTGGTTAATACCGAAATGGTTGCCATGCGTGCCATGGTAATGCAGAATCGACTTGCCCTTGATATATTATTGGCAAAAGAGGGTGGAGTATGTGGAATGCTGAACGTTCAACATTGTTGTACTTACATTCCAGACGAAAGTAAAGATTTGAAAATTCATATTAAAAATATATCTGATCGGCATGATGAAATTGCACCACTGGAGGTTGAAAGTCTTTGGGAAAAGATTGGAAAGAAAATATCTTCTATTAAAAATTTCTTGGTAAACCTAGATAGTACCTTTTTAGGTAAAATCATATTTCCATTAACGTGTGAGATTTTCTTAGTATTAATATTAAGATTAGGATGCCTCTGTCATTAAAAGAAAAAAATACCGAAAAAATTAAAAAGAGAAAATTTAAGGAGACAGGATAGGAGATAAGAGAGGGAATTTGAAGAAATAGAATTAGAAGAAGTAAAAGAAAATATGTATAAGACAGCCGGAAGAGAAGACATTGGGAAGACTGAGATGTGAATAAAAGCAAGAACTCATTTCAACTCCATAAAAAGTAATACAAAATTTTAATGGTGTGGTGATAAAATCACCAAAGGGGGGGTTGATGGAGTGGGTAGTACAAAAGTTTGTATACCCCCCCTATTCTGCATGCCTGTACTAATTAGAATAATCTATTCATTATAATATTATTAATGTGCTTGCATGATATTTAATCAACATTACTAATGTACGAAATACACGTGGGATTTGCTATTTGCATGGCTAAATAATTTGTAATTAAAATATGTACGCATACTAACAGTAGAAAATAGAAAATTGCATGATATATGTTGCTTTTGTGACGTTTTCGTAATGTCGCACCAGATGACATCAAATAGGTGAATATAAACGCTTTAAATGTCGCTATACGCTAGATAATTACAAGCACATAGAGGGATTAGTAAGGGGTTAACATTTTATTAATTATTTCTATGTATTAATTACTTTTTGTGTTTGTTCCGCTTAAGTTGTCCTTTGGGCCTAAAACAAGATGGCCGCCAATGTAACACGACGTGATGGCCACCATTCCATGAGGATTCGGGCGAAGTGCGACTGCGCTACTTTTATTCCTGTGGTCTCGTCATGACCCTTGTCATACTGTGCTCAAGCAAGGTCACGGTGGGAAGCTGGCCAAGTACCATAACAAAGGACAGTTACAAGAAACCGGATAAATCTAAAACGATGACCTAACCTCTTGAACTGTGAGAAACCTCACCGAACGATCCCAACCGCCCAAGGGAGAAGCCCAAATTCAAAAAATGTTACATCTTGACATTACTTTTGTTATAAAAATGACGGTAGAATAGAGAGGACACACATGCTTTCCCTTTTGCTGACGACGGTGACGCAACGTGACTGCTGCGTTCCTGAATCTTTGACAGACTGAATGCTGCCCATTTCTTTGACGAACTGAGAACTTTATAAATCTATGGGCACTGATAGATGCTTGCACGTCTCTGGTCCTTGTCCATTCTTGGGACTGTAGCGTGCTGCATGAAGAACTTTTGAATTCCGACTGATTGACAGCTAATTTGATGAATTAGAGGACAACCAATAGCCAGATTAGTTAAATATGGTGTTCTGTGATTTCATAAATGTAATAGATGGAACTAAAATTCTTGCGATAATTAGATAAACAAATATTGATGAACAAGCAAATGCGTTTGGTCATTTATTGAGGGAGGTAAAGATCAAGATCTTAAATGTATTTTTAGCTGGTCTAAATCACCATACTGATCCAACTAAATGATCCATTGATCACATGGGAGGAGTATCTTGATGTTTAGGATTAAGATCTGAAGGGGTAAGGATATTAGTATATAGATGTGTAATATAACTTTTCTTCCTATAGGTTATAAGATATTCCTTTCATGTCAGCGCTTGGAACATTCATCTCTCCAGTAAGTGCAGACCAGTGAGAAGTGATGTGTGAATGTTGGTGTTATGGGCCCCACCAATGACTGCATGAGTGAAAGTGTTGAAGTGATATTTGGTCTGTGACGAAGGGAGGATATTTGGTATGGGGTTTTTGTTCTGTTTCCCCGTTACCTAGGTTTCCGCGCTGCATCATAGGTACTGGGGTAGCAAGCTGATGATGGCATACAGGACAGGTTTGAGTAACTTTGATAGGGCTGGCTGTGAGACTCCTCCGACTCTGGCGGTTGTTGGTTGGAAGGTACCAGAGGCCAACAGATGCAGCACAGCCAGCAGCTTGTCTGCTGAGGGATGTTGGTTGTCCGCTGTGTTGGTACTGTCAGCCTGTGGGCTATGATGTTCAGGATCCGGAGGATGGTTGTTCTTTTGAGCCTGTAGTAGGCAATTACATACTCTGGTGTCATGTCTGTGAGGCTGGTGCGTTTTCTGAAGGTCCGCGGTCTGTGTCTGCGCTGCCTCTGTGGTAGTCCGGGGGGCGGGGGCGTTCAGGGGGGGATTGCGGTCCTGGGGGTGGTGGCGGTGGGTGTTATGGGCCTGTTGGGGCTCCGAGCTGCATGATGATTAGCTCCATGGCATCTGTTGTTCTTCAGGTGTGTCTCTGGGCTGGGTTCCTTTTTGTGGTGCAGGCTGCCGTCCGACTTTACACCAGGTCAGAGCAGGTGTTATTTTCCTGCTGCTAACGCACCTTATCACCTGTTATGAGTTCATATCGCCGATCTGGCTGGTCGTTGAGAATGTTGCGGAGTGGTGTTGTCATGGCTTTTGGCATGGGATCACCCACTCTGCATCTCATTACCGATAGTTGTCGGGGTCATCTGTGGCGATGTGTGTAGCGGCTGCTATCGCAGGTAAATTGGTGCTATGGGCTGTTGGCACCAGCTTGTGAATGGGGTGATAAATTGATCGCAACTTTGGCTGCGATAAAATGCCGTTAACTTGGCGATAGCTCCATGAGAATATGCCCCTCACGAGTCTTACTATTGAGTAATTGGAGTTGAGACCATTGTGAACAAGAATTCGCCGCCGTTGAGACTAAGGTAACCATGCCGTATTCAATTCAATTCAATTCAAATAGACTTTATTCGGATTTCAAAAACCATCCATAAAAGCACAAAACAACATTTTTAAAATACACATATAATACTACAATTTTGGGCCACAGCTTGTTACATATAAAATATAATTTATAAAAGCAACAATGAAAACTCAAATGACCTTCTTGCTGTACTGTGCATAGAACCATCATACATACAGTATATAGCGGTATGCAAAAAGGATAACTATAAATATTATGAAAACAAGACAAATACAATACATTAGGTTGGGCAAATCATGCTTTAAAGTGCAGAATGCATGTCTCGACAAAAATTAATCAATTTTCAGAGACCTGCGTGAGCGTACGATGGCATTAAGAAAATTACTGACTCTAAAAATTAATTCATCTGATCCCAACATTAGAAAGTGTCTATAAGCATAGTTGTAGTCAGTCAAATCATGTTTCCTACAATAGGGGATTAAGTAATGCCTTGTAAATTTCATGTAGAAACCACAGCCAAAAATAAAATGAAGCATACTCTGGGTTCCACCATGGTCGCAAGGGCAGTTTAATTTTTCCAAATTTTTAATGTAACCCAGTGGAAAGCAGATGAGATTTACAATACTCCTGTCCCTGAATCTAAATAGTAAGGTCCTATTCCACCTGCCCAGTTTTTTACATAGATAGGACTGAGGTGACATCGGGAATTCGGTATATAGTTCCTGGATTAGTGAGTAGTTAATTGTGGATTGTTTCGCGGAGTCTACTCTTTCCCTCTCTTTATGGAAATGCTGATAGAGTGCCCTTCTCACCAGGTTTTCGTGAGAGCCATCGATCTGGTCGGGGTGTGTAAAAAGATGACCATAGTTGACACTCACGAGGCTCTTTTCTACCACATTTATCCATGGGATTAAACCGACATTCTCGCTTTTCAGACAGTCTATAATGATCTCACGGGACAGGGAAGCTGCCGGGTTTTTCCAGACCCTTAACCAAAACAGTGCGGGTCTAGCTCTTATAAAATCCTCAACATAATGCAGTTTTAATTCGTTATGGCATACGATGGTCGGTGCACTAATAACTCCCCCCAAGATTTTCTGACAAAATCTATTCTCTTCTCTCTGTAGTTCGGAGCAATTCGAGAACCCCCAGACTTCAGCACCGTATGTACCAGTTGGAAGACGTTGGGTCCGGTAGATTTGTAATAAGCTGGAAACCACATCCGCCTGGCGTGGTTGACGGAGAGAGGTAACAGAGTTAATCGATTTGGAGAGTTTATTTCTCCCCATTGCAACATGAGGTTGCCACGAGCCACTATTGGAAAATAGCAGACCCAAATATGGGAAAGTGCAAGTGCTTTTTAAGATGTTTTGACCTATTGCAATCTTTGGGATTTTGTAATTTTTAGGGCCGCAGGTCATTATAAAGGATTTGCTAAAATTAGTGCACAAACCTAAGTCAGACATATAATCAACAAATCCCGATATTAAAGTACGCAGGGCATTCGGGGTGCGGCCCATGAGTACCGCATCATCCGCGTAGAGTAACGCCGGGATGGGTTTCTTATTAATAATAGGGACGTCCTTTGTCAAGTTACATAAAGAATGGGTTAATTCGTTGATGTATAGTATAAAAAGCAAGGGGGCCAGAACGCAGCCCTGTCTCACCCCCTTGCCTATTAAAATCTCATTTGAAACCTCGCCTTCGTTATTTATTCGAACGCGGGCTTTCAAATTGCGATGGAGGTTGGCCAAAAAATGGACTAGGGATTCGTCTAGACCATAGTTTAAAAGAATGGACCATAAGCGAGAGCGGTTAACAAAATCAAATGCTGAGCTTAGGTCCATAAAGCCAAAATACAGAGGGGATTGTTTGGCTCTTGTGTATTTGGCCATTATAAGGTTAAGGTTCAAACATTGTTCCACCGTGCCAAGTTTGCTCCTAAAGCCTAGCTGGCAACGGTGGATAATAGAGTTTTCATCTGCCCAGGTGCTAATTTTATCAAATAGAACCCTACCAAGGACCTTCAGGGTGTTATCGATCAAAGATATTGGTCGATAACACCCCGGGTCCAACCTATTTCCCTTTTTAAAAATGGGTACGATAGTACTACTAGACCATGTCGAGGGGATGGATTTCTTACTCAGATTGTTAAAAATGTTACAGAGTAAGGGGGCCCAAAAGCTTGTATTCGATTTTATCTGGTCGATAGACAAGCCATCCGGGCCGGGTGCCTTATTGCCAGCACTATTTGCAATGGCTTCCTCCAGCTCCTCTAATGTTATGGCTATGGTACTGTCGGGGAAATTATCCTCAGTGGGATCTCCAACTACAGCATAAAGCTTTGAGAAATGGGTGACCCATGAGTCTCCTGTGATATTGCAATTTATCGGGGTGATGTTACTTCCCAGGGCTCTCAAGTTCTTTACGTCTCTCCAGAACCCAGTTGAATCTTTTAAGGCAGCAGATTTCGTGAGATTGTCCCAATGGCTTATTAAAAGCTCCTCAGTTCTAACTTTTAATGCATGTTTATATTTGGAGCGTAGTGAATTGACAAGGGACACATCTCGGGGTTTGGCTACCAAGGCCTTTCTAAGTTCTCTATTGGCCCTCGAACAATTGGTATCAAACCATCTTTGATTATTTACATTATGTTCTTTTGATGGTCTGGAGATTGCCCTTTTTATAATTATGCATAAATCACAGAAAGACTTAGTTATATCGGGGCCACCAGGTGTTAAGCAGTTAGAAATCAGCAAAGGATTTTTCCTAATCACATTAGATAGGATCTCTCGGTTGTCGATCCCTCTCCAAACAATCCTAAGCCTGTCTGTAGATACGGTAATATTTTGGGCTCCTGTCTCATGTGGGCCTACAGGTTTTTTAATAGATTTAAGTTGGATTACTATGGGCAGATGATCACTATATGAACTGCTAACAACCTCGGACCTAAGTAGCACTTCACTAAGGAGGGAAGAGGTAAACATATAATCAATCGTGGTTGAACTACCACGGCCAATATAAGTAGGGGCCGGCTCCTTTCCCTCAAAGGTTCCACTATAGCCCATTACATCGACTAGGTCCCTGCTATGTAATAAGTCCAATAATTCAGAACCTCGTCTGCAAGGCGGAGATGTATAGTAAATATGGGCATTAAAATCTCCGCCAACACAAATGCCATCAAATTGGCCAAACTTTTCTCCATTCGCAACTTCATCAATAAAATTAAACAGTTCTAAAAAAATGGGATTTGGGTGGTTAATAAAATCATTGTTATAAAAGTTTATAAGACAAATTTTTAACCTTGCAACATATTTCACAGCTATCAGGTGTTTATTGACCACATGTAGAGGTTCAATTTTCACGTCCTTAGAGATTTTTGCCCAGATAGATAGACCACCACTTGGTCGCCCCGAAACAGAAGATGAAGCAATAAGATTATGACAGAAGAAACCCTCCAATAATTGGGCGCATGTGCACCACGGTTCTTGCAACATTACCACATCAAAATTACTTATCCAGGTAACCCATTCTTTGATTTTCATCTTACCTGGAAGCCCAGCAATATTCCAGCTAATGACACTTAAAGTATCAGTCGGTGGAATGGTGGTGGAAGAAGGAAGGGCAATGGGAGGGTCGGGGCATACTACATGAGATGGAACTAGTCTGTCTGGACAAGGCTTATGAGTACATATAGGGTTTGCCATTTCCAGAGGCGTTGTACTAATGACCTTGTCCGGTGTAATAGGAAATGTTAGTAGTGGTCAATCTAGGCTTCCTAATTCGGATAGGGCGGAAAATCTGTTGGATAAAGGAATGGTATTGGAGGCCGTTTGAAATATTCTATAAGGGGGCCTATAAAAGTAGCCCAGTGGGTGAAGAGTTATTGCAGTAGATGGACTGGCATAGGTGTTATGTGTATCTATAAAGAATCTAAAAACAAATAGAGAGTTTCCCAGGTTAAACCAGAAGGGACCGGGTACGTAACAACGTTAAAAATTGTCAAATTTCCCTCATGGATTTGCTCAATAGTCTCCAACTACAAATTTAAGATCAATATATATTGAACCAAAGACAAGGAGTCCATAAGACTTAAACACAACAAAGATAGAATATATTGTTATTTTATTTAATTTAAAACTTGTTGTATACCTCAGATTGTATTACAATGATTTGTCCACAGTTATCATATACAGTGGGGTAAACATCTTCATAAACAACATACATTTGCAAAAATAACTCTCAATAACAGATGAAATCAATATTTACACATAATTAAATCAAAAATTTTAAAACATTCAATATGAGAATCAAGGATGTATTACATACATATAAAATTGATTTAAAAACACAAATATGATTTTGTCCTCTTGTCGACGCGTTTCGGTGTAAAATGTGATTTGTAACACCTTCTTCAGGACCAATAGATTAAAAACAGCTCTCTCTATCAAGTTTAAACAATCTATAAAAAGAGAATATATATAATTATAATACATACATGTACTCATGGTGTTCAACCCTATCTTTGGTTCGACATACTTGATTTTGGATGACTGAAAATTTTAAGAAAGTTTTCGCAAGGTCTGTTATGAATAAAAGGTGCAGAAAACTGCACCAAAAACTGTCCCAGCCTCGCTATTCTAAGACCTACATTAGGCCTATTATCTTGTGGCCCATCGATCTGTTTAATCGCTATGGTATTGTTATATTTAATTCAATTGAGGACCTCCTGAGAATCATTACATTTTGTTAGAGGCATGCATTAAATAAATCCTCCCCAGCAACGATTATTGTCTAGAATATATTGCTTTTACTTCTGTTGTTGCTGTAATTGGGCCATAATGAATTTTAGGCATATACTCACATAGGAATAGGACCATTTAATCACAGTCCTTAAGTGACCAGAGTAGCGTGTTGACTCAGTACATCATACTCCAATCTAGTTTAAAAAGTATGGAGATTAGATCAAGATATATTTTTTTCAATTTTGTCTATTTACCTCTTATTTTCATAGGCATATACTCACATAGGAATAGGATTTTAAATCGCAGTCCTTAAGTGACCAGAGTGGCGTAGTTGACTTAGTACATCGTACTCCAATCTAATATAAAGTAACACGGAGATTGTATCAAGACTTATTATTTTTCCAATTTTATCTATTTGTCTCTTATCTTCATAGTTATTTACTCTAAAGAGATTGTTGTATCAATCGTTTTCTTAAAATTTTCAGTCATCCAAAATCAAGTATGTCGAACCAAAGATAGGGTTGAACACCATGAGTACATGTATGTATTATAATTATATATATTCTCTTTTTATAGATTGTTTAAACTTGATAGAGAGAGCTGTTTTTAATCTATTGGTCCTGAAGAAGGTGTTACAAATCACATTTTACACCGAAACGCGTCGACAAGAGGACAAAATCATATTTGTGTTTTTAAATCAATTTTATATGTATGTAATACATCCTTGATTCTCATATTGAATGTTTTAAAATTTTTGATTTAATTATGTGTAAATATTGATTTCATCTGTTATTGAGAGTTATTTTTGCATATGTATGTTGTTTATGAAGATGTTTACCCCACTGTATTTGATAACTGTGGACAAATCATTGTAATACAATCTGAGGTATACAACAAGTTTTAAATTAAATAAAATAACAATATATTCTATCTTTGTTGTGTTTAAGTCTTATGGACTCCTTGTCTTTGGTTCAATATATATTGATCTTAAATTTGTAGTTGGAGACTATTGAGCAAATCCATGAGGGAAATCTATAAAGAATCTTACAGAGCTCGGGTGTCTGAAGTTAATCACTATGCAGTCCCCACTAATGTTTTTATGTTGTGGGCCCACCCAACTTACCCGACGAGTTGATATAATCTCATTTGAGATATTCCATCATGCCCCTTTGTGTTTAGTCAGCCAATCAATGCATTTATTATGTAATTGTGACCATGACTCGCTTTGGCTTTCCTTAAGGGCTGGTACGCCTGCTAACACTAAAACATATGGGCAGGCTTCTGGGGGTAAGTGGAGTGGCGGCCCTAGATTATTAGTGGTTCTGTTTCTTACTAACGCACCTCTGCTTATGCTTGCACTGTCCGAAGTGTTGCCTATCCTATCTGATAGGGTAGCTAATGGGGTGATAGTAGCATTAGCATCCGAGCTCACAGTACTAGTCGTTGCTCTTCCTGCTACTCCAGAAGGGTCATGATTTGGGCCCATGGTCGATACGGGTGGGGTATTAGCTGAAGTACTGCTAGATGAAACAATTTTGGTTTCCTCTTTTTTAACAAGGTTTTCAATTTTGTCCAATCTCTTAAAAACAGTATTAAATTGTTTAGCTATTTGAATTTCAACTTGTTTAAAAATGGTATCAACAATAGTTTCTATCAGATTGCCATTGACTTTAGGTTGGATATTTCGGTCAATGAACTCAATCTGGGTACTGACCGAGTTGTCAGTGCTCTCATCACGTAACATAGAGGCCCCACAAGTGCCTTTATCCAGGACTGGAGACTCTGATCTACAGGTAGAGGCAGTGGGTCTTCCCGTTCCTTCATCCGATGGTAAGAGTAGGGATGATAAGTCCTCAGTGGTACCTGATATCACTATTTCACAATCTTTTTCTTTGTCTTTGTTCCACAAACTCTGTGGGGTAGGTTGATTTCTGCAATGGCTTAATTGTTTCCTTTTATTTATGGTACATTTCACTGGGCCTCTCTTACGTTTCTCCCTTGTTATTTTGTTGGAGCGTGGTGTTTTATCTAGTACGGGTTCCACTAATCGGTCAGTTGCAGGTACAGTCACTAGATTGGTTATGTCAATAATAGGGGTTGCAATGTCAACTTGGACTGATGGTTTAATGACCGTTACTGTGGGGGAGAGAGGGAGACCCAAGTTAGGTAAAGCCTTAGGAGACTGGGAACATGGCAAGGTGGTGGTAGGAAATCCGAAGGACATCCTGCGTTCGGTGTCGGCAATCTCGTTGGTGACCATAGTAAGGGCGTTAGCCAGCAATGTATCAATCGATGTGGGCTGCTCAATAGGGACAACAGTGGTTACAGATGTGGACTTCATCGTACGTTTCCCCATGTTTTAAATTATTACCTGCACAAACAGAGGATGCAAGGGGGGTGGCCCAGCCCTGCCTCTGTCTGCCCCTGACGGCCACAGACGGCCCGCCCTCTGCCCGGGCTCAGCCCGGCGACGCCCGCGCGCGTCCCGCGACGCGGAGGGAGCCTCTGCTTATGTAGCGCCTCCGGGCGCGGAACTGGCCGGAAGGAGGTCCTGGCGGCAGCAAAGGATGCCGGGAGCTGTAGTTCCCCCCCACTGCGGCCAACGATGGAAGGTGGCGGCGAGGGGAACACACAGCGTCAGCATCCCGTTACAGCCTGGTGGTCTAGTGGATCTCGCCTGGTAAGTCCCGCTGCTCTGTTGGTTTGCAAAATGATCCCATGCCGTATTCATTTCACTAACTACCATCGCATTAGAGTGATTTGAAATACAGAATTTTCACTATGCATTGTAATGAAAGCAGCACCTCAGTGATGAGATGCAGCAAGAGCCACAAAATGTCTGGTGCTTCGATACCAATGATATGTGGTCCACCAGCTCAGGCTAGGCTACACTGTTCCTTTTGAGGCAGAGGGAAGACTGGTTGTGATATGGTTGGTCACTATCAGCAGTGACACATTAAGCAAAAGACAATGGCCTAGAATGAAGGTCAGAGCATGCCAGTTGCTGGGATCAATCCTAGTATTTCAATATATTTTTATGTTTTGATCATTGAGTAATCCTAAGTGGAACATGTAGTCAAAACATACTTCAGTTGGCTCTCAATGCATAGAGATAAACCTGCTCCTCATTGATGAGGTCCAACTAGGCTGAAAAAATGTCTCCAGTTGCTCCCTACAACTGGGGTTTGTACTGGTTGGTTTTCTTTTGTGGCAGGCCAAAGAAAGATTTGCATATGGTTACTCACGGTCTGTAGTGGCATAGTAATCAAAGTAAAAGATGGGCTGGAACACAGCCCTGCGTTATTGTAAATGAACCGTTCCAATCATACATTTTCATAGTTCAGCTATAAGGTGTTGCTTTGGTTTATAAGGTATTTGTAACAAGCAAGCAGAATAGTATTGATAAAATGTATTTTTTCAAGTGAAAAAAAAACGCATGTAGAATTTTTTGGGGGGTATTTTATATAGGCGAACTCGACTGAAAGGTACCAGGGGCTCTACATGAGCACCAGTTGCAGTGCAGATGGCAAATTCATTTTGTTAGGCACGAGGAGATTAAGTGATTTGCCCAGAATCATAGGAGGTTGAGCGTCTCTGCCGAGACTCGAACGCAGTTCACCAGCTTCGAAGTCGACCGCTCTAGTCAATAGGCCTCACCTTCTCCCCGAAACGGCTCTTAGAAATGAGCAACATATAACAGGTAGACTGAAAGTACAGTCATGAGTGCTCTGTATATTTGAATACAAATATCCAAGAGATGTGACGCATTCGTACATCAGACTATATAACGTATTTATTAAAACATAATACTTATTGAGTAGAATGTATATCAAAAGCAAGTTTATGAATATTTTGTTGCATAGGTAATTTTATTGGGGCCACACACAAATATATATTAATAGTTTTTACTCCCACAACAGTCAGAGCTTTGTTAAAACGTGTCACAAATGAGGAAAGACACACAATCCGAGATCAAATATTGTTGCTGAAATGCTATAAAATATGCACCTTTTGGAAGTGCCAAGTTATCACTTTCTATCTTTGAAAATTCTGTAACAATTTGCATATTACTTTCATCAAGTGCTCCTTTGTCATTCTGATTTAAGAATCGGGGCGTTTATGCAGACAGATTTAAATATAATAACACTCCTTGTGTGAACTATACAATTTGCTATAAAAGAGGGTATTAGAGTTTAAAAAATGCTCAGAGATGAAAGAAAAGCCACACACTTCCGATCAGGCACACTTCTGCCAAATATTGCACTGCACAAGAGAATCACTCAAAAAAGGAACAACATTCTAGGGGCTGGCTCTTTGCATGCCCTTGGTGTTAAGTAAGGAAGAATCTGCTGCCAACACCTTTACCAATTTATTATAAAAGTAGATTTTTGATGGTGGTAAAATGTGCAAAGAATGTTTGTGAATATTTGTTGTGTGGCATTTTGCTGTGGGTGACATGTGTTGTGTTGTTTTGTGTGCTGGGGTGTTATTCTTCTTAATTACTGCATTGTGTTGCTATGGTATACTGAGTTTGTTGTGTTGTGCTGTTTGAGCTGGAGATGTCAATAAAGGATGCTACATTTCCAGCCAACAGCAGGCCCTTTGTTCAAAGTTGAGTGACAACCAACTACTATAAGTAGCCAGGTAATTGGCTTGATATTTATTGCCACTACTCATAGAGTATGCTGTTCCTTTCCATACTCCAGGTAAAAACAGCTTGTGTCCCAGAGTGAAGCAATGGTCGGTGGAAATGTTTATAATTTGGAGAAAAAGCCCTCACCCACCAACAAGGGTGGCATGCTTCATCATCGGGCGGCTCCTTGTTGGGCAGCACTGCAATGCCCAACGGGCCGTTAAGGAAGGCTCTTTGCCAGAGTTCTTTTACTTATTTGGCCATTGATTAAGGTTTGAATAGGTGAAAAGCTGATTGTAGAGGAGTAGATTGATGAAAAAGTGTGATTAAAATTAATTAAGGTACCCCGCTAAAATGTTGCTTATTCTGGAGGTCCTTTTTAACAGATGAAACAGAGTGGAATATATTGGGAAATAATGTTCCTTATTATTCTCTTTAATTGGTCAAAATGTTTCTTGCCCTTTGTTTAGTCTGAAGCTCTAAGACAATTCATCAGGGCCCTAATAACCTAATCTACATATAATGGGACCCTATCTCGATTTGAGAAGTATGTCTACAGTTAGGAAACGACAAATCTGTGTTTAGGAAAGTATTTCTACCACATAATATTTGCAGAGATAATCCATTACATAAAACCGGCCTAAAATATACAATAAATATACATATAAGTGAATAAGAGAGATCTCCCACGCCAGTGACAAATCCAGTCTTTTTTTGGCGTGAGTAAGATTCACCAGTCATCCAACATACATCTCTCACCATGAATATTGCCCCATAATGTTGCCAAAGCCATAGATAGACACAATAGCACCTACAGAAATTTGCCGAATACTTATGCAAAGTATTGAGGGAAAAAAGAGGAATTTGCATTGGATTGTAGTTAGGGAGTGAAGACAGATAGCATGACCTATTTTAAGGGTGTATTGTTGCTCCCCCCTGCAACAACATGTAAAAAAATAATAGGTCCAAATAGTGCACTAACACTTTTTAATGAAGTATTATGAAATAAGTTTGCTTAAAAGGCATATGCTCTGAAGAGGTGCACATTAAATAATAACGTTTCAAAATTTACCATGGATGCTATATATGTCAAACATTACCTACATTATGCCAAAGCCAGAATTTTAGGTACAAAAGGAGAAAAGGAGGGACAAGAGGGGCTTTTTCCACTCACAAAGGAATGGGAGGTCCAGCAGAAACGGGTGCCCCAGTTACAGTAATTACAAAAAGGAGTTCCTGCTGTTCCTTTATAGTAGAGTTAGTGAAGTCAAAGAGAAGGCTGGATCCAACTTAGTCCACCATGTGTCCATGGTTGGGAATCCATATGTTGGATTATGGTGCCCTCACGCACCCTTTCAGGTGTCATGCTTCATCATATGGGCTGCTCCTCGTTGGGCCGGCGGTGCAATGCCCTACGGGCTGCCTTAAAAAGGGGCGCTTTGTCGGAGATCTTCTATCCAACTGCCATATGGTGAAGTGCGGGTCTGGGGCCTGGATAGTGTAGATGTGTGTTATTGAGTTAAAACAAGGTTAAGAGTGCCTAGCGGGAATTGATTTCATTCTGGGGGCCTCCTACCCTGATTAAAAACGTTCGAACATGGCACTTATTTGAGTATAATGTCTCATGTCAGAGTGTCATGTGTTTAAAGAAAGTGGGTCAACATGTTTCTCGCATAGAGTAGGTGTATTCGTCATTCGCGATTCATCAGGACCTAGAGAAAGAACTATCTCTAAAAAACTACTAGTATTTAAGTTTCTATCAGATCATGTGTTATTTTTAAGCATAATACCTGTTTGAATCAGGAGCTAACTGTAATGAAAGAAGGTAGGTTATAGAATCATACATAGGTATGCATCATACAAAACAGTTGGAAAAGGAGCCTTCAGTGTGACTCAACACTCTTATCTTGACTAAAAAGTGGTGATTTCCGATGCGTCACAAGACACACCAGAACTTTAAAAACAATTGGTGGTGAATCCCCACGGTGAGCTATCGTGACTGCTCACCACTGTGGAAATCCTATTAAAAACAGCAGAAAGTACAAAGGTGTGACTCAGCCTATTCAGTAACTGTCCAGACATCAACAGTACTCAGTGGGCTGTGCATGAGTGTGCATTCCTCAATGATTAGGACTGGACCAGAAAGGGTAACATAATAGGTAAGTTCAATGTGATCTAACATATCATGGAAGATAGTATAAGAACAGTGAACAATCATTAAAGTCTCTGGTAAAAGAAGGACCGATTGGTGTCGGGTAATATTCATTCTAGTAGGCGTATCCCTCTCTGTCTGAATCAGGTTGACAAGGGAGTCATCAAGGACTAAAAGAAAGCAGTATAGCCCATAACAATGGTATACAACGGAAGTCGTTTATGAACTTCTATCACTTGGAATCATTACACTGTATAGTTTATCCAATGAGTTCAAGTAACATTTGGTCGGGGATTGAGGGGTAGAGGTTTCAAGGGAGACGAGGCTACACGGAGTGTGTAGCGGTGTGAGCACCGTTACAAATGTAAAAGTGTGTAGAAATATCCCAAAATGTCAAGGAAAACTAGTTCTTGTTTTGAAACCTGTAAACTTATATGGTCCGTTAAGGGGTTCTGGCGCTATTTCTGAAGTCGAATGATTAGTGCAATAATGTCTTAGAATGGTGATCCTATGTATCGTAAAAGCTTGGGTGGATACAGCTATCATCTATTTGCTTACGAGTGTCTGTGCAATGGCAGAAGAATGTTGTGGGATCGTGTTCGTGAGCAAATGGGAAGCGTTGAATGACACACACCCACTAGGAGGTACGTATAATTGTATGCCCCATACAGCCTTGTGTATGATCGCAAATGCAGATAATGTTCTGATTGCGCTCCGTGTAGGCTGATCGATACACCAAAGGTCCATAACAAAGAGGGTTAAAACATTATAGAATACGGGGCAGGCAGGGATCTCTTTTAAAAATTATTTTGTTAAATTATTAATCACTGGCGGTAACAGCTAATTCAGTGCGTTCGCCATCGCAGGGATGGAATTTCTCTCTGCCGCATGCCAAAATAGTACACAAGTTGATTAATCGGTTACTCACATCTTACTTTCTCACGCAGCACATAGTGACCTACCCACTCCACCGAGTCCGGGAGGTAGTGTGAAGAAAAGTAACAAAGGACTTACACAGGAAATCATGTCATGTGACAGGGGGTGGAATTTGTGGCCATGCCCATTGCTAGTACAGGTGTGTATGGCAGACATCTTGGAATGGGGTTCGTAATATGCTAGCTCACAGAACTGATTATATATAAAGCGGTTTCCAAAACACCATATCATTGCAATTGAAAAGGGGGATCAACGTCACGTGAAGAAATGTAACAAGGGACTTATACAGGAAGTCATGTCATGTGACAGGGGGTGAAATTTGTGTCCATGCCCATTGCTAGTACAGGTGTGTATGGCAGACATCTTGAAATGGGGTTCGTGATATATTAGCTCACGGAACTGTTTGTATACAAAGCGGTTTCCAAAACACCATATCATCACACTTGGAAAGGGGATCCACGTCACGTAGACTGAAGTTAATATTAGTAAAGTAATTACTCGGGCAATCAAGATATATAGGCTAATTTCAAACACAATATCAATGTGAGGGTTGTAGGGAATGTATGCCATGTATGTCAATGAGGAGTGGGAGGCGTTGGGCAACCTCAGTCAACAGGTAATCAGTATGACCAGTTTCGAACAGTATTGGATGCAGGACAAATTAGATCTTAATCGATCCCCAGGATTTCATCATTAAGACCATTGGTATCAGAAGATAAGCGATGTATCCATCGCTGTTCTTTAGCGAAGAGACTCTGTTTAGTTATATTGGGATTTGCTTCTAGGATCAGCCATTTAACAGTGTCTGGTGAGTGATTGTTTTCAAGATAGTGGGCACATATTTTGGTGTTGCTCTTGTGGCAGCGAAAGTTGCTGCGGTGTTCCGTGATTCGCAATTTAATAGGACGAGCTGTCATCCCTATATAATAGAGATCACAGGGGCAAGTTAAAAGATAGATACAGTTAGCAGTATTGCAGTTGGTGTGTGCTCTCATTTCCCAGGTAAAGGTAGAGTTGAGTGTTACGGTCTTGTGTGTGGATGTAAAGGCACATACACTACATACTCCACATGGATAGTGTCCTCTAACTGTAGGAAACTGCCACAGTGTACTCTGTAGGGTTTTTTCTTTGGGTTTAGGTCTGGTTTTAACAAGCATGTCTTTGATGTTTTTGGAGCGTCTGTATGCAAATCGGGGTAGTTCAAGGTTCATAGAGCCTGTGTTCAGTATATTCCAGTGCTTTTTCAACACTTTGGTCAACTGATTAGATGCTGGTGTAAACGTGGTTATGCAAGTCAATACCTCGGGATCATTTTTTATTTTATGTTCCAAAAGACCTTCTCTATGATTATTCCGTGCTCGTTTTTTAGAAAGTGTAATACTCCTCTGTGGGTATTGTCTCTACATCACATTTCGGGCAAGAATAGCTGATTCACTCTTGTATTCATCCAGCGTGCTACAGTTCCTCCTTACTCTCAGAAATTGTCCGAAGGGCAAATTTTCTTTGAGCGATTTCGGATGGTGACTGTTGAAGTGTAGCAAACTATTGCGATCAGTGGCTTTTCTATACATAGTGGTAGTAAGGCTACCCTGTTTAATTTTGATGGTCAAATCCAAAAAAGCTATCTCAGAGGGGGAGACTGTGATAGTAAAATTGAGGTAGGGATTAAGATTATTAATCCACCCAAAGAAGTTACCAAAGCTGTCACAGTCTCCTGTCCAGAAAATCAGAATATCGTCTATAAAACGTTTCCATAGGCGAATGTTGTTACGGTAAGGGTTAGTATCACTGAAAATGTGTTCTCCCTCAAAGGCTGCCATATAGAGGCAAGCCACACTAGGAGCGAAGGTACTTCCCATGAAAGTACCTTGCGTCTGATGGTAAAGTTGGCCCCTGAACTTGAAAAAATTATCGGTCAGTGCTAGTGTGGCGCACTCCATGATGAAAGAGGGTGGGGTGAGTGACCCCCTGGGAGATGTGTTCAATACTTCCTCAATCACTTCTAGAGTAGCCCTCTGTGGGATGTTGGTGTAGAGGGCTTCAACATCTAGAGTGATAAGGAAGTTGATTTTGTTGGTGTCTTGGAACTGGTCCAGTAGACGTAGTACATCCGTGGTGTCTTGGATGTATGATGGTATGAGTTTCACTAGTCGTTGAAGGAAGTGATCACAAAATTGTGATAAGGGTTCAAGAACAGAGTCGATACCCGACACTATCGGGCGCCCTGGTACTGGTGTGACCCTCTTGTGAATTTTTGGTAGAATGTAAAAATAGGGGGTCCTAGGTTCTTTCTTTATGAGGGAGCAGGCCTCCTTCCTACTTAACCAACCTTGGCTCTCTACAGAGTCAACCAAACCCATGATGGTCTTCTTCAGAGGCTCAGTTGGATTCCTAGGGATAGGTGTATAATATTTCCTATTGCCCAGTTGTCTTAGGCACTCTGTGTCATAGTCTATGGTTGCCATTATGACTGTGGCACCGCCCTTGTCGGACTGTTTGATAATGATAGTAGAGTCGTTGGCAAGTGATTCAATTGCCAGCATCTCTTTTTTAGTGGTATTGTTATAGTGTTCACTTCCAGTCATAGTTTTCACATCCTTTAGTACTGCTTGTTCATAAGTCAAGACTTCATTTGACACCATCCCGCTATCGGGAGTGAAGGAAGGGTTGTGTAAACCCGAATCCTCATCAGGTGTATAATCCTTACCCTCAAAGTAAGATTTGAGGCGGATTTTGCGAAAGAATTGATGCAATTCGCAAGTTTGTAAGAAGAGATCCACTCGAGGAGTAGGAACAAATCCTAGTCCTTTCTGGAGGATGTCGTCTTCTGTCTTAGTTAGTTGTCTTGATGACAAGTTGACTACTAAGTTGGTTTTCTGCTGGTGTGGCTCCTGGTCTCCATTCCCCGTTGAGGTGGTTCTTCCCATTTTACTCTTTTCTCCTGTTGGGTGCCTCTTTTTCACCCTAGCACTCTGCCCCAACCTCTGCCTAAAAAAGGCTGGCTTATGCCCTGGGGTGCAAATTGGGGTGAATAATGAGGGCCGAACTGTGGAGGGCCTTGAGGGTACAGTGGGTATTGCCAAAAAGGAGGTCCCTGATAGAGCGGTGGTGGATAGGTATTGTAACCTTGTATATGTAGGTAAGTAATTGTAGCAAGCAGATGAATAAGAAATAGAACAAATACTAGGTGTACAGTAAAAAAGTAACCATTCTCAACAAACAAAAAGAGGAAAATAATTTTTTTCCTTCCACACACAAATATTAGATAAAATATTTATTTTTCATTTTTTATCTTACATTGATGACTATTGGATTATTGACTGTTCTTTTTTGCATATAGTTCATCATTAAGTATTTTTACAAACAGTATAGGCATATAAGATTGATAGGGTCTATACGACAGACAAAAAAACATTAGACGATCATATTAACAAATTTTAAACATATAGTGTTGATAGAAGCAATGCGGTAGATGGAGA
This sequence comes from Triturus cristatus, assembly GCF_964204655.1. NCBI lineage: Eukaryota > Metazoa > Chordata > Amphibia > Caudata > Salamandridae > Triturus > Triturus cristatus. The sequence goes on along the minus strand of NC_140592.1, from coordinate 594,320,793 downwards.
ACTACGCGTGTTTCGGCTATGCAGCCTTCGTCAGGAAACCGTCTATTGCTTAAAGCAATAGATGATCTTATGGCCCTTGACAAGTTTCTTCACAGTGCGTCTCCTAGGAGATCTAAGTGTGATGTTTCAGAAATTCTTTTAGTTAATGCCTAGCGTCCACCCTCGCATAAGACTCTCACAAGGGACCACATTCTGATGGTGCAATGGGGCCGAAGGGCGATACGTCGGTTCTGTTTCAATGAACAGCAGCACCATCCCATGACCTGGATCCCAGACAATAGACTGGGCGAGGCGCCACTCCCCTCCAAAAGGCAGAAGTGACGGAGTTCCCGGGGTATTGTAACCTTGCCTGCCCCCTCTTTCCTCTGTATTGATTAGGCCCCAAGTTTTCTGTACTAGAGTCACTATTATTGGATGAACTTCTCCTTGAGGAATTTGTGCTGGTATCAGATAAATAGTTGGTATTTGCTGGGACATAGTCAGCTTTGCGGTATGGGTATACCTTCTCTTTATCAAAACGTTTAATGTCCTTCTGTAGCTTAACAAATTTCTGCTTCATAAGATACTCTTTATGTTAGGCAATCTCATTGTTAAGTTCCGTGAGCTTAGATTTGAAAATGGGACCTGGGTTGTTGTGTTTTAAGGCACTCTCATCGGTTTGTATTCGAACTAGTAGTTTGTCTGTCAATCTTTTGGCCGTGTTGACAATTAAGATGAGAAGGTCTCTGGTACACTTCCAGGATATTTTTGACCATTCTTTTTTAAATTGTCCATCTTCCCAGAAAATCCTGGGAAAGTTCTTTACTACGAGGCCGTTGGGTGAAATGTTGGCCCTGAAGTACTCAGTCATAAGTGCACCATGTAAGGTGATCCTACCCCATTCTCTCTTCATATCCGATAGCGATTGCCAATCTCCTGATTGGCTTCCAGTCGCGACCTCATTGTCAAAACCCAGAATGGAGGGGGTCCGGAATATTTCTGCTGCATTGTCCTCACCATAACTCAAACCCTGGCCTTCCATCAGTAGGCAGGTAGGGTTGAGTTTAGGGTGGTAAAATCGGCTCTTAATAGAGAGGTAACCACTCGGATGTGGTGGTGTGTTGAATAGAATGTTGGGGGATGGAGCAGATCTCACCCACCAATAAGACGTCCCACGGGGTTAAGCCAGCAAGTAAGGTACAAAAGGAGGGACAAGAGGGGCGTTTTTCACTCACAAAGGAATGGGAGGTCCAGCAGAAACGGGCGCCCCAGTTACAGTGATTACAAAAAGGAGTTCCTGCTGTTCCTCTATAGTAGAGTTAGTGAAGTCAAAGAGAAGGCTGGATCCAACTTAGTCCACCATGTGTCCATGGTTGTGAATCCATATGTTGGTTTATGGTGCCCTCACGCACCCTTTCAGGTGTCATGCTTCATCATATGGGCTGCTCCTCGTTGGGCCGGCGGTGCAATGCCCTACGGGCTCCCTTAAAAAGGGGCGCTTTGTCGGAGATCTTCTATCCAACTGCGGTATGGTGAAGTGCGGGTGTGGGGCCTGGATAGTGTAGATGTGTGTTAGTGAGGTAAAACAAGGTTAAGAGTGCCTAGCGGGAATTGATTTTATTCTGGGGGCCTCCTACCCTGATTAAAAATGTGTGAACATGGCACTTATTTGAGTATAATGTCTCATGTCAGAGTGTCATGTGTTTAAAGAAAGTAGGTCAACATGTTTCTCGCATAGAGTAGGTGTACTCGCGATTCGTCAGGACCTAGAGAAAGAATTATCTACATCTAAAAAACTACTAGTATTTAAGTTTCTATCAGATCATGTGTTATTTTTAAGCATAATACCTGTTTGAATCAGGAGCTACCTGTAATGAAAGAAGGTAGCTTATAGAATCATACATAGGTATGCATCATACAAAACAGTTGGAAAAGGAGCCTTCAGTGTGACTCAACACTCTTATCTTGACTAAAAAGTGGTGATTTCCGATGCGTCACAAGACACACCAGAACTTTAAAAACAATTGGTGGTGAATCCCCATGGTGAGCTATCGTGACTACTCACCACTGTGGAAATCCTATTAAAAACAGCAGAAAATACAAAGGTGTGACTCACCCTATTCAGTAACTGTCCAGACATCAACAGTACTCGGTGGGCTGTGCATGAGTGTGCATCTCTCAATGATTAGGACTGGACCCGAAACGGTAACATAATAGGTAAGTTCAATGTGATCTAACATATCATGTAAGATAGTATAAAAACAGTGAACAATAATTAAAGTCTCTGGTAAAAGAAGGACCGATTGGTGTCGGGTAATACTCATTCTAGTAGGCGCACCCCTCTCTGTCTGAATCAGGTTGACAAGGGAGTCATCAAGGACTAAAAGAAAGCAGTATAGCCCATAACAATGGTATACAACGGAAGTCGTTTATTAACTTCTATCACTTGGAGTCATCACACTGTATAGTTTATCCAATGAGTTCAAGTAACATTTGATCGGGGATTGAGGGGTAGAGGTTTCAAGGGAGATGAGGCTACACGGAGTGTGTAGCGGTGTGAGTACCGTTACAAATGTAAAAGTGTGTAGAAATATCCCAAAATGTCAAGGAGAACTATCACTCACTGTATTTAAGTGACTTTCACACTGACACACACTTTATCTCACACAAACACACTCTCACCCACACACACGGACATAATATACATTTAATGGCATTTTATTCATGATTAGTATACTGATAAATAGGTAAAAAGCAAGAAGGGTGTAGCACCAATTCGCATAAGAGTGATTGCCCTTTTGTTCTTGGCTCTGATTTTCCAACTTTATAGGCTAGGGTGCACAAAAGCAGTGACTGGGGTCACAACTGTAACTCTTGTAAAGCCCTTATCAATGTTCATTTCCCAAACTCTTAGCTCTTCTTTCTATCCCATCTGCCTCATTACCCTTCTCTCTCTCCCATATGAATAGCTCTCTCTCTGCCTCTCTCTGAGTTCTCTCACACCAGTCTCTCTTTATTACTTCTCTTATACCTCTGTCCTATTCTCGTACTCTGTCTTTGAACTTTCTTAGACTCACCTGTCTCTTACTTGTCACCCTTTCTCTCAGAAGTCTCCTTTTTTACCTGTCCACCTTATCTTCTGTTTCTATCTACACTTACTTTGTCTCCTTTGTCACACGTCTCTTCTTCTATTTCTGTCAATATCAGCTATGTCTTGCTTATTTTTCATTCACCATTCATCATTCAGGAGAAGCAGAGGACGAGGGTAGGTGCGACGAGCAGGTAACACGCAGGAACCTTAAGCATGCCTGAGCGCAGCACCTCTGCCTCATCCTACGGAGCATTTTTATCCCAAGTTTTAGGTTGGAAAGCCAACATTGTCACAAGCAGGTACCACTTATAGGGCGCCACTATTGACATCTTGTGGAGTATGAAGATTCACCTGCTATTTTGTCCTGAAGAAGAGCCACGGATCCTCCTGACCACTAGTGGCGCAAAACATATTGACTGACTAGAGTTGGACCCTAATAGGGAACTATTATTAGGCTACTAGGGTTCCTTATGATCTTGTTGGTAGCAACGACCTGAGTAGGTCTGACGGGGGAGTCCGGTAAATAAAGTTTTTAGTGACATCCCTAATCAGTTTTAACTCACATTATAACACATCTAACATCACCCCACTAGAATCTGCTTTGCATTCATCATACGGCATAACCAAAAAAGATCTCCGTCAAACAAGCTCAACAGGGAGCATTAGCCCTATGATGAAGCATAACATCCCCTTGGGATGTGTGAGGGCAACATGAAACAGTCTTGCTGATTGCCTCTATTCATGTGCCCTAACTCTGTTCAACCTGGACATATCATCTCTTCGCTTCCTCTTTAGGAACAGTGACCCCAATTTTTGTTTGTATCTCAAACCCAAGGAGCACCGGCACTGGACCTCTCCTTTAGCTACTAGTCCCTCACATCCTCCCAAGAGGAACCTTGTTGCTAGATTGCTTATTTTTCTGCCTGTAACATCTCTCACCTGCCTTTCCCTTTCTGACAAGGTAGCCTGTTAATTATCACCTCTCTGCCTGGTGTGTCCTCTTCCTCTCTTCTAGTCTGTGCTGGCCCTGGTTGTCTATTAACCCTTCCTATTCTCTTGTATGTGCCTCAATTCCCTCTCACTTGACAAGGCCAAGGGACAGAAAATAAATGTATATGCCTTCTTTGCCAGGCGCTCTCAACAAGAAAGAATACATTTGTTATGGTTGAGCACTCCACCTTCACAACCTAATGCAAAGGCAGCTCAGGTCAGAGACCCCAGATAATAGGTGGTGGCAACATTTTGTATCACTGCAGTGTTAGTTTTGCTACTAAGTTTAATGATGTTAGACAGTTTCCATGTTTGATGCAGTATAAGAGTTTTAAAAAAGACTCAAGAGCACTGTTTAATATTTCTTCCTGGCACTGCTTTAGTGCCTTGTGTAGGAGAGTAGGATCTGCTTCTTATGGTTACCCCCACTTTTTGCTGCTGTATCACTGTTTTTCGACTTTAGTCTGGCTGGGGCCCTGCTATTCAGGACCCCAGCCTAGCTGCTTCCTCTCTAAATTGATTCTTAGTACCTTAGGAACACAACAGATTAGATTATGAGGTGCCCTTATAAGTCCCCAGTATATGGTATACTATGTACCGAGGGCATAGGTACCCCAGAGGCCTACCAGGGGCTGAATCATGTATTATGCCACCCCTGGGAAGCCCTCCAAAATTACACCACAGGTCTGCTACTGCAGCCTGGGTAAGGTGGTGCATGCACCCCTTCCAGAGATATAGGTTCACTATATCTCACCTATCACTGCACATAGAAACCTATCAGTCACTCTTATGGCAGGCCTTAGCAATCCTGAAGGCAGGGTGCTTGGTTTTGTGTGAGAGGGTGCCCATGCATGAGCAGAGCCCCTCTGCAGCCTTCGAAATCTCTTCTCCGGGGTTGTCTGTGATTCAACCTGACCATATACTCTTAAGTGCATTATAATCCAAAGGGAAATGCTAACTTTGGACTGGCTGCACGGAAACATGTTGTGTTTGGTGTCAAACACCTTGGAATCATACCCCCACACCAGTAATTGGTGTGGGAGTATGATCCCACCCTTCTAGAGGGAGAGACATGACAGCATTGGTATACCCGGTACCAGCTTAAAAGAGCCCTGGCATCACAAAATGGATGCTGCAGCCACAGACATGAGTCTGGCCTCCTGCTGCTGACCGAAACTCCGGCAGGGGAGGCCAGGACAATAGGTTTCCTGTCACAGGGAGGTGTTACCACCTCCCAGGCAGGCCTTAGTGGATTAGGGCTGGGTGGGAGCACTCCAGGAGTGCTTTGAAGTCCTGCACTGGGGGCACATTTAGTGTCCCTGTTCATAGTCCAGCTCAAATCGGTTGCAGGGGCTACCAGCCCCTGCTCTGGCATGAAACTGGACAAAGGAAAATAATGCAACCACCCCTCTTTCCAAACACTCCCGTAGGTGGGTCTCCTGAGTTAGTCCAAACCCTTCCTTGGGTATAAAGAAGGAACCTTTGTAACCAGAACTTTAGATATCCCTGGACGAAACTCTGAAAATGAATCCTGGACCTTCGACGAACCGTTCAACGTTAGATGACTGAAGGATCTCCGTTGGAGTAAAGGAGTTACTCCCCTGCTTGGCAGGCACCAAAGATGCATCTGTCTGGTCTGCATCTCTGAAGCTGCCGCTGGACGCCGCAGACTTTGCAACACCAGAGGTGGATTTCCAAACTTCCCAGAGGCCAAACCGAGTCCCCAGCAAAGCTGAGACCTTGCTGGTCCGCACTGAAGCATCTTTCGCCTTTCTGCGTGGGTTGCTGTTGCCAAAGCTTGTTGTGTCCAATCTGGGCACCAACAATGCAGCACTCGACATCCTTTGTGGGTCAGCTTGAATCCAGCTCCTGGTCATCCTCGATGCCTCCTGGTCCTCGTGGCTGAAGAGTCAAGCTTCACCTTCTTCATCTGAAACACCAAACATCGGTGGGCATTCATCTATTGTGCCCCTGGTCACTGGTAAGTGACCCAGACTCTGTCCCCTCTGCTTTCAGGCTCTTCACATCTCTGATCCAGGCTTGGATCTCTTCAGACACTTTGCATCTTCCCAGCAGCAGCACTTGTTCGCCAGCGGCCATTGAAAACGACGACGCGACCCAACACCATTTGACACCTATGCACCCAGATTCCCTGGGTGAGGTAACTCGAGTACTCCGGTGCACCCGTGGGTGTTGACCCTAGAACTGTTTAAGTCCAAGAGTGTCCTTTAACTCTAAGAATCTAACTGCGACTTTCCCCATAGAAGCTAACGGGAGCTCGCCGCTGTGTTCTCACACTGCACATGGCCCCCGTGGGTCCCCTGTATCACTACCTTGGGTGGTTCCTTGGGGTCCCAGTGATTCTACACGCTCTAGGCCTTGTGTCTAGTGAAGTCATGGTTCTTATACCACTTTCTTAGTATATGGTTTGGTCCTCCCCTAGGGCCTAATGTGTATTCGTGCTACTTTATGGTAATATTTGAAGTGTAACTTATGTGCTTTTACCTCTAGCCTTATAAAGAGACTAGTAGGGTGTGTTTGGGAATAAATACATATATTTTATATATATCCCTTGTGTGGTCTCCTTTTATTTAGCCACTCAAGAGATTATAGACTGGTAAAACAAGCTGCTTTATGTTCCTTCAAGACTTAGCCTGAAGGCTGCTCTCCATAACTACCACTAGGATAGCTTTCAATAAAGGTTGTCTTTAACCTATCATCAATAAGGGGTTGTTTGGACTGGTGCAAGGTGCCCACTATAACTAGTGGACAGCATCTACCAGGCCAACTTCTCACATTGGTGTGCAGCGTGTGGGATTCCAGCTTGCTATTGTTTTACCAGATAATCTCAATTGAGTGACTAATTAAAAACCACTAAAGGTACCTAAGGTACATATAATACAAGCTTTACAATACAGTAAGTTCTACTGAACTTAAAGTCGTGTGTCAAGGGCTTAGCACACCCTTTCTACAACTCAAGATAGTTTAGTAGGCCACACTAGAGTAGGTAGTGCATACACAATACCTCACTAGTAATGTCTTCAAGGCCAGGAACCAGTGGGTCCCTGCCAGAAGCCAGTGGGCTTCTAGGCTCCAAGTATGACAAACTCCCATTCTTGGAATTGAGAGCATTGTGTAGTACTAGGAAGTTGAAGACAGGCAAGAGTGCAAACACCCAACTCCTCATAGAGGTACTCCTCCTAGATGATCTCAGAAAGACCTCAGGGTCTGATGGGGTTGGTAGAGTGGGTGGGGCAGCTGATGAGGAAGGGCCTAGGGGTTCAGACACCCCTGACCTGACCTCTGGAGCTGGCCAGGAGGATGGCAATGACCCTGACCTGGAAAATGCAACTCCTTCTGAATATGAGGAAGATGGCCATGATGGCCCTCTCTTTACTCCACCAGGTAGAGTTGGGAGTGTGCCTAGAAGGTCCAGACCTCCTTCTCAGGAGTCTAACCATTCTGACACCACCATAGGGACCTCTGTCTCCTCTCATAGGCGGGAAATCTCTCAGGAGAGGAGGGAGAAACTGCTCCAGTATAAAGAAGCTCAGCTTAATATTGGGAGAGAGCAGATAGCCCTAGAAAGAGAGTCCCTAGAGCTCCATAGACCTAGACAAAAGGTGAGACTAGAGTCCCATGATGGCAGCAACATCCATATTGTTAGGGAGAGGTCTCATGACCATAGAAACCTAAACAAGATTGTCCCTCCCTACCAGAGTGAGGATGACATCCACAAATGGATTACTGCACTGGAAAGGGCCTGTAAAGTTCAGAGGGTCCCCCAGGAGCAGTGGGCAGCAATCGTGTGGCTCTCCTTTGCAGACAAAGGCAGAGATAAGCTCCTCATCGTTAGAGAGGAAAATGCTGATGATTACTCCAGCCTGAAAAGTGCATTGATTGATGGGTTTGGCCTAACCACTGAACAATATAGGTTAAAGTTCAGAGATACCCACAAATGCACAAAATCAAGACTGGGTGGACTTTTTAGATTGTGCTACTAAGGCTTTGGAGGGCTGGTTACGTGGCAGCAAGGTGCATGACTTTCAAGGATTGTACAACCTAATTATGAGGGAGCCAATCCTTAATAATTGTCAAAATCAGCTGTTGCATCAGTACCTGGTGGACTCTGATCTGACCTCTTCCCAAGAATTGGGAACGAAGGCAGACAAATGGGTCAGAACCAGGGTGAAGCAGAAGGTTCAGAACCAAGGTGGTGACCAGAAGAAGCGAGATTCAAAGAACTCTGACAAGGGTAGGGAGAAGGGTAATGACCAGAAGTCTTCACAAGGTCCCCAAAAATCTTCTTCAGGGGGGGTCCCAATCTAATAAAGGAAAAGGCCAAAAGAAACCCTGGTGCAAGATATGTAAACAGAAAACTCACTGGACTAGTGATTGCACCAAGTCCAAAGACTCAATCCCAGCCACCATTGCCCCTAAGGCAACTGTTCCCCGTAGTGCAGCTACAAATGGTGGTGGTAATATTCAGAATAAGGGTGTAGTAGGGTTAACACTGGGTTCTGAGATGGACTCTGGCCTAGTCAGAGTTCCAACTCAGGCTGTCCTGATCTGTGATGGAGTCATGGACATATCCTCCTTTGTGAGTCCCAGTAACTTGGGCAAATACAGACAGCAGCCTTTGATTAATGGAAAAGAGGCTTTGGCATTCAGGGACACAGGAGCAAGTGTCACAATGGTGACAAACGATCTTGTGGATCCTGGGCAGATTATACTTGGTGAAATGTACCAAGTGACCAATGCTAGCAATGTCAGGACAGACCATTCCTTGGCAGTTGTTAATTTCTCCTGGGGAGGGGTAACTGGCCTCAAAAAGGTTGTGGTAAGTGCAGACCTCCCTGCTGAATGCTTGCTTGGCAATGATCTAGAAACTTCAGCCTGGGCTTGTTGCAGGGATTCTGCTTTTGCACAGAACTATGCGCAGGAGACCAGGACCTCAGAGAATTGTGGTGTACCAGAAAACTCCCCTCAGAACTCAGAACCCCTTATCCGACTAGCTTAGTATCCCATTCGTTAACCTAGATCTAGCTAGGTGGTCCCAATGTATAGACAAACCAGAACAAGCGACTTAGATATTTCTCAGGAGTGGTGGGAATCCGAAATACCTGTTCGTACTTATTTGTTAGTCCACAACATAATAATACAGACACGGTAAAGTTTAAAGAGTTTATTTTATAAACCTCGCGTCCTAAGATGCAGTACTTTGGCTAACACTAGCAGACTAACAGTACAGATCAGAATCATAAGCATTGTTACAATACCATATAAAATGAAAGGAGCAATCATACTATTAATGACAGTGGTATGCGGCCACACTCCTTTCACTATAATCTAATACATTATTATTATTAGACTATTAGAAGGTCTCTTAGGCTAACAGGGGGGACCCCATACCGTATAGATCAGCTTAGTAGAATCACATCAAAGGCTCGGCTCTCACAGCATGCATCAGCTCTTCTGTTCGAATGAATGTAAAACCAAACTGTTCTGCAATATTAAAGACGCTTGTCCTTCAGATATTGGCAGCTGTATGCATGATATGTCTAACAAGTGGTACGATCAATCTAAACACAACACTCTGTACCTTCTAGTGACCCAGACGCGTTCTTTGCATGATGTACAGACCAAGGGCACATTTCACGGTTAAGAATGTGAAACAACAGTTTGTTATCCTGTAAGGCAAAGTCGAGTCAGCATTTCTAAAATGAATAACACATAACAACAGTGTTGTGTGCAGCGCAGCAGAAACGACAAGCTTGCTTGCTAAAAATGATCTCGTTTATGCTAACTTAGTGTTGTAAATAGGGCGTGGCTTAATCCATCTCACACCCCCCCATGATCGGAGCACTAATCAATAGGGATACACTTATCGAGAACGCAGAGTTCAAGTGATTTAGAACGGAACCAAGGGCATGAACTATAAGTCCATCTAAGGTAAGTGTAAAGTCCGAGAATAATAAAAAAAAATTCGTTTAAAAAATGAAAAATGATATATTAAAAAAATAAGTAAAACTTTCGAAGAAAATTAACACTCCTGGATGCACCCTGGAGTGACAATGTCAATCAGTCAATCCATGAAGGTATATGCACCGTAAGTTGCAACTGCTTCCAAGAGGAAATCATTGGAGCGTTCCGCAAAAGTTTCTGCCATCCAATTGAGTAAGGGAAAGGAACACACATGTTCATCAAGTATCGGAGCATTCAGCACCATGATAGGACAACCGTCAGTCTCCTCAATATAACTCCTTTCAAGGAAATCAATAGCTGCCTCTCCGATATCCCAGTTTCCAAGGACTCCGTGTGCAGCACCCAAAGCCATAAACCCGACACCAGAACAATCAAATTCATGAGCCACTAAGGGACACATTAGTTCATCAAAATCCGGGTCAGGTGACGCCAAGTTTGACAGGCACAAGTCCAGAGCCCATTGGAAGGGACAATCTAGGCAATGAAAAACAGGTTGCACACACGTAAAAAACGGAAACCGGAAAGACAATCCATACTTGACGCTTAATACCGCTAGTGGTAAGGTGCCGTAGAAATCAAGCATCCGGCTACGAAGATGGAGCAAGTGTAGCATTCTGTCTTGCAACTCCCGGTGTGCAGCCATATCGAAGTGCGCAAGTCAACAAGAGGATCCCAGCCACCAAAGCGAGGAGCAAGGGGAACCCTCCGAAGACACTCGAAAAAATAGAATGTAAAAATGCGGGGATCACACCAAAAACAGTCTGGAAAGATGTCACGAGGCCCGAGCCCACAATTTTAAAAAAATGAACAAGGCCAGTCGTAGACGAAGCATTAAATATAGTTTGAATCAAGGTTCCAAAATGGAGGGGGAGGTCGGTATTTAAAAGAGCTTGTACCTCAGTGCGTGTATTCGCCACATTAAGAAGAAATGTTTCACGGGACGAAGTCAATGCAACCTCTTTTTTAGACAAAAGAGCCCTTATTCTGCTCATCCTATTGAACTCTGCGTTCAAGGTTGGAATTGCTGGCCAGATGGATATATCGAGTCAGCCTTGCGGGGGTGGGAAAAGGACGTTATTACAACAAACTACTTTTTGTGAAACAGTCACTATGTAAGGAATACCCACTAGCATCCCACAGCAAGCTTCACTATTTAAAAGCAAATAACTACCGTTGGCAAGCAGCTTAAAAGAAGACGCTATAACTGGCATTGGAATCCCCTTTAGAACACAAGCTAAATTAGGAGCGTGTATATTGCAAGCGCCATGCAATTGTATATGTCTACAAAACACAGAGTGATCAGGAGCGGAATTGCATTCTTCACCTTTTAAGTAAACTTCCTTGCCATCCCTCACGCATCTGTACATGAACGGAAGTGACCAAACTTCATGCAGAAACGCATCACCAAGTTGTTCATATCTGCCGATGGCATAATGTTTCATGCACGAACTAAACTTGAACAAACTGAACGGTAAAGTGACTAATCCGTGAATAAGCCACACAGCTGAATTTAACTCAGCTACAGAAAAAGGTAAAGGTTCTAATTTTTCAATGTGCAGCAATGCATAAGTTGCATCTTTCATGGACATGAACTGCTGTTTTTCTGTCAAATTAAACGGAAGGAACAATGATGAAATATTCATGTAATCCCAAGGGACTTTCCCTGCCTTTAACGTTTGCAATGTCCATGCAAACTGCATAATTGAACGCAACTGATTTTGACCATGATACAACACAGATACATCATCTTGCACAATGTCTACGACAGAAGAAATAATATTATCTAATGTATAAATTCTAGAAGACAACGTATTAATACTATTATCTATCACAGCCAATACTTTTTCCATATTGGCCTGGTCAATAGCACGTAGTCTAGAAGCAGCTTCAATTTGCGACAATTTCCAGATTTCATTGTAAATAGCATAAGCCCATCGTTTAGACCTGCCATTTGCAGGACCCTTAATAAAATCATTCAAATCTATTTTGTCATTTAAGCGTGATAAATGAAGCTTAACTGAAGTTAACGTGGAATGTTGCAGCCATGACTGACATAATTTACCTACAGAGTAGGTAGTCACTGTGTGTGAAGATGTAAAACGAGGGTCAACCCTAAGTTGTGTATACCCTGGAGCCAAATCCAGAAACCGACGTTGACAGGAATCTGAGCTTGTTTGCCATACCAACCAACCCTCAGGATTCAATGTTGAAATATTGAAGGTGCCATTGGAAACAAGCGACTGCAACATAGTAAGGGACAGATCTGAGTGATTTTCCCAACTAGGATAAGCACCCAGATCAGGGATCGAGGGAGAAATTAATTTTTTAGATATAGCCAAGCCAAAACAGGTGGTCTGAAAAATAGACAAATTTAAAAATAAGATATGGTTAGGGATAAGACAGGCTCGATGCAAAGCTTCTGTTCCTTGTACCTGCCACGGTTTAGTTCCCCAAACCGATTTAAGATCGATAGTAGCTTTCCATACGTCATAACCTCCAATAGCCAATTCATCCATAAAGGATTTGGAATATAATAATTTTGTGTGTGTCAGTCTGACCTTAGAAGTGGGTTCTACCACCACCTTAAAATAAAAAGACTCAGGGTTTGACACACTAAAATCCGAAAAGTATGTGAATTTTTTCAATAAAGTGTCAGAGCTGCCAGGCATAGGGACAGGACAATGTTCCCATTGAGTAAAATTAACAAAATTTCGAAAAGTAATAATGTTGAAAACAAAATTGTTCATCATAGTTTGCACTATTTAAATACAGATCTTCAGCATCAAATGCAGCATAATATTTTAAATCAGAAAACAGTGCTTCTATTGCTTGTACATCCCAATCATCTGAGCGGATGTTTTGTTTAACTACATCACCCATAGAAACACGAAAAAACAGTTGGCACATTAATACCTTCGGTGGGACCATGAATTTGAAAGTTCACTGCATCCCAAGCAATCCCATCACGTACAGGCCAGGCGGTGATGTTCACAAACGTCTGGTCTCTTTTCATGATGTGTGATGAGGAATGGGGAGCCAAAGTTCCATCAATTAATTGAATTGTAGAACGCTCATTCAGGTAGTGTCCATTGATAAGTCTAAAAAACACTACCACAAAGCCAATTGTCATGAATAAAAAAATACAAATTAGCACCAACCAGATGTAAGTCCAAGGTGCAACCAAAAAATGTCTCTTGAACCAGGCAAAAAATGTAGAAATTTTGGAAGAATGTGACTGGGTAAGTGTCGTTGTATTTAATAGTGGCAATGCGACTTCTGTAGGGTAAGCATATTCCGGATCACCAGGCAAACCACCACCAGAAGGTGGCACAGGCAGGTCTGAAACTGTATTCATTTCAATGGAAACTTCAGGCATGATGATAGAGGGTGGCAACACAACAGAGTTTCTCAGCATTGATGGGCAGGAAACCAAAGGTGTCATACTATGGAGAATCGGCCACCCTGTGTAGCTTGACATTCTCAATTGAAATATACCTGTTTTCCTTGCGACCAGGAAGTGGGGGTAAAACAACTGTACGTGTACCCAATACTGCAAGCACCGGGACTGGTGCATGATAAGAGGGACCAAACTCCTTCTTGTTCTCCCCCTTCTCATGGACCAGATCACCAACCCGAGGCAGCGAGCCGACCACCGGAATCAGGAGCGCTTCTTCAGATGTGGAGGGCACGTGTTCCTTCGCTAGAGTGTTTCTTGCTTCTTGTAGATTCTGTAATACAGCACAGTGGTCATCGAGGTCAAAAGGCGCGGCAGCCGCCGCCATGTCTAGACCATCAAGGTCCGGAACAAACATTCTCACTCCAAAGAGCATCATGTACGGGGTCCGCCCACCCAGAGACCTTCTAGGGAGGTTATTAAGAGCACGTTGGACGTCATACAAGTGGGCAAGCCAGTTCCGGCCTGTACCTAACACCTTGGTTGTCAACGATTGCTTTAGGTCACGGTTCATCCGTTCCACAACACTATTGCCCTCAGGCCGGTATGGAGACGAAAATTTGACTTGGACCCCCAAACTTCTCATTGCCTCTTTGTAAGCCTTAGAGGCGAACGCCGGGCCCTGATCAGAGTGAAGGGTACCACACGCAAAACTCCCTATAAAGACACACAATGCTTTGATGACAGTCCTGGCATCAGCACTCCTTTGTGGCCACACCCACAGAAAACGTGTGCACGAATCCACTGCAACCAAGATGTACTTGTACGCAGTATCAGAGGTAAAAGGACCGCAGTGATCTAAATAAACACACGCAAGTGGTTGATTAGATATATACAGCTGCGTTGGAGGTGGACGCGCAACAGAAGAAGGTTTAATCTGTTGGCAAATGTCACAATTAAGTACATAAGCCCGCGCTTGTTTATATAAACCGTACCACCAGTAACGTTGCTGTAAAAGAGACACAGTTGCTGACACTCCAGCATGCGCAGACGCAACACCTTCGTGGGCAGCTGTTATCAAATTTGGTCTGCAGTCTGCGTTGGGAATCAATCTATCACCAACGTCGTTAATCCTCACTAATGGGACTTTATCAGGACTTAAGTGATAATGGTATCGAGAAGGGAAACCTCTAGGGAAGTTTGTTCCTGTCTCAGAGGCAGCAATAGCTGCCAAGATGTCAGCATCTATCTTTGATTTTGATCTTGTAACTGCTGCTACTAAATATGTCGCCACTGCTGTTTTAGCTGCCTCGTCAGCCAAACTGTTACCGACAGCATGGACACCAAGTCGTTGGTGACCAAGAGTGTGAATTACATCCACAAGTGGCAGACTCCCTTTGAGTTCCGACACTCGAGCCCAAAGCGTTTTATGCTTCACTGCGCTACCTTTGGAATCACGAAAACCATTCATAATCCAAAAAAGTAAATTGTCGTTGTAAGATTGAACACAATAGTAAGAGTCACTCACTATAAGAGTAGTGACTCTGTGATCAGCAAACTCAAGTGCAAGCACCAGAGCACGAAGCTCCGCCAGTTGCGCGGTACAATCACCCAATGACTGCGTATGCACTGCATCAGATTTGAACTCTCCATTCACGAAAGTACCGACTACAATTGCGCAAGCCGCTGAATAAGCGTGCCTTGATCCAGTTGCGGGTTGCGCCGACCCGTCAGTGTATATGACACAATGGTATTCCTCGATGGGGCGCAATGACTGTGGAGCAGGATGAATGAATTCATACTCCAAACTCTCTTGAGTCTGCAACGCCGCGTCAAAGATGTATTCGACGTCTGGCGAAGCTAAGGAGGTCGCCCATTGTATCCACCTTGGATGCAAAGCCTTAGAATTTGGTACACTAGCTTTAGTGACTGCTTCGAGAGCAGGAAACGGTGTTACCACCAGCAGGCGTTTTTCCTGTGATAGCGCTCGTTCTTTCAGGATCGCCATCTGAACTGCTGTTAAGACTTTTTCAACAGTTGAAAATTGCAGCTCAGCCGATGTGTACAGATGAGATTTGTAAGCAATGGGGACTGTGTCACCCTCATTGAACGTTAAGTACGTAAAACCTTCCGCGCCTGGAACAATTCTAATGACCAGGTTGGTGTGGTTGTCTCGAGTTTTTAGATATTTAGCTGTAAGAAGATCAGTTTGCAAAGTATACAATGCCAACGAGTGCTCTGGCAACCAGCAAGATCTGGTATAAGTTGGTTGAATCAAGGCATAAAGCATCTTGATACGCTGGGCATAATCAGGAATATAGGATCGACCGAAATTCAGAAAACCCAGCAAGGATTGTAGTTTTTTTAGTGTCGTAGGGATACGAAGGTTTGCGCATTTCTCAAGGAACTGCGGTGCCAAGCCTCGACCTTCATTATTGAGTTCGTACCCCAAGAACAACACTGTAAATTCTGCAATGTGGGACTTCTTAAAGTTAAACTTGTAACCGAAGTCCGCAAACATAGTCACTATGTTATCCACACGAGCAAGGTGTGGAAGCAACTCGTCATCTGTCAGATAGATGTCATCGACATACGAGTATGCTTCCGGGTCTACCATCTCCAAGAGAGAGACCACGCGAGCGGCAAAAACTCCAGGGCTGTTCTTATAGCCCATCGGGAGCCTCTTGAACAATTTTTGTTTGCCACCCGAGGTGAATGCTGTCCACTCATAACTAAGAGGGGCCAGATTATGGCAATAAAAGCCATTGGATAAGTCGAGCGTAGTTTTGAAACGTTTTCTCACCAGACTATCTACGAGAGCCGAACTATGAGTATTTTGTACCGCACACGTCCGGCAATGTGAGTTTAAATGCCAGTAATCCAAAACTAGGCGGTGCGACCTGTCAGGCTTCGTTACAGTGAATAAAGGATTATTCATGGGTGACACACATGTCTCAATCACTCCTTGATATTCCAGTTGTTCAAGGATGGACGCGACGTGAGGTCTAGCCTCGCGACGCATGGGATATTGGGGTTGTGTCTGGGGATCGGATCGCAATGGAATCTCGTGATTGGGAGAACATTTATCCCAGCCAACCTGATTACGATATAACGCAGGCGCAAGCACCTGTGCCCACTCCCCGGCCAACCTAGTAGACTCCTCCGTGGGCACTGCGTGCCCAAAGGAAGGAAGTATAACTTCCTCTCCCCTAGGGGCGTCCAAAGTGAAAGCTGGAGGCCAATCTTTCTCCGCCAAAAGAATATCATATGTGGTGGTAAGATTATCCCAAAAAACCACTTTAATTTTGCGTTGTATGTCACCCTCAATATTAAGGACTATTTCAAATAATCTTTCCGGGGGGCTACGCGAGTATCAGCAGTTTCAACTGTCACATAAATGTCAGTTGCTGTCGCCTCCAGAAATGGACGCAATGCTTCCCGCACTACTGTAACCTCCGCTGCGCTGTCTAGCAGCGTTAGTGCCCATGTCAGGTTCCGAAGCTGTGTCCTGACCATCTGAGGCATATCTCGCTGAGATAGCAGCAACTTTCTTTTTCTGAAACGGTGGACGCGGTCTTGCAGCGTCTTCTTGCTTGCCTTTACCGTCAGTCTGGCGGGGCTGGTCTCGACCTTGAGTACCCCGTCCTCTCCCACGGTCTCCACCACCAGAGTGCGAAGTCGATGTTTCCTGTGAAGAACGAGGAGAGCGTTGTTCAGAAACCTGAAACCTATCAGGTGACTTAATACGAGTACGATCGCGCAAATCATAAGTGCGTTAACTATACGACTGAACGGGTGAGGCAGGACGAGAAACCTGTTTCTGTTGCTGCTTCTCTTGTTTTTTGGCTCGCCAACTTTGTTTAGGAAAGTTGGGCTTTTCGTCTTTTGTAGACGAACTCACCTTAGTTTGCTGCACTACATCGGGAATTTTGATGGTGGGTTTCACACCTAAGGCACTACGTCCAACCATCCTATAGGCTTTTGCAATAATTTTTGCGAACTCCCTAGGCTTATCGGCATCAGCCACAAGCTCCAGCATATTACCAACTTGGAACTGCATGGCATCTCCTTTGAGGTTGCCCATTACCATGGAACAAACCACATCGTAACTGTCGACAAGTCGTAATCCCAACTCAATAGCTGCCTCCGCACCATGACTTTCTTGAACTTTCTTGATGACGGAGGGTAGTACAGCCATAGACGGAGTGCCGTAGCACTTCGAATATGTCGCAGCAAAGACCTTGCCCCAATTGTCACAATCAACAAGTTCAGGGACTAGGTCTTTCGGCAAAGTAATGGTGAGTATCCTGTGTTTATCCACAGGTGTAGTGTTTGGAAACACGGCTTCTAATTGATAAAATTCTTCCGCAAGCCAGTAAGGAAATTCATCCTTACTGAGGGGGCGCATGCCGACAACCGCGTTAACCATAACAGGGCTAATCACCACCGCGTGATGGTGATCCGCCCCGTGTCCAGCAACCGCAGGTGTTCCCACCTGAACTGTGCGTGACACATACTGCACTAAAGCCCTATGGACCGTAATCAGGGCTGTGTGTAGCGTTCGTAAATCACCCACTCTCACCATCAGGTAGCGTGGGTGTGGAGTATATCCGGCCAGTACCGGCCATGTAGCCCCTGCAATTGACAACGGGCCCATTCTCGCCGATACGACCTCATGGGGGAGAGCGCCATTAAACCAAATTGTATGCTGCCAGGCAGAAATAGGAATTTCTAGAGTCCGATATGGGGCATAAGCCGCAGGTACAGCCGAGGCTGTATATTCGTGGAACAAATTATCGTCTGTATCCACCTCCGCAAAGGTCACCCATGAGTAAAACAACTCATATGGGTAGGTGGTATCAGCACTGACCACAAAGACCACGGACATCCCGTCATCAGGTACCCCATACGCCCTCAAATGTGCGCGCAGAGGAACCCTACTATGAGCGGGAATATTAACCGCCATAAGGACACCTCAAAGAGTAACAACGATATTTACAGTAGCACTTGGGCTCAAAAATTATAACCTTTTTAATTTTCAAGCTTGATAGAACCTTTAGTCTAAACCTAGGTAGGTTAAACCGTCACTCAAGTTTTCCGGAAACGAGAGTGAGGGTAGTTGTGGACTAAACACTAGTACTACTAAAGCGTCTCAGATCTTAAGACCAAACGTTAGGTGCGCCATGTTGCAGGGATTCTGCTTTTGCACAGAACTATGCGCAGGAGACCAGGACCTCAGAGAATTGTGGTGTACCAGAAAACTTCCCTCAGAACCCAGAACCCCTTATCCGACTAGCTTAGTATCCCATTCGTTAACCTAGATCTAGCTAGGTGGTCCCAATGTATAGACAAACCAGAACAAGCGACTTAGATATTTCTCAGGAGTGGTGGGAATCCGAAATACCTGTTCGTACTTATTTGTTAGTCCACAACATAATAATACAGACACGGTAAAGTTTAAAGAGTTTATTTTATAAACCTCGTGTCCTAATATGCAGTACTTTGGCTAACACTAGCAGACTAACAGTACAGATCAGAATCATAAGCATTGTTACAATACCATATAAAATGAAAGGAGCAATCATACTATTAATGACAGTGGTATACGGCCACACTCCTTTCACTATAATCTAATACATTATTATTATTAGACTATTAGAAGGTCTCTTAGGCTAACAGGGGGGACCCCATACCGTATAGATCAGCTTAGTAGAATCACATCAAAGGCTCGGCTCTCACAGCATGCATCTGCTCTTCTGTTCGAATGAATGTAAAACCAAACTGTTCTGCAATATTAAAGACGCTTGTCCTTCAGATATTGGCAGCTGTATGCATGATATGTCTAACAAGTGGTACGATCAATCTAAACACAACACTCTGTACCTTCTAGTGAACCAGACGCGTTCTTTGCATGATGTACAGACCAAGGGCACATTTCACGGTTAAGAATGTGAAACAACAGTTTGTTATCCTGTAAGGCAAAGTCGAGTCAGCATTTCTAAAATGAATAACACATAACAACAGTGTCGTGTGCAGCGCAGCAGAAACAACAAGCTTGCTTGCTAAAAATGATCTTGTTTATGCTAACTTAGTGTTGTAAATAGGGCGTGGCTTAATCCATCTCACAGGCTGAAGTGGAGCTCAGGACACATGTAGAAATGCTAGGGATCTCTGCACATGTATTTGCTGTGACTAGGTCACAGGCCAAAATGTCTAAAACTCAACAGGCCCTGGATTCTGGAAGAACGGACCAGGTGCCTCCCAAGAGGAGGAGCAGTAGGGTTAAGGCAGTGCCTTCCCCCCTGACTCAGAATACAGATCAGCCTCCTGAGAGAGATGATCTAGGACCTGAAGAAGGAACTGTCCCAGGAGAGCTTGAACCTGACCAGGTTGAGTTCTTGGTGACAGGGGGCCCTTCCAGGGCAGATCTGAGCCAGGAGCAGCAAAACTGCCCCTATATTGAACCCCTCAGAAAGCAAGCTGCTGATTTGGCTGCTGGGTATGCTAGTGGCACCCATAAAATATATTGGGATGATGGACTCCTATATTCAGAGAGTAGAGACCCCAAGCCTGGTGCTTCCAGGAGGCTGGTAATACATTTCAAATCTAGGGGCTTCCCATTGACACTAGCCCATGATATTCCCCTAGCAGGATACCTGGGCCAAAACAAGACTTGGGACAGAATTGTTCCTCATTTTCATTGGCCCCACATGTCTGAAGACACTAAGGAGTTTTGTTCCACATGTGTAACCTGTCAAGCCATTGGGAAGGCAGGTGGAACCACAAATGCCCCCCTGAAACCACTACCTGTGGGGGGGGTTCCCTTTGAGAGGGTGGGGATTGACATATTTGGTTCCATTGATCCTCAGACAGCATCTGGGCACAGATTAATCCTGGCGGTGGTGGACCATGCCACTAGGTACCCAGACGCCATTCCACTTAGGACCACTACAGCACCTGTGGTAGCAAGGGCCTTCTTGGGTGTATTCTCAAGAGTGGGTTTTCCTAAGGAGGTAGTATCTGACAGGGATGCAAACTTCATGTCCAGTTACTTGACTGCAATGTGGAAGGAGTGTGGAGTGAATTAAAAATTCACCACAACCTATCACCCACAATGCAATGGTTTAGTTGAAAGATTCAACAAAACCTTAAAGGGCATGATCAAAGGACACCCAGAGAAGCTTAGGAGCAGATGGGACATCCTTTTGCCCTGCCTTTTATTTGCCTACAGGAAGGTGCCTCAAAAGGGGGTTGGTTACAGCCCTTTTGAACTTTTGTTTGGCCATCTTGTTAGGGGTCTTTTTTGTCTGGTGAGGGAGGGATGGGAGTTACCTCGCAAACCCCCTAAACAGGACATAGTGGACTATGTACTTGGTCTCCGCTCCAGGATGGTTGAGTATATGGAAAAGGCAACTAAAATCCTTGAGGCTAGCCAGGAATTACAAAAGGCCTGGCATGACCAAAAGGCTGTGCTGACTGCTTACCAGCCAGGGCAGAAAGTGTGGGTGTGGGAGCCAGTGGCCTCAACAGCCCTCCACGATAAATGGAGTGGCTCCCATACAATTGTTGAACAGAAGGGGGAGGTTGCCTACTTGGTAGACCTTGGAACCCCATAGGGTACTTCATGTCAACAGACTAAAACCATATGTTGACAGGGCAGACATGGGCTTGCTCATGGCTACTGATGAGGGACAGGAGGAAGAGAGTGGCCCACTCCCTGACTTGCTCTTTCAGAACCCTGATGATGGATCAGTAGATGGTGTAGCCTTGGCAGGCAGCCTCACTGTCCAGCAGCAGACTGACTGCAGAAGACTTCTCAGCCAGTTCAGCCATATGTTTTCTCTGACTCCAAGTCAGCCTACCTGGTGCACTCATGAGGTGGACACTGGGGACAGTCTGCCTGTGAAGATTAAGATCTACAGGCAACCTGATCATGTCAGGGACTGTATAAGGACAGAAGTCCACAAGATGTTGGATTTGGGAGTCATTGAACCCTCAGATAGCCCTTGTGCTAGTCCAGTAGTACTTGTGCCTAAACCTCACACCAAAGATGGAAAGAGAGAGATGAGGATTTGTGTGGATTACAAGGGTCTCAATGCAGTCACTAGGACTGATGCCCATCCCAAGGGCAGATGAGCTGATAGATACTTTGGCCTCAGCCAAGTTTCTAAGCACATTTGACTTGACAGCTGGCTACTGGCAGATGAGACTAGCAGATGATGCAAAGCCAAAGACAGCATTTTCTACCCCTAGTGGGCACTATCAATTTGTGGTAATGCCCTTTGGTTTGAAGAAAGCACCTGCCACTTTCCAAAGGTTGGTGAATCAAGTCCTTACAGGCCTGGAAGACTATAGTGCAGCATATCTAGATGACATTGCTGTCTTTAGCTCTACCTGGGAGGATCACCTGGTCCACCTGAGGAATGTCTTGGAGGCACTGCAAAAGGCAGGCCTAACTATCAAGTCTACTAAGTTTCAGATAGGGCAGAGTCAGGTTGTGTACCTGGGCTACCTTGTAGGTGGAGGCCAGGTTCAACCACTGCAGAGCAAAATCCAGACCATAATGGACTGAGTTGCTCCCACTACCCAAACTCAGGTGAGAGCCTTCTTAGGCCTGACTGGGTATTACAGAAGATTTGTAAAATGTTATGGATCAATTGTGAACCCACTGAATGACCTTACTTCCAAGAAAATGCCCAAAAAGGTTGAGTGGACAGTTAGCTGTCAAAAGGCATTTGATGACCTAAAGCAGGCCATTTGCACTGCTCCCAGTCGGCAAAGTCCTGATTACTCCAAGAAGTTAATTGTGCAAACAGATGCATCTGAGTTGGGGGTAGGGGCTGTACTGTCACAGTTGAATGATGAAGGTCAGGATCAGCCAGTAGCTTTCATAAGCAGAAGGCTGACCCCTAGAGAGAAACGCTGGTCAGCCATTGAGAGGGAGGCCTTTACTGTGGTTTGGGCTCTGAAGAAGTTGAGGTCATACTTGTTTGGTACTCACTTCATTGGTCAGACAGACCATAAGCCCCTCTTATGGCTAAAACAATTGAAGGGTGAAAACCCCAAACTTTTAAGGTGGTCCATTCCCCTACAGGGGATGGACTATACAGTGGAACATAGACCTGGGAGTAACCACGCCAATGCAGATGGACTCTCCAGCTATTTCCACTTAGAACATGAAGACTCAACTTGTTAAGGTTAGTTTAATATCCCTGCTTCTTATGGTTACCCCCACTTTTTGCTGCTGTAACACTGTTTTTTGACTTTAGTCTAGCTAGGGCCCTGCTATTCAAGACCCCAGCCTAGCTGCTTCCTCTCTAAATTGATTCCTAGTACCTTAGGTACACAAAAGATTGGATTCTTAGGTGCCCTTATAAGTCCCTAGTATATGGTATACTATGTACCCAGGGCATAGGTACCCCAGAGGCCTACCAGAGGCTGAAGCATGCATTATGCCACCCCTGGTGTAGGAGTATGATCCCACCCTTCTAGAGAGAGAGAGAGACATGACAGCACCGATATACCCAGTACCAGCTTAAAAGAGCCCTGGCATCACAAAATGGATGCTGCAGCCACAGACACGTGTCTGGCCTCCTGCTGCTGACCGAAACTCTGGCAGGGGAGGCCTGGGCAGTAGGTTTCCAGTCACAGGGAGGTGTTACCACCTCCCAGACAGGCCTTAGTGGATTAGGGTTGGGTGGGAGCACTCCAGGAGTGCTTTTAAGTCCTGCACTGGGGGCACATTTGGTGTCCCTGTGCATAGTCCAGCTCAAACCGGTTGCAGGGGCTACCAGCCCCTGCTCTGGCATGAAACTGGACTACGGAAAAGAATGCAACCACCCCTCTTTCCAAACCCTCCCATAGGTGGGTCCCCTGAGTTAGTCCAACCCCTTCCTTGGGTATAAAGAAGGAGCCTCTGGTAACCAGAACTTTAGATATCCCTGGACATAACTCTGAAACTAAATTCTGGACCTTCGATGATCTGTTCAACGCCAGATGACTGAAGGCTCTCCCTTGGAGTAAAGGAGTTACTCCCCTGCTTGGCAGGCACCAAAGACGCATCTGTCCGGTCTGCATCTCCGAAGCTCCTGCCGGACGCCGAAGACTTTGCAACACAAGAGGTGGAGTTCCAGACTTCCCAGAGGCTGAACCGGGTCCTCAGCAAAGCTGAAACCCATAGCCCTCATGGGTACTGTGGAACCAGAACCCCTGGACACTGTGCACATTTGCAAGTGCATCAGCTTCCCGATGACTCTTGAGGCTGTGCATTGGGTTACTTGTAGCCCAGACCCCAAGCACCTTTCGCACTGAAGATTGTGGACCTACACTCCACGAATGTTCCGTGACTCCGCTCTTTGCATTCCCGCTCGAGGTCCCTTTACGATCCCTGGTCCATCGACTGGTGGGTCCCTGTGAAGGTAACTCTGACTTTCCTTGGGTTTCCCTGATTGCTCCAGATGTGCCCTCACTCCTCCTTGCTGGGGGAGTCCCTCGGACCTTGCTGCTCCGCACTGAAGCATCTTTCTCCTTTCTGCGTGAGTTGCTGTTGCCAAGGTTTGTTGTGTCCAATCCAGGCACCGACGCTACAGCACTCGACATCCTTTGTGGGACAGCTTTATTCCAGCTCCTGGTCATCCTTGACGCCTCCTGGTTCTCGTGGCTGAAGAGTCAAGCTTCATCTTCTTCACCTGAAACACCCGACATCGGTGGGCATTCGTCTATCGTGCCCATGATCACTGGCAAGTGACCCAGACTCTTTCCCCTCTGCTTTTAGGTTCTTCCCATCGCTGATCCAGGCTTGGATCTCTTCGGACACTTCGCATCTTCCCAGCAGCAGCACTTCTTTGCCAGCGACCATTGAAAACGACGACACGACCCAACACCATTTGACACCTATGCACCCGGCTTCCCTGGGTGAGGTAACACGAGTACTCCAGTGGTCCCGTGGGTGTTGACCCTAGAACTGTCTAAGTCCAGGAGGGTTTGGTCCTAGTCCATTCCAATGTGTCCTTTAACTCTAAAAATCTAACCGCGACTTTCCCCATAGAAGCTAGCGGGAGCTCGCGGCTGTGTTCTCACACTGCACACGGCTCCCGTGGATCCCCTTTGTCACTACCTTGGGTGGTTCCTTGCGGTCCCAGCGATTCTACAGGCTCTAGACCTTGTGTCTAGTCAAGTCGTGGTTCTTATACTACTTTCTTATATGTATATGTATATGGTTTGGTCCGTCCCTAGGGCCTAACGTGTATTTGTGCTGCTTTACGGTAATATTTGAAGTGTAACTTATGTGCTTTTATCTCTTGCCTCATAAAGAGACTAGTAGGGTGTGTTTAGGAATATATTCATACATTTTATATATATACATGGTGTGGTCTCCTTTCATTTAGTCACTCAAGAGATTATAGACTGATAAAACAAGCTGCTTTACATTCCTTCAAGACTTAGCCTGACAGCTGCTCTCCATAGCTACCAATAGGACAGCTTTCAATAAAGGTTGCCTTTAACCTATCATCAATAAGGGGTTATTTGGACTGGTGCAAGGTGCCCACTATCTAGTGGACATCATATACCATGCCAACTTTTCACAACCACTTAGGCCTAGGCTCGGGATGCTTGTTCCAGGGGTTGCAAGGAGAAAGACTGGGAAGAGTCTTGAATGGAGCAGGCAGTTTGGGATGAGAGAATAGATATTTGAAGGAGAGCAGAGAGACTCAGAGAAATACTGATAGTGAGTGAACAGACTAGGAGGTACACCAGACAGAGTAGGAGGGGTAGCGGGCAAGCTGGCTGTGAGGGAGCAAGGGCAGTAGAAGGAGAGCAAAGAGGCTGGCTTGAAGAGCAGGGGGGCTGAGGAAGAGGGGTAGTGGGCACAGTGAGTGGGTGGGCAAAAAGATGGGGTTTTGCGAGAGACTGGAAGGAGAAGCAGATAGGATATGAGCAAGGGGAGACAGGGATACAGAGAGAGAGAGGTAAAGTGGGAGGCAAGGATGAGCAGAAAGACAGAGAGAGAAGCAGGAAAGAGAGGCCTGTCTGGTGGAGAATGAAGAGTGAGGGAAGGGACTTGGATGGAGACAGACAGTCTGAGAGACAGTGTCGACATTGGGAGGTAGCAAAGAGACTTTCTAGGAGAGCAGAAATCCTGGGGACAGCAGAGAAAGTATGAGAAGGAGTGGAGAATCTGAAGAGAGCCAAGACATTGGAGGGAGAGAACAGAGACTTACTTGGGGAGTGGAGAGACTATTGGGGTGAGCAGACAGTCTGGGGTTGGAGTGGAGGGCTAGTTGGAGAGCAGACAGGCAGAGGGACAGCAGAAAAACTAGGGGAGAGAGCAGACAGGTGGGGAGGAATAAAATCAGGCTAATGGAAAATGAGAGCAGAAGAAGGGAGAATTGGCAGACTGTACACAAATTGATAGACTCGAGAGACCAATGATCAGATTTAGAAAAAGCAGGCCTGCTGAGAGAAGATGGGGCACGCTCAAGGGGAAAATTGAAAGTCTAAGAAAAAGTGACGGGACTAGGGAACAATATGCAGAACCATGGGGAAATGGGCAGATTGGGAAAAGTGAGTAGGATCAAAGGGAGGACAGCAGAATGGGTAGGCAGTGGGTAGGCTGAGGGGTAAAAAAACAGACTCTGGGAGAACAGACAGACTGGGAAAAGTGAGCAAGGTGAGGGCAATGTAGGCCAACTCGAGTGAGAATGTGCAAACTGGGAGACAGTGGCCACTGCAGGGAGAAGACAGGCTCCAAAGAAATTGATCAGACTCTGTGGAGAATGGGTAGGTTGAGAGAAAACACTCATGCTGATGGAAAGCAGGTAGACTTGGGGAGAGCATGGAGACTGGAGGATAGTAGACAGGGAGAGAAGATGGGCTCACTAGAGGGCTCTGGAAGTCACTGGAAGGATTTCAAAGGTGAAATAAAAACTTCGGAAAGCTGGCAGTGAGGTGGTGGGACATATTGATGCTCTTGTGATGCTCTTGGGGACTGGCAGATGAGTGGCAGAGGAACTGCAGATGGGTTTTGAAGGTTTCTTAGGGATCAAATGGGATCTTGTATGCACAATTTCAACCATATACAGCAAAAGCAAAGTAGCTGATTGACCTGCAGATGCATCTACTCTGCAAATTGTTCATAGGTTTGAATGTGCAAGTGATAGGACTAATGTTAGACAGGAGGTGTATGACATAATACTTAGGTGTCTGTCTACCTAGTATGTGGTGTACTTGGAGACTCAGAGAAATAATGCTGTGATGGTAGATTGGCATGGTTTGATAAGACTACTAAAGGGCTCAAGAGTCAGAAGAGTTCTACTGAGGGTATTAAAGCAGGTCCAGAGATCAGAGCAGCAGCTGGTGGGTTACAGGACTGGTAGACATGGTCATCTGGCTCAGGGGGCAGGAAATCATATTCAGTAGAGTACTGGAAGAGGTGCACTGATCAGTGCTTTAAGTGGACAACAAATGAGCCCTGGCAAAATACAAAAATAAAGATGTAAATATTGGTCCTGACTGAGCTGTCTTTTGATTGATTCCATCAAAATTAAAGTCAGCTAAAAAACTGATTGGCGGGCTCGGATGCAGGGTTGGTACGCAGGAAAATGATGTGGCCAATGATGCTTTGGGACAAACCCCTGTAGAATTAGGGCACTCCCCTGCTGGTCAGAACTTCTTCACTGCAGTTGTCCATATTTCTCCTTTTCTAAAAGTAAAAATGTGTTTCTAAAGCAGAGAGATTCCAGAACCCTACTCCACAGAGTTTGAACCTGTCTCGCTTCAGTTGGAAGGAGGCACAGGTGTGAAAAGGACAAAGACAATGAATTGCTAAAGCGTTTCACCTTGCGGGGGATAAAAACCAAGACAAAGAACACCAGATAGAGGAGGAATACCATTAGGACTAGGAGGAAGACTAGAAAGACAGTGTGCTAGGAAGGGTGTGAAGACATGATGAAAACCAAGTCACAAGGACCTGTAACCTCAAAAGCATGAGGGCAAAGAAGAGCAATGCAGGACCATCCGGAGGACTAGAATAATCAAGACCACCAGCAGGACCACTGCAACTAGGGCTTGGAGGAGCACTTGAAGTAAGAGGAACAGGAAGAGGATAAAGAATATTAGTAGGAGGAGGAAATGTAGGGCAAGGAAGATCAGCAGGACAGGGGCCACCATTGAATTTAGGACAAGATCTACCAGTAAGATCAGGACAAGGACGACACGACTGTAGAAGACACAGACTCAAATAGACCAAGAGGGTTTGAAGACCAAAGACTTGGAGGAGAATGATGACAAGCTGATGAAGGGGAGGCCTAGAAAGACCAGAGGAGGATGGGTTACATGGCCAAGATCACCAGGATGGCCAGAAGCACTTGGCGGTAGGAAGAATGGACAACAAGGTCCAAGAGGACCCAAAGAAACTGGAGAGTAAGGATGACCAGGAAGACTGAGAGGATGGGGATGACAAGGAGGAGCATCACCAGGACCAGGGTGACCAGATTAGGGCAACAGGAGGCTCAAGAGTACCACAATCTGATGACCAGTGAGACCTGGAGCAGAAGGACTAGGAGTAGGTTATTATCAAGGACTAGGAATCTAAGATGGCCAGGACAAGGAGAACAAGGCCAGGAAAGGATCAGGACTAAGAGGGACACCAGAAGGATGAAGGCTGTCATCAAGGATTGCCAAGACCAGATGGACAAAGAGGAGGAAGATTGGGAAACACTTTAGGAGGATCAGGATAATGAAGATGACCAAGAGGAACAAATGACTAAAGCCTGTAAGACAAAGAAAAGGAGGACTATTATGGGAGAATCTGGAGGAGGCACAGTAGGAGAAAGAGAGGGAGATTGGACAGTAGAAGAACTAAGTTGAGATGTTTTAGGAAGAAGGGGAGGAAAAAGCCAAGCAGGAGCAGATGGAAGGTCAGGAGGAGAAGGCAGGGCAAGAGAAGAACAAGGAAGACCAGAAGGAGATGACCAGGAGGAGGACCTGGACACTGAAGACACAGATCAAAAGAACCAGGAGGACAAGACCAAGTGGACTGAATGACCAAAGGGACCAGAAAGTGGATGATCAGCACTAGGAGGAGGACCAGGAAGACCAGCAGGAGGATGGAGTAGAAACCCTGGAAAATGAGTGCCAATACCAGGAGAACCAAGAGGATCAGAAGGAGCTGGAGGAGAAGGTGGAGGAGGAAGAGGGAAGCATGATGAACAGAACCAGGGAGACTATCAGGACTAGTTCCACCATTAGGAAGAGGAGGGCCAGGGATCCCAATATGATATGGTGGACCAGGACGATGAAGATCACCAGAGGAATAAGAAGACTAAGACCAGGAAGACCAGAACCAGTATGCTTAGGAAAGCCAGGATCAACATCACCAGGACTTTTTCCAGGCATATTAGAAGGTAGGCTAACCAGAGGAGAGCTCCCAAGAGGACCAGGAGTAGAGGGATCAGAAGTGATTATATTCCACATGTATTAAGACGTGCCCTTAATTCTAGAGGCAAGGGCTCTTGTAAAGAGCTCCTGTTTATGCGGCATAGGGCACTTTTTTCAGCCCTCTTAAAGCACTTAAGAGAGCAGACAAACCAACACTGAGTATCAGATGAAACTGTTTAGGGACTCTGAGGGCTGCTAGAAAATCTCAGAGAGGCAGCAGAACTGCAATCAGCATTAATAGATGTGTATCAATGAAGCATGCATTATGCCACCCCTGGTGTAGGAGTATGATCCCACCCTTCTAGAGAGAGAGACATGACAGCACCGATATACCCAGTACCAGCTTAAAAGAGCCCTGGCATCACAAAATGGATGCTGCAGCCACAGACACGTGTCTGGCCTCCTGCTGCTGACCGAAACTCTGGCAGGGGAGGCCTGGGCAGTAGGTTTCCAGTCACAGGGAGGTGTTACCACCTCCCAGACAGGCCTTAGTGGATTAGGGTTGGGTGGGAGCACTCCAGGAGTGCTTTTAAGTCCTGCACTGGGGGCACATTTGGTGTCCCTGTGCATAGTCCAGCTCAAACCGGTTGCAGGGGCTACCAGCCCCTGCTCTGGCATGAAACTGGACAAAGGAAAAGAATGCAACCACCCCTCTTTCCAAACCCTCCCATAGGTGGGTCCCCTGAGTTAGTCCAACCCCTTCCTTGGGTATAAAGAAGGAGCCTCTGGTAACCAGAACTTTAGATATCCCTGGACATAACTCTGAAACTAAATTCTGGACCTTCGATGATCTGTTCAACGCCAGATGACTGAAGGCTCTCCCTTGGAGTAAAGGAGTTACTCCCCTGCTTGGCAGGCACCAAAGACGCATCTGTCCGGTCTGCATCTCCGAAGCTCCTGCCGGACGCCGAAGACTTTGCAACACAAGAGGTGGAGTTCCAGACTTCCCAGAGGCTGAACCGGGTCCTCAGCAAAGCTGAAACCCATAGCCCTCATGGGTACTGTGGAACCAGAACCCCTGGACACTGTGCACATTTGCAAGTGCATCAGCTTCCCGATGACTCTTGAGGCTGTGCATTGGGTTACTTGTAGCCCAGACCCCAAGCACCTTTCGCACTGAAGATTGTGGACCTACACTCCACGAATGTTCCGTGACTCCGCTCTTTGCATTCCCGCTCGAGGTCCCTTTACGATCCCTGGTCCATCGACTGGTGGGTCCCTGTGAAGGTAACTCTGACTTTCCTTGGGTTTCCCTGATTGCTCCAGATGTGCCCTCACTCCTCCTTGCTGGGGGAGTCCCTCGGACCTTGCTGCTCCGCACTGAAGCATCTTTCTCCTTTCTGCGTGAGTTGCTGTTGCCAAGGTTTGTTGTGTCCAATCCAGGCACCGACGCTACAGCACTCGACATCCTTTGTGGGACAGCTTTATTCCAGCTCCTGGTCATCCTTGACGCCTCCTGGTTCTCGTGGCTGAAGAGTCAAGCTTCATCTTCTTCACCTGAAACACCCGACATCGGTGGGCATTCGTCTATCGTGCCCATGATCACTGGCAAGTGACCCAGACTCTTTCCCCTCTGCTTTTAGGTTCTTCCCATCGCTGATCCAGGCTTGGATCTCTTCGGACACTTCGCATCTTCCCAGCAGCAGCACTTCTTTGCCAGCGACCATTGAAAACGACGACACGACCCAACACCATTTGACACCTATGCACCCGGCTTCCCTGGGTGAGGTAACATGAGTACTCCAGTGGTCCCGTGGGTGTTGACCCTAGAACTGTCTAAGTCCAGGAGGGTTTGGTCCTAGTCCATTCCAATGTGTCCTTTAACTCTAAAAATCTAACCGCGACTTTCCCCATAGAAGCTAGCGGGAGCTCGCGGCTGTGTTCTCACACTGCACACGGCTCCCGTGGATCCCCTTTGTCACTACCTTGGGTGGTTCCTTGCGGTCCCAGCGATTCTACAGGCTCTAGACCTTGTGTCTAGTCAAGTCGTGGTTCTTATACTACTTTCTTATATGTATATGTATATGGTTTGGTCCGTCCCTAGGGCCTAACGTGTATTTGTGCTGCTTTACGGTAATATTTGAAGTGTAACTTATGTGCTTTTATCTCTTGCCTCATAAAGAGACTAGTAGGGTGTGTTTAGGAATATATTCATACATTTTATATATATACATGGTGTGGTCTCCTTTCATTTAGTCACTCAAGAGATTATAGACTGATAAAACAAGCTGCTTTACATTCCTTCAAGACTTAGCCTGACAGCTGCTCTCCATAGCTACCAATAGGACAGCTTTCAATAAAGGTTGCCTTTAACCTATCATCAATAAGGGGTTATTTGGACTGGTGCAAGGTGCCCACTATATCTAGTGGACATCATATACCATGCCAACTTTTCACAACCACTTAGGCCTAGGCTCGGGATGCTTGTTCCAGGGGTTGCAAGGAGAAAGACTGGGAAGAGTCTTGAATGGAGCAGGCAGTTTGGGATGAGAGAATAGATATTTGAAGGAGAGCAGAGAGACTCAGAGAAATACTGATAGTGAGTGAACAGACTAGGAGGTACACCAGACAGAGTAGGAGGGGTAGCGGGCAAGCTGGCTGTGAGGGAGCAAGGGCAGTAGAAGGAGAGCAAAGAGGCTGGCTTGAAGAGCAGGGGGGCTGAGGAAGAGGGGTAGTGGGCACAGTGAGTGGGTGGGCAAAAAGATGGGGTTTTGCGAGAGACTGGAAGTTGAAGCAGATAGGATATGAGCAAGGGGAGACAGGGATACAGAGAGAGAGAGGTAAAGTGGGAGGCAAGGATGAGCAGAAAGACAGAGAGAGAAGCAGGAAAGAGAGGCCTGTCTGGTGGAGAATGAAGAGTGAGGGAAGGGACTTGGATGGAGACAGACAGTCTGAGAGACAGTGTCGACATTGGGAGGTAGCAAAGAGACTTTCTAGGAGAGCAGAAATCCTGGGGACAGCAGAGAAAGTATGAGAAGGAGTGAAGAATCTGAAGAGAGCCAAGACATTGGAGGGAGAGAACAGAGACTTACTTGGGGAGTGGAGAGACTATTGGGGTGAGCAGACAGTCTGGGGTTGGAGTGGAGGGCTAGTTGGAGAGCAGACAGGCAGAGGGACAGCAGAAAAACTAGGGGAGAGAGCAGACAGGTGGGGAGGAATAAAATCAGGCTAATGGAAAATGAGAGCAGAAGAAGGGAGAATTGGCAGACTGTACACAAATTGATAGACTCGAGAGACCAATGATCAGATTTAGAAAAAGCAGGCCTGCTGAGAGAAGATGGGGCACGCTCAAGGGGAAAATTGAAAGTCTAAGAAAAAGTGACGGGACCAGGGAACAATATGCAGAACCATGGGGAAATGGGCAGATTGGGAAAAGTGAGTAGGATCAAAGGGAGGACAGCAGAATGGGTAGGCAGTGGGTAGGCTGAGGGGTAAAAAAACAGACTCTGGGAGAACAGACAGACTGGGAAAAGTGAGCAAGGTGAGGGCAATGTAGGCCAACTCGAGTGAGAATGTGCAAACTGGGAGACAGTGGCCACTGCAGGGAGAAGACAGGCTCCAAAGAAATTGATCAGACTCTGTGGAGAATGGGTAGGTTGAGAGAAAACACTCATGCTGATGGAAAGCAGGTAGACTTGGGGAGAGCATGGAGACTGGAGGATAGTAGACAGGGAGAGAAGATGGGCTCACTAGAGGGCTCTGGAAGTCACTGGAAGGATTTCAAAGGTGAAATAAAAACTTCGGAAAGCTGGCAGTGAGGTGGTGGGACATATTGATGCTCTTGTGATGCTCTTGGGGACTGGCAGATGAGTGGCAGAGGAACTGCAGATGGGTTTTGAAGGTTTCTTAGGGATCAAATGGGATCTTGTATGCACAATTTCAACCATATACAGCAAAAGCAAAGTAGCTGATTGACCTGCAGATGCATCTACTCTGCAAATTGTTCATAGGTTTGAATGTGCAAGTGATAGGACTAATGTTAGACAGGAGGTGTATGACATAATACTTAGGTGTCTGTCTACCTAGTATGTGGTGTACTTGGAGACTCAGAGAAATAATGCTGTGATGGTAGATTGGCATGGTTTGATAAGACTACTAAA
Source organism: Triturus cristatus (assembly GCF_964204655.1). NCBI lineage: Eukaryota > Metazoa > Chordata > Amphibia > Caudata > Salamandridae > Triturus > Triturus cristatus. Next base: position 594,287,816 of record NC_140592.1, on the reverse strand, counting down.
GGGCTCAAGAGTCAGAAGAGTTCTACTGAGGGTATTAAAGCAGGTCCAGAGATCAGAGCAGCAGCTGGTGGGTTACAGGACTGGTAGACATGGTCATCTGGCTCAGGGGGCAGGAAATCATATTCAGTAGAGTACTGGAAGAGGTGCACTGATCAGTGCTTTAAGTGGACAACAAATGAGCCCTGGCAAAATACAAAAATAAAGATGTAAATATTGGTCCTGACTGAGCTGTCTTTTGATTGATTCCATCAAAATTAAAGTCAGCTAAAAAACTGATTGGCGGGCTCGTATGCAGGGTTGGTACGCAGGAAAATGATGTGGCCAATGATGCTTTGGGACAAACCCCTGTAGAATTAGGGCACTCCCCTGCTGGTCAGAACTTCTTCACTGCAGTTGTCCATATTTCTCCTTTTCTAAAAGTAAAAATGTGTTTCTAAAGCAGAGAGATTCCAGAACCCTACTCCACAGAGTTTGAACCTGTCTCACTTCAGTTGGAAGGAGGCACAGGTGTGAAAAGGACAAAGACAATGAATTGCTAAAGCGTTTCACCTTGCGGGGGATAAAAACCAAGACAAAGAACACCAGATAGAGGAGGAATACCATTAGGACTAGGAGGAAGACTAGAAAGACAGTGTGCTAGGAAGGGTGTGAAGACATGATGAAAACCAAGTCACAAGGACCTGTAACCTCAAAAGCATGAGGGCAAAGAAGAGCAATGCAGGACCATCCGGAGGACTAGAATAATCAAGACCACCAGCAGGACCACTGCAACTAGGGCTTGGAGGAGCACTTGAAGTAAGAGGAACAGGAAGAGGATAAAGAATATTAGTAGGAGGAGGAAATGTAGGGCAAGGAAGATCAGCAGGACAGGGGCCACCATTGAATTTAGGACAAGATCTACCAGTAAGATCAGGACAAGGACGACACGACTGTAGAAGACACAGACTCAAATAGACCAAGAGGGTTTGAAGACCAAAGACTTGGAGGAGAATGATGACAAGCTGATGAAGGGGAGGCCTAGAAAGACCAGAGGAGGATGGGTTACATGGCCAAGATCACCAGGATGGCCAGAAGCACTTGGCGGTAGGAAGAATGGACAACAAGGTCCAAGAGGACCCAAAGAAACTGGAGAGTAAGGATGACCAGGAAGACTGAGAGGATGGGGATGACAAGGAGGAGCATCACCAGGACCAGGGTGACCAGATTAGGGCAACAGGAGGCTCAAGAGTACCACAATCTGATGACCAGTGAGACCTGGAGCAGAAGGACTAGGAGTAGGTTATTATCAAGGACTAGGAATCTAAGATGGCCAGGACAAGGAGAACAAGGCCAGGAAAGGATCAGGACTAAGAGGGACACCAGAAGGATGAAGGCTGTCATCAAGGATTGCCAAGACCAGATGGACAAAGAGGAGGAAGATTGGGAAACACTTTAGGAGGATCAGGATAATGAAGAAGACCAAGAGGAACAAATGACTAAAGCCTGTAAGACAAAGAAAAGGAGGACTATTATGGGAGAATCTGGAGGAGGCACAGTAGGAGAAAGAGAGGGAGATTGGACAGTAGAAGAACTAAGTTGAGATGTTTTAGGAAGAAGGGGAGGAAAAAGCCAAGCAGGAGCAGATGGAAGGTCAGGAGGAGAAGGCAGGGCAAGAGAAGAACAAGGAAGACCAGAAGGAGATGACCAGGAGGAGGACCTGGACACTGAAGACACAGATCAAAAGAACCAGGAGGACAAGACCAAGTGGACTGAATGACCAAAGGGACCAGAAAGTGGATGATCAGCACTAGGAGGAGGACCAGGAAGACCAGCAGGAGGATGGAGTAGAAACCCTGGAAAATGAGTGCCAATACCAGGAGAACCAAGAGGATCAGAAGGAGCTGGAGGAGAAGGTGGAGGAGGAAGAGGGAAGCATGATGAACAGAACCAGGGAGACTATCAGGACTAGTTCCACCATTAGGAAGAGGAGGGCCAGGGATCCCAATATGATATGGTGGACCAGGACGATGAAGATCACCAGAGGAATAAGAAGACTAAGACCAGGAAGACCAGAACCAGTATGCTTAGGAAAGCCAGGATCAACATCACCAGGACTTTTTCCAGGCATATTAGAAGGTAGGCTAACCAGAGGAGAGCTCCCAAGAGGACCAGGAGTAGAGGGATCAGAAGTGATTATATTCCACATGTATTAAGACGTGCCCTTAATTCTAGAGGCAAGGGCTCTTGTAAAGAGCTCCTGTTTATGCGGCATAGGGCACTTTTTTCAGCCCTCTTAAAGCACTTAAGAGAGCAGACAAACCAACACTGAGTATCAGATGAAACTGTTTAGGGACTCTGAGGGCTGCTAGAACATCTCAGAGAGGCAGCAGAACTGCAATCAGCATTAATAGATGTGTATCAATGGGGTCTGAGATTACAGAGCCAGCAGCCAGTCTGAGACCCAGATTTTTTAGAAGGTGTTTTGTTTGGAATTGCCTGGATTGGTACACTGTAGTCAGGTCTGGACTTTGCAGAAGAGGACTGATGTGGCAATTTTTGGCGGGAGATTCTAGACAAGGGCAGCACAGATGGAGTCTGCAATGTGTTATGTAGCCACTCCAGACTACCTGTCTTCCTAATTTACTTTGTGTAAAAACTGGATAGGATCAGTCTCAACCTACAACAACTGTGATTTTGGTTATAATCACCTCTCAAAAATAGAACCAGCCTAAACATCTACCAAGTTTGAGAGACGTACGCTACAATATGGATGCATTTTCTTTTGTTAGATTCCTGCAGCTCTTACTCCGATTCTTTCACGTTTTGTCTGTCCATGATATTGCATTTATGATTACAATATTAATGACAATAAAAGGGTCGTATTTTAAAATGAGTTGATTATACTTTTTCTATGTTATTGGTTAAAGAACTGGAAATAATAGTGCTGGGTATAAGAATGTTACGTTAACTATTCAGTTGAAAGAAACATTGCTATGTACTGAACTGTTCCAAAAAGAGCAATTATCATGTACTATTTAGGAGCAACAAGGCACATACAAAAACTTCACTTTAGCTAGGTTGAATGGCATCAATTCTCTAGGATTTAACCATACTCCATTTAAAAAGTAAGATTTGTTTGGCTATTTATCCTTTCACAACTTAAACAATAGAGGTTCTATATTATTGACATGCCCACAAGTTACACAGTGCATTTTCTCTGCTATGTTCTTGCCTGTTAGCTGAGTAGCACATACTGTTTGTAATATACCTGGTTGATGGTTGAGTAGAACAGAATATTTGAAACTTTGTCATCTGCTGGATCAGTAGTAGAGAATATCAGAGATTTATCCTTGGGGCTTGACTGTCAAGGAGCCAGGTAGAGAGCCGAGATCTCTGCTATTTAGGCAGCAGGCATGTACTATTCAGAGATGCTGTACTATTATCCAGCAGCTATTTATACAGCAGAAAGTATGTACTACTAGTCCAGTAGATGGGCATACAGAAGATAAACATCACTATTAACATGATGGTCAGGTAAATGACAATGAATCTATAATGTTTAGCTGGTGAAAAAATTACAGCAGTTATTTTGTATTTAAGTCATTAGTGGATGACCAGATAAATAGAGATTCTGCATTATTTGACCAGTGGCGGGGAAACAATCAGAGAAACGTCACTGTGTAACTAGTAGTCCACTAAAAACAATAAATTCAGTACTATTAGTTTAATGACTAGGCAAAAAAGCAGGACACCTTTCTATTTACTTTGTGAATGTCTAAGGGATACAAGTCTGATGCTGTTTAGTCAGCTAGAATAAAACTGAAGTTTTTGATTTACAAGTCTATTGGTTAAGTAGGACATAATCTCTGCCACTTAACCTATGGCCAGTCAAAGAGGGGAAACACTTCACTATTTTCCTGGTAGCTTGCTCAATATCTGAGATCCCAGGTCAGGCTTCTCCAATGAGCAGCTCGTGAGCTACTGGTAGCTCTCCATCTACCTTCAATTAGTTCTCCTTTGAGCATCCCAACCTACTAAATTAGAAGATTTTGCTTGGTTGAATTACTATATTGTATCCCAGAATTGTAAAGTGTGAATTTGAGATAGAAATATGTGTATTTTCAGAACTCAAAAGCCGATGTTTGGAGAAAAATGGTTGGATTTCCAAAATAAATTTAAAGCTGATATTTGAGTCCTAATTCATAACGCATTGTTGAGACTTACCAGTAATATTACCTTGGGCCAAGGGCATTGCAGCTCTAACTGTCATTTATTAACCACGTTGAGGCATTCCAATTAGATAAATCCATTTTAACATGATTGCTGACAACCCTGAATGATTCAGTGAGGTGATCACTGTTGGTAATTTTGCATGGTGGTTGCCCCTTAAGTAATCATATCTGACATGGTAACTATTACCAAACTAACACTAGTAGCTCAGTATTATAGTCATTAGACATAAGTAGCTCTTATTACAGAAGAGGTTGGAGACCCCTGCCCCAGGTAAAGTTATTTTCTATTTTCCTGGCTGCCAGTCAAATAGTTCAGAATCTCTTTAATTGTGCTGACTACTGAATAAATAGTGATCTTTGTTTGCTACCTGAATGGCTGTCCGGCAGTGCTCAATTTGAGACTGTGGTTTCTGGTGCTCGGTACCTGCACTTATTTATCAACACTGGCACTTATGACAATCTGCCACATAGTGGCACTGTTTGTCTAATTTAGAGATGAGCACAACGCCAGTTGTTTATTAATTTATCAATTCAATATACATGGGGAAAGGACCAATACCTACCTGCCCAAGCTATTCCTATAGCTTTGGGGACCGGGAATAATCTAAATCGTCACACTTATAGGAATGTGATAGTCAGTGGTAGTGTTGGAACTGTCATTGGCATTGCTGGCAGGGCGGAGAAATGGGTGGTGCAAGCTTGAATGGCCTCCTGACGAGAGCCCTGGCAGTAATGTTTTTAAATACATATAGTACTGCTGTCTGCCAAATCATCCAATTCAGCCTGTAGCCTAAATAACAAAGTTTATTTGCTACTTGTACAGCCTCTAAACAAACAGTGCCTAAAACTGCAATTAAACCAACGACCTGGTAAATAGTGAACATTCTTTGCTGTGTAGCTGCCTTCTAAGCAGTGCATATCCTTAGCTATTTAGCCAGCCACTGAGTAGATAGTGGAATTAAAAAAAAATACGTTTACGACTAGTGACTAAACTGTAATTGATCTCTGCTTTTTAGCTACAGACCAAGTGAATAGTGAAGTTTCCTTGCTTTTGGCCAAGCTGCCAGACAGACAGTGCATAACCTCTGCTAGATAGCCAGTAGCCTAGTGAATACTGACATGTATTTACTATCAGCACACTAATGGCCTGACAATGCATAATCTCTCTAATTCAGTCAGCGGGCAGGTAAATGGAATGGTTTGTTTATAACTGCATAACTGCCGGCCACATCTGGCATGTTCTATTTCGCCAGAGGCTATAAATAGTTTTTGAAGTTTCTTTGCTATTTGCCTAGGTGCCATCCAAATCAGGCTTTATCTCAGCTTTTTAGTCAGCAGCTGGATAAACAGTGTCCTTTTTTGCAATTTAGCCAGTATCTGGTTAAATTGTGAAGTTTCTCTGTTATTTACATGGTCACCAGCTAAATAGTAAATAATCTCTACTATTTAGCCAGCAGCTGGACAAATAGCAGAGAAAATTCACTCTTAACCGGACTGCTGGCTAAATAGCTGTCACCTATGGAAATATGTGTGATCGCTCCATAATCCATGAACACAATACACAATCACGCCATCTTTACAGCACACATAAGGGCTTATTTAAAACTCCATTACGCCCCTGGTGCTTCACTTTTAAAATGGGTAAAAGTGACGTATGGGCGGCGCAAGGTGCTTGTACATGAGCCCCATAGTTTGCACTTCAGGTAGAAGGAACTAAATGCCTAAAAATACAAACTCTTTGGGAATGGGCCACAAGGAGTTAGAGTTAGGAGGCCAGAAAACAGCAGTTAAGCAAACAGATCTGTTGCTGGCTGCCAGCCTTTTAGTTGTATCAATGTTTGACTTGTTTGGTCATAGTTTTGTAAAACTTTATTATTGGGGGAGCAGCTGTGCTCAGCACAATATGTATAAAAATAGCCATAAGCAAAAATATGTTTTTGTTCTCAAAAATTCACATTGCCATGATAGAAGTCCCATACATTGAAGGGAACTGTTTTTTGTGTGGATATGTGCCTTGCAAAAGAGCAGAATGTCCTCATTCAGAGTGTAGTTAGTCAAAACTGAAGTGGTCTGACCCTTTGTCCCATGGTACCTACTGGCAGTTGCGAGCAGGTAGTTATAGTTAGGATCTAGTTTCCCTAGGAAAAGCGTTTTTTTGACTTGACAATATCGTTGGCGTTGTTTGATGAATCTTCACAAAAGTTTCTCAAACTAATGCCTGGGTGGTTCTTGTTGTGCATGGAAGTGTCAGGGTGATCTGTCAAGTGGGGGCTGAGAAAAAGGAGGGTAAAAAACATGTGTTTCCCATATTAATTCCCATAGGACTTTTAGACAAGGCTACAGCCCGAACTGTTGAACGGAATTACACTAAATTTGACAGGAAGGTAGATATTGGTTCAGGGAAGTGATTTTTGTGATTTGATGTAAATACGTTTAGTAGTTTCGTAGTTTTGGAAATATTGAGGAAGATTTCCATTTGTTTATATAGTGGCGCAGATCCTCTGTGGATCCGACAGTCCCCGTGCTCAAATCTGAATGGCTGCCAACATTTCAAACCAGGAAGTGTTGGCAGCCATCTTGGGACTGGCCTCACCCGGGTCCCCACAAAAAATATTGAACAAGTATTGGCATAGCCAATAGGTCTCGCCTTTGGGACCTTAAAAGTGTTTAGCCATGCACCGTTAATGTTGTTGCAGTAAGGATATTGTGCTGCATAACTAAATACTTATAAGGTCCCAAAGGCGAGACCTATTGGCTATGGCAATGCTTGTTTTCAATCTGAATGAATGAGTTTGGGAGTCCAGTGCAGTGGTCTGCCGGAAGTTCTGTAGAGGAATGGCGGTTAGTAGCATCTGCATTCAGTGCATTCTTGGTCTGAAGTGAACACATAGCAATCAAAAGGCTACCTCCAAAGAATGTTGCTTTTATTTACTTTCAGTAAAAAGAAGGCTAAATATCTGGACCATCTCTCAGCCGCAGTGGAGGTTCCCAGCAAGTAATATGTGAGCCTGTAGCTCAGACATGAAGCAGAACAGGCTAAAATTGTATATCGGATAATTAAATATTAATTATTTAGCAGCTTTATACAGTGACGAACATCGTAAAGAACTGCAGTGAGACAACGGTCATGTGGATAACACATTAATGCAAATTAGATGGTCAATGGATCAATCATAGAGCTGATAATAGCTACAACATAGCGAGCTAGGGAGAAGGAGGAAGACAGCAATGAGAACTCGAAAGAAGAGCAGAATGGGAGATAATGCTGAAGAGGGTGAAGAAAGAGGAGTTTGATAGAAGAGGATAAGAATAAAGTGAGGACTAGAGAGCAGAATAACAAGATAGAGGGAATGAATGGCTAGTAGAGGGAGAGAGGGAAGGAGGTGAGCTAGAACAGAACAACGAGAGGGTAGGATGGTGGCTGGGGGAAATGAGAGAGTGGAAAAGGGAATTAAAGGAGAGAATGAGTTGGGGACTAAACAGGAAGCATAGCGGGGTGCAAGGACATATTAGTGCGAGATGTTGAAAAGAGGAGGAGGCAGTGCTGTAACACATATGTATGGTGGGGAGGCCTGCGCCTCCCATATCTCATGGATATTTATAGGCATTAATGGGTGTTGAGCATCTTGCGCCACCGGGGCTGCAGGGGTCTATGTTATGTCCCTGGGAGGGGCAAGAGTAGAGGAAGAATTGGAGGGTAGTAAGAGCAGAGGAGAAAGTGAAAAGGGGGACGGGGAGAGAGGAGAGGACGCGGGGGTGAGGAGTAAGTGGGAAGTTGAGAAAGAAGGCAAGGAATATTTAGAGGTAGAAGGGAGGGAGCGTGCCCAGAGGAGGGAAAGGTTGGTAGAAGAGGAGAGTGAGTGCTGAGGAGCGAGAACAAACAGCTGGAGAGAAAACAGAGGGAAAGAGCGGGAAGTAGATAAAGGATGAGAAAGGTGTGGTGGAAGGGAGGTTAGAACAGGAGTAGGGGAGAAAAAGGGGAATCAGAAAGAGTGTAAAAAAGAGACATCTATAGAATGGCTGAAAAACGAAATGGAAGGAAAGAGAAGTCATGTGGGAGAGGAAGCGGAAAGCAAATGATTGTTTGCAGAAGCAGGAGGACTACAAAGCAGCAGTGAGCTATTGAATTGCAAAAGCGGTCACCAAGCCCGGGAGTGGTGCGAGTGCGCTCTCTAAAAGGAATTTTAAACAAGCATTGTCCGTGCTGCCGTGAAAGTGAAAGTAATCGCGAGCGATAAAAGTCACTGCGAGTGTAAGGGTGGAAAGCCAGATGGCGCCTGAGGAAAGCCAGATGGCACCTGATCGCGTAACCGGAAGCTCTAGGCCATGGCAGCATTTTCAAAAGCGCACCTTACTAAAAGTCTTGCCAGAGCAGTGCATTCGCTGACTCAGGCGAGACCTAAAAAAAGAGAAGGGGGACAGGGTTTGAACACTCTGACTCTATAGGCCTTTAGGGGGGTCTCAGATACAAATACTCATACATCTACTCACTAATCCATGGAGCCACTCATACATCAAATCACCAATACAGCCACTAATGCAACCACTAACTCACATATATAGGCACTCATGCACCTACTTACTGATCAATATGCCCACTCACACATCCAGTCATACAGACAGACATTTACATATCATACCCATTGAGTCTCTCACACAGTAAATCAGTCAACCATACAGCTACTCACACACCTACACACTCACCCATAAAGTCACTCATTTAGCTATGTACTCATCCATACAGTTACTCATACACCTAATAATTTACTCATACATATACTAACAGTGTCTGAGTGGGTGTATGAATTGCTACATAAGTGTCTCACTGGGTGTAAGAGTGGGTGCATGAGAATCTGGGTGGCTCAGTGAGTGAGTGCGTAAGTGTCTGAGTGGGTAAATGAGTATCTGAGTGGCTCTGTGGGTGAGTGTGAGAGTGTTTGAGTGGGTTTGCTAGTGCCTCCATGTGTGTGTGAGTCAGTCTGTGAGTAGGCCTAGGCATAAAATTATCTGTTCCCATAGTTTGCAGAATTTGGCAACTCCGCGTTCTGTGGATAACAAGGAGATACCGGTAAACCCAGCAATGGAGTGGAATATTTGGCACGCTCGTCATTTCATGCATATGGGGAGCTCAACGGGATAGTGGTTGAAAAAGGGGGTAGGGCATTCGACCACGTCTCTGCAATCCGACTATGGGGGACTTACTTTTCGTAACAATAGCGATTCTTGGATCCCAACTACCCTCAGCAGCTACCGGGACTTCATCCTCTAACCAGTAGTGGGCTAGGAGGCCCCTGTGCAGAGAGGATGAGAAAGGGGTGGAGCCTCTGAAAACATCTCAGCATTCCAGCTGTGGGAGCCCTTTTTGCAACAATAGGGGTTCTTGGCCCCAAACAACCCTCAGCAGCCAAGGGGACTTCATCCACCAACCCGCAGTGTTTCAAGAGGCCCTTGTGCAGATTGATTGAGCAAATGGGTGGGGTATCTGACAACGTCTCAGTAATCCAGCTGTGAGGGATTTAATTGTCACTACAATAGGGGTTCTTGGCACCCAGTAACCCTCAGCAGCCAAGGGAACTTCATCCCCCAACCAGTAGTGGACCAGGAGGCCCCTGTGCAGAGTGTTTGAGAAAGGGGACGTGCCTCTGATGACATTTCAGCAATCCGGCAGTGGTGGACTTACTTGTGGCAAAAATAGGGGTTCTTTGGCCCCAACGACCCTCAGCAGCCAAGGGGACTTCATACCCCAACCAATAGTGGGCCAGGAGGCCCTTGTGCAGAGTGGTTGAGAGAGAGGATGGGTCTCCGGCAACGTCTCAGCAATCTGGCTGTGGGGGACTTACTTGTGGCAAAAATAGGGATTCTTGGTCCCCAATGACCCTCAGCAGCCAAGGGACTTCATCCCCCAACCAGTAGTGTGCCAGGAGGCACCTGTACAGAGTGGTTGAGAAAGTGAGCGGGCCTTCGTCGACGTACCAGCAATGCAGCTGTGGGGGACTCACTTGTGGCAACAATAGGGGTTCTAGGTTCCCAAGGACCCTCAGCAGCCAAGGGGACTTCATCCCCCAACCAATAGTGGGCCAGGAGGCCCTTGTGCAGAGTGGTTGAGAGAGAGGATGGGTCTCCGGCAACGTCTCAGCAATCTGGCTTGTGGGGGACTTACTTGTGGCAAAAATAGGGATTCTTGGTCCCCAATGATCCTCAGCAGCCAAGGGACTTCATCCCCCAACCAGTAGTGTGCCAGGAGGCACCTGTACAGAGTGGTTGAGAAAGTGAGCGGGCCTTCGTCGACGTACCAGCAATGCAGCTGTGGGGGACTCACTTGTGGCAACAATAGGGGTTCTAGGTTCCCAAGGACCCTCAGCAGCCAAGTGGACTTCATCCCCCAACCTTTAGTGCATTAGGAGGCTCCTGTGCACAGTGGTTGAGAAAGGGGGCGGCCCTCTGACGAAGTCTCAGTAATTCTCAGAAAGCTAATTTCTGACCTGTATTTTGCCTCTTTCTGCTAATGTCTGACCTGTTTTTTTCACTTTCTGCTCACGTGTGACCTTTATTTGCCTCTTTCTGTTCACTGCTGACCTTTATTTTATCCCTTTCTCCTCATTTCTGAACTTTATATTGCCTCTTTCTGCTCGTTTCTGACCTCTATTTTGCCTCATTCTGCTTGTTTCTGATCTATGTTGTGTCTCTCTGCCCATTGCTGGCCTTATTTGTGCCTCTTTCTGCTTGTTGCTGAACACAATTTTGCCTCTTTCTGCTTGTTTCTGATCTCTATTTTACCTCTTTCTGCTCATTGCTGACCTTTCGTTTGTCTCGTTCTGCTCATTTCTGATCTCTATTTTCCCTCTTCCTTCTCTTTGATGACCTTTATTTTGCCTTTTTCTTCTGTTTTCTGACTCTAGTTTGCTTCTTTCTGCTCATTGCTGACATTTATTTTCCCTTTCTACTAGTGTTTTACCTTTATTCTTTCTGCTAGTTTCTGACCTTTATCTTGCCTCTTTCTGCTCATTGCTGGCCTCTATTTCGCCTCTTTCTGCTTGCTGCTGAACTCTATTTTGACTTGAGCTGCTCGTTGCTGACCTTTATTTTCCTTCTTTCTGTTGGGTTCCGAACTTTAATTTGCCTTTTTCTGCTCGTTGATGACCTTTATCCTGCCTATTTCTTCTCATTGCTGACCTTTATTCTGCCTCTTGCTGCTCATTTCTGACCTCTATTTTACCTCTTTGTGCTCATTGCTGACCTTTATTCTACGTCTTTCTGCTTGTTTCTGGCCTTTATTCTGCCTTTTGATGCTCGTTTCTGACCTTTTTTCAGCCTCTTTTGGCTCTTTTCTCCGTTTATTTTGCCCCTTTCTGCTCCTTGATGTTGTTTTTTGGCCTCTTACTGCTCGTTTCTGACCTTTCCTCTGCCTCTTTCTTCTTGTTTCTGATCTCTAGGTTCCCTCTTCTCATTGCTGGCTCGTTTCTGACCTCTATTTTACCTCTTTCTGCTTGTTTCTGATCTATATTTTGCCTCTTTCTGTTCATTGCTAGCCCCTAGTTTGCCTCTCTGCTTGTTGCCGATCTCTATTTCGCCTCTATCTGCTCATTGCTGGCCTTTATTTTGGTTCTTTCTGCTCCTTAAGAACAGGTTTTCCCTGCCCTAAAATGTCGGCACTGCCTCCTAATAATGCCACCTTTGTAAATATGGAAGCGGCGTCAAAATCAATGGGTGTTGCAGTGGAATGCCCACCGCAACACCCATTGCCCGCCCCTTACACGTTAAGTAAAGTATGAAAGGGGGCCTTATTTACAAGGCAGCATTAAGCCATGTCAAGTGGCTTTACGCTGCCATGTAAATAAGGTGAAGCCCTTATCGCCACCACAACGTCACCACCACAACGTCACTAAAAGTGACGTTGTGGTGGTGATAGGGGCTTGTAAATATACCCCATAGTGAGTTGAAATAGCTTACAAGGAACAGTATAGGATATTTTAATTCACACATCATGGTGATAGTAAAAATACGTTACTAAAATGCCATTTTATTGAATGAACCTTATGTTATATTTTTTTAATGCTTCTGTTCCTATTCTGCATGTTAAACCTACCTAAGCACAATTTATTATGTATGTTAAGGTGCAGGAAGCAATTAAAGTGTTACTTTTTTGTGCTCTCCGAGCCTACTGGGGCCAGCCAGTCTAAGACAGAACATGTCGTTTCAGGTAAGCTGTCTCAATACGTATCCATTATCTGCAGACTTTAAGTGAGTGATATTTGTGCTAAATTATGAGCAACCAGGGACATTTCGAAAGATATGAAATAAATGTGTCTTCGAATCAATAACAAGAGAAGATGATATATTTCATCACTTTCAGTCGTGCAGGTCTGCGACATGCTCTATTTGAAAGGTCATCACTCAGCCAGAATGCGTTCGCGTCCTTAACATAAAAGTATCACCGAGGACTTTTTGATGAAGTGCAGCTGAGTCACCAGCGAAGGATGGAGACGTGTCATGTAAAAACCACGCGGAAGGATCTAGATGCACTTAACATAATCTTAATGGTCCGTGCCGAGCCCAGGCCAAGAAGTGGAATGCATTGCACTATTGTCAAGATGAATTTCAAAGTAGGCAACGCAATGTTGTACTTCTCTAAGTGGAGCCGCAGCAGCATAGGCGCCACTTACCTAGAAGACAGGATGGGAGCCAGGTTGGAAGGTTACATAGTTTGCACAAGTCATTGAAAGGAGTTACAAGCTAAACTTTCTGATGGTTTCCAGAGCTGAGGGGAGAACATCTGATATATGTGCAGCCTGAGTAAGATGAGTGATAGGTCGAAGGGCAGAAGGAAGGGTTCACCATTTCGTACAAGTTACTAAATAATCAGGGGCTGCTTTATAAAGGTTTTTCCGCAGCGCAGCAAGATGCATTGCTGCGCTGCAAGGCGTCAGAGAGGGCAGGAATGCGCCATGTTTAAGTTTATATGGCACATTACTGTCTTCTCCTAGTGCTGGTGCACAATGTGATGCCTTGCTTGCACACTTGTGCCATGGTGCAAGAGTGCCTGCCTTAAAGGAAGGATTGTTTTGTATTCAAGGAAATAGGTCAAATCACGAAACTGGCGCTAGACCCTGATCCCACACTTGTACTATTAGGATATTCAAAACTAATTCCCAAAGGGGTCCGTATGTTGGTTGACATGGGAATGCAGATGGCCAAGCGCAGGATTGCTATTTACTCATTTCGTGGTCCACTCCCTACGCTTACCCAATGGAAGAACGCCATGACATTCTAGCATTACGCAGACAGAGGTTTTCTGTGAGCTTCTCCCCCCATGTAATAGGCCCCAAAAACCTCTGGGAATTGTATAGTATTTATCAACTCAATTCTGTTAGCTGCGATAACGACACACCTGTCCAAACACATAGTTAGTGTACTCTTGATAGGGGGGGTCACCCGTACTCATTTGGTGGATAAGACAGTTTACCGCTTTTTGCTAGATGTAAAACGTATCATGCCGGTCCCTCAGTACGTCGACTAAAAATGGACAAACTTGAATGGGGATGTTATATTGGCATAATTGTGTCTATGGGTTATTTGTGTTGTCATCAACAAATGCCGATTGCCTAATGTTGAATATGAGCGAATTGTGTAAGGTACTAAAGCAACGATGAGTCTTGTAGTTGAATGTTCTAAGAAAATCAATAAAACAATATTTTTTTTTTAAAGGATTGTTTTGTACAGGAAAGAGCAACTTTGCTCACAAAAACAATCCTCAGAGGCATTTTCCTCTTTCTAAGGGGCATATTTACAGGCCTCTATCATCACCACAATGTCACTTTCAGTGACGTTGTGATGGCTATAGGGGCCTCGCCTTATTTACAAGGCATACTCAATGTGGCTTAATGCTGCCTTGTAAATAAGGCACCCATTCACGCTGTGTTTAGCATGAAAGAGGAGGGCAATGGGTGTTGCAATGGGTGTTACACCGCAACACCCATCCATTTTGATGCTGTCCTCTATTTACAGGGGCGGCGTAAATAAGAGGCAGCGTCAAAATTAAGACCAGGGAAACATGGTCTTAAACAGGCAAAACGAAAAGAAATGCTTAATTTCTCCTCGTTTTTGCTATTTCCATGTGTGCTGCCTTGTACAGCACTGTAAACAACAGAAATTTTTATGGGGGGGACCAACGGAAAACATATTTACCGACCCTCTGGTTTCCAATCCCTTTACCTTATATGCAATAACAACAAACAAAATCCAGGGTCAAAAATAGAGGAGCCTATACCTTATACATAAGCATCTTCAGAAATCAGGAAAAAAGCCAAAGAGTGAACAATATCATTAATAATGAATCCCATCAGCCACTAAAAGTAGCGTACATCATCATTTAGGATTCAACCATACATTCGCCTCCAGTTCACGAGGACTGTGTGATGTATGAACAGAGAAGAAGAATTAACTTCAAATCTTCAGATCTTTCATGATGTCGCTAACGTGCGTTTAGATAGGGTCGAGGGTGTTTAAGCAGTGCAAAAATCAAAATCAGTGAGTGCAAATATTAAAAACATCTACTGGGTCAGAACATCCATTTTATAAATAACTGACCAAGTGATGAGACTAAAAAACTGTGCAAAAGCAGTTTGAAAAAATAACTGCCAGTGTCCTAAATGAGGTCTACATGTTTCAGCCTTATGATTGAAAGACAATCAGGCTTTCGTCAGGACCAGAATAACCATGCTACTGCTATATAGTGTATAATCCAAAAATTGAAATGAAAATATACAAAACCTACTTGAATGAAGGTTCTGAAACACTCCCAAATATACGTGGAGTAATTCTCAATTCCTGAAAGCAATAATAATGAGAATTATAATAGAAATAACAATAGTGTTCACAAGCATTTTTCACAACAATATCCTAAAAATAGATGCTTACAATGCTCCATTGAATCAATGTCATTGTCATTCATTTAACCAAAATAGACCAATCTGTGTCGAGATGTGCTAAATTCAGAAAATTTTGTTCTAAAATCAAAAATACTTTTTTTCAAAAGGACGCTTACCCCTCAACGTAGGGGGTCTCTCCTCACCCCACCTGGCATCCGCTCAGATAAATGAGGCCCGCTCTGTATCGAAACAAACGGATATGACATATTGTTTGCAAAACATTGTCTGCTTTGAATGCTAAAAATCAACTAAGCGCTTGTCCTCTATTCAGGATCGTGGTAAACACACCACAGGACAGTTTCAAGCCTGCGTTCTCAAATTTTGTCTCATGTGTAACTGTCATAACAGTAACAGAGATAAGATGTATAGAGAATCAGACTAAGGGGAATGAAACTACTACTGCGTTTATCGTCATATACCGTGCTTTTGACATCAAAGTAAATTAACCATGTCAAAAAGAGAGGTAAAAGCTCCTACCCACTCTTATTATTTTACCACAGCAATGCTAAGTATGTCTCGCATGGAAGGCGATTACTCATATGACTCTGCCACACGAGTCTAAAAGCATGCTCATATAGTGCGTCAAAGGAATTCATGGTATCGAGTTCAACGCTGAAGAAACCCATAGGACCGCTGTAGCGACGATCTGTTGCCGCAACCTACAGACTAAATGTATTAGCAGAGCGATATCACAAGTCCCTTACCTGTCCGTCGGTACCTCCGGCTGTATAGAGCTGGACGGGGAGGTGCCGACGCGTGAAAATGATGCATATAAATGTTTACGCATCACCGTAACTAAAGCCTCAGCAGGAAGGGAGACTCATGGGAGTTGTAGTATTTAGTCAACAAAATGTTTGTGTTGTCGAGTGCCTGATTGTACTCGAACGATGTGCTGGAATGCAGTAAACAAAGTCAATCTAAATACATGGAGTTTTTCATATTCAAATCTGGTGTTTGCCAGTAACAAAACATGATTTCCATATTAAATTCAAAGTGACTTATACAAAATAGAAATGCAGATAAACATTGCGATAAATAGCAGAAGCCAAAATCGATCGTAATATAAGGAATCTGCACGTAGATGTAAGGCTTACCATTACAAAAACGTCAAGACGCGGTTTAACGGTATAGGGCATACCTTTACAAAAAGGTCAAAGCGCAGTTTGACTATCCAATCTAATGAACTTACAAAACACTGGCATAGCCAATCCTCATGGATACACATGATGCCAAATAGGCTGAGTGTGTCGATCGTTTGGGGCCAAACACATGATCCCAAACAAGCTGAGTGTATCACTCGTTTATGGCCAAACTGAGCTAGAATGAAAGTTCAAACAAAGACTTGAAGATTTTCCATCATGTCATCATAAGAAAAAGTTAACAAATTAGAGGCTGGTTCAAGGTATATCATCATTCAAACCTTGTGTATCACTCCGGAGTTGATAAATCCATTTTTGTTCCTTTTTAAACAAGAAACGAGTGATATCATGAATGAACGGTTGTTCTAATACCGTCCACTGTAATTCCTCTGCCTTATGTTGGTATGTAAGGAAGTGCTGGGTCAATTTAGTCGCCTGCTTCTTACACCGAATGGTGCTCTTGTGTTCATTGATACGCAACTTCACTTTGCATGTCGTCATGCCGACATATCTCAATGAGCACGGGCAAGTGATGAGATATATGACTCTTTTAGAATTGCATTCGTATGTTTTTTGATTACCCAGGGTTTCTGTGTACCGATATCCACCTCTTTGGTAGGTTGGGTCTGTGGACATGCTGTACAGGTGCCACAGGGAAAATGTCCTTGTACCCTTGGTAAATCCCACAGTGTATTGATTTTAACAAGTGAGACGGTCTTAGGTCTAGTATGTATGAGAGTATCTCGCAAATTGGTTCCTCTTTTGTATTAAAAGAGACGCCTTGGTAGAGTGTCCTGCCCAATATTTAAAATCTGCCAGTGTTTACGTATGCTTTTTTGAACCTTATTTGTTTGGGTACAAAAAGTATGTACGAATGTTAATCTCGAGAGTGGTGGTTTAGTAATTTGTGGCTCAAGAAGGGCATCTCGATTGTTGTTCAGAGCTCTCTTCATAGCTTTTTTCACTAAGTGTGAAGGATATTGGCGCTCTTGTAAATGAACAGAAAGGTTCTGGGCATGTTTGCGAAAACTGTCGGTGTCTGAGCAGTTTCTGCATAACCGCAGGAACTGTCCCACCAGCAAATTCTCTCGTAATGCTCTGGGGTGATAGCTTTGAAAAGTAAGCAGAGAGTTTCTGGCCACAGGTTTTTTTATATAATTCGCAGCCTAGATACCCATCTACAGGATATATACAAATATCCAGAAAAGGTAATTTCTCTTTGCTATAATCCATAGTGAATCTTAAAAAAGGATTTTGGTTGTTCAACCTGTCATGGAATTCAGAGACAGCTTGGGTGGTGCCTCTAAAGATGACAAAAATGTCATCAATATAGCGTTTCCATACCTTTATTTGCTCACAGAAAGGATTGTCAACACTGAGTACATGGTTCTGTTCAAAGGCATGAACATACAGATTGGCTAACGAGGGGGCAAAAATACTCCCCATCGATGTTCCTGAGACTTGAAGGTACATATTCTCTTCAAATCTGAAAAACTTCTCAGTCATTGCCAATCTTGCACATTCCATAATGAACGGAATAAGTGTGATCGTTTCTGAATTTTGAGGAGTGATTTCCAATAGTTCACGTATTACATCCAGAGTTTCCAGTTGTAGAATTGCTGTGTACAGTGATTTAATATCAAAAGACAAGGAAATCTTGATCCACATCGAATGTCGTGACTGTCAACAGTCTCAAAACATCCTTAGTGTCCTGTAGATAAGTTGGCATTTTTTTCACTAAGGACTTCAAGAAAAAATCAACAAAGGTGGACAGCGGTTCCAGCAGGGAGCCTATTCCTGATATAATAGGGCGACCTGGTGGAGGTCTTTGTACCTTGTGAATTTTAGGCAAGGTATAAAAATACGGCACAACAGGATGTTTTGTGATCAAGAATTTTGCTTCGTTGGAAGTAATCCATCCTTCAGCTTTAGCTTCTTCCACTAAAAGTTGGATTTCATTAGTTATTCTCAGAGTTGGATCGAGTGGAAGAAGACGATAGGCAGAAGTGTTGTTGAGTTGTCGTAAACACTCATCCCGATAGGCCACTGTATCTTGAATAACAATGGCTCCCCCCTTGTCAGCAGGTTTTATGGTAATGTTTGTGTCGTTCGATAGCGTAGAGAGAGCTTTCTTCTCTCTCAAAGGTAGATTCTGGTAATGTTTTGGCTGGCAATCTCCTAGACTTTTGATGTCTTCTAAGACAGCCTTCTCGAACGTCAAAACTTGATCTGGTATCTGATGTTGGGGAGGATTAAAACTCGAAGGTTGCTTCAAGCCTGTATTAGTGAATGGTAACTCGATTGGGTCAACAACTCTGTTATTGAAGAAAAAATGTAATCGTATTTTTCAGAAAAATCGTGCCAATTCACATCTGATCGCAAAGGGATCTCCTATATTTGTGGGTACAAAGCCAAGTCCTCGATTGAGAACTGAAAGTTCATCTTGATTGAGAGGTCGTGTACTCAAATTAACCACTAAGTCATCTGGTTTGTGCTGGTACTTGGTTGTGGTTGACCTGTTCTGCTCCTGGTGTTCGGAGGAGGAGGGTCTTGTTCCCAATGTACCCGTGGTTGACCTTTCCTCCTGTCTCTGATTCTTCCACGACTTTGTCCTAAAAAAGTCTGGTCAAAAAACTTTGATTGAGGTTGAAATTGTGTCATGGGGTGTGGGTATTGAGGAAATAGATAATGCCATGGGCCCGGTGGCCACCAAGGACCTGGTTGTTGAGAATGACCATACCTGCCTCGTCTTCGATTGCTCCTATAAGGTGATGGCATGCCTCGACTTTGTTGGGCTTCTAGTGATGATGTTTCTGAATCGCTAGAATAGGCGTCTGAGCCTGAAGAAGAATAATTGGATCCTGTCCGTTTCCCTTTTCTATTGAATTCAGGGACTGTATACTCTTCTTTGGTATAGGGGTATACCTTTTCAAGTGAAAATCGTGCAAGATCTTTTTTAAATTTTTCTATCTTGGTCAATAAAATGTAATCTTTATATTCCTTGTTGGATTTATTCGTCTCTTCTATGTTCTTTTTGAAGAGAGTGTTGGTAACAGTGGTTTTGATTTGACCTTCTAGAACTTGAATCTCAATAAGAATAGCATCCGCTATACTCTTGGCTGTGTTTATAATCAATATTAACCAATCGCGGGTGCACCGCCACGCGATTAGTGACCAGTCCTTCATAAAAATCTTATCTGAAAGGAACAAACGAGGTGCATTAGTTACTAACAATCCAGTTGGCAAATGCAAAAACAACAATTGATGGACAGAATGCAGAACAATGTCATACATTCACCCCAGTACAGAGATCTGGGCCTAAATCCATCGTTTTTTTGCTCACCATGCCATTCCAGTTTGAACCCAGCCATATGCAAATCAGTCTTGACCCTGTGCCTCATGGGAACCGTCCAGCCCGAACTGCCAAGCCAGGTCCTCCCTGGACTGGAAACAAGCATCCTAGGACCGGTTTCGGGGTTTCACCCCTCTTCAGCCAGGATAGCTTGATTCCAGTGGCATGGAGAGCACAGGACTCACATCTGAGCATACCCGTCCCACTCGGCGTGACAAATGCAAAAACAACAATTGATGGACAGAATGCAGAACAATGTCATACATACACCCCAGTACAGAGATCTGGGCCTAAATCCATCGTTTCGTCCATCATATTGTGTGTTTTGTTGTTCACCCTATGGGGAAGGGTATGCCCAGACGAGGGTCCCGTGCTCACTACGCCACTGGAGTCAAGCTATCCTGGCTGATGACGGCTGAAATCCAGAAACCGGTCCTAGGATGCTTGATTCCGGTCCAGGGAAGACATGGCTTGGCAGTTCGGGCTGGACTGTTCCCATGAGGCACAGGGTCAAGACTGATTTGCATATGGCCATGTCTGAACTGGGGTGGCGTGGTGAGCAAAATAACGATGGATTAAACCCAGATCTGTGACTGGGGGTGAATGTTTTGCCATTGTGCAACATTCCGTCCATCATATTGTGTGTTTTGCTGTTCACCCTATGTGGGAAGGGTATGCCCAGACGTGGGTCCCGTGCTCACTACGCCACTGGAGTCAAGCTATCCTGGCTGATGACGGCTGAAATCCAGAAACCGGTCCTAGGATGCTTGATTCCGGTCCAGGGAAGACATGGCTTGGCAGTTCGGGCTGGACTGTTCCCATGAGGCACAGGGTCAAGACTGATTTGCATATGGCCATGTCTGAACTGGGGTGGCGTGGTGAGCAAAATAACGATGGATTAAACTCAGATCTGTGACTGGGGGTGAATGTTTTGCCATTGTGCAACATTCCGTCCATCATATTGTGTGTTTTGCTGTTCACCCTATGTGGGCAGGGTATGCCCAGACGTGGGTCCCGTGCTCACTACGCCACTGGAGTCAAGCTATCCTGGCTGATGACGGCTGAAATCCAGAAACCGGTCCTAGGATGCTTGATTACGGTCCAGGGAAGACATGGCTTGGCAGTTCGGGCTGGACTGTTCCCATGAGGCACAGGGTCAACACTGATTTGCATATGGCCATGTCTGAACTGGGGTGGCGTGGTGAGCAAAATAACGATGGATTAAACCCAGATCTGTGACTGGGGGTGAATGTTTTGCCATTGTGCAACATTCCGTCCATCATATTGTGTGTTTTGCTGTTGACCCTATGTGGGAAGGGTATGCCCAGACGTGGGTCCTGTGCTCACTACGCCACTGGAGTCAAGCTATCCTGGCTGATGACGGCTGAAATCCAGAAACCGGTCCTAGGATGCTTGATTCCGGTCCAGGGAAGACATGGCTTGGCAGTTCGGGCTGGACTGTTCCCATGAGGCACAGGGTCAAGACTGATTTGCATATGGCCATGTCTGAACTGGGGTGGCGTGGTGAGAAAAATAACGATGGATTAAACCCAGATCTGTGACTGGGGGTGAATGTTTTGCCATTGTGCAACATTCCGTCCATCATATTGTGTGTTTTGCTGTTCACCCTATGTGGGGAGGGTATGCCCAGACGTGGGTCCCGTGCTCACTACGCCACTGGAGTCAAGCTATCCTGGCTGATGACGGCTGAAATCCAGAAACCGGTCCTAGGATGCTTGATTCCGGTCCAGGGAAGACATGGCTTGGCAGTTCGGGCTGGACTGTTCCCATGAGGCACAGGGTCAAGACTGATTTGCATATGGCCATGTCTGAACTGGGGTGGCGTGGTGAGCAAAATAACGATGGATTAAACCCAGATCTGTGACTGGGGGTGAATGTTTTGCCATTGTGCAACATTCCGTCCATCATATTGTGTGTTTAACAATCCAGTTGGAGCACAATTCTCTCGCATATGCTCAGTCATGATCGCACCATGAATAAACTTGCGTGAGTGTGTTCTTTTAAGATTGAGAAGAGTAGGCCAATCATTCTGGGTATTAGATGTCATGTCTTGTATAGTGTTCAATATACTTAGATTTTCAGCAAGAATAGATTGTAAAACAATGTCGTCAAAGGATAGACCAGTGTGTTCAGCCATGATCAACTGAAAAAGAGGATTTACAAGCATAATGCGTAGGGATTTAGATAATCAATCTTACATTGAAGAGATTTACACGAAAAAAGACTCGCAGCCGTAGCTGCTCAGTACTGTAAACAACAGAAATTTTTATGGGGGGGTCCAAGGGAAAAAATATTTAACGACCCTCTGGTTTCCAATCCCTTTACCTTATATGCAATAACAACAAACAAAAACCAGGGTCAAAAATAGAGGAGCCTATACCTTATACATAAGCATCTTCAGAAATCAGGAAAAAAGCCAAAGAGTGAACAATATCATTAATAATGAATCCCATCAGCCACTAAAAGTAGCGTACATCATCATTTAGGATTCAACCATACATTCGCCTCCAGTTCACGAGGACTGTGTGATGTATGAACAGAGAAGAAGAATGAACTTCAAATCTTCAGATCTTTCATGATGTCGCTAACGTGCGTTTAGATAGGGTCGATGGTGTTTAAGCAGTGCAAAAATCAAAATCAGTGAGTGCAAATATTAAAAACATCTACTGGGTCAGAACAACCATTTTATTAATAACTGACCAAGTGATGAGACTAAAAAACAGTGCAAAAGCAGTTTGAAAAAATAACTGCCAGTGTCCTAAATGAGGTCTACATGTTTCAGCCTTATGATTGATAGACAATCAGGCTTTCGTCAGGACCAGAATAACCATGCTACTGCTATATAGTGTATAATCCAAAAATTGAAATGAAAATATACAAAACCTACTTGAATGAAGGTTCTGAAACACTCCCAAATATACGTGGAGTAATTCTCAATTCCTGAAAGCAATAATAATGAGAATTATAATAGAAATAACAATAGTGTTCACAAGCATTTTTCACAACAATATCCTAAAAATAGATGCTTACAATGCTCTATTGAATCAATGTCATTGTCATTCATTTAACCAAAATAGACCAATCTGTGTCGAGATGTGCTAAATTCAGAAAATTTTGTTCTAAAATCAAAAAAACTTTTTTTCAAAAGGACGCTTACCCCTCAACGTAGGGGGTCTCTCCTCACCCCAACTGGCATCCGCTCAGATAAATGAGGCCCCGCTCTGTATCGAAACAAACGGATATGACATATTGTTTGCAAAACATTGTCTGCTTTGAATGCTAAAAATCAACTACGCGCTTGTCCTCTATTCAGGATCGTGGTAAACACACCACAGGACAGTTTCAAGCCTGCGTTCTCAAATTTTGTCTCATGTGTAACCGTCATAACAGTAATAGAGATAAGATGTATAGAGAATCAGACTAAGGGGAATGAAACTACTACTGCGTTTATCGTCATATACCGTGCTTTTGATATCAAAGTAAATTAACCATGTCAAAAAGAGAGGTAAAAGCTCCTACCCACTCTTATTATTTTACCACAGCAATGCTAAGTATGTCTCGCATGGAAAGTGATTAATCGTATGACTCTGCCACACGAGTCTAAAAGCATGCTCATATAGTGCGTCAAAGGAATTCATGGTATCGAGTTCAACGCTGAAGAAACCCATAGGACGGCTTTAGCGACGATCTGTTGCCGCAACCTACAGACTAAATGTATAAGCGGAGCGATATCACGAGTCCCTTACCTGTCCGTCGGTACCTCCGGCTGTATAGAGCTGGACGGGGAGGTGCCGACGCGTGAAAATGATGCGTATAAATGTGTACGCATCACCGTAACTAAAGCGTCAGCGGGAAGGGAGACTCATGGGAGTTGTAGTGTTTAGTCAACAAAACGTTTGTGTTGTCGAGTGCCTGATTGTACTCGAACGATGTGATGGAATGCAGTAAACAAAGTCAATCTAAATACATGGAGTTTTTCATATTCAAATCTGGTGTTTGCCAGTAACAAAACATGATTTCCATATTGAATTCAAAGTGACTTATACAAAATAGAAATGCAGATACAGATGCTTATGTATAAGGTATAGGCTCCTCTATTTTTGACCCTTGTTTTTTATTGTTATTGCCTTGTACAGCAAACCTTTAACCCCTTCGGTGCTCATGACGGAACGGTTCCGTCATGAGCCACGGTTGAGCTGTCAGCACAGCGGCGGAATCTGCGCAGCATGGAAGGGGTTAAACAGCAAATCGTCTATGATTGTTTATGTACAAGAAGATGACCATTCCTGCGTTGAAACAATCATTTAAAAAAACAAATGCTGTTTTGCAACTTCTGTGTGTGCTGTAGCACACATAGAAGTTACAAAACATAATTTAAAGATTGTTTATGTGCAGGAAGGATGACCTTTCTGCACATAAACTATCTCCCCGCCCCAATGCAGACACCCTTGCACTATGGTACACATCCCTGCGTTTTCAGAATGAAGAAGCGTGTCATTAGCAATGTTTGCTTAATGCCGTGCTTCTCCATTCTGCTGAAAATATGCCCCTATTTTGCAGCATACTTAAATAGAGGTGACAACAAGGAGAAATAAAGATATTTCTCCTTGTTGCGCCTCTATTGGGAAGGTGTACAATTCTGATGCATTCCCATGTCTACCAGTGATGGTAAATATGAGAATATGTCAGAATACATGGGTGGATGCGTAGGAAGAACCACCCTCCACCCATGTAATTCCCCCACCAGGCAGTGTAATGCAAGACAGTGACTTGCACTGCCTTGTGTTTCACCAGATTGACCATGTTAAGCAGGGTTATGCAGGGTGGCTTTGAGTGGCCTTGCGTTGCTTGGTAAATCTGAATCTAGCTTTTTTGTGAAGCAAGGGTGATGCAAAATGTTGATACATTAGCTACCTTAGTTACCTGACTTTCTACTGACCTACTTGTTCTAGTGACTAAAACGTTAAGTAATGCGTAATAGCTAAGTGGTACAATGGCTACTTAATGGGGGCCATTTAACATTGAAACACTAACAAGTAACTTCACAAAATATCCCTTTAGGTGTGAACTAAAATAAAAGTCTGTTTTGCAGGGGCGACCTCATGTCAACTTTTTATTTCACATGCTGAGCTTGTGGTCTCCATTGTGAGATCGCAGACTAAACACACATAGCAAGGAAGACAGGACTTTCTCTATAGTCTCCAGACTTCCTGTCTTGTCAGTGAACTATTTTTCGTTTTAAAGGACATACTGATCTTTTCATTGATTGTGTGCTCAGGTATTCTTCGACCAAATGAAAAAGTGCCTTTTCTTTGACAACAGAGGGCACAGTCACCACTTTGTAAAGATCTGGAAACTTGAATTGGTGCAACTTTTATTCACATCTATAGCTGAGAAGTTACTCTGGCGTAAAAAACCCAAAGGTGAGATTCCTATACATTCCACTGCTCCACAGATGGAAGAAGAAATTCTTGGGCATATGCACAAGTGAAGTGGCGTAGTGAGCCGTTAGTCTTCCTGGCTTAATGCATCACTCCGCCGCTTCAGAAAAGCAGGGCTGCACCATATTTGCAAGAATGTGGTGCAGCCCTACATTTCCCCCTGCACTGGCGCTACACTTTACAGAATAGCGCCAATGCAGGCACATTTGCACCATAGTGCAAGGGTGTCTGCATGCAGGAGAAGATTGTTTATGTGCCGGAAGGCCCCCCTGCACCTAAACAATCTTTAAATGCCACTTTGTAACGTATATGTGTGCTGCTCAAGGCAGGCCACACAGAAGTTGCAAAACGGCATTTAAAAAAATGTATTGTTTATGTGCAGGATGGGGCACCTTCCTGTACAGAAACAATCATTGGCCTTTTGCTGTTTTCATGTGTGCTGCACAATGCAGCACATATGAATACAGCAAAAACGAGGAGAAATAAACCATTTCTCCTCGTTGCACCAGGGTAAGACCAGGTTTTTCAGGTTTTTCTGGCACTGCCTCCTATTTACGCCTCCCTTGTAAATAGCAGGCAGCGTCAGAATCAATGGGTGTTGTAGTGGAACGCCCACTGCAACACCCATTCACCTCCCCTTTCACGCTAAGTGTAGCGTCAAAGGGGGCACTATTTACAAGGCAGCGTTAAGCCATGTTAAGTGGCTTAACGTTGCCTTGTAAATAAGGTGAGTCCCCTATTGCCCTCACAACGTCACTGAAAGTGACGTTGTGATGGTGATAGGGGATTGTACATATGCCCCTCTGTGACTTCAGGACACTAAAGAGATAGAGAAAGAAACACAGGTCTCTGACGTGTGGTGTTCTTTACGGCAGTAGAAACTGCATGTGTGCCAGGTAACATGCAAGTTATGTCACCAAAAATCGAGTAGGAGGATGAGAAGATACTACTTGTTTGGCACTTCTATGGGAAGAATCCTCAAGTCCAAGCATGAGAGTGAGTGAGTACTTGAGGTGCTAATAGATGAGGTAGTGTAATGAGATAGAGGAGAGCAGCATTTTGTATTTCTGCTGAGGTGCTGCAGGAAGGAGAGGAGAAAAATAATTTGCCCCTCAAGAACTTCCCACTATGTTGTATTGAGTGCATAAAGAAGATATGGGGTGAAGAGTAAAACCCAAGCATTAGGATGTGGAAGACTGAAGAACTTTACGAAAAGGTCTACCAGTAAAGACACATTTGCCAGTTTTTTATTCTAAAAAAGTAAGTTAACAGTAATAAAAAAATTCCCCCCAAAAACGCAAAAATACAAAAATCAAGATCTAACAGTTCTTGTGGGGCAGCCAACAAAAAACGTATTAATTATTATTCTGTGCACAGTTGTCTATGGAGGGTTGAGTGCAGAGTCCAGATAGCCCTGCGCCCAACCCCTCTGAAGGCCACAGCTTTTGATTGAGCAGTGTTGTTTGGCCACCTATGGCGGGTTAAATACAGGAACTGCAAACAGCATCCGCTGTGCAGTGGAGGTTGTCCACCAAAGACAGGTTAGGGGCAGGGCTTACGGAAGTCCAGCCCCTGTTTCTATGAATATGACTCATTAGAACTTGTACTAATACCACGCGTGCCATTACAACACGGGTATTTTTACACGTTGCAATTAAAACGACATACCATTACATCTCATACATTTACCGTGCATATACTTTTACCACGCATACCATTACAACGCAAAGGCATGAGTGGTAAAGCTATACTCATGGTAAAAGTATGCAATGTAAGTGACACTACCCTGCCCTGCCCTAAACCCTAATTTAGTACCCCTGAACGACCCTCCCTGCCCCCAGTACCCTCCCTACATTAAGACTACCCAGCACGACCCCCTGACACTACCCTACACCCAACAACACTACCCTGCACTACACACACACCATGCAACTACCCTAAAACCTAAAACACTACAACCAGCACAACCCTCCCCCGACCCCCAGTCCGCTCCCTACACTTAAACATTACCCTGCACGACCCCCCACACTACCCTAAACCCTAAAACACTACCCTCCACTACACACACCACAGCACTACCCTAAATCGTAAAACACTACCTCCAGCACGACCCTCCCCGACCCCAATCCTCTTCCTACACTTAAACACTACCCTGCACAACCCCGACACTACACTAAACCCTAAAACACTACCCTGCACAACACACACACCACAGCACTACCCTAAACGCTAAAACACTACCTCCAGCACGACCATTCCCCGACCCACAGCCCGCTCCCTACACTTAAACACTACTGTACACAGCTCCCTGACACTACCCTAAACCCTAAAACATTACCTCCAGCACGACCCTCCCCGACCCCCAAACCACTCCCTACACTTAAGCACTACCCTGCACAACCCCCAACACTAACCTAAACCCTAAAACACTACCCTGCACTACACACACACCACAGTACTACCCTAAACCCTAAAACACTATCTCCAGAATGACCCTCCCCCGACCCCCAGTCCGCTCCCTACACTTAAACACTACCCTGCACAACCCCCCGACACTACCCTAAACCTCACAACACTACCCTGCACTACACACACACCACAGCACTGCCCTAAACCCTAAAACACAACCTCCAGCATGACCCTCCCCGACCCCCAGTCTGCTCCCTATACTTAAACACTACCCTGCACAACTCCCTGACACTACCCTAAACCCTAAAACACTATCCCGCACTACACACACACCACAGCACTACCCTAAACCCTAAACCACTACATCCAGCACGACCCTCCCCGACCCCTAGTCCTCTTCCTACACTTAAACACTACCCTGCACAACCCCCCGACACTACCCTGAACCCTAAAACACTACCCCACTCAACACACACACTACAGCACTACCCTAAACCCTAAAACATTACCTCCAGCATGACCCTTCCCCCCACCCCCAAACCGCTCCCTACACTTAAGCATTACCCTGCACAACCTCCAATACTACCCTAGACCCTAAAACACTACCCTGCACTACACACACACCACAGCACTACCCTAAAACCTAAAACACTATCCCCACCCAGGCCCAATCCCCCTTACCTCGCTCTCCTCGTGGTTCTTCTCCCTGGTTCCTGCTTCGCTTCACGTCGGCTGAGGGACAGTGCACGATGAGCGTCGGTGTGAGGAAACGGAAGAGCCTCAGGTTCCTCACAACGAGGTGAATCGCCATTACATCGCATGCGTTATAAAAGCGCATGCAATGTAATAACATGCGTAGAAATGGCTACGAGTTTTTATATCGCATGCGTTGTAACGCTTGCGATGTAATGGTATGCGGTGTAAAAGCTGCGTTGTAATGGCCGTTTTACAGTTTCTATCCTGGGGGCCAACAACTGCTGCATATGGTTAAAGGCAATGCTCATTGAGGAACGAGCCCAGTGTATGAACAATGGCTAGGCCCTTTGAACAAACTCCACTGTGCATGACCGAGGTCTGTCTCAGCAGATGTTGGCAGCCCTGTGGCCAGAACTCCCTGTGCAACGCCTTTAGCCATACACAGCTTCAGTTAGCCACATGTGGTGGTCTGAGTCCAGGTCCTGTGCTTAGGCCCTGTGACCATGTTCCCCTGAGCACGGCTGAAAGCCAGGTGCAGCAGGATTAGCCATCCACATCTGATTGGGCATAGGGCCTTGGCAATGTCTCTCACTGCGGAAATTCACTTGAAAAAACACAGTTAAAGTACAATAATGGTTATGAATTAAAACTGGAAAACCAATTTAAGTCACAAACTATGGTTAGCTCCACAATTCATAACTTTTATAACCTTTTTATATAAAAGACATGTAAACCATAACTTGCACACCAAATGCAATGATTATGATGTCACAATATGAATCTCTGTTGCTGTTGGGGTGATTGCATATCTCTGTTCCAGAGCTTTTTTTAGAAAATGCATTTGGTTGTTTAAACACTTACATATCTTTAGTGTCCCTATGCACTGATTCAAACTGTACGTTTTCTTTTTGGGCACATTCCAGGCTATGCATTGGTGTAAGCTGTCCATTAATGCATTACAGCAACCTGAAGATATAATGAAACATTTAGATATCATTTTTTTAACTTTCACTATTTTGTTGCATTTCTCAAATGGACAAACTAAAATTCACAAACAATTTCCAGCGAGGGGTTTCAGAGAGTGCTAGGACTATGGCGCTCAAGCAGAATACCAAAATTAGTTTACAATGGAAAAGAAGAACTGATTCTTCACAGTGCCACCAGTACAGAGGTGGACCCCAAACCTCTGAGGGAGTCTGAGTTGAGAACCCAAACAGTATAAATATAAAACAAATACTGGGAACACGTAATGGATAAACAATTGATACAATGATGAACAAATATCTTGAAGTCGACACCGGTGGTTCTGTTAAAGCAGTTTATATCAGAAATATTCGTGAGAAAAACAACAAACGCCAGCCGACACGTGTTTCGTCAGCAGGTCAATGCCTGTGACTCTTCAGGGCCATAAATAATGTAATATAGTACAATCATAAAAATGAAAAAACAAGATAAAAAGTGTAGTGACATCACACAATCCCTATTAACAGTGGGAAACCTTTAGAAAGCCTATTGTGTATGAGAACAAAAGGGAGGGATGGGAGGGGAAGAGAAGGGAAAAGGAGGGTTTTAACATAGTAAATTGCAGTAGGGTGTAAAATCAAATTAGCGGTGGTGATTCCAGAGAAGAGAATCATCTCAACGAGAGAAAGTCAAAATTGAAAGGACAAACACTAAATATGAAATAAAAAAAGGGGTGCGCGCACAAACAAAACGAGTGGTGTAAGTCACAAATGCGGATCAGAAGGTTAAGAAAACTAAGCAAGTAAAGTGTTCCGCATGAACAGAGTGGCAATCATCAAAACAACATGAAAGCTCTTGCCAAAAGGGCCTCAATAGATAGCACAGCATAAATAGCAATAGGAATAAAAGTGTAAGTCTGAAAACAAAGTAAACCATGTATTACTATATACATGAATGAGCTGCGTGTTTGTTACAATGGTGAGCGATATTCGAAAGAAAAGGCGATAGCACGAGAGGAGGTGCGTGTGGAGGTCTAGACAGGCAGGGAGCTGAAATATAGACAAAGTGGAGAAACATGCACGACAGTGATTGACGTGTAGAGAAGCGCGGTAAACAGTACCTGAAAAGCGTAATGCGTCCATGTACAATGGGAGAGGAAATGAAAAACGTACTAAATTCCTGATTTTTTTTTCAAGGAATGGGCAGAGAACAACAAAAGGTAAAGGTAATGGTCTAGACTAATGTCAAACTCACCGATGAGCCGGTGATAATTCCGACCCGGTTTACGGGTATGCATATGAGCCGGTGGTATAAAAAGTAGCAGCTTGGCAGAACGGGCGGGTGCGTCCGTGCGATGGCGGGGCCTATATGGGAGCACAAGTAACCAGATAAGATTACTGGTGTAGCGGGTAGGAAACTACGACTAAGAGAAAAACGCGGGTAGCGTGCGTGCCATACCTGTAAGTGCAGGAGCCAGCCTGTGCTCGTCTCGATCTAATGAAGGGGAGACTGAGTGGGAAACGGGAAGTGGTTTAAAAACCAATGTGGTGCCGAGCCACTAGAAAGCTGACCGTACTAATGGCAACCGTGTGCAGGAAGTGATGCAAAATGATAGAAAGTGAGGGTGATGTGAAAGAAGCAGGTAGGAGGAGGCAACTTAGCGAAACAATTCAAAACACATAGAGCATAATACAACATAATGGTAGTAAAATATGGCTGAAATCCGACTTTACAATCTAATAGTCGGCATTTGAGAGAAATATAATAAACAAATATACTGGTAAAGGAATTTAAAGTGTACGGGTACAGGACCCAAGATAGAAAAAGGGGAAACATTTAACCTATGATATTTAGAAAGACAACACGGCAAAGTAAAGCTGGTTAACAAAATAGTCTAACATATTCTTAATATACAAGGCAAAGTTGCATGGAAAAGAATGGATCACAAATAGCGGGAAGTACTTAAACGTATAGGGCAATGTAACGTGAATGAACAAATATCAAGCATGACGAGTAGTTAACAGGTTACCAGCAAATGACACAAAATAACTCCTACATTGTGGGGAATGTAACGTGGATAAACATGAGTAAAGCATGGCGGGACATACTCAAGCATAGAAAGCAATATAATGTGACTAAACAAATATCAAGAAAACGGGCAGTCTGTAATAATAGCACGAAGCACTAATACAAAATTGAGCATGTCAAAATAGGATCAAAATGAGAACAGGGAAATTATAGACAAATACAACACACATCTTGAGAAAGTACAAAATCTGTGATCAAAAAGGAGGGCTAGTGGAATGATAGAGAACATGAAAAAAATGTGACATTACAGAAAGGATAATTGAAAAAATTATTTTAAGAGAGAAATTTTATAGAAAAAAAGGGGGGACTAGACAAAAAAGGGGAAAGAGCTGTACCTAGACAAATTAGAATGGGCAAGGGAGATGAATCTGCAGGGAAACCATAACTGATTGTCCTGATAGTGTACAGAAGAGGGGCAATAAGGGCCGGATGAAAACGCCTAAGAGCCCAAAAAGTATTGTAATTCATGGTCGATGTTCTGACCATGCCTCACGGTGTGTAGGCGCATGATCCAAGTCGCCTCGAGTCGTCTCAGTCTCAGTTCACGGTTTCCCCCCCTGATTTTGGGTGGGGCCACGTCAATACCAAAAAAGGAGAATTAATCGTGCGGGACGGGCACGATGCCACATGAAGTGCCATGGGGTAACGAGTGTCTTGTTGGTGTATTGCTCTGGCATGTTCACCAATGCAGTCCTTGAGTGCCCTGATGGTGCTGCCCACATACTGGCTCTGGCAGGTGCACTCTAGTACGTACACTACGAATTTGGTGTTACAGTTTATGTTCATCTTGATTTCATAACGACGTTTGTAATAGCTCTTGAATTCCTTAATCCCATTCTGTGCCCATTTACAAACTCCACAGCAACCACATTTGTGGAAACCTTTGGAGTTAGGTGTGAGCTAGGTAGTGGTGTTCGTAGAGTGTGGAACAGTGGGACTCAGTCTATTTCTCAGAGTTCTACCGCGCCTGTACGTAATGAGGGGCTTGGTGGTGATGTTTTCACTTAATGCTTTGTCAGCTAGTAGGATATTCCAATGTTTCATGAAGCTCTTTCTGATCACTGTACTAAGATCATTGTAATCAATTATGAGTCTGGTTTGCATGATTTGTGGTGTCTTGCCTGTATTAGGTCGGAGTGTGCTGTCTCTGTTCAGATTTTTAATTCTGGTTGTGGCCTTGTTGATAGTTCTTGGTTTGTAGCCTCGTCTGAGGAATCTGTCCTCCATGTCTGTCATGCAGTTGATGAATTCAGTTTCCTCACTGCAGTTCCTGCGTGCCCTGACAAGTTCCCCATTGGGGATGGACTATATCTGATGTGTGGGATGGGAACTGTCCGCATAAAGAATCGCATTGCAGGAGGTCTCTTTACGGAATAGTCTGCTGTGTAAGGAATTGTCTTTGACATACAGTTCTAAGTCAAGGAAGGTAATGAGGGATGTGCTCTGACTACATGTGAATTTCATATCCATGTCATTGGTGTTGAGGTGGTTACAGAATTCATCAAGTTCTCCTTGTGTGCCGGACCATAGGAGAAGACAGTAGTCGATGTATCGGCCCCAATAAACAATAGAGTTGGTCCATCGGGCCCCTTTCATGCCCCAGAGCCAGATTGCCTCTAATGAGCCCATATAGAGGTTGGCAAAAGAAGGTGAGAACCTAGAGCCCATGGCTACACCTTTGGTCACTTTACTTGCTTAGTTTTCTTAACCTTCTGATCCGCATTCGTGACTTACACCACTCGTTTTGTTTGTACGCGCACCCTTTTTTTATTTCATATTTAGTGTTTGTCCTTTTAATTTTGACTTTCTCTCGTTGAGATGATTCTCTTCTCTGGCATCTCCACCGCTAATTTGATTTTACACTCTACTGCAATTTACTATGTTAAAACCCTCCTTTTCCCTTCTCTTCCCCTCCCATCCTTCCCTTTTGTTCTCACACACAATAGGCTTTCTAAAGGTTTCCCACTGTTGATAGGGATTGTGTGATGTCACTACACTTTTGATCTTGTTCTTTCATTTTCATGATTGTACTACATTACATTATTTACAGCCCTGAAGAGTCACAGGCATTGACCTGCTGACGAAACACGTGTCGGCTGGCGTTTGTTGTTTTTCTCACGAATATTTCTGATATAAACTGCTTTAACAGAACCACCAGTGTCGACTTAAAGATATTTGTTCATCATTGCATCAATTGTTTATCCATTACGTGTGCCCAGTATTTGTTTTATATAATTCACAAACACTTAGTGAAGAAATGTTGCCATGTAAGTCTGGAGTCTGGCAAGCCCAAATATGTGTAGGTTTTCATAAGAAAATGAGGTTTGCAGATTTAATTATGTAATATAAGAACAGGTTACCACATTGAGACACAATTAGTGTTCATTGTGCACAGTCTATTTGTTGAAAGATAGCAAACCCATAACTATATATAAAGTATAAGACTAGGGGCCTTATTTATGAGAAGTGTGACACTTCTCAGTGTGCCCTCCTTGTGACATGATGGCTACGTCATATTTACTGTATGATGCATCATGTTGCAAGGAATGACAGATACGTCAGTATTACTGACGTATCTGTTGGCGCTAATGTGGATCATTGCTGGAGTTGTGTCAGAAGCATGACGCAACTCCAGCAATGTTCCTTTCACATGGGCCAAGCACATGTGAAAGGGCCTGTGTCACCCTTACATCTGCATGAGGCAGGCACAAGGTATTGACGCATTGGCATCCTAGAAGTTGTGCAGTGAAATCTAATAGATTTCACTGCATCACTCCTACGACCCTTTCTTGCGTGGGAATGCCCACCCTGCATACATTATACCTGAGGCAGGTATAATGTAGCACAGGGGTTTATGAAGTGATGCATCTGCCTAGATGCGTCACTTTGTAAATATGTCACAACATGGCGCATTATTTACGCCACCGCAGTGTCACAAAAAGTGACACAACGGCGGCGTAAATGTGACGCAGGTCTTCATAAATAAGGCCCAATATATTTTCTAAATCTATAGTGCTTAAGGAATCTATTGGTGCAAGCCAGAGAGTCCTTACCCTGACAGGCTGGTTAATAGAACAATGCAGAACATGATGTGTTTCAATTATTAGCAATGTGTTCACAAGACACAGTAACCCCTTCAATTTCACTGACACAGCAAAATACCCCTGCCAAAGACTGATCTTGAGCTATGGGTTTGGTGAAGTTTATTTGGGAAATTTGGAAAGCGAAAGAAGGTGAAATGCTGCTTTAGTGTACCTGTATTGAGTTTGCATGTTTAACCATTGGGCTGAATGGAAACATAACACAACCATATATTTTTAGCATGAACATATTCTAAGGTCCCTTTCGCTGGGTGCCAAACCCACCACACTCTAATTGGCTTGCTTGGAGATTGTGTTGAACATGTTTGCCAGATTTTTAGCATTTTTTTTCAAAAACATGGTAATTCTCTCTAGTCTCCTTCAAGCAGGAACATATCCTGTCAAGACTCAAACTCCAACTTTGTTCCTCGGGCACTGGATCACCAACTGTGTATGGGTTTTCTATGGGTTCAGGGTGCCCACAGTTGATGCACTAGATGCAGTGCCTTTTGAAAAGAAACTACAACTAAATTGCAAGTTGAGGGCACTTGTCTTTTGGATACAGGTATCACCCCTAGACTGTATGGAAATATACCACAACCACATATTTTTAACATCTACACATCTGTCTCTGGGTACCAGGCCTCTCTCACCATTATTGGCAGGCTGAGATAAAGGACTGAGAGTTTTCTCATATTTTCAGCATTTTTCCCAAAACCTGGCAGTCTCCATCAGTCTTCTTCACACATAAACATGTCACTACCAAGGCTTGACCCATATCTGTTACCAGACATGTGGATTTTCTGTGGTTTTAAGCAGGGATCAACAAACTAATCACCATGTGTTTGGATGGAAACATCCTCTGCATTGTAAACTGGTGTTTTACCCTGCCCACAGTGCCTGACTGCATGTACATCTGGTAGCCTCACTTTTATTTTTGTCCTATGGTTATGATGGAGCAAAGTACAGAAGATTTTGTGTGTACCCCGTTCAGACCAATCACCCCCCATAACAAATTAATATACTAATTTTGTTTGCTGTGTATTAACCAAACACACACATTACATGTGGGAAATGCTCTGCATTAACAGGTTTGATTAACATATTAATTAATGGGGTAAAACGCATGTGTAATCTATTTTGCACATTTAAGTAGTGTAATAGTGCATGTCTATGTTGTAGTGTACATTGTATATTGCATGCTGCTTTTGCTTCATTTTAATAGCTTGCAGTGTGATGCTTTTCGGCTAGGTAACAGTTTTTAGGGGATGAGTATTAGCCCTGGTGGGTGGGGGGACAGAAAACACTTATTTTCTGTGTATTCACATTTTCTCTGTGTGTGTTTATCGTAGTTTGGCTGGTGGCCAGTTTCAAGATGGCTTTGTTTTTCTGCGCAGTAGAGAATTCTTGCATCATCTGGCTGGAGGAACCTCGTGCATGCACTGTGCTCCACTGAACTTTGCAACTCCAGCTGACTATGTTCGAGGCCATTTGGTGTGAATGCCGGTGAGTGGCTGAGAGCCAGAATGAGAGCACGAGAACAGCCGAATGCCTGCCAAAGAAGAACAGTCGAATGCCTGCCAAAGAATGACCACGTAGAAACAGCTGAATCCCTGACACTGAACAGTTGAATCCCTGCCAATGAACCTTTGAATGCCTGCTAATGAACTGTGGGACAGTTGAATTTATATCTATCAGCTTGTCAAACATAAAGTTATTCACGGACATCCTGGGAGCTGAGAACTACATTGTTATGAACGGACATCCTGGGAGCTTAGAACTACATTGTTATTAACGCATATCCTGAGAGCTGAGAACTGTATTGTCATGACCAATCAGAGCAAGGGAAACAGCAAGAGTTGAAACATTTGAGGGTAGAGAGCCAGCAAACACAGTATAAATATCAGACCAAATTTGGGGTTTAGTGTCAGAGAAGGCGGAGGAGAAAACCTGCTTTGAAGAGATGCTGGAAGCTTGGAATTATGCCAGATTGCGCACTGATGACCCCTGTAGGTTCGAGATCGTTGCGGGACACTAGCTTGGGTGAGAGAAGTCGTAGAGGAGGCCAAGGGTTAATTAAGTAAGTTGGGGTTTTAGTGCTGGGTAGGAAGGTTTTAGTGTAGGAAATCTTCAGAATTAAATGCATGTTTTTAACTATGGTTCACCGATCCTTCAATTTTGGAACCCTCTGTCAGTTACATGACCAAAGATTGATTTTTAACCATTTTGAGAATAATGAAATGGATGCAAACCTACATTTTCTCTTCATGACTTTCATTAAACAGTTTCTTGATTTATGTCCTGAATAAATGGCAATGCTCAAGTGAAAATTAATAGTGAGAGAATAAATGATAATTTCCTTTATGCAAATAAATTACATAAAATCTTTTAAATGATTTCAGGTGTTCGTGATTCTTTTAGAGTCAATTAATTATGCAATTCTATGTATTGTTGTAGTGAGGTTAAGCTGGTCTTGACAATCACCATCAACCAGTCCAACTAATTGGTCCATCGACCAAGTGGTGGAGTGCCTTGATGTTAAAGCTAGGATTCTACAGATGCAGATGTACATAATGTATTTAATGTAAATATTTTTCCTATAGGTAATAAGGTACCCCCCCACATGTCCAGCGCATCCTTCCTCCTGTGTGCAAACCTGTGAAAGGGACGTGTGAGTGTTGGTGTTATGGGCCCCACCAATGAATGCGTGTGTGAATGAGTTAGTGTGATAACGGGTCTGTGACTGTATATATGTGTATGGGGTTGTATCAGTGGGTATATGAGTGTGTGCTTGGGTCTGATAGTGTCTGTATCAGTGTGTACTTAGGTGTGTCAGTGTTTGTATCAGTGTATGCATAGGTGTGTCAGTGGCTGTTTCAGTGTTTCTCTGTGTGTGTAAGTGGCTGAATTTGTGGGCACCTAGGTGTGTGAGTGGCTATACTGATGTGTGCCTGGGTGTGTTAGTAGCTGTATGAGTTTGTGTTTGGGTGTGTACCTTAAAAACATGAAGTTAGGGAACCACACTAGAAGTCAATTACATTTCTCCAAAATGAAGTGGCATTCATCTGTAGAAAAAGAAAAACATACAAATATTAATTAGTATAACAATTTATAGAATTACAGAAGTAACTTACAATTTAAACAATACATAAGAACATATTTGCAGAAGATGACTAGACATGTGGCATGCTGTAAAGGTGTGTTATAATATAAAGAAGCATTTAATTTTCCCTTTTTTTACTGTTCTCAGCTTCCATATTTATACACCGTAAATGATGTACTATTGCAAGAATCTTTATTTAACAGTGGGGAAAAAGCAATCACATAAATTGCACAGAAAAAAACTGCACACTATGTAATTGCAGTTAAGCAACACTGTGTATTGCACTGGTAAGCCTTATAAAGACATCACCTCCGGTTGGCCAAATCTACAAGGTCTCCAATACCTGAAGCACAATGTGTTGTAGTCCTATCACTGTGTAAACGTTGCAACAAAGCACCCAGTGAGGAACACAATCTTACCTTGCGATCGCCGCATCGCCCAGTCGGCAAGGCGAGTGGTTTTATTTATATATTTATTTTACATTCCCTATTTCGTAGCTTGTCACTTTCACCCCCCACCGTCTCACCCAACCCCATTGCGCTTACCTGCATTTGCCGCCACTGCATTAGGCACACTATGGATTTCCGTTCTGGGATAAAAGAGAACATTAGCTCTACTGTTATCTTCTTCACAGAAAGCAGTCTTTTAACAAGTAGACTTTCTAAGTGACGTTTCCCCTCTTTGAGAGAAAACCTACTATAATATTCTTGAAAATATTGCAATGTCAGATTCTTAGCAAATATTCCTAACATGTTCTCAGTATTGAAAGTTTATCCAAATGTTTACGTTTTCAATACTTCCCTTAGAATTTCTAGTTTCATCATTGAGAAGGGTCTTGAACATAGGCTGTCCTTTGACAGGGGTAAGTTGTAGTAGATCACCAAATGAAATTAAGTGTTTTCCAGCAAACAGTACATCATAGTCTCTTTCTAGAATCTGTTGCATTCTCAAGTGTACAAAGGCAAGCGTTAAGTTTGAGACTATGCTCACGTTATGAATGATTAAAAGTTTCAATTTCTTCAGTACCCTTGAGTCTTTACCGGATAACTTTTGGTACTCCAGTTTGTTGTCATGTTACATCGGCCAAAAAGCAAAAATAGGGGTTTAGGCACCAATCAGTAAGGCTGAGCCCTGTTCAAACAAAAAACACCAAGATGCCAATACTGATAAATGAGGATGTGCCATGCTGAAAGAGAGGCTCGCGCTGAAGGAAACACGAAGCGAGATGGACGCTCATCACACTAAAAACGTACCCAGGAGTCTGCTGACAGATTAAATATAAAAGGATTCAGGTCTGAAAATCCACAACAACAAACCCGTGACACCACGGCTCTCGGTCCTTCACCGGTCGCTGCAATTAATGTTTGTTCTGTAGATTGTTGGAATAAAGTTAAGCAGGGATCGGCTGATCTCGCGGCATTAAATA
The DNA here is from genome assembly GCF_964204655.1 of Triturus cristatus. NCBI lineage: Eukaryota > Metazoa > Chordata > Amphibia > Caudata > Salamandridae > Triturus > Triturus cristatus. Next base: position 594,248,959 of record NC_140592.1, on the reverse strand, counting down.
AGATTTCTGGTCCTGAAGAGAACGCCATATCTGGAGGGGTTCGAAACGCGTCAACCTTTTTGTGGCCAATCAAGTGCATAAATCGATGTCAAAATTGGAAATTCTTACAACTTGTAAAAAAAAAAAATCTTGTTTGGCTTTTTTGTTGACTTTTTGTCTTTTTATGTTGTGTATAAATATGAAATACTGAAAGGTGGGCAGGGTGTGGGTCTGCTGGAATGTGTGTGGAGTGGAATTAGTGGATGGTTGAGAAGAAGGGTGGATTGGTTGGGTTTGAAAGAGAGGTTGTTGTGGTTTAAAGTATGTAAAAAGATGAAATTTGTGTTTTGTTGAGATAAAGTAGTTTGGTGTTTGCCAAAAATTTTAAATGGATCAAATCTTCTTCACCTGATTAAGACATGTGAAAAAATGTTGATTAATTCATACGGAAACAGATGATTCATGGTGACATTGTTTCAATTCAATGCGCCAGTTGAAATGAGAGAATTGTGTATCAGTATGGCATCTTGGTGTTTCATGATCCACAGGCAGCATGAGTAGTCAATGTAAAGTAATTCCTTTAATGTTGTGTGCAGCTAATCCAGTGGGTGCTATTAACACACACACAATACATTACAGTCTGTAGTTCTCTGTAGGAAATCAGTGATAACATCCATTAAAACGCTTTTCCCAGTGCCAGGTTGGCCACTGAAATACAATAATCTTGGTTTAAATGATGTGCATATTCACTGTTTCTTTTCACGAAGGAATTCATGTTCCATTCTCTGTTTTACCTCCATATATTAATTTTTTATCATCATTCAATCTTTCCAAATGAACACTTTCCTGTCTTGCTTGTTTCATTGCAGTTTCAACCTCATTCAAGGTTATGGTAGCTTCATTTTCAATAATTAGTTGCCCAATTGGATCTTGACTCAGTGGTCCTGAACTTTGTCTGCTATCTCAGCTGCCCTTAGCTATCTCTGCTGGTGGTGTGGTGAGCAAAAGAATGATGGATTAAACCCAGATCTCTGTGACTGGGAGTGAATGGTTGCATTGTCCCACATTCCGTCCATCAATCTTTTGCATATGTCGCCCTAAGTGGGAAGGGTATGCCCAGACGTGGTCCCGTGCTCACTACACCACTGGATTCAAGCTAGCCTGGCTGATGAAGGCTGATGCCCTGAAACAGGTCCCAGGATGCTGGTTTCCGGTACAGGGAGGACCTGGCTTGGCAGTTCGGGCTGGAATGTTCCCACAAGGAACAGGGTCAAGACTGATTTGCATATGGCCGGGTCCAAACTGGGGTGGTGTGGTGAGCAAAATAATAATGAATTAAACCCAGATCTTTGTGAATGGGGGTGAATGTTTGCATTGTCCAACATTCCGTCAATCAATTGTTTCTTTTTCACTTAGCTATCTCTGCAGCAATTGTTTCTTCCTGTTCAATCTCTTCATATAACATTCTCAAATAGTTTGGAAGTACTGAACACTGAATGCTGTCCTTCACAGCGTTGAAAGAATCTTCGTAGCAGTCAAAGTCTCCCAATAATTCCTATTCAGAGTGGCAAGGTTTGAAGAGTTGTAGAAAAGCTCTCTTTTATTAGGAGTTTAGCAACTAAGGACCTGATTACGATGTTGGGTGGGATGCCTTTGACCAGCGGTCGGAGGCATTCCGCCCGACCTGGTAGGTTTAAAGTCTGACCGCTGTATTTGGATGACAGCGTTAGGAGTTAAACTTGAGTGGGGATTCCGATGTGGTTCCTATGGGCTCAAGGAGCTTAACGATCCGATCAGAAAATGTGCACAATCCATTACCAATGTCGGCTCAGCCGTCAGGATTATGATATCGGTTTCTGACAGCAATTCCATATCTGCCTTTCCGATATGGAAAGGCTGCCAATTAGAGACATTTCTGCCCACTAACAGGGCCCCCTTGCCCCCTGTGTCAGGATGGGTCAGTTAAGTGCTAGAGCCCGTTCTGTAGGCAGTAGAAGTCTTCGTTACCTGTGTGCCAGGATGCGTAGACCCATTCCAGTCAAGCAAGTGGCATTGTGGCTTCGGTTGTATGCCGCGCTCAAATTGCGGAATTTCAAGATGGCCGCCGCTAAAGAGTAAGTGATTGGTGGTCTAGTGTTTAGCAGCTTTACTCTCTGCAGCTGTATAGCTCGCGCTCCACATTAGCGCGGCGCACTTCAACTGTTTTTCTGAGGAGAACAGGCAGCTTAGTTCCCGCTGCCAATTTTCCTGAGCTTTGAGTAGTTTGGGGAATTTTCAGACATTCTTTTATCTATTGCAACTACATAGAATAAAAAAGGAATACCAGAGCAGTTTTCGAGTGATGTCAGAGAAGAATTCTCTGGTGCGTCAGTCAAGTCCAGCTTCAGAAGTCGTCCATGTAACTTGGTGAGAGGTATAAGGAGGGTTCCTGAACACCAAGTAAGTTTTGAGTTTATTCGAGAATTTTGACTTTGAGAACGCCCCTATTGAAGGAACTTAAAATATAATTGGGGCATTTAGTTTGGAAACAAGTATCTTCAAATAACTATGAGAGCATTCTCCCAGGGAGTCCAAGTCCTTGGGTTTTCTTGAAGTTTCAAGGTGGACCACTAGTCACAAATACCAAATACGGAATAGTGAGAACAAGTAGCAACAGTACTTCAAAATTAAATCTAAAATACAAGCATCATTACTAACTTCATGTAGGTATGGTTATATATATATATATATATATATATATATATATATATATATATATATATATATATATATATATTCACTGAAAAAACCATAGGTTTCACACACGTTATAGTTAGGAATTAGCATTTAAAAAACCTTGCAAATTCACTGAAAAAACCATAGGTTTCACACATGTTATAGTTAGCTGGGCATTTCCCTTGTAAAAAACCAATGAAATTCCCCCGTTATAGTTAGTGCAGGAAACTATAACTCACGCGACCGCAATCCTCTGCTGATGACGTCAGATATTACATCACTGTATTTAGACACTTATTTACTCATGTCTTCTTCCATTCATCTTTAGCTATACATATATTACATTTTTTTTTTTTTCAGAAAGACACATATGTCATCAGTGATGTAATATCTGACGTCATCAGCAGAGGATTGCGGTCGCGTGAGTTATAGTTGCCTGCACTAACTATAACGGGGGAATTTCATTGGTTTTTTACGAGGGAAATGCCCAGCTAACTATAACATGTGTGAAACCCATGGTTTTTTCAGTGAATTTGCAAGGTTTTTTAAATGCTAATTCCTAACTATAACGTGTGTGAAACCTATGGTTTTTTCAGTGAATTTGTGCGGTTTTTTAAATGCTAAGTTATGTATTTATTAATATATTTTTTTAAACAAAATTTTTTCACCGCGCGCCGACTATACGCAGTTCGTGCCGTGCGCGCACGGCGCGCTTCGCGCCCAAGGGCCAAAGACATTATTTTTTTTTCGATAAATCGCGGCGTGCGCGCACGCTGCGCGAACTTCGCAGAATTTTTTCCGTTTGGGTGGTGCGCGCAGGGTGCGCGCACTCGGTGATTTTTCGAAAAATAAATAAAAAAATGGGGGTCCTTCTGGGACCCCCTGACCACGGCTAGGGGGTCAGGAACTGTCCACCATGCCCCCTTTTCACGTTCTCCACATTTGTTTTTCACCCCCTCAGAGTGCGAGAGACAAAATGGCGGCCGACACTTCCTGGTTTCGACCGATTCGAATGTTTACTAAGATCTAACAACCAATCAGACTTGCGCTCGCGCACGGCAAGGTGCGCGCACCCAGCGCGCACGTTGCGCGCGTACAGATATATATATTGATTTAAATGCTATTTTCTCTGGAAATACTGAACAGATTTACACCAAACCTGCAAAAGGCACTTCATGGACCTTATGGCTACCTCTCTGCCAAACTTCACGTAATTTTGTTCAGCCGTTCGGGCTGTAGCTGCGTCTAAAGTCCCTATGGAAAAATCCATGGGGAAAACGCGTTTTGGGACCCCCCCTTTTTCTCGGCCCCCGCTTGACGAATCACCCCGAGACTTTCAGGGTAAGAGCGGAGGATTCGTCAATCGGCGCCAAAGTTATTCAAAATAGAATTTTGAGATTTCCTATGGAAACTCGGTCCTAACTATAACTATCTACTGGCGACCGCCAGTAGATAATATATATATATATATATATTCAGTGAAAAAACCATAGGTTTCACACACGTTATAGTTAGGAATTAGCATTTAAAAAACCTTAGAAATTCAGTGAAAAAACCATAGGTTTCACACATGTTATAGTTAGCTGGACATTTTACTCGTAAAAAACCAATGAAATTGCCCCGTTATAGTTAGTTCAGCTAACTATAACTCGCGCGCCCGCAATGCACTGCTGATGACGTCACATATTACATCACTCATGACATGGTCAGTGACATCACTCATGACATCACTGATGACATCTCAAATGACATCACTGATGACATCACTGATGACATCATCCAGTGAATGTGTGTTTTTCTGAAAATTAAATATGTTTTATTTATGTATATCTCAAGGTCGATGGAAGAATAAATGGGTATATAAGTGTCTAAATGGATGATTTGTTTTTGAAAAATTGATTGTTTAACTGACTGATTAAGTGTATCTTAGTGAATACATGGCTTAGTGAGTAATGTTTAAATATGTATATATCTGTATCAGTCTCTCACTTTGTGTATAAGTGGCTGCATGGGTTGGTGAGTAGCTACATGGGTGTCTATATAGGTTATTAGTTGGTTTTTTGAGTATCAGTCTGAGTGTCTGCATGGTTCGGTGGGGGGTATTACGTAGTGCATAGGTGCATGAATGAGTGACTCACTGTTTGTATGTGTTGAACAGACCATGTGTGCAGGACTGCATGGGTGGATGAGTGTGTGTATGGGTGTGTTAGTGAGTGAATGACTGTCTCAATAGTGTCTTTATGAGTAACTACATATGTTTTAAACTAGTATATGTGACTATTGGTGTATATATGTGAGTATATGCAAGGGTGAGAGATTGGAAGAGTTCCTGTATGAATAAGTATGTGTTTCTATAAGTGATTGTTTAAAAGACTAAGTATGTGTAAGTTTCCGTAGAAGTAAGTATGGTGGTGTGTGTATAACGGTATATGCAAGTAAATGTATGTTTGATTCTTTATTAGCACGAGTGACTATGTGTGTGAGTAACTCTATGCATGAGTGGCATTGTGTAACAGGATGTATAGGTATATGAGTACATATGATGAGTGAGTACATGTATGAGTGACTGTATTGGACTGTTGGTGAATGAGTGGATGTGTATGTGGATCTTAGAATTACTGAAGAGGTTGTTGTAACTGGTATTGGTATGTCCATTGTTTTGTAAATTTTAGTCTCTATTTTTGAATGTGTGTGTCAAAGGTTATATTAGGGTGAGAGGAGGTCTACCACTCTATTACAAGGATGATGTCATCAGTGATGTCATCAGTGATGTCATTTGAGATGTCATCAGTGATGTCATGAGTGATGTCACTGACCATGTCATGAGTGATGTAATATGTGACGTCATCAGCAGTGCATTGCGGGCGCGCGAGTTATAGTTAGCTGAACTAACTATAACGGGGCAATTTCATTGGTTTTTTACGAGTAAAATGTCCAGCTAACTATAACATGTGTGAAACCTATGGTTTTTTCACTGAATTTCTAAGGTTTTTTAAATGCTAATTCCTAACTATAACGTGTGTGAAACCTATGGTTTTTTCACTGAATTTCTAAGGTTTTTTAAATGCTAATTCCTAACTATAACGTGTGTGAAACCCATGGTTTTTTCAGTGAATTTGCAAGGTTTTTTAAATGCTAATTTTTTATTTTTTTATTTTTTTTTCTTACATATTTTTAATTTAATTATCTTACCTTTTATAAAGACTATGATTAAATTTTTAAAATTCTTTAATATGTTTTTTTAAATATATTTTTAAAAATAAACATGTAAAATTTATTTGCAGTACTTTTTTTTAAAAAAAAATATTTTTTTTAGTACGCGTACCGTAAGCTCACGGTAAGCGTACGGTTTACGCAACGTCCGTAATCTATCTACGCTGCTTGCGTATAGTTACGCACTTTGCGTTGCCGCGCGTACTGCGCGTGGGACGCGTGCACGCTTACGCCACACGCGCACGTTACGCGGAAGTGTCGGGTAGTGACTGTTATGCGCATGCGCGCAAGCGCGTGTCTTTTTTACGCGCATGCGCACTTTTGCCGTAAGCGTACCGTAAGCGTACCGTAAGCGTACGGTAGGTCATGTGATCATGAAACACAACTTTTGATTGGTTGAAACTACTTTCAGTTCTAGAACTCTCCTACACCACACCCATTCCCCTCATTTCTGCTTGTGATCCCTTGGGAGAAGGAGCTGGTTTGTCTTTGGGATACGATGGCAGAACAGCAGAGCTCTTCTGAGAGTGAGGCTAGCACTAGCAGCACTGTCTTGAGGCAGAGATCGAGGAAACAAAAGCCCTCTTATGTATGGGATTATTTTACTTTTCCTGAAGGCCAGCAAAAGGTAAATGCACCCTTAGTGACTTGTAAGCTGTGTCAGCGTGTACTTTCTAGAGGTAATCCTAACAGGAAGTATTCCTTTGGGAATCACACCATGAAGAGACACCTCCAGGATGTACACAGAAGGACACATGGTCATCTTTTTGGAGGTAACTCTTCAGAAAGACGAGCCAGTACATCCACAGTAGCTCAGCCTGAACCATCATCTGCAGGGCTGACTCCTTCTTCTGCAGGTCAGGTGAGCCCTTCATCTGTGGGGGGAGAATCTCCTTTTGCTGGCCCTCTGGAAATGAACCCTCGATTTCGGAAGGTTGATATTCATTGCACATTTTGTAAAGATCTAATTTGCCATAGGGAGACCAGTGTTTCCCTAGTGAACAACAAAATAGATCAGCACATTTGTCGCTTTGAATAATTTTCCCATGCTTCCTTTCCTCTGTCCCTGCATGAACACAACGGTTCTTTTAAGAGCCAACCTTATCTTTCATCTTTTTTTTACATATGTTTTTAAAAACTTTTTTAATTTTTTTTTTACCGTACGCGTACGGTGCGCGTACTTTTTTTTTTTTTTTTTTTAAAAACACTAAAAATCATTTATCACATTACATTGTCCTTGAGAGACTACAATTATTATTATTGACTTACCATACTCACTTAAAAAATATTTATTCATTTATTTTTTTAAAAAATAGTTTTAAAAATGTTTGTAGTTTTCGAAAATTTTCTATATCTATCTGGAAAAAAAGAAAAAAGTATTAATATTTTAAAAACATTTTATAATACAGTACACACATTTACATTTTTTTCCAAAAAATATTTTCGCCTTATTTTTGCTGTTTTCAGAATATATTGCATTTCACTATAAATTGTGAAAGCAATTGCATTCATCATTTTACAGCGGGCAAAAAAAAATAACAATCACAAAGATTGTAATAAAAAAGCCCAGAATCTCTTTTTACTTAAACTTAACATTATAGAAAAGCATAATATTTAAAAAAAATATCATCTAATACCATTAGTTATTTCTTTAAAATACCGTCTGATATGTTTGTTTCAGAAGTATAATCACAATATTATATCTCAAATAACTCCAAAATACATCTGATTTCATTTCCTTTAGACCAAATAGTAATTTTAAATTTTTTTTGGGAATAAATTTCCAACGGTAATCCAATAAAATTCTAAAGTTTAATTTGTCCAGATCTCACCGATTCTCTGTAACATTTTGGTTCACGAAAATTTTTTGAATAATTTATTAAGTCCACAATAGAATTGGTTACTTTTCCACATGGCCAAATAGTAATTTTTTAAAACATTTTTGAAAAAATTTCCAATGGCAGTCCAATAATATTCCAAAATTTAAAATGTGCAGAAGTTACCGATAATCTCTAAATTATTGGTTTTTCAAAGTTTCATTAAAAATTAAAAAAGTCCACATTACAATTGGTTATCTTTCCATTAGGCCAAATGATAATTTAAAAAATGTTTTTTTTACAAAATTGCAATGGTAATCCAGTAAAATGGTAAAATTGTTTTGTCCAGATCTTGCCAAGTCTCTCTAAAATTTAGGTTTCAGGAAGATTAGATAGGAATTTGCTAAATCAAAAGGCAAACGTTGTTTGAAAATCAATTGGGAATCATTACACAGTGTCCAGCCTTTTTCACATTTAAGATAAACTGTGTAATGTCCAGAAGTAACAGTAGGTCCATCATGGAAAATTATTGCAACAGTTAAAAAAGTTTTTCCTGAAATTGATAATTGCTGTCCTGTAAACTTCTTTATTAAAGTATCCAATTTTGAACCATCAGCTCTACATCGTTGCATCATTAAAATTACATACTGTCCGTATTCCTTTAAAATTAATGTTGAAAACATGTCAGAATTACACTCACCACATTTCATGCTATGATTAGCATCTTTAACTAATTTTGCAAAAGTTACTGTTTTACTCTCTGGCAATGTCAAATAAATAAACCTTTCATTATCAACAATAGAGCCACATATATTATAACAATTATCACAACTATGTTCCCATTTATAAGAGAGACCAAAAAAAATGTCAATGGGAACTCCTTCTTCTTCCACTACCTGAAGAAAATACATCAAAAATTCATGTGCATCTTGCTGTTCATTTTGAGAAAACTGTGTTCGTCCTGAACATACATCTAAAAGTTTTCTAATGTCAGTAGCACTTTCTATTTGAGTTTTATCTTTACTCAGCTTTTGAAAAAGGAGACTCAGCTCTGAACAGAATCTTTTTCCCTGATTTACTATTATCTGCTCTTGCAAACTTTCCAGATAAAATGCAACATTCAGCACTACATTTGCGTAGCAGTTGACACCAGAGCTATTTTCAAAATGACATCCTACAACCTGTTCTTCATTTTCCTTTTTCTTTTTGCTTGCAATTACATCACTCCTCTTTTTTTTCCTCTTCTCTACATCTTCACTACAGATATTCTAATTTTTTGTTTTACGAGAAACTACACGTTTCTCCAACACAGGATACTGACCTAAATGAGGAGCATAGCTTCTTCTTAATCTATTATACTCTTTTACACAGTTTGTATCAGCACTAACTTTTGACTCATCAAAGTCTATCATGAATAAACCTGATAATGTTTTGACTCGTGACAAAGCAACATATGCCATACCTTCTTTGAACACAGTTGAACCAATGTTCACAAATGCACAATCTACAGTCAATCCTTGAGACTTGTGAATAGCTACAGCATATGCTAGAGAAAACGGAAACTGCTTCCGACGTACATATAAGTCTTTCACAAGCATAAAACGAACTGTACAACGACAAATATCTTTAACTTCATCTATCTGATCAAATTTTATTTTTAAACATTCAACTCCTTCTTTTTTCTGGTAATTAATAAAACCCACAACTCTTCCCATCGCTCCATTAACTAAACCTTTCTCAACATCCAAATTTCTCCTTAAAAACACTCTACAGTTCATGCAAACATATAGATTTTTTTCTAATCCAGCTGTTTTGGAGATGTTCTTCTCTAGTGAGTCCAATTTATTTTTCAGTTTGCCTGTTACTGTGACAGTAATTCTTCCATCCTCAATTTTGTCCACTGCTTCCAATTTCCTGATCTCTTCCTTTTCCAATTTCAAAAGCTCCTCATTGAATATTGAGCATTCACGTAGAGTTGGCATTAAGCAGATGACACTTTTGTTTTCTGCAATGTTCTTGTATATCTTCTCTGCAACTATTTCTTCCTTTGGAAATAAATTATGTAGCAGCCGACTCTGTAATGCTTTTTTGCCAACTTCTGTCAGTAGTCCAATCCTGATATCTTTCAGAATACTTCCATATTCTTCATCGTTTGCTTGCCTCATATTAGTAGTAAGTTCCTTGTACTCAAAGAAGGACCAAATATTTGTATTTCCGATGCTTCCCAATGACTTCTTCGTGTCTTCATGTGTCACAGTATTAAACACTGGTTGTCCTTTAACTGGAGTAAGTTGCAAAAGATCTCCAAAAACTATGACGTGTTTTCCACCAAATAACATGTCATAGTCTGTCTTCAAAATTTGCTGCATTCTTAAATGCACAAAGGCAAGCATTAGGTTTGATACCATGCTCACCTCATCAATAATGAGAACTTGCATCTTCTTCAATACTCTTGAAACTTCCAAGGATGCTTCTCCAGTTAGCTTGTTGAATTGTATTTTGTTCTCATGCTCCACTGGTAACATTAGCAAACGATGTAAGGTGATTCCTTTTATGTTATATGCTGCTAACCCAGTTGGAGCAGTAACCACACAAGACAAAGTAGAATCCGTTTTTTGCTGTAGGTAGCTTCTAATGACTTTTATTAGGAAACTTTTTCCAGTTCCAGCTTGTCCGCTTACATACATCCTGATTGGATGAAATGATGTGCATGAGCACTCTTTTTTTACATGTAGAAATCCGTGATCAATTTTGTTTTTGATCTCTTCATAAATTTGTTGCTGCTCTTGATTCAGTTGTCTTTCCAAATTTTCTAAGTCTATAAATTCTTCTTGAGCTTGATTCATAGCCGTTTCCACTTCATTCATGGCTATTGATGCTTCATTTTCAATGATTGGTTGTCCTAGGGGATCTTGACTGTGTGTTCCTGAACTTTGGCTGTCCTGAGAACTGTCTCTAGCTATTTCTGCTGCAATTGTAGTTTCCTGTTCAATTTCTTCATTTAACATTTGCAGATAAGTTGTGAATGTATTGCATTGTATGCTGTCTTTGCAAGCATTAAATGAATCTTCATAGCTTTGAAATTCTCCCAGTAGTTCATCCTCTGTACGCCATGGTTTAAACAACTGTAAAAGAGCCAAGTAGTAAAATTCTTTCTTGTCAGTAGTGTCGCAACTCAGCTTCCGGTGATTTATCAAACTTCCTTTTGTTTGCTTCACCAAACATCCTTCTTCACCAACGACTTTATATTTTCCATTATTGATGTCTTCTGCGGCTTTCCTTGAATAAATGTAGTTCTGCAGCACTTCATAGAGACACATGTTCTCCAGATGTTGACTTCTCTTGGGATAATATGTGTCCAACATGTTTGTTTTCAATATATCTGTACTTTCTGGGTCATTCTCGACCAAATATTCAATTTCTCCTACAGATTTCAGTACCCGATTTCTCATTGCTGCAAGGCCTAAACTTGCCCAAATTATTCTTCTTGACTTCGAGTAGAGACTTGCAGAAGATAACCTATCTGAACATTCGTAGGATCCAATTTCTCGATGCGATAACATCTTCAAACTGAAACTGTACAGCTTCTTACTGACAGTCTTCTCGTGAGAAATCTCTTCCCACATTTCCTTCAATTCTGTTTTTTCTGATTTCGTAATGTAAGACGTTACATATCGTGCCACAGCAATGGAATTGTCAGCTACATACTGTATATCCATGTTAGCATTCCACATGGATAAAATGACTGGGTTGTAGTCATTTATATTTTTTGATTCTTCTTTTCTTTTAAGGTTGTAGGTATTCTTAGGTGATTTTCTTGTGATAGTATGTCTCACAGCTGACATAAAACTGTTGACTCTTCCATTTGAAAGAACAGGTCTAGGAAATCCAAATCGACATTTAGTGTAGTATTTTTCTTTGCTCTTGTATTTCCGTCGACAGTATTTTCCACACCGATGACTTTGGAAACGTAAAACTTGCTCCTTTAACTTGTTCTCTTCTGTGCTTTTTGGTATAGCACATGTTGCATATTCTTGAATGTAAGATAACACTGCTTCATCAGCATCTGTTCCAAACTTTGGGGCATCCTTGATCCACAACAGCATATGAATATGAGGAGCACCTCTTGCCTGGTACTCTTTTCTCCAAAAGAAATCCACTACTTCTCCAAGGGGTGGATTTTTTTTATTGCAGATGAAGGACATCATAGCCTCAAATCTATGATTGAAATATCTGCAAACATTAACCGGATCCAATGAGCACAGTTCTCCTGCTGTCTTGTATTCGATGTTTTTAATGTTTGAATTGGCCTCTCGTAGAAAATCCAGTAAATCATCCCAAGCGTACTCGGCACAGCTTAGGGTAAGGAACCATGTTGGTGTTCCTAAATTCCGTAACATGCATTTTAGTTCACCATGGCGTCGGTACCAATATTCATTTGTCCCACGCTGACAAGCCATCAGATTGATCAGTTGTGTTTCCAAATGATCATCTCGGTGCTGCACTTTCTCCATAAAATCCTTAGCAGACATATTTTGTAAATGTACTCCACTTTTTAAAATGTGATTTACTGCATAAGACAGTGCAGACAAGTCGCTTTCAAATAAAAGATGGAACAAATAAGGAATACTTTGTCGAAATCTGGGATCTTCAGCATATAGTCTTGTAGTCCGATACTCTGAAGCTGGAATCTGTTCTGGACGTTCATCGTATCGTCCTCCTTTTCCTTTAGGAAACAGCTGAGGAAAACATCGAGCTTCCAAGCTCTCCTCCCATACACTCACAGGAGTTCCTTTTGCTTTCTTCATCTGAAAGAGATCAATATTGTCTCCCATAACTTCTTTCGAATGAAGAGGATGTATGCTAAAATGTTCATAAATTTCTTCTTCCTTTGACTTGTCCACTTTTTCAATTTGTCCAGTTGGTGTTTCTGTGTCTTCTTGAAAATCTTCTTCTTCTTCTTCTTCTTCTATATAAATTGATTCATACCATTTGTTATTTTTTTTCAAATACAAATTTGCTCTTTGTACTTTCCGCACATCTACCAGCTCCTGCCAAATCTTCTTATTCTTTGTAGGTACACCATTAACCAGAATAATTAATGGTTCAGTTTCCAAAGTATCCGCATCAATAGTTTCCATATTTTTTTTCAAATCCAAGGGCAAATACACCACTCTACCTTTTAAACCTCTCAGTAAATCTGAAGGAGGTAATTTACCAGTTTTGGGCTCCATACGTACTATGGTCTGGAACGGATGAACACATTGAATGAGTATAGACTCATATGTATTTAATTCAGAAAGTTCAGCAGGAATAGCATCCAATTCTAAATTATTATGTACAGCTCTGGTCGGCATTCTATTTTCCTCTAACTTGTTGTAACAGTATTTACAAATACGCTGATCTTCACCCAATTCAAAACAATTTTCTAGAAATATATATGTGGCAAAATCCTTCCACTTATAATTATCTTCATTTTCACTCTTTCTGTAGAGATCAACATTCCTAGTTTGTTTTCTATAATGAGTTCTGCGGCAACAAATACAAGTAACATTTGGTCTTTCATTAGAGACTATTGCAAATTTTGTTATGTGATCATTAAATGTCTTACTTACAGAAGGTTCTACATTCTCTTCCACTTCTTCCTCATTTACTGTGTCCTTCTCTGCACTGTTTTGTTCAGGACCAAAGTAACAAAACTGAATTTCATCAACAACCTTCTCTACATCTGATACCGTTCCTCGGAACAGAGCCCTATTCAATTCATTTAACTTTATTGCTGGACTTTTGGCAAAATACAACCGTCTCACAAACTTTCTCATTCCAGTATGATGAACAGCCAGCATCCTAAAATGATGGAAAACACTATTGCACACTTTTCTAGATAGACAAGCCAGAGAATGACCCTGCAAACCAGTATTCTCTCTCACTCTGCATGGATCCAGACTTTGAAGCACCTTAATCTTCTGTTTTACACTTTTTTTACTATATTCTCTTAGAAACTCTCGAAATTTGTCAATAGATTCCTGACGCACAGTGCAAATACTACTACAATTCCAAGTGTACACTGGGGCTTTAGGACGTCTCCCCATTGCCTCATCTGCCATCACTTGTACCTCATCTCTTGGAACCATTATCTCCTTCTCCATTATGCAACCATTTGTTACTTCGTATGAACGACCTCTGGTGTCAACTGCATGCAGCAAACTATTACTTTGAAAATAGCTCTCTTCATTAAAAAAAGGTTCACTACTTGAACTATGCATCCACTTTCCTAAAAACACTTTACAAAAGTTTGTTCTGTTCACTACTCTTTTCCTTTTGCTATGTGATTTCAGTACATTAACCATTTTGTCTAATGTACGCATCCTATTCAAAATTAATATGAATAGTTTCCTTTTTAATTCTAATGCCTTTGCTGCAATGGCTTCAATTTCTTTTTTTCTCTTGTAATATTTTGCCTTTTGCTTATATTTCTTCACATCCTTTATCAAATTGGACATAACTCTTCTCTGAAACATTTTTCTACGTATCTCTTTAAACGCTGTTTTTCTGTTTATGTAAATCTTTTCAGTTGCAGAAGGTATATTTGCATTAACTAAATTCTCAATTTTTTCCTGTTCTCTTCCTTTTGTAATATTCTTTCCAGTACAGACATTTTGTACATTTTTCTTTGTTTTGAATATATTTTTAAGAAATTGTTTTTTCTGCTTACCAGAAGATTTTTTCTTTTTCCCAACATGAGCATCTTCTACTAACTTTGGTCCTCCAGTTGTCTTCAAATATAGTTTTTTTTTTAGCGTTTTTTGAACTCTGGATTTTGTAGGCATCTTAAATTTTGTTCACTGCTCTTCAGCAATACCTGAAAAAAACTAAAAAAAAAATCCTTTATTGTATTTAAATATATTACTACATTTCTTTTCACAATAGTCACAAAACGAAATTTCTTTGCCAATTTTGAATGCACACAAACTGCTCTTTTTTTTGGGCAAGTGAAAATCACTTTTACAAACTGTCACATTATGAAACCACTTTTCAGATTTTTTAAAAAGCCCATGTCCAGAGTGCTACACTCCAGCAAGGGCAACCAGCCTTAGTGATGCTGAATGTATTTGCATTACAGACTGAAACCTGAAAACCCCACTCGCTTGTAAATACTGTGCATGACTATACATGGCAAGCACATGGGTGTGTGCTAAGACTCTGCTTCTTCCCCAAAAAATTCGCTCCCCCTTTCCATCTAATGTAACTGTGAAATCACCAGAGCAATACGCAATAAATCTCTGCCTATAATTCCTCTCTGCACACAGAGTCATGTTTTCACATTAGTCCCAAAACTAAATTTCTTTGCCAATTTGAAAGCACACTTACTGCTCTTTTTTTTTTCGGGGCAAGTGAAAATCACTTTTTACAAGTGAAAATCACTTGTACAGACTGACACATTATGAAACCACTTTTTTTGATTTATTTAAATGCACATGTCCAAACTGTTTTTTCAGACCACCACCATGTGTATTCTCGGTGACTGCCTACACTCCAGCAAGGGCAACCAGCCTTAGTGATGCTGAATGTATTTGCATTACAGACTGAAACCTGAAAACCCCACTCGCTTGTAAATACTGTGCATGACTATACATGGCAAGCACATGGGTGTGTGCTAAGACTCTGCTTCTTCCCCCAAAAATTCGCTCCCCCTTTCCATCTAATGCAACTGTGAAATCACCAGAGCAAGACGCAATAAATCTCTGCCTATAATTCCTCTCTGCACACAGAGTCATGTTTTCACATTAGTCCCAAAACGAAATTTCTTTGCCAATTTGAAAGCACACTTACTGCTATTCTCGGTGACTGCCTACACTCCAGCAAGGGCAACCAGCCTTAGTGATGCTGAATGTATTTGCATTACAGACTGAAACCTGAAAACCCCACTCGCTTGTAAATACTGTGCATGACTATACATGGCAAGCACATGGGTGTGTGCTAAGACTCTGCTTCTTCCCCCAAAAATTCGCTCCCCCTTTCCATCTAATGCAACTGTGAAATCACCAGAGCAAGACGCAATAAATCTCTGCCTATAATTCCTCTCTGCACACAGAGTCATGTTTTCACATTAGTCCCAAAACAAAATTTCTTTGCCAATTTGAAAGCACACTTACTGCTCTTTTTTTTTTCGGGGGCAAGTGAAAATCACTTTTTACAAGTGAAAATCACTTTTACAGACTGACACATTATGAAACCACTTTTTTTGATTTATTTAAATGCACATGTCCAAACTGTTTTTTCAGACCACCACCATGTGTATTCTCGGTGACTGCCTACACTCCAGCAAGGGCAACCAGCCTTAGTGATGCTGAATGTATTTGCATTACAGACTGAAACCTGAAAACCCCACTCGCTTGTAAATACTGTGCATGACTATACATGGCAAGCACATGGGTGTGTGCTAAGACTCTGCTTCTTCCCCCAAAAATTCGCTCCCCCTTTCCATCTAATGCAACTGTGAAATCACCAGAGCAAGACGCAATAAATCTCTGCCTATAATTCCTCTCTGCACACAGAGTCATGTTTTCACATTAGTCCCAAAACGAAATTTCTTTGCCAATTTGAAAGCACACTTACTGCTCTTTTTTTTTTCGGGGCAAGTGAAAATCACTTTTACAGACTGACACATTATGAAACCACTTTTTTTGATTTATTTAAATGCACATGTCCAAACTGTTTTTTCAGACCACCACCATGTGTATTCTCGGTGACTGCCTACACTCCAGCAAGGGCAACCAGCCTTAGTGATGCTGAATGTATTTGCATTACAGACTGAAACCTGAAAACCCCACTCGCTTGTAAATACTGTGCATGACTATACATGGCAAGCACATGGGTGTGTGCTAAGACTCTACTTCTTCCCCCAATAATTCGCTCCCCCTTTCCATCTAATGCAACTGTGAAATCACCAGAGCAATACGCTTTAAATCTCTGCCTATAATTCCTCTCTGCACACAGAGTCATGTTTTCACATTAGTCCCAAAACGAAATTTCTTTGCCAATTTGAAAGCACACTTACTGCTCTTTTTTTTTTCGGGGCAAGTGAAAATCACTTTTACAGACTAACACATTATGAAACCACTTTTTTTGATTTATTTAAATGCACATGTCCAAACTGTTTTTTCAGACCACCACCATGTGTATTCTCGGTGACTGCCTACACTCCAGCAAGGGCAACCAGCCTTAGTGATGCTGAATGTATTTGCATTACAGACTGAAACCTGAAAACCCCACTCGCTTGTAAATACTGTGCATGATTCCACATGGTAAGCAGCTACCTGTGTGCTAAGAGTCTGCATCTGCACCAAAAAATGTCTCCACCGTTCCATCTAATGCAACTGTGAAATCACCAGAGCAAGACGCAATAAATCTCTGCCTATAATTCCTCTCTGCACACAGAGTCATGTTTTCACATTAGTCCCAAAACGAAATTTCTTTGCCAATTTGAAAGCACACTTACTGCTCTTTTTTTTTTCGGGGCAAGTGAAAATCACTTTTACAGACTGACACATTATGAAACCACTTTTTTTGATTTATTTAAATGCACATGTCCAAACTGTTTTTTCAGACCACCACCATGTGTATTCTCGGTGACTGCCTACACTCCAGCAAGGGCAACCAGCCTTAGTGATGCTGAATGTATTTGCATTACAGACTGAAACCTGAAAACCCCACTCGCTTGTAAATACTGTGCATGACTATACATGGCAAGCACATGGGTGTGTGCTAAGACTCTACTTCTTCCCCCAATAATTCGCTCCCCCTTTCCATCTAATGCAACTGTGAAATCACCAGAGCAATACGCTTTAAATCTCTGCCTATAATTCCTCTCTGCACACAGAGTCATGTTTTCACATTAGTCCCAAAACGAAATTTCTTTGCCAATTTGAAAGCACACTTACTGCTCTTTTTTTTTTCGGGGCAAGTGAAAATCACTTTTACAGACTAACACATTATGAAACCACTTTTTTTGATTTATTTAAATGCACATGTCCAAACTGTTTTTTCAGACCACCACCATGTGTATTCTCGGTGACTGCCTACACTCCAGCAAGGGCAACCAGCCTTAGTGATGCTGAATGTATTTGCATTACAGACTGAAACCTGAAAACCCCACTCGCTTGTAAATACTGTGCATGATTCCACATGGTAAGCAGCTACCTGTGTGCTAAGAGTCTGCATCTGCACCAAAAAATGTCTCCACCGTTCCATCTAATGCAACTGTGAAATCACCAGAGCAAGACGCAATAAATCTCTGCCTATAATTCCTCTCTGCACACAGAGTCATGTTTTCACATTAGTCCCAAAACGAAATTTCTTTGCCAATTTGAAAGCACACTTACTGCTCTTTTTTTTTTCGGGGCAAGTGAAAATCACTTTTACAGACTGACACATTATGAAACCACTTTTTTTGATTTATTTAAATGCACATGTCCAAACTGTTTTTTCAGACCACCACCATGTGTATTCTCGGTGACTGCCTACACTCCAGCAAGGGCAACCAGCCTTAGTGATGCTGAATGTATTTGCATTACAGACTGAAACCTGAAAACCCCACTCGCTTGTAAATACTGTGCATGACTATACATGGCAAGCACATGGGTGTGTGCTAAGACTCTGCTTCTTCCCCCATAAATTCGCTCCCCCTTTCCATCTAATGCAACTTTGAAATCACCAGAGCAAGACGCAATAAATCTCTGCCTATAATTCCTCTCTGCACACAGAGTCATGTTTTCACATTAGTCCCAAAACGAAATTTCTTTGCCAATTTGAAAGCACACTTACTGCTCTTTTTTTTTTCGGGGCAAGTGAAAATCACTTTTACAGGCTGACACATTATGAAACCACCATTTGTAACTACAACAAAAACAATTTCCATTTCTATTATTCATTTCTTAAGTTACCACATACATCCCCTCTCAAACTGTAAACTCACCTTTAAAATTAGTTAGTTGTGAAAGAAATGTGACACTCAAACCGCAGATTATCAGAGCCAGGATCTCTGTTGTGTTCACCTCTCTCCTCTCAGCAGAACCAGATAATGGCAAACTTTCCCTCTATTTTTCCACACATATACTTGTAAGTTTCAAATCTCAGTGCTTCCCCCTTTTTTTCAAATGTAATCACACATTTCTATTGGTTGAAAACCAACCCTTTTCCAAAAGTACCCTTCCCCCAACTTGACTTCTGCCTAGTACCCTTCCCCCAACTTGACTTCTGCCTGCTACCATAGCAACAGCTCATGGAACACTGCTGTGTTGAGTTAGGTCAGAAGTTCGCCAAACAATGTTTCAATTCCACAGAGCAAGAGTGCTTGACTTTTCAAACCTAACAGCAAATCCATAGTACTGTTCTTTGGTTACACATTTTTTTTTACCAATAAAAAACATGCTTCTATTAATTTACACATACAGCCTAGTTTTTATTCTAGAATGGTATGAAACAGCCAATCAGTTCTTTTTGTTTTGAAAAAAATATGTATGCCTCCATTTCCAAACTGTCTTTCTTTTCATATTGCCATTCTACTGAAAGACACCTCCTGAGTGCATCCAGTTCTCCTTTGAAGATGTTCACAGTGTGGATTGTAGGGCACAGCTATGTCTTCTGGAGTGAAAAGTTTGCAGAGAAAACAGGTATGGTGAGAGACCTTGCTTTGCCAAATGTAGACATTAAATGGATTGGTCAGAGAGGGTTAAAGTGGCACCAATTGATGCCATTGGTGAAATCCTTCATTCAAATCCAACACCCTGACCTCATAATAGTGCACTGTGGTGGCAATGACCTAGGCACTTTGACTGGGGTAGGTCTGGAAATGCTTATGAAGGACACCTTTGCACAACTGTTTACACTTTTCCCTAAAACTGCCTTTGTGTTTTCCAACATATGCCAAAGGCAAAAATGGAACTGGTCCAATCATTTCTGTCCACAGATTGACAAAGCAAGAAAGCACGTCAACAAATCTGTTTCTGCTTTCCTCCGTGACTATGGTATGGGTGCCATTTACCACAACAACTTGCGTTATGACATGCAAGACATTTATAGAGGAGATGGTGTGCACTTCAATGATGAAGGGAACAGAGTCTTCCTCTTGAACCTTAGACTCTGCATCGGTACTTACTTGTAGGTACCACTAAAAAAATGACTTCATAAACACAACAGCTCTTTTTAGAGCTCCCTAATATCTAAACTCTTAAATCTGCTTTTCATTTATTTATTTATTTATTTTTTTACCGTACGCTTACCGTAAGCTTACCGTACGCGTACCCCGTGATTTTTTTTAAAATCAATAAATGTTTTCTTTGTACTTTTCTGTCCTTCTTTCACCCCCTTACAAATGTTAGGGGGTCTGTAACTCTCCTCATTGCCCCCTTTCCTTGTTTTCACTCTTTTTTTTCAGAGTGAAATACACAAAATGGCGGCCGCCGCTTCCTGGTTTCGACCGATTCAAATGTTTACTAAGATCTAAGAGCCCATCAGAATCGCGCTCGCGCACGCCACCGTACGCTTACCGTAAGCGTACGGTAAGCGTACCGTAAGCGGGCTCAGATATATATATTGATTTAAAGGCTATTTTCTCAGAATCTACTGAACAGATTTACACCAAACCTACAAAAGGCACTTCCTTGACCTAGGGACTACATCTCTGCCAAATTTTGAGTAATTCTGTTCAGCCGTTCGGGCTGTAGCTCGTTCTAAAGGTCCTATGGAAAAATGCATGGGAAAAACGCGTTTTGGGACCCCCCTTTTATCTCAGCCCCCGCTTGACGAATCCCCCCGAGACTTTCAGGGTAGGAGCGGAGCGTAGCGCCCCACCTATTTTGAGAAATTCGCGAGGATTCGTCAACCGGCGCCAAAGTTATTCAAAATAGAATGTTGCGGATTTCCTATGGAAAAGGGGTCCTAACTATAACTACCTACTGGCGACCGCCAGTAGGTAATATATATATATATATATATATATATTCACTGAAAAAACCATAGGTTTCACACATGTTATAGTTAGCGGAAATTTTACTGATAAAAAACCAATGAAATTTCCCCGTTATAGTTAGTGCAGGCAACTATAACTCACGCGACCGCAATCCTCTGCTGATGCTAATACTGTATTTAGACACTTATTTGCCCATGTCTTCTTCCATACATTTTTAGCTATACATATATTACAAATATTTTTTTTTTCTTAAAGACACATATGTCATCAGCAGAAGATTGCGGTCACGTGAGTTATAGTTGCCTGCACTAACTATAACGGGGGAATTTCATTGGTTTTTTATCAGTAAAATTTCCGCTAACTATAACATGTGTGAAACCTATGGTTTTTTCAGTGAATTTGCAAGGTTTTTTAAATGCTAATTCCTAACTATAACGTGTGTGAAACCTATGGTTTTTTCAGTGAATTTGTACGTTTTTTTAAATGCTAAGTTACTTTACGCCATTCGTGGCGTGCGCGCCCACTTAACGCAGTTCGTTCCGTGCGCGCACGGTGCGCTTCGCGCACCGTGCGCGTACAGTAAGCACGCGGTGCGCTTCGCGCACCGCGCGCCCACTTTACGCAGTTAGTGCCGTGCACGCACGGTGGGCACGTGGTGCGCTACGCGCACCGCGTGCCCACGTTACGCTAGATGGGCCATGTACGCACGATGCGCTTCGCGCACCCTGCGCACATGGAGGACATATGATGCACTTCGTTTTGAAAGGTAATATTTTAATTTTTCGTAATTTTTATAAGCCATGCACAAATGGTGCCCTTCGGGCACCATTTGCACACGGGGTGGAGAGAGTGTGGATAATTTTTTTTTTTATTATTTTTTATTTAAATATTATAGTTTATCTCAGGAGTAATAAGCCATGCACCATTGGTGGCCTTCGGCCACCAATTGCACACGGGGTGGGGAGAGTGTGGATAATTTTTTTTTTTTATAATTTTTTACCGTACGCGTACGGTAAGCGTAATCTGCGAAATTAGCGAAAAAATAAAAATTCCGTTTTTGGCCTTGGGGGATCTTTGGGGACTCCCTCAACATGGCTATGTGTGTGGGAGCTGTCTAAACAGCCCCTTTACATGTTTTTGTGCTTTATATTTTAAACATCTCTCTCAGTGCGATCTAAGAGCCAATCAGAATTGCGCTCGCGCACGCCACCGTACGCGTACGGTAAGCGTACCGTAAGCGCACCGTAAGCTGGCTCAGATATATGTATTGATTTAAAGGCTATTTTCTCAGAATCTACTGAACAGATTTACACCAAACCTACAAAAGGCACTTCCTTGACCTGAGGACTACCTCTCTGCCAAATTTCTAGTAATTCTGTTCAGCCGTTCGGGCTGTAGCCCTGTCTAAAGGTCCTATGGAAAAATGCATGGGAAAAACGCGTTTTGGGACCCCCTTTTATCTCAGCCCCCGCTTGACGAATCCCACCGAGACTTTCAGGGTAGGAGCGGAGCGTAGCGCCCCACCTATTTTGAAAAATTCGCCAGGATTCGTCGACCGGCGCCAAAGTTATTCAAAATAGAATGTTGCAGATTTCCTATGGAAACGTGGTCCTAACTATAACTACCTACTGGCGACCGCCAGTAGGTAATATATACATATATATATATATATATATATATATATATATATATATATATATATATATTATCTACTGGCAGTCGCCAGTAGATAGTTATAGTTAGGACCGTGTTTCCATAGGAAATCCGCAACATTCTATTTGGAATACCTTTGGCGCTGGTTGACGAATCCTCGCAAAATTTTCAAAATAGGTGGGGCGCTCCGTTCCGCTCCTACCCTGAAATTCTCGGGGTGATTCGTCAAGCGGGGGCCGAGAAAAAAGAGGGGTCCGAAAACACGTTTTCCCCATGCATTTTTCCATAGGGACCTTTAGTCCAAGGTACAGCCCGAACGGCTGAACAGAATTACTTGAAATTTGGCAGAGAGGTAGTCCTCAGGTCAGCGAAGTGCCTTTTGCAGGTCTGGTGTCAATCTGTTCAGTAGTACCTGAGAAAATCAAAAGTAAAATCATATATATATGTGGACGGAGCCTAACCACACATCTCATCCTGAGATCTGATTGGCTGTCAGCACTTCATCCAAGAAGTGTTGGCAGCCATCTTGGGACCAATATACATGATAGCACCTCATTAAAAAGCATTGCAGATAATAGAAGGTTTTAAGACTTTAGTTACATTATAAATCATTTGTTGATGGTACCATACTCATTTTAGGAATTGTGGTATGTTCTAAGATGATTTCACCATGTGAAAAAGCCTTCCGCTGGGATATCATGATTGAGAGAAAAATATTTTCTCATGCTTTTCCCACAGAGGTTTGGAAGGTGATCTATAAGCTAAACTGAGAGCATATTTTCTGTAAATTCACATTATCTTTCTCAGTCATGTGAGAATGAAGTCTGACATTCTCAGTAAAACATGTACATCCAACAAGGGCAGAGACTGTCAGTTGATTCCTTTTTGTTCTACTGCAGCTTCCCAGAGTGTTCCCAAGAACAACTAGAGCGCTAACAGTCCTACTTATGATAAACTTATGGCACACCTGAAGCCATCTTGCTTGGATTAAAGTGGTAACTGTTAAAACATTTAATTTAAAAAGGAACAAAATGAGGGGGTTCATTTTTCCTTAAAAAGTATGATTAGTGCTGCAGAAAGAAAAATTAGGGCACATTTTGAGTGACTTCTCAAATCCTCTTCTATTTCATTAAAAAATTCTGACATGCAGACTGAAACATGCACTTTTAATACCAGGAGCAGACTTCCATGGTGAACAGTAGTTTTACTACAGTGATCTAATGAGCAACTAGAGTGCCAACATTCAGAATTTATGGCAAATGTGTGACATATCTGAATACCTTCATGATGGAATCAAAGTAAAAAACTGAAAGCATTTCCTACTGAGTAGACTGCAGTACATGAGGAAATTAGGAAACTTCATAACAAATAAATCTCCCAAAATGGCCACCGGAGACAAAAGAGCCCAAATGTAGCCCAAAATCACCCAGATGTAGCCCAAATATAACCGAATGACAGAAGTGTGCAAAACACTTATTATTTTGTGTTTTTGCAGTGTTATATAGTGCAGACTTGTGAGGTATTGGAGTGCTTTACATGAGCATTGGTTACATCATACAAGAACAAATTCATTTTGGTTGTAGACATGGGGAGACTAAGTGATTTGACCAGAATCACAGAATGTCGAGCTGAAGCAGAAACTCCAACCTGGTCCCCAGTTGCAAAGTCTGCAGTTCTGGAAGTAACACCACATCCTCTCCCCTAAGTGCAACATTTAATCAAGTGGTCAACTGGATAAAAAAACATAAAGATAACAAATAATTTAAAAGTGCTTTGTCGCTATTTGAAAACTCAGAAAATATGTCCTTATTTTAGTCTTTTAGAGCACTAATCATAATTTTGATGCCAATAAGACCCTCTCATATATGTAATTTCTAAAGGAAATGCTCTAGGTATTACAGTTTGTATTACATCAAGATGACGTCAGGCGTTCCACACTTTTGTAATAAATATAGAATGTTAGCAATCTAGTTGTTCATTAGGATACTGTTGAGAGGCAGAGGCCAGGGGCGAGGACTCTAAAAATTGAAGGCAGGTAGGAGGGTGCAAAGGCAACAATTTAACCACACTGAGCAGGCAGGAAGGGCTGTGGCAGCACAACAGACTATGGAGGGCAGTGGAAAGGGGGGCAGGGGCCACAAAACAGGACTTGCAAGAGAGGCTGTGGCAATGTAATAGACCATTGTGGGCAGAAGGAAGAGGCAATGGTAGTACAACCATACATGCCAACAGACCCGATTCAGCCAGGAAACGTCCAATGTTTTTAAGCTCAAATGGGCTTTATTTGATCTGTCTCCTATCTACAATCTCCTCTTTTTCAATGTAACTCAAAGGGGAAAATCAATACCCCAGCTTTTTTTCAAAATCTCCCTCTTACCAAGTTCAAAATGTTCGCAAGTATGGTACATTGGATCATGGAAGGAAATGGGGTAGGGACATGGACTTGGATAACAGAGGACAGGAGGGACATGGAGAGGTGCACCAAACTGACCCTGCAGGGCAGGCATCAGGGTTTGCAGCAGCACAATACACCACACAGGGCATGCGGGACGGGAGTGCAGCACAACAATCCATAGAAAGCAAGAGGGAGAGGACAGGACCATGCACATGGACAACAGAGAACAGAGGGGCAAGAGGCAATGGTAGCTAGCTGACCATAATGGACAGACAGGAGAGAAAGCTGCAGCATAACAGACCATAAAGGGCAGGAGGGATGGATCAGGGGCATTACAATGGAACAGACAAGCCAGGAGGGAGGGAGTAGGGGTCTGCACATGTAAACAGAGGGCTGGGGGCAAGGGGCCAGGGCAGAAGCAGCAAGATAGCCATGGATGTCAGGCAGGATGGGCACTAGAAGCAAGACACACCATGAAGAGCAACAGTGAGACTGTGATGGCATACACACAGACAATGGAGGGAAGGTGGGAGGGGGTCAGGGGCAGCTAACTGACCAAACAGGGAAGGTGGGAGGGGCCATGGCAGCACAGAAGACCATGCATGGCAAGTGGGAGGGTTGGTGGCAGCACAATGGCTATGATGGGCAAGAAGGAGGGTGCAGGGGCATGCACAAAGGACAATGGAGGATAGAAGGGAGGGTCAGGAGCTGTGCACAGACAAGAAAGTTCAGGGGAAGGGGCCTCACAACAGACTGCACGGGGCAGGCAGGAGGAGCAGTTGCAGCACAACAGACCAGGGAGGGCAGAAGGGTGTGGCAGTACAATGGACCATGTGGACAGGAGGAAGAGGATAGGGGCATGGCATGTGGACAGGCAGGGTGGAGGTGGCAGGGACAGGTTACAGTTATCTGACAATGCTAGGCAGGTGGGAGGGGAGTGGCAGCTCAACAGAACACTCAGAGTAGATAGGAGTGGCAGGTCCATGGAACATGGTGGGCAAAAGGGATGGAGCAGGGGCATGCACAAAGACATCGGAGCACAGGGGGAAGGAGAATAGGGGCAGCAAGCTAAGCACAGAGTTTAAGCAGGAGGTCAATGATGGGGCATAGAATTGGGCAATGGAGGACAGGAGGAGTGGACTGGTACATCATACTAAATTGAGGGCAGTGGCAGCACATCAGACCATGCATGGCAGGAGGGAGGAGGCTAGTCCATGGATTCACACAACAGAGGATAGGGAGGAGGGGGATGGGGCAGCAAGCTAACTGTTCAGAGAAGGCGGGTATTAGGAACTTTATTGTTTTTAAAACGTGTGTCTGTGCGAACTACTTAAAATATGAACGAGTATGCAGCATAATCTCACTTTTATTCAGGAAGAAGAGGACGTTTGTGACTGTGACTCCGGGCTCACTTGGCAGAAACACCCCCTGACCCTCCACCCCCTATCGCAAAATGTAATGCCCGTGAAAAGGGTAGGTGAACACAGTGTTATATAGAACATAGTCCTGAGAGCACAATTGAAAATGAAAACTAGATATTGTGTATGGTATAAACTATGCACCAAAAAGTGTGATATAAGATGAACCGGGCGTGAAATATAATATGCAATACATTCTGCGCAATGACAGATTCATTGGAGAGCGCGAGATAGCACAGGCACTAGCGCGTGCTATGCGATGTGCGCCTTGGAGTGTAATATGCCCAGGGCAGTGTTGTGTAACCTAACTAGTCTCTAAAGTTGTAATATAAAATATGTGCTGGGGAGTGTAACGTTGCATATGCACTGTGACAAAGATATGGATCCCAGATTGTAATATGTATGGCATAGCACTGTGCGTTATAACATAGGCATCGAGGAAGGCACGTTAGATGGGGCAATATAACCCGTGCGAAGACAAGTGTGGCATGACATATTCACGGGGTGGTGTTACAGCGCACATGGGCTAGAGAGTGTCATAGCATATGCACTAGCTAGTGGAATACAACACAGAGGTGTGTGGCACTCAGTAGGCAATGGTGGGTGTAACACAGCATTGGGCTCTGCCAGGAGCGCGCTGTGACTCTCAAGTGATATTCGTCCCCTTTCCAGAGAGTAAAATAAAAAGTATTACACATCCGGCAGTGGATGTGTATCTTATTAATCGTGAGGGGGGTTTCTTGCATAGTTTTGGTCGAATTTTTGTCGAATCCCCTTTGAATGGCTCGGTGTGCATGTGTATTAAATGTGCCCGTCAATAGCTACCCATGTTTGTATAAATAAACGACAAGGGTGTCTACCGGGATTAGGCACGGTAGGGCATCAGACATGTCAGAGCTTCACTAGTGGTGTAAATACATTCCACGTGGATTCATTGTATGCATAGTCGCCTTTTAATGAATATCACGCAAATCGTCATGGTGATAGGTACGTACGGTTTGTCCAGCATGTCCTAGGTGTGTCTATAAATATATATTTTTTTAAAATAATAAAAAACAGTGGCCGGCACTGGGGATTGGGGTCAAAAATATATAATTAGAAGACAGGCCCTGGGGGATGGGGTCATCAGGACCAATAAATTAGAATAAGAAGGAGAACCACACAGCCCCCCTTCTTAAAAAATTAAAATAAATAAAAGACTGGCATCGTGCCGGAGGCGACGCCCCCTCCTTGCAGCACTCTGCAAACGTGCCCCCTGGCGAGTTGTAAGTTGGGGAATTAATTCCTCTTCAATACTGAGGGTCCCTGAGGGCCAACTATCCCAACAGGCATCTCCAGTATGCACCAGGGAGCTGCGCTGCAGACAGGTGTTCTGAGGCCAAGCCCCTTTTTACACCTCTCTGCAACGCAGCTCTGTGGCGCTTACTGGAGAGACCTAGTGGTCTAGTTTGACCCTAGGGACCCTTAGGATTCAAGGGGACATAATCTCTCAACTTAGAACAGCCACAGGGCGCGTTTACACAGTGGTGAAGGGAGGGGACGGGGCCTGAGGTGACGTGTGCAAACACGCACTATGGCACGTTTTAAATTGGGGATATAATTTCCCTTCAATACTGAGGGCCCCTTGGGGCTAACTAGCCCACAAAGTGCTTCCAGTAAGCGCCACTGAGCTGCATTGCAGAGAGGGGGTCCAGGCCGTGCCACTTTTTACACCTTCTCTGCAACGCAGCTCTGTGGCACTTACTGGAGGTACCTAGTGGGCTAGTTGGACCCTAGGGACCCTCAGGATTCAAATGAACTTAATCTCCCAACTAAAAACAGACACAGGGCGTGTTTACACAGTGGTGAAGGGAGGGGACGGGGCCTGAGTTAACATGTGCAAAAACGCCCTGTGGCCTGTTTTAAGAGGTAGTTTTAATCCCCCTGCCCTATTATATACTAGGGGCTTACAGAGAAGGTCATGCTAATCACAGGGGGACCCCAACGCATAATGTTCCCTAGTGTATGTAGGTGTTTTCACTGTATTCTAAGTGTCTTTTAACATAGCACTGGCTCTAGGACTGGTTAGTCAGACTCAGTTGCCACCAGTATCCGTCTGAAAAAGTTGAGGGTACAGGATGATTTTGCAACAAGGCTTCTTTCTGCTCTTCTTTTTGTTCTTTCTGCACGTTATCCTTCTTCCTGCACTTTTCTTCGTCTTTGAGGACTTCTGTTGCTTCTTTCTGCACTTCTTTTTTTTCTTTCTGTGCATTTTTTCTTCTTTCTTCACATGTCCTATCTCTGTAGGCATAGTTAGAAATTAGCATTTAAAAAACCTTTGAAATTCACAGAAAAAACCATAGGTTTCAGGCACGTGATAGTTAGGAATTAGCATTTAAAAAACCTCAGAAATTCACTGAAAACAACATAGGTTTCAGGGGTGTTATAGTTAGCTGGACTTTTCACTTGTACAAAACCATTGAAATTCCCCTGTTATAGTTAGTTCAGCTAACTATAACTTGCACGCCCGCAATGCACTGCTGATGACGTCACATAGTACATCACTCATGACATGGTCAGTGACATCACTCATGACATCACTGATGACATCTCAAATGACATCACTGATGACATCACTGATGACATCATCCTTGTGATAGAGTGGCAGACCTCCTCTCACCCTAATACAACCTTTGATACACACATTCAAAAATAGAGACTACAATTTTCAAAACAATGGACATACCAATACCAGTTACTACTACCTCTTCAGTAATTCTAAGATCCACATACACATCCACTCATTCACCAACAGTCCTATACAGTCACTCATACATGTACTCACTCATTATATGTACTCATACACCTATACATCCTGTTACACAATGGCACTCATCCATAGAGTTACTCACACACATAGTCACTCATGCTAATAAAGAATCAAACATACATTTACTTGCATATACAGTTATACACACACCACCACACTTACTTCTACGGAAACTTACACATACTTAGTCCTTTAAACAATCACTTATAGAAACACATACTTATTCATACAGGAACTCTTTCAATCTCTCACTCTCACATATACTCACCAATAGTCACATATACTAGTTTAAAACATATGTAGTTACTCATAAAGACACTATTGAGACAGTCATTCACTAACTCATCCACCCATACAGTCCTGCACACATGCTGTCTTTAACACATACAAACAGTGAGTCACTCATTCATGCAACTATGCACTACGTAATACCCCCCACCGAACCATGCAGACACTCAGACTGATACTCAAAAAACCAACTAATAACCTATATAGACACCCATGTAGCTACTCACCAACCCATGCAGCCACTTATACACAAAGTGAGAGACTGATACAGATATTTACATATTTAAACATTACTCACTAAGCCATGTATTCACTATGATACACTTAATCAGTCAGTTACACAATCAATTTTTCAAAAACAAATCATCCATTTAGACACTTATATACCCATTTATTCTTCCATCGACCTTGAGATATACATATATAAAATATATTTAATTTTCAGAAAAACACACATTCACTGGATGTTGTCATCAGTGATGTCATCAGTGATGTCATTTGAGATGTCATCAGTGATGTCATGAGTGATGTCACTGACCATGTCATGAGTGATGTAATATGTGACGTCATCAGCAGTGCATTGCGGGCGCGCAAGTTATAGTTAGCTGAACTAACTATAACGGGGGAATTTCAATGGTTTTGTACAAGTGAAAAGTCCAGCTAACTATAACACCCCTGAAACCTATGGTTTTTTCAGTGAATATATATATATATATATATATAGATATAATAGTACTTACCAACTGAATTGAAGAAAGGTTCTAGTAAAGAAGGAACAGACAATAAGAAAGACTAACTCATATGAGGAGAGAGTTAATACAGTTATAAATACTTATTGGAATCTTTAATAAAGAAAGAGAAAGGAAGGGCTTCGCAAACTGGTAATACAGGTAAAGGAGAATTCAGGTAGAAGAAAGATGCATATGATAATACTCTACTGTAAAGTTTAATTTCTCACCAGAATTTTATGTTGCAGGAGATTACTGAATTGCACACAACTCATCTCCATACAAGACACATAAGAGAGCAGCAAGGCGCTGCCGATATACAGGTATTTACGGAGGGTACTGTAAGGATAGTTAAGTTGAGTAAGAAGTGGATGTTATAATCTGCCTTTGGTTTTAGGTCTTCCAGAAGATACATCACAAGACCAGTACACGAGAAGTGAAGCAGTGCAGTCTCTCTTTTCTCTTCCAACTCCCCTTTCCCCCTCTCTACTTCTCGTGAATATAATATTCATGGTAGTGGGGTAGGGGATTGAGGAACTGTCGTCTGCTCCTGTGGAACATCCAAGTTCAGGCCAAGGTACTTGACACCCTGGCCCTCCCCATTTGGGCCTGTGCCCCTCTAAACATTCCTGTACCATGTGGCAGGCACCATGATATGCCTGCCACACAGTGTAGGAATGTTTCAAAACATCCATTTTTCAACGAAAGCTTGTGCTGTGGGCATTTTCTGCCTGCCGCACAAGCTTCCATTGTGAAATGGACGTTTGTGACACCATCGCAATAGTGTGGTGGGAACCGCCAACCTAAAGTCCTGCAGTTCCTTTCCGCAATGGTGTTGGGCCAACGAAAGTCTTTGTGACATCGTAACATGGCCCTAAGTTTTCTGTTGGCAATAAGGCTTCCTTTTGTGTGGCAGACCAAATAACTGTTGCAACCAACTACTCCATATTTCCCTCCATCTGTCTTTTCTGTTAAATTATTTCTATATCTGTAGTGTTGAAGTATGTCAGAAAGATACATGTTTTCAAAATGCGGTCTTCTTGGATAGTAAGTACCCAACATATTGGGGGCGTGGCCGAGCCGAGCTGCAAGATGGCCGCCGTTTAACGGGGCTCTGCCGGCCGAACACATTATCCGTCGGCCCATCCGAGTTTGCCTCATTGCCCGGGCAGCCAGAGAGGTTGGAAAGTGGTGTCGACGACCCGGTGACCTGAGGGCAGTTTTCGCGGAGGAAATCGGTGCAGTATTGCAGGCGCGCTGGCCCTGCGCTGTGCTGCCGGATAACCTGCGAGCCGCGGGTCGGCTATCGCTGCAACGCGAGTCCCCGGCTGGGGCCCTCGCTCAGACACGTGGGGCGGCCCGGCGGAGAGGACCTGCGGCGCTGATGAGATCGGGGCCCATGGGGCCGGTGTGCTACATCGTGAACCTGTGGCGATAACGTGCGGACCACTCCTGGAAGTATTTCGCGACCCGAGGATACCACGGAGACTCCGGTGAGGCCTGAGCGCTGCAGAGCCGCCTGATAGTGCTGCCGCGGCTGGTGCTGCTGCCGCGGTGTGGACCGCGATTGGGGGAGCCTGAGAGGTCGGCGCTGGCCTGGCTGCTGGGGGCGGTCGCCTGCCCTTCGCTCTCCCGGCCCTGAGTGAGATTGGGGCTGTTGCCTACTGCTGCCGGAGGGACTATCGGGACAGGCCTGGTGGCGCCGCAGTCGGAGATCAGTGCACCACCAAGGGCGGCAATTCCTTGCTCCTCACGCCAAATTGGAACTTGCGGACGCTACTGGGCAGGGAGCCTTGTCTATTCGGCTGAAAACACTGGGCGAGGGTGCTGGGCCGCTCCCTCCATCTCATGCCTTGAGTCGCCACATCTGCCTGTCCGCGCAGCGGCCTGGAGCCGCGCTATCCGAGTGGTGAGGCTGACCTAGTCCTTCTCTGTCAGCGCGGTGTGCCGGTCGTCGCGGCCGCTGTGCTGGGAATTGAGTGGGGAGACCTGTGGCCCGTGGGACCTCCCGAGGGAGCGGTGCCTGACTGCGCGGAGCGTTTGCCTGTGATCGCCCCCCACCTCGATCCCGCTGGCTGATCTCCCCTGCAGGATCATGGGCAAGCCGGACAATAAACAGCCGCGGCTCCAGTTCGAGCGGAAATCCGCCCGTAATGTGGAAGTGGGGCCGGCTTCGCAGACGGTGGTCCCTGAGACGCAGATGGAGCCCTCACAAGACGAAGACATAAAGGGTATGTTTCGTGAACTAAAGGGCTGCTTGGGTGAGATTGACTCCAAGCTTGACACAATGGCACAGCGAATGGAGGGCCTGTCGCGCACAGTAGATCAACATGGGGAAAGGCTAGCGGCGGCTGAGGCGCGTATTGCGGACTGCGAGGAAGGCCTGGGGGACACCCGGGAACGTTTGCTGTGCATGGACAAAGTCTTGGATGTAATACGAGGGCGCAATGAGGATTTGGAAGCCCGCTCTCGCAGAAACAACGTGCGCATTCTCGGAATTGCGGAGTCCACAAATATCGGCAACATGGAGCAATTTGTGGAAGGCATGTTCCGCGATTTATTTGGGACAGAACTGTCGGCAATGTTCTTGATCGAGCGTGCACATCGAACGCTTGGACCTCGCCCGGTGCCTGGGGCACCACCGAGACCGATCCTGGCTCGCGTTCTCAATTACCGTGACCGAGACACCATACTACGGTTATCCCGGGAAAAGGGAGACCTCACTTTTCAGAACATGGCCATTTCCCTATATCCAGATTTCACACAGGCGGTGCAAGCAGCGAGGCGCGAATTCATACCTGCCAAAAAAATCTTTCAAAAAGTGGGGACCAGATATGCCATGTTGTACCCTGCCAAGTTAAAAATTCACCACAAAGGGAAGCAGCTGATATTCACGGAGGCGAAGGAGGCGCTGAAATTTGCCAGGAAAGCAGAGCGCACGAATGGGGAGCAGCGCGCAAGCCGTGCGGCCTCCCCGGTGGACAAGCTGAGTGATGTGGAATGATCTGTCGGACGTTTCTGTGACCCCTGTTATACTTCTGTGCAGCATGGCGTCATGTCACTCTGCGGATGAGTACCCATAACTTTCTTGAATGTTTATGTCTTGCTGCCTGTGGTGGGTGGGAGATGTAGAACAGGCTCACTGCATCTGGGATCCCACAGACTCCTGTTTGTACATGGTCTCTACGGGTGACACCGTTAATACTGAGGGTGATGCATAAGTCGTTGCCTGTTGTGTATGGTCTGCTTGGGGCTTTGGTAGGTAGAATGTTCGGCCACCCTATTGTTCACCGATGGGGGAGTGTGCAGGTAACCCCACGCCCTCGAAGGGATGATTCCCGTGAAACTGACTTCTTTTTGGGTTAAATTTGGGAGGGGTACAGCATCTCAACCTAATTGGGGGGTTGGAGTGGGAGGTTGGGAGGGGGGGACTGTTTTGTTTGTTGTTAT
This sequence comes from Triturus cristatus, assembly GCF_964204655.1. Lineage (NCBI taxonomy): Eukaryota > Metazoa > Chordata > Amphibia > Caudata > Salamandridae > Triturus > Triturus cristatus. The sequence continues at coordinate 594,215,521 of NC_140592.1, read as the reverse complement.
TAACCTGCAGAAATGTCATACACTTTTGAAGGACGACACGGTATTGCCTCTACACATCCACGCTTTCATGCTAGGTGCCGGGACTGGTACACTGGATATCTTGCTGCTCGCCCTGCCCCTAACCCCGCGAATTGGCACCCTGCTGCGTAGGGAATATTACCCACTGCTTCATTGACCGAGTTACGCTGTCTGACTTGGAACATACGAGGTCTTAATGACCATCGCAAGATTCGGTTGACACACGCGCACTTGGCCAGACACCACATCGACATATGTCTTCTACAGGAGACCCACCTGTTACAGAAAGCGGGAGACCGATTGCGACATGCTAGGTGGGGTGAGGTACACACGTCTGGATGCTCCAGCTACTCTCGTGGGGTGGCCATCTTAATACGCAAAGGATTACCTTGGCAAACATTTAAAGTAAATGCCGACTCGGAGGGCAGATATTTAATCATACTGGGGAAACTGTTCCATAAACAGATAATCCTAATTAACACTTACGGTCCCAACACAGATGACCCGGGTTTTTTCCGGACAGTCTGGCTAAAAGCACAATCCCTTGGCGCGGGGGAGTACATATGGGGAGGGGATTTCAATGCTGTACTCTCGCTGGAAAACGACAGGGAGGGTGCGGCGCGCACGCATCATCCGCACACAGCGAACCTTCTTCGAGGTCTAATGGAAGAATATAACCTGTTGGACTCGTGGAGAATCCTGCACCCCGGCGAGCGAGAGGGCACATGCTTCACCCCACACAGAAAGGCGTGGTCTAGATTGGATTTTTGGCTAATAACCCCACATATTCAAGCCTGGACGTCTGACGTGCAGCACAGAGCGCGCACTCTATCGGACCACTGTCCGGTTGAACTGGTGCTAAGGGTCCCCAAACCATACATCGCCCCATTCACGTGGCAGCTGCCTGCGCAGGCCCTGCTGGATCCGGTGTTCCGCGAGGAGGTACACCAACATATACTCGATTACTTTGAACTCAACACAAACTCAGTGGCGTCGGTGGGCACCCTCTGGGATGCATTCAAGGTGGTCATCCGGGGCCATTGCATTGCGGGACAGGCTAGAGTGCTGAAGAACATTAGAAATACACTCCAGAGACTGGAGGACCGCTTACATAATCTAGAAGTACAATATAGCTCAGACCCCTCAACGACCACTCTAGCGGAAACACGCGCCGCCCTAACGGAATACCAAGCAGAGGCGGACAGGGAGCTTAAATTTTTACATAAACACGCAACGGCGCGCAGATATGGCTATGGGGATCGCCCGGGCAGGACACTGGCCCGGCTGCTGCGCTCACAAAGGGGCTCCTCTTACATTCCTTCTATAGAAACGACGCAGGGCGACACCGTGTACTCCCCTCCAGAGATACTGGATACGTTTAGGTCCTTCTATAAAAAGCTGTACCGCTCCCGGGGTGGGCCTGACGCGGCAGACGTTTCAGATTACCTAGACACGGTTCAGTTGATCTGGTTTAATGCGCACCAAAAAGGTTATTTCGATCGCCCCTTTGAAATTGACGATGTGAAGGAGGCGTTGGGGTCCTTGGCCCCTGGCAAGGCGCCTGGGCCGGACGGTCTTCCGGCACAGTTCTACAAGGAATACGCTGACATCCTCGCCCCCCGGCTGCTGTCTGTATACGCTGAGGCGGTTGAATCTGGGGTACTCCCCGCGTCGATGAGAGAGGCCCTCATTATTGCCCTCTTAAAACCTGAGAAGGCTGCCCAGAGCTGTGACTCGTATCGACCGTTGTCCCTTATAAATACAGACGCAAAGATATTTGCGAAAATGCTCGCTTTGCGATTACAACCGGTGTTGCCACTAATGATCCGCCCAGATCAATCGGGGTTCGTGCCGGGCCGTTCCACGGCCCACAACTTACGGACCCTGTTTGGAGTGCTACACTACTTGGCCCCTCACGTCAAGGCCGCAGTGGTGCTATTGGACGCCACGAAAGCGTTCGATTCCCTGGAATGGGCTTTTCTGTTCTCCCTGCTGCAGCGAATGGGAGTAAGCGAAGCGTTTATCCGATATATTCGCCTGCTCTATACCAACATCACTGCCCGTGTGAGGGTGAACGGGCTTGTCTCTGAGCCCTTTGCCATCGGTAGAGGCACGAGACAAGGTTGCCCTCTGTCACCCCTACTATTCGCGATTGCAACCGAGCCCTTGGCAGCCCGGATCAGGCAACATCATGCGAACAGGGGCATTGGATTTTCATCCCGTGCGTTGACCATTTCACTGTACGCGGATGATATTACCCTTTATGTGACTGACCCACAAGATAACCTCTCCCCTATGACGAGCGAACTGATGCGGTATGGTCTGCTTTCAGGAGTGACTATTAATTGGGAGAAGTCGGTCCTCCTGCCCTTAACTGAGGCGACACCCCGCTTCACGCCTGATTGCCCGCTGAAGTGGGCAGCCGGGCCGGTGCGTTACCTGGGGGTATGGGTTAGCACAGACATGCAGGAATTGTGGACGGAGAATTACGGGAGGGCCGTGCAGTGGATAGAGGAAAGAGTAGGCCGGTGGAAACACCTGCCCCTGTCCCTAGCGCGTAAGATAGCTGTGATCAAAATGGTCATACTGCCCAAGCTCCTCTACCTCTTTGTTAATATCCCCCTCCCCTTGCCTAAACACTTCTTGAATAAGATACGATCGCTCATGATCGAACTGGCGTGGGGGGGTAGACAGCCGAGGGTAGCCTGGGAGACGCTCACCCTCCCACAAAGACAGGGAGGTATGGTGGCGCCAGACTTCGCGCTGTATGCGCATTGTGCGCAGGCGCAGTTCCTGCACTACTGGGTACACCCCACGCCTTATCAGCCGCATGTGGCGATAGAGGCGGACATGGTTGGCCCGCTACCGCTCCGCACTGCCCTATATGCGCCACACAAGAGCAGGCGGAATGAAATTGATACGGTGCGTGCGCTTCAGTGGGCCTGGGACGGACTGCGCCGCCGGGCCAAGTTAGATCTTCTTTATACGTCGGCAATCCCTCTGCGCGGGAACCCCATGTGGCCCCCGATACAGAGCATGAAAACGGGAGAACGCGCAGCGTCCCGGGGTCTCCATACGGCGGGAGACGTCTTTCCTGATGGTGTCTTCATCACGTTGCCACAGATGTGCGCTGCGGAGGCCCCGACGGCGCTTGACGCCCTGCTTCATCACCAGCTTCGCCACACATGTCGGGCACTGTTCCCTACATTCCCGGAGCCGCCGCCAAGTCTGAAGGCTCTGGAGAATGTCCTGAAGGTGGAATCGGGGCGCAAGCTAATTTCCCCTCTATATAGCCGCATGCAAAGCGATCATCCAGTGGTGACCCCGGTGGCGCGCGATCTGTGGAGCGCTGCATTGGGAATTGACATTCTCGATGCCCACTGGGACCTATGCTGCAGAATGCTTGAGACACTATCCCCTAACTACAGACTCCGGCTTATCCATTTCAAGTACATACATATGATATATCGCACCCCACGCAGACTTCATCGTATAGGCTTACGAGACACGGACAATTGTTGGAAATGCACTGCGCGTGGCGCTGACTTCTTGCATATAGCGTGGGAGTGTCCCATGATCGCCTCCTTTTGGGAAGAGGTGCTGCGTCTAGTGTGCCTCATTACGGAGCTTCCGATCCCATGTACCCCTCAGACGGCACTGCTGGGGATCCTACATATGGTCAAGCCTAAACATCGCCGACTGCCGGCCATGCTCCTCCTACTTGCTAAGCGCCAGGTTGCGATACACTGGGGGGCTACCACAACGCCTACTATTAGGGAGTGGCTTAAGAGTGTCGTATACTGCCAGACGCAGCTCACCCTATTCTGGGAGCTCCTGCCACCACGCACGCGCCCGCGGGACATATGGGGCCCTTTCTCACAGTGGTTAACTCACACACCGCTCAATCCGTTGTAGTGCGCTGACCCTCGCGCCGGATGATTGGGGGGAGACAGATGTCGAGATTGATGGTGGGTTGCAGTGGCTGACACTGAAGATGTGGGAGATGTTGGGGGTGTATTGGGGGCTGGGACGAGGGGAGATTCTGCTCTTGACTCTTGCTCTGGCACTATTGTGTGGATACCTATCGGCAATATGGACATCGTTGTATATGGAGGTAACTGTCTCGTCTATACTGGATTCTACACATTCTGCAGTGTATTGTGTTTGTACTGTTGTTGAAATGCAAATAAAAAGAAATTAAAAAAAAAAAAAAAGTACCCAACATATTTGTTTTTACAATGCCTATACTTTCTGGGTTGAATTCTGATACGTTCTGAATTACTGAAAAAGACTTCAATTCTTTTTTGCGTACCTGGAAGATCCAGACTTACCCAAACAATTCCTCTTGACTTTGAATACAAACTGCCTGAGCTCAATCAATCACAGCATTCATAGGAAATAATTTCCCTATGAGAAAGCATCCTCAAAGTGAAGCTACACAATTTCTTGGTTAGCGACTTTTCAGCAGACATCTTCTACCAAATCTCCTTCATCTCCTTTTTCTTTGATTTTGGTATGTAAGAAGTCACATATCAAGCAACAGCTATGGAGTTGTCTGCCACAAATTGTATATCCATATCGGCATTCCACATTTTCAGAATCACAGGATTATAGTAATTGATATATTTGTAAGCCTCTGTTTTTCTGAGATTCAAAGGGTTTTTCAGTGATTTTCAAGTCGGTGTATATCTCACTGCTGATACAAAACAGTCCGCTCTTCCCTTGGAAATCACAGGTCTTGGAAATCCAAGGTGATAACTGTATTTTAGAAGACAGGTCTTGCTACATCTATTGCCTTAAAAGTGCAGAACTTGCTGTTTCAGACCTTTTTCACCACTATCTTTCGGGATGGCATATGTCACATACTGCTCTATAAAAGAGATTACAGTGTCATCACTATCTGTCCCAAATTTCAGTGCATCTTTTATCCATAACAGCATGTGAACATGAGGATCACCTCTAGCTTGGTACGCTTTCCACCAAAAGAAATTAGTTACTTCACCAAGAGGAGGATTTGTTTTGTTGCAGATAAAAAACAGCATGGCGTGAAACCTGTGGTTAAAATATCTACAAGCATTACCAGGATCCAAAGAGCAAAGTTCTCCCCTTGCCTTCACATTGATTTCCTCAATGTTTGAGTTTGCTTCTCTCAAAAACTCAAGTAAGCAAGCCATCCCAAGCATAGTATGAACAACTGACTTTTGCAAACCAAATGGGTGCACCTAAGTTTCCCAACATACATTTCAGTCCTTCATGATGACGATACTAATCCCAGGCTGGCTTTCCATAAAATTACTCAAATTGTATTCCAACTTTTCATTCTTACCTTGAACTTTGTCAAAAATTCCTCTGCAGAGAGATTTCATAGATTAACTCTGCCCTTCAGTGTGTGGTTTACAGCATATGATAGTTCAGACTATTCACTTTCAAATAATAGAAGAACTGTAACCTTGTTGACCTGTACTCAGCTGCTGGTATTTGTACAGGGCAGTTATGATACCAGAAACCTGCTCTTGTGGGAAATAGTTGTGGAAAACACCGAGCCTCCAAGCTTTTTTCCCACACACTCATTGGAGTTCCTTTTGCTTGTTTCATTTGAAAGAGATCAATTGTATCCCCAATAACTTCCTTGGAATGCAGTGGATGGATATATATTCCTTCTAATTTGGATCTATCCACTTTTTCAATTTGACCACATGAAGGTAACATTTCATCCCCATACAACATACATCTCCAACACCACTGACATTTTTGTAATACAAAGTATTTTGTTCGGGTATAATGTAGCTTTTTTAAAACTTTATTACCATCCTCTAACTCTTACAAGAATTGTTTGCATTTGGGGAGGCTCACAATTTACTAGAATTATAAGTGGTTCATCAATAGCTCTTTTTACACCAACAGGTTCAATATTCCATTGAAAATCAAAAGGTAAGTAGACAACTCTTCCTTTAAGGCCTCCTGTAGCTCAGCTGATGCCACCTTCCCTGTCTTTGGTTCCATATGACTTATTGCCTGAAATGGGTGTATATAGTGTATGAGAATAGATTCATAAGCATTTAATTCTCTAAGTTTATGCCAATTCTAACCTGTTATATATAACTCTAGTTTGCATTTTGCTATCCTCTAACTTATCATTGCAATACTTTCATATAATTTGCTGTGTTGACAAATCAAAGCATTCCTCCACAAATAAATATACAGCAAATCGTTGCCACTTATCTCTGTTCTCTTGTTCAGTTTTTGAGAACAAAACAACATTGAGTGTTTGGCTTTAACTGTGTTTAACTTTTCAATCTCTTGCATGAAGTGAAGAATACTAATACTTGTCTCCTGTACCTCTACGCCTGCACATATCAACTCCTCATTTTCCCTAGACTCCTCTTCAGGATCAAAAAAATGAAAGTGAACGTCTTCACAAACTTTTTCTACCTCTGATACTGTACCATGCAATAGAGCTCTGTTCATTTCTCCTAAACATAATGCAGGAGTTCTCACAAAGTAAAGTCTCCTAACCAAATTTCATATTTTGGAGTGTTAACCAGCAAGCATTTGAAAATGGTGAAAAGTGCTTCTGCACACTTTCTTGTATAAACATGCCACTGAGTGTACTTGTAAATCAGTCAATTATCTCACTTCTCATGGATCTAAACCTTGCAAGATTGCAATTTTCTCTTTGATACTGTTATTTGGAAATTTTCTCAGGAAATCTCTTAATATATCAATTGACTCCTGCCTAACACTACAAATACTACTGCAGTCCCATTTATATGCAGGAGCAGGTCTACAGCTATCTCCTCCTCTACATTTCTTTGAACCATCTCCTCTTTTGCAATGGGAGTACTATCTTTTACCACATAGCATCGGCCAGTTGATTCAACTGCATGCACTAATGTGGTCTCTTGGAAGTATCTTTCTTCACTGAACGAAAGGCTTAGAACTAGATGTATGCTTTCATCCTTCTGGTAAGATTTTACAAAATTATGTTTTATTTCCAAGTCTTTTTTTCTGTCTTTTTCCCTTCATAGACAACATTGTTGTATCCACTGTTCTCGTTCTGTTTAGTGTTGAGATAAATACTTTACCCTTCGAGGCAAATGCTTTATCCACTGCACTTTCAGTGAGTTATTTCTGCTTCAAATTTTCTGTTCTTCTCTTATACAGTTTTATATTTCTAACCAAATTTTGTATTACCCTACCCCTAAACATTCTTCTTCTTATTTGTTGGAATTGTTTTTGCCTTGTTGTCAGAGGAGCTTTTTTTAAGAACATTTTGCCGTTTGAACATCACTTACTAATTTTTGTTTCCAAGTTCTAGCTTCCGCTCTCTTTTTATTGATATCATGTTCCTAATTTTTCATTTTTCTAAATACTGTTTTAAGAAACTCCTTAGTTCTCTTACCAGCAGTTGCTTTCTTCCCCACTAAGTTCTGTCCATCATCTCCTTTTTTGTTGTCAGTTTTTTGTCAGGCAGTACAGTTCCTTTTTTTCCCTCCTTGTTTCCTTTCTTGCCATCGTAAATTCTTCTCTTTGAACACAAGCAGATATCTGAAAACAAAGTACAGTATACATTTTACGTTACATACCTCAAGGAACTACGGGATATATTTGCAAGAAATGGCGCTCCTATTTTTTGCCACAGTGGATCACCCAATATTTTGCCATTGCAGTACGACAGTTCCTAATGCCATGTTAGTGTTGCATTTACAATACAGCACCATATGACGCTAGGAAGAAAAAAAATTATGCTGTTGTGTCTGCCGTGCCGTAAGAAAATTTGACACTAATGCTGCAAAAGAGACTGTAGGCCAATTCGTTGGTGGAAAATAGGCACTAGCTGTCCCAGCGTCCCTTTTCTGTGCTAAGCTCCCCCCCCCCAAAAACACCCTGTTACTTGTGAAAAAAATAACACTTACCTGAAAACAGCAATGGAGCAGCCAGGAGTGAGCACAGCCTATGACAACAACCCCACCAACTCCACTACCAGCCAGGATGACCAGCCAGAATCCCAGGGGAAGAGGAAGTGCAAGTTTACTCAGGAGGAGAATGAGATCCTGATCATAGAGGTGATAGAGCACCAACACCAGCTCTTCGTCAGCTTTAAAGTGTCATTGAGGAAGGAAAAAGACCATATGGCAGGCCATAGTGGACAAGTTGAACAGCGTTTGCCGAAGTCACGAGGACAGTGTCAAACTGTAAGAAATTAAGGCATGATTCTAAGTGCAAGACAAAGTAGAAAATGGGAGCCAATCTCAAGGCAGCATTGTAGACTGAAGGCGGTAGTTCAGAGACCCAGCAGGAGCTGGATCCCTCTAAGGAGCAGGTGTCTCATGTAAGTTTCGAGAAGTCGGTGGTTGGAGGACAGATTTTCCTATGATGAGCAACAAACGCAACAGGGTAAGTCACAACAAAGGGCAATGTGAGGAACTATTTAATGTCATGCAGTGCAGTCAGCTATGTCCCACCAGATGCACTGCAGCGGCACTGTCTGCAGGCCAAGGGGAGGATGCTGGTTCATCCATGGTTAAACATGACATCAATGGAAGGCTTATGGGCATTTTGATAATATGTTGGTGTAGGGCAGCACAGCACGCCTTCTAGCTGTGCTACTCTATTTCTAAAGAAAAGAGCAGGATACGGTGCATTCCTGTCCTTTCTGCCAGTGTTGATGCACAAACAGCAGACGTCTGCCAAAGCAGGCACCCTTGCACATGGTGTAAGGGTACCTGCATTGGTGCTAGCCATTTGATTGTGCACCAGCATAAAGGAAAGCACAGGGATGTGTTGTATTGTAACCACAGCGGAACCCAGCACATTCCTAATCACACAGCTTGCCACAACAAGATGGTTTGTGGTGCTGCGCTGCACCACATGTCTATAAAATGTTTCCCGTCTGTCTCACCTGGGCTCATGCACATTAAACTAGCCTGCAAATCCATAGCATGGAATTGGTGTCTCAGAGGAGAAACAACACACCGGAGGGATCGGGGATATGTGGGCTATGGGTAGTACCTACACAAAGGGACATTTAAAGAGCCATGTTTATAGTAGCTTAGATTAAACTACATTGTACAAAGCTATCCTGGCATGCAGGTTTCAGAGCACACAGTTGTCAACTGTCATGGTAAGTACCATCTGAACTCCTCTCATCTATGAAATATGACTGGTTGTGGGGGTGAATACAAATGATTTACACAAGATGACGAGGGGCAAATTCACAGTAAAATGGTGCAGCGTGTTGATGCAAACAAATCTGCTGCACCGAGCTACGTCATTGCAAAAATGCAGGAATGGGCTGTATGTACAGGGATACTTGTCATCCCTGTGCAAAAAGAACAACCATGTGCCAAGGCTGTAGGTGCATATCACCATTCCCAGCACTACTATCATCTGGGGTTCTGCCTGGCACGTATCACTCTATGACAGCCTGCCATGTCAGTTCATTGGATATGGTTACGCATGATGTAGGTGTTGTAGGCACATGAGAGTCAATGTACACATAGGGTGCCATCTGCCAGGAATAAAATTGCAACAGCCAGGTGAGGCATGTACACATAAAAGTACATGGGTCTGAGTTCAAGGATGTGTGGCCCCTGCAGACAACCAACTCTGGTCCCGGTGAAATGAGTTCAAAGTCAAACTGACTAGTATGACAGGGCCCATTCACTTAGAGTAGGCACACAGTGGTAGTGAGAACAATCCTGAGATCCAGTCATCTGAAAGGGAAATTCAGTGCTATTTGCAATCCGTACCCTTGCATAACAGGTGTCCTACGCATCAATGAGGAACTGAAAGTGAAAAGGATTTAATCCTGATTGTCAACTGGATTACCCATGTCAACATCTAAGAGAGAACACCAATAGCATTTCTTCATCTCATTGCAGAGGATGAAAACTCACCTCCTGACCAGCACTCTGTCCCAGTCTTCAGCAAAGATAGGAATGAGGACTACCTGCAAAACATCGATGAGGACACCCTCCAATAACTCTTCGACTCCATCGGGACACCATCTCTAGACACGGGGATGGTCAACATCGCCATGGGGTCTCCACATCCTCCACCTACCAGTCAACAGGCACAAAACCCCTTCCATGACCTCTGGACTCTGAGGACTCACAGATTACCTTCCAACTTACAGTGCTAGAAGTCCAGAGGGAGCTGCTAGGAACGATGGATGGAGACCGTGGTGGGTACCATAGAGGGAGTCTGTGTGTGTGTTTGTCCCAATCGGGACAACACGGCTACCATCAGAGGCACCTGCTCTATGCTCCATGGCTGACATCACTTGTGTCATGAGGCAAAGGCATCAACAAATGCCCTGCCAAAGAGGCATCAGTGAGATGGCCAACCACCTAGGGGCATTGAGAACCATCTTGGAGTCTATGAAGTGGAACCAGAACTCCTAATTTGCTGCCATGGCTGCCTACCACTGCAACATTGCTGGTGTGTTGCAAAACCAGCAGATACTCTTTGATACTGTGCAGCCTCATGTGTTGGGAAAGATAAATGCTGCAGCAGGCATGTGATCCACATCTTCAGCCCCTGATGTGTGTGAGCCTCTCTCAACTACCGCACCTACAATATCACCCTCACAGGAAACACCGCACACATCAGATGAGGAAGATGTGGATGGCACCTATTTCTTACGAAGATGTCTGTGGTAGTATTTATTTGTGCCGCATACCCATTGTCTCCGTTGTCCTGCGCTTGTAAACATGCCAGGGAAGATCTGCTGCCACTGTCCTCATTTTGATTTCGCACTGTTCACCTTGACCATTTGTGGACTATCAATGTGGCCTATTTTCCCTAATGACAATGTGGTCATCCTCCTGACTGAAACACTCCTCTCCTTCACATGTTACCCACATGGACTCTGTCTGGACATCCACTGGCTCTAAACTTCCTTTGGGGTTGTTGTTCAATGAACTTTTCTGTGAGCCACTTCAACATTTGCATATGTAAATAAATGCACTTAGAATTACATGTGTGTTGTCTGTCTTTAGGACTCAGGACCAGGTTGACCATTGGACATTCTGTGGGGCAAATACACCTACTACTTGCCAAAGGGACATGTGTTTTTGTGGAGTCAGTTACAATGCTAGGCAGTGAAAGTGTAACATATTTGGTGACGACTATTTGCGTGTTGACTAGCAAGTGCTTACCCAAGGAGCAAAAACTTTATGGAGTTTCTGAAACCAAAATACTCTCCACAAGTTTCTTCAAAATACAAGGGCACCATTCCTTGTCACAATTGCGGAAACTGCAACAATATTATTTCAGGCAACAATATACAACATCCAACAAAGGGCCACAACATCAAACTTTTTGTTTCAGCGACCTGCGACTCCATGAACTTAGTGTATATGTTAAAGTGTCCATGCGGTCTGCCATACATTGGCAAAACAGAAAGAAAAATAAAAACACGGTTGAATGAACATAAGAGTAACATTCGAAACAACAACCAGAAATCTACAGTGGCCGTACACTTCAATGAACACAAACATAACGTCAGCCAACTGCGTTTCCTTGTGTGTGAAATTGTTCCATTAAAAGAAGGATGTGACAACAGGAAATTTTTGATTCAAAGAGAAACAGCTTGGATATACAGAATGAACTCCATGGTACCCTTGGGACTGAATGATCGTACCGAATTTAGTTGCTTTATCTGATTTTGCATAAGTGCCAGTTTCAATGATTAATTCTGTGTTCTTCCAACATTAATTTCAATTTTACGTGTGCATCTCTGCATTTATCTCAATCAAACGTTATCATTCTTTATTATTCTTCACTTTCATCTTCATTTACTCCTAAATTCACTCTTCTCCAATTCCCTTGTTTACGTTACAACACTGAGACTTGCCAATCCTTTTCATCATCTGAAAACTTTATTTAAACAAAACTTTATTTAAACAATGCTATCTTCACATCTTCAGTTACCCTGGATTCTGATTCTTACCGGTTTATGTTTTAACAAGAAGATTTGCTATTCTCACTTTCGGTTATTTTAACCTCTATCACCTCAGAGCTTGTTTCACACGTTTCCATACACGAACATTGACATTTACTTGTTATTATTTTTCTCTCGTATCTTTTCTCTCTTTAATCGTGTTACTTTGCACACAGTCATTGTTGACATCGTTTTATCTTCTCTAAGCGGTTTTTTTCCCTTTCAAAGATGGCCGCCACACTTTTAGTCCATCTTTTCTGTTCATAACCCTTTTTTCTGCTCATAACCCTGTTACACGCATAGCAACACTCTTCCGTATCTTCCCGAGCATTTGGACAATGCTCGTCTAACGTCTAACCAAGGTAACTTTTCTTTAACGAACACTCGGGTGTCTATAAACTTTGGAATTCGGGTTTATCTTCACTTTTTGGCGCATATCTTCAACTCGCTGTTTGTTGTCCTTTGGTGCACCTTTCGGCGTGTTTTCGATAACATGAATTCATCACAACGCTTTAGTTAGCTATATCGGCACACTTGGGTCTAATTCTCGATCTGTTTTCTTGTTTAAACTTTCACAACTCAGTGTCTAGTTTTCAGTTCCTTTATTGGTGACCACTCTAGCACTCGTCTTACTATTTCACCCTATGGATTTATCAATGAACTTTCACATCTGTTGTTAATAACATTGACTGTTAGTTCAGCACATTACGGGGCAAGCTACATTGACTCCTATTTCTTTGGTAGGATTCCTCCTGACGAAGGGTTAACACCCGAAATGCATTGGGGATTTTCCTTTATTATCGTTTGAAACAACTTGTGATATTCCAAAAATTAAGCGTAAAGAATGCTGTACCATGATTAAATGAACATGATTTAAACTTCATTGGTGTTACAACATTTTCAATCTGGTAACTTCGTTACCCATCAGCGCTGTGCTTAAAGAGGGACACTACCATTGACGGGTTAGTGCAACATTCATTGTCATTTACCGACCTTGGTTTAGAGGTTGCTCCTCTTCTAGCACGCCATTACCTGCTCAAAATTGACTACCATTTGGATAAAACCGGTGTGCGTGATATCCCAACTTTTTGATTTCCTACTTCGCTAAACCACTTTCACAGCACCCATGGCCTACCAAGACATCACCAATTTAACAGATAAACGTGCCGAGACATTCGCTTTCGGCAATGAAGAAGCACAAAGGATTTACTCATTAATAGGAGAAATCGAAGCTACCCCTTCTGGCACAGGCACTATACAAAGCAACATCAAGCAACTTTTGTACCTAACGAAACGTGAAATCAATCAACGCCTTCACGCAAGCACAATGATACAATATCATCGAGCCCAACGTATTCCGAGAGGCCTACGGATCTCTCTCAAACCGTCTCTTTGCAAGAATGATCCAAAATTTGTAGATAGATGGTATGGTATCCTGATCAAGTGTTCCTTGGACCTTATATTGTTGATTATTGAGGAATTATCCAATATTCTTAAAGACATCAACACAGAGATCACTCAACTCAAAAGCGAGCTGTCAACCAAGATGTCCTCAGACGATCTAACCCAGACTCTCATTGACATTAATGAACAACTTGACAAACACAAGCAAGAAGTCAGCGAGAGAAACCTCAGAAAGTTCCGAAGGGACACAATCGATTATAAACTGGGAGAAGTATATAATTGGGCGGAGGTGTATGCCCGGAGATGGCAATTTAAACCACCTTTTAAAACATCTGATACCGACACTTCACCAGTCACTAGTGATTCTGACACTTCGCGTAGCAAACCGAGAAACATTCCCCGCAAAGACCAACCTCAATCAGACATAATCACAGACACTGAGATTCCAACTACCTCAGCCTCCACTTCTTTACCTTCTGCGGTTCCTTTTTTAGGGACAAGCCAAAAAGACCACGGAGACCCAGGAGGGGCAAGAAAAACAGTTCCACCAATGGACAAAAGAACGACAAGGAGTCAACGTTGAGAGATCGAGACAATTTGGTGATCAACATCTCCACAACCACTCTTAACAAAGCTCAACTAAGTTTATTAAAAAAGGGGTCATCTTTTGTTCCAACTTATTCAAGCAACCTTATGGAAGCAGAAGTTAGCTTTTATAAATTCATGCAGAAGCTCAGACTAAGACATTTTTTTGACAATGTTCTCACTGAACCCATGACTCAACCCGCAAACACCTTAAAAGGTCTTACAACAAAGAGTACTTTTCTAGCTCCGGTGAGTCATAAGATCTTGGATACGTTTGAGACTCTGGTTAAACGTGATTTACAGTCTGTATTCAAACATCGCAAACCCAGACAACCGAACTTTTCATCCAAGGATAAATCATTGCTAAAACAACTGGCAGACAATCCCAACATTACCTTCCTCAATGCCGACAAAGGAGGCGCACTCGTTGTGATGGACACCATACACTACACACAGAAACTTGATGAACATGTATTGGACACCACCACCTATTCCAAACTTAATCACAATCCTACAACGGACATTCTCAAAACATTGCAGAACATCGTTGATAAAGCAGTTCTAGCAGGTACCATTGGAGAGACAGAAAGAAAATTTCTAATTTCTAAATTTCCCAGAAGCCCATCCTTACGGATGTTACCCAAGATACACAAGAATTTGTTGGACCCTCCAATGCGACCCATCGTTTCAACCAGAGGTTCGCTTCATGAACCCGTTGGTAAATATTTGGATAGACATTTTCAACCTTTAGTGCAGTCCATGTCTACTTTTGTCAAAGACACCACTGATTTTTTGAATATCCTTCTTAACTTCTCCACCTTATGGGAAACAGACATGTACTTCTGTACGATAGACGTCACTTCCCTCTACACTTCGATCCCCCACGACCTGGGGTTAGAGGCTACAGAGCATTTTTTGTTACAATCACAAACACCGCATGATTTACAAGTTTTTCTGATGGAGCTGTTACATTTTACACTGTATCACAGTTATTTTTGTCACAATAATCAATTCTTTCTTCAATTGAATGGAACATCAATGGGAAATTGTGCAGCCCCTTGCTATGCCAACCTGTTCATGCACAAGTTTGAGTTGGATCACATACTTCATACTGCACCTTGGGAGAGTCATTTGTTACTGTTTGTCCGCTACATTGATGATATTTTTTTAATTTGGAGAGGCCCAAAAACCACATTGACTGAAGCCATTGTTAATCTCAACACTACCAATGACAGGTTGAAGTTCACCTCACATATCAGTGACACATACATAAACTTTCTGGACGTTTTCATCTATATCACGGATCAACGCATCCAAACAACGCTCTACAGAAAGGAGACGGATAGAAACAACTTGTTACACTATCTCAGCTTTCATCAACCTTCACTCAAACGCCACCTTCCATATTCACAAATTCTCAGTATAAAAAGGATCACGTCTGAACCACAACAACTCATGCAACAAACATGTGACATGGAACAACGTTTCGTAGAACGAGGTTATCCACCCAAAATTTTTGCAAAAGCAATCGATAAATCCTTAAACACACAAAGAGAAACACTGCTGGATAAACAATCAACGTCACCTAAATCATCCTCAAGAATCGTTATGGTTACAAAGTACTCTACTGAAAGTTTTAACATTAGGAAAGCTGTTCTTAAACACTGGCCCTTACTACAAATGGAGTCTGATTTCAACCAGATCTTCTTGGATCAACCATTGTTTGCCTACGAAAGGAGCAAAAACTTTATGGAGTTACTGAAACCAAAATACTCTCCACAAGTTTCTTCAAAATACAAGGGCACCATTCCTTGTCACAATTGCGGAAACTGCAACAATATTATTTCAGGCAACAATATACAACATCCAACAAAGGGCCACAACATCAAACTTTTTGTTTCAGCGACCTGCGACTCCATGAACTTAGTGTATATGTTAAAGTGTCCATGCGGTCTGCCATACATTGGCAAAACAGAAAGAAAAATAAAAACACGGTTGAATGAACATAAGAGTAACATTCGAAACAACAACCAGAAATCTACAGAGGCCGTACACTTCAATGAACACAAACATAACGTCAGCCAACTGCGTTTCCTTGTGTGTGAAATTGTTCCATTACAAGAAGGATGTGACAACAGGAAATTTTTGATTCAAAGAGAAACAGCTTGGATATACAGAATGAACTCCATGGTACCCTTGGGACTGAATGATCGTACCGAATTTAGTTGCTTTATCTGATTTTGCATAAGTGCCAGTTTCAATGATTAATTCTGTGTTCTTCCAACATTAATTTCAATTTTACGTGTGCATCTCTGCATTTATCTCAATCAAACGTTATCATTCTTTATTATTCTTCACTTTCATCTTCATTTACTCCTAAATTCACTCTTCTCCAATTCCCTTGTTTACGTTACAACACTGAGACTTGCCAATCCTTTTCATCATCTGAAAACTTTATTTAAACAAAACTTTATTTAAACAATGCTATCTTCACATCTTCAGTTACCCTGGATTCTGATTCTTACCGGTTTATGTTTTAACAAGAAGATTTGCTATTCTCACTTTCGGTTATTTTAACCTCTATCACCTCAGAGCTTGTTTCACACGTTTCCATACACGTACATTGACATTTACTTGTTATTATTTTTTCTCTCGTATCTTTTCTCTCTTTAATCGTGTTACTTTGCACACAGTCATTGTTGACATCGTTTTATCTTCTCTAAGCGTTTTTTTTCCCTTTCAAAGATGGCCGCCACACTTTTAGTCCATCTTTTCTGTTCATAACCCTTTTTTCTGCTCATAACCCTGTTACACGCATAGCAACACTCTTCCGTATCTTCCCGAGCATTTGGACAATGCTCGTCTAACGTCTAACCAAGGTAACTTTTCTTTAACGAACACTCGGGTGTCTATAAACTTTGGAATTCGGGTTTATCTTCACTTTTTGGCGCATATCTTCAACTCGCTGTTTGTTGTCCTTTGGTGCACCTTTCGGCGTGTTTTCGATAACATGAATTCATCACAACGCTTTAGTTAGCTATATCGGCACACTTGGGTCTAATTCTCGATCTGTTTTCTTGTTTAAACTTTCACAACTCAGTGTCTAGTTTTCAGTTCCTTTATTGGTGACCACTCTAGCACTCGTCTTACTATTTCACCCTATGGATTTATCAATGAACTTTCACATCTGTTGTTAATAACATTGACTGTTAGTTCAGCACATTACGGGGCAAGCTACATTGACTCCTATTTCTTTGGTAGGATTCCTCCTGACGAAGGGTTAACACCCGAAATGCATTGGGGATTTTCCTTTATTATCGTTTGAAACAACTTGTGATATTCCAAAAATTAAGCGTAAAGAATGCTGTACCATGATTAAATGAACATGATTTAAACTTCATTGGTGTTACAACATTTTCAATCTGGTAACTTCGTTACCCATCAGCGCTGTGCTTAAAGAGGGACACTACCATTGACGGGTTAGTGCAACATTCATTGTCATTTACCGACCTTGGTTTAGAGGTTGCTCCTCTTCTAGCACGCCATTACCTGCTCAAAATTGACTACCATTTGGATAAAACCGGTGTGCGTGATATCCCAACTTTTTGATTTCCTACTTCGCTAAACCACTTTCACAGCACCCATGGCCTACCAAGACATCACCAATTTAACAGATAAACGTGCCGAGACATTCGCTTTCGGCAATGAAGAAGCACAAAGGATTTACTCATTAATAGGAGAAATCGAAGCTACCCCTTCTGGCACAGGCACTATACAAAGCAACATCAAGCAACTTTTGTACCTAACGAAACGTGAAATCAATCAACGCCTTCACGCAAGCACAATGATACAATATCATCGAGCCCAACGTATTCCGAGAGGCCTACGGATCTCTCTCAAACCGTCTCTTTGCAAGAATGATCCAAAATTTGTAGATAGATGGTATGGTATCCTGATCAAGTGTTCCTTGGACCTTATATTGTTGATTATTGAGGAATTATCCAATATTCTTAAAGACATCAACACAGAGATCACTCAACTCAAAAGCGAGCTGTCAACCAAGATGTCCTCAGACGATCTAACCCAGACTCTCATTGACATTAATGAACAACTTGACAAACACAAGCAAGAAGTCAGCGAGAGAAACCTCAGAAAGTTCCGAAGGGACACAATCGATTATAAACTGGGAGAAGTATATAATTGGGCGGAGGTGTATGCCCGGAGATGGCAATTTAAACCACCTTTTAAAACATCTGATACCGACACTTCACCAGTCACTAGTGATTCTGACACTTCGCGTAGCAAACCGAGAAACATTCCCCGCAAAGACCAACCTCAATCAGACATAATCACAGACACTGAGATTCCAACTACCTCAGCCTCCACTTCTTTACCTTCTGCGGTTCCTTTTTTAGGGACAAGCCAAAAAGACCACGGAGACCCAGGAGGGGCAAGAAAAACAGTTCCACCAATGGACAAAAGAACGACAAGGAGTCAACGTTGAGAGATCGAGACAATTTGGTGATCAACATCTCCACAACCACTCTTAACAAAGCTCAACTAAGTTTATTAAAAAAGGGGTCATCTTTTGTTCCAACTTATTCAAGCAACCTTATGGAAGCAGAAGTTAGCTTTTATAAATTCATGCAGAAGCTCAGACTAAGACATTTTTTTGACAATGTTCTCACTGAACCCATGACTCAACCCGCAAACACCTTAAAAGGTCTTACAACAAAGAGTACTTTTCTAGCTCCGGTGAGTCATAAGATCTTGGATACGTTTGAGACTCTGGTTAAACGTGATTTACAGTCTGTATTCAAACATCGCAAACCCAGACAACCGAACTTTTCATCCAAGGATAAATCATTGCTAAAACAACTGGCAGACAATCCCAACATTACCTTCCTCAATGCCGACAAAGGAGGCGCACTCGTTGTGATGGACACCATACACTACACACAGAAACTTGATGAACATGTATTGGACACCACCACCTATTCCAAACTTAATCACAATCCTACAACGGACATTCTCAAAACATTGCAGAACATCGTTGATAAAGCAGTTCTAGCAGGTACCATTGGAGAGACAGAAAGAAAATTTCTAATTTCTAAATTTCCCAGAAGCCCATCCTTACGGATGTTACCCAAGATACACAAGAATTTGTTGGACCCTCCAATGCGACCCATCGTTTCAACCAGAGGTTCGCTTCATGAACCCGTTGGTAAATATTTGGATAGACATTTTCAACCTTTAGTGCAGTCCATGTCTACTTTTGTCAAAGACACCACTGATTTTTTGAATATCCTTCTTAACTTCTCCACCTTATGGGAAACAGACATGTACTTCTGTACGATAGACGTCACTTCCCTCTACACTTCGATCCCCCACGACCTGGGGTTAGAGGCTACAGAGCATTTTTTGTTACAATCACAAACACCGCATGATTTACAAGTTTTTCTGATGGAGCTGTTACATTTTACACTGTATCACAGTTATTTTTGTCACAATAATCAATTCTTTCTTCAATTGAATGGAACATCAATGGGAAATTGTGCAGCCCCTTGCTATGCCAACCTGTTCATGCACAAGTTTGAGTTGGATCACATACTTCATACTGCACCTTGGGAGAGTCATTTGTTACTGTTTGTCCGCTACATTGATGATATTTTTTTAATTTGGAGAGGCCCAAAAACCACATTGACTGAAGCCATTGTTAATCTCAACACTATCAATGACAGGTTGAAGTTCACCTCACATATCAGTGACACATACATAAACTTTCTGGACGTTTTCATCTATATCACGGATCAACGCATCCAAACAACGCTCTACAGAAAGGAGACGGATAGAAACAACTTGTTACACTATCTCAGCTTTCATCAACCTTCACTCAAACGCCACCTTCCATATTCACAAATTCTCAGAATAAAAAGGATCACGTCTGAACCACAACAACTCATGCAACAAACATGTGACATGGAACAACGTTTCGTAGAACGAGGTTATCCACCCAAAATTTTTGCAAAAGCAATCGATAAATCCTTAAACACACAAAGAGAAACACTGCTGGATAAACAATCAACGTCACCTAAATCATCCTCAAGAATCGTTATGGTTACAAAGTACTCTACTGAAAGTTTTAACATTAGGAAAGCTGTTCTTAAACACTGGCCCTTACTACAAATGGAGTCTGATTTCAACCAGATCTTCTTGGATCAACCATTGTTTGCCTACGAAAGGAGCAAAAACTTTATGGAGTTACTGAAACCAAAATACTCTCCACAAGTTTCTTCAAAATACAAGGGCACCATTCCTTGTCACAATTGCGGAAACTGCAACAATATTATTTCAGGCAACAATATACAACATCCAACAAAGGGCCACAACATCAAACTTTTTGTTTCAGCGACCTGCGACTCCATGAACTTAGTGTATATGTTAAAGTGTCCATGCGGTCTGCCATACATTGGCAAAACAGAAAGAAAAATAAAAACACGGTTGAATGAACATAAGAGTAACATTCGAAACAACAACCAGAAATCTACAGAGGCCGTACACTTCAATGAACACAAACATAACGTCAGCCAACTGCGTTTCCTTGTGTGTGAAATTGTTCCATTACAAGAAGGATGTGACAACAGGAAATTTTTGATTCAAAGAGAAACAGCTTGGATATACAGAATGAACTCCATGGTACCCTTGGGACTGAATGATCGTACCGAATTTAGTTGCTTTATCTGATTTTGCATAAGTGCCAGTTTCAATGATTAATTCTGTGTTCTTCCAACATTAATTTCAATTTTACGTGTGCATCTCTGCATTTATCTCAATCAAACGTTATCATTCTTTATTATTCTTCACTTTCATCTTCATTTACTCCTAAATTCACTCTTCTCCAATTCCCTTGTTTACGTTACAACACTGAGACTTGCCAATCCTTTTCATCATCTGAAAACTTTATTTAAACAAAACTTTATTTAAACAATGCTATCTTCACATCTTCAGTTACCCTGGATTCTGATTCTTACCGGTTTATGTTTTAACAAGAAGATTTGCTATTCTCACTTTCGGTTATTTTAACCTCTATCACCTCAGAGCTTGTTTCACACGTTTCCATACACGTACATTGACATTTACTTGTTATTATTTTTTCTCTCGTATCTTTTCTCTCTTTAATCGTGTTACTTTGCACACAGTCATTGTTGACATCGTTTTATCTTCTCTAAGCGTTTTTTTTCCCTTTCAAAGATGGCCGCCACACTTTTAGTCCATCTTTTCTGTTCATAACCCTTTTTTCTGCTCATAACCCTGTTACACGCATAGCAACACTCTTCCGTATCTTCCCGAGCATTTGGACAATGCTCGTCTAACGTCTAACCAAGGTAACTTTTCTTTAACGAACACTCGGGTGTCTATAAACTTTGGAATTCGGGTTTATCTTCACTTTTTGGCGCATATCTTCAACTCGCTGTTTGTTGTCCTTTGGTGCACCTTTCGGCGTGTTTTCGATAACATGAATTCATCACAACGCTTTAGTTAGCTATATCGGCACACTTGGGTCTAATTCTCGATCTGTTTTCTTGTTTAAACTTTCACAACTCAGTGTCTAGTTTTCAGTTCCTTTATTGGTGACCACTCTAGCACTCGTCTTACTATTTCACCCTATGGATTTATCAATGAACTTTCACATCTGTTGTTAATAACATTGACTGTTAGTTCAGCACATCACGGGGCAAGCTACATTGACTCCTATTTCTTTGGTAGGATTCCTCCTGACGAAGGGTTAACACCTGAAATGCATTGGGGATTTTCCTTTATTATCGTTTGAAACAACTTGTGATATTCCAAAAATTAAGCGTAAAGAATGCTGTACCATGATTAAATGAACATGATTTAAACTTCATTGGTGTTACAACATTTTCAATCTGGTAACTTCGTTACCCATCAGCGCTGTGCTTAAAGAGGGACACTACCCTTGACGGGTTAGTGCAACATTCATTGTCATTTACCGACCTTGGTTTAGAGGTTGCTCCTCTTCTAGCACGCCATTACCTGCTCAAAATTGACTACCATTTGGATAAAACCGGTGTGCGTGATATCCCAACTTTTTGATTTCCTACTTCGCTAAACCACTTTCACAGCACCCATGGCCTACCAAGACATCACCAATTTAACAGATAAACGTGCCGAGACATTCGCTTTCGGCAATAAAGAAGCACAAAGGATTTACTCATTAATAGGAGAAATCAAAGCTACCCCTTCTGGCACAGGCACTATACAAAGCAACATCAAGCAACTTTTGTACCTAACGAAACGTGAAATCAATCAACGCCTTCACGCAAGCACAATGATACAATATCATCGAGCCCAACGTATTCCGAGAGGCCTACGGATCTCTCTCAAACCGTCTCTTTGCAAGAATGATCCAAAATTTGTAGATAGATGGTATGGTATCCTGAACAAGTGTTCCTTGGACCTTATATTGTTGATTATTGAGGATTTATCCAATATTCTTGAAGACCTCAACACAGAGATCACTCAACTCAAAAGCGAGCTGTCAACCAAGATGTCCTCAGACGATCTAACCCAGACTCTCATTGACATTAATGAACAACTTGACAAACACAAGCAAGAAGTCAGCGAGAGAAACCTCAGAAAGTTCCGAAGGGACACAATCGATTATAAACTGGGAGAAGTATATAATTGGGCGGAGGTGTATGCCCGGAGATGGCAATTTAAACCACCTTTTAAAACATCTGATACCGACACTTCACCAGTCACTATTGATTCTGACACTTCGCGTAGCAAACCGAGAAACATTCCCCGCAAAGACCAACCTCAATCAGACATAATCACAGACACTGAGATTCCAACTACCTCAGCCTCCACTTCTTTACCTTCTGCGGTTCCTTTTTTAGGGACAAGCCAAAAAGACCACGGAGACCCAGGAGGGGCAAGAAAAACAGTTCCACCAATGGACAAAAGAACGACAAGGAGTCAACGTTGAGAGATCGAGACAATTTGGTGATCAACATCTCCACAACCACTCTTAACAAAGCTCAACTAAGTTTATTAAAAAAGGGGTCATCTTTTGTTCCAACTTATTCAAGCAACCTTATGGAAGCAGAAGTTAGCTTTTATAAATTCATGCAGAAGCTCAGACTAAGACATTTTTTTGACAATGTTCTCACTGAACCCATGACTCAACCCGCAAACACCTTAAAAGGTCTTACAACAAAGAGTACTTTTCTAGCTCCGGTGAGTCATAAGATCTTGGATACGTTTGAGACTCTGGTTAAACGTGATTTACAGTCTGTATTCAAACATCGCAAACCCAGACAACCGAACTTTTCATCCAAGGATAAATCATTGCTAAAACAACTGGCAGACAATCCCAACATTACCTTCCTCAATGCCGACAAAGGAGGCGCACTCTTTGTGATGGACACCATACACTACACACAGAAACTTGATGAACATGTATTGGACACCAACACCTATTCCAAACTTAATCACAATCCTACAACGGACATTCTCAAAACATTGCAGAACATCGTTGATAAAGCAGTTCTAGCAGGTACCATTGGAGAGACAGAAAGAAAATTTCTAATTTCTAAATTTCCCAGAAGCCCATCCTTACGGATGTTACCCAAGATACACAAGAATTTGTTGGACCCTCCAATGCGACCCATCGTTTCAACCAGAGGTTCGCTTCATGAACCCGTTGGTAAATATTTGGATAGACATTTTCAACCTTTAGTGCAGTCCATGTCTACTTTTGTCAAAGACACCACTGATTTTTTGAATATCCTTCTTAACTTCTCCACCTTATGGGAAACAGACATGTACTTCTGTACGATAGACGTCACTTCCCTCTACACTTCGATCCCCCACGACCTGGGGTTAGAGGCTACAGAGCATTTTTTGTTACAATCACAAACACCGCATGATTTACAAGTTTTTCTGATGGAGCTGTTACATTTTACACTGTATCACAGTTATTTTTGTCACAATAATCAATTCTTTCTTCAATTGAATGGAACATCAATGGGAAATTGTGCAGCCCCTTGCTATGCCAACCTGTTCATGCACAAGTTTGAGTTGGATCACATACTTCATACTGCACCTTGGGAGAGTCATTTGTTACTGTTTGTCCGCTACATTGATGATATTTTTTTAATTTGGAGAGGCCCAAAAACCACATTGACTGAAGCCATTGTTAATCTCAACACTATCAACGACAGGTTGAAGTTCACCTCACATATCAGTGACACATACATAAACTTTCTGGACGTTTTCATCTATATCACGGATCAACGCATCCAAACAACGCTCTACAGAAAGGAGACGGATAGAAACAACTTGTTACACTATCTCAGCTTTCATCAACCTTCACTCAAACGCCACCTTCCATATTCACAAATTCTCAGAATAAAAAGGATCACGTCTGAACCACAACAACTCATGCAACAAACATGTGACATGGAACAACGTTTCGTAGAACGAGGTTATCCACCCAAAATTTTTGCAAAAGCAATCGATAAATCCTTAAACACACAAAGAGAAACACTGCTGGATAAACAATCAACGTCACCTAAATCATCCTCAAGAATCGTTATGGTTACAAAGTACTCTACTGAAAGTTTTAACATTAGGAAAGCTGTTCTTAAACACTGGCCCTTACTCCAAATGGAGTCTGATTTCAACCAGATCTTCTTGGATCAACCATTGTTTGCCTACGAAAGGACCAAAAGCTTTATGGAGTTACTGAAACCAAAATACTCTCCACAAGTTTCTTCAAAATACAAGGGCACCATTCCTTGTCACAATTGCGGAAACTGCAACAATATTATTTCAGGCAACAATATACAACATCCAACAAAGGGCCACAACATCAAACTTTTTGTTTCAGCGACCTGCGACTCCATGAACTTAGTGTATATGTTAAAGTGTCCATGCGGTCTGCCATACATTGGCAAAACAGAAAGAAAAATAAAAACACGGTTGAATGAACATAAGAGTAACATTCGAAACAACAACCAGAAATCTACAGTGGCCGTACACTTCAATGAACACAAACATAACGTCAGCCAACTGCGTTTCCTTGTGTGTGAAATTGTTCCATTAAAAGAAGGATGTGACAACAGGAAATTTTTGATTCAAAGAGAAACAGCTTGGATATACAGAATGAACTCCATGGTACCCTTGGGACTGAATGATCGTACCGAATTTAGTTGCTTTATCTGGTTTTGCATAAGTGCCAGTTTCAATGATTAATTCTGTGTTCTTCCAACATTAATTTCAATTTTACGTGTGCATCTCTGCATTTATCTCAATCAAACATTATCATTCTTTATTATTCTTCACTTTCATCTTCATTTACTCCTAAATTCACTCTTCTCCAATTCCCTTGTTTACGTTACAACACTGAGACTTGCCAATCCTTTTCATCATCTGAAAACTTTATTTAAACAAAACTTTATTTAAACAATGCTATCTTCACATCTTCAGTTACCCTGGATTCTGATTCTTACCGGTTTATGTTTTAACAAGAAGATTTGCTATTCTCACTTTCGGTTATTTTAACCTCTATCACCTCAGAGCTTGTTTCACACGTTTCCATACACGTACATTGACATTTACTTGTTATTATTTTTTCTCTCGTATCTTTTCTCTCTTTAATCGTGTTACTTTGCACACAGTCATTGTTGACATCGTTTTTTCTTCTCTAAGCGGTTTTTTCCCTTTCAAAGATGGCCGCCACACTTTTAGTCCATCTTTTCTGTTCATAACCCTTTTTTCCGCTCATAACCCTGTTACACGCATAGCAACACTCTTCCGTATCTTCCCGAGCATTTGGACAATGCTCGTCTAACGTCTAACCAAGGTAACTTTTCTTTAACGAACACTCGGGTGTCTATAAACTTTGGAATTCGGGTTTATCTTCACTTTTTGGCGCATATCTTCAACTCGCTGTTTGTTGTCCTTTGGTGCACCTTTCGGCGTGTTTTCGATAACATGAATTCATCACAACGCTTTAGTTAGCTATATCGGCACACTTGGGTCTAATTCTCGATCTGTTTTCTTGTTTAAACTTTCACAACTCAGTGTCTAGTTTTCAGTTCCTTTATTGGTGACCACTCTAGCACTCGTCTTACTATTTCACCCTATGGATTTATCAATGAACTTTCACATCTGTTGTTAATAACATTGACTGTTAGTTCAGCACATTACGGGGCAAGCTACATTGACTCCTATTTCTTTCGTAGGATTCCTCCTGACGAAGGGTTAACACCCGAAATGCATTGGGGATTTTCCTTTATTATCGTTTGAAACAACTTGTGATATTCCAAAAATTAAGTGTAAAGAATGCTGTACCATGATTAAATGAACATGATTTAAACTTCATTGGTGTTACAACATTTTCAATCTGGTAACTTCGTTACCCATCAGCGCTGTGCTTAAAGAGGGACACTACCCTTGACGGGTTAGTGCAACATTCATTGTCATTTACCGACCTTGGTTTAGAGGTTGCTCCTCTTCTAGCACGCCATTACCTGCTCAAAATTGACTACCATTTGGATAAAACCGGTGTGCGTGATATCCCAACTTTTTGATTTCCTACTTCGCTAAACCACTTTCACAGCACCCATGGCCTACCAAGACATCACCAATTTAACAGATAAACATGCCGAGACATTCGCTTTCGGCAATGAAGAAGCACAAAGGATTTACTCATTAATAGGAGAAATCAAAGCTACCCCTTCTGGCACAGGCACTATACAAAGCAACATCAAGCAACTTTTGTACCTAACGAAACGTGAAATCAATCAACGCCTTCACGCAAGCACAATGATACAATATCATCAAGCCCAACGTATTCCGAGAGGCCTACGGATCTCTCTCAAACCGTCTCTTTGCAAGAATGATCCAAAATTTGTAGATAGATGGTATGGTATCCTGAACAAGTGTTCCTTGGACCTTATATTGTTGATTATTGAGGAATTATCCAATATTCTTGAAGACCTCAACACAGAGATCACTCAACTCAAAAGCGAGCTGTCAACCAAGATGTCCTCAGACGATCTAACCCAGACTCTCATTGACATTAATGAACAACTTGACAAACACAAGCAAGAAGTCAACGAGAGAAACCTCAGAAAGTTCCGAAGGGACACAATCGATTATAAACTGGGAGAAGTATATAATTGGGCGAAGGTGTATGCCCGGAGACGGCAATTTAAACCACCTTTTAAAACATCTGATACCGACACTTCACCAGTCACTAGTGATTCTGACACTTCGCGTAGCAAACCGAGAAACATTCCCCGCAAAGACCAACCTCAATCAGACATAATCACAGACACTGAGATTCCAACTACCTCAGCCTCCACTTCTTTACCTTCTGCGGTTCCTTTTTTAGGGACAAGCCAAAAAGACCACGGAGACCCAGGAGGGGCAAGAAAAACAGTTCCACCAATGGACAAAAGAACGACAAGGAGTCAACGTTGAGAGATCGAGACAATTTGGTGATCAACATCTCCACAACCACTCTTAACAAAGCTCAACTAAGTTTATTACAAAAGGGGTCATCTTTTGTTCCAACTTATTCAAGCAACCTTATGCGGAAGCTCAGACTAAGACATTTTTTTGACAATGTTCTCACTGAACCCATGACTCAACCCGCAAACACCTTAAAAGGTCTTACAACAAAGAGTACTTTTCTAGCTCCGGTGAGTCATAAGATCTTGGATACGTTTGAGACTCTGGTTAAACGTGATTTACAGTCTGTATTCAAACATCGCAAACCCAGACAACCGAACTTTTCATCCAAGGATAAATCATTGCTAAAACAACTGGCAGACAATCCCAACATTACCTTCCTCAATGCCGACAAAGGAGGCGCACTCGTTGGTTTAGAGGTTGCTCCTCTTCTAGCACGCCATTACCTGCTCAAAATTGACTACCATTTGGATAAAACCGGTGTGCGTGATATCCCAACTTTTTGAACATCTAAGAGAGAACACCAATAGCATTTCTTCATCTCATTGCAGAGGATGAAAACTCACCTCCTGACCAGCACTCTGTCCCAGTCTTCAGCAAAGATAGGAATGAGGACAACCTGCAAAACATCGATGAGGACACCCTCCAATAACTCTTCGACTCCATCGGGACACCATCTCTAGACACGGGGATGGTCAACATCGCCATGGGGTCTCCACATCCTCCACCTACCAGTCAACAGGCACAACCTCCAACCCCTTCCATGACCTCTGGACTCTGAGGACTCACAGATTACCTTCCAACTTACAGTGCTAGAAGTCCAGAGGGAGCTGCTAGGAACGATGGATGGAGACCGTGGTGGGTACCATAGAGGGAGTCTGTGTGTGTGTTTGTCCCAATCGGGACAACACGGCTACCATCAGAGGCACCTGCTCTATGCTCCATGGCTGACATCACTTGTGTCATGAGGCAAAGGCATCAACAAATGCCCTGCCAAAGAGGCATCAGTGAGATGGCCAACCACCTAGGGGCATTGAGAACCATCTTGGAGTCTATGAAGTGGAACCAGAACTCCTAATTTGCTGCCATGGCTGCCTACCACTGCAACATTGCTGGTGTGTTGCAAAACCAGCAGATACTCTTTGATACTGTGCAGCCTCATGTGTTGGGAAAGATAAATGCTGCAGCAGGCATGTGATCCACATCTTCAGCCCCTGATGTGTGTGAGCCTCTCTCAACTACCGCACCTACAATATCACCCTCACAGGAAACACCGCACACATCAGATGAGGAAGATGTGGATGGCACCTATTTCTTACGAAGATGTCTGTGGTAGTATTTATTTGTGCCGCATACCCAGGGCCCGATTCACAGAACTAACTTAAGACAAAATCCTAAACTTACTACCATTTTGGTATTCACAGAAGGCACTTACTCATTTTGGTATTCACAGAAGGCACTTACTCATTTCGGTATTCACAGAAGTTAGGAGTCCTAACTTTAGGACTCCTAAATGCCTTCTGTGAATACCGAAAGTCTTAAAATTAGGATTTTTCTCAGTTTAGTAGTACTATAGTTAGGACTCCTAACTTTAGGACTCCTAAATGCCTTCTGTGAATACCGAAAGTCTTAAAATTAGGATTTTTCTCAATTTAGTAGTCCTAAGTCTAAATTTAGGACTACTAAATTGAGAAAAATCCTAATTTTAAGACTTTCAGTATTCACAGAAGGCATTTAGGAGTCCTAAAGTTAGGAGTCCTAAACTTAGGACTACTAAATTGAGAAAAATCCTAATTTTAAGACTTTCGGTATTCACAGAAGGCATTTAGGAGTCCTAAAGTTAGGAGTCCTAAACTTAGGACTACAAAATTGAGAAAAATCCTAATTTTAAGACTTTCGGTATTCACAGAAGGCATTTAGGAGTCCTAAAGTTAGGACTCCTAACTTCTGTGAATACCGAAATGAGTAAGTGCCTTCTGTGAATACCAAAATGAGTAAGTGCCTTCTGTGAATACCAAAATGGTAGCAAGTTTAGGATTTTGTCTTAAGTTAGTTCTGTGAATCGGGCCCCCAGTGTCTCCGTTGTCCTGCGCTTGTAAACATGCCAGGGAAGATCTGCTGCCACTGTCCTCATTTTGATTTCGCACTGTTCACCTTGACCATTTGTGGACTATCAATGTGGCCTATTTTCCCTAATGACAATGTGGTCATCCTCCTGACTGAAACACTCCTCTCCTTCACATGTTACCCACATGGACTCTGTCTGGACATCCACTGGCTCTAAACTTCCTTTGGGGTTGTTGTTCAATGAACTTTTCTGTGAGCCACTTCAACATTTGCATATGTAAATAAATGCACTTAGAATTACATGTGTGTTGTCTGTCTTTAGGAGTCAGGACCAGGTTGACCATTGGACATTCTGTGGGGCAAATACACCTACTACTTGCCGAAGGGACATGTGTTTTTGTGGAGTCAGTTACAATGCTAGGCAGTGAAAGTGTAACATATTTGGTGACGACTATTTGCGTGTTGACTAGCAAGTGCTTACCCAAGGTTTCAAGCATGATGTTCAACTGATGTCATGCAGTCAAAG
Source organism: Triturus cristatus (assembly GCF_964204655.1). Taxonomy (NCBI): domain Eukaryota; kingdom Metazoa; phylum Chordata; class Amphibia; order Caudata; family Salamandridae; genus Triturus; species Triturus cristatus. The sequence goes on along the minus strand of NC_140592.1, from coordinate 594,185,468 downwards.
TGAATGGTGAATTCAGTCAGCCCACAAGTGCTGGCTCCACCTATGGTTACCAGCAAGCACACAACATTGGGCGGACAAGTAAACACTCCAAGTTTGAGTGGTATGGGGCAGCAATCAGTGTGTGAGTCCGATTAATACTAATTAGGCAAATGCTTTTGACCACAATATTCCTGCAAGGCATGTTGCATTATGTACCCACACAGAGATATTGTATGTTGACAAATTATTTGCACTGTGTACAGTTTCCATCAAGATTGCCATGTCTACTGCTCAACAATGTCTGATAGTTAGACAATGTAAAATATTGGCCAACCAGACAGATCCCTGTCCATAGGTAGGGCACCTACTCACACATGTTGGCAAACACTGCTAGCAAAGACATATGCATGTACGTACCATTACTTGAGCACACATCCTAACTCCCACACAATAAATCGTGATGTAGACCTGTATGTAGCAAACAATGACATTTATTGTCAGTAGAAAATAAAAACATATTAAACTACCTACCCTATACTAACTGACTAGTCTAACCTAACCTACACTATCTCATTCTACCTACTGTCTAAAACTACCATAACTTAACCTACCTTCCGCTAAACATTTAGCACAACATGATAAACGTCTACCCCTCACCCCCCCTTAAGACACGTCTTCACACAACGAGTACAGAAACTACATTTACACATCAACTACCTGCACATCATATTTCTTTTGTATAATTCTTTTTTTTTAAATTATATATATATTTTTTTTAAAAATTATACATAGAAAACACAAAGTACTCCTTCCCACTAAACCTCTAACCTACTCCTACAAAACCTGAAATACAACTATCCCTACACTATCCCTACCACTACACTAACCTAATCTAAGCTATAAAAGCATTATGTTCAAAATAAAACAGTACATTCAGAAAAAGGGCAGAAAGGGTCCCTGTGGCTATGCCCACTTGGGTCTGGCCACTGCCTGCTTTATCTCATGGAGCATAGTTAACGCTTGCTTATTTTGTTCTCCAATACTGCCACACTTAATTTCAGGTATGAGATGTACTTATTAATGTTCATTTCAATAGAGCTAGGCCCTCCTGTGTCCTGAGTTGTGGGTCCAGGTGGTTGTGATGGCCCCCTGGTGGAGGTACTGGGTACTGGTGGCCTAGAGGTACCTTTACCAGATTGTCCATTCCTGCCAGAGCTCCCCTTGTTGAGGGTTGGTGGTCCCTGTGGAAAGCTTCACCACTTGCCCTGAGCCTTCCCCTCCTTCTACATGGTTCTGTGTGCCTTTGCAATATGTCTTAGGTGGTGGTAGCGCTCCTTGTGTTTGTTGTGATGCCTCAGCTGCTCTGGGGTCATGTTGTCTGTTGAAGCAATCAGGATTACTGTCAGTCAAAGGGTGACTAGGAACAGATAACAACATCATGAAAAATCCTTATTTACACATCTAAGGTAGCAGACCCTACAGACTTAATTCTTCCTGCAGCTTAGAGTGACCATACACATGCCTATTATCTGTCATATCAGACGTACTAAGCCCTAATTACAAAGGCAGGGCAATTGTTGCACAATGCAATTGCAACACCATGGCACATCCAGCTAAGACCATGTCAAGACTTAGTATGCTCGGGAACAATGCACTTTGGTACCCATGGAATGGCACACGTCAACTTCACTGTACATTACTCTGCCTTCTGCATCGTGCAATAACCTTTATGCCATAGGAATTTGCCACAGTAAGATCTGCAATGTCTGCGAAGTACATGTATTATCTCACAACATAGTAACTGATCTGGCAAGGACCCATATCAGGACACATTGCTAACAATAGTGAACACTTTGTAGGTATGTAATATGAACAATGGTTCTGCTACCTTCAACAATTATTTGCTTCTTTTGATTAGTCTCCGTCAGGTGGGACCTACAACAAATGATCTATTAGCACAACACTGAAACAAGAAGATAAATGTTTTTGCAAAATAGATATATTGAAGAAATCATATATTTGAGAAATCTACTAAACAAAACACAAGTCCAACATACACACCAAATATAAGTGATTATCTACAATAGTGATATGCAAAAGTGATAGATTGTGACATTGCACATCACGACACTACAAAATTTGAACAGAAAGCATGAAGTAATCAATTGGTCTTTACAGTAGCGTTCTATTCCTAGCACCAAAGTGCAACCTAGCAAAACCTCCTTTTTCTGTATGGGTCTTGTTGGGCAAGAATGCTAGACCATTAACGTCTAGCATTCTTGCCCAACAAGACCCATACAGAGCCATACAGAAAAAGGAAGTTTTGTATTTGTTGTAGGTCCCACCTGAGGGGGACTATTCAAAAGAAGCAAATCATTGTTGAAGGTAGTGCTTATCCCCAGGTTCTGTGCATTTCTGGGTTACCCCATTGAGATTAATGGTCACTTTGTAGGTATGACATATAACAATTGATGCTGAATAATACCTCACATCACATAGAGGCATATGAAACCTCTCCTATCTGAGCTGTTGCATGTCCATGGTGGACCATGACACTGCTCATTACATGCTGCCAACATCATAGCATGTGCAACTGACATACTTTCCAAATTCTTCACCCCCACATCCATGGTCACATGTGTATCTACTTTCACATATGTTTGCATAGTCTCCCACTTTGATCATGGCTCCCCTGTCAAGCCTATATCTTGTGGTACATCCCAGACTGGCAAAGTGTTCTCCTTGACAATAGTCAGAGGATGCTAGACATGCAACACATAACGGCAACTTTTCTTGAACTATTTATCTTCTTACAAAAGATCATTTGTGATAGGGATGCACATTGAATCTGGCAAGTCACACAGCATCTGACATCACACTCATTCCTTGCACTGCACAAATAGCATTGATTAAAACACTCACCAGTAAAGCCGAGGTCCTTGAAGTGATCCACCTCACCACGTGTGTATGATGGGGGTCCATCTACAAAACATAACATGTAAAAAACATCAGTAAACTTAGAACAAGTGCTTGATATGCAACAGGAGCACAGTCCATATGCACAGATATTGACTAGGTAACCCTGCAGGGTATAAGTAATAAATAGACACAGTTTACATGCCTGATTGTTACACATTGGTAAGGCAAGCTGAAGTGTACATACATGTGAAGAGCCAAAACATGCACCCGTTGGCCAATTTATGGCACCAGGTCATGAACCTCATCACTACCAAACTTCACTGTTAGCTGACTTTGATGATTCTCCACACCTACATACATAACATACCATACTCATCAAGGTATTGTAATACCCAGGCCCTCTTAAATGCTGACACCAGGAAATGAATATGCTACGTACATCTCACATCATACATACTTATACCCTAAATTAGGTGAGTTCTGTACCTGTCAGTCCTGCTGAGTGCATGATATTGTTCAAACATGTTCCATGCATCCCTAAGTTTGAACTGGAATAATTGAACAATAACACATATGGGATAGGTTAAGATATGTTAAATTCAGACAAGCACACCCTTGAATACAATACTATGTGAGTGTGCTCCCATCTGACATATATTAGGCCTCACATACTAGAGGCATGTACTATGGGAGTGTCTTATGTAAGGACAGCTCCGGTGGCTCTGACCTCTAAAACACCTCCATGAGGCCATGCATTCTCTATGCCTTCAGAGGTATGTAGTCAAGCAAGCCAGTGCAGAGCACACTGTAGCTATGGTGGACATCAATGAGCCATAACTTTTACATTAGAAAGACTGTTCAAGACCAGTGATATGTGTTTTGCCACATTCAGATGTTGACTAAGCAGTGAAAGCCATGGCAGGCCTTATAAATGATTGACAATTCAGGGGCGGTACGGAAAGGAGGATCATAAGCACATCACAATAGGCCGTATTTACAGGACCCTGAGCGGCATTTGCATCACTTTTGACAATGTAAGAAGTGACATCCCAGCAGTGCAAGGGGCTTGTACATATTCCCTTTATGTGTAACATATGTCCAGAAAAGGCCAATCACAACAGTACCTGACAAATACCTGTTGTGAAATAAGTGGCTTTGGAGCACATCTTCACTACATGGTCTGTCATCACATGAGTCTGGATAGGCTATGGGCATGTACATCATCTCAATGCTTTCCTGGTACTCATTTGAATAACCGACAGGGACTCAAATACTTATGTGAGCCGTACAGATAGCACTGGTGCACAGACCGTGCCAGCACTATAGCGATACCATTTGACGCTTTTGCATGAGGGCATGGCTAATTTGAGCCAAAAGTATTGTGAGCCATACTTATTGCCACAAATAATCAGTGAGCACATGAGACACATAGGATAGCAGACAAATCATGTGTACGTATAAGTTGCTCCACCAACTTCTATGCCCACATAATCCAGGAGGCTAGTCTCCCTGCCAATCACATCAGCCCAACACTGTTTACCCTGGTGGGTGTCACGGTCCACTCTGAACATCCGCTACATCTAGGTGTGTACACTCCCACTTTGGCTTGGGGTCCTTCACAAGGTCGCCCTGGATGAAACTGCCCCCACTGGCTACCATGGCAGACAGGTAATGCATGACCAGCCACAGGAAGCTCCCAAATTCCTGCTCCGTCATGGGGTGAGACGACCAGTGCTTAATTTGTGCCGGTGCTTTCCGGTGCTTAGCACCAGCACTTAATTATCAGGGCCGGGTCAACGCATCTGCTACGCACGTCACATCTTGATGAATTTAAAATTTACCTTACTGTACTCGCAGCGTGCTTTTCATGTCTCCCGAGTGACTCATGGCGGTTAACTGTGTTGCAGGAGGCTGTGGGACTACTTAGTCACTTAGCCTGCCCTGAAGAGAAGATTCATATAAATTAATGATAAATAATATGTTGAACATGGCGACCCGGGCCACGGCCCTTAGTTCAAATTCACTCAGTTTTGCAATGTTGCGGTGGGTGGGCAGGGCACACACACTGACACTGATTTATTTGGGCTGGATTTGGTTTCTGATGGGGGTAGGGGCTGTGCGCGCCGTAGCGTGCGTGCGCAGATTTTTTTTTAACATTGCCACGCCGCCTCAGCATAACCATCGCAGCTCACCACCAGAGTCATCATTGTTCAAGTCAGCCCGAGTTCCGACCCGACCGACGAAGACATTGAGGGCAGGGCAGCCTGTGCTGTGCAGGTATCGAGGAGTACAGTACTGTCTTTCTGGTAGCAAGCAGCACCAAGCCGCCTAATCGTAATTACTTATTAAAGGCAGTGCCGGCCGCCCTCCACGAGAGTAACGGTAAGAAGTGAAGGAATAAAGTAAACTAAGGGCCTGCCAGGGTTAAGTTAAAGCCAAGGCCCTGCCCGTCCAGCCCTTGACTTGTCAAAACATAGCACGCGCCGAGCACGAATTAAGTTCCCTGTAACCCCTCGCGTAAAAGAGAGGCAAGCGCATTTCCTCTTCCATCCAGGTACAATTATGTATGTGAGTTTCTTGCTCACAGAAGGTCATGAACCAATGGTCTAGTCCAGTAAAACAAAAGGCGTCAGAAATCTTGACTGGAATAAGTAAATCCAGCGCATGGCATGCGCTCCAACTATTTTTTTCAAGAGAACTTTTGGGCTCACTCGCCCAAATGCTTGGCGGGATCTATACCAGCCCTCCTGACCAGCCCTTTTCTAGATTTATTCAGGCTTTAAAGAGAAACCTTGTGCACGCACAATTCGGAAATTACAGTCTCGTACCCACGTGTAGCCGGTGCTTGGTAGCAAATTAATCGTGATTATGAGGGAGTTTATCCCCCCTTCTCTCCTATGCCAGCTTTATTTCCATAATTAAAAAGTGACAATAGAAAAGAGAGGACAGGTCTAAATGTAACTGTCCTGTCATAAACAGACACCGCTGTACATTTCAAAATCAATTAAATTCAGGGAAATGCCTTCCTTTTTGTTTTTGTTTTTCAAACAATTTTAAACCAATTTAGGTATGTGTACTACATTGTAGTTCTGCATGCTGGACCGTGGTAGAATATATACTAATTTCACCACAGTGACTGAGCGGTGGCAATACCACTGTGAATATTCACCAGTTATCCTTCATATTTTGTGCTGACTTTCCGAATCCAGTGCTCTTTGCCCAACCACCAGCGAGGGAGGATGGGTGGGGAGGAGGGGGATACATGTTTTTCTAGGGGGGGGCGGAGGAGGTGGGAGGAAGGGGGCGGGTAGTCGGATTATTTTCTATTGTCTGCCAAGCAGTACCTCTTTTGGTTTCAAGCTGCCCACGTCTTTCTATAGGTTAACAAGGCCTATTAAAGTACAGTTTGGTTCCCGCGTGTAACATGGACGCCTCCTTAATGAAGTTTAAGACTGCACTGTCTTCAATCCACCTTATGCTTTTTCATCCACCACCAGACACTCACGGCCCGTTATCTCACCCTTGAAGTTTTTTTTTTCAGGAACAGAAGTAGGGCTTCTAAAAAGTTGTTTTATAATACAGCTGCATTTATTTTTATTTTTTTTTACCGTTTGAAGCCCTGGTGAACCCAGTTGTTTAATGTTATGCTATTAAAAGAGTATTAATTGGGGGTTTGCACAGTTGAATCTATTTTGTCACCATTTGCACTGTTGGCACAAAACACAGGGGGCCACTTGGAAGGGTGTTCCAGTGGTTGCAGTCATCTGTCACCAGACAAGAACACTAGAGGTGGAGAATGAAAATCCCAGCTCTTATTGCCTTGGATAGTACATCAAAGAGTAATGGCAATATTTTCCATAAGAGAACGCCTGTTTTCTCTATCACATATACGGTGTTGTGTAAAGGAAAGTGCTGTTACCAGACTGATTTTCTCTAATAGCAGTTATAGGGGCGAAGGGAATGATATATTTCTAAAAAAAGCACACATACAGAATTTTACAAATGTTTGTTCAGTCACCTAATCAAGTATGCAATATAAGGGAAAAAGGGGATTGCAGCTATCTTAACCTGTCCTATCAAAACCTAACTATGAGGAATGCTCCTTTGCTGATATTACATCTGATGTTTAGCAGCCAGTGCCAGTTGAGGATGTGGTGAAGCTAACAGAGTAAGTGGGTGGGGCCAGTGGAGGAAATGGGTGGAGCCGGAGAAAAGTAGGTGTAGCTTCCAACAAACATTTGAGCACCTGCACTTCATATTTTACAAATTAAGCACTGGAGACGACTCTTCCCTGTCATGATCCAACCCAACTTACAACACCCAAAACAAAATAAAAACCCCGGAAACCCACTACTACCCCTATAACAAATATACCCCAAACCATGAGCACCCGACTGAATGCAGGACAATACACAACAATATCCAACAAATACATACAAAAAGGACTTGAGGGACAAGACAGAAACAGCAGACACAACACACCAGCTCCAACAATACCAAAGCCACTCTCCAGCACAAAGTAACACCACCACTCCCAACCTCAGACAGAAAAACTGTGACTTAAAGTGAAAATGGAAGTAAGTTCACAGTTCCTGGTTTGCAGTATGCAGGATCCATTGCGTCACTTCTCTTTATTGATTACTTCACTACCTGGGTGGATGCGTCACGTTTTCAGCCAAAGCATCATATTTTTTGATGCTACCAGTCAATGCGTCAATATCATACAAGGCTTTACAAGGCACAATGCAGTTTTAGTACACGTTGGCTGGGAAGTGTCATTTTTGGCTGATGCCGACGCTGAAAAATCACCCTTAATGCTCATGCATCATTTTTGCTTGACACAATAGGTCAAAAGTGTGTTTTTTGGTGTATTGGGATGTGCAATGCATGTAATAATGTACAGGGATTGCAGTGTTGGATGTGAATAGTACAGTTGACCTGTTTACAGTTTTTGCATGTGTTTAATATGTGTGTTGACAGTGAACATATGTGTGTGTTCATGCTCTTCAGGGATCTTACTACGCATAGTGTCCAAACACTGGGGCATATGCACCAAGGGATTGCGCAACTGGAAGATCACTTTTTCTGACATTCCTGCAATGCAATGGCCTCCACCATATTTACAAAGGGGCATTAAGTCACTTTGCATGGCTTAACGCTGTTGTGGTACCCTTTGACACAGGTATTTGAGTGCAACGGATGTTGCTATGGGCGTTCCACATCACCCACTGCTATTTGACGCTGACCCAGATTTACAAGTATGTGTAAATCTGAGACAGCACCAAAAGAGGTGCAAGGATATCTGTGATGGCGCTTGGCAGATATTTTTAGTACCAGCACTAGGGAAAACACAGGGCTGCTCCGTATTCTTTTAAATATGGTGCATCTCTGCGTTTTGTAATTGACCCACTGTGGTAGCACAAAGGCACTCCTCACCAGAGGTGCCTTGTATGCTAAATTTGTCTTATTTCCAATTGACATTGTATTAGCTTCCCCCAGTGATGCAATAGACTACCACTGACATGGAGTCAGTGCACCCACATCTACTATAGCTCAACCTACTACCGAACTAAAGAGTGTCCCACGGTGGAAGTATCAGGCTGTAGCAAAATTTGGGAGTGTGCAGCAATTGGCTGCACCAACCTGGAAGGGAATATATGGATGGCACCATTGGATCGAATATGTGCCCTTCTTATTCAAGGGCCATACCCCACAGGAAAGTCACAGTGTCATCATTTGTGGTCAACGAGATCCTTAGTCATGCTGATTCTGCCATGTATGGTAGAATGCCATGTATGCCTTGGTGTGACCTTCTACATATTGCTGATAGTAAGGCTGCGTAAATTACACCATAACTGCACTCTACATCAAGGCGATGTTGCTTGTGTAAAGCAGTGGGTTTTCACATGCAAAACTGTTGCACTGGCAAAGTATATAATGTGGCATTTGTATGTATGATATGAGATCACTTAATGGATTTAAAATGTGGATACAGTTATTTATGTAGCATATGTAGGCTGTATTTTTGGGACTGTGTTCCCATATACATACTATGTGCAACACTTAAAAGTTATTATACTATGAGTGCCCTCTACTATCATCCACAAGTATAAGACCGTACAAATGGCTACCGGTATGAGAGACACACAATCATTGCACACTATCTACATTACCACAACCTGTTAATTGTGATTAGCAATGGAGGAATATCTGTTACTGGTAGTTGGCATGCACACTATTTCATTTGTACCATATGATGTTCAATGCTGTTTGTTACACATAGCTACATACATTATCTGTATGACAATCAATAGCAGGACAAATGTGAATGTTTAGGTGTTTACTGTGACTAAGGAATAAAAAATGCATACACTGTGATAATGTTCATGTATTTATTTACAAATAGATTGACATTGTTAAATCGTTATTCATTGTTTGATATAATGTACATCAGTCATGATTCTGAGATGAAATTCTTTATGATGTTGGCCCTCCGCTCTGTTGCGTCAACTGATGGTCCAGGTCGATGAGGCTCCTCATCTTCTTCCTCCTCATCGTCCGGCAGTGCCTCTTTACCATTGTCCTAAGCCTATAGCACATTTGTCCTGACACCTATGTTGTGCAATCTGCAGCACACAATATCATTTTATACACTATAGGGGATGAGTATAGCAATCTGTCCCCAGATATGTCAAGGCTCAACAAGCAGAATTTCAACACTCCAAATGTCTGCTCAATGATGGACCTGGTGCTGCATAGGGCATGATTGTAGGTCCTCTGGGCTTTGGTTTGTGGGGTTTTTAGAGGAGTCATGACTCAAGGCAGTAGAGCATATCCTTGGTCCGCTGCAAAGAAAGGCAGTGTACAATTAGTTAGGAGTCATGACAAGGGATGGTCCAACATTCATATCCAATCTGTTATGTGTCCTGATTGACTCATACACCTTGTTTACTGCAAAAGACGTGCTATGACATTGTATGGCATACACACAAGTAGGGATTGGAAATGACTGACTGTGCTACACATACAGGTGAGCTGTTCTATATAATGCACTCACTATTTGTCAAACTGATGAGTGCTAATGTCATGCAGGTGATGATTTGTCACCAGTAAGGCGAGATAATTTGCTATTGAGTAGACACATCCCTCACATTCATCTATTTTATCTATTCTAAGCTACAATTGCCATTTCTGAACTGATATCAGTCTGATACGACAACATGTAACAGGAGCAGGTGATGTGGCATGCTTCAGTTACACATATTTTGCATGAGAGTTAGAGTCAATGTTGTTTCATGAGTACGGCCTTGGAAAGGATAGTGAGTGGATATTAATGTGGGACATAATAGTGTACACATGGCAGTGCACAGTGTCCACTATGGTGACAGTACACGAGGGGTTAGAGCTATGTGTTAATTGTGCGCTGTACAGTGCGACTGGTAGACTAACTACACTACAGTGCCACACTGCTTGTGGTCAGTGAGGCTATATTCTCCACACAATTTAGGGTCCATGGTTTTGTGGCTGCGCTTGCAGAACCTGTGCAGCATTACTCCAACACAGGCACATTATTCCATGACAACTGTGTTGTGGCCTGTCATGGGAGATGTAATTTGTGCATGAGGCTGCACAGTCTGGAGCCTTGGATGAATGATGTAGTTGTTAGTGTATAACAAAACAGTGTACACACCGGATGTGATGTGTGTTGATGATGAGTGATATAATGTAGCATGGTAGAGATGATCTTGTGAGGTTCATATATGACAATATTTCTCTGTTTCACAGGGAGGGATGCATCTTATGCATCATGACCAAGGGATTTAAATGTCGACACACAGACTAGAGACAGGGATTGCCTTGTTTCTACAGGGTGCTTGGATGCATTATTTTACAAGGTGTAGCATTTGTGAGGGTCTTTTGTCACTATAGCATGCACACACAGTGTCTGATTTAGCAGTTGCTGCCATTGGGCAGCAATGGATGTAATATGGCTGTGCTGACCTGCATCCAAAGTATCCAAAGTAAAGGGGTAGAATGTGCCTTTTTCCTAACATACAGCACATTCATGGTTCGTGGTAGTCACTAGTGCCTACACTCCCTATTTTCCCCACTGTTCAATGATGATTCTTTCAAAAGTACATCATTTACGGTATAAGAGTATAGAAACTAAGAATAGTTAAAAAGGGAGAATGAAATGCTTATTTATATTTTAACATACCTTTACAGCGTGCCAAATGTCTATTGATTTCTTTCAATTATGTTATTACGCATTGTTCGAATTATATTCTATAAATTGTAATGATAATTAATATTTGTGATTTTTTTCTTTTTGTACAAATCAATGACACCATTTATTACAGGAATGTACTTTACTAATTAATTCTACCAGTGTTGTTCCATAACTTTCCATTTTTAGGATACACACCCAAGCACAGCTGATACAGCTACTGACACACCCAGGCACAGACCAGTACAGACACTCACACACCCAGCTACACACATATACAGGCACTCACACACAGACACACATCGATACAGTCACTAACACACCCAAGCACACATTGATGCAGCAACTGACACATCCAACTACACACTGATACAGGCACTGACACATCCAGTCAAACACTGATACAGCCAATTACACACCGAGGCACATACTGATAGGAACAGTCACACACCCACACAAACACTGTTGCAGGTGATGACACACCTGACACACATTGATACAGCCACTGACACACCCAGACACACACTAATACAACCACTGACACACCCTGATACAGTCACTAATACACCCAGTCACACACTGATACAGCCACTGACACACCCAGGCACACACTGACGCAGACACTGGCACACCCAGGAACACTCTCATACAGCCAGTGACATACCCAGGCAAACACTAATGCAGACTCCGACACACCCATGCACACAATAATACAGACACTGTTATACCAAGGTACACAATGATGTGAACACTCACACACTCTCTCACTCACTAATACAGACACTCACACACCCATCAACTCTCAATCAATTCAATTAATAATCTTTATTCTATTATGCATCATAATCATAAAAGATAAAAAAACACATAATATCCTTATAAACCTTAATATACACAGTCCATCTTATTTTATTAAAAATCACACAATCTATAAGCAAAATAGGTACAGTTTAAATACAGCAAGCCAACCTATCATGCACATCATAATACCCTAGGCACACATTATTTTATTCCAATATAAGCCTCCTTTTAGATAATCGGTGACCGCCAACATCACCGCTTGGCCAGGTAATAGCTGTAAATGTAAAAAGGCAGGTCGAAATTGGAAAAAAAAACTGGCTTTTAAGAGTTGTAATAAATAACCTCTTGCATAAAAAATCATAAAATTTACAGAATAAAAGCAAGTGTATTAGGGATTGAGGCGAGCGATCATCGCATGGACAGGTTAAAAGTGCATGGGGATAAAACTGACCTGGAGGAAAACAGATCATTGTACATATGGAGCCCAGATAAAATTTTGTGAGCAATGATCTGTCCCTAGGATGTTTAACTGTTGTAAGGTATGGTTCAATACCAGCAGCAGATATCAGGAGCAGGCAGGATCTGTTGGAGTGTTTTTCCAGCGCCCCAGTTTCCCTCTCATCTTTTAGTCTATTTAAAATTTGTTCCCTAAAAATGCCCCAGTCACCATTTTTAAGAAGATGTGGCCTGTTAAAAATATCTATACAATCTAGGTAATGGGCAGCGGTTTTAATATAGTTTAGCCACTGTATCTTTTGGTCCTAGGTACACTCCAAACAATCCTCAATCCCACTCCTGTTGTACCTCAGTCTCTCATCAACCCAAACTGAAATCCAAAGTAACAATGGGGCCAGTTTGACTTAATCTTCCACCTAATCCAAACCAAATTCCTCGTGGGTAAAGAAGGAGGCACTAGATGGACACAGGCCCAGTAATTTTCTACTGAATCGATCCTCTTCCTGCTAGATCACCCTGGAATCAAAGTACCCCCATATGGCTGCACCGTATGTCAAGACTGGGACACATTTCATTCTGTAAATTTGCAACAGGAGAAAAATCGACAGAGAAAATCGAAACAGGGCACTACAGGCTTGGGTAAATTTAGAGCAATGATTAGAAATGCAATAAAGCCAACTGTTCTGTTGGTCAAATGATACTCCCAAGTAAGGAAAGGTAGGGACCCAAGTAATTTGTTGCCCATTGATTTCAATGGGTCTGGTTTTTTCAGCCTTCCTCCCAAAAATCATATAATGGTTAATTGGTTATTAGTGTCCAGATCCAAATCATCTATAAAATTGACAAACCTATCAACCAGTAGTTTAACCCATTTGCCGTTCTAGCCATCAATACGGCGTCATCGGCATAGAGCAGGGTAGGCACACTGACTGACTTTAACTTGGGCAGATCCAATTCCTTTTTCAATCACATAGGTTTTTAGGCTATTTATATATAACAGGAACAAAATTGGTACCATAACACATCCCTGCCTGACCCCCGTGGAAGGCTAAATGATTGGGTTGCCTCCCCTGTAATGATGTAACATGGCTCCATGATTTACTTTATTACATCCCCCTCCATGCTGTATCTGACACAAGCATCTACGTCCATCTGCAAGGCTCTGAGGAAATTAATCAAGTGAACTGGCAATCCCAATACCCCATGGATATCCAAGAGCTTTGACCTGTTTACCCAGTCAAAGGCGCTACTGAGGTCCATGAATGTGAGAAAAATGGCCCCTTGTTCAACACTACAAATGTCCTTATTATGAGTTAAAGGTTCAAACATTGTTCCAGTGTGCCCATCACTTCCCTAAAACCATATTGGACAGGGCAAATAGTGTAATTAGCCTGGGACCAACCTTCTACTCTCTTTAGAGCAATACAACCTATCACCTTTACAACTGAATAGGAAATTGGTCTATAGCAGGTAGGGTCCTGCTAGTTACCCTTTTCGAACACTGGAACTATGGTAGCAAATTTGCAGGACGGGGGTAGGCCTAACTGGGTCAAAGCATTAAGAATGTTGGTCAGGACTGTATCCCAGAGGTGTGGTTCTGCCTTATATAAATCCATTGGTATCTCATCTGGGCCAGGAGCTTCATTGGAGGGGCTTCCAATAATTGCTACATAAGCCTCCTCATAATCAAACCTGATCCCGAGGGGGTACAAGTTGCCATCAATACCCTGATTTATGTGCAGATCTATGTCCAGTGCACACACTTTGTGGTAGTGGGCCACCCAGAGGGCTGAAGAGATGGAAGAACCAATGTCATCTTGGGCAGCCACATAGGGCTGCCTTCCGTTGACAACAGCCCAAAAGCCCCTAGAGTCTCTGGAGGAGCAAGTAGACACAAACTGGTCCGAAGACACTTCTTTGAGCTCAGCTTTCTGCTTCCCTAAAGCTGATTTGTATGCCCTTCTAGCATCCTTGATATTATCCCAGTTACGGGGTTTGGTGTTAAGGGCCTCATGCAGGTGGTTGCCAGCCAACCTGCATGCTTTAATAAACTAGCCCAGTTTTAAAAAATATATATATTTTTATTAAACAAACAGAAAAGGAAACAAAACATTTCCAGTCAGATACACAACATACTTCATGACGACCTGTAAAGCACAGAATACATCTTGTAAGGGCATAATCGTGGCTCGATCAATAATGTTCATACATCCCAAGCAGGGCAACCTCCCCCCCAAAAATCATTTGTTTCTTTATCACTTCCTCTATCCGGTCAACCAGCCCAGTTTTGTACCCCAGGGTTTGCTCTCTATGTCTCTCATGATGGCAATAGTAGGATTATTTATCTAGTCAAATGATTCCATGATTAATAGGGGTGATGTTTCGTGTGCTAATAAGGGCTTCATAATGATTCCTATGTTGAGGCTCTCTACAAGTTTATTCAGTGTTGTGCCACTCCACCCTAAGTCCCCCGTCTTTCACGGTTAAACCAGTCAGGCCTGGATCAGAATTTGTGCTCGGACTGACTTTTGCTCCTTACCTAATTTTTATTGGATTATAGTTGCTAAAGTAGGTTTTATGCACCACCCCTGGGCTGATGTAGCCATCGAGCGACCTTGCAGTAAAATCATAATCGATGATGGTTCCTTCCCCCATCCCACAACGGTTGGCATTTTCCTTGATAAACTAGAGACCATTGACATAACATTACTTAGACCAGCCAGCTCAAGCGCCTCCAATAACTTGCAACCCCTCTGGTCAGATCCAGAATCGCTAGTCAGAAAATCTTCTTCCACAAAAGGGTTGCGATCATTGGAGTTATTTCCTAGCTTGGTGTTAAAGTCCCCATCTATTATAATATTAAAAGATTTAAAATAGACATGCGATCTAACATCTAAGAGTGACACTGCTTCAAAAAGGGCCTCAATCTGGCAACCAGGGTCGCTGATAGGATAGGTTAGGATAGGATATATGCTTGTAGAGCGCTCGTATGCCGTGGCGTCTTGGCGCTAAGGGGATAGAGCAATAAAAATTCACTAGAAAGTAATTGAAATCTATAGAGACAATCACCCATAATATCTGAATTCCACAGTGCACAAGGGGAATTGGAAATACCCTTAGAGTACTTGAGAATCGGACCCGGATGGTTAGTCCCCCTCATGGCTTATGACCAGGGGAGGAAACACTGAAGCTTTCATATCCCTAAAAGCCAACTGGCTTTAAGGCCCAGGTCTCCTGGAACAAGATAACATCAAAATCAGTAATAAAATTAAGCCATTCAGGGTCCATTAACTTATCCACTCTCCTATTCAGCTACTCACTCACCAATAAAGCCACTCACATACCCATCCACTCACCTTTACAGCCACTGACACAACCACTAACAGACTCATACAAGCACTCAGATACCCACTTAGTCAGCCATACAGTTACTGACATACCCACTCAGCCATATAGCCAGTGACACACCTAGTGACTCACCCATAGAGTCAGTCACATACAGACTCAAAAACCCATAGAGCCACTCACCTATACAGCTTCTCATACAGACACTCACTCATCCACACAGCTACTAACACAGCCACTCATTTACCCATACAGTCACTCACACATCCACTCACGCACCCATACATCCACTTACACAGCCACTCATACACCCATACAGCCACTCACACATTCATACAGCCACTCACACATCCATACAGCCACAAAACCACTAACACACCCATTCACAGACCCATGCAATCACTCACACACTCACAAAACCACTCACACACCCATACAGCTACTCACACAGCCACTCGCTTCTTCATACTGCCACTTATAGAGCACCATGCTCACCCATACAGGCACTCACACACCGACTCAGTCACTCATACAGCTACCCACACACCCATTAACTTACACATACAACTACTAACACAGCCACTCACTCATCTGTATTGCTAGACACTTACCCATTTGTAGTACAGTATATATACACATATATTAACAGGTGTTTACATTCACATAGAAACAAAAATCATAAAGGTATTCTTCCTCTAAACTAGGTAAGGCAGTTCGAAAAAGAACCTTTTTTTTGTAATTGTAGGACGTACTTTTTTTTAGTGTTTCTAAATTTTTGGGTGTTTTTTTTATTTTTAAAATGGAATTTGTAAAAATTTAACTATTAAAACAACATGCACAACATTTGTGTAACAACTTGAAAATAATAAAATGAGCATTTGTTGCATTTTTTGCTTCAATGATACCAGTAATCGACAGCTCGCCAAAAGATAAACATTTTTTGCATTTCCTGCACAAAGTACCCATATTAGCCGATTCAGGTACTATTTGTGGGATGGCATGTGTTTGTGGCAGTGATAGAATGTCACCAGCACCTAGATCCGCTACAATAAACCTTGATGTGGAAGCTGCATCTCTCTCTTTGTCAGTTCTAAACAGATGTTGTGAATGAATCGCCTTTAGATGTTTCAGCATGCTGATGGTACCATGGCTGTACTTCTTTGCTGTGCCTCTAGATACAATGTAGTCTCACTGTTTGCAATCCACCTGCTTTCCTGCTTTCTCACTGCTATTATTCCCCCCAAAAGTTATAGAGAAAAACTCCTATGCAATGATTTTTTCTGTTCTGGCACCTGTTCTTCCTCCTTGGATGAACTGTGTTCTTCCTTCTGTGGTGGGCTAGTAGAACTTGCAGATGCCATTTAATTTTGTTTTTTAAATGGCACCCAAAAAAAAAGAAATCAGCAGCTGCAATGAAATGTGTCAAACAAGACAGCACCTCCTAAAAGTGAAGAAAGTACGTAAGCACTTCCTCTGGAGAAGCATTAAAGCTGTTTTAAACAATGAAATCCCTTTGTCTATGTTTCACATGTGATTTGCGATGACATCGCAGTGACTTTGCAATGACATTGCGACATCACCGTGAATACTGAAATATGTATTAAAAATGCGTGTAAGGTTAAATCACTTATTGATAGATAAATGTGTATATAATATTAGTAGATCACTTACCTCATATATGAATTTTATAATGAGTATATATGTTTTAAGTGCTTTTAGAAATCATGCTGATTTCCTGAATGTCTCCCAATACTAGAATATACGTATTGGAGCGGTTTCCGACAGATTCGTGAATCATTAAAAAAATATTTTTAAAAATCTGTGGTTAAAAAAAGCAACTAGAAAGTACCAACCAAGTAAATCAGCATCATGTATCCAAAGTCTAGACAACAGCACATGCTTCTGAAGCACACGCAAAGAACTGGTGTGTGTTCTTAATATCGGGTAGAGAGTAACGTTATGCAGTAATTTTGAAGTCATAACATCAGGGATAAAAATAATGAGAGGTAATTACAAATACATTTCCATTAACTATATATATGTATATATATATATATATATATATATATATATATATATATATATATATATATATATATATATATATTATCTACTGGCGGTCGCCAGTAGATAGTTATAGTTAGGTTAGGACCGTGTTTCCATAGGAAATCCGCAACATTCTATTTGGAATAACTTTGGCGCCGGTTGACGAATCCTCGTGAACTTTTCCTACCCTGAAAGTCTCGGGGGGATTCGTCAAGCGGGGGCTGAGATAAAAGGGGGGTCCCAAAACACGTTTTCCCCATGCAATTTTCCATAGGGACCTTTAGTCCAAGGTACAGCCCGAACGGCTGAACAGAATTACTTGAAATTTGGCAGAGAGGTAGTCCTCAGGTCAGGGAAGTGCTTTTTGCAGGTCTGGTGTCAATCTGTTAAGTAGTTCCTGAGAAAATCAAAAGTAAAATCATATATATATGTGGGCGGAGCCTAACCACACATCTCATCCTGAGATCTGATTGGCTGTCAGCACTTCATCCAATAAGTGTTGGCAGCCATCTTGGGACCAATATACATGATAGCACCTCATTAAAAAGCATTGCAGTTAATAGAAGGTTTAAAGACTTTAGTTACATTATAAATCATTTGTTGATGGTACCATACTCATTTTAG
The DNA here is from genome assembly GCF_964204655.1 of Triturus cristatus. NCBI lineage: Eukaryota > Metazoa > Chordata > Amphibia > Caudata > Salamandridae > Triturus > Triturus cristatus. Next base: position 594,167,071 of record NC_140592.1, on the reverse strand, counting down.
GAATTGTGGTATGTTCTAAGGTGATTTCACCATGTGAAAAAGCCTTCTGCTGGGATATCATGATTGGGAGAAAAATATTTTCTCATGCTTTTCCCACAGAGTTTGGAAGGTGATCTATAAGCTAAACTGAGAGCTTATTTTCTTTAAATTCACATTATCTTTCTCAGTCATGTGAGAATGAAGTCTGACATGCTCAGTAAAACATGTGCATCCAACAAGGGCAGAGACTGTCAGTTGATTCCTTTGTGTTCTACTGCAGCTTCCCAGAGTGTTCCAAAGAACAACTAGAGCGCTAACAGTCCCACTTATGATAAACGTATGGCACACCTGAAGCCATCTTGCTTGGATTAAAGTGGTAACTGTTAAAACATTTAATTTAAAAAGGAACAAAATGAGGGGGTTCATTTTTCCATAAAAAGTATGATTAGTGCTGCAGAAAGAAAAATTAGGGCACATTTTGAGTGACTTCTCAAATCCTCTTCTATTTCATTAAAAAATTCTGACATGCAGACTGAAACATGCACTTTCAATACCAGCAGCAGTTTTCCCTGGTGAGCAGTAGCTTTACTACAGTGATCTAATGAGCAAAAAGAGTGCTAACATTCTGAATTTATGGCAAATGTATGACACATCTGTATGCCTTCTTGATGGAATCAAAGTAAAAAACTGAAAGTATTTCCTACTGAGGAGACTGCAGTAAATGAGGAAATTAGGAAACTTCATAACAAATAAGTCTCCCAAGATGGCCACCAGAGACAAAAGAGCCCAAATGAAGCCCAAATATCACCCAGATGTAGCCCAAGTATAGCCCAATGACAGAATGTCACAGAGTGTTCTTAAAAACAACTAGAGCGCTTACTGTCTTCATTATGACAAAAGTATGGCACACCTGAAGCCATCTTGATTGGAATAAACTGGTAACACTTAAAACATTTAATTTAAAAAGGAACACAATGAGGGGGTTCATTTTGCCATAGAAATTATGATTAATGCTGAAGAAAGAAAATGAGGGCACATTTTGAGTGACTTCTCAAATCCCCTTCTATTTCATTAAAAAATTCTGACATGCAGACTGAAAAATGCACTTTTAATACCAGGAGCAGACTTCCATGGTGAACAGTAGTTTTACTACAGTGATCTAATGAGCAACTAGAGTGCTAACATTCAGAATTTATGGCAAATGTGTGACATATCTGAATACCTTCATGATGAAATCAAAGTGAAAAACTGAAAGCATTTCCTACTGAGGAGACTGCAGTACATGAGGAAATTAGGAAACTTCATAACAAATAAATCTCCCAAGATGGCCACCGGAGACAAAAGAACCCAAATGTAGCCCAAAATCACCCAGATGTAGCCCAAATATAGCCCAATGACAGAAGTGTGCAAAACACTTATTATTTTGTGTTTTTGCAGTGTTATATAGTGCAGACTTGTCAGGTATTGGAGTGCTTTACATGAGCATTGGTTACATCACACAAGAACAAATTCATTTTGGTTGTAGACATGGGGAGACTAAGTGATTTGACCAGAATCACAGAATGTCGAGCTGAAGCAGAAACTCCAACCTGGTTCCCCAGTTGCAAAGTCTGCAGTTCTGGAAGTAACACCACATCCTCTCCCCTAAGTGCAACATTTAATCAAGTGGTCAACTGGATAAAAAAACATAAAGATAACAAATAATTTAAAAGTGCTATGTCGCTATTTGAAAACTCAGAAAATATGTCCTTATTTTAGTCTTTTAGAGCACTAACCATAATTTTGATGCCAATAAGACCCTCTCATATATGTAATTTCTAAAGGAAATGCTCTAGGTATTACAGTTTTGATTACATCAAGATGACGTCAGGCGTTCCACACTTTTGTAATAGATATAGAATGTTAGCAATCTAGTTGTTCATTAGGATACTGTTGAGAGGCAGAGGCCAGGGGCACGGACTCTGAAAATTGAAGGCAGGTAGGAGGGTGCAAAGGCAACAATTTAACCACACTGAGCAGGCAGGAAGGGCCGTGGCAGCACAACAGACTATGGAGGGCAGTGGAAAGGGGGGCAGGGGCAACAAACCAACAATACAGGACTTGCAAGAGAGGCTGCGGCAATGTAATAGACCATTGTGGGCAGAAGGAAGAGGCAATGGTAGTATAACCATACATGCCAACAGACCCGATTCAGCCAGGAAACATCCAATGTTTTTAAGCTCAAATGGGCTTTATTTGATCTGTCTACAATCTCCTCTTTTTCAATGTAACTCAAAGGGGAAAATCAATACCCCAGTTTTTTTCCCAAATCTCCCTCTTACCAAGTTAAAAATGTTCGCAAGTATGGTACATTGGATCATGGAAGGAAATGGGGTAGGGACATGGACTTGAATAACAGAGGACAGGAGGGACATGGAGAGGTGCACCAAACTGACCCTGCAGGGCAGGCATCAGGGTTTGCAGCAGCACAATACACCACACAGGGCATGCGGGACGGGAGTGCAGCACAACAATCCATAGAAAGCAAGAGGGAGGGGACAGGACCATGCACATGGACAACAGAGAACAGAGGGGCAAGAGGCAATGGTAGCTATCTGACCATAATGGACAGACAGGAGAGAAAGCTGCAGCATAACAGACCATAAAGGGCAGGAGGGACGGATCAGGGGCATTACAATGTAACAGACAAGCCAGGAGGGAGGGAGTAGGGGTCTGCACATGTAAACAGAGGGCTGGGGGCAAGGGGGCAGGGCAGGAGCAGCAAGATAGCCATGGAGGTCAGGCAGGATGGGCACTAGAAGCAAGACACACCATGAAGAGCAACAGTGAGACTGTAATGGCATACACACAGACCATGGAGGGAAGGTGGGAGGGGGTCAGGGGCAGCTAACTGACCACACAGGGAAGGTGGGAGGGGCCATGGCAGCACAGAAGACCATGCATGGCAAGTGGGAGGGTTAGTGGCAGCACAATGGCTATGATGGGCAAGAAGGAGGGTGCAGGGGCATGCACAAAGGACGATGGAGGATAGAAGGGAGGGTCAGGACCTGTGCACAGACAAGAAAGTTCAGGGGAAGGGGCCTCACAACAGACCGCATGGGGCAGGCAGGAGGAGCAGTTGCAGCACAACAGACCAGGGAAGGCAGAAGGGTGTGGCAGTACAATGGACCATGTAGGACAGGAGGAAGAGGATAGGGGCATGGCATGTGGACAGGCAGGGTGGAGGTGGCAGGGACAGGTTACAGTCATCTGACAATGCTAGGCAGGTGGGAGGGGAGTGGCAGCTCAACAGAACACTCAGAGTAGATAGGAGTGGCAGGTCAATGGAAGATGGTGGGCAAAAAGGATGGAGCAGGGGCATGCACAAAGACATCGGAGGGCAGGGGGAAGGAGAATAGGGGCAGCAAGCTAAGCACAGAGTTTAAGCAGGAGGTAAATGATGGGGCATAGAATTGGGCAATGGAGGGCAGGAAGAGTGGACTGGTACATCATACTAAATTGAGGGCAGTGGCAGCACATCAGACCATGCATGGCAGGAGGGAGGAGGCTAGTCCATGGATTCACACAACAGAGGATAGGGAGGAGGGGGGTGGGGCAGCAAGCCAACTGTTCAGAGAAGGCGGGTATTAGGAACTTTATTGTTTTTAAAATGTGTGTCTGTGCGAACTACTTAAAATATGAACAAGTATGCAGCATAATCTCACTTTTATTCAGGAAGAAGAGGACGTTTGTGACTGTGACTCCGGGCTCACTTGGCAGGAACACCCCCTGACCCCCCACCCCCTATCGCAAAATGTAATGCCCGTGAAAAGGGTAGGTGAACACAGTGTTATATAGAACATAGTCCTGAGAGCACGATTGAAAATGAAAACTAGATATAGTGTATGGTATAAACTATGCACCAAAAAGTGTGATATAAGATGAACCGGGCGTGAAATATAATATGCAATACATTGTGCGCAATGACAGATTCATTGGAGAGCGCGAGATCGCACAGGCACTAGCTCGTGCTATGCGATATGCGCCTTTGAGGGTAATATGCACAGGGCAGTGTTGTGTAATCTAACTAGTCTCTAAAGTTGAAATATAAAATATGTGCTGGGGAGTGTAACGTTGCATATGCACTGTGACAAAGATATGGATCCCAGATTGTAATATGTATGGCATAGCACTGTGCGTTATAACATAGGCATCGAGGAAGGCACGTTAGATGGGGTAATATAACCCGTGCGAAGACAAGTGTGGCATGACATATTCACGGGGTGGTGTTACAGTGCACATGGGCTAGAGAGTGTCATAGCATACGCACTAGCTAGTAGAATACAACATAGAGGTGTGTGGCACTCAGCAGGCAATGGTGGGTGTAACACAGCATTGGGCTCTGCCAGGAGCGCGCTGTGACTCTCAAGTGATGTTCGTCCCCTTTCCAGAGAGTAAAATAAAAAGTATTACACATCCGGCAGTGGATGTGTGTTTTATTAACCGTGAGGGCGTTTCTTCCATAGTTTTGGTCGAATTTTTGTCGAATCCCCTTTGAATGGCTTGGTGTGCATGTGTATTAAATGTGCCCGTCAATAGCTACCCCTGTTTGTATAAATAAACGACAAGGGTGTCTACCGGGATTAGGCACGGTAGGGCATCAGACATGTCAGAGCTTCACTAGTGGTGTATATACATTCCACGTGGATTCATTGTATGCATAGTCGCCTTTTAATGAATATCACGCAAATTGTCATGGTGATAGGTACGTACGGTTTGTCCAGCATGTCCTAGGTGTGTCTATAAATATATATTTTTTTAAAATAATAAAAAACAGTGGCCGGCCCTGGGGATTGGGGTCAAAAAAATATAATTAGGAGACAGGCCCTGGGGGATGGGGTCATCAGGGCCAATAAATTAGAATAGGAAGGGGAACCACACAGCCCCCCTTCTTAAAAAATAAAAATAAATAAAAGACTGGCATCGTGCCGGAGGCCACGCCCCCTCCTTGCACCACTCTGCAAACGCGCCCCCTGGCGAGTTGTAAGTTGGGGAATTAATTCCTCTTCAATACTGAGGGTCCCTGAGGGCCAACTAGCCCAACAGGCATCTCCAGTATGCGCCAGGGAGCTGCGCTGCAGACAGGTGTTCTGAGGCCAAGCCCCTTTTTACACCTCTCTGCAACGCAGCTCTGTGGCGCTTACTGGAGGTACCTAGTGGTCTAGTTTGACCCTAGGGACCCTTAGGGTTCAAGGGGACTTAATCTCTCAACTTAGAACAGCCACAGGGCGCGTTTACACAGTGGTGAAGGGAGGGGACGGGGCCTGAGGTGACGTGTGCAAACACGCACTATGGCACGTTTTAAATTGGGGATATAATTTCCCTTCAATACTGAGGGCCCCTGGGGGCTAACTAGCCCACCAAGTGCTTCCAGTAAGCGCCACTGAGCTGCATTGCAGAGAGGTGGTCCAGGCCGTGCCACTTTTTACACCTCTCTGCAACACAGCTCTGTGGCACTTACTGGAGGTACCTAGTGGGCTAGTTGGACCCTAGGGACCCTCAGGATTCTAATGAACTTAATCTCCCAACTAAAAACGGACACAGGGCGTGTTTACACAGTGGTGAAGGGAGGGGACGGGCCCTGTGGCCTGTTTTAAGAGGTAGTTTTAATCCCCCTGCCCTACTATATACTAGGGGCTTACAGAGGAGGTCATGCTAGTCACAGGGGGACCCAAACGCATAATGTTGTATGTAGGTGTTTTCACTGTATTCTAAGTGTCTTTTAACATAGCACTGGCTCTAGGACTGGTGAGTCAGACTCAGTTACCACCAGTATCCGTCTGAAAAAGTTGAGGGTACAGGATGATTTTGCAACAAGGCTTCTTTCTGCTCTTCTTTTTGTTCTCTCTGCACGTCATCCTTCTTCCTGCACTTTTCTTCGTCTTTGAGGACTTCTGTTGCTTCTTTCTGCACTTCTTTTTTTTCTTTCTGTGCATTTTTTCTTCTTTCTTCACATGTCCTATCTCTGTAGGCATAGTTAGAAATTAGCATTTAAAAAACCTTTGAAATTCACAGAAAAAACCATAGGTTTCAGGCACGTTATAGTTAGGAATTAGCATTTAAAAAACCTCAGAAATTCACTGAAAAAACCATAGGTTTCAGGGGTGTTATAGTTAGCTGGACTTTTCACTTGTACAAAACCATTGAAATTGCCCCGTTATAGTTAGTTCAGCTAACTATAACTTGCGCGCCCGCAATGCACTGCTGATGACGTCACATATTACATCACTCATGACATGGTCAGTGACATCACTCATGACATCACTGATGACATCTCAAATGACATCACTGATGACATCACTGATGATATCATCCTTGTGATAGAGTGGCAGACCTCCTCTCACCCTAATATAACCTTTGATACACACATACAAAAATAGAGACTACAATTTTCAAAACAATTGACATACCTATACCAGTTACAACAACCTCTTCAGTAATTCTAAGATCCACATACACATCCACTCATTCACCAACAGTCCTAAACAGTCACTCATACATGTACTCACTCATCATATGTACTCATACACCTATACATCCTGTTACACAATGCCACTCATCCATAGAGTTACTCACACACATAGTCACTCATGCTAATAAAGAATCAAACATACATTTACTTGCATATACAGTTATACACACACCACCAACCTTACTTCTACGGAAACTTACACATACTTAGTCTTTTAAACAATCACTTATAGAAACACATACTTATTCATACAGGAACTCTTTTAATCTCTCACTCTCACATATACTCACTTATATACACCAGTAGTCACATATACTAGTTTAAAATATATGTAGTTACTCATAAAGACACTATTGAGACAGTCAGTCATTCACTCACTAACACACCCATTCACACACTCATCCACCCATACAGTCCTGCACACATGCTGTCTTCAACACATACAAACAGTGAGTCACTCATTCATGCACCTATGCACTACATAATACCCCCACCGAACCATGCAGACACTCAGACTGATACTCAAAAAAACAACTAATAACCTATATAGACACCCATGTAGCTACTCACCAACCCATGCAGCCACTTATACACAAAGTGAGAGACTGATACAGATATTTACATATTTAAACATTACTCACTAAGCCATGTATTCACTATGATACACTTAATCAGTCAGTTACACAATCAATTTTTCAAAAACAAATCATCCATTTAGACACTTATATACTCATTTATTCTTCCATCGACCTTGAGATATACATATATAAAACATATTTAATTTTCAGAAAAACACACATTCACTGGATGATGTCATCAGTGATATCATCAGTGATGTCATTTGAGATGTCATCAGTGATGTCATGAGTGATGTCACTGACCATGTCATGAGTGATGTAATATGTGACGTCATCAGCAGTGCATTGCGGGCGCGCAAGTTATAGTTAGCTGAACTAACTATAACGGGGGAATTTCAATGGTTTTGTACAAGTGAAAAGTCCAGCTAACTATAATACCCCTGAAACCTATGGTTTTTTCAGTGAATTTCTGAGGTTTTTTAAATGCTAATTCCTAATTATAACGTGCCTGAAACCTATGTTTTTTTTCTGTGAATATATATATATATATATTTATATATATATATATATATATATATATATATATATATATGTGCACACAATTTACACAAATGTTAGAAATTAGGACATTATAATTTTGAAAAAACATTCAAATTCACAAAACAAATCCAAAGGTGACTGGGACGTTATATTTAGGAAATCGATTTTTAAAACCCTTTGAACTTCATTAAAAACCAAAGGTTAGGGGGACATTATAGTTAAGATATAACATGAAAAAAGATAGAAATTCACTGACAAAAACAAAGGTTAAAGGGATGTTACAGTTAGGAAATATAATTTTTTTTAAACTTCGAATTTTACTAAAAAAACAATGGTTACAGGGACGTTATAATTAAGCTCAGAATTCACATGCACAGACTCATAGAAATTCAGCAGTTATAGTTGGCTGATCTAACTATAACTTACACACCTGCAATGCACTTCTTATGACCTCACATATTACATCACTCATGACATGGATGGAAGTCTATAAATGACTGCAAAGGAGCCTGGAGTGTAGATCATAAATAAACTAGTAAATTATTTGCCAGGGGCTCTCATGGAAGACTTACTAAAACAAGGAGTGTGCACTGTTTCAACATCCTCAGACGGATCAGTGTCCCAAATTTGGTAGTGGATCATTAAGACCATTCATTGGGGCATAACATTCCAGCCATCCATTAGTGCTGGCATATGGATATCACAATGGGTTTCCCACTTCAAATAATTTAATTGGTTGATAGAAAGTACATGTCGGCATCTTGGTCTGTGACTGAGGCATGAAATGCCAATTGAGGCTATCACACTGGAGCTAAACACAATCTTTGCCGGGGTCAGATCAATCCGGGTTGGTAAGAAAATATCTAATCTATAGGATGTTCCCAGCTGTGAATATCAGCGCTGTGCTAAATAATAATGCAAATATTAAAGGTTCATTCATTGCTCCATGTCCTAATTGCAGTAATTGTATACAATTCAATATCTTTTTACACATGGTCCATTTCAGTCAGTGGAAACGTTATGGCACTTAAAGCATCTTACACCCCCTACTGTAGGACTGATAACTTGAATCACTTGTTTGCAATTTACAACTACAGCTATCATCCATAACTATAAACTACAACAGCGATGGCACTAAAATCATCTTAAGCCCCTTTCTGTAGGATAAGTCATCTTGAACAAGCTTTTGCAATCTACAACTGCTTTTTGCATTTAAGTAGTTGTAAAATATTCATGCGCACATGACTCGGTTTTGTATTGGTTGTTTTGACCTTTGACGTTGCCAGAAGGCAAGCATGTTTGTCGTTTCTTCAGAATTGCTTTCGAATATTTGACCTACATTACGTTTTATTGTGATCCTTTGCAGATACTTAAGGCCAAGGAATTGACTAAGTATTGGGCTAAATGTAATTTATTTGCTTTTTGTCAAATATGAACGAATTGTGTATGCAAGTTGTATGCCGTTTTATTTTTATGTGTTTTTTTTTAATTAGCAATTTTTACTCACTAGTAAGATGTAGTTTTTCGCCAATGTTACATTAAAAAAATCTTAATTTAGACCAAATGTTTCTCTTGTGTTTACAATTGCCTTCTCTTCGAATGTATTCCGAAATGACCCGCTGCGATGCCAGTAAAATGCGAATCTTTCACGTGGGCTGTTTATGAGAAAAAGCAGACAGTAAGTGCCGACGGGAAACAGTGCAGTGGACGCCAGATGAGCAGACCAACATTTTCCCGCCACAACACCTGGCAGTGTGCTCTGCAACCTTCATCTTATAATGATACAAAATATCTACTTGAATTTGTTTGCTCCACCCTAGATTTGTATTTATAAAGACTTAAAACACTCACTCCTAGAAATACATTTTACTCAAATGAATTTTGAGTGTTTTGATTCTCCTCTGTCATCAGCAGCCTGTCCTAGAATATACTTGCCACACGTTTTTTTTCTCAAGCACACTAATTGGTTGTGTGCAGCGCGCCTTAAGAGGTTGCTGCACCAGCTGCCTGCCCCCCTACAACTTTGTGTTGTGGACGTCCATCTGTCGTTTTGATAAACGATCAACAGCAGACGATAAAAGGGGAAAGAACTGAACTCATCAGCTTCAGTGGAGGATGGCAAGAAATACATTGTTGTGCTAGGTACCTGCAGGCTAATAATACATTTAATTAAACCCACAGGAGCAACGGTATCATGTTGCCTGTAATTTTAATTATACCTTCGCTTGCAATGCAATGCAAAGCACAATCCAATCATAACTTTTTTTCTCAAAATTGTGTAAATATATGTGAACATTTCTCTTTTGCATTTTCACTGCGGTTAAATCATATTTGATAAAGTTATGAGGTCACCTCGTGACCATTATGATGTACCCATGTACACAATACCAGTAGCCTATGGCAGTTGCGGATGGCACGGGTTGGGGGTGGGTAGGGGAAGAGGTCAAGAAAAAAAAAAGTTCCTTGTCGCCATGTCTTGTCTCTCCTCCAGTCATCTTTCTGCGTAGTCCCTTCACTAGGCCGGAACAGGAAGCACCCAGGCTCCCCTGATCAATCGCAATGTTGTGATTGGTCTGAGCGCCGAACACCAGGGAATGGGAGCCTGGGCATGTTCTCCACCCGGGCTGTAATGCAGCCTGTGGTGGAGAACATGCAAAGTGCTCATGACTGTTTGGCTGGCCCCAGAGGGCCGGCTAAACACTCATTGCACCCTTACAGAGTGCCCATCACACCTCCTCCCTGCTCTGAGAGTTGAGCAGCCTTCCCCACCCCGCGAAGATGCTGCAGCAGAAACAAATAAAATGATAATAGGAACGAGTCATTATCATTTTATTTTTCCTTTATTTACACTGCTGAAAGCAATGGGTTGACGTTCCACTGCCTTAGCAGAGGAGCCACCACTGGCCTGCAGATATCAGAAATTAATCGGTGCTATGGATGGGATGAGAGAATAAGAACATAGGATAAGTACTTCTTTCTAAGACTCACTCTTAACAAAAGTATCCTGGCTATTTTTTCATTAGCCAAGCAGCCACACTGAGATATCTCATGCAACCAAGTGAAGCTAGACCCTTGTCATTTAACAAGCCTTAAGTGTTGCTTGATAGACTCTCACACACCCTACTAGTGTTGTGCTTCATCATCGGGTCCATCCTGGTCCCTAAAACCCAGAATGGGCTCGACCATATTCCAGGGAGCTCTTGGGATATTTTCCTGCTGAGTTCTTACATAAAAAAAACCTTGCAACACCTTTACATCTCTTTATTGATGGTGCTCCTGGCCTATAAAACAGCATTATCATGTATAGCCTCAAAGCAGCCCAGTGTGCATACAGGTGCACAAAAGTAAGGATGGGAAGGGTGTTGGTAGCAGAGACATATACTGGCCACAGGGTGTTTTTCAGTAGCAGGGGTGGTGTGGTTTCTAGCATGATTAAGCCTAAGACACATGTGAATGCTTTTGATGGAAGTAACATTCAGAGGATCGCTCAGGAATGATCATATGGCAGAGGCAGGGAGAAGCAGTGACGAGTTTGTAAGGTGAAGCTCTGTTTATGTATTGAAAATGAGGAACAAATCTGTACTAGCGTCTTGACACAACAAACAAGGAATACGGCTAATAGGTTAGGAAGTGATTGTCCTTTTCAGGAAATGGAAAACTGAACTTTCTATAACCATGTTACGGAGATATTACAAAGCCATATGTGGATGGTTAAATCTATCGAATTTAAATGTGTTTGGGTCCCTTTATTTGAATAACATTAACAGTCATTTACATTAGACATTTCAATTTACACTATTGCACATCAGTTGATATAGACAGATTTTATGTTAGGAATGTCCCAAAAGGGAATTATTTCACAAAATGGACAATGGATACAAACCCATGGTTCAACGGCTCACTGAATAAAGAAAGACGGATACTCAGATTCACAGAAAGGAAATGGAGACAGCTACCATCATCTCCTCATCTAAATCAGCTAAGAAAGATTAGGAAAGCCTACAATAATGCGTACTTCAGTCAAAAAAATACTTTTTTAGAACGCTAAGAACAGACCAAGAAAACTCTTTGATCTATTAAAAGATCAGTCGAACAAATTGGCTAAAACCTCTCAACTAACAGCTCAATCGGCTCTGAGCTGTGAAGACTTTTCAGGATTTTTTACAACCAAAGCTAGTTCCATGAAGAATGAACTCAAGGTTATCACGGATAATCTGGTGACTCAAAAGAGCACTCAAGTGATGCAGACAACCCTGCCTGCAAAAACAGTGCCCAAAAATAATGCCCATTGGTCAGCATTCAAACTCTATGATCAGGAAGACATTGCAGAAACCTTATTGGCCTTAGAACCGAACAACCACTACAATGATCCTCTACCCGCAAAATGTTGGCCTATGGTCAACCACATGGTCATCCCTAGCTGGACTAAAATAATTAATGCTTTGCTTACCCAAGGTTCTTTTCCCGACTGTCTAAAAACAGGCCAGGTCATCCCTCTGCTAAAAAAAACCTACAGAGAATCCTTCGGACCCTAACCCCTTTAGACCGGTAACAAACATTCCCTTACTGGCTAAGGTGTTGGTAAAATGTCCCTAACAACAACTGAACTGTCACATCTCGGAACATAAGCTATTAAATGACTACCAATCAGGGTTCGGACCAGACCACAGCACGGAAACAGCAATTATGCACATAGCTGATGACGCTTTACTTGCTCTAGACCGTAACAAAACCTGTTTACTAGTCCTCCTCGACCTATCTTCAGCATTTGACACCGTAAACCATGGCAAATTATTAGACCGATTGGAGAATAGGTTGGGTTTTTCAGGGACAGTCCTAAAATGATTTTACTCTGTCTTAGACAACAGATCGCAAAGGTTCTTGGTGAACCACAAACTATCACTTCCATCCCGAGTCATATTGGAGTCCCTCAAGGCTCAACTCTATCCCCATCCCTATTCAATCTGTACATTGAGCCACTCACAGAAATACTGCAGCAGGCGAACATCTTCTGCCACATGTACGCAGACAACACTCAGCTGTATATGAAGATCACATCACTTGAAGAGATCAAAATAATGAACCAAGCACTACAAAAGACCGTCCATTGCCATTCTCGCAATCATCTTAAACGAAACTCACAGAAAACAGACTTCCTTCTGATCTCCCCCCCTAAATCCTCCTCCATGATGATCAAGGAATGGACCAAAATGATCACAGCTCTAAATGGTACTCCGATTCTAGTTGACTGTACCAAGTCTCTTGAAATCACGCTGGATAAGTATTTAAACATGCGAGCACACATCAACATTATGCAAAAAAAAGCCCGATTCCATTTGAGCTATCTCAGAAAATTGAAACCTTTCATTGACGCTGCCGATCTGAAAACGGCTGTCCAAACTTTGGTCATCTCGAGGACTGAGTATGGTTACACAACTCTAGCTGGGCTCCCTAAGATCTAAACAGCCTCACTAAAAGCCTGCCTCAATGCTGCAGCGAGACTCGTAACGGGTACAAGAAAATTTGACCACATCACTCCACATCTGAAGGCGCTCAAATGGCTACCGTACGAGGCAAGAATTCAGCTAAAGATGGCGTGTATTACACACAGAGCTTTACACTACAAAACACCACTTTATCTTGCACAGAAAATCAAGTTTTCTGGAAGCCTTAGATCATCGAGGGGGGCCGCAGATTACCTACTGAAACCCACAATTTTCCGCAAGAAAAGAACGTATGATAGAGCATTCTCGGGAGAAGCACCAAGAATTTGGAATGCACTTCCACCAAATATTAGAAGAATCACCCCGGTCTCACAATTAAAAAAAAAGACTAAGTCCTTTCTCATGAGTAAATTACTTCCGTAGCTAACTATTGCCCTTTTGTAACTCTTTTGAGACCTTTAAACATCCCTGAATATACTATTTTCAGATGCGTGAACAGGTGGAGATAAGCAGGATTACTGTAATGTGAATATCAAAGTAATGGCTCCTGGATAGCACAAGTCAGTGTGTTTTCATCGAGTCTCACCCACAGACCTCAGTCAGGCATGCATAGATTCCCAAATCCATATGCGATTCAAGGATGATAGCTAATGAAGATACGCACGCTAGAGTCAAGGGCGACAGCTAATGTTGAATGCTCCTATCAAGCAAGTTGGTTACTGATATGTGCCGGTAACTCTGCATCCAGTCAGAATCCAGGTTTTTCTTTAGAAAGGATATTCATTGTACATTACCTTTTATATGCAAGTATGTCATGACATGTATTACTATAACCCTAGTGACCGCCTAGTACGACTGAATATGTGATTAACGTAAATTTGTAAAATGTGATCAAAACTGTTTGGTGCTGAATTGTAAAGCGCTCTGACAGCCAGGAATGGGTCCCGTTCGCGCTATAGAAAACACACACATTTTTAAAAATAAATAAATACAAAAATTCTTTCACAAAATGGACAGTTCATATTTTGGTCTTTGATTTACTCTCTTTCTTCAGGTTGATGAATGTCATACATGTTAGTTTCCAGGTCAACTTAATTGGCCAAATTACACGACGTGTGATCTCCAACCATGCGTAATCAAGTCTTAACTGACATAACACTGCCGTGTTTGCGTAGGCAATACACATTTTTTTCGTAGAAAGAACCGCGTGGAGGCCCATGGCTATTAGCTCACTTTCATGGGGGAATTCATCATGCGAGTGAGGGAAACTCTCTTTCCTCTATGCATGATAGCATTACCGAACATGCGCAAGACCAAAGAAATCCTCGAAGGTGACGTTGTGGTTTGACATTATTTGTAATTTCCCAATGGTTTCCAAATTCATAATTCAAAGGAATAATGTCACAGCCCTGGATTCACCACTCAATGCCTGATGATGATGTTACTTATGTGTATTGGTAAAACCAATAACAAACTTTACGGAAGCAGACCATTAAAACCATTAATGCTATTACCAATTCAAATTGTCATAATATTTCTAGAAGACAGTAGTAGTAGCAGCACCATTACTGCTTGTCGTTATTGTAGCAATAGTAGTCGTAGTATTTGCTATATTAATAGGTATACTCATGGTGTCAATTGGTTTTAGTTGCTGCACTAGTAGTCTCAATATTACAACTACTGCTAACATGACATGTACCGCTAGTAGTAGCTCTGACAGTAGTAGTATTGGTTGTATCACTTCTAGTAATATTACAAGTAGCATCAGTAGGTAGTACAAGTATTTGTAATTCACTGATCTTAAGGAACTGAACGGCTAAACATAATACATTACAAAACATCTAAATAAACAATAAAAAAAATAAAGGCACAAATGATTAAACAGTAGTAATAGTAAGACTAGTATTTATATACATAACGTAACTGTTGTGTTAATGGCACCACCCATATTCCACTGGCGCATGTAGCAGAAGTTGGCAATGAGATATTAAAGTATACAGGGCTGGGTGCTAGAGAGCCCAGCCACAAGATGACCTCCACATAGTGAGGCCCCACCGGCCAGTAGTCTTATCCATCATTCATCCGGCAATAAAGGGAGCATAGGTACCTGTATGGCAGTGGCTACATTGGTGGGAGCATCCTTGTGGGTCGCTGATTGCATCCCAGACTGCAAGGCGCTCAGAGGCAGGCCACCTTCAGGTCGGCGACCCACGGAACTGCAATGAGACTTGTTTTGTTGACCAGAGCCCGGGGATAAATTTGCCGACCTCTAAGAGATGCCACAGAGGGTGGAAGTATAGCCTGGATTGGCCCCCATGCGGTCTTCTTAACTCAGCTTCTGGCCTGTGGGCCCTCTGGGCCCTGCATGTGGTGGACATGGCACCATGCAGGAGACTGCCTGCCTGAAACTGTGGGACCACTAGTGTGATTGGGCCCTTTTTGCCGCTGGATCTGGGACACTATTGTGCGTCAGCATTTGGGCCAGAGTGAGGAGCATTGTTCAGCATTGGATTGCCTGGACTGCGGCCGCAGCAACATCTGGGCTCATATCGGCATACTCGTACCCCCGGGGAATCTTGCTGGGGCTCTATGGGGCCTGGACTGCACTCTGGAGGACTCCCCAATGATCTAGACAGGAGGTCATGATTACGATCAAGTGGTGGGGTCTTGATCAGGGCCAGACTGGGAACTAAAACCGGCCCTGGCAAAGTGCTCGGACGCCCCCCCACCCCTCCCACCACGGGGGGTTGGGGGTGCTGCCGAGCTCTTTGCCAGGGCCGGTTTTCAGCCAATTTTGATACAGGGCCGATTTTGCAGCTATGCTGCAAAAACGGCCCTGTAACAAAAATGGCCCCCAGGGGCACAAAACCGGGCCCCACCCTTGTGGTGCACTGGGGGATTGCCCGGTGCCCGCTACGGCCAGTCCGGCCCTGATCTTGATACTTTTCTGGAGCTCCCCCTTAGATTGCGCCACCGTGCTATTTTTACATTCAGGATCAGCTTCCATGGGCCAGCATAATCTTCTGGCCCCTGAACAGGTAGGAGCAGGCTCTGTTTGTGCCCCTCCCTTGGAAAACACACTGGGAGTAAGGTGGGACCCTGAAGACATTCTACATTGACAATTTCAATACTAATTGAACTGTGTCCCTCCTGATTTAGAATGTCGATGACCTACAGCTGTAGCAGGATGGGGAAAACTGATGCACAGCAGATCTAATTTCAGCAATTCAGGCAGATGAGTACAATGGACTCAGCACGGATGACCAGCAGTCAAGCCAGGGGGCTGGGGAGAGCTCATCTCAGGAGCCAGACATACAGACTATATTCCTAGGCCTTAGGCACAGTTTACCCACCATTGATAGAAAAAATCAACAGGTTGATGGATCAATTTGATTGTATGAAAGAAAAGGTTGAACGCCATGACAAGCGTATAGGTCAGCTAGAGCAGTGCACATCAGAAGTGGAAGATGGGAAATTTGCAACTGGAGAGAAATTGCCCAGGATGAAGCAAGTTCTGGAGGTGATTTGAAACAAGAATGAAGATTCGCAAAGAAACAGCCTTCTAATTATGGGCGTCCCAGAATCAACGGGCATGGGACTCATGGAGGACTATGTAGAGGTGATGCTTCGAACTCTATTTGGGGGACACACTTTCTGCCATGTTTATTGTCGAATGTACTCATAGATCACTTGGCCAGTGGCCTCCACCCAGAACACCGGGCCGCCCAATAATTGGCAAACCTATTGAATTATCGGGACTGAGATGCAGTCCTGAGGTGAGCTAGAGAGCTGCGGTCACTCTACGACCAGGGCAATGCTATATCCATCTTCCCTGGCTTCACAACTGTTGTACAGGCAGCTAGATGAGATTTTCTACCAATTAAGCATTCTCTCCAGAAAACTGGCTCAAAGTACTCACTAGTTTATCAAGTGAAGTTGAGGGTCTCTCATTCTGGGAAGACTCAGTATTTTACAGACTCTATGACAGCTGCCAAGTTTGTTAAGAATATTCCACTATCTGCGGACAGGTCCTCGTCTGCAGCTCAGGTTGTGGATTCAGGCCATTTGAGTGAAAATGCTGAGCAGACATGGCCCCTGAGTAGGGCATGTGGGACTGAGCTGCCTACTGGTGTATGGTGACAGGTCCTCTGCGGGATGCTCCCATTGTCAGCACCTGAGAAACTGATACCAAACTGTGTACTAAACTGTTTGAATTTGCTTGACGACAGGGTGGGGGCACGCTGTAGTGCGGGCTGTGGTTGCCCTGACATATTCCTCTGGCCACCCTGCTAGTCCATAGCTGGAGAAGGTTCTGGACCTCTAGTGCACCTCTGAAGGATGATTCCCTGGTTGATATCACCGTTCTTTACACAGAAGCTGAGTGTGGGGTTGGTTGGTGGCATTTGGGCCTGATTGGGGGGTCGACGTGGGAGGTGAGAGGAGGGTTGAAGTTTGGTTGCTGTTGAAAGTGTTTTGTTTGCAAATGCTTAAATTGTATCCTTGCCTTTCCTTCCCCTCAGTGTATAGAAGTAGGATTTCATGCGTGACGGCACCCATGAGTGCGATGGGGGATAGTATACTCACACATAGTTTTGCATGTTGGCAATCAGATGTATAACTTGGAATTTAAGGGGCTTTAGTGACAGGCTCAAGGCAAGGCATGTCCTAGCATATCTGCAGAGACAAAATATAGACACTTGCATGCTGCAGGAACTTGATCCAACGGAGCAAACACAAGCGCGCCTGGCAGGGTGGGCTGGCAAGCGACGTGTCACATACGGTTCCAACTATGATGAATAGTCCCACGCTAATAGATGATTGCACAAAGCATTGTCTTCTTGTTCAAGAGATGCTGCGGAAGTTGTAACTGCACATTACCAGTATAAACAGGAGATAAAAAGAAGGAAAATAGAGCTCAATAAAGTGAACTGGAAAGGTCTGCTACTTGCATCCCACAAGAGAGATCAAAGGGTGTTTGGTGCACAGATAACGCCATTGAATAAAAACCACCACTCGGAACCATTTAAGTTGTCACATCACAGGTAATGAGTGGGTGGTACATTTTAAGAGTATTTATTGTGCTTCCTCAGTCTGTGGTCTATTTAGCGCTCTTTGTAGTAGTCATGGCATAAACAATAAGCAAATGTTTGAATTATCAGAAGTATCAGATTTCATTAGAGAGAGCCCTGCTGGCAAGGCCCTTGGTCCCGATGGCATACCGACAGACCTTGTAAGATGCAATACTGATCTGTGGGCACCTCTACTGACCAGTGTTTTAACTGTCTTGTCCCTGATCAGTTACCCAGTTCTTGGTCAACTTCTTTATTAGTGCAGATATTTACAAAGGGAGGATCACTTTGAACCAAAGTGTTGCCTATATAGACACCACAGTAAAAATATTTGGTAGAATAATTCATAATGGATTACAGAAGTGGGCAATGGTGAATAGCATCATAAATTGCTGTCAGTATAGATTCAGGGAGAAGCTAGGTACAATGGAGCAGCGCTTAAATCTGAGAATAAAATATTTGGAAATGTACTATGGGAAGGCGCCGCCCATTGTACCTCACTTTTATGTATTTGTCATCAGCGATTGACAATGTTAAGCACTCCAAAGGTTATCTGTCCCTGCTTGATCTAGGCCAGGACCAGGCCTTAATACATTTTTTTGTCTTCATCAGACCCTGACATTCAGGTTTGAGCTTAGTGCTTGTGGTGAGCTATCAAACACATTTTCCCCAATAGAGGGAGAGGGGTACAATGGGTGTGTGCTTAACTGCTCCTTTTTGTTCTTTAAATAAATAATCCCAACCCAACACTTGTCAAGACTTGCCCCGATGTTCACATGGTCAATAAGGTACCTACCCCAGCTCTTTTATATGCAAAAAAGCAGTGCTCATTACTTGGACTCCTAAAGCACTGTGTTGTCTTACCAATACATTTATCGAGGTCATGGCTGACCTCAACTTGGTTACAAATGTTGTCAAAACATACATTATGGCCTGTGGTTCCTAACACATGAAAATGAGCACACTAGCCCTTGCAATCACAGACTGGTGCGAGTTAGCAGCTTCCCTAATTCAGGGTTACTCTTTGATTCCTCTGGGAGCTAGACATCTAACAACCACAATCGCCGATTCAAATTGAGTCAGTTTGTAGGTACTATGTTTAACATGTGACCAAGTGGGGGTAAACCTATATCACCTTTGCTGGAAATGTGTTAGTCTCAATATGTTGCAGTTTATGGTGTAGGGGTGTGAAGACATGCTAATTGCTCTGCAATTTAAGTGGAAAAGAACAGAATTTGTTGGCAGGACCTTGCTGTGCACCCCTCTACATCTTACTTTATATGTCATGAGGAGTTAGATAATCCATTTGTAGAATAATCTGCAAAATGGAGACCAATCTCTCTGGATATCAGTGTAGCTTAATCCTGAAGCAACACTAAATCAATCCATAAGGAATTATTGCATTTATGCAAACAAGGGCTTACAATACATTGTTTCACCTAGGTACAGCAATGCTTTAACAGGATAATGCAGTCCTCGTTTTTTTGACAAACCATCAGCTTTTCATGCGGAAAACAAAGAATATGGTCAAGCAAATGTTCTTTGAAAGGTGTGGCAGCACAAGGGAAACTGCAGAGCTACACTAAACTACTGTTAGGTCCTATGTCCCCCTTAAAACCATTCAAGAGTTAGAACCTTACCTCCTGATCGTGCCAGGACAATGAGAAAGGTCTCTCCTATTCTATTTCAGAGCAGGTATTGTTAATTGGTTGCTTAGCTTCTCACTAGGGCTAAATGGCATAGATCCTGGCACCTGTTATTGCCCATGTGATAACGTAAGGAATAAGAATATTTTGGATTTTTATTTTTTTGTAAATTTTATAGAAAAGCATACATTTGCACAGTGTACAGTTGCTCTCTGCTTTCTTCGATTGTTACATGAGGAGGATGTTTGTTTTAGAGTGGGATGCTTCCTTAAAACTCCTGTGTACAGCATAGAATCCATAATTGGATAAACTGTCAAGTTTATCACAAATTCAAAGCCAAACTGATTTATAGAAGTCTCTAGAATATGTTGCAAAAATACAGAATCACTACTGGCAGTCCAAATCGTCTGACAAAGTTTAGTCTCAACAGCATAAAGCATACAAGGAATTCAGTAACAGCAATGCAGAAAATATTTAACAAAATCTGGTGAGTAGTATATGGTTTCCTGTCCTCTTGCCTATACATGAGTAAATCTAAATTACCTAAACTAAGCCAGCTCTAAGTAGAATTGGGTAAACCCTAATTAGATCCAGTAAAGAAGGAAGGTGTTAGAATTGTAGAGACTTCTGTAGAAGTTCTTAATAATCAGGAGTATTGTTTAGCATAAAGCCACACAACAGAAATTTAGCAAAGAGATCTGCACCCCTCTGAGTCGAAAAGGAATTTGTCTAAAGCTAAAGTGTGACCACCAATAAAAACTCCACGGAACAATCAAGAAACCCACACCTTCTCACAGTAGACCTTGGTAACCCTATTCAATACTTCCACCACATGACCTGATAATCAGGACATCCTTGGATTCCTACTATCTCAAGATATAACATGAATAGATGTCCTCCTTTTGTTTGTTAGCACCTTTTGTCCTTGCCAAAAGTTCTTCTCCTGCATAGAAGCAGAAAACACTGTGACCTGAGCAAACTCTCACGTTGAAGGTTGAACATTTGAGTCCAAATGCTTAGGGCCTTTGGTCAAGCTAACGTGGTAAAAAACTTCAATACATATTTAAACACATGGTTATGGATACATACACAGTTATAACATAAATGCAGGATACTATTCAAATGAATGCATGAGTATGTATAGAGTTAACAAATTACTCAAACTACACAAATGCAGATATATGAAAACTGCAAATTGGTATCACTACAAGGAAAACATTAGTATGCACACACATGTAAATGTCTGAATTGTACATCAAATGCACCGTC
Source organism: Triturus cristatus (assembly GCF_964204655.1). Lineage (NCBI taxonomy): Eukaryota > Metazoa > Chordata > Amphibia > Caudata > Salamandridae > Triturus > Triturus cristatus. Next base: position 594,146,035 of record NC_140592.1, on the reverse strand, counting down.
AGTATTTCGGTCAAGTGCACTACTTTACATTAATGATATTAAAGCACACAAATATATGGCACTACATGCATGTATATAATGCAAAATCAAAACGTGAAAGGAGGGAGCCAAAATTATGCTGCTTCAATCCCAAAGTAAGCAAATCTGCTCAAGAATGCAAATCCTATATACTGATTGCACTTCCTAATCTTGATGCCGAGCTTCTCACAAAGGTTATAGCCTAGGGCTGATTAACACCAATCAGTCTGGCTGAATAAGAGAATAACAGACACAAAACAATATGTGGACAACCACTCTTTTAATAGAGTAAGTAATTAGGAAGAAGATACCAGTTATATTTGTGTAACAGATGCCAAGAAGGTATTTGACTGGGTCAGTTGGAGCTTTCTAAAACTGGTATGCATTGAAATGGGAGAAGGTTTAGCAGCTGGATCTAACTGCCAATTCTTGAAGGCAAAAATAATGGGGACATGTGTTAGGTCAGATAGTATGCTACTGGGTAGAGAGATGCATCAGCGATGCATGCTCCTGCTTGTCTTATTGATTGAGCCCTGATGAGTTCCATTTATTTTGAGCTATTAAGGATTCCCTTTGGAGAGGAACAATATAAAAGACAGCCTATTTGCAGACAACTGTTGTTGATAATGCCCAATCCAGATGAATTATTAGCCCCACTAATTTACCAGCTAGTAAGCAAGTGACTGGTTTAAAAAAAAAGAGAGAAATCTGATATATTAAATTTGACCTTAAGAGAAGAACAGGCCAGAATGCTTCAAAGCTTATTCTCCTTAAAATGGACAAGAAATTCTATTTACTAAATGAGGGAACATTTTCTATAATTCCCTGCTAGCCAGTTTACGAATTGGCCTAAGTAAATGGCAGACACAGCCTCTTTTGTTGTTAAGAAGGGCAGCCATGGATAAAATAAACCTCGCGCCAAGATTACTTTACCTCTTTCAGGCAATGCCAATTTCAATAACTAAGTAGATCACACTCCTACAAAGATAGGTGGAAACCTTCAAATAGTGTGGTAAAACAGCAAGAATTACTTGAACTAGATAGGTACTAGCTTGCCCAGACCTTTGGAGATTTAATCAAGAGGCACTGTTTTGCGGCTCCTACAAGTGCACAGGAAACATATAATGGATCCACACTGACAATGTGATTCCTACAGTGGCTTCACAGGAACACTAGACATAACAATGAATATTGCAGTATGATAACAAACAACCTAATGAAGACGTGGGATTATGTGACCCTCTAACTGAATTTGACAAAGTTCCTTTCTTCCCTCACACCAATACACTGCAATCCAAGTTTTGCAACAGTTTTGAAGGTTCTGGCCTTCCACAGATAGAAGGTCAGCAAATGATGAACTTTGATAGACCTTTGCCATGGTAACAGTTAAGTTATTCAGTTGGTGTGAACAATAGTTTAGCCGAATGGAAATGACAGGCTGACTTATGTGCTATTGCGATAAAGTGACAGGCTGACTTATGTGCTATTGCGATACCAGCTACTGTACATATCAAAAAGATGGGTATGAAAGATCTAACCTTTTTCAAGCAGTGTGTGATGAAGTACACTGCTTTCAAGTGAATTATTTCAACTATTTCCAAGTGATTGAAAGAGAGGGTGATTCATAGAAAATGGGCATTTCCACCTGCCTGGGAACAAGCTCAGGGTAAGTAAAGAAAAGATGAAGATTGAGAGGTCTTGTGGGGTGGTAGACCTAAGAACTATAGGAGTATAACATTTAAAGAATCTTATATCATAAGGTAATGTATAACTAATACCTAACCCTACAGAGGCCTAAAGTTATCTATCCTGCTAGATCTGGTTGCTGTTGGAGATGTGAGGATGGCAAGGGCTCTAGCCTTCACATATAATGGACTTGCCTGAGTATTCACGGATTCTAGATGGAAATGCTCAGCTACACAAAAAAATATCCAGATCATCGATCTCATGGTGGGCGGAAGTGACATTATTGGGTATGAGGAATCCCCAGACAGAATCCTACAGCAACATTCACTAACTGGACCTAGCCAGCGGATATTAGGCACCACAGAGAGGAAAATATGCAGAAAGCAGAACCCATTTGTGAGTCAGTGATGTCATAGGTTATACTCAGCCCTAGTTATGGAAAAAAAAATCACATACAATTTAGCTGGGCAGCATATGTTTTTTAAAAGCCTTTGGTGTCCTCTAATTGAACACCTCGCAGATACAGATAATACAAAGATCAGACCGATGAGGTTTCCTGTCTTGGATCTGCACTCCTGACACCTAGAGGATGTTTATGATATTGATGGAACAATGTTTTAAGGTCTCGCCGAGGCAGCGCATTCACTGTCTCTTCGAGACATGCTGAATCTACTCTGTTGGCTTACAGCCCACCCATCGCTTTTAATTTGTGGCTTTATTTGCCCTTCGCAAAGGTTTGCTTCTGTGTGGTTAATGTTGGTTATATGCCCCTCCCATGGAGCATGCCCCTCATACTTGTAGGTTTGTCCTTTTGTGTATGTAGGTTTGTTAAAGTGCACCATTTTTTAATTTTATTTATGGCCGTGTGTTTAAAATGTCGGCTTTTCTTCCCGTGCGTGTTCACCCAGCCTGATTGCCATGTGTTTGAAATGTCAGCATCTCTTCCATAACGCTTTCACCCGTCCTGGTTGTGTTAGTGCTAATAAACCTACGGATCGGTATTTATCATTTTCATTCCGTTCCGTATGTAGTTTACAAACAGCATTATGTTGGCTTTCGCCATTGTTTTATTTACATTTTTGTTTTTTTGTAGGCACAAGGAGAGACGATGCCGAACCAAACGTTTCACCAGAACTTCATCCAACTACTATCTGATATTGTAGAGTCATCCTTGAAAACAGTCTGCTGCCTTGTCCCGCTGAAGGTTTTCATTTCCAGGGCCTGATTTCTATATTGAGGAAGAGGGTACTCAGTTGCAACGGCGACATACTTCCCGCCCTACCAATATAATGGGCCGTCCAAAAAATGTAATTGCTGGCAAACCTTAAGTTTGACCACGGTGGAGACTACTCTGTCTCCGCTTTGGCCAAACTTCTCTGACGGCCCTCTGGAGTAAGAGCCATTGAAGAAATGGTTACATGTCCTCCCACCCAATTTAGATGGTTGGACATGTAATAATTTTTTACTTTTCCTCGCGCCTGAGCAGGTATGGGGGCATGGGCCTTTGCTCTATACTGCCACGCCTTCAGGCCTCCCCACGTTTCCGGCGTTGCTCGGGGCCTCCCGCAGACCGAGTTAGCGCCTCCCCTTCCGGAGGGTATTTCCAAGGCTTATGAGGTGATTCACTGCACGAGCGTTGTTCCGCCGGCCAGCAGACTCGGTCTTTCGCTCCCTGGGTGACGAGCAGTTGTGCAGGATAGCGGGTGTTGGCGTAGGCAGCCTGCTCACTCAGTCCGGGAGGTGGTATGCGCTGGGGGGGCAGCTAGGCAGGGTCGCTCCAGACTCCTCTCCCCCGGGCACCCCGCGAGTCCGAGGATGGTCGTAATCTTCTTACCACACGCAGGCGGTGCTGGCGCGGGCAGCGTCTCACCTCCTGCGGTGCAGATCGCAGCGCACGCGGTTGCCTCAAGCCTGGTGCTGGCATCAGCAGACCCCCATCTTCCACCGAGTTCTCTCTGCCAGGCCGGCCAGTATGGTGGGCAGACACCGGGTCAGCATGTGGGCAGACGCAGGGGCAGACTGGGGGCGTGTGTCCAGGTGTGTCAGGCTACACTTCCCTTCCAAGGAATCGGGAAGCGGCTATCTTCGCATGCGTGGGATAAGACCCCCTCATCGCCATTGTAATGTTTGGGCCTCAGGCCCACATGGTGAGGAGTAACAGACACTAGGTAGTATGGTACAGTAACTGGCCCAGGGCACGTGCGCCCAGCCCCTTTTATTAACAGGGTCACCTGACTGGTGATGCATGTGGTGGGTGGGTGAATAGTGTGGGTTTCATCATCAGTGGAACACTACAATGTATCCAGCCGGATACTACAGGAGCTACAGTTTTTGATGGCTGCTTTAAAAAAATAGTAAACAAAGTAAGCATAATCAGAGCCTCCTCTCCTGACACAGGATGTATCCCACAGCATCAAATATTACGTAAATTGGTTAGAGGAACGGCACGTCACTTCCATCCATATGCCCTGCTCCTCCCTCCATTCAGCCTGCAATGTCCCTGTGCAGAAACAATGCCTGCCACTGTTCTTCCTGGAGTCATGGCTTCAGTGCTTATACGACTCTTGTGTGTTCGCTCCATTATTAATTTTATACATGTACGCCTCTATTAGATAACAGGAAATGAAATTATGATGTTGCTACAATCGGGACAAATCTATGCTTCGCAATCTGCTTCTCACCCCTCTTTGACTCTAATGGTTTCCTGGTTGACGAGGGCGCTACATGAACACGACGCAGGCACGTCCTTTACATAGGAAACTGCACGCCAGCCTAACCTCTTGTAAACTGCCTTCAGCCATTAAGAATGCGCACACACTGGCAGCAGAATCACTGTAATGGATGGGCGCTGCCACTCGTGCTGCGCAGCTGAGCGCCCTTAGTCATGAACGGGATGCATTGATGTGCTTAGCGGTACTTAAGTTATTATCACTAATTATGGTAACATAAACAGTGGCATTAATGCTGTCGGGTATGGTTAGCTACACATAGTGCTCCGAAAAAACTGTGATAATTGAAGAAGACTGGATGTAGTTGATTTATGGTGTTGAGGCGCTAATTCACACATATGAAGACGTACTTATTTGGAAAATATTGATTGCTTATATTAAGGGGAAGTAAATGTAATAAAATGTTGGATGTTTATTCAACCTGTAATGCAACATTATCAAGCTCTGGAAGGTGTAAAGAAATATACTGATCATATAGGACACTGATAAGCAGCATTGGGATCTTGCAAATAATTCTCGTTTTGTTTTGGCCTAATTTAGAGTTTAGTGCCAAGCTGGTGGATCTATTTCATCAAAGATCACAATATTATAAAGTCTTCCCCAACCTATGTAGGACTCCTGAAGCCATGTTAGTTGGTGTGTATCTGTCAACCTGTTCACTAAAAAGTGCGGGTGAATTCAGGCATTTAAGAGGCTGATCTTATTAAGGTGAAAGTAAAATGAACATTTTTCTGAAAAAATATTTAGGTTTGAAAAGTCATTGACCCCATTAAAGTCTAACAAGGCATTTTTTTCCGGGCCCTTGAATATAAGTAAAAACTTAGGGGCATATCAACAACAACCGGCGATAATTATCTCTAAGCGCACTTAGCGCTAGCATAATTATCGCCGGCTAGCGTGAATTTTTATCGCTGAGATAGCGTGCTATTAGCAACGCTTATCTCAATAGCGATAAAAATCCTCACGCTAACAGGCTAACATGAGATTATCGCTGGAAACCCAGCGATAATCTCACATTACCTTGTTGATAGGGACAGGCAAATTTAGCCATGATATCCTTCTTCCATAGGATATCATGGCTAAGTCAGAAAAATACCAGACGTAAAAAAGCAGCGTTAACCGCGGTTAGCGCTGCTTTTTTTGTCTCTAACAGGGTTAGCTACATTCTTGATAATAGGAGAAATGTTGCTTAGCGACATTTCTCCTATTATTTTACTCTGGAACGCCCCCTTTGCATCTCATTAGAGATGCAAGGGGAAGCGTAGAGTAAAAGGGTGCTAACATGCAAATTTGCATGTTAGCACCCTGTTGTTGGTAGGGCGCTAGTTTTATCTCTCCTTTTTTGGCTTTTAAAGCCAAAAAAGCAGAGATAAAGCCCTTGTTGATATGCCCCCAAGTGACACCTGCCAAATGCAGGCGATTGACAAATATGCTGTATGCCCAGAGTTAGTATAGGTATTTTGAGTGGGAGCCGCTGTGGCTCTGCTGTCAGTGACACAGTGATTTTCCTTCTTCTAAATGAGGTAAGAGAACAGATAACTGGGTTAATTGAAAATCTGCTTAATTTTTGCTAGGTGTCTTGTTACCATCCAACTCCAAAGCAAACGATCTGTACGATGTCCATGTTGGGTGGACGGAGTTTTATTTTGATGAATTTGAGGCTCATTTAACCCATATGGATGTCCGTCAGGCTGCCAGTTTGCAGAAGCCTACACCTTTGGATTCCTTTTAAAGGACTCCCTACAATTTTCACTGGAGAGATCCCAGCCTGCATTGTGGAGATAGGCTTTATGGATGCTAGACCACTACAAGTAATAAAGTCAGTAACTTGTTAGGTCCCTGTCAAAGATTTCAGTAATCTAAACCTGAGCTCAACTCTTTATAGCTATGTCACAATGCAGACAGGCGAAAATTAACAAAAATGTGTTAGCATATAATGTGCAAGAATATTTAAAAACATTGACAACACAACACAATAAAAATATTCCGTAAGCAAAAAAAGGTAAAAACTACAAAAATCCAAAAAGGAGATACAGAGATAATCATTTTCTAAAGATTTAAGTGAATAAAGCTCAAGGTAAAGATAAAAAGACATTGCCAGTCAAAGATTATTGTAGACCGTGATGGAACACTGGTCAATACACCATAAAGATAAGCCCCAATAGGGCTTGGAAGTAGGAAAATTCAAAAATCTTTTTAAGTACCAATCTAAAAATTGACTTGTTTTTTGGAAGAGACATTCTTCTTCATGTGGGGCAAACCTGAAAATTAATCTGATGCCACAGAACTACCAGTTGGATTCTTTTTGCAGTTGGTCACTATGAAGCTCTGGGGCAAATCTTTTGAAAGAATTCTCAAACATCTTTTGGAGCCCTAACAACTACAGAAGTGCACTTCCAAGGCCAACTGACCTCGGGGGGAGCACTTAGAGAGTTTCAGGCTGTCAGACAAAGGGCAACAGCACAGTCCAGTCCAGGTCTAGTTGCCAATAGTCAAGCAGGATGAGTCACAGGAATATCCTCTTCAGCTTTTTTGTGTTCCTGTAGTCACCTTGGGAATCAGCCTCATGATTCAAGGAGATATTTGTGTCCTTGGATCTCAACTGTACAAGGAGTCCACCATCCGTACGTCCTTCTCAGAAGTCACAGATGCCATGTGCAGGAGGTTCCGTCAACCTAGTGTCCTTTACAAAAATCAAGCAGTGTTCTGATGGGGTGGCTTGCAGTACCACATTTATGCCTGGCACTAGCTAGTGAGCTAAAGTGGGGTGAAGTTTGTACTGCCAGGCCTATCCACTTATTCAGTAATTCCTGTTTGTTTCACTGTAAACATTCTCGAACCACCAAATACCAGTGTATTTCCAGGTTGGTGAAAATCTTTGGCCACACTAAACTTAGGCGATGAGGGCTGGGGGCTTCTGTGTGAATGTCATAGTGAAACCACCAGTGTAGTTCCATATCTAACACTAAAATCCAATTTGAAGCAGGCACTGTACCCGCAGAGCACTTAAACAACGAGACAGGGGTACACAAGAATTGTCTTAGCATCCTGTTCTTTCCCTTTCAAGTGCAGTCTAGGGTGCCGATTATGATGTTGTTAGGAAAGGCTACGGATGGGATTCGGTATTGCAGAATCCGATTCAGAACCCTAGTTTCTTACCGAATCATACAGATTTTCCAACGTCCGATTACGATTCCTGGAAACCGGTCAAGCAGACCGAATCGGTTCCGAAAGGCATCCAGACAGCCCAAGTCTTTCAGAGCCGATTCATACAGCTCTATGGACATGGTTTCTGGACTAGTGATTACGATGACCGATTCAGACAGCCGTTCCGATTTGGTTTGCCCGAGACGTAACGACTGCCAAAATCTGTCTTTTGGGGCCCGTTGCGGGCCCCCCTGCATGCTGAGACTTACAAATGTAGCCCATGGGTCCCCACTTTTCAACCTTGCACCATGGAGTGCCTCCCACATGGTGCAAGCTTTACCCCAACAACCCCTTTTTTCAATGGGAGCCTGTGTTCTCATTTGGAACACAGGATCCCATTTAAGTCAATGCGAGTCCGACCAAACGATGTTGGGAAGCATCGTAATCGGTCGTCCGGACCCAAAGGACCCGATTGGTTTGGAAACTATTCTGGCACTAATCAATACAGGAGAGTTTCCTAACGACATTGTAATTGGGCCCTTAGTGTTATGTGTGGCAATACAGACTTGTCAAGCAGGAATTTACAGTACAGTGCCAATTGACTCCCTACAACCCTGATTCTGAATATTCTGTGGAGTTCAGAGGAGTCATCCCTGCCCATTTAAGTCAGCCTATTTGTTGCTCCTGGGGCACATTTCACACTTCTTTCATACCTATTCCTTGGCGGTATTCAGTCAAAATATCAAGTTTGAAATGTCGACCTACACTAATATCGAGTTTTAAATATCGTGACACAGAAATATCGACAGCAAGAATATTGGGGTCAGGATAATCAACTTTAAGGTAAGAAATATACATTTGAAAGATATATAGACGTAATTAATATCGTTTGCAAAAAGATAGTCGTTTAAAATATAGATTTTTTAATATGTTATGTAGTTTAGTATACTTTTTAAATGTATTGGATGTATTTTTTTGTATAAGTATTGTTTATGCTTTTCAATATATGTGTTAAATGTTTAGTAGTTATTAATTTTATTTTAATAGAATTTTGTGTTTTTTAGTTCCGTAGCGGGTTGTGGGTTTATAGGGGAATAGGATGGGAAGTAATTTAATTATAATAAATTAAGGAATACTTTTTAGTTATTAATATTTATTTAATTGAGATTTTATGTTGTTAATTGTGTTTTTAATTTTTTATGGTACATTTAAGGTGCAGGTTTGGGGGTTTTTAGGGGTAAAAGGTGGGAAGCAATTTATCTGTAATTAATAATTAGTTGTTAATTAATATTAATTAATTAATTGCCAATTAATTATGGTAATTGTGTAATTAAGTTTTGGTGCGGGTTGTGGGATAATAAGGTTAAAGGGTGCGAAGCAATTTATTTTTAATACATTAATAATTAGTTGTTATTAAGACTAATTAATTGACAATTAAATATGGAAATAGTGTGATTAATTTTAGTTGTGGGGTTTTTAGGATTACAGGGTGGAAAGTAATTTATTTTTAATTAATTAACAATTAATTGATAATATTAATTTATTAATTGATAATAAATCAGGGTAATTGTTGATTTTTTTTTTGTGTTAGGGTTTTGGGTTTATGGGGTGAAGGGTGTGGAGTAAATTAATTTTACTTAATTTATAATTAGTTGTTAAATACCATTAGTTATTTAATTGATTTGTTTTAAATTGTGCAATAACATTTTATACAGTTTAATTTTAGGTGTGGGTTATGGGGATTATAGGCGTAAAGTGTCGGAAGTTAATTACATTTTATATGTTTTAAATTGTTTTTTAATTAATATTTGTTTAATTGATATTTATGGTAATTATGCAAATACTTTTTTATTTTCGATGTGAGTTGTGTTGTTTTATAGGCTAGGAAGTAAATAGACTACATTTATATAATAATATATAATATTAATAAATAATTTCTAAATAAAAATATTTATTTGTTTCAAAATAATTTTTTAATTTGATTTAATATAATATTTGTAGGTATTTGTGATATGTATTTAACATTATAATATGTTTTTATTTTTTTTACTTACCTAAAAAAAATGTTATTCTGTTGATGATATTTTGTTTGTTTTTCATTCTGAACTGACTGGAGCGAGAATAGTACATTTTACCCCTCTGCTATCCAACACTTTCCCTACCGTTGCACTCACTGGAGTGGGAATAGTAAATGTTATCCCTATATATATTTATTTGTTAAATTTATATATCATTTTAAAAATTATAAAATATATTCAAATTATTATCAATATAAGCTTTATTTCGACAACTCCTGTCATAAAAGCAAAGAAACAAAGACGGACATATATAAAAGATATAGATGGTAAACAGTTCATAAGAAACATGTCATAAAATACTCGCAAGTTCATCCTTATGCAGAAACAGAGGATTTCTAGCATGCAAACAGTTAAGTGGTTGTCAGGGCTCAGTCCATCCTCCAGTTTCTTTGTGAGTCACACACTGCAAGATTTAGAACCAAGTGCGACTAGAGTTTAAGCCGGGGTGCATACCTTACGACGGAAAATATCTGCCTATCGTGATAAGAATAAGAACAGCTCATCTTAAAGTGCATTCTTGCAATATGGAGTAAAAAACGTAAAACATATTACAGAGGTTAAAATGATAAAATAATAAGCTTCCTGGTAATCTCCTTGAAGAGTGTTTGCATAATGGGGCCTCTAATTTTTAGCCTTTGTGTTTGGTCAGCTTATCTGCTGTATATGATAAAATGCTTATGCAATACCACTATTAGTGAGCATATTTCCATGGGAAAAAGATCTTAATGCCCAAGGCCCGAAATGTGCTAGATACCAACCCACTTAATTCTGTGCTTCTTCTCTCCTAGTGCCCCACATGTGGCCAAGGAACTTAGCAACTGTACATACATAAAGGGGTCTTTTATCAGATTTGAGGATTCGCAAGGACTCCCAGTAATTCTGTGTTACCATTTGCCAGCTGATGGGTTTTATCCATTTTGATCTTGAACGCGCATGAGCTGGACATGAAAACAGCAAATGAGCTACAGACTTTGCGAGTGCCTTGCATCCTGGGCAGTTGCTTAGGCTTGGGATATTTGTGTGCCACTTGGCTGACACCTCATTCACAGGGAGAGGGCCAAACCTGAATTGGATGAAGAGTTTCCTATCCTGAGGTACCTGAATTAAATCAAGATGAGGTTCCAGGAGTCTGACCTGTTTGTGCAAAAAGAATTCTGTGGTGAGTCTCAACTGGTCAGGCCTGATTGAATCTTGTTGCACAACCTATTCCCAATAATGGCGCTTTATTGTGTCTTTTTGCAGCAGGGGAGAATCAGATTTTTCCCAGGCTTCCTGAAGCCCTACGTCAGCCACCATCTTACGTACATTTCTTATCCACCTCACCTTGCTAGCGGTATCCAAACAGATGAGCTCTGTCAGGGCTTCTGCATAAGGCAGTAGCTTCAGAGTCTCCGAATTATGGCCTAGAACAACAAAATATGGAGCTTAACAATTTTGCTAATAGGGCGTCGTCCCATATCTATATTAGAGGGGAAAGTGAGGTACTTTGAGGCAGCATCACTAGATTCCTTAAGAATATATGCTCTGATCTAGTGAGCTTGGTTGTGTAATCATAGCCCCATACTAGGCAGAGCTAACAGATTTTGAATCTTAGACCTGCAGGGCGGCCGCAACAGGTCTACTGTGAGAGGCACGATGTTCTTTTCCTAACACGCTTGTGGCTCAGGACCGTCTTTGTTAAGTGGTGTTTCCAGGTCATTTTCTACTCCAGTCTAACTTCTAGGTAGCTCACTCTTTCCAAAATTATTGGTTTAATAATTGTTTTAAAGTAAATATATATCTATATTAATTATTATATATGTGTATTTAATTTTTTTAAATTAGGTTTATTTGTTTTTTTATGAATGTTATTAATTAATATATTTAATATTTATGAATTTATTTTATATATATATAAAAAACGATATTTTGTACAACTTTATTTATGACCAATATTTTTTTGATATTTTTGTACTTACCATTATCAATCAATCAATCAATCAAAGATCTTTATTCGGATATTAAAAACATCCATAAAAGTACATGTACATCACAACAATTCATCCAAATTAAAACAGTAGAACAATCATTTAAAAAATGTTTAAGAAAATATCACAGTTAATTTTATAAAGTAAACTTCCTGTGAAATACAGGTATCTTAACAATAACATTATTTTACAGTACTACGTGCATTATATTTTGGCCTGGCATATGCTACAGTTGAGACAATACACAACTAATTAGCTATAACATGTGCAAAAGAGCTACCACTAATACAAATATACAATATGCAAACTGAGTAATCAGACCATGATCATTGATGCTCGAGAACGTATAGCAGATTGAAGAAAACAACTAACTCTGAAGATTACATCGTCAGAGCCTAGCATCAATAAATCTCTAAATGCCAGGTTAAAATCCATCACAACATTCTCTCTAAAATACGGGATTAGGTAATGTTTAGTATATTTTACATAAAAACCACAGAAAAACATAAAATGTAAAAGGCTTTGTTTTCCACCTAAATTACAGGGACAGCTTAAATTTTCCGAATTTTTGTGGAAGCCTAATGGGAAGCAAAGTAGGTTTTTAATGCTCCCGTCCCTGAAACGAAACAGCAAACGCCTATTCCATCTGCCTAGTTTCTTTCGCAAGTAACCCTGGGGCAAATTATTAGACCTGTCACTTGTTTCCAAAACGGGAATGTACCTTTTAATAGCAGATTTTACAAGCTCGGTCCTTTCCCTCTCTTTTCGGTAAAGATCATACAAAGCCCTTTTTACTTGGTTCTTATGGGTGCAATCAATGGTTAGGGGTAATGAGAATAAATGCCCCTTCTCCACACTTACTAAGCTCTTTTCTACTTCCCTGAGCCAGGGTATGTAATTTGCCCGCTCGCATTTTAGACAGTCCATGATAATTTCACGGGTCAAAGTGGCAGCAGAGTTCGGCCATATTTTCAGCCAAAACAGGGCGGGCCTAGATCTTATGAAGTCCTCTGTGTATGGGAGATTCAGTTCCCTGTGGCAAACGTAAGTTGGAGCTGAGATGACCCCCCTCCCCAATACCTTCCTGCAAAATCTATTCTCTTCGGTCTGTATGGTAGTACAATTCGAGTATCCCCACAACTCTGCACCATATGTTCCTGTTGGTAAACATTGGGTTTTGTAGATTTGTAACAATGGTATTATTACCTCTGCGTGTTTGGGTTGGCGGAGGCTAGTTATGGAATTGATAGCTTTGCCCATTTTATTCCTCCCCCTGGCAACATGAGGCTGCCAAGATCCGGAATGGGAAAACAACAAGCCTAAGTAGGGGAAAGTACTAGTGCTTTTTCAAACATTATTCCCTGACATAGTATTAAAGATTTTATGCTTTTTAGTGCCACATGACTTTATATAGGATTTATTAAAATTGGTGCATAGGCCAAGATCAGCCATATATAAAACAAAACCTCTTCTTAGAATGCGTAATGCATTGGGTGTGCAACCCATAAGGACCGCATCATCCGCGTAAAGAAGTGCGGGAAGTAATTTTCCATTAATGTTCGGGACATCACTAGTCAATTTGCACAAAGAGTTGCTTAATTCTTTATATACAAGATAAAAAGCAGGGGGGCCAAGACACAGCCTTGTCTGACCTCTCTGCCAATTATATTGTCCCCTGAGACTTCACCATCATTATTTATTCGAACACGGGCTTTCAAGTCACTATGTAGGCGGGCCAAAAAATAAACAAGTGACTCATCTAACCCATAATTTAACAAAACTGACCATAAGCGGGAGCGGTTAACAAAATCAAAAGTGGAACTTAAGTCCATAAACCCCAAATACAATGGGGATTTTTTGGCAATGGTGTATTTGGCCAATATTAAATTCAGGTTTAAACATTGCTCAATAGTCCCCACGTTGCTTCTAAAGCCTAGCTGGCACGGGTGTAAAATCATATTTTCCTCTGCCCAGGTCCTGATCTTATTGAAAATGACCCTTCCTAAGATCTTCAAGGTATTATCTATTAAAGATATGGGCCGATAACAGCCAGGATCTAGTCTGTCGCCTTTCTTAAAAATTGGCACGATAATGCTATTTGACCAGGTTGCTGGGGCTGGGGTGTTAGATAAGTTATTAAAAATATTGCACAATAAGGGTGACCAAAAGTCAGGCTCTGATTTAATTTGGTCGATGGATTATCCATCGGGACCAGGTGCTTTATTGCTCGCGCTTTGAGAAATAGCATCTTCCACCTCCGTTATTGAGATATTAAGGGCCATAGAGAGGTTTCCGTTAATAGGTGCGGTGCAGCATAAATGCTTGAAAAATGCTTCACCCACAAATCCCCTGATATATTGCAGTTTATGGGGGTAATGTTGGATCCAATTGATCTTAAAATCTTAACCTCGCCCCAGAAACCGGCAACATCTCTCAGTGCCGCCGTGGGTACAAGGGATTCCCAATGATCCTTTAATATCTCTTCTGTTCTTATTTTTGAAGTATGCTTATAGCTTGACCTCAGTCTCCTCACCAAGAACTGGTCCCGTGGTTCAGCTATAAGGACCGCCCGTAATTCACGGTTTGCTTTAGAGCACGAAGTGTCGAACCACCTGGGGTTTTTATTATTATTATTGGCCGAGAGTTTGGAAATCTCCTTTTTGATGGCCATACACAACCCTGTAAAAGCCTCGATAATGTCATGTCCAGAATTATCACTAGATAAACAGACAGACACTAACGAAGGGTACATTTTAATTGTGCGGGCTAAGACCCCCTTGTTGTCTATCCCCTTCCAAACTACCCTAAGTTTGTCCGTTGACGCCACCAAGTTTTTTGCCCCAATTTCTCTATGTTTCCCCGGTTTTTTGATGGATTTAAAACTGCACAGAATAGGGTTGTGGTCACTATATATAGTACTAACAACCTCAGCCTCTAATAGACAATCCCCAAGCAGGGAAGATATAAATACATAATCTATTGTAGTTGAACTCCCACGCCCAAAATAAGTGGCCACAGGTCCTTTATTTGCGGTAATATTTACCTTCTCCATGATATTAACTAAGTCTAGTGCGGCTAAATGATTAAGCAATTCTTCCCCTCTTTTACAAGGAGGGGTTCGGGGATAAATGTGTGCGTTAAAATCACCTCCTACACAGATGCCATCAAGTTTATCATGCTTTTGTCCATCGACAATTCCATCAATAAAATCAAACAATCTTATAAAATTTGTGTTTGGATGTGTTGTGAAGTCATTATTATAAAAATTAATTAAGCATAATTTAAACCTGTTAGTGTAAATTAAGGCCTGAAAATTCATATCATTGGTCTTCAAGGGTTCAATTTTAGCTCCTGCAGTAATCTTAACCCAAATAGATAAACCCCCACTAGGTCGTCCCATAGCCGGGACGGGTACTATTTGATTGTAACAGCTATACCCCTCATGAAGCAGAGAACTAGTACACCAAGTTTCTTGGAACATTAAAATATCAAAGTTAGTAACCCATTCTATCCAATCCCTAAATTTCATTTTCGCATTTAAACCGACAATATTCCAACTCAAAATTGTTAATTTGTCAGACGATATAGGGGTGGCGGTGGCATGAGCAGTTATTTTAGGATCAAGTGACAGAATTACCTCAATTTCACCGTTAGACACCTCTATAGGGAGGCCAGTTATCAATTCTTCCACGGAGTCAGTTACATTCAAGTAATCACTGTCTGCTGTAGCAATAGGATGTAGATATTTTTACATCAATATTTTGGTCACAATATTTTTGTATTGGGATATTTTGAGTGTCGATATTTTGTCAGTGTACCTTCCCTTACTTGAGCACATGCTGGAAGCCGACAGTGGCTTATGGTAATTAGCCTTCTGACAGTTTAGGCAGGGTAACTTTCTAAACGTTCTTTTTCCTTAATATTTATTACAAATCTGACTCCACCTTTGAACTTGATTTTTAATAACTAATACAAATAATGGTCTAATTATTTTTCTAGCTGGTCTCATGCCAGAGATAGCAGTTTAATATTTTAATCTGCACTCTGGATTTCTACATAGGACAGATAGGCTTGCCACACTGAAAATAGCTTTTAGGGCCTTGACATTGTAGGGACATGATAACATTAATTTTCTACATGTCCCAGTTTTTAAATAACATGTAACACACCTTGTGGGCTACATAAGATGGTCTTACTAATATGAAAAGGATGTTTTTTATCTGTTAAAGAGAGGTATTTTAAAAGGTTGCACTGAAGGTCTTACACTGCAGTAGTCAAGCTACAATGGTAAGCCTAAAGTCATGTTTTCTGTGGCGCACTGGGGGGCGGTATAAAAAGTGCTGCAGTCCACAGGTGACATTTACCTTTTCATGCAATGGGTGCATTTCCACCTCACATACTAAAGTCTTAGAGACAAATTAAATACACCAATCAGGGATTAGCTAACTTCTATACTTTTTAAGGGTCACGGTACATACACGGGGCACTGGACAACGGTGCCAAAGTCTGCAGAGTCTAAAAACCAGCAATAAAATTCAGCTGAAGGAAATGTGGGTGAACAAGCAAAAGGAGACATTTGTTTCACAGTTTTGATTATAGTACTTCCACCGGTGTGGCAGAAGCACTTTGTCGAAACTGAATATGGGGCTGGCTGCCATGTTGTTACGGCCCACTCAGTATGTTTTTACTATTTAAAAAGAAGGGGATTAGTTCTGAATGGTTTATACACAGAGAGCTTTCTTTTAATGTATAGTGACCTTAGTCGATTTTCTCTGTCTTGGTTCATCATACTGCACAAGCAAGTCCTAGGCAGAAAAATCTATATTGGGAGAACTGAATAACTAGGTCAGAGCTACCGATGCCCTTATATCAGTGGCTCTGTGGCGAACAGCCTGCTGCCAATGATTTTGCACAATAGAACAGACAGAGGCTCCACCAGCAGACGATCAGAAACTCCCCAATAAGTATACAGTGCTGTGCTTCCACTCCACTAAACTTTTAACTATCCCCTTTGTCTGATTTGAACTTAAAGGACACAATCCACTATCATCATACTGCTCTATCTCTTCTGACTCATTCACCATATTTGAGGTCTTTTTCTTTGTGACCTTCCCTCTTTCTAATTTAACATCTTGGATATAAAAAAAGAATTTAGAAGTAACACAATGAATCTATAACTTTTAATGAAGCACATTAAATCATTCAGAAAAATGCCCATGCAGCATATATTAGCTTTACTATGGATCGGTAAAAAATGCAAAGTTTTTTCCACAGCAAAAAAAAATTACGTTTATTGCAAAACGCTAAGAACTTCAATGAGCTTGACATGTTTAAAAAAGGCAAGTAGGAGGGGAAAACGTCTGTTAGTGGTAGGTTTGCAGAAAGGCTCTGGAAGTTCTGTGTTTGCAAGACCCGGTGAAGTTGGACAAAGTTGGAAAACTCAGCAAGCCTTCCAAAATATGTGAACCCACTCCAAATCTGAATTACCCATTATGTGGGACTACACACATTTCACCAGAAAAAAACTAGCAAAATGTGCCAGGAGTAAGGGCCTGGAAATGCAAGTGGTAATTGGTGTGGAAACCACTGTTGCTACAGTTAGACCAAATGGCATCTGGACATCCTGAACTGGTTTTACTACATTGGGAGTTTCAGGAATCCTATATTGTGGTCCTTAGTAGTTGCAATCATTGAATACCCTGGAGTTTGAATTGTTGTATTCTGTGGGGCTGAAGCTTTAGCTCCTGCTCTCAGACTCTGGGGTAAGGCTAAAGGATTGAAGTGGACCATTTTCTAGCTTTATACAGCAGTGAGCTAGAGATCTATATTGCTCTTTACTCAAGTCCTCCAGTCTCATTATTGCAAATGTTAGATTAGCTCAAAGTAGTTCTGAAAAGTGCAAGCATAGGGTAGAGGTGTATCCACTGGGCACATTGATTGTAGATCTAAACAGGTCATTAAGTGTTATATGCACATATTTCCGTGGCACTAGCTCAGATAAAGCTTGTTTTGACATTGTATTCATAGCTCTATGTATGATACCCATATGTTTTTGATCTTTTCTAAAAGGATGCTTTGGTGAGGATAAGAATTTGTCCCTTTTCCAGCAACAACCTCTAGGATCACTGTCTATCAACTAATATTGAAATGGACTTTCTGGGACACATTATGGGCCTCATGTAGGTAAATAAATATTACCGCTTCTTAAATACCGAGCCGTACCGAATCGGTATTTAAGAATCGGTAAGTTATATGTAGGTAAAAATTCGGTAACAATTACCGAATCGGTAACGTTCGGTAATCAAGAATCGGAAATCACCGATTCGGTAAATACCGAGGTGGTATTTACCGAATCGGAAAATACCGAGGTGGTATTTACCGAATCGGAAAATACCGAGGTGGTAATTACCGAATCGGAAAATACCGATTCGGTATTTACCGAATCTGAAACTACCGAATCGGTATTTACCCAATCGGTAAATAATATCACATGACTTGAGGAAATAGCCAATCCTGTGCAACCACACCCCACCCAACCAGGAAGTGGCCACACCCAGGCAGGTGCACATAATTAACAGACCCTGGAGAGGCTTGGAGTGCAGAGGAGAGGCAGGGAGCCAGTGCCTGTTCGTGCAGCAAAAATAACATCATGTCCAGCCAGAGGACACAGAGAGATGGAGGGGAAAGGAGGAGGAAGCTGAAATTCAGCCCCAAGGAACTCCAGGTGCTGGTGGAGGAGGTGGTGAAGCAGCACCAGAAGCTGTTTGGGAGGCAATCCCTGCAAGTGCCTGAGGCTGAAAAGCGCAACATTTGGCTGGCCATCCAGGCGCAGGTCAATGCTGTGGGAGTGACCCACAGGGACATAGAGGTCCTCAAAAAGCGCTGGTATGACCTGAGGATTGTAACCAAGAGGAAGATGGGGGACATCCAGAAGGAGGCCAGCCAGACTGGAGGTGGAACCAACAGGGCACCTGCCCTCACCGAACTGGAGGAGCTGGTGGGGGCCACAATCGAGCAAGAGAGCGTCGTGGGTCTTGGGGATGCTGACAGCTCTGCCAGAGCCGCCACCCAACAAGGTAAGACGAATGCACAGCAATGTAGCCCCCCCTACCCCTATCCCACATCCCCCATTGTGAAAGGAGAATCCCACACCAGTCCACATGTGTTAGTGCAGACAGGCAATGCATTCTGGGAGATGTAGTCAGGGAAACACCAACCATGAAGTTAATGGCACAGGGCAACAAGGCATGTCACACACATGAGGCACAAGGAGGCAGAGGACATTTTGGAATGTGAAATGATTTATTGTGATGCTTGCAATGCAGCCCTTCGGGGACACTGAGCCGATGTTGCATTTCTGTCCACAGATGTGACATCACGCAGGACAGGGCATGCTGCAGGAGAGAGGGCACACCGGCCACAAAGATCACCTCTGGCCAGCACAAGTTCAGCCCAGGGAGCAGGGCCACAGGCAGCCGCACCACCAACACAGGCAGCCTCGCCTCACCCAGAGCCAGCATCACCGCACCCAGAGCCAGCATCACCTCACCCAGAGCCAGCATCACCTCACCCAGAGCCAGCATCACCTCACCCAGAGCCAGCATCGCCACTCATGTTTGAGTCACCGGCCACATCACCGCCTGCAGGTGTGAGAATGAGGAGGCGTCCTGCAGCCAGGCTGCGAGCCTCAGACACCTCGTCTGACGACAGCAGGGGCCCTGAACAAATCACCATGCCCCAGGATGGGAGCCATGCCACTGTGCCCTACACCTCACAGGCAGCACAGACGGGAGCAAGAGGGCGCTGCAGGTCACGTGTCCAGAGTCCACCAGCAACCATTGACAGCCATGGTGTCTTCTCGGGGCTCGAGGGCCAAATGTTAAAACAACAGCGCCTGCAAACAAAGGCAGTCATGTCAGTCCAGAGGCACATGCGGTTCATGAAATCTACATTAGTCAACATGGACAATAACATCAGCGCTATGGCAGCGGGCATTCGGGACATGTCCCAGTCAATCCAGCAGTTGTGCAGCAAATTAGATGCTGACATAGATGCACGGCGCCGGGAACGGCAGAGGAGGGACACTACCACCAGGGCACTCAACCGTCTGGCAACTGCCACTTCTCTACTCTGCCGGCGCTCTGTGTCGATGCAGGAGGGCCTGACACACTGCTGCAGCGACGTGTCTCGGGGGATGGTGCAGGTGACAAGTGCACTAGAGGTGCTATTAACTAGTCAGGCGGCGACAACTGCTGCAGGGGATGCTGCGGAGAGCATCGACACCAGCAGCAGGAGCAGCATCACACCCCCTGTTCCAGAAGGACGCAGGAGCAGCAGGCGGCTTGGGGTTGGCTCTAGTGAGGATGCTCAAGCCGTGCCATCCAACACTGCAGCGCGTATGCGCAAACATTGATGCAGCCCTGCGTGGCCACTTCCCAATGGGTGACGTAACCCTGGACTTACTCCTTGTATATATGCTATGTTGCCAGATTGGCTTGATCTTGTGTTCATGGCGTAGTGCCGCATTAAAACTACGTCATTACATACCACAACTGGCTGTGTCCCCTTACTTACTCAGAAATAGTTGCATGTGATCTCTGCCCGTCTCTCTCTCCCATCTATTGCAGTTGGCACTCTAGCTGCGTTGCCCTCTGGCTGGCCTGACTCATCCTCGTTGTCCTCAAAATGTGTTAGTTCCACATCTGTACCTTTCTTCGTGGCAAGGTTGTGCAGCATTGCACAAGTGGCAATGATCTTGCAGCAGTTGATGGGTGTGTACTGGCGTGCGCCTCCGCTCTTGTGGAGGCAGTGGAACCTGCTTTTCAGTAGTCCAAACGTGCGCTCCACCACGTTGCGTGTAGATTTGTGTGCCACGTTATATCGTCTCTCACTCTGGGTTGATGGGTGTAGGTAGGGAGTGAGGATGAATGACCGGCAGGCATATGCACTGTCGCCTAGGTGAGTAAAAGGGAAACATCAGTCACATGCCTCTATACACTATGATTTGCAGGTTTCAAGGGGCGTCACTGTTACTTTCCTAGCAGGTATCCCTCTCCAAATTCTCCGGCACTCAGTCGTGTGTAGATCCCACTGTTCTGGAAGATGTAAGAGTCGTGGGTGCTCCCAGGAAACTTCGCGACAATATCAGTGATGATGTTCCCTGCATCACAGATCACCTGCACATTGATGGAGTGGGTGGACTTTCTGTTCCTGTAGATGTGCTCTGTGTCAGCTGGTGGGCAGATTGGGATGTGTGTGCCATCAATACAGCCAATGACATGGGGGAACTGTGCCATGTGATAAAAGTCAGTTTTAGTTTTCTGCAGTTTAGCCTGTGTGTTTGGGAAGCTGATGTAGTGGTGCATTCTCTGCATCATGGCATCCAGGAACTTCCTGAAGAAACGGGACAGGCAACTCTGGGATACACCACCCACCGCAGCTATCACCACCTGATAACTGCCGGATGCCAGTAGATGTAGGCTGCAGAGCACCTGCACATGTGGTGGTATGGCATGCGCCCTTCTAGTTGGCTGGTCCAGGAGTGGGTGCAGGTCCCTTATCAGGTCCATGATGGTTTGGGGGTGTAGCCTGTACCTTTCATGTATCTCTGCATCAGTCAGTTGGAAGAGTGTGATGCGCTGTCTGTAGATTTGTTCCTCCCGTCTCCATATCCTCAGACCTGCTGCCTGTAGACGTAGGCGCCTTGCAATGACATACAGAGCGGCCATGTTGTCCACGCTGTTGCATTTTGGGATTGCTTATATGCACTGTTGATGGTTACCACCTGCTTTCAATCCGTGTTAATTACCGACTCTTAATTACCGATTTTCATGGATTTCTTAATTACCGATAGTTCCTACATGTCATTTTCCGTTTTACCACTTCATATTTACCACTTCATATTTACCGAATCGGTAAATATGTATTCGGTAAATATGAATCGGTATTTTTGGATTCGGTAATTATGATTTGGTATTTACCGCTTCATATTTACCGAAAAGTTGTTTTTGGACTCCTACATCTCACTTGTCTAAATACCGGTCGGTAACGGCATATTTACCGAAAATCGGCCGTTACCGACCGGTATTTGGCGACCTACATGAGGCCCTATGTGACAAAAGTTTCCTTCTTACAGAATGAAAGGTTGAACTTGTAACTTTAGCTAGATAGGTGCATATTATTTCCATTGCGAGACAAATATTAAAACTAACAAAGTGGAAGGGACCCACCACTGCTCTTATATTTCTGGGCTTTGGAAATTTAGCGTTAGGATGGCAAGTGGCTACAGTCATTATACAACATTCAGGAGGAACTTTGTGAGATCGAAATTGAACCTCCATGAATATCATTGACATGCTACTAAAAAAAAGCTAGTGTGTTTGCAGACCCTCAAAATACCCAAACAGCTAGCTTGTGCACATTAAATACTCAGGTTTTCAGCCTACACCACTAACCTTACTTTGATTAAGTTAGTTTTCTCTGCCAAAGTGAAGATCTATATTTCTTGCAAGTATCCTGGTCTCTGTTTCAAGAGTGTTCCTAATGAACTGATCCAAGGCATGGACCCAGCTGTTAATGGCATCTACAGTCAACCCTCCAAATGTTAAGGGGGACCTGAAAAACCTTCTATGTCCTTATGGAATCTTACCAAGAGGTCAAACTTCCATGTGCAAGCTAATCATGTTCGCTCTCTACCATGCCTTAAAATAGATCCTGGTTCTAATTAAAACTTCCATAGAAATAGTTATAAGACTTTTTAAACGTTTTATGTTTCCCTAAGACACAAAACATGGTATTCTGTGGTCCACTGACTTTTATGATAAAACAATGTAGCCAATTTTATTTGTCTTCTTTCAATGGACATTTTGATGAGTCTGGAAGACACATTTGTACTAATTTTATACCAGCCTTGATGTGATCTCGATTTTTAAAAATCTCTTTATTGTGTTGCAGTTCAATGCAACATAATTCATGCATCTCTCAATCCTTCTGGCAGAGGTAAAATTGTGTTTCAACATTTGTTACACAACGGTGTGCCAATGGCACTTAAAGAATGATTTTGAATGTCTTTGTATGTGAATAAATATATTGGTGTGCTTTGGGAGTTAAGGTTAAATATTCTACAGCTCTAGTATTTCTTTCAATTGAATTCTGCTACATAATTCCTCTCAGTCATGTTCAAGTTTTACATGGGATTGGGAAACAATTGAATTGTCTGCATTTTTATATTTGTGTAGCAAATCATAAGCTTACTCATGCAATAATCACTAGAGCTTTCATATCAAGTTTTAATTCCTACCATCAAAGTTACTACTACTTGCTCCTATAGTTAATATAGGTCTGAAAAATTGTACTAATAGAAATTTCTCCTGACCGTCCAGTGACAAATGAGGATTAACCAGGGAATAACATTTGCGGCAACTGAGGCCCAGGGTTCATCGTTGTTCTTGACTGAAATTTCACCAACAGATTTTAGCAGCCAGAATACTCGAGGGAAAATGTTTTGGCCTACGAATTTACTGCATTACTCATAATTCCAATAGAATTAGCAGCTCCAGCTAGCGGATCCATCAGAGATTATGAGCAACTCTTAGAGGCCAATTTCGATCTCATTAGGTTAGCCCTCCGGAAGAATCAGATCCGGAAGGCTTTCCAAATGAATTGTGCTGCAGGAAACTGACTGAACGAGTACGATGCATTCGTATGCTGACAGACTCGGTTGGCTCGGACTCCCATTGAATTAAATGGGAGCCTGTGTATCACACGCGAACATAGGCTCTCATTGCAAAAAGGGGTGGTTGGGGACAAGCGTGCATCCTGTGACGAGCACCCCTTTGCGCCCGCAAAACTGTGCATGCAAGGAAAAGGGAGACCCATGAGTACTCCCATGTGACCGATTCAGTGCGCCCAGGGTGCAGGGGATACTGCCACGGCCCCCACCCCAGAAGTTCGATTCTCACAGCCATTTCATCCAAGCAAAACCGAGTCAGTACGGCTATCAGACTTGTGCATCGTACTCGCTCGTTCAGAAGCAGGCCCCTTTGAGCTGCACAATTCGTCTCTGAATGCCTTGGACTGACAGAATCAGGTTCGGAGCTGATTCGGTTGGCGCAGACGCCTTATTTGCATCGTACTTGGTCGTTCGGATAGGGGGATGATTTGGTCAGAAAACAAAGGCTCCAAATCGGATTTGCTTTTAGTGAATCTGGTTCTTAGCCCTTCCGAGCGAGATCGTAATCGGACCCTTAATGGGACCGTAAATCAGTGAGGAGGAATTAAGGCATTAAAGGAACTAGTTGCATGAACTGTTTTGGACCAAAGTGGGTGGTACTTCGGGTCTTAACCCCGGCTCACCATCATTTATGGGTAATGGCTTACCCACAGAATTTACTGCTATTATAAACATTTGAATGGATTCAAAACTAAAACTATTAAAACTTGTTTTTAAAAATTAAACTTTGATAGCTTAGAAATGGTTGAAGCTGGAAACACCTGCCTCTACCAGCAATGTATTTGCCTATGTTGTTATGCGAACGCAATCATATACTTGCTCACTTTACACCTTTCAAATTGTATTTTTCAAAATGTTCTCAGATACCCATACAATAACATGATGTGTATGTGGAGGCAAATGGCTTCATAACTTTTCACAACTAAATCTATTTTCAGGGATTTAATGGATGAGAATCTAGGGTGCTGACTTGGTGCTTATAAGTCCCTGCACCAAAATTCACTTAAATCTTTGTATTTAAAGGGGGCGTGGCTTGCGCGCCGCTGCGAGATGGCGGATCGCGCTTGAGCTCCGTAAAGAGAGAGGGCCGACGGAGACATTGCGGTCGCTGAATATTGCCCCGCTCTGCGCAGAAGATGTTATCTGGCATGGGAAGCTGCCGTGCACGCTACGAAGGAGGTTTCTGGTGGTAAAGAGTGGCCGGAGTCCATTTATCGGCATTTTTAAGGTGCGCCTCAGGCTCTTACGAACGGCCGCCATTTTGTTTCTTCTGTGAGGGAGTTTTTTTATCGCTTCTACAAGACGACGCTACTGGTCTTTCCTGTCAGGAATGGAGGCATTCAGGAGCTGGTGACGTTTTTTCACTTTTATTGAGCTTATTTTGTTCTTTTTTGTATCGCCTATTGCTGAGAGACCCACTGTGTGAACCTTTTGAGGTTTTTGGCTTTTCCTTGTCGTCAAACGCACTGCCGCTTTCTTATGTGAGACTTTTTTGTTCTTGCCTTGATCCTGGGGGTTTTCGTAGTCGGTGCTTGACTACTGGCGCCTGTAGCACATGCTTCTTTTCGTGAGGTGTTTTTTTCTGACTGGGATTGCCTGCGATTTTTTTTTTTTTTTTTTTTTTCTGCCCGGCTCTGTCTGATGCAAGTGTATGATTCCTTCCTGCCCATTTTTCCTCTCACACATTGAGGGTTTTACAACCCCTGGCATTCCTTGTTCTCATTCTATCTGAGGAGGTGTATTTCGTTTCTACTGAGGTGGTCTGCCCTATGGCTGAAAATATGGCCCCTTCACCGAATGCCAAAGACGTTAAGGAATCTAAAGCATCTCTTAAGAGGTCCAAACAGGTATCCCCAACACCTGAGTCTGCTCCCAAAGACACTAATTCGACTCTTGAGTCCATTCTGACGCGCCTTAATGAGGTTTATGAGATTGCGCAGTCTACTAAGACTAATACAGATTTACTGCAAGTGGAGGTGTTAGCCATCAGGAATGATTTCAAGGCCCTTTCCCTTCGTGTCTCAGGTACAGAAGCACGGATTAGTGGCGCAGAGGATACCATGCAAAAGCACTCTAGATCTTTCACGCAGATAGAGCGTTCTATGGCAGCATTGAGGAAAGACCTCACTGAACAAGAGGATCGTAATCGTAGATCCAATCTGCGTATTTTTGGTCTTCCTGAAGATGCTGAGAAAGATGCATCTTCCATGATTGAGTTTCTTTATCAATGGATTCCGGCAACACTACAAATTTCTTTCCACAAAGATTTTGAACTGGAACGGGCACACCGGGTCCCCTCCTTTCGCCCCAAGTCTGCTACGCAACCAAGAGCGATAATTTTTAAGCCGCTGCGTCACCAACATACAGAGCAGATTTTGGCGCATATGCGAAAGGTTAGAGCTGTCTCTTGGAATGGCCATCGTATCTCAATTTCGCAAGACTTTGCCAGAGACACGGTGATGAGGAGGAAGGGCTTTCTTAATCTCCGGAAGCGTTTGTCTGAACTGAATATTCCCTTCTCCTTTGCTGGTCCCTCAAAATTCCGCATTACTTTTAAGGGTCGTGTCAGAATTTTTGACGAACCTGCGGATTTGGCCTCGTTTCTGGATAATCAAATGGAGCTACAGATGGATCTTCAAACGGGGGCTTCACATGCTCCTGGTTCTTCTGGCACCTGAGGCGGCTACACATAATGCATTGTCTTTAGTCTTTGTCAGATCTATTAGGTCTAGCTGCTTTTAGATCTGCGCAGTGGTCTCTATGTCCATTGGTCTTGACGTATTTTTGTCGTCTCTTGGTGCTCCCTTAGTATCGTTATGGTGTTTTGGTCTTTAGTGTTGTTAGTTTTAGTGTATAAACCTTTCAATTTTTTGTGGTAATTTCTCTTGTTGGCGTGACTTCACTTTTGTCCGCGTAGTGTCCTGTTATTCATTGCCTCCCCAGTTTGTCTTTCGACGTATCAGGTCACGGTCCTTTTCCTTCCAGGGGTGTGTCTTCGGTATGAGCGTCGATTTTTGTGGTGAATTTTGGTTTATCTTATTCTGTTGTGGTCGTTCCTTTTGCTTCATGTTTGTTTTTTGTTATTTCGTACTTTATGGAGTAGGTCATTGTTTGTTCCTTTGCTTTCTCTTCGTGTTGTTGCTTGGTTTGTCTAGGTGTTGTATTCATATATGTTTATTAAGTGTTTATTTATGGCTATACTTAGAGTCAATATAGGTCGTTCATATAGTTGCTAGTTATACCTACTTTAGTGTTTTTTTCATTGATTGATTTGTTTACAGTGTGTTACTATTTTTTTTTTTTTTTTTTTTTTCGAGTAGGTTAGTTTTTTATAGATGCTTTGTACTTGGCAGACATAGGCCCATCTTACCTACATGTTCAATTTCTTAGGCATGCATATTTATCTTGCCAGCTTCTGTGTATATGGCTTTATTTATTCATGGCCAGTTATCTTTAAGTTTGTATATAGATTTTACATATTTATATATAGTATTAGGTCTCTTATCTAGCTGCCATAAGGGTTTCTCTGACTGTTATATGATAAGATGCTACCTACCGTTTTTTATTATGTTTCAATTAGTTTTCCCATATTGTTTCATATAGATACCTACTTTATTGAATTTCTCTTTGCGTGATTTGATTACAATGTGTCATTAACCGTTTTTTTTTTCGAGTAGGTTAGTTTGTTTTTTAGAGATGCTTTGTTCTTGATAGATTTATGCCTCTCTTATCTACATGTGTACTTACTTAGCCAAGCATATTTATTCTACCAGTTTGCGTGTATATGGCCTTATTTATTCATGCCAAGTCATCTATGAGTTTGTATATAGATTTTACATATTTATATATAGTATTAGGCCTCTTATTTAACTGCCATAGGGATTCACTGATTGCTATATTGATAAGATGCTATATACCGTTTTTTATTATATTTCACAGATTTTTCCCATATTATATCATACAGTATGCTTTAGAGTGTATTTCTTCTTTTCTCTTCATTATGGTCCTTCTTCTTTTGTTGGAGTCCGCTTTGGTCTGGTTCTACCTAATACTATTGTTCTCTCTTAGTTCTCTTTCCACTAGCTCTTAATGCCTGATTGTGCTTTCTCTTTCTCTCTTTTCTGCTCCTACCGTTCTCTATGATTTATTTTAGTTGTTATATATACATTAATTTGGTCAATTGTGTTGCTTTTACAGTTTCTCGTTTCGCTTTGTCTTCTAATAAGTGATAATTATCTCCGGTTCTTAGCTTATAGATAGTGCTCTCCTTTTAAATGTATAACCGGTTATGCACTGCTCTGGGGCTTTTTATGCTGTTGTTGTTATTTCTCCTGTTGGCCCCTCTCTCTTTCTTCCATGTCCCCCCTTGTATGAATTTGGTCTTTTTCAGACCTGCCGGATTGGCTCTTCCCTCTCTCTTTTTCTGTACTCTCCTGCCTTCTCTTTCCTCTTCTTTCCTTTCTTCTCTTCGGATCTCCTCTTTGGTCTCACCCTGTGTTGCGCTGGCTGTTGATGTCTGCTGGTTAGCCCTACTGGTTGTTGCGCTTCATTTGCCACATATGGATTATCTTTTTTTCCTGATGATGGTTCTATGTCTGGACTAAATATACTTTCCCTTAATGTGAAAGGGTTAAATCATCCAGTCAAAAGGTCAAAGATTTTGGATTACTGTAAATCTCTTTCTTCGGATCTCGTCCTTTTTCAGGAGACAAAGCTCTCTGCCAAGGAGGCGTTGTTTCTGAAGAAAGAGTGGGTCTTTGATGTTGCTGGTTCAGATGCTTGTGGTAAAAGGAATGGAGTAATTACCTTAGTTTCTAAACACTCTGGCTTATCTATCGTTTCCTCTGAACAGGATTCGGAGGGGCGTTGGTTACTATCTAAGTTGTCCGATGGTAATGCTGACTTATTTGTCATGAATATTTATGCCCCCAATAAGGATGACCCGGCCTTTTGGACTGCGATTACCAAAAAGCTCGAGGATACTCCTCACTCTGGTAATCTTATTGTAGGTGGTGACTTTAACTTGCCAATGGACCCTATCTTGGATAGGAATTCTGCCTTTAACTTTCGTCCCCCTAAAGCACACAAACAAATGACTAATATGTGCTCTCTTACCCATCTTCAGGATGTTTGGCGTCTTCATAATCCCACTGGTAATGACTTTTCCTTTTTTTCTTCCCCTCATTCGTCCTTTTCACGCATTGATTATCTTTTGGTTCATTCTTCTCTGGTTCAATTTTCTTCTTCTCCGCTTATTCACCCTATTTTAGTCTCTGACCACGCCGCAGTCACATTTACTCTTACCTCCTTTGTCCCTAGGGCACGAGCTCGCTCGTGGAGACTCAACACAGAAATTTTACATGATGAGTCCTTGGTGCGAGAGTTTTCCAATGACATTGAGACTTTTTTTATTGAGAATGTTGGGTCTGTCAGCTCCCCTGTTGTTCTCTGGGACTCTTTCAAATGTACTTTTCGTGGTCAGGTCATTAAATGTATGTCTAAGAGAAACGCAGCCATTAAAAAGGAACTCACGGACTTAGCAGATGAGATCAAACGTCAGGAAGCCCTTTTCCGCCACTCTCAGAACAAGTCCTGCCTTCAATCTATTAAAAATCTAAAATATTCATATAATACTATAGTTACTAGGAGAGCTCATATTGGCCTGCAGGCTCAGAAATCTAAGAGACTGCTATTAAAAAATCGTGCGGGCAAGATTCTTGCTGCCACTTTAAAGTTCCAGGAATCTTCTTGTAACACTTTCCAAATTCCTTCTATTACTGACCAGCTTGGTAGGAAAAAATTTCAAACTACAGAAATCCTGGAGGTGTTCCGCGACTTCTATAACAATTTATATACCCCGTCGGCTCAAGCTTCTTTTGAACAATGTCAGGAGTTCTTGAAGTCGGTTCCTTTGAAAGTTGTTTCGGAGGAAGATAATCAATCATTAAATGGCCCGATTGCTGCTGATGAAATCATTTCCGCGATTAAAGCTACTCGGTCTGGTAAAGCTCCTGGTCCTGATGGATATCCTATTGCGTTTTATAAAACCTTTACTCCCGTGATTGTCCCTAAACTCCAAGCCGTTTTTGATGCGTTTATTAAGGATGGCTCTGTGTCTGGTTCTGCGGCGGATGCTACTATTGTAGTTATCCCCAAAGAAGGGAAGGATCACGCAGATCCCAAAAATTTTCGCCCCATATCCCTCCTTAACATGGAAGCCAAGATCTTTGCTAAAATTTTAGCTAAACGATTAGAATCCTTTATTCCTCATTTGGTTCATCCCTCCCAAACAGGTTTCGTAAAGGGACGTCTTGCTCGGGATAATATACGTACTTTTTGTCATATTCTTGGCGCCGCTAAACGATCTAAGCTTCCGGCGGCAGCCTTGGCCCTTGACGCTGAAAAGGCCTTTGATAAGGTTTCTTGGCCTTTTCTACGAGCGGTCCTATGTGCCCACAATCTTGGTGATTCCTTTATTCGTATGGTTATGTCTCTTTACTCCCGACCTAGAGCTAATATACGGGTGAATGGTGCTACGTCTTCCTTTTTTAACCTTTGCCAGGGCACTAGACAAGGATGCCCTTTGTCCCCTCTCCTATTTTTGTTGTCCATTGATCCTCTCCTCAGAATGATTGATTCGCATCCAGATATTAAAGGGTTCTCTTTTGGGTCTCATCAGATAAAAACTGCGGCATATGCAGATGATGTTCTCATTTTTTCTGATGATATTGCGCTGGCCATCCCTGCGATTTCGGACACGATTGCTCTTTTTTCAAAAGTTTCAGGATACACTCTGAACAAAGATAAGACAGAGATGTTTCCTTTAAATGCTTACTGCTTCTCTTCTCATATGGGCTCGGCGGGCTTTAAATGGCAATCCCAACACTTAAAGTATCTGGGTATTTATTTTTGTTCCACCCTATATGCTACGGCTTCTTATAATGAATCCCAAACTATTCTTAAGGTGAGACGTCTTTTGGAAATTTGGTCTCCGAAGCATATTTCTTGGTGGGGCCGTATGCAGACTCTAAAAATGATGATCACTCCTATTATTAATTTTGTTTCATCTATGCTTCCAGTAAGGCTTTCTGATTCCTTCTTCCATGAACTTGATCTGCTCACTTCTAAATTTTTATGGAATGATAGAAGGGCTAGGATTGCTTACAAATTTTTACGGAAATCTTATGATATGGGGGGCTGTAATTTTCCTGATTGGGGAAAGTATCAAACTGCTTTTCTGGCGTCCCAGGGTGCCCTTTGGTTTTCTTCCCCATCTACTCATGCTCCAGCTTGGTTGACAATAGAACAGGAACTGGCCTCCCCTCTTCCGACTGCATCTTTTTTGACCACAAACACCCTTTCTATTCCATTTTCTCGTTCTATTATTTTAGACACTATTGCTGCGGTTCGTAAGATTGATAAGATGGTAGCAGTTCCAATACATAAAACTAGATGGTCGTCTATTTGGCGCAATTCTAAAATCAAACTTAATATTGACCCTGAGTTGATGTCTTACTGGGCTGGGAAAGGTGTCTCACTTGTTAAACATCTCTATGAGTCCAACAATGATCCTTCCCCTTTCTCATCTCTTGCTCAACATTTTTCTTTATCTAATTTAGATTTTTATACTTTTCTTAAGATTAAGGTTGCACTTGCTAAAGTACACCTTCATCCTTCTTCCCCGCTGATTACGCTCTTTCAGCTTTGGATTAGGACTGGTCATGTTGCGTCTCGGATTTATAAATTTTTATCGTCCTCTACACTCTCTTCCCATACTGTCACACAGCAAAAATGGTTACAGCATTTTGATCGTTCTGTTACTGCCCATATTTCTTCTGATACCTGGCAAGATATTGGCAAAGTTTCTCTTCGTAACAAAATTGCCCCCTCTCTAACGCAGTCTAAGTTTTTCTCTATTAATCTTCTTCACTGGACTCCCAGTCGTCTGTATTCACTTACTCTCAAAGATGACAACTTATGTTGGAGTTGTGGGCTTCTACCTGGCGACTTTCAACATATGTTCCTTGATTGTTCCCTTCTCCAACCCTTTTGGGATTTGGTTCACAAACACCTTATGCTCATCTTTAACATCAAATTCCAACTGTCTCTTCCATTAATTCTCTTAGGTCCGTTGGCGGCCCCAGTCCCTCTGCCTTTAGATCCCATGGAGTTACAGTTGTTGGACCTCTTGTTAACTATTGCAGTCAAAGTAATTCTCATGGAGTGGAAATCCTTTTCGTCTGTCTCTTACCATACCTGGTGGGCTTGGGTTTCCTTTCTACGAAGTGCTCATACGTCAGTGGACCATGCTCATCTTTCTCCTTCTATTTCCTCTGCTGTATGGGAAGCCCTAGATTCATACATGAAGTTGGCCTCTGACGGGGTGGTGGAACAATATCCCTTTGATTTGTCTGGTTAGTGTTGTCTTGTGTGTTGGGTGATTCCTCTGGAAATCCTCTCCTCTTCCTTTCCTTCTTTCTGTCTCTCTTTTTCTTTTCTCTTCTCTTTCCTACTCTTTCCGTCTTTTCTTTCTTCCTTTCTTCTCTTTCCTCTTCTCCCTAATTTGCCATCTGTAGGTGATACTTTTGATATATATCTTTGCCAGACATCATTTTGGGTCTTCCCTCCTTAAGTATTTATTTATCTGATGTCTGCAGATTATTGAACGACAATGAATTGTTCTTCTACCAATTAATTTTATATTAATGTATTTATTATCTTATTGTCTGATATCATTTGTATCACTTTGGTTTATATCTTATGTGTCATATTTGCGCTTTTAAAATAATAAAATTCTTTTGAAATGAAATCTTTGTATTTAAAATAAGTGGCAGCTAATTTATCAAATGTCAGTTAAATAGTAAACTTTGTTTGCTATTTACCCAGCCACAGACAAAATAGTAGAGATTATTTACGATTTGACCTGTGAGCTTGAAATTACAGAGATCAAACTTCACCTTTTACCCAGACACTGTCTAAACAGTAGAGATTCTGCACTATATGACCAGAGGCTGTCGAAATTACAAAGACGCATTATTATTTACCTGGCTGCTGGCTAAATAGCAGATATTCTGTATTTTGTGGCTGGCAATCATGCATATAGCAAATACATTTGACTATTTAACTGGCCTGTGAATAACTATTAGACATTATGTACTATTTGGCCCGTTATCAAGCACATAGCTTTACCTGGCTGCTGGTAAAAAATTATGTACTATTTTGCCAGCGTCTTTGCAAATTGCAAATAAATGTCACTATTTACCAAGCTGCTGGATGAGTTGCAGACATCGTGAACTATATGTCCAGTAGCCTTCCAAATGGCAAAGAAACATCAATATTTACTTGCCCTCTGACTAAATAACAGAAATGATTTACTGTTTGGCTAGCAGACATGAAAATAGAACAGAAAACATACTTATTCACCTGGTGGCTGGCTAAAAACTAGACAGTATACACACCTTGGCCAGAAGTCATGCAAATAGCAGACTGTCTTCAATATTTACCTGGCTGCTGTCTCAACAGCTTAAATGTTCGATTATTATGCCGTATTCAGATTTCAACAGGAACTTACCAACAGGTAGGACTCCAAACAAGGAGTAAACACAATGGGGATCCATCTCCTCCTCCAAGTTAGGGTCCTTATGTATTATTATTAATCTATTCCAGGAACATTATGACCCAAACCAGGAGGAGTAAGAGTGCTGGATCTAGGTGAATGAGGAAAACAGAGCCAGTTGAACCCAGCAGACCTGCAGTGGTACCAGGATCAGGAGGCACAGGTCAGGCCATTAAATGGAAGGGCCAGGAGGAGTAGTGCCAGGAATACCAGGGTCAGCAAGGACTAAAGAACCAAGGGCAACAGGATTCAGGAAATCAGTACCATGTTGACCAAAGCTAGTCAGTTTAGTTCCTGTATGAGGACCAGGTGGACCAAAACGACCCAGAAAAGGAAGAGCTATAACAGGACCAGTAGGCGAATCAACACCAGAAAGCATATAAGGACAAGTAGGAAAATGAAGAAGACTGGGGGCTGCCTTTCTGTTGTAGGCCACATGCATTAAGCTATCACTTTTGTATATAGTTCTTACATGTGTTTCTTAAGCTGTCAACCTCTAGAAACCCCCTCCTTTTTCAGCCCACATATAGAACTGGAAAGTATTTACTGACAAATCAGAGCCCTTACAGAACTGTCACCCAAGTCCTCATCTCCAGTAAGCTGGACTATGGCAACACAATCTATTCTGGAATCAATACTCAACTGACTAGAAGACTTCTGCAGATATACTATTCACCAGTTCGGCTCGCACTCAACCTCCCACTCTGTACTCACATCATCCTGCACCTCAAAGAGCTCTAATGTCTACTAATCCAGAAACGAGCACACATGCAAAGCCTTACACAACATTAAACTGACTTAACTAAACAACAGCATAAACCTCCACAAACCTACTAGACAACCATACTCAGACGGACTCCTACTTACACACATCTACATATACAGAACCAGATCTGGCAGTCATGCCTTCTCCTACCTTGCCCCTAAAACCTGGAAAGACCTGCATATGTATATCAGTGTACTCCTAGTTCTTGTATTCCACAAGAAACTGAAGACCTTGATCTTCACCTATCCCAACCCTGGTTTAGCACATGCCACTACTACTTCAGTGCCACAACACCCTCCTGAGTGAATTGTGTGCTATGCAAATACACATAACATAACATCCTATTGCTCATCTGCCTGGCCATCCTGTTCCTAGCCCTGCTGCCTGGTCCTTTTGGCAGTGATTATCATCATCCTGATGTCCCTGGCCTTGATTTTCCTTTTCCTCCTCACCTCAGTCTTCCTTGTCCTAGTTCTCAAAGTCCTGATCCTTTTTGCCCTGATCTTCCTGGTCCCCCTGGTCCTCAGTGTCCTGGTCCTCCTAGAGCTTATCCTTTTTGCTTTGGTGTCATGGGTCCCCACTCTCATCTCTATGGTCCTCCTGGCAATGGTTGTACTATTTGTGCTTTATAGTCCATGTCCTTCTTATGTTTTTGTGTCCATTAATCCTAATCCTCTTGGTCCTGATCCTTATAGTTTGGGTTCTTCTAGGCCTAGTTCTCCGGGCTCTGCTACACCAGCTAACCTAGTATTGATCTCCTTGGTACTAGTCTTCCATGTCCTATTGTGCTGGCCATTATAAATCTTGTTTTATGGCCTTCCTGGTCCTGCTTGGTTACCCCAGTCCTGCCCCATCCTAGACTCTGTTCTTTTGTGGTCCTCTTGGCCCTGGTCACATTGTCTTTGTTCTCTTCACCCTGAACCTCCTACCCTAGTATTGCAATTGCAGGTTCTGCTCTTGCTAGCCCCCTTGGTCCATGTGGCCTCTCATGGCCTGGCCTTCTGATTGTTTGTCCTCCTGCTTTGGGTTGTCCTAGTACCTCTGGATCTGTTCCTTGTCCTCTTGGTACTACAGGTATGCACTCACTAGCACCGGCCTTCTTGATCCAGGTTCAGGTTCTTCTTGTTTAGGTGATCCTAAACCTGTTCATTTTGGTCTTGGTCCTCCTGGCACCAAAGTCCAGTCTCCTTAGTCTTTCTGGCCTGGTGCCTTATGTCCTGTACTTCATGGCTCTCTTGGCTGTTGTTTCCCATTAGCCTAATCATGATCCTGTTAGTCCATCTCGTACCCCTTGGTCTGATCCTGTGGTCCTGTGGGTGCCTCGCTCTTTGTTTCAAAGGTCTTCTTAATCCCTGTTGTGCTTTTCCTGGTCTCTTGCTCCTACTGCCATTGAGATCCTGTTCCTGATCTTCATACTCCTTTTCAATCTAGTCTACACACTCCTGACGCTAGTCTTCCTGTTCCTTGTACTCGTGGTTCTACATTAATGTGTCCTGGCCCACAACAAATCATCCTAGTCTTTTCTACTTCTGGGTTCCAGGACATGTGGTTCATGCTAGCCTTAGAACTTCCTGGCCCTGTACTTTCTGACCCTGTACTTCCTGGCCGAGGGCTGTCTTTCCATCATTCTCATGTACTCCTGCCCCCAACCCTCTGGATCCTGGATCTCCTGTTTCCCGGGCTCCTGAGTCTGGACTTTTTATCCCCTCACTCTAATTCTGGCCCTTTGGTCCTCCTAGTACTGCTCCCCTGGTTTAGCTAGTCCCCCTGTTTTGCCTATTTTAATACTTCTATTCCTGCTCCTGTTCACCCTGGTCCATGAAGTCCTGGTCTTAATTCCTTTACTCCTTTGTCTGGTTCTCCTGCATCAGGCCTTTTGATGCTGATCCCACTGGCCTTGGTTTCCAAAGTCCTCCTGCTCCATTCTTGTCTCACCTCACTAGTCCTCCTGGTATGCCTATTCCACCTTGTTCTTGCCACCTGACCCGTGACCCTTCAGTCATGTAGTGGTCCTCCTGAGTCTGGTGTCTCTTACCACCGTGGCACTGGTCTTCCTAGTTCCAATGCTGCAGATCACCCTGGTACCTACAGTCCTTGTCACCCTGGTCTATGGACTCCCCTGAGTCTGACTGTCAGAGACCTTTTGATCCTGGCTACACTGAGTCGGGAATCCTGTTTCTTTAAATTCCTCCTGGTCATGAAGATCTAGGTTCTCCTGGTCCTGCTAGCCCAGGTCCTTTCAAGACATGGTCTGTTTGATTCTAGCTCCTCTGTCCTCTTTGATCTGCTCTCTGTGGTCCTGGTCCTCCTGTCTCTGATTTTTCTTTTGATTGTCTTCCTGGTGTTGTAAGGATCAGGTCTTCCGGTGCAGAGATCCAATTTTTTTCATTTCAGTTTGAA
Organism: Triturus cristatus; assembly: GCF_964204655.1. Classification (NCBI taxonomy): domain Eukaryota; kingdom Metazoa; phylum Chordata; class Amphibia; order Caudata; family Salamandridae; genus Triturus; species Triturus cristatus. The sequence goes on along the minus strand of NC_140592.1, from coordinate 594,109,897 downwards.
AACAGGTGTTACTGAACATGTAACAAATTATGCATTGTTATCTCATTTCAATACAATTCAATAAAAGTTGTGTTCAATTATTGCAAGAAAATCATAAAAGCACACACAATAATTCACAAAAATAATTTCATGAACAGAAGATAAATAAGATAACTTTGCTAAAATATAATTGATTGCTAAAATATAATTGATGGTGCAATTGACAATTTCATTCAAGCAATTCGAGCAAGTTCAAAAATAATGATATCATCTAATGCATGTTTCTGACATGTGCTTTTATTCTGTAAATGTATAAGGAATATATAAGCAAGATCAATCAAAAACACATTCAGTGATAATTTAGTGACTAATTAGGAGGCCTGGGTGGTGAACTCCACTCCATTCACAGAGGTAGCGGAGTTTTTTGCACTCTGTGTTCTCCGGCACTCACAGAGCTCACAGAGCTCACTGAGTTCCAAAAAACTCCGCTCCGCGTAGTGGAGGGCAGTTCTTTCCTCACTCGCCCACAGCAAGGGACCGATTCCGATCCGATCCGGAGTGTTTTCCGACCGAACCGGACCCCTACAGTCCGATCGAGCGAGTACAATGTGCACGTATGCTGCCGGACTCAGTCAATGGGAGTCAGTTGTACAACGCGTACATGTGCTCTCATTGACTGAATGGGTACGTCTCGAACAAGTGCACCCCCTACAGTGGGTACGCGTCAGTGCCATCCGCGCCGTACATGCCTGTGTGGGGGAGACCCATGGGTCTCCCCCTGTGTGCGAGTCGTACGGCTGCGGGTGTTGGGGGGTCCAACACGGACCCCCGAAGTCCGACTCCGGGAGCTTTTGCAAGCCGGACACTCCGGCTCACACAGGCTGTCCGACGCGTGCATTGTACTGGCTCGGTCATGAATCACATCCATTGCACGCCACGGTTAGCTTACGACCGAGACGTACGGAGCGGTTCGGACCCGAAAACGACTCGGTCGGTGATTTTCATGTAGCTCGCATCGTACTGGCTCGCTCGTATAGCTGGACGAGTCGGGCGGAAAAACACGCGTACGGCTCGAACTTTTTCCGGCCAGATTGCGTTCGGTGCCCTTCCTACCCAGATCGGAATCAGCCAGTAAGTTGGCAAGTGTGAGCTAGGAAAATCCAGTGCTAGACAGATTCCCAGCGAGATTTCTCAATGCAAGTGGTCACGGATAATCGCTAACACTTGCGTTGAAAAAACATCTGTTCGAGTTGAGGAAGCTGCCGCTTGAGTAGAACTTCTACTCTGGCAGCAGAAAGAAGCAGCGCCCTTTTACGCTACGCTTGATGCCATTCGCGCTGATTTTACAGCATGGGACCAAAACCCGGTGCTAAAAATCAGTGTGAATGGCACGAGGCAACGCACACTGCCGCTCGCGGAAGTCCTCGTAGCTTGGCGGAGTTTGTTTGTCACTTAGCGGAGTTCCGTAGAACTCCCCGGATTCCGCCTGGTCCTACTATTTAGATTAGAAATGATTCCAGGAATGGCATACATTGGATGACTGTTTCCCTTCATAATTAGTACACATCTTTATTTCGCATTCAAATAAATGCATACAAAGTACATACCATCATCAAAATGTAAAATACATCATAGAAAATAACAATTCAACTTTGAGAACTGATAAAAAAGATGATGTCAGATTCATAAAACAACTTCCCTATATAATTCTATAATTTTATCTACTTTAGTCACTTGCTTTTAGGGTTCTTTCATTTAGTTTTAGGTTCTTAAGCATATACAGGAAAAGTTCCATTTAACCAACGGTCTCAATTTTAGACAGCCTCTCCAGTTTGTTTACCATTGGCCCCAAATCCATCCTAGGTAATTAAGGTCGCCATCTTAGAAAATGAAGGCTACCATTTTCCCTCAAATTATGCAGAATCATCAACATGTCTGCCTTGTACGCAGTCGTCGTCTGGGCCTATCTATCCAAGAACTAAAAGTGTCAAGCCATTCAGGTATAGACATCAACAAAACCCCAGTGTGACATCAGACTGGGTCAGGTGTAGTTTTTCAATGTCATATAACAACCGTAACCCAAATAATGTAGTTTATATTTATGTATTTTTACCTTATTAGCACATCCAATTATATATGATTGTGTCAAAACATTCCTAAGGTGACATAGCAAATTCTATCTTAGGGCCCGATTCCGATGTGGTTAGGAATAGCTCTGACCCTCGGTCAGAGCCATCCTAACCGCATTGGACTTGCCCGTTCGGATTCCTTTCCGACCGAGCCATTCCGATGGGCTTGGTCGGAAAGGAATCCGACTCGGTTTTCCGGATGGCTTCTGACGGGCTTGGAGAGCCCGTCTGCCATCCGGAAACCCTTCAGTAGTCCCCATGCCAGCTCTTTCCAGCCAAGGGAGTACCTTGGCAGTTTCCCACTGCCTTTCTGTGCCAGTCTTTCCGACAGAGAAAGGAATTGGGAAACTGTCTTTGAGGGCCCCCATCTGGGCCCTATTGATGCGAGGCCGTCGAGTGGTGGCCTAAGGGGCACCGATTGTGCCCCCTGTTGATCCCTGCACCCCGGTTGCCTGCCATGAGGTGCAGGGATGAACTGCACCTCTGCACTTAATGATGTAAGCATGCATTCCATTCGGAATGCATGCTCTCATTGTTAAGTATCCTACCTGCAAGTCTGGAATTGATGACAAGAGGTCATTCGGTTCCAGTTCCTGACCTATGTCAGATGGACTCCGGTCCGTCCGACATCAGAATTGGCCCCAAAGGTAGGATCCGGTCTGAGAGGACAGTCACTTAACCACTTAGTTAGGAGAGAAACCCAGGTCGCAGACTTAGATCACAGATCCAGATTAGCATGGCACCAGATTCCATCGCAACCAAATAAGCCTCAAACAAGACTGTCACGATCCGTCCACGGTCCAGTACTCCTCAGGATTCGAGCGATGCCATATGGTATCCACCTCTTGATATCCCCAACTCCTGCACTAAAGGCACGGAAGTATAGGGCGATCAAGTGAGGGAAGGGAAGGAAGGGAACAGCGGGGAGTAGAACCTGTAACGAAAAAATACACAAAGCAAACCTATATCTCTGTACGTAATGCTACTCTCATTACTTCTCGCTAACCTCAGACCCTTCTGTGGGCTATACCTCTGGAAAGACACCGCCTTTCCGCCTATGCCAACTTTAGATTACCAACATTCATTTTGATTAGTCATTGAAACATTGATATAGATTCTGAGGATATATTTTTGACCTGAGCGTCAACAGTCAGTCCACAACATGAGGTACTAGCATATGCAAGAGCTTAAACGTTTATACTAACACAATCTGCTCAAACTGGAAAGAGGGGCTCCCTCTATCTTTTCCTTTAGAGACCCAAAAATGACAAATTAATACAGATGAACTGATCCCAGTTCTGACCAGAGTAATATGCTAAAGTACGAAAGTCTTGTTAGTGGACAGTACCTTACTTAAGTACAAAGTCTCACCACCCCACCTTACTTTCGAAACATTCCTTTTTACTGCAGGAACGGGAAACGGGGGAGTATTGTCTTGGCTGAAAAGTACGCTTGATATCCACAGCTAACACGCGCCCCAGCGCTAGGGAAAAAAGAAACTGTACACCACTGGGAATCCTGCTACCTGCTCACGGGCACGGTAACCTTAAGCGACTGGGAATCCAGCTGCCTGCTCTCTGGCACGGTAACTGATCCTAAGGGTCCGACTCGGTTCTCTCCTGTCCGAGAGAATGGTGCACTTATCTGTACTCTGGGTGCCTCCTCCGAAAGGCTTCTTCCGTCGAATGAGAACCCGCTGACCTGTCTCCGGCTCGCTCGCTTCTTCTCCGCGACTTCGAGCTGTTGCAGGCTCCACGAATTCCTTTCCGACCTCACTGGTATAACGCCATAGCTCGGACGCATCTCCCACTGGCTCGACGACGGACGTGCTTCCTCGAATTACGCACAGCGTCAATGGGGCGTCTCTTCGTTTTTGTATGCGTGACTCCTCCCCTTCCGAACTGTGGGCAGGCTGGGAGTTGTAGGCAATGCAGGCGCGCGATCCCAGCGCTTGTGCTCCCGGCTTCCTGAAGGCAATGCAGGCGCGCGATCCCAGCGCTTGTGCTCCCGGCTTCCTGAAGACAATGCAGGCGCGCGATCCCAGCGCTTGTGCTCCCGGCTTCCTGACAAAGACTCCCAGAGGGTAAGCACACAATTTTACTTGTGCTTGACATAGCTGACACGTTATTCCAAACAGACAACAAACCCTGTTGTGCAGGTATGTGCACCACCTCTGAAACGCAGGCTTAACATTTATTTATCTGCTCAAACTAACATAGCGCTTAGGGATAGCACAGAGAGGGTGTAAAGGCAAAGAATTGTGATGTTACGATATTTCCCTTAGCTGTTTTTTATTATCTTCTGTGATGTTACCAAAATTATGTGCACTATATCTCAGCATTGTAAAAGAATTGTTTTAAAATAAATATTTTGAAATACATATTATGTTTTTTAGTGATCTTAAATGTGTAAATCATTAATAAACTTTCGTTTGGATTACCACTGCTCCCTGTTAGTAACTCAAAAGCATTGACCCCACCTCATTTATATATATTGGGTGGGGTTCTGCAGGGCTACAATAACCCGTCTTTCACATCCAGTCTGCTGCATTGGACTATGTTCACTTGTATCACCTGTGGTTGTGATAACAGACCTTGTAGAGCTGAGCCAGAGACTCTGTTTATGCAACATTGGTGCTAGTCTCCTTTGGTCTGTTCATGTGGGTCTGCTACTCTCTGGTCCTGGTTGGTGCATTTTAGCCTCCTTGTCCAGGGCCTTCTGTTACTTCTAGCCTGGGCCTTTATCCCTCTGTTCCATATTCTCCTGGCTCACCTGATCCAACTCACCCTCTTCTCTGTATCCCCATCCCTAGCTCTGTTTTTCCATTTCCTTTCCCATCACGTCTGGTAACCCTGGTAACCCTGGTTCTCGTGGATGATGTCTCCCTGGCCCAGGTTCTTGTCCTGGTCCTTGTGGCTGTGGTCATCCTGGCCCTTTTAAAGGTCCAACTCCTAACCGTTATCCCGGTTATCAACTTCATCCTACTAGTCCTGCTCCTTCCTGACCTAGGTCCCCTCCACAATGACTTTAGTCCGATACAGCCTCCAAGCATGTAACTCAGATTATTATTTGGATTAGATTTCTTTTGCTAAGAAAATACTGTCAAGGACAGAAATGAGGGCCCAGTAGAGACAAGACCTTGGCTACTCAAAACAGTGCCTAGCATGTTAAAAACAAAACTACCTTTCCCAAGGCACATTGGACCAGTGTAAAAAATATTAGTGTGCCTGAAGGAGCCACTAGTGACATGGGACCAATAAGCATTTATGCCTGAAACCCACTCTACTGTATGAATAATATGAAAACTACCCCCTGGTTGAATAGACACTCCTGCTGTGAATTACCCAGGTTCATTACTTACCTGTCTCCTACTTTCACTTACCTTGTTACCCTGAAGGCCTGTTACTGTATCTCACTCAATTTACCCACTACAAGTGTCCCAAAGCACTGTGATTCCAGGCATTAAGTGACTACTGTATGTTTCCCTCATGCTGATGCACACATGCCTCCACTTTCTCTGTATTTCCTTTTTGCTGCCTTTCAACAGCTGCTGTGTTGACAGGTGTGAAATGCTAAGTAAGCACAATCCCCCTTAATTCAAAGCACAAAATGAGCACAATGCCATCCTCAAGAAACCGTAACTGAGCCAAGAATAATCAAAAACAAGATCACAAACATTACACATAACCAATGTATTTGCATACGTGAAGAAAGCATTTATTGTAAAATGCCTTAAAACCATACTCATTTTTTGCCATCTCCTGAAACAGAATTTCAATTACTACATTTCTTAATTTAATAATATATTATCCAAAATGTTTTTATTCAAAATTATTTTACTGTTCTTTCATCTGTAAATAACTTAGCTTAATTCATCCACTTACATTTGTACATTCATTTGTACATTTGTATACTTTTAAGTGCTTCACACATTCTGCATCCCCATTACAAGATGACAACCACCTTACCAGTGCCTGGAGATCCTTTTTCCTTCATGTCTGACTAAATACCAACCTCCTTCACACTGTTTATCCAGCCACCAGATGAATAGTACCTGATCTCTACGTCTTAGCCAGTGGCTGGATAAACAGTGAAGTTTCTCATTTTAGGGCTAAATAGCAGCAATTATATACTACATTGCCAGCCACTGGTTAAATAGCAGAAATTGTGCACATTTGGTCTGTTAAATATCCACTTTCTTTAAAGTATTGTGAAAAGTAGGCGATGAAAAAAGTTTTGTGTTGATTTCTTCTACTTTCCTGCTCTCAAATGGAGTGCTGCCACAGACATCTATATATCTCATGAGTAAATATTGATTGCACTTTCAAGAAAGAGCACAAATGCTCCACTTCTCTTCCAGCCTAATTTTGTTGTGAAATATTGATTATACTTAGAGCTGCTTGTCAACTTATTTTCTCTTCTTCTCTAGCTGCCCTTACAATGTGTTGGTGCATGTTTTCCATGCTAGAAATTGCTTCAAAACATCTACATCAATCAATCAAGATTTATAAAGCATGGCTAATCACTGGATAGGGTAGCCTGGCGCTGTCAGGCCCTGGAAGCTTATTCGAACAGCCAGATCTTGAGGGCCATTTGGAATTACAGAAGTGCTGTGGTGGTCCGTGGTGCATGCGGAGACTGTTCCAGGTCTTTGCTGTGATGTGGGAGAAGGAACATCCTCCACTTCTGCTTCAGTAGATGCAGGAAGTATGGGCAAGTGAAGAGAAGGTGGAGTGTAGTCCTCACCATGGTTGGTGAAAGTTCAGGTGGTGATTAATGTAGGCGGGTCCCTTGTTTTGTAGAGCCTTGTGCGCGTGGGTCTACAGCTTGAATTGGCATCTCTGCCGTACATCGAGCCAGTGGAGTTTCCTGTGGTGGGGTGTGATGTGGGTTCATCGGCAAAGGCCAAGGTTGAGCCTGGCTGCGGGGTTCTGTATGATCTGAAGTCTCTGTAGAAGGTGTGCGGCAATTCCTAGGTAGAGGTCATTGCTATAGTCCAGTCAACTGGTGATGAGAGCTTGTAGCACTTGAAGATCTTACGTAGCATGCGCAGAGTGAAGAAGCAGGCAGAGGAGACGGTGTCGATCTGTGATTTCATGGTGAGCTTATTGTCAATGATGATTCCGAGGTTTCTGATGTGGTTGGAGGGAGTGGATGCTGGTCCTAGATCGATGGCCACCATCAATCGTTCCATTGTTGCTGTTGTTGCAAAAGCTCAGTAGTTCCATCTTGTCTGTGTTCAGCTGCAGACAGTTGTTCTTCATCCAGTCAGTGACGTTTGTCATGCATCTGTGGAAGTTGGTTCTAGTGGTGGTAGGGTCGTCAGTGAGTGAGAGAATGAGTTGGGTGTCTTCTGTGAAGGACCTTATGTTGAGAACATAGGATCTGACGATGTTGGCCGGGGAGGTCATATATGCGTTGAAGAGCATAGGCCTGAAGGATGAGATCTGTGAGACACTGCAGGTGATCTCCTTGGGTTCAGAGGTGAAAGGTAGAAAGTGGATCCTCTGGGTTCTTCCAGTAAGGAAGGAGGTGATCCATCTGAGTGCTTTCCCTTGGATGCCAATGTGGTAGAAACTTTTCTGAGGTTGAAAATGTGGTGCAGATATGGGTCTCTTGAAGCACCCAAGTGGATGGATTTCATGGTGGATGTGGTGTCCTGGGTGGGGAGGATGTTCCAGGTGGTCAGTGTATGGTTTGTTTCAGTTACGGTTTGGGCATGTCTGTCTAGGAAGTCCATAGGTCCATAGGTGTGGGTTGGGGTTCGAAGTTTCTGTATACGGGTGCGATCTTGTCATGAAAGAAGTGGGCGAGGTTGTCGCACAGCTCCTGAGAGGGTGTGATGTTTTCTCTGGCAGCCAGATTGGTGAATTCCTTCACGATGTTCAAAAGTTTGGTGGTATTGTTGGCATTGGCTTTGATGCATGCTGCAAGGGCTGTCTTCTTAGTTGCCCTCCGCAGGCCGTGGTAGAGGTTGAGGGAGGTCTTGAAGGCTGCCTGTTGGAGGTGTTTCTACTGGTGCGCCATCTCCTCTCCAACTGTTTGCAGTCTCGTTTTGCTGTTCTGAGTTCTTGGGTGTACCAGCTGGCCTTTTTGGAGGATTTTCTCTGGGTGTTGCTCTTGATGGGGATGATGCTGTCTGCGCAATTGGTGATCCAGGTGTTAACGTTTTTCATTCCCTGTTCAAGGTTGGTGGTAGTAGCAGGGTTGGAGGTGTTGAGGACATTCACCCGGCTGGTCTCTGAGATTTGGTTCCACCTCCGGTGGGGGACATTGGTCATCTTGGGGTGGTGGTGTGGTGGCTGGCAATACGGAAGTGGACAATGAAGTGATAGGTCCCTGAGAGTTCTGTGACATGTCTGTATTTGATGCTGTTGCTGGAGGTGAAAATTGGGTCCAGCATGTGTCCTGCTTTGTATGTAGGGTCGTGGATTATCTGGGCCAATCCGAGGCTGCTCATAACGTCGAGCAGGTTTGTACTGTGTTTGTCGTAGGAGTTATTGATGTGGAAATATAGGTCACAGAGGAAGATGTAGTCCTTGGAGTCTAAGGCCAAGGGCCCAATGAAATCTGCGATGGTATTGCAGAAGCTGGAGCGCAGGCCTGGGGGTCGGTATGCAAGGGTGCCTATGATGGTTGTCTTGACTGTGTGGAGCTTGAAATCCAGATGTTCCATGGGGGTGGTGATATTGTCAGTGGTGGTGGTACACTGTATGGTCTCTTTGTGGGTGATGGCTGTTCCTTCTCCTGGCTTGTTGGTGCCATCCTGGTGAGCAACTTTATACTCATCGGGGATTGCTGTGGCAATATCTGGAGTGGATGTGGGGTTGAGCCAGTCTCAGTGAGGAAGACAATGTCGGGGGTGATGGTGGCAATGAGGTCTCATAATTCAGTGGAATGCTTGCAAAGTGAGCGTGTGCTGAGAAAGGCACATACAACTTGTTTTTTGTTCAGTTGGTGTCTGTGGTTTCTTAGAGGTGGGGCTGGTCAGCGCTGGTGTGTGTGCAGTGGCCAGGTTTCCCTTGTGGCAGCTGTGCCCACCAAGTAGCTCTCATCAGATACCATCTGCATTTCTTTATACTGCCCATACCATATATCTTCCAAAGCTCTTGGACAAATGGACTTTAACAGTAACACCTCCTGACCTACCTGGTTCCAGGGGTGATACATGGGCATTCGCATGCAACCACTAATGGGTTTTTGATGCAAATCCCTATCTACAAACACTTGTAGACTGGTATTTGTGTCAACTTCTTATGCCTCATTGTGGCAAGTGTAATGAGGACATCTGTTTTCATTCGTCCTTGTTTTTCATACTATGCATGTGTTCTGCATTGTACAGACCACCTTCAAAGCAGGGCAAGTGTTAAAGGAGAGTTTTTGTACTTCAAGTCTCCCATTCCAGTTAAAAAACTATTCCTTATAGAGCACAACCACTCTTGCATTATGGCACAAGAGCATGTGTGTTGGTGCATGGCAGCCTAAATAATGCCAGCGCAGGAAGAGAGGAAAACTGTTCCATATCTTTGTAGAAATAGTGCTGGTCTGCTCTCTCCCTTTCATTAACACAGCGCAGAAACTTTAGTTGCTACACTACATTGTTTTGACATTTTAATTACTCTGGGCCTATATTCTCTTGGTCAAGGTCATCTTGTTTCTAAACTACACACAACTCATAATTGGGAGGGAAGCTCTGGTATGATTGCAGTGGCAGAATGTGGATGCATGTTTACAAGCTCATCACACATTAGTGGGTACCTATGGTAAGATTGCACAGTAGAGAGTTCATAAATAAGAGCTGATAGACTACCTCACCACCCACTGCAGTGGTGACCCTGCACTAGTTTCTGCTGTTACCATTTGTTGGTCTACCCATAGCATGGTAAGGCATGGAATAAACATCCATAAGAATGGGGGGGGGGTTGTAAGTCTAGACTATGTACACTGACAAAAAGCAGAACATTGTGTCCTGCTGGAGAATGTTATAAAAAATATGTAGACATACCAAACAAATTAATTGTCAAATCTACTGTCAGGAAGTTTCACGATAGGCCAGAAAAAGTCAAACTAGGAAAAACTTTGGAGCATATTTACAAGGGGATTGCGCCCCCAGGAATATCACTTTTCTCCTTTCTGTGGGGCAATTCCCTGCACCATATTTACAAAGCAGCGTTAAGCCACTTTGGGTGGCTTAACCCCTTAGCTGCGGCGCGAATTCCGCCGCAGCGCTGGGGGGGTTTGGGGGGTTTGTGGCGCCGCCATGTTCATGACAGAACCACGCCGTCATGAGTCACGGGCGAGCTGTGCTCATGACGGCGTGGTTCCGTCATGAATCCACCCACTTGCGCTAATCGCCCGCACAGGCGGGGAATCAGCGCCGCGTGGGCGGAGTGGCCGCCAACGGCCGCAGCATGACGGAACCACTCCGTCATGAGCACACGGCGCCCGTGGCTCATGACGGAGTGGTTCCGTCAGAAGCATGCAAGGGGTTAACACCGCTTTGTAAATATGGTATCCTTTCACACAGGGTTCTGCATGGAAGGGGCGTGCAACTGGTGTTGTTGTGGGCATTCCACTGCAACACCCATTGCTTTTTGACACTGCCCCAGATTTACAAGGATCTGTAAATCTGAGGCAGCGCCAAAAACTAATGCCATGCAATAGTATGCATTAGAATGGGGCAACAAGGAGAAATGCTTTTATTTCTCATCAGTTTTGCTGAAAGAGCACATCGCCTTTAAAGATTGTTAGTTTGCAGGAAGGTGTCCCTTCCTGCACATAAACAGTCATTCCCTGCTACACAGACATCCTTGCATCATGGAGCAAGTGTGTCTTTGTTGGCGCTAGGCAGCTGGCACAAGAGAAAACACAGGGGTGTGCCGTATTCTTCTAAATACAACGCAACACTCAGTTTTTTAAATGATGCAGCGCAACGCTTCAAAATTTCCCTCTGTGCTGCGCCATTCCTTATAAATCTACTCCATTTGCTCATCTTTGCCACCGTGTGCGTTTTTTTATTTCCCACAGTAACGAAGAAGCACCTACCAAGCTATATTATTCTGCTCAATTCGCCTGTTTCCAGTTTCGCCCTTATAAGCAGCAGCAACAATGTAGCAATATATCTGCATCTCAACCGCCAAGGTGCAAGTTTAGACTAGAAGAGCCATTCAAAACCTGACTTCCCCGCAGTCATTAAGCATTGGGGGGCATATTATCAAGAACGGCGTTAAAATTATCGCAGCTTTAGCGGCAAAGCGGCTATAATGGGCTTGATAATATGCCCTTGAGAATTCCAATAGAAACCCATGTTCTGGTGTGAAGCTGGGCTTCTATTGGAATTCTCTAGGGCATATTATCAAGCCCGTTATCGGCGCTTTAGCGGCAGTTTCCTTTTAATTTTAACGTCGTTCTTGAGAATATGCCCCGACATTTATTATGGTGGTTGTTGTTTGTAAGATTGATCCCTGAAACATGGATGTGGTACTTAAACCACTGATCCATTCTAAACCAGCGTTTGGGCCCAAAAGAGAGTGTGAGACCTGAAACCTCATCATAATGGTGGAAATCTCTGGCAAACCTAGTCATCCGTCTGAAGTTTTCAGTGGCAGGTTTGCTCATTGTATCAAAAGCTGTGAATATAAGTATTCAAATCTTTGATTTGTTTATCAAGCACAATCAGCGAGTTGGTTTTCGATTTGTTTTTAAACGTTATTTATTTCCATTTCTTTCGCAAAGTGCTAGTTTGCATAATTTCAGGAAGAGATAGATGCCCTACCTGCTACAGTGTTTTATTAGGCAGTGTGCTACAGAAATACATTTAAAATACAACAAGACATGTCACCCTATTTAAAAAATGAGCACGTTCTAGCACTTTCTGCAAGGACTCCTGCTCTAAAAATAGAACGACAGAAACTACCCTTTGTGATTAATTAGCAGCTCCCATGTTGAGTTTGCATATGGTTGTGTCATTTGGCAAATACAGACCCATAACTCTGTCACTGCTCAGTCACTTGTATTCCTCCGACCTGGGAATGTAATGGCTGCACAGTCTGCTTAGTTTCTATTTTTCACTACTGCAAGTGCAGTTAAATACCTAAGTGGTCCCAGTTCACATCCAACTGAACAGGTGTTGATTGTAGACGCCAGCAACAGATCAAAATTGTGTGTAATTGGCACCCTAAGTTGGCTGTTGCGAAAAGGACTGACTTGACAAGGGCATTCTGTACTATGCCCTGAGGGAAGTGAGACCACAGGAGGGAACTTTGTGTGACTTTTGCTTCGGTGAACCTCAGCTGTGAATATAATTCGGAAGTACTTTCCATCTTCTGCATTATACAAGGTTTGAATACATGGAGAAGCAAAACCCAATTCTGGAGGAATGCTAATTTGATACAATTATATAAAGATGGATGGAATACTTGAATCAACTCTATGTGATACTCTAGTTCATCATACTTAGGTCAGGCCACTGACAGCGCTAATTGTCTGCCAGAGCACGCCAAAAGGCACAACATAGACGATACAGTATAGTAAGTGGGGTTTTGTGTGAGCCCTCTGCATTCCTGTTCAGGCACCGGATCAATGGCGTGTCTGTCAGATTTTCAATCAGCCCACACATTTTGTTATTAGGGAAAAAGATAATATTTATAAATTACTCCGATCCTGGCATTTGTGTGCACGTGCACCCCCCGCACACGCTTGTTGATTTTAATAATCAATCTGTTTATGTATAGAATACAATCATTGGAGCAATGGGGCACAATAGGGAGCCTCCGAGATAAGCCCTGGTTAGTCCACCTTGCGTGGTCCTGCGTGGCTTAATAAATCTAGAGTAACTCAAGACACTGCAAATCACTGCCTTGTGTTACTCAGCGGCACGGAGGCCTTCCATGGATGGAGTGTGGGTGCTCCCATGCATCCACCTATGGATTTTGGAGCATTCCCAGATTTACCATTAGTGGCAGACCTGGGAATGTGTGAAAATGCTACACATCCCCAGATGAGGCGTCACTATCAGAAATTTCTTTATGTGTCCTTGTTTTTCCTCTTTTTACATGTGCTGCATTCTGCAGTACACGTCAAAAGAGGAAAATATCTCTCAGCATTGTTTTTGTAGGTATTCGGACAAAATATCTAAAAAACATATCGAGGAGCAGAAATATTGAGTTTTATATATCGTGGTGCACAAATATCATGTGCAAAAATATAATTGACAAGAATATCGATGTTAAGGTAAGTAATATTGATGTTAAAAATATCTGTGTTGTTAATATCGATGTTAAAAATGTCTATGTTGTTAATATCATTTACAAAAATATTGTAAATAATATCATTTCTTTATTATTTTTATGGATTTTAGTATATATTTTAAATGTATATGTTTCAAATTGTTTGTATAATTATTGTTAGTGTTTTTTTAATAGAGTTTGTAAATTTCTATTAATTATAATTAATAATTAATTATCAGTTCATGTTGAATATTTAATTGATGATGGATTATATTAATTGTGTGATAAATTACATGTTTTATTAATAGTTTTGGTGTAGGTTGAGATTTTTGTATGGGTATAGGAAATTATTATAATAATCATTCATGTTAATTATTAATAATTATTTAATTGATGATCCATTATTTAAATTGTGTTTATATAGTATTGATTGTATTGTAATTCCATGTATATAGCACTAACTACCTCTGACGAGGCGTCAAAGTGCTTTTTTGGTGAGTAACACGCCACTCCGGAACCCAAAAAGGATTAGTGATGAATTAGTATAGTGAAATAAGAAATTAATTTGAATAATAGATATGTTAGTCTGTTCTTTGGATTGAGAAGGATAGTGGAGGGATAGAAGAGGAAAAGGTTTGAATTTATATAGCGCTTGCTACTCCTGATGAGCTGTCGAAGTGCTTTTCGGCGAGTAGCACACAACTCAGTAGCCAGAAAAGGATTATTGGTGAATTAGTCTAAAGAAGTATGAAAATAATTTGAGTAGTGGACATGCTAGTCTGTTATTTTAATTGAAAAGTATAGTGGAGGGTTTGCATTTATATGGTGCTTGCTCCCCTGATGAGGTGCTGTAGCACTTATCGGTGAGTAGCAGGCTACTCTGGACCCCAAAAAGGATTAGTGGTGAATTAGTGTAGGAAAATATGAAATTAATTCGATTTGAGCGGTGGACATGTTAGTCTGTTACTTGGATTGTAAAATGAATAGTGGAAGGATACAAGAACGAAGGGTCTAGAATTTTTTTTTTAGTTCATAGCGGGTTTGGAATGAATAAAGGGTAGGTGGAGGGGGAAAAGTCAGAAGGAAGGGTTTAGAAAGGCTTGAATGGGAGATCTGAATAGTAAAAGATGTATGAGATGATGCAAGGAGGGGTAGAGGAGGGAATAGTCTAAAACGGTTATTTTGGGGATCATAGTAGTGGGAAGGGGGTTTGGGATGGATGGAGGACTAGAGGTGTCAGTGGTGTAACGAAAGTTGAAGGGGCCCTACTGCAAGATAAACAGGGGCCCGATCCGGATTTAATCCGGAGCTATACAGCGTGAGTACTGTGCTAAGGGGGCCCCCTGTAACTGGCGGGCCCTCCCGCACTGCCGGGACTGCCTGGGCCTGTGTTACGTCCCTGAGAGGTGCAGGGTGAGACAGTGGGTAGTGCGTTGGAAAGAATAGTAGAATGAGGTTTGAGATGAGTCAGAGAGTTGAGGTAGAGGATATATTGAGAGAGGTATAGGGTGAGAAACAGGGTAGTGCACTGGAGAGAGTAGTGGAATGAGGTATGAGATGATTCAGTGTGGAGGCAGAGGATATATTGTGAGAGATATATGGTAAGGTATAGGGGAGTGCATTGGATATGCTGAATTATAATCAAAGTAATAAATATAAAAATACATAAGTACATGAAAGGTATGTCATAAGTACATGGAAGGTATATATGTATAAGGAAGGTAATATATGTAGATTAAAGCTACATTTAATAAAGTAGGAATTTCAAGTGTCGCTGTACTTTAAATTAATATTTTTAATTTGTAATTCAATAGTGAGGCTATTGTATATAAAAAGTTATGATAAAAGATTTACTTATTTATGCAATAACTTATATACATGTTAAACATAGAATAATGTAACTATAAGTAATATGTACATTTGTTAAGCAGAACTAATGAATAGCTATATCTTTAAAAACATAATTATTATACACGTTTATACAAAGCAATACAAATAGGTGGGTACACATCTATATTCCAAATACATGCTTATATACAGAGGGATAAGCTGTATATTTATTTTTGAGTATGGTGGTTATTTGGGCAAGAGCCAATTCTTGAGTAGTCTTCTGAAAATAAGGTTGTTATTTGTGGTTCTTATGTTTGGAGGTAAAGAGTTCCATAATTTGGCTCCTTGGACAGAGAAGGACGTGTCACCTATATTTTTTGTCTTGTACGGTGGGACTTTGAGTTGAGGTGCCACTCTTGAGCTGGGGTTCCTTTTTTTAATGTATTTCGTGATTTTATTCTTATTGAAGATTGGTCCTGTTAGATGTATCGCTTTGTGGGGGATACAAAGCAGCTTGAATGTGGGTCTTCTGGCAACCGTTAGCTAAAGTAGGGCTCTCAAGGCAGGGGACATGTGGGCTTGCAGTTTTATATGTAAGAGTAGCCGAGTTTGTAATCCATTAAAGTCTTTTCATAGTTGTTAAAGGTGATCTGTGGTAAAGGCAATTGGCATAATCGAGTTTGGACAGAACAAGAGAGATGGTAGCCTGGACTTTGTGTGGAAATCCGAGGTAGGGGAAGATGTTTTGCAGAGTTTTTATAGTAACAAAGCTGATCTTAAGTTTGTCCACTTGGGCATTTATTGATAGCTTGAATTTCATGGTCATTCCAAGGTTTTTTACTTCCTTAAGATACTTTAAGCGGTGTTCCCAGATCGTCAGGCCATGCAGCAAATGGATCATCATTTTTCCAATTGCCACACATGAGTATTTCCATCTTGGAAGCATTCAATTTGAGCTGACTCCATGTAATCCATTTATCCACAGTTCTGAGTCGACTGGAAATTGGTGAGATTTGAATGTCTTTGGGGCATTTCAGTTGAAGGAGTATTTGTGTGTCATCTGCATAGTTGTAACACGTGAGGTGAAATTGAGTGATCAATGCGGGTAATGACTTCCTGTAGATGTTGAAAAGCATGGGTGAGATGATTCAGTCTTGAGGGAACCCTGCTTTTGTGAAGTACGGTTTGAAAGAGAAAGCGGGGTATGGATGACATTAGTTCTGTTGTGAAGGTAGGATGTGATCCAGTCAAGAGTATGCTGGCTTCGTAGAGTCTTTGTATCATAGTGTCATGGTAAACGGTGTCAAAGGCAGCTGAGATGTCCAAGAGAAGTGGTGCAGCAACCCCATTCCAGTCAACTGTGCTCAAAAGGTCACCCCAGATGACAACGAGGGCAGATTCTGTGCCTCTTCCTGGGCAGAATCCCATTGGAAGCCTGAAAGTATGGCATTATTTTCAATAAATTGTGACATTTGGGTGAATGCTGGCTCTTTCTATCACTTTGCTCAGGAAAGGTCCATTTGTAATAGGTCTGTAGTTGTCGGGGTTCAGCGAGTCCAGGTTTGTTTTCTTCAGTAATGGGTGTATGTATGACTCTGTGAGTGCTGTTTTTTTATCCATGGCATGGGCTTTACACAGGGCATTGACAAGAGTTGCTCAAAACTACCCTTTTACTTGCCGCATGGCAGCCTCTCTTCCCTTAAACTGACTGCAGCATCAGGGACACACTGCTCTGTGACATGCAGTGGCCAAAACACCAGTGTCAGGCCTTCTCTGCCCTGCAGTCACCTAAGAGAGACTGCCATAGTGGCGCTGATGTGCATAACAGTGCATGAGTGTGAGTGTCAATGAGTGTGCATGAGCATCGTAATCGGTTGGTCGGAAATGTTTCTGAGTCCGTCAGAAACTTGGCTTCTAACACGAGTTCAGTCAAACCAAATGCCTTTGTGACCAACATCGTAATGAGGCCCTAAGTATCTTGACCCATGATGAATTAGATGTGAGATATTCACACATACATTCATGTTGATTGATGAATTGGTTTATTTATTTATGTATGCAACCAGATAAATTATTAAGATAAAATACAGATTTTCAATTATGAATGAGAAATATTTCACTGTAAGCACCAGTCAGTTTAAGATGGTGTCTGGTCAAAAGTAAGAGAGGTTGTTATAAACACATTATCCTCTTTCTATGAACTGCCACGGCAGAACGAACAGCCAATAGACAATGTTCCTATTAACATATACGGCAGTCAACTCAGTGAACATTAAAAAATGTGTCTGACAAACGTGACAAACGCTACTTGTGAAAAATAAACAGGTATTTTATATTCTCCCCGTGAGTGCCAACTTCTTTTTTGGAAGACTTGGAGCAACTGGTATGTATTTGTTATATTTTTAAAGTGTACAACAAATTAGTCAATTGTAATACTCATTATAATTATTATTTAATAATAATTTTAAATTATATATGTTCAAATTAACATAGACATATATATGAGTTTTTTTAGATAAGTATAAAATAAATATAATTTTAATTTTTTTAAATATATTTAACTTACATTTTATTATTGTTTAACGTCAATATATTTAATGTTTACTATGTTTAACAATTTTTGTATTAAATAACAATAGTTTTGTCTTCGATATAGTGTATAACGATATTTTTGTCAATAATTTCGTAATTTATTTTATAAGTATAGGATAGCGATATTTTAATGTATAATATTTTTTGCACAATATTTATGTCCTATGATATTTGAGGTTTTGATATTTTGTCAGTGACCCGTTTTCATGCAGTAAGGTGTCCCTTCCTGTACAGAAACAATTCTGCCTACAATGCAGGCACCGTTGCACCATGATGCAAGAGTGCCAGCATTAACGCTAGGCAGCCAAAGTTCACCATTGGTAGAAAAGGAACGCAGTGTATAATGGTAAGTACGGCACATTACTGCTCTTTCCCTTTCATGCAGCGCAGCAAGATGGCTTGCTGCGTTGCACTGCGTGAAAGAATGATAAATCTGGCCCTCAATAACTACAATGTCAATTTGAACATGCACAGGACAGCTTGACTGGATGCACGATCTTGAGGATTCCTTCTGAAACACAGAGTCTCAGCAGCTATGGGTGCAATCAATACAATATTATCAAAGATCTGGAATAGCATGATTACTTAATTCCACACATTAAGTAATACAGTATTACTACTAAAAGACACCATTGTGAAGCTAAAAGCCTAACATGAAGTTTATAGCAAGGTAATATTATCAGGCAATTTAGCAGTAGAATTCATATAAAAATGTAGTCTGTGCTAAGCACGTATAACTTTATTCATCTAATACAATTACACCCCAGAAAAATAGATGTCCAGATACAGCAGCATAAGGAACATAAGAAACTAACACCCCAACTTCTGTCTAACAAAATCTTAAACACCAGCCCAATAGAGTGCTAGGGTTGTCCACTGGTGCTCCAAGGGGAAATGTGTCTAATCTACCACTAACAAAACCCAGCCAAGCACTTACTCAGAACTCTTCCTTTTTTTTCATTTTTTTTTTTGTGCTTGTGATTACAACAGAGAATAAAAACGAAGGAAAGAGCAAATGAAAAAGTACAAGATAATTGTAGGCATGTATAATCCTGACACAGACACTTAATAAGCAATAGAACAGAAAGAAAAGAACAGGTTAATAAGAATGCTTCCATCATTTATCATAACAATGTAATTCGACGTTAGTGGGCGTTTATATTACATCTTACAATAGTACTAGGTGCCTGACTGCTTAGCCTAAGTAGGATAGGTATTAACCTATCCATGCCTCAAGTGGAGCCCAAATCTTTCTACCAAACTCACGCCTGGCTCTACCCCACCTAGCCCAGACACCGGACTCCAGGTTATATAGTGCTAGAATCCTCCTTCTCCAATCAAAGAAGGTAGGTGACCCAGGACTTATCCACTCTGAGGTGATACAAAGACGGACCATTGCCATAGCTATTAACAGGAAGGCTGACGAGTAACGGGGCCGTATATGCTCGCTATTGCTTTGATACCCACAGATAACTAACTCGGGTGAGAGAACAGCTGGGATGCCTAGATTGACTTTGAGGAACTGCTCTACGTCCTTCAAAAAAGGCTTCAGCTTATGACATCCGAAGAACATATGGACATCGTCGGCCGCCATTAACCCACACCTTGGGCAACTATGCCCCACACAGCCCGTCCACTTAGATATCTTGGCTGGCGTATAATACAAGTCAAATAGAGCCATGTAGCACTGAGATCGTAGACTGCCAGAAATGAGGACCCTACCGGCCAATTCCAAAGAGGTGGCTATATCTATTCCTGTTACACCAAATTTGGCTTCTAATTTTAATGTGGACGCAGAAATATCGTCAGGAAGCTTTGTTAGTAAATGGCGATAGATTACCCCTATTTTAGATCGCCTGGCAATAAGTTCAATCAGCATTAACATGAAGTTTATAGCAAGGTAATATTATCAGGCAATTTAGCAGTAGAATTCATATAAAAATGTACTCTGTGCTAAGCACGTATAACTTTATTCATCTAATACAATTACACCCCAGAAAAATAGATGTCCAGATACAGCAGCATAAGGAACATAAGAAACTAACACCCCAACTTCTGTCTAACAAAATCTTAAACACCAGCCCAATAGAGTGCTAGGGTTGTCCACTGGTGCTCCAAGGGGAAATGTGTCTAATCTACCACTAACAAAACCCAGCCAAGCACTTACTCAGAACTCTTCCACCAAGGTTATGAACTTTGCAGATGGCACAAGCACCAACCATAGCATTGGTATATTAACTATAGTAAAACTTTGCAAATTAAAGAAAATAAAATAAAGCTAGGCCCAGCTAGACCCAGTAGAACCTGATTGTCTTCTGACCAGGAAGAGTGTTATTTGCCATATGTAAGCAAATACAGGCTAAAAAGCTGTGGGACTAAACTGGAAGTTCTTAGAAAAGGCAAAGAGAACAATATATATCTTCCACTAAGGGCAACTTCAAATATAAACTATTCCCAATTTTCGATGAAAATGATATAAGC
This sequence comes from Triturus cristatus, assembly GCF_964204655.1. Taxonomy (NCBI): domain Eukaryota; kingdom Metazoa; phylum Chordata; class Amphibia; order Caudata; family Salamandridae; genus Triturus; species Triturus cristatus. The sequence goes on along the minus strand of NC_140592.1, from coordinate 594,089,658 downwards.
ACAAACTCAAATAAAGTGAAACTGCTGAATCTGAAACGAGGGACTTTAAACTTAGAGCGGATCAGCCAGGGGCTGCATGCATCACTCCTAAAAACTCAACAGGCCCTCCATATGTAAATACCAGCAAACCAAGAGTTACACCACATGAAAAGTTGCCAAATATAGAAGAAGAACATTTTAAAGAAGACGGCTCAGAGCAGGAACAACGAACAATGATTTACCTCCACCATTAGAAACAAATGATGGGGGAGACCCATATTATCATCAGGTAAACAAGTAGCAATACTACAATTAACCCCTTCAGTGCCCATGACGAGCTGGACTCGTCATGGGCTGCGGTGGCGCTGTGCCCATGACGAGTCCAGCTCGTCATGAACCCCACCCACTAATGCAAAGCGCGGCACAGGGCGGGGAAAGGGGCGGGCATGCAAGGGGTTAAAACACCTAACAGAGAAGCACAAAATATTTTTAATGGATCGTAAGTCTGATGAAGTCCAGCTCAGAAAAATGGACATCTGGGAGTAAAAGAGAATGGTCTTCCGTATGGCAATAACTTAAACAAATAAAATGTTAAGAATCCGGATGACTAGACACACATCGTCCTAATGGACTTATGTCCTTCCTATATCTTAGAACAACAATATTCTGAACAGACAGAACATCTTGAAACTACTCCAATTGTTTGAGGATTTGGAAGGCATTAAGTCATATACATTTCGGCATGCTTTAGAGTTTGTCAGGAGCTGTGCATTCCGTCAGGTCAGCGTAGGATGACCTCTGCTACCCTGATGGAACAATGCCCCCCTAAATATAGCGATGATACCTGCTGGCATCTCTGTATTCTGAAGGGGGTCTCCATCACAGCAGTTCCTTTCAATGTACTAACGTTTGGTCAATGGCTACTATTTGTTTTGAAAGCTATTCACAAAATGTACTTCTTTTGTTTTTCAAAAATAAACTTCCAAAGCAGGAGTTTGTTTTTGAAATAAAAAGAAAACTTTTGACCCCTACACACTGGGAGTTTCCAATGGGGCCTCTGTCGACAGAATACTTTAGGTCTGCTCTCCTGTAAATGAGGCTTGTGAACTGCTGGATTTTTGGGCAAGGTACTCCATCATGTGTACAATGAAGTATCCTGTCTGTCAAACTCTAAATGAGGCCCTTAGGTACTATGGAGTTTAGTCAAGACCACAACCTGGGGATGGAAATCACCTGGTGGAGCTGGCACACAAATGCATGACAAAACAAAATTTCAGTCTATATATATAAGGTGTGCAGTTCCTTGAGATAGGTAGAGGTGGTCATGTCTGTGGAATAACCTCCCTTTGGATGGAGTGCCCTCACACACCCTGAGAGGTGTCATGCTTCATCATTTGGGTGTGTTCCTCATCGGGCAGTCGCTGCAATGCCCGCTAGGCACCCGCAAAGGGGCTCTTTAGCTGAGTTCTTTTAGATAAAGCCATTAGGTGCGTGGGGGTGTGTGGATTCGAGTGAGTAGTGTAGTGAAGTGAAGGAAGTGTGTTAAAATAGGTTTAGGAAGGCCCTATTTGCTAAATTGTATACGTGGGGCTCGATAACCTAAGTAAAAACAGTGTGTCTAATTAGAGATAATGTTCCTATCGAGCAAACGTGCCATTATCAGCCCTTAAGGGGTCTATCGGCAATTCATCAGGGCCGAAAAAAGAAATTTTCCAGAAATCTTACACTACTGCACAGCTGGTGCCTCCACTGTAACTGATTGATCAAGTTACCAGCCGTGCAACATTAATACAAGGTTTGTCTTTACCTTGTATTGTTATGAGACCTAAAAGAAAAGCAACAAGGTGGAAGGGGAAAAAAGAACATTGTAAAAATACGTGACAGAAAGACTTTGCGGGCACATTGCATAATTGTAAGCGATATCGTAAGATGCATTTCTATTTACAATCCGCAATGTCAAAGGGTGAGGCTTGCCTAAGTGTTTGAACCATGCACATTAAAATTGATCAGGTTATAAGCCTATAACCGATCTGTGACAAGCTCCAGACATGCGTGTTGTCCTAGTTGTGTGGTCATTATGGCACATGCTGATTAACTTGCACTACATAGACAAACAAGGAAACATACCCGATTATCGGTACCCATTTATAACCTGTCATCAATGTCTACCTCCAGAAAGAGTGGGTCAAAAGACTGACTCAAGTGAGGCTCTAGAGGTTGTCCTTACGGGACATGTTTGGAGCATTCACCCCACACTGGTTAGGTCTAGGCTGACAGGAGAGAAAGCAGAGCACATCATTCACTCACGACCTGTTCGAGAAAAAAAATAGTAAGTGATAGCACATTGTAACTTCAAGGTATGCATACTCTTACTGGGGAGAATTGTATGCGGATTCCATGTTGCGTACTCACTGTCAGGTGGCGCGGTGACTAGCCCTTAACCTACACCGCCTCTGTCTCCCATGCTTGAGATGTGACGGAGGCAGGGCATGTGTGTGTCTTTCCTGTCCTGGGACAGGAAAGACTAACGCGTCAACTCATGCGGCCATGTTGGGAAGGCCGCGGGATCGCAACTAACATAAGGTAGTACTGAATGATTCTAAGGTGGTAGTTTCAACCAGTAAAATGGAGGTGGAAAACTGGGTTATCAACATTAAAGCTGCGTTTAAGACTGAATACACTCAGATCCTAGAAAACGGGAATCTACACAATTTGTGGGAACATCTGATTATTACATCCTGGAAGCAAATTAAATACCTGTTGCAAACTAGGTCAACAGCATACACATTATAATGACAAATAACCCAGGATATTTAATGCAAAAATACCTCCCTGCACTAGAGGCACAAACCCCTGATCAACCCATCTTATTTTATTTGGACCAATATGAAGCAGCAAACTATCAACAACAACAGTACAGTACAGTACACTATTCATTTGCATAAAGACGGTCAATTACACAGTATTGAGATCTGTTACTATAATATTGCAGAGCTTGACACACAGCTAAAACTAATGAATGAAAAATGTGATTACACAAATTGCTTACATCTTTTGCAATATTTCCTACATAGATAAGACCATGACTAACATTCTATAGCGATTGCACAATGTTGTTCATCCACAAAAGCATTTACGTATCTGACTCTCTTAAAGATGTCTCTTTATCAGCTGTTGGTTAAAAGTTAGGATTTGTTCCCTGTCTTGAAGCTCTCATAAAGCAAGAAGGAATGAGGGTGGTGGCATCTGTTCGAACCACCAGGTTGTCTAACAGCCTCAAGGTTTAAAGTGCCAAAGTGCCTTGTACTGCATGATAACATTTGTATTGGGACTGCCTGGCAGGCCTCTTCACTGTGTAGCTAAAACTAGGCACCTTGGTTTTATTCCTGTTTCTAAAAAAATACCTAATAATATGTTTTCAAGAAACATGGTTGGGGCATAATTGTAAAACAATTTCATCAGCAATATTATTAACAAGTGATTTCAATGCCTCTGACCTCCTGGTCAGGGTAACTGCTCTCCCCTCGTGCAGCTCCACCATTAAGGCACTGCTCTTAGCGCCTTCTGGTGATCTAAGTAAGGTGTTCAAGGCACTCCTTCACCCACAGGCTCCTGCCTCCACCTCATCCCTGGTGGTCTAGTGGAAGAGCCTGCTCTTCTGCTAGTTCGCTCTGTGTGTGTCATCCTCTTACTGTTTTTGCCTCACTCTGTCTTTCCTCTTATTTGCCTGTTTTGCCATGTTTCTGTATTTTCTTTTGTTCGCCTGTTTTGTGTTGCCTTTTTCCCCACCTCTGCTGTCCCTGTGGTCCCTCCCCCCAGCATGTTCCCACTTCCACCTCCCAGCTGCTCACTCTCCTACTAATGGCGGCCTCTTCGTGCCAAGGTGAGCAAGACCTCTGACCTCCTGGTCAGGGTGACGGCTCTCCCCTTGTGCAGCTCTGCCGATAAGGCACTGCCCTTAGAGCCTTCTGGTGATCCAGGTAAGATGTTGAGGCCCTCCTCCACCCGCAGGCTCCTGCCGGCACCTCATCCCTGGTGGTCTAGTAGAAGAGCCTGCTCTTCTGCTAGTCCGCTCTACGTGTGTCATCCTCTTTCTGTTTTTGCCTCGCTCTGTCTTTCCTGTTATTTGTCTGTTTTGCCTTTTTTTGCCTCTTTCTGTCTTTTCTTTCTGTTTTCCTGTTTTGTGCTGTCTTTTTCCCCACCGCTGCTGCCCACGCAGCCCTCCCTAGCATGTTCCCGCTCCCACCTCCCAGCTTCTCACCCTCCCCCTGACCCCTACTTGGTGGCTGCTGCATGCCAACGGGAGCAAGACTTCTGACCTTCTTGTCAGGGTAACTGCTCTCCCCTCACTCAGCTCCGCCGTGGCACTGTGTCATCCTCTTTCTGTTTTTGCCTCTCTCTGTCTTTCCTGTTATTTGCCTGGTTTGCCTTTTTTGCCTTTTTCAGTATTTTCTTTCTGTTTTCCTGTTTTGAGTTGCCCTTTTCCATCCGCTGCTGCAATCATGGCCACACTCCCCCAGCCTGTTCCCACTCCCGCCTCCCTGCTGTTCATCCTCCCCAACCCCTACTTAATGGCAGCCACTGCACGCCAAGGTGAGACAGACCTCTGACCTCCCTCCTGGTCAGGGTAACTGCTCTCCCCTCGTGCATCTCCACCATTAAGGTGACTTCTGGTGATCCAGGTAAGGTGTTCGTGGCCCTCCTCCATCTACAGACTCCTGCCTGCGCCTCATCCCTGGAGGTCTAGTGGAAGAACCTGCTCTTCTGCTAATCCACTGTGTGTGTCATCCTCTTTCTGTTTTTTTCCTCTGTCTGTCTTTCCTGTTGTTTGCCTGTTTTGCCTTTTTCTGTCTTCTTTTTCCTGTTTTGCATTGCCTTTTTCTCTGCCGCTGCTGCACCCACGGTCCCTCCCCCCAGCCTGTTCCTGCTCCCCCCTCCCAGCTGCTTCCCTGACCCCTACTTAACTGTGTCTATTTCACTGCTGTTGCCACAGGCGTGCGGAAAGTGCACCAAAGGCAAGCCAATCTGCGCCCATGCATTCTCCACGCACTCAACCCTGGACAGAACAACAACTGCCAGCTCTTGATGCCCAGCAAATCTCAAGGCCTGTTCCCCTGCTGACAATGCAGCCGCACCTTCACCCACCTTTGGACCCAGACAGCCACCCCCAACCCACCGGACGCCACCGTACACAAGGCCCTGAGCTGCATCCTCCTCAACGTACACTCCCTGCACAGACATACTGTAGAAGTCTGGGACCTCCAGATTAACTCGCCCAACGTCACCTTCCTCACAGAGACCTGGACCAATGCCAGCTCCGCCCCAGACATCGCAACCGCCATCCCAGACGGATACAAGATCCTGAGGAAAGACCGCTGAACCGCCCGGGAGGAGGCTTTGGAATCGTCCACAAAAGCTCCCTACGACTAACAACCACCACCTCAGACGACACCTCGCCACTCATGGAACACATCCACTTCCAGATCCAGCCCAACCCCAGAACAATGCTCTGTGGAACACTCGCCTACAGACAGCCAGAACCCTGCTCCCCTTTCACCAACGCCATCAGAGACTACATCGCTCCCCACGCCCTCGCCTCCACAGACCACATACTGTTCAGAGACCTGAACTTCCACCTAGAGAACCTCAGCGATCCCAATGCCACCGACCACCTGGAGAACTTCACAAACATTGGACTGATGCAACTTATCTCCACCCCCACACACACAGCAGGACACAATCTCGACCCTATCTTCACTGGAGGAAACAACATTTGCTTCAGCCACACCACTGAACTGCTCTAGACGGACCACCCCTTTATCCATTTCTCCTTCTCGAAACCCACCACATACAAGCACACGCCATGCTTCCCATGCAGAAACTGGAACAAAGTCACGGAAGAACACCTCACCTCTGCCCTCAGCTGCAGTCCTCCCCCCACTACAACAGATGCCAAGACAGCAGCAAACAACCTCCACCTATGGATCGGCAACTGCGCCAACACTCTCGCTCCCTCCAGAACTCCACCAGACAATGCAACATGAAAGCCACTTGGGTCACCACGGGCCTCTGAGAATCCAAGCGCTTTTGCCAACGACTGTAGAAAATGTGGTGAGACAGAAAAATCACAGCAGCACGCTCTGACTATAAGGCCGCCACCATGGCACACCACCAACTCCAACTCATTAAATCAACAAAGAGAAACTTCATCCAAGACAGAATCCTATCCAAATCCCACAACTCCAATGAAATCTTCGCTATCATACAGGAATTCACCAGACCCAACAGCGAAACTACCGTTGTCCCTCCCTCCCAATATCTCTGCAACAAACTCAACTCCTTCTTCCACCACAATACCAAGACGCTCTACGACAACTTCGACAACCAAGACCATGGTACCACTCCAAACCCCACTCCCCAGCAACACCATCCAGCACACCCTCCTCACCTGGACCACTCTCACCACAGAAGACACTGCAAAGACTATGAAAAGCATCCACTCCAGAGCCCCTACTGACCCCTGCACCTGAACTACAATGAACTAGCAACTGCTCCCTTGTGACCGCCACATTCCCCAATGAATGGAAATGTGCCAAAGTCAAACCCCTCCTAAAGAAGTCCTCTGCAGACCCTACAGATCTTGAAAACTTCAGGCCCGTCTCACTTCTCCCTTTCACCGCTAACGTCATCGAGAAAGTCAGCAACACCCAGCTAGTGCAGTTGATAGAAACAAACAACATCCTTGACACCTCTCAATCCAGATTCTGCAGCAACAACAGCACCAAGTCTGCCCTCATAGCCTCCACAGAGGACATCTGCTCCCTCCACGACCAAGTCCACACCGCAGCCCTCATCCTCCTGGATATCTCAGCAGCCTTCAACACCATCTCCCACCGCACACTAGCCACCAGACTTCACAACGCCAACATCCAGGGGAACAGCCTTTGACTAGATTCGACCATTCCTCTCAGGCAGAACACATAGAATTAGACTCCTGCCCTTCCTCTCCGAACCTACGAGATCATATGCAGAGTACCCCAAGGATCCTCCCTCAGCCCCATGCTCTTCAACATCTACATGGCCCCCCTCGCAACCATCATCAGAATACACAAACTCAACATAATTTAATATGCTGATTACACCCAGCTCATCTTCTCCCTCACCAAGGAACCCGACATCACCAGGCGCAGCTTCCAAGAAGGGATGAAAGTCGTCGCAACCTGGATTAGTAGCAGCTGCCTGAAGCACAACTTGGAGAAAACAGAAGACCTCATCCTCAGCTCCATCCCCTCCGCATGAGACAACAACTTGTGGCCCCCTGCCCTTTGAAACGCACCTACCCCTACGGACACGCTCACAACCTCAGCATCATACTCAACTCTTCACTCACCGTGAACCGCCAGATCAACGCCCTGCCCACCACTTGCATCAACAGTCTCTGCATACTTCGCAAGACCTTCAAATGGATACTCCCCTATGCCAGGAGAACTGTCACCCACGCGCACATCACCAGCAGACTGGACTACGGAAACGCCCTCTACGCCAGAATCAACAAACAACTCCGCTGCAAACTCCAGACCATCCAGAACGCCGCAGCTGCACTCATCCTCGGCATCCCACGACATGACCACATCACCCAACACCGCCGCCACCTCCACTAGCTCCCCTTCTAAAAAAGAATAACCTTCAAACTGCTCAGTGCATGAATATAAAGCTTACTAAACCTTGGTGGGACTCAGCAAACATTCTAGAAACAGAAAGTCATAAGACCATTGAGGAAGAAAATAATATGGAACTGCAAGTTCAATATTTAGTTCAAACACCCATGGGAGTAAGACTTCCTAATCCAGTAGGAATGTGCTCTTGTGAGTATCACTAACAGAGGGGCATAAACCTTTGAATCACTAGTGGAAATCATTTTAGTTACTGTAGCAAGAAACACTAACAATGTTGTGAGGAAGATCTGCTTTTGCTCAAGAACTGATAAAATGATCCAGAAAATGAAATAAGTTTATAGAAAGAAATTGGGAGCAATACTGAAGTCAAAATGTTCAACATCATCTACCCCTCCCTGTGGGCCTAGTATATCCAGAGCATCACAGTATGGTACCAGTTAGGCTCCAGAAGTACCGTGTTAGAGTGAGGACCGATCTACATGTTGGAAAAGTTGCTGGTGAAATTCTGAATTGTATATTGATTAATTCAGTCACTACACCGCTACATATATGCGGACAAGGATCCGTTCTCTCCCGTACATTATGGACTCTTCTGGAGCCTAACTGGTACCATACCGCAACATCGAGACGGCTGGTCATACCAGGAGCTTTATCTACCAACACTGTGATTAGGTTGCTTCCTTTTCCCCCTGTCCTGAAGAAGACCTGCAGGCTGAGGTTCTAATTACCCGCCTTGCTCACAAGTGGGGTTGAAACGTCGACCCCCACCCCCAGCAGGCCTGGACCACATATCCTTTCCCCTCCCTTGCCTAAGATGATATATGTCTCTATTGTTTGTGAATCATGCTGTACAAATTAATTGTATATTTAACCATCATTGGCCGGGCCGCAGAGATTGAGTGTTTGTTATCAATTGCATTCATCATTTTATTAAATATGCTTTCTGATTCTGCTTTGGGATTTTCTCCCTCCTCCCCCTCCAATTTCTTACTCACTTCACACCAGAGCCCTTGTCTGGCACGTTCCTTTGCGGCAACCTCCTTTCCTTTTCTCTTCTAAGTGATAACCAAGTAACATGTTTACCGTCTGCCAATTTTGTGATTAATAAATATATGCCTTTTGAAAACTAATGGTTGTTGTACATCTAAGTACTTTAACTATTTGGGTTCTTTGTAACCGTGAGCTGACTACATGTATGCTCAAAATTCTTATTGAATAATAACTGTACATAGAAGGTATTTATGTGAATAGATAGGTCCAGGACCACTGTTCTCTGTACCATCTTAAACTAAGACATTGGAAAGCCATCCCCAGGAAAGTATGGTCCCTGGGACTCTAACATGGGTGGAGCATCCACTGCAAGAAGATGTGGGTGGAACTGAGACGATGGACCAGGAACATTGCAGACGTCCAGCTGGGAACGTCCTCCCAACGTCATAGGGGTGTGTGCCAGACCCTGACTCGGCACTCGATGGGTAGTTTAGGGCCCAACAGCAGTTAAGAGGGGGTGAGTAATTTGCTGGCTAAGCTGAGTCTTGCCTAACCATCTATTCATTGTTACAGGCACTTGCAACCACATCAACCTGAAGGTTCACTGATGCTAAACCATATAGAAGAGTAAGTGCATGTGTAGGCATGGCTGGCATTGGTAACATATCTCTGGTGTACTAACATATGTAGAAGTGTTTACTACAAGATCTATGGCTCTACATAGTATGACATTGTAAGCATCACAATTGAATGAGTTAGCCAAGTTGTCAAGGACTTTTGTGACTGGTGATGTGCATGTGAAGTCTCAACAAAAACAGGGGCATATGGAGAGGGGTGGGTGTAACACACATACCCATTCACAAAATGTATTGAAAAACATCTGTTGCTAATGTTGATGCAATTAAAACATGGTCTGAGAACTGACAATACTGTTTCACAATGTGATGTCCCATGCTAATGAGGTGTCACTATAGACATTTAAGTGACATGCAGATGTGGAATTGTGGAAGAACTGTAACTGTCTGCTGACATGCAGCAATTAGTGTAAATCAGATGTGTTGGAGTCATATGTGAGTGTGTACTGTTAGCAACATATTGGAATATGTTTAAGTGAGAAAAATGTAGGTGCTGTGATGACCATCCCTATTGCCTACATGTGTAACATACACTATATGGACAAGACATTCAATGTGTCTCTTCACTCTTACCTGTTAAAATAGCTATACAATATTCTGTGGGGAAATGGTTGTGGTGAGTACACAAACCTGGAGTGGGAATGACTCTAGGCCTAGGTGGTGCCAGGTCATATGGATGGATGTGATGAAATCTCAACCAAAGTTGAGCCACATTGTCTCCAGGATACCTAATTGTGAGACACATAATACATAGCTAATCTTACCCTTTTATTCAATATTTAGATGTGTTGTGACAGAGAACATACGAAGAAGTGTGATTAGTGGCTGTAGCAGGTTCTTGTGTGGAATGGGTAGAACTGCTGTAAGTATGCCCATGATAGCTGATGTCACATGGTCACTTTAGTATGCCAAAATGGTAAAGTATACAGGATGAAGTACTACCCTGCAACATACAGGGAGATTGAGTCGTGACAAGGTGACTCATGCAATTGTGGCGGACTGTGGTTCAACATTATTGTGTGCAACTGTTGCAAAATCATGATACATATACATGTGCTACTGCTAAGGTTGTTGACAATTTTGCCATCCTAGTAGGTGGTGTTATAACAGACATTTTGTTGTGCTATGTGTACTGAGCTGTTCCTACTGTGTGTCAATGTTGTTAATTTTAACCAAGCTCTGTTGTCCTTTTAGCATCTTCCTACCCAGGCAAGTGGAGGAGACAGGGCCCAGGACGTTGAGGAAGCAGATGACCCAAGAAGGGGAGGGAAGTGCCAAGGAGTGCACAGAGTCCACGACTGCATCTACTGAATTAGATTTCAGTGGCCACTCCTTGGTTAGGGCGGACCCCACCCATCCTGGTGCTATGCCATCATAGACCACCACCCACGGTTCCATCTCCGCCCTCCCTGCGGCTCACCACCCAGTTGTCTGGGCCGTTCCCCTAAGAGGAGAGCCATCTCCTCAGCTCCAGGCACCTCAGCCCCTGCCCTCATGCCCCCAGCTGCCCTTGGTAAGGAGGGTATTGACGACCTGAAACAGATATCTGTTGGGAACACTGCACTGTTGATGCCAACTAGGGTCTGGCACTCAACGGTCTCAGGTGGTTGCCTACCTGGATGGCATTCACAGAGGAATGTGTGCTCTATAGGGTTCATTTCAGACTCTGGCCTTCTCATTAAAGGCAGCCTTACACCCACCCAAGCCTTCCTTCTTATATTCTTACCCTACCTCATTCCAATACCAAGACCCTATTCCTCTGCCTTCCCCAAGCCCAACATCTGTGCATACACCCACCAAGAGACATGAAGCACACACCCTGCTACATCATCTACCATCAGCCAAGATAGCACACCTGCACCCACACACCCATCAACACCACCCAACATCAGCCAAAACATCACACCTGCACCCACAATCAGAGCCACCTACAAGAGACACTTGCATTCCCTCTACTTCCCAACCTGACCCCACCAATGATTATCCTAAACACCCTACCTGTGACCAATACTTCTTTTCCCTTGGACTTTGCCCTGCTGAAACCATCCCTCCCCTACTCAAACCAGGCCCCCTTTTAACATCCCATCCCCTAGCCTTCCACCTCACGTGCCACCCCTCCAAAATCCTCCACCCGAAGGAGGAGAAGAGCCATGTCCCATCCCAAACCCAAGAAAACCACTTCCAGGGCAAAGTCCACCCCCTCCAGGCCCATGCCCCCCCCATCCCAAATGAGATCCTTGAGTTGCCTGGCACGCCCACCTGCTGCTCTTTCCTGGGGAGGTTACTCTGGCAGTGTTTTGTAGGCAACATAGGTGCCCCCACCTTCACAAATGTGGACTGGTCAATGGCTACCTATTTATTGAGTGACATGTTTTGTTCCCATTAAATGATAGATCTGGCCTCCACGTGTGTGATTTAACCAAGGTACACATTGTACATACTCCAATAATTGTGTCAGCTACACCCACCTGTCCTATATATGTATTTTTGCACCCCGTTTTTTCAGTCATTGCTGTGGTCACACTTACGGCAAAAATGGTGGGGACATCAGAAGGAATGCTGTAGAATCCAGTTTGTTAACTGGTAATTCCAGAGAACTGGTCTACATACCCTGTAGTTATGTCGTTTTATTGACACTTCTCGTTCTGTAAAGGACACGTTACTGATCTCAGGATCACTGATCCTCTTCAACTTGGCAAGACTTTGGCAAAAATAACTTATTGCCCTGAAGAAGCACATGTTTCGGCGAAACACGTTGGCTGTCTATATGATGAAAACCAAGCACATTTGAAATAAAGGAACAGAAAGACTGCAACAAATATGTCTGATTATTGCTTTTTCAAAATGTACACTAAGATTGTATTTACCTGCCAATCTCTTGTGTTGCCTCTTATCTCCCGTTCTTGCATGTTTCTATTTGTGAACAAGTGGCAGCTGACCATTTGAGGCGGGCAACACCCAACACCACGTGACTCAACTAGGCAGTGCAGTTTTCTATAACCCGGCTGCTATCTCAAGTATTATCATGCTAGAGTAGTATATGTCAATGTGACACATGCAAGCCATTTCATTGTTTCCTTTGTGTTTGGTGTCACTTTGTACCGTGGTGTCAGGCTGTATGTAGTGTATGCATTTTGTGAATGGGGCAGGCGGTTACAGGTTGCAAACATACATTGTCAAGTGGGTTCCCCTTCAGAAGGTCTGAATGGTGTCATGTGTGCTACTGTTGCTCACAGCAGGCTATATTTGGGATGGCCCTACCCTACATGTGCATCAGTGTATTACACTACCAGGATAGAGGCTAGTCCGCTGAATACTACAAAATTGTGTATACCCCAATTAGTGGTGCTATGCATGAGAGTAGTACAAATGTAGCTTATTAGGATTTGTTACTTGCTTGTGCTAGTTGTCTCAAAGATGTGTGAGAGTCCCAGATTGACCCATTTATTATCAGTTACAATATCTTCCTTTATCTCTTGGTTCAATACAGGTCAACACTCATCAGAAGTAGGGATTGTGGTCCTTGGAGGTCTATCGCTAGTGCAGCTTCTACTGCTGGAAGAGGTGGGAGGACCTGAGACGCTGGACTAGGACCATCACAGAAGTCCAGCTGAGGAAGTCTTCCCCATGTCGTAGGGCTGTGCGCCTTACCCTGACTTCCCTAATGGCCTGCATCCAGGCCAGGAGGGGGCGAGTATTGTGCCAAGTCTGACATTGTGCATTAACATTTTACTCCTGTTACAAGCAGCAGTGCCCCATCAAGGTTGTAGGTGACTCATGTCTTAAGGATTATCGGTGTTGTTGCATGTGTATGCAGTGATGTTGGTGTATGATTTTTGGGCAAAACCTATGTCTTGTGGTCCTGATCCAGAGCTGAGTGGAGTCACATGTCACTCTTTGGATTTGTACAGACACATGGCTGAGTAATGTGACATTTCACCTACACATGTTTTATGTTATGTGTGTCAGGTGTCCCAAATAGACCACGTGTCTTTTTTGTCTCAGGAGTGATGCTCCCCCAGTACTGTGTATCTTGTCCTGGTGATCTGTTACATGTGAAATGGCCTACAGTGCACATAGGATGCAGTGAATAAGCCATACTTGGCCTTCGTAAGTGCGGTATGTACGTCATTGTGAGATGACTAACAACACTTGTTCCATCTGTATTTATGCCTACATGATGGCATGTGCAGGTTTTTTTGTGATATCATCTACACAAGGACATGACTCATGATGCAAGGTTGTATATAGGTTAAGGCTGAGGGTCCCCCAAATGTGTATTTGTTGGCCAATGTGTAAAGGTAAATGTTCATTCATACTGGGAATACTTGCAATGTGCACACACTGACTGTGGTGTGTAGACATAAGAGGTTTGTTAGACATACATAGAGACAATGGTCTATCATATTAGTCATGTCCTAATGTTGAATTTATGTACATGATGGCATGTTCATTTACATTTGTGTCACACAAAATGTTCCTCGCTTGCATTGGTCTGGAGTCATGTGGACTACACATGTCCACTGTTAAAGGTGCTTTCACTGACTGAAGACATGCCTCAGGGACTGAAATGTAGATTTGGTGTGTTCATATGTGGGTTTTTGAACACTGTGATACCATGGCCTTTGTGTGTGTAAAACATTTTGGGTAGTGGCATGTGCCTTCCCTTTTGGATACAGGTGACAGCTCATTATCATGGACCGGAGCTCAACTGAACCTCTTGAGCATTTCACTATTCTATGGGGTTGTAGACATGCAACCTGAGGATAGTGTTGTCACCAGGATCAATGTGGAGTTGGCATGTCCCTAGCCATAGGTGAGATCTGGTACCATGGATATCTATGCTGCTGCTGACAGTAAACTTAGGCCACCTTCTCTCCATGGACGTTGTAGGTGACCTTGTCGGTGGAGTGACTTGTGCCCATTTAAGGATGTTATCTTTGAGTTATGTTTGTACATTGAGTTAACACAGATGTCTTACACCTATTTCCTATGGGGAGAGGATGTGACCTCAAAGCTATGGAACCGGGTTCGAGTCTGGACAACGATGCCCAACGTCCTGTGATTCTTGGGAACTCCCTTAATCTCCCTGTGCCTAACAAAAACGAATGTGTCTGTCTGTAACGAAATTTGTGCTCATGTAAAGCGCTCTGATAGCTGATATCTTCGGGTTGAGTTCCCGCTATAAAAAAACTAAAAAAATATAATAGATACTACTGTCTTTTCAAGATTAACAGAAGAAACAGTGCTGACAACATTGGGGATGCAGGTGGCCACAGTGGCTCTGGTCAGGCGACTGACACAGACGGAGTCAGTGACCCGGCGGGTGATGAGCGGCCCTGGAGGAGCACGATTCTATATCTTCATCTTCTGATTCAGCCTCCAGTGACAGCTCCCGAGTGGTGGCGGACCCTTTGTCCACACCAACCTTGTCCGTCCATTCCCATTCCATCTCCACCCACCCTATTGCTCACCACCAAGTTGACAGGCTCCGCACCTGCAAGGAGCTGGATGCCTCCTCTGCTCCAGGCGCCTCATCTCCTGCTCCGGGGCCCCAGTTGTTCTGAGTGAGGAGGGTACTGGCCTTCTGAGACAGATCTCTGTTGGAAAGGATGCACTCCAGAATGCCATCCAGGGGCAGTCAAGCCTGATGGCGCAGACGCTGGAGTTCCTGGAAGGCATTCACAGTAGTATGTCTGCCCTACGGATGTCGTTTCAGGCTCTGGCAACTTCGTATTCCTTTTTGTATTTCTGCATGGCCATGTGTTCATTTTGCAGTGTATACTTATCAGCTACTATCTCTAGATGTGTTTCTGATGTTTTTGGTACTGTGTTTGCCTTCATAGGTTGCACTTACCCATTGCCTACACATGCCTAGCACTTGGCTGTTCTATTGTTTGTCCCTGAAACACTTCAGTTCCCAGGTCCAATGCTCATGGAATTTGTCAGGCATGTAAAAAGTGTGGCTCACTTCCCAAGGCTTTCAGTGCTCTCCCGATGGAGGCATGGGAATCCTGCTGGGAGTGTTTCCATTGTGTAATCTCATTGAGTGCCATTGCCTTTTGATGTGGGATATGTGTGAAAGTCGACTACAGAGGTGTGTATGAATTTTAGGACACCTTTATACTGATGTTACTTTGTCCAGACGACGGGAGCAGGGATGTGTGCATTGTGGTTGTGTAATATTCACTGAGGCATCTTGGTCGGAGATGGAATCCCAAGGACTCTAAGTAGTTGTAGTCAATTCAATGCGACTTTACCAAGACTTGAGAAATGGTGAGCTGCATGACCAGTGAAGATAAGCAGTGACATGCCAGACAAGTGAGAAAGGTCAAGTCTTATATTTGACAGGCATTGATAGGTGTGATGTTGTGGAGGAGGTGGTGTTGTGGTACTCAAATTAGAGCAGACATCACTATCGCTTTCCAAAAAATGCTGACAGGTCATTGTGTGCATGGTGTGCTTGGACAGCACCAATGTTTCAGCTTTATTTAGGACGATCGTTATGAAAACATCTCAGCCAGGGACACTGTATACGTGTGAAATCATTGGGGACCCAATCTTCCTTGCCTCGTCCACAGCAAGGCATAGTTTTGCAGGGGTATCAATGGCAACAGGTAATTGTGTGACTTACCACTAATTTTGTCCATGACGGTGTCCGTTTTAAATGTGATCAAGAAGGTAGAGCAGTGGTAGGATAAGCTCCATGGCGACACAGGACGTGTGGAGGTGAGTAGAGGCTAGTTTGTCCTTGTATCCCTTTCTTTCTGCCATCTCAGATGCCGTGGGTGGACCGCCATGCTTTCAACAGCTGCGAGGCAACTCATAATTGAGTGGGCGGTCTCACTTGCGGTCCAAGCCTCACAGAGCCTAATTGAACTGCTCCCGGACCGCCGTGCTCTGAGACTGCTGGCGGTGTCAATGGAACGGCAGTGGTCCTCACACAACAAAAACACCCAACTCATAATACGGCAGTTGGGCTGTCAAGCTCACTGCGGCACGGTGGTTCACAGACCGCCAAACTCGTAATCAGGCTCTTAGTCAGGATGTTGCCACTATAAATAAAGGAATCATAGAAAGTTAACTACATTGCAAATCAATGTTAAGACTCTTCAGGAATTGAATGCAGTACTCTAGTGCCAACAATGTACGTGTCAATAAAGTTTTCAATGTTTCACATAATGCAACATGACAGTCTTTCTTGGACACTTAACCTTGCTGCAGAACAACTACAGGACCTAATGGCAAAAGTCCATGTGCCCAGAACCTTTAGACAAAAGTCCCAGCTCTAGGAATGCTTGAAAATATGAAAAACGTCATGGTTCATGAATTCATATACATGGGAGAAGCAGGCTGGTAAAGATAGTTGAAGGGTAGATATGATGTCATATTATTTTTTTGGGGGTGTGTTGTGTTGTATTATGCGTGCTACTTTTAAAGCATGAGTAGACTGGAGCTCTGGAGGACATATTAATAACAAAGACCAAATATAATGGAAAAATGACTTGAAAATGGAAAGGGAGGAGATCATTGAATTCGTAAGCATAATAAATTAACAGAATCATTTTCAGCTTCCTTTGAAAAATTGTATGCAAGATCAGAGAGCGAAGCCCAAGAGAAATCTTGTTTCATTCTTTGACAGTAGCCTTTCTCCAAAGTAGACCATTTTGATCTTCAGGATCTGCCACAAACATTGGCCCAGGGATCACAAAGACTGCTAAGGGATATGGAGTTGACATTTTGAGACCACAAAATGAGGGGAAAATAGATGATTACACTATTTAAGCACTAAGAGGCTCATTTACAAGCCATTTGTGCCACCAGTGTGTCACTTTTTATGATGATTCGGCGGCGCACAGTGCAGACCCATAGCAACGAGGCCATGTAAAGCCACCTTGCATCGCTTTTCATGGCCTCGTGGTTATGGTGTAAGACAATGCAGCGGAAGTCACTGAGTTGCCTTACACTGCATTAGGGGGGCATTCCATGGGCGTTGCAGGTTTTTTTTCCATGCAACACCTATGGGTTTGACACATTCCCAATTTACAAGGATCTATGAACCTGGGCATGCATCAAAACTGTACGGCTACTCAGGGAAGACGTAACAAAAAGAAATATCTTTATTTCTCCTTGTTTTTTCATCTTTCTATGTAGGCTGCATTCTGCAGCACACGTTTTTGTGCACAAAATAAATTCTGTCACCAAAGCAGACACCCTTGCACCATGGTGCCTGTGTTGGCGCTAGGCACCAAATTGTGTGCCAACTGAAAGGACAGAGATGCACCGTATCTTGTAAATACGGTGTATTCCTATCCTTCCGAATTGGTGTTGGGCAGTGCAGTAAAAAGACTTGCAGTGCTGACCTACTCCAATTCATTGTAAATGAGGCCCCCAATATTTAAATAGTACACACTTCTTAACATGGAGCCATTGGAGATTTTCAGACTGTGGGTGATATGTCCCCTTCGATTGCTTCCACTATGAAGGCACACTGAAGCATTATGGACAGGCTGACAACATCTAATGATCCTGTCTGGATTCCCTAAATAGATGGAGTTCCCATAACCATGGCAGTACTGTTTCAGGACCATTAATATGGTTGTGGCGACTACTGGAGCAAGGATTTTAGGAGTATGAAAATCTGGTGAAGACTTATTTCAGACTCCTAATTTGTCAAACACAATAGTTAGCCCGTTTGGAAGTTTGAAAGGCCAGAGAGCCATTGAAATTAATTGAGATTTGTAGATTTCTGACAGCTGAAGCAAGTTTGGGAGGAGGGCCCATAATGTCTAACCAGATGATAGTGTTGCAATTGATAGAAGGAAATCTGGTGATGAGGGAAACCTTTTGTTAGGATTGAGTTTTAAATGATCAAATGAGCTGACATAAGCTTGAGAGTATCCTATATTAAACAGAACCTGTGTATTGTAAAATCTTCTGCCCAAGGTGTTAAGCAGAATAGCCAGTGGCAACATGTATACTTTAAGGTCTAAAAGTGAGCTAGTGGATCCCTGGGGGAACCCACAGGGATCATTGGAGGAGATGATATGAATGAACCAGAGGAAGATCACTTGAGAGCAGTCAGATAGAAACAAATCGATCCACTTCAAGGCAAGGTCATCAAAACCAGTGTTTTTAGAACAGTCTAGCAGTAGACCACAGCTGATTGTGTCAAATGCAGCCAACAAGTCCAACAGGACCAGGGTGTCTACATCACCTTGGCTGATCAGTCTATGTAAATCATTGAGAACCTATCTGGCAGACAGTTCTGTATTATGTTCAGTTCTAAAGCTGACTTGAAGAGGGTGTAATGGATGTTAGTTTCAATGAAAGAAAGTAATTTGGGAAAGACTAACCTTTCCAGAGCTTTCCCTAAAAACGACATCAGTGAAACTGGTCCGTAGTTGTTGGGGCAGGAGCAAAATTTTTTTTTCAATAACGTCTTAAACTATGCAGATTTTAACTCTTTACGAGCAGTTCCTAATTTATGAGTGATAGGTTTAGTAGGATAACAATCCCATGAATTATGCATGGACTCAGCTGTTTCATAGTGTCTGATGGACAGACATCACAGGGCTTCCCAGCAGATATATGGGCATATTTACTAAGAAGTGACGGCGTGTGGCATTAGCCTTCCTGGCTTAACGCCGTACTCTGCCACTTTTGAAAAGCAGGGCTGCACTATATTTACAACACTATGGTGCAGCCCTGCTTTACCCATGCGCTAACGCTGAATTTAGCAGCCTAGTGCCAACACAGACACCTTTGCACCATAGTGCAAGGGTGTCTGCATTGAGGGGAAGATTGTTTATGTGCAGGAAGGTCTCCTTTTCTGCACATAAACAATCTTTAAATGGCGTTTTGTAACTTCTATGTGTGCTACTTAATGCAGCACACATAGAAAGTGCAAAATGTAATTTTTTTTAATGATTGTTAATGTGCAGAAAGTGACATCTTCATGCACATAAACAATCAATGGACTTTTGCTGTTTCTATGTGAGCTGTACAATGCATCACACATGGAAACAGCAAAAATGAGGAGAAATTAAACATTTCTCCTCATTTCTCCAGGTTAAGACCAGATTTTCCCTGATCTTAATGTTGGCGCAGCCTCCTATCTGCTTCTCTCTTGTAAGTAGGGGGCAGTGTCAAAATCAATGGGTGTTGCTGTGAAATGCCCACCGTAACTCCCATTGCCCACCCCTCTCACACTAAGTGTAGCATGAGAGGGTGCCATATTTACAAGGCATTGTTAAGCCACATTAAGTGGCTTAACGCTGCCTTGTAAATAAGGAGAAGCCCCTATCGCCACTACAACGTTCCGAAAAGTGACTTTATGGTGGTGATAGGGGCTTGTAAATATGCCCCATCGTTTTTAATGCTTTCTAATGAGATTTTTAGAGATGGAAGTTAGTATTTTTTGGTGCCTCTGGTTCATGTATCCAGCTTGGGAAAAGTGAGAGTGGGCAATTCGTGGTTTATTTAGAAACACATTACACTAAATTTATAAATTAAAATGATGGATAGCTAGTTGTAGAGGTGTTGTTGAGACTCTGTTTTATTGGACTATGATTCAGGAGGTGTGAGTTCATCTAGTACTTTGGTTCATTATTTTGCTTAATGGGGCCTTTGTGAAAATACGACCTGTATAATAGATAAGTCTGGCTGTTTTATTTTGAAGTTTGTATATGGATAGCACTGCTAGGTGCTTTTTTTCATTTCATTCTGTACATGTGCCATAGTTGTCTTTCTGTATTTGTAGTATGGAGTTTCAGAAAAAAGGAACTCAAGTATGCATTTTGCACTCAGAAATAGTGCAAAATGTTATAGAACATGAATCCGCTCACTAAATGGGCACTTAGGATAAAAAATTTCCCCAAACTTACTCCCAGCAATATGCACTAGCTTCTTAGCACAAAATGCACCCTCGTGTCCAAAAAGGACGCAAGGATGCATTTTGTGCAAAGAAAATAACCCTATATGCAACAGGACATAAACAGAAGCGTGAGCAGCCGCTAACGCTTGCTAAATGTGCTCTCACAGTAGGATTTTTCCCCCCAAAATAACTCTTACATAGCAAGAAGTCATCGGTTTTTTTTGCAGTTTCATATAGGTCAAGCATGGAAGTATCAGAGCACTTTACATGAGCACCAGTTGCATTACCGACGGACACATTAATTCTAGGCACGTGGAAATTACGTGATTTGCCCAGAATTACAGGTTACTCAAGCCACCCGCCAGACTCGAACCTGGTTCCCCGGCTTCAAAGTCCAAAATTACTCTGATTATTCTGACGTAATCAAAATTTTCCCAGGTCTACTGGGGAACAGTATCTCAGGCAACAGATTGCGCCCATCCACAAATGGGCCTGCCTTTGGTGCACCACCTGCTGTGTATGTCCACGCTTCAGTCATGACTAAATAGTCACCCCAGTCTCTACATACAGCAAGCTAGAGCGTTGTCTCCTCCCCATTATGGTGCAAGATGAAAATCAAGGAATAATTTGTCTGTCTAGGGAAAAGCATATCCCATTGGTCAGAAGGAAAGGGGAAACAAGACTAGAATAGCAAAAGGGCATAGCAGACAGGTCTGGAATTAAACACAAACAGCAAGGACGCCCTAATTACCAGAATAATATACCAATTACAGTGGAATAGATAAGCTTTATAACAAAAAATTACCTTTGATTAAGTGTTCATTAGTAACAAAGGATCCACAATGCACCCGGTCTAATGTTGCAGAATTAAAACAGAGATGTCTGCACTGCCGTCATGACTAAATACCATAAGCACATTGCACTTTATGATTGCTTTTCCTGAACCAGTTATGTATGCGTCCTGTTTGGATGCCTGTCCTTGCTGATGGTCCATCCGCACAATCCACCATGCACTTCATGGCGTTTTTTCACATTTTATCATGACATAAGGAAAATAACATTATTACAGTAACTTAAAGAAACTAAAATAAGATTTTACAAGCAAGCTCTGTTCTTTTTACATTTACTCTCTTCTATGAGAACTTGCTTAATGCTAGGGAATTTTATCCAATGCGCATTAAAACGTGGGAAACAGCTTATCTGAAATAGTCATTTCAATTGATGGTTTCTTTCTTTTTTATATCCTTTTGAACTGGAATGATGTTTTTAAACTGCTTAATCAATTTTGTATACTATATCTTTTGACTTGATTACATGTTTTTTATTTAACTTTTATGCCCTTTTGTGCGCGAAAACATGATTGATTGATTGATTTAGTCCATAGTAGGCTAAATAGGTACTTACATTTTAATGATTTATATGATGTTCTTATTAATGGCCCATAACATTTCTGTTATCATAGCGAACCCATAGTCAAGGTTTTTGTTGCTAGGTTTAATGTTGCGTGAGCTCAATGTTGGTACATTATAAGCATTATCCTATTGTCTATGGAAATTGTTGTTCACAATTGTTTTATATTATGAAATGGTCATTTATTTTCAATGAATTTCACTTTATTGTCGCTTTATACTTATGTTTTATGTACTTTTGTGGTTCAATTGAGCTAAATAAAGTAAAGAATGATGACGAATGAATGACTAAATACCTGCAACAGTCTCTAACCATGGTAAACTAGAGCGCTGCAGAAGAAGGCGCAATAATTCCTCAACCAGCATGGCACCTGATAAAAATAGAGAAAAGACCTGTCCGGCTTGGTAAAAAAAAAAGCACGCTATCTGCTAGCTGGAAAAAGTAAAAAAGACCCACACAGAAAGAGAGGCATCAGACTGGTCATAAGCTAAGCACAAACAGCAAGGTACCCAAAAATCAGGAAAGGGTAATAACCACAAAAGAAAAGATAAGCCTCATAGGGGAAATCTAATCTGGGTAAAGAGTGTGATGAAGCACATAAACTGCTGAATCCCTAGTTGACACATAAAACCGAACTTGACACATTTGAGAGAAAAATTACAAATGTACACAATGTGTGCTTCCTATACTTTGGAGAATTTTGAGAAATAGCTCATAAAAAGATTTAGTTACTGCATTGTAAAAGCATGCAGAAGAGTGTAGACTAGATGAAAATGCTTGATTGCATAACATAGGTTTCTCGTATTACTTAACTACACTGAAGTATTCGTTTAACTTGGAATAGAAATGTGAATGTGGTGACTCACGCGTTCTAGAAGTTTAATTATCCATTCTCCTTTAAATAATGATGTATGTGAAGAATTAACAAAAAAGTTAAGTAAGATAATATTATGAATGCTCATTGAAGAGTTTTGCTTTCAACACTATCTTTACTCATGTTAAAGTGTGCACCTACAGAGAAAAAAGAGAAATGTTGCCGCATGTTTACACAACTTCCAAATTCACTTAACCTTCTAGAGAATGTTCTTCATACATATAATAATGAGAATTACTAAAAATGACATTAATATTCTATATTTTGAAATTATATTATACATTGGTACTTTTAGAAAATGTAGTAACGTGTCATAGTTAGACGTGTTTATTTCAATGAAATGAAAATGCTTTATAGGTGCCATAAGTTGAAGAAAAGGATAAGGTCTTAGAGACTTTAGAATGTAAGACGTATTTCTCGTAACTTATATTGTGTATTTCATGAACTAAAATCAATTTAGATCTGCATTTTCTTTTCTTTGCTTGATTCTATTCTCATGGAAAGGCTTCATAACTTGCAGTGTGAGATTAAACAATTTTTCATAGAAAGAGTTCTTATGCACATACTAGGACAATTCACAAGTATTTCGCTACTTTGGGAACATCTGCTGTGAGAAACTATCCTCTTGAACTCACTCATGTGCCTTTGCTAAAGGACTATTGTGCAAAACTTTACTTTTTGAATGGTGCAGCAGCCTACTTGATGCTCACCACCTTTTTGCCATAAAACGTGTCTTCTTTATGCTACATGACAATCACTATATACGAACTAACCAATGGACTGAGTGGTCTGAACAAATGAGGTGACCCAGGAGGTGTCACCCTGGAACTTGAGAAATTATATTATACATTAGAGTGATGAAAAGGACTTATTGCACATATTCCACATTCCACAGAAAATCTTGCTTCTTTGCGTTTGAAGAGACAGCTTTCATTTCCTTGCGTACTCTACTGGCTTTCCTTGAGCTGACACATACGCTGTGAGCGCTATTCCCGGATTTCTTTTCCCAATGGAAGAGAATTTGTCAGCTGATATGGTTTATGTCCTTTGCTGAACTTTTCCTCATGAACTTTGGTAGTTGATGGCCTGAAAGAGAATAATTTGATTATTTCTGCACTACTAAATTCAAGTGCCTGATATTGATGTATTTACTCTTCTTAACTTACTGATAAAAATCTAACCATCCTCAAATCCGGTTTCTGTCTCTCTATGACTTCGCTCCAATAATTGATTGTGCATTCCAATGTAGTATTAATGAAGGATGGGAATTCTAATAGAGAGGTCAACAGATTCTAATGTTACTATTTTGCATAGCCCTAACCAAATTATTGGTTTGTATGATTCTAGTCCGACTGAATTTCTTCAGGAGATGTGGTCTAGGTATTGTAATCCTGTTTTTGTATAGCATAGCTTTGAGAAATATATATAGGAATCTAATTACGAGTTTTTAGGTCAGTTACCCAATTCCTGGACCTCATTGGATAACTGGATTGGATCCTCTATATCCGACACCTCTCAGCACGATTCAAGATCCATTGGAGGACCAAGTAAAGGAATTTAAGGTGTAGAATAAGGAAATAAAGTGTGATAACGTAAAATGGACTCAATGGCGCTACAGCAAGTGCAATAGTAACAAGATGTGTACCGAGCAAAAGGAATAAAGTTGCAGGATCAAATAGAAATGTCCCCATTGCAGTCACAATGACATAGAGACTTCAGCCTTCCCACATTGTAAACTAGAGTGCTGCACACGAGGAGAGGTGATCCTCACCCAGTATAGTGTCTGATGGAAATAGTGGAAAAACCAGTATGACTCTGAGAAAAACATACTTGGTTGGCCAGCAGGAAAAAGGCCACATAGCAAAGGGAAGTTTCAGACATATCTGGAATTGAGCATAAACAACAAGGATGACCATATAACAGAGCCACAGGACTAACCATAAAAGAAGGGAAATTCATAATAGGTAACACATAACTTAGATAAAGAGTGCAATACTAACAAAGCGATCACAATGCACAAGGTCTTGAGTTCCTTTTTTTATTTTCACTTTGAAGGTGTCTTCTTGGTACCACATTTTTATTTTGGAAGTAGTTACCCATACCGCATACATGTGGGACACTCATGTATTTTGAGTAGGGGCAGATGAGAGCCAAAACCTGTGTGGCTAAACTGACTCTGCTCACAGCCTGTCTGCTTTCTGCAAGTGGAAGAATGTAACATCAATTCTGGCTGGCCACCCATACGCACACTTATACAGCACAGGAGGCACTCTCCCTCCCCCCTGGCCACAGAGTGCAATGCGGGAGGGATGGAGCCTCTCCAGTGCTCTTGTACTGATGGGGTAGCCCAAGCAGTATAGAGCTGCTCATGTCACTCCAAAAGGCTCCCCAAAGAGACTTGAGAAGTCCTCTACAACCAAGGGAAAATAAAAAACAGGAGCAATGCTGCTTTAGTTGCAGTGATCCCCAGGAAGCTGGCCATCCCTAGAGTATGGAATGGTCTTTGTGTAACTGCACCAACCACCCCTAAGGCACTTGTCTTCCCTGAGGAGACACTAAGGACCCACCTGGGACCAGATGATAAACGGCAGTGCCTACAAGCCCTATGGTACTACTGGAATGGGAAAGGTAATAAAATGCCACACAGGAACAGCAACTTTAAACACCAATATCTATAACTCTGATGAGTCAGTTTGGATGTGTTTGTTGTGTTTTGCTCTTAGTGTTAGGTTTGGGTCTTTCGACCTCTAAAGTTTTGATATTTACTGTTATAGTAGATTTATGTCCTTCAGATTAGTGGGAGCTCCGAACTTGGCTTTCTTCCTCCTCTGCCCCTAAGTCTGATTTCCAAAGTTATTTTACAGCTACAGATCCCAGCTGCCTCCTTCAAGCAGCAGCGAGGTGCGCAGAATGCAGGACCTGCTCTTCTGTCTGGGCTCCTGGTAATCTTGGTCTTCCCTCTGTAACACCCCTTTGCCCTGAAGGCAGGTTACTATGCCTGTCAGCATTCATAGGCCCCACAGCAACCTGGGCATGTGCAGTAAACCTATTTGCTCAGCAGGAGTCAGGGGGCCCACTCCTGGGAAAATCGCTGCAGGACTAGTACACAGACGTTCCAGGAGTTCTCTCCTCCAAGATACCCAGCACAACTACCTTCTGCTGTCCCCAAGAGGTAGTGGCAAGTCTAGTGTTACTGGCCCTCTAAACAAGGTTCTGTATAGTGACTGTCAAATCCAAAGATGCCTCATTATCCCTCTACCTCAATCCATTTCCTTGCATAGCATCCTATAATTTTTAAAAATTGTGAAATCTGGCTTTCGTCAGTTGCAGTCCTCCCAGAGAATGAAACCCTACCCATGACACAACAAGGTGACTCATTTTGTCCAAAACTTCAGAAGATAGCCCCTGGTGTGAGTGTTGTCAGAGGTCTAGCTGCACCCTTTGTTTCTGGGATGCTCAGGCTTGTCAGTGTGAGTTAATTAAACCAAGCACATACCTCCCCATACTCTTACTCTCACCAGATAAGGCTAACCCTTTCCAAATGAGTCTGTTGTCTAGGTGAGCCTTTGATCTACCCAGTGGCCAGCACAGTAATTAGCTTGGCCCAGGGGGGCAGGGCAAAGACTGAATCTCATTAAGGGCTAACTCAGGAAAATACTGTATCACCAAAAGTATATGAAGGAGTGCAAATATGTCAAATGAATTATATATTTGCACTCTGACCATTATAGAACACAGCAAAAGAGACTATAATACTTTTTTTCATGTTGAGCCAATGTGAAGTTTTATATTTTTGCCCAGATCTCACCTGTAGTGTGAAAAAGTAACATACTACCGACTTACAGTGAAGCAATACAAAGTCACGTGTTAGTCAGAACAAAATGGAGATATTTCTTTTTGGATGCCCAATTAAATATAACTCCTGTAAAGGCTATCTGGGACAGGCTGCCTGTGTGCAAACACAGGGCTGAATTAGGTAGTATCCTTGCTCACTCAGCATGCTCTGGGGTAGGCCGGAGAGTGAGCATGTGTTTATATGTAACCAGCAGAGATCCACTTATTCTGAATTTTGCAGCCACTGACTTTCTTTTAATGGGCAGGCCATGGTGGTTTGCACTCATGTTCATTTTACAGAATCATAGAGTGAGTTAGATTCCTTTAGGAGACTCACTCAAGGCAGAGGTCCAAAAAACTTGGGGGTCCAAACTTAAAAGACTCTATTGGGGTTTATGAGGCAAAGAACTCACTTTCTCACTCCTATTGACTGTAATGTCTTATCCCTGATTTATTAGAGTGATTTTATCTGCGTGAAGTTAAAATGAAATGCGGATTTGTACAGCGTAGCTTATCACCCATCAGGGTATCCAGGCGATGTCCATAGGCATTGGGAGATTACGTGATATGCCCAGAATCACAGGATTTTGAGAAGACCCCAAGATCCCCAGCGCCTAAGTTGGCATCTATGGCTGTAAGGCCACATACACTCTGACTAATTGGTAACCTTCTATACTGCCCCCCTCAAGAACCTGGATGCCATAAACAGATGGCTTTGCAAGTTATTGATGTTCCTTGGCTGTTTTATTTTTGTGATGAAGTATGAGCCACCTTGACCATTTTTCGGGGTTGAGTTACTTGAAAAAGACATACATTTGTAAACAGCAGAAAACTGAGAATAAGGATGGAACATTTGCACGTTTATTATATATTGTGGAGTGTGTTGAAACCACCTGGCACAGTGTACATGGTGAAGCTATCAGAGGATGGGACTATACATGGTAGGTGGTAAGGCAGCCTTTATTTAAAAAAAATGTTTTTATTGAAGTTGTTGCAATCAATCAATAATATATACAGTAATATAACCAAGACAGGCACACAGCATTGAACATAAATGTTTGTACAGGGTAGTGGAAAACATACCAAGAAGGAAAAGTATAAAATAAAACAGCCCAAATGCAAATAAAATAAAAATAAAAATAAAAAGCACTCAAGAAAGAAAACATTATAAAGATACCTAGATACCTAATTCTAGACCTTACAAAAATTGATTGACTCAGACATTATTTAAACATGTTACAGCCTTGGATCCTTTGGTCTTAAAAAGAGCAGACTCACATTTGTAAATCTGTAAAAACAATGGCCACCATTCAGAAGACGAGGGAGGAATAGGTTGACGAGGGAGGAATAGGATGTACCTAAGCTCTGGCAATGCAAATGCGGGCTACCGCGATCGCAATAGATACCACTGAGGTTAATCTAGGATTAAAATCAGGTTTGTAAGCCAAAATATTATCCTTAACTAACCACTCACTGTGATAATCCAATTGAAAAGTTAATGATTGTACTGCACCAGACCAAAAGTTTTTATGTGCAGGCATACTGCGAAAATATGAATGATAGCTGCATATTGACTGCATTTAGAACAATAGGTCTTATGGTTTGAACTGTTCCTAGGTCATTTACATATTCACTCTAGGGTATGGCATAGCATGCAGTGTTCAAAATCGCTGCAATTTAAGAATAACTGGACAGACCGATTTATAACACCAAGAGCAGCCGGAATGCCATCAACCGAAATATCCTGACCAAGTTTAACACCCCATTTAGGAGCTGGAGTAGGTCTATTATCTGCCCTAATGATCGTCAAATTTCAGTACAGAGCTTTAATTGAAGGCTTGCCATTCAGGGTGAAAAAGTAAGTCAGAATATCATCATCCCTATCCCCAGCAATAAATACCAGATTATGCAAAATACATTTTTAATTTGTCAATATTTGAAAAGCACTGCTGGGGAAGACCATATAGTATTTGCTAAGAAGAAACAGCTTAAACCCCATCAGAGTCAACTATCCGACACACAGTCTTTATGCTACAGTTAACCCAACTGTGGAACACCGAATCGTGGAAGATAGATGGAAAAATAGGATTCCCCCACAGTGAAATAAGTGAGTGGATTGCCTGTATGATCTTAAACCTTACCCGCTTGAATTAATTGGGATCACTACATCTACTCAGAGCAAACTTAAATTCCAACCCGGAGCTATTTGATACCCTAAATGTAGCTGCCCGGCTCATAATAGGTAAGAATATTCCAATGCGAGAATAAAAAGCAACCCAAAAATATAGCTTGTAGTCCAGGAGAGACAAGCAATCTTGGCTAGGTGGGAGTTTTAAAAATCTAATAGCCCTTCTGGCCCTCTGATACATAAACCCATATAAAGCTGCTTATCACTCCCTCGAGGCACCTAAAAAAGGGATCTGGAACCTGTAACAGGATAGCGCAGAAAAGATAAAGAAATGTGGGTAAAACATACATTTTAACAATATTACATTGTCCAAAAAAACTAATTGGTAGGTGGTTCCAAGGTAGCATCTTCACAATGAACAACTTTAAGAGGGATTCATAATTCAACAAAACAATATGATCTGTATTGGCACAGAGCTTAACTCCAAGGTACGTAGCAATAGTGACTATCCCTGGAACTGGAGAGTCAGATTGAAAATTCAAAATAACTTGTGTTTTAGACAGATTGAGCTTGTAACCAGAAAACAGCCTCGAAACTCAGCCTCAGTTATAATCTGTCCCATTGCCGACAAAGGATCAGTAGAGTAAATTGCAACATCGTCAATATATGGGCTTATTTTCAGTTCAATACTATTAAAAATAGCAGGCGGAATCAAGAGATTCTGCTGAAATGTTGTAAATAGGGTTCAATATAAAGTGCAAATAATAGTCCTTGATGGGCACCAAGATGATTACTGAATGATGAAGAAGGATATCCATCCAAAACCAGCCTAGTCATTGACTTTTGATAAAGGGACCTAACGAGAGCCAAGAATAGACTTCCTATACCATGTGCACACTGAGTCGACCAGAGGAATGGCCACAACACTGTGTCAAAAGTTTTCTTGCCGTCCAGCAAAATCATACCCCGCCTGCTACTGATCTTCCAAGCCACATTAAAAATGCCTATGGCCTTGTTAGTATGGCTGGTAGAATCCCCGCCAAGAAAAAAACGTGCTTTTGCTGCAACATTAAATAATGGATCAGAGGAGCCAGACGGGCTGCCAAAGGTTTCATGACAATTTTAGCATCAGGATTATTCAATGAGATCGGCCAGCATGACCCTCTCTCCTCTGGCGTTTTCTCTTTTTTGAGAAACACGATGATGTTAGTAAGATTCCAAGAGGCTGGGATTTCTGATCCATTCTCAATATTTGATACCAAATTCAAGAAAAGGGGAAGTTAAACATGACTAAAAGTCTTGCAAAATTCCAGCAGAATTGCATCCTTCCCAATGCCCTAATAGCCACTTGAATTTCTGGAGTTAATATATCCTTCTCTAATTCTACACTCTGCAATAAACAGAGGCGGGGAGACACCTACTCTGAATATAAGCATCAATACTAGATTGTACCACATGTGGTGAGTGACCATAAATATCCTTCTAAAACTCTTTAAACTGTTCCACTACGGCAGGAGTACCATGGTGGAGAGTACGATCATTACCCTTAATGCTTTTGATTGGGTTTCCTTATTTCTCCTTTCTGGTATTCTCTGGGGAAGAACATGCCTAATATTCTCTCCATGCTCTTATTGAAGCACCCTATAGTTTAAATATCTAGCTGCAATTTTTTACCACAGCCATTGGTCCAGTTTGCAACAAAGCTTCACCAAGGTGGAGTAAATAGAGGATGCATCCTGACCTCTGTCCTTAATCACTTAGGAATGCTGATACTCAACCTCACAAAGCTGAGTACAGCATCTAACGGCTGCCTCCTTCTGTGATCTATCAGCCTTCTTATTATACTGAAGTGTAATGCCACGTAGAAATGCCTTCATTGTATCCCTGACTATGTGCGGTCTCATATTGAAGTCTACTGGCTGGTACAGAAGACAAGATCCAAAACAAGCTGCTTATAAAGAGATTGAGCTTTTTAAGCCAGATGAGTGTCGTTAGACAGACTGTCTGTTGTTTATAAGCCAGATTGTCTTCCCTAACTAGCCACTGCTTTAGAGGGTGGTGATGGGCTGCAATGTCCAGCACATCACCAACGAGAGATAATATCTGAATAACCGATGAGTCGGCCCCCTATGTCCTACCAAATCAATGCATGTGCACTAGTCTGGAATATTTGTGATTGCAGTAAATGATTTTTGTTATCACCACCCTCCCAACTCACCGATCTAACCACCCATACTCCCAATAACAACCCCCGAAACCCAACACTTCAAAATTAAACAACTCACAAATCCATCCATTCCATGGGGCAAAATCATCCCACCCTCGAGCTGTCAGAACACCAAGACAGCTGCCAGTGTAGCCACTCATCCACCCCTACCCCATCCCACAGTGCCGCCCAATGCAAAGAAAAAAGTTTAGATCATGTCAGAAATATATATCCTTCAACAGTTAATATAGAAAAAGCAATATGAAATGCAAATAGTAAATTAGGAAAAAACATGAAATGATAATAAAATAATAAAAAATAACAACTAAATCACAACAACAATACATTATCAGTTCTATCCCTGCCACTTCTTAAGTGTTTTTGTGGTATCGACTTCTGAATAGCAGTACTGAACTTGGCCAGCCCTAAAAATCTTCAACTGGGCAGGTTCCTGAAGAGAAATCTGGGCGAACACTGCCTTTAATGGAGCAATCATCTGTCAGAGTGCCAGCGCCTACCCATTGAAGATTTTAAGAAATCCAAGAAAACACAGACCGATACTGCATCAACAGTGATAGGAGCTGCAGGTCAGGCCTTCACCTGTTGATGTAAATAATTTCCAATATATAGCAAAAAACGCCAAGGGCGGGCTTAGTATGAATTAGTGATATCCCCTTGAGGTGGAAGGCGATGATCCTGTTGAATTTGACAGTCCATATCCCATTTCAACAACTCCAGAAAGGCTTTCATAAACAATTTAGTAATAAACTGTTGAGAATCATCTCCTTCTCCGTCTCCCAATCACTCTTAAGTAATTACACTGCTGGTGATTCTCCAAATCTTGAACCTTTGCCTGCAGCTGTAAAAGATGACCCTCATGATTCCGAATTGATTTAGCAGAGGCTGTTGCAACCCCTTCTGTGGCCACCACTCCCTGCTGAAGTTCCAAGACCTGGTTTGTAAGAATGGAAATTCCCCTAATCTCAGCAATAGATTGCTGTAGATGCAGATTATCAGTCCTCACCTGAGCATAATGCTGAAGTGCCTCTGCTCGCTGGACCTGCATCAGCTGGAAAATTGTAGAGAGAGAGAGAGGGTTCAGAAGCGGGGGTCAGAGTTGTGGCATCAACACTTAAGTCTGTTGATGTTGCAGCCTCTCCCCCAGTCTCCCCCCAACCAGGTTTATTTCCTGGAATAATAGACCTAAATTGTTGGAGGGATAAGTGGCCAGTGGTGCTCCAGGCTTGCTAACGCTGAATGACTTCTCCTGGGAGGCCAGGCAGTTGCCGGATGTTATTGAGGATATACTGCAGTCCAGGGTCTTCTTACCACCAAGGTATAGCACCATGCCCTGAGGTATACTGTTGCCCGCTCTGAAAACCTAGACCTGTTGATAAAATGATCACTAGTACCCGGAGGCGTGGTGGGCTTTACATTTGGCTTTGACACCACCCAATGCTGTAGGGGGCGTCCTTTAGAATGGGGCAGTCTATGGCTGGGTTTATTTCCCATCTCCTTCACCATCGTCTTGACTGCGATTGCTACTGCATCTGTAGAATCCTCAGATGAGACAGAACACAGCGCAGAAGAGTGTGCTCCCAAGCTATATTTTGATAGAGATCAACAGTCAGCTGCTTGGTTGTTGCAATTAAATAACTTGGACAAGGACTCCTTGACGTGCTCAGCACTTCCATTACCCTTATTACTGCCCTGAATCACTGGGGTCATAAGAGCATCAACATCAGATATAGAACTAGCCATAGCCATTTTCTGCCGGCTACTCCTGACCCCCAGAGTCAGCAAATTCATTTTTGGCAAAGCAGTCAACAGTAATAAGAGTCACAGAGAAGGCAATAGTCTGGAAAACAGAAATATCACTTGAAACGGCTATCCCTGTAACAGTTTCCCCAGTTATGGATACACTGTGGCAAATTCCCTGTCTCTGCTGGGTGTCCACTACTGAAGGGGAAAACAGGTTGCATATAAGCAATGAAGCAGCTAGAGCTGAAGACAATGTATCTTCTAATCTAATCACCTTGGCAATTGTTTCCAACAGCAATAGGCCCACATGAGAAGCTGCAGCAGAGGAAGTGGAGGCCTCTTGCCCAGGGTCCTCTGATGGCACCAAGGAAGCTGCAGCACCTGAAGTGAGTAGCTTCACCACATGGAGCCCAATCCCAGAGACAGATCGTCCCCCTGACGGCTGCTGCTGATCCGGGCCTTGGCCACCTGCTTAGAGACTGCGTGCACCACTAGCCTTAGTAAGCACCATAACTGCCCAAAACGCAGCATGAGAAATGCAGAATAAGAAGCAACCATGGGTGTCCGGTAGACAGCACAGTCACATCTGCGCCAGGGAACAGTGACCACTGGTAAGTCAGCGGCTACTTTACTTTTCTTGCCTCATCTTTGCTGTGTCTTTTACCCCTCTGACCTCAAGGTTAGGGGCAGAAGTTTACCGGGATTGCCGAGGTTAACTGAGGCTTTGCTAATGCAGGGAAATGTTAGACGCAGGTTATGGGCAGCACCGGGGAAGCTGGGCGGGAGAGGAGCACATTCAGGATAGGATCAGCCCGCCACCACCCTTTTCCCCCCTGCATCAGTCACAATCCATAGAAAAGTGTACACGTGGAGTGACCTGTCACTGGAAAGGGAAGCCACCCTGAAGTCACACACCCCCACAGTCTGGTCAGAGCTACCCAAAGAAAGAGGAAAATGCAATTAGTGGATTTATTTATAGCACTGCCCACAAAATGGTACTTAATACACACATTTCCTATCATAGTGCATTAAATGTACAGTCAAATGTTTTGGGCAGTTATGTTACTAACAGCAGGTCTTCCATGAGAAGTGAAGTAAATGTTATCTTTGTATCCTTGGAACACTCAAACTTCAAAATCAAGTTAATGTTTTCTAATATTGTGCAGTATCCTCTAGTTACCTAACAGATGTAGCTTGGACAACATGTTTATGTTAAGTGACAGAGTTCAAATGCCTTATACCACACCCTGCCGTCTATGACAAGATGGGCAATTAAGACATTCCTCTGTGTCAAACCATTTTGGAATGTAAATGAGAATTTCCTTCTCTCCTCCCAAATTCATGAGGTACGGTTATCGGATATGTATACTGTGAATTAGCTCAAAGGCTGAGTGGAATCGAATTCCTTTATTGTAATTTTAGAGAGAAGACATCAGATTTGCAATAATGAAAATGAAATGTATTAATCAGCACACTAAATGCAGGGCATTCCCAATGCTTCTCCCAGGTCTACTGACACAGATAGAATCTCCAAACACGCCGACAATGTTATGAACATGCTCTGAACATTCCAAAAGTGAGATGAAAGAAAAGCCTTTCATAACACTGCATATATCTCCATGTCTTCTACATACAAAGGTAACGTTCTGCCGCAGATTTACTAAATTGTCATGCAGCTAGTAAAGCAGACACAAATGCTGTGCTGCGTGAGAAGGAGAGAACAGTAGAAAACAATATTTACAGAAATATGGCACTCTCCCCCCCTCTCCCCAATGCTAGTGCAGAAATCCCTCTCCCTAGTGCCGGTGCAGAAATGTGCTGCAGTGCGCCACACACACACGTCTTTGCACCATAGGGCAAAGTTGTCTGCGTGACTCTAGCTTTGGTTTTGTACTGGCAGTATATCCTTCCAGTTCAAAATATTATGCTTAGAGTAACTTTAAAATATTTCTCACCTTGCATGTATGCTTTACAGTGCAGCACACATGCAAAGTCGAAAAAGAAAGGAGAAATAAAAACATTTCTCCTTGATAGCACCTGGTTGAAGTGGGTGTTATATTTTTACGCAAAGCCATGTCTACCTTTATAAGTATATAGAGTTTTGCATCAGGAACCTTGGGTGGTTGCCATGCATCATTAATGGCATGCCACCTTGGTGCTAAGTAATGCAAAGTAGTGCATTGCGCTACTTTCAAGCAGTGGTCGAAGTGGGCGGGATCGACAGGGCACGGCGTGCCCTTACTTTTTCAATTCATTATAATCTGTTCCCCTACTATTTTAATTTTTTTTAAATGCGTCAGAGGACAGCAGAAATAGCAAAGACCTATAGATAAGGCATGGCTGTTCGGGGACGGGTGGGGTGGGCGGAGAAGGGAAAGGCCTGTCTTTTCCATCTTGGTCAGAGAAGATAATCGCAGTGCCCATTTCTCCTGCTCGGCCGCAGTCAGCTGCACACCCCCCCCCCCCTTCTCTTACTTCCTCTTCATCCCTCTGTTTCTGTCTCTGTCTCGCCCCTCCTCACTTGCAGAACGAATATCATGACTTCAAGAAACGGCTTCTGCCCTCTCTTTCCTCTCTTTTCCTTCATTAGTTCCCATGTGAAATGGATCCAAAAAGAGAAAGAAACACTTTTGGTCGCAATGGCTTCTTTCCGTGACATTTATCTGTTCCAAATTGCAGCTTTGGGACAAAGAGAAAAAAGGTTAAAAAGATTAAAAATATGAAAAATAACAAAATAACGCAAGACAGAGTGGCCGCAAGGAGGCCAGATTGATTTTATTCACACCCAAACACATTAGCATCACTTTACAGAGTTTACCAGTGAAGTACTACGTTCGTTTTCTCATCTTTCTCTGAACAGCATTGTTTTCCTTGGGTGGGGAAGTGCACCATTCCTAGAGGTACTGCAATACCCGATTGATGCATGGAGTGGAAAACGTTAATGTTTAATGTGAGCCATAACAGCTGTTTTCATTATTTTAGTCTATAAAATGTGTACTGCGGTTCTGTGTTCAGGGATGTGGTCTTTTTAAACCATACTTCTTACGTTTTATAAGGATATAAGAAATGGACATTGAAACAGGTCCCTTATGGGCCCTGCAGTTATGTGCTTAACTTATCAGGCAAAAACACTCATTGATTTCAGAATAATGAGTGTAAAAGCGTTAATGTAACCCTGTTGTTCCTACTTACATTTCACATGGTTTACTTAATCTTGCATTCCCAATGAGTGCTTGCTTTTTCCTGGATAGTATTACATTTTGTTTTTCAGGCAGCTCACATTACTCTTGTCTAGTGCATAATTTGAATTGAGTCACATCCAGGTGTTTATAGTGGGGCACAATTGGGTTGTAGCTGAAGGCAGTGCAAGTTTCTCTCAGTGGGGCAGTATGGTGTTCAGTGGGGGAGAGGATGTGTCACTATGGCCAGAGCTGCCGAATTTGGAACTGGGGAACCAGGTTCAGCATTTATGACCAATCCACCAGACTACTCTCCTACGGGAGCACATTCCCATGCTAGACCTTATAAGGCCCTGCTATACCTTAGAAGCCCTTGTGTCTTGCCACCACAAGGGTCCATCTGCTGGTGCTAAGTGTAGGTTAACCTTGAAGGCCCATCCACCACAATCCATACTGAAGTTCACCTCCAGTTTTGCAGGCAGACTTACGAAGCAGCACACCCCAGAGCAACAGTGACTCTGTCACTGAGGTCACAGGACCCTTGAGGCCAGCCCGCCTCACCCATTGCTACCTCCATTGGCCTTGTTTCAGAAGTAGTAGTGCAACTCACCAGGAATTGGCAATGCAGCGTTTGCACACACACCAAACTAAGCTTACAAACTTCATGGTATCTCTGCTTCATGCACAAGCACTCTTAACACGTGCTGTCTGCTTTGGGGCCACTGGAATTTTGCAGAAATGAAGAACAAAATGATGTAGCTGTGTTGACTAAATTATGCAGCAAAAAAAAGGCTGCAGTATAATGCAGTACATTTTCTGATACTTTATTATTTTGACATTTTTGCACATACTATCTCTGCAAAGATTTTGCCTTATTAGTACCATTGTAATATACAAATGCAGCAGTGAGAAAGGTGACCAGTAAACCTTTGTAAAGGGTCCTTCACTTCACAGCATCAGTAGTCATATTTATTTGTAACTTTTGATCTGTTTGAGCTACAAACAATTGTTTGGTTTAAATTGCCATTCTTGAGAAGTGCTGACAACAAACTGTATAGCTCAGAGACAAATGGCTTGCTATTCCACTTTTCATTGTATTTGGGACATTTTGTGATTGGAAACATATCCCAAGTTGTGAATGTAATTCAATGTTATTAACTCATTTTAAACCTTAAAAAAGCATGTGTATCCATTGGTTGAATTAAATAACGTAATAAACTGTAACTGGTCAGTGAAATACCAAACAGATACTAAAAATTGGGATGTTTTGCTTTTTCTGCCCACATCTCTGACTCCGTCCACTGGCCCAATCCTCAGGTTATTCCTGCCTTCTCATTCTCCGCCCACAGTTGCCTTTCTTTTTTTCCCCCACTGCTTTTAAGTGATTGTTTAGCGCAAAACAAGTTTTGCACTGGAAAGTAACTTAGTAAAATACAATTTTCCAATGATTTGCATCACTTTTGTGATGCAAACATGGCAGTAAATCTTAGCAAATATACCTCTAAGTGTTTAACTGCAATATGGGTCTGTGTAAACTCATTTCAAACATAACCAAAGGCCCTCATGAAGTTAAGTGTAATTAGTTTACTGCAATTACTTCAGTTAGTTTACACAAGAGGCATGTTATTTTTCTAAAATGCCAGGGGTTAACTTGTTTCACAGTTAGAATGAATGTTCTGTATGTGTGATGAATGATATGTGGTGATTTCCAGCTGCTCCAGAGTTCAAAAGCCGAGCTGTCAGCATACCATGAGATATGAAATGGTGCTGCTCAATTTTAATGCAATTGCTGCAAATGTTTTGTGTCTAAGCAGACAGAAACATAGTTCAATACTGGTTGGGGCAGTGGTGAACAGTGGCATCCGTATTATAGTGCTATGAGGTCCCAGCCTGCGACAGAAAACACTGTCAATGTCCTATGCTAAAAAAAAGTGCTCTTTAGGCTAGCGCATGGTCATAAATGATCTGATCAATGAGATCCTCTTCTGAGCAGCTGCCGTATGTTACTGAGAGCTGCAGTCACGCAGTCTGTCTCCGGTGAGTGCCCTTCCATTTCTGGTGCTGTGCAGCAGTTTTAAGGTCTTCTTAGAGTTTATTGTTGCTCAAATGTTTTTAATTTCTGATATTTATATGTTTCCCTCATCTTCATTGCTTGACTTTGCCCATGGAAAAGTCTCTCTCATAGTCGTTGAATGTCACTCATAATTACACTGAAATTATGACAATGTCACACATAGCAATCCTGAAACCTTGGCAGCTATGAACACGTATCGGCAGTACGTGTTTTACATGTATTTCAAAAAGAAATAAAGAATAAAAGAAGACGAACAAGGAAATGGAGCGGAGCTTTGTGATAATTTGAAATTGGACTGTGCCTGGAACCATAGTTCTATAAAAGAGGGACACCCAAAATATTTGAGGGGAGCATTGAAAGATCTCAGAGCCATGTGAAAATGAGGTTAATATATTTCCGATCTACATTAGATCCTGCATGCTCCTGGTGAACGCAGCCAAAGCCTGAATGACCAGACATGGAAGCTATGCTTCTGGAAGTAGACAGGAAGCACCCGTTCTTACCAACTGATATTCTGACATTCCACATAATCTCACTTGTAATTAGTTTTGTTCATTTGGCCAACTGTGAGATATATCCCATCATCCTACAATACTTTGGAACTTACATTTGTATCTATTCATTTTGTTGATATATTAATAAGATAATAAAGTGCAGACATCCCATAAAGGTGGAACATAGCTTACCAGTATAGGAGCAGGTTACCTTGCTGCACTTCCGTGCACGTCAAGGTAAAGTCAGGAATTCACTGTATTATCCAATGCGGTGCATTCCTGTCCTTTCCCCCTGAGCTGATGTCATGGAGCAAGGGTGTTTGTGTTGTCCGCAGGATTGTTTTTGAGCAGGAAGGGGAAACTTCCTGTTCAACAACAAGCCATAGAGGTGTTTTTTTCTTCCTTGCGCAGAGTAAGGCAGCACAGCTATTTGCACTGCATTGCCTTATTTCTAATTTAAGAAGCCATTCAAAGCTACACATTGTGGCTGTGCATGGTTACATAAATCTTACTTAGAGGCTTGGTTCACGCATGTACCACTTTGCGTGTTGCAAACGAGATGGCAGCCTCTCATAAATATGCCCCTAAGTTTCAGCATTTGGATCCTGCCATCTAAAACTCAAGATAACTTGAGTAGAGTTGTTTCGCCAGATGTCATTTAGACTTGGAACCATCCCTATGTACAGAAAATTCTTTCATTTAATAAATATTGAACTAGAAATGATACATTGACTGCATTGTGAAATTGAGGGGCAGATTTATTAGTGTGAAGTGTTGTTTTGGGACTTACTTTCCAGCTCAACTCATTATTTGCTTTACAAAGCAGCCATAAAGTAAGCATAGTGGTACATTGTGCTAGTTTGCACTACTTTCCATCAAGTGGGAGCTCCTTAGGTGATACATAGGCATTCCCTTATAACCACCTATGGACTTTGATGCAAAGCCCCATCAACTAAAAAAGGTAGACAGGACTTTGCGCCAAAAATTAACTCCTCCTGGAGGCAGTCGCAAAGTTTGAGAAAGGTTTTCTTTTCTTAAATCATTTCCGAATTTGCATTTATATTGCGATGTACAATGCACATAACAAATCGGAAACACGTTTAGCCATGTCAATGCATAGCATTTTTTGCTAGAAGGATACCCTTCTTTAGCATCATTCAAACATCCATGTTTAAGTGTGTGTACTCTTATGCAAGTCAACCTAAAGGGCACCAGCACAGGAGAAAGAGAGAAACAGTGCTTTGTCTTTATAGATATGGTACAATTCTGCTCTCTCCCTTTCATGCAATGCAGCTCAGCAAGCATTGCTGTTGTGCTGAGATGCAAAAACAATTGTGAATCTGCCCCATAGTTTCTCTGTGCATTTGAATCCATATTACGTGAAGTTAATGGATAGGATCCTTAAAGCTCAAGATATTTATAATATTTTCAATGTGCATATTGTGTTTAAGGTATTGACAATTCCTGGAGGGTAATTACAGTAGGTACCTTCAGTTAATGGTAGCCTGTGCATTTGAATCCATATTACGTGAAGTTAATAGATAGGATCCTTAAAACTCAAGATATTTATAATGTTTTCAATGTGCATATTGTGTTTAAGGTATTGACAATTCCAGGAGGGTAATTACAGTAGGTACCTTCAGTAAATGGTAGCCACTGTTCTATTAGAAGTGACACAAGGACAGGCTGCAGTATATTTAGATCATTAAGATGATATATATGTTTTCAATTTACAGTTCTGAGTTCAGATAAAAGCTAGCGATATAGAAGTGCCTAATTCTATTTGTGTATATAATTAGATAGTTTAATTTGCAGTCAAAAATAGACTGATCTATTTTAGATCACTCCTGTGACCAATTGAAGTCGATTCCCAGCAGAACTGACAAGTCACGACCTCCTGTGTTTCTGTTTTCTCCCTCTTTTCCCATCCCCGTATCCCTGAGACAACAGCTAACATATTGCAACTGTTCAGGGTTAGTAGTGGATATGGTGAAGGGTGAAAGTATGCATTGCTTCCGTTGGATCCAGACTACAAGGTTAGTTCTCCTGATACCTTTTCGTTTTTCAGGAGATGAGTGCAAGACCTCAATATCTTGGGGAAATGAAGCAAATTGGAGGCCTTTTTGAATACTAGGCTAGGAGCCGCCCTGGATTCAGTGGAGTGTTGGACTGGGAATAGCCTCAAAGTGGATCAGTATAATCATCCTCGTGTGCTATGGGCACTAGATAATTGTTATTAGTGTTCATGGGCAAAGGTGCAGCTTTTTAAAAGAGATGCACCTTGACGATCGTTGGATCATAGGAGCCTGAGACATCCAGAGGGATCGAAGGATCATGACATATAGATAGCCTCTGATAGCATAGCCACCACGAGGCACCTTATAGATTTGGTCCCATGTAGGCCTTAGGACAATGACCAGTTTTCTAACCAAGGAAAAAGGTTATAAATTAGGCATCCCCAGAGGCCAAAGGAAGGGATAGTACTGGAAGAGTAGATGGGAATGTCCAAGGGGCAAGGCAGTACATGGTGAGAACAAGTCTGAAAGAGAATTATCAACCTGAACAAGATGAGGCAGGTGGGCTGCAGTATACTACCTTTCACAGTCAGTGCATCTCACCGCTTTGTATGGTTATCATTTGA
The DNA here is from genome assembly GCF_964204655.1 of Triturus cristatus. Lineage (NCBI taxonomy): Eukaryota > Metazoa > Chordata > Amphibia > Caudata > Salamandridae > Triturus > Triturus cristatus. The sequence continues at coordinate 594,048,901 of NC_140592.1, read as the reverse complement.
GCCTGGGTCTGTGTTTTCTCTGGGAGACTTCTCGGAGAGCTTCCTTTCTATAATTCTTCTCATAATAGCACATGGGTAAAAGAAGTGGGAATGAAGATGTCTCCTAAGGGTAGCAATCACCCTTCATCTTGTAAATGTCACTCTTATAAAAAAGTAATTATGTGCAATCAGCTTCATGTACCCCTTTCCACAAGGGCAAATATATTTTTCAAAAAGTATTTCCCATACACGTTTGTTCCACTGTTTTCTAATAGCTACTTCAGTAGTGACTGCCCATAATGTTTACAGACATTATGTCCCCATCTGGCCCAAACTCTGAAATTAAGTAAACACAGAGAATGGTAGACATTCTCCCTGGATGTCAATAAGCCCCAAAAGTAAAAGAAAAATGCAACCATTAAGGACGTGTGCACATTGCATCATTGTGGGCACCACCTTAATGTGAGGGAAACAGTAGAGCTCTCAAGGAACTCCAAGGTTGTCCTTGTGAAGGCATTACAAACTTGGCCCAAAAAATCTAAATTCAGGGGAGAAGCTAAGGTCAAAGTATAACATTCGGGGAAGAAACATTTGCTTGGATGGTCTTGGTCTTTTGTCCCAAAAGCACAACAGTTGAGCTATGTAATCAGACATCTGTACACCAGAGATCAATTGTTGGCTTTCATAGAGCCAAAGAAGATGTTGATAGGTATGTTATGATAGCTTTATCTCTAGCAGTTTGCGGAAGAACCACAGTCTCGACTATACTTTAGAAATATTTTTCAGGTGCATCAAATTACTATTTTGGTTTAAGAAAGTTGGTGACAGCCAGTTTCGGTCATTTTAGTAAGCTGTAGTTGAATCACCAGGTGTTTCTCTAAAATGACCCCTCATGATTCTTATAAGGTCCAATGTAAAGGAGAGTTCACTATTCTAGCATGAATCATGGGTCTAAAGTCTCCAGTTCAGTATGGTTAGTCTCATACTAATATAAATATATATAAATCAGAACATATTATAAAAGTACAGGATTATTAAAGGAAGATCAAAACGACGTACAATATTGGTCCTCAACAGCAAGGCTGTTTTTTGGCAACCCGGTCCTGAAGATGATCCTGAATTAATAGGACCGAAATGCCGTCGACCATTCAGCGCAATCTACGGCGCAAACTCAACTATGGTTCACACAAAATGTCTAATCAAACAATGACCACCTATTGAAAATAATCTTGGATAAACCATATATTTCTGTACATATATTTTTTCACATTACGCCTTCCGCTGTTCTGTCACTTGCGCCGCCACCTTTGTGTGTCACAAGCATACATTAACCCCTTCAGTGCCCATGACGAGCTGGACTCGTCATGGGCCGCGGTGGCGCTGTGCCCATGACGAGTCCAGCTCGTCATAGACCCCGCCCGCTAATGCAACGGCCGGCACTGGGCGGGGAAAGGGGCGGGCACTGAAGGGGTTAATACACCAAGTTCATTTTGGGTTGCCTTTGCAATTTTTGCCCACAGTGCTGATATAACTGTTCTATATAATTTGTTACTTCAAATATATGATGCCAAGAGTACTTTCTAAAAGCATACCACAAGACTCCTTTTTCCTTTTTGTAATGTCTTGTGTATGCATATATACCTGTCTTCCTCAATGATACCGGTTAAGACATTGTTGTTAGTTTTTGCTTACTTACCCAGATCTCAACCTGTTCTGTGGGTTATACTCCTGTTGTTTTTTACTACTATGCTGTGACTGGTAGTCATTTTTGTTTTGCTCCGGGAGTGGAACTTTGGACTTTTTGTCTTACAGGTGCATGCTCAAACCCACAGGGGGTGTTCAACTTTGAATTACTTAGTCCTGCCTTCTAATTTTATACCTTTTGACTGGGGTATTTCTTATTTGGGTTGAGTTCCATATTGCTTGCACTCCTTTTGCACTTGTTTGGTAACTGGGGCACATTGTACAGCTCCTTGATGGGGTTGTGAGGTTTGCGTGGTTAAAATAATGGGGAAGAAAAATGCACATGCTGCCAAGTTATTGTCGCCAAATACCGTTGCACGAGTATCCATCATTGAGGGTTTCTTGAACCAGGCTGCCAGGGTGGTCTCCATGGAGATTGATTTGCTGAAAGTAGGATGTCTCTAACCAGGGACAATCTTCTTCTGACCTCTCCCCATTCTCATGTTTCACCCTAAGGCCCCCCCAAAGGGTTGGGGAGCTGGGAGGTTCTAGCAACACTACTGGATTCAGGTTTGACTAGGGTGGCCCTTTAGAGGTCACAGCTCCACCTCCCAACACAGGATCTTACACTTACAAGCCCCATTGTCAGTCCAAGGTGTAAGTGAAGGAGATAGATGGCAGCATCTAACCAGAGGAGCACTTGAGTCACTGCACGCACTTAATCCAACCCACTGTCTGGCTCTCTTCTGCAGAGTGATCCTTTTAATGATAACTTACTGTTTGAGCTTAAGGTGGTTTTAAATACTAAACTAGATCCTATTTTGTCCAGGGAAATTCAAATTGAATCCCGAATTTTAGTAATTCTAAACATGAATAAAAGGGTGGGAGCACAGGTTGGGCCGTCCACCTTACCCCCTATGTTTAATCCTTCTGATCTTGTTCCACCTCAGGGTACCAGCTTACCCCCTAAGGGCTCAGGTATCCCAGTGGAGTCCCTGAGCTTACAGGGAGTCTCAGTGGTTACCCTCTGGTCCTTCAGGACCAAGTAAGATGTGGCTAGCTTCAATGCTGCAGCTCCTCGTCCTTCTCCTTCTAATGCAGGAGTGGTGCTCAATCTGCTCCCAGAAGCGACCCTTATGTAGTGGTTTTGGGGAATGTCCCACGACTGGTCAATCCAGTCCATGAATCTTTTGATGAGTTAAAAAGCAATGTGCCACATTCACATAATTTGTATTCTAATAGTGGAACAGAGATCTTTGAATCAATCACTATGGCTCAGAGTGTCAGTTGGGAGGGACTGTATAGAGAAAGCGTCTGGCGGGGATTGTGTGATAGTACATTTTAACCAACCCACCATCGCTGCAAGAGTTCTGGCCCCTAAGTGACCACCCAGTTCTTCTAAGCCTACCAGCATTTTAGCAATCCCCCTGGTTTTTTTTATAAGCCTGAGAGCGTCTGTCGCCCTATTGGGTCTGAGTTGTCGCAGAAGCAGGAATTCCAAGGTAGTTCTTGTGTGCTCCCTTTGTATTCTAAGGCCCTGAGTCTTTCGAATAGGTTTTCCCTCTTAAGTACTCTTGAGTCATGCGACTGACTGAGTACCCTGGTCTCACCTTTAATACATTCCAGGCTGGCTTCCCCTCCAGTAGTCCTCTCGGTTGACAATTTGAATGCCTTGAAATTGTTATCGTGGAATATTGCGGGGCCATCAGCCAAGTTTACTGACAGCACTTGGGGGAAGTTTGTCAAATCTTATCACATCATTTGCCTCTAATAAAAATGGAAGTGCAAAATACCTTCGTTTAGAAAGATATAAGACTTTCTTTTCCCCAGCAGTGCTCACCGTGGCAGGGAGGGCTGGGAAATCAGATCACCTTTGTTTCAGTGGAACTTTGTGTGCATGTCACGGATTTGGAATGGGATCACATATTGCAAAGGCTGAAGACAGCCATCCTGGGCCTCACTTCAATAATATTGGTTAATTTTTGATAGTGCAAAGGTCCCCAGGCTCTGGCGTTCGATTCCCTGATGGAGTATGGTACCAGGAGGGAGATAATGCTGCTAGTGGGGCATTTAACTGTAATTTAGGTGACTGTCCGCTAGCGCCAATTGCAACTAAGTCTAAATGTTTGTTGAATGAGGGGCTCTATCTAGTTCACACCAAGTAGGGTCAAGAGCTTACCTGTATCATATGCTCTCACAACCTCATCTTTGTCTTGGAGAAGTCAATTAACTTTGGTAACCCACGCATTTGTCCAACCTTTAAATGGAGAGGCGGCAGATCCATCATAGATTTCACATTTGTATCAACCCCCTTGTTTCTGTTTATTTCTAATTTTGACATAATCTATAGCCCTTTTAGTGATCATAATCCCCTAGCTCCAGCCATTAAGGGACTAATTGCTGTTGGAGCACGGTGGAGGAGCAAAGGGTTTTCTCCCTTGTGTATCGAGGTAGGAGATTAAAATGGGCTCAGGTGGTCCTCGCAGATTTTAATGCATGCCTATTTTCTAGTTATGATAAGGAGATATCCATCTGTTTGGACCAAAGTGCCCCGGAGAGGGATGTTCTGCGGGCATTTGCAAACAATGCAGAGAAAGTCTGCGCTGTTTTATCGGTTCAAGTTCCTTGAAACAGTGATCTTGTTGCCTCCTTTCGCCTAGCTTACAAAACAGACCCTAGCCAAACGTAAATGTGCATTGGGGGAAAATGCATGGGAGTAGCTAAGTCCAGCATATGAGCGCAGAGATAGCTCTCTTTGTTTGCAGGTGGTAAACAGGCACTGTTTTGGGGAGGGAACTGGTCTGGCAATATGCCACCACATTTCTGAGCAGCAATGGGTTGACCACTTTGCAGGGATCTATAACTTTTGGGCCAAGGGTGGTGGAGCACACTGAGGGTAAGTTGTGGAGAGTGGTGCTAGAGTGGTCTTTACCATAGATGAAGAGTTCCAGGGCATGTATGCGCTTACCCAGCACAAGGCCCCTGACCCTGAAGGGACCCCCCAAAGATTTGCTTCTGGACAGCGCTGTGATCCGAGAGCTAGATTTAACGTTGGTCCGAATGCAGCAACATGGGTGGGGGCATTACCTTCATGGTCTACAGTGGAGATAGTGCCAGTTTTCAAGAAGGGGGATAAGGACAACCCCCAGTTCTGTCAGCCTATCTCACTTATTAATGTGGTAATTAAGGTATTAGGGAGGTTATTTTAAAGTGGTCTGATGCTAACAGTATTTTTTCAGAGGCTCATAGTTTCAGGCCCAACAGGTTGACATCCAATCAATGCTTGAATTTATACTTAATTATTAAAAATGACACCGTTTCCCATTCAGAATCCTTCCACTTGACATAAATGGGTCTTAAGTCCGCTTTTAATAGGGTTACCGTGTGTAGGTGTGGAGTTTGCCCTAGGGTTTGGGGTGGATCCAAATAGTGTGGCCCTTTTATCTTACCTGCACTCTGGTTCCAAGGCATCAGAGCAGTTTTCTTAAGGAAATCATCGTACCAGGCCCTTTCCTACAAGTAGGGAAATTCGTCAAGGATTAATTCTTGCACCCTTCTTGTTCACCCTCTACATCAACGGTGTTGAATAAGCAGTTCTCTCTCTCCAGACAGATCGTCCTAGGGACGGTATGAGATTGCTATTGGTATTGTTATATGCCGATGATGTGATTCTCACGGCACAAGCCTCTGTTGGACTTCACTTACAATTGGATACAATTGGATGTGTGTAGCCTTTATGGAAAGTCTGGTCCTGCTAGCAATTTTTTCTAGATCATATAATATGGTAATTGGTCTCTGGTCAACCAGTTTCAAGACATTTAAAATGGCTAACCACACCCTGACAAAAGTCTTGGTTTTTCGTTACTTAGGGGTGTTAATTGATGTGAACAAAAATTAGAAGAGATGAGCTTATCAGTTCCACAGGGGCAGTGGCCATCTTTGCATGTAGGCTGGACTCTTGGGCTCCCGGCATTCTACTTAAGATCTTGATGGAGCGGGTAGTACAACATTTTGCATACCCCCCTTATTCTGCATGTTTATATTAATCCGAATATTCTTTTAATTGTAATATCATTAATCCGTTTGAAGTGATAACTCACCAATTATATTAACAAAAGAATTACACGTGGGATTCGCATTTTGAATGGCTAAACTAATTGTATACTAATATATGTATGCATACTAATGGTAGAAGATTAGAATATTGCATGATATATGTTGCTTTTGTGACGTAATTGTAAGTTGCACCAGATGACATCACTGGGTGAATATAAACGCTTTAAATGTTGCTATTATGCTAGGTAATTACATACACATAGGGGAATTAGTGAGGGTTTAACATTTTATTTGCCATTTCTATGTTTTAATTATAATTTGTGTTTGTTTTGCTTAAGTTGACCGTTTGCGCCTAAGAAAAGATGGCTTACTGAGACACACGACGTGACTGCTACCGTTTCACGAGGTTTCGGGTGAAATGCGCATGCGCAACAGCAAGCAACAATGGCATCGTCCTGACCTCAGGCAAGATGTACCAACCAAGGTCGTACTGGGAGGCCCACAAAACAAAGGACTGTCTTTAAAACCGGAACCAGCAAGTGTGATGACTTAATCGAATAGACTATGTGAGAACTTCACTGAATGACCCCAAACCCACCAATCAGGACTGTCTAAAACTCATTCTTGATACATTTTGACATTAAAATCATTATAAAAGTCAGTAGAATAGTGAGATAAGGGGTTTCGTCGTTCGATTTGTCTTGCTGCGAATTTCCTGACGTTTTGCTGACGAAGAGGACAGTGACACTGCTGGACAGCTGTTTCCATTAATCTTTGACAGACTGAATTGCGGCCTGAATTGATGAATTAAAGAATCTTTCCACGACTTGATTGACTTAGAGTACGACTAATAGCCAGATTAGGTAAATATGATGTTCTGCGGTTTGGTCGATGATTTTCTAAAATTTGCAATTAATTAGATAAACAATGCTTTGATTAATAGACAAATATGTTGAGTGATTTTTTGAAGAAATTAGATTAAGAGAAGAGTATAAATAAAAGAATTGAATTACCAAATACCCAAATCAACTAACTGATTCATCGCCAAATGAGGGGAATATCACGAGGTTTGAAGTTAATAAAGGTATTCAATATATATTAGGGTTTAGGTGAAAAGATATTCCTTTCATTGTCAGCATATGGAAACTTATCCCTCCCGGGAGAGCAGATCAATGATGTGTGAGTGTTGGTGTTAAGGGCCCCACCAATGAATGTTATTGAGTTAATGTGCTATTGCGATATTTGGTCTTGACGAAGGGAGGATTTGACATTCCACGCTGCAACAGTTTTACTGGTGGCAGAATGATGGTTGTTATTGTTTTGGTTTGGTGATTATAGCTTGTAAATTGCTTATTGAGTATTGATTGATATTGGTTTATGTATTAACACTCTATGTTGAGTCGCGTCGAGTTCTATGTTGTTTGCACGGCTTCTGGGATGTAGGAAGTCGGAAGTTTGTAACGGTTCCGTAGTAGAGCAGAGGTAAGCGCTGCTCTCGGGAAAGACGGAATTGTTGTTGCCCTGTAGGTACACAGGGAGAAACGTGTAACGATTGAAGTTGCACGATGCATTGTCTGGGTTCGATTCGGTGACATCGTCGTGTGTTGCCATTAGAGACATTTTCTGTGTGAGAGAAGTGTGTATGATAGTGAAGGTCACCTGTGAAGTTTTGGTCTTAGGTACCAGGAGTCCAAATGGCATTCCGATAACGCTTATCACTAGAAAGGTAATAGGTGCTCCCTAAGCTTGCTAGAAGGGTAAAGTTGAGGGAAGTGCTACTTTATCAACATATGTCATAATTCTGTAGTAGGACAGACTGTTCACTGTTCTTGGGAAAAGACAGGATTCTGCGTGAATGTACTACATTTTCTCGTGTGAAAGTGCGTGTATGTGAAGGCATTCGGGGTAATTGTGAAACTCTAGTTTTATTTCTCAGGAGCATTTTGTCTCCAACTATGTGTCTTAAATCTGAAGAAACGGTTAGCTAATTCTTGTTAGAAGGGTAAGGTAGAGGGATGTGCTACTTTATCAACGGAAGTAACGATTCCGTAGTAGGGCAGAGGTAAGCGCTGCACTCGGGAAAGACGGAATTCTCGTGAGAAAGGTCTATTGCTATTCCTTGGTTAGCGAAGCGGACAATGGTGGTTTTTTTTATGTTGTTACTAACAGAATTGTAAATTTGAAACAAAACTTACTGAGTGGATTCTGTAAAGGAGGGGTAGACAGGAGCAGGAGCTATGGCAGCGGCTGCTGACGTCAGAACGACCGCGCTGGGATTGGCCAGTCAGTCGGAAACGTAGAACGCTCCGGATTGGTGTGTTAGTGTACGCCGCGCTAGGAGTGGAGAAGCACAGGGTGACGTAGACGCTTCTGAGTGGTGCGTTAGTGTGAGTCGCGCTGGGATTGGAGAATTGAAAAAGTGATGTAGACGCTCCGGATTGGTGCGTTAGTGTGAGCCGTGCTATGATTGGACAGAATAGCAGTACAGTTGTAAGGAGAGACTAGCGAGACACGGAAGACAGGGAAATGTATTACGATCCACCGGAAAAGGAGAAAAGGTCCTGGTTTGGGAAAATGAAGAAGTGGTTTAAAAAGGACAAACCGATTGTGACAAGGGAAGGACAGTTACTTCCTCCACCGAAAACCCCAGCATCCTTTATGGTCACGAAATATGGATATCACACCTGTATTTGGTTAGACAATTGGGTCAAGTATACTGAAAAAGACGGAGTTTTGGCTTTTCCAGAACATGGTTCATTTAACTTGGCAGTTTTGAGAAATTTAAGAGAGAAAATTATGAATTTAGAACCAAGACCTAGACCGACACAATTTGAAGCATTGACAGAATGGGAAGATGAGATGCATGACCGAGAAAGACAGAGAAGTGGCGGAAGGTATAGGTACATGTTTGGTAGGTCGCACGGACATGAGAATCATGATGATCGAATGAGAAGATGGCGGAATGCGAGTATGACTAAGGGTTTGTTTCCTGTAAGAACTGCAGGGGAAAATGAAGGAAGAAAATGCGTAGAAAAGAGACATAATGTGGAAATGAGAGGGTATGGAGTGAATGAATCAGAGGACGATGTTCTTGATGACATGTTCTATAAAAATCCACCCCCATATCGGCCAGAACCTGAAATATTAACCCCAAGTGCCCCAATGAAAGAAACTGTACGAATCATAAAATCGGAACCAGAGTTCCAAGATTTGGGAAAAAACAATTCCATTTGAGAGGTAGAAAGGAAGTCCGGATGTAAAATAGATGGTGAAAATTCGGCGGAACTAGCAGAGACTACCTTAGAATTAACAGAGAAAATAAGAGAATTAACCAAAAATCTGGAAGCTGTAACAGTCCCAGTAACGATAGGTCCAGTAATGCCTATTTTCGATAAACAAAAAGATGTCGAACATTGTTTAACGGTCCCTTATAAAAGCAATAAACAGGTTGAACAGCCAAAACTGAGTCAAAATGATAATCCATGGAGACAGACAATAAGTATGATTAAACCAAATGTTTCAAATAATCCGTTTGTAGGCCAGAATTGTGTAGAAAGATGTATAACAGTGGAGTCAATATTAGAAACACAAAAGGATTCTGGACAAGGAAATGTAGAGAAGTCAGTAGGACCATCTACAGAGGAATTAAGTGAATGGTTGAGAAGCTTGCAAAAGAAAGACACATAATCTCAGTCAATAGATGTGGCCAAACTACGAATGGTACTGGAAGAGTTAATAGTAGGAACTATCCCTACAGAGAAGTTAAAAACCTACCAAGATGAGGAGTTGTTATTTCTGTGTAAAAGTATAACTTGGAGAGCAAAAAGTCTCCATGAAAGATTAGAAGAAGTGGCAAATGAAATGGGTATAGATATTGAAAAGGTAAAAGCCCTACAGAAACCATATTGAATAGATTTCACTGAAAAGGGCATTGAAAATATGAATACCACAGGACAAATGAGTCAGATTAAGGAAATAAGTATTTTGTTGAGAAAATGGGGAGATGTGGACAAATGGAAAAGTAGATGGTATCGAAAATGAGATGATGCTTCAGATAAAACCTTTTCAGCTTTCCCTGTTAGAGAAAAAGAGAAGGTAGTAACAGAATGCCCTATGAGAGAAATTCCAGGAGGAGGATATTTACATGTCCCATGGACTAGGCAAGATATTTTGTCATTTACAAATGACTTCCCTCGACTACGTGAAAAACCCTTCGAGTGGTATAGACAGGTGGACAGATTTGTAAAATTGTGCAAAGTATTGTGGATTGATCTAAACAGCTTGTTTGACATAATAGTACCAGCAGATTTATGGACAGAGTGCAAAATCATGATAGATTGGCCAACACAAGAATACCCAAGGGATCCAAAAACAGGGGCTCCAGACCCAAGGTAATGAAGAAATATGAACAGGTTATTGCGTTTCTGAAAAACAACAAAGTACCTCCTAAAGAGACAGATTGGTTGAAAATTGACAGAACACATCAGGAAAGCAAAGAGTCAGTACTTGCATATTATGAAAGACTGATCTTGGCTTTTAAACAGTTTAGTGGAGATGAAAATCTGAGTGAAAAGGATTTGAGTCATTTTGTGATGTGCCTCGGAGCGAACAGACATTCACGGACGCTACGCTGCTCTAGGGGGAAGGCTGCTGCCTTGCTCAGCTCTGGGACTGCGAGGACCAAGGGGCCCTGCGCCAATCAGATCCGCCTCACCTGGTTGCTCTTCCCGTTGCCGCCTCCTAGCATCAATCAACTGCTCGCAGCCCCAGCTTCGCGGGAGCTGCTCGCCGGCCCTGACAGCATAAAATCCTGGTTGGGTCTTCATTCTTGTTGTGTGCCTCGGAGCGAACAGACATTCACGGACGCTACGCTGCTCTAGGGGGAAGGCTGCTGCCTTGCTCAGCTCTGGGACTGCGAGGACCAAGGGGCCCTGCGCCAATCAGATCCGCCTCACCTGGTTGCTCTTCCCGTTGCCGCCTCCTTGTTAACGGCCCTCGTTATTAACAGCTCATTTTAGTAACGCGCTAGCGGTACGCGCGCGGGCCGTTGACCGGGGCGAAGACCGGGCAAAGAGCGGGCCATTTGTGGCCGTTCGTGGTCGGTTGAGGACGGGGCGGGCCACCCCCCTGAAAAAGGGTCTCTCCCAACGAGTTATAAACATTGTTGCTATCGTGAGTACATGTTTCACTGCTGATTGGTGGACTGCCTTATTCAGTATTTGTTGTTGTTTATTCTTAGCGTTCCAATAATTAATTGTGATTTAGATACATACATTTATTGTCTCTTTTTAATCTCAGAGGTTCTTTCTTTTATTCTTACTGGTTACCCCCCCTATTGCTTGTCTGCCCTGCCCTAAACATGACCTCTTTAAGGTCTGGTAGGAAGGTGGCGCGGGGTAGCTTAGGGGGTCAAGTAACAGGGACTCTCGACAATTTTATCACAAGAGCTGCTCGTGTTCTCGAACACGAGATTTTATTAACTAAAAAAAGATTGTCCCTCGAATTGTCCGCCAAATGATCATCTCTCGGTAACATTATGACAGCCGTCTCGCCCGAAAACAGCCAGCCCCAACCAATCTCCAACATGCTATGTAATACCCCACAAGTACCCTCGGACACACCTGCTCATTGTCCATTGGTTGTCTTGCACGAGATAATTAGCACTCCCGAGCCCAGTGGTGATTCAACTATTGTTAGCACCAGCCTTCCACAGTCTTTATCTGACCAACTACCTACTGAAGCATTGACTCAGGCCCACAAGTCTAGGCTTATTCCGAGTAAAAGAAAACGTATGGGAGCTCCTCCCAAGGGGAAACGTGCAAAAACCTCAAAAGCGTCCAAATCACTCAAATCCGCAAACATTTCAGATGCTTCCAACTCTACCATGTCTGATAGTTCCCTCTTGGAAACTGGAAGTCCGAGGTCTCTGCACCCTCCTACCCTCCAACCCAATGCTGACTCCACCTCCCCTGATTTTCTCAAGCCTGTAGAGAAGTTATTTAAATCCCTTCTCCTTCCTTTATTAGAGAGAGTTATCCGACTCTCCACCTCGCTTGAGAAGATAGAGGGTATGGTTCTCACTAACACGTCTCTGTTGGAGAAGATTGCAGTGTCTCCTATTTGTCCCAAGATCCCTTCGAATCATGATATAGCTGACAAAATTAGGCCTGGTTCCACTGCTAATGTATTTATGGCCAGAGCACCGCCCAACATCCCAGCTCTTAACGATCAGGCTGTGGAAGTACCCCGCCCTCATGTCAATATTGATGTCCCGAAAGAACCAGGTTGCACTATTAACACTGCTACCAATTCGAATAATATCTCTACCATTAAGCCCAACTTAGAGGATGTTGACCCCTTTCAAAAATTCCCATGTATTAACCTTCCACCCGAGTCCCAACCATATACAGTTATAATGGCTGGTGTTCCTCGGCTCCTACAGGCAAAGCCCGAGTCTCATAACGAGCTGAAGAACAAAGTCACACATTGGTTAAATGGTAACAGGCCTTTACCTGCTAGTCTACGGGCTGAAATTTTGACTGTTCGCAGGGTTTGTTGGTTGGGCACTAGAGCTAAACAAGTGGAGGGTGATTGTGTGATTATAAATTTTCGTGACCCAAGGGTGGTGAGCCATATTCGCTCTTTTCCTAACATCTCGAGAGCGACAGGCATATCCACTTTGGATTTGTCATATTTCTATCCCCACAACCCCCTCGCATCAACATGTTACACGTCCACTGTTTGGGAAAGGGTTAACAGGAGCTCTCACCGACTGACAAGACCGGACTTTTATCTCCCACTGACTAATTTCTATGCCCCCCTGAACTCTCTAGATGGGGTTGATTGACAGTCACCAAACAAGAAAAATTTGGGCAATGTGCCTAAGGTCTGTCCCGGTCCAGACATCTCGGGGTTAACAGGGAGAGGTGACTTAAGGGGGGCACAAGTAGGTCTGGGTACTTTGTTTCCCAGTACCTCGCCCATTCTACCAACCAGCCCATCCCTCATCCCTATTGATCCCTGTCCCCACGAGAGTGAGTGCAAGGGCCCCAATAACATTGCAACTCATCCAGCTATTATGGGCCCCGCCCCCGTTTCCCCGTGTATTACTCCATCTAGTTCTCTCCCCCTGACTTTGGTCTCGTGGAATGTTGCGGGTCTCAGTAGTAGGGTAACCTCGGAAGACTGGTCAGTCTGGGCAAATACCCATGATATCCTGGTTTTCCAGGAAACCTGGGCTGTGGATCCCATCTATTTTTCCGGGTATGTACATTTTTCCAAGGGGGCCACTCGTGGCACCAGGGGCCGTCCGTCTGGCGGCCTCTGTATATGGGTTAAGCAAACTCTTGGGTACTCCCTTAAAGAATTGGTTATTGACAGCCTCGATTTATTGATCATCTCTTTGCAACACCACGATGAACCCGAATTTCTGATTATAAATGTCTATAATAGAGGCCTCCCAGGTGGACGTGGTACTAATACCTTCCTACAACTGGATGGGTTTTTGGACACTATTAATACAGGCACTAATGTCTTCATTGTGGGTGATCTAAATTGCTGTTTCGAACCCCTGCTCTTTGCCTCCGATTCACTTACATGGGAGGTGGACGCGATTCTAAATATCCCTCCTCTCGATCTTCCACCTATTAAGAGGTGGACCGAGTCTGTCACCCAGTGGATGGGTTTATGTATGGAGCGGGGTTTCAGGGCTGCAAATGGGCGGACCGCCTCTGATAAGGGTGGAAAGATGACTTTTTCTGATGGCCGACGTTGTAATAGCAGAATCGACTATGCCCTTGTTAAAGTGGAGTTTTGGTCCACATTATGCGATATGGTGGTTTTTGACCGCCCCGAGAGTGACCATAACCCATTGGTTTTGAGTCTCTCACTTTGTCCAGCATATAGAATCAAACCCTCTGAAATAGTGACTGCAGAAGCCGTCTTATCTAATGATCAACAGCGAGTACGCTGGGACAAGGTTGCTGTTGATAGTGCGCTATTATCAGAGATCGGCTTCAAGGTCTCCGGTGCTTTGGACGATTTACAGTCTCTCCAGAGCACTGAGGATGTTGTTGGTAAAGCCACACTTGTACACAACCACCTATTCTCTGAACTTAAATCTCTTTTTTCTAAACCTTGTCAGGCAAAGAAATCTATTATCTTAAAACCATCTACCTGGTACAATAAAGCATGCCGAGACTCATATAGCAAATTAAAACTTGCTATTACCATCAAAGATCCGGTTAACATCAGATTGGCTAGAAAAGATTATAACAAGGCCAAAGTTAAGGCCAAACAAGAGTGGGACAACGATCACTGGAACGACCTTCTGGCTGCCAGTAAACACCGGAACCTAACCTTGTTTTAGCACATTGTTAAGTGGGGCAATTCCCAGAACAGCCAGGTCCCAACTAACCATGTACCTCCGGATGCCTGGGTGACGCATTTTGAATCCCAGTTCTCGGATCCCTCACAGGTCGAGGGGCCTGCCCTAGTAACATACAGGGACTTGTCCACCTCCCCGACCTTAACCTTCGACTGTGTTGAGGTAGAAAAGGCCTTAAGTAAGGTTCCAAGTGGTAAAGCACCGGGTATGGATTGTGTTCCCACGGATCTTTTTAAATCTGACCTTGGGATTTGGGTGCCTTATATTGTACATTTTGCTAATGCCATAGTCAGAGGGGCCGACATTCCTGATTCTTGGGGGGGGGCTGAGATTCTCCCTATTTTTAAGAAAGGAGACCGCTCCTGCCCGGGGAACTACCGCCCGATAAGTCTAATTGACTCTGTCCAGAAAATCATCGCTAGAATGATCCTGGCAAGAATCCAGACCTGGATTGAGCGGGAGGATATCATCTCTCCTTTGCAAGCCGGTTTCAGACCGTGTACCAGCACCATCGACCAGGCTTTCAAGTTCCAATTGATTGTCTGGAAAACGGTTTATCTGTGTGGTGGCACACTATACGCTGCATTTGTAGATCTTCGGTCAGCATTTGACTTAGTCAATAGGAATAAACTCTGGAGTGTATTGGCGGAGCAAGGGATCCCAGTTGATCTCCTGAATATCATCATTAGGCTCCATGATAATAACTTTGCACAAGTTTGTTGGGGGAAACAGGGCCAGGTTACAGATAGATTTAGGGTCAATAGGGGTGTCAGGCAGGGGTGCGTCCTTGCGCCCACTCTGTTTTTATTGTTTATTAACAGAGTTGTCCAGTATTTTTCTTCCACCTCTACGGACGCCCCAACGTTGGGTGGTATTAAAATTCCACTCCTTATGTTTGCCGATGACACCCTACTCCTTTCCCAGACTTTGTCTGGATTACAGGTGGCTCTGAATGTTTTTACCAACTTTTGCTCTGATTTTGACCTGTCTGTTAACGTGTCCAAAACCAAATATATGGTTTTCAACAAAGGGAGAGGTGTGAAGGGCCAAGTCTCCATGGACAACGTCTTGCTCGAACGAACTAATGTCATGACCTATCTGGGGGTAGTATTTGAAAACAAGCTGGATTGGAGGCCGCAAATTGATGTTCTAACTCTTAAATTTGCCCAGCTTTGTGGTTGCCTAGTTAAAGAACAAAAGCAATCCCAGTCGAGAACGATAGGCCCCCCCATTAAAATCTTTAATGTTAGGATAAACTCGGCGATCCTTTACGGCGCCGAACTTTGGGGTTTTGCCGATCTCTCTCCCCTGGTTAAGGCACAACATAAATTTCTCAGAATGCTCACGGGCCTTCCTTGTTCTACCCCAGTAAAACCACTCCTGTTGGATCTTGGCTGTCACTCTTTTGATGACATTGCTAGGTTCAAGCCATTGGCTTTCTGGAGGCGATTATGGACAGTCCCCGAGTTAGGCCTCTATGCCAAGGCATTTCTTGACGTTCGATCCATCTTGGGGGCTGGTAACATCCCTTGGTTTAGACAGACTAAACAACTCCTGGACTCCATGGGGTTGGGTATTCTCTGGACCGACCCGGCCAATAACCCCTTTCCCTCCAAGAAAGATTTTAAGGGCCTTTATTGGACAATGGTCCAGCAAAATCATCTAATCTCAGCTTCTGCAGAGTCCTTGACAGGCAGGTTCTTGGCTCATAAAAAAATCCCCCATCTCGAGGCGTACTGGGATATCATCACCAGACCTCGAGACAGGAAACTCTACCACCAATTTAGAGTAGGCACTCTTCCGACTAATTCTTTTACAAAAAAATGGAAGGGTGTTTCCTGTGATTCTTGTAAATGGTGTACTGACTGTGTTGATTCTGTTGGTCATATCTTTTTTGTCTGCCCCGCCTATGCTGCACCCCGAGCTAAATGGCTCAAACCAACATGTTGTACCTTGGGAACAAGACAAGGGTCAGAAGCACTTGAAATTTTGCGTTTTGACCCTAGTGAATTTGCTGCTATTGCTGTTGCTAAATTTTTGGCTTGGGTTTGGTACATTAGAAACAAGAGGCATTAGGTTACCGTAATTTACCTATATGATTATTTTTTAGTGTGTTTTCCTGGATTTGTTATTATCATGTATTCTGTTTTATTTTTTCTTTGTATTGTAACTGTCTTTTATGATGAAATACATCGATAATAAAGACTAATGAATGAATGGAGTCATTTTGTATACAGATTTGTAGATGGTCTACGTCCAGAAATTAGTGAGATGATAAAACAACATACTGTAGATTGGCAAAATAAGAAAATAGATGAAGTATTGAGACATGCTAAATATTTCAGTGATGCGATTGAAGCAAAACAGCGAAAATTGAAAGAAAAGGCTATGTGGGCACAAGTAAAGGTAGTGGAGAGACAGGAAGCTCAGTTAGCAGAACAAGCGAATAATACAGGATCAAGACAAAAATGTTGTCCTGGGAATGGGAAAGGTAAAGGAAATATAAAGGAAGCTAAGAAGAAATTTCCGTGTCATAATTGCGGTAGGATAGGGCATTGGAAATCCGAGTGTAAATTTCCCCCAAGTACTAACGATGAAAATGCATCATTGAATCCACAGGTGCAGAATGAGGTGAGTGGTCAACCGCAGCGACAGCAGCAGGCTGTAACACAACAGAATCAGGTGCCAAAACCACCTTTTCCACAGAGCAAAAATTCCCAGAAGTATAGTAATGAAACGGGATTCTACAACGGAGAACAGATAAATAAACCGCCGGGCCATAGTGCTGCTTCGCAGTATTGGCTGCAATGTGATGAGAGTGATTCAGAAGAAAGTTATTGACGGTGCCGAAGGGAGGAAGAAGAGTGCGTACTTGGCGTAACTCTAGAAGTAGACCAGTCAGGCCCATTTGTAGATGGAAAGATTAATGATGAACGCATTACTTTCCTAGTTGATACTGGTGCTAATCGATCAACTGTCAGATCAGCTGATGTTAAGAATCTTCCTCTCGATCCAAGTAGTTGGTGTTTCCAACAGGCAGATGAAAACATACCTTACAGATCCAGTGAAAGTTAGCATAGGGAAATTTTCTGAAATGCACCGCTTTGTTGTGTGCAATACCAGTCCTGTGAATTTGTTAGGTAGAGATTTGTTGTGCAAAATGAACTGCACTATATTTTGTACCCCGGATGGAATAGTATTTGAAACCCCAAATAAAGATGTGCTGTATAAAATGACAATGACAAACAGGGAAAATAAGGTTATTGAAACCTATGCTGTATTTAACCCTGATGAATTACCTAAAGAATTAAAACAATCTGTTAAGGCAGAAGTTTGGGATTTCACAGGAGAGGACGTAGGATTAATGAGAAATGTAGATCCAGTGAAAATAACAGTAAAAGAAGGAGTAAGTTATCCAAATGTCCCTCAATATAAATTGACACCTGAAATAATTGAAGGAGTGACTCCTGTGATTGAAAAGATGATAAAACAAGGTATTTGAGAGAAATAATGAGTAGTCCATGTAATTCACCAATAATGGGACTGAAAAAGCCTAGTGGGAAGTTCAGGATAGTACAAGATCTGAGAAATATAAACAAAATGGTTGTGTCATGTTGTCCCATTGTACCAAATCCATCTGTGATTCTATATCAGATTCCTCATGATGCCGAATGGTATACAGTGATTGATCTATGCCATGCTTTCTTTTCCATCCCATTGCACCATGACAGTCAGCAAATTTTTGCATTTCATTTCGGCAAGCGTATTTTGGCTTGGTGCCGAATTCCACAGGGGTATACAGAAAGCCCCTCAATATTTAATCAGCTATTGAAGAAGTCCTCGGAAAGTCTAGAAATGCCCGAAAATTCGGTGTTAGTTCAATACATCGATGACCTTCTTGTGGCATAGAAAACCCGTGAAGCTTGTGAGGTAGACACGATAGCCTTGCTAAATCATTTGGCAGATGGAGGACTAAAAGAGTCACCATCAAAATTACAATTTTGCAAGAAAGAAGTACACTATTTAGGACATCACATTGAAAAAGGACTGAGAAAAATAACGACAGACAGGATCAAGATTATAAAAATAATGAGTCCACCCATGACCCAAAGAGAGGTGAGAATGTTTCTGGGAATGGTTGGATATTGTCGTCAATGCATTAGCAATTTTTCGTTGATAGCAAACCTTTGGTACGACTGACAAGAAGTGATGTGAAAGATCCCATTGATTTGAACAAAGAGGATTTGGCAGCATTCAAAAGATGTAGAGATGAGTTGTGTGAAGCACCTGCATTAGGTATGCCTGATTATGAGAAAGAGTTTGAGTTGTATTGCAGTGAGAGAAATGGATGTGCACTCTCTGTTCTAATACAGAAGCATGGAAAACTGAGGAGACCAATTGCATATTTTTCATCAATGTTGGACCCAGTAGCTGTAGCCCTACCTGGGTGTTTGAAAGCAGTAGCTGCTACATGTCGGAGTTTGGAACAGAGTGAGGGAATTGTGATGGGATATCCTGTGAAAGTGTTTGTACCTCATGATGGGAGATCCTTTTAACAAGGAGTCGTACTCAGTATATGACACATAGTCGGCTGACTAAGTATGAAAAGGTCATATAAG
Source organism: Triturus cristatus (assembly GCF_964204655.1). Taxonomy (NCBI): domain Eukaryota; kingdom Metazoa; phylum Chordata; class Amphibia; order Caudata; family Salamandridae; genus Triturus; species Triturus cristatus. Next base: position 594,030,178 of record NC_140592.1, on the reverse strand, counting down.
GTGAAACAAATGTAAGTCTTGTGAGATGTTTGAATGTGAATCCTTCAACATTGCTGCCTGATGCTCAGAATGTGGAAGTAAGAGATGAAGCAGATCATGACTGTCTGGATGTACTTGATTTCTGTACAAAACCACAACCTGACATAAAAGATGAACCCTTACCAGAAAGTAATTTCATTATGTTTGTTGATGGGTCTTGTTTGAGGACAGATGATGGAGTATTAAGTGCAGCATATGTGGTATGCACAGTTGCAGCAGTAATGGACGCATCCTATTTGAAAGGAGTAAAATCGGCCCAGGTAGCGGAACTTGTTGCTTTGACGAGAGCATGTAAGATTGGGAAAAGTGTGAGAGTGACTGAGATAACTGACAGCCTGTATGGTTTCGGAGTCATCCACGACTTCGGCCAGATATGGCTGCAGAGAGGATTCTTTACATCAAGTGGAACTCCCATTAAGAATGCTGAAGTGGTTGGAAAGTTGCTTGAGGCAATACAGCTGCCTAGGCAATAGGCTGTTGTAAAGTGTGCTGCCCACAGTCACAGTGGTGAATTTATCGCCACTGGAAATAAATTTGCGAATGACATGGCACAGTACTGTGCACGAAATCAGAATTCCATTAATCGGGCTAAGGAAAGAGAGGTGATTTCTTGTTCTTTGATGTTTACTAACACTGTGGGAACATGGGAAGAAGTAAGACAATTCCAGGAAGATTCAGGAGAAGAGGAAATGAAGCAGTGGGTACAAGCAGGATGTGCACCAAGAGAGAAGGATCATGTGTGGGTCTATCGGGATGGAAGACCAGTTATGCCTGATAGCATGATGTCTGCCATGGCATGGATGTATCATGGTCAGGGACATATAGGGAGAGATGCCATGATCAAGTCATATAAATAAACCTGGTACAATGCAAAGTTCAGACTTGTAGCAGAAAGTCTTTGTCAGAGATGCTTAATATCTCAGCAATACAATCCTGGAAGAAAGACAGTAGTGAGTCTAGGAACAATAGATCGAGAAGGAGGGCCTTTTACCAGAATGCAAGTGGATTTCATTGAGATGCCTCCCTGTAAAAGGTTGAGGTATGTTTTGGTTATGGTCTGTCTATTTTCCAGATGGGTAGAGGCATTTCCAACAAGAAGAAATGATGGGATGACAGTGGCAAAATTACTTTTGAGGGAATTTATCCATAGATTTGAGTTCCCAGTGACAATTGAATCAGACCGAGGAGAACATTTCCATAATTTTTTAATTTTTTAATTTCAACATTTTTGTATAGCGCGAACAAGACCCTAGCGGTATCACTTCTTTTTTGAAGAAGGCAGCGGATGGATTCAGTCAGTTGTTGATTATCAGAGCTCCTAGTGGTTCTGCTACCACCCGACAGCACTAGTTTCTCCGCAAGGTATTTCGGGGTTTTTTGGTGTAATGCCTTATGTGTCATACAGGTGATTTTTAAATGGATTCTGGCCTCAGAAGGTAACCAGTTGAGGGCACGAAGGTCAGGGGAGATGTTGCAGTTTCTTCTGGAGCCTGTGATGAGTCTTGCGGCTGTGTTGATTGAGGCTCTTAGCAGGGCGGTTGTGGATCTGGGAAGGCCGCAGAGAGCGGTACTCCCATAGTCCACTCTGGGAATTACTAGGGTTTGAACTGCCTGTTTGAAGTCATTCACGGGTATGAATGGCTTCAATTTTCTCAGGGTGTTCATCTGAAAATTGGCTCCTCTAGTTGCAGCGCTGATGTGTTTCTGCATGTTTAGTTTGTTATCCAGAGTTATACCAAGGGATTTCGCAGAATCAATGATGAGAGGTTGACCATCGAGTGCGGTTAGGTGCTGCATCCACTCGCGGATCATGACTGTTTGATTGGGGGGAGCGATGAGGAGGAATTCTGTTTTTAGTGTGTTAAGTTTTAGATGGTTGCTTGCCAACCAGCACTGTGCTTTTTGGAGCGTAGAGTTAAGGGACTTGATATCATCAAGAGAGTTGACCTTCATGTAGAGTTGAGTGTCGTCGGCGTACATGTGATATTGGATGTTTGAGGAGTTGAGAAGCTCAGTGAGTGGTTCCATAAATAGATTGAAGAGTGTTGGGGAGAGGGTAGATCCCTGGGGTACTCCCAAGGTGACTGGGGTGGGGTTAGATAAAGATTGGTTGATCTTGAATCTTTGCGTTCTGTCTTGGAGGAAGGAAGCGAACTAGTTTAACACTGTTCCAGATAAACCCATTCTGTGTTTCAGGAGGTCTAGTAGGTTGCTGTGTTTGACTGTGTCGAAGGCTGAGGATAAGTCCAGTAGGATTAACAAACAGGCTTTATTTTGGTCCAGTATTTGTAGAGCGTCATCTATAATGTGGGTCATGGCTGATTCGGTACTATGCCCAGATCGAAAGCCAGATTGGAATTGATCTAGCAGGTTGAAATAGTCAATGTGGTTACTGAGCTGCATGTGGACACATTTTTCGAGTAATTTGGCCAGTGTCGAAATGTTGGATATTGGGCGATAGTTATTCAGGTCTGACGGGTCAGCTGATACTTTCTTTAGGATGAGGGATACCTGACCCGTTTTAAGGATGTCCGGGACGGTTCCTTGCAAAAGAGAGGTGTTTATAATCCTGGTCCATAGGGGCACTAGCTGTGGCATGAAGGTCTTTAAGTGGGTTGCTGGGAGAGGATCCGTAAAATGATCGGAGGTATTCAACGCCATGAGCGTGTTGACAATAGTTTCTTCACTGTAGAGGTTGAAGGTGGTCCAGGAGGCGTTGTTCTTGAGGCCGAGCTTTGTAGGACAGTAAAGTGGGATCATTGGTGTGGTCATCATGGTGATAGTGTGTGGGTGGGTGTGGGACAATAGGTCCTTAAGTAGGTCTGTCTTTAACTTTTCAGTCTTTGTTGTGAAAAAGGCAACAAGCTCTTCACAATTGGGGAGTGTTTCTAGGTTGACTTGGGGGGAGTGGGAGATATCCTTAGATTGAGCCTTGATTATTTCAAATAGTTTTTATGGGCGATTCTCAGCTTGGTCTAATTGTTTACAGATAAAGTCAGCTTTTGAACGTCTGATCTTTCTGTAATAGGAGTTTCTGGTGCTTGTTAGTAGTTTGAGGTGGGCAGCGGATGGAGCGGATCTCCATTGTCTTTCAATGGCTCTCAGTGATCTTCTGTCTTCATTTAGCCTACCATCGTACCAGGGGTTTGAAGCCTTTGTGGTGACTCTTTTCAATTGTAGGAGTGCCAGGTTGTCGAGTACCCTGTTCATAGAATTGAAGTAGTGGTTGGTTAAGTCCTGTACATCATCCAGTCCATCCAGTGGGGGTGCGAGGATGTGGCTAGCGGTTGCAAGTGCGGTAGGGTTGATGTTATCTAGGTTCCTTCTCCAGATTTTCGTTCTCTTAGGTTGGACAGAGAGTAATTTAACTACTTCCTTGATATGGAAAGTGATTATGTGATGGTCGAACCAGTCGCAAGGAAGAATCGAATCAAGCTGAATAGAGTCTTCCTTGGTGACCACTAGATCAAGGGTTGAGCCCTTATCGTGGGTGGGACTATCACAAATTTGGGACAGCTTGAGGTCGGACAGGAAAGCTTTGAGGCTGTTGACCTCTGAGTCATTTGGATCGTTCCAGTGGAGGTTGAAGTCCCCTAGGAAGATCTGAGTAATGTGTTGATCGACATTTGTGGCTAGAATATCCATAATGTGTTCGATGAAGGTGAGGTTGTTACCAGGAGGATGGTAGAAAGAGTGGAGTGAACATATTGGTTTGTTATTGCTCGAGATGTCTAGGCAGAGGTATTCACAGGAAGAGAATACCGGAGAATTGGAGCGGTTCACTGTGAGGCTGTTCCTATGAATGCAGATCATAAAACTGATTTGTGAAGCATTGAATGTACGACAAAAACTACATTGTGCCTACCGACCAGAGGCTTCTGGTGTGGTGGAACAGATGAGTGGTACTATCAAAAACAGGATAGGGAAAATGTGTTTATCCACAGGTATGAAATGGCCTGATGTCTTGCCTCTGGTACTCATGACTATTAGATCAATTCCAGACAGAACTACAGGATTAAGCCCCCATGAAATCATCATGGGACGAGCCACGCGCCACGTGTTTATACCAGTCAACAAGCTGATGACTATAACTGATGACATGGTGTTGGAATACTGTAAAAGCCTGGCTGACACAGTTCATTCTGTGTTTCATCAGGTTGGAGCAGATGCCACCACCCTTGAAAAGAAGCCAGCCCATGATCTAAGGTCAGGGGACTGGGTAAGGATAAAAGTCCACAGAAGAAGAAACTGTTTGGTTCCAAGGTGGGGAAAACCAAGACAAGTCATCTTGACCACAAAAAAGCTGTGAAGTGTGCTGGTTTGAAAAACTGGATCCATGCAAGCCATACTTTGAGAATTCCAAATCCAGTGTACAGCACAGAAAAAGAACCAAGTTTAACTTTGTCCCCAGAAGTAGTTCCCTGAGGAGAAGGTTACAGATTTCTGATACCAGTGCAGACTAAGAAACCGAACAAGGAGCACAATGTTCCAGGAAAGAACAAGGAAAGAACAAAGAAAAAGACCGCGAAGAGACGATAAAAGAGATTAATGGAAAGGAAGTGCCAAATGAAAGATTAAGAAATTCCACCTGAAACAATACATTTAGATGGACAGGTGCCATATACAGAGAGAGAGAGGGAAAGATTATTGCGGAAGACCCCCGAGGAGGTGTAGGGAACTCCAACATCCAGTTAGAAGCAGGGACAAGTAGTCACCAGGAATATTGCGCAGTGGAAAAAGAAACTGTTGAGAGTAAAAAGCAAGTTGAAACAGAGTCAGAGGAAAGCGAAGATGAAATACCTGAAGATCGAGTTAAAGAAAGAGAGCTTGGAGAACTGAAAAGAACGATAAAGGGAACTGCGAAAGACGACGTTTGGCCGAATAATAAAATAAAAAGATTGAAATATCGACTGACACGAGTAAATTCACCAAGGGCTGAACAGGTGAATGAAGTGACGAGTCAGGAGAAATCAAACGAAGAAGAAACAATTGTAGTTAAAGAAAGCAAAAGAACAAGGAAACCTAACCAGAAGTATAAATCACCAGAATGGACGTATGTGGCCCTGCCTGAAGTAAAAGAAGAGGCGGATAGCCAAGGAAATCCAGAGGTGGTTGTACCAGAAGTGGTTGAGGAAGATGAAGGATCGGAAATCCTGAGAGTTATCTTGTCCGATATTGGAGAAGAAGCGGATGTTCAGGACATTCTGTATACAGATCACAAAGGAAAAGTGAAAGATGATGAAATGCCAAACTGAATGAGATAAGAAAACTATTGATGGAAAGACAATAAAATACAGAAAAAGACAAAAACTGGTAGAACCAAGTAGGTGCTTAGAGCCTTGGGTTAGAAAAACTAGTTGTGAAGTAGAAGAGGCTAAGTCAAAAGACACGGTCCATTTTAGCAAAGATGGCAAACACAGATAGCAGCAAAGGTAGATGTACATTTTTGAGGAGATGGTGTAAAATGTTATGTTGTTGTACATGATTACTAATGCTTCTTTGGAGTATACTTGCGCTACTGATCTCATTCAAAGTTGCTATAGATACATTAGAAGGACATAGTGAAAACATAACTAATATAGGGAAGATTCAAAAGGTAGTTCCGACTAGAATAGATGCAAATTATTTATATAAAGACAGGTCTATAACTGATTTTTCTAATAATGTGTTTTCAAAATTGTTGAATGAATATGTAAAGACAATGGACGTAAGGGACTGCTACGTTTGTATGCAGTTACCTGCTTCTGTATCGGAGGGAGTGTCTTATCATCACCTTCCAGTGACTTATGGAATAACATGTAGTATACTAGCTAGTTTATTTTATCAAACAGGGAAATTAGAGTATTATTTTTCAGATGTAGATACTATATTTTCACAAGTACCGTCAATTAACAAGCTAAACAAGGTAAAACCTGCAAAGGTATTAGGTGAATTTTTCTTAGAGACTAAAGAACTAACATTAGAATACATATTTAGAAATAATTTGACTTGCAGTTTAAAGAAAGAGGAAAAGACATTTTTAGATATGGTTGAAGAAAGGAGACTGAAAATGCAAAGAAAAGCATCTGAAGGAAAAGTGGAGAAGATAGTCTGGGATGTAGAAATGGAAAAACATCTGAAAGGTGAAGCTAGTCCAACTATGGCTTTAGATTGGCCTCAGAAAGGGAAATTGTGTACTAAGAGGAATCAAACTGCATATGATAATTATTTTGTAGGGAATAGCGAGTGCCATGATACATACCGAATCATGGGTGGATGTGGATTTAAAGGTGGAAAAGATCCAGTTTTTCCTGGGTTATATTTCATTTGTGGGAATAGGGCATATTATCGTTTGCCAGACCATTGGTATGGCACATGTTAGGTAGGCCTGGTGTTTCCAAAGATTTTTCATATGGATAGAGGAGAAGATGGTGTACATAGTTTAGGTAGTTATTTAGCACGTAGTTAGAGAGAATCTTGGATAGAAATTGTGGGTGACATTTTTGGAGCATTGATACCAGCAGTGGGAATATCTCTGAATGCAAACAAAATTAGAAGACTTTCAACAGTAGTGGATCGCTTGTCCACCAGCAGCGCTGGAGGATTTTTATTAGTAAATACTAAAATGGTTGGCATGCGTGCTATGGTAATGCAAAATCGACTTGCCCTTGATATATTATTGGCAAAAGAGGGGGGAGTCTGTGGAATGCTGAAAGTTTAACACTGTTGTACTTACATTCCTGACGAAAGTAATGATTTGAAAATTTATATTAAAAATATTACAGAATTGCATGACGAAATTGCACCACTGGAGGTTGAAGGTGTTTGGGAAAAGATTGGAAAGAAATTATCAGCTATTAAAGATTTTGTAGTAAAACTAGGTAGTACGTTTTTAGGTAAGATGTTATTTCCATTAACATGTGTGATTTTCATAGTATTAATAACTAAATTAGGGTGTATTTGCCGTAAAAAGGATAAAAATCTGAAAAAGTTAAGAAGAGAAAATTTAAGGAGAAGAGATAAGAAACAAGAAAGAGAATTTGAAGAGATAGAATTGGAGGAGTTTAAGGAAAGCATGTATAAATCAGCAAAAAGAGAAGAAACAGGGGTAACTGAAATATGAATAAAAACAAGAAATCACTTTGAAATGGATACAAAATTTTGTTGGTGTGGTGATATAATCACCAAAGGGGGGATTGATGGAGCGGGTAGTACAACATTTTGTATACCCCCTTATTCTGCATGTTTATATTAATCCGAATAATCTATTAATTGTAATATCATTAATCCGTTTGAAGTGATAACACACCAATTAAATTAACAAAAGAATTGCACGTGGGATTTGCATTTTGCATGGCTAAACTAATTGTATACTAATATATGTATGCATACTAATGGTAGAAGATTAGAATATTGCATGATATATGTTGCTTTTGTGACGTAATTGTAAGTTGCACCAGATGACATCACTGGGTGAATATAAACACTTTAAATGTTGCTATTATGCTAGGTAATTACATACACATAGGGGAATTAGTGAGGGTTTAACATTTTATTTGCCATTTCTATGTTTTAATTATAATTTGTGTTTGTTTTGCTTAAGTTGACCGTTTGGGCCTAAGAAAAGATGGCTGACTGAGACACACGACGTGACTGCTACCGTTTCACGAGGTTTCGGGGGAAATGCGCATGCGCAACAGCAAGCAACAATGGCCTCGTCCTGACCCCAGGCAAGATGTACCAACCAAGGTCATACTGGGAGAGTTGCCAGGACCACAAAACAAAGGACTGTCTTTAAAACCGGAACCAGCAAGTGTGATGACTTAATCGAATAGACTATGTGAGAACTTCACCGAATGACCCCAAACCCACCAATCAGGACTGTCTAAAACTCATTCTTGATACATTTTGACATTAAAATCATTATAAAAGTCGGTAGAATAGTGAGTAAAGGGGTTTCGTCGTTCGATTTGTCTTGCTGCGAATTTCCTGACGTTATGCTGACGGAGAGGAGGGTGACACTGCTGGACGGTTGTTTCCATGAATCTTTGACAGACTGAATTGCAGCCTGACTTGATGAATTAAAGAATCTTTCCACGACTTGATTGACTTAGAGGACTACTAATAGCCAGATTAGGTAAATATGATGTTCTGCGGTTTGGTCGATGATTTTCTAAAATTTGCAATTACTTAGATAAACAATGCTTTGATTAATAGACAAATGTGTTGAGTGATTTTTTGAAGAAATTAGATTAAGAGAAGAGTATAAATAAAAGAATTGAATTACCAAATACCCAAATTCAACTAACTGATTCATCGCCAAATGAGGGGAATATCACGAGGTTTGAAGTTAATAAAGGTATTCAATATATATTAGGGTTTAGGTGAAAAGATGTTCCTTTCATTGTCAGCGTATGGAAACTTATCCCTCCCGGGGGAGCAGATCAATGAAGTGTGAGTGTTGGTGTTATGGGCCCCACCAATGAATGTTTTTGAGTTAATGTGCTATTGCGATATTTGGTCTGTGACGAAGGGAGGATTTGACATTCCACGCTACAACAATCTATCAGTACAAATGTGTGTTGCAGGTCCTAGGCTGCTGAAAATCCTTCTCTAAGGTGGTTGGTGAGGGTTCTGCATAGCATCCCATCTTTCTCTGTCCCCAAAGAGCTTGGAATCAGCTATATCGCTGACTTAGTCACCCCCAGGCCTTTGTTTTGTTAGATAAAGGTCTGAACCAGGGAGAGTCTTAAGTTGAATAGACAGGTTCTCACGGACTTGTACAATGACGATTGTAGGAGGGCCTTCAGAGCTCTTTCTTGTGCAATTAAAACGGGGATAATTCCAGAAATAAGGAAATGTCGTGTGGCATACAAGCAGATCCAATATTTAGATAAGCGGATGTTTGATGAGTCACGATGGAGGGCATTGTTGCTATCTTGTAGGGATAGGAACTGGAGTAAATGTTGGCACCAAATTAAATGGGGTAGTGGTATTGATAATCCAAATCCGGTAAACCATGTATCTCCTGAGGACTGGGTTATCTTTTTTGAAACGCAGTTCGCCTGTTTTAATACTCCGATTCCGTTCTCCTCCTCGTCCGATCCCAGTGTGGGGACTCTATCATTCTCCTATGCAGAGGTGGAGCATGCACTGAATGGTCTGCCGGCCGGGAAAGCACCAGGCCCGGACGGCATCCCATCTGATATATTTAAAATTGAACGTGTAAACTGGGTCAAATATATTCAATTATTGATTAATGGTATCGCAGGAGGTGCCCCAATACCCGACTCATGGCTTGGGGCCGAAATCATACCAATTTACAAAAAAGGGGATCGGGCCCTGCCATCTAATTACAGGCCCATCAGCCTGATTGACACAACTCAGAAGCTGGTGGCCAAAATCGTACTTAATCGGGTATTGGAGTGGATAGATGAAAATGGTATACTATCCAATTTTCAGGCGGGCTTCCGGAGCCATGTCAGCACTATTGACCAGGTTTTTAGATTTATGATGCTGTACTGGAAAACAGTAGTGCTGGGCGGTGGTGTCCTATATGTAGCTTTTGTGGATCTCAAATCCGCCTTTGACCTAGTTCCACGTAATAAGCTCTGGGAATCCCTGGAAAGGGCTGGGATGCCACTAGGGATTTTATCGTTTATTGTAAGGCTTCATGGAAATAACCATGCTTGTGTGAGATGGGGAGGGCAAGGGGAGACTACTAATAGTTTTAAAGTTGCCAAAGGTGTGCATCAGGGGTGCGTGCTAGCCCCCACTTTATTCTCCCTTTTTATTAATAATGTCGTCCCCTATTTTACTGATTTTCCTACCGATGCCCCCACACTTGATAGATTAAGAATTCCGATTTTAATGTTTGCAGACGACACCCTTTTATTGTCCAAAACTAAACCCGGCATCCAACGTGCTCTGGATCGCTTCCAACTCTTTTGTAGTGACAATGAGTTGGAGGTTAACGTTGGTAAGACAAACTTTATGGTCCTTCATAAGAGGAATAAAATCAGTACTACACTTAGAATGAATATTGCCCCTTTCGAGCAAACTGATTTTTTTGCATATTTAGGGGTGACTCTGGGTCGGAGACTTAATTGGAATCATCAGTTGGATCTCTCGGTAATCAAACATGATCAATTGGCGGGAGCCCTTTTAAAAGAACATAGATCCTCCCTAACAAAACCTATAGCTCCAGTTATGAAGCTGTATCATGGGAAGGTTAGAGCGTCAATACTCTATGGTGCGGAACTCTGGGGCTTTGAAAACTTGCGTCCCCTGGTCCTTGCCCAAAACAAGTTTTTGCGATCTCTTACTGGTTTACCCCAATCTACACCTTTAAAACCATTGTTGCAGGATTTGGGGTGTGTGTCCTTTGAAGAGATAGCAGGGTTTAGACCATTGGCGTACTGGAGATGCTTGTGGACTACCCCAGAGCTAGCTCCTTACGCTTTGGCCCTTAAATATCTCATAGGGGTGGACAAGTCCCGTCAAATTTCTTGGTTATATACCATTAGAGCAGTCCTTATGGCTTTGAATTTAGGTAATCTTTGGTTAGATCCAGAAGGAATTCCCTTTCCATCGAAGAGTGATCTTAAGAGACTGTACGCTGAGATGCTCCAATTTAGGTCCCACGCCCAGACTCCCAGGGATTTACTATCTGATCTCTTTATGGACCATAAGGTCGATTATTCATTGGAACCCTATTGGGACATTATTATTGGAACCATTGACAGGAAGTTGTACCATCAATTTAGAGTTGGATGTTTACCCCTAAAAATTTTTACAAAAAAATGGGGCAATTATCAGGGTTCAAACACGGATACCTCCTGTCACTGTTGCCCAGGGTTTCCTGAGACTATTCCGCATGTGCTATTTGTTTGCCCAGCATATAGAGCTCCCTGCATGAAATGGATCAAGCCCCTGTGTAAACAGTTAGGCATAAGTTCAGCGCAAACAGCTCTGCGTATATTTAAGTGTGATACCAAGGAGGTGATTGTGGTTGCTATGGCGAAGTTCTGGTCCACGTGCTGGTTATAAGGAGGAATCATCTGCAAACTTAAAAGCTATTATTGGGTTTTATGAGAGTATACTGTTATTATTGATCTACTGTTATTACATTAGTCTTGGTGTATTTAATACAATTTTATTTAATTTATTGATGTGGCTTATATATTTGTGATGCTGTGTGTTTTATGATTTTTAATCGAATAATGACTAAATGAACTGAATAGACAGGTTCTCACGGACTGTCCGTCTCTTGACTATGCCCATAAAAAAAATCTCTTTGATTGCCTAAGTGAAAGCAGCTTTTGCTGCCTTAGGGATGGGAGATTTTTTTTGGATCCCTCACTCCTTGGTGCCTTCACAAGTAAAAAGGGTGAAGGACCTGTTTTCTGAGCTTGCAACGTTTGACAGAACAGGCCGAATTGATATAAACCTTAATGAGAGGGCTGTCTTTTTTTATATAGCTCTTTTTATTTTAATGATGTAGTAAAATGTATGTTTACTTTTGTATAGTAGTTTTTATATTAATGATGCTATAAAATGTTTCTTTTAGAATGGTATGTTTTTACTTGGTGATGTAAATGATAATAAATTGATCAAATAAATTACTTACTTACTTACTCACATATGTTTCTGAAAACAGCACAGGGCCTTGAACCCTACCTTGGTGAGTACATAACAAGAGACCTTGGATAGGTTCAGATTTAATTTGCTACACCATCTCTTGGCATCACCGAGTGGTGGGCTCACTATTTCCATGTTGCCCTGCGGCTGCGACAATAGAGCCCCACAAGACAGTATATCTTTTGTTATGTTCTGCAAATATTTTAGTGTGCCAAGAAAGCAGTATGTGTTCCCCTGTTAAAGACCATGAACTTTATCCAAGTATGTTCAGCCCTGATGTACTTGCAGTTGCTTCCAAATAACCATGTTTGATATGCTGTTACCTGTTTCTCACAAGCCGCACTGAGGTCTAGGCTTTCTAGGCCTGATTGAATATATTGATTCTAATGGGAGTTTTTTTATTTTTGTTTTATTTATGTCTGGAAATTAATTGAATCTATTTATAACTCACGCACGTTTACATTTGCACTGCAGTACTTGCTGTGTTATCCAGTTCTTTTATGGTTGTTTTTATAAACCAAATAAAGATTTGATGATGATGATTCATTGTCACAAATCCCTGGCAAATGAACTGCATTAAATGCATTTTAGCACACCACCACACAATCTAAACCGCTGAAAGATTAATATCAGCGATCTGGATGTTTCTGAAAAAAGAAAAACGTTAATGTGCAAGCACATATATGTCAAAAACACAGAATGAATTCACCTTCTATACCTTTAGTGCAACATATCTCAATGGTATTGTTGCATTTCACAAGTACTTAAGGCCACAGTTAAATATATATGGCTTAGCCAAACGTAAAAGGATGGAGCCAATATTATCCTACTCCAGAAGCAAAACTGGATGCAATATTCAGAACAAATGTATGAAAACAGGTGCCACACTAGAAGTCAGAACGTGCAGCAGCTGGAAAAAGCTTCTGAGAACCCAGAGGCCAATGCTACTTCAAACTTGGGAGAAGATTGACTCTCAAGTAAAAAGCCATTGCATGACGACAATTCTGCTCAGAATGATACACCAAAACCATATTCTTAACAGAACAATAAAGATGATATTACCTATGAGGAACATAAATCCTCCAACTATGTGCAAAAGCAGATAAGACCATCAGTGGTACATAGCATAGTCCTGGAGCAGCGTAATTGGGACCACACCCTATCATGTCCTGACTATGCCATATATACATACATGTAGTACTATATATTTGTGCACTTTAATATCATTAATGAAAAATGGTGCTCTAGACCGACATACAGAAGCTGCATTTGCTGTATAATTCAGACATTTACATGAGTGTGCATATTAATTTTTTCCTTATAATAATACCAAATTGCAGTTTACATATATATCTGCATTTGTGTAGTTTGAGTAATTTTGTTATCTCTCTATATATACTCAAATGTTCATTTGAAATATTTATTTTATAACTTTATATGTATCCATAACCATGCATTTAAATGTGTATTGAAGTGTTTTGCTACATTAACTTGACCAAAGCACTTAAGCATTTGGACTCTAATGTTTAACCTTCAACGTGAAAGTTTGCTAGGCTGCAACATTTTCTTTCCTTGCAGGTGCATTTGTATGATCTCATACTTAGTGAAAGGCACATTGTGTATGAGAAATAGTGAGGCTACTTTTGGCAAGGAAGAGAGGAGAAAATTAACAAAGGGAGGACTCTGATTCATGCAGACAGGAGGAATCCAAGGACGTCCTGATGTTCAGACTAAGAGATGGAAAGATCAAATGAGGCAGCCAAGTTCAAGTGTAAGAAGGTGGAAAAGTACTGGGATATTTGATGTGAGATTCTTGAATGTTCTGGAAAGTTATAATTAGTGGTCACACTTTAGCGACCCCCTCAGGGGGGTACAAACGTCTTTGCTATATTTCTGTTATGTGGCTTTATGCAATGCAATACTCCTGATCTTGGAGAACTTCTATGGAGGTCTCTACAATGCTGACATGTCTCTGCTGTATGGACGCTAATTTGTTTTGCCAGTAGTGATTCTGTATTTTGACAATATGTTCTTGATACTTGCATACATCAGTTTGGCTTTGAATTTATAATAAACCTACATTTAATCACAGCAATCGAATTGTGGGTCCTCACTGTGTAGCCAAATGGGCTACACTGTATTTTGAATTTTTGGATGATGTTAGCACCTCTTTATTTCCGAGGCATCTAAAAAGGTCTATCGCAGGGGAATTTGAATATATGGCTCTGTGTTTTCCGGCAGATGGTAGCAAAACAAGGATATTTAGATACTGGAATTAGGGAGTTAGAATACTTTGTTAGAGTAGTTCAGATCCAATCCCGGCCCTAGAGCTCATGCTTTGGTTTGTAGGATTGGCGGAGTTTCAGCAGTTCGAGAAAGATTTGTAACAGCAGAGGTGTGAATATTAAAAGGGTTGCACATTCTAATGGCTTGTGCTTAGTTTGCGAAGGAATCATAGAGACAACACCAAGAGTGCACAAAACCACACAGTTTTTTGTAAGGGTACGGGTACTCACATGGGGAACCCTGAGTGGGAACACATGGGAGATGGAGACACGTGTCTGATGCTTGGATAATTAGTGCTGTGTACCAAGATTGGAGTAAAGCTGATTGCACCGATTCGCTGTGCGAGGGCTGCGCAACCTGGAATGATCTGGTTAGTGAATCAAAGGCGGGATGCAACAATCCTGTCTCACTGCTGCTTGAAAGTCAGACAGAAGGAGCACTGTCGTTTCCATGCTATGGTACATTTAATGTGAGAATCATTGAAAATTTAACAAGGATATTATATGAGATGAAACCACAGCCTAGACCTGCACAGTTTGAAGTGCTCAATGCTTTGGAATGTGCAGCTCATGCCGAAAAGAAGGAAAGGTATCAGGGAAAGGGTATCAGAAAGGCAATATGTACTTACAAAGATGCAAGGTGGGATGCAGAACAGAGAAGGTGGAGAAATTATATGATAGAGGGAGCCAAAATATACCCTGCATTAACAAGTGATGAATTTGAGAAAGGGAAGGAGAGGAAAAGGAAATGAAAAGGATACAAACCAAAGAAGCCAGATGAGAGAAGCAAAAACAGTGCTGGTGATTTTAGCGACGGTCTTCTAAATTTGATGTTGTCAGAGAGCCCACCTCCATATAATGAGACCCAATTAATAGGAGCTGGATGCATTAATGCAACTAGAAATTCTGGAGTGGCTACAGCACCGGTAAATGCGAGTTGTGATATGAAGCTAGAGTGTATGAGAATGCTAGGAATGACATTGCAAATTCAGGAATTGATTCAAAAGAATAAGATTTGAAGTGCGTAAAATCAGTGGGACGGTAATTGAACACAAAGAAAAGGTCCAAAGAGATCCATGAAAGAACCGCCTCCTTCAGTAGGAGGGGTAATGGGTACTACAAGTTTCCCATTACAGGAAGTGCCCAGCGGAGATTATGTCCATGCGCCTTGGAGCATCATTCACAAATAATTTCCCAAGATTAAGAAAGAACCCTGTGGAATGGGATAAACAAGTTGAGCGGTTTGTGTAAATCTTGAATGTTTTGTAGATTGATCCGAATATCTTGTTCGATATTGTAGTTCCAAGTGATTTGTGGACAGAATGTAACATAGCCACAGAATGGCCCAAGAGAGAGCCGGTAAGAGATACATTGACTAACGGTTCATCACCCAAAGTTATAAGAAAGTATAATCAGGTGATGACATGTTTAAAATCTAAGGTATCGCCCGAAGATATTGACTGAGTCAAGCTTAACAGGATGACCCAAGAACCCAAAGAGGTGATTCATGCATATTATGAGTGATTGCTGCAGGCATTTAAGCAGAACAGAGAGATGGAAAAGATAGAGCTTAAGAATCTGGGACATTTTGAGTCTATGTTTGTGACCAGATTGAGGCCTGAAGTTAGCATGATGATTCAGCAGCATTTAATTTGTTGGGAAAATAAGTCAGTTGATGAGAGTTTGAGATATGCAAAGTGCTGTAATGATGAACTAGAAATGAAGTAGAAGAAGTTGAAGGAGAAATTGATGGGGGCACAAATAAAGGCTTCTCAAAGAATAGGTCAGAGGCAGCATTTCGTGGGGAATGTTCCTCCTATAGAAGGAGTGCATCAGCAGGGAGCTCCTTTGATGCAAGTTGGAGGTGGATTCCAGCCACAAGATAGAGGTCGTGGTGTCCCAATTGATCCGATTACTGTGATTGATGTAGCTATTTTATAAAGTCCAACCCCTCTCATAATTGTAAAAAGCTGGGGCATTGGAAGTAAGAATGTTTTCTTAATCCTGCTAACCAAAGTCAAAATTCACAGCCTCAGAATAATAACCCCGTACACTCACAAAATGGGCATACGGGAGTCAAAACCAAATGATCTATGAAAGTATGGGACTTGCTGACGTTGTATGTATCAATACTGTCAATGAAACTGATCTAAAGATTATCAATCTGTCTAATAAAGTGCTGGATAAGGATGAAATTTCTGTTCTCAGTAAAGGGCTAATTTTTTGTCCCTTCCAGAGTGGTGACCTTACAAATATTCATATTGATATGTTTAAGTTTGTTAGACTGTTGAAACTGAGGGATTACTTCTCGCAACATTTCTCTGTTGGCACAAAACATAATGAAAATGTTTGTCGTACAGGTCAAACTATTGGAGAAATTCGTAACGTCCAACTCTTAATGAGTTTGGATGATAATGACAAGCTAGAAATGTCGACCCTCCTCAATGAGCTTGACATCGAACAGGATCCGAACATCTGTAGTGGCTTCAAACCAAAGTCGAAATTTATACCATCTCACAATTATCATCCAAACATAGACAGATTTTATGACAATGTTACTAAAGATTTATATAAGATGGAGACGTCTAACAAGCACATTAGCATCACTAACCACAATATTACCGCCAAGGAAAGGGCGGCCATTAATAGACTTAGGATGGACAACAATATAGTGATTAGGGAAGCAGATAAAGGCGGTAATGTTGTGGTTATGAACTTCTCGGACTATATGTCGGAGATAGATTGACAACTTAATGATCAGCAATGTTACCGCAAAATAACTACGAATCCTATCCAGAATCTTACTCAGCAAATTAATATCAAACTGAGTGAATGGAAAGAAATTGGGTTACTCACGGATGAAGAATTTGGGTTCCTTAGACTACACTGTCCCACGTTCCCATGTATATATGTCTTGCCCAAAGTTCATAAAGGGGGGCCCTTTCCACCGGGGCGCCCTATTATCTCGGGGGTGGGATCACCTATTGAGAGGATCTCTGAATTTGTAGATACTCGACTTCAGAGACATGTTACAAACTTGCCCTCGTTCATCCGAGACAGCAAGGACATACTTGTCAAACTCAACAATTTCCAATGGTCGGATGAACTCACTTTTGTTACTTTTGATGTGGTAGGCCAATACACATGTATTCTAAAGGAGTTTGGTATTCTGGCAGTAAGAACCTTCTTAGACACAGACAGCGCAAACTTGTATGGATTCAATGAGATGATCATGGAAATGATTGATCTCATTTTGGAAAATAATTTTTTTCCACATGACAATTGCTGGTTTCCGCAAATAATTGGGACAGCCATGGGTTCCAGGTTCGCTCCCTCTTATGCCTGCCTCTTTATGGGTTGGTTTGAGAGGGAGCACGCCTGGATCCGACGTGCCTCCCCCTGGACGGATCATATTGTGTTCTGGGGGAGGTACATAGACGATATCATCTGTCTTTGGGCTGGCTCAAATGAACAACTACTTGACTATTTTGATGTTTTGAATGCGAATGAATACAATGTTAGGTTCACTATGAATAGTGATAAAGCTAAGATCAACTTTCTTGATATCCATTTCTATATTAAAGATCATGTGATTGAAAGTACATTACACAGGAAAGATACTGCTTGCAATGGTGTACTTCACGCTGCATGTGCCCATTCACAATCAAGTCAAAGTCAAAAGAAACTTTATTTCGGAATAAATCCATAAAAGCACATAAAATCAGTGTAAAACATTTGAGAATAATGGGTAAAATCTTTAAAATAATGCATCCAGACAGCTAATACATAATATTTACATTCCTAGATCAAATCGACATTTTTAGGTATTTTTTCCGTTTTTGCCAGAAAGCCCCCAAAAATTTAGCCACTGCAAACACAATGTGCGCGGCCGTTTCGCTCTTAAGAATTCTAAAGGCTTGATGGCACCTTACGAAACCCAGGTTCCTACAAATGGGAATGATCCACTTTCTACGAAACTCAGTATAGCCCGTGCAAAAAAATATAAAATGCAGCTCAGTTTCCTCACTTGCGCTGCATGCCGGGCAAATACTGGATGTTGGCGTGGACCAGGAGCTAGTAAAGGCACGAATTGGCAAGGACCCGTGCCTCCATTGCAGGTAGAGCTTCCTAATCATTACGGGGTAAACATTGTCCAAGGCCGATTCGAAAGTATACGTACTCTTCATAAGAAGGAATTGATTTGTTAGGGACCCTAGAAATTTAGAGGGTCGGAGTATAGGAGCCTTAGAATCATGATACACCTTGGTTAGAGCCTTTTTAGAAAGTTTGGGGCAGGCATTGCCAGGATCATTCCAGAGTGCATCTAGTCCTAGGCTCATCAAACTGTTCCTAATGAATTTAAGCCAAGGAATGTTTCCCGAATTTGAGAAGCTGAGAACTTCCTGGAGACCCTGTCTGTAGTGAATCAATTCAGGCACCGTCCATAATCTGCGCCAGTAGATCACAGGACGAAGTGCCAGCTCTTCCTCCAGTGGTCTAATGCCTAGATCAAGTCTTAAAGGCACTAGCGGTGTACTCGGGGGAAGAGCTACTAGACACCTAAGGAATCTGTTCTCCTCCTTTGTCAGGCTGTCCAGGATTTTATGACCCCATAGCTCACTCCCATAGGTAACTGCCCCTCTTGCTTGGACCCTATAAATATGAAGAGGAGGGCCTATGGGTTTAAGGGTTGACCTATTCTTCCCCACCATTGTTAATATTCCGCCAATATGTTGCGCCAGCCTCACCCTTGTTTTCTCCTGATGTTCGCCCCACTCCAATTCCTCATTGAGTGTGACGCCAAGATATTCAAACGTGCTCACTCGGTCTAATACATTTTCCCCAATGCGAGGGATACGGTGAAACCTGGGTGGCGGATTGAAGGCCATAAATTTGGTCTTTGTGGTGTTAATTTCCAATCCGTGCTCTCTACAGAAGTCCCCAAAACCATCCAGAACACGCTGGATTCCCATAGGTGACTTGGAGAGAAGGAGGGTATCATCGGCAAACATAATTGCTGGGACCCTCCTTCCCGCCAACTTCGGGACATCCGAATTGGGGACCCCGTTAAGATGGTCAATGACCCCGTTAACAAAGAGGCAGAACAGGGTCGGTGCAAGTACGCACCCCTGTCTTACCCCTCTCTCAACGGGAAACTTATTCGAGAGTTCGCCCTGCGCACCGCACCTCACACGGGCATAGGTGTTTGTATGGAGGCGGATGATCATATTCAGGAGATCAGCTGGCATCCCCACTTTCGCCAGGACTTCCCAGAGCTTACCACGCGGAACAAGGTCGAACGCAGCCCTTAAATCTACAAATACAGTATAGAGGCTGCCACCCTCCAGCTGTATTATTTTCCAATATATAAGGGACAGCCTAAAGACCTGATCCACGGTAGAGATCTTCTGACGAAACCCAGCCTGAAGAGGGGTCAGGACATCCCTCTCCTCGATCCAGTCCAAAAGACGATCCAACAGAAGCCTCGCAAAGAGTTTCTGTGGAACGTCTATCAGACTGATCGGTCTGTAATTGGCGGGGAGCAAAGGTGAGCCCCTTTTAAAAATGGGCACAATCTCCGCCCCCAGCCAAGTTAGGGGAAGTGCCATCCCATGGATAATTGCGTTGAACAGTATCAAAAAGTACAATGCCCAGATTCTGACTTCGTGCCTTAGGAGATCGCCTGGGATCTTATCTAGACCTGGCGCTTTTCCTAAGGAAAGGCTAGTAATTGCCATTTCCACTTCCTCCAGCTTAAAGTCTTCCATCACAATACAACTATCAATGGGGTTCACTAAGCTCTCAGGCGGAGTTCCCATTTGGTCTAACCCAACACTACTATAAAGGGACGAAAAGTGTTTTTCCCAGACTTCAGCTGTAACATTGCCTTCTATAGCCTTAACAGGCTCAGCAGAACCATGTCTGACTATGTGCCAAAATTTTTTAGAATCTCTGAATTTGAGAGCAGATGTTATTTCTGACCAGTTCTCCCAGTCCCAATCTATTTTCGCAGCTTCAAGACTGGACTTATAAGCCACCCTCTTTTCCCTGATCACAGAGGATGATTCCTTGTTTTTAAGTGCTTGGAGGAGATCTTTCTTTGCCACCCTACAGCTGGCATTGAACCAAGAGGCTCTTTCACTCCTCGGTTTCCTGCCCCGGACTACAGGATTCAATACCTCAGCTAGGTTGACACAGAGAGTCTGGTGGATACCCTCAAGGGGAGAACAGCCTTCCAACGAGGGCAATTGAGGGAGTAGGTTCTCCATGCTTTCCAGAGTTGCAGCCACTTGCTCATATATGGCCCTTATGCGGTTCGGTTTCTCTAGTAGTCTCTCCCACCTTAGTCTTCGTCTGTTGCTAGACAGAGTAAGGCTAGGAGCAGGTAAACCATTTCCGCGGATTTCTGACCTAAGGAAGCCATCCGCAGCTAATGAGAGGATTAGGGGGTTGTGGTCACTGTCAGCCCTTTGGTCTATTTTAAAGTCTAGTGCCAATTTCCATTCTTGGAGTCTAATCAATATATAATCGATCCGAGACTCCTGCCTTGGTCTGTTGAAAGTTGGCTGGGGCGGGTTATCCCCCTTAAACCTACCATTGCATGCTCTGAGTGAATTTGCCAACATTAATGTTAGAACTTGCAATAAGAGAGGTGATGCTACCCTGGCTGGCGGACCTGTAATTCTTTGAATTCCCCAAAGATCATCCTCCTCACTGCTGATCCCATCTAAATACGTCGGGAGTGGTTCAAACTGGATATTGAAATCCCCTCCGACCAAGAGTATATCTGGGCCAGTGAGGGAGTCAAGAAAAAGCCCTAGATCCTCCAATGTCCTTGAGGTGGCTGCAACTCCAACCGGTCTAGAATATATATTTACCAGTCTCAAACCCACCCCATTGGGCCATCGCAAGACAACACATAAGATATCCAGAGAGTTAGTTTCTACCAACTCGGCAGTACAACCTAAATGACAAGCAATCCATGTTGATAAGCCACCAGACGGGCGTCCCTTCCCTCCCCATCTAGCTGGAATATCAAAGGTAGCAAAACCGGGGTGGCTAAGATTTTCTCTAGCCCACGTCTCTTGGAACATGCATATATCATGTTCTTTAATAAAGGTTTCCCAATCAGTATTGCCTAACTTATTGGGAAGCCCAGCCACGTTCCATGACAGAATCTCTAGAGCCCTCGTAGTTCTAATTACAGGCATAAAAGCCTCATGCGGAGAAATTTCTTCTATCCTTTGGAGAGCACAGACCTCCCGGTCACTTTGTGCTTTGCACGTGAACCCCTGTAATTCTTTAGCCTTTCGTGGGAGGCAGCCACCCACCGCCTCCACCCTGTTCTCCCTGTATGCAGAACGGTGAGATTCGGTGGCTAATTCATCTATGGCCACCAGAGCGTGTTCCGGGGGTCCTAAGTAAGCCGCCAGTGAGGGCACAAGTTGCCTGTCAGAGGTAGAATGATGTGTACAACAAGTTGACCGTTTGAGAATCAGATCCATACCCTCATCCTGGCCCCCCTGCATGCTATGCCCACAAACAAAAGAGTTACTGAGTCAATCACAGTCATCAACTCCTGATAAGGCCCCAAATCTATTAGCAACTTCGAGGGGAGTAAATGGTAGCGTATAATTCTCCCTCCGAGGTCCCATTCTGTGATTCCTAGGAGGAACCGTGGACCATTCTGCTACATTTTCATATGCCACCTGACTAAGTACATGCGTGTTACAATGTGGAGCAAGGGAAACAAATGGTGCTGCAAATGGATGAAAGAGGGCCACTGTTTTTCTTGGAGCCCTGGGATGTGCATTATAAGAGACCATTGATCTTGGGTAAAAATAGGATAATACACGGGGGTTTATAGATCCCCGTGTAGAGCCCAAGGGATAGTCTAGGATGTATTTGACTGCATTAGGGTCTCTAAAATTAATAATAATTACATCCCCTTCTAGATCTTTGATTCTGCGGCCCAACCAAGGAAGTCTTCGTACATGCAATATCTCGCCATTAATGTTTGGGGGAAGGGGTCTATTTGTCCTAAGCCAGTGCACGATTTTGTTTTTTAGGTTATAATAACCCTCATTTCTGCCCTTATCCAGAGGTGGAACTTCAGTTAACACCACCACATATGGTACCGCCTCTGGGGGCAAATTAACTTGATGGCTACGTGAATCACTCACTCTAACTGAGAGGTGATTTTCCCCCTTCTCATTTGGGGATATTACTCTGTTAGCGTTTATTAATTTTTCCCTTATTTCACCATCTACGTGTTGGCCATGACTTGGATTAATTGCAGTAGGATTGGGCTTATCCCTAGGCTGAGGATTGGAGCTACCTATCTTGCTGATCTTAGTGTACGTGCAAGAAGGATCTAAGTCCATAGAGAGAGACGGGTAATGAGTGGAATCTTTCGATGTCCCTGGATGTTTTGAGAATAAAGATTCTAAATTCCCCAGTCGTGACTCTATATTTTTTAACCTTTCTATAATAGGTAGAGTGAATGATCTAATCAGCTTCTCTATGCTCTCAAGGTGTGATGTCACTGTACACAATTCAGGTAAGGGCAATGGAGAGCAAGACAAGTCAGGAGGGGGAAGAACCAGGGAGGTGGAGGGTGTTACAGCCAGATCGCGTGTAGTTGAGGGTGGTGATAGAGCCTTTGTCAGTGATGCAGAGCTCTCATTTAGTGTGAGGCCCTTGCCAAAATCAGTATGATTACTATTGCGAGTTGGCAAGTTGCCTAGCCTCTTTCTTCTCTTATACGGGGGGGGCCTTATAACTTTGGACACCTGTACCCTCGCTGTCTTTTTAATAGTGGTCTTAGCCCTCGGTTCAATTGGAGTAACAACAATATCGATTTCCTTTCCAGAAATAGTAGAAGTACTAGCGGGAGGCAAATTAATTAAAACTGGTAACGAGTTAAAATTACTGGGTGCAGGATCAATTGTTCTTAACAACTCTGGTACGTTGTCCATGGCTAGCGCCTCCTGCGTCAAGGTAGAAGGACTTAACACAATATGGGACGGACTCAGAGGTGATATACTGTCCAGTAATGACCTATTTTTCATGCACTCTATGGAGCGGCGTCTCTCGGCCCTTCGTTCAGCGAGTGTAGTCTCCTTGTCCGTGGGTACTGTCATCTTTTTAAAATAGTCTACCAATGTACCTTTAGTTAGGACGCCATGTTTAGCAGGAGAGTTAATAGCTACAATATCAGTCATATTGATACTGGCAGTGTCAAGCTGCAGACTCACGGTTAGTAGATGTTGCAGATGGGGAGTTGCCCCAGTCCAGTCTCCTCGTGACTCTGAGGGCCTCAGAGGGCCCGCTCTTTGCCCGGTCTTCGCCCCGGCTCTCGTCCCGCACGCGTCCCGCTAGCGCGTGAGAACAGTAATGTGATGGTATAGAAGATGGGGGCGTAGACAGGGGAGGAGTCGGGAAGAGGGCCAGGTGCAGCCGGTGTGGAGCACGCACAGCTCCCTGGTCCTCGCAGTCCCGAATGCGTGGTTTTCAGTTAGCAGACTCTCCCCTGGAGCAAGTGATTCCAAACAGCGTTATGGCTCCAGAGTGCTATGTCCGTTGTGGTTGACAAACCCCAATGTCCAGCAACAAGGAAACGGACCTCGAGCGGCACCCGCGATGCGGGGGCCGCGAGTCGTGATATGCTCTGCGGGGGAGGAGTCGGGAAGAGGGCCAGGTGCAGCCGGTGTGGAGCACGCACAGCTCCCTGGTCCTCGCAGTCCCGAATGCGTGGTTTTCAGTTAGCAGACTCTCCCCTGGAGCAAGTGATTCCAAACAGCGTTATGGCTCCAGAGTGCTATGTCCGTTGTGGTTGACAAACCCCAATGTCCAGCAACAAGGAAACGGACCTCGAGCGGCACCCGCGATGCGGGGGCCGCGAGTCGTGATATGCTCTGCGGGGGAGGAGTCGGGAAGAGGGCCAGGTGCAGCCGGTGTGGAGCACGCACAGCTCCCTGGTCCTCGCAGTCCCGAATGCGTGGTTTTCAGTTAGCAGACTCTCCCCTGGAGCAAGTGATTCCAAACAGCGTTATGGCTCCAGAGTGCTATGTCCGTTGTGGTTGACAAACCCCAATGTCCAGCAACAAGGAAACGGACCTCGAGCGGCACCCGCGATGCGGGGGCCGCGAGTCGTGATATGCTCTGCGGGGGAGGAGTCGGGAAGAGGGCCAGGTGCAGCCGGTGTGGAGCACGCACAGCTCCCTGGTCCTCGCAGTCCCGAATGCGTGGTTTTCAGTTAGCAGACTCTCCCCTGGAGCAAGTGATTCCAAACAGCGTTATGGCTCCAGAGTGCTATGTCCGTTGTGGTTGACAAACCCCAATGTCCAGCAACAAGGAAACGGACCTCAAGCGGCACCCGCGAAGCGGGGGCCGCGAGTCGTGATATGCTCTGCGGGGGAGGAGTCGGGAAGAGGGCCAGGTGCAGCCGGTGTGGAGCACGCACAGCTCCCTGGTCCTCGCAGTCCCGAATGCGTGGTTTTCAGTTAGCAGACTCTCCCCTGGAGCAAGTGATTCCAAACAGCGTTATGGCTCCAGAGTGCTATGTCCGTTGTGGTTGACAAACCCCAATGTCCAGCAACAAGGAAACGGACCTCGAGCGGCACCCGCGATGCGGGGGCCGCGAGTCGTGATATGCTCTGCGGGGGAGGAGTCGGGAAGAGGGCCAGGTGCAGCCGGTGTGGAGCACGCACAGCTCCCTGGTCCTCGCAGTCCCGAATGCGTGGTTTTCAGTTAGCAGACTCTCCCCTGGAGCAAGTGATTCCAAACAGCGTTATGGCTCCAGAGTGCTATGTCCGTTGTGGTTGACAAACCCCAATGTCCAGCAACAAGGAAACGGACCTCGAGCGGCACCCATTCACAATCAGTAATCAATAACATCCCTTTTGGAGAAATAACACGTATCCATAGAAACTGTAGTGAGGAGGATACCTACCAGAGGAACCTGCGGGATCTGGAAATGAGATTCCTCAAAAGGGGTTACAGAAAGGATATTGTTGGCAAAGTATTAGTGAAAGCAAAGCACTTAACAAGGGAATTTACACTTCATGATACCACTAAGAAGCAGAAACCTTTGACTAAAAACAGTAGAGTTACTTTGGTCACACAATTCAATACCAATAGTACCAAAGTTCGGAACATCTTAAAGAAGAATTGGGGTCTATTGTTGGATGTGCCGGGCCGGAAAAATTGTATTTCTGAGGTGGCTTCACTAACTTACCGTAGAGGAAAAACTCTACGTGATACCTTATGCCCCAGTTATGTAACTATTAGACGAAATCACAATACTTGGTTACCATCTAAACCATTAGGTTTCTATACATGTTCTTCATGTAATATCTGCCCCTCTGGGTGAAATAAGACTACCAATTTTGCTTATAATAACTCTGGACCCTACCAAATCTCACAATTCATAAACTGCAATACCACTCATGTGGTTTATGTTTTGGGCTGTGATTGTGGCATTATCTATGTTGGAAGCACTGTACGCCCTTTGAAAATGCGCATTCAAGAACATCGTAGGGCACTACTTAAGTATGACAGCCGTTACCCTCTCAGTAATCAATTTAAAGAAAAGCATTCTGGTAACAATACTTTTTGGTTCCATGGTATTGATCATGTCACAGCAGGGAACAGAAGTGGGAATCACAAACTTATGGTAAGGCAAAGGGAAGCAAAATGGATTTGCCGTCTTCGAGCAATATCCATGGGTCATAACACGGACAATGAACTACATTACTTCTTAGAATAATTATATTATGATCTTTGACCACTTATCCCACTACTTATATTTGAATAGACTGGGTCGTTCTCCCTATCGTTTATTCTATTATTAGTACTTTGCTCTGTAACATTTTGCTCTCTTTAGTTTAAAGAGTTTCCTGTCATTACTCCTCTTTAAGTAATGGTCTCTTTTATCCTTTTTATGATAGCTTTTATTTAAATGTTATTCACCTCTATTGAATTGCTCAATACCTATGTCACTATCGCCTGCAATTATCCTGAACTTTCTAGTTGTAGCATCACTGGATGCTTATGATAGTGTTAGACACCTGTCTACTACATACTACTGGTGGCATATTATATTATTGGATAAGTTGTGAAGATATTCACTTATATATAGGATAACTCTTGTTTACCTTCTTGAGTGCTGATTTATTCTCAATATATATTCTTAAAAAACCCTTCCTTTTCCACTTTTCATTTTATTTAATTTTACTGTTTTTTTCTTCCTCTTCTTCTTTTTCTTTGACCATTACAAGATGGCCGCTGCTTTCATTTTTTATTTCCTTATTGGCTTTTTATAGGCTATACTGGTCCCTTTTCGTTTTGTTTACTCCTCTGGTTCTTCGTGCCTTTTAGCAAATTTATTTCCTCATCTAATGGTTTTTATTCTAATAGGGAGTCTATAATTTTCTTTTTGCTATTAGAAGTTCATTTACTGCTTTCTTTTTTTCACCATTACAATATGGCCACTATAGTTTTTCAGCTTCTACTGTATCTCTTATGATGTCCCCCTTCCATTGGCTACATACGATATCAGGTGACTGACTCGCTCCTCCCTTTCATTAGGGGCCAGCAGCTTTAAAAACATGGCGCGTTACATTTTGACTCGCTTTTGCTGGTTATCATGCCGTACGAGTCACGTCTCCTCATTATTTAAGGTAAAAGAGCCTTCAATTTTCTGGTGGTTACTATGATTTCTGTTTTTTGGGCTTTCTGACTCTCTGTGTGCTAGATCAGTTTACCGTTCGATCATAATGTTGCTCATATAACAGACGTTGTAAGGGCCGGGAGACATGCACTGTTTGTTTCTCTACTTCGCTAATTGGTTTTTACATGATTTCTTTTAACCGGGGTGACATATACTCTAACTTAGATTTATTCAAATCGTTTAGTCAATATTGGTTCGTCTCATTGCTAAAACGCTAGCGTATTACCGTAGTCTATTTTCTCCCGTTGGTATTTATACGAGGATACGCACCGAATTATCCTTTCTGATGGGATTTATATAGAAGGGAATTTTAATTCAAACTGATATACTTGCATGGACTAACACCCATTAGGCTGGTCTTGTTATATCGGATGTTACGTATATTTAAGTAATAGGCAAGAGCCACTTTATACTTGGAAATATCAATTCCGTTGTTGTAGGCGTCATATATAGTTCTCTGGAAGTATTTAGCTATTGAGTAGCTGGTTCGATTCTACATTATTTTTTATTTTCTCTTTATATTACTTTAGTCCGGACTATCTGAAGCACTGTGGACTAGAGAAGCACTACTTACTTTTGCTGCTTTTTACTTTATGGACATCAGTTGCGCCTCTCTCGGTAAATCTCAATTGAGAGGTGAGTGTGGACAGTACTGTTGTCTGACAGTTGCCGTCATTGCTCTGATTTTGACTTAGATTCTTCTCCCAAAAAAATATTTTAGGCTGACCCCGTATTTTCATCATACATAGTTGTCTGCCTCTTCTTTTCTGTTCCTTTTTAGATATTTATTTTCCACCAATTAAAAGTGAGTTCTTAGCTACATTAAGCTTCCTGACCGAGATTCCGAATCTGGCGAGAGCGCTACACTTTCTTTATACTTTTGAGGCCCATTTTGTGAATTACTATATAGGAGGTGAGAGCGTTCTATACAACTTTCCGGTATAAAATAATACTATACCATGTGACCATTTAACTCTATGAATATGGATTTAGCAATGTGGGCATGGGTTGGGAGACTATCTGGCTTTTGTATACTACAAATATTGCCAGGTACCACATTACGGGTAATATAGCTGGTATATGGTCTTTTGCATATATATGCTTGTTCCATGCCTTAAATGTAATTTTAACGTTTTTTCTTTAAATGTTTTTTTAAAGGTTTTTTAAATATATCTCATTTGTTTCTCGTTACATGTCTGTATCGCATAATATGTGATCTATTTGTGTTGTTTAGTTATTTATTTCGGGCAACACAACTGTTATTTTGTAATTAGTTTTTCTGTCTTTGTCCCTGTTGATATCTCCTTTATTTTAACTTTTGCAAGAGGAAACAGAAAACTAATTCGTCGTTTCTACATGTCCTCTCACTTGTTAAAACGTATGTTCTTTTCTTTATGTCTTGGGTCATCTAATATAATTCATGTCTGTATATCGTGCATTTGTGTGATTTCAGTGTTATATTATATTCATGTTGTCCTTTGTCTATAATGTTACAGCCCTGACGAAGTTCCCTCTGGCAAAGAAACGGGAACGAAACGCATTGGCTGTGTGCCAGTTCTGAGTAATCTACTGAATAAAAGGATTTTTCATGGAGTAACTGAATGAAATTGCCTTATTGACTTTGGAACGAGTGCACCTTCCAAATCTTGTGTTTTGGCTTCTACGTTACACCCTTGGATGGCGGGTGTGGGAAGAGTTTGCACCACTATACGAATTGATAGAATATATGGACTTGAAGTGCTTGGCCTTGGTCTGCCATTTGTTCTTTTCTCTTAAAATGTGCATATACCAAGGTCTCAAAATTTCAATGTGCCTCAAGCTCCAGTGATGCAAATTCCATAAACCCAATGACACGACAAGCTGCCAATGGCCCTAGATTCACTTTGTACCACGTTCCAATATGAATCATAATGCTTTCCAGAACAATAATGCTTTTCAGCATTTTCCCATGTTCGATGCATTTGACAAGTATGGCTCCAATCAGTCTACCTGGCGGTGCCTGAGAGGGGAGGAAGATTGCGTGCTTGGAGCAATCTTGGAGGTAGACCAGAGTGGTCCATTTATAGACTCTGAAGTAAATTGCCATCCCGCATCATTTCTGTTTGAGGCTGGTGCTACCCGCACTAATCTTAGAACAGTGGAAGTTCCAAATCTACCCCTCTCTGGAAAAAAATTATCCAAGTTGTAGGAGTTGCACACAAACAAATGACAAACTCCATAACCAAGGAGGTACCTGTAAAAATAGGTAATTTTGAGGAGAATCGCCAATTTGAGGTATGTGATTCGAGTCCTGTGAGTTTCTTGGGTCAGGATTTGTTGTGCAAGCTCAATTGCACCATTTATTGCACCCCACATGGTGTAGAGTTCCAAACTCATGATAAAGATGTTGCCTTTGAATTAGCTAATCAAACCCTTCCAGTTGAGCTAATCCCTATGATGACAAGTGAATACTTACCGCTGGACCTCAGAGATACCGTGAGGTCGGAAGTTTGGGATAATTCAGGGAAGATATTGGTCTCATCAAAGAAGTTGAGCCTGTCCGTTTACAGATAAAGCCTATTGTAGAGCACTCAAGAACCTCGCAAAATAATCTGAACTCTTAAAGGATTGCTCAAATTATTATGGGTAATCCATATAATTCACTCATTATGCACTTACAGAAGCCTAGCGGTAAGTGCTGCATAGTTCAGGATCTCCAAAAGTTAAACAATATTGTAGTTCCATGTCGTTCCTTCGTACCGAATTCTGAAGTGCCTTTTTAATTAGAAGGGGGATGGGAGCACATTGCCTCACATCCCAGCAGAGTTTGCCCCTTTGCATTATGGTGAATGCAGTTCACAATTAGCATTTACTTGAATATTAGTAGTAGTATTTCACCAAAGTTGGTGCAAGTAGTGCTGTTCATCTCTAGACATGTGTTTCTGGATTTTATCCTTCATTAGTAGAGATCAAAAAATAATTTTATAAGGGGTTGCTGAAAATGTTGCCACAGTCCTCTCAGGTCTCAGTACCTCTCACAGTCGCATAGGTGCACCTTCAAAAGCTTGTCAGCTCACTGGCTGAAGGGCACTTTTATAACAGAATTGGGTTGTGAGAACACAACTCATATCCCAGCAGAGTTTTCCACTTTGCATTATGTTGAATGTAGTTCCCAATTAGTGCGTACTTGAATATTAGTAGCCAATGCATCTAAGACCAAAGTGCTGATATTTGGTCACAAGCCAAAGAAACAAACACTGGCTTGGCAGCTGGGTCCTCTAAAGATAAGCACGACCAACAAGTACACTTATCTAGGAGTACAATTTGCAGACACCGGCAGACCAGCTCGGCAGGTTAAAGCATTGGAGGCAAAAGCAGCTAAACTAACATACGGCTTGTGCAGACTACACCAAAAGCTTGTAAGTCACTCAACGGAGGAGATCCGACGTGCCATACAAGCAAAGCTACTGCCAACCCTCAGCTATGGCCACCTTGTCTTTCCTGGTCTATTGACTAAAAAACTGGAGGGTCTATACACAATGGCGTATAGAAAAGTTTTTAAGCTACCCCAAATGACCAGGCGATCATTGAACAGACTAGAGTTCAATATTACAGCAATGGATATTGAATGACAAAACGATTTAGTTAAACTCCAACACAACGTGACCAATGCAAGTCCGGGCTCTATCAGGGCAGCTCTGCAGGTGGTTTTCACAGACAATAACAGTCGTTGGGCGAGGTATCTCTTGAGTGCCAAACAAACACTGGGTCCATCAATCGAACCTCCTCCAGATATATCTTTAACAAAGGGTAGAGTAAAGATCCTGCTAAAAAAATGTGGAAAGAATATCTCGAGGCAACAGGACCTTGAACTGATCAGATTGGTCCATGGTGCAGAAGGCCTCACCAACTCACATGAAAGCACCACATGCCAGCCTTATCTAAAAGCCGGCCTTGGAAGAAAAGCCCTACAAAATGTTATGAGAGTGAGGCTCTTAACCCTGCCAATACAAGACTACAGAGCCCACTGGAAAAACTGGTCACCAAGTGGCTTTGGCTGCTGCCTGTGTCAATATCACACAGAATCCGCAGAGCATGCCATTTGTTGTTGCCCAGTCTTGCTTTCTCCAGGGCGCTTGTACCTAAGAACCATGTTCATACATCACAGCGTGAGATCATGTAAGGAGGCCTTAAGGCATATTTACACCACTAGTGTCCCGATGGAACTGGCACTAATCGGGAAGTTTTACGCGGCTGCTGAAATGCGCATACGAACAGCCAGAGAAGAGTCAGCTGAATAATCCATGTCCAAGCACCTCCGTTAATTGTAGTTTGCACACTCCATACGCCAAATTCTGCATATGCTGCTATTAAATGGACTGTGTTTAATCACTGTATAGTATTTCTGCTTTTTACACATGTCTTTTTAATCAGATCTTATGCTTTTAACTTGTACTTTTGCTGCTTCCTTTGTAAAAGATTTTAAATAATCATACAATAAAGGTAATGCGTGATAGTAGTAGTATTTCACCAAAGTTGGTGCAGGTAGTGCTGTTCACCTCTAGAGACGTGTTTCTAGATTTTATCCTTCATCAGCAGAGATCAAAAACACATTTTATCAGGGGTTGCTGAGAATGCTGTCAGGTCTCAGCACCTCTCATAGGTGCACAGTATATTTCCAAAAGCTCGTCAGCTCACTGGCTATAGGGAGTCTTTTTAAACAGAAGGGGGATGGGAGCACAATGCCTCACATTCCAGCAGAGTTCTCCCCTTTTCATTATGGTGAATGCAGTTCACTATTAGTACTTACTTGACCATTAGTAGTAGTAGTATTTCACCAAAGATGGTGCCGGTAGTGATGTTCATCTCTAGACACATGTGTTCCTGGATTTTGTCCTTCATCAGTAGAGATCAAAAACAAGTTTTATCAGGCTTTTCTGAGAATGCTGCCACAGTCCTCTCAGGTCTCAGTACCTCCCACAGGCGCACATGTACATCTCCAAAAGCTCGCCAGCTCACTGGCTCAAGGGAGCTGTTTTAAACAGAAGGGGGATGGGAGCACACTGCCTCACATCCCAGCAGAGTTTACCCCTTTGCATTATGGTGAATGCAGTTCACAATTTGCTCTTACTTTAACCTCTTCAGCGCGGCGCGGATTTCCGCGCCACGATGAAGATTCCGTGCGCGGGCGGGGCCATGACGGAACGGTTCCGTCATGCGCACAGCGCAACCGACGTGCATGACGGAACCGTTCTGTCATGCGCGTCGAAGGGGTTAATATTAGAAGTAGCATTTCACCAAAGTTGTACTGCGGCAGCCTTATCAGCAACCCATGATGGAAATTGCTTTTGGTCTCTATTGATGAAGGATAAAGTCCTGAGGCACATGTATCTGGGGATGAACAGCACTAACTGCACTAAATGTGGTGAAACGCTACTACTAATATTCAAGTGAGCTCTGATTGTGAACTGCATTTGCCATAATGGCAGGGGGGCAAACTGCTGGGATGTGAGCTGATGGAATTTTGGAGATGCACCTGTGCATCTGTGAGACATACTGCGATCTGAGAGGATTGTGGCAGCATTCTCAGCAACCTATGATGGAATTTGTTTTTGTTCTCTACTGATGAAGGATGAAGTCCAGAGGCACATGTTTCTGGGGATGAAGAGCACTACATGCATCCACTTTGGTCAAATACTACTACTAATATTCAAGGGAGTACTGATTTTGAACTCTATTTGCTATAATGCAGGGGGGAAACTCTGCTGGATCTGAGGCATTGTGCTCCTATCCCCTTCTGTCTGGGAAGGCTCCCTTGAGTCAACGAGCTGAGGAGCTTCAGGAGATGCACCTGTGAGAGGTATTTAGACCTGAGGGGACTGTGGCAGCATTCTCAGCAACCTCTGATGGAATTCGTTTTTGGTCTCTACTGATGAAGGATGAAGCCAAGAGGCACATGGGTCTGGGGATGAACAGCACTACCTGCACCTGCTTCGGTGAAATACTACTACAAATATTATTCAAGTGAATGCTGATTGTGAACTGTATTCGCCATACTGCAGGAGGGGGCGAACTCTGCTGGAATGTTAGGAAGTGTGCTCCCATTCGCCTCCTGCTCTGATTTCATGTGAGGCTGGGTGGTTTACTGTCATTGATCTTGTCAGGCCTTGTTTTCTATACTATTGCATGAGGACAATCAGTTTTTCTTTGCATTTTTGTTCTGAAGTTGTGTTTTGGCATGGTACCTTGTCCCACAAGGCTATATGGAGAGTCTGTCCATTTTCAACCAGATTCTTAAGAAGAACATGGAGTCCTTAGTTATACCTTTGACGCTGTCCTAATACAGTACATTGCTGACCTATTGGCTGCTTCAAATACTCAAGAGGCATGCAAGACTTACAATATTGCTGTGCTAAACCACTTGGCTGACAATGGACATAAAGCCCCCTCCAATAAGTTGCAATACTGTGTGTGAGAAGTCCTGTATCTCAAACATCACATTGAGAAAAGAGTCAGGAAGGTGTTGCAGGAAAGACATGTGGCGATTCTGCAAATGAAAGTACCAACAACACAGAAAGAAGTCAGAATGTTTTTGGAAATAGTGGGCTACTGTCACCAGTAGATACCCAATTTTTCCCTAGTGGCCAAGGGCCATATGTAGGTAATTTATATTTACCGATTCTTAAATACCGAATTTTACCGATTCGGTATTTATGAATCGGTAAATATAATGTAGGTAAAAAATCTGTAAATTTTACCGATTCGGTAATATTCAGTATTACTGATTCGGTATTAACCGAATCAGTAATAAGGAATACCTTCCTATTCATTCCAGTGGGCCTGGAGGCCCATAGGAATGAATGGGAAGCCATTGACTATTACAGATTCGGTAAATACCGATTCGGTAATAGGGGGAGCAGATTCAAGGGTGGCAGGGTGTCACATTGACACCCTGTTGCACCCCTGAATCGTGCATGTGTGCACATGTGGCGCACATACATGCCCTAAGGGCATGTATGTCTGCCACATGGCATATCTAGAAAAGCACAAAAGTGCTTTTTAACAGGTATTCAGTATTTACCACCAACCTGTAGTTGGTGGTAAATAACGAATCCTTGAAACAAAAAAGCACTCACTTGAGTGCTCCCTACATAGGATTTGAGGATTCGGTAATTTACCGAATTGGTATTTTACCGATTTCTTAAAATACCGATTCGGTAAATTACAGAATCCTCAAAACCTGCCTCCTACATTGGAAAGGGCTAAATACTGGTCGGTAATGGAAAAATTACCGATTTTCGGCCGTTACCGACCGGTATTTAGCTATCTACATATGGCCCCAAGCCTTTATAAAGGCTGACACACATATGTATCAGATCCGGGACCCTCGGATAATGATTTTTTGGTTGCCTTCCTAGATTTGAAAGTCTGTGCCATGTCTCGGCACTGAGAATGCCTGATAACAACTATGTTTTTCACTTTTCTGCAGTGAGAGGGAGGGATGCACTCTCTCTCAGTTCTTACACAGATCCTTGGAGGTGCCTATAGACTTGTAGCTTTCTTTTCTGCTACACTTGAACCAGTAGCTGCAGCGTTGCCCAGGTGCCTGGCATCTGTGGCTGGTTCTGGTATGAAGGCATCTTTATGTGTCATACTCTGACTACGTATGTGCCCCATTCTGGGGAAATATTGTTGACGCATACTCGCACTCAACATTTAACAATCAGCCACCTGACCTAGTATGAGCAGATTGTACTTGCGGCTGAGAATGTCACATTAAAGAGATGTGCTGTTTCAAACCGTGCCACCATGTTGCCCCTTTCTTACAGTGACTGTGAGGATGGTGAGATGGAGCATGACTGTCTCTTTGTTACTGAACTGTGCATTAATCCAAGACCAGATGTACAAAATGAGCCAATGCCTGAATATGATTTTGCTTTGTTTGTCGAGGGCTCATGTTTGCTAGACAATGGAGAAAATGTAAGAGCTGCCAATGCAGTCTGGACAGTTTCAGAAGCAGTTGAAGCTTTATGGCTCCAAGGAGTATTTTCTGCACAAGTGGCCAAATTGATTGCTCTTACAAGAGCATGCTATGTCTCAGACAAGCAGAGAGCAACCATTTTCAATAATAGTCAGTATGGCT
This sequence comes from Triturus cristatus, assembly GCF_964204655.1. Classification (NCBI taxonomy): domain Eukaryota; kingdom Metazoa; phylum Chordata; class Amphibia; order Caudata; family Salamandridae; genus Triturus; species Triturus cristatus. Next base: position 593,995,380 of record NC_140592.1, on the reverse strand, counting down.
TTGGTGTTGTTCACGATTTTGGACAGTTATGGTTCCAGAGGGGACTTATGACCTCTTCAGGGTCTCATATCCAAAATATCCAAAATATCCAAAATGGAGAACAGGTGAAAAAGCTTCTTGAGGTATTACAAATGACTGCTCACGTTGCGGTCGTAAAATGTGCTGCTCATTGTAAGGGGGATGATTATGTGATCATCCGCAACCGATTTGCTGATGAGGTTGCAAAGTGTTGTGCTCATAATGCTTGCACCTTTAACAATGAGTACATAAATGAAGGAAGAGGTGAGACCAACTGCAACATTTTGTTAACAACTGCTGATATGTGGGAGGAAGTTAAGAGGTTTCAAGAAGAAGTGTAAGAGGCAGAACAGCAGAGCTGGAGTAAGGCAGGTTATGCCAAGGGAGATAAGGATGATATTTGAGTTTCTGGAGATGGAAGACCTGTGTTGTCTAATAGTCTACTGCTTCTGATGAACCGGCAGTATCATTGTGTTACTCATATAGGGTGAGATGACATGGTCAAATTGTTTTGACAGACCTGATTTAATTCTAGGTTTAGAATGATGACTGTAGCATTGTGTCAAAGGTGTGCTGCATGTCAAAAGAACAATGTAGGGAAAAGAACTTTGGTAACATTGAGCCGTATAGCAAGATCAAGTAGTCCCTTAAACAGGATGCAGATGGATTTCATTGAGATGCCAGTGTGCAATGGGTTGAGATATGTTTTGGTTGTTGTGTGCGTCTTTTCACACTGGGTTGAGGCATACCCGACCAGGAGGAATGACAGTCTCAGTCGAGAGATCACAAAAGCAGGTTAGTCAAGCTGTGGGGGACCAGCAAGAGTCTGAAGCCACACTTAGTCAGCCTGAGGGGGTCTTGAGGAGCTGATAGCTGGGGCAGATGTGCGAGATTCTTGTCCCGCAGTGACGACGGAGTTAGAATCAGGCGCTGATGAAGGGCCTAGTGCTATCAAACCGCAGGTAGCATCGGGACAGCATTGGCTGAGAAGGCAGATGAGGGGGAGACTAAATCGCCATGGAGAAGGTGGGCTCCAGACTATTCTGAACGACATTGAGTATTCTGATTTAAGTGACGAAGGAGGGGAAGGAATTGCTCTAAAAAGATCAAAACGAGCTAGAGTACCATGTCGGAGGTACTCATTCACTGTATGGACTTACTTTGCCACAAGTGACATATTTAGAGAATTTTGTGAATAGTGGGATAACAGTAAAAAGTCAGTTAAACCTCCTTGAACTGAACATTTTGTTTGAATTAAGATTTTAATGTACTTTATCATCAAAAAGTCAGAGTGTTGGAACGTGGTTTATTAGTAGTGATAAGTAGGGACCTACCACTAGTAATAAGGCCACAAACAAAATAAAAGGATCCGTCAAGGTCTCAATAAATTATTCCCTTGCTCAAACCTTGTTAGCTGGCAACGAGCAGGCAGGCTTAATTTGGGAGGCAGTGGTGTAAAGCATTTAAAACACCAATACAATAAATAAGGAAGACACAATAAAATATCCAACACCCATTTATAAACATAGGTTATATAGGTATGATTAAAATGACACCAACACTACAAAAATCCTATCTAGGGAACTAGAGATGTGAATTTTTAAAGACTAAAATTAATACTAGCACTTAGAAGCAAATAGCACTCAAAGGGTTGAAAAAGGTCATGCAGGACATTGACAAAGTCAAGAGTTCTTTACACTTACTTCCACACGTGTTTCTTGATGCAGGAATGTGGTCATCATCACCAATCAAGGGCTCAGAAACTCTAGTTTGCCTCTTGGGGTCTGGGACTACAACTTCCACAATGTGCCTGGTCAACTTATGGAGCTTTTCACAAAAGTTGCACCAAACCGCTGGAATGTCTTCCTCAAGTTCCTCCTGTGGATTCAAAGTGTCCAAAACAGGACTCCAAGGGTCTAGGAGCTCTGAGATTATCCTTGGGATATTGGGGCTATGTTTCTCACAATGCACCTGGCCAAATCCTTAAAAGTCCACTGGACGCACTCCAGGATGGGGACTTCTTCGTGGAGATGATGCAGGTGGGCTCTGTTAACCCGTAACTTTCAGGGAGTCCACTCCTTAATCCTTGTGAAGCCAGGGAAAGTTGTTAGGGCTGTAGAACCAGATTGTACAGCAGGTGCAGTCCTTCAGAGTGCAGTCCTTTGGGTGCAAATCAGTATTACAGCAGGGCGGTCCTTCTGGTTGTTGTTTGATGCAGTAGATCTGAGCTGCTTGGGAATCCCCCCATATTTTTTCAGTGTTCCTGGGCGTCAAGTGGAGGCGCTTTTGACCAATGGGATGCAGGGTACCTCCCTCAGCTATGACCACTTACTCCAAAGTATGGCATATTCTTGTCCCAGAAAGTACTGTTCTTCCAAAATCCAAATTGGAGAAAGTCTCTACTGAATCGTTAGAAGTGGCTAAGCCAACCCACTGGTGTGGCCAAGACTCTCTAACACTCCCCTTTCAGCCTCTTCACTAATCTAATTACAGGGGCTCCTGTGTGTCTGGGGTGCAGGATGTGGCTGTGGTGTCCTATAGTGTCATTCCCTCTTTGAAGACCTGTTTCCCCACTCCACCCCTGTCCTGCCTTTTGCTTCTGCAGTTCTCCACCCACAGGAAATCATTTGTCTATCTAGCACGCCACTTCACACTTCATTAGAACAGGTTGGCTCAGCCTAGCAGAGGCTGGCCAATCAGGAGAGAACATCTATAAGGCTAAATTTTGGCTTACAGAAAAGAAAGTTCTAGACCTTATTTTCTGTGATAGTTATAACAAATCTAACAATAACAAGTTTTTGGATGTATCGTAACTATTCTTTTAAGTCCTTGAATTATTCTTTTAGCTCCTTTCTAGCATTAGTTATACTTTATTAAAGTATTCCAATGTTAACCAATGGAACCAATGCATTACAATGGTAAAAACACACTTGGCTGGTTTTCCGTCACAAGGGCATATTAAGCATCTTTTATAATGCCCCTGCTTATAGTTACAAGACACTCTACCTCTGGTACACCTAGGGGAGGCCTTAGCGGTGACATATGTAAAAATAAGGTAATTTACTACTTTGGAGGTACCTTTAATTCCAAAGTCGAATTTGCATATAATTCTACTTCAAAAGCAGCCTGCACATGCAGGGCTGGTTTTTAAAATGACAGCAGGCACCACAGAAGTGCACACTTGAGTGCATTAAGTCTACTGGGCCTCTAAGCCTACATGCCCTATCATATACCAGAGACTTACAGGTAGGTTGTCAAGTCAAGTCAAGTCAAGAAAGCTTTATTCGATTTTCAGATCAAAATCATAAAAGCATACATTAGGAAATACAGTAAAATTTTGATGCAAATAAAAACAGTTAAAAAAGGTTAAAACAATCAAAGACAATCAGAGCTATCACCCCAGTAAAAAATATTATCAATATAAAAGATCATAAAGTGCATTTTAGGGTGATTGCATTGAATTCCGAAACTTGATGGCCAGTTTTAGGAAGCTAGTTACTGCAAAGATAAAAAGTTCTTTTTCTAGCTGTAATAACCTAATCATGGCTGGTCTACAAGTGCGGATGCCCCAAGCCTTTAAAATTGGTTTCAGGAAAGCCCCCCTAGTCAACTGATAAAATTTACAAAATAAAACACAGTGGATATTTGATTGAGCAGAGCTATCATCACAGGGACATGGTGAAGTTTCATTTGACCAAATATTACAGACAGGGAAAGTGATCATACGAAAAAAATTACCAAATCTGAGACGGGTCAATAACATTCGAGCATAACAATTTGGCTGGATCGACAAGTACCCTTGAAGCCCTTCAAATATAGTTATTTGTTGGAAGTCAGTGAGTGTCTTTTTTGTTTTTTCCAAATTCCATCGGTTAATTGTTAGATGGTTGAAAGCCAGCTCTCTTAGAGATTTTCTGGACACCATTTCCATACTTGATGGCCTCGCAAAAAACTCGGGGTGTCCAAGGTCCGTTAACATGTTTTTTACGTAAGTGAGCCATTTAATATTGCTTATTCCATCAAGTTTAAGACAATCTGTAATTAAGTCTCTGTTTAGTGAGGTCTCAGGGGTAATACAAATTTTATGCCACAATAGTATAGGCGCAATTTTAATAACGTCTGAAATGTACAATAGACCCAGCTCAATATGTATAAAATAAGTTGCTGTTGATTTAGAAACTCCTAATAAATAGCGTAGAAACTGATTTTCTGTTTTTTGTATCAGTTGTGGGTTTTCAATGCCCCAGAGGCCAGCTCCATAAGTGGCAGTGGAGATGCATTTAGCTTTGTAAATTGCAATCAACTCTTTCACAGGTCTTCCACCTAGTTTGGCCGCAAACTTTTTCAGGGCGCCTATTGCTCGAGTGAAGGCTAGATTTCTGGCGTTGATAGCTGCGTGCCAGTTTCCCTTCCTGTCGAAATGTATTCAAAGGTAGGAGAATTGATCTGTGGTCTCGATCCTCTTGTCATCTAAAAAGATTGAACAAGGCGCTTTCTTTGTTCCGGGACAGCAGGCCATCGTATATGTTTTTGAGATATTAATTTTTAGCCCTCTTTGTTTCATGTAATTTGCAAATTTCAGGACAGCCCTCTGAAGGCCAATCCTGGTTTGGGACATGATAGCAGCATCATCAGCATAAAGGAATAGTGGTGCCGAGGTTCCCAAAATCGTTGGGTAGTCATACTGTGACTCCGTTAGATGTTGACCGATGGAGTTTATGTATAGGGTGAAAAGAAGGGGCGCTAAAATGCACCCCTGTCGCACCCCTCTCTTAATAGGGAATTTATCAGAAAACTCACCCTTGTTTCCAAAACGTACCCTGGCACCTGCATCCCTATACAATGCTTTTATAAATTGGAGAATGTTAAAATCTATGCCCATTTCAGATAATGTGGACCATAATATCTCATGGTTCACACAATCAAAGGCGGAACTCAGGTCCACAAAAGTAACAAAAAGATTTCCCTTTTTTGCCTGGGTGTATTTTGATAAAACTAAGGCCAAGTTTAGACTCTGTTCTATAGTGCCTTTGCCTGAGCTAAATCTGTACTGTAAATTTGATACTACCTTATTTTCTTCTGCCCAAAGTTGTATCCTATTTAAAATTGCCGGGGCAGCTACCTTCATTAATGCGTCTAAAAGTGATATTGGCCGGTAGCAAGTGGGGTCGTTTCTGTCTCCTTTTTTAAAAATTGGAACGACTATGGCTTCGGACCAGGACGGTAAAAACCCATGCCGGTTAGAGTGATTTAAAACATTTGTTAGCAGGGGAGCCCAAAGATCAATCTCAGCTTTGTAGACGTCTGTCGGGACTCCATCCGGGCCCGGTGCTTTGCCTGAAGGGCTGTCTTTGATTGCGTTAGTGACCTCCGGGCAAGTAAAAATTATACCTAGCGGGAATAGATTCAATAGAGTTGTAGATTGTTGAGTATCTATCCCATCGGTTAAGGGATTACCATAATCAAAATTTTCAACTTTATCATACAAGTGTTTAAAGTGGTTTACCTAGGTTTCCCCGTTAATAGCCATGTCTATAATGTCTGTCTGTTTATTCTGTAGGTAAGGGGCATTTACCGCTTTCCAGAAGGCTGTATTATCCTTAGAATTAGAAGCTTCGAGAAGGGCCAACCAGGCCTCTTTCCTTAATGCTTGTTTCCTCATTTTTACAGCCGAGTTGTACAATTTTCTGGATTTGCGAATCTCAACAGAGGATTTTATTGTTTCGTGCAATGCCCTTTTGAGAGCTTTGAGTGCTTTAGTGCAGCTTTTATCAAACCAACCATAACTATTGTTGGTATTAGGTCGGTGCTCTCTAGTTAACAGTTTTTTAAGTTCAAGTTGAATTTTTAGAAAGGAGGTCATAATTTCTGATGACTCCTCTGTTTCTGTCAGACAGGTAAGTATATCTGATTGAGAGATTCTCATTAAGTTGTGTAGGAAATCTACAGGGTTTACCCTGTCCCATTTTATAGAGTAACCATTTTTTGTAGCTAGGTTAATAATAGGTTGATACGTAAACTTGTCTACGGAGGACTGATGAGTCTCTATGATTTTTAAATTAAAAGAGATTGGGTAGTGATCGCTGAAAATGACATTGTGTGTTTCCCATGCGAGTACTAACCCCGCATTAGTTGAGGATATAAGGGTAAAATCAATAATTGAGCTGCATCCCCGCCCATGAAAAGTTGGCTGGAAAGGAATGTTTTGAGTGCATAGTTCATTAATATAAGACAAGTTAAAATGAAAAAGCATGTTGTTAAGAGTATTTCCCAATTTCGAATGGATGAAGTGGGTTGGATTATCGCCCTTATGTTCGCCAAGGCCGCAAATGCCCTTGGAACCGTGTGGGCAATTAAAATCACCCAACCAAATCAGAGCCATCTCATCTTCTTTCTGGATCTTAATAGTGTTAACACTATGCATAAGTTTATCGATCTCGCTTTCTGAACTATTTATTGGAATATTATTATAAAAATGTATAAGGGTCAGAGATTTTACATGACCCCAGCTAATTATTAAAATCTGATAATACTCAGTGAATAAATGTTTTATGACTTTCATGCCCTGCGTAATGGAAAGATATATCGACAAGCCTCCTTTGTTTCTCCCCTGTGGGCTTATTAGTGCGGGTGCATGAAAGGTCTGGTATCCTGGTGTGTGCAGTTCATCTGCAGCCCACGTTTCCTGGAGACAGATGATGCTATAGCTGGTGGCTATGTCTAGCCAGGGTTGATGCGATACTTTGTTTAAGAGGCGTGCAACCTTCCATGATATAATACTTCGGGGAGCCAATGTCTTCCTCGGCGGGGGGTCATTTATAATTCTGTCTCTAAGTGTAACAATTTGGGGAGAAGGGGAGTTAGAATTAATTAGACAGTCAGATTGGGAGGTAGAGACCGTGTATGATTTATCGGGATTGATATGGTCCTGGTCATTAACTACCTCTTGAATTAGAATTCCCTCATCACAATGTTTATAGGCATCCCTACCAGGACATACAGTTCTAGAATGAGCGTTGGGTACCGCGGTAGGAGTTCCGTGGAAATAAACTTCCGGGTTGATTTCCATCTGTCAATCCAGGTCATCTAGGTCTGTCAATATCTCAAAGTGATTGGTAAGTGAAACAGACCATAATGGATACTGGAGAGTATTATATGTATGCTGCTGTTGATGGGGATAAGGCCTGTCTAAATAGGATGGAAAGGGAGTCCATCCGACGGCTGATTTTTCTAGAATTTTGGATCGGTAAGGCATGTCTAATATTTCTAGGTATCTCGCAGGTAGATCTATTGTGACAAGGCGTGAAGAGAGATTGGGGGTAGAAATAACTCAAAACGCGGGTTGATAGTCCTGCCCCTCCTCTCTCGAGGTACCAATCCGCTATATGAGTAACTACCCTTCGATCTTTGAAATTTATAATTAGAATGTCACCCTCTATGTCTTTGGGCCTGCACCTTAGCCAGGCTAATCTTCTCACAAATAGGATCTCACCATTAATATTAGGGGGCAAGGGTCTATTCTTACTTAGCCAATAGATTGCTTTATTTTTGAGTTCTATGAACCCCTCTTTCTTTCCCGGTGTCAGTTCTGGTACTCCTGTAAGTATGACAACATATGGTGCCGCCTCAGGTGGCAGGTCGATATGCTCATCCATTCCTTTCGTGGGCTTATTCAAGGAGGGTGCCCTGGTGGTATTAGTATTTTTGCGTCCTAATATGTTGGATGGGGCTGATTTACTCCCCGCGCCTGTTGAAATAGGCGCGCTTACGGCATTATCCGGGAGCTGTAAGTTGGCTGTAGATGGCAATAGAGCATCCCCTATAGTGATAATATTAGAGGATTTCTGGCCTCCAGAAATTTGAGAGGTGGCCAAGTCCTTCAGTAGTTTTGTGTTCGATGAGGATGCGTCTGCTAGGGAATCTAATTGTTCACTTAGCCTCTTAATTCTCTCAGAGAGAGGCAATAATAGAGATTTAACAAGATGTTCTATTCTCTCTATTAGTCCATGAGTCGAATCAGACACAAGTGGTAATTGGGCATTTTTATCTTGTAGAGGACTTGAGTGTAATCTAGGTGTTTTGGTGCGACTGCCTTTCATGCCCTCACCACCCCGCTTTCACTTTAATGTAACCCCAGGTCTTGAGATTTTATGAAGATTACTATTTTTCTTAGTCCTTAGTTTGGGTTTAGATGACATATTTAGTGGGACCCCTTCCAAGATAGAGTCTAGAGAAGGGTCCAAATTGGGAATGGTGATGTAAGGTCCCCTTAAAGTATCGCTGTCAGCGACTGATCTTGTAGGAGTAGGGGAAAGCCCGGGTCACTGATAGAGGTATTTTCCGTAGGTTGTAGTGTAGGAGAAAGAATTGTTTGAATGGAGCCCAGGGATGAGCGTTTGTTAGAATGTAGACCCGAAGACAGGCGACGTTCAGTGTCCGCTATCTCATGGTCTAACTTCGAAACAGCTTTAGCCAGAAAGTGATCTAACGTCCCTTTGCGATGACCTCCCACCAGTGTGTTCTTGCCTTTGGTTGGTCGTGTGGACGACGTTTCAGACATTTTCGCCACACAGCTAATGGGGAGTCAATAGTATGCTGATGCTATGGGGTAAGCAAAATACTTAGTGTGTCCGGGTCAGAGAAATAAGAGTCTTACTTTTAGTCTTGATGTTATGGACCAAGAGATGTGGCCCAGCCCGGCCTCTTCCGGCCCCTGACGTCCACAGACGGCCTGCCCTTTGCCCGGGCTTAGCCCGCGCGCGGTCCCACGACGCGGGGGGCGTGGTCTGTTTTGTAGCGCCTGCGGGCGCGAAAGTTCAGCGCTTCCGGGATACAAGGTGTCCTGGGAAATGTGGTCCCAAAGCTCTCCCCCCACACAGCGGTCGCGTTGTCCGGTGACGGCGGGAGGGAGAGAAGCAAAGGCCAAGCAGGAAAGACTGCCCCAGGAACCACAGGGCACAACAGGTAAGTGCAAAGGCGCTGGTGCAGATGGCGATATTCGTGGCAACGGCCCCCGCTCTGCCGAGGGCGTGGTCTGTTTTGTAGCGCCTTCGGGCGTGAAAGTTCAGCGCTTCCGGGATGCAAGGTGTCCTGGGAAATGTGGTCCCAAAGCTCTCCCCCCACACGGCGGTCGCGTTGTCCGGCGACGGCGGGAGGGAGAGAAGCAAAGGCCAAGCAGGAAAGACTGCCTCAGGAACCACAGGGCACAACAGGTAAGTGCAAAGGCGCTGGTGCAGATGGCGATATAGGTTGTCAGTACCAAGTGTAAATATACCTAATTACCATGTACTTTTCATCAGAGCTTAGGCCCTGTGTCTGGTTAGCAGATCCAGGGTACAAACCGAGTCAGAAAACCAGCATCTAGTAGTCAAAATGGGGGCAAAAGGTAGAAGGACACTGCAAACAAGCCCTGGTCTATCACACTGAGACCTTCAATTCTGGATGTGACAAGCAGGGACTGTTCATTTATTAGAGACATTTATATAGATTGGTAGGTGAAGAAAGAAGAAAACTGAGGCTCGAGGCAGCTGAAGGAGTGTAAGGTTGTCCTTCAGAATAACACAGAGTAGGGCTAAGGAAGGCTCACAAAGACCTTGTGCATAATCTTATTGCATATTATGTGGACTTTGGTATTGCCATTTGCACAGGTAGAAATTGACCGAGAAGAATCTACTGCTGCTAAGTTCTACACAATGGTCTTGGTTTTAGACAAGTAATGGAAACCAATCCTAATAATAGTAGCAGTAGGTATATAACAGTAGACACACTAATTATACTGATAGATTTTTATCCATATCCATCTATATCAAATTCAGTAGCGACTATGTCTGCCATTATCCCTAAACCCTCATGCCCTGGAGGTGACAGCTTGTATTCATTAGATGAGTCAGAGTTACTTGTAGATACATCTAAAGGCGATTATTCTGCAAATGCTTATTTTAAATTTCTTTATGAGTATATTGACGCAATGGATGCCTGGGATTGCAACCTTTGTACGCAACCATATAAAGATCTCTAGGTGGTAGCAGTGAAGAGCAGCCTTCAGGCTTAGTCTAGAAGGAGTGTTAAGCTGCTTTTTTTTTTTACCAGAACTAATCATGTAGTGTAGCGTAAATGAAAAAGAACAAAACAGTGTAGGTAAAAAAAAAATTATATTTATTAAACACACTCACTAACACATTGGTATAACTCCTACCTGGAGATATCAACACAATACACACAATATTTCAAAACGAAACAGGTAAGTTAGCACAAATACACAGTTGCGTCCAGGGGGAGAACAAACCATATACTAAAGAAGTGGAATGCGAACTACGAACGAAGTCGAAACCTGACCCAGAAGATTCAGAAGAGCTAGGGACCCAAGGAACCACCTAAGGTACGTTCCCAGGCACCTCACGGAGGCTGTGAGCAGAGTGGAAACACAGCAGAGTACTCAATGCAAGTCAATAGGAAGTCGCAGTTGCAGTATTGAAGAAAAAGGACCCTTCCAAGTGGACACTGAAGAAACCCTGTGGAAGGTGGAAAGTTGGAGAGTCACCCCACCCATGGATAACCCAGGAATCAGGATACCTACACTAGGGAAGCCAGGTGCATGGGTGCGAAGTGACGTCAGAAATTGCAGTAGCCCACAATGGAGGACTTCAGTGAAGATGTCACTGGCAAAGAAGGTGAAAGAATCCGGTGAAATCCAAGGATGGATTCTTGACGAGAAGTACCAGGAGGGACGGAAAACCATTGGCCACAGATGACAGAAGGTGCAGGCGAGTTGATGGTGACCTTGTCATTGCAGCTGTGAGGACCAAGCAATGCTGTGGAAGACCAGGAGCTGTTCAGGAGCTGTCCCACATCGGAAGTTAAGAACTAGGGGGTCGCTGTCCGGCGGGAGCATCAACATGCCTTGGCAGCAGAAACAGACAAGGAAAATGAAGAAGGTGCAGTGTAGGGACCAGAAAGATCCAGGCACTCACCAAATGCAGGAGAGTCAGAGTAGGTACCTAGCAAGCAGGGGAGCCCACAGATGCCAAAGAAGACCCTCAAGAGGACCCACAGGCTGAAGTCACAGGAGTCGCAAGAGAACCTCAAGCAGCTCACCAAGGATGCAGGCCCACGGTGCAGAGGATGCGGTGAGGACAAAGATCTTGGCAGGAAGAAATGCAGGAGGCTGGTACTTCTAGTAGCGTGAAGATCTCTGGAGGACATAGTCAACAAGCTTTGGCAATGGCAAGGCGACGCAGTGCACATGGGGGTTGTTCCATCGGTCCCAACGAGAGATACTGGCCTCAAACTCGATGAGAAGACAGAGCAGGCCTTAAGGGAGTTGCAGAACCACCGCCTGTGTTGCTGAGCCTTTTAAAGTCCATGGGACCTCAGGAGCAGCTGACCGGTCAGCTTAGTTGCGGTGCCTGCAGATGCAGGGGAGTGACTCCTTCACTCCGTGGGAGATTACTTCAGGGGTTTTTGATGCCCACAGGCCGGGAGAAGAACCTGAATTAACCACAGGCCCAGGTGACGCAGAAGGCTGGTAGGACAATGAGACCAGGAGCAGCAGGAGTCTTCCTTGATGCAGTCTCACTTCCCAAAGAGTCCAACGAATTCCAAGTTGCCCAGACGGTTGAAGTGGAAGTGGTTTCAGAGCTGAATCTTGTCCCATGATGAATCTAAAGACCCACCCACAGGAGAGCCCTTAAGTATCCTAAGGAAAGGGTTGGGACAATTCACGGGTCCCTCCCAGAGGAGGGAATGGACAGAGGGGAGGGTGCCCCAATGTCCTTTGTCCAATTTCATGCCAGAGCGGGAGCCAATGGCTTTCTGAATTGGTTTCAACTGGAGTATGCAAGGAGGGCAAGCACTCCCCATCCAGCTCGATACACCAAGACCTGTCTGGAAGGTGGTCACACCTCCCTGTGACAGGAACCTATTGTTTCACCTTCCCTGCTTGAGCTTATCTCAGCAGCAGGAGGACAGAATCATGTCTGTGGTTGGTAGCGCCACTAGCTTGCTGTTAGACCCTGAAAGACTGGTAATGGGAATACAGGAGGGCTCCCTAGGGGAGCCCCCCAGTACGTGGGATCCTACATCCAACACTGGAATCAGTGTTGGGTAGGAATCCAACATGTTTGATACTAAACATGACCGGTTTCGGTGCAGCCAATATATAGTTTGACATCTCGGAATTGACTTGATGTCCACCATATGTATAAAATAGCACTTACAAAGCCTGGAGAATCGATTCCTGGATTTGTAGGGGGTATCCTGCTCAGGCTCACACACTTATAACTTAGCACCCTGCCTTTAGGATTGAAAGGGGTGACTTATAGACTTTAAGTGCAGTAACCTCAGATATAAGGAAACTTATATCTGTTGTGAGTGGTGCTAGTACCAGATCCCTCAGGTTGCAATGGCAAGCCTGTAGTCACAGGCTGAGTGATCTCTCATGGGTAGCCTAGTACATGCTGCGGCCCATGGGAGACCCTAGGTACAATAGTCAAATTTAGGGCGAGAGCACAGGGACTGGGGTCCTGATCAGCAGGATCCCACTCAGAGTAGTCTGAAAACAGAATGACACCAGCAAAAAGTGGGGGTAACCATGAAAGCAGATTTTACTTTCCTACAGTGGGGCTAGGGAGAAGAACGTTTGGTTAGGACGAGAGACACAAACGAACAAAGGGAAGACCCCAATTCATGGAGACAGGAGGATCCAAGGACGTCCTTATGTTCAGACCAAGAGATGGGAGTATTGAATGAGGCAGCCAAGTTCTAGTGTGAGAAGGTGAAAAAGTACTGGGAACTGTGATGTGGGATTCTAATAATGTTCTGTGAAGTTTTAATTGGTAGCCAAGCTTTAGCTTTAGGCAGATTTTCTTTAGACTCAGAGGGGTACAGACCTCTTTGCTATATTTCTTTTGTGTGGCTTTACGCTATGCCACACTCCTGGTCTTGGAGAACACTATGGAAGTCTCCACAGGGCTTGCACCTTTCTGGTTTACTGGATCTAATTAGGGGTTTCCCCAACTAATTCTACTTATGTTAGGTTTAGTTTAGGTAATTTAGATATTCTCATTTATAGGCAAGAGGACCGGAAATCATATACTGATCACCAGACTCCGTTCCTTATTTTCTGCTTTGCCATCACTGAATTCCTTGTATGCTTCATGTTATTAGGACCACATTTTGACAGACGATTTGGTCTGCTAGTAGTGATTCTGTATTTTTACAATATATTCTTGAGATTTGTATACATCAGTTTAGATTTGAATTTATAATAAACCTACATTTATTCACAGCAATCACATTTTGATTCCTCACTTTGTAGCCAAATGGGCTATACTGTAAATTGAACATTTGGATGATGCTAACTCTTTATTTTCCAGGAATCTACAAAATTCTATTGCAGGGGAATTTGAATATTCAGTGCTCTGGCAGTCTCCTAAAACAGTTGCAATGCCTGTGGTGCTGAAGGCAAGGAATACAGCATCAAAAAGGTCAACAAAATGAATCAGAAATTGTTTAAAATACCTTGTATCTCTGCAGCAATTATGTGTAACATGAAGGTCAAAATACTGTGCTGCAGAGGTTAAAGCAACTTGTTAACAATGGTATGATGGATGAACAGATGTGGAGGTAGGCTCAACCAGCAGTGAGTGTCCTAAGGATTTAATGAACAAAGATGAGTCAATAAGCACAGGAGCATCATTTCTAAAGCAATGAAACTGAAACACAGGCTTCCAGTGATATAGGAGACATGCATTGTAGTCCTAGAGATGAGAAGCGGGGACGGACAGAGAAATAATTCCATGTATCAATCACATTAGATTAGGATCATTAGCAGGATAAAAAGATAGCCATTGAACCTGCTGAAGAGACAAAAGATTGTAAAATGTGCCCTTTAAGGGGAAGGAATGCTGGCACAAAGTGAAACTGTAAGATGCAAACAGTGCAGCTCAATTAAGGAGGGGCCAGAGAGCCCTAAGCGATTTAATCATTTAGAAAGCCCAATGCCACTGTGTAATAAATAGCACACATCTAGATTTGTTCTTGATATTGTGTGTATATTCTCTCTCTATTTAGCTTTAGAGAAGAAGAAGTGATTTCAGAGATAGTATAGGCATGTGATAGTGTTCAAAAACTATGACAGATAATGTATTATGTAATACTACCTTAACTCTACATCTAATAAGAATAGCAGCTTCTTTTTAATACAGCACTCATTTGAATCAAACCTTAAATCAAAACAGAAAGAATGCTTCTCTTTTTTTCTTAATGGAGTATGACCTAACAGAAATGCAGTTATATTTGTAACATCTTGTATTTTTAAAATGTGTTTCATCACCAAATTAAGGTCAAATTTTAACTGTTGTTGGCAAAATTGTCAAATACAATAGGTTGTAACAGGTGAATATGTAGTAGCATTGGTCATATTACTTAAAGAATCAGGGACCGTTGACAGAAATCTTTACATACACTGTTTTTTATGTTTAATAAGATTTATTAGCAACAAGATTGCAAAGAATAAAACACAATCATTACATGTGAAATACCAATTGGTGAGGCTAATAAGAATACAGCAGAAAAGAAAGCTGTTTACAATTTTTTGCGAGAGCTATGTGAAGGAAAGGGGGAAAGGGAAGGAAAAAGGAATGAAATCAAATGTACGTCATACAACTGAGGGTCGAGTAACATTGTACACTAATATGGAATAACTTAAACGATTGAGATAACTAATAGGTGAGTAAAGTAACAATAATTACAGAAAAAGAAAAAAAAGACCACAGAAAGAATTCATGGAGGTTTAAAGTTTTCAGAACGATTGCGAAGGACTTGTCGCTTTGCAAACCCATTCAAATAAAAAGTTAAAGTTAACCAAAATAAGTCTCTATTTATGTGCAGTATACATGAAGAAGCAAATGCGACATCCAACCTGTGATAATGACAAACATTATTCCAGCAAGCTGTAATTGACATTTTTGAGGAAGAGTTCTAATTTATTGTAACTTGTTGGAAAGCTAAAGCTAACATGAGTTCAAATAAACCACGTTTACAGGAAGTTAATCCGAAAATGTCAGATAGACTTCCGGGAAAAAGTAATACATTGGACATGGGAAATTGTAAATTGAAAATGAGCAATAGGCGGGACCGAAAACACTTTCCCAGAATAAGCCAGTAAGTGGGCAAATTAAAAGAAGATGTAGTAAATCAGCAAAAGGGTGGCCACAGGACTAGCACACTGAATTATTAAAACGAGAAAAAGTAGCTATAGTTACCGGTGAGTGATATACAAAATACATGGTTTGAGTAGTGGACACAGATCTTGAGATCTTCAGTGTTCTAATGCAAATCTTGTCCCATAGATCAATGCTCCAAACACACCCCAAGTCAGTCTCCCAAGCAAGTTCCAGTTTGGTTTTACTACGCTTAGAATTTGGAGCTGACAAATGGGTATACATTAAAGCCCGCCCACCCACCAGACTTCGAATAAATCATAATCTGGCAGGCGAGCAGCGTGAGCTATGGCGGAGCGGTGGCACGGCGGTTTGCACCGCTCCGCCAAATTCTCAAAATTTGAGACTTAGTGGCTCATGTGCAAAGTTTGCCCCTTGTTTTTCAAGCTGCAATTTAGCCTTGGAGTTTATATTTTCGAACTTGAGTATCCCTCATAATCATACTGTCGTTTTCCTACTGCTAGCAGCTCAGGGTATTAAATTCCGTGTACATATTCAATTCCCGTGTTGTGTTCGTGTCTTTAATGCTATTAATTTTTGCTACTGTGGTGAGTGAATATAAGCCTACAGTGTTGCTCGCATTTGTTCACAACTGAAGTATTACATTGTCCCCTCAAGGAAACTGCTTCCCTACTGGCTATGTATGTATTGTGCCTCGAGGATACTGTGAACGAACAAGAATCAGTAGACACTTGGTTAAACCGCCATTGCAAACGGTCAGAAGCTTGAAAGAAAAAACAGACTTCCAAGGTATGCAGTTTTATTAGTGTTTTTATTATCAACATGCGCCAGGCTCTCGTCTGGAGTTAGGCGTGCACTGTCTGAATATTTCTCCAATAAATTGAGACTAGGCCTTCTTTATTTACTTTTCAGACATGCTCTGCTCCCTAAAGCCCGTGCCTCTTATCGGGTGTAAAACATGCGGCTATTAATGTATTTAATTGGACTTTAATGCAGCGCGGTGGAGGCTGGCATCGGTTTCTAGGCAGTGCAGGGAATTGGTAGACAAAGCTATCGCTGCCTCAGTACAGGAATTCCATTTCAAGCCGGAGCGCGAGGCACACCGGAATCATATATTCACAGAACGCCCTCTGCTCCATCCCTCAGGCCTCGTCGCTCGTTATGAAATTGACACATCCACGTGAAGACTATTTAACGTCGGCCTGGCGGAGAGGTTTCAAATAGAAGCACTCATTAAGCTCCATTATTATCGAGTTTAGAAGGTCTGACTCTGGAAATTTAATAATACCAGGGAGATTGGTGCTTTGCTCTGGCGACCCTGCAGGTCATCAAAAAATACAGTGCGTCACCTCTCGTTGTATTAAAAACGTTACTGCTTGACAGCTGCTATTTTACCGAAATCATGGGGATTTCGATCAGCCCCCGAGTGGCTCGATGAGACCACAAACCACTTCAAAGGAGTTGGCATTGTGTTCGGAGTAACGACCTCTGTCAATTAGGAAACTATTATGGGCCTTATCTGGAGGCCGGTGTGTGAGATGCTCATCACATGGGTGGTGGACGACCTTCTGCTGAATTACCGTCTATTATATCCTATGTCACGTGTCATAGGGCGGATGGGCTATCCGTCAGGGTATCCTGGGGCAGATTTACAAGCCCCTTGTGCCACTTTTGCACCACTTTTAACATGGGAAAAGTGACGCACGGGGCTTGTAAATCTGCCCCCCTGTTCACTAAACTCCAAATAAGCCTCTTCCATCAGTTACTTCCCCAGAATATTTGCCTGTCTTCCCCTTCATGCAGAGACTTAACTTAATTCATCTTTGTGGTTGGTAACCATTGAGGTGAACGGGAGGGCAAGATTAATGTAACCTTCCGCTTAAGTCACTTTACTGTGTGAGCAATCACATTTTGCAGAGTCTGTAGGTTTGAAATCAGAATTTTGGACGAACTACTTACATCTGCATAGTCCTATTGTGATAACACAAATGATGTTCATGCTTAAAAAGGTTATTTCGATTTGAGTGAAATTTGTATACATTCCTTTACAGAAATTACATGAAATGTGCAAACAAATATGCAAAATGATGCCAAATGCTTGTCAACCATTTAGCACTGGCAGAGAGACGTTGGGCGTCCCGTGGATGTAGATCGAACTTTTTGTGAAAGCGAGTAAGTTGCTCTGCACAATAAAATACCTACAAATTTTGGAAAAACGAAAAATCAAAATTTGGACGGTTAGGGCGTGGCTTGGACGCCGACTAAGATGGCCGCCTGAGTCCGGGGCTCCGCTGCACCGGGACAGACTCTTATCATTTACGGCGAGGTCCGTACTTCTTTATCATACCTTTTGGCTGTTCCTGTTGGCGGAACAGGTTGTGCATCCGGTGAGGCAAGAATGTACCTTTATTCTCCCTGAAATGCTTCATTTTCGCTGCGTAGCGGGAACACCTCAGCGCATCCGCCATTTTAGGTCCTGAGCGCCGCTCGTCTGGAGCCAGCGCGTGCGCACCTTGCAGCAAGCTCTCCTCATCGAACAACAATTGTGCTGTGCTTTTAGGATAGCGCGGAATGCTCATCACCTGACGAACATTTCTTGGGAGGATATTAGCATGAGTTATTCATTATATTTTCCCAGATAACACCATTATGCAGCACATTGGGAAGTTCAGCAACATCTGAGCGAGAGCTATGTTAAAGTATTCCTTCAAAGTTTTATTGTGGCACCTAACAAATGAGGTACTGAGTGGGGGATAATAGGAGTATCGTCTGCCTTTTGTATGTGTTCACGGAGGCGAGGTGCTGTCGCTGACTGGGAGTTCTATCTGAGTCTGGAGCGCCCTGGAGTTCTCTATGCTTCTTCATCAAATTCCTTACTACTTCCTGTGGTTGAAGCACGGCGAGCGCTTGGTCACACCAACTGACACTTAAGACATTTCTGGTTTCTCTGTAAAGTTACTGCGCCAGTCTTGCGGAGTTCTCTTATTTTACCTATTTAAGGCGCATCTCCCCTTCTTACATTGTTCTCTATGCGCTCAACTGTGAGGGTTTCATTGTTTTACTCAGGGCTGTGTTTATATCTGTGCTGCACGACTTACTTGCCATTGTATTTCCTAGTTCGTTGGTCCCCTCCGGCACAACGATCTTCGTTTGCCTCAATATTTCGGCGCTCAGGTATCTATGGGCAAATTACGCAACCCAAAATTCGTTTTTGTGCCTCAAAGAGTCCTTCTACGACATCATCTTCTTCTCCCTCAACAGCGGATTCTCCTTCTAACACAGACCACATGGCAGCAGCAGCTCCCAACCGTCCTCCTTTGCCACAACCAACTTCAAACAAAACTCCTCCCTCTACCACATCTTCTAAGCGCTTGAAACAGGACTCCCCCCCCCCCTCCAGACAAGTCATCACCTCCTATTTCTATGGAGCTACTGCTGGAGGAGATTCGGGCTCTACGTCCGTTCGTGGAGGAGACCAATAATAAAATGCAGCTTTTTGAAGCAAAGTGGTCAACTATGGAGAATAGAATGTCTTCTGTGGAGCAGCAGGTTACAGAGATCCAAGTCAATTCTAAACGCATTTCCTCTCTCGAAAAATCTGTTCTAGCCCTTCAGAAACATACTGAGGATTTAGAAAAAAGAAATAGGAGGAATAACCTGCGCATTTATTGTCTGCCGGAGTCTTTGGAAGGTGATGACCCTGCGTTGCTACGAGAGGTACTTACCTGATAATGATTTTAGCAGCCTACACAGCAACCCTGCACTCTTTCCTACTCCCTGCTGACGAGAGGCAACAACCTCGAAACACGTGTCCAGGGATGGCACACGCTATTCACACTTGCACTCACGACACAAGCATAGGTGTACTCGCCGACGCTGACTACAGGGACCACAGTTCTTTGGGGTAACACGCAGGTAGGTCAGCAGTGTGCGACCATTTTGGATTTAGTTATTTAGTGGCTCCTTGAGCCGGGAGAGCCGACGGGCTCTAGGTTACGCACCTGCGTTGCTACGAGAGGTACATACCTGATAATGATTTTAGCAGCCTACACAGCAACCCTGCACTCTTTCCTACTCCCTGCTGACGAGAGGCAACATCCTCGAAACACGTGTCCAGGGATGGCACACGCTATTCACACTTGCACTCACGACACGAGCATAGGTGTACTCGCCGACTCTGACTATAAGGACCACAGTTCTTTGGGGTAACACGCAGGTAGGTCAGCAGTGTGCGACCATTTTGGATTTAGTTATTTAGTGGCTCCTTGAGCCGGGAGAGCCGACGGGCTCTAGGTTACGCACCTGCGTTGCTACGAGAGGTA
Organism: Triturus cristatus; assembly: GCF_964204655.1. Lineage (NCBI taxonomy): Eukaryota > Metazoa > Chordata > Amphibia > Caudata > Salamandridae > Triturus > Triturus cristatus. Next base: position 593,975,858 of record NC_140592.1, on the reverse strand, counting down.
CATACCTGATAATGATTTTAGCAGCCTACACAGCAACCCTGCACTCTTTCCTACTCCCTGCTGACGAGAGGCAACAACCTCAAAACACGTGTCCAGGCATGGCACACGCTATTCACACTTGCACTCACGACACGAGCATAGGTGTACTCGCCGACGCTGACTACAGGGACCACAGTTCTTTGGGGTAACACGCAGGTAGGTCAGCAGTGTGCGACCATTTTGGATGAAGGTGATGACCCCGTCTCGTTTTTCTCCTCCTTCCTCCTGAAACTTTTGGATTTACCTGCTACCACTTCTCTCAGTATCCAAAGGGCTCACAGACTTGGTCCTCGTTCATCAGTCTCGACTAAGCGACGAGGAGTCATCATTCTTTTTCTGAAATTCACGGATCTACTTCTAGTCCTCTCTGCGGCCAGATCCAAACGCCAAGTCTCCTGGTTAGGCCAGAGGGTCTTTCTTACTCAGGATGTTTCTAACGCTACCGCAGCAAGAAGGAAAGAATTTTTGAACCTTCACGCCCCTCTACGCTCTCTTGGTGCCAGATACGGATTATTTCATCCTTGCATCTTCAAAGTTACCCATCAAAATCAAACTTGGACTTTTCAAGATCCTGCTGAACTTAAAAACTTTATTCGTATTCAGTCCAATGCCGGCATGGATACTTCCACTTCTGCTTGTGGTTGAATGTTTAACTTTCCTTTTTCTTGCAGGCTCCTTCAGTTCATGTTTTTTACATTAGCCTTTGTTTATTATATTGTTGGCTCGCTTTTTGATTAATCCTTAAGAGTTTCTATTATGGTTCTTTTCATTGTTTGTTTCTACTTCTGCTGGTTTTCTTTCTTTAAAAGTCCCTCTTCTATCCCGCTTTTACTATTACTTTCCACTGTTTGATGGACTGCATTTCCATTCTTACGCATCTTTCCATGTGCCTTCCTTCACTATAAGCGTTTCTTGTATTTATTTTCCTTACCCAGATCGATTGGTGTGTTCCCCCTCCTCCCTTATGGTTCGTCCTCTTCATCTTCCGTCCTGGTGCGGTCCGGTCTCCTGGTCCCGGAGGTCAATCTTGTTGAGTCTCTCCATTGCCCCATTATCCTCTTCATGTCCCCTTCAGGTATGTTACTCTCAGTCGTCCTTTTTGGATATGTACTGTCTCTTCTTTTACTTTTCTCTTTTTACCTTCTCCCTCTTTTCCTTTCCCCTCCTCTCCATTTATTTTTTACTTTCATTCTTCCTCTGTTTATATCACTATCCTATCTTTTTATTGGTTCCAGTCGTGTACTCTTTATTTTTATTTTTATTTCCCCTGCCTCAGCCTTCTTCTCTTGCTTCTATTCTCTTCCACTTTTTGACATTTTCTTTCTTTTTATCTGTTGCTGTAGTTATTGTTTCTGTTAATGTTATCCAGTTTTTAAATTCAGAGTAATCTCCTGGAATGTAAAAGGTTTTATCAATCCCATTAAACGTCAGAGGATTCTTTCCCACCTCGCTTCATATAACCCTGACATAGTTCTCTTACAAGAGACTCACCTCTCTGAGGCTGAGTCTCTCAAGTTAAAGCAAGGATGGGTGGGTATGGTTTTAGTCTCTCCTTCTACCAATAAGAAGAATGGTGTTGTTATTTTATGTCACAAAAGATTAAATGTAAAGTTTTTCTACAAGAAACGGATTCTGATGGTAGGTGGATACTAGCTAAGTTATAAATCAATTCTATATCCCTGACTGTGTTTAATCATTATGGTCCTACACAACCCGATTTTCTTTTTTGGCCCTCAATTACGAACAAATGCATCCAACATAGAGATGACCTCTTCATTTTAGGTGGTGATTGTAACCAGATTGTGGACCCCTTTCTTGACCGTAAGTCAACGGTTCGGTTCATACCTCACAAACCTCACAAGCAATTTCTAGATACTATTTCTCAAGTACATCTCACTGATTCTTGGAGACTTTCACACCCTGACACCCTTGACTATTCCTTTTTTTCTCCTCCTCATTCATCTTTCTCTCGCATTGATTATATTTTTCTTTCTCTCTCATTATCGCAAAACCTACTTTCTTCTTCTATTGAACCCATACTCATCTCGGACCATGCCCCTATTGTAACGCATCTCAAGTCTTCTTGTTGGCGCTTTAACAATTCTCTTCTTACCGATCCTCTTTTCTCCTCTTCTTTTCGCTCTTTTGCTACCGATTTCTTTCTGTTAAACGATGTTTCTAACATCTCTCCCCATCTTCTCTGGGACTCTTTTAAAGCCACAGCATGCAGGTTTGTTATTGACTTTGTTTCCAAGAAGAAGAAACGTTTTCTTCAGAAGCAGAAAACTATATTAGCTCATATTAAATCTTTGGAGCATAAGTTCTACACTTCCCTTAATAATTCCGTCTCTCCGGATCTTATTTGTGCCAAGTTGGACTTCAATAAAACTACTACTGATAATGCTTCGTCAATGCTCCTTCGTAGTAGTGCTCGTTACTATGGCGGACGCAATAGGGCAGGGAAGCTTCTAGCTAATTATCTTAAGTCACGTAAGGAAAGCTCTTTTATTGATTCTATTTACTCTTCTGACAACACTTTACTACATAAAGCTCAGGATATTCTTGACCAATTTCAGTTATTTTATCGTACTCTTTACACGCCAGAATCTTCTCCCACTCCCTCTCTTATCCAAGCTTATTTTGATAAACTTCCTAAACCCACGACCTCTCATCTTAATTTTCCAGATCTGGAAGTCGATCTCTCTTTGCAGGAGCTCTCTGTGGCTTTGAATATTCTGACCAAAGGTAAAACACCAGGTCCTGATGGTTTTTCAGTTGAATTCTATTTACACTTTTCTGATCTTTTACTTCCCAAGCTCCTATCTCTCTTTCAATCGTTTTATTTATTGGGTAAGGCAGAGGGTACATTTCAAGAAGCCACCATTTGTCTCATTCCTAAGGACAGTCGTGACCCCAAATTTTGCAAGAATTATCGCCCGATTTCTTTAGTTAATGTGGATTATAAGTTGTTTGCTAAAGTACTAGCTTTACGCTTGGACCCCCTAATGCCCCACCTCATTGGTAAGGAGCAATGAGGTTTTGTTAAAGGCGGTCTTACCTCTGATAGATCTTGCCTCTTCCTCAATGTTTTAAATAAGATTTCATCTCTTTCTATTCCCTTAGCGGCTATTTCTGTTGACGCAGAGAAAGCCTTTGACAGAGTTGACTGGTCTTTCTTATTTGCTTCATTGCGTTGGCATGGTTTTGGTCCTCATTTCATCTATCTTATCTCTTTGTTGTATTCTGCTCCTAAAGCTTCGGTTCTGGTTAATAGTCAGGTTTCCTCATATTTTCCTCTTCAACGGGGTGTTCGTCAAGGTTGCCCCTTATCTCCTCTTCTTTTTGTTCTCGCCCTTGAACCCTTTTTGTCCTCTATCCGTAACAATGATTCCATCTTAGGTTTTCCTTATGGTGATAATCAGTTGAAACTCTCTGCGTATGCAGATGATATTCTTTTATTCATTTCTGCTCCAGAAACTTCTATTCACCCTCTACTGTCTGAGTTTGATTCTTTCTCACAGGTCTCGGGATACAAAATTAATTCAGATAAAACTGAAATTCTTCCTCTTACAAAATTTTGCACCCCTCATGTCTTTTCCTCTACTGGATTTGCTTGCAATATCTCGAAAATTAAATACTTAGGAATATGGTTTTCCAACTCTATTTCCTCCTCAATTACCCTATATATGTCCGCGGTTTTGACTCAAATTGAACAATTATTTTCCTCTAGGAACCCTCTCTTTTTCTCTTGGTGGGGGCGGTTGGACTCAATCAAGATGATGATAGCTCCCATTTTAATATATATTTTCTCCATGTTACCTGTTCACGTCCCGCAATTTATTTTAAACGTATTGATTCTTGCTTGTCAAAATTTCTTTGGAACAACAAGAAATCTAGAATCTCTTTAGCACTGCTTCGTAAATCCAAGCCTAATGGTGGTGTCAATTTCCCAGACTTTCGTCTCTATCATAAATCCTTTTCTCTTCGTCAGGCGTCTAGATGGCTAACGTCAGTTCCTTCTCCTCTTGCTCCTCTTTGGCTTCTCATCGAGCGAACATTGTTGGTGCCCTTCTCTTTTGGAGAAGTCATACGCTTCTCTGCCAAGGCTCCACATACATCATTTCCTTTATTTAAACATACCTCTTCTCTTTTAAAGCCTCTTCTCAACCCTACACCTATTAGTCGTGAATCTTTTTTGAATTCCACCATCTGGTACAATTCATTTATCCTTATAAATAATAGACCCATCTTTTGGAAATCTTGGAGGTCTAAGGGCATCATATGGGTGAACCAGCTTTTTGACGGAATGTCTCCCTGTTCCTTTCCCCAATTTCAGATGTTCTTCCACTGTCCTCGTTCCTTTTTGCAAAAGTTTGTTACTCTGATGGCACTTTTTCTTGATCTTTTTTATTCTCTTCCTTCTTCCCCCTCTTCAGTTTCCCAAGCTCCTCTTCTCAAAATCCTTTCTACCCTCCCCAAAGCCTCTCTCATTTACAAATTCTTCTCCTCTCCTAATCCAGATCGTCTTAAATCTAAATTGGAACTCTCTTGGGAGGCGGACCTGGGTTGTGTTTGGCCCGTTGCTCTATGGGATAAACTTTTGTCCAGATCTTTAAAAATTTCTCGTTCTGCCTCTCTTACTCAATCTTTATTTTATTTGTATCACAGATTATATTTCTCTCCCCTTTGCCTAGCTCGTTTTTCTTCCTCTTCTGAGTCTAACTGTTGGACATGTTCTTCTCCTAACGCTGACCTTTTTCATCTTTTATTCTTATGTCCTACTGTTTCTCAATTCTGGAATATTGTTTGGCTATACATCTCTCGTATCTTCCCACTCTCATCTCAGTATTCTATATCTACTCTTTTTCTTGGCAGTTTAGCTGATTCTTTAGACCTTCCTCTACACTCTCGCTGTCTCTTTGACCTCATGCTTCCTCTCGCATTTCAACACATCACCTCTAATTGGAAATCCCTCACAAAGCTCTCCATACGGTGTTGGTGGAACTCTCTATGTCACTTTCACAGGCTAGACACTGCCTTTGCTTCCTCCTGTAATCCTATACATAATAGGGATCTCTTCTGGCTACCTCTTACCTCATATTTAGATCGGTTGGTTAAGAAGAATGTGTCAAGTATCACTTCGGAAAATTTTGATCCACCTTGAGGGGATTACGTCTTCTTCTCCTTTATTAAAGTACAGGATTTATTTATTGTTATAGTCATTCTTCTAAGTTGCATTTTGATTATTGTTTTAGCCTACAGCACTTTCTCTTCAATGTATAGTTTTATTTTTTCGCATTACAATGTCACCATTTTCCCCCTTTTCCCCTTTTATTTCTTTTTCTGCCTCCATTCCCTTCTCTTGCCCTTTTCCCGTCTCCCTTAAAAAATGTATAAAATGCTTTTGCTCTTTTTATACGATATTAGCTTGTTTTATGTTATTTACTTATATTTGCTTACTTCCTATGCCTCTGCTGATATCTCTTGTATTGATATATTTTTGAATAAAGCTTTTCAAACACTAAAAAAGAAATGTGGACGGTTGACTGACGAAGAAAAGTGAAAGACCCTTTTGGTGATCCTACTTGACTCGACATCAATTCACTTAAAAAAAAAATCTCACACAAAGGTTTATGGCCCTTTCGGGACACATCATTACAGCGCAGTCATTACAACGCACTACATTTACAATGCAGTCATTACAATGCAACTGCCTTTACATTGCATGCCATTACAACGCAGCCATTACAACGCATGTCACTACAATGCATGCCATTACAACGCAAGTCACTACAACGCATGCCATAACAACGCATTATGAGGTAAGTAATGTGGAATAGTAATTGTTACCCCTACACTAACCAACACTTACCCAACTGATGCACTCACTGGAGTGGGAATAGTAATTTTTACCCCTACACTATTCAACGCTTACCCTACTGTTGAACTCACTGGTGTGGGAATAGTAATTTTTACCTGTACACTATCCAACACTTACCCTACTGTTGCCCTAAAAGTATTATGTGTTGTAATGGTATGCGTTGTAATGGTATGCATTGTAATGGAATGTCTTGTAAATGTAGTTTCTAAAAAAGTATTGTGATGTATGCGTTGTAAAATCATGCATTGTAATGGATTTTGCAATGTAAAAACCCTGTTGTAAATGCATGCATTGTAAATGTTTGCGTTGTAACGTGTCCTATACAAGCAAGTGAGATACCACAGGGTGATCATGGGAGTTTTAAAGTCTGTTAACTCTTCTGTAAACACCAGAGTTTGTTAACAATGTCTATCAAATGATTTCTGATCTCACTATCATACAAACCTTTCTATAGATAATGGCAGAGTAAATATCGAAGGAAGAATCTGAGACCTTATTGTAATTAAATAGTTCAAGTATATCAGTATTAACCTCTTCAATGCCCATGACGAGCTGGTCTCGTCATGGGCCGCGGTTGCGCTGTGCCCATGACGAGACCAGCTCGTCATAAACCCCGCCCGCTAATGAAACGGCTGGCACAGGGCGGGGAAAGGGGCGGGCACTGAAGGGGTTAACGGTGCATTCTTCTTCAGTGCTATATATGAACTCATAGTGTGCATGCTCATTTCAGTGCTTATAGACTCAGAGTTAGACATGGCATTGCAACAGTGCCTATTCCTGATGTGTGAATTATGCACTAATTGTATGCATGAAATACTATACATATCACTTGAGATGCAGGGATGTTTCTCTTCTGCAACTCAGATGTGTGAAAGTCCTTTGGCAACCACCATAAATATTTTTGTGGGTCATGGTTTGTAATAGAAAGTATTACCCCCCCTTTAGTATCACCAGTTTGTGGTCCTGTTAGAATTTGTTTTTCAAAATGGGCCATTGTTTTTGTGAGAGTCTAGATCAATAACTGAGGAGTGGACTATATGTAGATTCATTAAAATAGTGCTCTAGTGCCTTATTAGGTAAAACACACATTCAGTGAGAAAACCCGGGCTTAACTCGTGGGAGCAAAGGCATGATGTACCAGTCTATCCCCACAGAAGTGCAAATGAAGGGGGAGATTTACTAAGCTTTTGTGCCATCACAAAGGTGACGCAAAACGACACAAAGTCGTTTTTTTGTAAATTACTTTCCAGTGCTAAACTAAACTTGTTTAGCGCTGGAAATAACGTAAAAGTTATGTGAAGCAGCACATAGTGCTGCTTCACGTTACTTTGCGCCATGGGGGCGTACCAAGGGTGGTGCATAGGCGTTTCCATGCAACCTCCCAAGGTTTCTCGCGCTAAAGCCAATTTACTAAAAACAGTAGATTAGGGTTAGCGTCAGAAAACTGCGCTCTTTTCAACTAGGCGCAAGAAAGGAGAAATGCTTTAATTTCTCCTTCCTTTTCCGACTTTGCATACGTGCTGCACTGTGCAGCACGCATACAAAGTGGAAAAAGCTTCCCCTTGTGTCTAGCATAGTATTTTGTACAGGAAGGGTATCCTTCCCGTACAAAACCTATGCTAGACTCATGCACACACCCTAACGCTGCCTGGCACACGACAGCTGTAATCAGCGCCAGGAAAAGGGAAAGGGGAGGAGATAGCAATATCTTTGAAGATATGGTGCTCTCCTGCTCCCTCCCTGTCGTGCAACGCAGCACACCCTCGCAGGGTGTCGCGCTTTGTTGCTTGACTTTTTCGTAAATCTCCCCCTAAGTATTTCAACAGCACAAGTCCAACATTTAATTCACAAAACCAACTAGTATATTCCAAGTAATTCAGTAAATAGAAGATTATAGAATGACAAAAAACAGGATAATGTTATCAGAATACATAATTTTTTTAAGGCAAATATCAAAAACGCCCTCTGATAAAAAGAGTTTCTCAAAGTAATTGTTAGTGCACATGCTTTACTAGAAGGGCTTTTAAAGGCTACTCTTGCACCAAAAAGAGAGTGTTGCCAGGAAACCTTTCTGCCTCACAGAGACTAGGGGTCAGGGGTGCACTTGGTTACCTTTCAGGTTAGTTCCCTCAACGGCTTTTATTTTTTCGTCCCTCTTATGGGGGACTTGAACCACAGAACAAAGTGGGTGACAGACCTCTCTACCACTCCTTACACTCAAGCAAAAAGTCCCAAGGTGTTCTGATGCTAGATAAAGTCCTTCTGGTCACTCCCAAAGATTCCAAATAGCTTGGGTTGCCAGTGGTTCTAAGGTCCAGCTCATAGTTCTACAGAGGGAGGTCTGGTCAACCACTCAATTCAGTCACAACTCCCGTACAATTCCCAGTACTCATTGTTTTGCTGATTCTTCTTGCAGGATGTTCTTCTTCAGCCCTTTGACTCCCTATTTCTTTGGGAGGTAGCTGGTCTGATCGAAGTTCCTGAGCTCAGACAGAGAAGGGAGCAAGAGCACAACTAAGGCTTCTTCCAAGCACACACATGAAAAGGTTCTTGCTTTCCTGCTCTGCTCCAGTGCAGTTGTGTTCTGAGAAGGTGGTGCTGAGCAAATTTCTTATTGGCCATATTTGCCACTGATTGGATAGAGCTCTGGAACCACTCAGAAGAAACTTTCCATGCACAAATCAAACTACTTTTACTGTAATTCATGTTTCTGTCTGGTAAACGATTCCAAGATAATTTGACCTGAGGGTTTTCCAAAATGGTGGAGACCTACGGCTAGTGTGTAAAGCTTGGAAGTCCCAACATCAGCTGAATGGTTGCAATTAGTTAAGTCTCCTTGACTGATGCATGGTTTCTTCATGATGTTTGCAGAACTGAGTCATACTTAGACCAGACCTCCATCATAGGTCCCAATAACGCAGAGGACCTGTTAATCATGTACATGTCAGATGTCAAGGACACAGCCTGGTCTTTGGATTTCCATCCACTGTTCCTGTCCCATCGTCTGTACCATATTCCATGATAAGTGACAGTGATACCCTGTAAACGACTCATACCTTGGCTTTCCTGTCAGCAAGAAAATATTGTTGTCTTTTTTTAGGAAAAGATTGTCACAGCTCATTGAATCTAATCACTGTCACCATGGATGATCCTTTTGTACCTCAGATCTGTATAGATATTAAATGTTTAAGAGGTGAGTTGGAACGGTGTTACATTAACATGTGTCTTTGGTATTAAGGTGCTGGTCACTGCTCCAGTAAAATCACTGGGATTGAACTCTTATTACTGGTGTCGTGGAGTTCCCTTTTTTCACTCAGACATTGAATTCTACGGGGGATTTGAGTGATGGACAGCAGCAAAATCTCAGTACTTTGTCATCCATTGTATGTGGAAATTGACACGGTTGTGCATAGTCTTATTCAGATGTTTTCATAAATTATATCTGGGTGTATATCATCAGCATACAGTTACATTTTCTTGATTCTGTATGCTCCATTTTGATGAATTCAGCCATGCAGCTGAATAATGAGGAGAACCTTTTAAATAAATGATGTTCAATGCTCAAGCATGCTTCCAGTGTACTCTGTAAAGGTGCATTGTTGACAAGGCTGAATGCTGCTTTTCCAATGGGAGAAGCTGTCCTGGTATATTATGTCCACTAATGTAAGTGGGCATCTTGCACCAGTCCAGATAACCCTAATGGTGATTTAGGAGGTCTCAGATAACCTTAGAAATCTATCTAAGTGGTAGCAGTGGAGAGCAGATTTCAGGCTTAGTCTTGAAGGAGTGTAAAGCAGCTTGTTTTACCAGAATTTAATCTTATAGTATAGATTAAATAAAAGAGACCCACACAAGGCTTTTATAAAGATATGTATTTATTATATAATACTCTCTAGTACGTTCCAGTATTTCCCACATGGAGATATACACAAAGCACACAATACTGTAGCAAAGAAATCACAGTAAATTGCACTAATACACAGCGGGCCCCAGGGGGGCCAAAACCATATACTAAAAAAGTGGTATAAGAACCACGACTCAAGTCTGGATAATGTCGAGAGGACATAAATTGCTGGGACCCCAAGGAACCACTCAAGGTGAGTATATAGGGACCCCACGGAGAGCGTGTGCAGTGTGAGTACACAACCGCGTGCTCCGTACAAGTCTATGTGCAGGTCGTGGTTGGATTTTTAAAGATTAAGAACCCTTCCCAGTCGACCCTGAAGAAACCCCGTGGAAGACAGAAGGTTGGCGAGCCACCCAACCCATGAATACCGTGGTACCCAAGTTACCTATCCCAGGGAAGCCGGGTGCATTGGTGTGAAGTGGCGTCAGAAACCACTGTCGAACCCAATAGAGAACTTCAGGAAAGTGCCACTGCTGGAAGTGGAGCAAGTGTCGGTGGGAATCCAAACGTGGATTCTTTATGAAGAGTACCTGAAAGCAGATGGGACAGAGTCTGGGTCACTGGAGGGTGACACGGGGCTCAGTAGACGAATGCTCACCGATGTCGGGTGCTTCAGGATAGATGTGGCTGACCTTGACTCTGCAGCTGTGGGGACCAGGTGACGCTGAGGATGACCAGGAGCTGAATACGAGCTGTCCCACAAGGATGTTGAGTGCTGAGGGGTCGGTGTCTAGCAGGAGCACCAGCAAGCCTTGGCAAAAGCAACCCATGCAGGGAGTCAAGAAGTTGCAGGAAGAGGAACAGCAAGGTCCAGGAGACTCACCACAAGCAGGGGAGTCAGGGAAAGCCCAGAGAAATCAGCGGAGCCCAAAGAAGATGTAGTTGATCCTTAGCAGGCCCCACAGGTCGAAGACACTGGAGTCGCAGGAGGACCTCGGTCAGCTTTACAAAACAACAGGCCTCGGAGCACAAAGTGTGATGTGGTTGAAGATCTTTGTAGTAGAAGTTGCCAGAAGTTGGGGCTACTTAGAGCCCAATGCACTTGCTTCAGAATTGCCAATAAGCTTTTGCACTTGCAAAAATACATGGTGCACAGCGGTTCGGGTATTGCAGCCCCCACGAGGGATTCTGACCTTAAACTGGGTGAGAGGGCAGCTCAGTCCTCAAGGGACATAGAAACCCACCTCCTGTGTTGTTGAGTCCGTAGGAGCTTGGGATCAGCAGGCCAGACAGCAGTGTTGCGTTGCCTGTGAATGCAGGGGAGTGACTCCTTCACTTCAAGGGAGACTATCTTCAGGTGTGTTGGATGCTCCACAGGCCCTCCACTGATCCTGGATGGTGCACAGGCACAAATGAGGCAACAGACTGAGAGAAAGATGAAGTCAGACCCAAACAAGGTCCAGCAAAGTCCAGAGTGCCCAGACAGTCGAAGTGCAGTGGTTTCAGTTCTGAATCTTGTCCACGACTAATCTAGGGACCTACACCCACGTAAGCCCTTAAGTACCCTAAGGAAAGGGTTGGGAAGATTCACGGGACCTTCCCAGGGGAGGGTCTGGACAGGAGGAAGGTTACTCCCCCCTGTCCAGTTTGTCCAGTTTCGCACCAGAGCGGGAGCCAACTACTCCCAGGACTGGTTGGAACTGGACTATGCACAGTGATACCAAATGTGCCCCTCATGCAGACTTCCAGGCACTGGAAGATGCCCCCACCCAGCACTAATACACTAAATCCTGTCTGGGAGGTGGTCACACCTCCCTGTGACAGGATGCCTATTGTCCTGCCTTCCCCTGCTCGAGCTTGGCTCAGCAGCAGGAGGGCAGAAATGTGTCTCTGTTCGGCAGCAACAATTTTGTGCAGTCCGGGACTAGAAGGCTGGTACCGGGAACAATGAGTGCCTAATTGAGGGCTCTCCCGGTGGGTGGAATCATACTTCCCACACCGGTAACGGTGTGGGGGTATGATTTCAACATGTTTGACACCAAACATGATAAGGTTCGTTGCAGCCGTTTTTCGAGATGGTCATCGCGCGGTCACGTAATGCCTCTCTATATTAGTATATGGCTGCTTCACTGACAACCCGGGAGAATGTACTCCGTAGGCTGCAGGGGTGTCCTGCTTATGCAGGGGCACCCTCTCACTTAGAACCAAGCACCCTGCCCTTGGGATTGTAAATGTCTGCTAGAGGGGTGACTTACAGGTTTTAAGTGCAGTGACCCTTAGATTTAGTAAACCAATTTCTTAAATAAGTAGTGCATGCATCAAAGTACACAGGCTGTAATGGCAGCCTGTAGGTCCATTTTGAATGGTCTCTCATGGGTGGCACAAAACATGCTGCAGCCCATGGGAGACCTCTGTGGTACCTATGCCCTGCGTACATTGGTACCATATACTAGGGACTGACAAGGGTACCCCAGTATCCAATCTGGGGTGTACCTAAGTACATAGCATAACAGTTTAGGGAGAAAGCAGGTAGACTGGGGGGTCCTGATTAGCAGGATCCCAGTCAAAAACAGCATTACATCCAGCAAAAAGTGGCGGTAACCATAAGAAGCAGATCCTACTATCCTGTACATGGCACTGTCCTTCCCGCCCCGGTCCGACGCGGCAGCTAGTACCGCTGCACGGAGGGCGGGGTAGGGAGGGCCAGGCACTTCCGCTTCACAGCAGTTAGCGCTCTAGTTGCAGGGCGAGTCCGGCTACTTAGGTCACATGCCACAGCGGCCGCGCCGCCGCCGCGCCAAAGGCATGCCAGAGGCAAGCCCGTCTGCGCCCGTCCGCGGTCGACCTGGGCTAGGGGCTAGAACCCCTGCAAGTTTTTATTCAGGAAAGCAGTATAGCTTCCAACAGCTATATGCGCTTTGCCTGACGATGGGAGAAGGTTGGAAGCATTAGCGGGACGTGTAGTCACTGCTCTTTTACAGTTAGCCCTCAGTTGATGCCCAGGGACTCTGGCCAGACATTGAGCCTTTCGCTGATTAATTGCAGATCTCTGAGGAAGCACAGAGTAGATAATCATGACCACCTGCTAGATAGTCAGGTGGACGTGCTTTTCCTCACAGAAACGTGGCTAAATGAGGACTCTGCCCCGGAAATCCTCGAGGCCCTCCCCAACGGCTATGGTATCTCCAGGGTGGATAGACCCTCCGGGAGGGGAGGGGGCATTGCAATAATTTGTAAACATTCCATAAGGTGCACCCTCGAGTCTGTGGATATGGCGGACAGTGAAGCTGTTTTTTTCTCTATTACGGTATCCAACAACTTTATCATAAAGGGGCTTTTGGTTTATAGACCCCCAGGAACATCCACTTGATTCGCCCCTAGCTTGATTGAGTGTTTAATCCAACCAGCGGTATGAGAAATTACTTCTACTGGGGGACATGAATCTCCACTTTGACGATGCCTCCAATGCCGGGGCTCAAGAGATCTGCCAGGAATTGTCAGATGACATTAAAATCTGAGCTCCCCACGCATTATTTGGGCCACTTACTTGCCCGATTTTTTCTAACTGGGGGACCTTAGAAATAGAACCCCCGGTTCCAGTCATATGGTCAGACCATTTTATGATCTCTTTTAAGGTTAGGATGCCTGTAGCAAAAGCACAGGAGAAGGTGGAAATTAAGGAAAAACGCAGGAGGTGGGCGGGCTTTTCATCAGAGAACTTCAGCAAGGCCCTGGTACAGGGTGGGCCTCCGGGTGGTTTGGAAATTGAGTCTGCCTATGATGCTTTAGACAGTCGCATCACGGAGGCACTCGATAGTAATGCACCCTGGTCTGTAAAGGTGTCAGGGAGACAAAGAAAATCTGCCACATGGTTTGGGGATGAACTTAGAATGCAAAGGCCGCATTTAAGCGCCTTGAAAGACGTTGGAGAAGAGGGTTCTCGGCTCCTGGCAGGAGTGAATACAAAGCCAGTCTCAAGGGCTATCATGCCCTAATTAGAAAGACGCGGGCTTCCTACTACAAGGAGAGGATAGAGATAGCGGAGAACTTGGTCAAGGAGTTGTTCACTGTCTTTAAGGAAAAATCCTCCTTGTCCAATATCGAAGCACCCTTGGTAGGCTCAGTGGAGTCCAGCAATCGGGTGGCAGACTTCTTCGCAGAGAATGTAGAGAAGATTTACTCGACTTTCCCAGTCGCGGCTCGGGAGGGGTGCATGGACGATGACGTACCCAGTAACATAATGAGGACAGAATGTTTTGATACATTCACTGTTCCATCCTATGATACCCTAAACAAGATAGCTGCTAACCTTAAGTCTGGCTCTCCCAAAGACACGGCATCGCCCAAGGTGCTGAGAGGGAGTATTGAGACCCTTGAGCCCTACATCAGACATCTTTTAGAGCTTTCCTTTAGCACAGGCATTGTTCCTAAAAAATGGGCTCTGCTCCTGTCTATTGAGACCATCTGGAAATATGTGGATGAGGGTCAGACTGCGGCCTTAATTTTATTAGATTTAAGTGCCGCATTTGACACTGTAGCCCATCACACGTTGCTACAGTGTCTCAGAAAAGGAGGGGTGGTTGGTAAGGCCTGGGAATGGATGGAATCCTTTCTGCAAGACTGCAGTTTTCAGGTAGCGCAGGGACCCCATCGGTCAAAAAAATCAAGTTGAAACAGGGGGTGCCACAGGGGTCCACTCTCAGTCCGACCCTATTTAATCTCTATGTCACGCCGGTGGCTGAGATCACGAAAACATTTGGGGTCAAGGTTGTGTCCTATGCTGACGACACTCAACTGGTGGTGTCCCTTACACAACCAGATGAGAAGGCAGCCAGTAATTTTACAACATGTCTGTAAGAATTGGCGTCATGAATGGCCAGTAACTGCCTTAAATTGAATGGAAACAAAACGGAGGTGATGATCATAGTTAAGGCACCATCAGTGTGGACATCGGCTTGGTGGCCACAGAAGCTGGGGCCTACACCCACGCCTAGCAAACAGGTTAGGAATTTAGGGGTGTGGCTTCATACCAAGCTCTCGTTTGAGTACCACACAAGACGAGTGGTGGGCACATGTTTTGGAGTCCTGCGTGGACTCAGGAAGACCTTGGATTTGTTACCTACCACAGCCAGGAAAACCATAGTCCACGCCTTGGTGACATCAAGGCTGGACTATGGGAACGTCCTTTACCTGGGAGCTAATGTCAAATGCATTCAGAGGCTGCAACGTATCCAGAACGCGGCAGCTCACTTGGTTTTGATGCTGCCTAAGATAGCCCCCTCCAAGAGGGCTCTGGCCACCTTGCATTGGCTTCCGATCATGGAACGAATCCTGTTCAAGGCCCTCTGTGTTAGCCACCGGAACTTACAGGGGAAGGGGCCACCTACTTACACAACCTTCTAACTCCGTATACCCCCACCCGTCAATTAAGATCTAGCGGGATGGGGCAGGTTAGTATACCTATTATGAGGAGAGCAAGGATGGGTGGTCGCTGCTTTTGCTTTTTGGCGGTACAGCAGTAGAACAAACTCCCGTGGGGGTTCCTGCTGGAGGCTTCGGAGGCGATTTTCAGCAAGGAGCTTAAAACTTATCTTTTTCCCGTAGATTAGACCACTGTCTTCTCCATCCACTGAGGGATCTGTAAATTACGTAATTTCTGTGAGAGTGCTGCTAGGCTTTTACCGTAGCGTGGGGACACACTAGCCTAGTGTAACCAGGCGCTTTATAAACTTGTTTATGTTTATTATTATTATTATTATCAGTTGTCACTCACTTAGAGGATTGCCTTGATTTGACAGTTCCTCAACAAAAAATGTTAGCTGAGTAGTGAAGCTCCTTTAATGGAGCTCTTTTAAATGTCTGAAAGTAGCACAAAGAAGCGTGTAATAGCTAAAGACTTTTTAGATCAGAGGCTTTTATAAATGCTCAATACCTGACCTACTTTGAGATATTTGATGTATTTCCTAGTAGAAATCAAACTCTGATCAATTTAAGCGAAAAAATCCTAGGTTTTCCAATTCAGCTTCAATGGCTAGATTGAGATGGGAGTCTTTGATATATACTTTTAGCAGAAAGACAAGTTTGGGGTTAAAACAGGTTCGTTCAATTTAGATTTCTTCTCCGGGGTTACTAAAGGAAGCTATTTTTATAGGATATTGTGGATTTCAGCAACATATGTGACAAATATAAACGCATTGTGAGGGTGTGAGAAATCATGGGGGACATTGTGAGACAGCTTTTCTGCAATATCTTGTGGCCAGGTAAAACAAGATAAAATGCATAATTTTAGAGTGCATGTTCAGTCCTGAAAAGTTTTTGGGTGCATAGTGACAGATAATAGATGTTTATTGCTAACCAGAGGTTACTAATTTGATCAACCTCGGAGGAAAGAAAGACTGAGCGAACCTACCAGTCAAGCACCGATCCCAGGAGGAAATGCATTACTCAACTGAGTAAACAGACCATATTTATTCTTTGATGAATGCAGATTGCACCACGTTAAGTGTGAGCACTGAACTGGTTCTCCATGGAGGTTTGGTAGACTCTAATCGTACTGTTCAATTAAGAGACTTAAGATCAATGTGCTGAAATGGCTTATTTAACCCCTCCAAAAATACCAATGAATCTAGTAATTCATAAAATGACATTATTTGCCAAGGTCGGCAATAGGGGCTCTCTTCTGTTAAGAATGTTGACTGTGAAGGTTTTTTTTTAATTTCTTTGCATTAAATCAACATTAACACATACACAATCAAATGTTATTAACTGTGTTTTATTCACATTTAGATTGACCAGAGCTACTGTAGGCTTGCGTTTAAAATAGCTAAGGTGGATTGCCATCTTTCTTTGTGATGCATTAACATTTGATTTATAGAAGAAGCCAGAGTCCTAATTTTCAAATGCAATTTTCTTTTACTTTCTTTCCCATATGATATTTTTTTCTTTGTGATTATCAAGGAATGGAGGCTCGATGGCTGCGGAGATCCCCGCCTCCGCTTAGCCTCAGGTGACCAATGCTCCTCCCCCTGGTAAATGAGCCTGCCAAACACGGAACACCGTAAACTTTGAACGCACACCTGGCAAGTGCAAGTGAGGAACAGAACGTAGAGTCGGGCGCCAAAAGTGGAATGTGGCCAGCCGGTGATAGGGAAGACTTCTCCTGCGAAAACCAAATTGGTATTTGGTTTCGGTGCAGGGCAAGGCGGATGGCAAAAGTTGAGATCCAGTGATGACTTAGACGCTGACTCCGGGCGCCGGCAAGAGATTGGGTGGAGTGGAATCGATCAGCTGCTGTTGCGAGGTGAAGCGGCAAGGTGGTGCTTGATACTCAGAGGAAACGTAGTGGGCTGAGTTGTGTAGAGTTGAGAAAGTGGAAAACTGGCACTGGGAGCAGTGGTGGAACCTGAGCCTTGGAGTTTGATAGACATTTGGTGCATAACTAACTGAACTGCTGACAGTAATGAAGACTTGAGCCAGTTCGTATAGATAACCTGATTTTTTTTGTTTTACCACATAGGTTCCTGGATTTAAGGAGAGATGGGGAAACACTTGAAGCAAGGGATTGTGGTAGCCAAAGTAGATGTTGCAGCTGGGCAGAAAGCCCAAAAACTTTTAGCCCAAGTAAGAGTGAACCAGTCTTCGAATAGAGCGGGGAATAAAGCAACACAGTCGGGTTTGAATTGAAGCCTTGAGAGCTCTGAGGAGGATTTGTCTGAGCCACAGCAAGGGGGGGGGGGAACCCTCTGATTTGACTTTAATCCCATCACCAACGAGAAGGAGCAGATGAGTGATCCAACAATAGTGCCAATGAAATAAAAAGTTGAGTTAAAAAACTCTAAAGACTTTCCACTATTCGTGAAAAAACACTCAGCCCACTACTGCTCAAGCTTCTCCACAACTAAATGCGGCTTCAGTAGTAGCACTAGAAGAAGCGACAGTTGATTCAATACAGACGTCGTATAAATCATCACCTCTACAGGTCCTGGTTCCGTGCCCGGCATCTTCGGCCGCCACATAGATTTTACCAGAGGAGGGTCGACCGGTGCTTTGCCAAACAAGTCCACTGGCTCCCTCAGTCCGGCTTTCATTCCTTGATCAGTTGCCCTTTGTTGAAACCACTCTATAACAGCAGCTGGAGGGTGGGCCACAGTCTCAGATACCATCACGGACACCGAATAAAGGCAGCCTAGAATTATCAGGGCAAACAGCTTGGTTGGATAGACAATCGCAACAAGAAGAACCCGAATCGCTAATTAGAGGATCTTATACACAACAGATTGAGATTAAGACTATCCTTAATCTCATATTGGATGAGATCAGAGACGTGAAGAAATCTCAAGAGACTGAGATAGCTGCCCTACATCTTCGGCTCAGAAAAATCGAAGAGGCAGTGGCTGGCTTCCCCAAAGGAATTCAAGAAGCCGAATTGAGAATTTCTCAATTAGAAGACCAGATGAATGCCATGCTTCAGAAAGTTAACTCTGCAGCAGAAGATAAAATAGCTCTAGAGAACAAACTTGAAGAATTGGAGAACCATTCGTGCCATTCAAATCTTCGTATTGTTGGGGTACCTGAGGGGAGTGAGGGAGTAAACACATTGCAATGGATTGAATCATTTAATGAGCAAAAGGTGCTCCCGGAATTCACTGTAGATTTAACATTGACCAGCGCACATCGGGTCCCAGCTTACCTCCCACCTAATTCTAAGTTCCCTCATACTATTTTGACTAACTTTGCTGATTACCACGTGAAAGAGAACATTCTGGCTTAGGCAATTCAGCAGAGACAATTTTCTATTAATGAGGGGACTAAATGCCAGATTTTTGCAGATATGTCTGTGGTGGCTGCATGCAGGTGTAAAGAATTTGTGAAACTTTTGTATCTCTTTAAAGCTCAAGGGGCACAGCCGTCTATTGTTCAGCAATCAAAGCTTAGGGTGCTGGTAAGAGGGAAATTCCATATGTTCTAACGCATTGAGGAAGTCCAGGAATTATTGAAAGAGATTTCTATTTTAAAATGAATTTGT
The DNA here is from genome assembly GCF_964204655.1 of Triturus cristatus. NCBI lineage: Eukaryota > Metazoa > Chordata > Amphibia > Caudata > Salamandridae > Triturus > Triturus cristatus. Next base: position 593,957,066 of record NC_140592.1, on the reverse strand, counting down.
GGGTTCTCTCGACTTTCAGGGTTTTCACTATTTTGGGGGGGGGTAGGTCACCGTTGGTGTAGGTCCAGAGCACCTCACAGTGAAGCAAGGGGGGAGAGATGTGGATTGCAGGGTCGACCACATTTCTTGGGGGGAGGGGGTTTACAGGGCTTGAGGTGGGGGGTTCAGTATTATGGCAGTACAAAGAGCAGATGCAAACAGGACTTAGATGATTGGAATAGGAGTCTGATCCACAATGTTTACTAGATATATTCGAAACATGAATACAGCTAGAAGGTGTTGCATTATATCACTAAATGCTAATGGTATGTTAAATAGACACAAATACGGGGGGCTTATAAGATGGCTCGCCACGTTAAGGCCTCAAGTCCTCTTCATCCAAGAAACCCATTTTAAAAGAAATTTACCTAGGCTTTTCATCCCTGGGGTGGCGATGAGAGGGGTAGCCATCAATTTTTGTAAATATATGGCCTGGGAATTTGTCCAAGCAAAGAGGGATCCCCAGGGAAGATGGATTTGGGTCATGGTGAAGATAAACGGGAGCACATTGAATTTGATTAATTACTATGGTCCAGTTACGGACGATCCATCTGTATTGTCAACACTACATAAACTTCTTATCGGGGTCCCCAGTCAGATTGTTTTGGGTGGGGATTTTAATTACATTCAAGATTTGAGAGAAGACACCTCAAACAAAAACAAGAAACAGCTGCAGCCAAAAACTAAAAAAGTCTTTGAGGCTTTAATACAAGATCTTCAGCTAATCGACTCTTGGTGAAAAGTTAATTGCGGCATTTGCGATTACACCTTCTTCTCTCGCCAATTTCAGACAGCTTCGTGAATAGAGTTTTTTTTAAACATCTCATTCCCTAGGTCTCGTAGAATGAGAAATCGGTGTGAATGCATTCTCGGATCACTCCTATGTTAGAGTGGAATTAGAAATCAAGGATGTGAGGAGGAGGAGGTCCAGGTGGCAGATGGGCCGCCTTCTTCTCCAAAATCTTCAGTGGGTAGAAGGATTTAGAGAGTGGATACTTGATTTTTTTGAAAAGGAACGAGGGATCGACTGAACTTTTCTCAGTATGGGCTGGATTCAAGGCGGCTGTTCGCGGACAAATGATTGCCGTTTCAGCAGCGCAGGCGAAAAGTCGATGTATGAAGATAGTGGAATTACAGCTAGCTGTCGAAAATACCTCAAGTATGCAAAATTCCCCCTTATGGGGTCAGTGGGAAAAAGGGAAGAAGGCACTGAGGGACTATTTTATTGTGGAGGAAATTAACAGTTCACGAACCTATCATCAACAGGTTTATGAGGAAAGCCAGATGGTTAGAAAACTTCTAGCTTGGTCTACTGAGAAACAACAAGAGCGGCCCTAATTATGGAGGTAATAGATCCAAAGACCAGTTTAGCGGTGACTGATAGGGAGGGGATCGCCCGTGTTTTTGCGGAACACTTTCAACAGCTCTATATCACTAAATATATGGTCAGCCAGGAAGCGATACATGAATATTTTGCAGGGGTAGAACTTCTGAGGCTATCCAAAAGATTATTGGATCAGGTGCAACGGGATATATTACCAGCGGAGATTTTGGCAATCTTAAAGTCTATTGCTGGAGCAAAATCTTGTGGTGAAGATGGACTGCCTATTGAATTTTATAAAGTATTCGCTAACGAGCTGATCCCCTTTTTGATTAAACTTTTTAATTATGTAAAGGTCGGAGGTATTGTCCCCCCCAAGATTAAGTGGGCAATTGTGGTTAGTCTATCAGGGGGTTCAGCTGGTAATTAATGCAACCCAAGTAGGGTCAGTAGATATCAATCGAGGGACCAGACAAGGGTATCCGCTTTCACCCCTATTATTCACGTTTTTTTATAGAAACCTTGCCCATTAAAATCCGAGCTAACACAGATATCCAAGCCCCGATTCAGGGTATGGCAAAATTAAAGTTGTTCGCTGATGACGTTTTTTTATATCTCAGCCCCGAAAGGCAGAATTTGGATCGGACCCTAACCGAATTTAGCCAATTTGAACTTATTGGGGGCTATAAAATCAACCAAAACAAAACTGAGATTTTAAGGTTGAACACCGGTATGGATTTTCTCCCGGCAAATTTAAAACAGCAGGCTCTTAGATCAGATCCTATACGGTATCTGGGGATCTTTGTTACAGGTCAATATGGGCAGCTATTTAAATTGAACTACGAGGCAACAGGTAGAAAAATGCAGAAATTATTGGAAAATTGGTCACGTCTCCCGTTAACCTTGATAGGTCGTGTTGCACTTATAAAGATGTCTATACTTCCTCTTTTAATTTTTTTATTTACTAACATACCTATTAAGATTAATATCAGCTATTTTAAAGGGCTTGAATCCATGATCAGGTCGTTTGTATGGAACAAGAAGGCTTCAAGAGTCAGACTCCCAGTGTTACAACTTGACACAAATTTAGGCCGATTGGCACTACCCCATATTCGAACATATTTTGAGGCAGCGATTTGGGAATTAACATCATGTTTATTGTCCAGTACAGGGCGATTAGATAATTTTTTTTAGACAGGATGATACAAGAAGCTGGCTCGCAGACCCCAACATTTCTTAAAACTTCAAAACTCCCCAAAAAGACTAGATATAAAACTCTCCTGGAGTTTTCTAGTAGATTACAGTTTTTTTTTAACAAAGTGGCTTTTCTGGGCTTCGCGTCTTAAAGTTATGCGAGTGTAAAGGTTTGGGCCTTCATATTCATTCCAGTCACCTGAAGATGTGGGAGGATTGTGGTTTGGAAGTATTGGGGCATTTTATCATTCAGGAATGAGTGATCACCTGGCAAGAAGTACAGATTAGATGTAATGATCGCAACAAGCCTGTCTTTTTTTGAACATTTACAAATTGTACAATTTATGAACAAATATAATCTTGTATCTTGTGGTGCTCCAACTAAATTGGCGACTGCGTTATTTAGTGTAAATGTTAGAGGGGTGGGCAACTGGTACCGGCTGCTGCGCTCCCAGAACGAGTCGCCGTTGGTTGAGAGAGTAACCCTGGAGACCCAATGTTCCTTTTCTTGTCGGGAGTGGCAGGCCTTATCCCTAACAGGTAGTAGGGCTTTAAGAGCCGCTATTGTTAAAAGAATGGCGTTCTTGTCCCACTGGATGGCTTACTTTACCCCCAGGGCGCTGAATAAGATCTATCCTGAGGTGGAGAATAGATGTTTTTGTTGTTTGGCTGAAGGTGTAGGGGGATGGAGACATATATTCTTCATCTGTCCAAATCTAGGGGTGTTTTGGGATAGGATCTTAGCAGCCATAAGTCGGGCATTCCAGCAATCACTTGATCCAACAGCTGAGGTGGCCCTCTTTAGTATAATGAGCCGGGGGGCTAATCTGTCAAAATCAGAGGGGACATTTTTAGTTATCTCGACTCTTGTTGCTCGCTCGTTAGTTCTACAAAATTGGAGATTGGCAGAAGCGCCTTCATATGAAAAATGGTTAAATAAGATGAAGCTTACCAGGACCTTTGAAGAAGCTTATGCAATGCGCGTGGGGGCAACTAAAAAGTTTACTGCAACCTGGAAATACTTAGCTGCTCTCAAAATTTAAGACAGTATTGTTGCCAGGTCGTTTGTTGCACTTTAGCACTTTAGAAACCCAAGAGATTTTATTCTAGATGGCTATTTGCAAGATCGAGAGAGAACAAAATCTTAAACTTAATGTAAATGTTTACGGGGAGAGCACTGTTGGCCAGCTTGCGATAAGAATCTGCTTTTAATTTGTATCTAGATCTTTTTATGGCTGCATTACATCAATTGAAAGATTCACCAATGTCTATTTGTGTTTTGTTATCATGTATTTAATGAGAGTGTCAGGCACGGTTTTATTGTAATTAATATGTTTTGATCAAAAGATGATTATTGGATTATTGTCCTTGTTGCTCTGCTCAATAAAAATATAAATATAAAAAAATAGATTATCATGGAATGGTTTAAAGAGAAGCTTTCACAAAGAGAGTAGCTTTCACGAAGACATTTGCAGAGTACAGGCTGGTCCCTGTATCTCATTTTGTTGCAGACAATGTAAGTTTGAAGGTCGGAAATAGTCAAATTGTGGAAGGTAATGAGCATACAAATGCATCACCTGATTTTAACCTGATTGGATCGTTTCATGGGAACAGTCTGTAGGTGTATCAATAGTGAGAACTGTGTGATTTAAGCTAGTGCAATGTAGATGAGAGGCAGTCCGTTTTTCGATGCAGCGTAGAGTGGAGTAGAAGAGTTAGGGAACTCTCTATATGGGAGATCTGGCCTTTCCAACTGTTTCCCTTTGGGCTGACTCTATGCCAATTAGTCTTCTTTCTTTTATAACTCTGATTTTATTTGAACTAATTAATTGATTCATTCACACATGGATTATTGGTTGATATTAACTTGATTTTGGCTTCTGTAAACCTATAATCTTGAATGAATCTTTATGGTGTGAAACCTTAACCAGTCTCTGTCTTCATTGATGAGCCTAACGTGCTTAACATTGTTTAAATGTATTGATTTGTAGAACAGCCTCAGTTTTGAATTTCAATTCATCACTAAGCACTGTATTTGCACAAGGTAAAGTGCTAACCATTGTGCAACTAAAACTGGCCACAGTGAAGATGTTTTTAGGCTTGAAGCAGCATTGTTCCACCCATGGTTTAATTCTGTAAATCAGTGATGAATCTCAGCTTCTAAATACTGGTTCCCAAAAATCCGAAAATGGTCAAAACAGGATACTGGTTGGGGGGAATTGGTATATTTCTAATGTTGGTAATAGAGAGCCCCCTGGATTTGGATGATTCTGCATGCCTCTGTGAGAGGTTGAGTACCATACCCAAATTGAGAAGCAAATTGTCATATGTGCCTGCAATGGGGGGGTGGGTCTTTGGCTGCCCTTTCACTCCTGACCTGTGGCGTTTCACTCTTCAGCAGTAATGTACCATGTATGTCTCTCACAACCATCTATACCAGCTACCTATTTTTTTTATATATAATTGCTTTCTCTTGAGTTGATCATGGCATGACGTTCTATATGTATTGTTTATTGATAAGTGTCTTGTATCGTTCACATGTGGACACTGTAAGCTTGTATTTGCTCCTTTTTAATATATGTTATTTAGACATTTTCGTTGGCTTTAATCTCCTTATTTTTAATCTTTAGTAATCCATATTTTATTGTATATTGAGGAAAAATGTAGCTGCAGCTAGTAATTTTGAAACATTTATTTAACCATTACAGACACTCTAATGTTAGATGCCTGGTAGGTTTTAGTGCTATAATAAGTAATGTATAACTCATCACTCTTTTTCAATGTGTTAATATAAAATAATTAGCATTGCAGTGCAAACATATGCACACCTACAAAGCTTCAACATACTCTCTTCGGTGTCCAAGAAGGGAGCATCGCCGTCGGGGATTTCTACGTTCATACTTAGTCACTTTTTGGAAGTTGAAAATATGCAGCGGGATGAGGTTGGAGGCTGTAGCCAAAGAGAGTTCCACGAGGCACGATACCCCCTTTGGTGAAGGACCACCAAACAGGATTTGCTGCTGCGGAGAAGAACATTCCGTTAGCTGCTGTGAAGTCAGGCCTGTTGGCGGTGCACCTTGGACAGATAGACGAGCAGTGTGGTGCCGGTCTTCTCTTGGTTGTCAGTGTTATTTTTAACCATACTTTTTCGAAGTCTCAAGTTTGGGGTTTGGCTTTCTTGGCACCTTTAATACCACAACCAAGGATCCAGGACTTGTGGGTGTAGGACTCACTCATGATATTTGGAGCCTTTTCTGTCATTGAGGCTCTGATCAGGAGGTCAGCCAACTAGCCCTTGGAGTCACTCTATTAGTCCTGGGTTCAAGTGATAAAACAGGGCTCAAGAAGCAGGGTATGCCTCAGTGAGTTTAAGGTAGTCTCCAGGTGGCAAAGAAGCCCTTCCACGTGCAGTAGAGTAGTCTTGTGAAGTTCACAGCAGGCCACATCAGCAGGCCGACCTCCGGGAGTCCTTCAGCAGGTCCAGAAGTGAACTGGTGAGTTGATCTGAGGGTTCTATTTTATACCTGGTGCCTTCTTTGACATAGGAGAAGTTTCTAGAGAATTTCCTTTGATGCTCTGGAAGTTTCGTGTCTGCCCTGGCTCCAGTCTGACTGCATGAACAATGCAGTGGTGACAATTCCTTTGTGCGAAAGGAGGGCACAGCCTATTCAGTTCAAAGTGGGGCTGTGCCCAGCTCTGTTTCCACAGTATGCCAGTTGATAGACCATCCAGGCACACCTAATCCCCTTAATTGTTACTCTGTGTGGAAGAATAAGCAAACGTCCAACTGCCAAATACACCAAGTCATGTGACCAAGTAACAGGCTGCAGCCACCAAACAGTTATGGCAGCAAAATGGCCTTTTCAAAATTGTCACTTAAATTCAGACTTTGGCATTAAAGAGGATTTCCAATTACAATTTCTTGGACACCAACCATAAAATGCTTACCACTTTCCAATAAAAGATTAGCACTTAATAAATGTAATAAGGCAAGCCAATGTTATTGTATGGGAGAGATAGCCCTCACAGTAGTGAAAAATGAATTTTGGAGGTTTTCACTATTAGGACGTGAAAAACTTAAAAATGCATGTCCAACCTTTTAAATACCATACACCCTGCCCCATAGGCTACCATGGCCTACCTGAAAGGTGACATATGCTCTATAAGGGGAGTTTAAGGCTTGGCAAGGGGGTTTGTCAAGTCAATTTAACAGTTTAAAACTTCATTCAGGCTGCAGTGACAGACCTGGGACATGTTTTCTTAAGTGGGTTGCACCATAAGTGCTGCGGGCCACTACTAGCATTTAATCTGCATGCACTGGGTACATGATGTACCACTCTACAAGGGACTTATAAGTAACTTAAGCATGTCAATTAGTTGGAAGTCAATTTTACCATCTTTAAAAGAGAGAGCAAAAGCACTATAGCACTGGTTAACAATGGTAAAGTGCACAGTCCTAAGGCCCACAAAAATGAATTCAGCAACAACAGGAGAGGTGACACTTCGGAGAGAGGCAAGTCCAACAAAGCTCCAATTCAGGTGCCATGATGAATTGAACTTTCTCTGTTCCAGCCATAATATCGCAAACTGTATTTGCATAAGCCACTGCTCATTCAGTATGGATATATGCCAGACAAAAGAAGATATTCGCCAGACAATAGAGGCCAAAGCTATGAAAAGATCCTACAATTTCTTTGGCTCAATTCTGCATTGCAAAATGTATTTGGATGGGAAAGAACAAATACTATTTATTTCTTAATATTTGCTATTGTGAATGCTGCAGAGCCATATTACTGGAATTATTATTGTAATACATTTTGCTTTACCATGTTCAGATGATTACCTTTTTTGATATAATTTATGATTTTTGACCAAATTAATGAATTGTCCAAGGTTTGTCCCGACCCCCTCATTGTCAGCCCTCCCACCTTTAAACCGTATGCGCTAGGCTTTCTCTTCCTATTCCAATTTTGTAAGACTAGGTTGGGCAGTCAGTTGGTGCAGTTATAGCATGAGTAACTCCAGCTGTTTAGTATATTAGCTGTGTATTCTTTTGCTTTGCTTTAGAGCTCTAAAATGTTGACTTCTACTGCAGACTAAAGCCTGCCAAACTAGCCTACCAACATTTTCTCTGCTAAAACAATATATCTGCTTTTTTTAATACAATCCACACTAACATTGATTGGCAAGTCTGTTTCTGAAGGCCCAAAATCACAATGGAGATAGGCAACATTTTATTAACTACTCCATTTGATATGTATACAGTGGTCTGCTAACCTCTGTGATGCATCTGGATCTCTTATAGAAATTTGAAGTACACTATTTTTCTACACAATTTAAAGTGTATGCCATGTAGCATTAAAAGCTACACTGATGAATATGTTACAGTAACCATGTCTCATAAAGGTAAGTGTAATATAGTTCTTAATTTTACTCCAAGCAATGGTGGCAACCAATCAAATCTTCAAAATAGTTTGGCCTGGGAAGATAAAGTATGTAATAATAGTGAAGTTACCTATTTTAGGTTGGGTACTTTTTGGATCTATCATGTTTGAACACACTTGTTACTGGAGGCTCTACACTCCTAATAACAACCTTATATAGGCCATATTGCAGGTCAAGAGTAGGGGTCGGCGATAAACTCTGCTCTTCTGGTGGAGTTTACGGTGATTTGCCCACTGGATTTTGGCACAAAACAACGCTACATGGCAGAGTTTACAGCCCACTCCTAGACTTTGCACATAGGAAGTAGCCTTCTTATTTTATTTAAGGTTCCAAAATGGTGATGCAGAACTCAAAGCAGTCATCTGGTCCTTAGTGATAGTCACCGGTGAAAACTGTTGATAAACGTAATCGTGATTGGTTCACAAATGGAACTGGTGAGGGAAGTCTCAGCATACAACCTGCTGCTCTGTAACTTAGTGATCGTTTCTGATCACTTTTCCTCCTTGCTGTGATGACATTACCTCTGCCTTTTTCTGCCTACGTAACCTGATGGAATTTACTGCGCCTTCTCCCCGCCCCCATCCCTATAAAACCACTGTGGTTTCCGCAGTAAACCTAATGGGGGTGCAGTGAATTTCCACCAGAGGCCCTGACACTGCTGAAACGAGCCTGGCTCTTCTTTATCAATGTTTAATTTGACAACAGAACCACCGGCGAGGGCTCTGCAGTGTTTCATGAAATATTCAAGGGGAAAGGGCGCGGAACTGGCCCGGGATACCCGTGGCTGGTGCAGCAATATATGGAAGGGAGGGAGCACCGGTGAAAGAAGGGAAGAGGCACATAATCATGTAATAGAGGGACATTTCATGATGCAAGTTTTATAGGAGACACAAAGAGCACAGATGCCCTTAGAGACTACCATTAACACAAAGGTTATATAGTTTCATACCTTTAACTATGTATCACCTATTTAGTACTGTTTTTATGAACATTTCAATAAACAAATGAAGACATGCCCTTCTGACGTAAACAGAGCTGCAGACTTCTCTACTAAGGTCCTGATTACGATGTGAGTCGGAAAGCCTCCAACCGCAGGGCAGAGTCTTTATAACGTTCAGCGAAGGTTTCACTTTCGACCACCGCATTACAATGCCGGAGGTCAAAAGTGAAACTGGACGGTCATTCCAGCTGGATTCCGATGGGCTCAAGGAGCCCGTCTGCCAGTCGGAGGTCCCACCGTAAGCCCTGGGAGCGGCGTTTCCACTGTAGAGATTACAATGTATGTTTTCGACAGGCTTTCCATGTCGGGCTTTCCGACATGGAAAGCCTGTCAAAAAGTGACTTTGAGGACCCCTAGCAGGTCCCATTTCTCCCTGCAGCCTCTGGTTGGAGGCAGAGGGGGCACCTATGGTGCCCCCTGTTAATCCCTGTACCGGGTGGCAGTCACCGTGATGTGCCTGCCACGCGGTGCAGGGATTAACAGAAACTCCCATTTCTCTATGGGAGCTTGTGCTATGGCCGGTTTACCACCGCAATGAAAGCTTCCATAGAGTAATGGGAGTATGTGACCGCACCATGTGTGGTCACATTGTGATGGCGGTGTCGGGACCGCCAACCGGAGTTCAGTTGATCGGTCCCGAGACCACAACAGTGTCAGGCGGATGTAAGTCCACCTGCCATTGTAATCAGGCCCCAAGTGTTAAAGGGTGACCTCCACCAACACCATTCGGAAACATAATCGGGGAAGATCCAAAGACATACTTTGTATTTGCACCGAGAGGATAGTATTAAACTGAAAGGGATTTTCTACAGCCAGTCGAAAGTTCACATGGAAAGAAATGGGCAAAGCCCTAAGAGACCAAATGTGTCTTGCAGCGTATTGCATGCAGAGCAGCTCTAAAAGCCTTCAGGCACACGGTGTGTCACTCCCCCGGGGCTTACGTTTTGGACACAAAACATCCTGGCCTTACCCTGCCATCCCCCAAAAATGAATCAAGCTGTCCATGGAGTAGGTGATGTGCCGGTGCCACCTTGCACCATGAACGGAATCCCGCAGGTCTTCAATTCATTGTCCAGACAATTATTTGTCAGGAGGACACAAGGACCTGCGCTGCAGTGCACAGCTGCAGAGGCTTGGGTGACTGACACTGAGGAGGCTATGAGTTGGAGGTATAGCAGACAGGGGTATACATCCACATCAGTGGTTGCTGTTCTGGGTAATTTTCCTGTCCCAGGAACGCCGGATTGCAATGCGACGTTTAGATTTTTCATGAGACCCCGACTCAGATTTTCATTTTCCTGTTTGAGAATAGCTTTTAGGGTCCATGTCTTTCATTTGCCTGATTGTAATAGACAGTAATTAAAGAAGCGGGGGCCAGCGAGAGTTTAGTGCGGCTCATCAGTCAAAACACGGATTGTTTATTTTCCATATACAACACTCTCTTTTTCCCTCTGAATAGTACATTGGATTAAAGTTCATGGCTTGTTTCCTTTCCTCTAAGCATCACTGCTGGCAGGAAGCTGGGGAGTCAGCAGCTAATTGATTAACAATAACTTGGCTTTTTCATACAATATTTACACAAGATTCCAAAATTCTACCACTTGCAGAACTCAAAGGAACCTCGCTGAGTTTTTAGGTAACTCTGCCGAATTCCGCGGAGAAAAACTCTACTTGTTCTGCCCACCCCTAGTCAAGAGCCTCAAATAAAAGACACACAGTGACCAATAGGGAGCAGATTGCCTGCAGGGTTCACTGACTGAATATTTTCATTCAATGTCTATGGTACATCTAGTTCCTTTCAAGAAGAGTTGTATTTTAGTCTTTTTCCCCAATACTCTCCAGGACATTCTGCCTTCATAATGGTTTTATTTTTACATAAATAGAAAAATAGTTTAGTTTTGGTTGTGGAACAGGAACTTTACATTTCTGTAGTGAGAAAGTAGAATGTCCCTTTTAGAAACTGTAACAGGATACAATTTGCATCGTGAAACCCGTGATTCGCTGACTGGCACTTTAAACAAACCTACAAGAAGAGAGAGAAAGTCTACCAACCTTTTGGAAGGGGAAAAATCTTGTCTGCCTCTGCCTTTTTTCAATAACTTACTTGATTCCAAGAGTGGGAAGAACCTATTTTCTGACCTGATCTGCTGCGGTATTGGAAACTAGGAGAGCTACCTCATGCTGGGGAACACACTAATTGAAACTGAGGTCCAGCAGCTCAGAGAAGGTTAGTGTTTTCTGATTAGCGAGCTGGAAAGAGTGTGTACATAGGTTTGCTATATATAATATGTTAAAGCTGGTGGGTACATTGTAAATTAAATTTCTTTGTGCAACTCCAGAATTTCCAATATTTGAGTAGTTTGAGTTTGGCTTGTATGGGGAAATCTTTCCTTCCTAACTATAACTAAGCTTTAACCTCTGGTACTTTCATAACATTTCAATGTTTTTAAAAACATTTTAATACAAAATGTGTTTCAGGTTTTATAGTCCAGTGCCATCAAGTGGATTGTCATAGAGTACAGTGGATGAGAGTGCTGCAAAGTATATTGGAATAGAGTGGAGTTTTGTAGAGTAGAATACATTGGAGTAGAGTAAAGTAGAGTTTTGTAGCTTTGCGAACGTTATAATAAAGTGCTACGTAGTGTAGTAGCATGGTGTCTAATGTTGTGGAGTCAATTATTGTTGAGAGGAGTGGCGATTTGTACTGTGGACTGGCTTGTACAATAGAGTAGGATGTCGTAGACTGACATTGAGTGGTGTAGAGAATTTTAGAGTAGACTAGGGTGAGATAGAGTGTCGAAGAGTGAAGTATTGTTGAGTGGAGTGTATTAGAGTACAGTGAAGGAGAGTGTCATATATTGGAGTGCCATGTGATATAGTGGAGTGGCGTATCGTAGAGCGGAGTGGAATGGTATGTCCTCAAGTGTCATACAGTGTAGTACAGAGGTGTATAATGGATGGGAATAGAGTGGAGTAGAGTGTCACTAAGTGGCATAGTTCAGTGTTGCAGAGTGTAGTTGCATACAGTGTAGTAGAGTGTCAGACAGTAGAGTGGCGTAAAGCGGAGTATGGGACAGTGGTGTAGAGTGGGATGAACTGTATTAGAGTTGAGTATAGTGCAGTGGAGTACACTCGAATGGGGTAGCGTAGAGTTAAGCAAAGTGTCATAGAGTGGAATGTCATGGAGTGCAGTAGAGTGGAGAGGCCTAGCATACAGTCACGTAAAGTGTCATAAAATGGAGTATTGTATTGTATAGTAGAATGTAGTTTTGTGCCATACTGTATTGGAAAGTGCTGAAGATGACAGTAGAGTAGAGTGGCATGCAGTCTGGCAGGGTTTTGTAAAGTGGTGTGTGGTACAGTAAAGTGTTGTAGAGTGTGGTAGAGTGGATTGGCTTACAGTGTTATAAAGTTTAATGCATAGAGTGACATAGAATGGAGTGGCATACTGTAGAATAGTGTAGTAGAATGGAGTACTGTGTCATAGAGTAGAGTGAAGTAATGCGGGGTGCAGTGGCATACAAAGAGTTGTGTACAGTGTCATACAATAGACTAGTGTATCATAGAGCTGCATAGAGTGGAGTAGACTGTTGAACAGTAGCATACAGTATAGTGCAATGTTGTACAGGGGAGTGTAGGGGTATAGACTGGAGTAAGGTGTCAGTGAGTGGAATACAGTGTAGTAGAGTGTTGTAGAGTGGAGTAGTATACAGTAGTGTGTCAAACAGTGGAGCTGCATAGAGTGGATTATTGTACACTATCGTAGAGTGAGGTAAAGTCTCACACAGTGGAGTAGAGTGCCATAAAGTAGTGTGGAGTGAAGTATAATAGAGTATATTTATTTATTTATTTATACATTTATAGAGCGCTTGGTTACACCAACGGTGTGTCCCCGCGCTATTGGAGTGTCGTAGAGTAGAGTGGCATGGAATGTAGTGTAGTTGCGTAGCGTAGGTAATCAACTGTTATGAATTGGAGGGGGGGTCTTGTACAGTAGAAAGGAGTGCTTTGTCATGGAGTAAAGAAACGTGTTGTATAGTGGAATAGAGTGTTCCACAATGTTGTGTATGGGCATACATGAAAGTATAAAGTTTGATAGTGTATTGTAAGGGGACAGAGTGGAGTAGAGTGCCATAAATAGTAGTAGACCTTTGTAGAGTCAAGTTATATAGAATGGAGAAAAGTGTCGTACATTGGACCGACGAAGAGTGGAGTGGCTTGCACTGTAGTGCATAGAGTGGACTATTGTACAGTGGAGTAGAATACAGTGGAATAGTGTACAGTGGAATACAATACAATGGAGTGTATAACAGTGGAGTGGTGTACAGTGGAGTAGCATTGAGTGAAGTAGGGTATAGTGGATTAGCATAGAGTGGAGTGGTGTATGTTGAAGTAGTGTTGCCTAGGATTGAGTAAGCTGTTATAGATTGGAGTGGCGTCTCATAAAGTAGAATGGAATGCTGTGTCGTACAGTGCTGGGAATCATTGTAGAGTGGAGTAGAATGTTGTACAATAGAGTGTACAGGAACAGAGTCAAGTCAAATTTTGAATAGTGGGTGTATGGGAATAGTGTGAAGTAGAGTCTAGTAGAGTGACATAGAGTGTGGTAGAGTTTTGTAGAGTTAAGGTATATAGAGTGCAGGAGAGTACACTGGAGTGGCGTAGAGTGGAGTAGTGTACAGTGGAGTGACATACAGTGGAATAGCATGCACTAGAGTGTGGTAGAGTGAAATGTCATACAGTGGAATAGTGTTTAGTGGAGTGGCATAGAGTGGAATAGCGTATAGTGGAGTACAGTACAGTGGAGGGGCGTACAGTGGAGTACTGTAGCCTGAAGTGGCATACAGTGAAGTATCATAGCGTATAGTATAGTAGCGTTACAGTGGAGGGGTGCACAGTGGAGTGGGATAGTATTGAATGCAATATAGTAGAGAGGTGAAGATTGAAGTTGTGTACAGTGTAATAGCGTCCATTATAGTGGTGTAAAGTGGAGTGGCATACACAGGCACAACATCAATTAGAGTACAATGCAGTGCCAAAGAGTAGACTAGCATAGAGTGGAACAGTGTACAGTAGAGTGGCATAAAGTGGAGTGACGTGCAGTGGAGTGGGGTAGAGTGGAATTGCATACAGTTGAGTGGCATAGAGTGGAGTGGCGTCCAATGGACTAGCGTACAATGGAATGGCATAGAGTGGAGTGGTGTACAATGGAGTGGTGCTGAGTAGAGTAGCATATAGTGGAGTGGCATATAGTGGAAAACCGTAGAGCAGAAGGGTGTACGATGAATAGTGTATAGTGGAGTAGCGTACAGTGCAGTGGCATACAATGGAATGGTGTATACTGTAGTGGGATGGAGTGTAATAGCATACAGTGGAGTGGTGTGGAGTGGAGTGGCATCAAATGGAATAGCATAGAATGGAGTGGCACACAGTGGACTGGCATATACTTGATTGGAGTAGAGTGGAGGAGCATACAGTGTAGTGGCATATAGTGCAATAGCATAGAGTGGAAAGTTCTAGATAAGATTGGCATAAAGTTGAATAGCATACAGTGGAGTGGCACAGAGTAGAATAGCATATAGGAGAGTAGAGTACAATGGAGTGGTATACAGTGGAGTGGTGTAGACTGCAGTGGCGTACAGTGAAGAGGGGTAGAGTGTAATAGCATACAGTGCAGTTGTGTAATGTGGAGGGGTGTCCGAAATATTATAGAGTGGAGTGGCATAAACTGGAGTGGTGTACAGGGGACAGCATGCCCTGTAGTGCCATACAGTGGAACAGCATGCAGTGTAGTGTAGTACAGTGGAGTGGGATGAAGTGGAATAGTACTGAGTGGAGTAAAGCACAGTGGAAGTGCGTGCAGTGGAATAGCATATAGTGGAGTAGCGTATAGTGGAGTAGCATACAGTGGAGTGGTGTACACTGGAGTGAAATAGAGTGGAGTTATGTATAGTGTAATAGTTCAGAATGGAGTGGCGTAGAGTAGAGTGTTATACAGTGGAGTGGCATAGTGTGTAATAGTGTATAGTGGAGCAGTGTACAGTGGAGTGGTGTACAGTGGAGTGGTGTGGACTGGAGTGGCGTACAGAGGAGTGGGGAAGAGCATAAAGAGGAGTGGCATACATTGGAGTGGCGTCCAATGGCATAGTGTAGAATGAAGTGGCGTAGAGTGAAGTGCCATACACTGAAGTAATGTAGAGTGGAGTAGCACATAGTGGAGTGGCTTTAGTCAAATACTGTACAGTGGAGTGTTGTAGAATGGAGTAGCATACAGTGGAAGAGCACTGAGTGGAGTGGCGTGCAGTGGAATGGCATAGAGTGGAAAAGCATATAGTGGAGTAACGACCAGTGGAGTTGCATATGATGGAGTGGCATACAATGGAGTAACATTGACTGAAGTGGCAAAGGGTGGGGGTGCATGCAGTGTAAGAACATAGAGTGTAGTGGCGTACACTGGAGTTGCATACAGTGAAATAGATGAGAGTGGAGGAGCATAGAGTGGAGTGTTGTAGAGTGGAGAGGAGTAGGGTGGAGTGATATACAGTGGAGTGGTGTTGATTAGAGTGGTGTAGAGTGGAGTGATGTACACTGGAGTGGTGTATACTGGAATACTCTAGAGTGGAGTAGTGTATAGTGGAGTGGTGTACAGTGGAGTGGTGTACCAATGTATGTGCAATTTAGCAGCAATGTAAATTATGGTGTGCAGAGTAACACAAAACAGAATGTTTGCATTCCTCCAGATTTACAAATCAATTCAGGGCTACTCATAGTGGCCTTGTGTTGCTTTGTAACTTGCACCATGGAGGTGGGACAACTATATAAAGCATAATCTGAATGTATTTAATAAACTAGCTTCCTCTTGGGTGGGCATTTCCAATTTTGCCCTACTCTGCAGGATTAACAAAATTGGAAAACCTTGCAATCATCACTATGTGACACATCCCTAGATCTTTCTAAAAGGTAGTTGGAAACTCTTTTTGCAACATTTGTCAAATCAAATCCTGCGTTATCAATTCATTTGAAAACATTAAATATAGAACAAATACAGCACTATCTCTATATATATTGCCTTTGATTTCACTGGAAAGGAAGGTTACACCACTGTAAAAAAAATTGCAAAGTAAAACACTCATCATTTCCTTATATTTGGGGCTCATGAAGGGAGGAAATTGTTACAGGTATAAACTCCAGGCTTATAAGACTCTCATCCTCCAGATGAGCCACAGCCAGAGTAACACCCAGTGGTGCTGGAACAATTTTCAGACAGAGGCTGCTGCCACAATGTCACATCACAGAAGTTATAGGAATTGTGAAAAATCTAAATATCACACAAAGATCAAATGTAGCAAATGTATTCAGGAGGACAGTGGTGAGGGTGTAGAATGTAGCTGGAGGTGTTTTTTAGAGAACACCGTCCTAAATATATTATTAAAACATGCTATGTTAATGCTAACCCTAGGCGTAGTTGGCGTAGTAGCGCTACGCGTAGCTACGCAAAGTGCACTTCGCGAGATACGCATAGCACTACGCGAACTGCGTAGTGCGCTGTTCGCGATGATTGCACAGTGACGGATGCTTGTCAATCAATCAATCAATCAAAGCATTTATATAGTGCACTACTCACCTGGAGGGTCTCAAGGCGCTAGGGGAGGGGGGTCCGCTACTGCTCGAACAGCCAGGTCTTGAGCTGCTTCCTGAAGGCAAGGTGGTCCTGGGTCAGGCGGAGGTGGGTCGGGAGGGAGTTCCAAGTCTTGGCGGCCAGGTAGGAGAAGGACCTTCCTCCTGTGGTGGCTCTTCGGATGCGGGGGACGGCGGCGAGGGCGTGGCCGGTTGATCGAAGCTGGCGTGTGGGAGCGTAGAAGTTGAGGCGGCTGTTGAGGTATCCTGGGCCTTGGTTGTGTAGGGCTTTGTGTGCGTGGGTGAGGAGACGGAAGGTGATTCTCTTGTTAACCGGGAGCCAGTGCAGATCTCTCAGGTGTCCGGAGATGTGGCTGCGACGGGGGATGTCCAGGATGAGTCGTGCTGAGGCGTTCTGAATCCGCTGGAGTCTCTTCTGGAGTTTGGCGGTGGTTCCGGCGTAGAGGGAGTTGCCGTAGTCCAGACGGCTGGTGACGAGGGCCTGGGTGACCGTCTTCCTGGTCTCGGTGGGGATCCACCGGAAGATCTTACGTAGCATGCGCAGGATGTTGAAGCATGACGAGGAGACGGCGTTGACTTGTCTGGTCATGGAGAGGGAGGAGTCCAGGATGAAGCCCAGGTTGCGTGCGTGGTCTGTTGGTTTGGGTGCGCTGCCCAGGGCGGGGGGCCACCAGGAGTCGTCCCAGGCGGAGGGTGAAGATCCCAGGATGAGGACTTCCGTCTTGTCCGAGTTCAGTTTCAGGCGGCTGTTCAGGCGGCGGCTCGTCATCCACTTGGCTACGTCTATCACCCCTTCGTGTAGGTTGGCTCTGGCGGTGGCGGGGTCGTTGGTGAGGGAGAGGATCAGCTGGGTGTTGTCGGCGTAGGAGATGATGTTGAGGTTGTGTTGGCGTGCGATGGCTGCGAGGGGGCTCATGTAGAAGTTGAAGAGGGTAGGGCTGAGCGAGGAGCCTTGAGGAACGCCGCAGATGACTTCGGTGGCTTCTGATCTGAATGGGGGGAGGCGGACTCTCTGTGTCCTTCCGGCGAGGAACAAGATGATCCATTCCAGTGCCTTCTCCTGGATTCCGACGTTGCTGAGGCGCTGCACTAGGGTACGGTGGCAGACAGTGTCGAAGGCCGCGGAGAGGTCAAGGAGGATGAGGGCCGCTGTTTCTCCTTTGTCAAGCAGGGCTCGGATGTCATCGGTGGCTGCGATCAGGGCGGCTCGGTGCTGTGGTTGGCCCGGAAGCCAGACTGCGAGGGGTCGAGGGATCCGTTCGTCTCGAGGAAGGCGGCCAGCTGCTTGTTGACGGTCTTCTCGATGACTTTTGCAGGAAACGGGAGCAGCGAGATTGGGCCGGTAGTTCTTGAGGTCGGTGGGGTGGGCTGATGGCTTCTTTAGTAGAGCGCTGAGTTCGGCGTGCTTCCAGCTCTCCAGGAAGGTAGCGGTGTCGAAGGAGGTGTTGATGATGTCCCGCAGGTGGGGTGCGATGGCAGCGTCGGCCTTGTTGAAGACATGGTGAGGGCAGGGGTCGGTCGGAGATCCGGAGTGGATGGAGTTCATCGTGCGGATGGTGTCTTCGGTGCTGATAGGGGTCCAGGCGCGGAGGGTGGTGGAGGGGAGCGGTGGTTCCATCGTGGCCTGCGTCGGTTGAGTGCTGAAGCTGTTGTGTATGTCCGCAATCTTGTTGTGGAAGTAGGAGGCGAGGGAGTTGCAGAGGTCTTGTGAAGGGGTGATGTCGTTGTTTCCGGCGTTGGGGTTGGAGAGCTCTTTAACGATGTTGAAGAGTTCCTTGCTGTTGTGGGCGTTGTTGTCCAGTCGTTCCTTGAATGCAGTTTTCTTGGTGGCGTGGATCAGTTGGTGGTGTTGTCGGGTGGCGAGCTTGAGGGCAGTCATGTTGTTCGGTGTTGGGTCTCTGCGCCAGGCTTTCTCGAGGGCTCGGCAGTTCGTCTTGGAGCTCTTGAGTTCGTCGGTGAACCATGGGGCTTTCTTGCTGCCGGGTCTGCTAGGCGGGGTCTTCAGAGGGGCGAGGTCATCTGCGCAGTTGCTGATCCACTTCGCGAGGTTGGTGGCCGCCTGGCTTGGGTTCGTTGCGCTGGTGGGAGGGTTCATGCTCAGGGAAGTCGCGAGTTGGTCGACTGTGATCTTGTTCCAGCTTCTGCGTGCAACCTGTTGCTGGTGGTGGTGGATCGTGGTCCTTCTGAAGCTGAAGTGGACGCAGCTGTGGTCCGTCCAGTGGAGTCCGGTGGCGTGGCTGAAGGCGATGTCCTTGCTGGATGAGAACACGGGGTCGAGTGTGTGTCCGGCGTAGTGGGTGGGGGTGGTCACCAGCTGCTTGAGACCCTAGGTTGGCGAGGTTGTCCAGCAGGGTGGTGGTGTTGCTGTCGTTGTTGTTCTCCAGGTGGAAGTTGAGGTCCCCGAGGAGGATGTAGTCAGCGGAGGGGAGGGCGTGCAGGCTGATGAAGTCGGCGATGTCTTCGCTGAATTGTGTGCGTGGTCCCGGGGGTCTGTAGATGAGGGTGCCTCTGAGGGTGGTCTTGGGGTTGATATGAATCTGGAAGTGCAGGTGTTCGACGGGTGCGAGGGTGTCGTCGGTGTTGGTCGTGATGCGGCTGGAGTTCCTGTGGATGATGGCGATGCCTCCTCCTGTCTGGTTGACGCGGTCCCTCCAGATGATCTTGTAGCCGTCCAGTATGGCGATGGCGATGTCGGGCGCTGAGGAGGCGTTCATCCAGGTTTCCATGAGGAAGGCGACATCTGGGGCGTCGAGCAGGTTCCAGAGCTCGACGGCGTGTCTGTGGATGGAGCGGGTGTTGAGCAGGATGCACTTGAGGTGGTTGCTGCTGGTGCTCGGCTTGGTCAGTGCTGGTGTAGTGCAGGTCCGGTTGCAGGTGAGCTTGCAGGAGTGGCAGCAGAAGGGTCCGTGGGTGCGTTTTGGGGTGGCTCGATAGCAGCCCGGGATTCGACCGGCGTTGAGTGCGTGGAGGTCGGTGGTGTCGTAGGTCCGGCGGGTGGGCTGGTGTCGGCGGGAGCCAGGGGTCCTGGCACTGGGCACGGTCCAGGCACAGACGGGCGCAGACGGGCTTACCTTGGGCGCACCTTCGGCGCACAATCGGCGCGCCCGCTGCGCGTTAACGCTGCGCGTTAACGCTGCGCGTGCGCACGGTCGCCATTTATGGCCAAGTGCAGGGAAGGAGGAGCAGCTGGGAGGCGGGGGAGGGCACAGAGGGAAGGGGGCATGTCCATACTCCCGGCGGCGGGAAGCGGGGAGCGGGGCAGGTGGGCGCAGGGGAAACAGCACAGGGGGGGCGACAACACAAGAAAAGGCAGATAAAGGATATAAAAACAATTACAATACCAAATACAGTACAATATCAAACAAAAGCAGGATACCAACGAGCGGCAGCAGGGGGCGTGGCCAGAGGGAAGGAAGGCTTCAGCGAGGCTGAGAGCAGCGGCAGGCGGGGGGCACACGCGACAGCTGGTGGCCTTGCGGCGCGGGGGTGTCCTTGTCCGCACTGTGCAATCATTGAAAACGGCATCTTGCACAGTGCGAGCTGTAGTTTTCTGCTGCTCGGTAGTTTCTTATCGCGAGCGGTCGTGAGCATACGCGACCGCTCGCAATGAGAAACCTGACCTCCCCGCGTTGAGAATCTCGCCGGGAGGTTTATTTTCCATGCTCGCGATCGGCAACTTGATGTTGCTGATCGCGATCGAGGAAAAAGTCTTGCCGGGATGTCATTTTGCTCGCTCGTAGTCGCCAACTTGACGTTGAGGACCGTGAGCAAGCAAAAAATGCAAACTACGCTACGCGTTTTTGCACTGTGCTACGTGCAATTCGCGTAGCGCAAAGTAGCACAAACTACGCAAACTACGCGAGCGTAGCGTAGTTGTCCGCCCAGGGTTACTTTGTATATCTGACCTAAATATTGCATTGCCCATGTGACACTATGCATGACAAAAGGGTATCCCAAGATAATAATACAGCTAGGACTTAGTTATATTTTGGGCCACATATACTTCAGTAACTTTGCAGTACACTTTGGTACATGACAATGATTAGCCAGAATATAAATGGGTAATAGCTGTTTATAGAAAATGAAAAGGCAGCTAAATTGTTTTCACTACATTTTGGCTGAGTTCTGTTAGGGCTTCAAATATAGCTAAATAGTAGGTTCGCTACCTATTACAACTTTACCACTTTATTAAAGTAGTGAAAGGTAGGGAAAATGCTTATATTTTTAGATATGTTTGCAGAGTACTGCGCTAGTCAATAGTCAGTGCTGTATTTTTTATGAAATTCTCTTTCTTAAATTTATTTTTAGGTTGCACAGTATTTATGCTGTATTTCTTAGCTTTTTCCGCGGTACTCTGTACACTTCTTTTTGCAGAATTAAACATGTCAAAAAATTTAAATACACTATGCTATAGTATATTTGTCAAAGATAGTGTATTACTGTATATTTATACATTTTTCAACATTTTCTTTTTTATATTTTAAGTAATGCAGTACTTCCTATGCAGTACCATGGTACTCTGTAAGCTTTTTTTAAAACATAGAAATGTATAAATATTTTTCCCTACCTAGAACTACTTTTTTAAAGTGATAATGGGTAGGAAATCATATAAAACTTAGGGGCATATCAGCAACAACCGGCGATAATTATCGCTAAGCGCACTTAGCGCTAGGATAATTATCGCCGGCTAACGTGGATTTTTATCGCCGAGATAGCGTGCTATTAGCAACGCTTATCTCAAAAGCAATAAATATCCTAGCGCTAACTGCCTAACGTGAGATTATCACTGGAAACCCAGCGATAATCTCACGAAATGTTGCGTTAGCTAGTTGATAGGGTCTCACAAACTTAGCCATGATATCCACCTTCCATAAGATATCATGACTAAGTCAGTCCTGAAGCAGGCGTAAGGAAAGTAGCGATAACAGGTGTTTTCGCTACTTTTCTTGCCGCTACGCTTCATAGCGTGGGGCTTGATGATAGGAGAAATGTCGCTTAGCGACATTTCTCTTGTCATGTCAGGTCAGGAACGCCCACTTTGCATCTCATTAGAGATGCAAAGCTGGGTGTTAGGAATTCGTACGCTAATGCAAGGTTTCCCCCGTTAACGTGACCTTGCTAATTAGGTGATAAAATTATCGTCGCTTTTCGGCCGAAAACGGCTATAATTTTCTATCGCCGCGTTGTAGATATGACCCTTAATACTTACCTATATCCACTGCCCTAGCCAGAATACTGGCAAATAGCCTTACAATAACATGGCTGCTTAAGCTTTTGAAAAGGCATTCATTATCCAATCTGATAATGACTTGTCATTGCCATGTACTGCTGTAGTTTCGTGAAATATCACAAAATTGTGTTAAAGTATCGCAGTGACAGACATCACTACGTTTAATTGCCTTATAACATCAAAAAATGCTTTTCCTACTGACTTACCTGTAGTACCCAAAAGGATCATCTGCACTCTATTATGTACAATCCTGCCAAGTTTCATGTAAATCCATTCAGCCATTTTCGCGCTACGTCAAAAAAAGTAGTTTTTGGAAAATACATTGGTGGAAAAAATGTTTAAGACCTCTCTTTTATCTTTGCACTCTCTTAATGATTCATCACAAAAATGTACATGATCACAAAATGTAGAACATGCTATAGGTCTGGAAAGTTTTGTTGTGATTCGGCAAATGGGTGGAAAGTTATTAGGGAGCAAAAAGCCAAGGAAATCTCTGGGCATCCAAACTATAACTATAGATTAGCAATCAAATTGAATGTGTATTTTTCTTTTCATCTATTGTATTTGCTATTTATTTGTTTATCGGTTTACATAATCATGTGACCATATATTTGGCTTCTAGTTGTTCATGTAGTAATTCAGAAACTTTACATATGCAGTCTAGTTGATTATGTTTTTTTCCTTCTTTTAATAGTATTGTGCTACATAGGAAGCCTAAAGTGAATGAAAGTCAATCATTGTTGTTATAAAAATTGAGATTACTCAATTTTTTCTGAGTGGTCAATTATCATATCCAACATGGAGCGGTTTATGTAGCTCATTGCTAGGTCACTTTTCCATTTTGTTGCAAAGAATATGGTTTTAGTTAGGCTTGTTGGGCAATTTCATTTTCCGAGCCAGAGAGCATGCAAAGAAAACTTGTGTTGATGAAAATGTATTCTATTTGTTATGTATTTGTTTGTATGTTTCCATTACCATCTGACAAAAAATTGGTCTTTCGGTTGTTCATGTAGTAAACCTGAAACTTGGGGGGGGGGGGCATGGCCATGACAGCCACCAAGATGGCCGCAATCTTGTGAGGTTTCATGGTACTGGCTTCTATCTTAGCTGAATCTCCACCATCATAGCCTCTTTCCCAGAGACGATGCCCTCCTGTCGCTCCTGAGAGCTTGCACTATAGAGGGCGCTGTCCTTTGGACGCAACCGACACTCATCAGGTGCCATTCCTGCCCCAGGCAGCCTGCGTGGCCTGGCATCGCCTCGTAGGCCCCGTGGCGAAAGGGACAATGGGCAAACCTGAGGTCGAGCTCACCTAATCTCACTGGAGCAGCATGCCACATCTGCTGTTCGGTGGAGACCTGGTGGATACACAGCAGATGACGAACATCCTGGCCCACATCATACCCCTAAATCTTATGGACTGTCTCAACCGGCTGCGGGACCTGTGGCAGGCTGCTCCTTGCTGGAGGTGCTGTACTACCTGTGGAGCCCCGTTCCATCTGGGGCTGCGAACGCTCCTGGACTTCCCCAGCATAGGCCTGCTTTCACCGCAGGCACTTGATTGTAGAGGTTGGTGGAGCGGTTGCGGGCACCTACCCCTCTGTGTGGCTGCAGTGCCCGGCAGCTGGGCCCAACAACGCAATTCGCGCTGTGCTGGGACTCTCTGCCAGGCCTTTGTGATGGCCCTGATTCAAATGCTGGTGAGTGCAGTAAGTATTTTCCCTCCCCAGGGAGGGCTTCCATACTTGCCGCTTCCCCCCCTGCATGCCTGGGGACCCCTGCAGTTTGCCTAATGGAGCCTGCGCCATCCCTGGGCCTACCGCATCCTCAGCATCTGTCCGTTGTTGCTGGCTTGGCTCCTTGATCACCTTATAATGTTTTTTTGGCCCCTCAATACTCTTCTGATACACGTACAGCTACAACAATTATCACTATGCTGGCCCCCCATTTACACCACTTTCAAACAGTGCTGCTCTAGTTTGTGCCATCTTGCTGGCTTCACTGCTGGGGCAATCACAATTTCGGACCTGTGTGGCCATTACCATTTATTTATCTCAAGCCTCCCCTCATAATCTTACCTGCGGCCCTGTGTCTTGGGTTGTCCCATAGGTCCCTGTTGTGCTAGTTGTGCACTCTGTGACCTCTTGAAAAGAAACCTTGATGTCTCCAACCTGGCTCCATCCACTGATCACCACCATCTATTTGCTATGTTAAACCCTGCCCGCTGTCTGAGATCCTACCTGACGACATCTCTTTGAGTCTTCTTCATAATTGCCATGAAGCACAGCCTCCCCAGTCAACATACTTCGAAGTCGGTCCTCCTGCACAAATGAGTCTCACAGATCCAAAGCAATGCAAGCTATTATTTGACTGGGCAAAACCTGCAAGGGGACAAGGCTTCATTCCAATATGGATAAACCTACGGATCGTGAGCTGGACGTTGAGTCTGGCTGTGGCAAGACCACCATGATGATGGAACTTAAGGTCAGACTCCATGCTATGGACGCACGTTTGATACCCTTTCTGACCGCATAGACAGACTGGGGGAGTGTCTTGATCACCAGGGTATGCAGATCAATGGTGCTGAGGAGGGGATATTGGGGCTGGAGGATAGTGCTGCTACCAGGCTGAAACGCTTGGATAAGTTAGAACGTATCCTAAAGTAGGTCGCTATCAAGAAAAAAGACCTCGAAGCCAGTTCTCGTAGGAATAACATTTGCATTTCCGGTATTGCAGAACCTACAGACATGGGAAGAGCGGATGCATTTGTGGAGCGGTTTCTCATTGATCTCTTCGATCATGCCACTTTTTCATCTAGCTTCGCTGTTGAATGTGCCCATCGCACTCTTGACCATCGCACCTCCCCGAGGGTACTCCACTTCGCTTCCTAATAGCACGTCTCCTCAATAATAAAGACAGAGACACTGCCCTCCACTAGAATCGGGAGAGGGGTCCACTTCACTATCAAGGCGCCAGTATTTCACTCTATCTGGACTTCACCCCCACGATATAGGAGGCTACTCGAAAATTCAATGACGTTAAGAACTCTCTCCGTAAACTTGGCCTCAAACATGCTATGCTTTACCCCACTTCTTTGATGGGCCAGCAGAACAGCTATGTAAAAAATACCTTCTAAACCATCCTCTACTCAACAGACGACACCAGAACGTGCAGGACCCACCACTCCTCACGATCGTCTTCGCCAGATTGAACTGGTCTGATGTGATTGACTTATTCATGTCAGTATGCTAAGTTTATATGACATTTATACCATGTTCTTCATATAGTGAACTGTCTATTATCCTATTATATCTCTCTGTGGATATTGCCATTGTATAATTGCAGATGATTCTTTTCTATTCTCCAGGGTTCTTTTTCTTTCACTGAGCTGTAGCCACCCCCTCATGGTGAACACCACTTTTCTACAATTGGGATGTTTTTTTTTTTTGTTTTTCTTTCTTGGGATTAACTGGATGTGCTATTATCTGGTAAGGGTGGGAGGTGCGTATCACAGTGTTTTGTTTTTGTTAATGTTTGATTGCTTTTTATGTCTGCTTGCTGTGATAAACCTCATAACCTTTGCATCATCTCCCTCAATACTACAGTTTTTCTGTTATGCCACTTTCAAATATAAACAGAAGGCTTTACATCTCCTTTATCACCTGGATTATATGTGGAATTAACAATCCACGAAAGGGGAAGCAGGTATTCCTTCAGGAGACACATCCTCCCTCCAGGGCTGAACCAATCCTTGCTAAAACCTGGGGAAAACACCGTTACTTCTTGTGTTATACTTTATATTCCTGTGGCACATATATTCTCATACATAAACGTGTTCCCTTCCCTCTTCACAATTGCCATTCAGACCAGAACATCCGCTATGTTCTCCTCCAGGGCATTCTTGCCTACAAACATGTTTTATTGATAAATGTCTGTGTCTCAAACGTAGATGACCCTAACTTTTTTCAGGGGCTCTTTGCTCATATGGAATGTCTGGATATCGATTATGTGATACTAGGAGGCGATCCTAATATGTCGCACTGTCAGCATATTGATTCCACCAACTCCCATCCCAGTATTAATCCCCGACCTTGGGAAATACTCCAATATATCATTGACACTTATGAGTTATGGAATGCATGTTTTACCCAACACCATCTGTCCCCAGAATCCACTTTTCATTCTGCTCCCCACTCTGGACGAGACTGAACTACTGGTTTCTCCCAGCTAATGTACATCTTTGTGCCATAGAGGTCACTGTACTGCCGCAGACCTTATTTGACCACAGCTTAGTCCTTTTTCTGCTGCAGGTCCCGTATAGATTGAGGTTTCACAGCCCGGTTTTCACGGCCCTTCACAACCCAGTGTTTCGCAGTGAGATCCTTGACTCTGTAATGGAATACTTTGCATTGAACACAGGAACTGTTTCGACGCAGGCCACCCTCGGGAGGCATTTAAGGCTTTCATCTGCAGGGTATGTATTTCCAAACATACTGGTATCCTTTGTGATATGTGCACTCAGTTACAACGCATTGAGCTGGAACTGCGAGATATAGATCGTATTGCTGCCTTTGGTAGAGATCCCCGACTACATCACTGCTCTTTTTTGATGACTGAATTCCACAAACTTACTGATAGGGAGACTGCACACTTGAGGAAACATGTAAAAGCCCACTGTTATGGGGAGGGGGAGCGTCCAGGTAGGACCCTCACACGACTATTGCACCCAAACCGATTCAACAACTATGTCACTGAACAGCGGACAGACTCTGGTTTGCCGGTGCTGGGAATTGAGGGAGTCCTGGCCAAATTACAATAATACTATGAGCATCTCTATGCCCCCCGTGTGTCCGGGGACCTGTCAGAGATTTCATCTTACCTTAATGAGGTTGCGGTGGTCTGGCGTACAGATGGTCAGCAACAGTTTCTCAGTGAATCGATTACCATAGAGGAGATTGTCCGGGCGATCGATGTGCTTAATGGGTCTAAAGCACCTGGATGAGATGGTTCAACAGGGGCCTTCTATAAAGCCTTCAAGCAGCAACTATCTCCCCACCTCTTAGCGCTATATAATCAGTGTTTAACCACTGGTATATTACATCCATCTCGATGGGAAGCAGTTCTTCCTTGCTTGTTGATACTGGTAAGGATAATTGCCTCTGTGCTTTCTATTGACCCCTTTCCCTCTCAAACCTCAATAATAAAATATTAGCCAAGGTCCTAGCCACTAGATTATCTCTCTTTATGGAGCAGTTTATTTCCCCTGTCAATCTGGTTTCTTACCCCACAGGTTCACCTCCCTTAATATGCATACCATTGTTGCAGTACTTAATAAGATCTCCCCGTCGATGCCTGCAGTGATGGCTCTGCTGGATGCTGAAAAAGCATTTGACTCTCTTGAGGGGCCCTTTTTGAGAGAAGTTTTGTTCAAGCTGGGTATCCCTGCCCCCTTCAAGTCTCTGACCATGCTTTTATATTCCAGCCCAGTGGCTCATCTGCGACTTAATGGCTCGTTAAGTGATGCCTTTTCTATCATGAGTGGAATCAGGCAGGTTTGAGCTCTCTCTCCCCTCCTCTTCATCGTTGCTATTGACCATCTAGTCCGTTACATGCAAGAACGACATTCCCATTGGGACCTTCACCTCACTCATGGCCCCCTTTTACTTTCATTATATGCAAATTACAAATTGCTGTTCCTCCGCCACCCATCAGACAACCTTTCTCCACTCATGCAGGAGATTGTTTGATCTGGCAGTTTGTTTGGGCTCCAGATTAACAGGCCTAAATCTAGGATTTTCCCTCTCACAGTCTCTGCGCAACCTGCACCAACAGACTATCCCTTCAGATGGGCTACAGATGGCACCAAATATCTGGGCATTCTACTTCACAGAGACAAGGACCAAATATTACAGCTAAATTATGGCCAGGCACTGGCTGATCTTGCAACACAAGTGGACAGTTGGATTAAGTTACCCCTCTACCTGGTAGGACACGTGGCCATCATTAAAATGGGTATACTTCCCCACTTTTTTACCTTTTTTTAAACATTCCTATTCCTTTTACACTGACTTTCTTCCATTTCCTGTGCAGCCTTCTCAAACGCCCTGTCTGGGCTCTAGGCCGTCCTTCGTGTCCGCTTGGATACAATCACCCTCCTTATGACTGCAGCAGATTCAGGGTCCCAGATATTTATTGATGTTATCTCACAGCCCAGTGCCAACATACTCTTCGGTGGCATCACCCAGATGCATGTATTCCATATCTGAAACCCGAGGGAGACCAATTGGGTGGTCTTTCCCATTCCTCGATCCCCCATTAGATGCCAACGACATTCATATTGTATCCACAACAAGCTGGGCATGGCTTTGGCTCCGGCAGATACTAGGCAGTTGACCTCTCTCCTCCCCAACTCTTCAATTACTTGATAACCCTTGGCTACCACTCACACATGAGAAGTTAGTACAGCACACTATCTGCCATCAGAACCTATACACTTTAGGGGATCTCTTCCCTGATGGTCATGTTCTGCAACCATCACCTGATCCTCATCTGCATGACGTCTTGTACATGGACCTGACACTTGTTTTGTCTGATGGGAATGGTGATCGCATGACCTCTAGATTGCATCATCTGTGCATCACAATGAAACCTGACACTACCATGCATGTATGGGAGATTTGGACGAAGAAATTGGGAACTCCACTCATCGATAAATTTTGTTGTTATTGTTGTTCACCAATGCAACGTATTTCGGTTAACCACAGCCATAAACTGTTGCATTTAAAATTTCTCCATGGTATCTGGCATCCGTCGGATATGTGGCGGTCGGAGTTTCCAACCTCCACAGTACCACCAGCCATTATAATATGGAGGGCCAGAAATGGCCTCACGATGGCAGTGAACCCGCCACCGATACATATATACATTTGAGGATTAGATTTACTATTATAAATGTAATCTAACAAACACTGGAGGGATAGCAAAAGAACATAGATTGTGGGAACCACATGTAGCTTTTTTACTCCAGCCTAGCAAACATTGGGAAAGTGCATACATCCTGGAGAAGCAAAGTTACTGTAAACCTAACCGGCTAAATGTTAGTGAAAGTGAATACAATCGGGAGGGGGGGGTTATTATTCTAACTCTAGTGTACCAAATATTTGTGTAAAAGTACATACTTTGGGGAGGTCGGATTTTCAGTTCTAATTTTAAACTAACAAACATTCAGAAAAGAGGATTTCAATTCAATAAAACTTTATTTTCGACCTGATTCGGCCATAAAAGCAGCATATAAAACACAGTACATTAAAATACACAATGGAAAACAACAGTACTAAAATTTAGAGCTGATAAACCCAGGTTTGTCTCGGCACTGTTTCGAATTATAAAACTCCTTTTTATCCAAAATGCATGAAGATACTTTGAAAGTGCAAACACAATATGACCTGCTGTATTTGATTTAAAGATTCTAAGTGCATCTGCATATTTGCGGAAGCCCAGGTTCCTACAGATCGGTACAATCCAGTACTTCCGGGCTCTACTGTACATAGGACAGAAGAATAAGATGTGACAATCATTCTCTATGTCCGTGCCGCAGCCTGGGCATTTGGAAACCCCGGTACTAGACCACTTGTTTGTAAGGCATGCTAGAGGGAGGCAACCGAACCTCCATTGGATATATAGCTTTCTGGCCAGTACAGGGTAAATTGCATTCAAATAATCTTCAAAAGAGTATACAGTTTTTATCTCTAAGAATGAATTTACCATAGAACCATTACATGAGTCATGCAACCATACACTAGTACGTCTAGATCTATAAGACTGGGTAAGCAGTTTCCCCGAGATCTCACTGCAGGCAATTGCTGGCTGATGCCACATGTCTGCAAGGCCCATTGACATTAGTTCATGTTTGACATAGGAGAGCCAGGGACTTTGCACAGCTTTACTCAAATTTAATACTTCCTGAAGTTCAGTTCTGTATTGTATAAGTTCAGGGGTTAGCCATAATCTCCTCCAGAATCTAAGGGGTTTTATAGATAGTTCCTCCTGAATTGGGAATAAACCCAAATCGAGCCTTAAAGGAATGAGAGGAGTACTTTGTGGGAGCAATAGCAGCTGCCTCAAGAATCTATTCTCCGCTTTGGTTTATTCGGGACTCACAACATGCCCCCATAATTCCCCACCGTACAGGGCCGCTGCTCTTGCCCTGGATTTATAGATTTCAAGCCCTGGGCTTACGGGCCTGTATCTTGAGGCATTATTCATTTTCAATATTCCGCCCGATGTTTGGGTCAGTTTGAGCTGTGATTTTAAGAGATGGGGAGCCCAGGAAAGGTTTTCGCTCAGTGTGACACCTAGGTATTGAAAGGTCTGCACTCTCTCTAACGAGACTGTATCCAAAATAGGAGGGGGTCTGGTGCGTGGTGAGGGATTAAAAATCATGAATTTAGTTTTGTCTACGTTGATCTGTAGACCATGATCGATACAAAATTCATGGAACCCATCCAGTATGCGCTGTATCCCCATGGGTGACTTAGATAGTAAAAGAGTGTCGTCGGCAAACATTATGGCCGCGACTTTCTTGCCTGCCAGCCTAGGTGCGTCGTTGTTTAACACTGCATCCAGGCAGGATATCAACCCATTCACATATAGACAAAACAAGGTAGGGGCAAGGACACACCCTTGCCTAACTCCCTTGTTTACCGGAAACCTCGCAGACAAAACTCCTCCCCTCGCACACCTGACCTGTGCAAAATTCTGTGTAGGCAATCTCACTAGTATTTCCAATAGTGCATTGGGAACTCCCAGGTCCCGGAGAACAGCCCACAGTTTCCCCCTTGGCACGGTGTCGAATGCTGAACGGAGATCAACAAACACCATATAGAGGCTGCCACCCTCTATTGTGACAGTCTTCCAATACAACATAACTAAGCGAAAAATCTGATCCGTGGTAGATGTTTTGCTCCTAAAACCAGCCTGGTAAGGTGACAGAATTTCATTCTCATTGATCCACTCTTGCAAACGATCTAGAATAAGTCGTGCAAATATTTTTTGGGGGACATCAATGAGGCTGATGGGTCTGTAGTTTACTGGGAGTAAGGGTGATCCCTTTTTGAAAATAGGTATAATTTCAGCTCCCAACCATGAGCCTGGAACTTCTGCACCTCGCAGGATGGTATTAAATAAAGCGCACAGGTACGGGGCCCAGATCATAGGTTGTTCCTTGAACATATCACCGGGAAGTTTATCTATTCCTGGTGCTTTGCCCCACATCAGTTTTCCCAAGGCAATGGTGATATCCTCATGAGTGAATTCCAGGATCACATCCTCATCGTCTCCAGGTGTGTGTGAATGTATAGGCAGAACATCTAGATCGGAAGTTACTGCATAAAGAGACTTAAAATGGGATTCCCAAACCCCTGGATCTAGGTTTACTTCTATTGCATTGCGGGGTTCAGCAGTCCCTGTGTTCACAATTGCCCAGAATCTCCGCGATTCCTTGTTAGTAAGTGCAGAGGCAAGATTGTGCCAGCGCTCCCAGTCCCAGGCAATTTTTGCCTGTTCCATTACTTCCTTATAGGAGCGTCTAAGAGCACGAATAATTGTGCTATCAGTACCATCCTTGATTGCATTTAGCAGTTTAGTTTTTGACTTCCTGCACGCAGCGTTATACCAGGAGGTAGGGCGGGGCACCATAGGTTTGTTGGATGTTACAATTGGGTTAAAAGTATCAGCTAACGTATCCACCAGATCCTGGTGAAGAGTAAGCAAGTTCACAGATGGAACAGGATACTCTCCTGCAATCCAGATGTCCCTTGCCATGGTGAGGAAAGGGAGAATAGTTGAATATAGGCTAGAGAGTGCATCCCTCTTCTCTCGCAGTTTCGCCCATTTGACACGCCGCCTGTTGGTGGATAAAACAAGGCCAGGGTCAATTGGCACTTCAGTTGGTCTCCTTGAGACATGGGGGGATACCATCTTTAGCACCAGGGCATTATGATCACTATCCGTCCTGGACAATACCTCCAAATCCACAATCTTTGGCCAAAGCCTGGTCTCGACCATGACATAGTCTAGGTGGGATTCATGGTCTTTTTTATTATACGTATACCTAGAAGGGATATCCGAGGGTTCCTACCATTGACCGCCCTGACCGAATTGTGGAGGGTAAGGGACGTAATCTGTAAGGCTAGTGGAGACCAAGCCTTTGCAGGAGCGGAATTGCAGGGAGGGATTCCCCAGAACTCATCCTCTTCCATCAGGGCCCCCTCGTTCACCCCTTTTAAGGGCTCATAGTGGCAGTTGAAGTCGCCTGCAATTATATACTGAGTTTCCCGATTCAGAGAATCGAGAAAAACTGATAGTTCCCTAATAGTGTTTGATTCCTTTGCCAGTGCTGTAGGGCGGGAATAGACATTAATTAGTGCTAGTTTAAAGGAGGGTGGCCATGTCATTAAGACACATAAAATGTCATCTGAGTTGGTCTGCATTGGTTCTACTTTGCAGCCCAGATGATTACCAACCCACGTGGTCAGGCCGCCGGAGGGCCGCCCGATGCCTCCCCAACGCGCCAGGGTATTAAAGGCCACAAGCCCCAATCTGTGGGCTCCCTCCCTAGCCCAAGTCTCTTGAAATAAAATCACATCAAAAGAGTCTACAAAGGTGCCCCATTCAGGGCACTTAAGTTTGGTACTTAATCCCGCCACGTTCCAGGAAGTTATAGTCATGTGCTGAACGTGGCTCGTGGGTGAGGGTAAGAGATCAGGCGAATGGGATAGACTCTCCAGTGGGTTGGATTCAATGGGGTGCGCGGGAGCAGTACTATCATTGACTGATTTTACTGTGAGATGTTGCTCACTAATACTGCAGCCGATTCTCTCTGGGGAGGAGCCAGTACTGATCCCTCCAAGGTGGGAAGGAAACTCCCAGTTGCAGGAAAGCATGTTACCTTCACGAGTTACCTCATTCTGATTGGAATCCTGGGTTCCATCTGTCGTCCTAACCAGTCAGTCTACCTGATCTAAGTGGCTGAACCTATTATAAAGGGGGATGGAAGGGCGAGGCAAGGTATGAGCATCTCGCCTTGTTTTCCCGCCATGCCCCCATCGAGAGTGGGGTACATGGGTCCATTCAGTTTCCTGCCGGATCGTAGATTCACTAGGGTAAAAAGAAGTGAGTGGACATACTGCGATTTTAGTTTCTGAGCGGGAAGATCCCCACCTGCAGATATACTCCACTGTTCCAGGATCCCTGAAGTTGACTATAACGCAGTCACCTTGTAGAGTTTTGGGGGTGTGTCCTATCCAACCCACCCTTCTGACCATGATGATCTCACTTCTAACGTGGGGGGGCAGGGGCCTATGGGTGCACAACCATTGCATCGTCTTGTTCTTTAGAGAATTAAAATCCTCTGTAGTAGCTTCACTAATTTCAGGAACCCCTGTAAGTATGACCACATAGGGGCATGATTCAGGAGGTAAATCAATTGTCGTAGTGGGCCCAAGTACCTCTCCCAAACCTCCCCTCCTTGACGATCTTCCATTAACACTACCTTTTACCGCAAGAACAGATACTGGGATATTGGGTACTGGATGTTGAGTGTCAGAGAGCCTGTCTTCGTGTTGTAATGAGGGGGGGTTGGAAATATTATCAGGAGCTGCCTGAGCTGTTACAGGGGGGTTGGTCAGTGGCTGAGTATTTGAATAATTGGAAGATGCAGCATGCGTTATCCCATCCGTCCTGTTATTGAGGGTGCAATGGCAGGAGCATTGCAAGTGTGTGTTATTATGGGCGTTACCAAATGCACCCTTGATATGAGTCTCAAGCTGTGCCAGGTGGGTTGCTATGCTGTCTAACCTTTTTGTCAGGGGATCTAGTAAGGTATGCAACAATGAATTTAGTTGCAAAATTGTTACAGCCCCATCAGCTTGAAGCGAGGTGTTAGGAGGGGCACTTACATCAACCGTAAGAGGAGTAAGATCTGGGTGCGGGATACAGGGCTCGGAGTCTTCAGTGAGCATAGTGGAAGCTACAGTGGTTATATTTTCCCGGCGCTTTGTAGTTTTAGTTCCCCCGGGGTAGGTTCTTTTCCCGCTAGGAGCTTTGGACTTGATTTTGGAAGGCATCAGCAGAGTTTTATCCTTCTTGTTTCGCAGGGTAGGACCTGAGCACAGCGGTGGAGGGGATCTGGCTTTCGGTGATGTTAGCAATTCATAACAGCTCGTAGTGTCACTTTGTGGTGTGTCATCTATGAATTGGGTCATTGGGAGTGTGGATGGTTTGGCACCTGGGCAGTTGGAAGTACCCTCAATAGCTCGGGGGGTGCAGGCAGAGGCTAAAGGACCCAGGGAAGAGCGTCTGGCCAGTGCGAGTTCTTGCGAAACTCTACGTTCCATGAGAACTATGCCCTGGTCTATCACTGAATTAGCTCTGATAATGAAATTGTCTAGAGTGCCCGTAAGATTGTCATTATGAGCATGGTTCCTGCCCACTTTGGTACCCATTGCGCTTAAAACAAAGTAAATGGAAAAAAAGCGTTGGAGCACCCACAGCTATGTCATACAATAGCCTAACACTCGCTATACCCGCTAAACCCTGTCGGCCAACAAAATGCAAACAATGTATATATTGAGCCCAGTTAGAACCTACACGTAAGTCCGTGGATGAAAGAGAGGTGGCCCGGTCCGGACTCTCTCGGGCTCGAACGGGCTACAACGGGCCCGCCCTTGGCCCGAGCTTCGCCCCGGGCTGCGTCCCGTGCGCGTCCCGCTAGCGCGTGTGGGCGGATGTTTATATGGCAATAGTCATTACCGTGAGGAGGCGGGGCCGAGAAGAGCAAGCAGGTGTGCTCGATGAAATCCGCAGAGAGAACCCTGGTCCTCGCAGTCCCGGCAATCAGGCCCCCACAGTGTCCAGCGCTACTCCAACCTTCCCACTGGATTGATGATTCTGGCAAAGGGACAGTCCTGCTCCGGTGAGTACAGAGTCACAGCACACGAGCGGCTCCCGCGAAGCGGGGGCCGCGAGTCGTTTTGTAGTGGAGGGAGGCGGGGCCGAGAAGAGCAACCAGGTGTGCTCGGTGAAATCCGCAGAGAGAACCCTGGTCCTCGCAGTCCCGGCAATCAGGCCCCCACAGCGTCCAGCGCTACTCCAACCTTCCCACTGGATTGATGATTCTGGCAAAGGGACAGTCCTGCTCCGGTGAGTACAGAGTCACAGCATACGAGCGGCTCCCGCGAAGCGGGGGCCGCGAGTCGTTTTGTAGTGGAGGGAGGCGGGGCCGAGAAGAGCAACCAGGTGTGCTCGGTGAAATCCGCAGAGAGAACCCTGGTCCTCGCAGTCCCGGCAATCAGGCCCCCACAGCGTCCAGCGCTACACCAACCTTCCCACTGGATTGATGATTCTGGCAAAGGGACAGTCCTGCTCCGGTGAGTACAGAGTCACAGCACACGAGCGGCACCCGCGAAGCGGGGGTCGCGAGTCGTTTTGTAGTGGAGGGAGGCGGGGCCGAGAAGAGCAACCAGGTGTGCTCGATGAAATCCGCAGAGAGAACCCTGGTCCTCGCAGTCCCGGCAATCAGGCCCCCACAGCGTCCAGCGCTACTCCAACCTTCCCACTGAATTGATGATTCTGGCAAAGGGACAGTCCTGCTCCGGTGAGTACAGAGTCACAGCACACGAGCGGCAAGAGGATTTATGTGGGGCCATACACTTAAAAAATAAAACTATATTAAAAAATATATGTAAATTAATACGTATCATTACAGTAATATTTAAATAAAGATTACATAGCTAACTCACACATAAAACCAACATTAAACAAATCTTTTTAACAAATAAGAAAATAATATATTTGCTATTAACATTTACTAAACATAAATAATAGTTTAATAAAAACATAAATAAAAAAGCACACCTAAGCCCACAACATTACACACAACCCATACAAATAATAAAAAGCATTAAAGCTTAAATAAATAATTATCAATTAAAATATATAAAATAAAATTAACTATTTACAATTTTTTGAAAAACACTACATAAATACATTAATCAATCTGAATCAATTAATATCAATTATTTAGCATTTAATTGAAAAAAATCTATCCTCCTAAGCCTACAACATGGACTTAAATATAATACCAATGTGATACAATAGTAAACGTAATACAAAAGTAAAACATAAATACAAAAATGAACAGCAACCAAAGAAACATATTAACAAATAAATACAATAAATAGGCAACATATTAAACAATTAGCATCAAATAATCAACAAACATGAAAACAAGTTCCCCAGCTAATCCCCTAATAAACTTAGCAACTCAAATTTAAACGTATTACACAAATGCAAAATGTAATGAACAATTGAAATACAATATATATATATATATATATATATATATATATATTACCTACTGGCGGTCGCCAGTAGGTAGTTATAGTTAGGACCCTGTTTCCATAGGAAATCCGCAACATTCTATTTTGAATAACTTTGGCGCCGGTCGACGAATCCTCGCGAATTTCTCAAAATAGGTGGGGCGCTACGCTCCGCTCCTACCCTGAAAGTCTCGGGGGGATTCGTCAAGCGGGGGCTGAGATAAAAGGGGGGTCCCAAAACGCGTTTTTCCCATGCATTTTTCCATAGGACCTTTAGACAGGGCTACAGCCCGAACGGCTGAACAGAATTACTAGAAATTTGGCAGAGAGGTAGTCCTCAGGTCAAGGAAGTGCCTTTTGTAGGTTTGGTGTAAATCTGTTCAGTAGATTCTGAGAAAATAGCCTTTAAATCAATATATATATCTGAGCCAGCTTACGGTACGCTTACCGTAAGCTTACCGTACGCGTACGGTGGCGTGCGCGAGCGCGATTCTGATTGGCTGTTAGATCTTAGTAAACATTCGAATCGGCCGAAACCAGGAAGCGGCGGCCGCCATTTTGTGTATTTCACTCCGGTAAAAAAGAGTGATATCTTGAAAAGGGGGCAAGGGAGAGAGTTACAGACCCCCTAACATTTGTAAGGGGGTCAAAGAAGGACAGAAAAGTACAAAGAAAACATTTATTGATTTTTAAAAAAATCACGGGGTACGCGTACGGTAAGCTTACGGTAAGCGTACGGTAAAAAAAAAAAAAAAAAAAAATTAAATTCAGATTTAAGTGTTTAGATATTAGGGGGCTCTAAAAAGAGCCGTTGTGTTTATTAAGTGATTTTTTAGTGGTACCTACAAGTAAGTACCGATGCAGAGTCTAAGGTTCAAGAGGAAGACTCTGTTCCCTTCATCATTGAAGTGCACACCATCTCCTCTATAAATGTCTTGCATGTCGTAACGCAAGTTGTTGTGGTAAATGGAACCCATACCATAGTCACGGAGGAAAGCAGAAACAGATTTGTTGACGTGCTTTCTTGCTTTGTCAATCTGCGGACAGAAATGATTGGACCAGTTCCATTTTTGCCTTTGGCATATGTTAGAAAACACAAAGGCAGTTTTAGGGAAAAGTGAAAACAGTTGTGCAAAGGTGTCCTTCATAAGCATTTCCAGACCTACCCCAGTCAAAGTGCCTAGGTCATTGCCACCACAGTGCACTATTATGAGGTCAGGGTGTTGGATTTGCATGAAGGATTTCACCAATGGCATCAATTGGTGCCACTTTAACCCTCTCTGACCAATCCATTTAATGTCTACATTTGGCAAAGCAAGGTCTCTCACCATACCTGTTTTCTCTGCAAACTTTTCACTCCAGAAGACATAGCTGTGCCCTACAATCCACACTGTGAACATCTTCAAAGGAGAACTGGATGCACTCAGGAGGTGTCTTTCAGTAGAATGGCAATATGAAAAGAAAGACAGTTTGGAAATGGAGGCATACATATTTTTTTCAAAAAAAAAAGAACTGATTGGCTGTTTCATACCATTCTAGAATAAAAACTAGGCTGTATGTGTAAATTAATAGAAGCATGTTTTGTATTGGTACAGAAAAATGTGTTACCAAAGAACAGTACTATGGATTTGCTGTTAGGTTTGAAAAGTCAAGCATTCTTGCTCTGTGGAATTGAAACATTGTTTGGCGAACTTCTGACCTGACTCCACACAGCAGTGTTCCATGAGCTGTTGCTATGGTAGCAGGCAGAAGTCAAGTTGGGGGAAGGGTACTAGGCAGAAGTCAAGTTGGGGGAAGGGTACTTTTGGAAAAGGGTTGGTTTTCAACCAATAGAACTGTGTGATTACATTTGAAAAAAAGGGGGAAGCACTGAGATTTGAAACTTACATGTATATGTGTGGAAAAATAGAGGGAAACTTTGCCATTATCTGGTTCTGCTGAGAGGAGAGAGGTGTAGAGAACAGAGATCCTGGCTCTGATAATCTGCTGTTTGAGTGCCACATTTCTTTCACAACTAACTAATTTTAAAGGTGAGGTTAGAGTTTGAGAGGAGATGTATATGGTAAATTAAGAAATGAATAATAGAAATGTAATTCTTTTTGTTGAAGTTGCGTTTATTATTTTCTGTTTTGGGAGAAATTTAAATGTGAGGAACATGTAAAATAATATGGACTATGTTTTCACGATAAATTAAGGTGTATTGGTATAAAAAAAGAATAGTTTAAGGGTTTGAGGTTGGACTCAGTAATGCAAATACATTCAGCATCACTAAGGCTGGTTGCCCTTGGTGGAATGTAGGCAGTCACCCAGGTTACACATGTTGGGAAATATAGGCAGAGATTTATTGTGTACAAGTCTGGTAATTTTATATTTGCATTAGTAGGAAAAAGGGGGAGCAATTTTTTGGTGCAGAAGCAGACTCTTAGCACACACCCAGCTCCTTTCCATGTATAATCATGCACAGTATTTACAAGCGAGTGGGGTTTGAGGTTTCAGTCTGTAATGCAAATACATTCAGCATCACTAAGGCTGGTTGCCCTTGCTGGAGTGTAGGCAGTCACCCAGGATACACATGGTGGTGGTCTGAAAAAGCAGTCTGGACATGGGCTTTTAAAAAAATCTGAAAAGTGGATTCATAATGTGTCAGTCTGTAAAAGTGATTATCACTTGCCAAAAAAAAAGAACAGTAAGTGTGCATTCAAATTGGAAAAGAAATTTTGTTTTGTGACTAATGTGAAAACATGACTCTGTGTGCAAATAGGAATTACAGGCAGAGATTTATTGCGTTTTGCTCTGGTGATTTCACAGTTGCATTAGTAGGAAAAAGGGGGAGCGATTTTTTGGTGCAGAAGCAGACTCTTAGCACACACCCAGCTCCTTTCCATGTATAATCATGCACAGTATTTACAAGCGAGTGGGGTTTGAGGTTTCAGTCTGTAATGCAAATACATTCAGCATCACTAAGGCTGGTTGCCCTTGCTGGAGTGTAGGCAGTCACCCAGGATACACATGGTGGTGGTCTGAAAAAGCAGTCTGGACATGGGCTTTTTAAAAAATCTGAAAAGTGGATTCATAATGTGTCAGTCTGTAAAAGTGATTATCACTTGCCAAAAAAAAAGAGCAGTAAGTGTGCATTCAAATTGGCAAAGAAATTTCGTTTTGTGACTAATGTGAAAACATGACTCTGTGTGCAAATAGGAATTACAGGCAGAGATTTATTGCGTTTTGCTCTGGTGATTTCACAGTTGCATTAGTAGGAAAAAGGGGGAGCGATTTTTTGGTGCAGAAGCAGACTCTTAGCACACACCCAGCTCCTTTCCATGTATAATCATGCACAGTATTTACAAGCGAGTGGGGTTTGAGGTTTCAGTCTGTAATGCAAATACATTCAGCATCACTAAGGCTGGTTGCCCTTGCTGGAGTGTAGGCAGTCACCCAGGATACACATGGTGGTGGTCTGAAAAAGCAGTTTGGACATGTGCATTTAAAAAAATCTGAAAAGTGGATTCATAATGTGTCAGTCTGTAAAAGTGATTATCACTTGCCAAAAAAAAAGAGCAGTAAGTGTGCATTCAAATTGGCAAAGAAATTTCGTTTTGTGACTAATGTGAAAACATTACTCTGTGTGCAAATAGGAATTACAGGCAGAGATTTATTGCGTTTTGCTCTGGTGATTTCACAGTTGCATTAGTAGGAAAAAGGGGGAGCGATTTTTTGGTGCAGAAGCAGACTCTTAGCACACACCCAGCTCCTTTCCATGTATAATCATGCACAGTATTTACAAGCGAGTGGGGTTTGAGGTTTCAGTCTGTAATGCAAATACATTCAGCATCACTAAGGCTGGTTGCCCTTGCTGGAGTGTAGGCAGTCACCCAGGATACACATGGTGGTGGTCTGAAAAAGCAGTCTGGACATGGGCTTTTTAAAAAATCTGAAAAGTGGATTCATAATGTGTCAGTCTGTAAAAGTGATTATCACTTGCCAAAAAAAAAGAGCAGTAAGTGTGCATTCAAATTGGCAAAGAAATTTCGTTTTGTGACTAATGTGAAAACATGACTCTGTGTGCAAATAGGAATTACAGGCAGAGATTTATTGCGTTTTGCTCTGGTGATTTCACAGTTGCATTAGTAGGAAAAAGGGGGAGCGATTTTTTGGTGCAGAAGCAGACTCTTAGCACACACCCAGCTCCTTTCCATGTATAATCATGCACAGTATTTACAAGCGAGTGGGGTTTGAGGTTTCAGTCTGTAATGCAAATACATTCAGCATCACTAAGGCTGGTTGCCCTTGCTGGAGTGTAGGCAGTCACCCAGGATACACATGGTGGTGGTCTGAAAAAGCAGTCTGGACATGTGCTTTTAAAAAAATCTGAAAAGTGGATTCATAATGTGTCAGTCTGTAAAAGTGATTATCACTTGCCAAAAAAAAAGAGCAGTAAGTGTGCTTTCAAATTGGCAAAGAAATTTCGTTTTGTGACTAATGTGAAAACATGACTCTGTGTGCAAATAGGAATTACAGGCAGAGATTTATTGCGTTTTGCTCTGGTGATTTCACAGTTGCATTAGTAGGAAAAAGGGGGAGCGATTTTTTGGTGCAGAAGCAGACTCTTAGCACACACCCAGCTCCTTTCCATGTATAATCATGCACAGTATTTACAAGCGAGTGGGGTTTGAGGTTTCAGTCTGTAATGCAAATACATTCAGCATCACTAAGGCTGGTTGCCCTTGCTGGAGTGTAGGCAGTCACCCAGGATACGCATGGTGGTGGTCTGAAAAAGCAGTCTGGACATGGGCTTTTTAAAAAATCTAAAAAGTGGATTCATAATGTGTCAGTCTGTAAAAGTGATTATCACTTGCCAAAAAAAAAGAGCAGTAAGTGTGCTTTCAAATTGGCAAAGAAATTTCGTTTTGTGACTAATGTGAAAACATGACTCTGTGTGCAAATAGGAATTACAGGCAGAGATTTATTGCGTTTTGCTCTGGTGATTTCACAGTTGCATTAGTAGGAAAAAGGGGGAGCGATTTTTTGGTGCAGAAGCAGACTCTTAGCACACACCCAGCTCCTTTCCATGTATAATCATGCACAGTATTTACAAGCGAGTGGGGTTTGAGGTTTCAGTCTGTCATGCAAATACATTCAGCATCACTAAGGCTGGTTGCCCTTGCTGGAGTGTAGGCAGTCACCCAGGATACGCATGGTGGTGGTCTGAAAAAGCAGTCTGGACATGGGCTTTTTAAAAATTCTAAAAAGTGGATTCATAATGTGTCAGTCTGTAAAAGTGATTATCACTTGCCAAAAAAAAAGAGCAGTAAGTGTGCTTTCAAATTGGCAAAGAAATTTCATTTTGTGACTAATGTGAAAACATGACTCTGTGTGCAAATAGGAATTACAGGCAGAGATTTATTGCGTTTTGCTCTGGTGATTTCACAATTGCATTAGTAGGTAAAAGGGGGAGCGATTTTTTGGTGCAGAAGCAGACTCTTAGCACACACCCAGCTCCTTTCCATGTATAATCATGCACAGTATTTACAAGCGAGTGGGGTTTGAGGTTTCAGTCTGTAATGCAAATACATTCAGCATCACTAAGGCTGGTTGCCCTTGCTGGAGTGTAGGCAGTCACCCAGGATACACATGGTGGTGGTCT
The DNA here is from genome assembly GCF_964204655.1 of Triturus cristatus. Taxonomy (NCBI): domain Eukaryota; kingdom Metazoa; phylum Chordata; class Amphibia; order Caudata; family Salamandridae; genus Triturus; species Triturus cristatus. The sequence continues at coordinate 593,915,177 of NC_140592.1, read as the reverse complement.
GAAAAAGCAGTCTGGACATGTGCATTTAAAAAAATCTGAAAAGTGGATTTATAATGTGTCAGTCTGTAAAAGTGATTATCACTTGCCAAAAAAAGAGTAATAAGTGTGTATTCAAATTGACAAAGAAATTACGTTTTGTGACTATTGTGAAAAGAAATGTAGTAATATATTTAACCCCTTCAGTGCCCGCCCGTTTCCCCGCCCAGTGCCGGCCGTTGCATTAGCGGGCGGGGTCTATGACGAGCTGGACTCGTCATGGGCACAGCGCCACCGCGGCCCATGACGAGTCCAGCTCGTCATGGGCACTGAAGGGGTTAAATAAAATAAAGGAATTTTTTTTTAGTTTTTTTCAGGTATTGCTGAAGAGCAGTGAACAAAATTTAAGATGCCTACAAAATCCAGAGTTCAAAAAACTCACAAAAAAAACCTATATTTGAAGACAACTGGAGGACCAAAGTTAGTAGAAGATGCTCATGTTGGGAAAAAGAAAAAATCTTCTGGTAAGCAGAAAAAACTATTTCTAAAAAATATATTCAAAAGAATGAAAAATGTACAAAATGTCTGTACTGGAAAGAATGTTTTGAAAAGAAAAGGACAGGAAAAAATTGAGAATTTAGTTAATGCAAATATACCTTCTGCAACTGAAAAGATTTACATAAATAGAAAAACAGCGTTTAAAGAGATACGTAGAAAAATGTTTCAGAGAAGAGTTATGTCCAATTTGATAAAGGATGTGAAGAAATATAAGCAAAAGACTAAGTTTTATAAAAGAAAAAAAGAAATTGAAGCCATTGCAGCAAAGGCATTAGAATTAAAAAGGAAACTATTCATTTTAATTTTGAATAGGATGCGTACATTAGACAAAATGGTTAATGTACTGAAATCACATAGCAAAAGGAAAAGAGTAGTGAACAGAACAAACTTTTGTAAAGTGTTTTTAGGAAAGTGGATGCATAGTTCAAGTAGTGAACCTTTTTTTAATGAAGAGAGCTATTTTCAAAGTAATAGTTTGCTGCATGCAGTTGACACAAGAGGTCGTGCTTACGAAGTAAAAAATGGTTGCATAATGGAGAAGGAGATAATGGTTCCAAGAGATGAGGTACAAGTGATGGCAGATGAGGCTATGGGGAGACGTCCTAAAGCACCAGTGTACACTTGGAATTGTAGTAGTATTTGCACTGTGCGTCAGGAATCTATTGACAAATTTCGTGAGTTTCTAAGAGAATATAGTAAAAAAAGTATAAAACAGAAGATTAAGGTGCTTCAAAGTCTGGATCCATGCAGAGTGAGAGAGAATACTGGTTTGCAGGGTCATTCTCTGGCTTGTCTATCTAGAAAAGTGTGTAATAGTGTTTTCCATCATTTTAGGATGCTGGCTGTTCATCATACTGAAATGAGAAAGTTTGTGAGACGGTTGTATTTTGCCAAAAGTCCAGCAATAAAGTTAAATGAATTGAATAGGGCTCTGTTCCGAGGAACGGTATCAGATGTAGAGAAGGTTGTTGATGAAATTCAGTTTTGTTACTTTGGTCCTGAACAAAACAGTGCAGAGAAGGACACAGTAAATGAGGAAGAAGTGGAAGAGAATGTAGAACCCTCTGTAAGTAACACATTTAATGATCACATAACAAAATTTGCAATAATCTCTAATGAAAGACCAAATTTTACTTGTATTTGTTGCCGCAGAACTCATTATAGAAAACAAACTAGGAATGTTGATCTCTACAGAAAGAGTGAAAATGAAGATAATTATAAGTGGAAGGATTTTGCCACATATATATTTCTTGAAAATTGTTTTGATTTGGGTGAAGATCAACGTATTTGTAAATACTGTTACAACAAGTTAGAGGAAAATAGAATGCCGACCAGAGCTGTACATAATAATTTAGAATTGGATGCTATTCCTGCTGAACTTTCTGAATTAAATACATATGAGTCTATACTCATTCAATGTGTTCATCCGTTCCAGACCATAGTACGTATGGAGCCCAAAACTGGTAAATTACCTCCTTCAGATTTACTGAGAGGTTTAAAAGGTAGAGTGGTGTATTTGCCCTTGGACTTGAAAAAAAATATGGAAACTATTGATGCGGATACTTTGGAAACTGAACCATTAATTATTCTGGTTAATGGTGTACCTACAAAGAATAAGAAGATTTGGCAGGAGCTGGTAGATGTGCGGAAAGTACAAAGAGCAAATTTGTATTTGAAAAGGAAATTTAACAAATGGTATGAATCAATTTATATAGAAGAAGAAGAAGAAGAAGATTTACAAGAAGACACAGAAACACCAACTGGACAAAATGAAAAAGTGGACAAGTCAAAGGAAGAAGAAATTTATGAACATTTTAGCATACATCCTCTTCATTCAAAAGAAGTTATGGGAGACAATATTGATCTCTTTCAGATGAAGAAAGCAAAAGGAACTCCCGTGAGTGTATGGGAGGAGAGCTTGGAAGCTCGATGTTTTCCCCAGCTGTTTCCTAAAGGAAAAGGAGGACGATACGATGAACGTCCGGAACAGATTCCAGCTTCTGAGTATCGGACTACAAGACTATATGCTGAAGATCCCAGATTTCGACAAAGTATTCCTTATTTGTTCCATCTTTTATTTGAAAGCGACTTGTCTGCACTGTCTTATGCAGTAAATCACATTTTAAAAAGTGGAGTACATTTACAAAATGTGTCTGCTAAGGATTTTATGGAGAAAGTGCAGCACCGAGATGATCATTTGGAAACACAACTGATCAATCTGATGGCTTGTCAGCGTGGGACAAATGAATATTGGTACCGACGCCATGGTGAATTAAAATGCATGTTACGGAATTTAGGAACACCAACATGGTTCGTTACACTAAGCTGTGCCGAGTACGCTTGGGATGATTTACTGGATTTTCTACGAGAGGCAAATTCAAACATTAAAAACATCGAATACAAGACAGCAGGAGAACTGTGCTCATTGGATCCGGTTAATGTTTGTAGATATTTCAATCATAGATTTGAGGCTATGATGTCCTTCATCTGCAATAAAAAAAATCCACCTCTTGGAGAAGTAGTAGATTTCTTTTGGAGAAAAGAGTACCAGGCAAGAGGTGCTCCTCATATTCATATGCTGTTGTGGATCAAGGATGCCCCAAAGTTTGGAACAGATACTGATGAAGCAGTGTTATCTTACATTGAAGAATATGCAACATGTGCTATACCAAAAAGCACAGAAGAGAAAAAGTTAAAGGAGCAAGTTTTACGTTTCCAAAGTCATCGGTGTGGAAAATACTGTCGACGGAAATACAAGAGCAAAGATAAATACTACACTAAATGTCGATTTGGATTTCCTAGACCTGTTCTTTCAAATGGAAGAGTAAACAGTTTTATGTCAGCTGTGAGACATACTATCACAAGAAAATCACCTAAGAATACCTACAACCTTAAAAGAAAAGAAGAATCTAAAAATATAAATGACTACAACCCAGTCATTTTATCCATGTGGAACGCTAACATGGATATACAGTATGTAGCTGACAATTCCATTGCTGTTGCTCGATATGTAACGTCTTACATTACGAAATCAGAAAAAACAGAATTGAAGGAAATGTGGGAAGAGATTTCTCACGAGAAGACTGTCAGTAAGAAGCTGTACAGTTTCAGTTTGAAGATGTTATCGCATCGAGAAATTGGATCCTACGAATGTTCAGATAGGTTATCTTCTGCAAGTCTCTACTCGAAGTCGAGAAGAATAATTTGGGCAAGTTTAGGCCTTGCAGCAATGAGAAATCGGGTACTAAAATCTGTTGGAGAAATTGAATATTTGGCCGAGAATGACCCAGAAAGTACAGGTATTTTGAAATCAAACATGTTGGACACATATTATCCCAAGAGAAGTCAACATCTGGAGAACATGTGTCTCTATGAAGTGCTGCAGAACTACATTTATTCACGGAAAGCCGCAGAAGACATCAACAATGGAAAATATAAAGTCATTGGTGAGGAAGGATGTTTGGTGAAGCAAACTAAAGGAAGTTTGATAAATCACAGGAAGCTGAGTTGCGACACTACTGACAAGAAGGAATTTTACTACTTGGCTCTTTTACAGTTGTTTAAACCATGGCGTACAGAGGATGAACTACTGGGAGAATTTCAAAGCTATGAAGATTCTTTTAATGCTTGCAAAGACAGCATACAATGCAGTACATTCTCAAGTTATCTGCAAATGTTAAATGAAGAAATTGAACAGGAAACTACAATTGCAGCAGAAATAGCTAGAGACAGTTCTCAGGACAGCCAAAGTTCAGAAACACTCAGTCAAGATCCCCTAGGACAACCAATCGTTGAAAATGAAGCATCAATAGCCATGAATGAAGTGGAAACGGCTATGAATCAAGCTCAAGAAGAACTTATAGACTTACAAAATTTGGAAAGACAACTGAACGAAGAGCAGCAACAAATTTATGAAGAGATCAGAAACAAAATTGATCACGGATTTCTACATGACAAAAAAGAGTGCTCATGCACATCATTTCATCCAATCAGGATGTATGTAAGCGGACAAGCTGGAACTGGAAAAAGTTTCCTAATTAAAGTCATCAGAAGCTACCTACAGCAAAAAACGGATTCTACTTTGTCTTGTGTTGTTACTGCTCCAACTGGGTTAGCAGCATATAACATAAAAGGAATCACTTTACATCGTGTGCTAATGTTACCAGTGGAGCATGAGAACAAAATACAATACAACAAGCTAACTGGAGAAGCATCCTTGGAAGTTTCAAGAGTCTTGAAGAAGATGCAAGTTCTCATTATTGATGAGGTGAGCATGGTTTCAAACTTAATGCTTGCCTTTGTGCATTTAAGAATGCAGCAAATTCTGAAGACAGACTATGACATGTTATTTGGTGGAAAACACATCATAGTTTTTGGAGATCTTTTGCAACTTACTCCAGTTAAAGGACAACCAGTGTTTAATACTGTCACACATGAAGACACAAAGAAGTCATTGGGAAGCATCGGAAATACAAATATTTGGTCCTTCTTTGAGTACAAGGAACTTACTACTAATATGAGGCAAGCAAGCGATGAAGAATATGGAAGTATTCTGAAAGATATCAGAATTGGACTACTCACAGAAGTTGGCAAAAAAGCATTACAGAGTCGGCTGCTACATAATTTATTTCCAAAGGAAGAAATAGTTGCAGAGAAGATATACAAGAACATTGCAGAAAACAAAAGTATCATCTGCTTAATGCCAACTCTACGTGAATGCACAATATTCAATGAGGAGATTTTGAAATTGGAAAAGGAAGAGATCAGGAAATTAGAAGCAGTGGACAAAATTGAGGATGGAAGAATTACTGTCACAGTAACAGGCACACTGAAAAATAAATTGGATTCACTAGAGAAGAACATTTCCAAAACAGCTGGATTAGAAAAAAATCTATATGTTTGCATGAACTGTAGAGTATTTTTAAGGAGAAATTTGGATGTTGAAAAAGGTTTAGTTAATGGAGCTATGGGAAGAGTTGTGGGTTTTATTAATTATCAGAAAAAAGATGGAATTGAATGTTTAAAAATAAAATTTGATCAGATAGAAGAAGTTAAAGACATTTGTCGTTGTACAGTTCGTTTCATGCTTGTGAAAGACTTATATGTACGTAGGAAGCAGTTTCCGTTTTCGCTAGCATATGCTGTAACTATTCACAAGTCTCAAGGATTGACTGTAGATTGTGCATTTGTGAACATTGGTTCAACTGTGTTCAAAGAAGGTATGGCATATGTTGCTTTGTCACGAGTGAAAACATTATCAGGTTTATTCATGATAGACTTTGATGACTCAAAAGTTAGTGCTGATACAAATTGTGTAAAGGAGTATAATAGATTAAGAAGAAGCTATGCTCCTCATTTAGGTCAGTATCCTGTGTTGGAGAAACGTGTAGTTTCTCGTAAAAGGAGAAATGAGAATATCTGTGATGAAGATGTACAGAGGAGGAAAAAAAAGAGGAGTGATGTAATTGCAAGCAAAAAGAGTAAGGAAAAAGAAGAACAGGTTGTAGGATGTCAGTTTGAAAATAGCTCTGGTGTCAACTGCTACGCAAATGTAGTGCTGAATGTTGCATTTTATCTGGAAAGTTTGCAAGACCAGATAATAGTAAATCAGGGAAAAAGATTCTGTTCAGAGCTGAGTCTCCTTTTTCAAAAGCTGAGTAATGATAAAACTCAAATAGAAAGTGCTACTGAAATTAGAAAACTTTTAGATGTATGTTCAGGACGAACACAGTTTTCTCAAAATGAACAGCAAGATGCACACGAATTTTTGATGTTTTTTCTTCAGGTACTGGAAGAAGAAGAAGTTGCAATTGATAATTTATTTGGTCTCTCTTATAAATGGGAACATAGTTGTGAAAACTGTTATAATATATGTGGCTCTAATGTTGATAATGAAAGGTTTATTTTTTTGACATTGCCAGAGACTAAAACAGTCACTTTTGCTAAATTAGTTAAAGATGCTAATCATAGCATGCAATGCGGTGAGTGTCAATCTGACATGTTTTCAACATTAATTTTAAAGGAATACGGACAGTATGTAATTTTAATGATGCAACGATGTAGAGCTGATGGTTCAAAATTGGATACTTTAATAAAGAAGTTTACAGGACAGCAATTATCAATTTCAGGAAAAACTTTTGTAACTGTTGCAATAATTTTCCATGAAGGACCTACTGTTACTTCTGGACATTACACAGTTTATCTTAAATGTGAAAAAGGCTGGACACTGTGTAATGATTCCCAATTGGTTTTTAAGCAACGTTTGCCTTTTGATTTAGCAAATTCCTATCTAATCTTCCTGAAACCTAAATTTTAGAGAGACTTGGCAAGATCTGGACAAAACAATTTTACCATTTTATTGGATTACCATTGGAATTTTCAAAAATAAAGATTTTTTAAATTATCATTTGGCCTAATGGAAAGATAACCAATTGTAATGTGGACTTTTTTAATTTTTAATGAAACTTTCGAAAACCAAAAATTAAGAGAAAATCGGTAACATCTGCACAATTTAAATTTTGGAATGTTATTGGAGTGCCATTGGAAATTTTTTCAAAAAAGATTTTTTAAATTACTATTTGGCCATGTGGAAAGGTAAACACTTCTATTGTGGACTTAATAAATTATTAATAAATATTTAGGGAACCAATATGTTACAGAGAATCGGTGAGATCTGTACAAATAAAACTTTAGAATTTTCTTGGATTACCATTGGAAATTTAATCAAAAAAGAATTTTAAAATTACTATTTGGCCTAAAGGAAATGGAACCAGATGTAATGTGGAGTTATTTGAGATATAATATTGTGATTATACTTCTGAAACAAACATATCAGACGGTATTTTAAAGAAATAAGTATTGATATTAGATGATATTTTTTTAGAATATTATGCATTTCTATAATGTTAAGTTTAAGTAAAAAGAGATTCTGGGCTTTTTTAATACAATCTTTGAGATTGTTTTTTTTTTTGCCCACTGTAAAATGATGAATGCAATTGCTTTCACAATTTATAGTGAAATGCAATATATTCTGAAAACAGCAAAAATAAGGCAAAAATATTTTTTGATAAATATGTAAATATGTGTACTGTATTATAAAATGTTTTATAAATATTAATACTTTTTTCTTTTTTTTCAGATTGATATAGAAAATTTTCGAAAACTAGAACCATTTTTAAAGCAATTTTTTTAAAAAACAAATGAATAAATTTTTTTTGAGTGGGTATGGTAAGTCAATAATAATAATTGTAGTCTCTCAAAGACCTTGTAATGTGATAATTGATTTTTAGTGTTTTTAAAAAAAAAAAAAAAAAATACGCGCACCGTACGCGTACGGTAAAAAAAAAAAAAAAAAAAAGTTTTTAAAAACATATATAAAAAAAAGATGAAAGATAAGGTTGGCTCTTAAAAGAGCCGTTGTGTTCATGCAGGGACAGAGGAAAGAAAGATTGGGAAAATTAGTCTCTGCGACAAGTGTGCTGATCTATTTTGAGGTTCACTAGGGAAACACTGGTCTCCCTATGACAAATTAGATCATGACAAGAGGCGCATCGAATATCAACCCTCAGAAATCGAGGGTTAATTTCCAGAGGGCCAGCAAAAGGAGATGCTCCCCCCACAGATGAAGGGCTCACCTGACCTGCAGAAGAAGGACTCAGCCCTGCAGATGATGGTCCAGGCTGAGCTGCTGTGGATGTGCTTGGTTGACTTACTGAAGGGTTACCTCCAGTAAGTCGAGCATGTGTCCTTTTGTGTACATCCTTGAGGTGCCTCATCATGGTATGATTCCCAAAGGAATACTTCCTGTCAGGATTACCTCTTGAAAGTACACGCTGACACAGCTTGCAAGTCACTAAGGGTGCATTTACCTTTTGCTGGCCTTCAGGAAAAGTAAAATAATCCCATACATAAGAGGTCTTTTGTTTCCTCGCTCTCTGCCTCAAGGTAGTGCTGCTAGTGCTAGCCTCACTCTCAGAAGGGCTCTGCTGTTCTGCCATCGTATCACAAAGACAACCCAGCTCCTTCTCCTAAGGGATCACAAGCAGAAATGAGGGGAATGGGTGTGGTGTAGGAGAGTTCTAGAACTGAAAGTAGTTTCAACCAATCAAAAGTTGTGTTTCATGATCACATGACCTACCGTACGCTTACGGTACGCTTACGGCAAAAGTACGCATGCGCGTAAAAAAGACACGCGCCTGCGCGCATGCGCATAACAGTCACTACCCGACACTTCCGCGTAACGTGCGCGTGTAGCGTACACGCGTACGCGTCCCACGCGGAGTATGCGCGGCTACGCAAATTGCGTAACTATACGCAAACAGCGTAGATAAATTACGGACATTGCGTAAACCGTACGCTTACCGTAAGCTTACGGTACGCGTACTAAAAAAAAAATTTAAAAAAAAGGAAAAAATGTATTGCTAATAAATTTTACCTGTTTATTTTATAAAATATATTTAAAAAAACATATTATAGAATTTTAAAAATTTAAAGATAGTCTTAAAAAAGGATAGAAAATTAAAAAAATATATGTTTAAAAAATAGAAGAAAAAAAAAAATTAGCATTTAAAAAACCTTGCAAATTCACTGAAAAAACCATGGGTTTCACACACGTTATAGTTAGGAATTAGCATTTAAAAAACCTTGCAAATTCACTGAAAAAACCATGGGTTTCACACACGTTATAGTTAGGAATTAGCATTTAAAAAACCTTAGAAATTCAATGAAAAAACCAAAGGTTTCACACATGTTATAGTTAGCTGGACATTTCACTCGTAAAAAACCAATGAAATTCAACCGTTATAGTTAGTTCAGCTAACTATAACTCGCGCGCCCGCAATGCACTGCTGATGACGTCACATATTACATCACTCATGACATGGTCAGTGACATCACTCATGACATCACTGATGACATCTCAAATGACATCACTGATTACATCACTGATGACATCATCCTTGTGATAGAGTGGCAGACCACCTCTGCCCCTAATATAACCTTTGATACACACATTCAAAAATAGAAATTAAAATTTTAAAAACAATGGACATACCAATACCAGTTACAACAACCTATTCAGTAATTCTAAGATCCACATACACATCCACTCATTCACCAACAGTCCTGTACAGTCACTCATACATGTACTCACTCATCATATGTACTCATACACGTATACATCCTGTTACACAATGCCACTCATCCATAGAGGTACTCACACACATAGTCACTCATGCTAATAAAGAATCAAACATACATTTACTTGCATATACAGTTATACACACACCGCCACACTTACTTCTACAGAAACTTACACATACTTAGTCTTTTAAACAATCACTTATAGAAACACATACTTATTCATACAGGAACTCTTCCAATCTCTCACTCTCACATATACTCGCTTATATACACCAATTGTCACATATACTAGTTTAAAACATATGTAGTTACTCATAGAGACACTATTGAGACAGTCATTCACTCACTAACACACCCATGCACACACTCATTCACCCATAGAGTCCTGCACACATGCTGTCTTCAACACATACAAAGAGTGAGTCATTCATTCATGCACCTATGCACTACGTAATACCCCCCACCGAACCATACAGACATCAGACACTGATACTCAAAAAACCAACTAATAACCTATATAGACACCCATGTAGCTACTCACCAACCCATGCAGCCACTTATACACAAAGTGAGAGACTGATACAGATATTTACATATTTAAACATTACTCACTAAGCCATGTATTCACTGAGATACACTTAATCAGTCAGTTATACAATCAATTTTTCAAAAACAATTCATCCATTTAGACACTTATATACCCATTTATTCTTCCATCGACCTTGAGATATACATATATAAAACGTATGTAATTTTCTGAAAAACACACATTCTCTGAATGATGTCATCAGTGATGTCATTTGAGATGTCATCAGTGATGTCATGAGTGATGTCACTGACCATGTCATGAGTGATGTAATATGTGACGTCATCAGCAGTGCATTGCGGGCGCGCGAGTTATAGTTAGCTGAACTAACTATAACGGTTGAATTTCATTGTTTTTTTACGAGTGAAATGTCCAGCTAACTATAACATGTGTGAAACCTTTGGTTTTTTCATTGAATTTCTAAGGTTTTTTAAATGCTAATTCCTAACTATAACGTGTGTGAAACCCATGGTTTTTTCAGTGAATTTATATATATATATATTACCTACTGGCGGTCGCCAGTAGGTAGTTATAGTTAGGACCACGTTTCCATAGGAAATCCGCAACATTCTATTTTGAATAACTTTGGCGCCGGTCGACGAATCCTCGCAAATTTTTCAAAATAGGTGGGGCGCTACGCTCCGCTCCTACCCTGAAAGTCTCGGGGGGATTCGTCAAGCGGGGGCTGAGATAAAAGGGGGGTCCCAAAACGCGTTTTTCCCATGCATTTTTCCATAGGACCTTTAGACAGGGCTACAGCCCGAACGGCTGAACAGAATTTAATGAAATTTGGCAGAGAGGTAGTCCCCAGGTCAAGGAAGTGCCTTTTGTAGGTTTGGTGTAAATCTGTTCAGTAGATTCTGAGAAAATAGCCTTTAAATCAATATATATATCTGTGGCAGCTTACGGTGCGCTTACCGTGCGCTTACCGTAAGCTTACCGTACGCGTACGGTGGCGTGCGCGAGCGCGATTCTGATTGGCTCTTAGATCTTAGTAAACATTCGAATCGGTCGAAACCAGGAAGCGGCGGCCGCCATTTTCTCTCTCGCTTCCTGAGTTGGGCAGCAAAAACGAACCCCAAAAATGTGTAAAGAGGCAGTTTCATGAGATCCTAACCACCCAGCATTGATACAGGGGTCCCCAAACCACCCCAAGCCCAAAAAAAAAAAAAAAAAATTTCGGAAAATCGCCGATTACGCTTACCGTACGCGTACGGTAAAAAAGTGTAAAAAAAACAAAATTATCCACATTCTCCCCACCCCGTGTGCAAATGGTGCCCGAAAGGGCACCATTTGTGTATGGCATAAAACATGTAAGAAGTTAACAAAGAATACATTTCACAAAGATGCGCAAAATATGTCCCCCATGTGCGCACGGTGCGCGAAGCGCATCGTGCGTACATGGCCCATCCCGCTTAACGTGGGCACGCGGTGCGCGCAGCGCACCGCGTGACCACTGTGCGTGCATGGCACTAACTGCGTAAAGTGGGCGCGCGGTGCGCGAAGCGCACCGCGTGCTCGCTGTGCGCGCACGGTGCGCGAAGCGCACCGTGCGCGCACCGAACGAACTGCGTTAACTGGGCGCGCACGCCACGAATGGCGTAAAGTAACTTAGCATTTAAAAAACCTTGCAAATTCACTGAAAAAACCATAGGTTTCACACATGTTATAGTTAGCTGGACATTTTACTGATAAAAAACCAATGAAATTCCCCCGTTATAGTTACTGCAGGCAACTATAACTCACGCGACCGCAATCTTCTGCTGATGACATATGTGTCTTTATGAAAAAAAAATATTTGTAATATATGTAAAGCTACAATTTAATGGAAGAAGACATGGGCAAATAAGTGTCTAAATACAGTATCAGCATCAGCAGAGGATTGCGGTCGCGTGAGTTATAGTTGCCTGCAGTAACTATAACGGGGGAATTTCATTGGTTTTTTATCAGTAAAATGTCCAGCTAACTATAACATGTGTGAAACCTATGGTTTTTTCAGTGAATATATATATATTTAATAATCAACATATATGTGGACATGATATATATGATAATCAACATGTTAATAAATGAACTTTAATTAATAAACAATTAATAAGAAAAACTCACCCTCCAAACACCAAAATAAACTCAACAACTAGAAACAATACATTAAAAAATTTAAAAAATATTTTAAAAGACATGATTCACAAATTATGGTTAATTTATTGAAAAAACACTCCCTCAATAAACCCAAATAAATTACAAATACCAATACTATGTATTCTAAAACAGTCATAATTTTTCTTTACCTTATATAATTATTTCAAAATATAAAACAATACAATGAAACACCATAGTATGAAACAATATTAAAATTCTATCTTAATCCTCGATAAAATAGTAAAACTGTTCATAAACAATATCTATATATCCGATATTTTGGTCATCGATATTTTGACCATGATCTTATGGTTAGACAATAGTTTTCAGTCAATTGTCCAGTAGAGCACCCCAGTGACTTCTACCCCTACCAAAGTACTTGCCTTCACAAGTTTTCAGCCTCAGAATAGGGAATACATGCCACACCCGGAATTCCCTGGTACATTTTACCATGCGGTCCTGATCCAGGACCTTTTTTCAGATATCTTCCACCTGCTTTTTGATAGTACTAGGCATGATCCCATACCTGGTAAAACTCAGAATGGGATAGGGTGACTCGTACTCAATCCATCTCGAAGTGATAATTCTAGAACTGCGTATTATGCCCTGAGGTGCTGGGCCTATTACACATTTTAATCGTTTTTTAAAGTTAGTCAAGTCTGAAGCTGAAGAGTCCCACTGTAAGAAGAATTGTAATAGTATTTTTGTTGCATAACTTGGATTATAATGCTGCATTTTTTCATTCTTCTTGAAGTACTCTAGTTGACCTGAAGAGTCTTTAAAGTGAATTAAACTTGGCCTTATCTGACTTAAGTCAATGGACTAGCAATTTCGAATCACAAACTTTATTGTAGGTTTAAAAAAAAAAATTATAACCCTTCAGTCAATATGAATGTCATTGAAGTGCAAAAAATAAAATCGATGTTTACCATGGTTAGCTCCTGGCATGTTAAAACTTTAAATGCAAAGAAGTCTAGGAAAGATAGAGCATACTGCCACTAGTTGAACGAAATGTAATATTGTATTCCAAACTTTAAAACATCATTATGCAATATGCTCCTTTGAGTACTGTTTCACTACTGACAATAGTACAATTTTTTTATTCAAAAGGGCTAAAATCTTACTCATACCTGAATTCTTCCTTTGTCCTTTATTTCCTGTCTTTTCCTTCCTGCTTCTTTCACCTTTCCTGCCTTTCTCGTTTTTGATCCACGCAACGTACTGATGATGAAACAAAAATAAAGGTCGTCAAAATGTATTGTCACCTCATGCTGCAAAAGTTAATCACTGCTTGTGTCCCATGGTTGGCAGGCACAGTGGAATAGAGCAAGGTCGCCTTCTCCTACATAATGATGACAGTGGTCCGACTTGGGCTAGGTTCACTAGCTCTCAGCTTTATCTTTGGGCAGATGTCTGAAGTGGGTAAAGATGGCGCATGCTGCTCTTGCAATTTATTCAGCTGTCTATTTATCCTAGAAGAGGCCAGTGATAAAATATGCTAAGCAGGATAAATGTGCGAGCCAACATCTTTATCAACACGTTAGGTGTCTAATGAAATAAAACAACAACGGGCGGGCTTGGCTGGAGTCCTGTTGCTGCGCTGTCGGTGTCTGACTCTCTCATTAGACAGTGAATACATTATGGCGGAATCTAATTCATTAAAGAGAAACAAGTGAAAAAGGTAAATTATAGCATGGAATTGTGTGTTGTGTGGATATGCTCACACTGATTTCTGATAATTTATGTGAGTGTGAAACTGCTGTTTTACGAAGTGAGTTGGGCTGACTGACCGCTGAAAGGACAGACAATATTTTACAGGTTATGTATGATTGGCTTTGATTTCTTAAAAAAGAAAGCGCCTCATTTACAAGACCATTACACCGCTGGTGCATCACTTTTCTTTGACGCACGGGCAGCTTAATGGGCTTGCCCATATTTACAAGGCCATGTAAAGTCACCCTATGTGACTTCTCATAGCATTGCAAATATGGGCCCCTTTCATGTATTACTCTACATGAAAGGGGTGTTCCATGTGTGTAACTGTGGGTGTTCCCACGCAACATCCGTGGAACCTGACACATTCCCAGATTTACAAAATGTCGGAAACCTGGAAATGCATCAGAATCGTACGCCTCCCCAGGGGAGGTGTAGGAGTGGCACAACGAGGAGAAATACTTATATTTCTCCTCATTTTCTCCTCTTTCAATGTGTGCATTCTACAGCACACATACAAAGATGACAATGCCATCAATTATTATTTTTTTTTTTTCAAGAGGGTGTCCCTTCCTGGACAAAAACAATCATCCCTACAACTTGGGCACACTTCAAACAAAAAGTAAGGGTGTCTGCATTGGTACACGGCTGCTGTTTGTGCACTGGCGCAGGGGAGGACAGTAATGCACTCTATCTTGAAGGTAAGGCGCATTCCTGCCCTTTTTATTTTGACGCACAGCAGCGCAGCAAGAAGGCTTGCTGGACTACCCTGCATCAAAATATAGTAAATGAGTCCCAAAATATTTAAATACACCAAGGTGAAGTGCGCTCTTAAAGTTGGTGGAGGAATCAAACCATTATGAGAGAGCAACTTAGAGCCCAGTCACAAGTTTCCTGGTACTTTTGATGGGGCTAGTAACAGAAGCTACTATTGAGATTTTAAAACTCACAGGAATTTTTTCGCTCCCCAGTTTTTCACATGGACATTTTGCTTGCTGATCCTCAAGTGTAACACCCCATTTCTGAGGGAGTATCATGAAATTATTGGTGTTAATACAACCCGTGAGAACAGATACCATTTTTCAGGGTACCTCTGGTGCAGGATATTCCTACAAAACATATAAGCAGTAGCTATGCTTCAAGAAACCTGATAATCACTTGAATATAGCAAGTATGTCTGGGAGGTAATGCATAATGCAAGGATTAGAAAATAAGAGAGAAATGGATGGAGGAAGGGAAAGAATAAAAGTGAGCGAAACAAAGATCAAAGCACCAGCTGACTTATAAGAACATTGGAATATTGAGCACTCCATTGTAGACAATAAAGTGCTGCGGGCTTCTACTGGCTGGTAGAAGCCCAGGAAGCAACATTCCAATGTTGTTTTTTTCTTTTACAGCTGCTGCTGTAAACAAAGGCCTCTTGGAGCCCAAGGGGATTTAAACCCCCTCGTTCTCAGAGAGGTCTTTGATTTTACAAATTAGAACATTCTGCCCTCTAGGGGTGGAATGTTCTAATAGCCTTAGAGCCCTCTTAGTGGGCTCTACTGGCCATTAAAGGCCTGCTCCCTTGTTTAAGGCTCTCGCCTTCAGCTCGGACCTTTAATAGTCAGTAGAGCCCATTAGGTCAGGCTCTAAGGCTATATTAGAGGTTGTAATGAGCATAAAAGCAAGAAACTAAAAAGCAGTCACCGTTCAGTTTCGATTGCAGTTTGGTGCTATTAAACAGGTCATTGAAAGACAATGGCCCTTTTATTTATTATTAACCTACAGCCATGAACTTAGATCAACAAAAGGCTTTTCTTTGAACCTTCCGCTCTGTGTCCAACTGCCACACAGTAATGGCATCTCCCCTGCTCGAATGTATATGGGAAATGCCCTTACCAATGTCAGAGCCGGAGAACTTTGGAACACACCAATCACTTTACAAGTTTTCAAGTAATTCATTAATAAGAGAATGAGAAAAATGTAACATAACTAGGATCAATTGATGTTATTTTATTAACAGTCTTATATCATGCCAATAAGCCAACACAAACATTTCATATACATACAGATGAAAAATACACCATACTACTTAAATTAAATCTCCAATAATCTAAAAGATGGAATTGATATTATACAAAATACCATTACCTTTATACAGAATAAAACCATAAAAATTACATCATACAAATATATTTACATGAAAATACTATTATTAAAAAAGAGCAACAAAGAGATACCACTGCTTTTATACAAGATAAACACGCCAGCCACTTTACAAGTTTTCAAGTAACACATTAATAAGAGTACGAGAAAAATGTAACATAACTAGAATCAATTGGTTTTAACTAAATGATCATACGCTTGGATGGTTAGAACACTTACACAACACTGTGTGGCAAACCACATTTTTCTGCTGGATATTCATGTCATGTGAAACACAAATTCATGCTGTTCTGCTTAGGTTACCTTCCAGCCCCTGATTAAGTCTCAATGTGGACTAAGGAGAGGGACAATATTTTTTGAAGACTGTTTAATAAAGCCAACAATTCCTTAATCCATCCAGTCTGCATTCGCCAACCCTTTTTGATGTAAAGACAAAGGCCGTTGAGGAAACAGTTTAACATAAGGCATATATGAACATGCCAGAAAGCTATCATGATCCTATTCTAAGAACTTGCTCTGTGAAATTCCATATGTTGTCAGAAAAGGAACTAAATGCATACATAATTGAGCATGAACATGTCCCTGGGGTTATGAGTTGTTCGTCCCGTGGGATGTGAAGTAATCGGCCTGCGATATTCCACGTTTGCCATACTCCTTGAAGTTATGGGAGTTTATCAGTTTAAATGAGCTCATTATGAATTGTTGTACACTACATTATTGCTTGCAACTAATCATGCAAATATTTTAAGTAATTAAGAATGAATAAAGTAACTTTTCCTTTCAAAACAAAGCAGCTACACCTTTTTAATCAAATAAAGCGATAGAGGGAAACTGAAGAATGCTCAATCACAGTCATGACAAAGGACATTTCTGTGGTCGCCTATAAGATTTTTGAATCGTATGTCATGCAAGATGTTACCAAACAAAGATGGTGGCACCCCTGCTTGATGTGTACAAAAATGGCAGAGCAATCAACTGAACCTCAAGACCTCTAGCAAGGCACGTGAAACATACCAACTAATGCTTTAGCATGGCTACGAAGAACCACAGCATTTGGCCAATGTAGAAGATTCACTATGGGTTCAAAATAGTAGCAATGGTGAGAGGAGAGCACATCCTTCAGTGTTCAAACAAACTCAGAAATTAGAACATATCACAGCTATGAGATCAAAATTCAAACTGACTAGAAAAATCAAATGATGTGGTTCTTAAGATGTTTATTAACTTGGTAGTCCCATGAAGGGTGTTGACCAGGTTGTAACAATACAAGGGACAGAATGGATAACTTGCCATGTGTTAGTGGTTGCTCATTGGTCTTTTGTTTGATTTTGGAAGTGGCTAAGAAATGCCCATCGGGCATTAGGAGATCTGTATTAAGTCAGCATTTCTTTTGCATTATTTTTAAGTGTTGATATTAAAAACTCAATAAGCAGATTTATTTTTCTTTAAAAGAATGTTAATAAGAATGACGGCTTTTCTGATCTACTGGCTGCTGTAGACAAATCTTTTCAGTCGAGGAATGACAAAATTGCTGAATAAAAGACAGTTTTTGGGATGAATATATTCGGAGAAGTAGACATAAAAAAGGAGTTGGGGACCACTGGATGAGAATCCTACATTAAGATTAAGCCTGTGGATTTTAAGGAATTTTTTAGGAAAAGAATGGAGACCATCATTTTCTAAAGGTAAATTATTTATAGATTTCCAAATGTTTTTGTTAGGGGCGTGCAAAATGTACATTTTGACAAGGGATATGCAAAATTCACAGAATTTGCACTTGTGTAAATATTCAAAAATGTTAACAGTTACACAAAATTTCCCGTAAGTATGTGATATGCAAAACCGGCATTTGATGTTGTATTTTAGCCGAAAATGCATCCTTATGTCTATTTTGGATGCGAGGACTCATTCTGTGCTAAACACAATAGCACCAAAACACAAACACCGCAAACAACAGCTGCTTGGTGTATGCCGCTCATGTTGTTCTTCTGTGCTTGCGCTAACCTTTTACCATAAACAGTGCATAATTATGTGGCGTAGCCTATTAAGCGTAATTTCAGGAACTGTCACATAGCAAGAGTAACGCTAAACTACTAAAATTATGTGGGATTATCCTAGGATAATGCACATTTCAGGCAGGCTTCATTTTGACCTCCGCTTTTGCGAAAAAGGCAAGCTTGACAATTTGTGAACAGAAAAAAGTCAATCAATTTAGCAAAACTTTGTGAGTTAACTTCTTGCACAGAAGCTTTAACAGATGATTTTTCTAGCAAACATTTTTTTTTATATATGAAGCTTCCTGATAAATGTAGGTTTATTCAAGGTATTTTTCCATCAGAGACTCAATTTTCCAGGGTTTTTTGCCCACAAAATAGCATCACAACTTTTGTTCAGCTGCAAAAAGGCTGGTAAAGACTTGAATAACAACTTGCATGTTGGAGTAATAAGAAGTGTGGAGTGCAAATCCAGATGGTTTGCAACTCCACATATTGTATTTAAATATGGGTCACTATTCAAAGTGTGCACTGACAGGTTGAAACTCATGAGGATAGCTTCAGTGGCCCTTAGAGGCAACAGTAAACTGTACCTGCTTCTGTGAGGGGCTGTTCAAGGTAATAATTTCAATGGCACCACTTTGCAGCTGTAAAGCCCATTCCCTGCTTTCAACTCCTGTCCCCTCCACACAAAGGGGCATATTTTCAAGCATGGCGTTAATATTATCGCCGCTTTAGCGGAGGAAATTGCAGCTAAAGCGGCGATAATGGGCTTGATAATATGCCCGTGAGAATTCCAATAGAAGCCCATGTTGACACCAGAACATGGGCTTCTATGGGAATTCTCAAGGGCTATTATCAAGCCCATTCGATAATGATATCTCTGTTATTATCGCCGTTCCTTGATAATATGGCCCAAAGTCTGCCCCACCCAACCTCTTGTACCAGTATGGCCCACCCACACCCTCAATGGATATGCTCCCTTACCCCCACACTGTCCCTGGGTGCCTCTTTTCTTGGCACCTGGAAAGTGTAACTTGCACTATGGTTCTAGGGAGGTGGGAGAACTGTATAAAGCATAAACTGATACAATTTGAATAAACTGGCTTCCTCTTGGGTGGATATTTCCAATGTTGCCCTACTCTGCATGATTAACAAATGTGGAAAACCTTGCAACCATCACAATGTGACACATCCCTAGATCTTGCTAAAAGGTAGTTGTAAACTCTGTATGCAACATTTGTCAAATCAAATCCTGCTTTATCAATTCATTTAAAACCATTAAATATAAACAAATACAGCACTATCTCTATATATATTTCATTTGATTTCACTGGAAACGAAGGTTACACCACTGTAAAAAAATGCATAGTAAAACACTAATCTTTGCCTAATTTGGGGCGCATAAAGGGAGGCAATTGTTACAGGTATAAACTCCAGGCTTATAAGACTCACATCCTCCAGATGAGCCACAGTCAGAGTAACACCCAGTGGTGCTGGAACAATTTTCGGACAGAGGCTGCTGCCACAATGTCACATTACAGAAGTTATAGGAACTGTGAAACATCTAAATATCACACAAAGAACAAAGGTAGCAAATGTATTCAGTAGGAGAGTGGTGAGGGTATAGAATGTAGCTGGAGGTGTTTTTTGGAGAACTCCTTCATAAATATATTATTAAAACATGATATGTTAATGCACTTTTGTTACTATACAGCACATTTTCTATTGAAATAGCCACTCACATTTCTCAGACATACCGTTTTAATGATAAAAAGCACAAAAATTGTAATCTGTAGAAACAGGTTTCAGCTATGTCTTGCTTTATTTGGATCCTATTAAAATATGTATTCCCATCACACTATTGAATAATAAAACAAATGTGCTTTATTTGTGCTTTTTGAGGTGCTGATACATTCCGCAACACTTGTACAGTGAGGGCCTGAATCACAAAGGTAAACTTACACTTTTATGTAAGTTTATGTTTCCTTTGGAATTCACAAACCTGCATTTTAAAGTTAGTTTATGAGTGTGGAGACATGCCTATCTTTTTATGTGATGAGAACTCCACCCCAACTGTGGAGTCTCTGCACTGTGAATCAGGCCTTTTGTTCATAGGTATACACATTTTATGTGGTAGAATTCTACTGCCTTTCCTTTAACATGCCCTGTACCCCTGTGAGTTTGTAGTCCTCTTTGCAAAGTCATTTTACTTTGCAGTCTGAGATATCTCTTTGTTGAAAGAACAAACAGCCATTTGCCATGAGATATTGCCTGACATTTGACCCCTGTCTGCAAAGAATAGCTAATATTACCAGATAAAAACAAAATGTAAAGGCATTTTATTGCTCATTAACCTGATTGCCAGCATTGCTATTTTGGGGGTGCTGCAGCCCCCCCACTACCCTATCTACCAGCAAGTATGCTGACACCCATGGAGCAACCGTTTTAGGTAATTTTTGCACCACTCTCTTCCCTAGCAATCAGAAAAAGCACTGACAGGCAGGCATTCTGCATCACAATACCAAAACGCAGGTGCATCTTCAGGGGACACCATGAATAGCAACTGCAGCCCTTCTGCTCTTTCTTTTGAATCCTATCTTGATCTTTTCTATCTGCTCATGGGAGGTTTTTAGGCTGTTTATTACTTTTCATCCATTGCAGTGATTATATTATGTTCAAAATTTGGAATGTTACTTGCTTTGATGTCTCAGGGTTATTGCACATGTGGTTTCATCTGTTCTGTTAGTAAGAGGTGATGAATAGGAATGTTGGTACTAATCTATTAAAATAGTAATCCATATATTAAACCTCTTTATATTACAGTGCTGTTTTAAATCACATGTCTTACAGACACCAATAATACAGACTTTTTTGTTCTCAGCCCAAAAGGGACCTAGGGCCATATGTAGGAAGGCAAATTGTGATCGCAAATGCTGAAATTCGCCGAATTTCGGCGTTTGCGATTGCAATTTGGGCAGTGTGCTATGTAACACACAAAAACCCACACGCAAAATAAGGAATCGCAAAATTTGCGATTCCTTATTTTGCTAATGCATTTAAGGAATCCCAAATTGCGACTCCTTAAATGTAATGTAGGAAGCACCCAAGTTGTGCAATTTTGGCTTAAGGAATCGCATATTACCACCAACCTCAGGTTGGTGGTAATTTGCGACTTCCTTGAAAAATGCACTTTTTTTCATTTTTCAAAGTGCCATGTGGCGCACAGACATGCCCTTGGCGCATGTATGTGCGCCACATGTGCACACATGTTTATTTCAGGGGTGCAAAAGTGACACCCTTGCAACCTTGAAATTGCGTTCTCAATTTGCGATCCTACCTACATTCCGTATTGCAATTTTCTAATTGCGATTCCCTAAAAATTGCAATTAGAGAATCGCAAAACACGTTGTACCTACATATGGCCCCTACTGACTAAACGTTTAGCCAACTCCATCACTAACTGCGAGACAACAAAACCCAATGATTGTTATGCCTTACTTGACCTCCTCAATGAGCTTGTGTCCCTATGGCACACCATGTGTGGGGAGCATATAGGGTATACCAGCCACTCTTAAAGAGACTCACCTAGCATAAAAAGGTGACAGGTGAAATTACTTGAAGCAATCTGACCCACTATAAATACTCTCTGGATTATTTAGAAGCCCCTTGCACCGCCGGTGCGTCACTTTTAATATGGGAAAAAGTTTCAGCATTCCATCCATCATCTCCATGTGTTTGCTTTGTTCGCTCTAAGTTGGCCGGGTATGCCCAGACATGGGTCCCTTGCTCACTTTGCATCTGGATTCAAGCTAGCCTGGCTGATGAGTGGTGTTACCCCAAAACTGGTCCCAGGATGCTTGTTTCTGGTTCAGGGAAAACCTGGCTTGGCAGTTCGGGCTGGACTGTTCCCATGAGGCACAGGGTCAAGACTGACTTGCGTATAGCTGGGTCCGAACTGGGGTGGCAAAGTGAGCTAAAGAACAATGATGGATTCAACCCGTATCTGTGACTGGGGGTGAGTGTCTGAAAAGTTTCATTGCTTTGTCCATCATCTCCTTGTGTTTACTTCAAGACTGATTTGCATATACCTGGGTCTGAACTAGGGTGGAGAAGTGAGCTAAAGAATGATGATCGATTTAACCCTGATCTGTGACTGGGGTGAGTGTCTAAAAATTGTCAGCGCTCCGTCCGTCATTTCCTTGTGTTTGCTTTGTTCACCCTAAGTTGGCAGGGTATGCCCAGACGTGGGTCCCTCTCACTTTCCTACAGGATTCAAGCTAGTCTGGCTGATGAGGGGTGTTACCCCGAAAAGGGTCCCAGGATGCTTGTTTCCGGACCAGGGAAGACATAGCTTAGCAGTTCGAGCTGGACTGTTCGCATGAGGCACATGGTCAAGACTGACTTGCTTATAGCTGGGTCTGAACAGGGGTGGCAAAGTGAGCTAAAGAACTATGATGGATTCAACCCATATCTGTAACTGGGGTGAGAGTCTGAAAAGTTTCAGTGCTTCTTCCATCATCTCCTTGTGTTTACTTCTAAATAAGTCCTTCTGGATAAATTCAACTCAACATTTTAGCTTGCCTGTGTTATAAAGAGGAACCAACCATATTGTAATGATTCTTGACTGAACTCCAAATGTAAAATCCAAATAAGATCAGACATGTTTTGTGAACCCCTTTAGAGATGCTGCTTGAGTGCCTAAATAAGTTAGCAAGTGAATTGAACTCAATGGTAAGATCAATGAGCCGGCCACAAAAAAAGTTGGAAAAGATTGTACCAATCTGCACCAATTGAAACTACTCTGGATACAGTCCACACAGTAATTTTTATGTTGCTGTTTCAATTTGTGGTCAAGTTAATGTTGATCCTGTCCCAAAAGCAACAATCTAGTCATCAAAACCAAAGCCATGCTTTCTAGGAGAGGGAAAACAAGCCATCCCAAAGATACTCTGAATGTGTTGGGCATCGAAAAGAGAGGTCCATTTAGAAATCATATGGCACAGCAAGGTCAGAACCAACAATAGGAAACATCTCTGTAGAGGGCTCAATTGGACATAATAAAATAATGGATGGGAAAACCTGAAATAATCCAAACCGTGGTGATTTATTGTGGAGACATTTCATTTGACCTATATTAACTTGCTTTATCCAGAACAGATAGGGGCCACCCAGGTGCAAATGTTTTTGTTGTAGTGAAACATGAGTCCCTCCAATGCAGCAAACAGACAACTGAGTTCTGGACATGCTGCTCTGACTTATGGAGGCTAACTTACAAAGCACAATTTGATGAATGGACTGAACCTACACATGTGGTGTAGGAAAGTGCACCTTTTTGATTCTATTTACTGGAATGATAGGGCTCTGGGCAAAGCGAGGATAAAAGGTCATATAACTTATCCCAGACTGGTATACAACATATATTTATAGCCTGTTTCAATGTACAGCTATAATACGAGTGGTTCTTTCCTTACCCTCTGCTAGTCTTTCCCTTCACATTTATTTATTATCTGTTTTCCTCCCCCTCCTTCTCTATGTTGGGAGAGGACCTTTTATTGATCACAAGAGAGGTGTGGCTTGAAACATTGTTGCACACAACCAGGCAGGGTTGGGGTAGATCTCGGCACCCGCAAGAATTGACAGCCATCTTGGGTTTCACTTTCCTATTTAAGAAGGCTAAACCCAGAAGCCAACTAGCATTTATTGTTTATCACAATAGCAGTGGTCAACATAGAAACTTCTTGGAGAAATTACTGAACTTTGTCGGGAGTTGAAGTCTCTTCTTAGCACGCACATGAGTGCTGGGCTCACAAACAATCTTTAGTTCTCTTGGAGTGACTTTGTGATGATTGTCTGAAAGAACTTGTGTCGCAATACAGTTCCTTGACGTATCTAGAGAAAGACTAAACACCAATAATTTTACAACATTGGAAATAAAACATCCAACTTATTTTCATTGTGAAGAAAAAATTGCAGTCAGCAATAAAAAAATTCCTGTCCACAACCATAAAATACCTGGAAAAAAACACCATATATACAACCAAAAAACAAGATATCATTGTGAACCCCAGTTTTTGGAGGGGTGGGACACAACTGGATAGATCACCTAAGCCCCACAAGGATTCATATATAACCTTTCCTCATTTAGACAAGGAGATAGGGCAGAATTCTCTCACTCAACACTAGAACAGGTTATGCAATTTCAAATAAGGGTGTTAGAAGTCAGATAACCCTGCCAAAGCAACTCTCATCTGTAGGTGAATTAGAAATATACATATGCACACCCTTCCCCTAGAAACAGTAGACACACGAAGTTTGATGGCTTTTTACAATAAAAGTTTAATATTCTGTATTCGTACATAAGTCTTAGGTATCAGAATGATCTTAATTATTACAGTAATTTCAGAAGTCATAATGTAAAATAACGTCAACATTTATAATACCTTGAGTATTTTACAACACACAACCCTACTTTCTCTATTACATTAATCTGGTCTGTACCTAACATCTACATTTGTTATCTGCCTCATAGTCATTGTATTTGTGTATGATTAATGGAATATCCTGTTCAATGTCAAACCAGGTAAGTATCCCCACATACCTTAGAAAGACATCAGGTCTGCAGTGTGACAGCACTTTGGCATGGCCCCTAAGCAATCAGTCCTCATATTTGATCTACACAAATCCTAGGATCTGTTTATACCTTGTCTCTAAAGATTTTCTATGGAGAGGGGAGGGGCAAGTCATGTGCAGCTTCTCATATCATCGGGCAGAAAATCTAGCAGCGCTTCTGTTACAGAAGAATACAGGAAAAAGGCAAATGTTCCAAGTCTGGTGGCTCTGCAGCTGTTCTAATCATTGCAAATAATCCTGCAGCTTTCAGATAACAGAACATTTTGATTCTCTGTATTAGCACATACAATGTCAATTTGCAGCTCTGAAAATGATGTCGGAAATTATTATGGATGCCTTGCGCATACAATGTTAGCATTATCATTCAGAATACTAGTTTTATAGGCCCTAAGCATTACAAACACACACATAGCTTCCCCAAATAGTTAATAGTTTCATATTGCCACAAAATCAAGCCTGACTTGTATGTAACATGTATGTAGTACCATTAAAGTTCTGTCAAACACAGCAATACAATCACATTTTAAACCTATAAAAACATACTTAAATTATACTATATCTACAACCACAAATAAGAATAAAGGACAAGCACACAATTCTAAAAATTATTGTACTCACCTTACTAACTTCCTCTATTTCCTAATCCCAACTAACAAAATCAATGTATCCATACTAAGCTACACATATTAACCTATATATTAACCCACCCAACCTTCAAGAATATGTTAAGCAATAGCTAAAAAGGTGTCTTTACCTGGTTCAAGAAACAGCATCCTGGAGCTGACACTGATATCCATAAGGCCTGCTACCAAGGACACACAATATATAAAGTAGTGTCATCTGTAAAGAAAATGGCACCACAAATGACATAAACATTATTATGTTTATATTATAGCAAGTCGAGAAACAATGTAATTATAATGCAAGTCAAAACAAAAATATTGTAATGTGCCAAACCTTTCTAAAAATAGGTTGTTAATGCTTTAAAACATGAAACATTCATTACAACTCAGGCATTACAATGCAATGACTTTACAACGCAGCCAATAAAATAAAAGGTCCATTACAACACATGCTATTACAACGCATGCCATTACAACGCATATGCTTCACTGACCAGCACCTTCCCTGAGGTAAGCACCCGGTAGTGTTAGACTAGTAAATTACGCTGTAATGGTGCATGCATTGTAATGGCTTGCGTTGTAATGGAAGTTGTGTTGTAAAAACCACGTTTAAAAAGTATGCATTGTAATAGTTTGCGTTGTAACATCATACATCCCTTTAAAACCTATAAAAAGGTAAATATAATAATAAAAACCACAAATAGATTAAACAATAATTACAGTACTTATTAACGTAGAAAATGTATGTTATATTTCAAAATATACTATACGTGAACTGACATTGATTCTAAATATATAATGGTAAAAATTAATTTATATTTTTTACAATGTATAAAATAAATACAAATTGTGTACTATTATTAATATATTATTGATATATTTTATGTTATATATTGTAAATTCATTGTAAAAAATAAATATTTTGAATTACCATTAAATATATCAACAAATAAAAAGCTTTGGCTTATTTTTTATTACATTTGAAAATTATTTATTAATATCTATATACACAATTTAGGGCCTCATTACGATGTCAGGCAGAGTTTCTTCTGCCCGACATCGTCCCGGTCAAGGGACCAACTGACACCCGGTTGGCAGTCCTATACTTTACAATGGGAGCATGCATTTTGACCAGAATGCATGCTCCCATTGTAAAATGCGAGGTGCAGTTCATCCCTGCACCCCGTGGCAGGCACCTCAAGGTGCCTGCCACAAGGTTCAGGGATCAACAGGGGGGCACCATAGGTGCACCCTTGGCCTCCAACCGAAGGCCACGGACCATGGCAAAGTGGAGTTCTGACAGCCTTTCTGTGTCAGAAAGACCGGCACAGAAAGGCTGTGTAAATCCCAACATCGTAATCCCTCAGGAGAAAAGAGTAGCCCTTGAGATTACGGATCGCATTCTGATTGGCGGATGGGCTCTCCGAGCACATCGGAAACCAGTCGGAATGATAATTCCTTTCCGACCGACTCCATCGTAATTGATCGATCAGGAAGGAATCCGACCAGAATGTTATGATGTGATCAGTGCCATTTCCGACCGCATCGTTATTAGACCCATAATGTGTTATACCATAATGTATTTATTTGAACTTTAATATTAAACTTTTTGACAGAGTTCAAATGTTATTTTCTGACACCAACTTAAACAACATTGTTAAAGTACTTGATTTTGGAGCGGTCAGATTTACTATTACCACATCATCTTTGTAATAATGTTGAAAATGTCTGAAGAGGGCATGTGTCCACTCAAATCTGAGCAACATTAGGGAATGTGTTTGACACAGGAGGTTCGAGATTTACTATTTCCTCTCCAATCCAAACAAGATTGGGCAAAGTTTTGGTTTTGCAAGAGGTCAGATTTACTATTCCCACTCCATCTAAAGAAATATCGGGGCAGGTTTTTGACCTTAGAATGATAGGATTTTCTATTACCACTCTAAACTAAGCAGCACTGAAGAAAGTCTTGAACTCTGGAGGGATTACACCAAGTATTTAAAATAAACACAACATTCGGGGACATTTTTTAACTTTAAGGATGAGATCTACTATTAATACTCAAAAATACAAATTTAAAAAAACTCTAATTTAATTACAAAAAACAACAAGATAACTAAAATTACAGTAAAAACATTTCATAAGGCACTGTTACAACTACACAATTTTAGATACAAAATAACTGAGGGCCTAATTACGATGTAGTAGCGGTGGCAGTCCATGGACCGCCAGACTAGCAGTCCACCCGCCGTATTACTTGTCAGCAGCTGAACTGCCACTGGACCGCTGCAACAGACGGTCGTTCCCTGATCCCGCATCGGTGTTGCAGTGGTCTGAGGCAGCAATATGCTGGTGGTGCCACTGCAGCACCGCTGAGCATATTTTGAGTTGCATCACAAAGACCCTATACACGGCAGTGAGCCTGCCATGGAAAGAGTGGCAGTGATGCAACTCAGGGGACCCTGACGCCTCTGTGCATAGGGTGCATGCTGGGGAGGGCACATGTATTTCTGCACCCCCAGTTCCTGCACGGTAAGAAATTTACATGATACATTTCTACCCGGGCAGGAACGTGCTTCAGCGGTCCCAAGGTGCTGCCTTTCTTTGGTTCTCCTTTGAACCTTAGAAAGGCACCGCTGTAGGACCACTGCAGAACACACCACCCACCAGGATTAAACTTGCAATCCAGCGGGTGGTATGACTTTTGAGTTTGGCGTTCTTCCTGCGAGGTGCTGGTGTGGCCCTCAAATCCGTAGTCAAGCCCAAAATAATCAGTTGTCAAATATAAACTTTTTCTGCTGTGTTTTATTATACACACATAAAAAATAACAAATATAAATACAATAAATGATAAATACATAAAATACATTATTGCAGTTAAAATGATAATTTTTTTTATGTACCAAAAGAACACCAATAAACTTTTATTAAATACATAATTTACATCGGGCCTGATTACGAGTTTGGCGGTCTTCCTGAGGGACGTCACACTAGTGCCCCGCAGGAAGACTGCCAAACTCAAAGTCAAACCACCTGCCAGATTTCAGGTTAAATCCTGGCGGGCAGTGTGTGCTAAGGCAGTGCCTTTCTAAAGCTCAATGGAGAGCCATAGAAAGGCAGCGACGTCGGACTGTCGAAGTACGTTTCTGCACGGGTAGAAATGCACCATGTTTGGTGCATTTCCAGCACTGGTACTTAATTGTCAACACCGGCCCTTAAGACAATCTGCCACATGGTGGCGTTGTTTGTGTAATTTAGAGATAAGCAAAACACTAGCTGCTTATAAATTCAATATACATTAAATATGACGCATACCTGCTGCCCGAATCATTACTATAGTTTTGGGGCCTAGAATTATCTGAATTGTCACGCTTGAAGGAGTGTGGTGGTTTGTAGTTGTGATGGTACTGGCGTTTGCTTCACAGGCAGGAGCAATGGGTGCTGCAAACTGCACTGTCCTTCGGACGAGTGCCCTGTCACCTATATTTTTTACAAATTAAGCACTGCCCTTACTGCTGAGACAGCAAAAAGGGATAGCAAGACTGCACACACTGCCACTGTACTCAGAAAAGCTGTCTTCCAAACAACTAAACTTGTAGTATGCCTTCAGAATACTGAAAGTGACTGCTGTAAGTGTCAAGTCAGCATTTTCAGTCACCTCATTTTGCAGCAGGCACTAAAATCAATATTCCTAGAACAACCCTTTAGAATGAATGGATAGCGATCATGCACCTAAGTCCTGTTGCTATGGCTATTGGTGCTAAATTAAACTATGCATTCGCAGATGTGTTTGTGTCTTCCCCCTGTGGAATTTACTATAGGTTTTACTGGAACTTACCAGTAAAGCATGTCTTTCTCAGTAAATAATGAACTACCTCACCTGTGTTGTAAAAGCTTGTGGACCTCATTAAAGAGTGGCCCAATAATGGGTCCAGTAATTGCGGCCTCCGGAGATATCGATATCAGTGGCTACGGTAAATCTAGGGGTTGGAAAAACCAGCCAATTACAAGTTGATAGCAAAGGGGATGATGGACGGAGCGTTAGAGCAAATCAAACACTCACCCCCAGTCAACTGATCTGGATTTAATCCATCATCATTCTTTGGCTCACTCCACCACCCCAGTTCAGACAAGGCCATATGCAAATCAGTCTGACCCTGTGCCTCATGGGAACAGTCCAGCCCGAACTGCCAAGCCATGTCTTCCTTGGACCGGAAACAAGCATCCTGAGACTGGTTTCGGGTTCATAACCCTCAACAGCCAGGCTATCTTGAATCCAGTGGCAAAGTAAGCAAGGGACCCACGTCTGGGCATACCCTGCCGACTTAGGGCGAACACAGCGATACCAAAGGGGATGATGGATGGAGCGTTAGAGCAAATCAAACACTCACCCAGTCAACTGATCTGGGTTTAATCCATCATCATTCTTTAGCTCACTCCACCACCCCAGTTAAGACATGGCCATATGCAAATCAGTCTGACCCTGTGCCTCATGGGAACAGTCCAGCCCGAACTGCCAAGCCATGTCTTCCTTGGACCGGAAACAAGCATCCTGGGACTGGTTTCGGGTTCATAACCCTCAACAGCCAGGCTATCTTGAATCCAGTGGCAAAGTGAGTAAGGGACCCACGTCTGGGCATACCCTGCCAACTTAGGGCGAACACAGCGATACCAAAGGGGATGATGGATGGAGCGTTAGAGCAAATCAAACACTCACCCCCGTCAACTGATCTGGGTTTAATCCATCATCATTCTTTAGTTCACTCCACCACACCAGTTCAGACATGGCCATATGCAAATCAGTCTGACCCTGTGCCTCATGGGAACAGTCCAGCCCAACTGCCAAGCCATGTCTTCCCCCAGATCTCTGTACTGGGGTCAATGTATGACATTGTTCTGCATTCTGTCCATCAATTGTTGTTCTTGCATTTGTCACCCCGAGTGGGAAGGGTATGCCCAGACGTGGGTCCCGTGCTCTCCATGCCACTGGAATCAAGCTATCCTGGCTGAAGAGGGGTAAAACCCCGAAACCGATCCTAGGATGCTTGTTTCCAGTCCAGGAAGGGCCTGGCTTGACAATTCGGGCTGGACTGTTCCCATGAGGCACAGGGTCAAGACTGATTTGCATATGGCTGGGTTCAAACTGGAACGGCATGGTGAGCAAAAAAACGATGGATTTAGGCACAGATCTCTGTACTGGGGTGAATGTATGACATTGTTCTGCATTCTGTCCATCAATTGTTGTTTTTGCATTTGTCACCCCGAGTGGGAAGGGTATGCCCAGACGTGGGTCCCGTGCTCTCCATGCCACTGGAATCAAGCTATCCTGGCTGAAGAGGGGTGAAAACCCGGAACAGATCCTAGGATGCTTGTTTCCAGTCCAGGGAGGGCCTGGCTTGGCAGTTCGGGCTGGACTGTTCCCATGAGGCACAGGGTCAAAACTGATTTGCATATGGCTGGGTTCAAACTGGAATGGCATGGTGAGCAAAAAAACGATGGATTTAGGCCCAGATCTCTGTACTAGGGTGAATGTATGACATTGTTCTGCATTCTGTCCATCAATTGTTATTCTTGCATTTGTCACCCCGAGTGGGAAGGGTATGCCCAGACGTGGGTCCCCGTGCTCTCCATGCCACTGGAATCAAGCTATCCAGGCTGAATAGGGGTGAAACCCCGAAACCCCGAAACCCATCCTAGGATGCTTGTTTCCAGTCCAGGGAGGACCTGGCTTGGCAGTTCGGGCTGGACTGTTCCCATGAGGCACAGGGTCAAGACTGATTTGCATATGGCTGGGTTCAAACTGGAACGGCATGGTGAGCAAAAAAACGATGGATTTAGGCCCAGATCTCTGTACTGGGGTGAATGTATGACATTGTTCTGCATTCTGTCCATTAATTGTTGTTTTTTCAAATTACAAGTTGGCCCCTGAGGGTCCACTGAGGTACGGAGATTAATCGAGCGAATGTAAAGGAAAATGATGGAGCTCCCTGTAGAAGGTGGTGAGGATCTGCTGAGTCCCTCATTTCTTTCACATATTCGTGGGACTTAAGCTGGATGTGGACCCCTGCACCACAGGGGTCTATTCGCACCCCTGATAATGGAGTCGTATTTACGTTTGAATACCCACGTTTTTCCTCCTTCCTACTTGGATTGTCACCCAGATATTTCGTATTCTTTGAGCAGCGGGCCTGCACAATTTCTCTGTTACTCGTAATTATCAAGCAGGTTCTGGAAACCCGGAACTGGAGGGCCGAATAAGTGGCAGATTTTTAAGATAAGGGCATTTATCTAAATTTGGATATGCTAAAAATCTGGCATGGATCTTGCCCGCCTGGACCAACTTTGGAGAACCCTTAATCAAGCCCAGGGCTGGGTTTAGCGCTGGTGGCGCCGGGTGCGACAATCATTGTTGGTGCCCCCTCCCCCCCACCACCCCGATGAAGCCTCCTCGGATTCTCTCGCTACCACCAGGAAAAAGTGCTCTTCAAGTCTCCAGTCATAAGTTATTGCTAAAAACATCGCCCCCCCCTTAGGTCAGCACCCCCTCCACAGGCCAGTGCCCTGTTCGGCCGCACCGGTCGCCCTGCCCTAAAGCCTGCCCTGATCAAGCCCTTCAGAGAATACGAAATGGAGGCTTCTGTGTTTGAAACATTATTCCGTAAACCAACACTTTGATTTCTGGTTTCCCATGAGGGACAATTTACCTGAAATAAAATCTAGACTGAGGTGTAGGACAACTTTTATTAATCAAAAACTCTACTACAAGTGTGCATACCTTGATACGATACATTTAAAATCATTACAATGTTATTTCAGCCGCGCCTTCTTTCCCGTGGAACCTTTCTCAATTGGAGGCTAATATGTTTCGTATATATCAGTTAGAAACCATATTGTGTGTACCATCATCCTCCCCTGAATCTTTCTGTAATTGCTAATATTATGTTCACGGATCACATCCTTTTTGAAGTGTAATTTATCCACAGAGATCATGCCAATCTTTGACGCATGTCATTCATTAATGGCATTTCGTAGCTGAATTGCTTACATAGAAAGGTCAGCAAAAGGTCATCTAGAATTTAATCACGTTCACCTTAGAACAACTCGCCCCCTGCTTCCCCTGAGTATCGTGCGGGCAAACAGAAATGCAATGTTGGTCGAGCGCCATCTTCAGTCCGAGACCGGGACACTGCTGATGCAGCTCCGCGCCCCTCTGCAGTAGCTTCGAAAACTCACGATTAAAAAAGTATTTATTTGCAGGAGTTGAACAACAAACCAATTAACTGATAAGCGCATGCGAGGAAGAAAGAACATAAGATTAGGAAGTGCCTGCGTTTTCGGTGGTTGTTTAATGAACAGCGCACTCACATTAAAGATGGCTGTGTCTTTTAGAAGTGATGTGCCTGTTTGAGATTAGTTGCCTCGTGGAGAAATACACCAACCACTGCCTCAAATGGAGATTTTTATTTTTTTTAAAAGCACATTAGTGGCTGATCAGTGGTATGGCCAGTGTGTCATGAGCCCAAGGGCAAGGAAGGAAGTGGGCCCTCTTGCTGCTATTAGAATTGCAAAAGAAAGCAATAATCAAGATTTGGTGGCCCGTCAAGCGTTTGGACCCAGGTGCCACTGCGCCTGCTGCACCAATGGGTGCTCCGCCTCTGTTGCTTATGATTTTTATCACGCAAACCTGTCATAGCATTGTTTATGCACGCATCGCAGTACTGAGAATGGAGATCCATAACCAGCCAAAACTAAACTTTTTTCAGAAAGAGCACATATTTATTTAGTTGCATTCTGTAATCATTTTTTCATATCATCTCTGTCTGTATAAGGCAGGCGGCTTCAGGTCGACCTAACTCTTTTCAAAGCTGCCACACATACTTCTCACCTCTGAAGCATTGCTACACTGTGGTGTAAGGATTGTCATTTCAATAGCTGGATGAACGATTTACATTTATATGGCACACGCTATAAACGTTCGGTTTTGGCAATGCAACATTGAGTTGCCTCTAAAAAAGACAAATGCAAGACTAATTTGCACATGGATGGGTCCAAACTGAGGTGGCATGGTGGGCAGAGAATGAAGGCTTGAGATGCGGCCCTGAGCGATTGCCAGTAATTCAAGCATTCCAGACATTGCCGTTTTTTTTTGTGTTTGACACCCTAAGTGCACAGGGTATGCACAGATGTGGGTTCTGGGCTCACTGTGCCACTGGAACCAAGCTAGACCTGGCTGAAAAGCCCGTACCAGTGGCAAAACCGGTCCTGAGTGGATTGTGGTCAAGTTGAAAGAGGACCTGGCCTGGCAGTTGGGACTGGACTGCTCCCATGAGGAACAGGGTCAAGACTGATTTGCACATGGGTGGGTCCAAACTGAGGTGGCATGGTGGATGAAAAATGATGGTTTGGAATGCTGCTTGAGTGACTGCCAGAGGCTGAGGTTAATTATAGCATTTCATCTATCACCTTGTTGGTACGCATTTGATGCTCCAAGTGCACCGAGTATGCCCAGACATGGGTCCGAGGCTCACTGTGCGACTGGAATCAAACTATACCTGAAGGAAGAGCCGATAATAAGAGCAAAACTTGTCCTGGGTTGCTTGTGTTCCAGATCATGAAGGACCAGGCCTGGCAGTTTGAGCTGGACTATTCCCATGAGGAACAGTGTCTAGACTGATTTGCATATTGCTGGGTCCAAACTGTGGTGGCATGATGGGCGAAAAAAGATCAATTTAGATGCGGCCCCAAGTGATTTCCAGTGGCTGAGATTAATTCAAGCATTCCATCCATCACCTTGTTGTTTTTGCATTTGATACCCTAAGTGAACCGGGCTCACTGTGCCACTGGAACCAAACTATACCTGAAGGAAGAGCCCATAAAAAGGGCAAAACTGGCCCTGGGTTGCTTGTGTTCCAGTTTAAAGAGGACCTGACCTGGCAGTTTTGGCTGGACTGTTCCCATGATGAACAAATGCAAGACTGAATTGCATATGGCAGGGTCCAAACTGAGGTGGGATGGTGGGTGAAAAATGATGGATTGTGATGCAGCCCGAGTGATTGCCTGTGGCTGAGATTAATTCAAGCATTCCATGTATCACCCTGTTGTTTTTGCATCTAAAAACAGATAGCAGGTGGAAAATATCATTTGAAGAATAGCATTTACTTGAAGGAGCGAAATTTGAGCTCTGGTTTTCTACAAAGTGTCCTGGCCCCACATGTAGTAATGCTTGTGCAAAGTACACTTGCATGGCAAAGATACTTTGACTGACGTGCAGCGGTCTGTGATCTGCTTTAACCTATCATCGCCAAGTCTATAGGCCTCACCTATGGTGCTGTTGACTTTGGCAATATTTTAACATGGCAAAAACATTTAGAAAAATGTGATACGATGCGGCCAGGATTAATGCA
This sequence comes from Triturus cristatus, assembly GCF_964204655.1. Lineage (NCBI taxonomy): Eukaryota > Metazoa > Chordata > Amphibia > Caudata > Salamandridae > Triturus > Triturus cristatus. The sequence goes on along the minus strand of NC_140592.1, from coordinate 593,880,262 downwards.
TTTTTTTTAAAACCACATTAGCACTGCTCACCTTGTTTTTTTTTCAGCCGTGTGCTCCTGAGACAACCCTGAAGGACGGCGGAAGAGCTGTCGAGAATTATGTGGGTGGGGTCAGGACAGATGAGAAGAGCTGGGGCAAAGACACAGGCAACAAAGGGTGTTCAGGAGGGGGTGGACAACGGAGGTGAGCGGGAGGGGCTGGGGGCAAGCAAACAGACAATGGAGGCTGTCCAGGAGTGTCATGAATATTTAGTCTTTTCTCCTCTATGCATTTCATTTATTTGATTTACTTGTGTTAATCAATCAATCAATCAATCAATCAAAAGTAAGTAAGTGTAATTAAGAGAATGTACATTTAGTTTGTTATTCTGTTCTGCAATGTGGTAATCACCTTTGTTTGAATAGATTTGCATTTAAACTAAAAGTTCACTTTTCTGTTTTGCACTATTTGTAATAATTTCCAGAAGGTTGATAATTATGTTTCTTATTTATTGTTGGCTTTTAAAAGTCTGATAACATGAAACTAAGTGAAGAGCATTAGGCCACTCTCTACAAATTATTTATTCTTTATGGTTTCAACAACTGTGAAATAATGTTATAAAAACAGAACATAAAGAATTAGGGGCTAGATGGGAATCTTCATGTCAGACAATGGGACAGGCCCTGCAGAATCATATCACCGATTCTAACTGAAGGCTAGTAGGAAGGGCGGAAGTTCAACTTTGCTTGCTGAACTTCAACCATGCATCTTGGCTCAAAGGAACAGCGGGTCTTGCTATTATATTGAGCACAAGCCTTAGGGCCTCACTACAGTGTCAGTTGGACGAGTGTCCGACCAACATCTCAGTGGAAGTGGAACTGCCTGACTAGAAGTCGGCAGTTCCACTCCCCGTATTCCAATGCGACTGCCAGCACGGTGGTCCGAAATATGCCTTTTTCTATTGCTGCTTGTGCTATGGCCTGAGAATGGGCTGCAGAAAAAGTTGCAATCGAAAAAGGCATATTTGTAAATATCCATGCACTGTTTATTTGCCTTTTCTGCTCGTTTGTTTGCCCTCTGTTTGGCGTTTTCTGCCCATTTTTCTGCCCTTTGTTTTTCCCTCATCAGCTCTGTTTTGCCTTTTCTGCTCCTTTTTCTGCCCTCCGTTTTGTCTTTTCTGTTTGCTTGTTTTTCTTCCCTCTTCCCACCGTTTCCTCGGGACACAGCTTTTCAATGGAGACCTCACACCACATCGCCAAGATGACCCCAGGGGTGACAGTGCCATGCTCTGCAAATGCTAATTAATTGATTGATTGAGTGTATAAACAAACGTAAAAAAGTAGCGCCTGACAAAACAAGCTTTGGAAAGTCACAGTAATGTGTCTATGCTCCAGGGAAGGAACAAACACACAAAGAGGAAGGAAGCTGTTGTAAATAGAAAGTCCATTAGCCAGGTGTATAAAACAGGATAGGTTTATTCAGGCTTAGTTCCAGGGTACGTTTAGTAGAGGAAGATAGGTAGATGGAAGTATGGCCCACCAGGAGCAGCCTCCCTGCTTCTCAGCCTGCATCCACCAAATGACACTCCACATATAACCAGGCACCCACGCATTCCGTGACATCATCACACATTCCAGCACTCATCCTGGCTGCGCAGTAGGGAAGACACAGCAACAAGTCATTTATAACATATCCCCCTTCCTTAGGAAAACCAAAAGCAAAAGTGAAAGAAACAAACGGAAACATCATCATATACATTACATCAGAAAAGATGGTAGGAACATTCCAAATATACATGCATGAAAAGTAACACTCCAAACTATACATGCATGAAATGTACATATATCATTACATCAGGAAATATGTAAAGAACATTCCAAAATATACATGTAAAAACACATTCTGAAATTTACATGCATGAACCATGCCCCATCCCCCACCCTTAGGGAAAATAAAGAAAACGAGTGTTGCAAGAGCATGGCTTAAGACACAAGATAGCCTATGCCTCAGAGTATTGGGTACTAACCACCCACAACCTCAACATAATAGGGTACACACATCCCTAAAAACAGAACTAGGGCACTAACCACCTCACCATAAAAGGGTACAAAACACACTTGAAAACAGAACTGGGGCACTCAGCTCCCACAACCTCACTGTAGTAGGGTACACACCACCCTAGAAAACTGCACTGGGGCACTCACCACCCCACAACCTCACCGTAGTAGGGTACTCACCACCCTAGAAAACTGGATTGGAGCACTCACAACTCCACAACCTCACAGTGACAGGGTACACACCACCCTGTAAAACCGACCTGGGGTACGGCACTCACCACCCCAAACCTCACCGCAAAAGGGTACTCACCACCCTAGGAACAGAACTGGGGCACTCCCCACCCCACAATCTCACCGTAATAGGGTACACAACACCCTTGAAAACAGAACTGGGGCACTCACCTCCCCACAACCTCAACGTAACAGGGTACACACTTCCCTATAAAACAGAACATCTTAAGACCTAGAAGGAAAAAACAACACTGTACCACAAGCACACAAAAAAGAGGACACTAGACAGGCGCAGAATAAAACTGAACGAACCCATGGTAGGAAAAAAACTCTACAAACACTCAAAGAGAAATACACACACCACTACACAACATGTCAAGGATTACAATAAATAGCAGAATGAATGTCTTATATTCCAGTGAGCAATCTCTCTCCCGAAGTCCTCACCCAAAGTGAAGCCCTCGTCCATGAGCTCCATGAAGCTGTTGCCACCCAATACACTGTGGCGTGACTTTCTCCCGGTTGACATCTCACGTATTGTGTGCAAAGTAATTAAAGATGTGCTGTGTCTTCAACACACCACACAAACTGCAAACAAAGTGCTCACCACCTAAACCTCAGAGAGATGATAGAGATTCAATCCAGTCTTCACAAACGTTGCGCTTAGTTGCAAAGCGTAATGCCACAGTCCCGGTAATGCAGAAGTTGAAGACAAACTTTATAGAGGGGAACACAAAAAAAAACACATTGTGGTTGGCAACGCGTGTTAAATACATGCTTGAAACAGCAGGAAACCAATCTTTAAAATGGCGGCACGCAGCGTACGCTGCACCAGGTGGCTCTCAAGACGTTCACACTGGACAAACGTCTGTGAGCGGCATTGAAGCAGCCAAGCTTCCATGGATGTCAGAAAGGCCACGGTGCTCCTCCTCACGACAATCAAAGCAGGTAAGCTTTATGTGCATTGCCCGGCTCATGCACAGTTTTCAAACGACAATAGGACAGTTGAACTGCCTACAGCTGCGTGGGGAAAGCGAGCGAAAAGAAACAGTAAATTCAACAAAACTTAACACACAGTGTCTCACTGCAAATGCCCAATGGTGGTACATGGGCTGACCTCCTTTTGGCAATAGCTTCAGCGATGCCACAGTCAGAATTCAAAAAGTGTCACATGTTAACACTCCCGGCACACATTGTGGGCTCACATCAAACAGAAAGCAGGAAGTGCCAAAGCTGTTGTATCTCAGGGAAACTCTTGTTACTGAAGAGACTGTCCCACGACAGCAGGACGGGGACAAGTCTTCCAGGGCAGTAGGATGACAGCAGGCTCCACAGTAGTAGAAGGTCAAACGCCCTAGGCTGCAGGCTGTCCTGTTGATAAGGGACACTGGTGGGGCTGACCAGGGCGTTTCCGTTGTATTTCCTTTACTCTAGGGTTTCAGTACAAATGTTCCAATATTTTTAGTAGGGTCCTTGGTTCCAATAGCAGGGTATACACAGTCTTCCTTCCTCAACGCGCAGGTTCTCTTCAAATGGTCGCCAAAAATGTTGTAAATAGAAAGTCCATTAGCCAGGTGTATAAAACAGGATAGGTTTATTAAGGCTTTGTTCCAGGGTAAGTTTAGTAGAGGAAGATAGGTAGATGGAAGTATGACCCCGCCAGGAACAGCCTCCCTGCTGCTCGGCCTGCATCCAGCAACTGACACTTCACACATAACCAGGCACCTAAGCATTCCGTGACATCATCACTCATCCTGGCTGAGCAGTAGGGAAGACATAGCTAGGGAAGAGGAATAGCAACAAGTAATTTAGAACAGAAGCCTATGGAGTCTGTTGAATAAGCAGCAAGCAAATGAGAGTGACCATCAAGCCAACCACAGATAAGCAACGGACGGCCTCTAAACCCCCTGTAATGTAACAACCTGTTTAGTCGAGACCTATAAATCATCCTAGAGATGATTAATTAGTAGTTAATCTATTACTTTCAGTATTTTAGTAAAGATCTTTGGGGTTCAAGCATCAATAGATGTAAACTCAGATATTGTATAAATGTTACAAACTCTGTTCTCTACGTCATGCCATGGCTGCACCCTCGTATCAAAACAATTGACATTGAACGAGGGCTATTTGAGGCCCTCTGTGTCTATCCTTTACCAGCTGAAGAAAGAATTGCCGATGCCTGCCTGTTGCATGCCTGAACAGCAGCGCAACGTCTCCAGAAGTTCAGCTTGTGAAACAGGAACACACCAACATGGTAGTTACTATTGTTTATTATTGGTTTACCCCGGCCTAACATACTGTTTGTATTATTGAATTTCCAAGTTATTGGTACCGATTTCTAAATTTACCCTGTCCAGTTGTTTATTGCTTATAGATATCTGGAGACATGACAAAGGAATTTTGGATAAGAATCTCAAGTCCTGATGAATTTACGGCGACCCCTCCAATCTCTATTACTTGTCTCTCTCATTTGGTCAGTGATGATAGAGACAACCATCATTGTCATTATGCGCCATGTTATGTGTATATATCTTTATATTTGATCTGACAACTTTAAATCTAGTTAACTTCTGTTGCGTTCTTTTACAGCCACAATTTTGCTGCATTAATAGTCAACGCAGTAAAATATATCACAATGATTTTGTTATTTTTATGTTTTAAGGCTTTTTCTCCAGCATTTGCAGTTGCAAAGACAACCAAGGGCCACCAAAGGCCCCAGGGGCATATTTGCAAACCCCTTTGCATTGCTAGTGCACCATGCAATGTGGTGCAAGAGCGATGCAACTTAAAAATTCGATGTATGAGGCTATGCAAGGCCACCTTGCATGGACCTGAGTAGCTTAATACATCTTGAGTACAGCAACATAGCACAAATCGCTGCGTTGTATTACTCTGCTCCAGGGAGGTGGAGCGTGGGTGTTCCCTCACATCCACCCATGGATTTTGGTGCATGCCCTGATTTACCATTATTGGTAAACCTGGGAGTGCATCAAAATGCTACGCCTCCCCTGGTGAGGTGTAACGAGGAGAAATATCTATTTATCCTTGTTTTTTCCTCTTTCTACATGTCCTGCATTCTGAAAAAAACAATCCTACATGCAACGGGTGCACCCTTGCATCTTGGACAGGGGTGCCTTCATTGGTGCTAGGCAGCCAAATGGCGATAGCGCAGGGAAAAAAGCAGGATTGCATTGTATTGACTTAAATAGGCCACATTACTGCCCTTTACCTGTCACGAAGTGCAGCAAGATAACTTGCTGCGTCTCACTGCGTGTCTTGGTCATAAATATGGCCCTTGGCATTAGATAGAAATTGGGTCACCTAAGCCTACATCACTCTACAGACAGACATGGAGAGGCAATTTATTCTTAGGTCAAGGAAGGTTGTTTAGGAATTGGTTTAGTACAACACAATTATCACATTGTAATAAAGATCAGAATGTCTAGTTTGAGTGGAAGACAATGGTCCAAACACACTCATTAACATGATCAATACATCATAAACTGCAGGATACAATTCTCCTGCCGAAACAGAAATACCTTGTTACAAGGTCATTGCCTTTACTCTTCAGTAACCTAATGTCTCCAAACCCCTCAAACCCTGCAAAATTAAAGCAAAAAAGTGAAGATTATTCCAAATGGTAAGCCACTTGAGCTAGTAACCTGAAATGTGAAAAGACACCCTTAAAGTTTAGGGTCATAGTTGTTAGTCACCTAAAATGTTGATATCTTGCTATCAGTGGACCATCTTAAGCTCAAGTAAGTAGCTGTTCATCCAGGGGAAAACATTTATGTAAAAGGAGGAAACCTGCAGTGTGGCCTACACAATCAGTAGAAGCCTAGAAGCACAAATGGCCTGCTAATGACTACATAGGCTAGATGACAATAAAGCTGGGTGTTGGATCACGGCAACTGTAGCAGGGTCAAAGTAAGAAATGAAATAATAAGACAGTACATAGAGGGAGGGTGCTACCCAAGCAGAGCTATCCTGCAGCTCACCTGAATTTACAGTTCTTTACTGATCTCTGGTGAGGTGTGGAAAGAGCTGCAAGGCAGGCACTATCTCTATGTCTCTAGATATGTTGGTCTGGCAAGGGGCTTCCACACAGGCAAGGTAAGAAGCAACAGCACAGGCGCCAAGTAGCATAGCTTCAGTAGGTGCATTGCTGCTTGCTCATAGCCAGGACGAAATGAGCAGCACTCACCTCCTGCTAACTTTAGATTTATGGAAGCACCAACTGCATTTTTGTTGACAAAATACAGATCTAATTGATGTTCAACAAGCTGAAGGGAAACTCCACCATAACGCTTTCATACAGAGGTGGGTAGTGAGTTAATATTCATCAAAAGTTGGGGTTGTCCCATCTGCTCACTAATCAGCTCCTCCTCCTTCTTTAGAGGTTGGGTAAACGTTTTCCCCAAAGGTGGAGCCACTACAGGCTCTGCTATCAGAGAGCCCATTGCGCATATTAGTCACACATGGAAATGGCACTGCATGAGCGTCCTTATATCGGATTGCCCCTGTGACACGATATCTACTGCCATTTTTCCTGTCTTGGATAGCCATGTAAACCATAGTGGTCCTGGACACAAAAAATCAACAAGTGACCCGCCCACCACCATAATCTGGGAGAAACACAAAACTGCCAAAAATACAGAAGATACGTAAAGTGAGCAAATACATATTTGCAGGGATAGCACAGCTGAATAAGTTGTGGACTGTCCTCCTTACAGATGGCATTGCACTTCGGGAAGGCAGAGTTTTGGATCTCCAGGGCACCACCAAATGAGTATTGACTAGGAGGCCTATTCAAAATCTGCATTTTGTAGTACCACTTCTCATTGGTACTACTGTAGTACTACTCATGTACTACAAAATGCTATTCACCAACCTATGTGTGGATATCTCTGCCTTTTCCATCTTTTTTATCTGTGGAGATCTTCACTCTGACTGGGGAGAACTTGGCACACGTATGTATGTACTAACTCATCATGTCAAGCAAATAAAGTGAATCTAGATGACCTGATTGTAATTGTGTGTATGTACGATTTTAATAGTGAATGGGGTAAGGACAAGGGAGTTTCTAGAAATTGATAAATGCGCACTGCAAAATGGGAGGGGTTTACAGAATTGTCAGGAAGGGTTTAGAGAGACCTAAGAAGGAGATTAAGAAGGGGCATGTACCTGCCTATAAAAGTGTAAGCCCGTTCCTATTCACAAGCTGTACTTCTAAAGTTACTACAGCCACAAGGGATCTGAAAAACTTAGTAAATGTACTCCAGCCAGTACTCTGTAATTAGGACACAAGTGATGTGTTTGAGGTGGCATATGAGATGAACTGCTGCATAATTTTCCAAATCAGACCATAAAATTGGGTTGCACCATGCAAGTCATCCACGCAAACGTCAACTGCACTAAACATTGCAGCAAAAATCCTTAAAGAAATTGTCCAAAATATATGGAATGGTCTTCATTTCAATCTAGGGGATATGCCATCCTACCATCCTTAAAATGAAACCTTAAAACATGCACTGTACTCAGCAGGAGAGTTTGATACATTTCAACATCAGTAATAGCTAACATCAATTCTGACAACGGACGACTGAAGTAGGGCTTAAAACATGTGAAGCTTTAATTTAATGAGGTGTTAATACATCTCTCTCTAACTTCTAAGCACTAAATATGGTGGGTGTTTTCTTTTCCTACTCTCATTTTATGGTAGAACTGGGTATCACCCACATACTAGTGGGTTGTAAGGTTCATATATTTTATCCGCTAACCTAAAGGTTCAATGTATATGAGTACAGCACTGCCTTCTGATGGACCCTATATGTTGTTGGAAATGAGGGCGACTTTGAGTCTCCGATCGTAATGAGCTGAGCATGCCTAGGACTAAGTTGGCCTATGTAGGGCTCTATATGGTGTGTGGAAATTATGAAAACTTTGAGTGCAGTTTCTCAGAATACTCATAGAGGAATGATGTGAACAATTAAATAACAGTACAATCTGCACCAATCTACTTTGGCAAACATGCAAAGTGCAGCATCTGCCTCCTGTAGAGAGTGAAAAAATACTGGTAAGAGTCAATGCTACCTAAATGGTCAGTTAATGGATAATGTACTGTCACTTCGCTGGAAATCAAAGAATGATTCTGATTGCTTCTTAGGGACTCAAATCATCAAATATTTAGAGAAAGTAACTAATATACCGGAAAGCATAAGGAAGTTACAGGGAGTTGATGTAAAAGAACCCCAGTGAAGCAGTTTCCTAATAACTGGTAGGGCTCCATGTAGGATGACGATACATCATAAAAATAGTCTAAAATTCAAATTAAAGTTAGTACCTGAGAATTATAAACCATAAGTGTCTGTTAGTAAGACCTGACAATGCTTAATTTGTAAAAGAGCGAGCACTGGTGCTAAAGCTCAGCTCAGAAGCCCACGGTTGGCGCTATTACATGTCAGAGTGCTGAATACCAAAGGTTACATACTTTGAAATCTACCACATACCTCATTAATTCACTACAAGACATGTCCTGTCCCTTTATCTCACTTTTTGCAGGTGCCTGCCTGTTCCCTTATTGATGGTTTTCATCTTTCTCTTGCTCCTTCTTTCCCCTTTGTTTATTTTCTCTCGCTTGGAAATGTCCGATGAAGACAAATAAGTGCCAGTTCCAAATATGAGTGGTGGCTCAAATTATGCACTGGTGGACCTCCTTACTCCAACATTTATTCTTATTGAAATATGAGCAAACATATTGTCACAGTAGTTTTCAGGGGCATTGGGTATCTCAGCTGGCAAATATTGGGAAATTACAACTGTAAGCTCCTAAATCCATGTTCTAATTCTAAATGTACTCCCATTTATTGGTGCACTGTTCATTTCATCTGTAATCTTATCTTTTACCAGCCTCCAAATGCTATGGAACCCCTAAAGAACCTAACTTAGTAGCAGCCCCTAGATTTGTTGGACTACTGGTGCAGCACCATCACTTACAACGAGCAGGCTGTCCTGGAACCTGAACGGTCAACTCAGGCCCTTCTGACACCTACTTAATTCACCTTCAATATCCCAGGACTTGTTCTCATTTACAGAAAACAGACCTTCTTATCAGTGCAACCTATCCCTAAAAATATGTTTGTCTTGGACTGCCTCCCTGGCAAGGTGTCTCACTAGGGTAGTACTCAATGGATGCACTGGATCTGAGGTGGAACTGTGACCTCCCTGACCTCATCTCATGGTTTGCTTGCTAGCATGCTTACCTCCAGAAGTCGGTCTGTTGATTTGCTTCTAGCTGCCCACATTAAAATAGATCAGCAAAATGTCAGCTTTTTAGCACATTGCTGTTCTGCGGCATATCAACGACAGAATCCATCAGTGGCCCTGCTGGACATGGCTAATTCTTTGGGTGGGATTTTCAAGTGCTGCAGGGCTGCATTCGCATAGTAGGAACTCAGGAATGTCAAACGCTCCAATTTAACCCCAGTGTCCAGGTTTCAAATTTCTTCCTTGTCGCTCTACACCTGTCATGACAATCCCAGCATTGTGTCCATTGGTCTAGAATGCACAGTCCACTTGCTGAAATGCAAGCCATTACTTTTGATTTAAACTTGAATCCCATCCGCCTGGCCATGTAAAAGAACACAGGAAGACCCTCCCCTCCATGTCACCAAGACCTAAAAAGGACCAGACCTCATCATAATACAGGAAGGACAGTGCTTGCCACTTTATCACCAAAACAAAGGAAGAACTGCACATTTTAGGCTCAAGCAGTCATCACTGAAATCAAATCTTTATCTCCAGAAAAAAAGGTATACCTTTGAGGCATCCTTTATCCCTAACACTAGAAGAAACTGCAGGTATTTATTGTGCTTCTGAAACACTACAATGCTTACATCTCCTGTAGCTGGCCCATTAAATCAGCTAGTATTTGACCTATAGACACTCCCTACACACTTTTCTAACAAATCAACATAACAATAACAAACATACACATATACTAGATGATGAATCTGCTTCGACTCTGCAGCAATTGCTAAGGTTAATTTATCAGGCTTCCCGACATTCATCTTACTCCCTCAGACTTTGCTAACAAATTGACTCACACTCACTCCCAGCTTCTATACTTCTATTACATCTTAAACTGTATGCTTCTCTGCAATCCTCACAAACTTCCCCCTCCTCCCCCCACTCCTGCCCATTTCCAGTTAGTTGTTATTTCTACCCATTGGTCCTCAGGCACAAAGAATCAAATAGCTTTGCCTCCTTCTTATGTTGGTAACTATGCTGTTGGCACGGAACCTTGTTAGATTCTATTGGTGTTCTAGAGTCTTGGGTCTGTGCCGTGTTGTTATGAGGGGCAGTTGGAGGTTGTACTGGAAGGAGCTGGATGTCCACTGGTGGTGCTGTATTATATGAATAAATACTACTGGTTTTTACCTATCTGGACTATCATTATTCATAACAATTTTGGCGACGATCTGGGATTCTTTGGCAGCACCACCATACCGCACGGATCTGCATGTGAACCTTTGAGGATTTATTTTCTTATTTTCATTTTTTCACTTACTCTTGATTTCAAGAAGATATACATGGGAATGTATGTCCTACTGATTTGAACATCTACTCTGGAATTTTCAACATTGATTCGTTTTCATTTCCATTGGATTTCATGGTTTTTACGGACTGGTATTTTTCAAACTGCATTTTTTTTCTTGAGCTCACCGTTAACTGCTTCCATTTTGTTCGTCCACAGGATTCCACATTACGGCAACTTTCTGCAGAATTCTCTGTCTTCTACGAGTTCTACGAGTTCCGAGTGACTTCATCCTCCAAACTCCCAAATTTCCAAGGATACTGGTAATTTGGCTTCTACGTTCTTCGAACACGGATATGGGCACTCCAGCCCCTACTTTCTTCTCTATGGTTATGGCATTTCCTACTTCATGTTACTTTGCGTATAACGCAATTACATACGTTACGTGCCGCCATATTGAAGATGCTGTGCTCTGCTTAGCAACCACCGCTACCATTTTCGGAGGTTTCACGCTGCGTTTCTTCTTCGATTCGTTTTCTACAAGATTTTAAACTTTTATCATTACTACCGGTGAGCTTACTCTTGCAGTTTGCAATTCTTTTCTTTTATCATTTTCTTTATTTTTTTGTTGTGTTCTTGTTGCAGAACCTTTAAGGAGAAACTTTTCATTCTTCCATCCAATTTCTATTTGACTATTGTGATATGTCTACGACACAAAATTACAGTTTATCCCCCCCCCCTCAATGTTTCTGGCCCGCCGGTGGCACTCCCTGCATGCAATGGCCAGAATAGAAGGCATATTTCCTGAACTATATTGAGACTTTGGATGTCAAAGGTAAAATGTCTCCAGCAGAAAAGAAAGGAATTTTCTTACATTCGGTTGGTCCTGAAGGTCTCAGAGCTTACAACCAGATGACTAAAGTCAGTGGTGGCAATGATCAAAATGTTTTTTCTGCTGCTATTAATGATTTTGATCGTTATTTTTCCCCTAAGGTATGCATTGGCATTCTTCAATACAAATTTTTCCTGAGAAAACAAAATACAGATGAGTCAGTGGATAATTACGTTTCTGCTTTAAGGACACTTTCTCTTGACTGCCAATTTGGGGTGTTACAAAAAGATTTAATCAGAGATCAATTCGTCATGCATGTAAAAGACACTTCTGTTCAATACAGGTTGTGGGTGAATGGTGATTCCAAATTAGAAGATATATTTGCCATAGTAAGGAAAGCAGAAATGTCTTGTAGAAGTGCAAAAGAGGTTAAGGTAGACGATAACAGCAAATCTAACAGTGTTGTGGCCAAAGTGGAAAATACAAGAACTAAAGTTAATTTAAAAAAACAGATTCCTACAAAGGAATATTCTAATACTCTTGCAAAAAATAAGTTTAAGTGCTATAGGTGCGACAGCAGTTCACATTTAGCGAATTACAAAGGTTGTCCAGCAATCAAAAAAAAAATGTTATGTTTGCGGTGTAATAGGACATGTGGCTAAAGCGTGCAGGAAACACAAAAATAAGAAAGTAAAATGTGTGGAAGAAGGTGAGTCGGGTGAAAGTGATTCTGACACTAAAGATGGGGATTTTGAAAGGTCCTACATGTTAAATATTAGAGATGATTCTCCTATAATTTTGAACATAGATAATAATGCTGTTAAAAAGAAACAGATATGTGACATGATGATTGGTGGGGTGGAGAAACGAATATACGCTGATTCTGGTTCTCCTTGCTCCATAATAAATGAGAATGTATGGAAATCCAAATACTTAGACAAACTTGGACCTACGTTAGATCCTTGTGACATTAATCCTCAAGGATATTCTGGGGAGAGAATTGATATTATCAGTTTTAGAGTACTTGTCTTTGCTTTCAGGAACGACGTGGGACTAACCAGTTGACTTTCTTGCCTTTCCCGGCCCAACAACTCGCCGGACCCGCTGCGCGGGTCCCGCAGCGTCCAGTGAACACCGTAAGAGCGCCTGGACGGGGTTGCCTTCACCGGGGTGAGCGCATCTGTACAGGGCTGCGAGCAGCAGGGGACTCCATTGCCCAGGAGTCCCTGCGAGCCCCATTGCCTACACCTGGGCTGCTCTCCCTGCACGACACGCCCCCCTGCATAGCTGTGATTAAAAGCAGAACACCAAGCTCCCATCCCTGGGATTCATCTTTGCTTTCAGGAACGACGTGGGACTAACCAGTTGACTTTCTTGCCTTTCCCGGCCCAACAACTCGCCGGACCCGCTGCGCGGGTCCCGCAGCGTCCAGTGAACACCATAAGAGCGCCTGGACGGGGTTGCCTTCACCGGGGTGAGCGCATCTGTACAGGGCTGCGAGCAGCAGGGGACTCCATTGCCCAGGAGTCCCTGCGAGCCCCATTGCCTACACCTGGGCTGCTCTCCCTGCACGACACGCCCCCCTCACCTACCTAATTTCCAAACTTAAGCAGCCACTCATCCGCAGCGCGGGAGCGCGCGGGAGCGCCCGGGGCTAAGCCCGGGCAAAGGGCGGGCCGTCTAAGGCCGTCCAAGGACGTACAGGGACGGGCCGGGCCCTTTCTCTTACTCTCGGGATTCGAGGACTCAAAGTATGTTTTAGTTATCAATGTGATAAGATGTTGAATGTAGTTATAATGTGTAATTGAAGTTTTAAACTTTTATCTAATTTATATTTTAAATTGTACACATTATTCCTTATTTTTAGTCTTATGATGTCCTCATCACTAAGAAAGGGTAGGCGGGTTACAGTAAAGTCAAGTAGTGTTAAAGCCACTGGAACCTTAGATGATTTTATCACCCGTGCCACGGGGATATTAGATAAGGAAATTGCTCTTACTGAAAAGCGTTTGTCTCTGGACTTAGTTACGGGGAAGCGTTCATCTTTGGGTCGGTTTGCATCTGTGGTCACTCCTGAAAAGAGCATAATAAACGACTTGGAAGCCAGCCCAGACTTAGCCGTTACTTCAGAAAATCAAGAAATATCTATGGGCGATGTAGTGAACGGTCCAATAGAAGATTGTTCTGTATTGAGCAATATTGAGGATGGGATCCAACACCCTAATTTGACCCTGTCGGGCCCCATTTCCCTACAATCCAAAGCTTCGGCCTCTGTTCCAGAAGTCACAAAAACTAGTAAACGTAAAAGAGGGGGAGGTCACTTGAAGGGAAGGGTCATACGTATGGGAGACCCTGGTGATCTGACTCATTGCTGCCAAAACAACAACAACAAAGCTTTGTTAACACATATTGAGAAGCTGGTAAAAAATCTCTTGTTACCCCTTATTGAGAGAACACAAATAGTTAACCTAAAATTGGACCAATTAGAGCACTTAATATCAGTTAACACACATTCGCTGGAAATTTTGGCTAACAACAGCAAATTTCCACAGGCCCAGGGGAATTGTATTGAAATAAAGAAGGGGGCTCATAAAACCTCTATTCAAAAACCAAGTAATCCGCCCCAGCCTATTGCATCTGTTGATTCCCAGCGAACCCCTGTACGATCAGTCCCAACTAGACCTGCACTGGTGGCTGATGGGGACTCTCAGTCAATACCGATTATGGCTATAGCAGCAGCAACGAGCTCAATTACATCTAAGCCAGTAGCCTCATCTCAAGTTAAACAAACTCCACTGAGCGGCCCATTAGTTCTGGATGAAATGGCACCTCCAAGTAAACCAATATGTGTGAATATACCCCCCGAATCTGCACCTTTTATGGCCATCCTGACAGGTGTCCCGGTGGTCGCACCAAATAAACATGAATCAAATCAGGACCTATCAAATAAAGTCATATTCTGGCTCAACAACAATAGACCACTCCCCCCAGCCTCTAGTACAAAAATATTAAACGTACGAAGGGTCCCTTGGGTTGGCCCAAGCAAGAAGGATTTAGAGGGGGATTGTATCCTAATTAATTTTAGGGACAGGTGGGTCAAGGACTTAATCTGTAACAAAGCAAGGTTTGCTAGAATGGGGGATATTCAATGTATAGGTCTTGAATATTTTTATCCCAGCTTGCATCATCTTCCCCCTAACCCTCGCTTTCCTGGGTCGAGAGTGCAGGGTAATAATTACTCTGGATGGACTCAGATTAATACTATATCTCGACCCCCTCAAAATCATCCTGGTTTGTGGTTCCAGGGTGATGGATCTTTCATGGGGCCAACAAGTTTCAAAAATTTTGGGCAAACCCCCTATGACCAATCAAGAAGGAGATTCCAGGGGGAGGAATACCTAGGGTGGATGCCAAATAACAATATTCCATTAAGAAACCGATTTGACCCACTGGTGGGAATGGAGGGTTTAGATTGACCATTAGACAAGAAAAAGGAAAGCATTTTATCTACCACAGATTTGGTCATGGGGGAAAACGGGGGGATAAGGCAGGAGGATAACCAGGTGGTGGACGCTTTCGACCACAATGCTCAACCTAATATGCGTTCGGATAGTCAAACTGTTAGCAACTTAGCCTGTGAGCTAAACCCACCAATTACTGGGCCTGACCTGGAAACTCCAATAAAGTTTGTGGACAATAGCCTAGGGGAACCTGGGCTGTGTCTAATCTCATGGAATATTGCAGGTCTTGCGGGTAGAATGGAGGATGAAGCTTGGCTGGAGCATGTGGGTGGTCAGGATATCCTGTGCTTTCAGGAGACATGGAGCAGAGTGGGTGGGGAAATTGATGGTTTTCAATCTTTTAATGTTTTGGCGGTCCCATCACTAGCTGGGAGGGCAAGGGGTGGGTTAATGACAGCTCTATCAATCAAACTAAAGAACCTGATAACCTCAAAAATAGTGGATACTCCTTGGTACCAGTTGCTCTTGTTGGAAAATTTGTTCCCAGAGCCCGTGTTGTTAATTAATTGGTACCATAATGTCTTTGATAGAAATGATGTATCTACAATCCAGAGTTTGGAGGAAGCAATATGTAAGGCTCGTAGTGATCGAGCTTTATTAGTAGTTATTTGGGTTGGTGATTTTAATTGTACACTGTGCAAATTTGGTGGCTGCAATGTCTGTGGTATCAATGATCTAAATGAACAGCCCTTGATGCATTTTAAACACACGCCCCAGGGGGACGCTTTAAATAATATCATTATTCTAAATGACTTATGTATGGTAGAGCCCTGGGCTGCCCCAAATATATCGCCAATACCAACCTTTCAGGGAACAAGAGGTGCAATGAGTACTATTGATTTTGTATTTGTGTCTAGTAACTTTCTTCATTATGTTAATAGGCTTGAGGTAATCGCAAGTGCCGTAAGCGATCATAATCCTTTAATGCTATCATTGAGTGCCCCTGCTAGTAGAAAACATTTGGTTTGGGAGCAACCCATAACATATAATAAAAATCAGGGAGTTACCATGAAGTGGGGGAAAATAAATGCTGAAGGCCTTGAGGTAGAGATTCTGAATGTTTGTAAAACTGAGATCGAATCATGCCTGTCTCTGACGTCTGATCCAGACAAGGTCATTGGGAGTTTTGAAAAATTATGTGGGCACGTGGCTGAGCACCTTAGAAAACCAGTGGGGAAAAAGAATTTAAGGTGTTTTAAATGGTTTGACTCCGCATGCTCTGCCTCACATAAATCCTTAAAAGCTGCCCTTACACAAAAACCAAGAAATAAGGAACTGATAAGATCGACCAGAAGGGCTTATAAAGAGGCCATCACAAAGAGGAAGCAGGAATTGAAAAATCGAGCCTGGGACGATCTAGAGAAGGCCTCTGAGCTAAAAGATAGTAGGCTCTTCTGGGAAGTAGTAAATCGTCCCTTGTTTAAAAATGACACCAAAGAAAGTATACTGACGCAGATTACTGGTGAATCTTGGGAAGTTCACTTTGGTAAAATCTTTAATCCCAAAGCATTATTACTTTCGGATTTGTTGGATGATGTAGGGGATTTGGTGGTACCATCTTCAGCTTTGCTTCTTAGCTCTTCACTTACACTGGAAGAGGTTGAAGTAGCTTTGAGGAAGGGCATATCATTAAAAGCCCCGGGCCCTGATGCCGTCCCTTTAGACTTTTTTAAACATAATATTGAAGCTTGGGCACCTTTATTACTGAATGTTTTTAGGGCTGTTGTTCTTGGTCGCATCCCTGTATCGTGGAAGGTGGCAGTGGTGGTGCCGATTTTCAAGAAGGGCGATAGGTGTGATCCCCGATGCTATCGCCCTATATCCTTGATCGATGCATCATGTAAACTATTGGGGAGGGTTATTTTGGCCAGATTAGAAACATGGGCTGACTCTGTTGGTCTAATTGTGAACTCCCAGTATGGATTCAGAAGTGGGAAGGGGACAGTTGAGCAGTGCCTGAATTTGGCGCTAATTATTGGCAAGTACATGAAGGCAAGGAGTTCTGCAATTTACCTTGCCTTCATGGACCTGTCAAGCGCCTTTGACACTGTTTGTAGAAGCAGGCTGTGGCAGATGATGGACGATATGGGCTTCGAAGAACCCCTGGTGACACTTCTCCGCAGACTACACGCAGCAACGTCCGTGGCTATAAGATTTGGACCTGGGGGGGAAACAACTAAACCTATTCCCTCAACTGAGGGGGTGCGTCAAGGTTGCATTTTGGCGCCTTTCTTGTTCCTAGTATACACAAATGGACTAGAAAAGTACTTGTTGGACCACTGTTGTGATTTTCCTAAGGTAAACGGTAGGAGTATTCCTATACTCTCATATGCAGATGATACTGTTTTAATGACCCTCACTGGAAACAGTTTGCAGTTGTGCCTAGATGCCTTTAACACCTTCATGCTGGATCTTGACCTGAAGGTAAATTTTGGAAAATCTTTTGCAATGGTCTGTGGTCCTAAAGGAACAAAACCTAGAAAATTTGTGGTGAATCACTCTACTATTGAAAGGGTGGAGAATTTTAATTACCTTGGAAATCTTTTCAATAGCAAACTAAGTTGGGCTCCTTTAATGAAGGCTCGAGCCCAGAGTGCTACCCGCTCCATAGAAGGTCTTTTTCGCTTCTGTGGTAAGTTGGGTCAAAAACCTGTTGCGCACCTTAAAACTCTTTATATATCTAAATGTTTATCTGTGGCTACCTACGGGGCAGGAGTATGGGGGACCGAAAACCCCTCAGTGGTACAAGTGATGGAAAATAAATTCCTAAAACGGGTATTACTGATTCCATCGGGTTCATCGAATAGCTTCTGTCATAATGAAATGGGAATGACCAAAGTGACTGACATCATTCGTCTGTCACCCCTATTATTATGGGGCAAAATATGGTTATCTGACGATTTGCAGCTCTCGAGAGAAATTCTCTCAGACTGCTTGAGCCTGGATAATGCAAACAAGATCCCCTGGTTGTCATACGTCAGGGACATGTTGAATAAGATAGGTTTGGGTCATGTTTATGAAAATCCTGCAAACATCCAGGGAAACATAAAAACCCAAATTAAGTCAAATTACTGGAAGTTTTTAGGCTCACGGTGTCTGGGAGGCCCTATTGGCTATGTACCTAAGTTACAGCATCAATTTTATTTAACTTTTACAACTAATGTCCAATGGCGGTTTTATCTCACGAGGTTTAGGCTAAATACCCTCCATTTTCTTTTCGCCTTTCCTAAACAAGGGGGTTGGTGTGAGCAGCTACCCCCTTGTCCCTGTAATGACAGAGTTAGCCAAAGTACTATACATGTTGTCCTGTTTTGCTCCTTATATCAAGATCCTAGGATTAGATTTATTAAACCTGTCCTGAAGGGGCGGCAACCATGCACTTATAAAGAAGGCTATGATTATTTGCTGTCATTATCTTCTGTTGATACTTGCTGTGCCATGTTAAATTTTATAAGAGTTTCACTTCAGATTAGGAAACGCTATGGATAAATTAGCTGTAGAACTGTGCTTTGCCATTGGATTTGTATTTATGCTGTATGATGGATTTTTTTGAATTGTAATTTTTATTTTATGGATGGATCACCTTATTTGTGTATTATGTTTTTTAACTTTGTGCTTTTATGATTCATTGTATGAATCGAATAAAGATTTTTGAACCGAACCGAGTACTTGTCTTTAAATTTAAAGACCATGAATGTACAGCCAAATTGTATGTATCCAAACATGGACCTTCTGTTCTAGGATGGTTTGAACAAGGTAAACTCAACATCATCCTTAATCCCAACAGTCCTGAGCCTGTTATGGTTATTGGGGAACCTAATGAGTGTAGTAGCAAAATGTTGAATAGGTTTGCTGGAGTATTCAAGGATAGCATTGGAGAGTTAATACATTTCAAACACAAGATTGTTTTAAAGGACAATGCTTGTCCCAAAATTTACAAAGCAAGAGATATTCCCATTACAGTAAGAAATGAGGTAGAAAAAGAGCCTAATAAACTTGTGGAAAGTGACATTATAGAAAGAATTGAATCTTCTGATTGGGTGTCTCCCATCGTCGTGGCCAGATGAGCTAATGGGAATATCAGATTATGTATTGATCTGTGCCATTTTAACAGCAACATTGTGGTCGATCAATTCCCTTTACCTTGTATTACTGAAAAGTTGGCTTTGGTTGGTAAAGCTAAAGTTTTTTCTTGTATAGATTTATCAGCTGCGTACCACCAAATTGTCTTACATGAAACTTGTACGAAATACACTGCTTTTATCATACCATTCGGGTGCTTTCAATTCAAGAGAATGACCTTCGGCCTTGTGTGAGCTGCGGCTGTTTTTCAACGCATCATGCACAATCATTTTGGTGACTGTAAAAATGCAGTGTGTTTTCAAGATGATATTCTTGTCTTTGGCAACAACAACTCTATCCACGACCAAGCACTAGAGGTAGTCCTCAACAGGCTGTCTGCAAATGCTTTAACCATCAAGCATGCCAAATTTAAATTTGGTGTTAATTCTGTAACGTATCTCGGTCATGTGCTTTGCGAAGATGGTATTAAACCCAAACCTGATCTTGTAGAGGCTATTCAACTGGCACCGTCCCCAAATTCTAAAGAAGATATCAGGTCATTTTTGGGTTTAACAGAGTTTTATTCCAAATACATACACAATTTCTCATGTAGAGTGTTTAACATCAGACAATTGTTGAAAAACAAGAGTAAATTTGTATGGGATGCTGAATGTGAAAAATAATTTGTTGATGTCAAGTCAGCTATTGGAAATGCTGTTGCACTTAATAGCTTTGATCCACAGCTTTCTGGCATCATCACTACAGATGCTAGTTCTAAAGGAGTGGCAGATGTTCTTGCTCAAAAAATGGAAAATGATGGTGAAGCCATAATTGCTTATGCCTCAAGGGCTTTATCTCCTACTGTGGAGAAATATTCCACAATTGAAAGGGAAACTTTAGCCGTTGTGTAGGCCCTGGAACATTTCAGAGTGTTTGTTTGGGGAAAGGAGTGTGAAATAGAAGTGACCATAAACCTTTGGTACGTTTGCCTACTACCGATGGTATGATTAAAGCTTCAGCTAGAATACCACGTATGTCTCTAGGATTGCAAGTTTTTGTTTATAGAATTGTTTACGTTCCAGGCAGAGAAAATTATACTGCAGATTTCTTATCTAGACTTCCTTTACCTCTCAAAGAGTGTGTTCAGAATTCATGGGATGACTTTCAAATTTCTTTAATGCATGATGATGGTGCTTTGCCCATTAAAAGTGAGAATTGGTGCGCTGAGTATATAAAAGATGAGATTTTACAAGAAGTTCAGAAATACATTATTAAAGGTTGGCGTATCAAAAAAAATCTTACTCCTGAACTTGGGAAGAAATGAATTATCTTTTACTGAGGGTACCGTTTGGAGAGCTGATAAAGCTGTACCCCTGCTGGCATGAGACAAATAATTGTCAAACATGGTCATGAGGACCATAATGGCATTGTCAGGACTAAGCAATCAGTCAAAAAAATGTTTTGGTGGCCAGGTTTATATATCTTTGTTGAATGCATTGTTAGAGATTGTGTTAATTGTGCCAACTCAGATAAGTCTTTGAAGACTTTAAAACCTAATATGGGAGAACATTATGTTCCCAATGGACCTTGGGAAACTATTGCTATGGACATTATGGGCCCCATTGGTCCTTTGAGCAAATATATTGTGGTAGCCATTGATTTATTCTCTAAGTGGCCTGTCATAAAAGTAGTGGATAAAGTAAATACTGATGCTATTTTGGTGTTTCTAGATTAAGTTTTTAAAGAGGAAGGTGTAGTGTCCTGTTTTATTAATTGTTTATACATGTTCTCTATGGTTAGGTCTATCTGTCATATCCAATGTTTCTATGGTTTGCTGTAATCAGAAATGGAATGTATATAGGTCATAAGGGAGGTTGGGACAGTTGACTAGGAGCTGATGCTGTACTGGTGAACTTGTATGGATGGGATCTTTTTCTTGAAGATTAAACTTCTTCTTCAAATCAACTCTTTGACTGGACCTCGACTTCTTTTGAAATATTACACTGGCGTAGTCGGCAGCCTTCAAGAAGATCTCAACAACAAGGATTTGTAAACCGAACTTGGTGAGATAAAGTATATATTCTTTTCTCCTGTCAAAATGTTACCTGGAGGGTTGGGAGCATTTCGCCACATTCCCGCTGTGATTTAAGGGGTTAACTCGATGTGGGCTCACTCTCTTAGTAGAAGACCTCGAGAAATAATATACTCATAAGCATTTTATGCCTCAAAATTTCGACTTTTTCATTGGATTAACTGGATTCATTGGATTTGAATGATTCGACTTGGAAACGCTTCCTCTCTTATGAACTAGAGACTATCTTGGGTGTCATGAGCTTGAAATTATTTCGTTAATTTGCTCGGACAGAGAGGTTGGTGAAAATGCCATGTTCGATGTGATTGAAAACTATATTGAATTCAAACGTGGGAGAATTATTTCAAAGTTTTAATTCTTCCTATTTAATGGGTTTTACAATGAAATGACTTTGCGTTAATTTGAACTGTACGTTGTACCGGAATACGTTTGGAAAGAGCCTCGCGCTTTCCTTTAAATGGTAACATCTTGAGAATTCGTACCTTCAAGCTCCGATTGGATTATTCGTCTCTCGAATCTTCAAGCATTCCTCAGCGTTCACTTCTCTTCGAGGCTTCCATCACGCTCTGACTGCGGAGTTGCATGCTGGGATAGCGTCATTACGTCACACGTTCTGGCGGCCATTTTGGATTTGGAAGATTGTTTTAAAAACTAACTCCATATCTTGCACATTTTATTTCAGCTTTGAATTCTTCATCGGTGGCTCGCACACCAGCTAGTGAGTCGCGAGTCCATCTGTATGTGGAACGATAAATTCTTCGTGTCAGTCAAAATCTTCTTGTGACCATTTGAATTCCTCATCCGTGGCTCGCCCACCAGAGATGCAAAGCGAGTATCATTTCCAGCTGTGTGTGGTACAGTAATTTTCCTCATGTCAGTTAAGATTTACTTTTGACAGCGATATGCACGCTGGTGAAGGTGTATTTAAAGCGTTCTGATCTCCAGGGAAGCAATTACGGACTGTTTCAACAGCGATATACACGCTGATCTGTGTGTATTTTGGGGTTTGAACTGATACAGATGTTAAATGTGTTTACCAAAAGGCTTGAACTGATATTGTGAATTTAACAAGAGTATCATTTACGTTACAACGCACGGATTTATTGTTCTTAAACCTTCTAAGATTTCTTCTTATTTATTTATTTATTTTAAAAATAAAGGGTTCACTTTATGTTTGGTGCAATGCAGAATGTTACGGCAGCACCTTTCTTTCTTTCCCAACCTGGCGAACCTCCTATCAAATGGAAAAAATGGAAGAGTGTGTTCGAAAGATATGCTAGGGTGTGTGGTGCTTCGTTGAGTGCTGAAAGAAAAACATCTCTTTTGCTTCATTGCCTGGGTTCAGAAGGACAAGATGTATTCGATCATCTCCCTGAATTGGGAACTTCTGAGTCAGATGGTTTAAATGATTATGAAATATGCATATCTAAGTTAGATAAACATTATCTTCCAAAAGTAAGCACGATATTGGAAAGGTATCATTTTGGTAAGAGACTTCAAAACGAGGGTGAGACTATTGAAAATTATTTAACAAGTTTAAGGATACTTGCTTCATCTTGTAAATTTGAAAACTTGACGGATGAACATGTGCGTGACCAATTCATGTTGGGTTGTAATATGGATAAAGTAAGAGAGGAATTGTGGTTACGTGATGATCCTACTCTTGATGAGGTCATTGTTGTAGCTAAAAAGATAGAACATTCTTTAAAGTGTGTTGCCATCATAAAAAAGGATAACGTTAAAGAAGTCAAGGTACAAATAGTTAAAGAACAAAGTGATGTCAAGTTTAAAACAAAAGACAGAAGTCAAGTAGATAGAAGCAAGATAACTAATACTTCATCTGATAAGTCAAAGTCCTTTAAATGTTACAGATGTGACAAGGTAGGGCATCTTGCTAATGATAAAAGGTGTCCTGCTCTTAGTCATATGTGCTTAAAGTGTAAAAAGAAGGGTCATTTTGAATTTGTGTGTAAGAGTAAGCTTGATTCAAAAGTTAAAACGGCGGAAGTTTATGAAGAAGAACATTCAGAAGATATGCACAAAGATTTTGAATGTGGTCAAATAATTTTAGAGATAGGAAGTTAAAGTAACAAAAAATTGTGTCCTGCAGATGAAATTTTGGTTGATGGGGAGCTAACTCGTGTCTTGTTTGATTCAGGAGCGAAAATTACTATAATTTCAAATGATTTTTACAACAAGAAATTAAAGCAAAAGGTTGTTTTGTTTAAAGCTGACATAATTCCATTGGCTTATGGGGGAGAACCCATTAAATTGCATGGGATTGATTGAGTATATAGGAAGATTGTTATCAGGAAAATTTATGTGTCGAAAAAGGGTGACAGTATAATTAGTTGGATTCATCAGGGAGATTTGGGAGTTTATCTTGATCCAAATTCCAATCCACCTATTTTGTTAAGAGATGTATGTACAGTAAAATCTGTAGAAGATGAGAAATTGGTCAATGAATTGATGTGTGACTTTCCAAAAGTGTTCAGAAAAGATTTGGGTTGCATGAAAGGTTATCAGCATAAGATAATGTTAAAGGAAAATTCTGTACCGGTTGCCTGTAAAGTCAGGAATGTCCCGTTGGCTGATAGGAGCGACATGGAAAAAGAGATCATCAAGCTTAAGAATGGTGGTATCATTGAAGAGGTTGAGGGGACGGAGTGGATGGCTCCGGTCGTCGCTGCCCGCAAACCTAACGGTGATTTGCGTCTTTGCATAGATTTACGCCAATTAAACAAAAGTGTGGTTGTGGATAGATATCCACTTCCTAATATTTCGGAACTCCTTGTTCTTCTGGGTGGTGCTAATGTATTTAGCACCCTTGATTTAACTTCAGCTTATCATCAAATTGAATTGGAGCAATCTTGCAGGGATCTGACTGCATTCATCACGCCGTTTGGTACATTTAGATTCAAAAGAATGCCATTCGGTTTGGTATCAGCTTCCTCTGTTTTCCAGCGGGCAATGGAGAAGGTTTTGAAAGGTTTACCGGGTGTGTGCATCTATCAGGATGACATACTTATTTTCGGTGACAATGATAATGAACATGACGATCGCCTCAGATCTGTTCTGTCTAGGTTATCTGATGCTAATCTCACTATTAAAATAGAGAAGTGTAAGTTCCGATCGAATGCTATTGATTATCTTGGGCACAATATTTCTAGTAGTGGGGTCAAACCAAAAGATGATTTATTGTCTTCTATACGTAGTATGCATTCCCCTACTTCAAAGGAAGAATTAATGAGTTTTTTTGGTTTAATAGAATATTATGGGAAGTTCATCATGAATTTTTCTGAGTTAACCGTCAATATGAGAAGTTTGTTAAAGAAAGGTGTTAGTTTCCTATGGACGGATCTATGTGAAAGAGAGTTTTCTGGTGTTAAGAAGAAATTATGTGATGCACCATTTTTGCAAAGTTTTGATAACAAGCTTAAGTCAATTCTTACGACTGATGCTAGTGAGAAGGGGTTAGGTGCGGTTTTGCAACAGGAGAGTCCTCAAGGAATTAAAACCATCATGTTTCTCTCTAGAGGTCTGAAAGACCCTGAGACAAGGTATTCTGTTGTTGAACGGGAATCCCTTGCAGTTTTTTGGGCGATCAAAAAACTGAAGACATTTTTGTGGGGAGTAGATTTTGAAGTGAGAACGGATTATAAACCTTCAGTAGAAATCTTTGAGAAGAAAGGTTTGGATGCTATTTCTAGTCGCATAACTAAATGGATTATAAGCTTGCAAGAATATTCTTTTTCTATCAAGTATATTCCAGGAATGAACAATGGAATAGCTGATGTCTTTTCACGTTTGGTGTCAAGTGACACTTGTGATGGGGACAGTAATGATCTAAGTTATGAGTGGGTGTGTGGGTGTGTGTTTTGGATGCTGATCACATATGTGAAGAGAAGTGGCGAAAAGAAATGGAGATGGATGTAACTCTTAAAGAGGTTGCGGCTCTTTTGTTGGGAAATTGGTCAAGTATTAAAAATGGATTAAAAATGGATCAGAAGGTACAAGGCCTTTTTGGTATGTGAAAGATGAACTTTCTGTGGATAAGGATACTTTGTTTTGTGGTACTAAGTTAGTCCCTCCAGTAGGTCTAAGAAAGAACTGGCACATGCTACTCATTCTGGTATCTCTAAGACAAAGGAGAGATTGCGATTGTCTTATTGGTGGCCAGGAATGGATAAGTTGGTGGAGCATGAAATTCGTGAGTGTTTTGCTTGTAATTTGAGTGATAAGTCTAAAACTACTAGAGTACAACCTATGATTTTGAGAAGAAGACCTAAGCACCCTTGGGAAGATATCGCTTTAGATATTTTAGGTCCTGTATATAGTAATGGTTCTCACGTATTTTTATTGGTTGTGATTGACATGTATTCTCGCTGGCCTGAGGTTTTCTTTTTGCATACTGTGGATTCAGTTAATGTCATTAAATGTCTTAAACAGTTGTTTGCAAAGGAAGGATTTCCTAAGAGTATTTTGACGGACAATGGCGTACAACTAGTTTCAAAAGAGATGGAACAATATTTGTCGTCTTGTGGAATCATTCATAAAACATGTTCTCTCTATCATCCCGAGACAAATGGGATGGTGGAGAGACTCAACAGGGTTTTGAAAGAAACCATTACTTTGGCTAAGTCTTTATCTCTTGGATGGAAGGAGGAGGTACTTAAAAAATTAGAGGATTATAGATTGACTCCTCACTCTACTACCGGGAAATCTCCTTTTCTCTTATTTCGTGGTAGGGTTCCGAATACACACTTGGAACCATTTTGGGTGAATGATTATTGTTTTAATAAAGGAAAAGAGCGAGTCTGTGATGAAGAACTGCTTGTAAAAAGGGAAGAAGAGAAAGCATTGTTAAGAAAAGATTATTTTGACAAAAAGAATTCATTCTAGAAGTTGGAAGTGAATGTTGGTGATGTGGTTGTAGTAAAACGTCCTGGTCATGTAAGGAGTAGTGATTCAAAATATTTTGATCCCATGGTGGTCATTAAAGTGTTTAAGAATGCGGTTAAAACAGAAGACCACCGGGTGTGGAATCTTAATAGAGTGGTTGTTGTAAGGAGAAAAGGGGTCAGTAAGACTGTAAAAGAAAAAGCTCAAACAAGTGATTGTTCTACACGTCAGTCTTCAAGATTGGTGAAGAGACCAGGTTATCTTGATGATTATGTGTAGTGTGCAGTTACATATACAAGTGTAATTAATTTGTTGGGGAAGGGAGATGGTGTAGTGTCCTGTTTTATTAATTGTTTATACATGTTCTCTATGGTTAGGTCTATCTGTCATATCCAATGTTTCTATGGTTTGCTGTAATCGGAAATGGAATGTATATAGATCATAATGGAGGTTGGGACAGTTGACTAGGAGCTGATGCTGTACTGGTGAACTTGTATGGATGGGATCTTTTTCTTGAAGATTAATTTTTTTCTTCAAATCAACTCTTTGACTGGACCTCGACTTCTTTTGAAATATTACAGAAGGTTTGCCTACACGTGTTATAACCAATAATGGTGTACAGTTCTTATCTAATAAGGCGAAGGAATATTTAAAAAAAAACTGGTGTTATACATTGTACTACATCTCTTTATAACCCTAGTGGTAATGGGATAATTGAGAGATTCAATAGAGTACTCAAAGGCGCCATACAAATGATGGGTGTTGAAGATGACAAATGGGAGATTCAGGTGGTAAAAACCGTGTGGAAGTATAGGACTACTCCTAATGCTATGGCTGATTGTGCTCCTTTTGAGATTATGAGAGGCAGATTACCCAGGATGAAAATTAACTCACCTTGGTTAATTTCTTCTACTAAATTTCACATTGATTTTGATAAGATCAAGAAAACGATTGAAAAAACACATATTGTAAACAAACACAAGTTTGATTTAGGAAGAGGTTCGAAAATAGATCCAATTGTGCAAGTGGGTATGCTGGTAAAAGTTAAGAAACCTTGGATAGTACCTAAAGGTGAAAGTCAGTTTATGGGTCCTGTTGTTGTGAAAGAAGTTTTAAAAAATGCAGTCAGACTTGCTAATGGTAAAGTTTGGAACTTAAACAAAATTGCTGTGCTCAAAGGTAACAGAAAATTATATATAAAAGTACATGTTGCAACTAAGCAGAATTTTGACATTGAGGACATCTCCAAGAATAGTACTGTTGATGTCAGCAACAATGGAAATTACAGTAATCTCACGGATATATGTTTTAATACTGCTGATGTTTCTTTGCCTATTGCTTCCAGCAATTCTGATGTTTGTCATGAAAATGAAAGTATTTCTGAGACTAAGAGTTTACGCAAAAAACCTGTACGGTTATCGGATTTTGTAACTCGTATTAGGAATCAGTTGAATTCATAATTTTTTTATTTACTTTTTCATTTCCTTTCTTTCCTCGTTTAAGGGGGGAAGATGTGTTATGTTGGTAACTATCCTGTTGACACGGACCCTTGTTAGATTCTATTGATGTTCTAGAGTCTTAGGTCCATGCTGTGTTGTTATGAGGGACAGTTGCAGGTTGTACTGGAAGGAGCTGGATGTTCACTGGTGGTGCTGTATTATATGAATAAATACTACTGGTTTTTACCTATCTGGACTACCATTATTCATAACAATCCTCCCAGTTCTAGCCTCACTCAAACACTTTTCAGGGACTTTCCCACTACCTCAGTGTCTATTCCCCATCACTCCTCCATCAATCCTCTTCACCTAAAGGGGGATCATCTTCTACCTCCCTGGCTTTTTAACTCCTTCAGACGAGGACCCACTCTTTTTCTGAAATTGCTCTCCTTACTTAGCTCTGTTTCTGCCCCTCTATGGGATTGTGTAGCAATTCCTCCCATCCCTCTATCATTTCTTGCGCACCCTCTGGGATATTTACAATGAAATGGGGCAACGTGGCACTGCAAACAATATTGCAGTGCAGAGCTGCATCATTTAAAAACCACAGGGATGCGCTGTATATATAGGAATACAGCAAAACACACAAGATGATGGACAGAATGTTGCACATTCGCAAAACATTCACCCCCAGTCACAGATCTGGGTTTAATCCATCGTTATTGTGCTCACCACGCCACCCCAGTTCAGACATGGCCATATGCAAATCAGTCTTGACTCTGTGCCTCATGGGAACAGTCCAGCCCGAACTGCCGAGCCGTGTCTTCCCTGGACCAGAATCAAGCATCCTAGGACCGGTTTTGGGGTTTCACCCTTCTTCAGCCACGATAGCTTGACTCCAGTGGCGTAGTGAGCACGGGACCCACGTCTGGGCATACCCTTCCCACATCGGGCGAACAGCAAAACACACAAGATAATGGACGGAATGTTGCACATTGGCAAAACATTCACCCCCAGTCACAGATCTGGGTTTAATCCATCGTTATTTTGCTCACCACGCCACCCCAGTTCAGACATGGCCATATGCAAATCAGTCTTGACCCTGTGCCTCATGGGAACAGTCCAGCCCGAACTGCCAAGCTATGTCTTCCCTGGACCGGAATCAAGCATCCTAGGACCGGTTTCGGGGTTTCACCCCTCTTCAGCCAGGATAGCTTGACTCCAGTGACGTAGTGAGCACGGGACCCACGTCTGGGCATACCCTTCCCACTTAGGATGAACAGCAAAACACACAAGATGATGGACCGAATGTTGAACATTGGCAAAACATTCACCCCCAGTCACAGATCTGGGTTTAATCCATTGTTATTTTGCTCACCACGCTACCCCAGTTCAGACATGGCCCTATGCAAATCAGTCTTGACCCTGTGCCTCATGGGAACAGTCCAGCCCGAATTGCAAATCCATGTCTTCCCTGGACTGGAATCAAGCATCCTAGGACCGGTTTCGGGGTTTCCCCCCCTTCAGCCAGGATAGCTTGACTCCAGTGGCGTAGTGAGCACGGGACGCACATCTGGGCATACCCTTCCCACATAGGGCGAACAGCAAAACACACAAGATAATGGACGGAATGTTGCACATTGGCAAAACATTCACCCCCAGTCACAGATCTGGGTTTAATCCATCGTTATTTTGCTCACCACGCCACCCCAGTTCAGACATGGCCATATGCAAATCAGTCTTGACCCTGTGCCTCATGGGAACAGTCCAGCCCGAACTGCCAAGCCATGTCTTCCCTGGACCGGAATCAAGCATCCTAGGACCGGTTTCGGGGTTTCACCACTCTTCAGCCAGGATAGCTTGACTCCAGTGACGTAGTGAGCACGGGACCCACGTCTGTGCATACCCTTCCCACATAGGATGAACAGCAAAACACACAAGATGATGGACCGAATGTTGAACATTGGCAAAACATTCACCCCAGTCACAGATCTGGGTTTAATCCATTGTTATTTTGCTCACCACGCCACCCCAGTTCAGACATGGCCCTATGCAAATCAGTCTTGACCCTGTGCCTCATGGAAACAGTCCAGCCCGAATTGCAAAGCCATGTCTTCCTTGGACTGGAATCAAGCATCCTAGGACCGGTTTCGGGGTTTCCCCCCCTTCAGCCAGGATAGCTTGACTCCAGTGGCGTAGTGAGCACGGGACGCACATCTGGGCATACCCTTCCCACATAGGGCGAACAGCAAAACACACAAGATGATGGACGGAATGTTGCACATTGGCAAAACATTCACCCCCAGTCACAGATCTGGGTTTAATCCATCGTTATTTTGCTCACCACGCCACCCCAGTTCAGACATGGCCATATGCAAGTCAGTCTTGACCCTGTGCCTCATGGGAACAGTCCAGCCCGAACTGCCAAGCCATGTCTTCCCTGTACCGGAATCAAGCATCCTAGGACCGGTTTCGGGGTTTCACCCTTCTCCAGCCAGGATAGCTTGACTCCAGTGGCGTAGTGAGCACGGGACACACGTCTGGGCATACCCTTCCCACATCGGGCGAACAGCAAAACACACAAGATGATGGACGGAATGTTGCACATTGGCAAAACATTCACCCCCAGTCACAGATCTGGGTTTAATCCATCGTTTTTTTGCTCACCACGCCACCCCAGTTCAGACATGGCCATATGCAAATCAGTCTTGACCCTGTACCTCATGGGAACAGTCCAGCCCGAACTGCCAAGCCATGTCTTCCCTGGACCGGAATCAAGCATCCTAGGACCGGTTTCGGGGTTTCACCCCTCTTCAGCCAGGATAGCTTGACTCCAGTGACGTAGTGAGCACGGGACCCACGTCTGGGCATACCCTTCCCACATAGGGCGAACAGCAAAACACACAAGATGATGGACGGAATGTTGCACATTGGCAAAACATTCACCCCCAGTCACAGATCTGGGTTTAATCCATTGTTACTTTGCTCACCACACCACCCCAGTTCAGACATGGCCATATGCAAATCAGTCTTGACCCTGTGCCTCATGGGAACAGTCCCGCCCGAACTGCCAAGCCATGTCTTCCCTGGACCGGAATCAAGCATCCTAGGACCGGTTTCGGGGTTTCACCCCTCTTCAGCCAGGATAGCTTGACTACAGTGGCGTAGTGGGCACGGGACCCACGTCTGGGCACACCCTTCCCACATAGGGTGAACTGCAAAACACACAAGATGATGGACGGAATGTTGCACATTGGCAAAACGTTCACCCTCAGTCACAGATCTGGGTTTAATTCATCGTTATTTTGCTCACCACGCCACCCCAGTTCAGACATGGCCATATGCAAATCAGTCTTGACCATGTGCCTCATGGGAACAGTCCAGCCCGAACTGTCAAGCCATGTCTTCCCTGGACCGGAATCAAGTATCCTAGGACCGGTTTCAGGGTTTCACCCCTCTTCAGCCAGGATAGCTTGACTCCAGTGGCGTAGTGAGCACGGGACCCACGTCTGGGCATACCCTTCCCACATAGGGCGAACAGCAAACCACACAAGATGATGGACGGAATGTTGCACATTGGCAAAACATTCACCCCCAGTCACAGATCTGGGTTTAGTCCATCGTTATTTTGCTCACCACGCCACCCCAGTTCAGAAATGGCCATATGCAAATCAGTCTTGACCCTGTGCCTCATGGGAACAGTCCAGCCCGCACTGCCAAGCCATGTCTTCCCTGGACCGGAATCAAGCATCCTAGGACCGGTTTCGGGGTTTCACCCCTCTTCAGCCAGGATAGCTTGACTCCAGTGACGTAGTGAGCACGGGACCCACGTCTGGGCATACCCTTCCCACTTAGGATGAACAGCAAAACACACAAGATGATGGACCGAATGTTGAACATTGGCAAAACATTCACCCCCAGTCACAGATCTGGGTTTAATCCATTGTTATTTTGCTCACCACGCCACCCCAGTTCAGACATGGCCCTATGCAAATCAGTCTTGACCCTGTGCCTCATGGGAACAGTCCAGCCCGAATTGCAAATCCATGTCTTCCCTGGACTGGAATCAAGCATCCTAGGACCGGTTTCGGGGTTTCCCCCCCTTCAGCCAGGATAGCTTGACTCCAGTGGCGTAGTGAGCACGGGACGCACATCTGGGCATACCCTTCCCACATAGGGCGAACAGCAAAACACACAAGATAATGGACGGAATGTTGCACATTGGCAAAACATTCACCCCCAGTCACAGATCTGGGTTTAATCCATCGTTATTTTGCTCACCACGCCACCCCAGTTCAGACATGGCCATATGCAAATCAGTCTTGACCCTGTGCCTCATGGGAACAGTCCAGCCCGAACTGCCAAGCCATGTCTTCCCTGGACCGGAATCAAGCATCCTAGGACCGGTTTCGGGGTTTCACCACTCTTCAGCCAGGATAGCTTGACTCCAGTGACGTAGTGAGCACGGGACCCACGTCTGGGCATACCCTTCCCACATAGGATGAACAGCAAAACACACAAGATGATGGACCGAATGTTGAACATTGGCAAAACATTCACCCCAGTCACAGATCTGGGTTTAATCCATTGTTATTTTGCTCACCACGCCACCCCAGTTCAGACATGGCCCTATGCAAATCAGTCTTGACCCTGTGCCTCATGGGAACAGTCCAGCCCGAATTGCAAAGCCATGTCTTCCTTGGACTGGAATCAAGCATCCTAGGACCGGTTTCGGGGTTTCCCCCCCTTCAGCCAGGATAGCTTGACTCCAGTGGCGTAGTGAGCACGGGACGCACATCTGGGCATACCCTTCCCACATAGGGCGAACAGCAAAACACACAAGATGATGGACGGAATGTTGCACATTGGCAAAACATTCACCCCCAGTCACAGATCTGGGTTTAATCTATCGTTATTTTGCTCACCACGCCACCCCAGTTCAGACATGGCCATATGCAAGTCAGTCTTGACCCTGTGCCTCATGGGAACAGTCCAGCCCGAACTGCCAAGCCATGTCTTCCCTGTACCGGAATCAAGCATCCTAGGACCGGTTTCGGGGTTTCACCCTTCTCCAGCCAGGATAGCTTGACTCCAGTGGCGTAGTGAGCACGGGACACACGTCTGGGCATACCCTTCCCACATCGGGCGAACAGCAAAACACACAAGATGATGGACGGAATGTTGCACATTGGCAAAACATTCACCCCCAGTCACAGATCTGGGTTTAATCCATCGTTTTTTTGCTCACCACGCCACCCCAGTTCAGACATGGCCATATGCAAATCAGTCTTGACCCTGTACCTCATGGGAACAGTCCAGCCCGAACTGCCAAGCCATGTCTTCCCTGGACCGGAATCAAGCATCCTAGGACCGGTTTCGGGGTTTCACCCCTCTTCAGCCAGGATAGCTTGACTCCAGTGACGTAGTGAGCACGGGACCCACGTCTGGGCATACCCTTCCCACATAGGGCGAACAGCAAAACACACAAGATGATGGACGGAATGTTGCACATTGGCAAAACATTCACCCCCAGTCACAGATCTGGGTTTAATCCATTGTTACTTTGCTCACCACACCACCCCAGTTCAGACATGGCCATATGCAAATCAGTCTTGACCCTGTGCCTCATGGGAACAGTCCCGCCCGAACTGCCAAGCCATGTCTTCCCTGGACCGGAATCAAGCATCCTAGGACCGGTTTCGGGGTTTCACCCCTCTTCAGCCAGGATAGCTTGACTACAGTGGCGTAGTGGGCACGGGACCCACGTCTGGGCATACCCTTCCCACATAGGGTGAACTGCAAAACACACAAGATGATGGACGGAATGTTGCACATTGGCAAAACGTTCACCCTCAGTCACAGATCTGGGTTTAATTCATCGTTATTTTGCTCACCACGCCACCCCAGTTCAGACATGGCCATATGCAAATCAGTCTTGACCATGTGCCTCATGGGAACAGTCCAGCCCGAACTGTCAAGCCATGTCTTCCCTGGACCGGAATCAAGTATCCTAGGACCGGTTTCAGGGTTTCACCCCTCTTCAGCCAGGATAGCTTGACTCCAGTGGCGTAGTGAGCACGGGACCCACGTCTGGGCATACCCTTCCCACATAGGGCGAACAGCAAACCACACAAGATGATGGACGGAATGTTGCACATTGGCAAAACATTCACCCCCAGTCACAGATCTGGGTTTAGTCCATCGTTATTTTGCTCACCACGCCACCCCAGTTCAGAAATGGCCATATGCAAATCAGTCTTGACCCTGTGCCTCATGGGAACAGTCCAGCCCGCACTGCCAAGCCATGTCTTCCCTGGACCGGAATCAAGCATCCTAGGACCGGTTTCGGAGATTCACCCCTCTTCAGACAGGATAGCTTTACTCCAGTGGCGTAGTGGACACGGGACCCACATCTGGGCATACCCTTCCCACATAGGGTGAACTGCAAAACACACAAGATGATGGACGGAATGTTGCACATTGGCAAAACGTTCACCCTCAGTCACAGATCTGGGTTTAATTCATCGTTATTTTGCTCACCACGCCAACCCAGTTCAGACATGGCCATATGCAAATCAGTCTTGACCATGTGCCTCATGGGAACAGTCCAGCCCGAACTGCCAAGCCATGTCTTCCCTGGACCGGAATCAAGCAACCTAGGACCGGTTTCAGGGTTTCACCCCACTTCAGCCAGGATAGCTTGACTCCAGTGGCGTAGTGAGCACGGGACCGACGTCTGGGCATACCCTTCCCACATAGGGCGAACAGCAAACCACACAAGATGATGGACGGAATGTTGCACATTGGCAAAACATTCACCCCCAGTCACAGATCTGGGTTTAATCCATCGTTATTTTGCTCACCACGCCAGGGAATACAGCACACCCCTGTGCTCTCCTTCTGGGCTGGCCCTAAAACAGCAGCCCAGCGCCTAAGCAGGCACCCTTGCACCATGGTGCAACGATGCTTGCATTGCAAGGATGATTGTGTTTGTGCTGGAAGGCAGACGTTTCTTCACAAAAACAATAATTAATGGCGTTTTGCTCCTTTTATGTGTGCTGCATATTGCAGTACACATAGAAAGAGCAAAAAACTATGAGAAATAAATGCATTTCTTCTCATTGTGCCACATTAACGCCTCCCCTTGAAATGTGTCAGTTTTTGGCTCTGCACAGGATTTTTCAATCATTGAAAATCTGAAGCAGTGTCAAAAAGTTATAGGTGTTGCGTTGGAACGCCCACAGCAACACCCATGACACGCCCCTTTAACGCAGAATACTGAGAGAAAGAGGGCCATATTTACAAGGCTGTGTAAAGGCACATAAAGCGTCTTTGCGTGGCCTTGTAAATATGGGCAGAAAACAGCACCACCGGGGTCTGAAAATAAATGCGGCTCTGGTGGCGCTAGGGACTTGTAAATATACAATCATCTTTTTCTCCACTGATCATCCCGTATAGCATTCTTTAAACTGAATGTGCAGCACTTCTAATCCTTCACTATGAGCAAACCATGAACCCGTAGATCTGTACCCGTGCCCAGAAAGATAAACTAATAATGTCAAGCAAATAAAGTGAATCTCGACAACCTGATGGTAATCAACAGATATAAGGCATCAAAATTCTTACCACAAGAATAGAGCTCACGTGCAAGGTATTCTTCACATTGCTAAATCAGTATACCCTCACCTTGCACAAATGTAAACTCTCATCAAATCTAGCAAGGTGGCCAAGCAAAAACATCGAGAAATGTGTTGCTGCATGTAGGAAGCTGACTCTGTATATACTATACCAAAGTAAGTTATAGTGTGCTCAGAGTCCAGTGGAACCCCAAAGGTAGGCAGAGTAAAAGTAGATAATTCCTTACTCTTTATTTGTGGTAGTGTGGGCGAGCAGTAAGGCTTTATCAGAGGGTATTGTTAAGCGTTCTTTTGTACACACTCAGGCAAGAAATTATGTCACACACTCAAAGACTGAACTCGGACCAATTTGTTTGCATAAAAAATATTAGTTTTATTTTATTTTCTAGAACCAAGCCAAGCCTGGTACAAGTAAGTGAACTAATACATTGCAGGTATATTGCAGTTAAAAATACAATTGAGATGCAGTTGGATGCATTTGGTTTGTTTACAGGTAGGTCAACATTCAAAATTACTTTACAGTTACTTTTGAGATTACTTTGTACGTTACTTTTCAGATTACTTTTTCTACTCAGTGTGATATGCCTAGATATCACACTGGGACATTTTCTAGAGAAAAGGTAAGTATTTCAGTTTTTGTACATTTGTAGTTTCTTAGGGTTGCATACAAACCAACTCCACACTTAGAACAAATTTCACAAGAAAGCAGTCAATGCAATCCTATGGGAGGAAATTAAGTTATCAGTTTCAAGGTAAGTATTTAGGTTTGGGAGTTGGTTCACTGGGGTTAGAGCAAGGGTTCCCCCAGGGTCAAAGATGCACTCTCTAAGCACCCTCAGCAGCACTTGTGCTGAGGCTCACTGTTATCCAATAAGGAATAGGGGGCCTCTGGTTGGTGGCTGCTCACGAGCAGGCCACAAGGTTGTGGGAGCAAAGCTCCTGGACTTTGGCTCAGGGCAAAGGTGGGTCCGATTTAGTACACAAGGTGCATTCACAGCGGTGGAGGGGCGGACGGGTGCAGGGGTGTCTTTTGAGATTGGATTTCACCTTACCGGGCCACTCGCAATTGGGAAGGTCTCCGTGCAGAGGCTGTAGGTGATGTTGGGGAGTCCTGGAGGGGTCAACCCAAGGTGCACTTGGACTCTTGAGCTTTGGGGACCTCACTGGGACCAGTGGGCCACTTGGACTCGGAACGGAGGCATTGGGTGCAGTGGTGGTTCCAGGTGTCGGGTTTCTGTGTCCTCAGCAGGCTCAGAGTCTGTCTTGGGAGTTTCTTTTGAACAGAGCTGCTGTTCACAGGAGAGCAAGTCTCCATTGAAGGCAACCAGTCCTCCCAGGGGTTCTGGAGGTCACTGGCTGCAGGACAAGGCGACTCTTGGCGCAGGGTCTGCAGAATCTGCAGACGGGCCGGTAGGGCTGGGGCTAAGTCAATTCTTCTCTGCAGTTTCCTCTGCCAGGCTTCTTATTTCATCCTTCTTCTTTGTAGGTTGTGGGAATCTGCCTTCTTGGTTCAGGGCTATCCTCTAAATACTGTATTTAGGGGGCGTTATAGGGGTCTCGAGGTCAGTAGCCAATGGGCAACTGACCTTAGGGTGACTACACCCTTGGTGTGCTCACCTCACGTGGGGGAGTGGGCACAATCCCTAATCCTGATTGGAGAGTGCCTGCCATCTGCAAGATGGCAGGCATTGAAGAGTGGGCTTCACCTCACCTCCCACACCTGAGGAGTGGGGTTGGCAGAGGTGGGCACACCTTCCAGGCTGCTCTAACTGTTCCCTTGTTTTCCTCCTGAAAAGGGGGTGAGACAGGAAGGGGGCCTGCTCCTGATAGCAGGAGAGGCTCGGGGTCATGTTATAAAGGCAGCAAGGCCTTTGAAGCTCCCCTGACAGGTGGCACTTCCTGATCTGGGGGAGGTGTGAACACTTCCACCCAGGAAATGCTCAGAGAGCAAAGGTCAAGAAACATGTCTTGTGGTGGCAGGCTGGTGTTTACCAGTCAGGAAGCCCACCAGAGGATGGTCGTTTTTCAGGGGGCATCTCTAAGATGCCGTCTGAGTGCATTGTATAATAAATCCAACACTGGCATCAGTGGGGGTTTATTATGCTGAGAAGTTTGATACCAAACTTTCCAGAATTCAGTAAAGCCATTATGGTGCTGTGGCGTTCGTATGACAAACTCCCAGATCATATACTCTTTTAAGGCTTTACGGCACTTACAATGTCTAAACATGGACGTAGACACTGTAGGGGTACAGTGTTCATGCAACTGTACCCTCACCAGTGGTATAGTGCACCCAGCTAGAGGGGTGCCTTACCTATACCAGAGGCAGGGGATTGCAGGCATGGCACACAGGTATGTGTGCCATGTCGAATTTTTACATTTTTTTTCACCAAAACACACATCCTGCGATGGCATTGTATGTGTTAAGATACAGCATCTCAAAGGGTGGCACAATATTTGCTGCAGCCCTTAGGGGCCTTCCCTGGTCACTGAGCCATTGGTACCCATGGTACCTTTTACAAGGGATTCACATGTGGCCAGAGAAGTGCCAATTGGGGGTACAAGGTACAGTTTTGTGAAAGAACTCAGGCCCTGAGAACCTGATTGGCAGGGACCCAGGGCACATCAAGTCAAAGTGCATCAGAAATCTGGCAAAAAGTGGGTGAGTCACTGCAACAGATGCCCAGCTTTCTACACTGCCCAAATAAACAATTTCACAGAAGAAAACAAGGCCTTTGTGTTGTTAATTAGGGTTTAGAGCAGGGCACCTCAAAGAAACAGGAACAAGAAAAGTTCTTAACGACATACTGAGAATGATGAAGGATGCCTCCTTATTCCACTTAACCTCTGAATTGCGCTTGACACCCATGGTCATGGCATACTATTCAAAATGCTTGAACACAGAATGGGGTTAAAAGATACAGTGCTCAACTGGTTCAAATACTTTTTGAAAGACAGTTAGAACATGGTCAAACTAGGCACAAACACCTCCAGACTTGAAAAAGTTACCATTAGAGTTCATCAAGGATCAATATGTTCACCCATTCCCTTTAAACTCTGTGTTGAACCTCAGAGCCTGTTACTGGAAAATTCCAATATCAAGTTGCATCAATATGTAGATGATACCCAAATCTATTCTAAAATCTAACATCAAATCCCTCAAAGACGGCCTTGGCTCAATTTTCAGCTGGCACCTGCATACTACTTACAAATAAATCCTTAAAGCAGAGTTCATACTTTTGACCCATAAGGCCAGAGAAAATAAGACCTTTCCTTAATCACCATGCCAAAGAATAATGAATGCTTGACTTCACCCTATACAACTGTAAAGTCTCTCGGATTCCTCATTGACACTAAGCTTTCACTCAAACCACACATCAGCAAGTTAGTCCAAACATCTAAATTTGACCTGCGTCAACTAAAAAGCACAAAATATCTACTCTCCATTGAACATCTTTAGACTGTGGTGCAAGCAATAGTGATCTCTTTAATAGAAGCAGGAAATGAAATACCCTCAGGCATCTCATGTAGAACCCTGTTTAAGGTGATCCTGCACTTCACAGTTCGAATGATCATAGACAAAAGAACATTTGGTCACCTCACCTTCATATTGAAGGATTCCAATTGACTTCTGATAGATGCTCACATCAAATTCAAACTTTGTTGCATAACTTTCAAAGAGCTATGCACTGGCAGACGTAGCTACCCTACTGAATAGCTGAAAATCCTTGGAGTGTCAAGAAAATCTAGCAGCAAAGGCCTTTCTTGTTAGAGCCACAGAAATTCAGAACATCTAATTTTCAAAGAAAATCAT
This sequence comes from Triturus cristatus, assembly GCF_964204655.1. Classification (NCBI taxonomy): domain Eukaryota; kingdom Metazoa; phylum Chordata; class Amphibia; order Caudata; family Salamandridae; genus Triturus; species Triturus cristatus. The sequence continues at coordinate 593,841,159 of NC_140592.1, read as the reverse complement.
TTTCTGGTCACACATTGACAATCTGGAACTATCTCCTAAGTCAGTTGAGAATGGGGGCTGGCATTCTCTCCTGTGGAAAAAGAGTGAGGTCCTTCTTATTCACAAGAATTCTGTTTTCAAGATACACTATACTATTCTTTCGCACCCCCACATTTTCTCCTCAAATTAATCTGACTGATTCTGAATCTTTCCACTTTCAGATACTTCCCATTACCTTTCTCCCTACCACCTTGCTATTCCTTTCACTTTAACCCCTTGGATCTCTTCATACCATGCTTAATATTCTTACTAAACATATTTTCCAACAATCATTTCTATGTTTTGCTTTACAGCCCTCTAATCACGCTCTGTGATGAAGCGTCTTAGAAGAACATTGTAAATAAATAAATGTTCTGTTTTATTTGGGGGTATTTTCTATTTATAAGTTATAATTCGTAAAATCTATACTGTGCAGCTATTTAATTACAAAATATGCCTGCCTGTGCAGAAAACAAGTGACATATCTTCGGAACTCTCGCCATTCATCCATACAACAAAATGGAGGCTGTTCAGGTGTTTGCTCCTGGTGCTCTGTCACTTATCGGTGTTTACCGGCTTTGCAATGGCCATTTTATGAAATGAAGGTGTGCCATGCTGCTCATAGGCGCCATCTTGATGAGGAGAGCGAGTGTTTTGTTGCTCCTTGATTGCTTTATTTGGCCAAGACAAAAATGTGATAGATGATCACGACGATGACAATTATTGGAGTAATAGATTCTTTCACACAGGAGTTGGGTGCATGAGAGGATAATTAAGCCACTGAATAATTTTTAATGGAAGAGAACTAAGAATACATTCTGTGGCATACCTATGTATAATAATATGTCTTAAAAAGGAGTTGTGACTACTTTCATTAAAAATATTATTATTATTAGTAATAGTAGTATTATATTGTGGTAGGTACATGATTATTATTTTGTACTTTATTAATGCATTTAATTACTTATTACAATTTACAATAATTAAAATAATGCCTTTCGGAAGGTTTGTAAGCAGGCCATCTTGTAAGCTGGGCGGGGGAGTAACTGTGCTTGTCAAACAAGCTTTCACTGCTGATAACTTTATTATAGAAAAAGATGGAATTTTCGAGTTCACTTTCTGTCAGTCCTGAACCCACAATGAGTAAACATGCCGAACAAAGGGAACTTCAAATGCAATAAGCCCAAGGCATTTTCTTTTCAAAATGTGCTAGTCTAGAGGGACGGCGAGAGCAATGCAGTCTTTTAAGTGAACTTCTGTAGAGCGCGCGCGTGTCACGCGGCCCTGCTTTAGAGTGGGCGTGCTAACCAGCGAGTAATGTGATGTTGGCAGCCCAAGCGTGTCTCTTTGTTTATCGACAAATATGCTCACCTGCCAGGTGGTACTTGTTGATTTGCTCTGCTGTGAATCTTTGTTTTCAAACAACCATTAATTAAACCCTTTCCTGGCTGCATGTTTACATGTCTATGCAAAATATTGCTGAATAGTCATGCCACCAGGGCAACACATAGCATTCCGGAAAATGATCCATACATTAACCTTATTTCAAACTCCCTCCATGTGGTCGCATGGTAAATATTATTAGGATACCTGCCTCCTGTTAATAGCCGTTTTATTATGTAGCGCTTTGTAATAATGCACATCTGGTCTCTCCATGCCCTCCAAATTACATATGTTAATGTTACCAAATGTAATGGTACTGAAATGCTTCCGAATGCAATGGTACTAAAATGTCAACATCAGGAGGATGGAATGCAGACTTGGACCGCCATGATTCAAACTCGTGACTGGCAGAGTACAAGAGATGATTAGCGCAAGGAATAACCATCATCAATGTTCGTCATCAAATTCAGGGCTCACAGTTTTCTAACACCGGCAAATAGTGCATGTGCCCCATATATGCATCATTAGCCGTTCCCTAACTTCTGTGCTGCAGTCATTACTTCTATATTACTTCCCCAGGTAGGAAGCCTCCCTGGCCCTATTTCTATTAACAAACAATGTCTCCTTCTCCAGTCCTCTTAAATCTGACCAAGCACTGAATTCCATGCACCAGATTTGCAACCCGCCACCCCAAACCCTCTGTCTTAGTGCATTAGTCCTGAGATTCCAGGCCATCTAGGCATTTTCCTGCTCCCCAGTCCTTTAGCTTTGTTTTTAAATAACAGAACCAAAAACATGGGGACAGTCATCTAAACAGCCTCTGTTTCAAAAACAAAAACAAATCCCCCAACAAAAGGGCTGCTGTTCCAACAGCCAATTATTTCTTGTTTCTCAACACCATAATCGCACTACCAATTTTTTCAACAGAAATTCCTTTATTTCTAATAAATAATGTTTGTTCCCTATGAACGAAAGATGTACACCATCCTGTCTAAATAACCAGAAATCATCCTGCACAAAGTTCTGTAGCTCAACCATGCCGGTGTCATTACTATTACAAAATCTCTGCTTTTCCTTTTCCCACTCAATCTAGCCTTCCCCACCCTATTGTATTTCACCAGTACATGCCGCAGTCTCCTTGCAACAAACTCCGTCCATGCTGCATAACTCCCTGATCACAACCGACATATTCTGTCCAAAACATTCATCACTTTCAGTAACTTAACCCAATAGCTGAAGTATGGTGTTTTCCTCTAGATGAATCAGTAGAATACCTTGCCCTACCCAAAGCCACTTCATCCAATCATGGTAATAATTGAGCGCATGCCATTCTTACCCCACCACTCAACCAAAAACCCATCTGGCCTCGGTCCTGACTGTCCAAATTGATCTCTTTTATGCTTGATTTGCAGACCAATGCACACAAGAATGACCAATCATCCAAACAGTAAATACCAACAACGGACCAGTCACACAACCCCTAAGAAACACTAATAAATAAGAAAACTTAGGGGGATATTCTCAAGAACATTGTGATAACTATCGCAAAATTTGCTTAATGCAACTTTGCACATCACAGTCTATCGCGGGAAAAAAACGCTGTGTTAACGTTGTATTCTCATCCCGGCGGCACCATGCGATAGTCACACGAAAACGCGCCAAATGAGCACGTTAAAACGAACGCGACGCCGGAAAAAACAAGAAAAAGGTGCAATGTGCCCAATTGCGTTAAAAAAATCAGTGATAACCAGTGACAGGCCTGCAATTCCCACGCGTCATGCGGGAAAATGCACTATAAAAACACCGAAAAACACAAACAAAATAATACAAACTGCGTAGCACCATGGAGGAAGCCGGAGCAAGTAGAGAGGACGACCAGAACCCCACAAGCCCCAAGGAGGACCTGCCTGGGACCTTGGGATCACGGAAGGGCAAGGAGAAGAAGACGAGGTTCTGTCTGCAGGAAAACAGGACCATCATCACGGAGGTGATAGAACACCACCAACAACTGTTCATCGCCTCCAACATGCCATTGGCAAATAAAAGTGCAATATGGGAGGCCATCCTGGACAAGGTGAATGCAGTCGGAGTGAGGAAGAGGACAATTGGAGAGGTCAAGAGGCACTGGAATGATGCGAAGCGCAAAACCAAGAAGAAACTCGCTGAGAACCATCAGGCAGCAATGCAGACTGGAGGTGCGAGTCCAGTGGAACACCCCCAGAAGCAGTGCAGCCAGCTGCATCGAGTTTATCCCACCCCCTGCACAGACCACACAGCAGGAAGCACCCATAACCACGGCTGACTCCCAGCACCTCACCCAAGAACACATGGCATTCCAAGGCCAGGTGTTAGACTGCCAGAAGGAGGTGGCTGAACATGTGCGGGTGGGGTTCGACAACATACATGTATGTCATACAGCCAACCTGGATGAAATACATGGATGTCTGAGTCACATCAGGGACCACTTACACTCACTAACGGACACCCATAGTTTGCACCATGATGTCCAACAATCCATTCCTGACACCACTGGAGACATGCCTCTGAGAGGAGAACAACTGTCTACTCAGAGTGGCTTCAGCGATGTCAGCCTAGAGATGGCACAGATGATGAGGATAATGGAGAACATGGAGCATGGAGCATATGGATGCGGAAAGAATGGCTTCCACAGATGCACACCAGCGAAAAGTTGTTGGTATCTTCCATGCCCTGCAGATCCTCATCATGGGAATGCTGCCACTAAGGCAGTTGCAGATGAATGCTGCTGGTACTTCCAAACACTCATCTCCAGCCCCTGATGTGTCAGTGGCACACAGTGCTGCAGACCAAACATCAGTACCCACATGTCAGACAGATGACATAGAGGACGAAGATGCGGGTGATTCCACCTGTGTAGTAAGAAGGAGACAGTAGCAATCCTCTCCGCCATGTGCCCTGTTTCATCTTGGTGCTGCCCTCTGCATCATGCCCTGTAACAACACCTCCCACTGTCCCCTGAAACACTCCGCGACACTCAGCTTGGACCTCGACATGGACTGCCATGTTCTGTTGGCTCTACAATGACACAGCAATCACACTTCGTACTGTCCTCTACCTCTTCCGATGTACTTGTCAATCCCTAAATGACTCTGGCTGGCCCTACACTGGTCTACAATGTAATGTGGTGTTTGCATGGTCATGTGCTGCTCCAGCTCCGACACCAACAAATGTGAATAAAACTTTCAAATTGACACAGATGTGTCATGTCCATAATCAATCAAGTTTGAAAGTATGGATGAATGTAAGGACATTGATTGAACAAAAAGGTACACCCTGGGAAATAAGTGCAATACGCATTTGTGACCATGACACACATAGGCAGTGAGATGACTGGGAATGTGTGCACTAGCTGTGGCCTCAGTGCGCAGACACAACACTTGTGCACTTTCACAACTTTGCCCCACGCAATGTAAGGAATAGGGCTGTGTGTGTAATGTCTAAGTCGGTGGCAGGCCTAAAGTTGTGACCCCCATCACATTTGACAACAGAACATCTCTTCGCATACCTCAACTGGGTGGACACAGCCTGTAGCGATGGATCACATTGATACACATGGAAAGAAGTTGGACACCATACTCACATTGCTAAAGACACGTAGGAGCACAGGTCTATCAGCAACTATACCAACCACAATGTCTGGCTCACAGAGGTGGAGCTGGCACTAGGGACTCACCCCTTAGTGAAATGCGTCAGTCAGTCCTTCACTGTGTACTGTGTCATTGAGGCACACGATTTGTCATTCCAATCAACACTCATCACAATTGCCCACTAGTGAATTTGCGTAGACTTAATTTGCATGTGCGTGTCAGTACGTGCAAGACAAGGGCCACAACATGCAGACCAATGCATCAAACACTAACAGGCAACATTCGGTCACAGTACAGTTCCAAGTGACAGCCATTGTGCATGTGCCCGGGATGTTCGGACAGTGCGTTGGTGGCTCTCCTATAACCGGCACTCCTCAGGCCTGCAGCAGTTATGTGGATGATGTGCCACAGCTCGGAGCAATGAGTTGTATGTGTGTGCAACGTTTGGACATATGGGTAGTTGTGTAGGTAAGGGTCAGGGGCATTCCATGCAAGAGTACCTCGAGCCAGGACTTCTGTGTGTGTGGTGTGGATATGTTGCTCTTTCATTTGCGCTGTGCGTAGTGTGGGAGTCATCATCATCTGCTATGGTATCTCTCTAAGGGGGTGCCGGCAGCATGCAAGACCAAGGTCCAAATCCTTAAAAGTCCACTGGACGCACTCCAGAATGATGCAGGTGGGCTCTGTTAACCTGTAGCTTGCTGGGAGTCCCCTCCTTAATCCTTCTTGAAGCAAGGCAAAGTCCTTAGGGCTGTAGTGCCAGTTTGTGCAGCAGGTGCAGTCCTTCAGAGTGCAGTCCGTTGGGTGCAGCTTTAGGTTCCAGCAGGGCAGTCCTTCTTCTCCTGGTAGTTTCAGGCAGCAGATCAGAGGAGCTAGGCAGCTCTCCCATATTTATTAACTGTTCCTGGGCATCAAGCAGGGGGGCACCTTTGACCAATGGGATGCATGGTGCCACCCTCAGGTGTGACCACTTACTCCAAAGTATGGCATATTCTTGTCCCAGAAACCAATATTCTTACAAAATCTGAAATGGAATATGCCTGTCCTTAAAGGTTAGATCAGGCTAACCCAACCCACTGGTGAGGCTAAGTTTTACTGACACACCCCTTCCAACCCCCCCCTGACTAATCTAATTACTGAGGCTACTGTGCGGCTGGGAGCAGGATGTGGGGGTCAGCCTGTGTTGGTCCCAAACTGTTATTCTCCCTTTGAAGACCAGTTTGGCTCTCCCACCTTCTTCCTGCCCAGGGCACAGTCAGAGTCAGTTACCACCAGTACCATGCAAGAAATGGAGGTGTTCTGGACAATAAGGATGACTATCTTAAACTTTACTCCTTCGCCTATCCTTGAAAAATCTGCCTTCCTAAATCACCTGCAGAGGGCTTGTGCATCAGAAAAATAAAACTTCCTATAAAATGCAATTCTAGGCAAGTTCCCTGCTATTGTCATTTCTGACATCAGCTAAAATTAAACGTATTATAAAATTGATGATCTCTACTAGATGCCCTTTCACACACACCGACGAACCATCATTATTGCACCAGTAGCTAAAAAGTCTGACCACGTTTGTCTGAAAATCCTTCTGGTCGATGTCAATAAAAACTTCTCTAGCAGTATTAAGACCCTCATTCTCCGAGAGCCCAGACCTCTTGAGAGTTCACTGTCTTCTGTTCATCCACACAAGGTGCATTCCACGGAATTGCAGCCACTGTGAATGAGACAAAGGGCCTGATTAGGATGTCGGTCAGAAACTAAACCGCTCAACTCCTTCTCGGCTTTGGCTCTGACCGACTCGTGGTAGGCGGTTCTGCTCAACCAATTATGATGCTTACAAAAACTATTCAGAAGGACTCCCATTGACATCAATGGGAGCCTGTGTTCAGACCGACAGCACAGGTTCCTATGGGGAAAATCGGTGTCTTCGGAAAAGCTTGCACCCTGTCGCGGGCACCCGATGGTGCCTGCCACACTCTACATAGTTTTACAGGAGGGTCCTTTGGGTCTTCCCTCGACCCCAAACCAGAGGACTCAGGGTTAAGAGGGGCCTGCTAGGGGCACCCAAAGTGAGTTTTCGACAGCCTTTTCATGTTGGACAGACCAAGTCGGAAAGGCTGTTGAAATCCAACATCATAATTGGTTGGTCGGAAATGCTGTCCATTGAGCTGTATGAATTGACTCTGACTGACTCGGATTCTCTGAATGTCGGTCGGAACCGATTCAGAATGACCGAGTGGTTCCCCTTCCGACTGCAAGCATCGTAATCAGTCGGTCGGAAATGTTTCTGACTGAGTCGGGTTGATGGGTTCCAACACGGTCTAGGGGAATCCGACTGTCGGTCGGAGGCTTTCCGACCGACATCATAATCAGGTCCAAAGTGTCCACAGTGTTATTGTTCTCTTTGGCACATGTCTGGTCCTAAATACAGTATTAAACACCAAACAACCTAATATGAAGCATTGCAGTAATCTCAACAACCTCTCGTCCTTTGCCCTTTGTCTCTTTACCACACTCACCTTATTTGGGTCATCCACATTGGATGTAACCCTTCTGTTCACTAGGTCTTACTCTTATCCCCATAATGACAGAGCCTCCAGCAGTGGGAAAGACTCCAGGTAGGCTGTACTCCTATCTTCATCTTTCCATTTTTTACCAACATTCGAGAACCAGCTGCCATTCCAGAAAATGTCAAAGCCTTCTACGTTTGCTGCATTAGTATATTTGAGTCCGCCAGAAGAACTCATCTTCCAAACATGACATCATCGCTCCATTGTAATTTCTCAAGACAAGAAAACAGTAAAACACATCTTCAAATCTACCCTTACCCCCACTAAAATACCATGTTTTAATGCTGAACTGTTGCCCCAAACAAAGTCCATGTGCCTAGAAAAAGATCTCCCCACTCAAACCACTCCATTTGCAAAGTTCAGGTGACCCAACAATGTCTGTACTTTCCTCAACAAAAGTTTGCATGCACTGCCTCCTCAACCAATTCAACCAATTTGTCAACCTTACCCTTTGGCCGTCTTGCTTCCATATTCAACTATATCCAACTATTTAACGAAGGATGTCAATGTTGTGCTGGGACCCTTAATTTTCTCTGGAGTCAATGGCACTCCCAGTTCTTCTGCAAATCCTGATATTACTCCAATGCCTTGCTGCAATTCCCCATTCTCCCCTCCTCCCAGAATAGGAAACCATCAAAGCAGTGAGTCACAAATTCAAGGCCAGAATCAGCTACAATACACCACTGTAGAACACTGTTAAAAAGTCTCAAACGTCATGCATGAAATAGCACTGCCCATTTGGCAAAACCTTGTCAACAAAATCCTTCCTACACTTGCAATATGGAGTAATTGGGGGGGGTGGCATTCGTGTAGGCTGCTTTTGAGTAATTATGTGAAATTTCAGCACAATTATACATAATGACATGAAATGCAAATCGATCAACTCACACTATAACAGTGCATATTTATATAAAGTGGCCTAATGGTGTAAGATTGGCAAGTTTGTGTAACAAATGTAATTCAAAATTCCTGAATTTATGCAAATTACACTAGTGTAATTTAAATTTTGTCCAGGCCTAGTGGCAATGAAAAGGTAATTGGATACATGGGTAGTAACCTCAATGTTGAAATAATGTTGCATTTGCCCAACTCTGTGCCTCCAACACATGCTCTCACCAGACCTATTATTAGGCTCACCAATGCAAACTGATCTAAAGTGTCCTCTTTAACAATTAAGTCATTTACTGATTGCCCTTCTGGCCACAATAAATAATGAATCAATCTAAATTTGGCAGGTGCTTGCAAGTCTTGCAAGGGTCAAAAGGACAAGCCATTCTACCTTCTCTTACCACTTTGTAGAATTTGTCCCTTACTACTCTTGGTCTCTCTCTGGAAGATTGTAAGTTGCCAGCAAACCTTCTTTCTGTGGTTCCCGAATCATAACCCCTCTTTAAAACCCCACTCCAACAAAGCCATATACTTGATAGAAGGACAGCATTGCACCCAACTTTTCCATACTAACTGGAGAAATTGCCCTTGCTCCAGAGCTGATGTTGCTACCCCCCATCATACTCCTTAAGGGTATTGATCTAAGCAGGATAGTTGCCAGAGGCATGGAGTAATAGGTTCTCCAAACAGTTGTGATTGTCCTTACATGGGTTCCTACTTTTTTGTGTAAAGCAGACCCCATCCTTTTATCTTCCCATTCTACCCTTATAGAACGTTTGTCTTTTTCAGCTTTTCCCACCGAGCCCCCAAACACTTCCACCACTTTGAATTCATATTTCTTCAGCTGTTAGCCACCAGCATCACTTCTGAATCCCCGTTATTCAACCTTAGTATTTTATGTATGTCAACCTCCTGAAAAACAATCTTGTCTGTCACGTTAGGCACCCCTTTGCCTTGGTCTCTCATTATACCCATGATCTTTTTCTCAAAATTGTTTATGTGGTATCTAGGTTTTTTTCCAACTCCTCTTCTTTATTCTTGTAGTCAAGTGCCAGGTCCTTCCTCCTCATCCCCAACCATTCATTCTGCTGTCTTACCACTCACCGCTTGATGCTCTTTATCACCCACATTGCATTCATAAACTAAACAGTTAAATTTCTCAGAAAAATGCTCCATTCCTCTTGATTGGTCCTCCCATGACACCAGGAAGGCAGCCTGAGGCATCTCCCTTCTTTCGACCCGGTGTACCCAAGTCGCTTCTAACCTAACTGGTTGCTGTTCACACACACTAGACTTACATGACAAGCACATCCCTTCATTGCTCCCTTTACCACACCAACCTTGAGTTGCTGTAGTTTTTGTCCCTCTTTCAGGCACTCCTGCTGTTTGCATGTACCCTACCTTCTACTCCTTAGAAGAGACTCATATTTTTTTGCCTTGCCCCCATGCTCTGAAATGCTCCTCCTTAATCTCTTGCCTTCACTTTTTGTCCTATTGCATTATCTCTCCTCCAACCTCCAACATATCATTTGCTTTATTGTCCACTGTCTGACCGTTCATCTTGCTTCTCACCAACTCCGTGCCTCTGGGGTTGTCTGCTATCCCTTTTATTTTGCATTTCAAAATCACTCCCTTTTTAGTCACTGGGAGTATATTGTATTTGAACTGGGGGAAAACATCTCCCCCCCACTATTATTGCATCCTTTTGCCCAGTTCCTTTTTTAACTTTGCTGGTAAGTGGGCACTCTGGCGCCAAATGCTGGGCAGTATGCTGTACTGCACTCCCTATACTGGAATAGACATGCTTGCCCTTTTATGCTCTTTTTATGAGCTCCCCTCTTCTTACTCTCTTCTCCCCTGAGATGGCCACGTTCACCACTTTCCTAGTTTCAGCATGCCCTCCTCATGTCACCTTCTGCAATGGCGCATTCCCTAGCTGCTGGTCCATGCCGGTCCTGTGCTCTTCTTAGGAATTCCCTTTGGTGGTGTCCCTGAACCATTCTCCATCTAACCCAAGAAAGCTTTGAGCCTGCATTTAGAATGCCAGTGAGGCAGCAAGGAGGTCAGTACAGTGGCTGCCATGCCATCTGCAGCTTCTCTCTTGGCCTGGCCCGGCCCACCCAAGCCTGTGACAAAATCCCAGTCCTATATAAATTGTTCCTTCCTGCATTGCTAAGAGTGCATAATTCCTCATGAAGAGTGGTGCCAGCTTCAAAAACATTCTCAGATTAACCTTCTACTTAAAAAACCCTAAGCTTTAAGATGCTACCATACCTCACAGGACCACAGCCGACCAATAAAACAGGTTGCAGTAGCCTAGATTCCCATTACCCCCATTACCTGTTCCTTAAGCCCAATCTCTCCTCCTTAACAACTTATTCTGATACTCATCTTTCCTGCACAGTACCACATGCCTGAAGCAACTTGAGGGACATATCGTAAAGACTTTACTCCCCCGGGGTACCCCAATCTGAAGCACTAGTCTCATTTCCAGGTGCTGGCTAGGTCCATCTGTGTCTCCACACTGAGAACTATTGCGGGCAGGGGCAGCATGGGGAAAGACACTAACTAGTGGTGAGGCAAGTGGTGTACATGGCTGCAATGGTGAGGAAGGAAGCGAGTTGCTCCCCCTCACGCTCTACAGACGGCAGACTCAGGGAAAGAAGGGCTGACAGAAGGCATGAAAGAGGATTTCTGTGATCACAGTGAGTAAAAGAAATGAGCGTACCAAGCTGTAGGTACTGTTCAGTGACTCCAGGAAATATATTTTATAGATGCATGATGGGGTCAATAATCAAAATCTTCTTTTGATTGTTGGAATTACGAATACAACCAATAGGGTGTAACATGACTCAGTTTGTTGGTAGGCCTTATTTCAGTCCTCATTTTGCACTATTAATATGTAGGTTTGACGGATCATTAAATGCTGTGAAACCTAACACATAATGGAGGTTTGCGCCTCTGTGTCAGGTCATTTAATTGGAGAAGTTGTGTAGGACCTCTTCCTCTCCTTTAAATTTTTCAAGTGGCTGAAATGTTTGCTTTGCAGTACTTGATGGATGTGCCTGATATCTTGCAGTTGACAGGGTTACTAAAAAGGAGAAAAATAAAGGTCAGGCAGAAGCAATGAATCTTCTGCTACTTTTTGCATGTCATCTTCAGAAGAAGTTCCTTCTAATGAGACAATTTATCATTGCAAGGACCAACGTCACAAATTCTGGTTCCTCTGTGACTAACTCTGGGGATTTTCTCCATCAAAAGTATAGGAGGATACTTCAAGGTTATTATTTCCTTAATGGTGACTACTGGTGGGGCTATCTTTGCTGCATAATGATAATTTCAGATTGGAGAGTATTTTAGTTCCGAAAAGATCAAGGTTTTTGACTCTCAGTCTAAATGTTATGGCTGCAACTCAAACTTGTTTCTTTGTTAGTCCAGTGACAACGAAAAGTTTTGGAACATGCATTAGCACCACACTTTGATTACCATTCTCTTTGAAGGATGATTTAGTTTGACCACTTTGATCAGAGAGTGTCCTTAAAAGGGTTTATGCTAGTATTAACCTTGCACAAGTCCCTGTTTGGGAATTCATTGCCTTGACTGCAGCGATGTGGCAAGGAAAAGCCTGTTTGGGTATTTTTTAGAGTAACTGGAGCAGAATGCTGAGATTTATTATTTATGGTCTCACGTGATGGTATGAGAGCTACAGCCATGGCTTCGAATGGGACTGTGATGGCATATCCTGGTTTCTGACTGAGGGACTGGAAGGTAAAAAGTAGAGCTATACATTTTAGATGCTTTTCTCTTGGGCCGAGTTCAGCTTCAGGAGATAGTGAATTTACTTATTTTTCAAAGTCAGTAATCATGTTCTCTTCAGAGTACAGAAGTGCAAATCTAATGATCAGTCAGGAGGACTCTAGAAAACGAAAATATTAAATAAATATTTTCCAATTTAGATGTTCAGGGAAGGGACCATCCATAGGAGTTCGTTTTTTGGATCAGAACCATCTATGCTCCTGATTATCAGAGCGAAGTTTCAGGAGTTCTGTAGAGGTCATACCCCTAGTGAGAAGACCTTGTATGAGGAGGTCACAGTTTTTGGGCTCTGAATCTTACCAACAAAGGTTCTTTTATGGTCTTCTTCTTTACTCCTCAAGATCAGGTCTCATTTATTCACCTATCCTAAAGTGTACTATGGATTACAGTAGCACTGAGAGAAGGAATTACAGTCATAATTCAGGTCACTGCAGTGGTTCCGTTCCCTCCTCCGATCATGATTAATGAATGCTCTCCGTTATTTTTCTAATAAAAAGAGACAACTGAGGTTTTCCTCCTGCGCTGGGGTTTAAGAAAGTTCATTCTTGAGCAAAGAAAGTTTCTTTCTAAATGGGCTGTCTCTGAAGCCCATTTCATTAATTCCACCAGGAGACTTCTAGACAGCCTGAGCTTCTGAGTGCATAGTTTCATTTTTCTGTACATTTCTGTCATCAGATGTTTTCTATTTGCTTTACAGGGGAGCATTTTCAGTTTTGTCTTCTTTCCTTCAGTTTATGAATCAGCCCCAGGAGGTGTCATTAGGCCTTTGTCTCCTCTTGGAAGGTTGGTCCAGTATCGCGGGATACTTTTTCAACTGTACTTAGACAGTTTGAAGTTTCATTCTCCATCAAGGGAGCAGATAATGTCTTTGAAGATTCTAGGATTTATTAGCCCGACACAGAAGTGTGTTTTTCTAATGAATTATGGAGGACTCAAAGCTGGATCAAGTTATGATTATGGAGTTTATGGGACCTACATTCTGTTCAGAGTTTAATATAATAGAGGTACTGGATCACAGATTAGGGAGGAATTGGATGCATGTCTCTTTACAGTTTAAGCTGATCTGTCCCAGTGCTAGAACCTATTACAAACCAGAAACGCCTCAACAACCATTTTGGTATTACTAGGGGCTAGATTTATCAGCATTTATTGGCTCATCATGTGCTCTTATGTTGAAAGTCAGTCTTTCAAGGCTTTGACATGGTGCATAAAGTGGAATCCAGTGAGATGGCTAAATTCTGTGCACAAAATCTGAAAGCTAGAATTCCCCTTTGGAAACCTTTCTCATGGAATATTGTGGAACAACCCAGCGCTCTCTGAGAGGAAGCTTCTCTGGGTTTCAGGATTGACAGGCTCAGTAAACTCTTCAAATCTGAAACATTCATCCAACTCAAAGGAGCTGAAAGCTACCAGAGGGGCTCTGTTAGGCCTGGCTCTCCTGGTGAGAATTGCAGCAGTAAGGTTTATAATATGTTATATTTCACCTGGATAGGAAGAGATTTTTCCAGGAGTTGGTCCAAGGCTGCAGCTTTATTATTCCAATTGTCTGAGCAACATCTGATTTACTTAAAAGCTATTCACTTCCCAGGTCTTTGGTCATACCAGGGAGGAGTTCATTCTTTTGGCACAAAATGAGGAGTGCTAAGGGTCAATCTTTTTAGATCAAGTGAACTCTCTTTCTCTTTTCTATTTTGTTTGTAGTACCAAGAAGCAACATTTTAGGAGGTAGATCCCATGTATTGTTACTGGTTAGGTTTTTTTCACTATTTGATTTGATTTGAATGGGATTCATAAAGTGCAGCAACTGCTCAAACGCTTCAAGGCACTATAGTCTCAGAGGTGTGATTCTGCCAAAGTGGATTAAAGCAAACAGTAGTTATGGGGTTATTCTGTAGCGTGAAAAGCCAGGTCTTTAAGACTTTTTTGAAGGGAGAGTGTAATCTGATATCGGTCAGAGGAATTGGCAGTGAGTTCCCCAGTCTTTCTGTTGCTAACGAAAAAGCTCTCCCTCCCCATTTCTTTTTCTATATTTTGAGCACTATCACCAAATTAAGGTGAGCTGAACAACGATTTCTCACAGGGGTATAACTTTGAAATATTGCCTTAATCCCCTACTGGGCAGGTCTGGTAAAGGACCTTATGCACTATACATGAGCCTTGAACATAATGCGTTTTCTTATTGGGAGCCATTGGATGTCATGTAGTTCCTTGGTTACCAACTGCCATTTTGGAATGTACAGGGTGAGCATGGGCAACGTATTCTGCACTACCTGCAGTTTGGCTTGGGTCCTATTGTTGGTGTCTAAATAAAGGGCATTACAGTAGTTAATACTTGATATAACTTATGCCAGAGCCACTTGTTTTCATGCCAAGAGGGAGATGAAAGGAAAGATTTTCCTCAACATTCTAATCAGCTGGAACCATGTTGACACAATGCAGTTGAACTGAAGATCTAGAGAGAGCTTACAGTCCAACATCACCCCTAAGTTTTTAGCCGTCTCTGTAGGTATAGGTGGAGTATTAACTAGGGTAGCTTCTGTAATTTTTGTAATTGACACAATGAGCTGGGTGTCATTGATGTAAGAAACCACTTGTAGCTCAGAAGAACGTGTAATCTTACCAAGGGGGAGACATACAGGTTAAAATGTATTGGGTTTAAAGATGAGCCCTGCGGCACCCTACATGGCAGAGAAAACGGGTCAAATAGAAATTGGTTCACTGCCACCCTCAGGGATCTGTCCTTAAGGAAAGAAGACAGTAGTTTCAAAGCCCTGCTGAAACACCCAATTCCTGTAAGTGATTGACCAGCATAGATGGGGAGATGGTGCAAAGACTGCGGAAAAATCCAACAGAATCAGCCCTGCACCCTGCCCTGCATCCATAAGTCACCTAACACTGTCTGTGGCCAACACCAGTGCAGTTTTGGTTCTGTGATCTTTCCAGGATGCACACTGTGACAAGTCCAACCTGCTCTGCTCTTCCTCATATGCTATCAAGTGGCTATTGTGAATCTCAAAATCTCATCAGGGACTGGGAGTAGAGACAGATAGGTCGCTGGGGTCCAATTTGGGTTTCTTGAGAAGAGGCTTCACTACTGCTTCCTTCCACACCTTGAAGAGATGTCTTCATTCATTATGGATGAAAGTAGGTGTGCTACCAAACTAGCCACCATGTGGAGGATTTTAGGAGTGCATGGTTCAAGGGGAGAGCCAACTAAGTGTTAAGAAGGTGCTGCCCCCAAGTTCTGGTATAAGGGAAGAAAATACTATGAGCTTATTTGTGGTTACTTACGTGAAATCAGAGGAGACTCAGACTGCCGCTCTCTTCTTAAGGGCAACGAACTCTCAGCTACTAGTATTAACGCTTCAAGCTCATTATAAACATTAGCACTTTCTGATTGAAATAACTCTGCAAGCTGATTGCATAGCTCTGGTGAGCCTGCGGCTACAGCGGGGACCAGAGATGTGGATAGTTGCTGAGCAATTTGAAAGTGTTCTATATACAGATTTGTAGACTCAATTAAGATGGTGCAGTATTTAGATTTTTCTTCTGTAAGAGCTATCTTATATTCTCTGATCATAGTCTAATAAGCAGACCTTTCCTGCTCCACGCAATTCTTTCTCCCTACATGTTTCTTGTGGGGACAGGCATGCCCAAGCACCCTCAGTCTGTCTGTGAATCAGTGCGGTTGAGGGTACTTTTCTCCGCAGCTTTTTAGTCATTCCAATGGAACTGATGAGGATATAAAAAGGGAGACCTTTATTTCATCTGATTGTTTAAGTTGTCTGCAGATCATAATGCTTTTTAGGTCGAGCATTCAAGACCTCTTGTATATACTTTAGTATATACTTATATGTATATGTACTTTGTGGGCTCTGGAGATCAGCCCTAGGAGGTGTGTGCTTCCGCTTAGGGACTTTTCTTTCTGTTCAACTGCCTCTATTTAACTTGATAGAAAACAACTAGTAGAGGTAAGTAAAATAACAGAATTGCTTTCTGCTGAGGGACTTTCCTTTTTTTAATTTTTCTGTCAACTGCCTCTATTTAACTTTCTTGATAGAAAACGAACAGCAGAGGTCAGTAAAATACCAGAGTCACTTTAGCATTCTCTAGTTTCCAGCCCATAGAAATTGTCTTCCATGAGCACCCGTAGAGAATAATATTTTTTTCAAATCTTGTATTTTGTTTAGTGATATGACGACTGTAGGCCCTGATTTTACATTAAAAACAGAGCTTTGGACTATACCATTTCCTGCTGAAAGGCAATATTTCTCTCCATGTGTTCCCATACCTGGAGTGTCACACAGTTTGGTGCTTACTTACCCTCCATGTTAAATAACAGTAGATGTTTCAGCACCCATGCTAATGTGCTGCATAGCTAAATACATATAAGGTCCCAAAGGCGAGACCGATTGGATTGCAAATGCTTGTTCTTTGTGTCTGATGATGAGAGATTCAGAGTGGGTGTGAGAGAAGATTGTGATAACTTCTTTTAATGTCATACATGCTTTTGCTGATTTGCCAGTAAGATTGTGTCTGACTGCACACATAAAGCTGTCTCCTTTGCCTTCGGAAGACAAAGGTCTTAGAAATTCAAAACAACATCTGCTATAATGCTTTCTTTTCGAAGTGTACCTCTGGTTAAAGTTACTTCTTACATTTGCCCTTCACCGGTTCACAGTTTTCAAGTGATAAGCATGTTCATCACTATCAAAGACAAATACTAATGTACAATTTGATTTGACAATGCTGTGCTTTGTTTTCAAGTTTTCTTGAGGTACCCTAACTAATATATCTACATTTTTCACTCTGTTAAGAATAAACAGAACTTAAGACAGAAGAATTTTTTTATCAAACTTTGCACATACTGGTTATGACTATGATCCCTTTTTAGTGTTTGGCAGAAAAGATACTCCAACAACATTGTGGCAGATGGAATATTCGTCACTTTTTGAATATTCTGTCTGCCAAACTTTAAACAAGGCCCTAAATGTAGCACCCTTTTGCTTTGTTGGTTTTAAAGAGTTCATTGGATTCCTAATTATTCGGTTTCTGAAGAACTTTCAATGATGTTCTTTTGTTTTTCCCTTACACTTTTTTGTTATTTTGCACTCTTACATGAATGTTTTAGCTTCTTCAGTTTTTCCATCTGTCTTGTACAAATATTTTCCCCTTATTTATGATTTCCAGCATTCTTCCTCACCCTTTTTGTTACTACCTTCTCATAAGATGTAATGGTTCTCCTACCAATAGTCGCTCTTCAATCAATGTTGAAAAACTACATTTTTCTGAAACAGATAGATAAATGTTCTGATACCACTGCTGTTGTTTTCTATTATTATCTTTAACACTTGAAGGCATTTTACCTTGGCATGGTTGTTATTTTGCAGTGATAAGAACAACATAGAAAAGATATGGACATTTTGAAAAAGCAGTAATTATATTAATAGAAGCATTAAAAAATATCGAATTAAGTTTACTGTGCATAAAGCAATGTTTATAGTTTTTCTTTAACTGTAGTCCGACTTTCTATGTGAAACTTATTTTATCAAAGAGAATTTACAAACAGCACTAGTCTGCTCTAGTGGCAGTTTTAAAAAGTGTCTGATGGCCAGCCACGCACTCGCCACCGTACCACGCATCCGCAGAGCCACCGCCAGAGGAAGATCCTTCTCCTACCTGGCAGCCAAGACTTGGAACTCCCTCCCCACCCACCTTCGGCGAACCCAAGACCATCTCTCCTTCAGGAAGCAGCTCAAGACCTGGCTGTTCGAGCGGTAACATCCCCCTCTCCCAGCGCCTTGAGACCCTCCCGGGTGAGTAGCGCGCTTTACAAATGCAGTGATTGATTGATTGATTGCAGGGCTTAAGGAAACCTCAGGGCCCCCCTGCAAGGAATGGTGAGAGGGGGACCTTGACAAGTTGCGGGATCCCCCTTTATGTATGGAGGATTGGGGGTGCCCTGCACTGCAGAATCCTCATGGGTGTTTGTTACACCCCTGTACTGATGATATAAGAGGGCCTCAGAACAGTATCATTCAAACCCCATTCATTTCCAGTTTACTGCATAGAATCACTATGCACCTTCCATGAACATTTCCACTGCTAGGGTATCAAAGCTCTTGAGATTAGTTTACAAATTCCCCTTCCATGCAATGCAAATCTACAGTACCTTCTTGGAAATCTAACTCAAATAAGTTGTCTGACACTGTGTCTGGAACTTACATTGGTATGGTTACTGTCCGTGCTGTGGGGGTTTGCTGTGTTCGCTGCTGTGGAAACCACCTAGCCATATCATATGGCTCAGAAGAGTTTGAATCAATGCCCATTGACTTTTGACTCCTATTGACTTTGCACTGAAATGCATCAATTGTTCAAGGAAATTTGACTAAATTAGAGTGGCTATTTGTCTAACTGTTCTTTGCCATTCTGTGTGGAAGCAATACTTGGATGTTTAATGCACATGTCATGGTGTTTAGGCCAGATGTACGACCATTCCATTTTGCAGGTCACAAATTTTAATTTTTTTACGACTTGCAATTTGCAACTCGCGAAATGGAATGTACTAATGTCTGTCAGACACATTTAGCAATTTCCAATAGGGTCTCAAAGGACCTGCCACATCAATATTCATGAGCCCGGTTGCAATTTGAGACCCATTTGGAATGGGCAGCACTTTTTTGATGGTGGCCTGCTTGGGCCAGCCGACCACCATGCCTGTGACTGCTTTTTAAATAAAGCAGTTTTTTAAAAAACTGCAGTCCATTTTCCTTAAAGGAAAAAGGGCTGCATTTGAAAAAAAAAAAAAAAATTAACATTTCTGTTTAATTTTTTAAGAGCAGGCAGTGGTTCATGGGACCACAGCCTGCACTTAAAAAAAATATATATTTTTTTTGCCCAACACAAAGAGGAAGGGGTCCCCTGGCTTACCACTTACTTGAAGCAGGTGGTAACTGCGATTGCATTGTTTTGTGACTGCATTTGCATTCACAAAACAACTGCCCATCCTAGTGCGACTCGCTATTATGCCGGGAGGCCCTTGGCATGTCCCTTCCTAATAGAATCTCGCAAACCCTATTTTGTGAGCCGGTGATAGGTTACCAACTTGCAAAATAGGGTTTGTACACACCACAACCTCTTTTACCGGTCACAAAAGGGCCGATTTTCTGCTTGCGACCGCTAAAAAGGGTTGTATATGTGGCGCTTAGTACTTTAATACTTTAGGTAACCATTCCACTATTAGATGATTTAGCTTTATTACCCCATCATTTATTTTTGTTCCACTTCCCAGCCACCCAATGATCTTCCTGTTAACACCTTCCCAGGACATGTCCATCTCTTGTGTTTGGAATCTCTCTGCAGATGTTTAACTGACACTCTTCCACAAATGTTATTGCTGCACACATACTAAAAATTGAAAGTAAAATATAATAATCTTCTTTAACGTTATCTTTGGAAATCAGATTTGCACAGTCAATACGCATGCTTTAGTGGTTTGAAGTGTTCCAGTTTTCAAAATCACTTCAGAATAGTGTTCAGTTTCAAAACAACATAAGTGCATTTCCCCTAACCTTACACTTACTGAATATCTCTGATACTCCTTATGGAATTTGGAGTTAGAGGATTAGTGCAGCTGTTACACTATTTCACACTTCTTCAGTTTAACAATGCTCTGCAATACACTCTTTGCTATGAATATGCACCACTAGTTTTCCATTACTTTCTTCCCTTTCATTTATTAGCTCATTAACCTTAATCAAAGAGATCAAATCATATATATGATACAGCAATGAAACAAAGTGATTGACTTGCACAAAATGAAAGTGGTACTCAATGTGCAGATTCTTTTAACGTTTGTAAAAACATTTTGGAAGTATTGTACTGAAATCCATGGCATGTTCATTCAAGTACAAGTGTCCCCTCCTCTCTTTGAGGTGTACTCATCCTGATTATGGAATGCTGCTCTCATATAAATCTCCCGCTCTGTGGTTTAATATCCAATTAAAATTTGACTTTTTAAAGTTGTTTTTGTAAACAAATGCATTGTTTTAAATTGTCATACTCTGGATAGCTGAACCCAATAGTAAAATGCCCCTTTCTAATGTACTGCGTTTTCCAACAAAATAAGATTACAGCATTTTACTAATATCAAGTTAGGTCAAACGTTAATCATGCATAACCTGTGTTTGATAGTTCTTGGGATTTCCTTAGCAGTTTAAACCACTTCCTACAAAGACTATGCTTTGCATTTTACAGAGTTCATCCATAAAGGTGAAAGGGTAAAGCTGCTATTTTTCCCAAGGAGAGAGAGACACTCATTGTACTTTTTTGGTAGCCTACGTATTTCTTGACAGAAGCAACTGATCACTCCACAGTTAACTTATTCAGTCAGATTTTTTGTTTTTTATTTAAATCACTGCTTCATGATGATTTCTCAATCTGCTGCCTATTCAGTGAGGCTTACAAAGTCACCAACAGCAACTTTCATATCTGGGTGACTGGTTGCTCTTTTTTTGTGAACTCAAGAGTATGCCAGATCATGCAGAGTTGATAGATATATTGGATAACTTGATTCAGATATAGACATGGTTTAGCATCTGTGGAAAGAAATGGCATACACTTTTATATTTAGTGCAATATATTTCTACATGGGAGCAACCTCATGTGATGATTTTGCATTGTAGAGGCAATGACTTAGGCACAATTACTACAGTTATGTTATATTTTGAAATGAGAAAAACCTTTGCAAGTTGATGCATCTCCTGCCTGACAGCCATTATATATTCAAACATTTGTCAAATACACAAATGGCGATGCACCGCAAAGTTAGAGTCCAATTATATACAAGTCCAATCCAAATTGTGTATAGTCCAATGCGTCTTCATTTTCAATTTTTATTGGTGATATGAAAAAAACAGCAGCCAAAGCGTTTTGTTCACCACATGTGAACTTTGGCAGGGCATTTGAAGTTGTGTTTCGAGCAGGTATAATGTTCACCTGATGTAAATTACATTTCTTAATTACAATGGATCATCATTATCCTCTGTAATTAGTAATGCAGGCAGGGTTGTCTAATAATCCTCCGTCTCAGACTCCTTAATATTGTATCCTGCACCACAAGTATTTTATGGTGTTACTCCGCATGTCTTGCCGGGTATGTTGGCCACTGTTTTTGCACATCATCAATGCAAATTGAAAAAAAAGAAGCATTAGACTATACACAGTTTGGATTGGACCTGTATATAAATGGACTCTAACTTTGCGATACATTACCATTTGTGTATTTCAATTGTGTTTGACCATCTGTTCGCACCTTGGGATTGGTAGGTGCTTGGTTTGGTGCATGCAGTAAAATGAGAAATTCTGGCATATTGGACCAAGGCAGAGGTGCAATGCCAAGAGTGGCTTGCTGCTCTGTTGTGTGTATGATACTAAACAT
The DNA here is from genome assembly GCF_964204655.1 of Triturus cristatus. Taxonomy (NCBI): domain Eukaryota; kingdom Metazoa; phylum Chordata; class Amphibia; order Caudata; family Salamandridae; genus Triturus; species Triturus cristatus. The sequence continues at coordinate 593,819,425 of NC_140592.1, read as the reverse complement.
TTGTCAAATGTTGAAAGTGGAAATGGTTAGCCACAAATTGAAAAATCACAAACAAATGTCACCCGTGTGATTTCTGCTTACCTTTTGGACTATGTCATGTAGGCCATTTCACAGCAGAAGGCAACAGGATCTTCCTAAATAATTTCAGGCAATTTATCCTGTTCTACCTCTAAATCATCAAAGAACATGCAATGAACACAAATGCTCTTCTCATAGTCACTTTTGTTTGATATTGAATTCTTTGCTTGAGGGGGTGTTTTTATTAATTGACAACTCCTTTGTAAAAGCAGGATAAAACCCCATTTCCTGCACTGTTTTGGTGCACTTCTTAGACAAATTAATCTGTGAGTGTATATCACATTATATCCAATCCAATCCAAAAAACTTTATTGCGATTGTTTAAAATCATAAAAGTACAAATTAAAACAGTTCATTAAGAATACATTTAGAGTACATGTTCCAGTTAATACAATAGCCCATGTTAGAGAACAGGGTGTTATAATAATTTATCAGTAGTCAGGCCCCTTTTAGAACCAGTAAATCAATCAGTATTATTGCTTATTAGTTTCCTACGAATTAACCACATCGCGAACAAAAACTTAGAAACTGCAACCACAACAAGTGGATTTGAATCACTTCGCAGGATCCTAAAGAAATCGCGGTAACTCCTAATACCCAAGTTTAAACATAATTGTATGATCCATTTTTTCCGAATACTGACATATGCTGGGCAGAAAAGCACGACATGGATCATAGTTTCCACTTCAGTTGAGCAACCAGGACAAGTGTGCTGGGAACCGCCCACCCATCGATCAGTAAATGAATAAAGAGGGAGGGTTCCATATCTGAACAGTAGATATAGCTTCTTTGCTAAAATGGGCTGGATAGCATCGAGGTCAGGTACAAAGGCGTAGTGAGATTTAACTTCTATGAAAGCATCTGTCAGACTAGAAGGTCTAACTGAACTGTAAGCTTTCGTTAAAAAGTAATCTTTAAATGTTGAGGCAAGAGTTTTTTTGGAAATGCCTAGAGTAGAATTCTCTGGGTTAACCCAGAGATGGGCAAGACCAATATTGGTTAATGTCTGTCTAACATACTGGAGCCAAGGGATCTTATCGGCCCCGAGTGAACCCAGGATTACTTTCAATTCGTCTCTGTAACATGCCAGCTCTGGTGTACTCCAGAGCCTTTTCCAGTACATCACCGGTCTGGCGGCAACAACCTCAGAGATGGAACGGATGTTAAGATCCAACCTCAATGGCATAAGCGGCGTGTTATTTGGAAGGGATAAGAGTTTCCTCATAAAATTATTTTCGGTAGTAACCAAGTCATTTACACGGGTATGGCCCCATAGTTCAGCCCCGTACAGTGTAGAGTATCTAGATTGCACGCAGTAAATTTCTAAGGGGGCACTTATAATTTTTGAACGACATTTCTTGTAAACTTTAAGGATGCCCCCCACAGCCTGGTTAAGTTTTATATTGGCTTTACGCACTTGTGGGGACCAACCCATTTTATCGTTCAAAGTCAGACCTAGGTACTCAAATATAGTGACCCGGTCCAGGGCGATACCTTCCATTTTAGGATGTGGGTAATTGGAGGGTTTTACATTAAAAGCCATATACTTTGTTTTACCTATATTCACCACCAGGTTCCTTTTTTTGCAGAAATTAGTAAACTGATCCAACACCCGCTGCATACCCATTGGGGATTTTGACAGCAGCAGGGTGTCGTCAGCAAACATGAGGGCAGGATATTTTCTAGAGGCCAATTTTGGTGCGTCGATGTCAGTGGTGTCCAAAAGATCGGCAATGAGCCCATTAAGAAAGAGAGAGAACAGGGTTGGGGCGAGAACACAACCCTGTCGTACTCCCTTTTCAACAGGGAAAGGGCCAGTCAAATTGCCGTATTTTCCATAACGGACTCTAGCGTAAGTCCCATCGTGGAGAATCTTCAATTGATAGCATAGGTATGGCGGGGCCCCCATGGCTAGCAATAGATTCCATAACTGGTTATGATCCACCAAATCAAATGCGGATTTCAAATCCACGAAGGTCATATATAGGCTACCCCCATCCAATATGACATGTTTCCAATAAAGGATCTGGAGCCGAAATAGTTGGTCCATGGTTGATATTTTGGGCCTAAATCCCGCTTGAAGTGGGGTTAGTATATTATTCTCTTCTATCCAGTTCTGTAATCGTTGCAAAAGGAGCCTGGAATACATTTTTTGGCTCACGTCTATTAGGCTTATAGGCCTGTAATTACCTGGATCAAGGGGGGATCCCTTTTTAAAGATGGGAATAATTTCCGCACCCATCCAGGTTGATGGTACCGGTGAACCTTGTAAGATGGCGTTGAAGAGGATTTGAAGGTAAGGGGCCCAGATCTTCCGTTCGTCCTTATAAAGGTCCCCGGGAATACAATCTAGCCCTGGGGCCTTGTTCGCTTGAAGCTGATCCAATGCCAGGTCCACTTCTGATAGGGTCCAGGGGGGAACAAGCCAGGAAGGATCCATGGCCATTAAAATAGCAGGGGGATCATCCCTCCTGGTTGTATTAATCGAATACAAATTTTCAAAATGAGAAGCCCAAGCGTCTTCGGAAACGCTTGTGTCAATCAAGGTATTGCCCTCTCCGGTTTCCCAAAGTGGACAAGATTCCAAAAGGATCTTAAATCTTTTGCCACGAGAGCTAATCTCATAGCAACCCATCTTTCCTCTTCCCACTCGGTCTTAGCAATAAGAATTATCTTTCTGTAAGCCCGCCTTGCTTCCCGAATAAGTGGAAGATTGCCCACCCTGATGGCCTGTAATAAGTCCTGTTTAGCTAGCCTACAGTCCTTTGTGAACCAGGAATTTTTATTACCCGGCTTCTTTGCATTGACTGGACCTATGGTGTAAAAAGAGCCAAGCAGTATTTCCACAAGTTCCTTGTGGATTTTAACCAAATCCAAGGTTCCGTCAGCTGCAGTATTGTTAGCATCCCCTTTAAACACCTTATCAAGTAAAGGGAGTATTTTTAGGTACAAGCTGGCTAATGCCGTATCAGAGTGTTTTATAGTAGACCAGCGAATCCTCTTCCCCCCTTGTATGACTCTTAGGTTACCTGCTGGAGGAATGTCTATAGCTGGCCCCATGTTCAATAGATTAAAATTTAGAACAACTGTCAAGGGATCATGGTCACTCTCAGTTCGTCTAGTTATCTTAAAGTCCAGCACATTGGGCCATAGATCTAGACTGACCAAAACATAATCGATCACAGATTCGTGACCCATTCCCCTATAGGTTGGCTGGCCCGGTATATCCCTGTTAAAGCGACCATTACACGCTCTCATGGAGAAAGCATAAGTAAGGGAGGTAAGCTGGAGAACCAAAGAGGTCCAATGTTTGACTGGGTACATACTAGTGTATGGTATAGATCTAGCCTCATCTTCCTCAAGTGAAAATGGGGTTACTCCAGACAGAGGCTCGAAGTGACAATTATAGTCTCCTCCGATCATCAACACAACATCGTCTGGGAGTGATTCCAAAAGGATTGACAAAAAATCAAAAGTGGGTGATGAGCCACCCCCACGAGTAGAACGCGAATAAATATTGATAAGTGCAATCTTAGGGGTCTTTTTATGAGACAAAAGAATGCAAATTATATCATTACCATTCGTTTCAACCCTTTTGATGTTAAAGCCAAGATGAATACCCACCCAAACACACAGACCCCCCGAAGGCCTCCCCCGATGGCCTTTTATGGCAGGTTGCATATAACAAATATACTCCAGTCTATGAATAGGTTCAGTTGACCAGGTTTCCTGTAATAGGCAAATCCCGAAAGGGTCAATAAAAGAACACCACTCTGGATTGCCAATGTTGGTAGCTAGACCCGCGATGTTCCAGCTAAGAATTTTAAACTGACTGTCAGAATTAGGGGGAACATCTATAGAATTAGGCTGGGCGGGTAAAGTGTTAGTAGTTACTAATTGGTTCACAGGGACAACCTTCAAAACCGAAGGTTGAGTAGAAGCGTCCCACGTGGAACCTAAAAGGATAGGAGATATAGTTTCGACTGCCAAAGATGCGGGACCCACAAAAGTAGTCACTGGTAGGACACCTTGGCCTCCCTTACCACCGGTCTCGTCTACAGGGGAGGTGAAGGATGGTTGGTTGTTAACTTGTGTCTCTAGTCATTCCACCTCATCCAGCAAGCTAAACCTGTTATAAGTTGGGAAGCCTAAAGCTTCATTAACAGGCGTCCTACCCCACGTACCATCACTAGATTGCTCTAGGTCAACATAATTATAAGACGGAGCAAGGGGCCTTAGGCAAGGAAAAGGAGGTTTGATAGACGGGGGGTAGAAATAACCTAAATGAAGCGTTTTAATGCTGGAAGATAGATTATCAAAGGCGGGACTACATATATGACCAACCACCTCAGGGTTTTTTAAGTTAACAATGACACAGTCACCTCCCACATTTTTTTGTTTATGGCCCACCCAATCAACTCTTCTGACAAACAAGATAGAAGATCGTATGTTCGTAGGCAGGGGTCTATGGGTGTTCAACCAGAACATTACTTTGTTTTTAAGTTCCTGGAAAGATTCTGGTCTCTTGGAGGTCAGTTTGGGAACATTGGTCAAAACAGCCACGTAAGGGGCACTTTCAGGGGGAAGATCGATACATGGGAGTTCCAGAGGAGGAAGAGCCTCGACAGGAGGCTCGGGACAATGGTTGGCTGTTGGAAGGAAGCTAACAGACATATTTTTGGCATGTGATTTAGGTGAAGGAGGCCCCCGTCGAAGACTCTGGTGGGGATTACATATGACTCCCCGTTGTTGGATAGGCTGAGTATGAGATAGGTCTTGCGAAATTATGGGGGTTTCAAGGATTTTAGCCTGATTTTGGCATGAATGTAGACAAGGTATAATAGTTTGAATATTTTCGTCATTTTTAGCTAAGGCTGCCTCCAATACAACCAACCTATTTTCTATAGCAACTAATTTAAGCTCAAGCGGCCGGATGGCTAGAGCTAGCACAGTAGACAATTTCCCAAGTAACAGGTCTATATCAAAAAGCGGTGAGACTACATCTGGGGAAGGACGCTCTGTGCAGGTTAGCTGGGTAGTAGCTGTAGATACAGTCAAAGAAGTGTCCAGGGTTTCAGAATTAAGTTTCTGTATTTTATTCCTCCTACGTTTTGGTGAAATCCCAGTTCGTTTCCTTTTAGGGATGGTGCCCACATCCCGAGCTGGAATTACAGGCGTAATGGAAGGGTCCTGTACGGAGGCAGGAACATTGGTGGCCATGTCTATAAATTTATCAGCAGGGACGATAGGTAAAGTTGATAGGCAAGGATAACCTTTATGAGTGATCATAGTAGACCTGGTGGAGGGGGAGGCAACAGGAGAGCAGCTAAGTGCAATAGTGCCCAATGAAGAGCGTTTAGAAGAGAGTGGTTCCATAGACAACCGACGCTCAGTAATTGCAATTTCGTGCTCGAGTATTGACGAGGCTCTTACAATGAATTTGTCCAACGAGCCGGCAACATGATCAGTGGTGCTCGATTTCGTGCCCCTTTTAATCACCATTGTTCTCCAGCACTTTGAGCAAAATTTAAATGTACTCACAGGATTGGTGCAGTCAGAAGGTAGGGCCGGACCGGACTCTCGCGGGCACGAACGGGCATAAACGGGCCCGCCCTTGGCCCGGGCTTCGCCCGCGCTGCGTTCCGCGCTGTGGAAATGCGTGTGCGGGGAATATGAGGGTGGGCTGGAGGTGGGGTTTCGAGGAAGAGGCAGGCAGCGGGAAGGTGGAGGGCTGCTGGGCCTCGCAGTCCTCAGTCCAGGTACACCAACTTCAGGTTAACGAGCGGCTCCCGCGAAGCGGGGGCCGCGAGGATTGAAGTAATCACCAAGGGCGGGGACTCGAGGAAGAGGCAGGCAGCGGGAAGGTGGAGGGCTGCTGGGCCTCGCAGTCCTCAGTCCAGGTACACCAACACCAACTTCAGGTTAACGAGCGGCTCCCGCGAAGCGGGGGCCGCGAGGATTGAAGTAATCACCAAGGGCGGGGACTCGAGGAAGAGGCAGGCAGCAGGAAGGTGGAGGGCTGCTGGGCCTCGCAGTCCTCAGTCCACGTACACCAACACCAACTTCAGGTTAACAAGCGGCACCCAATTTAATATAATTCACCAGGTTTACCTTCTGCCTGCCACTCTGCATGCAATGTACCATGTGCATCTCTCTTCTTGCCCCTGTTGTGCTGGGTTAAATGCAGACCATCTACATATGATGTGGGACTGCCCAAGGTTGGATGCTCAAGGCCCTGAGCAGGTCCACAGGTTGGTCCACACCTGTTTCCAAATTTGCACTTGGGGTGTTGAGGTACAGCAACATGAACTCGTCTGCCAAAGATCACACATATTTATGTTTTTTAAATCCATGGGTGTGTGCATGTTGCAAGCCATTGCACCCAACCCACCACAAGTGGCCAACCCTTCTGACTCACAGCCTTCTGCATCTGAGTCTTTGACCATGCCTTGCAACCAACACACCATGGGCAGACAATACCATCTGAACAAGGCTTTTGACTGTGTGAAGCATGGGTTGGCTGTTCAGCAGGCCTAAGCACCCATGGGTACCATCTCCCGCTGAGTGTGGCCTTCATCAGTGCACAGTGGCAGTTGACCTCAGGACCTGGCCTCTGGTAAGGTTCTGATCCAGAAGGACAACTAACATTCTTTTTCCCATAAGGCCTAGATTTTCCCAAAACTACTTTGAGTAGCTAACCCCCACACACTGAGCACTACCTCATCCTTCTTAGTCTCACTCGAGTAGGGCTGCAACGGCTAATAAATAAACTACACAGTTATACCGTTACAAACAACTTATGGGTTAATTTAAAGAAACCCAAGTAGTCATATTCGACAGAAAACAGTACGGAGGCGGTGGTTGGATGTATAACAACTCTGGACTTGTGGTAGGAAAATCTTACAAATACCTGGGGGTTAATTTAAACTCCAGGGGTACCCTTGCTAAACACCGCAGCAACATCTTAAGGAAAGCTATGGCTCTCCGAGTGAACTTTTCAAAACTTTAAAAAAAAACTGACAGGCCCGAGCCTATTACCAATGTTGGATGTAATGAAACCCACGTTGTCCTATGGCATTGAAATTTCCCGGGGCAAACTGAGCGCAATACTAAATCAACAAGTGACTAAGATCTATAAAAGAGTTTTTCATATGCCAAAATCTGCCTCGGCTGCACAGATACGACTAGAACTGGGCCTTTTAAATTACAAAATTATAAGCGCAGGTGCTTACCTAAAATTGTGCCATAAGTTAAGGCAGGCTGGAGCTGGGTCCCTTGAGTCACTTTTGTGGTCAGGTATTACTCTTAACAACCCAGGTGGGTCCTATAGTCAGTTCTTTCATGAATGTGTACAGCAACTATCTGCAAGGGAGCTCTGGAATCTCAACCCCAGTAACATAGTCTTTAAAACAAGTATCAAGAAGCGTATCCGTATGTGGTCTCATAACACTGACAAAGCTCTTTTTGCCAAACGCAAGCACGCATGGGCAGTAATCAACTCTTACCAGCTGACTACTCTTTCATCATACCTGCCCTGGACATACACCCTGTACTTAAAATTGCAGTTTATGGCACCTAGATCGGGGGAGTGGCATTTTTTGAAACATCTACCTCTTTGGCGTTGTACATCAGATGATCTACAGTGCAGGAGCTACGGGGGCTTGGAGGAGTCCTTGGAGCATGTTGTATGCCTCTGCCCTGCACTGCTTGCCCAGCGCAGATTAAAATTGAGGTCAGAGTGGAACAGCCTGGGAGTCCGGTCCTGCAGGCAGGCAATCATTGCAGCACTGAATCCAGAGAACACTACTTTAAATATAAGAGTCACAATCTTTATTCACCGTGCATACCGTAAATTTAACCAGCAAATTGCAGGCCCGGTAACAATCTCAAGGAAGTGTGCACAGGTGACTCCGTATAAAACTCGTGTTCTCTGCCCCTCCAATACTATGGAATGTGATCCCGACGACTTGATACTGACTATAAGCAACTGACAGCTGCTTCACTGAACTGTTCTTATCCTTTGGGTCTCTCCGCAACTCAGTGCTTTACTTGTAGTTTTTAGCGGCAATACCCACTTTCTTTTTATATTATTAATTGTTTTTAATGGTATCCAGCTGCTATGTGGTTTTAAAATACGTAGTTTTACCATATTCTGGTCTTTTTAATGTCTCAGTTTTGTATACGTATGGTATGTATGTTCTGCTTTTATGATTATACATTTAATCAAATAAAGTACTTCCCTACTGAGCACTGCTTTTGTCCCAGAGAGGGTTGACTGCAGTACCTCGAATATGCTGGACACTCAACTACTGGTGCACACGGCCATCCATGCAAAGTACGGGTTGGCCACAGGTCTCAACATTTACCAGTTACAGCACCAAACCAACTTCAAGCAGACAGCCATCAAGAGGAGTTAACTGTAGGGCCTGGACACAGGGCATGGGGTGTTGTACGCCATAGCTGACAAATGTCAGGACTTCTAAAGTTTAGTTTTGTTAAACCATAGCTAAACCTTAACTGTGTATTTTTCAGTGGATGCACCAATCATTTTGAATTCTTTTGGAACATGCAATTGTTATGGATTCTGATCGACACATGGCCTTGCTTTGTTAATAAAATCTCTGTACTTTCGGATGTTTTTGTATCAATATGCAACTTTAAAAAATGCTTTAACAGAAGGAGGATAATGATGGATTTTTGTTAAATGAAGTGGCATGACTAGACTTTTTGGTGATGCAGAAGTCAAGGAGCATAATCACACAGTTTGAGCTTACTTTTATGTGCCATTCCTTTGACCCTGAAATAGACAAGTGTGGAGTATAATTTTAACTGCGCTAAATCATGCCTAATGTCAGCTCGCTATTTCCAGTGCGTCATACCTCGACCCACTTTTAGTTGTTTTTTGCAAAATGTATTGAAGGAACAAGGTGGAGTATTTCCTCTATATTGCAGGTTCTGCTTTAAAATCAAGTGAAGCCCAGGATCGCCCCGAAGCCCGTGCTACCTGAAGCGTCAGTGTACAGCGCGATCTGCTTGCTGGTCACCCAGCCTTCCCTCCATATCAGTACGCCGTTGAAGTCTGCCAGAAAAATGTCCCACATCAGCAGATCCTGTTTGACTGCCGCACCCAACCTCACATGATGGTGCATCTGGTGGAGCCCGCATGTTAACTGAGTCAAGCGCCTGGCAAACGCCCTGCCTGCCGGGATCACCCTGGCCGCAAAGTTTAGTTTGCCTATGAGCCTCTGGATTTCTCGTAAGGTGGCTTTTTCCCGCCCGCAAAGGCCCCTAATCTCCGCCCTGAAATCCTCCACTTTGTCTGGGGGGAGCCTGGACGTCCCTGCAATCGAGTCTATCTCTATCCCTAGGAAGGTGATGCTCGTGGAGGGACCCGTGGTTTTGTCCTGGGACAAGGGAATCCCTAGCTCGTCTGCCAATTCCCTGAATGCTGCCAGCGTGTTCCCGCAAACCGCTGACCCTGCCGGGCCTGTGAAGAGGAAGTCATCCAGGTAATGGAGCTTCCCGCCCGCCGGGTGCTTGTCGTGCAGTGCCCATTCAACAAAGGTGCTGAATATCTCGAAGTAAGCGCATGAGACCGAGCAACCCATTGGCATAGCTTTGTCGAAATACACCCTACCCTCCCACTGGAAACCTAATAAGTGGAAACTTGCCGGGTGAACCGGGAGTAAGCGGAAAGCAGACTCAATGTCAGCTTTCGCCATGAGTGCCCCCCGGCCTGAGGCCCTAACTAAGTCGATGGCGTCGTCTATCGAGGCGTAGCTCACTGAACACGCCTCCGCGCAGATCCCATCATTCACCGAGGAGCCGTGAGGGAAGGACAGATGGTGTATTAGCCTGTACTGTCCCTGCTCCTTCTTGGGCACCACCCCTAGCGGGGAGATCACCATGCCCTTGCCCATGTCAGGGGGGAGGGGGCCCTCCACTCTGCCCAGGGACCTCTCCTTCTCCAACTTCTTGGCCACCACTCCCGGGTGTAGCAATGCCGATTTCAAGTTTTTGGAGCTGCCTGGCGGGAGGGGGCCTGAGAAAGGGATGGGGAAACCCTCCTCAAAGCCATGAACCAAAGTTTCAGCGTCCTTCCTGTTGTGATATCTGTTTGCTAGCTTCCGTAACCGGTGTGTGTTGATTGGTGACCATGCCAGCCTGAATGCCGCCCACCCCCTAGGACCCCCCGTGGCTCCCGTATGCCCCTCGCTATTTCTTTGCGTCTTTCCTGTCCCCTTTGTGTTCCTTTCTTTTCTTACATGCTGCTGCTGGGTGCCCCCCCCCGCAGGATGAGCAGCAGTGTTGGAACTTACATGATGCCCCGTAAGTGCACTCGTTAGCCTCGAACTTCCAACATATTGCCGGGGACCCGTTGGCGTGTGATGGCCTCCCTGAACTGGCCTGCCTGGTCTTTTGAAAAGGCCTCCCTCTACTTTTGTGGAAGGGGGGCCGAAAGGACTGCTCGCTCCTCCCCACCCATGACCTTGCCTCCTTCGCAACCATCATCTTATGGATGAAGCCGGACACATCCTCCTCGTTCCACTCCATTTCGGGGTGCGTTTGCATTTTTAGCCTGAAACCCTTGTCGTACTCTAACCATGCATCACCCGGGAATTGCCTTTGTGCTTTATGTATGTTGGCTTCATACAGCCATAGGTCAGCAGCGCAGCGCGGGAATTTCTCTACTATGATGCAGGCCATGATTCTGAATGCATCAAGCCAATTGTCGAAATTTCTCTCTTTGCGCTCCCTTCGCCTTTCCCTTCTTTCCTCGTCCTTCCTATCGTATGCCGTCAAGTCCAGCCCTTCTAACTGTATTTCCAACAGGGAGAAGATGTCGATAAACTCTTTTCGCCAAATTCGCTCTTTCACTGCTGGCGGTATGAGGCATGCCAAGCCTGTCGCCCTGGTGGTCATAGATGCTGGGCCTGGTGACGCCCTTACATATGGTTCGGGCGCCGGCGGTGTCATGTGTGAGCTGCCCTGCGCACTCGAGCCCCCCCAGGCTGTGACTGGCGCCCCGTTGTCTCCCCCGGACCCGGCCGCGCCCTGCCCTAGTGCCTGCGCTCGTGCCTGCCCTGGGTCTATGAGGTGCCACGGCAAACCAGCCCGCCCCTCCTCTGCTGTTGCCGGTGCCCCTGTCCCCCGATCCCCCTGTGCCTGGTTTAGGCTCTGTAACAGCAACGGTGTCATAGATTTAATACATTCCTGCACTATTGCGCTGATATGCTCACCGGGTGTTGTCGTGTCGCTGCCCCCCGGGCCAGGTCCCGCCGCCGCCGTGCTGGCTACAGGTGGCTGGGCCTTCCTCTGGGGAGTTTTCTTGGGAGCGGCCGCCCCAGCAAGCTTGGCAGGTGCCCTCCTTATCCTCTTGGCCGCCGGGGCTCTGGCGTGCACCTGCTGCTGGCTGCTTGCCCCCTCGCTGGTGTCGTCCTGCGAATAGCGGTCCATCCAGTCGTGCCCATGCTCCTGGGACGCAGCGCGGATCCTCTTCAACAGCTCTCCCAAATCCTCCTGCCGGCGTTTACCGCCCCTCTTTGCCATCTCGTGTGCTTCTTAGGGATCTCGGGTCCTGTGTTTAAGTTGGCCACAAGGCGGGGTGCTGCCGCCGGCTATCTGCACCAACAATCGTTCGCGCTGGCGCTGCAATGGTGTGCGTCGCCTCCCTCTCGTTGCCCGGCAACCCCGCTTTGTTTACGCTGCTGCGGCGGAGGCTGCCTCGTGCTCTCCTTCCTCTAGGGCAGTCAAACGCTGCCTCCACCTGCCGCGTGAGATCGCGCCTGCCCCTTTAAGGCGCGTCCGCTAGTATTTTGCTTCGCGCTTGGGGCGGGGCTGGCCGTGGAGAGATCGCTTCGTGCTTTCCGGTACCTGCGCCGGCCTCAGGGCACGGGGGGCGCCGTACCTGCTCCCGTGTGTGCTTCTACCTTCCGCAGCCTGGCTGGCCTCACACGATGTCCACCACCGGTGAGAAGTGTCTCCGCCCGGTCCCGAACCGGGGACCTTTCGCTATCCCCAGCGGCCTCCTTGGGACGGGATGCGCTTGGCTGGTAGAAGGCGGCGAGCTCGGGCGGCGAACCTGGAAGGACTGCCCGCTGCCCCCGATCGAGGCACTGGTCGTCCTGGCAGCACGGCGGTCTTCAACGTCCTCGGCAGCCCGGCAGTCTCCGAAGCCCGAGATTCTCCTTGTGCCGGGTAAGATCGCTGATTCCTTCCGTTGTCCGCTTCAAAGATAAAGGCGGGTCCTTCGCCGGTGCTGCTCCCCCGTTCCCAAGTGTAGTAGCCAGCTTGGGGGAGCCATGCTTATATCCCTTCCCCAGCGTCGCTCGCCCCCGCCGGTGCTTGCCCATCATTGGGCCGTTTGTAGGCGCCAAGGCCCCCATTGGCCGAGGGGGTTGGCGCCAGTCCGGCGGCTGCGGCCGGGGGGGGGAGGGGGCAGGTATGCCCCTGTCCTGTGGGCGCTTTCTTGGCGCCAAAAACCGGTTTTTGCGGGGGTGGGGAGGGGGCCCGGCGTTGGTTATGGCGCCGGCCTCTTATGCCCCCGTTGGGGGCTGCCTCTGCGAAAATGTATTGAAGGAACAAGGTGGAGTATTTCCTCTATATTGCAGGTTCTGATTTAAAATCAAGTGAAGTTGCAAACAAAGAGAAGGAAAGGAAGGAAGGTGGGTGGATGCTCTGTGCCTAATTTCCTAACAATGTCTTCTTTTCAGGACAGATGCAACTAAATGGATTTTTATATGCCATTCCTTCACAAGGAAATCGTTGGCTTTCTGTGAAATAGAAATAGAAGGTATTCTACCACACTGTGAAATTGAGTGGTCTATGTTACCTGGAATCTGTGCCACTGCCCACTAGTGAGTTCTGAATCAATTTGTAAAATCAAAATTAAAAAATCAAAATGGAATCAAATTGCACTCTCTGGTCGGCTGACTGACGGATCCTGTTTTTGAAGTACCTTTCTCATGCCCAGCATAGTCTTCTTCGATGGCTTGTATTGCTTTAGGTTCCAGTGTTCAGGGCCGGACTGGCCATAGCGGGCACTGGCATTTACCCAGTAGGCCGGAGGGGTGGGGTGGTTTTGTGCCTGTGAGGGCTGGTTTTTGTCACTAGGGGCCGGTTTTGCAGCCGTGCTGCAGTATCAGCCCCTTGTAACAAAAGCGGGAGCGGTGCTTCTTGCTAGCAGGCCCTACGTCCCCCTTGGGCTCTCAAGGCCGGTCGAGCAGCAATCTGCCCGGGCTGGTTGCTGTTCCCAGTCCAGCCCTGCCAGTGTTGATATCAGCTACCATACAGGAATACATTTGTGATCCTGTACATTGAACAGTAACAGAACTGCAATTTATTATGATTTTAAACAGCTTCTTGTTTAAAAATTGGCACTTTTAAAATGTTTCAGACAGTATTGGGTAGTAGCAGGGGCGTAGCTTGGTCAGTAAGATTTGGGGAGGGTGTAAACTTCAGATTTTCCAACAATTACGCTGGCATATCTTGTTAAAATACATTATGAGAAGCAGGACACGAGGTGGGATTAAGTGGCAGTGGAAAAAGAGAGGAGTGTGAATTGTTACGGGTACTTAAAACAGATTCGTTTTCAAACTAAACAAGTTTTAAGGCAGAGGCGAGAGAGAGAGTGTGCTGTATGTGTGTGTTTTTGTCGGTGTGTGCATGTAAAAACCCAGGTTGAAATCCAACAGATACCCCAACCTACCCGACTGAAAGCACCTGTATCCAAATATTTACTACAGAATTCGTTTTTTAGGGGGGTGTAACACCCAAACACCCCTTCTGAAGCTATGCCCCAGAGAATAAGCAATTTTTCCTAAAATGTGTAATTCAAGAAAAGGGTATTTGCAGTGTTCCAGTATGATGAAGAGCTCAATGAGTTTTAGCAGTGGGATTAAACAGAGTAAAACCAAGCAAAGGAGGGAATTAATACGTTACCACCAAGTCAGCAATTGGTACTGACTGATAATGCATAATGAACAAAAATAGTTAACTATTGGTTCCGAATCCAATTATCATTGATTTTTCAAGGAAGCATGGTATGGTAGTTGCTACTCTGTGCAACAGCCATCCAACTTGCGTCCCCTCTCCATTTCTGTCTCTGATTACCTTTTAGTCTTAGCATTTTCTGGCGAGAGGTGAGGCACAAATCCAATTCCTGATTGTAGGAGCGGGCAGATTCTAACTGCTCGTTTAGTGGTTTTAGTTTCCACATTTGCACTATACAACGACAGGGGTTATCACTTTGTTGAAATGTCAGAGCTTTGTCAATCCCAATATGTTTTAAGCACGAACCGCACTGCGTGAGGCCCAAGCTGAATACGTGTTTCACACAGCTTGGCTCAGTAATATCTTACAATAATCTCACATTGTGCTGTTCCTGTAGGAGGTGCCCAAAACACTCCTTTTCCAAGAAACAATAGATTTGGTCGGACCTGTGCCCCCATTTGAGGAACAACCATTTCAGCATCTTTCGCAAAAGCCTCGTATCACATTACAAACACGTCTCATTCAGAGGGTACTTTCAACTCGCTTTCCAGCAAGTGCGCATGCGCAGGATGGACTGTGCAGCTGTCCGTAACTCGACAGGCTGGGCTCGGAGGACTAGGGCAATGTGGATCATCACAGACGGGTGGGGTGGAAACACCACAGAACATAAGATGGCCAACTGAGGAGAGCAGGCAGAGCTGCTGTGGATTGAGTTCGAGTATTCAGTCTTGGTGGAGCCAGGCGAGGAGGAGGAGAGAGGAGAAGGGCGGGTGAGGATAGAATGGAGATGAGGTGCAAGGAGGGCAATGCAGAGAGGGTGAGACGTGCGCAGTGGATAGAAAGGAGGTGGAGGGAGAGGCGGAGAGTGAAGGGGATGAGGTAGAGAGTGAAGGGAGTTAGGTGGAGAGTGAAGGGGTGAGGTGGAGATTGAAGGGGGTGAGGCGGAGAGTGAAGGGGGTGAGGTGGAGAGGGAAGGGGTGAGGTAGAGAGTGAAAGGGTCAGATGGAGAGTGAAGGGGGTGAGGTGGAGGTGAAGGGGTGAGGTGGAGATTGAAGGGGGTGAGGCGGAGAGTGAAGGGGGTGAGGTGGAGAGGGAAGGGGTGAGGTAGAGAGTGAAAGGGTCAGATGGAGAGTGAAGGGGGTGAGGTGGAGGTGAAGGGGTGAGGTAGAGAGTGAAGGGGGTGAGGTGGAGAGTGAAGGGGTGAGGTGGAGAGTGAAAGGGTCAGATGGAGAGTGAAGGGGGTGAGGTGGAGGTGAAGGGGTGAGGTGGAGATTGAAGGGGGTGAGGCGGAGAGTGAAGGGGGTGAGGTGGAGAGGGAAGGGGGTGAGGTGGAGAGGGAGGGGGTGAGGTGGAGAGGGAAGGGGTGAGGTAGAGAGTGAAGGGGGTGAGGTGGAGAGTGAAGGGGTGAGGTGGAGAGTGAAGGGGTGAGGTGGAGAGTGAAGGGGGTGAGGTGGAGAAGGAGGAGTGCACGGTCGATACATAGCGTAGATTGAGATGAAGACAGGGAGGTTGTCAAGCCACTAAGGAAGGATGGCAGTGCAGAGAGGGAGATGGCATGATGTAGAAGGTGCAGAGACGGACATTGGGATACTTCTCTTTCTTGGATACCTGTGGTTATAACTAAATTACAACAGAAGGCAGTTTAGAAAATCAGAGAATAAGGTGCATCATTCAGAATTAGCCGGAATGAAATAAGAGATATGTAACATGTTAAAGCCAGGTAAGAAAGATGCAAGTCAAGTACCTTTGTCTGCACATTATAGGAACTCAGAGTTATGGGCATTACCACCTCCCTTGAGGGATACCATGTTTTTTATACATTCATGTTCTGTAGTGACACATTATTAGTCTTTATTATCTTCAGAAAGGTTTCTGGAGATCCTACGAAATCTGCATTATTTGTTAATCAGTGTCAGTTACATTTTGTCTGCAAACCTGCGACCTTTCCTGATGCTCAAATCATGGTATCTTTTGTATTTGAATGGAAATTCAGCAAACTAGAGTATCTCCTAGCTAAAAAAGAATGACCATTTGCTTTAAATATTTTCTGCCTTTATCAAATGTGGTCGAATGTGGAAATAGTTCGGATGGTGGCAGGCAAACCCATACTCATGCGCTGGTGCTGCTCCACCCTCATCCCACATTTCACCATGGCTTCTTCTCTGCTGGTATGATGTTGGCCGGCTGATTCCTCGCTATGGCCATGATGCGCCGGTTTTGGCAATTCATATGGAGTGTCCAACGACATTCTGGAGCGTTTCTTAGCTGGTCTCTTAAGTGGCCAATATTGGTTTGCTTGTGGCAGTCTTTTCTTTCCCTTCTTCTGGTATCAGCAGATCCTTGGCATCCCTCGGAGGGCTGGCTCTGTTTGTTTTTTCTCTCTGATTGACCCAGAGGGGGCTGGTTGCTCTTCCCACTGTTACAGCTGACTGAACTTGCCTGGACTTTAGAGAAGTTATAAAACTGCACTATTGAGTCTCCCAGCACCGCACAGTTGTAGTAGCAGGTGTTTTCTTTATCTCTTGCACTCTGTCACTACTTTGACCAGCATGCTTTTGGGATTTTGGGCTTCACCTTGTGCCTGACAGTGGTTGGAAGGGCTTTAAAGAACATTGTTGAGTTCCACAGCAGCGGTGAAGCAGCATATGAACAGCAGGTATTGTGCTTCAGCAGGCTCCAGGAGGCGGCCTTTCCCACACTAGCACCTAACAGTGGTTGGAAGGTGCTATAA
Organism: Triturus cristatus; assembly: GCF_964204655.1. Classification (NCBI taxonomy): domain Eukaryota; kingdom Metazoa; phylum Chordata; class Amphibia; order Caudata; family Salamandridae; genus Triturus; species Triturus cristatus. The sequence continues at coordinate 593,802,624 of NC_140592.1, read as the reverse complement.
AGCACACTGTCTAGCCCCATTGTGCGAAAGTTGCTTTTAAAGGACTGACTTGACCAGCAGGCATTTGACCCCCAGGAGATGGACTTTAGAGGCCGCCTGAGAGACTCCATCGGCAAAGGGCTGGTAAGCACCTTGATTTTTTTTTCTATTTTGGCATATTCAAGGACTCACAGTGCGGTAGTGAGAGGGAACCAGGTTTCACACCAAAGGTTGTTCCCATAGGGAACGATAAGCAGAAGGGTGCCCTGGTAGTGGGTTGCTGGGGGTCTCCTCCTGTCAAGGATTTGTTTTATGCCCAGAGGATTAAAAAACTGTTCTATATACTATAGAGAAGCATCTTAAGTTTCAAAACATAATGATGAATATGGATACCACTGGCCTTAAAACTAAATCACGTACTGCTCAAATAAAGTCAGCAACACCTGCAACCAGGGCTGAGCGTAGCCTGAAATCATGCTGTGGGTCAGCAATAGCAGTCGTAAGCAGCCCTTTGAGTTCAAAGGAGGATTTGGTAGACCAAGGGTTGGCGGCCTCTCAGATAGCTTTGCCGCATACCTTACAGGATCCTCATCAAAATGAACTATCTATCTTTTCTAAGGTGGGCTGGGTGCTTGTGGAGGATATGGAGTTATCAACAAAATTAGAATCCATAATGGGGCCAGAAGAAAAAGAAACCTTTTCTCAGGCACAAACTGATCCGGCTACAAATATCACACAAGAGAAGCTGAAAGCATATTCACCATTTTTCAAATCAAAAGTGACAACATCAATGCATCCAGAGCCCTTCTATGATAGAGCAGAATAATCAATCTTTAAACATGGGGATTACTGCCCCTCTTCAAAATACGATGAAACCGGTGCTTATTCAGTCCTTATTCAATGGAATACCACAGAGAATCTGCACCTCTTAGCACAATCTTCAGCAATAAAACCAAGCAAGACCACAACTTTGCAAGCACAATTGCAGGTCGCTACAGAAAGCAATCCTGAGATTCATCTTTTCAATCAGAATACTCTGGATTTGTGCAATTGCAGGCTAATGTAGAGACCAACTCTAAGACTCAGACTCAACTTACTAATCACATGCCGGACGATCAGCTGAGCCAGCAATGGGACCTAAAAACTATGCTAAATCTTGTATTGGACAAAATAAGAGACCTAAAAGCTTCAAAAGCAGTTGAGAATGCATCCCTGCAGCTCTGCCTCATGAAAATCAAGGAAGCAGTTGCAATTTTTCCAGTTAGGATGCAGGAGGCTGAGTCTAGGATATCACAGCTTGAGGATCAAATGGCTATTTTACAGCAGCAAATGGAGCAAGTGTTGAAAGATGAATCGTTGGAAAACAAGCTTGATGAGCTTGAAAATCATTCGCAACACTCCAATCTACGGCTGGTGGGTGTACCAGAAGGATGTGAAGGAGCCCAAATGGTTTAACTAGTCGAGACATTCATTAAGACTAATGTGTTACCAGAAATTTCAGGTGATCTGACCATTACGAGAGCCCATAGGGTACTGGCTCATCAATTTCCAAATTCTAACTTGCCCAGGACAATCTTTGTCAACTTTGCCAACTACCATATCAAGGAGCAGACACTTTCCAGATCCCTCCAAAGAAAACAATTCTCTACTAATGAAGTACTGTGTTGTCGAATATTCACCGATATGTCCACCTCAGCTCCAAGGCATTGAAAGGAATTTGTGAAACTCCTTTATTTATTTAAGGCCCAGTGTGCGCAGGCAGCAATAGCTCAACAGTCCGAACTCCGGGTGTTAGTTAAGGGCAAATGTCATATGTTTACTAACTTGGAAGAGGCGCAAGAAATGTTGCAATCTATGTCCACCCAGAGAAGTAAAAAAAAGACAAAAAAAAGGGAAGAGAGATTAAAAGCCGGAGAGATCGACTAGAATGTTTATGTGTGAGAGGTGGGGTGGGCTTCTCACTCAGGGTGCTCCAAAATGGCACCCAGCTGAAGTGTCTATCTTGACGTTCTGTCAGGGGGGATTGAGAGGGGTATTGTGGGCTATTCCCCTCTGTCCAGGGGTGGGGGGCTAGGTTTGGGGGTATTGGTGGTGGGGGCCACAGATATTAGAAAAGAACAGAATCTTAGATGCGAAAGGAGGGTTTGAAAAGGAAAAAAGTGGGAAGTGAGGCGGAACTATTTTGTTTTGTGGCTTTTCTGCATAAAGTGTTTTTTTGGAAATGGGGATTGAAGTATGTATAATCTCAGTCAATGTCAAAGGGATATCTAATAGGTAAAAGAATGGGGCTTTGGGGAGGTGGCTGACTTCTTTTGCACCTCAAATATAATTTCTTTGAGAGACGCCCTTAAAGTCTAATTTTTCGAAGTTATATATTGCCAATAATGATATAAAAGCATATTTTGCTTCTGCTGGGCTGGCCATGAGGGTGTTGCAATCTACTTCAGACGAGGGCTAAATTGGGACATTATACAGGGTCCAGAGGAATCCTTTTAGTAGGTGGATTTTGATAATAGTCGAGGTCAATGGCTGAGTTTTTAATCACACTAATTATTATGCCCTGATAGTAGATGACCCCAAATTTATTATAAAAATGAATGACCTCATGGGAGGAGCAGGAGGTCCAATAATACTACGGGGGATTTTAACTATATCCAGGATTTAGCTAGGGCTACCTCGAATAAAACAAAAAGAAACAACTGAAGCCAATTACTAAAAAAGTGTTAGATGTTATGATTCAAGACTATCAATTTATTGATCCTTGGCGTAAATCCCATTTGAAAATGTCTCAGTATACCTATTTATTATTCCCGACAATTTCAGTCTGCTTCACACATTGACTACTTTCTTATTTCTGGTTTTTTAAAGTGTCTTGAGTCTCAAATATGGTCAAAATTCTTTTCGTACCATTCTGTCATTATTGACAAATTTGAACTTGATGCTTGGCGAGGGAAAAGATCCAGGTGGCAGATGGATCGTCTCCTTTCCAATCAGGAATGGCTGATAAAAATGAAAATATGGATCAAATAGTTTTTTCAGATCAATAAAGGCACTGCAACTCTTTTTAGGTCTCGCCTACGCAACGCGCACGCGCTGCATAAAGAGACCTCTTGGCATCGCTCAGCACTTTTGTTAAAACTTGTGCATGTTTGCACTGCTGTCTATGGGCACTCGTGCATGTTTGGCGTTTCCCTTGTGGGAGCGAGCAGCAGCCCCATCTGTTAGCAATTATCGTGCCGTGCTGCTCACTCCCGCAAGGGAAATACCAGACATGCCCTCAGCATCTACAGGTGCTGGTGCAGCTTCCTGCTCGCCTCTCAAAGGAAATCGTTGTATAAATTCAAAGGGCCCACCCCCTCTCCCCAAGCATGCGTATCCTTGCTGTATCTTGCTGTCGCCACAGTCTGACAGCTCGGCTTGCACTGAAAGTGGAGCATTTCAGCTCATAACTGGGATTCACGTGCAGGTGACGTCACCTGTCAGGGAGCAGCTCGAGCACGGATCATTTGTAATTCTAATGGCGTCTTCAACCCCTCGCTGCAGATGGATTCCACGCCAACACCGGTTCTTGGTACAGAGAGCAGCCCTTGTTCATTATGGACCAAGAAGAAACTGTCAACAAGGACAAAGTTACAAGGGAATTTGCATTACTCAATGCAAATTTTGTGTGGTATTTGAAACAGAAAGCTGCTTGTTGTGTCTCATGTCCTGTGAGCTCCAGTGTTTTTCGGATTAGTTCCCTCTATAGTCTGAGATGGGGCAAAACATGGCAGACTTTGCTAACAAAGCAACTACGGGCATGGCCTTACAGGCTAATCACCAACTCACTAGTGCACATACCTCACTGACTTTCACCCTTAAACACAGCAACACAGGCAACTCTACAACACTGCTTAACCCCAAGGTGCCTATGTAACCATAATTACACCACCTTCCCAATATTCTTTACCTACCCTCGTGGGAAAGGCCAACTCTAGTCTCCTCTGGCATTATTCATATCTGAAGGAATGTGCTCTGAGTCGCCATCTTGGGCAGCCCGGCCTTAGCAACGGTAATCCCTCGCTGCCTCACTAACAACTTATAAGGTCCCAAAGGTGAGACCTATTGGCTATGACAATGCTTGTTTCTGTTTGGGGTGCCTTTAAGGCAGCTATCCGCAGCCAGATGATCACTATGGCTGCTGCACACTCTAAGATCCGGAGGGCTTGTATTCTCGAACTTCAATCTGTGGTAGATACTGCAGTTCATTTGAGGGCAAGGTCTCCAATCAAGTGAACACTGATAGATTTGCAGCAGTCCTGCGCTAAACAAGAATTGAGGGAATTTTTTGTGCCGGAAGAGATTAATAGCTCTCGCTGGTATCAACAACAAGTTTATGAAGAATGCCAGATGGTGGGCAGATTTTTAGCTTGGTCATCCAGGGTGAAGCAGGAAGCTGCTTTAGTTACTCAATTACAGCAACCCAGGTTGGGGGTTCTGCTGGCATCTGATAAGGATAAGGCTGAAAAAATATTTCTTGCCCATTATAAAAACACTTACACAACCAAATAAATGGTCTCACAAGAGGCTATTCATCAGTATTTCTTAGATATAATCTTACCCAAAATATCAAGCATTCAGGCAGAGGAATTAGTGGCTGCTATTACAGCATTAGAAATGTGTCATGTTTTAGCTTTAATGCCATCAGGATAGGCCTGTGGGAATGATGGGCTTCCAATAGAGTTTTACAAAGTCTTTCCAGGAAGAGTTAATTTTGTTTTTGGTCGAGCTTTTCAATGCAGTAGAGAATGGGGGAGAGATTCCCATAGTATTTAAGGAATCAATTATTGTTAGTTTTGTTAAAAAGGGGAAGAATCCTTGTGATGTCAATTCATATAGACCTATTAGTCTTTTAAATTCCGATTATAAAATTCGGATCAAAGTATGGGCCAACAGAATTACACCTGTCGCTCAGATTATTCATAAAGATCAGATCAGTTTTTGCCAGGATGCCAAATATCTTCAAATATGACTTTTTTAGCACATGCTATTGATTTTTTTAAATACTAATCAGATCCCTGCCTTTATAATGATGCTGGATGTTGAAAAAGCTTTCGACCTTGTCAAATGGGAAACTCTTTTTTTTGCTCTTAAGAGGGTCGGATTTTCCAGCATAATTATAAATATGTTATATAACATACACCAGGGCACACAGGCTCGGATTTATTTTAAATCCAGCATGGTTGAAACTATAGATATAAATCAGGGAACTCGTCAGGGCTGTCCCTTATCGCCTGTACTTTTTAAATTTTATATTGAACCATTAGCAGCCAGGATAAGGGCTTACTGGGGAATTAAAGCCCCAATTGAAGGTATGTCTAAGCTCAAGTTATTTGCCGACGATATAATTTTGTATTTTAAACCCGATGAGTTAAATTTAAATGCAATGCTGGGCGAGTTTGAGCAGTTTCAATCTATCGGAGGCTACAATATTAATCAGAATAAAACAGAAACTCTGATGTTTAATATCTAACCTGATAATCTCCCTGCTAGTCTCCAACGCTTGCTGGTTTCAACCAGCTTAATTAGATAACTGGGGGTCTATGGAATTAATTCCTATGCTGAAATATTTAAGATGAAATATGAGATTACGTTGAAAATAATCAGAGATCTACTGGATAGATGGTCTTTTCTCCCTCTTACTCTTATAGGCCGGGTCGCCCTCATCAAAAGGTCAATTTTGCCTTTATTAGTTTTTTTATTAATTAACTTTTGAAAAATGTATAAGTTGGCTTATTTTAAAGAGTTGGATGTTCTTTTTCGACCGTTTATCTGGAACAAAAAGGCACCCAGAGTTAAAAACCCAGTTCTGCAATTGAGAATAAATCAGGGCGGCCTGGTATTGCCCCAGATATTACATATCATGTAGCATCTTTTCTTGACTTCTTGGCTCGTGCTTTGGATTCAAGGGCATTGTTAGATGATTTTTTTATGGATAGAATGGTGAAGGAAGTGGGTTCACAGCTTCGGGTCTTCATAGAAACTGACAAACTTCCTAAAAAGAACAGGTATATGACGTTGCAAGATCTACGTACTAGACTCCAGTCTCTTTATTCTACCAACGCTTAGGAGGCTGGTCATGAATATTTACGGTTAAAGAAATGTAAAGTCTTAGGATTACATATTCAGTCCAGCCATTTAAGGTTTTGGAATGCAAGAGGTTTCAGAGAACTGGGTAGTTTTCTGCTGGGAGGGAGGTGTCTCACCTGGCAGGAAATTCTAGCTAGATGTGAGGATCATAGTAAGCCATTTTTGAAGGGGGGATTTAAACAAATTATCCATCTAGTGAAGAAATATTGACTTGTCACCCACCCTGGTCAATCACTATTAGTGACTGCTCTTTTTATATTTTAAAGCTAGATTGAGTTTGGTGGGTAATTAGTATACATTTCTGCAGAGTCAAGGGGAAAACAATCTAATAATAAAGTTCTTGGCCAAAATTTTGCAGTCAACACAATGCTCTTTCTCTGAGGTCGAGTGGCAGAGGATTTCCCAACTTGTTAGTAAAGCCTTAAGGGCTGCACACTTTAAGTATATGTTACGCTGGATGGCATATTACATCCCTAATGCTCTCCATAGAATGTACCCTGAATTGGAAGATAAATGCTTCCAATGCCACCAATAAGGTGGTGGTGATTGGCTTCATACTTTCTTGACCTGTCCATTGCTGGTTCAATTCTGGGGGAAAATATTTGGTGCTCTTACACTGCCATTTCGACCTGGAGTATGCAGCGGCACTTTTTGGCCTGACAAAATTAAGTTACCTACTTTAAATATTAAAGCTAAGGATGCCTTTATTTCAATTACCTCATTGGTGGCACGATCCTTGATTCTCCAGAATTGGAGGACAACTAGAGTGGCCACATATATAGTCGCAATAGAAAATGAGCCACACTAGTAAATTTGAAGAGGCCTATGCAAAAAGGGTTGGTGCGGCTAAAAGGTTTATGAGAGTACGTGGAACAACTTGAGGAGAGAAATCATATTTAACTATCCAAATGCTTTAGTGTGTAATTTAAATATAGTGTTGTTGCACTGCATTTTATCGTTGGCAAAGGATTATATTTAAATGTTTTTGAAGCGTTGGCTAAATGCACTGCTGAAGTACCACACTTTAGTTTTGGTCAAAATGTATGGTTGGCATATTGCACCTTTTTCCTTTTTTAGGAAGACTGCAGATCGCTCTATTGTCATAATTGATATCCGTTATTGATTGATCCTTTTGTCATTTTATCATGTCCTCTTTTTTTTATAATTCATCATGTATCCACTATGATTGAATGAATTTTATTTCTATTTTTCTGCTCAAAAATAAAAAAGTGGCAACAAAAGAGGCAATAGGTTGATAGAATAGCACACACCCATGTCGTTTTATAGATTATGAATAGCTAAACATAAAACAAGGCGTCAACAACTAGTAAATTATATGACCACATGCAATCGCAAGATAGTTGAGATTGGCTGGCCAGAGGTTAAAAGCACATCTTTATTTTTTCATTCTATCAAGGGCTGCAAAGTGAGTTGAAGGATGTCTTTGTGCAGCTGGTGAATCCTCCTAGTAATAGTGAGTTTCTTATAGGGTTGGTAGAACAATTGGCTCCTCATTCGTCTAAACGCCATTGAGAAAAAACAAAGACTTTGAAGAACCGGCCTAAGGTAGACGAGACGCGAGTTATTGAGACTTCTGAGCCAATGTAGTCAGGCAGCATAACACTGCACATATCAAAATAAGAAATTTAAATGGTTTGTGCCTGCATTATGAAATATCAAATCATTTTGTTAAAGATTGTAGAAATAAATCAAGGACTTTTAAAAGATAATCATATGTAACATTGCCTATCGAAAAGCCCAAACAGATGGAAAACTAGATTCCTAGACAATGAAAGTAGCTGCCTTGTAGAGTGAAGAATCACAGTCAATCCCCAGGTCCAGTGAGCTATTTATCATTTGGTTATTCCCAAAAAGATGATTTTGTAACAGAGAGGGGAGAAGGCAATTTTGAGCTTTTCGATGTTGGACCTTTCAGAAATCAATATTAAGTTTATACCGTGCTTGAAGGTTAAGGCAGTGGGTGGTTCAAGTTTATCCTCAGGTCTACTGAGGTTTCATATTTGTTAGAAATGGGATTCTGGTTGGCTAGGGCAAACGCCTAAACCAGGCAGAAACCACCACTCTAGTCAGGGCAAGGGAGTTACATGCTGAAGATAACCCCTGCTCACCCCCTTGGTAGCTTGGCAGGAGAAGTCAGGCTATGTGTAAAGCGTTTGCGCAACACACACACACACACACACAGCAGCAACACACTAGGCACACCACAAAAGAAACTCCATACAAGGTTATATAAAAAAATAGCCTTTGTATTATCATAAACACATTAGATCATAACCACACAATGTACACTGTGCCAACTGGCACTATGCAATATTCACAGGGGATTATATACAGGACCAGGCCAATCAGGCCATGGTCAGAACCATCACAATGCAGATAGTAAATATAAATGCCAACTTCTAAAAGTGGCATTTCTAAAATAGTTACAATAAATCTGTGCACACCATTGCATAGCATTTATTATCACTATTCCAAATATACCAAACTTGACCACGCTGCTCCTTTCATATCAGGAATTACCACTGAAACACTTATCAGGGAATCCCCAATGTATTCCAACGGGAGGGCAGCCTCACAGTAGTGAGAAACCAAAAGGGCTGTTTGTCACTACCAGGACATGTCACACAATTAAGGTAGATGTCCTCCCTTTTACCTACAATGCACCCTGCTCATAGGGCTAGCTAGGGCCTACCTTAGTGGTGACTGACATGCGGTAAAAGGGGGGGTCACAGACATGGCACACACTTTAGGTGTCACATCACAGCAGCAGTACCACTGCGCACATAGGCCCTGCAATGGCAGAGGCCTGAGACAGGTTTGAAAGGCTACTTTGGTGGGTGGCACAATCAGCACTGCAAGCCCACCAGTAGCATTTAATTTACCGGCCCGGGTATCTAAGATACCACTTTACAAGGGACTGACAGGTAAATTAAATATGCCAAACAGGTGTAGAGCAATCTTACCATGTTTACCACAGAGAGCACACACACTTTACACTGGACAGCAGTGCTAAAGTGCCCAGAGTCCTAAAACCACCAACCCCATGTCAGAAAAAAGGCTAGGAGAAAGGCAAAACGTTTAGGGATGACCCTGCAAAAAGGGCTAAGTCCAACAATATTCATATGATTCTTTTCATCTTTTTTGGGGAAATCATCATGAGGAAATGTGCTTTGATTTGATAGAAGTGTGTCAGTTTAACTTAATGTTGGAATGCCATTGCTTACCTTGTAAAATCCCTGTATTATTTTGGACACCAGGACAGTTCAATTGAATTCAGGGGCTTATCTTCAGGTGGGGTGTTTGGGGTGTGACATCTCCAAATAAATGCCTTCTTGGCTTGATATTTGGGTCTGGGGCATGGGGTCGGGTCTGCTATCTCTGTGTCCATTTTTATCATTGTAAGCCAAGAATGAAAGCTAAAACCGTGGCCTTTGATGATAACATAAAAGAGAGAGAAATGCACATCTATTGGCTAAAGTTCACAATCTGTAACTAGATAACCTGGAATAGGACTTTCCAGCGTGTCTACTTGTGTGATCCTAGGCACATATTTTATTTCACAGAATGTCCTTTTTCATTATTATAACTCATGAGCGCACTGTTAAATACTTGAGTTCAGGACGTGCACTGTACAAGCACCTCTTATATTTGATTTAATAGACTCTAGTGTTGCTCTAGCCATAATAACAATTTAGGCTATGTTTATGGATTATGTAACTATTGACATACCTCTTAGTCTACTAATGGCATTGTCATTGGGGGGCCAAGAATTTTTCTAAAAACTTTAAAAAAAGAAATATCTGTCTGTGCAGTGATATCATCTGATGTACTAAGGTAAAATGCTTCAGTATGGTAAAGAAATACACTTTTTTGAATTATGAAGAGATTGCTTTGTATTTCTACATTATGTTTGTTTGCCGATATTGTTTTTATAGCTTAGCTCGTGCACAGACGATTGGAGCAATGGCTTGTCTTGTCCTAGTAATTTGCCTGCAAGCCCTCCTCTATTTACAACTTGAGCTTAGTACATGGGGCCTTTGGTCACATCATAAAAGGATTTGTAAAAGACAAGGACTAGCAACATGGACCCTGCCATGCGCACAGATTTGACAGCTTTACCAGCAGGCTTCTTCTAGTAGAGATGAAGAAGAGTGCTTGCAGTGAAAATATATTTAAATTAAGGTTGGACATGGAATCCAAGCCATTATGTTGTGCATGACAATAGTCATGAGTTCCTCAGGGAGAACTACCAGTCCAGGTGGAAAGGACAGGGGCGTATCTTCAGGTGTGACACCCTTCAAACGCATTCTTGATTTGGCAGCTGGGTCTGGGTGCCCTGAGTCAGGTCTGCTATGTTTGTGTCGCATTTTGTTGTCATTCTCATTCACTAAGCAGTTTTAACTTGTTCAGTTTTTGGATTGGTATCTTAAATCTAAATAGTGACCTGTATATCAAAACAGTTTTAAATCTGCACTGATTGTAATACTTCTAGAATGGGTGCAAATGTACTACTTTTTTAAAATTTGCGGACATTGGCATTAGTAGGTTTAAGAAGCTGCACCTGTCTCCAGTTTGCAAGCACACTACTGGCACTCAACCACCGAAGAGGCAATGGCATGATTGCTTCAAACAGTGTAACCAGTGCCAGTCCCTCGTGATAGAATTCCAACCCATTGTTTTTCACCCACTATGCCACTCTAGACAGAGACCCAGATAATGCACATCAGTATTGATCCAATTCCCAAGGAGCCAGACCATTCCGAACCTTGGTAATCCCACCCTTCCACCCTGCAGCACTTTGCTTTTTTAGTTGGTAAATTTGAGATTCACCCCCCCCGAATCTCGTTGAATAAGCTACACCCCTGATTGAGTTGAGACGCCATCACATTAGTTGTATCATTTCATGCTAATCTTTCTAATTAGCTCACATAAGTGGATATTTTGTCATCTGTTTGGGGAGCTATCTCGTTAACCCCTGTTATGATGAATCTAGTAATGTTTTCAATAAGCAAATGTGTTATTTCCACACAGAAGATATGATTGCAAGATTGATTTAGAACCAGGTGAACAATTTCCTTGTAGTTGAGTATATGCACTTAACAAATCAGTGACAGAATATCTTAAACAGTATCTAGATCAAATCTTAGTTAATGGGTTTATTAGGCAGCTACAGTCTCCTACGTCTTCTCTGGTACCATTTGTTCCCAATATAGGGGTGAGCAGATAAAATGTTTAGGCTATAGAGCCTTTAATAATGGTGTACTACACTACATCTGAGGGCCTTAGATGCATGAAAAGAAAGTGGCATTAGTTGTTCAATGTCCCACACTAATTTTAGTTAAGGCAGAGGTCTTCAAACTTTTGGCTGCAGAGACCCCCTTGTCAACATTTTGAGGTGTAAGGACCCCCTCCTGACAAAAATGTCTAAACCTGTAGGCAGTGCTATTGGAGTTATGAGGCTGGTGAGGACCAAATTACGCGACAGGCTTGACTAAATTGTGTGGGAAGAAAATGTAAATGATGTTATGTGATGCAGCGTATTTTGGGATAGCATTGCTTCATTATTTTGAAATTAATTTTTTGCACACAGTAACACAGAGGAAAGATTCCACCCCATCAGTACCTGTTTATAACCAAAATAAAGCAATTAACATCAGAAATATTTCTAGTCAACCTTTGTGAAGGGGCTTCCACTCCGCAGGAATACGTGCTGCCACATTAGAAGATCACCTGGCCCGGGCCGGGAGAAGCAGGGGTCCCTTAAAACCCTGGCGGTTTTGTGCAGAGTTAGGCAGTTTATCCATGCAGCTTTCCTCTCACTCACTCACTCCCTTCCATCCCTCTCTCCTCTCCCAAACCCGGATCCCTCTCTCACTTTGCAGGCCATTTTCTTTTACCCCTTTTTACAACTTCTGAACTCTCCCCATTCAACCTCTCACTTCACCTTTAATCGCCTCTTGTCATTCTGTCCTTTCACTGCCCTCATCTCTAACAGTCTCTCGCATTTATCTCATGGCCTCTCTGGCCCCGTCACCTCCCGTGCCCCTCAGCACTTCACATTCACCTCGTCTCTCCATTCAAATTTTTGTCTATTTGTATCTTACACCTCTCCAGTCCCCCCATTCATCTTTCACATCTACCCTTTGTTCTAACAGAAGCACTCACTTTTGGCTCACACTCACTTTTTGCGTGTCCACACTTCTCTTCGGCACTTCACATTTCTCCTCATCACTGACCTCTTCAATCTAACTCTCTCACTCCCTTGCTGTCCTCTCTCATCGCTCCTCACCAAGCATACGGGTCGGGCCCGTATGCTCCTCTCGGCCTGTGCCAATCTGCTTTTTGCTCCCTAATTCAAGAAGGCATGAGTTGTCGGTCGCGCTGTTTTGGTGCAGGCCGCGCAGTTATGGAACTTGCACCCTCCTTTCCTTCGCTCCACCAAGAATCTATTATCCTTTAGGAAGATATAAAAACATGGCTCTATGCTCTGTAGGTCACCCCATTTGGCTGGTTCTCCTTCTCCTTCTGTGTGTTTCTCATTGTCCTTCCGGCAGCAGATGGTTATTAGCCGCAGGACATCTTTTGGTAACAGTAGCGCACTACAAATGTAAATAATAATGATAGGGAGAAGCAGGGGAGCCACTAGGCCAGAACTTCGGGGCGTGGGGGTTAACACTCCTAGCCATGGCTGGCCCCAACACTGGTTACACACTGTGCAACAGTCTTTTTTGGTGCCCCACCCCCGTTTCCTTCTTCTCCATGAATTCCCTCAGTACCACTCACCAACAATGCACTTCATCTCTCTATAGCAGCTTTCTGACAAACATTTCATTTTTTATAGCGCTACTCATACTTTAGTCACACTCATTTCTGTGATCGGCATGGTACATATTCTTCGTAGCAGGCACATTAACCCTCTGCACTGTGTGGGTGACAAGAGTGCCCATGTGAGTGCACGGTGAGAGATGCAACAGTGTGAGAGTAGGGTGAGAGGAGTGACTGCAGGGTGAGTGAGGTGGCCGTACGAATTTGAGTGTGGATGCAAGTTCAGAATGGGACAAATTAATGTATGATTTACTGATGGGCTTGTTTGAGTGAGTTGCATATTGAGCAGTGAGGGGTGCAGGTGAGTGAAGTGTCACATGAGTGCAGGGTGAGTAGTGTGCTTGTGTGACTGCAGGGTGAGGTATAGGGTGAACAGCGCAAGTGCATTGTGAGTGCATTGTGAATGCTGTGAGTGCAGGGTAAGCGTGAAATAGAAGGGCGAGAATGATGAGTGAGTTGTCTGAATGCAGGGTTTATTCCCAGGCACATGAAGTAACTTGGCATGTTATTGGAGGCAGCGTAGGGTTTAAGATCTAAGTTAAACTATTGCTATTATGGCATCAATCGAGGGTGGAGGAAATAAATAATGTGCTGATCCTGCAACAAACTTCCAGTCCTATGGTTAGGGTGGTCAGCAGATTATTTTGATGGCCCAGTTGGTACAAAAATAAGCAATCACCTAAAACAGTATTTTAAGCATGTATCTGTGCATACTTTGATCAGCAAATATAAATAGAAAGCACTTTTAATTGTGTTCTAGGGCTGCCGCAATGATCCATGAATGATAATTAAAGAGAACAAAGACAGAAAAGTCACATAACGAATGAATACATACTTTTTCGTTTATAAGTCTATTTGGTGTCAAGAGAAGGTCTTTGTAGGCTCTTTAAATTACACATGGCTCGCATTTTTCTTTTGGCAACCCTACTTTATATTCCTTTTTATTAAATACATTCTCACACTACAGCAGTAAATCTAAAATACAAATGTAAGGAATAGGCAGAGTGTGGACCCAGGGGTTACTGGAAGGGGGGGGGACACTAAGCCTTTGTAACCGGTTCACAAATATGCAAATGGTCTTTAAAGACCTGTGAAAAACTCCTACGGGCGTGCAGGAGATAAGACTCCAGACACTGCCCAGCTGAGCCTCCAGCAGCTCGAGTTGCACTGCAGCAGCCCCGGCTGAGACACAGGATGGAGGAAGAGGGGGGCTGAATCCCTTGGGCCTCGGCAGAAGTGTGCTTGGGAATGCGCGACCCCCTTTGCATCACTCCACGCCCCCCCTGGGGGTCGCGCCCCACAGTTTGAAGACCCTTGAGTTAAGGCAATGGAGAGTTTGGGTATTTGCCAATTTTTATAGGAGGTTCATTCATCAGTTTTCTGAAATCATAAGTGCCATTACCGAGTTACAATGGAAGGTTACCAAGTTACTATGGAAGGAAGTGGTTTTTGTTGGGTCAAACAAAGCAGATAAGACTTTTTTTTTAATGTTAACTGTTGGACTTAGCCCTTTTTGCAGGGTCATCCCTAAACTTTTTGCCTTCCTCCTGTATTTTTTCTGACCTGTTGTTGGCTGTTTTATGACTCTGGGCACCTTACCACTGCTGACCAGTGCTAAGGTGCATATGCTCTCCCTATGGTAAAATGTATACATTGATTGGTGTCCATGATTGGTTTATTGGATTCACTGTCAGTCCCCAGTAAAGTGCACCAGGGGTGCCAGGGCTTGTGAATGCCAATGCTGCTGGTGGGCTTGCAGCGCTGGTTGCGCCACCCACAGAAGCGGCCTTGTAAAATGTGTCTAGGGTCTGCCACCGCAGACCCTGTGCGCGGTCCGGGACCGTTGCACTGACTGCACAAGTGCCCCCACTTGCCAGTCCCTAAACCTTCCCTTACCTACATATTAGCCACCCCTCTGGTAGGCCCAAGGGCAGGGTGCATTGTAGGCATAAGGTAGGACATGCCCTGATGTGTGTGGCATGTCCTAGTAGTGAATTACAGCCATCTTCGTTCTTCACTATTGAAGGCTACCTGCTCTCCATAGGCCAGAATGGGCTGCTGGGGTTACTACACGCTGTGACCCCAGTGGACTCAGAGAGTATGGTAGAATGTCCAGTTTAGTATGCCTGAACTCAGAATAATAAAATACTTCTTGTAGTCAAGTTTATTTTAATATCCTGGGTTTCTAAATACTACTTTTAGAAAGTTAGTATTTACTGACCTGACCATTTCAGTCCGCCTCTGCTGTGTGTGTGTGTGTTCTGCCTAGCAACAGTAAGGAGCAGGGTTGGGGAATCCCCAGAGACAGGTTGGCTGCCAGGTGGTGGGTAGGGAGATGACCCCAGGATGGGTGGGAGGAGTACACCTTGACTCTTGAATAGACCTGTGCTCTGCCACCACAAAGCCGGCGCCGCCCCCTGTGGAGCGGCTGATGTCTCTGCCCTGCTGCTGAAAGGAAAGAGCAGAGTCACCATAACAAAGTGCTCCAGAACTGGACTGAGCCAGGCCCAGGCCCCCTGGCGCTAAAGAACAAAAGAATCATGGTATAAAAGTAGGAGCCTGGCTCCTAAGAAATCAGAATCCTGTTTACCACAAAGAACCTCTGCCCGACTAGAAGGAGAAGAAGACGCTGGAGGAGCTGGCCTGCTGCTTGCCTTGCTGAGAAAGGAGAGGAAGAGACTTACTGAAAAGACTTTGCTACTTTGTGCTTGAACATTCTCCAAGGGCTTGATCTGAGCTTGCCCCCTGAACTGAACCCCAGGAACAGTGGGTTCTCTGTGCTTTTGCTCGTCCTCCAATTCGAGCCGTGTGTGCATCCCGCTGGAAAGAGACTGCGCCCCTCATCGCCCCTCCTAGGGCCGTGACACTCAGAAGCTCGCCTGCCTCAAACCCGTGAGAGCCCCGCTCCATCCCGAGCCGCTCTCTGTTCCCGGGCCAGGCCACCTGCATCCCTGTCACCGCCTGCTACTGGAGCGCGCTGACCGCGCTATCACCCCTCCCGCCGGAAGCCGTCCGACGACTGTGATCTACGCCGGGTCATCCAGCTGCACTAACCGTGCCCTGCGACCCCGCTTCGCTATCCCCGGACATCTCTGGCCGCGCCGCCCCCGCTGTGGAGACCCTCCTGCACCGCCGTGCTAAAGGGTCGCTGGCCGCGCCTGCCTACGTGCCCACACCTGCTGATTGAGGACCCAAGAACACTTCCCAAGCTGAGAGTCGCACCGACCTGTGCCGACTCTCCACATCACGAAAGAAGTTCCAGCATCGGGCTCGGGGCCCGCAACGCCTTATTTCCCCGTTCGCAGGAGTCGATCTCTGTGAGTACTGGAACCACAAGTAACATTTGCAAGAGAACTACAAAGTATCCATTTGAAACTGCGAACAACGAACATTTGCCCGCTTTACAACCTGGTGGCATAGCGAAAACGTTATTGGTCTTGTGATAAGTCTGCTGAGATATATATACCTTATTTTTACATAAAGAAGCGTATTTTTATATATATTCAAGTCTGGTGTCCGTTTCTGGGGGGATTGATGTATTTACTGTGTGTATGATTGTAAGTGCTTAACCAACAACGCCTGAGGAATCGCCTTGGCTGCTCACGCCACGCACTTAGAGGGTGAGCGAGGGTCATTCGCAAGGGGTTATCCTGCGCCCTGACGTGGAGGAGAGGGTTCCTGCTTGACACAAGGGCAACCTTGCGCCAACCAGAGATCCCCGACTCTAACATTGTTGGCAGCGGGTGGGATTTCGGATTTGCAATTGTAATTTGCATACAGTGAATTATTAATCACCAGATAGTGAGAGCAGACCAAGTAACGCAGCCACAGGTTTTCATTTTTGAACTTTGTTGAGACATCTGCCATTACTGCAACCATGCCTGGCTCACTCTCTGCTGGAAGAGCGCTCTCTGTGATTTCTGGAATAGATGAGGTGGATTGGGAGAGACTGGAAGGCTACACGATGGAGCAATTGAAAGGCTACAGTGTAAAATTCCGAGTTCCCCATGCTGGATTCAAGAGGAAGAACCAGTACACCAAGGCGTTGAGAGCCTGGAAGGAGTCACGAGACCCACGGAATGCGGGGGACATCGTTCCACCCGACAACCTTGAGGAACCCAGCAGAGTCCGGTCGCCAGAGGAGCTGGCAGACAGGGCAGCCGACAGGGCGCATGCAATGGAGATGGCAAAGTTGGCCGGACAAATGGAAATGGAGAAGCAGAAGTTGGCCTTGGAGGCACAACGACGCCAAATGGATCATGATCTAAAAATGAGGGAGTTGGGTCGCAAGATCAAGAGTTTAGACCGCTCTCCCTCTGGTGGCAGCAATATTGAGTTTTACAGTGCTGAGAGAGTAGTACGCACACCCAGAGATGTGGCGCCTGACTTGAAGGAGGGGGTTAACATACACCAGGAGGTTCAAGGGCATGAGGTAGCTCCAGTAGTGCGCAGTATCCCTGAAGGGAATAGGGTAACTGGCGCAGGGGTTCATAGTCCTAGTGGAGGGAGGGACACTCTACTGACTCTAGCTGAGAGGTACAGGGAGAGGGGTTCCCACAACATTGAAGTCCTGGTGGGTGAGTGTGAAGACCGCCCAGAAGAGTGTAGGTTGTGGGACAGAGACAGTCAGATACTGTCTTGCCAGTCTCAGGAGAGTGGTGTTGAGTACGTGTGTGAGGCACTGGATGGTAAGGTGAAGGATAGTTTGGTTAACCCTGCTAGGGGGCTGTGTGATCCAATTGTGGGAGAGCATATTGTAAGTCCCTGTTTTCCAGAGCTATGCCAACACCTGTTGGAGAGTGAGTTCTCTGACCGCAGAGAACTCACATTGGAGGGAGACCTTTTGGTGGATTCCAGAGGGTCTGGAGAGGCATTGGGGAGTGACCTTGTGGGGAGTGGCTCAGGTATCTTCCAACCCAGAGTGGTGGAAGTGGTGCAGAGTAGCCCAGCTAGGTCCCCTGGTAGTGGGAGGGGTGTAGGGGCTCATGTCCTGGCTCAGTGGAGAAGGAGTGAGTGTGGGGCTGCGTGCCCCCAGGTGCCCGAAACCCAGTCTCAGAGCCTGGATGGTTCTTTAAGAGAACACCAGGCGGGGAGCCTAGGCTGTCCTGATGGGCCGCCCGTTGAGGGGGATCCCCTAGTGTCTGGTGAGCTGGGAGTGTCTGTAAGCAGGCCTCCATCAGTTCTGGTGTCTGGCAGTACCGCTCCAATTGGGAGGGTGCAGAGGTCCAGATTGAGGGGTGAGAGGGGGAAAGAGTCCCCAGTGGAAGAACCAGTGGGTCAGGGGCCAGCCAGAAGGGCTGCGTCCCCCGTGAGTGACCATGGTGACACCACTTCTGTCCTGGGGGATCTTCAGGCACTGTCAGATGGACAGGGGTCGGGAGATCAGCGCCAGGCAGACTGTCACACGACACATGAGTTATGTGTCACCCTCAGGGGGGGCATGCGTGCTCCCCGGGAAGTCCTGGTGCGCCAGGCGAGCGTTCAACCGCATGGGTTGGTCCCAGGGTTGGGAAGCCAAGTTCAGGTGTTGTCTGACCTGGAGGGTGGGACTACTGTAATCAGTGTCCTGACCCATGTTGCTTCTGGGGGTACCACGCCAGTTGGGAGTGGGCAGTACTCTGGAAGAGGGTGCAGAGGGAGGGAGTCCTCGCCTCTGACCCCGGCTCAACTGAAGGGTTTAGACCCTAGGTTGGAGGGCCAGGTTCGTGGTGTCACCCCTGACCTGGACGCCCAGTTGCCGGATAGAACACCTGAACTGGTGGGCAAATTGCGCAGGACACCTGCCCCAGGTGCCCTGGCAATTCTGGAAGGGGGTACCACTCCAGGTGGGAGGGTACAGAGCCCCAAGGAGAAGGACCGGGTGTGGGAGAGGCCACCCCAGTCTTGGGTCCAGCCGCCGGGTACAGTCCTGGGGCTGGTGGGTCCGTGCCAGGATGTCATACCTGACCTGACAAGGGGGAGAATGGACAAAGGGTGCCAAGCACCTGGGGCTACTGCCCCCCGCTCCCTGGCGCCACAGAGGATTGAGTGCCCTGAGAGGCCTACGGCCTGGGTCTCATCCCTGACTACTGTCAGTGGCCACTGTAGCATTTTGCTGTCTGTCTGTTGGGACACACCTGTGGGCCAGTTAAGGTTAGGTGCTGCACAGGTGGTGTCTACAGGTGAGGAGAAGGGTTCCCCATGGATTGGCTTGGTGGGCCCTGAGAGTATGGACAGAGGGAGTCCGATAGGTTCAGATTGGCGTAGAAATGGAGTCTGCCCCTGCAGTTGCGGGCCAGGTCCTTGTTCTATCGCCCCAAGCAGGGAAGACCATCACGGTTGTGATTGGTCTACCCTGCGTTTTGGCTGGAAGGGGGTTGTGTTGGACTTGGCCCTTTTTGCAGGGTCATCCCTAAACTTTTTGCCTTCCTCCTGTATTTTTTCTGACCTGTTGTTGGCTGTTTTATGACTCTGGGCACCTTACCACTGCTGACCAGTGCTAAGGTGCATATGCTCTCCCTATGGTAAAATGTATACATTGATTGGTGTCCATGATTGGTTTATTGGATTCACTGTCAGTCCCCAGTAAAGTGCACCAGGGGTGCCAGGGCTTGTGAATGCCAATGCTGCTGGTGGGCTTGCAGCGCTGGTTGCGCCACCCACAGAAGCGGCCTTGTAAAATGTGTCTAGGGTCTGCCACCGCAGACCCTGTGCGCGGTCCGGGACCGTTGCACTGACTGCGCAAGTGCCCCCACTTGCCAGTCCCTAAACCTTCCCTTACCTACATATTAGCCACCCCTCTGGTAGGCCCAAGGGCAGGGTGCATTGTAGGCATAAGGTAGGACATGCCCTGATGTGTGTGGCATGTCCTAGTAGTGAATTACAGCCATCTTCGTTCTTCACTATTGAAGGCTACCTGCTCTCCATAGGCCAGAATGGGCTGCTGGGGTCACTACACGCTGTGACCCCAGTGGACTCAGAGAGTATGGTAGAATGTCCAGTTTAGTATGCCTGAACTCAGAATAATAAAATACTTCTTGTAGTCAAGTTTATTTTAATATCCTGGGTTTCTAAATACTACTTTTAGAAAGTTAGTATTTACTGACCTGACCATTTCAGTCCGCCTCTGCTGTGTGTGTGTGTGTTCTGCCTAGCAACAGTAAGGAGCAGGGTTGGGGAATCCCCAGAGACAGGTTGGCTGCCAGGTGGTGGGTAGGGAGATGACCCCAGGATGGGTGGGAGGAGTACACCTTGACTCTTGAATAGACCTGTGCTCTGCCACCACAAAGCCGGCGCCGCCCCCTGTGGAGCGGCTGATGTCTCTGCCCTGCTGCTGAAAGGAAAGAGCAGAGTCACCATAACAAAGTGCTCCAGAACTAGACTGAGCCAGGCCCAGGCCCCCTGGCGCTAAAGAACAAAAGAATCATGGTATAAAAGTAGGAGCCTGGCTCCTAAGAAATCAGAATCCTGTTTACCACAAAGAACCTCTGCCCGACTAGAAGGAGAAGAAGACGCTGGAGGAGCTGGCCTGCTGCTTGCCTTGCTGAGAAAGGAGAGGAAGAGACTTACTGAAAAGACTTTGCTACTTTGTGCTTGAACATTCTCCAAGGGCTTGATCTGAGCTTGCCCCCTGAACTGAACCCCAGGAACAGTGGGTTCTCTGTGCTTTTGCTCGTCCTCCAATTCGAGCCGTGTGTGCATCCCGCTGGAAAGAGACTGCGCCCCTCATCGCCCCTCCTAGGGCCGTGACACTCAGAAGCTCGCCTGCCTCAAACCCGTGAGAGCCCCGCTCCGTCCCGAGCCGCTCTCTGTTCCCGGGCCAGGCCGCCTGCATCCCTGTCACCGCCTGCTACTGGAGCGCGCTGACCGCGCTATCACCCCTCCCGCCGGAAGCCGTCCGACGACTGTGATCTACGCCGGGTCATCCAGCTGCACTAACCGTGCCCTGCGACCCCGCTTCGCTATCCCCGGACATCTCTGGCCGCGCCGCCCCCGCTGTGGAGACCCTCCTGCACCGCCGTGCTAAAGGGTCGCTGGCCGCGCCTGCCTACGTGCCAACACCTGCTGATTGAGGACCCAAGAACACTTCCCAAGCTGAGAGTCGCACCGACCTGTGCCGACTCTCCACATCACGAAAGAAGTTCCAGCATCGGGCTCGGGGCCCGCAACGCCTTATTTCCCCGTTCGCAGGAGTCGATCTCTGTGAGTACTGGAACCACAAGTAACATTTGCAAGAGAACTACAAAGTATCCATTTGAAACTGCGAACAAAGAACATTTGCCCGCTTTACAACCTGGTGGCATAGCGAAAACGTTATTGGTCTTGTGATAAGTCTGCTGAGATATATATACCTTATTTTTACATAAAGAAGCGTATTTTTATATATATTCAAGTCTGGTGTCCGTTTCTGGGGGGATTGATGTATTTACTGTGTGTATGATTGTAAGTGCTTAACCAACAACGCCTGAGGAATCGCCTTGGCTGCTCACGCCACGCACCTAGAGGGTGAGCGAGGGTCATTCGCAAGGGGTTATCCTGCGCCCTGACGTGGAGGAGAGGGTTCCTGCTTGACACAAGGGCAACCTTGCGCCAACCAGAGATCCCCGACTCTAACATTAACTAGTACCTGAACATTTCCGAACCCCATCCTGTCCATCTGACTAGTTGAGAGCTGAATCTTGCCGTACAATGGAGCAAGATTCTGAACGAACAAGTACGATGCACGATTTGGACAGCTGTATCAACTCAGTGTCAGTGAGATGAAATGGCTGTCGGAATCGGACTTTGGGGGGCCGAAGCAGGCTCTCCTTCACCCGAAGCCCTCCAAATCACTTGCGATAGGGTGCGCGTGCATACCCCTCGATCCAAGCATGCACAGTATGGCAGGCAACATGGGGTGCCCACCACAGGGTGCACGCTTTTCCTCACCCACCCCTTTTTTGCTATGGGAGCCTGTGTACGCATCGGTACACAGGCTCCCATAGAGTTTAATGGGAGTCCGAGCGAACCGAGTCTGTCCGCTTATGGCTGCATAGTAGTTGTTCGGTCGGACTCACAAAGCGCGATTCGCTAGGAAAGCTCTCTGGATCAGAGTCATATGGAGGGCTTTTCTAGAGAGATCAGAATCGAGCCCATAGTGTTAATGGATGTTTTGTTTTGTTACCAAAGATTCCAGGTTGCACAGAAATTCTAATGATTGTAGATTATTTGAGTTGAATGGAACAATTTTTATTAGGGGGGGGGGGGCCTGATTTTTTTATTCCACAGGCAGAATTGGAGGAATTTAGTTATTCTGCACTGCTCTTGCAACGTGGAATTACTAATAAATTCCACCACTCCGTAAGCAGAATTAATTAGTACTGTACACAACCCACTGTTTAACCACCATAGAGAGAACAAGTATGCCGTCCTTTTCTGACCCAGGTGCCCCACGAGATAAAAGATGCATGCAAAACAAAAGCAGACACCTTTATTGATGTTGATAAACACCATTGATTTTTGCCATGCAGTGAGCACTGCCTGCATATAAAACCGCTGCATTAATAGGTAGCATTGCATATCAGGGTCAGAAGAGGATGTGATTAATAATTCTTGTCATGATGGAACACGTATCCACCTGGATTTGTCCTCAGTGAGAAAAATAAAGGTTGTTTGATATTTTATGTGAACAGCAAAAATTCCCCAAGAAAATCGGTTTGCCGTAATAGAAGAATTTGAAAATTGACACTGATAAGCAAGAGAGAAGGTATTGTATAGTTGCATTGCTATAGAGATTCATACACATGACGTGGAGGAATAGCGCATTTGAACAAAGACCACACATTACACATTGGGACTGCTGTGGATGAAGAGTGCCTCTGTCTTGTCACCGATTTGGCTATTGTTTTGATGTGCCTAAGACCCAAAGCAGTGATCTTATTGTGTTTTGTTGCTGTACCCTGAAACGTTAGAACCTAAAGATTTATTAATGGCAAAAGACACTATACAAATGACTAATACAATAGTACATACATTTTTACATGCAGTGCGAATACATGAATTACCTTTACTTTGTGTCTGCAATTAGCATTCGCCTTACCCCAACTTGCAAAGTACTTCAAGGTTACTATTTCTGTACCGCGCGTTACACGAGAAAAACAATACAAAAACATAGGCCCTATTGTGCATAATTGCAAGGGGTTTTCAAAGGAACTTTGCATGCACTTTTCTCTGACGTTCAGATCCTGGAAACTTGGCATGTCTTCCATCCTTGTGATGGAGCAGGTAAAACAAAATGTTGTATACCTCCTCTAATTTGCATGAAATTAATTACATAATCAAATTAAAATTAATTTACATAACCTGTTTGAAGTGGAAGTGATACTAATCAATGTTTACACCTTGATAAACACAAATACATGTGAGACTAAATTGCTACCTGCATGGCAAAATTAATTAATTAAGATTGGTACGCAAATTAACCCTAAATTGGTTGAAATTGTAAAATTGCATGGTTTATATTGCTTCGTGATTGTACTGTGCCTTAATGTTATCGTATGGTAAGTATTATCGCTTTACATGTTACTGCAGCTAGGAAAATACTAGTATATATTGGGATTAGTGTGGGTTTAAACATTAGAACTTTAATTTCTATATTTTAATTGCTGTTATGTTTATTTTTGCGTAAGTTAACATTCGGGCCTACTAGGCCGCAGTACTCAAGATGGCATTCTCTGAAGGAGATGCCACCATGTGCACGCAATGATTTCTGCACTTTCCCAGATGGCTCTTGAGATCACAAGGTGACTTGAACTCCTGACATCGTGTTCACTGCCAAGGACAATGTGTTGGGGACTTGACCGCAAGCCAGAAGATGATCGAATGAGAAACTTGGGAGAAGACAAAGGATGAACCTGTCAATTGGACCCCTTTGCCTTGAAAAGATACATTTGACGTAACCGCCTGAGAAACGGAAGAATAACCTTCAATTTGTGACCCCTTGTGCCAAGTCACCATGGAGAACCAGTTTGTACTGGGAAAAGTGCAATGAACTATTGATAACCCCGAACTGTCCAATCAGAACATTTGGTCTGCCCCTAAAGTTGCCATATCTTGTATGAAGTAGGGCGGAAAATGGTATAAGAACCCCTCATCAGTCTGAGGGCGTTGGAGTTGGTGTTGGAGTTGCGGTTGCAGTTAGTGTCGCAGTTGAGGTTGAATTTGGGGAATAACTTCGCGGTTGCGTTTGTCTTTGGGTTAATTTTCTTTGAGAAGGAGTTCTTGTTGGGTGGTTGTTCCTCTTTCAAAATTCCAAATTTTATTCTATGCTGAGTGTGGGATTGATCCAAGCTCCGGATTGATGTATGGACTTTGCTGAGTTTCTGAACTTTATTACGCCGTATCCTGTATTTTGCACGATGGTTTGATCCTTTGATGAGGGTCAGACTGCCTGTTTGAGGGAGTCTTCACCTTAGAATGCAGATGACTCCATATTTGATCTGAAGCTATCGTCACCTGTCTATTGGTAAATGATTTACTGAATTTTTCTTAAATCTATGTCTAAGAGTAATTTCTAAATGTTTATTTTCTCTTTAATAAATCTAAAAATTTAAATAATGAGCTGTAGTCAGTAAATGCAAGATTTAAGTGTTTGAATAATGCTTAGATAAACAAAACTGAAATAATAAGAAACAAGTTTGCGGTTCTTAAATTATTTACTGAAAATATCAAATGTTTCCTAGGCTTTAATTGTGTTTTAGTTGGTTCTAATTCACCATCAACCAGTCCAACTAGTTGGTCCATCGACCAAACCATGGAATGCCTTGATGATTAAGTCAGGATTCTGAAAAGTGTATATAGAATGTATATATAAAGTAGTAAGAAAATTTATCCTGATAGATATTAAGGCACCCACATGTCTAGCAGCCTTCTCCTGTGTACAGATTCGGGTGAGATCGTATGAATGTGAAGTGTGTTAGTGTTATTGGCCCCACCAATTAATGTATGATTAAACCTTTGTGAATAAGAATCTGTGACATAAGGAGAATATGTACATTTTATCCTTCGCGCTGGATCAGTAATTCTTGGTAGCAAAGATGATGGTTTCTATTGTATTGGTTTGGTGATTATTGATTTATGTTTAACACTTTATGTTGAGTATTGTTTATGTTAAGTGTAGTTGGAAAATGTGAAGCTTCCTGGAAGTAGGGAGTGAATTTATGTGGCAAGAGAAGTCACATGGAATTGAACATTGTCTGGTTTCAAGAATTGTGATAACACAGAATTGTGTTATGTTAGGGAATTCTCTGTATGAATGTGTGTGAGTGGAACAGCAATAGGTTTTCTTGTGAAACTCTGGCCTTAATTCTCAGGAGCATTGTAGTCTCCACATGTGTTTTATCCCCGGAGAAATGGGTTTGCCTTTTGCTTGTTAGAAGGGTAAAGTATAGGGAAATGCTACTTTATCGGCGAAACAAAAAATTCTGTGGTAGGGTAGAGGTAAGCGCTGCCTACTGGAAAGACAGAATTTTTGTGTAAATGAACAAAACTATCTCTTTGGTTTAGAGAAACAGGCAATAGAGATGTGTTTATGTCGTTATTAACAGATTTTCATTAAAGAAAACTTAAGAAAAGTTTACCAATAAACTTTGTAAAGGAGGGGTCAGCAAGAGCAGGAGTAGTGGGAAAGGCTGACGACAGAAAGACTGCGCTGGGATTGGTCAGCTGTGGAAAGACGAAGCTTTCACTGATTGGTGTGTTGGTGTGAGACGCACTAGGATTGGAGAATTACAAAAGTGACGCAGACGCTCAGGATTGGTGCGTTAGTGTGAGTCGCGCTAGGATTGGTCAGAAAACTGAGAAGCCGTAAAAAGGTGAATTGCGGAGCTTAATTGATTAAGAGTTTGGGAAAATAAAACAAGATGTATTACGATCCACCTGAAAAGGAGAAAAAGTCATGGTTTGAGAAAATCAAAAACCTATTTAAGAAAGATAAGCCGATTGTAACTAGAGAAGAACAGATACTTCCTTCACCGAAAACGCCTGCATCCTTTAGGTGGCGAAATATGGCTATCATACATGCATTTGGTTGGAAAATTGGGTAAAATATACCAAAGATGATGGAGTACTAGAGTTTCCAGAGAATGGTTTATTTAGTCTAGGTGTACTAAGCAATTTGAGAGATAGAATGATGAGATTGGAACCAAAACCCAGACCTACCTAATTTGAGGCTTTGACTGAATAGGAAGAAGAGATGTATGAACGAGAAAGGCATCGGAGTGGAAGAAGGTATAATTATATGTTTGGTATACATTATGGTCAAGAAAGCCATGATGATAGAATGAGAAGATGGCGTAATGTGAGCATGACGGAATGCATGTTTCCTCTGAGAAGTGCTGGAGATAACGAGTGGTAGAAAATATACGGAAAAAATAAATAATACAGAGTCATTAGGTTACAGGTATGGAGTGAGTGAATCTGAAGATGAAGTGCTGGAGGACATTTTCTATAAAAAACCACCTTCATATCAACAGGATTCTGCGATGGTGATACCAAGTGCACCACCAAAGGAGACTGTAACAAATAAAAGTTTTGAACAAATGCCGAATAATTTTAGGAAAAATAATCCATTTAATGATTCAGAAATGTCATAGACGGTAAGAACAGAAAATAAAAAGTCTGCTGAATTAGCTAGAACTACACTGGAATTAACTGAAAAGATTGGAGAATTAACAAAGAATATGGAAGCAGTGACTGTGCCTGTAACTATAGGACCAGTGATACCAGGTTTTGATAAACAAAAAGATAATGAGCATTGTTTGACATTCCTGTATAATTGCGGTATGCAAAAGGAGAAAGAAAGGAGTAGTTCAGGAGAAAATGAATGGAAGGTTACTGCCAGAATATCAGGATTAAGTACACCTAAAAATCGGACTGTAAACCAGAGTCCAGTAAATAAGCCACCTATGGCAACAGAATCAGCCACCGAAACCCCAGAGAAAATGGTAGATAAAATGAGAATAGCGACAACCCCTGTAGGACCAACATCTGAAGAATTAAGTGATTGGTTAAGAAGTTTACAGTAAAAGGATACAGAAACACAACCTTTAGATATGGCAAAATTAAAAGTAACTTTAGAAGAATTAATTGTAGGAACTATTCCAAATGAAAAATTAAAAGCATACCAAGATGAGGAATTCATGTTTTTGTGTAAAAGCATTACTTGGAGAGCAAGGACTTTGTATGAAAAGTTAGAAGAGACAGCGAGTGAAATGGGAATAGATTTTGAAAAAATAAGGTCATTGCAGAAGCCATACTGAGTAGATTTTACTGAGAAAGACATTGAAAACTTGAATACGGCAGGAGGGTTAACCCATATTAAAGAAATAATTGCATTATTAAAAAATGGGGTGATGTGGATCGATGGAAAAGTAGATGGTTTAGAAGGAGAGAGGAAACTACAGACAAAGCCTCTCTAGCTTTCTCGGTGAGAGAAAAAGAGCCAGTGGTAACAGAATGTCCCATGAGAGAAATCCCTGGAGGAGGATATGTATGTTCCATGGACTAGACAGGATATTTTGTCATTTACATATGATTTTCCAAGGTTGAAAAAAAAAACAGTTGAATGGTATAGACAGGTAGATAGGTTTGTCAAACTTTCAAAAGTATTGTGGATAGATCTGATTGGTCTTTTTGACATAATTGTACCTGCCGATTTATGGACAGAATGTAAAATTACTATAGATTGGCCAACAAACGAGTATCCTAGGGATCCTAAGACAGGAGCCCCAGATCCAGAAGTAATGAAAAAATATGATCGGGTAATTACGTTTTTGAAAAATTAAGTACCTCCGAAAGAAACTGATTGGGTGCAAATTGACAGAACTCACCAGGAGGCTAAAGAATCAGTGCATGCATATTACGAAAGGTTACTGTTAGCTTTTCAGCAACACAGTGGAGATGAGAAACTAAGTGAAAAGAATTTGAGTCATTTTGTTTACAGATTTGTTTATGGTTTAAGGCCTGAAGTTAGTGAAATGACTAAACAACATACAGTAGAGTGACAAAATAAAAAGATAGACGAAGTGTTGCGTCATGCAAAATATTTTAGTGATGAAATTGAAGCCAAACAACGCAAGTTGAAAGAAAAGGCAATGAGGGCACAGGTTAAAGTAGCGGAGCGACAAGAAGCCCAGTTAATCGGACAAGCCAATGGAATAGGGCAAGCAAGAAAAAAAACTAATATTGGAAATGCAAAAGAGCAGATTAGGATAGATGAAGCTTAAAAGAAGTGGCCATGTCATAATTGCGGAAAGTTAGGACATTGGAAATCCGAGTGTAAATTGCCACCGAAAGCTAATGGTGATAATTCATCATTAAATCCACAGGTGTAGAATGAGGTGAGTTGCCAACCGCCGAGACAGCAGCAGGTTGTTACCCAAAAGTGTCAGGTGCCAAAGCCACCTTTTCCACAGAACCTAAATCCTCAAAGATACAGTAATGAGACAGGATTCTACAACGAAGAACAGGTAACAAAGCTACCGCACGCTGGTGCCATTTCACAGTATTGGTTGCAACGCGATGAAAGTGAATCAGAAGAGAGTTATTGATGGTGCCTAGGAGAGGAAGAAGAGTGCATACTTGGCACAACTCTAGAAGTAGACCAGACGGGACCCTTTGTGTATGGAAAGGTGAATGAAGTAAATGTTACTTTCCTAGTGGATACTGGTGCTACTTGTTCAACTGTTAGATCAGCTGAAGTGAAAAATCTTCCTCTCTCGGTTGAGACAATCCAAGTGGTTGGAGTTTCTAATAAACAGATAAAAGCCCATCTTACCAAACCTGTCAAGGTTAGAATAGGGAAATTTGCTGATATGCATCGTTTTGTAGTATGTGACACTAGTCCTGTAAATCTGTTAGGAAGGGACTTACTTTGTAAAATGAACTGCACCATCTTTTGAACACCTGATGGTATAGCTTTTGAAACTCCAGATGATGATGTTCTTTATAGAATGACAATGGCTAACCTAGAACCAGAAATTACTGATGCATTTGTTGTATTTGATCCAGAGGGAATAACTCAGGAATTAAAAGACACAGTGAAAACAGAAGTGTGGGATATCACAGGGAAAGATGTTGGATTAATGAAAAGAGTAGGTCCTGTGAAAATAACTGTAAAAGAAGGAGTAAATTAACCGAACATTCCTTAGTATAAATTAACACCAGAAATAGTTGCAGGAGTAACACCTGTTATAGGCAGAATGATTGAACAAGGAATTCTAAGATAAATAATTAGCAGTTCATGTAATTCACCGATCATGGGTTTGAAAAAGCCAAATGGAACATTTAGAATAGTGCAGGATTTGAGAAAGGTGAATAAAATTGTTGTTTCTTGGTGTCCCATTGTGCCAAACCCTTCAGTAATCCTATATCAGATTACCTATGATGCAGAATGGCACACAGTCATTGATTTGTGTCATGCTTTCTTTTCTACTCCATTGCACCCTGATAGCCAACCACTTTTTGCGTTCCGGTTCGGCGAGCGTATTTTGGCATGGTGCCGTATCCCTCAAGGGTATACAGAAAGTCCTTCAATATTTAACCAGATCTTAAAGTAATCATTGGAAGATTTGAAGATGCCAGAAAGTTCAGTGCTAGTCTAATATATCGATGACCTGTTAGTGTCATCAAAGACGCGAGAAGCTTGTGTTGTTGGCACAATTGCACTGTTAAATCATTTGGCAGATGGAGGACTTAAAGTATCACCATCAAAATTACAGTTTTGTCAGAAAGAAGTACAATACTTAGGTCATAAGATTGAAAAAGGCCTGAGAAAAGTAACATTGGATAGAATTTAAATCATTAAAGGAATGAGAGCCCCAATGACACAAAGAGAAGTCAGAATGTTTCTTGGAATGGTGGGGTACTGTCGTCAGTGGATTAGTAATTTTTCTTTGATTGCAAAACCATTGGTACATCTGACAAAGAGTGATGTGAGAGATCCAATTGAGCTGAATAAAGAAGAGATTAAATCTTTTAAACAATTAAGAGACAGCTTTTGTGAAGCACCGGCTCTTGGAATGCCTGATTATGAAAAAGAATTTGAGCTTTTTTGCAGTGAAAGAGATGGGTGCACTCTTTCCGTGTTAGTGCGGACACATGGAAAATTGAGACAATTCCCTATTTTTCAGCTGTACTAGATCCAGTAGCTGTAGCATTGCCTGGATGTTTGAAAGCAGTAGCTGCTACGTGCAAGAGCTTGGCACAAAGTGAAGGAATTATAATGGGATATCCTTTGAGAGTGTTTGTTCCACATGATGTGGCAATCCTTTTGACAAGAAGTAAAACACAGTTCATGATGCATAGTCGTCTAACTAAATATGAAAAGGTGATTTTGGGTGCTACAAATGTGAATCTTGTAAGATGCACTAATGTGAACCCATCAACATTACTGCCTGATGCTGTGGATGCGGAAGTAAAGGATGATGTTGATCATGATTGTTTGGAAGTGCTTGATTTTTGCACCAAACCGCGTCTTTATATAAAGGACATGCCTCTGAAAGAGTCTGACTATGTGATGTTTGTAGATGGGTCATGCCTAAGAACAGGAAAAGGGATTTTGAGTGCTGCATATGCTGTGTGCACTGTAGCAAACGTTTTGGAAGCATCTTGTTTAAGAGGAGTACGATCTGCTCAAGTTGCTGAGTTTTTTGCACTGATTAGAGCATGCAAGTTGGGAAAGAATTTGCGAGTCACTGTGGTTACTGACAGTCAGTATGGGTTTGGAGTGGTGCATGACTTTGGGCAAATTTGGTCCCAAAGAGGTTTCTTGATGTCGAGTGGAACTCCAATTAGAAATGCAGAAATAGTTGGCAAGTTACTTGAGGCGATACAGCTGCCTAAAGAAATAGCTGATGTGAAATGTACAGCACACAAGAAAGGAACAGATTATGTGTCAGCTGGAAATGAATTTGCAAATGACATAGCTCAATACTGTGCTCGAAATTGGACTTCATTGAACCGTAACAGGGAAAAGGAAATGGATTTATGTCTCTTGCTTTTTACTAACACAGTAAGTACATGGGATGAAGTGAGACAGTTACAGGAAGAAGCAGGGAAAGAGGAGAAGAAACAGTGGATAAAATCAGGATGCACACAACGGGGAAGTAGACAGAGTTTGGGTTTACAGAGATGGAAGACCAGTAATGCCTGATAGCATGATCTCTACCATGGCACGGATGTACCATGGGCAGGCACACATAGGAAGGGATGCCATGTTTAGACTTTTCAAACAAACTTGGTATAATGCTAAATTCCAGCTTATAGCTGAGAGCCTTTGCCAGAGATGTCTCATATGCCAGCAATTTAATCCAGGAAGGAAAACTGTGGTGCGCTTGGGAACCATAGGACGGGAGGGAGGTCCTTTCACTCGTATGCAGCTTGATATATTTTGAAATGCCCTCATGCAACAGGTTAAGATATGTATTGGTGATTGTTTGTCTGTTTTCTGGTTGGGTTGAGGCTTACCCGACCAGAAGGAATGATGGAGTTACTGTAGCGAAACTCCTACTGAGAGAGTTCATTCCTAGGTTTGGTTTCCCAGTAACGATTGAAGCAGATAGAGAGACACATTTCCAGAATTAAATTATAAAATTGATTTGTGAAGCATTAAATGTACAACAAAAATTGCATTGTGCCTACCGACCTGAGGCTTCTGGAGTGGTGGAACAAATGAATGATACCATAAAGAACAGATTGGGGAAAATGTGTTTGGCCACAGGTCTCAAATGGCCAGATGTCTTGCCTCTTGTCTTAATGAGCATTAGATCAATTCCTGATAGGAATTGGTCTGAGCCCCCATGCAATTATCATGGGCAGAGCAATGAGACATGTTTTCATTCCTGTAAACAAACTGCTGCCTATATCTGATCACTTTGTCTTGGATTATTGTAAAGGATTGGCTGATATGGTACATTCTGTGTTTCATCAGGTTGGACCAGATGCGACCACTCTTGAAAGGATGCAAGTTCATGACTTGAGTCCTGGAGATTGGGTCCACACAAAAGTACACCGAAGAAGAAATTGTCTGGTTCCACACTGGGGAGGGCTACATCAAGTGATTCTGACAACGACAACTGCTGTGAAGTGTGCAGGGGTGAAGAACTGGATTCATGCCAGTCACACTCTTTGAGTCCCAGATCTGGAAGATCAATCTGCAAACCAACATCGGGAAGTATCGGATACCAGTTCGGAATCAAAATCAGAAGAAACAAAGACAAGACAAGAACCAGAAACCGATGAACAAAGCCAAAATCAAATTATTGGGCAAGAAAATGTACCACTGAGACGACGTCTTGAAATTTCAGATACTAGTTCTGAGACGGAGCAAGCAGGAATACGAAAAATAACTAATTATGAAACTGGAGAAACTGAACAAGTAATCTTTAACCAAGAAATCCCGAGTACTAGTGCAAGAGAGATTCCTCCAAAAATTATAGAGATAGAAGGAGAGGAATTAGATACAGAGAGTGAGGGTGAGGTGATTGCGGAAGAACCCCAAGGAGGTTTAGGGACACAACACAAACAGGTAGAAAAAGGGTCAGATAGTCAGCAGGAAGATTGTGTGGAAGAAACATGAGGAGAGATAGATTCAGACAGTGAACCTGAAATATTGAGGATAAAGCTAAAAGAAAGTGATATTCAGACGGAAACATAATCAGAAGAAAGTGAAACAGAAAATAAAGGGGGAAGGAACTTGAGAAAAAGGGCTTGGAAAACCGAGCGAGAAGAGAAAGGATCTAAATTGAAAAGGCCTTTAAAAGAAGATAGTTGGCCCAACAAAATCAAGAAATTGAGATACCGACTGACCAGAATAAAGCATGATAATGCTGAACAAGTGAATGAAGTGTCTAGTCAAGAAAAACAAAAGGACACGGATCAGAAGCACTTGCAACGCACAAAGAGGATAAAGAGACCAAATCCGAAGTACAAGTCACCGGAATGGACATATGTGGCACTTCCTGATATACAAGAGGAAGCTGATAGCCAAGAAAATCTAAGAGTGACTGTGCAGGAGGTGGACAAGGAAGAAGAAGGTTCGGAAATCCTGAGAGTTATCTTGTCTGACACAAGAGAAGAAACGGATGATCAGGAAATTCTGTACAAAGACTCTGAACCTATGGATAAGGATGATTCATACATGAATTAAGAGACAAAGACTCGGAAAAGGAATTGAAAGCTCAGATAAGACAAATGACCAGAAATAACCAAGTAGGCAACTAAAGCCTTAGGTTTGGACAAAGACAATTCTTTTTAAGAAAGAGGCTAAGTCAAAAGACACTGATTATTGACAACATGGCTGTTAGAGTCGGGGATCTCTGGTTGGCGCAAGGTTGCCCTTGTGTCAAGCAGGAACCCTCTCCTCCACGTCAGGGCGCAGGATAACCCCTTGCGAATGACCCTTGCTCACCCTCTAGGTGCGTGGCGTGAGCAGCCAAGGCGATTCCTCAGGCGTTGTTGGTTAAGCACTTACAATCATACATACAGTAAATACATCAATCCCCCCAGAAACGGACACCAGACTTGGATAGGTAGAAAAATACGCTTCTTTATGTAAAAATAGGTATATATATCTCAGCAGACTTATCACAAGACCAATAACGTTTTCGCTATGCCACCAGGTTGTAACGCAGGCAAATGTTCTTTGTTCGTAGCTTCAAATGGAGACTCTGTAGTCTCTTGCAAATGTTACTTGTGGTTCCAGTACTCACAGCGATCGGCTCCTGCGAACGGGGAAATAAGGCGTTGCGGGCCCCGAGCCCGATACTGGAACTTCTTTCGTGATGTGGAGAGTCGGCACAGGTCGGTGCGACTCTCAGCTTCGGAAGTGTTCTTGGGTCCTCAATCAGCAGGTGTGGGCAAGTAGGCAGGCGCGGCCAGCGACCCTTTAGCACGGCGGTGCAGGGGGGTCTCCACAGCGGGGGCGGCGCGGCCTGAGATGTCCGGGGATAGCGAAGCGGGGTCACAGGGCACGGTCAGTGCAGCTGGATGACCCGGCGTAGATCACAGTCGTCGGACGGCTTCCGGCGGGAGGGGTGATAGCGCGGTCAGCGCGCTCCAGTAGCAGGCGGTGACAGGGATGCAGGCGGCCTGGCCCGGGGACAGAGAGCGGCTCGGGACGGAGCGGGGCTCTCACGGGTTTGAGGCAGGCAAGCTTCTGAGTGTCACGGCCCTAGGAGGGGCGATGAGGGGCGCAGTCTCTTTCCAGCGGGATGCACACACGGCTCGAATTGGAGGACGAGCAAAAGCACAGAGAACCCACTGGTCCTGGGGTTCAGTTCAGGGGGCAAGCTCAGATCAAGCCCTTGGAGAATGTTCAAGCACAAAGTAGCAAAGTCTTTTCAGTAAGTCTCTTCCTCTCCTTTCTCAGCAAGGCAAGCACCAGGCCAGCTCCTCCAGCGTCTTCTTCTCCTTCTAGTCGGGCAGAGGTTCTTTGTGGTAAACAGGATTCTGATTTCTTAGGAGCCAGGCTCCTACTTTTATACCATGATTCTTTTGTTCTTTAGCGCCAGGGGGCCTAGGCCTGGCTCAGTCCAGTTCTCGAGCACTTTGTTATGGTGACTCTGCTCTTTCCTTTCAGCAGCAGGGCAGAGACATCAGCCGCCCCACAGGGGGCGGCGCCGGCTTTGTGGTGGCAGAGCACAGGTCTATTCAAGAGTCAAGGTGTACTCCTCCCACCCATCCTGGTGTCATCTCCCTACCCACCACCTGGCAGCCAACCTGTCTCTGGGGATTCCCCAACCCTGCTCCTTACTGTTGCTAGGCAGAACACACACACACAGCAGAGGCGGACTGAGATGGTCAGGTCAGTAAATACTAACTTTCTAAAAGTAGTATTTACAAACCCAGGATATTAAAATAAACTTGACTACAAGAAGTATTTTATTATTCTGAGTTCAGGCATACTAAACTTGACATTCTACCATGCTCTCTGAGTCCACTGGGGTCACAGCGTGTAGTGACTCCAGCAGCCCATTCTGGCCTATGGAGAGCAGGTAGCCTTCAATAGTGAAAAACGAAAAGGGCTGTAATTCACTACTAAGACATGCCACACACATCAGGGCATGTCCTACCTTATGCCTACAATGCACCCTGCCCTTGGGACTACCAGAGGGGTGGCTAATATGTAGGTAAGGGAAGGTTTAGGGACTGGCAAGTGGGGGCACTTGCGCAGTCAGCGCGACGGTCCCAGACCGCGCACAGGGTCTGCGGTGGCAGACCCTAGATACATTTTACAAGGCCGCTTCCTGTGGGTGGCGCAACCAGCGCTGCAAGCCCACCAGCAGCATTGGCATTCACAAGCCCTGGCACCCCTGGTGCACTCTACTGGGGACTGACAGTGAATCCAATAAACCAATCATGAACATCAATTACAAGTACACTTTACCTAGGGAGCACTTGCACTGCGGCACGGATTAGCCGTGGCGCAGTGCCCTGAGCGGACAACACCAGCAAAACAATCGAGGCACACCACCAAAAAGTGGAAGG
Organism: Triturus cristatus; assembly: GCF_964204655.1. Taxonomy (NCBI): domain Eukaryota; kingdom Metazoa; phylum Chordata; class Amphibia; order Caudata; family Salamandridae; genus Triturus; species Triturus cristatus. The sequence continues at coordinate 593,767,167 of NC_140592.1, read as the reverse complement.
GAAACTCACGCCAAGGTGCCAGGTCTAACACGTGTCCCCTCCAGCTGAAATGTGGGGAGAACTACCCTTGCCCAGGGGGTTCCTCGTCACTAAGGCGGAAATACCTGGACAGACCGTCAGCGTTGGCGTGATCTGTACCAGGACGGTGTTCCACCGTAAAGTCCATACCCTGTAGGGAGATGGACCACCTCAACAGCTTCGGGTTCTCACCCCTCATTTGCATCAACCATCTGAGGGGCCTGTGGTCCATCTGAACCCGGAAGTGAGACCCAAACAAGTAGGGTCTTAGCTTCTTCAGCGCCCAGACCACAGCAAATGCTTCTCGCTCAATTGCACTCCACCTACTTTCCCGTGGAAGTAACCTCCTACTGATGAAGGCTACGGGTTGGTCCCAGCCCTCCTCAGTCATCTGTGAGAGAACAGCCCCTACACCATGCTCTGAAGCGTCTGTCTGCACTAGGAATTCCTTGGAGAAGTCAGGGGCCAAGAGCACGGGCGCCGTGCACATGGCAGTCTTCAGGGTGTCGAAAGCTTTCTGACAGGTGTCAGTCCAAATCACGTTCCTGGGCTGCTTCTTGGAAGTCAGCTCTGTCAAGGGGGCAACATTCGTTCCATAGCCCTTGACAAACCTCCTGTAGTACCCAGTGAGCCCCAGGAAGGCCCTCACTGCGGTCTGCGTCTTGGGGGGTTCCCAAGCCAGGATGGTCTCAATTTTGGGTTGCAAGGGTGCCACCTTGCCACTCCCCACTTGGTGTCCCAAGTACACCACGGAACCCTGCCCGATCTGGCACTTGCTTGCCTTGATCGTGAGGCCTGCTCGGCGCAGAGCCATCAACACTTCCCAGAGGTGGCGCAGGTGTTCGGGCCAGGTGGCACTGAACACTGCGATGTCATCCAGGTAGGCGGCACTGAACGCATCCAGCCCAACCAGTACCTGGTTGACCAACCTCTGAAAGGTGGCAGGGGCATTCTTCATTCCAAATGGCATGACTCGGAACTGGAAGTGCCCATCTGGAGTAGAGAATGCTGACCTCTCTTTGGCCCCATCGGTCAAGGCGATCTGCCAGTACCCAGACGTTAAATCAAACGTGCTGAGGAACCGGGCAGCCCCCAGCCGATCAATGAGCTCATCAGCTCTGGGGATGGGGTGCGCGTCAGTCTTCGTTACTGAATTGAGTCCTCTGTAGTCCACACAGAACCGGAGTTCAGGTGTGGCTCCCGGCGCAGCAGCTTTGGGGACCAAGACCACGGGGCTGGACCAAGGACTGCTGGAGGACTCAACCACCCCTAGCACAAGCATTTTGGAGACCTCCTCCTTAATGCAAGCTCTGACCCTGTCAGTTACCCTGTAAGCCTTGTGCTTCACAGGTAAGCTGTCTCCTGTGTCCACATCATGGACGCACCAATCTGTGACACCAGGAACCAGGGAGAACCTATCGGGAAACTGCCCCAGCAAGTGGCGGCAATCTTCCTGTTGTTCGGGCGTCAGGGTGGGTGAGAGGTTAACTCCATCCACTGACCCATCTTTCTCAGAGGCCACTAAGAGGTCAGGAAGAGGCTCGGTCTCCTCTTCCATTCCATCATCAGTGGCCAGCAGCATGCCCACTTCGGTCCTCTCTAAGTGGGGCTTAAGGCGGTTAACATGTAGGACCCTCAAAGGGTTCCTGGGAGACCGCATGTCCACCAAGTAGGTGATAGGACTTTTGCGCTCCACAACCTCAAATGGACCTGTCCACTTATCCTGAAGTGCACAAGGCTCCACTGGGGCCAAGACCCACACCTTTTGTCCAGGTTGAAGCTCTACCAGAGTGGCATTCCGGTCGTACCACCGCTTCATCTCCTCCTGGCTGGCCTCCATATTTGCCTCAGCAAGTTGCCTGAAACGCCTAGTCTGGTTTCGGAAGGCCAGCATGTAACTATATACATTCTGGGGAGGTTTCCTGGGAGATTGCTCCCAGCCTTCCTTTACCAAACTCAGAGGTCCCCTTACCGGGTGACCATACAGAAGCTCAAAGGGGCTGAACCCTAGAGACTTCTGTGGCACCTCTCGGTAAGCGAAGAGCAGGCATGGCAAGAGGACGTCCCACTTACGCCTCATTGGACCGTCCAGGCCCATGATCATGCCTTTGAGGGTTCGGTTGAATCTCTCAACCAACCCATTTCCTTGGGGGTGGTAAGGAGTGGTGAACTTGTAAGTTACCCCACACTCCTTCCGCAGGGATTTCATATATGTGGATATGAAATTGGTCCCCCTGTCGCTCACCACCTCTAGAGGGAATCCCACTCGGGAGAAAATTCCCATCAGTGCCCGTCCCACCACGGGGGCCGTCACTGTCCTCAGAAGGATGGCTTCAGGGTACCGGGTGGCATGGTCCACCAAGACCAGGATGAACCTGTTGCCCAGGGCTGTCTTGGGGTCCAGAGGCCCCACAATATCAATACCCACTCGTTGGAATGGCGTACCGACCACAGGGAAAGGTTGCAGAGGAGCCTTGTGCTTCCCTCCGCTCTTACCACTTGCCTGGCAAGTCTGACAGGTTCGGCAGTAGGAATCTGAATTCTTGTGCATTTGGGGCCAGTAAAAGTGGGTGACAAGCCTGTCATAGGTCTTGTCCATCCCCAAATGTCCTGCTAACGGCACATCGTGAGCCAGCCCCAGTAGGAAGGTTCTGAACTTCTGGGGTACCACCAGCACACGGGCTGACCCAGGTTCAGCAGCCTTAGGCTCGGAATACAGGAGGTCACTCTCCCAGTACACGTAGTGTGTTTTGGCCTGAACACCATTGGCCTGGTCTGCAGCCTGCTGCCGCATACCCACGAGAGAAGGGCATTCTTTCTGCTCCCTGCAGAATTCCTCCCTGGAGGGACCTCCTTCTTGCTGCCAATGGGTCAGCTCAGGCAGGTCTCCCAGTTCGGCAATCTGTTCCCCGGTAGGCTCCAGAGCATCCCCCTCAGGGTCTGCTTCCTCCTGGGCCGTGGGAACTTCGGGGGCCGGTTTCCCACGCCTCCTGCGCCTTCTCCCTAAGGCCGGTTCCTGGACCTCTCCCTCAGGCTCCAGGACCCTCTCAACACCCCTACTGGCTGCCATGGACCGGGTGGTCACGCACGCCCAGTCGGGTAGACCCACCATCCTCAGATGCGTGGTCTTCTCCACCTTTTCCCAAGGGGAGCTCTCCAGGTCGTTCCCTAGCAGACAGTCTACAGGCATGTCAGTTCTCACAGCGACTTGTAGAGTACCAGAGACCTCCCCCCACTCAAAGGGAACTTGAGCCATTGGACAACGACTCTCTATGTTGTCAGCATTGACAACCCTACAGTAGGCATTGGGTACAATCTGCTCTTGAGACACCAGGTGTTGCCTCACCGAGGTCACGCTGGCTCCTGTATCTCTAAGAGCCTCAACCTTCTTTCCATTGATGGTCACTACTTGCCCATATTTCTTAGTGTTAGAGGGCAGGTAGGTTACAGGGACCATCTCACTGTCTCCTAGCGAGACTAGGGTCATCTGCCCGGGACCCCCACCCTCCTGGACTGCTACCTCCTCCCCAAAGTTAACACTAGCTACTTGCCGGGGTGGAGCACCAGTGGGTGCGGTCTTACCAAACAGGCGACACTTAGGATCAGAGGCAATGTGACCCGGGTCACCACACCTATAACAATTGAAGGGCCCCTTTGGAACAGGTCTACCTGTCGGGGCCCCGTTCTGCTGCGGGGGTGGGGGAGGCTGAGAACCCTTCTGCTGGTTCCCTTGGGAATTACTTTGGGGGCCTTTTTGGAACCCCTTCTGTTTACCCCTGTCCCCCCCCACTCTTCTGCTGGGGACCCTGCCCACCTTTGGCGGAGTCTCCCACTTGACCCTTGTGGACCCTGGTGCTGAGCCAGCGGTCCGCCTCCTCAGCAAGCTTCCTCGGGTTGGACAGCTTGCTATCAATTAGGTGCTGGCGTAGCTCAGGAAAACATTGACTGGACAAGTGCTCCCATGCAATTAAATCAAGCAGCCCTTGATAATCATTCACTTTGCTACCCTTCACCCAACCATCCAGCGCTCTGCAGAAAAAGGTCACATACTCCACATACGTACTCTCAGGGATCTTCTTAGTCTCCCTGAACCTCTGTCTATATAGCTCAGGAGTTAACCCATATCTTGTCATTAAAGCTTCCTTCATATGGGGGTATGAGGCTTGGAGATCTAAGGGCAAATCTAACAGTGTGTCACGCCCTTCAGCAAGGAACCTTCCCCACAACCCCGCTCCCCAGTCTTTCTCAGGGACCCGGTGTGAAGACATGGCCACCTCGTAGGCTCTAAACCACTGCCCTATGTCATCCTTTCTAAAATACTCCTTTACTACATCTTTGGGGATGTACACCTTGGACTCTACCTGCACCGGTGGAGTGCTGCCACCAGAAGGAGCGGTATCCAAACTTTTCGCCTTCAGCTCCAACTCCTTCAATCTTATATCATGATCCATTTGGCGTTGTTGTGCCTCCAGGGCCAACTTCTGCTTTTCCATTTCCATTTGTCCTGCCAACTTTGCCATCTCCATTGCATGCGCCCTGTCTGCTGCCCTGTCTGCCAGCTCCTCTGACGACCGGACTCTGCTGGGCTCCTCAAGGTTGTCGGGTGGAACGATGTCCCCCGCATTCCGTGGGTCTCGTGACTCCTTCCAGGCTCTCAGCGCCTTGGTGCACTGGGGCTTCCTCTTGAATCCAGCATGGGGGACTCTGAATTTTACACTGTAGCCTTTCAATTGCTCCATCGTGTAGCCTTCCAGTCTCTCCCAATCCACCTCATCTATTCCAGAAATCACAGAGAGTGCTCTCCCAGCAGAGAGTGAGCTAGGCATGGTTGCAGTAATGGCAGATGTCTCAACAAAGTTCCAAAAATGAAAACCTGTGGCTGCGTTATTTGGTCTGCTCTCACTATCTGGTGATTAATAATTCACTGTATGTAAATTACAAGTGCAAATCCGAAATCCCACCCGCTGCCAACAATGTTAGAGTCGGGGATCTCTGGTTGGCGCAAGGTTGCCCTTGTGTCAAGCAGGAACCCTCTCCTCCACGTCAGGGCGCAGGATAACCCCTTGCGAATGACCCTTGCTCACCCTCTAGGTGCGTGGCGTGAGCAGCCAAGGCGATTCCTCAGGCGTTGTTGGTTAAGCACTTACAATCATACATACAGTAAATACATCAATCCCCCCAGAAACGGACACCAGACTTGGATAGGTAGAAAAATACGCTTCTTTATGTAAAAATAGGTATATATATCTCAGCAGACTTATTACAAGACCAATAACGTTTTCGCTATGCCACCAGGTTGTAACGCAGGCAAATGTTCTTTGTTCGTAGCTTCAAATGGAGACTCTGTAGTCTCTTGCAAATGTTACTTGTGGTTCCAGTACTCACAGCGATCGGCTCCTGCGAACGGGGAAATAAGGAGTTGCGGGCCCCGAGCCCGATACTGGAACTTCTTTCGTGATGTGGAGAGTCGGCACAGGTCGGTGCGACTCTCAGCTTCGGAAGTGTTCTTGGGTCCTCAATCAGCAGGTGTGGGCAAGTAGGCAGGCGCGGCCAGCGACCCTTTAGCACGGCGGTGCAGGGGGGTCTCCACAGCGGGGGCGGCGCGGCCTGAGATGTCCGGGGATAGCGAAGCGGGGTCACAGGGCACGGTCAGTGCAGCTGGATGACCCGGCGTAGATCACAGTCGTCGGACGGCTTCCGGCGGGAGGGGTGATAGCGCGGTCAGCGCGCTCCAGTAGCAGGCGGTGACAGGGATGCAGGCGGCCTGGCCCGGGGACAGAGAGCGGCTCGGGACGGAGCGGGGCTCTCACAGGTTTGAGGCAGGCAAGCTTCTGAGTGTCACGCCCTAGGAGGGGCGATGAGGGGCGCAGTCTCTTTCCAGCGGGATGCACACACGGCTCGAATTGGAGGACGAGCAAAAGCACAGAGAACCCACTGGTCCTGGGGTTCAGTTCAGGGGGCAAGCTCAGATCAAGCCCTTGGAGAATGTTCAAGCACAAAGTAGCAAAGTCTTTTCAGTAAGTCTCTTCCTCTCCTTTCTCAGCAAGGCAAGCAGCAGGCCAGCTCCTCCAGCGTCTTCTTCTCCTTCTAGTCGGGCAGAGGTTCTTTGTGGTAAACAGGATTCTGATTTCTTAGGAGCCAGGCTCCTACTTTTATACCATGATTCTTTTGTTCTTTAGCGCCAGGGGGCCTAGGCCTGGCTCAGTCCAGTTCTCGAGCACTTTGTTATGGTGACTCTGCTCTTTCCTTTCAGCAGCAGGGCAGAGACATCAGCCGCCCCACAGGGGGCGGCGCCGGCTTTGTGGTGGCAGAGCACAGGTCTATTCAAGAGTCAAGGTGTACTCCCCCCACCCATCCTGGTGTCATCTCCCTACCCACCACCTGGCAGCCAACCTGTCTCTGGGGATTCCCCAACCCTGCTCCTTACTGTTGCTAGGCAGAACACACACACACAGCAGAGGCGGACTGAGATGGTCAGGTCAGTAAATACTAACTTTCTAAAAGTAGTATTTACAAACCCAGGATATTAAAATAAACTTGACTACAAGAAGTATTTTATTATTCTGAGTTCAGGCATACTAAACTTGACATTCTACCATGCTCTCTGAGTCCACTGGGGTCACAGCATGTAGTGACTCCAGCAGCCCATTCTGGCCTATGGAGAGCAGGTAGCCTTCAATAGTGAAAAACGAAAAGGGCTGTAATTCACTACTAAGACATGCCACACACATCAGGGCATATCCTACCTTATGCCTACAATGCACCCTGCCCTTGGGACTACCAGAGGGGTGGCTAATATGTAGGTAAGGGAAGGTTTAGGGACTGGCAAGTGGGGGCACTTGCGCAGTCAGCACGACGGTCCCAGACCGCGCACAGGGTCTGCGGTGGCAGACCCTAGATACATTTTACAAGGCCGCTTCCTGTGGGTGGCGCAACCAGCGCTGCAAGCCCACCAGCAGCATTGGCATTCACAAGCCCTGGCACCCCTGGTGCACTCTACTGGGGACTGACAGTGAATCCAATAAACCAATCATGAACATCAATTACAAGTACACTTTACCTAGGGAGCACTTGCACTGCGGCACGGATTAGCCGTGGCGCAGTGCCCTGAGCGGACAACACCAGCAAAACAATCGAGGCACACCACCAAAAAGTGGAAGGGAAACTCACGCCAAGGTGCCAGGTCTAACAATGGCAGACACTGGGAATAGAAATCCAACATGTGGATTTTTCCAAAAATGGTGTAAAATGTGTTTTTGTTGTACAGGATTATTAATGCTTGTTTGGATTATATTGGCAATAACTATTTCATTTAGAATAACCTTTGAAAGTGTAGACAGACACACAATGTATAGAACAATTAGCCAAAATTCTGATGACAGTCATATCACAAAACTGGTAGATAGATCAGAACTTCACAAAGATAAGTCCATAAATGATTTTTCTAAGAATGTTTTCACAAAGTTATTATATGAGTACGTAGAAACAATGGATGTTAGGGATTGTTACATATGTATGCAGCTGTCTGCATCTGTATCTGAAGGTGTCACTTATCATCACCTTCCTTTGACATATGGGAAGACTTGTAGTGTTATAGCCAGTTTGTTTTATAAAACAGGCAAATTAGAATATTATTACACTGACATAGATAATATATTCTCGCAAATTCCTGTAGTTCCTGAACTCAACAAGGTAAAGCCTGGTAAAATTCTTGGCGAGCTTTTCCTAGAAACAAGAAAACTAACCTTGGAAGAAGTGTTTAAAAACAACCTTACTTGTAGTTTAAGAAAAGAAGAGAAAACTTTCCTGAATATGGTGGAAGAGAGGAGAATTAAAAAGCAAAAGAAAGTGACTGGGGAAAAGATGGAAACACCATTTTGGGATGTTGGGAAGGAAAACTATTTAAAGGGAGAAACAAACCCGGCAATGGCTTTAGATTTGCCCCAGAAAGGGAAATTATGCATAAGTAGAGATAATACTGTATATGATAATACTTTTGTAGGTGCAAGTGAGTGCCAGGATTTGTACAAAATCATAGGAGGATAGGGATTTAAAGGTGGAAAAGATCCGGTATTCCCTGGAATATATTACATTTGTGGGAACAGAGCTTATTATAGGTTTCCGGACCATTGGTACGGAGCCACCTACTTAGGCCTGGTCTTTCCAAAAATATTTCATGTGGAAAGGGGAGAAAATGGATTGCATGAAATAGGCAGTAGACAGCTAACACGTAGAAGAAGGGAGAGTTTGTCAGAAATTATTGGTGATATGTTTGGAGCACTGATGCCAGCAGTTGGAATATCTCTGAATGCACACAAAATTAGAAAATTGTCTACAGTTGTGGATCAATTATCAACAAACACAGCTGGAGGGTTCTTAATGGTAAATACTGAAATGGTTGCCATGAGAGCTATGGTTATGCAAAATCGACTTGCCCTTGACATTATATTGGCAAAAGAGGGAGGAGTCTGTGGAATGCTGAAAGTACAACATTGCTGTATTTACATTCCTAACAAAAGTCAGAATATAAATAAATATATAAAGTATATAACTGATTTGCATGAATAAATTGTTCCAATGGAGGCTGAAGGTGTATGGGAGAAACTTGGTAAAAGTTTTTCCTCTATTAAGAATTTATTAACAAAATTAGGTAGCTCTTTTATAGGCTAAATACTAATACCTGTGACGTTCTTGATTATTGAGATTAGGATGTTTGTGCATAAAGAGAAGAAATTTACAAAATAAGATAAAAAGAGAAAACAAGAATAAAAAAGATAAATAAATAAGAGAAAGAGAAATAGAAGAAATAGAAATAGAAGAATTTAAAGAAAATATGTATATGAAAACAAAAGAAAACAGTGTGGAGAACACTATTGTTTAAACTACCAAATTCAAGGGGATCTGAATAAAACCATTTCATAGATAAATTTAGTGAAATTAATGAGTGGTGGTGATGTTTAAAAATCACCAAAGGGGGATTGATGGAGCACGTAAAACAAAATGTTGTATACCTCCTCTAATTTGCATGGAATTAATTACATAATCATACTAAAATTAATTTACATAACCTGTTTGAAGTGGAAGTGATACTAATCAATGTTTACACCTTGATAAACACAAATACATGTGGGACTAAATTGCTAATTGCATGGCAAAATAAATTAATTAACATTGGTATGCAAATTGACCCTAAATTGGTTGAAATAGTAAAATTGCATGGTTTATATTGCTTCGTGATTGCATTGTGCCTTAAAGTTATCGTATGGTAAGTATTATCGCTTTAAATGTTACTGCAGCTAGGAAAATACTAATATATATTGAGTTTAGTGTGGATTTGAACATTAGAACTTTAATTTCTATATTTTAATTGCTGTTATGTTTATTTTTGCTTAAGTTAACATTCGGGCCTACTAGGCCGCAGTACTCAAGATGGCGTTCTCTGAAGGAGATGCCACCATGTGCGCGCGATGATTTGTGCGCATGCCCAGATGGCTCTTGAGATCACGAGGTGACTTGAACTCCTGACATCGTGTTCCCTGCCAAGGACAATGTTTTGGGGACTTGACCCCAAGCCAAAAGCTGATCCAATGAGAATCTTGGGAGAAGACAAAGGATGAACCTGTCAATAGGACCCTTTTGCCTTGAAAAGATACATTTGACGTTCCCGCCTGAGAAACGGAAGAATAACCTTCAATTTGTGACCCCTTGTGCCAAGTCACCATTGAAAACCAGTTTGTACTGGGAAAAGTGCAATGAACTATTGATAACACCGAACTGTCCAATCAAAACATTTGGTCTGCCTCTAAAGTTGCCATATCTTGTATGAAGTAGGGCGGAAAAGGGTACAAGTACCCCTCATCAGTCTGAGGGCGTTGGAGTTGGAGTTGCGGTTGCAGTTAGTGTTGCAGTTGGCGTTGAATTTGGGGAATAACTTCGCGGTTGTGTTTGTCTTTGGGTTAATTTTCTGTGAGAAGGTGTTCTTGTTGGGTGGTTGTTCCTCTTTCAAAATTCCAAATTTTATTCTATGCTATCAGAGTGTGGGATTGATCCATGCTCCGGATTGATGTATGGACCTAGCTGAGTTTCTGAACTTTATTACGCCGCATCCTGTATTTTGCACGACGGTTTGATCCTTTGATGAGGGTCAGACTGCCTGTTCGAGGGAGTCTTCACCTGAGAATGCAGGTGAAGTCTCCCTATTTTATCTGAAGCTATCGTCACCTGTCTATTGGTAAATGATTTACTGCATTTTTCTTAAGTCTATGTCTAAGAGTAATTTCTAAATGTTTATTTTCTCTTTAATACATCTAAAAATTTAAATAATGAGCTGTAGTCAGTAAATGCAAGATTTAAGAGTTCGATTAATGCTTAGATAAATAAAATTGAAATAATAAGAAACGAGTTTGTGGTTCTTAAATTAATTACTGAAAATATCAAGTGTTTCCTAGGCTTTAATTGTGTTTTAGCTGGTTCTAATTCACCATCAACCAGTGCAACTAGTTGGTCCATTGACCAAACCGTGGAGTGCCTTGATGATTAAGTCAGGACTTTGAAAAGTGTCTATAGAATGTATATATAAAGTAGTAAGAAAATGTATCCTGATAGATATTAAGGTACCCACATGTCCAGCAGCCTTCTCCTGTGTACAGATTCGGGTGAGATCGTATGAATGTGATGTGTGTTGGTGTTATGGTCCCCACCAATGAATGTATGAATGAACCTTTGTGAATAAGAATCTGTGACATAAGGAGAATATGTAAATGTTATCCTTCGCTCTGGATCACTTTCAATGGCCAACTAACACTGTACAACCCTGAGAGATAATGCACAGGAAGCACTACAGTGCAGGCATACATAGGGAGTCACAAAGGGAGTCTGTGTAAGTCGTGACAACACTCTACCCTGAAACTTTCAGCTCTTCTTTTGCATTACATTTGTATTTATACCTTATGCCTCTTTACTCCCCACCAGAACTCCCTGCTACTTTATCTCACTCCTGTAGGTTCGCTTTCATCCCTGCTGTCCCACTTTGTCACTGTTTTTATGCCTTACTCGTCCTCTCACCTTTTGTCCTTTTCTCTCCCTTGCTCAAAGTTGGAAGATGGAAAAATAAGAGCCGGTGAGTATCATTGGTAACCTACAGCTCAACCACCTCCACAACACCGGACCCACCTACATGAACCACGCCTCATTTTCCACGCACCCAAATGATCCCTCAGCTCGGCCCAGCTCTTCCTTGCGACGGTACCACGTATAAAGAAGACCAGATCAGGAGGACGCTTCTTCTCCCTCCTCGCTGCCAAGGCATGGAACTCCCTTCCCTTCCACCTTCGTCAGACTCCTTCACTCCCCAAGTTCCTGAAGGACCTCAAGACCTGACTCTTTGACCAAACTCCGTAATCTGAAAGGAGCTGCATGGCCCACTTCTCCTCAGCGCCTTGAGACCCCACCAGGTGAGTAGCTGCGCTCTGTAAACCCATGATTGATTGAAATTAAGCATTAGGTATCACATTTGTTTACACAGTTCTCTGATTCCCCTCGAGGTTATGTTTGCATTAAATAAGACTGCAAAACATGTCTGTAGAGCTAATTTCCTCGCACATGACAAACTAGTACTAAAACATGAACTCGCAATTGGAAAGAAATATTTTACATTTATCCATTGCGAAGGATAACAATCATAACTTGGAGGTGTGGCATACAGGCCCCTGGCAGCCATGAAACTTTGCCCATTTATGAATTCCAGAAATAAACATGCATCGTTGTTGGAGAAAAGAAAAGGGGCAGGGGTGTTCATCTGTGATGACACCTTTCACTATTTGCAAAAACAACAATTGATGGACAGAATGCAGAACAATGTCATACATTCACCCCAGTACAGAGATCTGGGCCTAAATCCATCGTTTTTTTGCTCACCATGCCATTCCAGTTTGAACCCAGCCATATGCAAATCAGTCTTGACCCTGTGCCTCATGGGAACAGTCCAGCCCGAACTGCCAAGCCAGGTCCTCCCTGGACTGGAAACAAGCATCCTAGGACCGGTTTCTGGCATTTCAGCTGTCTTCAGCCAGGCTTGCTTGATTTCCAGTGGCATGGAGAGCAAGGGACCCACGTCTGGGCATACCCTTCCCACTCGGGGTGACAAATGCAAAAACAACAATTGATGGACAGAATGCAGAACAATGTCATACATTCACCCCAGTACAGAGATCTGGGCCTAAATCCATCGTTTTTTTGCTCACCATGCAATTCCAGTTTGAACCCAGCCATATGAAATCAGTCTTGACCCTGTGCCTCATGGGAACAGTCCAGCCCGAACTGCCAAGCCAGGTCCTCCCTGGACTGGAAACAAGCATCCTAGGACCGGTTTCTGGCATTTCAGCTGTCTTCAGCCAGGCTTGCTTGATTTCCAGTGGCATGGAGAGCAAGGGACCCACGTCTGGGCATACCCTTCCCACTCGGGGTGACAAATGCAAAAACAACAATTGATGGACAGAATGCAGAACAATGTCATACATTCACCCCAGTACAGAGATCTGGGCCTAAATCCATCGTTTTTTTGCTCACCATGCCATTCCAGTTTGAACCCAACCATATGCAAATCAGTCTTGACCCTGTGCCTCATGGGAACAGTCCAGCCTGAACTGCCAAGCCAGGTCCTCCCTGGACTGGAAACAAGCATCCTAGGACCAGTTTCTGGCATTTCAGCCGTCTTCAGCCAGGCTTGCTTGATTTCCAGTGGCATGGAGAGCAAGGGACCCACGTCTGGGCATACCCTTCCCACTCGGGGTGACAAATGCAAAAACAATTGATGGACAGAATGCAGAACAATGTCATACATTCACCCCAGTACAGAGATCTGGGCCTAAATCCATCGTTTTTTTGCTCACCATGCCATTCCAGTTTGAACCCAGCCATATGCAAATCAGTCTTGACCCTGTGCCTCATGGGAACAGTCCAGCCCGAACTGCCAAGCCAGGTCCTCCCTGGGCTGGAAACAAGCATCCTAGGACCGGTTTCTGGCATTTCAGCCGTCTTCAGCCAGGCTTGCTTGATTTCCAGTGGCATGGAGAGCACGGCACCCACGTCTGGGCATACCCTTCCCACTCGGGGTGACAAATGCAAAAACAACAATTGATGGACAGAATGCAGAACAATGTCATACATTCACCCCAGTACAGAGATCTGGGCCTAAATCCATCGTTTTTTTGCTCACCATGCCATTCCAGTTTGAACCCAGCCATATGCAAATCAGTCTTGACCCTGTGCCTCATCGGAACAGTCCAGCCCGAACTGCCAAGCCAGGTCCTCCCTGGACTGGAAACAAGCATCCTAGGACCGGTTTCTGGCATTTCAGCCGTCTTCAGCCAAGCTTGCTTGATTTCCAGTGGCATGGAGAGCAAGGGACCCACGTCTGGGCATACCCTTCCCACTCGGGGTGACAAATGCAAAAACAACAATTGATGGACAGAATGCAGAACAATGTCATACATTCACCCCAGTACAGAGATCTGGGCCTAAATCCATCGTTTTTTTGCTCACCATGCCATTCCAGTTTGAACCCAGCCATATGCAAATCAGTCTTGACCCTGTGCCTCATGGGAACAGTCCAGCCCGAACTGCCAAGCCAGGTCCTCCCTGGACTGGAAACAAGCATCCTAGGACCGGTTTCTGGCATTTCAGCCGTCTTCAGCCAGGCTTGCTTGATTTCCAGTGGCATGGAGAGCAAGGGACCCACGTCTGGGCATACCCTTCCCACTCGGGGTGACAAATGCAAGAACAACAATTGATGGACAGAATGCAGAACAATGTCATACATTCACCCCAGTACACAGATCTGGGCCTAAATCCATCGTTTTTTTGCTCACCATGCCATTCCAGTTTGAACCCAGCCATATGCAAATCAGTCTTGACCCTGTGCCTCATGTGAACAGTCCAGCCCGAACTGCCAAGCCAGGTCCTCCCTGGACTGGAAACAAGCATCCTAGGACCGGTTTCTGGCATTTCAGCCGTCTTCAGCCAGGCTTGCTTGATTTCCAGTGGCATGGAGAGCAAGGGACCCACGTCTGGGCATACCCTTCCCACTCGGGGTGACAAATGCAAAAACAACAATTGATGGACAGAATGCAGAACAATGTCATACATTCACCCCAGTACAGAGATCTGGGCCTAAATCCATCGTGTTTTTGCTCACCATGCCATTCCAGTTTGAACCCAGCCATATGCTCTCTTATAACTCTGCGCTGGGCTAAATGTCACGTTAAAAATCGCAGCCCTTGGTATAATGAGACTCTTGCCGAACTCAAGAGAACTTGCAGGCAAGCTGAGAGGGCCTGGCGAAAATCCTTTGATCCCATGTTAAAATCACTGTACTTTGCCCAGCTTAAGACCTATCACAGAGCTATCTGTCAAACCCGGGCTGCCTATTATGCAGCTGAGTTTTCCAACAGCCCTAACCCTTCTAAGTTAATCTTCAAGGTACTCAAAGACCTGATGGGGAAACGGGCCACCTCGCAAGAAATCTGCACGGACTCTCACTGTGAAAGTCTGGCATCCTTTTTCGTGGGGAAGGTGCAGACAATCTATCGAGGATTTATACCTTCTGTTTCCGGGGATGCTCTTAGTGATATGAAGGTCTCGGTGTCCGAAACTCTGTCCATCCTGCCGGCCATGTCTAATGAGGCATTTGACACTCTGAGCCTTAAAATTAAATCTGGCTCCCCCTTAGACCCACTGAAGCCGGAGTTCCTTATCCGTCTCCCGCCTCTCTGTCGTGAACCCATTCTGGACGTGATTAATCTTTCCCTCAGTGAGGGCGTGGTCCCGCCATCCTGGAAGCAAGCTGTGGTCAGCCCCATTCTGAAGAAACCCAACTCTGACCCCTTGCTCCCGGAGAATTACCGGCCCATCTCCCTCCTGCCTTGGACCGCCAAGGTCACTGAGGCACACGTGAATTCCATCCTGTCTGCCCATCTCTCTCGTAATAACATTCTTGACGAGAGCCAAAATGGTTTCCGCCCCCAACACAGCACCGAAACTGCTTTGCTCTTCATGACCGAGCATTTGCGGTCAGTGCTGGATGCGGGGCAGACTGCGGCGCTCCTACTATTAGACCTGAGCGCCGCGTTTGACACGGTGTCACATGACATTTTGATGCGGCGTTTGGAGGAAGTGGGTATTGAGGGGAAGGCTCTTCAGTGGTTCCGCTCCTTCCTCTCGGACCGGTTTTTCAAAGTAGCCATTCCACCTGGCCAGTCCTCTTTCCATTCTTTGGAACTGGGAGTCCCTCAGGGCTCTGCTTTAAGCCCCACATTGTTCAACTTGTATGTGAAACCGTTGGCCGCTGTCGTCAGGCAATGTGGCCTTACTATGACATCGTATGCCGACGACACGCAGCTGGCGGTGACACTCAGTGGGGACCCTGAGGTGACTGCGCCCAGGTTCCGTGCAGGACTTATAGCTGTGGCTAGTTGGATGCGTAGCAACTGCCTACAGCTTAATGCTAAGAAAACCGAGGTCCTGGTTGTGGGGAAGCAGGCGGAACTTTGGGGAGACCAGTGGTGGCCTTCTGATCTGGGGGTGTCCCCCATTCCAGCGGCCGAAGTTAAAAATCTGGGGGTTTGGCTGGATTCCAATCTTTCTTATACCAGCCATACAAAGAAGATAGCAGCTACCTGTTTTGGTATTCTGCGAGGGCTGAGGCCAGTCCTCAAATTCTTTGACCCCCCCACTCGGCAACTGGTGGTTCAGGCCTCTATTTTTTCCCGGCTGGATTACGGGAGTGCCTTGCTACTTGGAGTCAACCAGGCTGAGGCGACTAGGCTTCAGAGGGTGCAGAACGCTGCTGCACGGGCCATTGTTGGCCTTCCAAGTCGAGGCTCTGTCTCTGCTGCTCTGACCTCCCTGCATTGGCTTCCGGTCAGACAGAGAATCAAATTTAAGGCTCTCTGTCTGACATTCAAGATCCTGAAGCTTTCCTCTCCCCCTGCTTTGGCGGGCCTTATTTCTCCATACGTCCCCACGCGGTCTCTCAGGTCTGAATCTTACCATCTGGCGACCAAGCCTAGGTTCAGGCTGAGTAGGATGGGAGGTCGCTCTTTTCGTGTCTTGGCGGCTGATCTATGGAATTCCCTTCCTTTACATATTCGCGCCCTAAATAGCTTGACTCTTTTTAGACGCGCCATTAAAACACATCTGTTTGCCTCTGCTATTTGATCTTTCTCTTTCTTAGCCTTGACCTGTTGTGTTGTGTACCTGATCAGGCGCCAGGACGCCCCTTTGCTGGGGCAGCTGTGCGCCTAATAAAAGTTATTAACATAACATAACATAACATATGCAAATCAGTCTTGATCCTGTGCCTCATGGGAACAGTCCAGCCCGAACTGCCAAGCCAGGTCCTCCCTGGACTGGAAACAAGCATCCTAGGACCGGTTTCTGGCATTTCAGCTGTCTTCAGCCAGGCTTGCTTGATTTCCAGTGGCATGGAGAGCAAGGGACCCACGTCTGGGCATACCCTTCCCACTCGGGGTGACAAATGCAAAAACAACAATTGATGGACAGAATGCAGAACAATGTCATACATTCACCCCAGTACAGAGATCTGGGCCTAAATCCATCGTTTTTTTGCTCACCATGCAATTCCAGTTTGAACCCAGCCATATGCAAATCAGTCTTGACCCTGTGCCTCATGGGAACAGTCCAGCCCGAACTGCCAAGCCAGGTCCTCCCTGGACTGGAAACAAGCATCCTAGGACCGGTTTCTGGCATTTCAGCCGTCTTCAGCCAGGCTTGCTTGATTTCCAGTGGCATGGAGAGCAAGGGACCCACGTCTGGGCATACCCTTCCCACTCGGGGTGACAAATGCAAAAACAACAATTGATGGACAGAATGCAGAACAATGTCATACATTCACCCCAGTACAGAGATCTGGGCCTAAATCCATCGTTTTTTTGCTCACCATGCCATTCCAGTTTGAACCCAGCCATATGCAAATCAGTCTTGACCCTGTGCCTCATGGGAACAGTCCAGCCCGAACTGCCAAGCCAGGTCCTCCCTGGACTGGAAACAAGCATCCTAGGACCGGTTTCTGGCATTTCAGCCGTCTTCAGCCAGGCTTGCTTGATTTCCAGTGGCATGGAGAGCAAGGGACCCACGTCTGGGCATACCCTTCCCACTCTGGGTGACAAATGCAAAAACAACAATTGATGGACAGAATGCAGAACAATGTCATACATTCACCCCAGTACAGAGATCTGGGCCTAAATCCATCGTTTTTTTGCTCACCATGCCATTCCAGTTTGAACCCAGCCATATGCAAATCAGTCTTGACCCTGTGCCTCATGGGAACAGTCCAGCCCGAACTGCCAAGCCAGGTCCTCCCTGGACTGGAAACAAGCATCCTAGGACCGGTTTCTGGCATTTCAGCTGTCTTCAGCCAGGCTTGCTTGATTTCCAGTGGCATGGAGAGCAAGGGACCCACGTCTGGGCATACCCTTCCCACTCGGGGTGACAAATGCAAAAACAACAATTGATGGACAGAATGCAGAACAATGTCATACATTCACCCCAGTACAGAGATCTGGGCCTAAATCCATCGTTTTTTTGCTCACCATGCCATTCCAGTTTGAACCC
This sequence comes from Triturus cristatus, assembly GCF_964204655.1. Taxonomy (NCBI): domain Eukaryota; kingdom Metazoa; phylum Chordata; class Amphibia; order Caudata; family Salamandridae; genus Triturus; species Triturus cristatus. The sequence goes on along the minus strand of NC_140592.1, from coordinate 593,749,518 downwards.
AGCCATATGCAAATCAGTCTTGACCCTGTGCCTCAAGGGAACAGTCCAGCCCGAACTGCCAAGCCAGGTCCTCCCTGGACTGGAAACAAGCATCCTAGGACCGGTTTCTGGCATTTCAGCTGTCTTCAGCCAGGCTTGCTTGATTTCCAGTGGCATGGAGAGCAAGGGACCCACGTCTGGGCATACCCTTCCCACTCGGGGTGACAAATGCAAAAACAACAATTGATGGACAGAATGCAGAACAATGTCATACATTCACCCCAGTACAGAGATCTGGGCCTAAATCCATCGTTTTTTTGCTCACCATGCCATTCCAGTTTGAACCCAGCCATATGCAAATCAGTCTTGACCCTGTGCCTCATGGGAACAGTCCAGCCCGAACTGCCAAGCCAGGTCCTCCCTGGACTGGAAACAAGCATCCTAGGACCGGTTTCTGGCATTTCAGCCGTCTTCAGCCAGGCTTGCTTGATTTCCAGTGGCATGGAGAGCAAGGGACCCACGTCTGGGCATACCCTTCCCACTCGGGGTGACAAATGCAAAAACAACAATTGATGGACAGAATGCAGAACAATGTCATACATTCACCCCAGTACAGAGATCTGGGCCTAAATCCATCGTTTTTTTGCTCACCATGCCATTCCAGTTTGAACCCAGCCATATGCAAATCAGTCTTGACCCTGTACCTCATGGGAACAGTCCAGCCCGAACTGACAAGCCAGGTCCTCCCTGGACTGGAAACAAGCACCCTAGGACCGGTTTCTGGCATTTCAGCCGTCTTCAGCCAGGCTTGCTTGATTTCCAGTGGCATGGAGAGCAAGGGACCCACGTCTGGGCATACCCTTCCCACTCGGGGTGACAAATGCAAAAACAACAATTGATGGACAGAATGCATAACAATGTCATACATTCACCCCAGTACAGAGATCTGGGCCTAAATCCATCGTTTTTTTGCTCACCATGCCATTCCAGTTTGAACCCAGCCATATGCAAATCAGTCTTGACCCTGTGCCTCATGGGAACAGTCCAGCCCGAACTGCCAAGCCAGGTCCTCCCTGGACTGGAAACAAGCATCCTAGGACCGGTTTCTGGCATTTCATGTTCCCATGAGGCACAGGGTCAAGACTGATTTGCATATGGCCATGTCTAAACTGGGGTAGTGTAGTGGGCAAAAGAACGCTGGATTTAACCCAGATCTCTTGACTGGGGGAGTATGTCTGCATTGTCAGCATTCCGTCCATCATTTGTTTGTTGTAACGCTTTTCGCCCTAAGTGGGATGGGTATTCCCAGACGTGGGACCCGTGCTCACTACGCCACTGGAGTCAAGCTATCCTGGCTGATGACGGCTGATAGCCAGAAACCGGTCCTAGGATGCTTGATTCCGGTCCAGGGAAGACATGGCTTGGCAGTTCGGGCTGGACTGTTCCCATGAGGCACAGGGTCAAGACTGATTTGCATATGGCCATGTCTAAACTGGGGTGGTGTAGTGGGCAAAAGAACGATGGATTTAACCCAGATCTCTTGACTGGGGGAGAATGTTTGCATTGTCAGCATTCCGTCCATCATTTGTTTGTTGTAACACTTTTCGCCCTAAGTGGGATGGGTATTCCCAGACGTGGGACCCGTGCTCACTACGCCACTGGAGTCAAGCTATCCTGGCTGATGACGGCTGATAGCCAGAAACTGGTCCTAGGATGCTTGATTCCGGTCCAGGGAAGACATGGCTTGGCAGTTCGGGCTGGACTGTTCCCATGAGGGTCAAGACTAGGCCTGGGCCAAAATTCCGTTCCGTTCGCGGAAGTTGCGATATTTTGGCATTCTCGCGTTCCGCGGAAAGCGCGAAAATGTCAAAATTTCCGCATTCCGCAGCTTAGCGATAATTTTTTTCTTGCTCGCGCTGTAAAACAATACATTCTCGCGCGCGCGCGATCGCCTTACCTGAATCCCTGCGTTCTCCGACAAGTTTTCTTGACCCGGTCGCGTTCTCCACGAGATGTTGGATTTTGGTAGCCATTTTGCGCTGTCTCGCGAGAGTTCGCGGCCGCATTCAAGTCATTTTTCACGCGATCACGTCATTTGTCGCGCGATCAGGTATTTCTTCTCGCGATCATGCACCGCGCGAGTATGAGAAGATTGAGATCTCGAACATGTCATTCTACATCGCGAGCCAGAGAATGAGGACGCGGGCACATGAAATCGAACGCGAACAGGAGAAAGAGACCGCGAACACGTCATATCCAACGCGACAGGGACAAAGAAGAGAACGCGATCATATCGTTTTCGACACGCCGGCGGAAGTAATGTGAAGCTGGAGAACTCAACAATGTAAAATTTACAATTTGGAGAGGAATATCGGCTCTAGCAGCATGAAACCATCTGCAAATACTGATTTTGGATGAAAAGAACTCCTTACATTCACATTTGGCTTTCCTTTTTTGTGCAAGGACTCCAGGATTCATTTTTTTTTTACAAAGTGGAGAGAGGGAGGAAGTGACACAGATTCTCCAACTTCCTGTTCCTGTCCAGCAGGCTCCTCCCAGTGCTTTGTCCATCTCCTGCTCATTCTGCCTTTGGATTTGGAGCTGGAAAGATCTCTCTTTTTGTCTGCTGCATCATTGCAATTGGATTTCAGGATTTTTGGAATAGGATATTTTACAAGTAAGTGGTTGTTGTGTTTGATTGTGGGCATTGCAGTTGTTGTGTAACTACAATTTATTTTTGATAATTAATTATCATCATTCCTTTTTTTTTTTTTTAATTTATTTTAATTTTGTGGGTTGTAGTAGTAGGCCCGAGCTAGCCATGGGCATGGCCTCATGGGTGTGTGTGTGCATGATGAAGCAACTGTTCCTTTTGTTTTTTGAATATATTTCATTTTCAATCACATTTAGGGCATGGATGGCATTGGATTGAGTTGGGGAAGTGTGTATTTTGGGGTGGCCTTGCTGATGTTGTTGGGGCTCTCCATGTGGCTGGTGGCCATTTTGAGGCCTAGGCCTGCAAGCTTGCCTGGCCTTGTCTGCCAGCAGGCCTGCTTTCATCCACTGCTACCAGAGCAGGTAGCCACAGCTTTAGTAATCTACTGTTTTCTGTGTGTTCTGTTGATTTTAGACATCATTTTGGGCATGGATGGCATTGGATTGAGTTGGGGAAGTGTGTATTTTGGGGTGGCCTTGCTGATGTTGTTGGGGCTCGCCATGTGGCTGGTGGCCATTTTGAGGCCTAGGCCTGCAAGCTTGCCTGGCCTTGTCTGCCAGCAGGCCTGCTTTCATCCACTGCTACCAGAGCAGGTAGCCACAGCTTTAGTAATCTACTGTTTTCTGTGTGTTCTGTTGATTTTAGACATCATTTTGGGCATGGATGCCATTGGATTGAGTTGGGGAAGTGTGTATTTTGGGGTGGCCTTGCTGATGTTGTTGGGGCTCGCCATGTGGCTGGTGGCCATTTTGAGGCCTAGGCCTGCAAGCTTGCCTGGCCTTGTCTGCCAGCAGGCCTGCTTTCATCCACTGCTACCAGAGCAGGTAGCCACAGCTTTAGTAATCTACTGTTTTCTGTGTGTTCTGTTGATTTTAGACATCATTTTGGGCATGGATGGCATTGGATTGAGTTGGGGAAGTGTGTATTTTGGGGTGGCCTTGCTGATGTTGTTGGGGCTCGCCATGTGGCTGGTGGCCATTTTGAGGCCTAGGCCTGCAAGCTTGCCTGGCCTTGTCTGCCAGCAGGCCTGCTTTCATCCACTGCTACCAGAGCAGGTAGCCACAGCTTTAGTAATCTACTGTTTTCTGTGTGTTCTGTTGATTTTAGACATCATTTTGGGCATGGATGGCATTGGATTGAGTTGGGGAAGTGTGTATTTTGGGGTGGCCTTGCTGATGTTGTTGGGGCTCTCCATGTGGCTGGTGGCCATTTTGAGGCCTAGGCCTGCAAGCTTGCCTGCCCTTGTCTGCCAGCAGGCCTGCTTTCATCCACTGCTACCAGAGCAGGTAGCCACAGCTTTAGTAATCTACTGTTTTCTGTGTGTTCTGTTGATTTTAGACATCATTTTGGGCATGGATGCCATTGGATTGAGTTGGGGAAGTGTGTATTTTGGGGTGGCCTTGCTGATGCTGTTGGGGCTCGCCATGTGGCTGGTGGCCATTTTGAGGCCTAGGCCTGCAAGCTTGCCTGGCCTTGTCTGCCAGCAGGCCTGCTTTCATCCACTACTACCAGAGCAGGTAGCCACAGCTTTAGTAATCTACTGTTTTCTGTGTGTTCTGTTGATTTTAGACATCATTTTGGGCATGGATGGCATTGGATTGAGTTGGGGAAGTGTGTATTTTGGGGTGGCCTTGCTGATGCTGTTGGGGCTCTCCATGTGGCTGGTGGCCATTTTGAGGCCTAGGCCTGCAAGCTTGCCTGGCCTTGTCTGCCAACAGGCCTGCTTTCATCCACTGCTACCAGAGCAGGTAGCCACAGCTTTAGTAATCTACTGTTTTCTGTGTGTTCTGTTGATTTTAGACATCATTTTGGGCATGGATGGCATTGGATTGAGTTGGGGAAGTGTGTTTTTTGGGGTGGCCTTGCTGATGCTGTTGGGGCTCGCCATGTGGCTGGTGGCCATTTTGAGGCCTAGGCCTGCAAGCTTGCCTGGCCTTGTCTGCCAACAGGCCTGCTTTCATCCACTGCTACCAGAGCAGGTAGCCACAGCTTTAGTAATCTACTGTTTTCTGTGTGTTCTGTTGATTTTAGACATCATTTTGGGCATGGATGGCATTGGATTGAGTTGGGGAAGTGTGTTTTTTGGGGTGGCCTTGCTGATGTTGTTGGGCCTGGACATGTGGCTGGTGGCCATTTTGAGGCCTAGGCCTGCAAGCTTGCCTGGCCTTGTCTGCCAGCAGGCCTGCTTTCATCCACTGCTACCAGAGCAGGTAGCCACAGCTTTATTGATCAAGTGTTTTCTATGTGATCTGTTGAATTTTTAGACATCACCTTCCTGAGAGTGTAGTGTGGCTGTACACAGTACTAGTAGTATAACATAGCTCTAGTTAAAAAAAATTCATAAATGGCTAGACTATCTTTTGTTTGCACTAGTACAGTACTAAGTAACTGAACCACAAAAACAAATGCAACATTTCACTGATGTTCTTCTCCTGTCTTCTTTGCTTTTAGGTGCACAAAAGACAGAGTAGGAGGTGTCATCGGCATCACCTGGCTACCCGTTGTACTGCCAGCCAGACAGAAGTCCTGCTGCGCATCACGCCCACGTGTGACCAGAACTTGTTGTGCATCTGCCTCCTGCCTGACGTCGGAATAAGATGGCCCCAAAGAAAGGTACCAGGTCCAGTACCAAGAAAGTTGCTGGTGAGAAGAAGGAACAGAAAAAGGAAGTGCCATTAACCACGACTGGTGGTGTGCCGGCCAAGGTTTTTTTTGGCACCAAAGCGTTGTCCGGGAACCAAGCTGGGAGCAGCACAGCGGTCCAGCAACCCCACCAACCTAGGCCCAAGGGCTTTACTGTCGCAGAGGTAGCCAGTCTACTAACGGGCAGCGGTGTTGAAGAAATGTCATTACCGCAAAGTAGTACACAATCAAGTTCAACGCAGGCGCAAACTCAGCAGATCAGTGTGCAGCCGGCGCAACCAGAACAGCAGCAGCAGCCGGCGCAACCAGAACAGCAGCAGCAGCCGGCGCAACCAGAACAGCAGCAGCAGCCGGCGCAACCAGAACAGCAGCAGCAGCCGGCGCAACCAGAACAGCAGCAGCAGCCGGCGCAACCAGAACAGCAGCAGCAGCCGCCGCAACCAGAACAGCAGCAGCAGCCGCCGCAACCAGACCAGCAGCAGCAGCCGCCGCAACCAGACCAGCAGCAGCAGCCGCCGCAACCAGACCAGCAGCAGCAGCCGCCGCAACCAGAACAGCAGCAGCCGCCACAACAGCCCACCATAGTAGTTGTTGCTCCTGACGTAGGGGCATTTCAGGAAATCGAGCTTCCTGCAGACAAAGCGGAGCGAAGTCAAACCACTGTTCCAGAACATCTATTGTCTTCCAGACCACCAGCAAGGAAAAGGAGGCTTAGTCCATCATCTTCTTCTTCAAGCCCCGCTTCTGATGATCGTGATGACACTTGGGTCCCACCAGCTCGGTCTGAGAGTGAAGTACGCCACAAGACATTGCTTCTGAAAAGGAAGGTCCCAGAAAAACTTAGAGTTATGGAGGTAGATGTAGAAGAGGGGGGTGATGATGTTGATGAAGACGAGCCAGTCATCACGCACATTACTCCCGCCCCAAAGGGATTGGAGACCGACATTCTAACCCTATCCAGAAAGGCTGCTACTGAGCGGGATGCAGCACGGATCTCACCAACACAGGTTACACCACCACTACCTCCAGCTGCCATATTTTCCAAGGCCCGGCAGGGACCTACATCCAGCTCAACCACCTCAGTAGGAAGTGGTAGTAAAAGTCACAGTGTAGGTGGACAGGGTCACATATTTTCAAGGACCCCCTCAAGTTCATCTGGTGTTGAAAGTGGCACATCCAGCAGTGCCAGAAAGTTCTCCTCCCCAGTTTGGGACTTCTTTTCTGTTAGCGCCAAGGAGGAGAACGTTGCTATATGCGCAATTTGTCGGCAAGGTGTTCGGCGTGGTAAGCTTGGTACAAACTATGGTACCGGAGGACAAGCAAGTCATCTCAGAACACACCACACTATTGTGTGGGAGGATCACCTACTTAAGTTAAAAGAAAGTAGGAAAACTAAACCCTTTGAAGTTGGTCAGGAATCAGGGAGCGATATTATTGTGGTGGCAGGTGAAGAACAGGGAGGCATTTCTAGCCCTGTCTCCAGTAGTGCAGTCACTGCAGTGGTAACGCCCACATCCTCCTCAGTAACATCAGAGTGGCACCGCAGTAAGAGCCATACTCAGAGTGTGGGTGAGACACCAAGGCGACCGGCGGCGAGTACCTCAATGAGACAATCTGTGTCGTTGAGCCTTAGTGGGTTAATGGCACCACTAAGGAAAGTAAGCCAGCCTACCATTGACAGCATGTTTAGGTTGGAGGGGCAGTTCCAACGCAACCACCCAACGGCACGATTGTACAATGCGAAGCTGGCTAAAATGTTAGCGCTGGACCTTCTTCCTTTTTCATTTGTGGAAGGGGTGGGTTTCCTTGAATTTGTGTCTGCCATCTGCCCGAAATGGAAAGTTCCAAGCCGGTCCTATTTCGCAAGAATTGCTGTTCCGGCACTACATCATGATGTGCTGGAATTGGTTGGACAAGCTTTGCAGAAGAGTGCTGTGCACAATATCCACCTGACAACAGACATGTGGACCAGTTGCCAAGCCACAGATTACATGTGTATCACTGCACACTGGATCTCTTTTGTGGGGGTTAAAGATCTACTATCTGCACGAGGTGTTGTTGACACAGCTGCGATTTTTGAAGGTACTCGGAAACATGCAACTGTAGCCATGTTCGCCATGGAGAAATCTCATACGGCTGAAAACATTTTAGAAGAGTTTCGCACCAAGGTTTTGGAATGGCTGCAGCCCAGAGGGCTTGGTATTGGTTTTGTTGCCACAGACAATGGCAGTAATGTACTTAAGGCCATGGAACTTGGTTCCTATTTCAGGGTTCCGTGTTTGGCACACTGCATAAACATTATAGTGCAAGACTTTCTGAAAAAAGAACCCATAGTAAGCAATTTACTGTCCATCTGCCGAAGAATATGCACTCATTTCAGCCATTCTTTTAAAGCTCGGAAGCAGCTGAGGATCTTCCAACGTGAGCGTAGGGTGCCAGTCAAGGCACTCATCCAGGAGGTGGCAACACGTTGGAACTCAACGTATTACATGCTTGATCGTCTGTACGAACAGCACAGGTCACTCAATGATTATGTCTGGTACAAAGGCAGTGATGCTAGTGTTAAAGGCATGACCCTTCAGAGGGAGCAATGGACCCTAATTCAATGCCTGACTGAGATGCTGTCTCCTTTTGAGGTCTTCACACGTGAAGTCAGCAAGGAGGACTGTACAATGGGCCAAGCGATCCCATTGTTGCAAATGCTAGAGCATGAGCTGAATAATGTGTCTGAATCCTACAAAGGTGTAGAGGACAGAAGGCAAGCCCATGACTTGGTGGAGAGCTTATCCAGGCGCTTATCAGAAAATGTAAGGATACAAAATAAAATTTTGTCACAAGACCATTACATTTGTGCCACAATTCTGGATCCACGTGCAAAATTAGGACTATTCCGTTCTTTTTCCGACACTGATGTTGCCCGCTACAAAAGTTGTATAGCTGAAGCAGCCATCAAGTTTGAAAACGAAGGGCTGCTAATTAAAAGCCCGCCACATCAACCCACAACAAGTACTGATACTGAAGCAGGCCATGCAGAATCAAGTGCAACTTCGTCGGCTGAGGGCAGTGCGGTTGGCTCACAATCGCAACACTCACCATCACCATCGACTACAAAAACAATAACTGGATCATTCGGCCGAGTACAATCATTATCAGATTGGTATGTAAAGATGGGCCGTAAGCACAGTGCTGATGCACAGAAAAAACAGCACAAAAGCTTACCAGCAGCAACCCTGAACATTGAGCGGATGGTCCAGGCCTATCTGGACGATCCAACAGAGGTGTACGTTGATCAAAACCCAGTGCAGTATTGGTATAGGAAAAGGTCTGAATGGCCACAGCTCAGCAGGCTGGCGATAAGCTATCTGGCTTGCCCTGTCGCAAGTGTCTCTTCCGAACGTGTTTTCAGTGCTGCTGGTTCCATTGTAACCTTGAGAAGGACCAGTCTATCTCCCAAAAACGTGGAGAGGTTAACAATGATCAAAATGAATCAGCACTTCATACCACCGAATTACACAATGCATGAATCAACAGAGGAAGATGAGGACAGCGGCTCAGGTGACGGTAGTATTGTGTCAGATGATTACCTACTACTGGAAGATCCCCCAGAGTTTGAGGACGAGCTATACTTCCCTGACAATTAGGCTCGCACTTACTGTCTTCCTCCCTTTTTTCCCCCTTTGTTTGTGTCTGTTGTTCCGGTTATAAACTTGTGAATCGCAACCAATGCATTATCACCGTCTTCTAATCTTCTAATTTAAGATACAAGTTTCAGGTGTCTGCCATTTGACACTACAGTCCTCAGAATCCAGCTCCTCCGCTCGATCATACTGCATCTCCTGGTCAATTCCATTTCCCTCATGAATGATGATTGGATGATGGTAACAACAAATTCAAACTTTCCTCGTCCTTCCAAAACAAGTGGACCATGAATCTGATGACTTCTATAGCTATCCTCCTTCAGAGCCGAGAGAGACTGGCCATTAACTGAAAATAAGATGCAACAGGTAATGATTGATGCCATGCATTGTCCGCAGAAAAGCAGACTGAGTGATGTAGATTTTGTTGTGTGTGTTGCGCATGAATGAATTGATGTAATTGTGCACTGCCACTAATCAACTTTCTACAGAACACACTAGTAATTACTAATTTTCCTCTTCTGGCAAACAAGAAATGTGTACTTCTCTCCTGCATCTTGGTGATACATTGCTTTTAATTCAATACAGGAAGGGCACTCACTCAATCTGCTGCGCAATGCAAATGACTGTGACTTAACAGCACCGTCCATCATGATGATGGCGAAAGAGACGGCCTGCAGCGTTAACGAGATGAGATGCAACAGGTAATGATTGATGCCATGCATTGGCCGCAGAATAGCAGACTGAATGATGTAGATTTTGTGGTGTGTTTCGCATGAATTGATGTAATTGTGCACTGCCACTAATCAACTTTCTACAGAACACACTAGTAATTACTAATTTTCCTCTTCTGGCAAACAAGAAATGTGTACTTCTCTCCTGCATCTTGGTGATACATTGCTTTTAATTCAATACAGGAAGGGCACTCACTCAATCTGCTGCGCAATGCAAATGACTGTGACTTAACAGCACCGTCCATCATGATGATGGCGAAAGAGACGGCCTGCAGCGTTAACGAGATGAGATGCAACAGGTAATGATTGATGCCATGCATTGGCCGCAGAATAGCAGACTGAATGATGTAGATTTTGTGGTGTGTTTCGCATGAATTGATGTAATTGTGCACTGCCACTAATCAACTTTCTACAGAACACACTAGTAATTACTAATTTTCCTCTTCTGGCAAACAAGAAATGTGTACTTCTCTCCTGCATCTTGGTGATACATTGCTTTTAATTCAATACAGGAAGGGCACTCACTCAATCTGCTGCGCAATGCAAATGACTGTGACTTAAACAGCACCGTCCGTCATGATGATGGCGAAAGAGACGGCCCGTTAACTTAAGATGAGAAGTAACAGGTAATAAATGATGATAATTAATGGCATGCATTGGACACCTGACTCTGAGCTATTGATCTTTGTGTTGGCGTTGTTTGTTGTGCACAAAGTGAATGATGTCAAAGTGTACTAGTGTTAATCTATCTTTCTGTACACAATAAAGAATGACTCAAGTCAGTAATATTTATATTTCTACTCTTGTTGTGTTCTAAAAATTACACTTGTACTGCAGGCCGATCTTCAGTCAGTAGAAGTATCAGAGCTGATGATGAAGTCAGGAGGATGTTTCATGAGTGGCATAAAACGGAAAAGCCTAAAGGTAAACACGTGAACCACAACCACAGCACACCCAAATGTCTGTGTAGAAGTTGAATAGAGTGTAGCGGTGGGATGACTGCAGTGCATTGATTTTACTAACTTTAACTGTAAAATGCTATGTCTGGAATGGATAATGTGCTTTGCGTTTGTCCAACTCTTTGAGAGAAAAAAAAAAGGACTCTAAAGTGGTAACGTAGGATGTGCTAATGGTAAGCACTGTGGGCCTGATCTCTCCTGTTACTGTTGAAGGTCTATGCTGGAAACAGACTACAGTAGAGATGATGCATATGCATACATGCCACCTCGGAAAGTGTTCTTGTTGCACTACACCAGCACTTGTGCATTTGTTTTCACTTTCTTTCTGAATATCCCCTTTGGTTTTCAATCTAAAATTACAGGCCGGGCCTTGTCCAAAACTTTGTAAAACATTACAATGCATATTAATTACCTTACCAATCAATCACCTTTTTATTCCAGCCGGGCAGTGGCGAGTGGTGAGGCGACACACCCTAGATTGATGGACGAGAGGAGCAAGAGGAATGCCGAGATGCAAAAAACCAGTCCACATTTTTGACCAGGATAAGACAGTAACAGTATCCACTTTTCACTTCTTTTAAAAAATTTGATTAATATCTTGTATACATTCTTTACAACAGTGTGTTCTTGGAGTTGTTATTATCAATCATCATTACGTTTTCTCTGTGTTTACGATTCTTCACTACCAATATTTAAAATTTCTATTTGCTATCTGTTAAAGTTTTAAGGCCGGAACAGAACAAGAAATAGAAGTGTATGTAATCCGGGTCTCATCATGCATGCATTTCCTTTTTTATACCTTAACATATGGAATGGATATGGTATGGTAGTCTTCAATGATTGTCGTTTGTTTGTCTATGTATGCATACTGTTTTTCTATGTCAAACCTTTCCCAAAATCCCCCTTCCCATCCAATCAACGGACCCTAACCCTCTTCCCCCGGGCTGTGTGACTTATTGTCGAGGTGTAACTAAATTAAAAGTACACCAATACTTAATCACACACTTGCTGGGGCGGATGTGGTGAAAGCAACACTACTTCAATTTCAATGCAGAGCGATGATCTTCTTCTGCTTGCCCACCCATGAGTAGGATATTTCACAGGTTATTTTATTTAACAAAGGAACATATACCTCAGCATGAATTGCCGGCATTGATTTGATTTGTTTGTTGTCATTCCTCATATACAGCACTAACTGTTAGACTGTAGGCATAGCCAAGTCGACAAAACTATAGTTTGTAACTCTGTCTAGTAGGCTATCCTCATAATATCCAGCATTCATTTTTTTTGTCAAATATTTGAACATATAATTGTTGCTCGGTAAATTCTGTGATGTACTTCATTCAACTACTCCTCTAACAGTCTCTCAAAGGCGATTGACTATCTCCTTTTCTTTTTTTGGAAATGCTGCTACCCTGCCAGTGTATACTACTACTATACTACCACCACCACCCCAATCATGGCATGTATGAAAAAGGAAACCATCTTCACCATGCAGCCAGTGCTGTGCCACAGTTGGACATAAACATCAAGCACCGGTAAGAGAGAAGTTTGGGGGAGGCAGAATCAATAATGGACATGTCAATGATGTCAGTTTCAAACACCACTCCAAAGAATGCATAGTAGGACCAGTCAATGAGTGAGGTGTGTCGCATCTATCTGTTTGTGTCTTATACAGTCAGCAAATTATTGAAATCAAACACACGCTATGGGCGGCCATGCACCAGCAAAGAAACAGTGTGATGTAAAACAGTTACCCCACCTACAAAACATTAACAACATTGCATGTAACATAGAAAAATATATTTAATTGACCCTAACAAATAAACTAAACCCACAAAAGCTGACCCACCCCCCTCCCTAACCCCAACGACAGTCCATAGAAATAGAGAACGCCCAAACGAGTGAGGAAACAAACAGGAATTAAAAAAGGGGCAGTGACAGGGACTAACTGGTGGGGCGGGACTGGAGGAGGACACGAATCTGGTCCTCTAAATGGGCGACGCGGCGTCTAAGGCCGCGGCAGTTGCAACCACAGTGGGGGGGGGCACCGGAGATGGCACGGTGGCGGCGGGCAGCCGCCAGACGGTGGCGCCGTACCGCTGGAGGGCGGTGGCTGGGGCCCGGGGCACTGGAGGAGGCTTCAATTGCTGCTGCACTCTCCTCCTCCTCCTCGGCTAGGACCACCAGCCGCCGGTATTCCTGCTGGATTGCCTCCAGCTTCCGGCGCCGTGCCTTGGCGGCCAACTCCTTGCGGTTGATTTTCGGAGTAGCTGTGTATCAAAAAGAAAAAAACACGACAATTGTAAAATATAGTCTTAATAAAACAGTAGGACAAGGTAATTATTTATACACATAGTGGCATGGTAGAGTAGCACTATAAAATAAAGCACAGTAGTACATAACATTTTAAATGTCGCCCGTCCTTCTTCCTTCCACCTGTCTTACACTTTTTAGTTGAACAGTGCACCAGGTGCTCTTCTCCATAAAACTTTCAAAGCGGAGTTGAAATCAGATAGATGAGGCCATTGGTTACTCAATACTCTGGCTCCTAGTCCTATACCAATTAAAGGGAATTCTAGTCTTCTAGTTCACTCTTCAAACGTCCCCAAGAACTCATACTTACTTACGACATCGGATAGCGGGCGGACTTTGTCCGCCCGCCATCCGACTGCTAAAAAGGGTGGGGGTCCCGTGGGGACAATTAATTAGGATGATGCGCCCGGCACAGTGGCGGGCGCACCCTGTTATTTTAATTTTAAATTCTGGTTGGCTTTGCTGAAAGCAATGCTAAAATGTTGTGCTGCTTTTCCAAGCACAACATGACGGGCCTCGCACGGAGCCTGTCACGTTTTGCTTTGAAAGTCGGGGGGTACCATAGCATCGGTAGGTACCCTCCATGGGGGCCCCCAAGCATACTCTGCAATGTGTGCATGCCTTTCCGTGGCGGACGGTAATGCCGCCACGCAAAGGCATTCCAAAATGCAGATTATATGGCTGCCGGTGTGGTGAGAGAGACACCACCGCCATATTGAACCCTTTTCCGCCTAGACATGTCTGAATATTTTCTACAGGGATGGCGGGAGGTTTGCCCCTGCTGTGACGGCAGTGAATTCCAGCCAGCCCGGCGGGGGCAATACGCCCACCATCCTAATGGGGCCCTAATTCACAACTTTACAGTATACATAGACATACAGTACACCTTTGCAGTGAGTGTGCTGTCAAGTTCAACAATAGTTAAAGATTATGAATCTAACTTACCACCGCCTGCCACTGGTGCTGCCACTCCCCCTCCGTTGCTATCTGCAACTGCCGCATCCTCGCCCTCGGCGTCGCCTTCGCTGGCCCCAGCAATGGTGGTCGGTAGTGCGCCTAGAAAACATTACACATTTATTAGGCAACATATACACCTCCCCCCTATTGATCAGTAGCAAGGTTGAAAAATGAGTTAATACTAACATAAATCACTAGTACAAATCAGGTAGTAGTAGAGTAGACACTAAGTTATATGATCATTGTAGCATTTGCTTGATTAGCCCTAGCCATGCACATGTGACGTTACCTTTACCTTGCAGCTTCTTAAGACACCTTTGAGCCCACATGACCTGCCTCACACTGCTACTGTCTAGTCTACGCGCTGCGTACAGGCGGTCAACAAACATTAACCAGCCACTTTTTTAGGAAGAACTGGTGTACTACTGTTACTGTTAGTCCATATTGCTTATCCATAGATGCTACACTTTTTGGCACGGCTGAGAAATGCTTGCAAGTTGCAATATACTAACGCACACCATTTCTTTTTTCGCATTACAGACGCAAGATTCGCTTCTACGAACCAGAGCTTCTGAACGATGCACCAACTACCAGTACTAGGTTCTTCTGAGGTGAGGGGTCCCTTCACTCACATCTTCATTTATAAATGTATATAAACTAAATTGCTATGGGATGGTGGTGCTGCCTTCCACCACTTCAGTTATCATGATTTAATTCCCAACTGTATTAGTGTAACAATGTATTTTGTTTTAATGTTATTGATTTGCCGGTTGGTGCTGCTAAGATAACAGTGTACAGACCTTCTCAAATTGAAATAAAAATTTTAAACTTACATAGACTTCGTGGTATTTGGTGTGGAGTGGACTAACTTACACGATTGAGCAAATTAAAGTAAGGGTGTGCATGTGAATTGCTTCCACGACAGAGGTTGGGTGTGTTAATGTTCTGGGTTGTCTACTTGTTGGTTGTCTTGGGGGGAGGGTTCCGAGACCTAATAGGTATGACAAGACAGTACTATAGTCAAGCAGTGGAATTGTGGTGGGTGCGGAATTTCTGATTGAGGTGTGCAAGGAAGGTCCAACCTACCATCACCAACATCCTATTTTCTGGTGCAAATGTATGTGCAAGATCCCTACAACAGTTGTATGTCCTATAGGGTATCATATCAAAATATTAAGAAATCTGGTAGGGCTGTTGCTGTGAATTTTCAAAGCCTAAACATCAACAAGAGTAAAAAGTAGTACAAGACAACGACCCAACGGATTGTACGAGCTACTGGTGAATATGAGTTTTATATTACAACCTTTCACAAAGAGTGCCACTGGGCAAGACTAGCTACTACAGTACAGACAGACAGACTGATAGTATGTAGTAGTACTCAGTCATCGTAGCGGAGGCAGGGATAAGCTTTTTGAAACCGTACAGATCGAAGGATAATTGGTGGTAAAAAAATAGCATTTGGAAACACACTATAGTTCGGGAGAAATGGGGCAGTAAAAGTTATGGAATAAGAAATATTATTAAAAACAAGAAGACTTACTGGGGCCAGCAGAGGAGCCCTCAGCGGTGTCCTCCTCGTGGTGTTCCTGTCCCGCCGACTGCCCAGTCCCTGCCCGTCTGCCCCTGGGTGCTGATGAACAGGAAAGATATAAGAAAGACAAACATTGATGGATGGTGTCAACTTAAGCAAATACAATTTTTTTCAACAACGGTCAAAAAACACTTATCTAAACAATTGCAATAACTACATTGACCGATCTCATCTGGTCAACATGTAATATCGGGGGATTCGCAGTTCGACTACTTAAGTTACTATTTATCAACAGTAATCCATTCTTCCATTCTGATTCCAGAAAACTAAGTTACAAGTAAGCCTAAGTATTAGTACAACCTACCACCCAACCTAGCCCACCTATTCCAGGCATGCCAATTGTACATTAAGTATGCATTTCGACTGTATTCCTCAACAATGTGTATGATCCAATCATGGAGGACACATTAACATGACTACATTTTTTGTATATACACAATTTTGGTTTGATTGATGCTCATCTGCTACTGCTAAGTAACTGCAAAGCCTACCTCCACTCATTGAACAAACTAGAAAGGTTCTAAAGACTGGCGTACTAGCAGCACGTCACGTAACTGAGTGAGGGGGCATCACGCATACCACTAACCAATTAGAAGCTCATACAAAGTACCTAAACCTATGTATCAATCCGCCCCTATCTATTAGTGACAGGACAAAGTAAGGAGTGGACATGAGTCACTGTAGCATTACGTAACTTAATTTCTCTAAAATAAACTCGTAAAGAATCACGCTAAGCAAGCGCAAACGCAAAGCTGCAAACAAGTAAGATTAGTAGTAGCGCAGAAGAGCACCTGTGTCATAATCACAGAAGACTTTTAAACATTATTAACCTGGAATGTATTGCAAGCAGCAACATTCTATCTGGTTGGAAGGAAAAAAAGATATTCGCAATATATAACATAGAGCAGAAGAACAGACACAAAGTTGTAATAATTAAATAGGTACTCACCAAGCCCCGGGACCTCCACTCCTAGCAGGTCCAGCAGGTCCTGCTCACGGTCCAGGATGTCGGACCACCGGTGCGTCAGCTGTGCCTGGGTGCGCCGGACCCCAGAGATGCGAGACACTGCCCGGCGCACCTTCCCCCACCGCTGCCGACGCTCCCGGAGGCCGTACCCGGACCCAGGCCTGCCACCTGCTGCCAGGGTTGAGGGGAGGTGGCGCTGCACAAAGAAAATTAGTGCAGCCAACTCCGCCTCCCCAAATAAGGCCCGTGCATGCACCCCTTGTGGGCGCCGCCTTCCGCAAGGAAGGCGGTCGCGGCTCTGGCTGCGCCGGCGAACAGCCCTGCCCTTGGACATGGTTCTGGGGACGGGGCGGGAAAGAAAAGGTAAAATAAATAAAGGAGTAAAGGAAATAAATAGCAGGCAATACAAAGAGAAAAAGTAGCTAAAAAACAAAAAAAAAGGTACACAAAAACCAAAAATATAGAGGCAGGAAAATAGTTAGAGAAATAATAAGTAATAAAGATCCGAAAAAAGTGGCTATAAACAAAGGATTGAAAAGATTTAGGGAGGATTGAAAATCAGGCCCCAGAACCATGCAATAGAGTGGAAAACAAGATGGCCGCGCCCGTTGCGACCACGTGGGCAAGTTCGCGCGATATTTTCTCCCTGAGCAAGCAAAAAGCAACGCGATCAAGTAAAAGCGATCGCGAACAGGAAATATCGACCGCGAACATGCATTGCGCGACCCGGAACAGGAAGTAAACAACGCCAGAGGGCGGGACAAGTGAAAACAAGATGGCCGCGCCCATGAGCGACCGCATGGGTAAGTTGGCGACCCGCGAACACGCAAAAAATACCGCGAACAGGCGGCAAAAAACTTCCGCATCTTCGCGATATTTCCGGCGTGTTTGCGGAGATTTTCTGCAATCTCGCGATAATTTGCGGAGGTTAATTCCGCAAATTCCGCCCACCCCTAGTCAAGACTGATTTGCATATGGCCATGTCTAAACTGGGGTGGTGTAGTGGGCAAAAGAACGATGGATTTAACCCAGATCTCTTGACTGGGGGAGAATGTCTGCATTGTCAGCATTCCGTCCATCATTTGTTTGTTGTAACGCTTTTCGCCCTAAGTGGGATGGGTATTCCCAGACGTGGGACCCGTGCTCACTACGCCACTGGAGTCAAGCTATCCTGGCTGATGACGGCTGATAGCCAGAAACCGGTCCTAGGATGCTTGATTCCGGTCCAGGGAAGACATGGCTTGGCAGTTCGGGCTGGACTGTTCCCATGAGGCACAGGGTCAAGACTGATTTGCATATGGCCATGTCTAAACTGGGGTGGTGTAGTGGGCAAAAGAACGATGGATTTAACCCAGATCTCTTGACTGGGGAGAATGTCTGCATTGTCAGCATTCCGTCCATCATTTGTTTGTTGTAACGCTTTTCGCCCTAAGTGGGATGGGTATTCCCAGACGTGGGACCCGTGCTCACTACGCCACTGGAGTCAAGCTATCCTGGCTGATGACGGCTGATAGCCAGAAACCGGTCCTAGGATGCTTGATTCCGGTCCAGGGAAGACATGGCTTGGCAGTTCGGGCTGGACTGTTCCCATGAGGCACAGGGTCAAGACTGATTTGCATATGGCCATGTCTAAACTGGGGTGGTGTAGTGGGCAAAATAACGATGGATTTAACCCAGATCTCTTGACTGGGGGAGAATGTCTGCATTGTCAGCATTCCGTCCATCATTTGTTTGTTGTAACGCTTTTCGCCCTAAGTGGGATGGGTATTCCCAGACGTGGGACCCGTGCTCACTACGCCACTGGAGTCAAGCTATCCTGGCTGATGACGGCTGATAGCCAGAAACCGGTCCTAGGATGCTTGATTCCGGTCCAGGGAAGACATGGCTTGGCAGTTCGGGCTGGACTGTTCCCATGAGGCACAGGGTCAAGGCTGATTTGCATATGGCCATGTCTAAACTGGGGTGGTATAGTGGGCAAAAGAACGATGGATTTAACCCAGATCTCTTGACTGGGGGAGAATGTCTGCATTGTCAGCATTCCGTCCATCATTTGTTTGTTGTAACACTTTTCGCCCTAAGTGGGATGGGTATTCCCAGACGTGGGACCCGTGCTCACTACGCCACTGGAGTCAAGCTATCCTGGCTGATGACGGCTGATAGCCAGAAACCGGTCCTAGGATGCTTGATTCCGGTCCAGGGAAGACATGGCTTGGCAGTTCGGGCTGGACTGTTCCCATGAGGCACAGGGTCAAGACTGATTTGCATATGGCCATGTCTAAACTGGGGTGGTGTAGTGGGCAAAAGAACGATGGATTTAACCCAGATCTCTTGACTGGGGGAGAATGTCTGCATTGTCAGCATTCCGTCCATCATTTGTTTGTTGTAATGCTTTTCGCCCTAAGTGGGATGGGTATTCCCAGACGTGGGACCCGTGCTCACTACGCCACTGGAGTCAAGCTATCCTGGCTGATGACGGCTGATAGCCAGAAACTGGTCCTAGGATGCTTGATTCCGGTCCAGGGAAGACATGGCTTGGCAGTTCGGGCTGGACTGTTCCCATGAGGCACAGGGTCAAGACTGATTTGCATATGGACATGTCTAAACTGGGGTGGTGTAGTGGGCAAAAGAACGATGGATTTAACCCAGATCTCTTGACTGGGGGAGAATGTCTGCATTGTCAGCATTCCGTCCATCATTTGTTTGTTGTAATGCTTTTCGCCCTAAGTGGGATGGGTATTCCCAGACGTGGGACCCGTGCTCACTACGCCACTGGAGTCAAGCTATCCTGGCTGATGACGGCTGATAGCCAGAAACTGGTCCTAGGATGCTTGATTCCGGTCCAGGGAAGACATGGCTTGGCAGTTCGGGCTGGACTGTTCCCATGAGGCACAGGGTCAAGACTGATTTGCATATGGCCATGTCTAAACTGGGGTGGTGTAGTGGGCAAAAGAACGATGGATTTAACCCAGATCTCTTGACTGGGGGAGAATGTCTGCATTGTCAGCATTCCGTCCATCATTTGTTTGTTGTAACGCTTTTCGCCCTAAGTGGGATGGGTATTCCCAGACGTGGGACCCGTGCTCACTACGCCACTGGAGTCAAGCTATCCTGGCTGATGACGGCTGATAGCCAGAAACCGGTCCTAGGATGCTTGATTCCGGTCCAGGGAAGACATGGCTTGGCAGTTCGGGCTGGACTGTTCCCATGAGGCACAGGGTCAAGACTGATTTGCATATGGCCATGTCTAAACTTGGTGGTGTAGTGGGCAAAAGAACAATGGATTTAACCCAGATCTCTTGACTGGGGGAGAATGTCTGCATTGTCAGCATTCCGTCCATCATTTGTTTGTTGTAACGCTTTTCGCCCTAAGTGGGATGGGTATTCCCAGACGTGGGACCCGTGCTCACTACGCCACTGGAGTCAAGCTATCCTGGCTGATGACGGCTGATAGCCAGAAACCGGTCCTAGGATGCTTGATTCCGGTCCAGGGAAGACATGGCTTGGCAGTTCGGGCTGGACTGTTCCCATGAGGCACAGGGTCAAGACTGATTTGCATATGGCCATGTCTAAACTGGGGTGGTGTAGTGGGCAAAAGAACGATGGATTTAACCCAGATCTCTTGACTGGGGGAGAATGTCTGCATTGTCAGCATTCCGTCCATCATTTGTTTGTTGTAACGCTTTTCGCCCTAAGTGGGATGGGTATTCCCAGACGTGGGACCAGTGCTCACTACGCCACTGGAGTCAAGCTATCCTGGCTGATGACGGCTGATAGCCAGAAACCAGTCCTAGGATGCTTGATTCCGGTCCAGGGAAGACATGGCTTGGCAGTTCGGGCTGGACTGTTCCCATTAGGCACAGGGTCAAGACTGATTTGCATATGGCCATGTCTAAACTGGGGTGGTGTAGTGGGCAAAAGAACGATGGATTTAACCCAGATCTCTTGACTGGGGGAGAATGTCTGCATTGTCAGCATTCCGTCCATCATTTGTTTGTTGTAACACCTTTCACTATTTGGTCACGCCACCATGTTTGCACCTGTTGCCTTTCAACTGACTATGGACTGCACTTTGGGAGTCGTAGTCTCTGTATGCTTTCATTAAATCAACAGAACTAATATCCGATCATTACTTGCAAATGAAAGCTCAGGCCTGGAAAGAGTTCTAACAATGCATGGTAAGGTGGAAAGTTAGTACATACGTTATGGATACATCCAGGCGCGCAACACCCATTGGACTCAAAGGGCTTCAGCCCCCCCCCCCTGCCGTGTGTGGCAGCCCGGGATGAGACAGCTTCCTGGGCACACACACAGCCACACCCGAGCACTTCACAGGTCTTTAAAAGACCATTAGCATGTTAATGAGGCCTTGCTGTTGTTTCACCCCTTCTAAGAGCCCCTGCAGCTCCACTCTGCCTATTGCTTAAAGATTCAGCCCCCCCTCCCCTCTGAAATCAGCTCCACTCTGCCTATTGCTTAAAGATTCAGCCCCCCCTGAAATGTTTTCTTAACCCCCCCCGAAATTTGGCTCTAGTTGCGCCTCTGGATACATCTATATAGATATCCGTCACCACATTTCTATTTTCTTGCAATATTGTAGTTTACTTTTTAATATGAACACCAACCAAAGCATGGGTTATTTATAGACGAAACATTAAGGCGCTCTGTCAGTTATTTAGGATCTGTAAATTAACATTCGAAACGAGACAGATTCCCTCTAAGACTGCTCAGTTGGCTAAAGTGCGTGCAGCAGAATCAGTGTGTAATAATGACCTGGTTAAAGATTTGAGGCCGATATCCCCTAAAACAAGCATTTACAATGCAACAGTCTCGGCATTGTTAAAGTTAGAGCTATTGGCATTGCTCATGACATTATTTTTGTTTATGTTTTTGTTTTTAAAAAATTTAAAGAAACGGCATTGTTATTTACAATGTCAATAGCTTAATCACTCTCAAATGCAAGAATTATTGCATTTGCAGCCACACACAGAGCCACACACACAAAGCCACCCCCACACACAGAGCCATCCACAGAGCCACTCACATAGAGCAACCCACACACAAATAGAGCCACCCACAGAGCCACCTACACACACACACGCAGAAGCCCACTGGCCTATTTACATTATGTGCACTTTGTGATCTGCATGGTACATGTTCTTTGCTGCAGGCACATTAACCCTACGTGCTCCCTTTCCAGGAGTCAAACCTTCCACTAGACAAAACTCCGATCTCTCTCTAGGAAGAACATTAAACCCCTGTGTCATAATGACATTTTTATTGTTGCCGAAAATTGCTGGAGGCCAGGAAGGAGGCAGCAAGTGCTTTTAAAACCTTAATTTACTTGCAAACATAATGCCTCCACCCAAAGTCAGCGCCCGGTCACACTGGTTGCACTGCCCTAGAGCTGGTCCTTCTCAAGGGTCCTGTGACCTCAGTGACAGAGTCACTGTTGTTCTTGGCTGTGCTGCTTCATAGGCCTGCTAGCAAGACTGGATGTGAACTTCAGTATGGATTGTGGTGGACAAACCTTGAAGGTTAACCCAGACTTGCCAGTGCTAGGGTCCACCTGCTGGTGCTAAGACGCCATCGCTTCTAAGGTCTTGCGAAGCCTTCTAAGGTCTAGCATGGGATTGTGCTTTCACTGGAGAGTCGTCTGGTGGACTGGTTATTAAGGCTGAACGTGGTTCCCCAGTTCCAAATTTAGCAGCTCTGGTCATAGTGCCACATCGTCTCCCCCACTGAACACCATACTGTCCCACTGAGAAAAACTCACACTGCCTTCAACTACAACCCACACTTTACAGTAAATTATTCTCTTTTTCCGCAAAAAATAATACAAGGTGAATTATTGCTGCATTTGAGGCTACTGTGCGCCTGGATGTGGTGCTGATGTTAATACCTTGCTACAGTCGGGAAGATGTGCATGGGTGAACTGCAATGTGATGAACACACGAACAGCCACTTCATCCACTGCAGACACATATACTAAGTGTGCATTTGACCACTAACCTAACTTCCAAGCATTATGACGCCACATTTCAGATATCACTTGTTAAGATTTGGCAGAGGAGACCAGGGGGAGGATGAGTAGAGATCAAACGAGCAGAGAGAGAAGAGGTCAGAGGAGAGCAGGTCACAGCGGAGGAGAGATCAGACATCAGTTGAGAAGAGATCAGAGAGCCAGAGAAGAAGTCAGAGCAGAGAGGAGACCAGGCAGCAGAGAAGAGATCATAGGAGCCCAGATCAGAGCACAAAGGAGCCCAGATCAGAGCACAGATGCAACAGAGGAGGAGAGATCCGAGGAGTGCAGAGCAGAGCAGCGAGGAAGAGACGCAGCAGAGGAGAAGAGGTCAGATGAGTGCAGATCAGAGCACAGAGGGGAAGAGATGAGAGTAACACAGATCAGAGCAAAGAGGCAGAAGAGCAGAGTGGAGATCAGAGGAGCCCAGATCAGAGCAAAGAGGCAGCAGAGGAGAAGAGATCAGAGGAGCCCAGATCAGAGCACAGAGGAGCCCAGATCAGAGCACAGAGGCAACAGAGGAGGAGAGATCCGAGGAGTGCAGAGCAGAGCAGCGAGGAAGAGACGCAGCAGAGGAGAAGAGGTCAGATGAGTGCAGATCAGAGCACAGAGGTGAAGAGATGAGAGTAACGCAGATCAGAGCAAAGAGGCAGAAGAGCAGAGTGGAGATCAGAGGAGCCCAGATCAGAGCACAGAAGCAGCGGAGGAGAAGAGATCAGAGCACAGAGGCAACAGAGGAGAAGAGACGAGAGGAGCACAGATCAGAACACAGAGGCAGCGGAGGAGAAGAGTAGAGATCAGAGGAGCGCAGATCAGAGCCGCAGCCAGCGGAGCAGAGCTGGGAGACCAGATGAGGCGCTCAGAGCAGCCGAGAGGCGACGGGGTTGACGGAGCCCACAGCAGCAGCGTCAACGCACGAGCAGCAGAGGGAAAGTTTTCAGAAGCCGCTACAGGGGATCTAGAGCGACCAAACCTGGGGCTCGGGCTGGGATCCAGTCAGGGAGGGTTCCGGCCGAGGATGCACCGGGGGACTCACCACCCGCACTGCCTCCAGCCGAGCCCAGCCACTGACCCAGCCAGCAGCTCCCGGCGGAGGGAGAGGGAGGGAGCGTGATATGAGAAGGGGAGGAGGGAGGGCCAGGGGAGGAGGAAACACCGACATGGAGGTGGAGAGAAGGGGAAGAGAAATGGGAAGTTTAGATGCAGTCTGCAATATATCCACCAACGGACCTCAAACGACAGGCGCATGACTGCAAATCTCTGGGTGACTCTGGATGTAGGGTCCGTTTTCCGCGAATGAGCAATACACGACGCAGTTATGTGTCCGCTGTACATACCCACTGGTGTCTGAGTTTACGCTCTTCGGCGGTACTGAGGAAGAGAGGTTAACTGTTCCGTAAATGAGCGTCCAGCAAGGAACACCGCCGCCTTTCTCCGAGGTCAAGCAGAAATGCCTCGGAGAAATGCAGCGGCGTTTTTGGATTCGGGGGCGTGTTTTTCTTTCTCTCTTCTTGCCATTGGCTGGAATGTTTACATTCCAGAGGAGAGAAAGAAAGTAAAAAACACGCCCCCGAATCCGAAAAAGACAGGGCTTGTTTGGAGAGACAAAGCTCTTCTCCAATGGCTGACCAGCATTTAAGAGGCCAGCCAATGGAGAAGAGGGAGAAGAGGGGCGGGTTCAAGCCCCACTTCTCAAAGTCATTAAATCTCGCGAGCGAGACTGCGCAAGCGCAGCCTTCGCTAGCCGAGACCTAAATAGAGATGGGCTTATACAAAATGCTTAATTGGAAGACTGCTGTCTGTTTCTTAGTGATGGATAGTGTACAAACTTGTGACATGCACTTGACTGATTTTTGCACCAGACGCCTAAAACAACAACATGAAACGAAGTCCACCTCAAGGTAAAGAAAGAGCAGCGCTCTCGGTGGGCTCTCGACTTTTTATCCTTCATAGAAGCGGAACTGGATGCAGGTGTACTCTGTAAAGGAGTAAACATACCCACAGCGCAGCTGCAGAATGGCAATCACTTTCTAAATTTTAACACTAATGCCTGCTTCTCAAACACCCCCACCATGACCGGAAACAGCCAACCCAGCCCACAGCTGCTGCTGTTACAAAATCACAAATGGTTTGATTTTTAACTCCGATATCTGCTCTCGTAATAATCAATCTTGCTTACATGACCTAAAAGAAAGTAGAGATGGGCGGGACTCCGCTGAATCTCAAGAAGTTTGTATGTAAATCCACGGAATTCCATGGAGAAAAATAATTAGCGTGTTCCGCCCAACCCTTTTATATCCCTGACAAGCTTTGAACTATTGTTTTACATTTATTTGACGTCTTCTTAGACTGGTAGATGGTGTATTTACTATGGGTTATTTTGTGATAGAACTGGAAGAAATCTTAAACTGGACTATGCTTTTCATACTGTAACGTCAAGTATGAGCTCCAGATGAGGCAAGTAGAAACTGTAACTCATCTTCGCGTCAGCCACCTTCTCAGAGAGCTGGAAGCATGCAGAGATCAACGCCCTACTGAAGAAACCCACAGCCGACCCAAAAGACCTCAAGAACTTTCGCCCCATCTCTCTCCTTCCTTTCCCGGCTAAAGTCATCGAGAACACCGTCAACAAACAACTGACTACATTCCTCGAAGCAAACAACTCGCTCGACCCATCCCAGTCCGGATTCCGAGCCAACCATAGCACGAGACCGCCCTCATCGCAGCCACCGACGACATTAGGACCCTGATGGACAACGGGGATACAACCACTCCCATCCTCCTAGACCTCTTGCCGCCTTCGATACCGTCTGCCACCGCACCCTAATAACCCGCCTCCACAACACTGGGATCCAAGGAAAAGCCCTTGACTGGATCACCTTGTTCCTTTCCGACAGAACCCAGAGTGTCCGCCTCCCTCCCTTCCACTCCACGGCCACCAAGATCATCTGTGGCGTACCCCAAGGCTCCTCGCTCAGCCCAACCCTCTTCAATATCTACATGAACCCCCTCGCCGCCATCGCTCGCAATCACAACCTCAACATCTTCTCCTATGCCGACGACACCCAGCTGATACTCTCCCTCACCAAAGACCCAGCCACCGCCAAAACCAACCTCCAGTAAGGAATGAAAGACGTCGCGGAATGGATGAAGCTCAGCCGTCTGAAACTCAACTCAGACAAGATGAAGGTCCTCATCCTCGGACAATCCCCATCCGCCTGGGACGACTCCTGGTGGCCCACAGCGCTGGGCACTGCACCGACACCCACGGACCACGCTCGCAACCTGGGATTCATCCTGGACTCCTCCCTCACGATGACCAAACAAGTCAACACCATCTCATCTTCATGCTTCAACACCCTGCGCATGCTCCGAAAGATCTTCCGGTGGATCCCCACCGATACCAGAAAGACAGTCACCCAGGCCCTCGTCACCAGCCGACTGGACTATGGGAGCACCCTGTACGCAGGAACCCCAGCCAAACTTCAGAAACGACTTCAGCACATACAGAACGCCTCCGCACGGCTCATCCTCGACATCCCTCGCCGCAGCCACATAACACCCCACCTGAAAAACCTGCACTGGCTCCCCGTCAGCAAGAGGATCACGTTCAGGCTCCTCACCCACGCACACAAAGCGCTCCACGACATGGGCCCCGAATACCTCAACAACCGCCTCTCATTCTACACTCCCACCTGCCAGCTCCGCTCCGTCAGCCTCGCCCTCGCCATCGTCCCACGGATCCGCAGAACCACAACCGGAGGAAGATCGCTCTCCTACCTGGCCGCCAAGACATGGAACTCCCTCCCCGCACACCTACGACCGACCCAGGACCATCTCACCTTCAGGAAGCACCTCAAGACCTGGCTATTCGAGCAGTAACAGCACCCCCCTCCCTTCAGCGCCTTGAGACCCTCACGGGTGAGTAGCACGCTCTATAAATGTATTGATTGATTGATCTTATACATAGAGTGCATACTGATGAAGCTTAAGGTAGGTATTCAAGCCATAAGGGAAAGTGTTAGTGAACACACATTCAAGGTAATTATTCTTTATATGTTTCGTTTTTAGGAATTACAAGTTGCACAACAATGTAGAGAGGTGTTACGCAGAGATATTGCTAAGGTGCATTTATCTACTATGCAATGGCCAATTACTCAAGATATCTTTTGTCTTTCAGATATCCACTACACCATACAAGCATCCTTGTTCAACAGAAGAAATCAGTCAGAGTAGTGGTATCCAGTGTCTCTTTCTCTACTGTTTCCGTCTTCTTTGACCCAGCCCTACCGCGGGCCCTCATTTTCCTGCATATGTGGTAATTGGAGGAGTTGGTGATTGCATCACTCCAGTTAGATCCTGAGTGCATTCTGACTGAGGGTATTGTGGAGGAAGAGCAGAGTGAGGCAGAGATAGGAGTAAGGATGAGGCAGGGAGAGAAAGAGGAGATGGATAGAGGAGGAAAAGAAGTTGAGGTTGAATAAGAGGAGTAGGGAGGCAGGAGAAGGGGAAGAAACTGAGGTATGTAGAGAGAAGGGAGGGTAAGCTAGAGAGAGGGAGAGAGAAAGGTGAGGCAGAGGAATAAGAGATTGAGATAGAAAGAGGAAGCGGGAGAGGTGCAGGTGGAGACTATGAAGCACTCTGTAATGGGACGAGTGGAGGAGGATGATGGAGAAATAGTAGAGGAAGGAGTGGCAGACAGAAAAATATGGAATAAGGTGAGGATGAGATGGAAAGAAAGGAGGAAAATGAGGCAACAAGAGAGGAGAATGGTGAGACAGAGTGAAGGCAGATAGAGGCAGAGGAGGATGTGGCTGAGAGACTAGTGAGGGTAGGGAAGACAGAGAAAATAGGAGGGTGAAACAGATAGGAGGTAGATGGGTGGAGCGTTTGTGGTAGAAAGAGTAGAGGAAAGTATTCCCCTGACCTTTAGCCTCTTGCTGCGTTCTAACCATCAAGGAGTACAGCCTGCCCTGAAAGTGTTCAGGGTCAGTGATCTAAGGTAGAGTGCACTGTGTCTACCATGAAGCAGCAGTTGCAAGTTTGCGGCACTGTTTATCAATGCAGCCTTTGTGTCACATCACCTATGTATGACTTTGACTGGCTAACCACCATTGTTTAATGCTTCATTATCCTGCACAAAACCTCAGTAAGTTGAGACAGATGGCAGATTAGAATTGGCCCAGGAATTGTGCACCCTGCACACCAAAAGGCAGGCCTCTCAAATTGCTCGGGAAACCAAAACTTCATTGGTACTTCCAAGTGGCTCTATGGGACTGTTTCTAGTCACCTTTGTTGTCAGGACTTGCTATGGGTGTTCGCTGACTCTGATGTTTCAAGATGCACCTGTTAATGTGACCTAGCTATTGCACCAGAGGTCTAAGTTCAGTTCTGGGCAGAAATCTAGTTCACGGCAGAGAAGGATAGGGTATTGTTACTGTTCCTCATCTATTTTTAATATGCATTGCCCATTTGACTCTACATTCTGGCTCACCTTTGAATTATTTTTACAGTGTCTCGGAGCTGCTGCTGAGGCTCCATGTTCTAGGCTTTTGGTTCTTCACTATGCTTCTGAGCCTTCTACTAGGTATGTTTTTCTACTTGTGTCCTATGCCTCTAGGGGGCCATTCTCTTCTGGGTTAAGCTGCCTCACAGAGTCTTCTGGTCGCTCTTGTGCCTGGTGAGGGTCCACATCTGGCTCACAGGCTAACTTTTTCTTACCAAGGTCTCCTTGGTCTATATCCTCGTATGTTGAATGTGAGGCAAGGTTGATTCTGCTGGTTCTGTGTCATTGCATTTTGGCAGTAAGCAGCTCCATGGCCTTTGACCATGCGGTTTACTCCCATGGTGTCCATAGTGGTGCTGGAAGAACCCTGTTGAGACTTTGGGCTGCCTCTAGGCCTCAGAGAGGAAATTATTTTTCAGTTTGGCTTGTTCAAGGCTCTTGTATGGGCTTTGGCCTGGGTCATGTCATGCTCATGTTCGGTTCCCCTGGGATGGATTATTTGAGGGGTTGCCTCACTTATTCCTAGAGAGAGGCAGTTTGACCCCTTGACTGTTGGGATGCTCCTTGTTTTCTCTCCTTTCCCTTTGCTCTCTTATTTTTAGAACATTTAGTTATGCTTGTAAAGCATGAAGATCATCAACTGGTGCTACTGCTAATGTTTAACTGCCCTGCTTTTGTAGTGAGTCATTTTTGGGTGTCTGTGTCTTTGGTCTACAGTTAGCCTGGGTTCCGGTTGGTCTTTTCTCCTTTGCAGTTCCTCTGGTGGGGTTGTTCTTCCTCTGCACCTGTGGTTTGCCCAGTGTTTCTCTTTAAATTGGTCTTGTGAGTGATGTGTTGGTTTCTGCTTCTTTTCTGCAGTTCCTCTTGTACAGTTATTCTTACTCTGGACCTGAGATTCATCCCATGCTTTATTTCAAGGTGGCCCTGTCAGTGCTGGGACTCTTTTATCTAGGTGAACGTTTAAGGCTTTTGGGCAGCGGACCTTATCTCTCACTGAGATATTGACTTAAGATGGTTTGGAAGTGTCATCATCCTGTCAATACATGGCATGATGTAGCTGCTCTGGTATTGCGTCTCTAGTGGTGTAGTGGACCATAATTATTGCATCTCTCAGCCTAGACTTGGTGCCTAGTCTGGTATAGGGACATTAGTCTAGAGGTTGGTGACTTTGTATGCTGCGGTGCATGGAATTCCCTTGCAGGGTTGGTTGGGCAAACAGATGAGCATTACTCACTCTTTTATCTCATTGTTTGCATTTGGATGTTCATGGCCTTAATTGTCTTGCTGGTTGTTCCCCTCCGATTGCCTTTTCTTCTGCCTTGTACTTTGCACAGGATCCCTGTGTACTTGCATTTTATGGTGCCTGGAGTTTGTTTTGCCAGTCATGCACACAAGTACAGGGGAGAGGAAGACAAATCAGGTAATCATGTCCCATTTCCAGAGCAAAACATTTCATTAGTGGGGTCATAAAGTGACTGTAAAATGTCCGAGGTGGTGTGTATAGATATCTGCAAACACATGGGTCTGATAGTGCGCCATGTTGTTCTGAAAATTTTAGGGGTGCACCATAATCGTCATTAGCCAGCACCCACATATGTTAAAGGACTCATACTAATGTGTGACTTAGAAATGTATTACTCAAATCTGTTTATAATAGAGTGATTAGAAATGTAACCATGCCTTTCATGAAGAGCAATGTTGTAATTAACTTCAAATTGTATTCATGTAGTCAATGCCTAATGGTTGTTTTTTGTGTAATGTGATGCATTAGGTTTCAACGTGCACCATATTAAAGTCTGCACATGCAGTTTGCTTATTCATACATGAAGAAAAATGAAGTTAATGCTTATAGTGTCAATTTAGAAGTATGGGTTTAAATTGTGTAAAGGCCTGATCGCATATACGTTTAAAGAGAAAGGCCTGTTCATTTCTTATGTTAGCTAAATATTGTAGGCCGAAAATAATTTCCCTTGGTAAGGCTTTGGGCTTCAGGACGTTAGAAAATCTCAGAGAAGTGGAAAGTTTCTCGTTCTCATGTTTCTGTTGCAGGTGCAAGGACATTTAACTCGTTAGAGAGACTAACCCTTTGTTCTAGGAGTTAGGATGGTACGAGAAGCCAATATGGGAGTATATTGGAATGTAGGGATGATACTTTCGGCGGAGAAGGTGCCTGGGACTCAAGGACGAGTAAATCGTCGTTGGAAGGGAGACAAGTTTCACTGGAAAATCACTGGGAGAAGACCTTGCTGAAGAGGTGTCCCAGAGGGCGTGTTCTACGTTTTTGGGATTTTGAATTAGGGACAGTGCCCCGTGGGTTGAGCAGTTGAGGTTTAGATGGGGAGCTAGAAGAAGCATCTTAGAACAAGCTCTGACTAAGTGAGTGCACTTCTAAGGAGGTCTTCACTTCTGACACCTTTTACTCTCTTGCCTGGGAGGGAAAATGCTAAGTTGGGATGTTACCTTAGAGATACAGTAGGGATAGACTAACTGAGATTCTTTTTAGGTTAATGACTTCTAATGTAGAAATTGGAGTGATTATTGCTTGCCTGATGTTACTGGAGCTGACTATTCTTCTTATTCTGAGTCGGATGAGACTCCTGCGTAGGATATTTTTTGTATTAGTGCCCATTTATTTTCTTAACCTCGTGCTGAGGTGCTTGTATGTTCAGTTATTCCTGGCTTTGTAATAAACCCCTAAAAAATGTGAGATTCGGAGTCAGTGGTCCTTTTAGAGTTTAAATTTAATTTGATTGATTATGTTTTGAAATTTGATTTCCTCCCCTCAACACTATTTAGCAGATAGAAAGATCTTGGAGACCAAAGAGGATTCTTGGTGATGGTATGGTAGATAAGAATCTGGCTACATCAGTTCTCAACCATATTTTTGCAGTACAGTAAAAGAGCCAGCCAGACCAATAAGACATGATTGAAGTCTTGAGTCCCATTCTGACAGAAATTACATTCTGCAGAGGTTCGGTACCATTTAGCTGTAAGAGAACTCCAAGAAAGCATGCGTAACACAAAAGAATCCAAAATCTGCTCACACCATGGGCTAAGTACGATCTTATATAAGGTTGTACTCTATACACCAGAATCTAATCTTTTATATTTTGGAATCCCCTTTTTTTGAGACACACCGCTCTATTCAGGCGAAAGAAAGGCTTGCCTTTAGTTGCAACACAGGTAGTGAAAGGACCAAGTTGGATCAAGTGCAAGCTGAGCTGCACCATATTTGAAGTTTCAGTAGACTAATGTGTTTTTCTTTTTGTCTACAAGAATTTATTTTCTCATAAAAAACCTCAATGTGTCCTCTTCACTCCTCTCCAGATAAGCCACCCAGCGGACTTCCCCTACCAGGCTCAAAAAAGAGGTAATTTTAAACCCATTTCCAGACTTAGTGCTACCACTGAAATCAAGGTGTTACAAGAGGTAATATTTCTTAGCACTTGCCTTTCTATTTTTATTTTTTTTAAACCACTTAGCCATGTCTGTACGCTCCAATGCATAAAGCAGCGAGATGGGAATTTTAGCTCGATCGAGCTCTAACGTATAGGAGAATGTCATCTGCCTGTCCCCCTATAAAGATCACCCAATCCTTTACCCTGAGACTGTGCTTTGCTCATGTTATTCTCAACATGAGCCTTATCACTCAGGTTAGCATACGTTATTTTCCCCAGGAAGGTGTAGGACTTCACTACTTATAATTTTTGGATACCCATATGGCAAGGAAATTTTGTGTGTTTGGGTTTCTACTTGTCGTAAAAGCACTGTATTTTACTTTTAGAAATACTACTCTTCAGATAATGTGCATCTGCAAATCGTTGCAATGCCTCCAATCAACTGTTAAGACATTTGGGGGTAAGGTCCTAGATTACTATGTCATCTGCATATGAGAAACATGCTACCACTCTTCCTTCAATGGTCGGGGCTATACCTGTTGGCCAACCATAGTTTAGAATGTAAAGGTTTGGGCAACGGTCTTCCCCCTTCCTTCTGTGGGCCCTGCGGAGTAGATGTAATATCAGAACCAAGAGAAGGAATAAAACCCCTACGAAGCACCACATAACATAAACCTTTCACTAAAGTCTCCAATTTAGAAGTGCATGTGACAGCGATTAGGCGAATGACTTACTTAACAAATTGAAAGCTTCCTGATTTGTTAAACAACACTCTTTTTGTTGTACAGGCTTTTATGGAGGGGAGGGAGGCTTGATCTTATTCCTTAAGACATCTCTCTTCTTTTTAGGCAGTTGGGAGGAGAGTAAACCTGCTTCTGTTGGCAAATCAAGTTGGATTGGGCCTTCATAAACATACTGTTCCCTTGTTTAATATGGCTTTATTATGGCAATATTTTTCATAGCCCCCTAAAGTATAAGAGGTCTTTTAACACTTAGAGGAAGTCCTAGGGGTGTGGGCTCCGATGGTGCACATATAGCCGGATAGAACCTCTCTTCCACTGTGTTAATCTCCTTATTAAAGCAACAATAACACTGCTTAAGAAGTTGCAGATAGAAACACAGGGAGGATTTAGCTCACCTCCACCCATCACTGAGGCATTCTTTTTTGCTATACTTCATTCCCCTTTCCATAAATGTTGGAGTAAAGAATGGTTGCTCAGCACTGACTCCTCTGGGCTCTTACAGTTACAGATTGGACCACGCTTGGCTTGGTCTCCACTTGTCAGCGCCCTGGCACTTCCATTGCACATCTTGTGCTGCAGCAATTGGAAGTGTGCTATTTAGCACTTCTCGCTTCTCCTCCTCTTACTGCAGGCACTGTTGCACGTGTTCCTTGGAGTCCTCTAGTCCGGACAACTACAAAGTCTCCTTGTGTCCCACACTGCAGGAATTAAAAGTGTACTATTTGGGGCTTCTTGTCCCTCCTTCTCTTCCTGCAGGCACCGGAGCTTGTGGGCTTTGGAGTCCTCTGGCCTCGACAACAACAAATTCTCCTTGTGTCTTTCGATGTTTTAGTTAGCTCATCTTTAATACATCTTAACGTTTGCAGTGCACCAGTTCTCAACTTTCCCAAAATCAATAGTCAATCATATTAAAGTTTTATAATGCCCTAATTTGTCAACACCTGCAGTAGCAGACACTACTACACCTCCATAACTGATCCGATGTGCCTCCATTGTAAAAGCAGCAGATGACTTTTATGGTGAAGTAGAGAGGCTTTTGCCATCATTAATTTGGATGGCAACTGGGGTGTAGATGGGAAAATAATGGTCTTAGTGTTTAGTTTAAGTGAACTAGAGAGTTTGGATGAGTTAGTCAAGCCTGACGTCATGAATTGTCTTAAAACATCTGCCAGGAATTTTAAATAATTTTGGGGTTGATTATGAGTCAGCTGTTGTGGTATCCCCAGTGGAAATTCTCCCCCAGTTGGTACAGCTACAATGTGCCATTTTTGGCAGAAACACACCAGGTAAAACCATTGTCCAATGAGGGCAGAACTAGAGAGAAGAGTCTCAGCTCACTCCTTACTTGATCACTTTCCACAGCACAGAAGAGCGTCAAAGCACTCCTGTGGTTTCCCCTGAGTCCACCCCACCTGCCCACAACCTACCGTACCCCTGTACCACAACCTGATGTGGCCCCTCACTCACATATACCACTTGCTCAGAGCAGGTGATGGAAGTGAGCAGAATAGTGTTTGCATACAGGGAATCCCTGTGGTGTGTCACCTGGGAATTTAGGCTTCACAAGGTTATTCCCCATTCTGGGGATAAATCTCACAGCTGCCGCAAACTGGTGGGCAGATATTGTATTCTGGTCAGACTCTTTTCCCATGTACTTTTTGGCAACTTTAGACGTGGACCTTTGAGATACTTTAGCTAGCAGTGAAGATGGCAGTGGGTAACACATGTATGACCGCTTCAGCTATTTTGCTAGAATGCAGATGGAGACTTCCAGGACAAGACAATACTTTTGTTTCACCTAAAAAACAAATGTGAGGCTGTTGAGGCTAAGGTTTTTATGATTCCCTCACCAGGTTGTAGGTCACAGGGGGTGTGTGGCTCAGAACTTCTCCACGAACAATTGCAGCCAAGTAATGCAACCAGCAGTATGATGGTGAGCTCTAAAGCACCCTGCATGTGATGGTGGATGCTTGCCATTGAACCATGCAGGCAGTCTACAGTCTATCTTCGTGGGGTCTTTTAATCTATAGCTTGTGTAGTTATTCACATTCTGAGGCACTTGGAAGGATGGCTTTCTTCCTCACTCTTGATACCAGAGGTCTGCCGTAGTTGAAAGAATCCTTCCTGCCTGTGATAAGACTCCCACTGAAAATGAATGACTAGCTCCATTCTGTTGAAGTCCACATGAGATATTTGGTGAATGGGTCCTAAATGGATCCTTTGTGTCTGGACTGGTAATGAGACACACCTGATTGTCTTCCTGAAGCCAATGCCTAGATGAGGACAGATTAGGTGGCACTGCTCCAAACCAGTGGCCTCACTGATGCTCACCTTTTCTTTTACAACCAGAATTTTCCTACATGCCCTCACCACCTCCTGCAGATTGGTACTTGTTTGTCTGCTTCTGACAGGCTCGGATGGTTTGGTACAGGCTTAGTTGTATGGGTGCCAGCCACAAGGAAGGTTTCTCCTGTCCAGCATTACCACAGGCAGTAGGAAGATGGTGTATAACATGGTAAGTTCGCCTGCCATGCCATGCAAGTGGATTGATATGTGGAATACAAACATCACAGTTAAATGA
Organism: Triturus cristatus; assembly: GCF_964204655.1. Classification (NCBI taxonomy): domain Eukaryota; kingdom Metazoa; phylum Chordata; class Amphibia; order Caudata; family Salamandridae; genus Triturus; species Triturus cristatus. The sequence goes on along the minus strand of NC_140592.1, from coordinate 593,714,774 downwards.
AGCTGGATTGCTAATAATCAGTAATTGACAGCTGCATGCCGGTTGCCCTAATATACATTACTATATTTGAATAACATTAATTGGGGATATTACCTCTCCTAGTTCTAGATGACTCCTTGACTACATGGTCCATTCCATTGCTGATATGATGCATTTCTAATATCCTTGTGAAAACACAGGTCTCCGTGCCAGTGAGGGGCAAAACACATCTTGGCTGTCATGGTATGTTCAGTATCCTCCTGAGGCACTAAATGTGAAGAAGGAACAAGAAAACAAAGAGAATTTAAGTACATCACACAATGATTATTGAGTCTTTCAAATCTATATTATTATTTTCTTTGATTATATAACATAATGAATTATCAACCTTGATAAGGGGTGTTTACATTCCACATATCTACATTTACCAAATTGTGGGATATCGGGCCACACAATGCTGTAGGAATGCATCCACACACCATTCGGACTCTCTAACAACACTATCTTGGCTATTTAATGGAACACCAAGTCTTTAGGTCTTTTCTAAATCATACACCATGTAGGAGTGCTATCTGCAATGGTCTATTACATGGTGTAAGATTGGGGCTACTTGCTTTCTCCTACTGTCCCTCAACTACAGGACCTCTGATGAGCTGCATTTCCATCTTCCCTCTTGAATCCAGCGGTTGATTCAATATATATTTGCCATGATAACTAGGCCTGGGCGGTAAATCCCGTTCCGCTCGCGGAATTTGCGGAATTTCGGTAATTTCGCGTTCCGCGGAGAACGCGAAATTTCCCAAAATTCTGCTTCCGCGACTTCGCGAAATTTTTTCTTGTTCGCGTTCTCAAAATGCGTGTTCGCGAGATATTTCTCCCCGAGCACGCAAACAGCAACTGTGAACAGGAAAAAAGCATCGCGAACAAGCAATTCCGCGTGTTCGCGGAATTTCTGCATGTACGCGGAGATTTTTTACCGTTTCGCAGAGATTTGCGTAACGCGATTACGCAAATTCCGCCCACCCCTAATGATAACCCATAATGCTGAGCCAGTTGAATCTTCCCCGGTTTGCATGATTTAATCCACTCTATGGAGGAGTTTGAATTGTCTCTCCAATAAGTGATTACTTCTGGTGAAGTGAGGGCAGGGTGGTAGTTTGATTTCATGGGTGCATCTGGGTAGGCGTTGGTGCTACTCCTGGTAGCCTTCAGAGGTGATCTTTGTTATTAGACCACCCAGCAGTCTCCTATGTTCATAGCCCTCTGCATCGGGAGAATAGGTGCCTTGCAGCCTGCTTCTTCTTCTTCAGCTTCCTGTGTGTCCATCATTTGCTTACAAGTGTTCCCTGTTCCAGGCACTGCTGCATCTGGGGGACTGGTTTTGAATACTCCTGCTTACCTCTGATCATCTCTGGATCTCATGTTTCCCTTGTCACAGCTGGACTGTCAATGGCCCTGTGGTGCTACTGCCTGCAGGAGGTGTGGTGGATAGTATTCCATCTAAGGGCTCTGCTAATGACTGGACACCATCTTGCTGTCCCCGTCTAGCTTTGCCCTGACTCCCACTGGTTGTGAGGCCTTTTTTGGGTATCTTAGCCTCCCCAGTCTGCCTACTTGCTAATTGGCCCTTTGAGTAGAAGACTCTCTCCATTTCCAGTCTGAGTAATCTTTTCTGCTTTTTCCTTGCACCTTCAGCCTTGTGGTTGTGCTCTGAGAAGCACATGTGATGAGGCGGATACATGGCACAAGTAGGGCCTTTTTTCCCAGTACAAACTGTTTGCATTTTGTAGGGCTGTCATTCCATTATTGCCCATTTTCCTCTTTAAAATACAACCTTTTACTTTGAGGAACTAAAGGCAGGATTTGTGGCAGATTGTGGCTTAGTAACCTGTAAATACCAATATTTTGGCAGCCGCAACATGGTGAACCTGTATTTTTCTGAGACCAGCACTGTCAAGGGAGACACAAAAATATAACCATTTTCCGTGCTTGAACATGCATGAACAACCTTGTAGGTAGAGAAATATATTTTGACTTTGATAATCTCCCCAAAGTAACTTTGAGGTCCATATAGCCACATCTCCCTAAGCGCAGTCTTGTACTTCTGGGATCTGGTCTACACCCTCAGCAACCTTAGAATTTCCAAAGTGACAAATGGCGACTCTAGGAGCTTTGAGGAGTAAGACCCACTTGCTTATAGCTCTGCTGAATTTTGCCTAGCAGCATGGGGCAATCGCTTGAAGCAAGCTATACAGATATCGGCTTACCAATCTGCTGCAGTTGTGAAATTTAATTGAATTCAAGCAATGCCCATTTTCAATTTCCCTCTTCTAATATGAAATGACTTGCTTAGCATTAATTGTTTCTCAATCATTCTGTGGTTGTAATAACATACTGAAAGCTGTCCCATCTATGCCATGTATTTTTCACATTCTTCATTGTGTTTCTGTTGGATATTTCACTGTACAGATTAGAATGACCATTCAGCACACTCAGGCATAGCTTGTCACCAAAGCTATTCCGTGAGAAGAGCAATATCATCTCTAGAGTACATCACTTGCCCCAGACAGCGGTCCATTATGTTTTGATGGTTGACATTATTCCCACAAATGACCATCTCACATCCATGAGAACACATGAGACAGACTTATGTGTATCCCTCAGGCATGTAACTTTGCTCCAAAGCTCAACAACTCATACCATACCACAAGAACTTCCATCAGAAAATCATCAGGATATCTTAGTCTGATCGCATAGCACTCTCATGCACACAACTGTGCACTAAAACAACATAGTTGACTAAGCATTGACACTGCAACAGCCCTACGTGACCATCAAAAAGTAACTGATAGACCATACCACACCCACACATGCAAGGCAGATACGTAGCTATAAAACTGATCAAGCGATACGGTTTGAAAACCCAACACCGCAGGCTGCATAGCAAACAACAGCTCAGCCTCTGAGCAAAGTAAACAGGAATATTTCATGGGTCATGTCACTATACATGTAGTACACCTTCACTAAACAATAAAGGAAATAGTCAGAACTTCGCTTCAATGACACTGACTAATCAGAATGACATCAGACCACCATGACTTAGGTCAATGAGAAATCCTCAAACCATATACAATGGTCCAGATTCCCTAAGTGCTACCAGGCTCCTTACGCTCTGGCTACTGGAGGATCACAAAAAATTTAAAAAGAGAGCGTACCCTTTTTGTAAGTGATTCATTCTCAGCATTCTTCAGGAAAATACTCTCATCACACCCGATGTACATTTCTAGAGTATCGAAGCCACGCCTATTTCTAACCAGGGCTGGATTGAAGAACCAAAAGCAGCCTTGGAAAAAATACTCAAATCAGCAGAGCTAACTTTGGGGCATATTTACAAGCCCCTATCGCCATCACAGTGACGTTGCAATGGCTATAGGGGCATTGCTTTATTTACAGGGCAGGGTAAGCAATTTAACGTCGCTTATCGCTGCCTTGTAAATAAGGTACCCTTTCACGCTGTACTCAGCGTGAAAGGGGAGGTCAATGGGTGTTGCAGGGGGCGTTACACCGCAACACCCATTGTTTTTGTGACGCTGCCCCCCATTTACAAGGGAGGCATAAATAGGAGACAGCGTCAAAATTAAGACCAGGAAAAACATGGTCTTACCCGGGTACAACAAGGGTAAATGCTTTATTTCTCCTCGTTTTTGCTGTTTCCAATTGTTTCTGCTGTGTGCACCACACATAGAAACAGCAAATTACCATTGATAGTGTATATGCAGGAAGGTGACCCTTCCTGCACATAAACGATTATAACTAAATGATGCTTTGCAACTTCTATGCGTGCTGCATTAAGCAGCACACATAGAAGTTTCAAAACGTCATGAATGATTGCTGATGTGCAGGAAAAGAGACCTTCCTGCAGAGTAAACAATCATTTCCCCCAAAGCAGGCACCCTTTCACTATTGTGCAAGGGGGCCTGCGTTGGCGCTCGGCAGCTGAACTCAGCGCCAGCGCTAGGGGAAACGCAGGGGTGCACCACATTCTTGTGAATACGGTGCATCCCTGCATTTTCAGAATAGAGAAATGTTTGCTTAACGCCAAGCTTCTTCATTCTGTTGTCAATATGACCCTTCATCTCCTCATGCAATCTCTTTCATCCGTCCACTTTTTATCTCTCCTCTCTCTATGCTCGCTTTCTCTCTACCTTTTCGCTTCCTCCCTCTCTCCTTCTCGTTCTCTCCCTTTTGATGCTTCCCTGTGCCTACTGCAATTAACCTCTGGGAGCTCTGGAACGTGGCAGAGCTGCCCTGGGCTTATAAAACCGGCATTCAAGAGCTCCGGCCCACTAGGGAAATGCCCGGTGGAATAAAGACCTGTCCGTCCTCCTCCTAACTCCATAATACCCATGGTGACAGTGTGATATACAAATACATATATAAAACAGCGTCATTTCACGCACTCCTGTTGAGTAATAAGTGACATTTAATTCCGTGGAGTCTAGATTTAGCAAAAGAACTGTTAGAATGATCCCTTCATTAAGTGCCCCATTCTCAGATAACTGCTAAAGGTGGAGGGCTTACCAGGGCCAGAGGTAACGATTCTGACGGCATTTCCATTTTTGCTATCGGCCAGTAGGACTCCCTGAGCTCACGTCTGTTGGACAAGGTAGTGCTACATTTTTATAGTGACTTATTTTATCCTAAACTGTTGTCAGATTTTACCAGCCTCTCTCTAATTATTTAAATGTATTAATTATCCGTATGTTAACATATAACTTGAAAATGTATGACAAAAGAGCACCAAATGCACAAGAAAAATGAGTCCCTGCAGGAATTATAATTTACACCAGAATTGTAAAGTGCAGTCATTCGTGCAAACATTTTCCTCCTTTAAGCAGGAGGAAAATGCCTATAGAATAAATTAAAATTTACCAGCTGCGTTACCACAATTGTAGCCGGTGGAACCTGCCAAGAAGAGGCACCTCTGTACGACTCCTAATGAAAGCCAAAGACGCAACAACGACTAGAGTGCAGCCCTCTGTCTGCAGATGACACATGCAAAATATGATATCTGGCACTCTACAATAAACTCTGCGGAAATACATTTTTATCTTATTGAATCGGATGAAATGTGCTCTCGGATAAATAGAATACCTATTTTTTTAGAAACAGGAACCGAGGTGAAACGGCCTGGTCTGCATGAGTTAGCCTCCAATTGTGTTTAATTTCACTTCATGCACGTTCCACTGGTGACTTTGAAAAGATGCAGTTTACAGATAACAAAACTGCAGCGTCAGTGTTTCTGCTCCTGGGAGCAATGCCATTTCTCTCCACTGGTACCCAGGACATGCGATATTTCATCTTTAGTAAGTTGCCACGTTCATTTTTCTTCCTGTGTGTTTTTTTTATTCGAACAGATGCCTTTTTCCGCAATATATTATAGTTTGCTCTTCCTCTTGTTTTACTTGGATTAGATGGATGTTTCAATTATGTGTAGTTTTTTTTTTAAGCAAACAGTTTTAAAAGTATTTGTCTTGCTGAAGTATATATATTTAGAGAAAATAAATCTGCTAAAGGAACATACGGGTCTGAGATATAATCTGCTAATGTGGCTCTCGAGTCTCTAAAATGTGAAAACAAGGCCTAGCAGGTTCAACGAGTTTCCATATCAGGAAGGCTTTCAACTGTAACGTTTGTCATGTCATTGAGCACTTGGGGCTGGTGGAAATTGAGATGAAATTCAATAAATAACAGATTTCATTTGCTAAAAAGATTGCAGTACACCTCTACGTTGTACTACATTTGTTAATTTAACTATTAGGCATGCAGGAATCATTCAACTGATCAGATCAGAGTACGCTTTATTTGATTTAGAAAAATATTAAACCATAAAAGTACAGTACATGTTAAAAAGACGTACATTGCATCCAGATAATTTGAATAAAATCGATTAAAAAAAAAGGACTCTGACAATTGAGGAAAGAGGGGGACCATCCATTGTCATCCGGTGTCTAACCACCCCTTTCAAGTATTTAGCGATATAATCAGTCGCAGGTCCATCGTTCAAATATTGCAGCTTTAGGAAGGCAGGTCGACATTGTCTCAGGCCATACCTCTTTAAAATTGGTAAAATCCATTTTTTCCTGGGCATAGTGTAAAATTTACAAAAAAACATTCCGTGAATTGTCGACTGTGCAGAGATGTTATCACACGGGGATAAACATAAGGAGCGAGACCAGTCATTGGGCTTTGGGAAAGTGACCCTGATGTGAAAAATACCAAGGCGTAAGCGGGTCAATAACAGCCAGTCAACTGAATAATTCTGCTTTCAATTTCACCAATACATAAGATCATTAGGTAGCAGGAAGGAAAGAGCCTCCATTTCAAACAAAAATTAAAAAAATGTTGGTCTCCAAGCCCACAAACTATTATTTGCAGAGGAATCGGAACTCTGAGCTTTGCAGAGTTTTCTGCATGAAATTATTATCCCACCCTCTCAAGTTTTCACTGGTCAAGTTTTAGTAAGTCAAACTAACCTTAATTCACCATGGCAAATATGCCCAGTGACCATGTGGCTGACTTGCAGCCATTCTCCTAGGGGTGAGGGCACATTTCCTGAAATCTGTACTTTTTCCTGCTGGAGCTGAGGGTCTGTCTAATGTGTAGAAGCCTGCCTATCTGCTAAAAGAGGTAAGAAACCTGCCTGACCATGCAGGAGGAGAGGCAGTCTAGAAGGAGAAGCGCAAAATGTTCCTTTTCAGAGGAACGCCCATGAAAAACAGCCTCTCTGAGAGCGGCGCCAGCAGAGACACGTGCTGCAGTGGTTCTCCTGGTCTCTGCATGGTTCTCAGATAGAACCATATCAAGTCTACGTGCTTAAGTGCATCAGCCTTCTTGGGGCATCAACTGCAGTGGTTGTTGCATCTGCTCAGTTGGGGTTTCAATTGCATTGTGGATCATATCAACCTGGTCAGGGCTGTAAATTCTTTGGTGATCGTATCAGCCTTATCATGCCTGTAACTGTCCGGTGATCTCATCGGCCTGGTAGGGGCTGCAGCAACTGTATCGATCGCAAGTATCAGGTATGACAACATCTACCTCAGAGATGTTTATCATCCTGACTAAGGAATACTTCTATCTCACTAGTCAAATGGGGCTGCCACAGCTGAACCTGCACCTCTTCAGTGATGCCCGCACTGCCAATCTGGACTGAACTAATTTTGGGGGGATTCTGGGAAGCACCATATGGAGAAAGGTTGACATACCCCAACTATTTTCCTCGGCTGCCTCCAAGTGACTGCATAGGTTCACCACAGGCCTCCTCCTGTGGTGGAGTTAAGCTGGTGAGTGCACACTAGATGACCTCAAGGAACTAAGGGCATTATTATGAAGTTGGCGGGATTAGGACCACCGTTGCTTTCAGCGGTCCTCCAGCTCACTTCCTTGGCAGTTCGACCGCCCGATTACGAACAGAGTGACAATACAGCGACAAGACCGCTGCAGTCTCAACGCCTCAGTGATACTCCTGCTCCCGCAGCGGGACAGCCAGAGGCGCCTCATGGAGGGAGTTGCCGCCAAGCTTCCTGCTGTGAAAATTAGGATCTGCCTTTCTGCCAAGCTTTTCCTGGCAGGGACGCCATGTGCTAGTCGGAAGAAAGGCAATAAAGGAGGGGATAACTCATCAAATTCAGTCCTGAGTGTCTCTGACATTTTGCAACATATTCACAGTGTGTGCAGTGTCTATTCCAGGTAACGGGTGTGCAGTGTCACCTGTTTTGTGGGTCCACACTGTCACTGCAAGCAGAGTCCATTCAGGAGATGGAGTGTGCTGTCCTCCCTGGACTATGGAGCCACAGTGTAATTGCACGCAGTTCCTGCTGCGTTACGTCACACTGTTGTGACTCCACAGTAAAGAGACTGCCAGACCATCGGAAACCTCATAATATGGCGGGCAGGAAAGACTGCAGCTCAATGGGATGTTTAGTCCTACTGCCACAGCAGGAAGGCGGTGAGTCCGCCAACATCGTAATCAGACCCTAAGTAACTGTAATCCTACCCGCAACATCTTCAGGGGAAGAACTCAAGCAAACTAATGAATTTATTTGACTTGTGGAGCACCAGAATCTGTACCTGAGACTTAGTAATTTTTCTTTAACAAGTGCTTCATCAGAGAAACTGATTTAGGGTCACTTGGGTGAGAGATAAAATGGAGGAAGATAAGCTAAGCATTATAGCACCAGAAGCCAATAATGATTACAAGTCTGTGTATTGGATTAAATTGTGTAGCAATGAACACTTCTGTAGGATAAAAAGTATTTTATTTTCTAAAACACTTGCACTGGGCTGGACCTTACATTTTTCGTGTCTGTTGGTTGATTGTTTAGTTCTGAACTCATGCTCCCCACACTACTTCCCTGAGAGGCCTATAACTACTCACTTTCGCTTTGTGAATTTCCCTTGCATATTAAAGCCATTCAATCTCACCTCACTTGAAAGCTCTGAAAACTGACTTATTCTGTCTTGATATTCGGGTCTTTTTTTAGCTTCACTTAAGTAGGTATTTTTAAATCTGCAATTTGACCTGATTTTTCTTCAGTGCCAAAAGGCTCATTTTGGTGTATGTGTGTTCTATTCGAATTTCGAAATCGTTGGAGCTAGAAACAAGAAGACAGTTTGCTTCAGGGCTTGTCTTGGAATAACTCGATCTTCAGCAATCAAAAGAGGAAGATAACATGAACCATATGAAAGTACTTTGCCCTTAAAAATTTCAGGTCCCTGCCATGTTTGCCATGATGGATGGTGCCCAAGATTTCCTGGGTAGACATAGTAGAGGTCAATATCCACACAAAGATGTAAACAGAGGCTTACAACAACCACATGAATGTTCCCATTCTATAAAATGTCCTATTTAATTTTAAATAATCTATTGAGGGGGTGGGTGTTGTGGAGTCTTGAGAAAATCCTATATAGAAACTGGATTGTTAAACTGTGTGGCAGCGAGAGGTCACAGACTGACCTGTGACAGAGCTCTCTTCTGGTCCAAACAACCCAACCTCTAAATGGTGAAGGTGTCTCTTTAAGGAATCTTTGGCTCACGATCGATAACCTGCCTTAAACAGCAAGAACCTAAGAAAACCAAACAAACAATACAATCAACAAATAATGAGTTTACAATGTCCAAATCAAGTTAAAATTACCCACTTAATGAGTGAGATGCCACCAAAATAAAGAAAATCCATTGTATTAAGGGACCAAAGATTATAGTAATGTATGTATAGCAATGTATCATTTGCCGTAGCCCAATTAGTCCCTGCTTAGTTTACTAATCCTAGATAACAAAGCTGGAGACACATCTCTCTACAGGCATCTTTCAGTGAGTAGTTCAGTGTTGTAGCTGGTACGTCTTTTATCTTCTATTCCAAAGAGTACCAAGTAAGCCCTTCTCTTGCTTTCTTCCTTGCCTAATGCTATCAAGCCCTTTCACCTCACCAACCTCCGTCATGCCTCACATGCCTGACCTTAATATGTCAGACCTACCTGCAAAGGACCACCACCTAACTGGTCTCCACCCACCACCTTCTCGCTCCATCAGACTGCAGCAAAGAGAGAAGCCCCTCCAACTACACCGGACTACATGGACTGGCTCACCGAGCTTACACCAGCGAGGCTAGGGATGCTCTCCCACCATTCTCCCCCACTCGGCTCTCCCATCATGACACTGAATGTGTGATTCATCTATTTTCTTTAAAGGTATTACTAGTAACTGATGTAACTTCTTAACTGATGTTCATTTTGTAACGGTTTGAACCTCATGTACAGCGCTCTGATACCTTTGGGTCTAGCTAGCGCTATATCAAACTCTTAACCCTTTAACTCTCTTTTTACTGCTAGCCCTCCCACTTTAGACCTTGAGAGTAACTGATTTTGATTTAGCTACGTTCGTTTTGGCAGACTACTCATTTTTATTTTCTTGGATTTTTCCTACTACATTCCATGTTAGCTGCTCTAGGGCAGTAGCCACCAGTACCAGCGTATCTACTATTATTTCCCCCATTCTGCTGTATAGGTCCTCCCCTACTGCTCAACTGTCCCTTAACGGTCTCCATGAATGTGCCCCATACCAAAGCACTCCCTCTCCCCTTGTTGGGGAGGGGTCCAGCATTTTTGCCCCAGAGTCTCAGATTCCCCTCTGAGAGAGTCCACAGTGTTAAGGGATTCACACATAGCGTATAATGCCTAAACGGCCTCCTTTAAGGTGCCCCTTGCCAAAGCACTCCTTCTCCCCTTGTTGGGGAGGGATCCAGCATTTATGCCCTGGAGTCTCAGATACCCCCTCTGAGAGAGTCCACAGTGTGAAGGGATTCACATATAGCGGAGGTTTGGGACTGTTCCCATTAGCGCTGGGATCTCAGCACCGTACACCGTGAAAAGGCGCTTTCTTTGAAACCTTTTTGATGATCTCCCCTAAGCTGATACTTTAACCCTCTGATGTACTTCGGCGACCGAGCAACCTTTGGCCGATGACCGGTGGAGTTGCCCTACGCAGCTATTGATAAGTTTGACTTAGGTACCCCCCCTTGGCCGTCTCCTACCCATGTGATTGTCAGACTCTCTCTCTTTCCTCGTTGCACTGCTGTGTTTCTTACCTCCTCCTGCACCTCTTTCCTCCCTCACTCTTTATCTTCCTCTTCTATTCCTTCCCTCTCTCCCCCGAATCTCTCTCCCCTGCCTGCCTTTTCTTCCCCATACTTGAGCCATGCCTTTGTAACTCATGTATCCCCAGTAACTACGTACCTGAAACTGTTTGTAACTATGTTTTGAAGCCAGTGTACCTCCTCATGTAAAGCGTTCTGATACCTCTGGGTTTAGCCAGCGCTATATAAAACTTTTCAAATAAATAAATAAAATAAAGAAATTCCAGTCAGCTGTCTTTTAGGGGTGGGTCAAGCAATGCAATTTAAAGTGTAAAGTGCTCAGCAACTGGTGAGAACTCATAAAAGAACGGAAGTAAAATTCTCTGGCTTTTCCCTCTCACCTTGTGCAGCCCCATGATGCTGTTCCTGTAATAGGAATATGGTTTTACACAAAAAAGCCAAATTTCATAGTCTCTTTCGCCATGGAAAGTGGTCGACCTTTACCTATGCTCATTCTTCTCTTTATCCAAACTCCATCCTAGATGATCTAGTTACTATTGTCCGACCAATGACAAAGAAAATCTCCACCCCAAGTCGCCACCTTCTCTTGCGCAATGTGGCCGTTTGGCTCTTAAAGAGAGAAACGTATCCCAAATCATCCATAGAGGTTTCTGGACGGGATAGCAACAGGCAGATGTAATGAAAAAGGTCTGGGGCTTATTTTTCCTTACCCTTACAATGGAGAACTGTAAACTTACATGTCTCCACCCCATGAAAAAGGGTGTGGAGCCAAACATAGTGTAGATTACTTCTGAAAAAACATTATTAAGTCAAGCGCCACACATGACTAACCACTGGTATTGCAAAACCCTTCCATAGAAAATAATGGAGGCAGGGACCTCGATAAAACCTCATATGAAATAATGGTAAATTACATTATTTGAATAGTTACAAATGTAAATAACTATAATTTAACATTAACATAATATATAAAAATAGAACATATTTATAATTTAATTGTAAAATATTTTAATAACCACTTTGGATTTAAAAATTAATATAATATTTTTTTATTACATATATAATTAGTGTTGGAACATTATTTCTTTTGTTCTGCCATTAAAATAAATATGTAAAATTAATGTACATTAATATTTAACATTAACATATTTTACTATCTTTTTCTAAGCTCAGTAAACTCTTTTTATTTTAACTGTACGATACAAAGATCTTTGCCACCGGGGTGGAGATCTCCCTATGGTGAAGTGTAAGTATAAGGGCTCCACCCCCCACTGCAGAGGCTTCCTGTGGTAACTATACGGAAAAGTAAAACCTGTCTGTTAAACTTGGAAATAATAAGTAAAAATATTATTATGTTAAATATTACTTTATGTTATTTTTGTATACTTATTTTAAATGTAGAACTAAAGGAACACATGCTAAATCACTATAAACTTGTTTTGAATTAAAAATTTAATTAATTAAAATATATATCAAATTACATGAAAATTATTTTGCTGAGCTTTAAATTAAAAAATACATTCCCACTTGAAGTAAAAAAGACATATTATGCTTTTTAACATATTCAAAGTGATGCATTGTCTTAATTAAAAGTTATGTATTTATATTTCAATAAAATGTAATGTCCTATTACTTACCGGTAATCTTCATTACTCCGGGTCCCGTTGTCCTCGTCCCCTTCATACTGAACTAGTGAGAACACCCAAGCAGCAACCGGCCATCATCACACAACAAACCACCAGGACACAGAACCATAGCAAACCTAGTAATTTATTGAAAACAGCACAGCACCAAAGAAAAAAAAGGGGAATCAGGAGCATACAGCCCGAAGCACCCCCACACCAAAGTTAGCGTCATCCCCTAGAACATTCTGAATCCGGTAATGCCTAACAAAGGTATTAGCAGAGGCCCAAGTAGCGGCCCTACAAATCTCAGAAAGGGACACACCACGAACCTCCGCCCAGGAAGCAGCCACCCCCGCGTAGAATGCCCCTGAACCCTAGCTGGAGGAGAGGAGCCCAAAAGGGAATAGGCCAACATAATAACCTGCTTCAGCCAACGACCAATGGAGGAAGTGGAAGCCCGGAAATCCCTGGAGATCACCCCAAAGGAAACAAACAGGCAGTCTGAATGCCTAAAGGAACGAGTATGGTCCACATAGACCCTCAAGGCACAGCAAACATCCAGCAAGGACCAGGGAAGCTCGTCCTCATCCACCTGAACAGAACACAGAGCAGGCAAGACCAGCTCCTGAATGCGCTGGAATTGGGAGGAAACCTTAGGAACAAAAGAGGAATCCAAACGTTGAACAACCCCATCCGCAGAAAAAGAAAAAAAAGGCTCCCGAGCCATCAAAGACCCCAGCTCCCCCAGGCGACGAGCAGAAGTAATAGCCACCAAAAAAACAACCTTAAAAGTGAAAAACTTCAAATCAACCTCTTCCAAAGGCTCAAAAGGCGCAGCCACCAAGACCCGTAAAACCAAAGGAAGTTCCCAAAGAGGAAAAGAAGGCCGAACCATAGGACACAAAATCGTAAAACTGCGCAACAAACGAGAAACCAGGTCATCCACATCAGGCAAATTCCCCCAAGGGGCACGGAAAACCCGAAAAGCAGCAACTGGGTCCGCAGAGTCGAAACAGACAAACCTTTCTCGAACCCAGTCCAAAGGTACTGAAGAACATCAAGCACAGAACAAACCAAAGGAGACAATGCCAGACCGAGACACCAACGCTCGAAGTTCCCCCAATGCCTGCCATAGGACCGAAGAGTAGAAGGTTTCCGGGACCGCTGAGTAGCCAAAGCTAAATGCTCGGGGAGACCCCTATTCCTCCGCCCCTGCCTCTCAACCTCCAAACCGACAGCCGAAGCCACCGGAGGGACAACATCGGAGAGAACCGCAAGGGAGATGGAGGGAAGGGTAAGAACCAAGGACCCTGAACCACCAACAACTTCAGAGTGTGAAACCGCAACCGGCGGGGCCAGAAGGGCACCACCACCTCCATTACCTCCATCACCAGCCGAGACAGAAACCAAGAGATCAGAGCAAGGGGAGGAAAGGCATACAGCAGCGAGAAGGCCAAGGGATGGTCAGGGCATCCACCCCCCAAGACCCCTCCTGAGGAACCCGGGAGTAGAAGCGGGGAAGCAGAGCATTGAGCCGGGAAGCAAATAGGCCCAGAAAGGGAAGACCAAACCTCACCACACCAGACGAAAGGCCACCGGAGTCAAAGCCAACTCCAGGGAGGCGGGTAAAAACCAACTGAGGGCATCCGCCACCCCATTGTCCACCCCCCGTTCAGGGACCGGGACCAGATAGCCCCCTGGTGGTTCAAGTAGGCCACGGTCACAGTGTTGTCCGACTCAACCAACTCATGGCGGTGCAACAGCAGGCTCCGAAACCCCATGAACGCCCAAGACACAGCAGACAACTCCCACCAGTTCGAAGACCTCTGACCCTCCAGCAGTGACCAATGACCCTGAAGGAAGTCCGACCCCAAAGTCAACCCCCAACCCAATGCACTGGCATCCGTCGTAAGGACCACCGGAGGAGGAGACTGCAGAGGTAAGCCCCTGGCCAGAATGTCTGACAAAGTCCACCAGCGCAGAGCAAGAAGGATCGACAGAGACACCGGAACCAAAAGAGACAAATCCAGAGACAAAGGATCTCACCGAGCCAACAGGTAAGACCAAAGAGGCAGAAGATGGAAGCGCGCCCAAGGCACAGTGAACACCGTAGCCGCCATCAGACCCAGAAGGCTCAACCATAGACGGACCGGGAAGGACCGACCTACCAGAAACCGATGAGCCAGGGAACACAATGTCACCGCACGAGCAACCGTCAGGAAGACCCGATTCAAATCCATGCGGAAACGAGCCCCTATGAAAGTCAGGTCCTGAGACGGCAGAAGCTGACACTTGGGGAGATGCAACAGGAACCCATGGGCCTCCAAGGCCGAACACACCAACCCCTGATCCCTCAACAACTGAACCTTGGAGGGAGCATGAAGGAGCCAATCATCCAGATAAGGGTAAACCATCACCCCCTGAAGATGCAATTAAGACACCAATGGAGCCACCACCTTGGTAAACACCCTGGGGGCCGACCTCAGGCCGAAAGGAAGGACCTGGACTGATAATGGACACCCTGAATACAAAACCTCAGGAAACAACGAGAGAGGGGGTTGAGTGGAACGTGATAATAGGCATCCTGAAGGTCCAGAGTGCACAAGAAATGACCCAGGAGAACCAGAGAAATCACCCCCCTGAAGAGTCTCCATCCTGAACGGGACCCGTAGCACAAACTTGTTCAGGGCTTTCAGATCCAGGACTAGACAAAACCCCACTGTCACCTTGGGAACCAGAAAACGTATGGAATAAAATCCCTGACCCCTCTCCCCGGGAGAAACCACCTACACCGTCCTCTTGTCCTGCAGAGACCTGACCCCCAGAGACAGTTCCACCTGCATGGACAGACAAGATGGCCAGGGACCACTGAGTCCGGAGGAGGGGCTGAAAACTCCAAGAGGTACCCCAACCGGACAACGTCAAGCACCCATAAGTCTGAACAGGAGGACCTCCAGGCTGGAAGAAAGAACCGAAGCCGACCTCCGACCAAGGATCCGGCGCTGGCTGCTCCCAGATAGTCAGGAATGAGGCTTCGCAGGAGGAGACTTCGCCTTCTTGTCACGACCCTTCCCAGACTGAAAACAACCCCTGCCCCTGGTAAATTGTCTGCGAGAGGAAGGATGGAAGAACGGCTTAGGCTTCGAGGAAGCCGGCACCGCGGAAGACTGCTTGAAAGAGGAAGAATGCTTCTTCTCCCTAAACAGCATATGTAACTTGCCCTCCAATTCCTCACCAAACAACGTAGAACTCTGAAAGGGCAAACGCTGAGCAGCAGACTTCTGGGCCGAATCCGTCTTCCAGTCTTTCAGAACCAAGTTGCGATGAGCAGCCACACAAGCACCCCCAAAGAGGGCCGAGGCACGCACCACGTCAAAGGAAATGTCAGACAGAAATTCAACCTGCCGCGCCACATGAGACAGAAGTCCCGAACAGTCAGTGGCATCATCCATAGACCCATACAAAGACTTCAAGTCCAAAAGCAGAGACTGAGCCTCTTGCGGGGATTCTGCTCATGCACAGAACTATGCACAGGAAACCAGGACCTCAGTGGATTGTGGTGTACACAAAAAAACTTACCTCAGTACCATGAACCCCTATCCGACTAGCATCAGTGTCTCAATCGTTCTCCGTATCATCTCGAAGCTACCAATGATTAGACAACCCAGAACAAACGACTTAGAGTACTCTCAGGAATGGTGAGAATCAGAAACACCTTTTCGTTATCATTCTCCTATCAGTGCACAACAAGAGTAATCAGAGACAAGGAAAAGTTTAAAATGTTTATTTTTACCTACGTGCTCTAAGGTGCAGTACTTTGGCTAACATAAGCAGACAAATGATTAAAAATAAAACCATCAGCATTGTTACAATACCATAGAAAATGAAGGGAGAAATCATATTAAAAATGATAGTAGAAAACAAGTCCTATAATACTTTGTGAACCACCCTCCCTTGGCTACTAAACTAGTTTTATAAACAAATAGAAGGTCTCTAGGTTTGAATGAGGATTCCTATACCTCAAAGATCAGCTTAGGTGAATCACATCACAGGATCAGCTCTGCGCTCTGTGTCTGGAAAGGTTTTCTCCAAGTGCCTGTATCATGCATGCAAATGCAATATTAAAGGCACCTGAGTTTCAGACATTTGCAGCTGCGTGCTTGTTGTGTCCAGAGCGTTCGCCGATCAACCTGAATTCAACAGCATACATTGTCATTTGACCTTGACGGCTTCTGCACACAATGTTCAGACTAAGGTCGCGGTGCACGTCTAGAGATGTGAACAACAGACCGTTCTCATGTGAATAAAAAGCAAGCAAGCAGTTTTACTTGTAATAACAGCTACCTATAGTGTTGTGTGCAAAAGCAGCAAAGTGGCAAAATGGCGTTTAACTTCTAAAGCCCTTATGCTAACATAGCAATGAGTGCACATAAAACCCTGTCTCCACTACACCCTCCCTTGATCGGACCACGAACAGAATAGGGAAGCAAGGTAGGAACGCAGAGTTCCAGTTCGAGTGAGACAGAACCAAGTTCATATATTGCCAAGCCGTATACTTGGTAGTGAAAGTTCGAAAAATTTGTTGGGAAAAGAAAAAAATTAAATCATCTCTCAGGGGCGGTATACAGCCCACTGTGGAGTAAAAAAGAAAAATTTAAAAAATCCGGATTAGGACGAGCGGAAGATGGACAACTGCCAATTTAATCCATCAACGTGTAGGCACAATATGTTGCAACTGCCTCCAAGAGGAAGTCATTGTAATGTTCAGTAAATGAGTCTGCCATCCAGTCAAGTAAAGTAAATGTACATACATGTTCTTCGATAACCGGAGCCTCTAGCACCATCAGAGGACAACTTGTGTGTTCTTCAAGATAACTTCGCGCCAGGAAGTCACATGCTGCCGCATATATATCCCAGTTCTCTAGGACTCCGTGCGCCGCTCCACAGGCCATAATCCCGATACCAGAACAGTCTAACTCATGAGCCCCTAAGGGACTCATTAGTCGAGCATAATCCGGGGCAGGAGACGCTGTTTTGGACAGGCACAAATCCAGAGCCCATCGAATGGACAATCTAGGCAATGGAAAACAGGTTACACACAAGTAAAGTATGAGAACCGGAAGGGTAATCCATAGGCTACGCTCAAAGTTGACAGTGGCAATGTTCCATAGTATTCAAGCATCCGGTGGCACAATTGAAGCAGCCGGGGCAGGCTGTCGTGTGATACAGATCGTGCAGCCATTGTGGAGCAAGCAAACCAACAGCAGCACACCAGCAGTCAAGGCGAGAATTAACGGAAGCCCGCCGAAGACGCTGGAAAAAATAGAATGAAAAAATGCCGGTATCACACCAAATATTGTTCAGAAGGAGGTCACAAGGCCGGAGCCCAAAACTCTGAAAAGATGCGCCACGCCAGTTGTTGACGAGGCATTGAATATAGTATCAATCAGAGCACCGAAATGAAGGGGGAGATCAGTATTTAAAAGCGCATGCACCTCGGTGCGGGTGTTTGCTACGTGAAGGACAAATGTTTCACGGGAGTAAGTCAGGGCGACTTCTTTTTGAGACAATAGAGCTCTTATTCTGCTCTTCTTGTTGAACTCTGCTTTCAAGGTTGGTATATCCAGTCTCCCATGCAGGGGTGGGAAAAGGACATTCTTACAACAGACTACTCATTGTGAGACAGTTACAATGTACAGAATCCCTACTAGCATCCTGCAGCATGCCTTATTATTTAAAAGCAAATAACTACCATTAGCTAATAACGTGAAAGTGGGTGTAATCGCTGGCACAGGATTTCCCTTCAGAATGCAAGCTAAATTCAGTGCGTGAATGTTGCATGCGCCATGCAATTGGATATTCCTACAGACTACTGACTGATCAGGTGTGGAAGTGCATTCCTCTCCTTTTAAATAACCCTCTTTGCCCTCTTTCAGGCACCTGTATGTAAATGGGAGTGACCAAACTTAATGCAGGAAAGCGATACCCAATGGTTCGTACCTGCCTAAGGCATTGTGTTTCATACATGAACTGAACTTAAACAGTGGAATTGGTAAAGTGATCAATCCATGGATAAGCCACACAGCTGAGTTTGATTCGGCCACAGAGAATGGTAAAGGTTTCAACTTTTCAATATGCAATAATGAGTATGTTGCATCCTTCATGGACATGAACTGTTGTTTATCAGTCAGATTAAACGGCAGGAATAAAGATGATGTGTTCATGTAGTCCCAGGGAACTTTCCCAGCCTTCAATGTTTGTAAAGTCCATGCAAATTGCATTATAGAACGCAATTGATTTTGACCATGGTATAAAACAGACATATCATCCTATACAATATCCATAACAGATGAAACAATATTATCTAATGTGTAAATTCTGGAAGAAAGAGTGTTAATGCTATTATCAAGGACAGCAAGCACTTTTTTCCAAATTTGCTTGATCAATAGCTCTTATTCGAGAAGCAGCTTCAATTTGAGATAATTTCCAAACTTTGTTGTAAACAGCATACACCCATCTTTTGGACCTACCACCCACCGGGCCCTTAACAAAATCTACTTTGTTATTTAATTTGGATAAATTATGTTTAACTGACGCCAAGGTGGAATGTTGCAGCCATGTTTGACATAACTTTCCTGCAGAATAGGTAGTAACAGAATGGGAAGATTCAAATCGGGGGTCCACCCTAACCTGTGTGTAGCCGGGGTACAGACCCAGAAAACGATGTTGACAGGAATCTGAACTTTTCTGCCATATTAACCATCCTTCAGGATCTAAGTTCAAAATATTGAAGGATGTATTAGTAATGAATGACTGTAATTCATCAAGGGACAGATCTGTGTGATTATCCCAGGTAGGATAAGCGGCCAGATCAGGAATAGTAGGGGAATTCATCTTTTTTAGAAGCAGCCAATCCAAAGCAGGTGGTCTGAAAAATGAAAGAATTCAAAAACAACATGTGGTTCGGGATGAGGCATGCACGATGCAGAGCTTCTGTGCCTTGTACCTGCCAAGCTTTAGAACCCAAAACAGATTTAAGATCTATGGTATCTTTCCACAGCTCATAGCCCCCTATAGCTAAATCGTCCATAAAGGACTTGGAATTCAATAATTTAGTGTGGGTTAGTCTAACTTTGGAAGCTGACTCAACAGCCATTTTAGAATAAAAAGCTTCAGGTTTAGAAACACTGAAATCAGAAAAATATGTAAATTTTTTCACTAGAGTTTTGGAGCTGCCCTCAATTGGAGTTGGACAATGTTCCCAATGTGTATAATTGATGATATTTCTAAATGTATTCGCTTTATGCAGGAAATGATTGCCATAGTGTTAGTAGCAAAACAACCCTCCATAATTTGCTGTGACTAAATATAAATCTTCAGCATCAAAAGCAGCATAATATTTCAAATCAGAACAAAGAGCCTCTACGGCTTGGGCATCCCAATCATCAGAGCGTATGTTTTGTTTCACAACATCCCCCAAAGAAACACGAAGTACATTGGGAACATTAATCACCTCTGTGGGACCATGAATTTGAAATTTCACAGCATCCCATACAATCCCATCTAACACAGGCCAGGCAGTAATATTAACAAAAGTCTGGTCTCTCTTCATGATGTGTGACACTGACGAGGAGTAGGGTGCCAAAGTTCCATCAATTAATTTAATTTCAGATCTTTCGGTTAGATAGTGTCCACTAGACGAAAAAATACAACCACAAATCCAATCGACATAAACAAAAAAATAGATATGAGCACCAGCCAAATGTAAGTCCAAGGGGGAATTCAAAAATGTCTTTCAAACCAAACAGCAAAAATAGAAAGTTTCAATGGGGCATTCAATGTTGTAGAGTTAGTGTCAAATGAAAAATGTGACTGGTCAACTGCACTTGATTGCACACCAGGTAACGACACATCTGTGGGATAGGTATACTCAGTATCTCCAACGGATCCACTAGCCGGTGGAGTCAATAAAGGATTAGTTACTCTATGCATCTCGATGGCAATGTCAGGCCTGTTGGTATTTGCCAGAGCCAAAACTGAATTTCTCAGCATTGCTGAACAAGATACCGCTGGAGTCATACTAAGAAGAATCGGCCACTCGTTGTAGTTTGACATTGTCAATGGAGATATACCTGTTATCCTTGCGACCAGGAAGTGGAGGTAAAATTACTGTTCTTGTACCCTGCAAGCCAAGCACTGGAACTGGAGCACGATAAGAGGAGCCAAACTCCTTCTTGTTCTCCACCTTCTCACGGACCAGGTCACCAACTCGAGGCAGCCAGCCAAGTACCGGAATCTAAGGTGCAGCATCAGTTGTGCAGGGCAAGTGTTCCTTTGCAAGACTGTCTCGGGTCTCTTGTAGATTCTGTAATACAGCAGAATGATCATCTACATCAAAGGGTGCAGCCAACGCCGCCATGTCTAGACCATCGAGGTCCGGGACAAACATCTTTATGCCAAAGAGCATTTCGTATGGGGTCCGCCCACCCAGAGACCTTTTAGGGAGATTATTAAGTGCATGTTGAACGCTATACAAATGGACCAACCAGTTCCTGCCAGTACCTAAAACCCTAGCTGTCAGGGATTGCTTTAAGTCACGGTTCATTTGTTCCACAACGCTATTGCCCGCAGGCCGGTACGGAGACGTACATTTGACTCGGACCCCCAAAGATCTCATGGCATCCTTGTACGCCTTAGAGGCGAACGCTGGACCCTGGTTTGAATGAAGGGTACCACATGCAAAAATTCCCACGAAGACACGCAAATCCCTGATGACAGTTCGAGCATCAGCAATCCGTTGTGGCCAGACCCATAGAAAACGTGTGCACGAATCCACTGTAAGTAAGATGTACTTGTACGCAGTATAAGAGGAGAAAGGACCGCAGTGATCTAAATAAACACACCCAAGTGGTTTATTAGATATGTACAATTATGTCTGAGGTGGACACACAGCAGTCGAAGGTTTAATCTGCTGGCAAATGTCACAATTAAGGACATAAGCACGAGTCTGTTTATACAATCCGTGCCACCAGTAACATTGTTGTAAGATAGTTACATTCACTGAAATGCCGCATTGGGCAGAAGCCATAACTTCGTGAGTGGCCGTTATCAAGGAAAGTCTGCAGTCTGCATTGGGAATCAATCTGTCACCAACATCGTTAATTTTCATATAGAGAACTTTATCAGGACTTAAATGATAAGAGTATTTAGAAGGGAAACCCCAAGGGTAATTATCACCCTTCTCTGTTGCAGCAATTGCTGCCAAAATGTCATCATCAATCTTACTTTTGGATCTTGTAACTGCTGCTACTAGATATGCTGCCACTGTTGTTTTCGCTGCTTCATCAGCTAAACTGTTGCCAACAGCGTGGACACCTACGTGTTGATGCCCAAGAGTATGAATTACATTCACGAGCGGCAGATGTTGTTTAAGTTCTGCGACTCGAACCCAAAGCATTTTATGCTTGATTGTGCTACCTTTGGAATCACGATACTCATTTTGAGACCAAAAGAATAAAATGTCATTGAAAGACTGCACACAGTAAAAAGAGTCACTCACTATAAGAGTAGTCACTCGAGGATCAGCAAACTCCGGTGCAAGCACAAGAGCACGAAGCTCTGCCAACTGGGTGGAACAATCACCCAATGTCTGCGTGTGCACGACATCAGACTTCAATTCACCATTCACGAAAGTACCAGCCACTATTGCGCAGGCCGCTGAATAAGCATGCTTAGATTCCGTTGCCGGTTGCGCTGAACCATCAGTATAGATGATACAATGGTAATCCTCAAGCGGGCGCAAGGACAGAGGAGCTGGATGAACAAATTCATACTGCAAATACTCCTGGGTCTGTAATGAGGCATAAAAAATGTAAGTGACATCCGGAGACGTCAAAGAAGTGGCCCATTGTTTCCAATGCGGATGCAAAGCTTTAGAATTTGATACACTGGCTTTTGTCACTGCCTCTAGGGCAGGTTACGGTGTGACACCCAACATGCGTTTCCCTTACGACAGCGCTCTCTCTTTCAGAATCGCCAACTGCAGTCAAAACTTTTTCGACAGTGGAAAAGCACATTTCAGCCGAAGTGTACAGGTGTGACTTGTAGGCAATAGGGACTGTGTCTCCCTCATTGAAGTTAAGTACGTGAAACCCACTGCGTCAGGCACAATTCTTATTACCAGGTTAGTGTGGTTATTACGCGTCAGCAAGTATTTAGAAGCAAGAAGATCTGCCTGCAAAGATTGCAGGATAGCTGAATGTTCTGGCAGCCAGCTCGATTTGAAAAAAGTAGGTTGTACCAAGGCATATAGCGGCTTGATACGCTGGGCATAATGGGGAATGTAAGTATGCCCGAAATTCAAAAAACCCAGCAACGATTGAAGTTTTTTCAGAGTTGTGGGAGCGCGAAAACATGTGCATTTCTCCAGGAAGTGAGGTGCTAAACCTTGACCTTTGTTGTTGAGTTCATAGCCCAAAAACAACACTGTATACTCTGCAATGTGTGATTTTGCAAAGTTACATTTGTAACCGAAGTCTGCAAACATAACAATGATGCGGTCAACGTGACACAGATGCTGCCATAATTCGTCTGTGAGATAGATATCATCAACATACGAGTACGCATCAGGGTCAATGCACTCCAACAGAGAGACTACATGTGCGGCAAAGACACCAGGGCTGTTTTTGTAGCCCATGGCTAATCTTTTAAACTGTTTCTGTTTGCCGCCAGAAGTAAAGGCTGTCCACTGACTGCTAATAGACGACAGGTTATGGCTATAAAAGCCATTGGAGATGTCAAGTGTGGTCTCACAAGACTATCAACAAGGGCAGAACTGTGGGCATTTTGTACCGTGCAGGTCCGACAATGAGAGTTCAAATGCCGAAAATCCAAAACTAGGCGCTACGACCCATTAGGTTTGGTTACAGTGAAAAGAGGATTATTCATGGGTGACACACATGTTTCAATTACACCTTGATATTCCAATTGTTCAAGGATTTCTGCGACGTGAGATCTAGCATCGCGGTGCATGGGATATTGAGGTTGTGGCTGGGGCATAGACCGTAATGGAATCTCATGGCTTGGCGACAATTTATCCCACCCAACCTGAGTACGGTACAACACCGGAGCAAGCACCTGTGCCCACTCTTCTGCAAAGTTCTGAGCATGCTCCTTTGGCACAGTATGCGTGAAAGATGGGAGGATTACCTCTTCCCCTCTGGGAGCTGCAAAAACGAAAGCTGAGGGCCAGTACACCTCTGCTAACAGGATGTCATATGTAGAGGTCAGATTTTCCCCAAAAATCCCTTTTATGGCACGTTGTATGTCACCTTCAATTAAAAGGACTATGTCATATAGTCTGTCAGGGGGGGCCACTCTAGTGTCAGCAGTTTCTACAGTAATAAATGTGTCAGTTGCTGTCGCCCTCAGATATGGATGCAGTGCTAGCTGCACTATTGTAACCTCCGCTGCTCTGTCTAGCAGCGTTAGTGCCCATGTCAGGTTCCGAAGCTGCATTCTCACTATCTGTGGCATACCTCGCTGTTAGTGCAGCAACCTTCTTTTTCTGAAACGGAGGTCGTTGACGTGCAAACTCTTCCTGCTTGCCTTTACCGTCAGCCGGGCGGGGCTGCTCATGTCCTTGTTGGGCACACCAACCTTTGCCACGTTCTCCTCCACCGGACTGTGAGACCGATGTTTCCTGTGAAGAACGAGGGGAACGTTGTTCAGGAACCTGAAATCTATCAGGAGACCTAATTCTGGTGCGATCGCACAATTCATAAGTGCGTTCAGTAGTCACTTGAACTGGTGACGCGGGACAAGACCCCTGCTTCTATTGCTGCTTTCCCTGTTTCTTAGTTTTCCAATTCTATTTAGGAAAAGCTGGACCGTCGTCTGTAGTAGACTTAACCGTCTGAGTTTGCTGTTGCGCTGTTGTTTTAGCAAAAGGCTTAACACCTAAATTATTGCGGCCAATGGCCTTATAAGCCTTCGCAATAATTTCCGGTAACTGCCGGGGTTTATCGACGTCGGCAACGAGGCGCAGCTTATTCGACACTTGAAAGTTAACCGCATCTCCCTTGACGTTAGCAAGGATGGGATCAGCAACTACGTCGAACACGTCGACAAACCTCATTCCTATCTCGACTGCCGCCTCCGGACCGTGCTGATCCTGAAAACGCTTGATCACGGAAGGCAGTACAGTCATAGACGGTGTGTCGAAGCACTTCGAGCAGACGGCTGCAAACACTTTACCCCAGTTCTCACAATCAGTTACCTCTGGGACTAAGCCTTTCTGCAAACTAATGGTAAGGATCCTGTGTTTTTCCACAGGAGTAGAGTTAGGAAACACTGCTTCAAGCTGGTCAAATTTCTCAGCAAGCCAAGCATATCGTCCTTATTCTGGGGGCCCATGCCCATTACCAAATTAACCATGACGGGACTAATAGAAATCCTGGCTGGGCCAGCTGGTTGCGCCGCAACCCCAGGTGCCCCCACCTGGACATTACGAGAGACGTATTGCACTAAAGCACTATGTACCGTAATCAAGGCGGTATGGAGCTGATGTAAGTCATCCACGGGGCTTGCAAATAACGTGGATGTGGAGTAAACCCGGCCAAGACTGGCCAAATGGCCCCTGGAATAGACAAGGGACCCAAACGAAGAGGTGTAACGGTGTGGGGGAGGGCGCCATTGAACCAAATACGATGCTGCCAAGCAGAAATGGGAATTTCCTGCTTCCTATACGGTGCATAATTAGCTGGGACCGCCGTAGGAGTGTATGTGTGAAACGTCTTATCATCCGCATTCACCTCCGGCAAGGTAACCCAAGAGTAAAACAGCTCATAGGGAAACGATGCATCGGCACTCACTACAAAGATAATAAATATCCCATCATCAGGCAACCCAAACTGCGTCAAGTGATGCCGGAAAGGTGCGCGCCTATGCTCTGCAATAGTGACCTCAGCCATAAGGACACAGAGAAGAAAAACAATCTATATTAAACTGAAGCACAAAAAGGGTAGAATTTAAAATGAAAGCTTTTAAGCTTATGAGAACCTATATATTAACTATTTAGGTAGGTTTAAACCGTCACTCCCGTTAACCGGAAACAAGAGTGAGGGTGTTGTGGACAAATATGTGCACATAAAACATTGTCTCCACTACAAGCCACATAAGTCCCGTAAATGCCAGCCCGGAGCGCCAGATGTGAACCAGAATAAACCTTCCGCATGGAAGCGTCCACCTTCTTGTCCACCGGATCCCGCATCCTCAGCCAAAGAAGTGCACCCAACGAGACTGGCCACAATAGAATCCACAGGAACAGTCTGGCAAGTCCTTGGCCATATCCTGAGGAGGATAGAGTTTAGTCATGAAGCGAGGGAGCAGAATGCGATCCAGATCCTTCTATTCCCGGTCAAGCACTTCCTTGACATATGGATGAACCGGCATAACCACAGGAGCACAGCACTGGAACTGGCAAAGGGAACTCCCAGAAGTACCAGGGGCCTCATCAGCAGGAAACCCCATATTAGCCTTTACATGACCCAATAAGTCTGGCAACATGTCCTTGTCGACATATTTGCCCTTCAGTACATTGCTCCCCAACCATTCATCCTCAGAGGAAGAAGAAGGAGACGGAGCCTGACCGGAGGACTTGGACTCGGAAGCACCCCCCATTTCCAACAAAGTCTCCTTAATGAGCCTCCTCATCCTGGCATCACCACCCTGGGAACGACGCCTGGAATGCGCAGGAGAAGTTGAAGATGAAGCCGAGGAAGAGAAGGATCCACATGCTTGCTCTTCATGGCATGTTTACCCATGGGTGCAGGACCTCAGGCCAACGAGGCAGAGCAAGCCACAACAGGAGCAGGACTGAAGGCCACCGAAGCACAGCAAGTCACCACAGGAGGAGGACCGCAGGCCACCCAAGCACACAAAGCCAGGCAGCCCTCCTGCAGTCCAGGACCACCGGAAAAACGAAGACCCCAAGTGGAGGCAACCCAAACGAGGAAGAAAGCAGGAAGAACAGCAGAAACCGGCCCAAAACACAGCAGCACTGCACACCAACCGGCCCAAAAATAAATGCAGCGAATAAAGCCAGCAACAAGGGCAACATAAATAGTGAAAAAACGCTACGCGGTACTTACAGATAGGGCCGGCAAGCAACCGCCGCCACCGCCGCCAGCCGCCATCAAAGAAACGCGTGACTTCCTGCCCCAAACAAAGGAAGTCGGGCAATCCCCAGAAGGAAGGGCCCCAGCCACACGGAGGCCGCTGCACTCCCGGAAAAGACACAGGAACAACCGCGTCCCTGACACACCGAGCAACACGAAAAACACGGCCAGAACACCACCAGAAAGATGTCCCCAGGAGTAGAGGAACCGCCAGGAAGCGCCAACATTGCTCCCCCCAAGCTCGGCAGGGGGGAGAGACCAAGAAGACCAGCACAAACTCGGAGCCCAGCAACAGGTAAGCCCCAGGAGCCTCCAGGCTCCTGGTCCACTTCATACTGTCGGAAGACAGTAAAAAGGAACAGGAGGAATGCTGGGTAAGGTACGCTTATGTACTCCCAGTGGTGAGGGGTTTACCAGCATTCCTGCTTTTCTTTTTTCTGTCAAGGAGATAACCTATCTCACTAGTTCAGTATGAAGGAGACGAGGACAGGAGGGACCTGGGGGTAATCTAACATTTTTTAAATTTAAAAAGTTGTTAAAATATTTTATGATTACATAAAATAGGCATATATATATTTTTTTAATGTAACAATAAATTATATTTCATTGTATGTTTAACTATTTTAGATAATCTAATTGGATTAACGATTACTGCTCCTGGGGTTTTAATCTACATCCACTGATTTCAATGGGAAAGTGCTCCTGTACCAGTGGTTGATCATTTGTGATTTTGGGCTTACTTCAGCTCTGAGATAGAGTAAGTTACTATTGTTTTAAGTCACTTTTCTGGCTGTGGTAACTTTAGAAAGTCAGTTCATGAGGAGCAATGGGCTTATTCTCTTTCAGGATGGGTATCTATTCCTCCTTAAACCGATCCCTCGCCCTCCCTTATCTCCCCGTAAATCCATCCCCTTTAATTGTAAGTACTCCCCATTTTACAGTCGCTCACCCACCCCTTCCATATTTACTACTAAAATGCATACTTACGTGTGTGGAGACTCTGTAGTCAGTATGAAGATCTCCGCACAAAAAAAGATAGGAGAGGTGGAAACTCTGCATATAATTTGTGAATAGCATTTTGTGGAACATTTTTAGTACTACAGAAGGTACTACAAAATGAAGTTTGTAAATAGACCCTGAATGTTCTGACTGAAAACATGGAGTTAACGTGGCAAAAATATACATTTCCTAATACAGGTATGTATGTAGTATCCCCTTAATCAAGGCATAAGCCCGCCTGGATTGGTAATGCCTTTGAAGTCTGGGATGTTTAATGCATGCAGGGAGTCAATTGATACAATGGCTTTTCGTGCCCTAGACCTGTATTTTATATTGCTAGAAATTGGACACTGCTGCCTCATAAGCATAATCTAGTCTGAGGAAACTCTGAATGTGTGACTATTCAGCGGTAAGGCTGACAGTGGCAGTGTCGGCCGACCCCGCTTGATGCCAGGTACAGTGTGAATTCTCTGCTGATGCTGTATTGCTGAAACGCAAAACCCTATAGCGATATTTTAGAAAGCTTGATTTTAAAGTTGACAGAATTGTATATTTTAAACTGTGCCACAATATTCTCATTCAGGGCTTAGACGCTTATTTTAGGCATTGACAGGGGTTAAAAACTTACGTATACACTCAGTGCTCTGTGTTACAGCCTGCCCGCCCTGGTCCGACTCGGTATCCAATACCGTTGAGCGGAGGGCGGGACAGGTACGAGCCTGAGTGACACACTTCCGCTTTCCCGCTGCAGCACTGAGCGGGTAGCGCTCTAGCCTTGCTGTTACTGGGGCTATTTAGGCGGCGAGGAGGCGAGGCAAAGTGCGGTAAGGCTGACAGTGGCAGTGTCGGCCGACCCCGCTTGATGCCAGGTACAGTGTGAATTCTCTGCTGATGCTGTATTGCTGAAACGCAAAGCCCTATAGCGATATTTTAGAAAGCTTGATTTTAAAGTTGACAGAATTGTATATTTTAAACTGTGCCACAATATTCTCATTCAGGGCTTAGACGCTTATCTTAGGCATTGACAGGGGTTAAAAACTTACGTATACACTCAGCGCTCTGTGTTACAGCCTGCCCGCCCTGGTCCGACTCGGTATCCAATACCGTTGAGCGGAGGGCGGGACAGGTACGAGCCTGAGTGACACACTTCCGCTTTCCCGCTGCAGCACTGAGCGGGTAGCGCTCTAGCCTTGCTGTTACTGGGGCTATTTAGGCGGCGAGGAGGCGAGGCAAAGTGCGGTAAGGCTGACAGTGGCAGTGTCGGCCGACCCCGCTTGATACCAGGTACAGTGTGAATTCTCTGCTGATGCTGTATTGCTGAAACGCAAAGCCCTATAGCGATATTTTAGAAAGCTTGATTTTAAAGTTGACAGAATTGTATATTTTAAACTGTGCCACAATATTCTCATTCAGGGCTTAGACGCTTATCTTAGGCATTGACAGGGGTTAAAAACTTACGTATACACTCAGCGCTCTGTGTTACAGCCTGCCCGCCCTGGTCCGACTCGGTATCCAATACCGTTGAGCGGAGGGCGGGACAGGTACGAGCCTGAGTGACACACTTCCGCTTTCCCGCTGCAGCACTGAGCGGGTAGCGCTCTAGCCTTGCTGTTACTGGGGCTATTTAGGCGGCGAGGAGGAGAGGCAAAGTGCGGTAAGGCTGACAGTGGCAGTGTCGGCCGACCCCGGTTGATACCAGGTACAGTGTGAATTCTCTGCTGATGCTGTATTGCTGAAACGCAAAGCCCTATAGCGATATTTTAGAAAGCTTGATTTTAAAGTTGACAGAATTGTATATTTTAAACTGTGCCACAATATTCTCATTCAGGGCTTAGACGCTTATCTTAGGCATTGACAGGGGTTAAAAACTTACGTATACACTCAGCGCTCTGTGTTACAGCCTGCCCGCCCTGGTCCGACTCGGTATCCAATACCGTTGAGCGGAGGGCGGGACAGGTACGAGCCTGAGTGACACACTTCCGCTTTCCCGCTGCAGCACTGAGCGGGTAGCGCTCTAGCCTTGCTGTTACTGGGGCTATTTAGGCGGCGAGGAGGCGAGGCAAAGTGCGGTAAGGCTGACAGTGGCAGTGTCGGCCGACCCCGCTTGATGCCAGGTACAGTGTGAATTCTCTGCTGATGCTGTATTGCTGAAACGCAAAGCCCTATAGCGATATTTTAGAAAGCTTGATTTTAAAGTTGACAGAATTGTATATTTTAAACTGTGCCACAATATTCTCATTCAGGGCTTAGACGCTTATCTTAGGCATTGACAGGGGTTAAAAACTTACGTATACACTCAGCGCTCTGTGTTACAGCCTGCCCGCCCTGGTCCGACTCGGTATCCAATACCGTTGAGCGGAGGGTGGGACAGGTACGAGCCTGAGTGACACACTTCCGCTTTCCCGCTGCAGCACTGAGCGGGTAGCGCTCTAGCCTTGCTGTTACTGGGGCTATTTAGCCACTCGTCGGGATCAAGCGCGCAGCGATTGCGCGCAGGGAGGCGCCTCTAGACGCGCCGAAGACAAGCCAAAGACCTGCCCGTCTGCGCCCGTCCGCGCCAGGACGGTGCCAGGGGCCATGGCGGTCTCACTTATCTCCCCGCTTGTCCCGCTTCCTGCCAGGATTACCTACTCAGCCCAGGTACTTAAGGATCTACAGATTGTTGATTGTCATGAAGACCTTAAACTTATTGTAGAAGGGCCTTTTACATGCTTACATTGTAAATCCCAGTTCACCACTCTGAAGGGAGAAAGCCCTGATAGATGTGTGAACAGCCATACACCATCTTACAAAACACCTAAAATTGCTGGTCATAAAAACATTCTTTGCAATTTACGCTCTTTACCTAAGCATACCTCTGAAGTATGGGACCTAATCTCTACAAATGAGCCTGACTACTGCTTCATGACTGAAACGTGGCTTAAACCCCATTCCACTCCCTCCATTACATTGGCCATTCCTTCAGGATACAAAATGATTAGGTTAGACAGACCTAAGAAAATAGGTGGAGGGATTGCTATTGCTCATAAAAATCACATCAATTGCTCTGTTTTGGCAGAACTCTGCACTCCGGACATTGAATTGCTGATTTTTAAAACAACTCATTCCACCAAACAAACCAGATTAGGAGCCCTGGTTTATCGTCCCCCTAGACCTAGCTCCAACTTTGTCAACATATTACTGGAAAATCTTGCGCCATATGTTCAAAAAGACAAAGAATTCTTGCTAATAGGTGACTTCAACCTTCACAGTGAACTTATAAATTGTAAAGAAGCACAGGTTTTTCTTAACGATCTCTCATTGCTAGGTCTCCAACCACACAATGTGGGCCCAACTCACGTGGCCGGACACACTCTAGACATGATTATAACCAATTTCCCTGGTGTCACATACCTTCCCCCTACACAGGTCAGCTGGACTGACCATTTTATCCTTGAGTTTTATACTCCCTATCCTGCAACCACTACCCTCAAAACCACCAACATCCCTGAAATACGGCGGCAATGGCATAAAGTTAATGAGGCCTCCTTTGCTGAGAAATTTGTCCAACCCTACCATGTGATTCCTGATGATATCAATAAAGCTATTGATATGTTTAGCAAAGACATTAAAACAGCCATCGATAAGATAGCTCCATTAAAACAATTTAGACCCCGACCAGCCAAAAAACAAGAGATCTGGTTCTCTGAAGAGCTCAGAAATCTCAAGAAAACAGCCAGGAAATTAGAAAAGATTTGGAGATCTACCCATCTGGTAACAGATAGGAAACATTATTGGGACGCTCTAAGTGTATATCATAAAGCTATCAGAACGGCGCGAAAAACCCATATTACCACTCTTATCACGGCTGCAGACAACTCCCCCAAAGTATTATACCAGGTCCTTCACTCTTTCACCAATCCTACAGCATGTGAGAGTGCAGACACTTCGTCACAACTACTTTGCGACAGTATATCGCAATTTTTTTGCAACAAAATCGATCTCATCTATGCTAAAATAGTCAACTCTAACAACAATTTGACTACAAATACAGTCCCTATCTTTCAGGATTCAGAACTTGATAGTGGCCCTCATACTTTAGACCTCTTCCCCCCTATCACTCCTAAAGAGGTGTCCTTGCTCATGACGCAGATTAAAAGTGGAAGTCCTGATGATATCATCCCGGCAAGACTCATGTCCACCTTGCTCGGAATCCTATCTCCCACCATCGAAAAACTTGTTAACTTATCCCTCTGTACAGGTTCTGTCCCCAAGCAGTGGAAACAGGCCTTAGTCAGGCCAATCAGGAAGAACACCACAACTCCATGGACTGATTTGTCAAATCTCAGACCTATTTCGTTGCTGCCATTTTTGGGAAAGCTCACTGAGAAGTATGTAAATCGTCAGTTATCCAGCTACATTGAGAAAGCTGGTGGCCTAGACTACTCTCAATCTGGGTTTAGGCCGAAACACAGTACAGAGTCCACCCTCCTGTCTGTCACTGACGATCTGCATATGTTTCAGGACAAAGGCTATTCGGTAATTTTGGTGTTATTAGACCTTTCAGCCGCGTTCGACACCGTGTCACATAACATCCTCATTGACCGGTTGTCGAACGTAGGGGTCAAGAACAAGGCCCTTGCTTGGCTAAGGAGTTTTCTTACGGATCGGACCCAGACTGTCACCATGGGTGAATACAGATCAACTGAGGTAGAGATTACGAAAGGGGTGCCACAGGGCTCCTGTTTGAGCCCAACACTCTTTAACATCTACGTGGCACCCCTGGCAAGAGTGATGCGCAAATTTGGTTTCATCCCCGTGTCATATGCGGATGACACGCAGCTCCTCTTTCCCTTTCAAAATCTCACCACAGAAATAAGAAACTCCTTCTCCGCTGGCATGAAAGCCGTCGCACAGTGGATGTCCACCAACTTCCTACAGTGCAATGTCAACAAGACGGAAGTAATGCTGTTTGGAGATGCCAAATTACTGTGGACTCCTGACTGGTGGCCATCTGATCTTGGCACTGTTCCGGAGCCCAAACAGATTGTCAAAAATCTGGGGATACGCCTTGATCACGACCTTTCCCTCAAACAGCACAGTAACATGGTGGCTGGCTCATGCTTCCACACCATCAGCATGATGCGCAGAATATTTCCACTGCTACCGGATTCCTTCAGAAAATCTTTGGTGCAAGCCCTTATATTGAGTCGTATTGACTACTGTAACGGACTGCTCCTTTCTTCTAATGAAGGAGTTCTGGATAGGCTCCAGGTGGTCCAGAATACGGCAGCTCGCCTTGTCCTAAATGCTCCCCCCAGAACAGCATCAAAACCTCTATTACAGAAACTACACTGGTTGAGCATTCGACAAAGAGCCAAGTTTAAGATATGTTGCATTATCCATAAATGCTTAAACGGAAATGGCCCTACATACCTGGAGCAGAAATTTATCCTCTACACTCCCTCTAGATCGTTGAGATCTAGTGAGAATTTTCTGTTGGCAGTACCTCGTGCAAAAAAAATCAGACATGGAGGGAAAGCTTTATCTGTTGCAGGGCCCACACTGTGGAACAAACTGCCTCTGGCCCTCAGGCTCTGGACAGACCATTTAAAATTCAGGAAGCAATTGAAAACTCTGCTGTTTACTGATAAAATCTAGACCCTGCCCCTCATCTGCATATTTATTTAGACTCTATTTGGTATCACAGTGCAGAGATACTCCGGTTGGAGTCGATTCCAGCGCTATAGAAACCCATAAATAAATAAATAAATAAATAAATAAATAAATAAATATAAAAACTGAAGTTTCAGGATCTAAAAAGTGTGCAAGAGTCTCAACACTCATGACAGGGTAACAGTGAAATACCACAGGTTAGCCAATAGGAATGTGATCAGTAAGACATGAGTGTTATCAGTACAGTATTAACTGTCCAAGGCTAATGGATAAATATGTCGGAACAGAATAGCACTGTTCATGGTAACAAATACTGGCCATTAATCCAATAGAATCAAGACAGTGACACTGCTGCAAGCAGATATTAGCTGGACGTCATTTAGGATGTACATAAGCACTTACGCTGACTCGATTAAGTCAGAGACCAGCTTGAAAGTCTTTGAGAAGATAACTGGGCTATATATGGTCACCAATTTGACTGGCAATGTTGGATTGCTGGATGCGAGAAGCAATGACATTGGTCCACTATTTAAGGAATCCTCATGATCCAAAGAAAGTTTTTTTATATAAAGAGAACCAAAGTAGCATTTTTAAAGGCATTTTGGTTTGGCCAGATAGTAGAGAACTATTACTAATACTGGGGCTATTGTAAGCAGGATTTCCCACATAATGTGGACAGGACATGGATCCACCAGAGATCCTAATTTTGAATGGAAGATGTTGCCTTTTGTCTCGTCTCTGTATGTGTGATGTTATGAAAGGAATAGGAAGGTTCTCTGATCTTTGGCCCTTTATTATTATAAAAGATTTACAACTTGGCCACAGAGGATTATGAAGAGGTATTTGCCTTCATCAAGGCAGGAAGAGTAGATAAATGCCCTAATTAACGAATATCTGTTTTTTTTGTTTCATGTCTTTATTTTTCAGCTAGAAAAGTGATCCATCCACAACACAGATCACATTTAAACACTCTTTTATATTAATCTATAATAGACAGAATATGAAGCAAATTTTTAATGAATGCCTTCATTGTCAACCTATCTTGTTAGAGACATTTTGTAGAAATTCCTGAAGAAAACCAATTTACTAATTTAGCGTGAACACATCTAGACTTTCGCTGAACAGTTGAAAGTGTGTCCGGGGATCCTAGAATGAAAAACCTTCATTACAGTTTAATGTTTATATGTATGCTGGAGGAAACTTTAGTTGGAAGATCAAAGCATCCAGATCAACCATGTCCCTAATATCAGTTAATATTTCACAATGGTGCATAAGCAAGCTTTGTCAAAGAGAATGCTTTAGATAATTGGGCCAAGTTAGTGTTTACATGGCCAAGTATTTCTTCACTCTTGTAATTGCAAAAATCATATGGCAATTAATAGCCAGCTGAGTGGAAATTAAGTTAATCTAAATTCTTAGAAAAGTGGCAGGTGATGATAGGCTGGCTGAAAGAGGATCTCACATCAGGAAATTAGTCAAGCAAATTACTCAGCTAAGATACAAAATCAGCAAACTGAGAAAAGAAAGGGACACCAAAAACTGGGGGTCAGGGGATAAGTATTGGTGCATGTAGCGGATATCTCACATTTGGCTATCAAGATTTTCACCAGTTCGCTATTGCAATGGTAACTCCACCCTTCACCTGCAATCACTGGTCCTTAATGCTCTTCCAGTGTATATTCTAATATTATTAAAATATGCAAGCCATTAGCCAGAATGAGACCACAGATCTCAGCATAGTCATTAGCAAGGACAACAATAATTTGAAACTGTGGTTAAATATCTAAATGCAACAGCAATTAGGACTCTTAAGATGCTCCAATGTTCCATTTCAGGCACGAAAAATTTACCCACTCATGTTGTTTATTTGCATTGTGAGCCTTTTTTGTTTTTGCAATCTTTATCTAGTAAGATTTCTTAAATGTAAAATGGGTGCAGTATAGAAAAAGGTTTCAATAACCTTAGATGCGTACAACAAGCATTATATCAAACACCGCATGTTAACCAATACCATGTAAAAATATCCTCTAAGTGCGGGGCGAAGAGGGCAAGGGGAAGTCGGAGAGAGTGGACCTGGGGTGGAGTTGAAAGGGGGTGTTGGGGGATGCATAGTCAGAAGGAATAGATCTTATGCTTTGTGAGCCTTCTAGATTTGTGTTATCCCTTTCAAAAGCAGGACTATAAATTCCATGATGCAAAGAAAAGGAAGAGGGGTAATGCACACATATCCAACCAGGGCCAAATTGAAAGGAGTGTCCCAATACCACAATGCTTTTGGGCACAGGTATGCCCCAGTTGACTGGGGAATAGTAGAGCAATAGAAGCTATGGCACCTGATAAATTTCAGTGGTTTGTCAGTGGGCAGGTAGCAGTGGTTAAAGATGATGCACACAGATCTAAATAGGCATGAATTTGCCATGTCTACTAAGTGAAGAAGGAAGGGAGAGGACTTGGTCATTAAGTTACACCACTGCTTCACTGGCTGGTAAGAGATCAGAGGAAGCAGAAGTAAATTCCAGGAGGGAAGGCCTGAAATACAGCTGCTCAGCAATTCCACAACGGTAGGGTGTGGGAACTGTGGAAAACTGGTGAGGGGCAGGTAGCTGCAGGATTTCAAGCTGCGAGGAATCCTGACCTTCACTCCTAACGAAAAGGGCTTAATCCATCCATGAGTGAGATCATGGAGGGGGAAGGAGGGGGGCCATGAAAGATAGCAGTGGAAGGGTAGCGTGGCCGGTGGATGTATCATCTTACTGTTGTCATGATTACCAACATACATCAGACTCCAGGAAGGGGGTTAATTAAAGGGGCTAATAGGCATAGATTTTGTAGGATACATTATGCACACAATAGTATGCATTATTATAAGAGAAGAAGTAGGTTGGGGAGTAACAACCCTAACAAGCATGTACATTCTACAACGGGATTTACCATTATGCCGGTACTATATATTAGTTCATATCCTTTAAGAATAGTTGGATTCTTGGGGTTCAGGGAGGAGGTAATTATACATTTTCTTTTGTCATCTCTCACATTGCTCCTTTTCATTGTAGGTAGGTATCCACCTTAACAAGTGTCACTAGAGAGAGCGTGTAAGTGAAGACAGGCAAGATATAGGAAACACTTAGGACATGGATACAGAGTAAAAAGAGAATACCTACTCCACAGGCGTATGTACTGATGCATTGCATGTTTATGTTGTCCAATTAGGCAAGCCCTATTAGCAAGTGACTAACCCCATCACCCAGATAAGAGAGCAATCACAACAGACGGATACGGGCAGATCATGTTCTCTTTCACCTACCTGTTTCCCTGATAGGGAGAGTTTTGGAGATCCAGGAAGGTGAACCAGAGTATTGTTGACTCTTTGCCATTCATGTGAAGTTGCCGCAGTTTAACGCATGTAATAAACTATTACAAGCAAGCAGTGACCAACTGAATTTTTAAAGGCCTGTACATAGTCTGACGAAGTCCAAGCGTTCATAAGATATGATGATGATGATTATTATTATTATTGCTATTATTATTAAAATAATATTAATAATAATGCGATTCAAACATTCATGAAGATGATACTATTAATTACTAATTAATTAATAATTACTATAGCTCAAAGCATTCTTTATTGCCGCTTCCATGCACTTCCAATTATGTATCAATTGTACGCAATTTAATGTCTTCTTGCAAGATTACACTTTCACTACAGACTGTGATATAGTGTGAATAACGCCACTTTTTTAGGACAGGTCTGCAGTAAAATCAACTTCATTAACATATGATACATGTTAGACTTGGGGGTCTCTAGTTGGCACAGGTATGCACTTGTGACAAATAGGGACCCTCTCCTCTAGTCAGGGTAAGGGGGTACACTCCTAACATAACCCTTGCTCACCCCCTTGGTAGCTTGGCACGAACAGACAGGCTTATCTCAGAGGCAGTGTGTAAAGCATTTGTGAACACATACAGTAACCAATTGACAACACTACAAATGGACACCACACAGGTTTTATATAAAAAATAAGTATTCTTTATATAGATTTACCAGAAGACCATTAAACGACAAAAGCACACAATACTGTTACTTTAGATGGTAGGATTTTGCTTAGTTCTCTTAAGTTCTTAAATGCGACACTTTAAGTCAATGTACCTTTTAGATGCGACACGCAGGGCAACGAAAGTGTTGCAATGATGTTGATGAGTTGAAGATTTTGGTGCAAAGAAATAAAGACGTGAAGATCTTCCAGATGCTGCACGCTTCTCCGATGTTGCGAGAAGACCCGACTCGATGCTTCAGCTGCAGCGGCGACACACTTTACGCGATGCAACGACAGCGGCCTTGGCAGCGACACTCTTCTCCGATGTTGCGATACGCTTCTGCTCGATGCGATGCTGCAGCGGCGACACCCCTTTACGTGATGTGACAGCAGCAGCTCCGACGGCGGCACGCTTCTCCATGGTTGCGAGTTGCTTTTCTTGATGCGGTGCAATGCGACAACTACGATGGCTGCGATGGCGACACGCTTCTTCCTCGATGCGAGACTCTTCTCTTGATATGGTGCAATGCATCAGCTACGATGGCTGCGATGGCGACCCGCTTCTTCGGCGTTGCGAGACACTTCCTGGATGATGCGAGACGCTTCCGTTTGATGCGATGCTGCAGTGGCGACACACTTTACGAGATGCGACGACAACAGCTCCGACGGCGGCACGCTTCTCCTTTTTGAGTCGCGCTTCCAGCTCCTTGCGACACGCAGTCCCTCAGAAGTCCCAACAACAGCAGCAGGCACTTCCAAAGATCTCTGGGGAGGTGGGGGTGAAGTCTGTTGTTCCTGAGACTTCAGCAGGAGGCAAGCTCTTTTCCAAGTCCTTGGAGATCCTTCACAAGTTGAGCAAAAGTACACACAAAGTTCCTTTCTCCTCTCTTTGGCAGTAAGGTAACCACTGCAGGCCAATCCCCCAGGTTCAGGGATAGTTTCCCCCTCAGCTTCTTCTGGTTCCTCCCTCAGCAGAGGTTCTTCTTGTTTTCCCAAAGTGATCTAATTTCTTGGGATCAGGGTCCCAATATTTATATCCAGAAATCCTTTGTCCTCTAAAGGCAGAGGGGCCTTTGCCCAGTCCAAACCAGTTCCTGAGCACTCTGTTTACCAGACCTCTCCTTTCCTTTCACAGTGCAGGGCAGAAACATTAGACCGCCCCACAGGAGGTGGAGCCAGCATTGTGGAAGGCAAGTACAGCACTGGAGCACTTTGTTGACAGGATTCCTTCTCTTCATTCACTGTGCAGGGCAGAGAAATCAGCCGCTCCCCAGGGGGTGGAGCCATCATTGTGGAAGGCAGGCACAGCCCTATTCAGGTCCCAGGTGCAACTCCTCCCACCCATCTAGATGCAGATCTCTCCATTCACCACTTGGGCACCTCACCCTGTCTCCTGGAATTCCCCAGCCCTGTCACTCAAACTCCAGACAAAGGAATACACAACCTAGCAGAGGCAGGTTTGAATGGTTATACAAGAAAATGCCTACTTTCTAAAAGTGGCATTTTCAAACACATAATGTTAAAACCAACTTTACTAAAAGATGTATTTTATCATCCTTAGTTCAGGCATACTAAATTCGAATTTCTTCCATGTTCTCTGAGTCAGTTAGGATTATAAAATGTAATAACCAAACTTCCCATTCTGGCCTATGGAGAACAGGTAGCCTTGCAATAGTGAAAAACGAAAATGGCTGTAATTCACTATTAGAACATGCCACACACACCAGGGCATGTCCTACCTTATCCTTACAATGCTGCCTGCCCTTGGGCCTACCATAGGGGTGTCTGATATGAAGAAAAGGGATGGTTTAGGGACTGGCAAGTGGGTGCACTTGCCCAGTCAGCATGACAGTACCAGACTGCACGCAGGCTCTGCAATGGCAGACCTTAGACACATGTTTACAGGCTGCTTCTGTGGGTGGCACAACCAGTGCTGCAAGTCCACCAGCAGTATTTAGATTACAAGCCCTGGGCACTCCTGGTGCACTGTACTAGGGTCTGACAGGTAAACCAAACCAACCAATCATGGAATCACAAATTATACATTAATTTACAATAGGGAACACTTGCACTGTGGCACTGGACAGCAGTGGCACAGCGCCCTGAGCAACTAACACCAGCAACAAAAACATATGAGGCACAGTGAAAAATGGAAGGGAGTCTCACGCCAATGTGCCAGGTCCAACACGTGTCCCCTCCAGCTGAAATGTGGGGAGAACTATCCTACCTAATGGGAGTTCTCATCACTAAGGCGGAAAAATCTGGACAGACCATCAACATTGGTGTGTTCTGTACCGGTTCGATGTTCAACCATGAGATCCATCCCCTGTAGGGAAATGGACCACCTTAACAGTTTTGGATTCTCACCCCTCATCTGCATCAATCATCTGAGGGGCCTGTGGTCTGTCTGCACCCGGAAGTGATTCCCAAACAGGTAGGGTCTCAGCTTCTTCAGTGTCCAGACCACAGCAAAAGCCTCACGCTCAATAGCACTTCCACCTCTGTTCCCGTGGAAGTAACCTCCGACTGATGAAGGCTTCAGGTTGATCTAGGCCTTCCTCATTCATCTGTGATGGAACAGCCCCCACACCATGCTCTGAAGCGTCTGTTTGCACTATGAACTCCTTGGAGAAGTTGGGTGCCAAGAGCACGGACGCTGTGCACATAGCAGTTTTTAAGGCCTCAAAAGCTTCCTGACAGGTGTCAGTCCAAATCACTTTCCTTGGCTGCTTCCTGGAAGTCAGCACTGTCAAGGATGCAACAATGTTGCCCTACCCCTTGACAAACCTCCTGTAGTAACCCGTGAGTCCTAAGAAGGCTCTCACCTCTGTCTGGGTTTTGGGCGGCTCCCAAGCCAGGATGGTTTCAATCTTGGGCTGTAGGGGCGCCACCTAGCCCCTCCCTACCTGGTGTCCCAAGTACACCACGGAACCCTGCCCGATCTGGCACTTACTCGCCTTGATCGTGAGGCCTGCCCTCCGCAGCGCTATCAACACTTCCCAGAGGTGGCACAGATGTTCTTTCCAACTGGCGCTGAACACTGCGATGTCATCCAGGTAGGCGGCACTGAACGAGTCCTGTCCAGCCAACACCTGGTTGACCAACCTCTGAAAGGTGACAGGGGCATTCTTCATCCCAAAGGGCATAACCCGGAACTGGTAGTGCCCATCTGGTGTGGAGAATGCTGACCTCTCCTTTGCCCCATCGGTCAAGGCGATCTGCCAGTACCCAGACGTTAAGTCAAACGTGCTGAGGTACAGTGCAGCCCCTAGCCGATCTATGAGCTCATCAGCTCTGGGGATGGGGTGTGCATCAGTCCTGGTGACTGCATTGAGCCCTCGGTAGTCCACACAGAACCGGAGTTCGGGTATGGCACCCGGCGAGGCAGCCTTTGGGACCAAGACCACTGGGCTGGCCCAAGGACTGCTAGAGGACTCAATTACCCCTAACGCAAGCATCTTGGAGACCTCCTCCTGGATGCAAGCTCTCACCCTGTCAGT
Source organism: Triturus cristatus (assembly GCF_964204655.1). Taxonomy (NCBI): domain Eukaryota; kingdom Metazoa; phylum Chordata; class Amphibia; order Caudata; family Salamandridae; genus Triturus; species Triturus cristatus. The sequence goes on along the minus strand of NC_140592.1, from coordinate 593,674,150 downwards.
CACTCTGTAGGCCTTGTGCCTCACAGGTGTACTGTCCCCAGTGTCCACCTCATGAACGCACCAATCAGTGACACCAGGAACCAGGGAGACCAGATCAGAAAACTGTCCCAGCAACTGGTGGCAGTCATTCTGTTGCTCAGGGGTCAGGGTGGAAGAGAGGTTGACACCATCCACTGACCCATCTTGCTCTCTGGCTGACAGGAGGTCAGGAAGAGGCTCGGTCTCCTCCTCCATTCCAGCATCTGTTGCCAAGAGCATGCCCACAGGCGGCTGACATGCAGGACCCTCAAGGGGTTCCTGGGAGACCGCAAGTCCACCAAGTAGGTAACTGGATTCTTGTGCTCCACAACCTCAAAGGGGCCGGTCCACTTATCCTGGAGCGCACAGGGCTCCACGGGGGCCATGACCCCCACCTTCTGTCCAGGCTGAAGCTCAAGCAGAGTGGCATTCTGGTCATACCAGCGCTTCATCTCCTCCTGGCTGGCTTCCAGGTTCGCCTCAGCGAGTTGTCTGAAATGCCTAGTCTGGTTCCTAAAGGCCAGCATGTAGCTATATACATCCTGCGGAGGTTTCCTGGGAGATTGCGCCCAGCCTTCTTTGACCAGACTTAGAGGTCCTCCTATGGGGTGTCCATAGAGAAGCTCAAAGGGACTGAACCCTAGAGATTTCTGTGGTACCTCACGGTAGGCAAAGAGCAGGCATGGTAAGAGGACGTCCCATTTACGCCTCATGGGTTCCTCAAGACCCAGTATCATGCCTTTGAGGGTGCTGTTGAATCTCTCAACCAACCCGTTTCCTTGGGGGTGGTAAGGAGTGGTGAACTTATAGGTTACACCACACTCCTGCCACAGGGACTTCATATACTTGAATATGAAGTTGGGAATGCGGTCAGACACTACCTCGCGAGGGAATCCCACTCTGGAGATAATTCCCATCAGTGCTCGTCCCACCACGGGAGCCGTCACTGTCCTTAGAGGTATGGCTTCCGGGTACCGGGTGGCATGGTCCACCAAGACCAGGATGAACCTGTTGCCCATGGCTGTCTTGGGGTCCAGTGGCCCCACAAAGTCAATACCCACCCGTTCAAAGGGGGTGCTGACTACAGGGAAGGGCTAGAGAGGAGCCTTGCGCTTCCTCCCACTCTTACCACTTGCTTGGCAAGTCTGGCATGTCCTGCAGTGAGTGTCTGAACTCCTGCACATTTGAGGCAATAAAAATGGGTGACAAGCCTTTCAAAGGTCTTGTCCTGCCCCAAATGCCCTACCAATGGAACATCATGAGCCAGTCCCAGTAGGAAGGCTCTAAAGCACTGGGGTACCACCAGCACACGGGCTGACCCAGGCTCAGCAATCTTAGGCTCTGTACACAGGAGGTCATTCTCCCAGTAGATCCAATGTGATCTAGACTGATCACCTGCTTCCTGGTCTGCAGCCTGCTGCCGCAGACCCACGAGAGAAGGGCACTTGTTCTGCTCCTCACAGAACTCCTCCCTGGAGGGTCCTCCTTCTTGCTGCCAATGGGTCAGCTCAGGCAGGTCCCCCAGTTCGGCTACCTGTTCCCCTGTAGGCTCAGGGTCTGCTCCCTCCTGGACCGTGGGAACTTCGGGGGCCGGTTTCCCGCGCCCCCTGCCTCTACTCTTGACGGCAGGTACCGGGGCCCCCCCTCTCAGGCTCTTGAGCATCTTTACTCGCTGCCATTGACCGGGTGGTCACACACGCCCAGTCAGGCATACCCAACATTTCTAAATGTGCATTCCGCTCCACTTTCGCCCAAGGTGAGCTCTCCAAGTCATTCCCTAATAAACAGTCAACAGGCATGGCGGGCCTCACAGCTACCTGAAGAGTACCAGAGACCCCCCCCCACTCAAATGGAACCTGAGCCACCTTGCAGTGACTCTCTGTGTTGTCAGCGGCAACAACTGGGTTGGGTAGAATGCTCCAAGGACAACCTACTCTTGAGACACCAGGTGACACTTGACAGCTGTCACACTGGCCCCTGTGTCTCTCAGAGCCTCCACTCTATGGCCATTGATCGTCACCCACTGCCTGTATTTTTTAGTGTTATCAGGCAGCAGGGTCCTATGGACCACCTCACAGTCTCCTAATGAGACAAGGGACATCTCTGCGGGACCCCACCCACCCTGGGAACCCATCTCCTCACCCAGGGCTACACTAGCCATCTGCCGGGGGGCTGCACCAGTGGGTGCTGGTTTTCCAAAAAGGCGACACTTGGTATCCTTGGCAAAATTACCCAGTTCTCCACATTTGTAGCATCTCAGGGCCCTCTTTGAACAGGTGGACCTGTCGGGCCCCTGACTGTTTCTGGGGGGGAGGCTGAGAACCTTTCCCTTGGTTCACTTGGGGATTACTTTGGGGAATCTTATGGAACTCCCTCTGTTTACCCTTGTCCCCCCCACTCTTCTGATGGGGACCCTGCCCACTCTTGGCTGAGTCTCCCACGTGAACCTTGTGGACCCTGGTACTGACCCAGCGGTCCGTCTTCTCAGCAAGCTTCCTAGGATTATTCAGCCTACTATCAATCAGGTGCTGGCGTAGCTCAGGAAAACAGTTACTTGACAAGTGCTCCAATGCAATCAAATCAGGCAGTCCCTGAAAATTATTGACTTTGCTACCCTTCACCCAACCATCCAATGCTCTGCAGAAAAAAGTAACATATTCAACATAGGTACTGTTTGCTATATTTGTGCAACCCCTGAACCTCTGTCTGTACATCTCAGGGGTCAAACCATATCTAGACATCAATGCATCTTTCATGTGGGGATAGGAATTATAGACATCAGAAGGCAAGTCTATCAGTGTGTCCCGCCCCACACTAAGGAACCATCCCCACAACCCCGCTCCCCAATCCTTCTCAGGGACCCGGTGGGAAGACATGGCTACCTCGTAGGCCTTGAACCACTGCCTAATATCATCATTTTTCAAAAATTCCTTCACCGCATTTTTAGGGATATAAACTCTAGATTCTACAGGCATTGATGGTGTGCTGCCACCAGAGGGAGTACTCCCTAAGCTCTGGGCTTTCAACTCCATCTCCCTCAAAATCTGTTCATGTTCAAACTGTAGCTTCTTTTCTTCTAGGCCTAACTTTCTACTTTGCATTTCAAATTCTAACAGCCCACTTAACTTGAGCTTGGTCAACTCCAATTTGTGCATCCTACACTCTTTTCTATCTGCCAACTCCTCTGGAGATAGACTTTTACCAGAAACACTGCTACCGGCAGGAGAAGGGGTTCTCCTTCCTCTTGGACCCACTGGCCCATCCAGCTGCTCCTCTGCATTATCATCATCAGTGGCATTCCTTGCTTCTGCCCAGGCCCTCAGCGCCTTGTAGAACTCTGCCTAGTTTTTGCATCCAGTAGTGCAAACATTACATTTTTTACAAAAGAATTTCAGCTGTTGTACTTTGCAGCTTTTCAGTTTATCTTCTTCCCATTCCCATTCATTATCACCAGAGACTATGGATGCTGCTTTGTCCATGGTGGTTAAACTTGGCACTTCTCAAAAATAGAAAGTCCCAAATGGAAATCTACCAACAAGTATTGGTTGTGTTAAGGTCTGCACTCACTAAGTAGTGTTCACCAATCACTGTACATGAGTCACAAATGCAAGTCCAGAATCCTCACCGCTGACCACCAATGTTAGACTTGGGGGTCTCTAGTTGGCACAGGTATGCACTTGTGACAAATAGGGACCCTCTCCTCTAGTCAGGGTAAGGGGGTACACTCCTAAAATAACCCCTGCTCACCCCCTTGGTAGCTTGGCCCGAGCAGACAGGCTTATCTCAGAGGCAGTGTGTAAAGCATTTGTGAACACATACAGTAACCAAGTTACAACACTACAAATGGACACCACACAGGTTTTATATCAAAAATAAGTATTCTTTATATAGATTTACCACAAGACCATTAAACGACAAAAACACACAATACTGTTACTTTGGATGGTAGGATTTTGCTTAGTTCTCTTAAGTTCTTAAATGCGACACTTTAAGTCAATGTACCTTTCAGATGCGACACGCAGGGCAACAAAAGTGTTGCAACGATGTTGATGCATTGAAGATTTTGGTGCAACGAAATAAGGATGTGAAGATCTTCCAGATGCGGCACGCTTCTCCGATGTTGCGAGAAGACTCGACTCAATGCTTCAGCTGCAGCGGCGACACACTTTACGCGATGCGACGACAGCGGCCTTGGCAGCGATACTCTTCTCTGATGTTGCGAGACGCTTCCGCTCGATGCGATGCTGCAGTGGCGACACCCCTTTACGCGATGTGACGGCGGCATGCTTCTCCGTGGATGCGAGGTGCTTTTCTTGATGCGGTGCAATGCGACAACTATGATGGCTGCAGTGGCGACACGCTTCTTCCTCGATGCGAGACTCTTCTCTTGATGCGGTGCAATCTGTCAGCTATGATGGCTGCAATGGCGACCCGCTTCTTCGGCGTTGCGAGACACTTCCTGGATGATGCGAGACGCTTCCGCTCGATGCGATGCTGCAGCGGCGACACACAACGACAACAGCTCCGACGGCGGCACGCTTCTCCTTCTTGAGTCGGGCTTCCAGCTCCTTGCGACACGCAGTCACTCACAAGGCCCAACAACAGCAGCAGGCACTTCCAAAGAACTCTGGGGAGCTGGGGGGTGAAGTCTGTTGTTCCTGAGACTTCAGCAGGAGGTAAGCTCTTTTCCAAGCCCGTGGAAATCCTTCACAAGTTGAGCAAAAGTACACACAAAGTTCCTTTCTCCTCTCTTCAGTAAGGCAACCACTGCAGGCCAATCCCCCAGGTTCAGGGATAGTTTCCTCCTCAGCTTCTTCTGGTTCTTCCCTCAGCAGAGGTTCTTCTTGTTTTCCCAAAGTGATCTAATTTCTTGGGATCAGGGTCCCAATATTTATACCCAGAAATCTTTTGTCCTCTGAAGGCAGAGGGGCCTTTGCCCAGTCCAAACCAGTTCCTGAGCACTCTGTTTACCAGACCTCTCCTTTCCTTTCAAAGTGCATGGCAGAAACATTAGATGCCCCACAGGAGGTGGAGCCAGCATTGTGGAAGACAAGTACAGCACTGGAGCACTTTGTTGACAGGATTCCTTCTCTTCATTCATTGTGCAGGGCAGAGATATCAGCCGCTCCCCAGGGGGTGGAGCCAGCATTGTGGAAGGCAGACACAGCCCTATTCAGGTCCCAGGTGCAACTCCTCCCACCCATCTAGTTGCAGATCTCTCTATTCACCACTGGAGCACCTCACCCTGTCTCCTGCAATTCCCCAGCCCTGTCACTCAAACTCCAGACAAAGGAATACACAGCTTAGCAGAGGCAGGTTTGAATGGTTAGACAAGAAAATGCCTACTTTCTAAAAGTGGCATTTTCAAACACAGAATGTTAAAACCAACTTTACTAAAAGATGTATTTTATCAGCCTGAGTTCAGGCATACTAAATTCGAATTTCCACCATGTTCTCTGAGTCAGTTAGGATTATAAAATGTAATAATCAAACTGCCCATTCTGGCCTATGGAGAACAGGTAGCCTTGCAATAGTGAAAAACGATAATGGCTTTAATTCACTATTAGAACATGCCACACACACTAGGTAATGTCCTACCTTATCCTTACAATGCACCCTGCCCTTGGGCCTACCATAGGGGTGTCTGATATGAAGAAAAGGGATGGTTTAGGGACTGGCAAGTGGGTGCACTTCCCCAGTCAGCATGACAGTACCAGACTGCACGCAGGCTCTGCAATGGCAGACCTTAGACACATGTTTACAGGCTGCTTCTGTGGGTGGCACAACCAGTGCTGCAAGCCCACCAGCAGTATTTGGATTACAAGCCCTGGGCACTCCTGGTGCACTGTACCTGGGTCTGACAGGTAAACCAAACCAACCAATCATGGAATCACAAATTATACATTAATTTACAATAGGGAGCACTTGCACTGTGGCACTGGACAGCAGTGGCACAGTGCCCTGAGCAACTAACACCAGCAACAAAAACATATGAGGCACAGCGAAAAATGGAAGGGAGACTCATGCCAATGTGCCAGATCTAACAATACATAATAATTCTCCAAGACACACTAATACATAGTAAACAAACTAACAAAACCCCTCCCTTAAAGGTTCCTGCCCAATATCACAAAATCATGCTCAAGAACTCCCTTTCCTTCTTCGTTTCACATCTCTCACCCTTTCTTGCTACAGCTAACTCACCCAAGCATGCCCCAAACATTTCCTTCTCTCAATATTAACATGCTGTATTACTCCCTATGGTTGTCTGCCCAGGCCCTGCTCTGTGCCCCCCTAACTAGAGCCTACCTAAAAACAAACTGCACCTGCTCTATTGTGGCAACTACGCCACAAACCAGGACCTAGGTCCCAGAATACAAGAAAAGGGTTAGATCAAACTCCTGCAATGCCTATCCAAGGACTCCTTATTGGACCAGGCAGGTGGGTGGATCCAATGTTATTAATTTCCCAGGAATTCCCTACAATCACCTGCTCCTAATTGTCCAATGGAACAAGGGTCAGCCAAAGAGGTCGGCCCTTGCCCCCCTCACCTAATAAATACTATCTTGCTAAACCCCCCCTAACTGACCTATCGCCTTATGAACTCAGTGGCCGGTTCCACTTGCCCCAACCCCCTGGGGTGGGGACCGAACAACTGGCATCGGCTCGCCATAGGTCCCTTAATCCAACTGCAGGATTCAGGGCTGAGGTGAACCCACCTGGGATTCAGACCTTTGCCCTGTAGGTCATACAAAATGCCATCAATTACCTCAATAAGTTAAATTAGACTCAGCTAAGTTACGAGCATTCATAAAGAGCTAAAACCTCATTTCAGCAACGAAATGACTCATTATTACTTCGGATCTGCGGTTCAGCGCCAGCCAGCACTGTGTGGCATACTAAAGGCGCCTGACAGTGATTGAGTCGCTTTGCCTGTTGCGGCTGTTTGATTGATCTGTGTGGGGAGAAATTATCTCCAAAGTCATATTTGTTTACGTGTTCTTTTCAAAAAGTAGCTTGCCAGGTTATTACTCCTATCACAATTTTCTCACTGGACAAAAAAAATAAAAAATCAGCAATGCCTTATTTTTCTTTCCCCACACCGGAGTTAATCACACCACCGTACATGAAAGATAGCTGAATCGCCCTGAGCGCAGAAGCAAAAGAAGCGGCGTGGGGGGGGGGGGGGGAGGGGTTGAGCGGAGGACAGTGGAGGTATTTAAACTTCTATGCAAGTCTTTAGAGTGCCCCTCCTATGGGGAGTGAAAAGGACGTGCATCTGAACCAGTAGACAGGATAGAAAAAGAAAGACTGAAAGGGAGTGTTTTCCTACCTGACCTAATTGGATTTCATCCCCTTGAGACTAAAATGCGCTTTTAACGCAGTCACAGCGAAATTGGCAAAAGGTAAGTGCCTTATATTTTTCTCTTGAAAATAAATTGACTGAAAATGGAAAAATACCTGAGAGGTTTGGGAAAAGAGTGCTCACATTGGCTGGAAAGGACCTGCTATGAATAGGAAAAAGGCTTACTGGTAAAACAAATTCTCTGTGGCAAGATTGAGAACATAGCTAGGTCAGTGCAGGCTTTGCCAATGTAGATTTTATTTTATGAGAGTAATATGAATGAATAATGAGGTTTGCATTCCTCACCTAACCACATTCTAACTCCCTTTCTTTGAGAAATGGGTTAATGAGCCCCTTTTTGCCGTTGCATAATCCTAAAGAATCTCCTATTTTTGGAAAAATGGTCTATCCCCATTATGTATTTGGCTGAGACATGTTCACATCAAGTCATGCCATTTTCACAGTATACGACATGTTTGAATATTGTTATTGTACAAACAGTAATTTTTGAAAACTTCTATTTTACAAGCATTACATTTTTTCCATAATTTTCAGGAGTTACACCATAAGTATGATGTACAGATTTTAGCCGTGGGAGAGCTCGGAAATTAATCTACAGACGTTTTATTGTCCTCAGTTGAACAATGAAGCTTAATTTGTCCCCATCGTGTAATCAGCAGTTGGAATCCTTCTACAATAGTATGATTTCTTTTACATTCAGTTAGTGTGTTTGGTCTTTGAGCATTAATATTTAATTTGCCTTTAGTTAATGAAAACACCACAGTCCTTTAATCAGCAGTATATAAGAAGAGTAAACGAAAACTGAACATTTTGAGAACTCTAAAGTCCTTCGTTGTGCTTCAGTGTCCTAACATTGTCCCTCTCACCTCTCTCGAGGCATGCACACCTTCGGGTTGCTCGTTTTGAGAGACTGCAGCTCGTCAGGGGGCATGCCTCTTTGGAGCCCACAGGCGTGTATGTAAATGGCTTATTAAGGATTTCCTTGAAATAATCAGTTTTTGCGCCTTTTTCTACTAGATTGAGACTGCTTTTGGTACCTCTATAATAAGGATTAATGTATGTTCTATTCATTGGCAATCTACAGACAGGGCAGGAAGTTCCCTCTCGTGCGCTTTAGAAATTGTGTGAAACACAAAGGGCCTCATTTATGACAAGTGACGCATTGCTGCGTGAAAACAGCAATGCATCCCTTTTCTTTGCGTAATCCTTGTGGCATGATGGATGCGTCATATTTACGGTATGACGCATCATATCGCAAGGAGTTACAGATACGTCAGAATTTCTGACGTATCTGTAGGCGCAAAAATGATGCATTGCTGGAGTGTGTCACAAAAGTGACGCAACTTCCTCATTGGGTCATTTCACATGAGGAAGTCCCATTTCAAATGTGCCTGCGTCAGTCTTACGCCTGCTGTGAGGCGGGCGTAAGATATTGACGCATTTGCGTCCTAGAAGTGATGCAGTGAAATCTCATAGATTTCACTGCGTCACTTCTACGAGGCTTACTTGCGTCAGAACCCCCACCCTGTATACATTATACCTGACGCATGTATAATGTGGCGCAGGGGTTTACAAACTGACGCCTCTACCTAAATGCGTCATACTGTAAATATGACGCAACATGGCGCATTTTTTACACTGCTAATGCATCACAAAAAGTGACGCACCTGCGGCACAAAAGTGCAAGGGCTCATAAGAAAGCCCCTTAACATTTTGATCCCTCAGATCTTGACCCAATCCTGAACAATACTTAAACTACCTATAGTACCCAAGTTGTAAGAAAATGCCTCTTTTTCTATGGTCACCCTATTTTTTCTAGACTGATGCTGCTGGTTTTTTAATGCTGTGGACTGAGACTCTGCTAAACAGATCCCAGTGCATGTGCTCTGACCCCCTAAAACATATTGAAATTGGCTACATTCTCGATTGGTACATTTAACTTACCTATAAGTCTCTTGTATAAAGTACAAAGGTTTACCCAGGACCTGTAAGTTAATTGTTACTAGTGGACCACAGCACATATTGTGTCATCACTACGGTGACAATGCAAAGCATGTCGTCAAGTCTGCCCCTGCAGACTGCGTATGCAATTTTAAAACTAACAACTCAACCATGCAAAATATGTCTACCCTAAACCTGCCTTTTTGATGCTCGTAAGTCACCCCTAAAGTAGGTCTAAGTATCCATAGGGCAGGATGCATTCTGTTTAAAAAGAAGGACATGAATATTTCATGGCTTACATGTCCTGGCAGTGAGAATCCTCCAAAGTCATTCTTCACTTTGGCAAGGCTGGCTCTTTCATAGAAAGAAACTGGGGTACATTTTAACACTTTATAATTCTTAACTTCAGTTTGGGAGTAGCTAGAAAAATGAATCAAGGACTCATTTTCATAGTAATATAAAATCCACCTTAATGGTTCTCAACCATGCACAGTCTTCTCATAAATGATGTCATTTGAGATGCCATGAGTGCTGTTATGAATGCTATGATTTAGCATGCTATAAGTGATGTAATATGAAAGGTTATAAGCAGAGCATGGAGAAGATGTGAGTTATAGTTAACTTAGTCTTGCTTGCTAGTGAGTTGACAGCACTGTACAGGAGTGTGCAAGTTATAGTAAGATATGAGTGGAGCACAAATTATAACTTTATGTTATAACTATAACTGTAGAATTCCTAAATTTTGTGTAGTTTAAGTTGGTTTTGTATAGAAATAATTAATTAACTTTGCCTAACTATAACTAATCCTACTCTTTTGGATGTTTGGTATTTTTTTTGTAAAAATTAGTTTAAGTAAAAATTTGTTTCTAATCATATAATGTTTTTCCTTACGGTATTAATTCTTTGAGATTTTTGTTTTGGGACCGCGGGACTTCAGAGAAAGGCCGAAGTGCAATTTGATGGTCGGCGTTGTCTTTGTGATCATATTGCTTTCACTAGCAGTACCTCAATACTGCTGTGGTACCTCCGTAAAGTTTTACAATTTCGTATACACCAAACAATTATTTTTTATTTCAGATATGGCTTCAGGGTTTCATGGCTAGTTATGTGTTTTAATGGTATATGTGTTAGTATTGTAAATGTAGGTTGTGTTTGTGAACTATACAGGTACCGCAATATTGATGCGGTAGTAAGGAGATAGTACAAAGGTACTTTCATTTTTATAAAACAGTATTTCATTTGCTTAGAACTCTGGCAAAGGTAGGAAACAGGAAGCCTATACCCCTTATCCCTATTCAATTTGATATCTTTAAAGGAGGAGGTTGAGCTCTTTGGAAGAGGGAATTTTTATTATTCAAAAGCCACCTTTGAAGTTTTGGACAACCGCAATGGCTGAAGAAGATGATCTTGTGATGTTGCAATAGGAGGAAGAAGAGGTGGCCCGGAGGAAGAAATTGAAACACTCTGTATTGTGAGAATTGTTTCTTTGCCACCTTAAGGGATAAAAGTGAATCTCAAACTTGTTACATGCAATCTATGTACATGCAGCTTTTGATAAATTGCTCTTTATACGCTGTTGGCGTGTGCACAGGCCCATTGTTGTTGGAAAAAAGTGTGGCTACTGAGTTCAATACACTGTGTGTGGAGATTGGCTAGTTATAATAATTTGAAGATGCTGCTAAAATTATAAATTAAAAATATAAGTATAACTTTAAAATTTCCAATTTTTGTGTACTTTAAGTTTGGTTTATATATATAAAGGCTAAATACATTTATAGTTATTCGAAGGTGATGCTTAAATGATAAATTTACAGTACAATAGAGTGGAGGAGAGTGTCGTAGAGTGTAGGGTCATAGAGTGTAGTGTTGCAGAGTAGAGTACAGTGGAGTGGAGTAGAGTGGAGTGTGATACAGTGGAGAGGCATACAATGGAGAAGTGACGATTGGATAGTGTAGACTGGAGTGTGGTATAGAGGTTTTGTGTACAGTGGAAGAGCGTACATTAGAGTGGTGTAGAGTGGAGTGGAATAGAGTGGATTGTGGTACAGTGGAGTGGTGTAGAGTGGAATAGTGTACAGTGGCGTGGAGAAGAGTAGATTGGAGTGGTGTACAGTGGTGTGGTGTAGAGTGGAATAGTGTAGAGTAGAGTGGTGTACAGTGGGGTGGTTTACAGTGGAATAGCATGGAATGGACTGGGGTAGACTGGAGTGGCGTAGAGTGGAGTGGTGTTGAGTAGAACAGCATACAGTAGAGTGGCATAAAGTGGAGTGGTGTAGAGTGCAGTGGAGTAGTGTAGAATGGGTGGTGGAGAGTGGAATGAGGTACAGTGTAGTGGTGTACAGTGGAATAGCACTGAGCGGAGTGGTGCACCGTTTAATGGCATAAAGTGGACTGAAGTAGTGTAGAGTGGTGTTGAGTGAAGCGTGGTACAATTGAGTGGCATAAAACAGAATAGCCTACAGTGGAGTGGTGTGGAGTAGAGTGGCGTAGAGTGGAGTGGTGCACAGTGGAGTAGCGTACAGTGGAGTGGGGTACAATGGAGTGGCATAAAGTGGTGTGAGGTTGGGTAGACTGTAATAGCATAGGGGGCAGTGGTGGACAGTTGAGTGGCGTGGAGTGGAGGTACATACTGTAGAATAGCGTTTAGTGGAGTAGCACAGAGTAGAGTGGAGTGGCATACAGTTTAGCAGTGTGGAGTGGAATGGCACACATTGGAATAGTGTAGAGTGTAGTGGTGTACAGTGGAGTGGCATAGACTACAGTAGCATAGATTGGAGTGGTATAGAGTGGAATAGTGCACAGTACAGTGTAGTTTAGTGTAGTAGAGTGGAGTGACATACAGTGAAATAGTGTATCATGGAGTGCAGGGCCAGACTGGGAACCGAAACCGGCCCTTGCAAGTTGCTCGGCCGGCCCATGGGGAGGGGGTGTGGTCGAGCTGTTTGCTAGGGCCGGTTTTGGCCATTTTTGTTACAGGAGGCCGATATTGCCGGCCCGATAACAAAAACGGCACCCAGAGGCCTAAAACCGTCCCTCACCCAGACGTCCAATGGGGGAAAATGCCCAGTGCTCGCGTAGAGTGGAACAGCATACAGTAGAGTGAAGTGGAGTGATGGAGAGTGAAGTGAGGTACAGTGTGGTGGTGTGGAGTGGAATAGCATAGAGTGGAGCGGCATACAGTAGAGTGGCATAGACTGTAGAAGTGTGGAGTGGAGCAGCATAGAGTTGAGTGGTGTAGAGTGGAATAGAGTACAGTGGAGTGGCATAGAGTGGAGTGTGGCACTTTAAACAGATGTAGTGTTCAAGTAGGTGAATGGATGTAGATGTAATATGGCAGGAAAATAAATTATGGGGTGTAAATGCTCATGTTCTGGCAATAGGTGTAAATAGTTTAAGTAGTGTTTCAGTTATAACTGTCTAAATACAGTTATATATTATGCCATTGTATACTGTGGTAACTTTGTGGTGTACACCCATACATGCTGATGAAAAGGTAGTATATGATCGCCTAATGGCTCTATCTAAAAAACATTAAAGGCAGCTATGTAGTTTCCAACAAACTTTGATTGCGTTCTGGGTTAGGTCCTTAGATGTAGGTAAGTAGTAGGTTTTATTATTGTTCACTACCTATTATCACATTATTAAAGTGGTAATAGGTTGTGTAACTTATTTATATTCTCTTTGTATTTTTGAAAGACTTTACTGAGATCCGCACTAGTATCTGCAAAGTACTGCATTAATTACAGAACACAACAATATAAAATACACTGTAGTACAATATGTCAGTATAATACAGCATAGTGGACTGTATTTCAAATTTTTAAATAAATATGAAATTTTATTAAAATGTTTTTAAATTGCACAGTAATTTATAGGAATTACTTTTGCTAAATACTTTGAAATCTTGTGTCAATACAGAAACAACAGATATCACCAAGTTAAATGCCTTATAGTTTTTGTTGGACTTGGCCCTTTTGGCAGGTTCACCCCTGAACTTTTTGCCCTTTCTGTGACCTGATATTGGTAGTTTTTGGCCTCTGCGCACTTTAGCACTGTGGCCCAGTGTAAAGTGCGTGCGCGCTCTGAGTGCGTGTGGTGAGATTGGCCTGCCCTCCCATAGGAATGCATGGGGGATATGTGTGTCCCTGGTAATTCCTGGTAGGAGAGGAGTGCAGGGGCAAGTTTAGTATGTATGAACTCGTGAGAATAAATCCTGCGCAATGGTGTGCGCAGATTTATGGTGACTGGTGGAGAAATGCCACTTTTAGAAGTTGGCATTTCTGTGTGCTGTGTGTCTGCCTGCCTGATGTGAATTGCATGTCTGGCTTGTGATTGACAGGAGCTGAGAGGTGTGGGTGGCTCCAGGAGCCAGGGGTGGTCAGCCCAGTGGTGAATAGAGAGATCTGTATGCAGATGGGAGGGAGGAGTTGCACCTGGGACCTGAATAGGGCTGTGCCTTCCCTCCACAATGCCGGGTCCACCCCCTGTGGTGCGTCTGATCCCTGAACCCCCACCTGACAAAGGAGAGAGGAGGTGAGCAAAACAAAGTGCTCCAAAGCACCCACAAATCTGGTTTCCCCAGCCCTGTGCTTACAGGCAAAGGGAAAGGGGTGTATAAATGAAGGGGCTGTGACCCCATGAAATTGTTCTGTTGTGCTCGTTCTTACCTTTGGGAGGACACTCTGCCAGGAGGAACCGCCGCAGGACCCAGCTGCCGTTTTCTGGGGGTCCCTGCATGCTGGCCTGCCTGGCTGCGCTTTGCTGGGTCTCCCCAGCACCAAGGACTCTTCCTTTTTGGCCTTGGCAAAGTCTTTGTGGCGTCTAGCATCTGAGAACGCTGTTATTTAAAGGAGAGAGGAGTGCTGGGGCCTTGCAGCGCACAGTTGCCATCTATTCCGAGGGAATCCCGACGTAGGGATTCCCTCGCTTTGCCGTGGGAAGAGCGGGTGCCCACCCCGCATTCCGGCAACCTTTTATGTGCATCAATGTCGGCGAGTGCCCTCCCTGCGTTTCCTGCATTTTTGGAAGAAGTGGGTGCCCACCTCGCATATGGATGCTTTTACACTAAAGCGGGAGCCCACCCCGCGTTTGTGCCACTTCTGGATGCCTTAAAACTAGCGGGAGCCCACTCCGTATTTTTAAATGCCCCAGAATCACCGCCGCAGCCTGGGGAGACAGAGCACTGCAGTTGCGCAAAACCTGAAGTCAGGCAACCTTTGTGAGATGTGGGCAGGCCCAGTCGAGCTCCTGTGTCGGTGAGAGCCCCGCATCGGCTGGAAGAAGAATCCAGGCGGGAGCCCACCCCACACTGGACGGTGCCCGAGGAAGTCCAGAGGTTGGTGTGTCCCTAAGCGGGGCCCCTGTGAGTGGTGGGAGCCCCGCAACCCTCCAGAAGATGAGACAGAGTCTGCCAGAATCAGCCTGGTGAGTGGGGTCACTGCCTGACTGTTGTAGGTGCCTATGGTCGCACCCCCCTTCGTGGACCAGCAGTCTCCTCCAAGAGCGGCAGCATGGAGCCCGGTCAGTAGGGCTTCAGGTTCACAGAGTGTAAAGTGCCCAGCTGCTGAGCGAGCCCGCAGGAGAGTGGGCCGCTCCAACGTTGGGGGTGATTTTGTTCTAAGGGCCGCAGAACGGGGCCCCCTAGTGCCAGTGCTTGTTTCTGCCACAGCTTCCCTGCAAGACAGTGGGCAGCTTCACCGTGGGACCACTTGTCACCCAGTAGTCCCAGTGGGGACCCCAGAGGCACCGCAGTGCCAGCCCCATATTTCCTTGAGGGCATTTTCATTTAGAGTCCCAGAGAGGGGCTCAGGGGGCACGTTGGTGCCCGTGCTCATTTGCACAACTGCCCAGCAATTAGTGGGCAGCTGCCACGTTTAGGTGGTGAAACTGCGCACTTTTACTTCGCTGCATGCACAGCCAGCCCTGACTCTGCGGGACATAGGGCATTTGAGCCCCTGTGAAAGGCCAGTCGGCCTGGGTCAGTTTATGGTGGTAGGGCGCAAGGCCCTAATGTGATGCACAATTTTTTTATGTGATGGCACTCATGCTTACAGTTATTGCGTAATGTATTTATGCTTGTAATGCCTACTGTGATGCCTATTGCGTAATCTGTGATGCTAATGAGGTTTGGGCCTAAGGTAGTTTTATGCCTAAGGTGATTCATGCGCAAGGTGATTTATGCATCCTCTGTTTTACGTTGCAGGATCTCATGCTAAGTTTGCACAGTGTATATTATGTGATTATGTTTCTAATGTATTTATGACATTACAAAGGCTATTTTTTATATAACATTGTGTGGAGTTCCTTTTGTAGTGTGCTTAGGGTGTTGGTGCTGTGTGTGTGTGTTGCGCAAACGCTTTACAAATTGCCTCCGGGATAAGCCTGACTGCTCGTGCCAAGCTACCAAGGGGGCGAGCAGGGGTTATGTTCGGTGTGTAACTCCCTTGCCCTGACTAGAGTGGTGGTTTCTGCCTGGCTTTGGCGCAAACCTTAGCCAACCAGAAATCCCATTTCTAACAGTTTTAAAAATATTTATCTTACTTACCAGTACTGTATGGAACAATTATCTACACACCATATTCTATATTCCTACCACATTTCATTCAAATCTGTTCAGCTGTTTTTACACTATGTTCGACACAAAAGTCTATGGAAAATGCACTGGCGCAAAAACACACTGTGGGACCCCCCCATATTTCTGTGCAACCCCTTGACCAATCACTGCAAAACTTTCCAGTATGTGCCTATGTAGAAAAACCTATAGGTCTGGAAAGTTTTGTAGAGATTTGTCAAATGGGAGCAAAGTTATTAGCAAGCAAACAACTGTTAGATGAAAATGTCAGTTAAAACATATCAGTAAAAAAAACGTAACGTAACTAAAACTCATGTTCCCACCACGCACAGTGTTGTCATCAATGACGTCATTTCATATGTAGCAGTGATGTTATCAATAATGCCATAGGACATGTCACAAGTGTTGTAAAATTGGAGGCAATTAGCAGTGCTTGGCGAGTGTGCAAGGGGTTTTACAATTTGCCTGCCCTCCCTGTGTTCAGCCAGAGCCCTTCCCTCCATTGTCAGTGTGCTCACCCAGATCCTCCTGCCTACCCACCTTTGTCTGTTTGCTCCTCCAGTCCTTCGGCCTCTCCTTATTTGTCACCTTGGTTTATCAGCCCCTCCCACCTCCCCTCCTTTGTGTGCTTCCCCTGCCTACCCTCCATTCTCTGTGTGCTGCCCAGCCCCTCACGTCTACCCTTCATTATCTGTGTGCTGCCTTGCCCCTCCCTTTTGGCCTCCATTGTTTCTGTGCATCCCCGGTCCTCCCATCGACCCTCCATTATATGTGTGCTGTTCCAGCCTCTCCTGCCTTCACTCCATTGTCAGTGTGCTACTCCAGACTCTTCTGCCTATATTCCATTGCATGTGTGCTGCCCCAGAACCTCACAACTACCCTCTGTTGTCATATGGTCCCCTAGCCCCTCGCACCTACCCTAGGTTGTCCGATTGCTTCCCTAGCCTATCATAATTACTCTACATGTTTCGTGTGCTGTCCCAGCTCCTCCTACCTATCCTCCATTGTCTGTGTGCTTCCGCAGGCACTTCCACCTACTCTTCACTGGAAATTTGCTTCCTGAACCCCTCCCATCTACCCTCCATTGTCCTTGTGCTGTTCTAGCCCCTCCCATGTCCTATCCATTGTCAACTTGCTGACCCAGCCTCTAGAGAATACCCTATCTTTTCAGTCCCCCAAGCACCTCACGCCTACATTCTATTGTCTGTGTGGTACCCTGGCCCATCCCACCTATGCTTTGTCGTCAAATTGCTTTTTCAGTCCCTACCGCCTATGCTCCATTGTCCATGTGCTGCCCCTCGCAACTCACGCCTACTCTCTATCGTCCGTGTGCTGCCCCAGCCCCCATTACTATACTCAATTGTCTGTCTGCTGCCCCTACCCTATTTCTATGTGCTGTCCCAGCCCCTTCTGCAATCCTTTCTTTTTCTGTGTGCTGCCCAAGTCCTTACACCTACCGTCCATTGTTGTGTACTGCCCCAGCACCTTAAGCCTACCCATTATTATGGGTGTGCTGTCCCAGTCCCTTCTATCTTCCTTCCATTGTCTGTGTGCATCCTCATCCCCTCACGCTTACCCTCCATTGTCTTTTTGCTGCCACAACCCCTTGCAGGTGTCTTTCATTGTCTCTTTGCTACTGAAGACCCTCATGAAAGCCATCATGGAGAGATGTGGCTCACTGGTTAGAGGCGGCAGACCCGTAAGCAGAGAATCGGCCAGGGACCAGGGTTCAATTCCCGATGCGGCAGGGTCGTGGACCAGGGTCAAAACGGACTTGATAATTCTCGCCTCGGTACCTACTCTAACCAGGAACACACTCGGCAACTCTGGGCATTAAGCTTGCCTCATCTCTACAACGGCCCCCCACAGATGCCGGGGATGCATGGTTTCACCTTGGAGATACCCAGAAAGGGACCATCTCACAGGGAAAACCAGGACGGGTTCCCCAGCGGTCTTCAGCGCCAGGATACTCCATGGAGTCACAGTGCGCTTTACAAGTACACCTACATTTACATTTACATTTGTCCATGTGCCACCCCAGTACCTCCTACCTACCCTCCACACTACCTCATTGCTACGCTCCTTTGTCTGTGTAGGGCCCCTCTGCCTCCCACCTTCTTTCTGTTGTCCGTGTGCTACCCAGCCTCTCATGCCTACCCTATTTTGTTCATGTGCTGCCCAATCCCCTCATGCCTACTCTCCTTTGCTGCCGCAACTCCTCCCGCCCACGCTCCAGTCTCAGTGTCCCGCCCCAGCCCCCTTTGCCCATCCTCCTTGTAGGTGTGCTTCCCATAGCCCTCCCACCTACCTTCTGTTGTCTGTGTGCTACCTCGCCACATACTCCTATCTTCCATTGTCCATGGGCTTTCCCTGTCCCTCCCGCTGACCATCCAGTGTCAGCTTGCTAAACCAGCCCCTCCTTCCTACCCTCCGGGGTCTGTGTGGTACCCAGCCCCTCCCACTTACAGCATACCATCCATGTGCTGCCTCAGCCCCTCCCACCTACCCTTTGTCTGTGAGCTACCCCAGGACCTCCCACCTACCTTCTGTTGTCTGTGTGCTGTCTCAGCGATCCCACCTAGCCTCTGTTGTCTGTGTGCTTATCCAACCCTAAACATACCCATCTGTTGTCTGTGTGCCTACTCATACCCTCAAACGTACCCTCCGTTGTCCATGTGCTTTTTCAGTCCCTACTGCCTACCCTCTGCTGTCTGTAAAGTGCCCCAGTCCCTCCCTCCTACCCTGTTATCAATTTGCTACCCCAGCTCCTCCCACATTCTCTTATTTTTCTATGTGCTACCCAAGCCCCTTACACCTACTCTCCATTGTCCATGTGCTGCCCTAGCAACTGATGCCTACCCTTCATTCTCCATGAGCTGCTGTAGCTCCTCATGGCAACCATCAGATTTCCATGTGCTGCCCCTGCCCTTCCCACCAACCCTTCATTCTCCGTGTGCTGCCACAGCCGTGCTTGCCTACACTTCAATGTCCCTGTGCAGTCCCATTCACTCCCGCCCACCCTCCCTTGGTCATGTCCTGCCCCAGCCTCTCCCGCCTGCCCTCCGTTTTCCACGTGCTACCCCAGACACTCCCACCTACCATCTGTTGTTCAAAAGCTGTCCCAGTCCATCTTGCTCACCCTCCATTGCCTGTGTGCTGACTCGCCCCTCCTGCCTATCCTTCATGGTCAGCTTGCTTCTTCAGCCCCTTCTGCCTACCCGTCATTGTCTGTGAGATGCCTTAGCTCCTTCTGCCTTCCTTCCATTGTATGTTTTCTACTCTAGCACCTTCCACCTACTCTGCATTGTCTGTGTGCTGCCTCAGCACTTCTACCTAGCCTTTGTTGTCTGTGTGCTTCTCTCCCCCTCTGTCTACCCATCTGCTGTCTTGTGGGCTACCTCAGCGCCTCCCACCAACCCTTAGTTGTCCATGTGCTGCCCCACTCCCTTTCAATTACCTTCTTTTGTTCATGTGCTGACCAAGTTCCTCATGCTTACCCCTCTTAGTCCGTGAGCTGCCCCAACCCCCAACCTATCCTCTATTCTCTGTGTTCTGTCTGAGCCCCTATTGTCTGGGTGATTCTCTGGACCCTCCTGCACACTGTCATCCATGTGCTGCCCCAGCCCCTCCTGCTTATCCTCCATTATCTGTGTGTGGCGCTCTAGCCGTTCTTGCCTACGCTTCATTGTCAATGTGCTGCCCCAGCCCTTACACCTACCCTCTATTGTCCGTGTGGTGCCCTGGTCCATCTCTCCTACTCTCAGTTGCCAGCTTGCTTCCCTAGCCCCTCACCCTAACTTTCCATTGTCCATGTGCTGCCCCAGTCCTTCCCGCCTACCCTCCATGGTCTGTGTGTTCCACCGCTACTTTCTCCCACTCTCCATTGTCATTGTCCATGTGCTGTCCCAGCCACTGCGGACTGCTGCCCTTGGTCCATGTGTTGTCCCAGCCACTCCTGCCTACACTCCTTTGTCAGCTTGCTTTCCCAGCCCCTCCTGCTGCCCTTTGTTTTCCATGGGCGCCCAAGCCCCTCCTTCCTTTCTTCTATTGTCTGTATGCTGCCTCAGGCCCTCACGGATACCATCCATTGTTCATTTGTTGGCCGAGCCCCTGCCACCTACCCTCTATTTTCCGAGTGTTGCTCCAGCCTCTCCCATTTACCCTTCATTGTCCGAGTGCTGCCTCAACCACTCCCACCTATCTTCCGTTGTCCCTGTGCTTCTCCAGCCCCTCATCCCTTCCAAACATTGCTGGCATGCTTCCCCAGTCACTGCTGCCCACTCTCCCATGTCTATGTGTTAACCTAGCCTTCCGCCTTCCTTCATTTGGCCATGTGGTGCCTGAGTTCCTTATACCTACCCTATGTTGTCCTTGTGCTGCCCCAATATCTCCCACTTACTCTCTGTTGTCCTTGGGCTTCCACAGTCCCTCCCACCAACCCTGCATTGTCTGTGTGCTTCTCTAGCCCACCCAGTATGTCCTCTCTTGTCTGTGTGTGTTGACTCAGCCTCTCCAGCCTACTATCCATTGTCTGTGTGTTGCCCAAGTGCCTCATGCCTAACCTCTGTTGTCCGTGTTTATGCCCAGCCTCTCTCACGCTGTGTGCGCCCAAGCCCCGCCTGTCTACCATCTATTGTCTGGATGCTTCCTGAGCCTCTTCCACCTGCCCTCCATTGTCCGTGTTTTTCTTTAGCCCCTCCCACCTGCCCTCCAATGTCCGTGTGTTTCTTTAGCCCCTCCCACCTACCCTCTATTGTCAATTTGCAATATTCACAGGGGATTATATACAGGACCAGGTCAATTGGGCCACGGTCAGAACCATCAGAATACAGGTAGTAAATATAAAACACAACCAGTAACTACTGGCACCATAATGACCTCAACATTATCACATTAGCATGAGACACCCTAAAATATCATAGCATGAAATTAGGCATAATTAGGCCCAAACCTCATTAGGATCAGCACATTACGCATTAGGCCTCACCAGCATTAGCACATTATGCAATAACCTCATAAGCATAAACACATTACACAATAGGCATCACCTTAGGCGAAAACACAGAAATCACCCAAGGCCAACTGGCCTTCCACTGGTGGTCAAATGCCCTATGTCCAGAAATGTCAGGGCGTAGCAGCCAATGCAGCAAAGCAAGGTGCGCAATGCAGTGGGGGCTCTCCCCTCAAAAGGAATACCCAACAATGTTGCAGCTGCCCGCTCTCTCTCGCGGTGCAGCTGGAGAATAATCAAGGCACTGGCACTAAATGTGCCTTGGGCACTGGGGCGCAGAAGGCGTCTCACCCCATCCTTGGTCCTCAAGAAATGTCAATGCCCCATGTGGCAGCTGCCCACTCACCTGCTGTGCAGCTGAGTGCAAAACTGGACCCGGCACTAATTGTACTGTCTGAGCCCCACTCCCAGACTCCTACAAACAATTGCCTCCAACGTTGCAGCTGCCCAATGTCCGGCAGCTGTGAAACCAAAGCCCTGGGACCTACAGGGCCTTCTCAGCCCCTTTGCACTGGGGCTCCTACGCTGGGCCCTGAACTCCACCCCTAAGGAAATCAGTAGTGGCACCAACCAAACTGAGCCCCACTCACAGGGGCTCTTCGGGAACTTCTCTGGTCTGCTGTAGGAGCCCGGGAGACTCCTCCTTGTCCCTGCCATCAGTCAGGAGGAAGACTGCTGCTCGGCCTCCTCCAGTCTCTGCCTCGGGGTCACCGCTCACCTCACAGGCCCCCACCCATGGAGCGAAGTCTCAGTCATCTTGGTGCGTTTGCCAGCGCGGGGTAGGCTCCCGCCTGGCTTCTCTTCCTCCTCCGGCATACGCGGGGCTCTAGGAGGCGGAATAGGCTCCCGTCTCTCTCTCAGGCCAGACTTCTGCTTCGGCCGTGCTCTAATTCGCCGGCCGTCCTGTTAACCCTGCCCACAGTCAGGCAACTTGCCTGGTTTCCGGGTCGCCGCACTCAGCAGCATCTCCTCTCCTCTAAAGCATAAATGCGGAGTGGGCACCCACTAAAGAGCATAAATGCAGGATGGGCACCCGCTAAACGAGGCAACAATGTGGGGTGGGCTCCCATCTCATTAGCAACACAGGGGAATCTCTACGCCGGGGATTCTCTCTTTCATGATGGGCATCTCAGCGCTGTGAAGCCCCAGCACTCTCCCCTTCCTGGGAGAGATAGATAGCGCCCACGAGGCGCTAGGTCCACAAAGTTCCAGGGGGACACAGCTGTGTCCAGGCAGGCCAGCACACAGGGCCCTCCAGCAGGGAGGCAGTCCCTTGTGGCGGATCCTCCTGGGACCCAGCAGCAGCACGTCCAAGTAAGCACAGGACCAGCACAATCCATGGGGTCACAGCCCCTCTATTTATATCAACATTTTCTTTGTTCTGCCCTGGCACAGGGCTGGGGAAACCAGTTGCAACTGATTCTGGGGGGTGTGGAGCACTTTGTGTACAGTGCTCACACCCTCCTTTGTGAGATGGGGGCTCTGCCATCAGACACACCACAGGGGGCAGAGCCAGCATTCACAAAGGCAGGCACAGGTCTATTCAGGGTTAGGGGACTACTCCACCCACTACTCCAAAATGCAGATGCCCTATTCAGCCTAGCGCTGACTCACCCTGCCCCTCCTGGAGCCACACACACCTCACCAGCTCCTGTCACTCCAAAGCCAGACATGCAATCCACATCAGGCAGGCAGACACAATGCACACAGAAATGCCCATTTCTAAAAGTGGCATTTCTAAAATAGTTATAATAAATCTGCGCACACCATTGCGTAGCATTTATTATCACTATTCCAAACATACCAAACTTGACCATGCTGCTCCTCTCATATCAGGAATTACCACTGAAACCCTTATCAGGGAATCCCCAATGCATTGCTTTGGGAGGGCAGCCTCACAGTAGTGAGAAACCAAAATGGCTGTTTGTCCCTACCAGGACATGTCACAGACTTAAGGTACATGTCCTACCTTTTACCTACAAGGCACCCTGCCCATATGGCTGGCTAGGGCCTACCTTAGGGGTGACTGACATGCAGTACAATGGGGGTCACAGACACAGCACACACTTTAGGTGCCACGTCACAGTGGCAGTAACACTGCGCGCACTGGCCCTGCAATGGCAGAGGCCTGGGGTAGGTTTGAAAGGCTTCTTTGGTGGGTGACGCAATCAGCGCTGCAAGCCTACCAGTAGCCTTTAATTTACCAGCCCTGGGTATATGAGCTACAACTTTACAAGGGACTGACAGGTAAATTAAATAAGCCAAACAGGTGTAGACCAATCTTACCATGTTTATCACAGAGAGCACACGCACTTTACACTGGACAGCAGTGCAAAATTGCCTAGAGTCCTAAAACCACCAACACCATGTCAGAAAAAAGGCTAGGTAAAAGGCAAAAAAAGTTTAAGGATGACCCTGCAAAAAGAGCCAGGTCCAATAAAACCCCTTTTCAGCCAAAACGCAGGGTAGACCAATCCCCACCTTGATGGGTTTCCCTGCCTTGGGCGATAGAACACGGACACGGGCCCACAACTGTAGGGGCACACTCCAGTTCTACGCCATTCTGAACCCATGTGGTTCCCTCTGTCAAAGCTCCCAGGACCAAATAAACTACCCCACTCGAACTCCCTAGTTGTCCTCGGCCAGGACCAGGCTCTAGGCCATCCAGATGTATCTGGTCCTTGCCATCTCACAGAGTGGGGGGCAGTAACCCCTGGTACATAGTACCCATTCTCCACTCTACCCCTCATCAGGGCATTTCTAAACTGCCACTGATCCTCCAGCCTAGGGTCCACACCCTCAGGCTGACCAGAAGTCACGGGCGAGGCTCTTCTTCTCCTACTTCTCCTTCTAGGGCTCTGCACTCTCCTCCTTGGAGAGGCACCCTCAGAACACAACTCTCTCACCAGTTCAGAACCTCTCTCCAGCAACTGGTCTCCCAACCTAGGGTCTAAATCCTCAGGTTGCACCGGGGACAGAGGCGAGTGATCCCTCCCTCTGCACCCCCTTCCAGAGTTCTGCACCTCTGCACCCTCCCACCTGGAGTGGTACCCTGGAAGCCATACCGGTCAGGACATTGGTTACAGATGTCCTTGCTTACAGGTCAGGCAGATCCTGAACCTGGCCTCCCAACCTTGGGGCTGATCCCCGTGGCTGAGCACTTGCCTGGCACGCCAGGACTTCTGGGGACTCACATAGTTTCCCCCAGGTCAGGACACTGATTACAGATGTCCTTCCCTCCAGGTCAGGCAGAACCTGAACCTTGCCTCCCAACCCAAGGACTAAACCCTGCGGTTGAACACTTGACTGGCACACCGATACTTCTGGGGACTCACACAGTATCTCCCCGAGGGTAACACATGACTCATGTGTAATGTGACAGTCTGCCTGGCGCAGATCTCCTGACCCCTGTCCATCTGACAGTGCTCAAAGATCCCCCGGGACAGAAGTGGTGTCACCATGCTCACTCCTAGGAGACTCAGTCCTTCTGGCGAGTCCCTGACCCACTGGTTCTCCCACTGGGGAACACATCCCCCTCTCACCCCTCAATCTGGACTTCTGCACCCTCCCAACTGGAGCGGCCCCGCCAGACACCAGAGCCACTCGAGCTCTGTTTACAGATGCTCCAGGTTCTCCTGACACTAGGAGATCCCCCTCAAATGGCCTACTAGTACAGACTAGGCCCCCAACCTGGTGTTCCCTTAGGGAACCCTCCAGGCCCTGAGACTGGGTTTCGGGTACCTTGGGACACAGTCCCACACTCACTCCTTCTCCACTGAGACAGGACGTTAGCCCCTACACCCCTCCCACTACACCAGGACCTATCTGGGCTACTCTGAACCTCTTCCACCACACAGGACCGGAAGATACCTGAGCCACTTCTTTTGGGATCACTCCCCAATGCCTCTTCAGACCCTCCGTCCCACAGCCAGAAGTCTGCCTCCCGTGCAAGCTCCCTGGGATCGGAGAACTCACACTCCAACAGGTGTTGGCGTAACCCCGGAAAACAATTACTGAACAAGTGCTCTCTGACAACCAGATTGAACAGCCCTTCAAAATCATTTGCCGTGCTACTCATCACACAAACTTTCAGTGCATTACAACATTCATCCACAAACTCCCCCCAAGACTGGTGAGACAGTTTCCTACTGTCCATGAACCTCAACCTATACCCTTCAGGTGTGACACCCTCTACCTGGGAACTAGGTACCACGCTCTGGGATCTGGGAGTGAGACTTACTGCACTTGTTTCCATATTGCTGCCACCACTGGACCCCACCCTCACTGGTGAATCCAGACAACTAAAACTGCACTCAGGGGATAACCTACCCCCCCAAGGTAGCTTCTTCTCCTACACACTCAGCTGCGCTAGCTCCTCTTTGAGCCTTTTCAACGTCAGCTGATGCTCCCTTTCTTGCCTCCTATCCACCCACTCCCCTGGGGACAGGGAAAGGGATGGGGCACTGCACCCAGCAAGGGATTCCCTATCTATGGGAACCTCCCCACCTACTGGCGTCCCACCCTGTAATTTTCTCTCTCCTCCTGGGGGTACTCCAAAAGGTTATCCTCATTATAGGTTAAACCCATCTTGGCAAGATTCACAACCCACAGTGCAATAGGAGAACAATATTCAAAAAATGACACTTTTATGAGAAACATAATCAGTAGAAGTAATCCCCAAACCTGTGATTCTCTAAATGCATAGTTTGTAGTGCAACCAGTTGTCGCTGTATTACTGCGAAAATGCAAGTCCTATCCTCACCGCTGACAACCAATGTTAGAAATGGGATTTCTGGTTGGCTAGGGCATGCGCCTAAGCCAGGCAGAAACCACCACTCTAGTCCGGGCAAGTGAGTTACATCCTGAAGATAACCCCTGCTCACCCCCTTGGTAGCTTGGCACGAGCAGTCAGGCTTATCCCAGAGGCAATGTGTAAAGCATTTGCGCAACGCACACACAGCAGCCACACGCCAGGCACACCACAAAAGAAACTCCACACAAGGTTATATCAAAAATAGCCTTTGTATTATCATAAACACATCAGATCATAACCACACATATACACTGTGCCTACTGGCACTAGGCTGTGGAAATATGGATTTTTATGATCAGTTATGTCCCCTATCTTGGACCCCAACGGTTTCATGTATAAATCACAAGTCCATGTATGTTTCCTCCAGTTCTAGTTATGAAGACGCAAACACATGTGCGTACACCGTCAACATGTCCTCTTTCAGATCCGCCATGAATGGGCCGGATATTCTATTCCTAAGTATGAAAGGCCACCGGCTTTATATGGTTAATTTATGCCATTTCACAGTCCAGGCGAGTAGGCCCTGATTCTGCCATTAAGCCTTTTCCTGCCTTCTGCCTCTGAAAGCTCCAGTCTGAGCTCGCATCTGTATCCATGAACTTTGTCCTACTCCCTGCGCGGCTAACGGTGCCTGACTCGACCTGTCTGCTTGCCAAAAAACTGTATTTCACCTTCGAGATTATCTGCTCCGCTCCCCATCCAATGCATTCCTGTCTAGTAGTTTAAGTAAACATTCTTCCAGCTACCGAGCAAAGGGCCCGGCTTCTCTGTCTTTATGCAAGTAATTCATAGCCCTGTTACTATGGAAGATTTCTGCCCTCGCATCTAGTGTAGACACTTAGACGCTTGTACACGCACTAACAGTCAGTATAGTCAGTATAGAATAAGATTCTATCCTAAGAGACCTCTCTTTTTGGATAACACAGTTCTTTAAACATAGGATGTAAGATATGATTTAGGATTAGGTTGACATAACCCCAGACTTCTGTCTCCACATGAAGAGCTAAATGTCAAGTCCCCTTCACCCCCTAGTTGCACGTCAATCACACGTCATGCTGTTGCGCGCGCATCTCTGCCAAGTATTTCTGCTGACATTGCGAAATTCTTTCATGGAACCACCCATTTGTGACATCATACCTAAATGACGTTCTTTAGTTACGCCTAGTTACACCCATTTTAGTTACGCATGTATGTTTTTATCTCTATTATCAACTGTTACGCCTCCTGCATCTGTTTCACTATAATGCCTCTTCTATAAATATGATTATCTGTCAATAAAGTATTGTCCTTCACTTCCTGAACCTTCGTGGTGATGGAATATGGAGTCCTCAATTCGAATTGATTTTGGAATAAAGCCCGTTCCGAACCTCTAATACCACGGATTCTGCCTCTTATTTTACTGAGCTATTATTATAGATTTTCCGCATCAAATTAAGTACCGGTAATTAAATTATTTACCACATATATGGCGCCCGAACAGGGACACTTTCTCATCTCACGCGCCGGAGGTGCGTTGCAGGCCCGGTCTCCTGTCACGGCTGGACGGACAACAACGCGTACCCACAGGATTTCCTGTATCTCCCTCCTGCCGAGCGGGGGTAACTGAGGCTGCGATCAACACCCAGACGAGGCGGTGAGAAGTGCGAAGTATCCCGACCAGAGCCTAGCTGAGAGAGCAAGATCCGAGGTATACAGAGGCCCACCAGTTTCCGAAGTTCCGAAGTTTCGAGTCGAGTCCAGTCCGGTTCAAGTCCAGTTCAGTTCAGTTCCGAGGCCTTCCGTTCCGAGCTACCCGGTGAGTACCATTGCCGGGGAGGCGTTCTGACGTGCACATAGGTTGTGCCGGTCAAGACGGGTTTGGGTACACAAATCCGGTCTGCACTGTTTCAGCAGTGTATCTGTACTGTTTAGCAGTATATCAAGTATGTCTAGTATATAATTCAGAATTACCTAGTTAGTGCCGAGTATTATGCTTAGTGACTAGTTCCCTAAATGGCCATCA
Source organism: Triturus cristatus (assembly GCF_964204655.1). NCBI lineage: Eukaryota > Metazoa > Chordata > Amphibia > Caudata > Salamandridae > Triturus > Triturus cristatus. The sequence goes on along the minus strand of NC_140592.1, from coordinate 593,646,428 downwards.
TTGTTGTTTATTAAATGTTAAATGTTAAAATGTTTTAAATACGTTCTGTATATTGTGGTGTGAATGACTGTTCATTATTGTGTTTTGTTGTATTAAACGTGTTCAAAATTAGGTATCAGATCAGTTCTCAATATGCCGCTCTTTTCGAAATTAAGACTGATAAAAACTAGAAAAGGGGTACTCGAAGAAGCTGTTCCCATTCCTCCTAGGGACACTCCAGGGTACTTCATGTATCATAAACATGGCCTAGACGCCATATTATTTCTTGATTTATGGGTAGACTATACCAAGGAATTACCAGAAAGTCAGAGGTGGCCCGCAGCTGGGACCTGGGATGCAGATTGCATCATGAAAGTAGAGGAAGAATTATGGAAAAAGAAAGCTAGACAGTCACAGAAAGATGCCATTGAATTATGGCGTAAAGAATCATATAGACGTACAGAAAAAGCACTCAGACAGGAAGAGAAAAGTAAGGAGAATTCAAATAAAGTCCGAGAAAATCTATTAATTGAAGAAGGTACTCGAGTAAAATCAGAACAAGTAGACCGACAAAGAAATGCCCTTATGAATGGTATGTATCCTCTTCTGGCCGAAGGGTTACCTAAGGCTACTCCGGAGATACCAAAAGACTTGCCACCCCCATTGTTTCCGATAAAAGCACATCCCAAAGGGCATCCCAGAACGGCAGAAGATGTTTTCCTTTCTTCTTATTTAGACGACGCAGCTCCCGAGTATGCTAATACTGCGCCACATAGACCGCCTGCCGAGGGGGTTCAACGCCAAGACCCTCTGTCTGTACCTCCGCAACGACAAACTCCGACACAAGTTCCGGCAAGCACATCTGCTTCTACAGCTATATCCACACCTATGGTTGCTATATCACGTTCAACGAATCCTTTCACATCCAGCACCCCAGGCGGTGCTACAGGAGGTACAGCAAACATTTTTTCCACGCCACCCAGAGTAAATAAACTTTCCTTTCAAGAATTAGCCCACCAACGTACGCCCAAACTAGTAACTCCCGACATGCTTAAGGAACTTCTAATAGATTGTAGATATGACCCTGTGCCCGGCAAAGAGGACGAAATGCTGCTGGCATCATTACGCATCCGACGAGCTGCAATATATTTAGGGAGGCTACCAGGAATGACTACACATTTAGAAAATATATATCACTTTGTCCAGTCAGGGCGAGATTCTGAAAGTATTAATCGAGCCATGGAGTACCAGAAAGTGGAGATACAGGGGGAACTGTTACGTTTCCTCATAAATTGTGTGATCAGAAATCAAGACCGACCAGGGGTAAATCCGGAAGAAATGCAAATTCTTACCACATGGAGTCGGAATATATCAGAGGGGAGACATGATAAACGATTAAGTATAATAGCTATGTGCCGAAAAATCCGCAAAGAAGTAGAACGAATACACGAAGAAAGATTAGCAGTAGACCAGCCTGAACAAACCGAAGACGAAGAAGAATTAGAACTGCCCACAGGACAGTTAGAAACAATGGCCTATGTAGGTAGAGGAAGATCTTGCAATAATACTAGATGCTTTACTGATCCGATACGTTCGATACGTCCAGATAATAGCAGAAATTTCCAAACACCTATAATAAATATAAGGTCCCCCGAACATTCGTTCCAAGCCGCTGACAAATTACTCAGAGAACGAAGGGGTTATCATATACTCGATTCTATGGACGAACAAGAATTAGCCAGGTCAGCCGTTCACTGGGTTGATAGTCCCGGAAAATATAGTGATGATACACTAGCACATACGTTTTTGAACCTCACCCCAGATGAACAGCGTTTAGCTGGTATCTATATGATTCAACAACTCCTTATATTATATAAAAGCCAACACTCCGATCCTGGTCCCTTACCTGATATATTGACTGAATTACTCACGAATAAATGGAGAGGTTCAGGTACTGAGTTAATTAGAGAAATACTAGAATCCAGAAAGCAGTACATTCTTTTTGTATGCCCCGAACATGTCTCACTGCCCATCAAGGAAAGAACGACGTATTATATGGATAGACAGAATCCCTTACGCGAAGTGCACCCGATAAAAGGTGATGACAATCAGTTTAAACGTGTGTTTGTATACACACCCATATCTAAAATAGAACTATTAGAAATGAAGAAAGTGGTACCCAGTCATGACAAAGACCCAGCGGGTTTCCACCGTGAAATTAAAGACATGTTGCTCATGGGAGAGTATACCTATCCCGACATTATGAAAATATTGAAGGTATTAATGCCTGCGGGCATTTACGAAAAACTCAAGGAAAAGGATTGGGAGGTGGGAGACCAAAAGATAGATTGGACAGCATTAGAAAACGAAGAAAAAGCTTGAGGTCCAGGTTCAGGGCTTGGGGACAAGACCAAAACACTACCAGGTTTACTAGTACAGGTACTGCCACGTTTATTAACTACGAAAAAGGAAGACTGGGGTGCAATATCAGCCTGTAAACAAAAGCAAGATGAAGACACTAGTGATTTTTATGCCCGATTCGAAAAATGTTTTGGTATAAATAGTGGAATAAAAGCAAGTAGCGAATAGTATCCACATCTGTTTGTGACAAAATTAGTTGAAAACTCCTTGCCCCAAGTTAAGAATAGAGTATTGAAATTCGAGAGTACCTGGCAAGGTAACACTCCGTCACAAATGTTACAAATGCTACAATATCATCACAATAGAATTAGAGAAGAACAAGAACATGAACAAAGACGCATGAAAGACACGAAAATGAAAATGCTAGTTTCCCAGACAGTTCCAGCTGACGGTCATAAAAAGGGTATGACACAGTCCAGTGTTTCAGCAGGTCCTGTAAAAGGGACATGCAACTATTGTAAACAGCCAGGTCATTATGTACACGATTGTCCAGTTTTAAAACATAATATCGCCATAGGTAATACAAAAGAAAGACCACGGCCACTTAGACAGGATCAGAACCAACAAGGAGCCCCGCAACATCCACAGTCCATGCCGGCTCCGCAACAATCTATGTCAGCTCCACCACCGCAGCCTATTGCTGCCACACAAACAACGACACAACAGATGTACCAGACCGCACAGTATGACTATCCTGATTATCAACGATACTCATGAAACAGCCTAGAGAGGGAAGTTGGCTTACCCCTTATCGAGGTCCCTGTAGATCAAGAAGGACCTTATGTACACAGTGAACTATTAGGCCAAGATAGAAAATTTTTACTTGATACATGGGCAAGCCGAACAACCATAAAACGTAGTGAAGTTCCAGGGGCACCCCTCTCAGGCTCACAGAATATTTCCCTTGGCTTTTCAGGAAAACCTATCATTAACGAAGTATCACAGCCTCTTCCACTTACGATTGGTCCCTTGACACGAACTACAGATTTATTGCTTACTAAATCATGTCCAGAAAACTTGTTAGGTATAAAAACATTGAAAGCTCTAGGAGCTATAATATGTTGTTCTCCGGAAGGAGTAAGATTGTTTTTACGTGATTTCAAAGGGCACTACGTGTCCCGAGACATGGATCACCGACTGCAGACTTTACCCACACATTTATGGGCACAAGGCCCTACAGATGTTGGTTGCATGAACATTACACCATATCGAGTCACACTAAAGGCAGGAGTGGTACTACCACGAATGCGACAGTACAAGTTACCCCCAGATGCTGTAGTGGCTTTACTGCAAATCATTGACGAGCTTATTACCCAAGGAGTGGTTGTGGAAACCGACTCCAATGTATGTAATTCCCCGATAATTCCGATTCTTAAACGAACTGATCCAAAAGCCCCGCCAGTATATCGTTTGGTTATTGATCTGCGCGAATTAAATAAATGTATTGTACCACAATACCCCGTAGTCCCAGACATTTCTTCATTACTGACAGCCATTGATTCCGAAGCAACATTCTTTACTGTAATTGATCTCAAGAATGCCTTTTTCAGCGTCCCAATAGATCCGGAAAGCCAATACTTGTTCGGATTTAGTTTAAATGGACGAAGCTTTAAATTCACACGCGCACCTCAAGGATTCACAGAAAGCCCCAGCATCTATAGCCAAGCACTGAAACGAGAACTTGACAGTATCCACATGCCAGTCAACACTGCCCTGCTTCAATATGTCGATGATCTGCTGATCACCGCTAGAAGCGAACTTGAATGTGAAAAAGCCTCACTGACGGTTTTACAATTCTTGGCCGACAAGGGGCACAAGGTGTCCCCTTCTAAGCTGCAATTCTGTGTCCAGCGAGTTGTTTACCTTGGGCACTCGCTGTCCAAGGAGGGAAGGCAGCTTACACCCGATCGCATCCAGTTAATTGCTAACATGCCAATACCCAAGACACAAAAGGAGGTGCGGGCTTTTATAGGCCTCACTTCATACTGTAGGCAGTGGATCCCTCAGTATGCATTTCTAGCAAAACCACTCATTCAGTTGACAACACAGGAGGCAGCCACATCGACTGTCCTCCCTTGGACTCAGGAACATACACAAGCTTTTGAAAGCCTAAAGAAAGCTTTATGTCAAGCACCTGTTTTAGCAACACCATGTTACAATAAACAGTTTACACTCTGTTACAGAACGCGAAGGTACTGCTTTGTCAGTACTCACTCAGGAACAAGCAGGATCACACAAACCATGTGCTTATTTTTCTAGTACATTAGATCCCGTAGCTCAGGCTCTGCCTGCGTGCCTGAAATCAGTGGCAGCGACAGCTTTAGCAATCAGGCAAAGCGATGCCATAGTGTTAGGACACCAATTGACAGTACAAGTACCACATGCAGTAGAGGTTCTCTTGAACCGCACACAAACACAACACTTGACTATAGCAAGACTCACTGGTTACGAATTAACATTGTTTCAGCCACACATAGAAATCAGACGTTGTAGTACATTGAATCCTGCCACACTTTTGCCAGTAAACGGAACAGACCCACTAGCACATGATTGTATTGAAGTTATTACTATCACGACGAAACCTAGACAAGACTTGACAGACGTCCCATTGTCAGACCCAGACCTGACGTTGTATGTAGATGGTTCATGTATGAGAACAAGTACAGGAGAGTTAGTGGCCGCGTATGCAGTCACAACAGATACTGAAGTCATTGAAACAAATTGCATAAATACCTTGTCAGCTCAAGCAGCAGAGCTCATCGCTCTGACACAAGCCTGTATTCAAGCCACAAATAAAAAAGTCAACATATACACTGATTCACGTTATGCATTCGGAGTTGTACATGACTTCGGCGTGCTGTGGCGAGAGAGAGGTTATTTAACTTCTCACGGTGCCCACATTCAGCACGGACCCCTCATTCATGCCTTATTAGATGCAATACATCTACCCACTGCAATATCAATTATGAAATGTAAAGCTCATACGAAAGTTACTGATATCATTTCCCAAGGCAATGATCTAGCTGACAGAACAGCTAAACAGACTGCTCAAACTCACACATCTGACATGACAAAGACAATAGTTCCGACACCAACACATTACATGATGGTTAAAGATCCCGCTCTTGACGTAATTGACATACAGACACATGCTACACCAGATGAAATAAAGAAATGGACTGAATTAGGAGGGATCCAAACGGATCAAGGATGGATGACGAAGGAAAAATCTGTATGGTTCCTTCCTGATTCTATGGTTCAAGTTATCATTAATACAATACATAGTCCAGCACACTTAGGAGAAAAAAGCTATGCTAGACAGCATTCAACACATTTGGTTCAACAAACATTTACGAGCAGCAGCTAAACAAAAAGTTCGTACCTGTATGATCTGTTGTCAGTTCAACCCAGGTAAAAGCATTCCCGTAGAACAGGGTGGATTTCAGCCTCCTGAGCACCCTTTTGAAGTCCTCCAGATGGATTATATCCAGATGGAACGATGTTGAGGATTCAAATATGTTCTTGTAGTTGTCTGTGCTCTTTCCAGTTGGACAGAGGCATACCCGGTTTCAGATTACACTGCCCCGACTACTGCCAAACAGTTGGTTCGAGAATTCTTCCCACGGTACGGTTTACCACGTGTTGTCTACTCAGATAACGGCCAGCCGTTCTCATCCGAACTAATGAAACACGTTTCACTTTTGTTAGGCTATCAATGGAGATTTCACTGTGTCCGACACCCCGAGGCAGCAGGTATCGTGGAACGACATAATCAAACTCTGAAAATTAGATTGTCCAAAATATGTAGAGAGAAAGGTGTCGACTGGGTAGTAGCCTTACCAGTTGCACTCTTTTACATGAGAATGGTAGCGCACTCTCGAACAGGGCTATCCCCTTATGAGGTGATCTTCGGTAGACCACCAAATATGTGGGGGACGCCTATACCACGCAAAATAACTGATGTTGACTGTAATATGCTGACAGATTACTTGGCTTCCTTGATGTCTGCACTACAATCTTGTCGTTCACAGGTAGCTGCAGCCTTTCCCGACAACACCGAGGTGAAACCCCATGACGTAGTTCCCGGGGACCTGGTGTTAGTGAGGAATTTTGACCGGAAGTCTCAGCTGGATCCTAGGTGGAAATCGCCTCAACTCGTACTGCTCACCACAAGGACAGCCGTGAAGATCGAAGGTCGCAAAGGCTGGATACATTCAAGTCACATCAAGAAATTTCATGGACTACCGTCTGATGTAAACGATACACCTCGCGTGTCTTCACCGATTGACTCAAAGCTTCCTTTGGTTGAACTGAGTGACAAGGAACTATATAAACTAAAACTACGGTCTAACAAGTCAGACAATTTGATTGTTTAAGTCCTCTCCAAGGTGAATCGGTCGAATTTGTCTCTGACATGTATCCCCTAGACCTGAATAGAGAAAGAAACCGAAGGATGCAGTTGAAACAACATGCGTACTGTAAATCACTGCGTAGTCATTGCACAGTGACGTTATTAATTTTGTTTTTCTTAAGTCTTTTAATAATCGCTGCAAGTATATTGTTGCACATATATTATCCTATTTCTAAACATGTTTACAATGTTACTGCTGAACATTCTTTTAGTGAATTACCCCCGCATGAGTTGTCCTATAGATTTGCGCTGCGCAATAACACTTTTATTAGTATGTTACATCATTCCCATCAGGCTAGCAATGCTACAAATTGTTGGATATGTGGCCGACTCCCTCCCTATCAGAACTATAAGGGAATTCTGCCTCTCTTTCCATATCCGTTCACACACAATGGCTCCTGTGGAGCATGGTTTAGTTTAATTAATTCCCTAGATTCCAATTCCGCAGTTTATCAAGACAACTGGGTGTGGGGAAACCTGAACTTAGTTTTGCTTAAAGTCTGCTACCCTAACAAGGAGGGACTACCCAAAAGAACAGGAACTGATCTAGAAAATGAAGTATATGGATTAGGGAATTTCACGCTTAATCTCATGATCCTGAATGTTGAATCCGAAGCTGCACCAATTTTGCCCGCTATGTCAGTATTTCCAGTTAAAGGTGAATTGTGTGTAAGAAAGAATGGTTCCATACATATGGGCCATAGTAAGTGCACCACTGTAATAGAATTCAGTGATCAAGGCAAGTCTACATTTAGAGCTTCTCGCCATTCCTACTTCATATGTGGTCAGACTGCATATATACGTTTGCCTCTAGATTGGGATGGTACCTGCTACATCGGATTCCTTTTGCCACCTGTTTTCCTAGCTCCTCCTGATTATCACAGAAATACTCATTTAGTACACAATAGAGAACGGAGAGATCTCCCAATCGTCGATTACACTGAAACAGCATGGGAAAAATACACAGATTTCAATAAAGGTTTCTTTCCCTATATAGGTACAGTTACCAATAGTAAGCTGATACGTAGATTAACCAGAACCCTTGAAGCAGTAGTGAACGAAACTATTTCCGCCTTAGGCAATTTAACAGAAGAGCAGTCTGCTATGCGGATTGTTGTGCTTCAAAATTGTCTTGTCCTTGACGTCATCCTGGCCGATAGGGGCGGAGCTTGTAGGGTCATCGGATCAAGTTGTTGCATTTTCATACCAGAAAATTCGCCATCTGTATATAAAGCCATAACTCGCCTTCATAAGATTGTAAGCCAGATACACCAGAATCCAGGCACCTGGACTTGGTCCGGTTGGTTTTGGGGTGTATTGTCAGCCTGGGGATAGAGGGTCCTATCCTTCCTAGGTATTGGCTTTCTCATATTATTCAGTTGCTGCTTATGCCTACAATGTGGACCAGCGATTTGTGGTCTGTGTGCCACATCGTGTATTCCAACACCAAGATTTCATTCATCCCGGAAGAAGAAAGAAGAACAAATGATGTTATATGAACAGATCAACGGATTGATGAAGATTGATATCTCTTAAGGGCAAGTAGGGGACAAGGAGGGAATGTGGAAATATGGATTTTTATGATCAGTTATGTCCCCTATCTTGGACCCCAACGGTTTCATGTATAAATCACAAGTACATGTATGTTTCCTTCAGTTCTAGTTATGAAGACGCAAACACATGTGCGTACGCCGTCATCATGTCCTCTTTCAGATCCGCCATGAATGGGCCGGATATTCTATTCCTAAGTATGAAAGGCCACCGGCTTTATATGGTTCATTTATGCCATTTCACAGTCCAGGCGAGTAGGCCCTGATTCTGCCATTAAGCCTTTTCCTGCCTTCTGCCTCTGAAAGCTCCAGTCTGAGCTCGCATCTGTATCCATGAACTTTGTCCTACTCCCTGCGCGGCTAACGGTGCCTGACTCGACCTGTCTGCTTGCCAAAAAACTGTATTTCACCTTCGAGATTATCTGCTCCGCTCCCCATCCAATGCATTCCTGTCTAGTAGTTTAAGTAAACATTCTTCCAGCTACCGAGCAAAGGGCCCGGCTTCTCTGTCTTTATGCAAGTAATTCATAGCCCTGTTACTATGGAAGATTTCTGCCCTCGCATCTAGTGTAGACACTTAGACGCTTGTACACGCACTAACAGTCAGTATAGTCAGTATAGAATAAGATTCTATCCTAAGAGACCTCTCTTTTTGGATAACACAGTTCTTTAAACATAGGATGTAAGATATGATTTAGGATTAGGTTGACATAACCCCAGACTTCTGTCTCCACATGAAGAGCTAAATGTCAAGTCCCCTTCACCCCCTAGTTGCACGTCAATCACACGTCATGCTGTTGCGCGCGCATCTCTGCCAAGTATTTCTGCTGACATTGCGAAATTCTTTCATGGAACCACCCATTTGTGACATCATACCTAAATGACGTTCTTTAGTTACGCCTAGTTACACCCATTTTAGTTACGCATGTATGTTTTTATCTCTATTATCAACTGTTACGCCTCCTACATCTGTTTCACTATAATGCCTCTTCTATAAATATGATTATCTGTCAATAAAGTATTGTCCTTCACTTCCTGAACCTTCGTGGTGATGGAATATGGAGTCCTCAATTCGAATTGATTTTGGAATAAAGCCCGTTCCGAACCTCTAATACCACGGATTCTGCCTCTTATTTTACTGAGCTATTATTATAGATTTTCCGCATCAAATTAAGTACCGGTAATTAAATTATTTACCACAAGGCAATATTCACAGGGGATTTTATGCAGGACCAGGCCAATCTGGCCACGGTCAGGACCATCAGCACACAGGTAGTAAATATAAAACACAACCAGTAACTACTGGTACCATAATGACCTCAATATTATCACATTAGCATTAGACACCATCCTAAAATATCATAGCATGACATTAGGCAGAAACACATTAGGCCCAAACCTCATTAGCATAAACACATTACGCATTAGGCCTCACTAGCATAAACACATTATACAATAACCTCATAAGCATAAACACATTACGCAATAGGCATCACCTTAGGCCAAAACACAGAAATGACCCCAGGCCAACTGGCCTTCCACTGGGGGTCAAATGCCCTATGTCCAGAAATGTCAGGGCGTAGCTGCCAATGCAGCGAAGCAAGGTGCGCAAACCACTGGGGTGCACCTCACCCCTTTTTCTCCTCTCAAAAGGAATGCCTAACAACGTTGCAACTGCCATCTCTCTCTCGCGGTGCAGCTGGAGAATAATCAAGGCACTGGCACTAAATGTGCCTTGGGCACTGGGGCGCAGGAGGCGTCTCACCCCATCCTTGCTCCTCAAGAAATGACAATGCCCTGTGTGGCAGCTGCCCGCTCACCTGCGATGCAGCTGCGTGCAAAACTGGGCCCTGGCACTAACTGTGCCGTCTGAGCCCCAATCGGGACTCTTAGAAACAATTGCCTCCAACGTTGCAGCTGCCCACTGTCCGGCAGGGCAGCTGTGAAACCAAAGCCCTGGGACCAACAGGGCCTTCTCAGCCCCTTCACACCGGGGCTGCTACGCTGAGCCCTGAACTCCACCCCAAAGGAAATCAGTAGTGACACCAACCAAACTGAGCCCCACTCACCGGGGCTCTACGGGGACTTCTACGGTCTGCTGCAGGAGCCCGGGTGACTCCTTGTTCCTGCCGTCGGTCAGGAGGAAGACTGCTGCTCGGCCTCCTCTGGTCTCTGCCTCGGGATCGCCACCCACCTCAGAGGCCCCCACCCACTGAGCGAAGTCGTCGTCATCTCGGTGCGTTTGCCAGCACGGGTAGGATCCCGCCTGGCTTCTCTTCCTCCTCCGGCACACGGAGGTGAGGCCAGACTTCTGCTTCGGCCGTGCTGCAATTGGACAGCTGTCCGCTTAGCCCTGCCCACAGTCAGGCAACTTGCCTGGTTTCTGGGTCGCCGCGCTCAGCGGCGGCTCCTCTACTCTTAAGCATAAATGCGGGGTGGGCACCCGCTAAAGAGCATAAATGCGGGGTGGGCACCCGCTAAACAAGGCAACAATGCGGGGTGGAATCCCGCCTCATTAGCACCACTGGGGGATCCCTACGCTGGGGATTCCCTCTTCCACGAAGGGCAGCTCAGCGCTGTTAAGCCCCAGCAATCTCCCTGTCCTGGGAGAAATAGATAGCGCTCACGAGGTGCTAGGTCCACAAAGTTCCAGGAGGACACAGCTGGGCCCAGGCAGGCCAGCACACAGGGCCCTCCGGCAGGGAGGACATCCCTTATGGAGGTTCCTCCTGGGGCCCAGCAGCAGCACGTCCAAGTAGGCACAGGACCAGCACAACCCATGGGGTCACAGCCCCTCTATTTATAGCAACATTTTCTTTGTTCTGCCCTGGCACAGGGCTGGGGAAACCAGTTGCAACTGGTTCTGCGGGGTGTGGAGCACTTTGTGTACAGTGCTCACACCCTCCTTTGTGAGATGGGGGTTCTGCCTTCAGACATACCACAGGGGAGCGGAGCCAGCATTCACATAGGCAGGCATAGGTTTATTCAGGATTAGGAGACTACTCCACCCACTACTCCAAATGCAGATGCCCTATTCAGCCTAACGCTGACTCACCCTGCCCCTCCTGGAGCCACACACACCTCACCAGCCCCTGTCACTCCAAAGCCATACATGCAATCCACATCAGGCAGGCAGTCACAATGCACACGGAAATGCCTCCTTCTAAAAGCATTTCTAAAATAGTTATAATAAATCTGTGCACACCATTGCGTAACATTTATTATTACTATTCCAAACATACCAAACTTGACCACGTTGCTCCTCCCATATCAGGAATTACCACTGAAACACTTGTCAGGGAATCCCCAATGCATTCCTTTGGGAGGGCAGCTTCACAGTAGTGAGAAACCAAAATGCAGTTTTTCACTACCAGGACATGTCACACACTTAAGGTACATGTCCTACCTTTTACCTACAATGCACCCTGATAATAGGGCTAGCTAGGGCCTACCTTAGGGGTGACTGAAATGCAGTAAAATGGGGGTCACAGACATGGCACACACTTTAGGTGCTACGTCACAGCGGCAGTAACACTGCGCGCACAGGCCCTGCAATGGCAGAGGCCTGAGGTAGGTTTGAAAGGCTTCTTTAGTGGGTAGAGCAATTAGCGCTGCAAGCCCACCAGTAGCATTTAATGTACCAGCCCTGGGTATATGAGATACCACTTTACAGGGGACTGACAGGTACATTTTATAAGTCAAACAGGTGTAGACCAATCATACCAAGTTTATCACAGAGAGCACACGCACTTTACACTGGACAGCAGTACTAAAGTGCACAGAGTCCTAAAACCACCAACACCATGTCCGAAAAAGCCTAGGAGAAAGGACAAAAAAGTTTAGGGATGACCCTGCAAAAAGGGCCAAGTCCAACACTTACTATTCTAACTAAAACTTCAAAAACATTAAGGTAAGTGTGTGTCATAGGAGTTTTCAGTACAACAATACTTTAGGAAACTGAGTATATTAGAGAGGTGAATTATGTGTACTATTTTAAATCCAAACCTTTAAACACTTTGTAAAGTGTATAAACTAAATGGTTCAGTTTACTATTCCAAGTCCAATACAACACATAATAAATAAAGTAACTTTATTGAGGGGGTTTTATTATATTAATCTCAATCTCATAAACATTTAGGAAAGTGCATATATTATAAGGGGTTGGATTTACTAGTCTATCTATAACCCCAGAAATATTAGAGGAAATGCATCCATTAGGGCAAGTCGCACTTACTATTCTAACTCCAATTGAACTAACACTGGGAAAATGTTTAAATTAAAGGGGTTCAGATTTACTATTCTAATAAAAGAGTCACCTTTAATATTTAAACTCTGCTCCGAAGAACAATGCTAAAAGAACATATTTTAAAAATGTTAAGCATACTACTCTAACAGTATTTCAAAATGATTTATTAAAACAAATCTTTTGGAGCTTAATATCCTTTGGTACACAAATATCAAAATAGTAGTTTGCATTTTTTTTCTTATTTTATAATTTTGATTTATAGAAATACAATGCAAATTCAGAAATACACCATTTATATAATAAAGTGAATGATACTTAAGAAAAAAATCATGTAGAGCCACAATATTATACTAAATGTGATAAAGTATTAAAACCCATTAATAATATTTTAAATTTCAAACATTTTCTTATAGTATTCCAAAAATAAAACACAACCCACACTTCTCACAAAAATAATGTTGAACCCCAAAATTTGTTTTATTGTTAAAAGTATTTATATTTAATAAAACAAATACATGTAATAGATATGTTTAAATGTAATTATTCATTATAAAGAAATGAATTAAATGTATATACTACCTACCCAATCTTTCTGTAAATCCCACGACAAGAGAAGCACATAATGAATAGTAATTTAGTAATTAGCATAATATTTAAAAAACAGTACAAAGTAAATTTTCTATTTAAGTTTGTTTGCATTTAAATAGTATGGGGCATATTTATGAGAGGATTGTGTCGCATTTGCACCACCCAACGTGGCATATGCGTAACACAAACCTCTAAGTCAGATTGTTGAAGCCACGCATAACTACTTTGCGTGGCTCTGAATGGCTAAAAAAATCTTGAGTAACACAACGCAGCGCAAACCGCTGTTTTGTATTACTCTGCCCTGGGAAGGCATTCCATGGGCTTTGCATGGGTGCTCCCATGCAACTCCTATGGTTTTTGACGCATTTTCAGATTTACAAGAATATGTAAACCTGGGAAGGTGCCAAAATCTTTCACGTTCCCAGGGGAGGAGCAATGAGGAGAAATATGTCTATTTCTTCTTGTTTCTTTCTCTTTCTATGTGTCCTGCATTCAGCAGCCCACATAGAAAGAGGAATATGCCTCCCAGGATTGTTTTTGTGCAGGAAGGTGCCCCTTCCTACACAAAAACAATCCAGGATGCAACACAGGCCCCCTTGCACGATGATGCAAGTGTGCCTGCTTTGACGCTAGGCAGCCAAAGGGGCGCCAGCAGAGGGGAATGGATAGGAATGCACTGTAGTGCCTTAAATACGGCTCATTCCTGCCCTTTCCCTGTCACGCAGCACAGTAAGATGACTTGCTGCGCTGCACTATGTGACTTTCTCATGAATTAACCCCTCATTTTATAAGGCATGTGTTTAGATTTTTTTTTTTTTAATATTTCAAAAATGTATAATAATTATATTTGCATTTAAACCAATATTCATCCAATTATTCTAAAAGTATACCCCTCAAAAGATGTCAAGAAGTAAAATGTACTAAACACCAATGGCCTTATTACAAGTTTGGGGGTCCCAGGGTGGAGGTCCGATGACAATCCACAGTATTTTTATATTTGCGGCAGCCATACAGCTATGAGACTGCCATAATCCCCAAGATCAAGGATACTGCTGGGCCAGCAGTTTGCAACTGGCTGCAATATGCTGGTGGTGCTGCTGCCGGCACCGCCGAGCATATTATGAGTTTCATTTTTGTCGCCCTTTTCATATTGGTGATCCTGTAATGAAAAGGGTGGCGGAAAGGCAACAAATAGGGGCCCCCGCTGAATTTGGACTGGGGTGTGCATGCAGGGGGAACATGCAGTGCCCCCCTGCATTTGCACCCCCATTTCCTGCATGGTGTAGAATTATGCCACACCGCAAAGGAAGGTGCAATCGGCGGATTGACTGTGACGGTCTGAATTACAGGCTCTTTAATGAGACTTACAGACAGCCACATTCAGACCACTGCAACACCGCAAGACCAGGATTTAACTCCGGATCTGACAGGAGGTCGCACCATGGGTTTGGCGGTCCTACAGCAGACAGCGGAGAACCACCGCCACTGTAGGACCACCAAACTCGTAAATAAATTTACATTAAAGTCTAAAATATAACAAAATATAATAATATTTAATATTAGTGTAAACTTTAGTAGCAACCACAATATTTTATTAGATTGTATTTTCACCTTCAATATTTTTGCCAGCAGTAACAAAAGATATTTTGACCTCAATATTATGCTGACATTTTAGAGTCAATATTCAGGTTTGATAAATACCATGAAGTACATTCTGGAGATACAGCAGTTCAATACTCTTATAAAGACAGAATCTTCACAAGGATGTTGGGGTAAGTATTCCTCAAGAAAACTTCAAAACATGGTGGTAAAATGGTACACTAGGAATTCCCTAAAGACTGCAGGTATTAGTAGCAGTTCAAAAAATCTGTCTCCTTTTTAAAAAAGGCTTCTGACATTAGTCTTTCTTTTTACATTTCACATCCATTCATTTTTCTATCCTGCCAATGTTAGGTGTATTCTCAGTCGCATTTCATGATTGTAAATCTATGTCGAATGAGTAGGGGGATGCAGTCTACATTAAAAGTACAAATGTATCACAATCTCATGTCTCCAACAATTGAAGTAGACAGCTCTTACATGCGGATAGAGAAGTGTCTCTGCCACTTATTTTAGGAATAAGGACATTAGAAAGCAGTATTAATAATAACAAAAAAAGTTAATTGAAATCGATGATGAAATGCCTCCACCAAGAATGAAATTCAGACCATGGCAGCATGTTCCCTCAAGTACCATGGGAAAAAGTATGTGTCTCAAATCAGCATACCAGTAAATATCATCTTTAAATATAGTTTGATATAACAAATATATCCATAGGCATTGGCTTGCCAGTTGCTGAAGGTAAGCACATTTTCCTATGAAATACGGTCTTTTGATTGTGGATAATAACTAATATTTCCAAAACCAAAAGTATGCCCTTAACTGTGGGTTTTAAGGTTATTTGTCTCTCATGCCTGGGATATATCCTACTGTGGCTCTGCATATTAGGCCAGGTGGAGCTCCTTCAGGGCTTGACTTTCAGTGGTAGTGATGGTGAGCAGTCACAAGCTTCTCAGGGACGTAGTGTTGGGAGTTCTCAAGTTCAGCACTCAAAAATCATACATTAGTATAATTAATGATTTCCCACCCTAGTGCTTGACTTTCAGAAGACAAGCACTTTAATGCACACTTGAGCCATATACTACACACAGCAAAATGTACACGATGCTCTGGTGCTAGAGTTGCCTCTTCCTCTATGGACCCCGTTCCCTCATTATGGCACAAGCGGTTTCTTCCTGGTTCTAATTCTAGTGTAATTAGGCTCATTTACAGTTTAGTGCTATGCTCTTGGGCTAGCACAACCTTTTTAACTCAGTTAACTGTTTCTCACCCAAAAATGTCTTTCAATACATGAATGGGCCAGTGCTTCTGGGGCAGCTGCCTGGCTCCTCTGATGATCGCTCACTCGCTCATCCACTTCTGAACGGAGCGTGAGCCGGAAGTTTCCCTCATTGGTCATGTGGCTGTGGTTGGGGACAGCTGCTCAGTGGAGCTTCTCAATGGTTATCTGATGGGTGCTTGGTGCAGACATGCACAGGTGACCATGCACTTTAGGAAATTATGAAACTTCTCCCAGATTGTTCCAGACTGATTGAGGTGTGTGGTAGGGTGCCTTGAAAGCAATGTTGATGTTCTTCGTATGTTAATGTAATTTCTATAGCTTCATAAGCTGTATAGTTATTTGAAACATTAGTTGCAGTGTAAGTGTAAAACAATCATGAGCAAATGTTCGCTGCTGAGAACGAAACCCATGAATAGAATACCTCTGTCCTAAATGCTTTGTGTGCCTCAATCACAAAGGTAATGTCCCCACCCGCAAGTGCGAGATCATGTTGTAGAAACTTCTAAGTAACTGCATGTCTCCAGTTCTGAGGTATGTTTAATGCTGCCAGTTCAGCCATAAGTGTATGTTGTAAACTCAGAGACGGTGCTCCTATGGGGAGATCCTTAGAAAGGCTCAATCTTGAACAACCTAAAGCCAATAAATCAGGTTAACCTGCTATTGTGGCCTCTTGCTATTTTATGCATTTTCCCCACAGTCTTGATGTTTTCTGCTGCTCAGTCAGAGAGTGAGTTCATTGGATAGTTGTCATGTTGAGATTGTTTGGTCTTGGATGAGTGGACAATTAGTGAAATGGGTTGGTGGAGCCCGCCTGCACTCACCTTCTCCTCGGATTCTGGCTCCTGGCTACTGGGGTGAGACTCTGTCCCCCAGTGTTCCTGGTGGTGGTTGTTGGTGGCACCGGCGCGGGAGGCATGGCTAGTCTCCCCGGCTCCATAAACACACTTGGGTGCTTCCGCAGCACAGGACATCTGCACCCGTCAGAGCCCAGAAGAGACCACCACCACCCTAACCTTTTGGAACTGAGGGAATCCTAAGGTACTGTGTACTGCTGTTTGTGTTGCATATTTCACTCACAGTGGCATCTGTTTTCTCTGTGGGAGCCTACGCACTGGGTTGTACCTCTTGGGTGGGGGGGCTCTACTGAATCCCTCTGTTTATGGGATTAGATCTTATAGTTGTGACACTTTTGCAACTACTACTTCCGCCACTTCCTCCATTTATTTACTCAGGAGCGTGGCCCTTGATAAAAAATGGGAATAAAGAAGAAATCTACGGGCCCAACTGGAAGGGGGAATGCTGCAACTACCTTGGACTCATTCATAATTTGGGCGGTAAACGTTTTGTCAAATGAAATTGCCCTTACTGAAAGGAGGCTCTTACTGGAGATAAGCAATCATTCTCAGAGTGCTTCGCCTCCTGGTGACCCTCTGTAACCTGTTGATAGTGCTATAAGGGTCCCCACTATGTCAATTGTTACAGGTTCGCCAGATGGCCATGGAGGGGAGTGAGACGAATGGACAACTTTAATTGAACCCCCAGAGGCGGAGGGAAAAAGGCTGTGTATACACCCAAGGGACATGTGGGTTTAGTTGCGTCAGACCGGGTTGACTTGGAGTTGATTGCGCCTATTTTGTTGCTGAAAAATTGAAGATATTGGAAAATTACTCCTAGCACCCATTGATATACGATTGGCAAAGACAGAAGTTTTACTTGAGCAGTCTATTGACCTGCAAACTCGACAAATTTCTGACAGCCTTGAGAAAGGGAGCATGGAGCTATCTGGGGGGGCCGGGCTTGCTCGGCACCCCTCAACCCTTTATCAAGCAGTCATGAGCCCATACAGTATAAAGATAGCAGTCAGTCAGTGAGGAAATTCGATTTTCGATCTCGATCGTATTAACCCGCCATTTTGTAATCCGCCGCCATTTTGTGTTGCCCTCACTCAGGCAGCACAACGAACGAAGTCTTTTCTGCTTTTCCTGCAGTATCGTGTCAAAATAGCCTTCTGCCTCTGTTTACAAAGCTGGTGTTAGGGACTGGCCGAGTACACTAATCCCTGTCTGGTTTTTCTAATCCCTGTCTCAACTATCTGTTGGTTCACACTATTCTCTTCTGACTTTATCTTATCTTCTGGCCATCGCTGTTCTCTGCTCGTATTCTCTCGTTTCACAACTGTCCTCCAAAACACACAAATGTATCTCGCCACCTGCAAGTCAGTTGCAGATACGTTAATAAATTAACCCGTAAAGAGGGGTGACAAACACAGTTGAAGGAGAGGCTTCTTCGGGTTACTCGATACTTTATTTTTACACTCTTTCTATTGGCTACATTTTGTTTTTAACCCTTTCTTATTGGTTCTTCATGTATGTATTGGGTGTGTTTCTGGTTAATCTATATGCTGTCTATATACTATATAAGATAGTGCGCCACGGAGTGAAGTGGCAGTCTCCTGAGAACATACCATGTGTACTTCTAGGACAACTGTACTAGCTGCAGCTAATAAATCTGATATTTTACGCCAACAGAGTGTCCCCGTGTCTCTGTTAGCTGAAGCAGGAGAACCCAGGAGATTAAGGCGTACCCTGCGCCGCCAGGCCCATAAGGTTCTGGTTCTTCAGTCAGATCAAGCTATTAAAACCCAACCACAGGAGGGCACTCAAGCTAATGGCAACAGCCATCAGCATAACAGGGACGAAAGGGGGGGGGTCTTTGTTAGCATCAAGAAAGTCTTTGACTGTGGAAAAGTCATACCCAAGAAATAATCTAAGGCCCGAAGTACAAGGCATAAATCTCCCCTATCCACCCCCATATATAGTAGCGAGATATGATATTCTTGAGTTACCCTCGGAGTCGGCTCCCTTAGTGGCAGTCATGACGGGTGTATCCCCAGTTAAACAGGGTTCAAAGGTGTCAACAATAAATCTGATCCATAAAGTGACCCACTGGCTGGATAATCCATTTGTAAAGGGTCATCACTTATCATCAAATGTTATCATGGCTAGAATAGTGGGTTGGAACCACTGTAGAAAAGGACAGGGAAGGTGATTGCATTGTGGTTAGCCTAACCCACCCAATACATACTAATGTCATGATTCACAGCCACTACAGAAATGATGTTAAAACTGGAATTAAGATTCTTCCGCTTCACTTTTTCTATTACCCAGGTGTACCGCACCAAAGACCCATACCAGCAAGGCCACTACAACCCTCACTTGTAAAAACAACTCTCTCTTTTGAAACTAGATCTGCCCCATTGAGAGAACTAGATAGTATTGATTGGCAATTGGGTCAATTTGAGGGGGCGAGGAACCCGGAAGGTCCCCCTAATCATCTGGGGTGGTCACAAATATTGATCTGAGCTCTGGATCTTATAAATGTGGTCTACCGAACCTTAGGTTAATGTCTTGGAACATTGCTGGTCCAAGGGCTAAGAAAGACAAGGACCTGTGGCTAGACATAATAAGACCTTGTCATATTATTACATTACAAGAAACCTGGGACATGTCTTATTCTTTTGTTTTGGATGGTTTTACACCCTTTTATGAAGCTGCTTTACCCTCCATTGCAGGGCGCGTGAAGGGACGCCTGCTTACCTTGATATCGCCTAAACTAGCCTACACTAGAAAGAGGTTATTTTGTTCTTCTCCCCATGTGCTAGCTGTAGAATTAATGTTTTTGAAGTGTGCATCACTGGTAATAATTCATTTTTATAACTCCTTTTGCAGGGATAACGATAACGGACATATCACAGCACTTGAGGGTTTTTGGAGCAATATGGAGAGGAGAGTAGTTTCTATTTTGAGGTTATCATAGTGGCAGATTTTAACATACATCTTTGTCCTTGTGATTGTGCCCAAGGTGGGAGATCTGGGCACATCTTGGCTTCTTCAAGTCATTTTGAACACTCTGCCCAAGGTACTCGGTTAGAGAGCTTACTTGCAATAAATAATCTATATTGTCTTGAGCATACAGAGGAGACAGACACAGTGTCATCTTTTATTGGCAGGGGATGTGATTTGACTATAGATTTTACTATGGTATCTGTCCCTCTGCTGACCGAAGTATTAAAAGTAAACCCTACAAGGAGTTGTTATAGTGACCACAACCTGTTAACTGTTGATATGAGAAGAGAGATGGCCTTCCATGGGGGTGAAAAAAGAGTTTGGCAAACAGAGACTTTATACCAACAGACCAGGCTTGTAAAATAAGATGGGAAAAGATAATCCCAGAAGCCTTTCTAGCCAATCTATATAAGGAGGGTAAAGAGGATATTGAAATGTGCCTGGATGACTTTTCAGATACCAGTCTGGTTATGGAGGCCTTTGGTAACCTCACAAAGCGAATTGCAGGCAATTTAACAGGGAGGCGGAGGACGGGGGATTTTAAAAAGGAAAAGTGGTTTGATACAGACTGTTCTAAAGCCCATAAGGCTCTTATGCTCACCCTAAAAATACAGCCAAAGAACTTAGAAATGATCAAGGTTTGTAGGAAAGCATATAAAGCAGCTATAACTCATAGAAAGGATAAGATACGGGAGCACACATGGCTGGACCTAAATCAGGATGGTGTTCTGCACAACAGTACAAAATTTTGGAAAATTGTAAATTGTCCCTTTTTTGCAGAACACCATGAGGCGAGTACAAATTGGGTCATCCCCGCAGATAGATGGGTGAGCCACTTTGAACAAATCTACAAAGGAGTAGGCCATGAGAAACAAAGTACTCCTTGGGTACCCAGCATAGGGATGCGTTAAGGTTTGGGATGGATGAGGTTCAGAAAGCAATTATGGACACTGCTAGTCGAAAGGCATCTGGGCCAGATGGGGTTCCTGTGGACCTCTATAACACTGACCCAGGGACTTGGGCAAAGATTTTAGTCAAGGTTTTTAATGCAGCTACAGTAGGTGGTCTTCCACCTTCATGGTCAACAGCAGTTATTTTACCTATTTTTAAAAAAGGTCTTGGGATGATCCCGTATGTTACTGCCCCATTTCATTATTAGATTCATCCACTAAAATCATGGGAAAGGTGATTTTAGATCGACCACAAACATGGTTAGATGCCACCAATGTAATCTCCGAATTACCATATGGTTTTAGGAAAGGCATAGGAACTGTGGACCAATGCATAAACCTGCTTATACTGACCTGCAAATATACACTTGCTAAAAAAGGCCGTATGTATATGGCATTTATGGATTTAACATCTGCATTCGGCCGAGTGAATAGGTCTAAATTATGGCCCATATTAATTGATTATGGAATGGATGCGATTTGGTAGCATTTTTACACTGATATCATCTAACTCTGACTGCCTCTGTCAGATTTAACGAAAACGGCTCCCTTACAAGGTCCTGGGATGTGAACAGATGGGTGAGACAGGGGTGCATTTTGGCCCCTGTTTTGTTTACTCTATATATTAATAACCTAGGGGTTGTCCTGGAAACTGCTAGTAACGACATCCCTAGAGCAGGTTTTAAATCTATACCTGCTCTTTTGTACACGGATGATGCTGTTTTGTTGGCTAGGACACCAATAGGTTTAAACGACTTGTAAATGATTTAATTGATTTTATGACTTCACTCGACTAGGACAGGGTTACATATCTGACCAGATAGCAGTGGCTCCTCTGATTTGGTGGTTAAAAGCAAGGCTGAGTCCCACACCTACCTTGAACCAATGTGTATTAAAAGATTGCATGAGGCTGGATATGTCTGCTGAGGTACCTTGGATAGCTTACATTTCTAGGCAATTAGCTAACTTAGGGTGTCCTGATCTCTTTATACATCCCAATAAGATGTATCACGGAGAGTTGAAAGCTATTAAAAATCAATTTCTAGAAAGGAGGGTGGTGGAAAGGGAAAATATGGAAATTAAAAAATCAACAATAAGAAAATACATATTATTGATCTTTGGGCCCCTAGAGCAACCTTTCTGGTCCTATGTTAATAACCCATACCATCGCTTTCTTTTAATAAGATTCAGGTGTAATTGTATCCACTAGTGTTTCCAAGGGGCTTTTCTATACTAGGGTCCCTAAAGCCCTGTACATGTGATGGTTTTTCAGCAAAAGACCTTTTACATTTAATGTTTTTTTGTGATTTTATAATGATCGTCGGAGTAGATATATTTTACCACTTTTTAAACACTACCATTTTGCACAAGTGAGGTCTGCTTTGATATTCCTGCAAATGTTGTCTTCTCCAATGGGGTGGGGAGCTTTTTAGCAAGGGCGTTACGGTGAAGGAAACAATTTGACTATGTAATAAACATGGTTTTATGAAGACATATGATAAATATCATATTGAAATGCACCTTAATAAGGCCTACACATCTGTAGTTGTTTATTTTATATGGGCAAACCAATATTTGAGGGTTTTAAAGACCAATGGAAGATTAGCGCAGATGAGTTTTTAGGTTTGTTCTGTGTGATGAAATGTATGGTTTTTTTTGCCTTTTAATCATGGTTTGTGTATATGTGCTTTTATGGTAAAAATTTGGCCAAATAAAATTTGTTTGACTTGACCTGACTCGAGTGGACAGTTGAAATTAGAAGGGCTGATCAGCAGGATGCTGTACCTGGTGGGGCTTTACCTGATTTACCTGTAACATGATCTACACCTAAAAAACATACAATATATTTGTAATCTACCAGACTACATCTTTGATTGTAAAACTGGCAGCAACAAGAATAGAAACTCCATGCAAGGGATAAGAAATTAAGAAGAAACTAGAGAAACCGAGAAGAAACTAGAGGAACTGCAGAACCAACTAAGTGGATTGCAAAGAAAAAGAGTTTGAAGCCCGCAAGGAAGAATTGCGCCTGTTAGCCTCACCAGTGTCTATGTACATCAGACAGCCTGCAGTCCAGGACATTTTAAGACCAGCGTAAGTGTGCAGAAGACTCAAAGGGCTGCCTATTTCATATGGATGAGAAACACTGGTAAGAAGTGAACCAGTGAGGCAAGGAGCATTTAACCTGCGAGGTGTCTATACCTGAACTTAGCGTTGGAACAACACTGGTATTAAAGGTATTTTGGAACTGTTCAACTTAATTTGTGCAATTAGTGCTGACAAAGTTGGAGTTTACAGTTGGCAGGTAGTGTCTTCTGGTACTGATGACTATGCTTGGCTTGTGGTGAGCCCTTTTCTTTATGCCATTTGAACCATGTGAAACACTTTATTCATTTTTCTTTACTTGCCTTTGGCCAAGCGGCGTTGTGCAGCATTTGAATACTGGAGGGTGACCGGCGTGTCTAGAGCATGACCGCAGCAGCATTCTGGAGCGTGTCAGCAGCATTGTTGAGGAGCATGTGAACTGCGTCTCTCTGCACGGAGCTCAAGACATGCTGCATGTCTTGTTGGGGAGGCCAAGTACATGCCGATATTCTTTGCGCACACTTCATAGTGAAATCTAGTGCGTACCTGCTGACGGGCAGTCTTGTGTGAAAAGACCTATGTGGGCACACTTGTCATTTGATGGACATTCTACGGAGTCTGCAAGCGTAGCTCTGGCACTGATATATTTTGTGTCTTTAGAGAGCTCCTCATAGAGGTGTGTGCACTACATGTTTGTTACATCCTCCTGCCACGTGGTCACATCAAGAGGGAAGATAGAATGTGCTCGGAGGAATCTAGAGTGTTGACTGCGTTTGATCAGCAGTCTCTTTATTATGAAACCTGGGCGTGTTGACTTCATCCACGTGTTGTAGCAAGTTCGCAAACAGCTGTGTTGGAGCGTAAATTAGTTATGGATGTTAAGCCTGTGTGACATGCCTTGAGAAGTTTAAAACATCCGCACTCAGCACACTGGGTTGAAATACGTATTGGGGCAATGGCTCTTTCAAAGTAAAATACTGAGGGGTATATTCACAAGAACGTGTAATAACTACCGCAAGAGTAGTGTAACGCAACTTTCAATATCGCAGCCCATCGCGGGAAAGTTACCCCGTGTCAACGTGGGATTCACAACAAGGCGGTAGCATGCAATAGTCTGCCGAAACCGCGGACAATATCTGTGATAAAACCACCTCGATGGAGATAAAAACACAAACCACAACACCAAAACATCTGCGATGGGCCAAAGCGCGATGAGGAAATCAGCGATAAGCAGCGCCAGGCCTGTAACACACACCTGGCAGGTGGAAGAAATCTTCATAAAAGTAGAAAAAACACCCACTCACAAACTGACCTACAACCAAGCACCATGGAGGCAGCCGGAGCAGGCGCAGAGGACGAGCGCAACCACACAAGCAACCCGGACGACCAGCCAGGGACCTCGGGGACAGGGAAGGGCAAGGACAAAAAGACATAGTTCAGTCCACTGGCGAACAGAATCATAGTCACGTAGGTGATGGAACACATCAACAACTCTTCGTCACCTCCAACGTGTCACTGGGCAGCAAAACTGCAATATGGCGAGACATCCTCGACAGGGTGAATGCCGTCGGACAGCACAAGCGGACAATGGACGAAGTCAAGAGGCGATGGAATGACATCAAGCAGAAGACCAAGGAGAAACTCTCTGCCAAACAGAAGGCAGCAATGCAGACTGGAGGTGGGGGCCCCATCGCCACAGCTGGAGCTGGATGACATGGAGGAGCTGGTGTTGACAGTCATCAGTGTGGTGACTGTGGCCGGAGTCGGGGTACCAGACACTGCTCGACAGGACACAACACAACCGCAACAGGGTGAGTGCCCCCCAGGTACTGGGGGAAGGGTGGAGATGGCCACTATGGCACACATGCACAATCAAGCAGAGCACAGTGCACACCCACAATGACTCTGGGGCATCGCCCAGATCTACAGACTGTCACAATGTACAATGCCATGTTGTCTGAATGTCAACCTGTACCATGCGTCTACACACATGTGGGCACATTGTAATACACCATCTCCCCTTCACAACGCAGGGGCACCGTCAACACCTCCTGCAGAGCAGTCCCAGCCACTCTTCATGGATGACGAGGAGGACAACGCCAGCATCAATACCCAAACCATCCAAAACATCATTGACCTCATCTGCCACTCACCTCCAGGCTCAGGGCAGCCCAGCTACATCGATGAGACCCCACCCACCACCCAAACCACCCAGCAGGAGGCACCCACAGCCCCGGCACCCTGCCAAGACCTCCAGGAGCAACACATAGCCTTCCAACGCCATGTGCTGGAGTGCCATATGGAGACGACTGAGCAGGTGTGGGTGGACTTTGACATGGCTGCCAAACTGGACGCCATCCTTGGGTGTCTATGTCCACCCCATGGTCTCCAACGAGCCCTGACTGACATCGCTGGAGTCATGACGCGGAGAGAAGAGCTCCTGTCCGCCCAGAGTGGCTTCAGCAATGCCAGCCGTGAGCTGGCACACATACTGAGGCTTATGGAGGACATGGTACGGTTGGAGGCGGAAAGGATAGCAGCCACTGCTGCACATCATCAAAATGTAGCTGGAATCTATGTTGCCCTACAGACTTCCACCATGGCATTGCCGCCACAAGGCGTGGCACCGATGAATGCTGCTGCCCCCACACCATCCACATCCCCGCCCCTGATGTGTCAGTGCCTCCCTGTGCGGCAGCTGTATCCACTCAGGCACCTGATGTGTCAGTGGCAAACAGTGCGGCAGGCGGATCCACTCAGGCCCCCTATATGTCAGTGGCACACAGTAGAGCAGCCGGTTCTGCAACATCCACAGGTGGGGCAGGGCACACACCCGGGGACGAGGATGTGGAAGGGACTGTGGTCAGAAGGACCAGGCATCAGCATTCATTACCGCCAGCTTGGTCCCGCACATGGTCTCATGACCTTCCACTGACCCACGATACACTCCGATACACTCACTTGGACAGCGACTTGGACTGCCACTTCCGGAGTGATGACCAATGACACGGCGACCAGGATGTGGACCGTACCCTTCCCTTCAGCAGGACTTGTCATCCCCGGATGGACTCCGGCTGGCCATCCACAGGCCCATATTGTGTATTGTGCTGGGCATTGCCCTGAACCTCTCCAGCTGCATAACTGCACTGGATGTGCAATAAACATCCATTGACGCACTGCTGTGTCATGTCTTTCATCAGTCATGTATGCATGTGTGGATGAATGTAGGGACAGTGATTTCCCTTGCGTCAATGATGCTCATCTTGTGGGATGCCAGTCAGAGGGTGCTACATTGCAATTTATGTACCGGGTCCCGTGGACACTACAACAGGGACACACGCATCACTCACTTCCTGGTCCGGACATGAACTGAACCACGCCCAGAGCCCATGTGTCATTGTGGCAAGCCCTGCGCTGGTCCGGCGTACGGCAGGCCAGACCACTCAACTCACGCTCCAAGGGGGGGCCCTCATTTCTCCCCATCGCAGGCAAACTCGCTGGTGGTGAGCAGGTCACTGGTCTAGTTGTCAGCATGTCACAGCCATTCCTTGAGTGCAGGTTTGCACACACACCACACCCATCCGGCACAGGCGTCACAGGCCATGTGACTCCGCCAACATAAGGGGCCGACGACGTCACATTATCCTCTGCTCGTGGTGACTGGATGACGGACACCACGGTTCCCAAAGGGCACAAGGGTCTTGTTGTGCACAAGGTTAGAGGGGACCACGCCTGCGTACGGCATGGGCCAACCACCACGTGGTGCTGGCTGGGGTTGCACAGGGTTAGTGGCAACCCATGCCTGCGTACGGTACAGGCCGACCACCACGTGGGCTGACTGAGGTTGCACAGGGTTAGTCGCACCCGCCGCATTGTGGCAGGCACAGGCACCTGGCCACGGGACGGTGACTTTGGGTGCACTGAGTCAGTGGCACCTTAGGCTGCTGAGCGGGTGGGCATCCTGCGATGATGCCCCGTCCCGGCGGTCTGGGCAACTCAGGTTTCATGTGCCGTGCTGGACCGCAGTGTAGGCCAGAGCCAGTGGGCAGCGCGGGCCTACTGCCACGTGGCCTCACTTCCGGGTCACAGACTTAGTGGCACCCATTGGGCTATTCGGGTGTGCAAAGGCACACATATGATGTACGTAATGCTGAACAAATCAAAACTGAGCAGGTGTGCAGCCTGCGGTATTGCCGGGTGCACTGGTATGTCCTCTGCCATGGAGTATTCAATACCCAGCACCAAACGTGAGACCTGTTGGTCTGCGGAGCATGGCTGCATGGTGTTGAGGGTGCCATGTCCGCGGGCCCTGGGCTTGTGGCTTGCAGCGCCACGTGGTGGGACATCCAGTCTACACGCCGGTGGCAGAAGGTGAGCAGTGAGGCCTGGGTGTGCATGGGCGGGCACACACCATGGGCAGCAGGTGCCTTTGCCTGGGTGTGCATGGGCGGGTAGGCGATGTTATCTTGTGTAAGTGTGTGTTCTGTGCCAGTCATGTATCTGGGCTCTGTTTCAGATGACGGCTCTGAATAAGATGTGTGTCCTGGTGTACTGCTATACATACCAGCACGTGGTTGGAGACACACCGGTGGCAGCAGGTGAGCAGTGTGGCCTGGATGCGCAGGGGCGTCTCTCTCTCTTTCTCTCTCTCTCTCCCTCTCTTCTTCTCTCTTGCTCTCTCTCCCTCTCTTTTTCTCTCTCTCTCTCTCTCTCTCTCTCTCTCTCCCTCTCTCTCTCTCTCTCTCTTCTTCTCTGTCTCTCTCTCTCTCCCTCTCTCTCTCTCTCTCTCTCTCTTCTTCTCTCTCTCTCTCCCTCTCTTCTTCTCTCTCTCTCTTTCTCTCTCTCCCTCTCTCTCTCTCCCTCTCTCCTCTCTCTCTCTCTCTCCCTCTCGTCTTCTCTCTCTCTCTCTCTCCCTCTCGTCTTCTCTCTCTCTCCCCCTCTCTTCCTCTCTCTCTCTCCTTTGCTCTCTCTCTGTCCTTTGATGTGTGCAGGACACACCTTCTCATCATGTTTTTTGTCTTGCAGTCTGTGACCTACGGACTGTCCCGCGAGGAGCCACCATGTGTCTTCATTTAATTTTGGTGTTCATTTTAATAACGCTTTTTTTGTTGCTTCGAAAGTGAATGTGTGATGCTCATTTCTGTGACGACACATGCATATCAACTGCTGTGATTGTGCGACATCATGCAGAATATTTTGTACATGTTTTTGTGTAGCTGATGTGGCATGTCTTTGTTGGGGAGGGTGCCAGGGAGGGGTGGTCTGGGGGGTGGTGTCGGTGGGTGTTGTGGCCCACTTGGGTGTCCGGGCCGCATGATGTGTGGCTCCATGGCATCTGTTGCCCTTCTGATGTGGCCCTGGGCTGGTCTCCCTTTTGTGGTGCTGGCTGCTGTCCGACTTAACACCAGGTCAGAGCAGGTGTAGATTTCCTGGTGCTAACATGCCTTATCGCCGTGTTTTTATCGCAGATCGGGTTGATTGTTGAGAATGTTGAGGTGTGGTGTTGTCGCAGCTCTTGGCACGTGAACGCCCACTTTGCATCTCATTAGCGATAGTTATGGGGGTCCTCTGTGGCGATGTTTTTTGTGGCTGCTATCGCGGGTAAACTGGTGCTGTGGGTTGTTAGCGCCAGCTTGTGAATGGGGAGGTAAATTTATCTCTCCTTTGGCTGCGATAAAGTGCCATTAATTTGGCGATAGCTCCTTGTGAATATGGCCCTAGGTGAACTACACAGTGCAGTGCACTGAGTACTGGGACAGACTCACCATTGACGTCGATTTAGGATTCAAGTGAGTAGTTGCTCACCAGAGCGGTGGTTTTAAATCTCCCTGCCAGTGAATAATTTTCAATGCTATGTTTGTGCGTAGTGTGTAGTGTGTTGAATCTTCAATAACGTGCTGAATCCTAGAAATGTTTTTATGGGGTCGAATGTCATAGTCAAATGTGCTGAGTGACATGTGAGGTTCTTTAGACTAGGTTCACCCTTCGTAAGGGGCAAGGGTGTAAGGGCAGTGTGTAAGCACATGGTTCTACCCTGCCTAAGTGGTTAAAGGTGTAGGGGCATGTGTTTAGCCCAAGGTTGTATGAGTGTACGTATTCTCTGTCCTGTTTACTATGCAGGCAGAGAAAAGGCAGGTTGAGTGACATTTTTGTGAAGTGTGATTTTGACCATCCTTCCCGAGGGGTTTAGGATGTTGGGGCAATGTGTTCACCCCGGTGGGTAGTTAGCATCCTTTGTATGGGTTAGGATGATGGGGCAATTTTTAGCCCAATGTAAAGGGGGTATGTTGTTACACCCCTATGCAGAAGAGGGTGGGTAAAACCCTGTCCTGTTTAGGTGTATGTTGATGGGGTACATGGTTACACCCTTATGCAGTAGAGTGTGGAAGAAGCCCTGGTTCTGTTTCACTGTTGTAGTATGGAGGGTATCAGGCTGTTTTTTTAGAGTGTATGTGTTGTAAGGGGAACAGGTAGTTGTATTCAGTTTTTGGGTTATCTGCAATCTGGCATTGTGAATTTGGGGGATGTATTATTTGCCTGTGTATTTTACCATCTTACATACCAGTGGAGCATTAAAGTTATTGCAGAAAGTATTGCTTGTCCTTTTCTGCTTGTTTAGGTCGGGTGGTGTTTACAGTTTTGGTGGACGTTTTGTGGAAGCGTGTTTTGCCGTCTTTCACCCTGCTGAATTTCTTCTTGTTTGCTTGGAGTGATGTTTTGTGGACTCTTGCTATGTTATGCATTCTCCAAACAGTCTTGATGTTCCCTACTGCTCTACCAGTGAGTGAGGTCATTGCATTGTTGGAATGTTGAGAGTGTTTGTGCTTGCATGAGTGGACAGTTGTATTGAGAAGGGCTGAGCAGCAGGATGCTGCTCCTAGTGGGGCTTTACCTGATTTACCTGTAACCGGAAATAAACCTAATGAACCTACATTTTTTGTAACCTACAAGACTACATCATTGATTTTAACAATTACTCAGTTGACAATGATTTTCAATAACACCAAGGATGTCTCCTGTTAGGAGGTGAGTAGGGGTCTTTGGGTATACAGAAAGAAAACTTCACAGTCGATCCATTAAATAAGACCCCAACCTATAGCATTGGTGGCACCATGTTGTACGGCTTGAACCCCTCTGATACAACTGTGTTTTTGATAACATAAACACCAGGGTTGTGCCAGACTGATTCTGTGCACACTCTCAGGATATGTTGGCCCTATATCCCTGCTAGCCCAAAGTGCACCATCTGCACCCCTAACCATACAGGGTAACTAATGTGTGTGCAACCTCAGAACATGACAACCCTGATCCCCCAAGGAAATTGTGGTAACAGATCTAGAACCCCTTTGTTTGGCCTCTCAGGCATACCCAAAGAAATACACAAGAATTACTCAGCAAGGCATTTCAATATTTATCAAAGTATTGTGATTCTTGTATGAAATACGTGCGCTGTGATAATCAATGGGATTAAACAGATTATTTAGCATTAAAAGAATAGTGAAAATGAATATCATATCCACAATTGTGCTAAGACAGTGAATATATGCGAGCATATAAGTACTGTGTATAGTGTACTCCTACCTAGTGCTCCGTAACCTAGTGTTGCCTGGTGGGGTGATCTACCAAATCCCGGCCCAGGTGGTCTAACTCCCCATTACCTGTGAGTAAGTGCCATCAGGATGTCCATCTTTATGAAGAGCAGATCATCCCTTGTGTTGGTAAACAGGAATCAGCTGAGCTGCAATTCCTGCATGTAGTGGCCTCACAGTGTCAGTTGAGAGATCCTCTGCCTCAACAAGGAAGTGGTTCTGTATATAAAATAAACAGAATTCATGTGGCACTGTTGCAACCCCTGTCAGGACTCAATTGCTGATTCTCGTAGGATACCATAGTCGCCTACCTGAACAATAACAATGTTGACATTTGCACAGTAAACTTTATCCCTTGCACTAAATGTTCAGAAAATGTTATCCTGCATTGTCACACATGCAAATGTATGTCAAAAGTTATCTTGTGTAAAATAGATGAGAAATGTGAGTATGTAAATAGTGGTGTTACTTACCAGGCCTATACCGGCGATGTGACAGTAGTCCTCTGTCTCTATAAGGAAGGCACATTTAGTGTGTATCTTCAGATCATGTAACAGACTGAGGCCCCCAATCATGTCAAGGAACAGGCATAGACCTTTCCACACACATTAGATTTGTGTTAAACTAGGGTCAAAGTACAACATCAGGATACCAGATACAGGTAGCCCAGCACTCAGGACAGGCTGGCTAACCTTTACACCAACTGTTCCAAGACATATTCCTTGCTAAAAGCTGCCCTTCATAAACCAGAGAGGGATTATGAGGAAATTAGAGCGTGTAGGAAGGCCTACAATTTGGCAAGAAGCAATTGTAAGAAAGAAATTCAAAACCTAGCTTGGAATAATTTATATGAGGCTTCCCTACGTAAAGATTGTACTTATTTTTGGCAGGCAGTCAAAGCACCATTTTTTGCTACAAAGAGGAAGCACGAGTTGAGATAGCAATAGATGAGCTTTCTTGGGTAAATTTCTTCTCCAAAGTGTATGGCAATAAGAGCAGTGAGGATATTAATTCATCTCGGGAACCTTCTACATCTAGATATTCTATTCAGTTTATGCCGATTGACATTCAATTTTCATATGATGAAGTGGTGATGGCAATAAATGAGAGCAAAAGAGGTAAAGCTCCAGGCCCCGACGGGATCCCGATTGATTTATATAAAAGTACAATAGAGCTATGGTCTCCACTGCTAACCCAAGTTTTAGAAGCCTGCTGTGCTGAGGGGTTTATTAAATCCTGGTCGGAGTCTGTGATAATACCAGTTTTTAAAAAAGGGGACCGGGAAGATCCAGCTTGTTATCGTCCTATCTCCCTCCTAGACTCCTTTATGAAAATCGCAGTAAGGGTTGTTCTAAATAGACTTCAACAGTGAGCTGAGGACAATAACATCCTAAGCAGGGTCCAATATGGGTTTAGGGAGGGGATGGGTACTATTGAACAGGTTTTAAACTTTTCGTTGATTCAGGGAAAATATACCCAAGCAAAGGCAGGGTACTTATTTGTGGTATTCGTTGATCTTAGTGCCGCATTTGATTGTGTTGATCACAGTAGGTTATGGAGCATTTTAGAGGAACTAAAAGTTGACCCCCCCTTAGTACTATTTCTGAGACAATTATATCAGGGGGCCTCAGCCAAAGTGAGGTATGGATTAAAGGGAGAGTGCACCAAATCATTCCGTGTGGAGAAGGGAGTTAGGCAAGGTTGTGTACTGGCCCCGTTCCTCTTCACATTATATACCAACACTTTGGAAGAGGAATTGGAGGCCAGGGTGAATGATTCTCCGATAATAAAGAACCAGCAGATTGTCTCCCTTCTCTACGCGGATGATGCAGTGCTAATGGCTAGAACCCAGCTTGGCCTACAGAGAGCCCTGTCAACTTATATTGATTTTATGGACAATAGGGGCCTAAAAATAAATGTACAAAGACTTTTATGATGTCCTGTGGGAAAGGAAAGAATAAGTGTAGAACTTTAGTAACGGGGGACGGCAGAATTGAATCAACTAAAACATTTTCTTATCTTGGAATTTTATTGGAGGACAAGGGTTCCTGGGGACCAGCGGTTAAGAGAAGGACGCACCTAGTTAAAAGGGCAACTGCAGCACTGATGCTTTTCTCAAGGAAAATGGGGAAAAGGCCCCCGGGAATACTATTGAAAATATATCAAGCAAAACGCATTAGCATAGCCACATATGGGGCAGGGATTTGGGGTTTCCAAGATGTTGCACCAATTCAAGTGGTTGAAAATGATTTTTTAAGGTTCATTCTAGCCGTTCCTCGGAGTTCTTCCATTTTTAATTGTCATAATGAGCTGGGAATCACCCATATTTCCGACTTGGTTAAAATTCAACCAATCTTACTTTGGCATAGGATTTGGATCTCTTCTAGTTTAGGTTTGAACCGTGAGATCATAAAGGATTCCATGGGATTAGATCAGGCTAAAAAAATCCCCTGGTTAAACTATATAAGTAATTTATCGCACGACTTATGTAGACCTAATTTGTATTCTAACCCTGACACTATGTGCACTTTATCGAGAAAGGAGCTTAAATCCTTATGTTTACAGCACTTTGAGTCCCTTAGATTAATGGTAGAGATAAGTAAATACTCTGTGATCCAGCATCAACTGAGCCTGTCTAGCTATTCCATCTAGCTCTATTTAGTATGCTGTCTACAAGAATTTGACAGATATATATTGACTAGGCTCAGATTTGATTGTTTCCATCGCCTGGTTTCTTTTCCTTTTGTAAATGACTGGTCTAGGAAACTCTGCCCTTGTCCTTGTGACAACACTGCTTCACAATCTACAATGCATGTTGTTTTATTTTGTAAATTTTATGTTAAAGAAAGAGCTAGATGGATTAAGCCTATTTTAAAGCAGGGAGGCTGGCAGCAATGTCGTGCGGCATTTCTTTTTTTTTAATTATTGGACAATGTGTACTGTATTGGAGCTATGACGGGGCTCTTGAAGAGTATAATGAGGAAAAGAAAAAGCTTAACCTGTTAATCCCTATGCTGTAAAAGTTTGTATAATTGGAATAGCTGTATTTTATTGAGATATTTTAATGTAGTTTTTAAATGACCTGATTTTCTTGAATTTTGTGCTTTTATGATTTTAATATCTTTTAAATTCGAATAAAGCATTTATTGATTGGTTGAACTTTACACCAAGCAGGGGAAAGTCCCATCCCAGCAGTCTCCAAACTTCAATGTGTCATGCATGGACATTTTGGTGCCGATTCCGATCCGTTAGAAATATTCCCCGTACGAATTGTATCCGGATTGTTTTACGTACGAATCGTACAAGTCCCGTACAAACTGGCAAGTACGATTCATATGTTAAAAAATCCATACGAATCGCACTGGGAAAATTCCCCGACAACGTCCTCGGGTCGGAAACAGTGTCCGACACGTCCCCGGACAGTTTTACGTACGAATCGGTAAACTGAAGTCCGAGCGCGCAAGTACGATCCGTCCCGTCCGTCCGAATGCACAACCGTATGGAAAAAAACACCGTACGGAGCGAACTCCCAAGGCAACCATGGAGACGTCCAAACATGTGCCCGCATATGCGCCGAACACCCCCCCCCAGCCCACCCCCCCACGTACGCACCGTATCCCCACCCCACCTCCGTAGGTACGGAACGTACCCCCACCCCACCCCCGTAGGTACGGCGCGGACCCCCACCCCCGTAGGTACGGCGTGTACCACCACCCCTGTAGGTACGGCGCGGACCCCCACCCCACCCCCGTAGATACGGCGCGGACCCCCACCCCACCCCCGTAGGTACGGCGCGTACCACCACCCCGTAGGTATGGCGTGGACCCCCACCCCACCCCCGTAGGTATGGCGCGTACCACCACCCCCGTAGGTACGGCACGGACCCCCACCCCACCACCTACGGGGGTGGTGTTACGCGCCTACGGGGTGTGCTGGGGTATGGCGCAGACATGGGGGGGGGTGCTGGGGTACAGCACGGACATGTAGGGATGGGGGTACGGTGCGTACCGGGCCCCCTTTTCGCCGTGCATCGTGGCGTACTTAGCTTTTCCGGCACTTTTTGGGTCCCGGTAAAATTTTGCCGTGCGAAGTGCTGTGGGTACGAATCGTACCTGCTGGTCCGTTAAACGCTGCCTGACTCCATGCGAAGGTCGCTTACGCGGTGTCCCGGATCGGAATTGTGGGTATGTTTTAGCCGGTCGGTGGTTTTTACGATTCGTACGGAAATGGTGTTTCTGTACGAATCGTACTTGTGGGTTTGTAAGGTGTTTTTCCCGGGTACGAGTCGGACTGAGAAAACGCTCTGTCCGACGGTTCGTACCCGGGTTTTACAGGATCGGAATCGGCACCTATGTGTCTTCCCCAACAATGTGTTACAATCACATGCAAGAAGGCCCTCAATTTGTGATGGCTTTCCACTGCTGTTTATTTCAGGATTGGGCTCCAACATGCAATGTATTCCCACAAAATGCCAAGATTAACCACAATCTTGTCCCCATTATTCCAGTTGTAGGGACACCATTCCATAGATTGTGACAATATGCCAAGATTTACCTCTGGTTATCGATACCATCCCACTAATTCTACCAAAATTGGCCACCATTACGCAAGGACCTGCATGTTTTACCAGTGGTGGGCACCATGATTCCACAGATGCTTTGAATATGCAAGGAAGAACCACCATTCGCAAATAGCTAGCATTATGTCAGGGTGGACACCATAGAGTAAGGAATTACCACCATTATCCAAGGACCAGCATTTGTCCAGGTTTAGGCATTTTTATGCAGTGCAAGCCCTCAAGATGTCAAGACCTGCCACAATTACACTAGCACCAACATCATATAAGGGATAGGCACCATGGCACAATAGCAATCCACCAGTATGCCAGGTGAAGGACCCATCAAGCAAGAGATGGCTCTTGTGGGCCTGTGGGTCTGGATGGCATAAGTAGCCTGTGATGCCAGAAATGATGCCATAGCGACCACTAGAAGGGGTGATACTGCAAGGTGGACTGGCACAGACACACTCACACACTCTTCCTTCTCGTTAATTCCGTCCCAAGCAAGCGTGACAATCATACAGGATGCTTCACTCCATATTCCATCCTGCACTGTTGTTTGGGCGATCTGCTCACATACACCAGGTCTCCTACATTACCAATCTTCATGGAGGGGCATAACACATCCCTACAGCCCCAACGGTGCAGGGGACCCCACCCTTCAGAGGGAACTCTATTAGGCCTACGTTCTATGAGTATTGGTAGGATATGGGAGTGCCAGGGTCCCCTCACCAAATTCTGCAGGGGGCCCCATCATTACTCCACTGTCTTCACGTGCAAGCAGCATGGTGATTGCCTATGCTCATGTCCAACCTGCACCACCAATCATACTTTAGTGTTTCAGGTCCATGCAGAACTAAGTCACAGAGGCTGAATGATGCAACTTACTGTATATTTTTTAAGCAGAATTTTCGGTAGCAAGAGTAAGCACATAGGCTACCTGGGTCAGATCAGAAACCACCTTGCCGCCTGGATAACATTATGACCTTGTTGAACAATGCAATGACATCTGAAACTTATTTTGTCAGATAGAAGAAAGCTACGGAAGTACAGCGGAGGGAACCTGTCTCTCACTTTCTCTCTTTGTGTCAGAATTGTGGCTAGTGTTTTCAGATGGAATAAAGACAGCTGTGGAGAGTGTCGCTAAGGAGACGCCCCAGCTTGTACACCGCTGGGTGTGCAAAAAGAACACCGTTTGAAGGAGACATGTGGCTGTTGCTTGTTCACCATGGAGGGGCCCTTTCACTGAAGTGGTCGGGGTCTTTCTCAAAAGGAAAATGGCCTACAAAAATTTCAAATGTAATTTTAATAACGTTACATTGTTTAGACAAAATATAAACAAACCAAAAATGCGAATTAATCACAGTTTCAAATCGGATTTGCTTTTGTAAGTATTAATTGCATATTTTCAGGATAAAGAACACAACGACAAGCTTTACAGTGTGTGAAAAAGAGTCTGAAGAAAGTATTTTGAGGATGTGACTTTGCGACTGGGGACTTTTAGAAGCTTTCAAGCATGTGAGATGAAAATGTCATAACAACAATGATGGCCCACAAATGGCACTGAAGCTAGAATTTTAACAGTCTAATTACAGTATCTGTCACATCTGAAGAAAGTAGTTTCCCCTCAAGCTCTCAGGATGTCGAAAAGAAGTCAGCATGATGCTCGCTCCATGGAAACAGTTGCCTGCACACATCCGCTGCCTTCAGCGTTTAAGACAAGTTGCTTTGTGTCGAGGCTATCACAGTTCAGTTTTGGAACAATGGGTTATAAACCGCGCACCTTTCCTTTTTTCACTTAATTTTTCCAATTCGGGCCAGAGCAGTGTGATTGGAGAACGCGTCCTGCAAAGTTTTATTGCTCTCTCCCTGAGCCTTATGGTCTTACACAGGATATGGAGAAGCCATCTAAAAAGTTAATTGATGTAAAAATAACAAGCAGTGGCAAAGCCAATAGATTTTGCTTGGCAAGCTGGCGCAACGGTGACTTTTTTGTTTTTTTATTGCAAGCATATGCCACTAAAGAAAAAAAACCCTTGGCAAAGCCAATAGGTCTGTTCTAGTCAAACTGTAAAATGCTTAACTTTTTTGTTGCAAGCATATGTCAGAAAAAGAAAACCTAAACTTGGCTGCCACATGCTATCAATAAAGTTATTATTATTATCATTATTAATAATATTATTATTTGTAGTAGTAGTATTGTTGTTTTGTTATAATTATGATTATTTGTAAAGTCGACATGAATAACTCTCTGCAAAACTAATCACCCACATCACAGGTTGCTGTAATGTTGCTTAAACACTTTAAATATGAAGACAGAAAATAAACCGCCATTTAACTTGGTCCCCAAAGTGCTGGAAAAATAACGACTTAGCATACAAAAACAAACGTTAAACTACAAATGCTTTCGCCAATGAAGAGAAATGAACTTTGTTTCAGATGATGTGAACAGTGTCTAATGTATTTTTCTTTTTTTTGCAGAGTTTTATATAGCGCGAACTTGACCGGAATCCAATCAGGTATCAGAGCACTTTACATAGCACCAGTTACATTACATGAGGACACACATTCATTTTTTGTTCGGCACGGGGAGATTAAGGGCCACATGCATCAACAAGAAAACTGGTCGCAAACGGGCAGATTAGCAGAATCTGCCCCTTTGCGACCGGTATTTTGGCATTTGGGATGCATCATCCCAAATGCAAAAATCGCAATTTAAGGAATCTCTAAATAGCTATTCCTTAAATTGTGATTGCATTTAAGGAATCCCAAATTGAGATTCCTTAAATGCAATGCAATAAAGTAAAAATATTAGCGATTTCGCTAATAGGGGGAGCAAATTACCATGAAGTTGAACTTCATGGTAATTTGCAAAAACTTTGAAAAATGCACTTTTGTGCATTTTTCAAAGTTTCATGTTGCGCACACACATGCCCTTAGAGCATGTGTGTGTGCAACATATGTGCACAGATCAATTTCAGGGGTGCAATAGGGTGTCATTTTGACACCCTTGCACCCTTGAAATTGCATGAGCAATTTGCGAGTACATACTGGTACTCGTAATTTGCTCATGCAATCTCCAATTCATCCCTATGGGCCTGGAGGCCCATAGGAATGAATGGTAGGCATTCCTTAATTGCGACTCGCAATTTGCGAGTCGCAATTAAGGAATTTGTAGGAATCGCTATTTTTATAGCGATTCCTACATGCATAGGCTTTTGCAATTCCGTAATTGCGATTCCTTAAAAATCTCTATTAAGGAATCGCAAAAGTCTTTGTTGATGCATATGCCAACTGGCACATGCATCAACAAAGACTTTTGCGAATCCTTAATTGCGATTTTTAAGGAATCGCAATTAAGGAACTACAAAAGCCTATGCATGTAGGAATCGCTATAAAAATAGCGATTCCTACAAATTCCTTAATTGCGACTCGCAAATTGCGAGTTCAATTAAGGAATGCCGTCCCATTCATTCCAATGGGCCTCCAGGCACATAGGAATGAATTGGAGATTGCATGAGTAAAATTGCGAGTACCAGTATGTACTCGCAAATTGCTCATGCAATTTCAAGGGTGCAAGGGTGTCAAAATGACACCCTATTGCACCCCTGAAATTGATCTGTGCACATATGTTGCACACACACATGCTCTAAGGGCATGTGTGTGCGCAACATGAAACTTTGAAAAATGCACAAAAGTGCATTTTTCAAAGTTTTTGCAAATTACCATGAAGTTCAACTTCATGGTAATTTGCTCCCCCTATTAGCGAAATCGGTAATTTTTTAACTTTAATGCATTGCATTTAAGGAATCTCAATTTGGGATTCCTTAAATGCAATCGCAATTTAAGGAATCGCTATTTAGAGATTCCTTAAATTGCGATTTTTGCATTTGGGATGATGCATCCCAAATGCAAAAATACCGGTCACAAAGGGGCAGATTCTGCTAATCTGCCCGTAAGTGATTTGCCCAGAATCACAGGATGTTCAGCGTCATTACCGAGACTCAAACCCAGGTCCGAGGTCGAGCGCCCTAGCTGTTAGGCCAACTCCTCTCCTCTCTCTTTGTGCACTCAATCAAAGAGAAGGGCACCAATGGGTAAAAGTGGGAGGGCCATTGCCCCCTGCTGTGTGCTATGATTGGAAGAAGCAAAATGTGATTGACAATTTAACAGGCCAATGCATTATTTATTTGGAAAGACAATAGTCTGGTGAGACAGATAAAGCTGTCTCAAAGGCCACCTAAACAAGCATTTACAATGCAATAGGTCTCGCATTTTTGGGAGCTGGAGCTATTGGTGTTGTAAATGATAATGTGTTTTATTTATGTGTTTTGGTTGGGATTGTAGTGGATGTATGTCAGTAGAAAAAAGAGGTGCAGAGAAGCCACCAAATGACAAAATAAGTGGGTGATTGGGGAAGTGGGTATAATTCATTATATATGTGCTCTAAGGAGCTTTTCAGCAACAATAAATGTTGAATTTGATAATAGTGTACAGCGGTTTCTAGGCACATTTAGATTTTGAGAGAACAGAGAGGCCTAACCTACAATAAGTTATTACCTAATATCACACAAAGTGTGTAGGTGGGTAACTGGGATTGAAACCGTGGCTTTTTGGTCTGTAGCTCACAACTTAATCACTAGACAGCATCTCCCGCAAAGAGCAGCTAAGCTTCAAGGGGGCATTTCTACAAACCAGCCATGCTGGTTTTTGTTTGATCGCCTATATATATATGTTAGCAAAGTAACCAAGGAAGCTGAAGGAGGATAGTGCTGCAGTGCTGGTTGCTGTATGGGGTTGAGCTGCAGTGGTTACTCATTTCCAAGAAAAGGGA
Source organism: Triturus cristatus (assembly GCF_964204655.1). Classification (NCBI taxonomy): domain Eukaryota; kingdom Metazoa; phylum Chordata; class Amphibia; order Caudata; family Salamandridae; genus Triturus; species Triturus cristatus. Next base: position 593,606,491 of record NC_140592.1, on the reverse strand, counting down.
AGAGGAACTTTGTGTACTTTAGCATCTTTAGGAAGATCTCCAAGGGCTTGAAGTTGAGCTTGCCTTCTGTCTGAAGTCACAGGGACACCAAGACTTCACCACCAGCTCCACCTGAATTTCCTTGCTGGGAGTTCTGCCTACAGAGAGGTGCCTGCTGTTGTTTTGGGTCCTCTGGAGACTGTGTGTCACTGGGAGATGGAAGCGCAACGCACCGAGGAAGAATTGTGTCACCACCGCAGAAGTTGCTGTCGCATAACCGAAGAAGCGTGTCGCCGCAGCATCTTTTCGCCGTCGCATCACCGACGAAGCGCGTTGCATCCCAGGAGAAGCGTGTCGCCACCGCAGATGTCGCCATATCACCGGAGAAGCATGTCGCAGGGCCTGTTGTGGCTCAAGAGTTCACCGAGTCGCCTCACGGCCGCACGCATCACATCCACGGTGTGCACGCATCGCATCCACATTGTCGCATTGCATCAAGGATGCCAGTTTGTCGCATCGCACTGGATCGTCACATCACATCGAGGCGCCATCTTGTCACATCGTCACCGGGATGCAGTAAGAAACTACGCATCAACTCCCCACACAGTAATGAAGCGACTCATCACCTCCCCTGCGCTGCAGTAAGGAAGCAATGCATCCAATCCCCTGAGTGTAAGGAACGGCGCATCAGCCTCCCTGCGCCCCTTTTGTTTATATTGCATGTCGCATCCCAGGTAATTTGAGAGTAAAGTGTTGCATTAACCATCTACATTGAACTAAGCTATTTTCTACCATCTTAAAGTCTTATTTTTGAGTACAGCATTGTGGATTTTTGTGTTTGGTCTTGTGTTAAGTCTAGTAAAGATTACTTATTTTTCTAAACTGGTGTAGTGTTCATTTGTAGTATTTTCACTGTATTACTGTATGTGTCCACAAATGCTTTACACACTGCCTCTGAGATAAGCCTGTCTGCTCATGCCAAGCTACCAAGGGGGTGAGCAGGGGTTATCCGGGAGTGTACCCCTGTAGTGTAGTTCCAATAGAACCCTTTGTGCAGGACATATGCATTTGTGGATATCATAAACTGTGAGCCTGGTGGCAGACTGACTCTGTACACCCCCAGCGAATATGTTAGCCTGTTTTTGCATTAGCTAGCTCGTAGTGCTACTAGAATCTCCTGTTATCAAAGAGATTCGTTTTTGCAACCTCAGAACACAATAATCTCAGACTCGTGGAAACAATATACTACTTTTCACCCAGTCACTCGTGCAAGCTTGTTTTGCTCTCAGAGAGATACAGAGAAGAAACAGTTGAGCGTTTTTACAATAAGAATTTATTGTACCGTAGTTCTTCTCCTGTAGAATAAGTGCGCTGTTACAACTGTAACACAGTAGCAGAGATATAAAACCAGCAGTACAGTGAATAAAAAGGTATAGTATTGTTCTACCATTTTGCAATAGTCACAAACATATACATGAATATGAAATGCATTTATAAAATAAAGTGCGTACTCCTAAGATGCCTGACTAGATGTAACTAAGTGTACCTAGCATGTAAGTAGGTGTGAAAGAGCTACTGAGCCTAAGAGCCTAATAGTCTAGAATCTAAGAGCCAAGAATCCCGCTAGGATTGAGTCGAAGCCCCATACCTGACTAGTGAGAATATGGGACTTCGTCCTGGACTTGACCTAGACACCCCGCAAGGGATAGTTAGACCACTGTCAGCTGGAGCAAGATCATGCCGGAGCTGCAGCGTCTCTGGTTAGTGTGTCGGCCTTGAAGTCTCGGGTCCCTCCTGCTTTCTGATAGCAAGAGGTGCTGTATTTCTAAACTCTATGTACATGTGTTACCCATTGTTCAGTATGAGGTATGACGTTGGGGATTAAACCTTGTGCGTCGATGGGAGAGGTGAAGTATACCTCCTGGAGAGTGTACTCATTAATTATTCATATGTGCTAAGGACGACATCAGCAATATGGATTGGGAAAAACCTACCCTCAGCATGGAACTAGGTGAAAGGTTTAGTCCATAAAAGGCTACAGTCCTTATAAGGCATTATGTCCATACAAGGCAGTTTGTCCTTATTTGGAGTTATGTCCAAGGCTCGTTCATATGAAATAACAGGAGCTGATGTAGGGAAAGTGTACGATGTTCCCTGGACCTATGTTAAGGTACCGATATGAAATATAACACCCACTCCACCTTATACTTAACAATAATAATACACATTCCGAGATACACATTTTCATAAAAGTGTCAGTGTATAAAATTATCAAGCAGTCATTTAAAATGTTTCTAAAAACGTTTAAAAATCATTTAAAAACCGTTTAAAAAACAAGGAAAACAATGTTCTTTGGTAATGTTTGATATTGTCGTAAAGTTCCGCAAATCACAGTTCTAAATGAGTTCGATGACACAAGTAGAACGACTGTAAGGGTACTTAGAAGGCCATGCTTTGTAATAGAAAGTGTCAATTTGAAAAGTTATTTTGAAAACGAAAAGGGAAAAATGTTCCGAATTCATTCCCAGCACACGGTAAGCCAGATTCAGATTAGAAGTCCTGACTGGGAGACATAACATAATCGCTGCCTGCTACAGCAGGGGACAAACATTGCAATATCTTGCATAGCAAGTCAAGTGTGCAAAGATGAAACTCCTCGCTGCCAACAGCTGGTGTATAGGCCTCCGGTAACCGGATTCGTAACCTCGGTGTCAATGCTGGAGCTGTAATTTAATTCAGTCGTGAAAGGCACCTGAGGTTCCTCAAGGAAGGCATGTGTCAAGATGGGAATACGCTGGATACATAGTCGTGCATGGGACCACAAGGGTTCCAGCCTGTAGTCTACATCGGCTGGCGTCTCCGTCAGAGGTGTTAGACAGATGTCCAACTTGCATTTGCCTCCGCAGAACAGGCAACGGAAGATAGGTACGATGCAGTCCTCAAAGACTGGTCTGAAGGATAAGAACCAAGAAGGACTTAGTTCTCATAGGCGAGGTGCACCGAGATGCTGTACCATGCGCTCATGGCAATGTCTTTCTAGGAGAGCCTTCACAATCTCGCTGGCGGATGGTCCGTCCATTGCGCAGCAGGTAGATGATAATCAGGATTCCAGCTACAGCTAGCAGTATCAGAGGTAGACCCCCGAAAATATTCCCAAACACGGAGTGTATGAAGTTAGAAATAACTCTGAGGATAGTCTGGAAAGTGCTAAGGAATCCGGACCCTATGGTCCTAAATAGGTGTATAATGCCACTCATATCAGACATATTAAAGCTACGTCCCACCATTTCTACTTAAAGTAGGGCGAAGTTTGCTCGAATTAGCGCCTGTATCTCGGTCGAGGTCTTTGCAAGCTGAAGTTCAAAGGTTTCTCGAGCGGAGGTCAGTGGCACGTTTTTTGGTAAAAGCATGGCTTTCATTCTGCTCAAAGCACAAAACTGTATCAACGAAACAATCCGTGAAGGCCATACTAGCGCCTCCCTGACTGTATTTGTCGGAGGAAACAATACTTGCATACAGCAATTAACCCTGGTGTTCACGGTGACCAGATATGCAATGCCTGGAAGCATGCCACAACAACCTTGATCATTCAGCATCAAGTAACTCCCATTCGAAAGTAACTCGAACACTGGCAATATTACGGCAGCTGGTGTTCCTTTCATGTGGCAAGACAAATTTGAAACTGAACCATTACAGGCTCCGTGCCAAACGATATCTTGGCACATGAGAGAACCGCTTAAAGCATTCTTGCAGTTGGTACCACTAAGAAACACTTCTCGATTCCCACTCCGGCATCGAAATCTATATGGTAAATCCCAGGATTTCTTAAAGTATTCTTTACCCAATTTTTCATATCTGCCTGCCTTTGCTCAAGGCAATAGTGAAACTGAAATGTAGTGACCGGTAGAATGATTTGGCCATGGATTAGCCACTCAGTTGATGGTAATTCAGCTACTGTGAATGGTAACCGTTCCAGTTTTTCAATTTGCAGCATTGTATATTTAGCTCCCCTTTGTGCCATTTCAATCTGTGTATCAGTTAGATTGTATTCTGAAAACAGAGACATACTGTTTATAAAACGTCAAGGCACAAGGCCTGCATGCAAAGATTGTAGTGTCCAGCTCAATAACATAATAGAACGTGACTGTGATTGGCCGTGTTGTAATATGGCTAAATCCTGTTCCAGTATGTCAATAGCAGAAGATACAATGTTGCCTAATGAATATATTCTGGAGGTCAAAGTTGTTAACCCATTATCCACCACAGCAAAAGCTTTTTCTAAGTTTATACGGTTTATTTCCTGTATTCTCTCTGCGGCTTCTTGTTGGGAAATCTTCAAGATTTCATTATAGGCAGCATAAACGCTTGCATATATGAAACGTTTTCGATGTTGTTTCCTAGCTCCTAGTGAAAAGTCCCTAAGATCCATGTCTTGTGAGAGTAAAGATAAGTGTTGTTTCACTTCTGCCAGTGTTGAGATTTTTAGCCAATCTAGGCACAACGTCACGACACTATAGGATGTCACTACCCTTGGATGTTTTCTCTGTACATAACATGGGTCCGGCCTATGCATGGTGAGTCCCTCTGTGATGTTCAGGAACCTTCTATGACATGTGTATTTATCTAAGGGTCAAACCACCCGCTCCTTCCAATTGGGATCTGATCTATTGTACTTTAGTATGTCATCAACTGTTGTCCCTTCCTTTATAGAAGAATTCTGCCACCCATGTGTCGGTGTAGGCAACCTTGGAGTGTTCAGGTCCATTAGCTTGGCTACTCCAAGACAGGCTATCTGTTGCAGTTTTATTTAAAAAGATCATCTGCTGTGGAATGAGGCATGCTCTAAATAGTGCCCCTGTACCCTGGACTTGCCAGTTTCTTGAACCCCAAATCGATTTTGTGTCAATTCCGTCTTTCCATAGGTCGAAACCCTGTTCAGACAATTGGGCCAAAAAGGAAGCAGAGTCAATCTGTTTAGTGTTCGTCAACATAATTCTCAGTGCTGATGTTGGTACAACCTTATAATAAAATGAGGCTGGATCTGTTGTGTTAAATCCTGAAAAGTATTCAAATGTATGTGCAAACACTTGTGAACTTGTTTTTGGTGGTGTTGGGCAATGTTCCCACTGATTGTATTCAAATCATTCCTAGGTGAAATGGATTTGTGCAGGAAATGATGACCAAACTGTTGATAACAGTACAATTTGTCATAATTTGATGAACCTTCTAACATATCATTATTAGAAAATGCTGCAGTTTTCTCTAAATCAGATAATATGTTATTAACTGTTTCAGTGTCCCAATCATCAGAAAATGTACTGAAGGTAATTAAATCACTTAATGATATTTTAAATGCATGATTAATTTTTAAAAGTTTGGTCGGGCCGAAGATGTTGAAATCAACCTTGTCCCATACTATACCATCGGGTATAGGAACTGCTGTAATGTTCACTGATGGCAAGTCTCTTCGTACACGATGTGACGATGTGTGTGGCTTCGGGAGGATATTGACCTTTCCGGCTGTGGAATCTTGTTGAAGATAATGTCCATTAATAAGCATACTAAAAGTCAAAACTAAACGTAGCTATAAAAGAAAAATCATTATCCCAGAAATTACCCAGAGTTCAATCCAAGGTGATACCGGGTATGTTTTTTGAAGAAAGAGAAGAAAGTTCTTTAATTCTTGCTTGAATGGTGTTTTGGCTGGTGTCCTTTCCAGTTCGCCTGGATCCAGTGAAAACGTATCAAAGTTAATGAAATAGCCAGAAGCAGTTCGATCAATTGTTGGAATTGCATCGGGATTAGTTGAAATATCCTTTTCCTCTCGACGAGGCATGTTGATGTAGACATCTGTATTAGGTCTAATTGCAACTTGTGAATTATTCGTATTTTCTTTTTGATTGTGAATATTTGGTTCAAGTGGAACAAGCTCCATAGCATTGTTGCTTATTTATTTTTATTTTTATTTATTTCATTTGTAGAGCGCATGAATCACCCCGGTTGGGGTATCTCCGCGCTAAGGCTGCATTCGAGACTGTGAAGTAGATGGCTCAGAACAGTGAGGTTTTTCGTTTTTTTCTGAAGTCCATGAAGTTGGTGAATTGACGAATGTCCAATGGTATTTGGTTCCAGGTTTGAGGGGCTAGGTAGGAAAAGGCTTTGCCTCCTAGTCTGGTTTGTTTTATACGCAGTACGGAAAGGAGGTCGAGCCTCCTGATCGGAGGGTTCGCAAAGGAGTGTATCTGACCAGTTTATCCGACAGATATCTTGGTCCCATTTTATTTAAGGCTTTAAACACCATACAGCTTATTTTAAATTTTATTCTTTTGCGTATGGGCAACCAGTGTAGTTTGCGAAGCTGGGGGAGTGAGGGTGTTCTGGGGGGAGCACTGTTTACTAGGTGGGCAGCCGTATTCTGGACCACCTGTAGGCTGCTCAAGGAGGTTTCCTTTGCAGAGGTCAGCAGGGCATTGCTGTAGTCCAGGCGGCTTGGAACCAGTGCATGTACCAGGATCTTGCATGTGGAAGAGGGGAGGAAAGGAAAGACTTTACGAAACAGGCTGAGTGCATGGAAGCATGCCCGCTTGGTAGCCGCTACATGCTCATCCAGGTTTAGTTTGTTATCCATTAGGACCCCAAGATTCTTAACCACTGTTTTTGGGGATGGGGATGGTTCCTCAGGCCACCAGTTGGGTGACCAGCATGTTATTGCATCTTTGAATAGCATTATTTCCGTTTTTTCTGCTTTCAACTGAAGGAAGTTGCTGCTCATCTACTTTGTTATGGTTTTCATCCCTTTGCGAAGATGCTCTTGATGTTAGGGGTGTTTATGTCGAAGGATAGGAGAAGTTGAGTGTCGTCCACGTAGGATATGGGTGTGAATCTAATGTTCCTTAGAAGTGATGAGAGTGGGGCAACATATATGTTAAATAATGTGGGGCTAAGGCAAGAGCCCTGTGGCACGCCCTTGGATACCATGGTGGTCTGAGATTTGAAGGGACCAAGGTTTACTGTTTGGGTTCTCTCCTTCAGGAAATCTGTCAGCTAGTTTAATGCATTGTCCTGGATGCCTATGGCTCGTATTCTCTCCAGCAGGATCTCGTGAGAGATGGTATCGAATGCTGCGGACAGGTCAGCAGCAAGAGAATTACTGCTTGGCCAGCGTCCGCATGCATCCGAATGTCATCCGTGAAATTTACCAGAGCTTATTTCGTGCTGTGTCTCGGGCAAAAGCCTGACTGAGAGTAGTCAAGGCATTCAGAGGATTCTATGAAAGAAGGCAGGTGTGTATTAATGTGTTTTTCAAGTATTTTGCTATGGAGAGGGAGTAATGATATTGGTCAGTAATTGGAAATCAGGTCAGGAGGTAATTTGGTGTTTTTCCTAATAGGCATGATGGGGTGGCTTTCCATTCCTCAGTAAGCTTGCCTTCCTTGATTGAACTATTTAGAATATGGCATAGTGGGGCCGCCAGCTGAGCTGCGAGTCCTCTGGAAATTTAAGCTGGGATGAGATCATTAGTGGATCCAGATTTCATTGATTTCAGTAGAGATTCAGTGTATTAAATGGTAAGCAGAGGAAATTCCTTAAGTGTTAAGGTGTTTGGTGAGACGGGGGGTTAAACGTTGAGATTAGGGTGTGTGCTGGTGGTTATTTTATTGTAAATGTTCTCAATTTTTTGAGAGAGGTAATCTGCAACACTATCACAGAGAGACTGAGTTGGTGCGTCTTCCAGGTTGCAGGCTTTGGGACTGATAAGAGTGTTGAGTACCTGAAAAAGGGCTTTAGGGGTATTATCAGTCTGTTCGAGTTGGTTGCCTATATATTTCTTCTGGGCGAGTTTCAGGTTTTTGTGGTAAGAGGCTTGGGCAATGTTATTCTTTCCTTTGTCAAGGGGGACATGGGTTCGATGCCATTGTCGCTCTAACTTTTTGCACTGACTTTTTTCTGTCCGAAGGTCCGTTGAGTACCAAGGGGTCTGGGGTAGGGGTGGGCGGAATTTGCGGAATTAACCTCCGCAAATTATCGCGAGATTGCAGAAAATCTCCGCAAACACGCCGGAAATATCGCGAAGATGCGGAAGTTTTTTGCCGCCTGTTCGCGGTATTTTTTGCGTGTTCGCGGGTCGCCAACTTACCCATGCGGTCGCTCATGGGCGCGGCCATCTTGTTTTCACTTGTCCCGCCCTCTGGCGTTGTTTACTTCCTGTTCCGGGTCGCGCAATGCATGTTCGCGGTCGATATTTCCTGTTCGCGATCGCTTTTACTTGATCGCGTTGCTTTTTGCTTGCTCAGGGAGAAAATATCGCGCGAACTTGCCCACGTGGTCGCAACGGGCGCGGCCATCTTGTTTTCCACTCTATTGCATGGTTCTGGGGCCTGATTTTCAATCCTCCCTAAATCTTTTCAATCCTTTGTTTATAGCCACTTTTTTCGGATCTTTATTACTTATTATTTCTCTAACTATTTTCCTGCCTCTATATTTTTGGTTTTTGTGTACCTTTTTTTTTGTTTTTTAGCTACTTTTTCTCTTTGTATTGCCTGCTATTTATTTCCTTTACTCCTTTATTTATTTTACCTTTTCTTTCCCGCCCCGTCCCCAGAACCATGTCCAAGGGCAGGGCTGTTCGCCGGCGCAGCCAGAGCCGCGACCGCCTTCCTTGCGGAAGGCGGCGCCCACAAGGGGTGCATGCACGGGCCTTATTTGGGGAGGCGGAGTTGGCTGCACTAATTTTCTTTGTGCAGCGCCACCTCCCCTCAACCCTGGCAGCAGGTGGCAGGCCTGGGTCCGGGTACGGCCTCCGGGAGCGTCGGCAGCGGTGGGGGAAGGTGCGCCGGGCAGTGTCTCGCATCTCTGGGGTCCGGCGCACCCAGGCACAGCTGACGCACCGGTGGTCCGACATCCTGGACCGTGAGCAGGACCTGCTGGACCTGCTAGGAGTGGAGGTCCCGGGGCTTGGTGAGTACCTATTTAATTATTACAACTTTGTGTCTGTTCTTCTGCTCTATGTTATATATTGCGAATATCTTTTTTTCCTTCCAACCAGATAGAATGTTGCTGCTTGCAATACATTCCAGGTTAATAATGTTTAAAAGTCTTCTGTGATTATGACACAGGTGCTCTTCTGCGCTACTACTAATCTTACTTGTTTGCAGCTTTGCGTTTGCGCTTGCTTAGCGTGATTCTTTACGAGTTTATTTTAGAGAAATTAAGTTACGTAATGCTACAGTGACTCATGTCCACTCCTTACTTTGTCCTGTCACTAATAGATAGGGGCGGATTGATACATAGGTTTAGGTACTTTGTATGAGCTTCTAATTGGTTAGTGGTATGCGTGATGCCCCCTCACTCAGTTACGTGACGTGCTGCTAGTACGCCAGTCTTTAGAACCTTTCTAGTTTGTTCAATGAGTGGAGGTAGGCTTTGCAGTTACTTAGCAGTAGCAGATGAGCATCAATCAAACCAAAATTGTGTATATACAAAAAATGTAGTCATGTTAATGTGTCCTCCATGATTGGATCATACACATTGTTGAGGAATACAGTCGAAATGCATACTTAATGTACAATTGGCATGCCTGGAATAGGTGGGCTAGGTTGGGTGGTAGGTTGTACTAATACTTAGGCTTACTTGTAACTTAGTTTTCTGGAATCAGAATGGAAGAATGGATTACTGTTGATAAATAGTAACTTAAGTAGTCGAACTGCGAATCCCCCGATATTACATGTTGACCAGATGAGATCGGTCAATGTAGTTATTGCAATTGTTTAGATAAGTGTTTTTTGACCGTTGTTGAAAAAAATTGTATTTGCTTAAGTTGACACCATCCATCAATGTTTGTCTTTCTTATATCTTTCCTGTTCATCAGCACCCAGGGGCAGACGGGCAGGGACTGGGCAGTCGGCGGGACAGGAACACCACGAGGAGGACACCGCTGAGGGCTCCTCTGCTGGCCCCAGTAAGTCTTCTTGTTTTTAATAATATTTCTTATTCCATAACTTTTACTGCCCCATTTCTCCCGAACTATAGTGTGTTTCCAAATGCTATTTTTTTACCACCAATTATCCTTCGATCTGTACGGTTTCAAAAAGCTTATCCCTGCCTCCGCTACGATGACTGAGTACTACTACATACTATCAGTCTGTCTGTCTGTACTGTAGTAGCTAGTCTTGCCCAGTGGCACTCTTTGTGAAAGGTTGTAATATAAAACTCATATTCACCAGTAGCTCGTACAATCCGTTGGGTCGTTGTCTTGTACTACTTTTTACTCTTGTTGATGTTTAGGCTTTGAAAATTCACAGCAACAGCCCTACCAGATTTCTTAATATTTTGATATGATACCCTATAGGACATACAACTGTTGTAGGGATCTTGCACATACATTTGCACCAGAAAATAGGATGTTGGTGATGGTAGGTTGGACCTTCCTTGCACACCTCAATCAGAAATTCCGCACCCACCACAATTCCACTGCTTGACTATAGTACTGTCTTGTCATACCTATTAGGTCTCGGAACCCTCCCCCCAAGACAACCAACAAGTAGACAACCCAGAACATTAACACACCCAACCTCTGTCGTGGAAGCAATTCACATGCACACCCTTACTTTAATTTGCTCAATCGTGTAAGTTAGTCCACTCCACACCAAATACCACGAAGTCTATGTAAGTTTAAAATTTTTATTTCAATTTGAGAAGGTCTGTACACTGTTATCTTAGCAGCACCAACCGGCAAATCAATAACATTAAAACAAAATACATTGTTACACTAATACAGTTGGGAATTAAATCATGATAACTGAAGTGGTGGAAGGCAGCACCACCATCCCATAGCAATTTAGTTTATATACATTTATAAATGAAGATGTGAGTGAAGGGACCCCTCACCTCAGAAGAACCTAGTACTGGTAGTTGGTGCATCGTTCAGAAGCTCTGGTTCGTAGAAGCGAATCTTGCGTCTGTAATGCGAAAAAAGAAATGGTGTGCGTTAGTATATTGCAACTTGCAAGCATTTCTCAGCCGTGCCAAAAAGTGTAGCATCTATGGATAAGCAATATGGACTAACAGTAACAGTAGTACACCAGTTCTTCCTAAAAAAGTGGCTGGTTAATGTTTGTTGACCGCCTGTACGCAGCGCGTAGACTAGACAGTAGCAGTGTGAGGCAGGTCATGTGGGCTCAAAGGTGTCTTAAGAAGCTGCAAGGTAAAGGTAACGTCACATGTGCATGGCTAGGGCTAATCAAGCAAATGCTACAATGATCATATAACTTAGTGTCTACTCTACTACTACCTGATTTGTACTAGTGATTTATGTTAGTATTAACTCATTTTTCAACCTTGCTACTGATCAATAGGGGGGAGGTGTATATGTTGCCTAATAAATGTGTAATGTTTTCTAGGCGCACTACCGACCACCATTGCTGGGGCCAGCGAAGGCGACGCCGAGGGCGAGGATGCGGCAGTTGCAGATAGCAACGGAGGGGGAGTGGCAGCACCAGTGGCAGGCGGTGGTAAGTTAGATTCATAATCTTTAACTATTGTTGAACTTGACAGCACACTCACTGCAAAGGTGTACTGTATGTCTATGTATACTGTAAAGTTGTGAATTAGGGCCCCATTAGGATGGTGGGCGTATTGCCCCCGCCGGGCTGGCTGGAATTCACTGCCGTCACAGCAGGGGCAAACCTCCCGCCATCCCTGTAGAAAATATTCAGACATGTCTAGGCGGAAAAGGGTTCAATATGGCGGTGGTGTCTCTCTCACCACACCGGCAGCCATATAATCTGCATTTTGGAATGCCTTTGCGTGGCGGCATTACCGTCCGCCACGGAAAGGCATGCACACATTGCAGAGTATGCTTGGGGGCCCCCATGGAGGGTACCTACCGATGCTATGGTACCCCCCGACTTTCAAAGCAAAACGTGACAGGCTCCGTGCGAGGCCCGTCATGTTGTGCTTGGAAAAGCAGCACAACATTTTAGCATTGCTTTCAGCAAAGCCAACCAGAATTTAAAATTAAAATAACAGGGTGCGCCCGCCACTGTGCCGGGCGCATCATCCTAATTAATTGTCCCCACGGGACCCCCACCCTTTTTAGCAGTCGGATGGCGGGCGGACAAAGTCCGCCCGCTATCCGATGTCGTAAGTAAGTATGAGTTCTTGGGGACGTTTGAAGAGTGAACTAGAAGACTAGAATTCCCTTTAATTGGTATAGGACTAGGAGCCAGAGTATTGAGTAACCAATGGCCTCATCTATCTGATTTCAACTCCGCTTTGAAAGTTTTATGGAGAAGAGCACCTGGTGCACTGTTCAACTAAAAAGTGTAAGACAGGTGGAAGGAAGAAGGACGGGCGACATTTAAAATGTTATGTACTACTGTGCTTTATTTTATAGTGCTACTCTACCATGCCACTATGTGTATAAATAATTACCTTGTCCTACTGTTTTATTAAGACTATATTTTACAATTGTCGTGTTTTTTTCTTTTTGATACACAGCTACTCCGAAAATCAACCGCAAGGAGTTGGCCGCCAAGGCACGGCGCCGGAAGCTGGAGGCAATCCAGCAGGAATACCGGCGGCTGGTGGTCCTAGCCGAGGAGGAGGAGGAGAGTGCAGCAGCAATTGAAGCCTCCTCCAGTGCCCCGGGCCCCAGCCACCGCCCTCCAGCGGTACGGCGCCACCGTCTGGCGGCTGCCCGCCGCCACCGTGCCATCTCCGGTGCCCCCCCCCACTGTGGTTGCAACTGCCGCGGCCTTAGACGCCGCGTCGCCCATTTAGAGGACCAGATTCGTGTCCTCCTCCAGTCCCGCCCCACCAGTTAGTCCCTGTCACTGCCCCTTTTTTAATTCCTGTTTGTTTCCTCACTCGTTTGGGCGTTCTCTATTTCTATGGACAGTCGTTGGGGTTAGGGAGGGGGGTGGGTCAGCTTTTGTGGGTTTAGTTTATTTGTTAGGGTCAATTAAATATATTTTTCTATGTTACATGCAATGTTGTTAATGTTTTGTAGGTGGGGTAACTGTTTTACATCACACTGTTTCTTTGCTGGTGCATGGCCGCCCATAGCGTGTGTTTGATTTCAATAATTTGCTGACTGTATAAGACACAAACAGATAGATGCGACACACCTCACTCATTGACTGGTCCTACTATGCATTCTTTGGAGTGGTGTTTGAAACTGACATCATTGACATGTCCATTATTGATTCTGCCTCCCCCAAACTTCTCTCTTACCGGTGCTTGATGTTTATGTCCAACTGTGGCACAGCACTGGCTGCATGGTGAAGATGGTTTCCTTTTTCATACATGCCATGATTGGGGTGGTGGTGGTAGTATAGTAGTAGTATACACTGGCAGGGTAGCAGCATTTCCAAAAAAAGAAAAGGAGATAGTCAATCGCCTTTGAGAGACTGTTAGAGGAGTAGTTGAATGAAGTACATCACAGAATTTACCGAGCAACAATTATATGTTCAAATATTTGACAAAAAAAATGAATGCTGGATATTATGAGGATAGCCTACTAGACAGAGTTACAAACTATAGTTTTGTCGACTTGGCTATGCCTACAGTCTAACAGTTAGTGCTGTATATGAGGAATGACAACAAACAAATCAAATCAATGCCGGCAATTCATGCTGAGGTATATGTTCCTTTGTTAAATAAAATAACCTGTGAAATATCCTACTCATGGGTGGGCAAGCAGAAGAAGATCATCGCTCTGCATTGAAATTGAAGTAGTGTTGCTTTCACCACATCCGCCCCAGCAAGTGTGTGATTAAGTATTGGTGTACTTTTAATTTAGTTACACCTCGACAATAAGTCACACAGCCCGGGGGAAGAGGGTTAGGGTCCGTTGATTGGATGGGAAGGGGGATTTTGGGAAAGGTTTGACATAGAAAAACAGTATGCATACATAGACAAACAAACGACAATCATTGAAGACTACCATACCATATCCATTCCATATGTTAAGGTATAAAAAAGGAAATGCATGCATGATGAGACCCGGATTACATACACTTCTATTTCTTGTTCTGTTCCGGCCTTAAAACTTTAACAGATAGCAAATAGAAATTTTAAATATTGGTAGTGAAGAATCGTAAACACAGAGAAAACGTAATGATGATTGATAATAACAACTCCAAGAACACACTGTTGTAAAGAATGTATACAAGATATTAATCAAATTTTTTAAAAGAAGTGAAAAGTGGATACTGTTACTGTCTTATCCTGGTCAAAAATGTGGACTGGTTTTTTGCATCTCGGCATTCCTCTTGCTCCTCTCGTCCATCAATCTAGGGTGTGTCGCCTCACCACTCGCCACTGCCCGGCTGGAATAAAAAGGTGATTGATTGGTAAGGTAATTAATATGCATTGTAATGTTTTACAAAGTTTTGGACAAGGCCCGGCCTGTAATTTTAGATTGAAAACCAAAGGGGATATTCAGAAAGAAAGTGAAAACAAATGCACAAGTGATGGTGTAGTGCAACAAGAACACTTTCCGAGGTGGCATGTATGCATATGCATCATCTCTACTGTAGTCTGTTTCCAGCATAGACCTTCAACAGTAACAGGAGAGATCAGGCCCACAGTGCTTACCATTAGCACATCCTACGTTACCACTTTAGAGTCCTTTTTTTTTTCTCTCAAAGAGTTGGACAAACGCAAAGCACATTATCCATTCCAGACATAGCATTTTACAGTTAAAGTTAGTAAAATCAATGCACTGCAGTCATCCCACCGCTACACTCTATTCAACTTCTACACAGACATTTGGGTGTGCTGTGGTTGTGGTTCACGTGTTTACCTTTAGGCTTTTCCGTTTTATGCCACTCATGAAACATCCTCCTGACTTCATCATCAGCTCTGATACTTCTACTGACTGAAGATCGGCCTGCAGTACAAGTGTAATTTTTAGAACACAACAAGAGTAGAAATATAAATATTACTGACTTGAGTCATTCTTTATTGTGTACAGAAAGATAGATTAACACTAGTACACTTTGACATCATTCACTTTGTGCACAACAAACAACGCCAACACAAAGATCAATAGCTCAGAGTCAGGTGTCCAATGCATGCCATTAATTATCATCATTTATTACCTGTTACTTCTCATCTTAAGTTAACGGGCCGTCTCTTTCGCCATCATCATGACGGACGGTGCTGTTTAAGTCACAGTCATTTGCATTGCGCAGCAGATTGAGTGAGTGCCCTTCCTGTATTGAATTAAAAGCAATGTATCACCAAGATGCAGGAGAGAAGTACACATTTCTTGTTTGCCAGAAGAGGAAAATTAGTAATTACTAGTGTGTTCTGTAGAAAGTTGATTAGTGGCAGTGCACAATTACATCAATTCATGCGAAACACACCACAAAATCTACATCATTCAGTCTGCTATTCTGCGGCCAATGCATGGCATCAATCATTACCTGTTGCATCTCATCTCGTTAACGCTGCAGGCCGTCTCTTTCGCCATCATCATGATGGACGGTGCTGTTAAGTCACAGTCATTTGCATTGCGCAGCAGATTGAGTGAGTGCCCTTCCTGTATTGAATTAAAAGCAATGTATCACCAAGATGCAGGAGAGAAGTACACATTTCTTGTTTGCCAGAAGAGGAAAATTAGTAATTACTAGTGTGTTCTGTAGAAAGTTGATTAGTGGCAGTGCACAATTACATCAATTCATGCGAAACACACCACAAAATCTACATCATTCAGTCTGCTATTCTGCGGCCAATGCATGGCATCAATCATTACCTGTTGCATCTCATCTCGTTAACGCTGCAGGCCGTCTCTTTCGCCATCATCATGATGGACGGTGCTGTTAAGTCACAGTCATTTGCATTGCGCAGCAGATTGAGTGAGTGCCCTTCCTGTATTGAATTAAAAGCAATGTATCACCAAGATGCAGGAGAGAAGTACACATTTCTTGTTTGCCAGAAGAGGAAAATTAGTAATTACTAGTGTGTTCTGTAGAAAGTTGATTAGTGGCAGTGCACAATTACATCAATTCATTCATGCGCAACACACACAACAAAATCTACATCACTCAGTCTGCTTTTCTGCGGACAATGCATGGCATCAATCATTACCTGTTGCATCTTATTTTCAGTTAATGGCCAGTCTCTCTCGGCTCTGAAGGAGGATAGCTATAGAAGTCATCAGATTCATGGTCCACTTGTTTTGGAAGGACGAGGAAAGTTTGAATTTGTTGTTACCATCATCCAATCATCATTCATGAGGGAAATGGAATTGACCAGGAGATGCAGTATGATCGAGCGGAGGAGCTGGATTCTGAGGACTGTAGTGTCAAATGGCAGACACCTGAAACTTGTATCTTAAATTAGAAGATTAGAAGACGGTGATAATGCATTGGTTGCGATTCACAAGTTTATAACCGGAACAACAGACACAAACAAAGGGGGAAAAAAGGGAGGAAGACAGTAAGTGCGAGCCTAATTGTCAGGGAAGTATAGCTCGTCCTCAAACTCTGGGGGATCTTCCAGTAGTAGGTAATCATCTGACACAATACTACCGTCACCTGAGCCGCTGTCCTCATCTTCCTCTGTTGATTCATGCATTGTGTAATTCGGTGGTATGAAGTGCTGATTCATTTTGATCATTGTTAACCTCTCCACGTTTTTGGGAGATAGACTGGTCCTTCTCAAGGTTACAATGGAACCAGCAGCACTGAAAACACGTTCGGAAGAGACACTTGCGACAGGGCAAGCCAGATAGCTTATCGCCAGCCTGCTGAGCTGTGGCCATTCAGACCTTTTCCTATACCAATACTGCACTGGGTTTTGATCAACGTACACCTCTGTTGGATCGTCCAGATAGGCCTGGACCATCCGCTCAATGTTCAGGGTTGCTGCTGGTAAGCTTTTGTGCTGTTTTTTCTGTGCATCAGCACTGTGCTTACGGCCCATCTTTACATACCAATCTGATAATGATTGTACTTGGCCGAATGATCCAGTTATTGTTTTTGTAGTCGATGGTGATGGTGAGTGTTGCGATTGTGAGCCAACCGCACTGCCCTCAGCCGACGAAGTTGCACTTGATTCTGCATGGCCTGCTTCAGTATCAGTACTTGTTGTGGGTTGATGTGGCGGGCTTTTAATTAGCAGCCCTTCGTTTTCAAACTTGATGGCTGCTTCAGCTATACAACTTTTGTAGCGGGCAACATCAGTGTCGGAAAAAGAATGGAATAGTCCTAATTTTGCACGTGGATCCAGAATTGTGGCACAAATGTAATGGTCTTGTGACAAAATTTTATTTTGTATCCTTACATTTTCTGATAAGCGCCTGGATAAGCTCTCCACCAAGTCATGGGCTTGCCTTCTGTCCTCTACACCTTTGTAGGATTCAGACACATTATTCAGCTCATGCTCTAGCATTTGCAACAATGGGATCGCTTGGCCCATTGTACAGTCCTCCTTGCTGACTTCACGTGTGAAGACCTCAAAAGGAGACAGCATCTCAGTCAGGCATTGAATTAGGGTCCATTGCTCCCTCTGAAGGGTCATGCCTTTAACACTAGCATCACTGCCTTTGTACCAGACATAATCATTGAGTGACCTGTGCTGTTCGTACAGACGATCAAGCATGTAATACGTTGAGTTCCAACGTGTTGCCACCTCCTGGATGAGTGCCTTGACTGGCACCCTACGCTCACGTTGGAAGATCCTCAGCTGCTTCCGAGCTTTAAAAGAATGGCTGAAATGAGTGCATATTCTTCGGCAGATGGACAGTAAATTGCTTACTATGGGTTCTTTTTTCAGAAAGTCTTGCACTATAATGTTTATGCAGTGTGCCAAACACGGAACCCTGAAATAGGAACCAAGTTCCATGGCCTTAAGTACATTACTGCCATTGTCTGTGGCAACAAAACCAATACCAAGCCCTCTGGGCTGCAGCCATTCCAAAACCTTGGTGCGAAACTCTTCTAAAATGTTTTCAGCCGTATGAGATTTCTCCATGGCGAACATGGCTACAGTTGCATGTTTCCGAGTACCTTCAAAAATCGCAGCTGTGTCAACAACACCTCGTGCAGATAGTAGATCTTTAACCCCCACAAAAGAGATCCAGTGTGCAGTGATACACATGTAATCTGTGGCTTGGCAACTGGTCCACATGTCTGTTGTCAGGTGGATATTGTGCACAGCACTCTTCTGCAAAGCTTGTCCAACCAATTCCAGCACATCATGATGTAGTGCCGGAACAGCAATTCTTGCGAAATAGGACCGGCTTGGAACTTTCCATTTCGGGCAGATGGCAGACACAAATTCAAGGAAACCCACCCCTTCCACAAATGAAAAAGGAAGAAGGTCCAGCGCTAACATTTTAGCCAGCTTCGCATTGTACAATCGTGCCGTTGGGTGGTTGCGTTGGAACTGCCCCTCCAACCTAAACATGCTGTCAATGGTAGGCTGGCTTACTTTCCTTAGTGGTGCCATTAACCCACTAAGGCTCAACGACACAGATTGTCTCATTGAGGTACTCGCCGCCGGTCGCCTTGGTGTCTCACCCACACTCTGAGTATGGCTCTTACTGCGGTGCCACTCTGATGTTACTGAGGAGGATGTGGGCGTTACCACTGCAGTGACTGCACTACTGGAGACAGGGCTAGAAATGCCTCCCTGTTCTTCACCTGCCACCACAATAATATCGCTCCCTGATTCCTGACCAACTTCAAAGGGTTTAGTTTTCCTACTTTCTTTTAACTTAAGTAGGTGATCCTCCCACACAATAGTGTGGTGTGTTCTGAGATGACTTGCTTGTCCTCCGGTACCATAGTTTGTACCAAGCTTACCACGCCGAACACCTTGCCGACAAATTGCGCATATAGCAACGTTCTCCTCCTTGGCGCTAACAGAAAAGAAGTCCCAAACTGGGGAGGAGAACTTTCTGGCACTGCTGGATGTGCCACTTTCAACACCAGATGAACTTGAGGGGGTCCTTGAAAATATGTGACCCTGTCCACCTACACTGTGACTTTTACTACCACTTCCTACTGAGGTGGTTGAGCTGGATGTAGGTCCCTGCCGGGCCTTGGAAAATATGGCAGCTGGAGGTAGTGGTGGTGTAACCTGTGTTGGTGAGATCCGTGCTGCATCCCGCTCAGTAGCAGCCTTTCTGGATAGGGTTAGAATGTCGGTCTCCAATCCCTTTGGGGCGGGAGTAATGTGCGTGATGACTGGCTCGTCTTCATCAACATCATCACCCCCCTCTTCTACATCTACCTCCATAACTCTAAGTTTTTCTGGGACCTTCCTTTTCAGAAGCAATGTCTTGTGGCGTACTTCACTCTCAGACCGAGCTGGTGGGACCCAAGTGTCATCACGATCATCAGAAGCGGGGCTTGAAGAAGAAGATGATGGACTAAGCCTCCTTTTCCTTGCTGGTGGTCTGGAAGACAATAGATGTTCTGGAACAGTGGTTTGACTTCGCTCCGCTTTGTCTGCAGGAAGCTCGATTTCCTGAAATGCCCCTACGTCAGGAGCAACAACTACTATGGTGGGCTGTTGTGGCGGCTGCTGCTGTTCTGGTTGCGGCGGCTGCTGCTGCTGGTCTGGTTGCGGCGGCTGCTGCTGCTGGTCTGGTTGCGGCGGCTGCTGCTGCTGGTCTGGTTGCGGCGGCTGCTGCTGCTGTTCTGGTTGCGGCGGCTGCTGCTGCTGTTCTGGTTGCGCCGGCTGCTGCTGCTGTTCTGGTTGCGCCGGCTGCTGCTGCTGTTCTGGTTGCGCCGGCTGCTGCTGCTGCTGTTCTGGTTGCGCCGGCTGCTGCTGCTGTTCTGGTTGCGCCGGCTGCACACTGATCTGCTGAGTTTGCGCCTGCGTTGAACTTGATTGTGTACTACTTTGCGGTAATGACATTTCTTCAACACCGCTGCCCGTTAGTAGACTGGCTACCTCTGCGACAGTAAAGCCCTTGGGCCTAGGTTGGTGGGGTTGCTGGACCGCTGTGCTGCTCCCAGCTTGGTTCCCGGACAACGCTTTGGTGCCAAAAAAAACCTTGGCCGGCACACCACCAGTCGTGGTTAATGGCACTTCCTTTTTCTGTTCCTTCTTCTCACCAGCAACTTTCTTGGTACTGGACCTGGTACCTTTCTTTGGGGCCATCTTATTCCGACGTCAGGCAGGAGGCAGATGCACAACAAGTTCTGGTCACACGTGGGCGTGATGCGCAGCAGGACTTCTGTCTGGCTGGCAGTACAACGGGTAGCCAGGTGATGCCGATGACACCTCCTACTCTGTCTTTTGTGCACCTAAAAGCAAAGAAGACAGGAGAAGAACATCAGTGAAATGTTGCATTTGTTTTTGTGGTTCAGTTACTTAGTACTGTACTAGTGCAAACAAAAGATAGTCTAGCCATTTATGAATTTTTTTTAACTAGAGCTATGTTATACTACTAGTACTGTGTACAGCCACACTACACTCTCAGGAAGGTGATGTCTACAAATTCAACAGATCACATAGAAAACACTTGATCAATAAAGCTGTGGCTACCTGCTCTGGTAGCAGTGGATGAAAGCAGGCCTGCTGGCAGACAAGGCCAGGCAAGCTTGCAGGCCTAGGCCTCAAAATGGCCACCAGCCACATGTCCAGGCCCAACAACATCAGCAAGGCCACCCCAAAAAACACACTTCCCCAACTCAATCCAATGCCATCCATGCCCAAAATGATGTCTAAAATCAACAGAACACACAGAAAACAGTAGATTACTAAAGCTGTGGCTACCTGCTCTGGTAGCAGTGGATGAAAGCAGGCCTGTTGGCAGACAAGGCCAGGCAAGCTTGCAGGCCTAGGCCTCAAAATGGCCACCAGCCACATGGCGAGCCCCAACAGCATCAGCAAGGCCACCCCAAAAAACACACTTCCCCAACTCAATCCAATGCCATCCATGCCCAAAATGATGTCTAAAATCAACAGAACACACAGAAAACAGTAGATTACTAAAGCTGTGGCTACCTGCTCTGGTAGCAGTGGATGAAAGCAGGCCTGTTGGCAGACAAGGCCAGGCAAGCTTGCAGGCCTAGGCCTCAAAATGGCCACCAGCCACATGGAGAGCCCCAACAGCATCAGCAAGGCCACCCCAAAATACACACTTCCCCAACTCAATCCAATGCCATCCATGCCCAAAATGATGTCTAAAATCAACAGAACACACAGAAAACAGTAGATTACTAAAGCTGTGGCTACCTGCTCTGGTAGTAGTGGATGAAAGCAGGCCTGCTGGCAGACAAGGCCAGGCAAGCTTGCAGGCCTAGGCCTCAAAATGGCCACCAGCCACATGGCGAGCCCCAACAGCATCAGCAAGGCCACCCCAAAATACACACTTCCCCAACTCAATCCAATGGCATCCATGCCCAAAATGATGTCTAAAATCAACAGAACACACAGAAAACAGTAGATTACTAAAGCTGTGGCTACCTGCTCTGGTAGCAGTGGATGAAAGCAGGCCTGCTGGCAGACAAGGGCAGGCAAGCTTGCAGGCCTAGGCCTCAAAATGGCCACCAGCCACATGGAGAGCCCCAACAACATCAGCAAGGCCACCCCAAAATACACACTTCCCCAACTCAATCCAATGGCATCCATGCCCAAAATGATGTCTAAAATCAACAGAACACACAGAAAACAGTAGATTACTAAAGCTGTGGCTACCTGCTCTGGTAGCAGTGGATGAAAGCAGGCCTGCTGGCAGACAAGGCCAGGCAAGCTTGCAGGCCTAGGCCTCAAAATGGCCACCAGCCACATGGCGAGCCCCAACAACATCAGCAAGGCCACCCCAAAATACACACTTCCCCAACTCAATCCAATGCCATCCATGCCCAAAATGATGTCTAAAATCAACAGAACACACAGAAAACAGTAGATTACTAAAGCTGTGGCTACCTGCTCTGGTAGCAGTGGATGAAAGCAGGCCTGCTGGCAGACAAGGCCAGGCAAGCTTGCAGGCCTAGGCCTCAAAATGGCCACCAGCCACATGGCGAGCCCCAACAACATCAGCAAGGCCACCCCAAAATACACACTTCCCCAACTCAATCCAATGGCATCCATGCCCAAAATGATGTCTAAAATCAACAGAACACACAGAAAACAGTAGATTACTAAAGCTGTGGCTACCTGCTCTGGTAGCAGTGGATGAAAGCAGGCCTGCTGGCAGACAAGGCCAGGCAAGCTTGCAGGCCTAGGCCTCAAAATGGCCACCAGCCACATGGCGAGCCCCAACAACATCAGCAAGGCCACCCCAAAATACACACTTCCCCAACTCAATCCAATGCCATCCATGCCCAAAATGATGTCTAAAATCAACAGAACACACAGAAAACAGTAGATTACTAAAGCTGTGGCTACCTGCTCTGGTAGCAGTGGATGAAAGCAGGCCTGCTGGCAGACAAGGCCAGGCAAGCTTGCAGGCCTAGGCCTCAAAATGGCCACCAGCCACATGGAGAGCCCCAACAACATCAGCAAGGCCACCCCAAAATACACACTTCCCCAACTCAATCCAATGCCATCCATGCCCTAAATGTGATTGAAAATGAAATATATTCAAAAAACAAAAGGAACAGTTGCTTCATCATGCACACACACACCCATGAGGCCATGCCCATGGCTAGCTCGGGCCTACTACTACAACCCACAAAATTAAAATAAATTAAAAAAAAAAAAAAGGAATGATGATAATTAATTATCAAAAATAAATTGTAGTTACACAACAACTGCAATGCCCACAATCAAACACAACAACCACTTACTTGTAAAATATCCTATTCCAAAAATCCTGAAATCCAATTGCAATGATGCAGCAGACAAAAAGAGAGATCTTTCCAGCTCCAAATCCAAAGGCAGAATGAGCAGGAGATGGACAAAGCACTGGGAGGAGCCTGCTGGACAGGAACAGGAAGTTGGAGAATCTGTGTCACTTCCTCCCTCTCTCCACTTTGTAAAAAAAAAATGAATCCTGGAGTCCTTGCACAAAAAAGGAAAGCCAAATGTGAATGTAAGGAGTTCTTTTCATCCAAAATCAGTATTTGCAGATGGTTTCATGCTGCTAGAGCCGATATTCCTCTCCAAATTGTAAATTTTACATTGTTGAGTTCTCCAGCTTCACATTACTTCCGCCGGCGTGTCGAAAACGATATGATCGCGTTCTCTTCTTTGTCCCTGTCGCGTTGGATATGACGTGTTCGCGGTCTCTTTCTCCTGTTCGCGTTCGATTTCATGTTCCCGCTTCCTCATTCTCTGGCTCGCGATGTAGAATGACATGTTCGAGATCTCAATCTTCTCATACTCGCGCGGTGCATGATCGCGAGAAGAAATACCTGATCGCGCGACAAATGACGTGATCGCGTGAAAAATGACTTGAATGCGGCCGCGAACTCTCGCGAGACAGCGCAAAATGGCTACCAAAATCCAACATCTCGTGGAGAACGCGACCGGGTCAAGAAAACTTGTCGGAGAACGCAGGGATTCAGGTAAGGCGATCGCGCGCGCGCGAGAATGTATTGTTTTACAGCGCGAGCAAGAAAAAAATTATCGCTAAGCTGCGGAATGCGGAAATTTTGACATTTTCGCGCTTTCCGCGGAACGCGAGAATGCCAAAATATCGCAACTTCCGCGAACGGAACGGAATTTTGGCCCAGGCCTAGTCTGGGGGCTCTTGGGGGTCGCTATGGATTTTCTTGAGGGGATCAGCACATCTATGGTGGATTTTAAAGTCTGTTGCAAGTCAGTTAGGTGCTTTTCAACCGTGTCTGAGGTAGAAATGTGGGGGGGTGTGAAGGTTTCATTAAAGAGTGTGGGTGTTAGTTTGTGCCACTGTCTATAGAATCGAGGCGTTGGTTTTTCCTAGGTTTCATGCTCAGTAGGCCCCACTAAGCAAAAATCTATTTTGGAGTGGTCAGACCAAGAAAGAGGGCTGGTAGATTTGTATATCTTGTGAGGAGAGTTGGATAGAACTAAATCTAGGGTGTAACCTGCAATGTGTGTGGGTGCATCATTGGTTTTAGTGAGTCCGAGTGTAGATAGCTCTGTCTGGAGGGTGGCTTAGTAATCCATTCCTTACAGGTGGCTCTTCAAACGTGATGAGTCTTTCTGTTTGAACTTCTTGGATTGTAGCTAGAGGAGGACGTCTCCTACATCGGAGCCCACTAGACCTACTGTTTAGTATCGGCCACATAGTGTGGTTTGATTAAGTCGATTGAGACAAATCTTTTCTCCTATTTTCTGGCAAGAGGCGGGAGCAGCACAGTTCTTGTTCCGTGCACTGCAAGGACTGGTACAGGTTTTCTGTAAGAGGGTCCAAATTCCTCTTTGTCCGCAATGTTCTCTCTGACCAGATCCCTGACTTTTGGGATCCAGACAGGTCTTGCTGTAACTACCTTGACTTCTTCAGTGGCGGTCTGCTTTAGATAGACATTGCTTTGTTTTGTCCTGGATTCTTTTAGATCCTGTAAAACAGCCAAACGATCATGGATGTCAAATGGTTTTTCATCCGCCATTGCCCCTTCACAATCAAGATCAGGTACCCACATTTGTGTCCCAAAGAGGACCTCATATGGAGTGACACCCCCTAGAGAGCTTCTTGACTGGGTATTTAATGCCCCCTGTACACCATAAAGGTGTGTGACCCAACTACCGCCCTTGCCTAATACTCTAGCGGTTAAAGATTGCTTTAAGTCTCATTTTTTTCTATCCACAACAGAATTTCCCTCAGGATGATACAGAGATGAGAATTGCAATGCTATGCCCATTCCTTCAATGGCCTCTTTGTAAGCCCGAGAGCTAAATGCAGGGCTGCGGTCAGAGGGTAATGTGCTAACTGCGTATGTACCAATAAATACTCGCAAATCTTTTACAACAGTTCGAGCGTCAGCAGAACGTTGAGGCCAAACCCATAGAAATCTCGAGCATGAATCCACTGCCACCATGATATACCTGTAAACCCCATCAGTTTGTAAGGGGCCGCAGTGGTCCAAGTAAACACATGCGAGAGGTTCGTCTGACTTTAGTAATGAAGTCTGTGCCAGGCGTGTAACGGTGGAGCCTTTCACCTGCTGGCAGATATCGTATTTCAAGACAGTCTTTAGTTAGCTTGGATAACCCTGGCCACCAATAGCGCTACTTCAGTAAAGAAATAGTTGTAACGCCTGTGTGCGCAGAGCCCTAACCCTCGTGTGCAGCCAGTAATAAACTTTGCCTACGATCCATATTTGGTATTACTCTATCCCCCGCTCCAGGAATCTGAGCATATGGAATGTTTTGTGCATCTAACTTGTAAGAGTATTTGAGTGGAAAGTTTTTAGGTACTGCTGTGCTGCCTTTGCGTGAAGCGATGACAGTTACCATTATATCTCCGTCTATTCTCGATTTTGAATGAGTCAGCACAGATACAGAAGCCGTGTGAACAGCCCCCTTCGCGGCTTCATCAGCCAATTAATTCCCTTCACTGTGAACGCCATCACGTTGATGACTCAGTGTATGGATCACGTGAGTCCTTGGTAGCTCGGATTTCAATTCCCCTACCCGTTCCCATAGCATTTCATGCTTAATTGTGCCACCTTTTGCATCCTTAAATCCGTTTTGTTCCTAATGCTGTAAGTACTCATTGTACAACTGTACACAGTAAAAAGAATCACACACGATAGTGTGGGGAATTCGTAACCGTATTTACAAGTGCCAGTATCAGTGCTTTCAATTCTGCCAACTGAGCCGTGCAGTCTCCTAGAGATTGCATCTTTGTGCAGCTGGGATGGAACTTGCCATCACGTATGCAACCTTTAACGATAGCACATGCTGAAAAATATTGCTGCTTACTCCCATCGCTGGTTGAGCAGATCCATCAGTGTAAATAATATATTCATACTGGTTAAGAGGCAAGATTTCATTAGGTAGAGGATATTCTTGTTCATATTGCAGGAATGCTTGAGTTTTTAAACTTGGATCAAATCTGTATTCAACATCTGTTGCAGTAAGAGAATTAGCCCATTGAATTCATCTTGGATGTAACGCTTTCGCATTCGGGATGCTGGCCTTTGTAACAGTTTCTAAAGCCGGTACCGGAGTAGCGACAATGATTCGTTTCCCCTGGGCCAGTGCTCTTTCTCTTGCTACAGCAGTCTGAACTGTGGTCAGGATTTGTTCTGTTGAAGTGAAACTCATTTCTGCATTTGTGTACAGGTGTGATTTGTATGCGATTGGTACAGTTTCTCCCTCATTAAAGGTCAAATAAGAGTCCCGCTTTGACCCGCAATTATTTGGATAATCAAGTGTTATGTTATTTTAATTTATTCAGCGCACAGCTACTCGGAAGTGTCCCGGCACTATAGACCGATGGGGAACCCGTCCTGGCTATCCCTGTGAGATGGTCCCTTTCTGTGTATCTCCAAGGTGAAACCAGGCATCCCCGGCGTCTGTGGGGGGCCGTTGTAGAGATGAGGCAAGCTTAATGCCCAGAGTTGCCGAGTGTGTTCCTGGTTAGAGTAGGTACCGAGGCGAGAATTATCGAGTCAGTTTTTGACCCTGGTCCACGACCCTGCCGTGTCGGGAATTGAACCCTGGTCCCTTGCCGATTCTCTGCTTACGGGTCTGCCGCCTCTAACCAGTGAGCCACACCTCTCCACTCCAAGTGTCGTAAGTTTACGTGTGTCTGTAAGTGTTCGGAAGCAATCATGTCTTCCTGGAGTAAACAAAGAATATTAGTATGTGTCCAATCTCTGGCTGAAAAGTCAGGTTTGATTAATTCATAGAAAGGTCTTACCCTTTGTGCGCAATCTAAAATGTATGTTCTGCCGAAATTTAGGAATCCTAGTATTGATTGTAAATATTTCAATGATTTTGGAGGCTGGAGCAGCGGACACTTTTCTAAAAAGTTAGCTGCCAGACTTTTGCCTTCACTTGACAACTCATACCCCAAAAAAAGGACATTGAGGTGGGCTATTTTCGATTTTTTAACCCCTTCGCTGCCAGGCCTTTTCCCCCTCCTGTGCCAAGCCTTTTTTTTGGCTATTTGGGGTAGTGAGCGATGAGGCCCCTGTAACTTTTTGACCACATAAGGTATCCACGCCAAATTTGCGTCCTTTTCTTCCAACATCATGGGGATTCTAAAGGTACTCAGGGTTTGTGGATTCCCCTGGAGGGGTCACAGAAATGAGCCAAAATACAGCAAAATTTGTTTTTTTTTTGGAAAAATTGGAAAAACGGGCTGCAAATGAAAGCATCTGTGTTTTTCCCTGCAAATGTTATCAAAAAAGGGTTTGTGGGGTTGAAATCACAATTTTCCCAGCTTTTAGGGGATACCAGACTTTTGTCAGAAACCCAATATTTTTTACACAGTTTTGGCATTTTTCTGGGACATAGCCTATTTTTGCTATTTTTTGTGCTTTCGACCTCCTTCCAGTTAATGGTAGAAATGGGTACAAAAGCAATAATGGATCCTGGAAAGCTATACATTTTAGAGAAGTAGGCAAAATTCTGAATTCAGCAAGGGGTCATTTGTGTAGATCCATCAAGGTTTCTTTATAGAAACTAACAGTTAAATATAGGATAAATTGAAAATTAGTTGAAAAAAACAGCCTTTTGTGTCAACGTTTTCACATGTATCTTCTTCTAAATATGACAGCTCTTTGAAAGCAATATACCGTTACATCCGCTGGACATTACTGGTTGTGGGGATATATAGGACTTGCAGGTTCACCAAGAACCCAACGAACCCAGAGCCAAAAACTGAGCAGCAATTTGCAATGTTTTTTTATTATGTATCGGGTATATAGTAATTATTCTGTAAAAATGTGTACATGGAAAAATCGGTATGAAAGACACCTATGTATTTCTGAAATGGGAACAAAATATAGAGTTTAGAAACAGTAGATATTTGCACATTTCTGAAATTGGGAATACTCATACTAGCATGAGAATTATCAGTCATTTTTTAGAATGACTTCTTTTTCACACAATATCTTTCATTTGGAAGGCAGAAATGTATCGAAAGTCAATAGGTAATAACAGTTCCTTTACAAATCTGAATTACCCTAAGTCTCCCGATAAAAATGGTACCTCACTTGTGTGGGTAGGCATAGTGCCCACGACAGGAAATGGCTCAAAACCCAACGTGAACACACCACATTTTCACAATGAAAATGTACCCTTTTATTGCGAAGTGTCTAGCTGTAGTTTTTGAACACTAGCTCTGCCGGCACCTAGTTAAATGTTGCAAACCTATACATTTTTAAAAACTAGACACCCAGGGGAATCCAGGATGGGGTGATTTGTCTG
This sequence comes from Triturus cristatus, assembly GCF_964204655.1. NCBI lineage: Eukaryota > Metazoa > Chordata > Amphibia > Caudata > Salamandridae > Triturus > Triturus cristatus. Next base: position 593,578,237 of record NC_140592.1, on the reverse strand, counting down.
CCTCCCACTAGGTTCTGTTACCCAAAATCCCTTGCAAACCTAAAAAATTGTCAAAAAAAACAAATTTTCCCCACATTTCTGTTGTGGAAAGTTCTGGAACCTGTGTGGATCTACAAATTTCCACCCACCCCGCGTTCCCCAAAGTCTTACAATAAAAATGGTACCTCACTTGTAGAGGTCGGCCTAGTGCCCGTGACAGGAAACGGCGCAAAACGTAACGTGGTCACACCTCAATATCGCAGTGAAAAATGCCCCTTTTTTGGTAAAGTGCCTAGCTCTAGGTTTTTGAACCCTAGCTCTGCGGGCACCTTGGGAAACCTAGCAAACCTATGCATTTTAAAAAACTAGACACCCAGGGGAATCCAGGATGGGGTGACTTGACTGCCTCCCACCAGGGTCTGTTACCCAGAATTCCTTGCAAACCTAAAGAATTGTCAAAAAAAACATATTTTCTCCACATTTCTGTGGTGGAAAGCTCCGGAATCTGCGTGGATCCACAAATTTCCACCCACCACGCGTCCCTCAAAGTCTTACAAGAAAAACTGTACCTCACTTGTGCGGGTCAGCCTAGTGCTTGCGACAGGAAACGGCCCAAAACACAACGTGGTCACACCTCAATTTCGCAGTGAAAAATGGTCATTTTTTGGCAAAGTGCCTAGCTGTAGTTTTTTAACCCTAGCTCTGCAGGCACCTTGAGAAACCTAGCAAACCTATACATTTTTGAAAACTAGACACCCAGGGGAATCCAGGATGGGGTGACTTGACTGCCTCCCACCAGGGTATGTTACCCAGAATTCCTTGCAAACCTCAAAACTTTTTCAATAAAAACACATTTTCCCCACATTTCTGTGGTGGAAAGTTCGGGAATCTGCGTGGATCCACAAATTTGCACCCACCCCGCGTTCCCCAAAAAGTCTTATGAGAAAAATGGTACCTCACTTGTGTGGGTCGGCCTAGTGGGCGCGACAGGAAACGGCGCAAAACGCAACGTGGTCACACCTCAATTTCGCAGTGAGAAATGACCCTTTTTTGGCAAATGTCTAGCTGTAGTTTGTGAACCCTAGCTCTGCGGGCACCTTGGGAAACTTAGCAAACCTATACATTTTTGAAAACTAGACACCCAGGGGAATCCAGGATGGGGTGACTTGACTGCCTCTCACTAGGTTCTGTTACCCAGAATCCCTTGCAAACCTAAAAAATTGTCCAAAAAAACTCATTTTCCCCACATTTCTGTGGTGGAAAGTTCCGGAATCTGCGTGGATCCACAAATTTCCACCCACTCCGCTTTCCCCAAAGTCTTACGAGAAAAACGGTACCTCACTTGTGTGTGTTGGCCTAGTGCCTGTGACAGGAAACAGTGCAAAACGCAACGTGGTCACACCTCAATTTCGCAGTGAAAAATGACCCTTTTTTGGCAAAATGTCTAGCTGTAGTTTTTGAACCCAAGCTCTGCGGGCACCTTAGGAAACCTAGCAAACCTATACATTTTTAAATTTAGACACCCAGGGGAATCCAGGATGTGGTGACTTGACTGCCTCCCACCAGGGTCTGCTACCCAGAATCCCTTGGAAACCTAAAAAATTGTCAAAAACCCCCACATTTTCCCCACATTTCTGTGGTGGAAAGTTCCGGAATCTGCGTGGATCCACAAATTTCTACCCACCCCACATTCCCCAAAGTCTTACGAGAAAAACGGTACCTCACTTGTGTGGGTCGGCCTAGTGCCCGCGACAGGAAACGGTGCAAAACGCAACGCGGTCACACCTCAATATCGCAGTGAAAAATGACCCTTTTTCGGCAAAGTGCCTAGCTCTAGGTTTTTAACCCAAGCTCTGCGGGCACCTTCGAAAACCTAGCAAAGCTATACATTTCTGAAAACTAGACACCTGTGTGCTTCCAGGGAGGCATGGTTTGCTTGGATCCCCCAACGTTTCCTTACCCAGAATCCCCTGCAAACCTCAATTTTAGCTGAAACAAATTACATTTTTCACACATTTTTGTGTGGGAAAGTTGTGGCATCACCGGGCTCACTCAAATTTCCCACTACCCAGCGTTCCCCCAGGTCTCCCGGTAAAAATGGTACCTCACTTGTGCGGGAGGCCCAAGTACCCGCGACAGGCAAGGGCCCAAAACGTAGTGAGGCAACATCAGAATTGCATATCTCAAAACCACCTGGTTTTGCAAGGGGGGTCACTTGGGCTTTTGGCCCAGTGCTCGGCGGCCATCTAGGGAAACCTACCAAACCCATACATTTCTGAAAACTAGACACCCGGGGGCTTCCAGGAAGGTATGGCTTGCATGGATCCCCCAACCTTTCCTTACCCAGAATCCCCTGCAAACCTCAATTTTAGCTGAAAAAAATCACATTTTTCACACATTTTTGTGTGGGAAAGTTGTGGCATCACCGAGCTCACTCAAATTTCCCACCACCCAGCGTTCCCCGGGTCTCCCGGTAAAAATGGTGCCTCACTTGTGTGGGAGGCCCAAGTACCCGCGACAGGCAAGGGCCCAAAACATAGTGATGCGACATCAACATTGCCTATCCCAAAAATGTTTTGGGCCCTTGCCTGTCGCGGGTACTTGGGCCTACCACACAAGTGAGGCACCATTTTTACCGGGAGCCCCGGGGGAACGCTGGGTGGTGGGACATTTGAGTGAGCCCAGTGATGCCACAACTTTCCCACACAAAAATGTTTGAAAAAAGTGATTTATTTCAGCTAAAATTGAGGTTTGCAGGGGATTCTGGGTAAGGAAACTTTGGGGGATCCACGCAAGCCATACCTCCCTGGAAGCCCTCGGGTGTCTAGTTTTCAGAAATGTATGGGTTTGGTCGGTTTCCCTAGATGCCCGCCGAGCACGGGCCAAAAAGACAGTTGACCCCCTTGCAAAACCAGATAGTTTTGACATAATTAGTTGTTTGTTTCTACAGCGTGAGAATTTCGGCACTGTATTGCAAGGAAATTGTGACAGACATTTTGAGGTTTGCAGGACATTGTGGATAAAATAACTTTTTGGAATTCACAAGAGAGACATCACCATGAACTCCCATGGGTTTACGACAATATCTACAGTTGGTGGGTTACTCTCACATGGAACATACACCTTGGCAGAGAAACTAAAAAGAGAAAGATTCCTGCACAGCCATCTTTTCCTCAAACACACACACATACTGGTTGGATTTGGCACGAGGGCGAGTGATGGTTCAGTATGTTAAATTTTGTTAACAAGAGATTTCACAAAAATGAAATGCATGGTCAATAATTAAATGGAGAAAAAACTGAACCAATGACTCGCAGCTCGTGAGCTGTAAAGCCACGGCAAGGCACCAACCGCTTTACAGGCCATTCACACACCTTTCATACGTGATACACACAAGACCATTCACACCACCAGGCACAAAACCAACACATCACAATATTCACAAAAAGGGACAAGGTACACCCTGCTTCAGGAAGACAAAAAAAGACAAATATTACTGCACAGCCATCTAATCCTAAAGCACACACACATACTGGTTGGATTTGGCACGAGGGTGAGTAATGGTTCAGTATATACAATTGTATTAGCAAGTGATTTCACAAAAATGAAATGCACTATTAATAATTGAAAGGACGAGAAACTGAACCATTGACTCACTGCTCGTGAAACTCCATCTCTCTCTAGGAAGAACATAATCACCAAAGTTATCATGACATTTTTTATTGTTTTTGAAAATTGCTGGAGGCCAGGAAGGAGGCAGCAAGTTTTTTTCAAACCATAATATACTTGCAAACACTACGCACCCACCCAAAATAGGTACCCAGTGAGGTCACACCGTTCGCATCGCCCTAATCTGCTCAAGGTTCATGTGACCTCAGTGACAGAGTCACAGCGACTGGATCACTGTTGCTCTAGGGTGTGCTGCTTTGTAGGCCTGCCCGCAAGACTGGAGATGGATTGTGGTGGACAGGCCTTCAAGGTTAACCCACAATAGACACCACTAGGGTACACCTGCTTGTGCTAAGACATCAAGCCTTCTAAGGTCTAGTGGGGCCTTCTACGGTCTAGCATGGGAATGTAATGTAAGCAGAAACAACATGGTTACCTTAACGATCTCTCACTCACTATTCAGAAATCAGCGAGTGGTTTCACCTGAAAAGTTATGGACATGACTAGAGGGCCCTGAAGGGAACCGTTTCAATATCCATTGCTTATATCCTTACACAACGTAAGCAGTATGGTATAAAAAAGACCACATCCATATACACAGAGCCATGGTACACATTTTGTTTTCCAATCCACCCATCAACCAGGTATTGCAGTACCTCCAGGAATGGTACACTCTCCCAACCTGGGAACAACAATGCTGTTCAAAGAAAGACGAGAAAACAAAAGTAGCGCTTCACTGGCAAACTCTGTAAAGTGATGCTGGTGTATTTGGATGTCAATAAAACCAATCTGGCCCCTTTGCAACCCCTCTGTCTTGCTTTATTTAGTTATGTATTTAATTTTCATATTTAAAACCTTCTATTTCTCTCCAACCCGCTGCACTTTGGAATAGAACAATGTGAGAAAAAGGGCATCTCTCGCAAGAGTGTGTTTCTTTTTTGGATCCATTTCACAGGGAAGCAACTAAAATGAAGACGAACCAAGCCGAGCCTTGTCTGAATGCCTTTGTCCTCCCCCAACATTTTGCCCCCACCCTACCTAACCCACCGATCACGAAATCCCCCCTCCCCAGCCCCAAAACTCACCTTTCCTCTCCGACGCGCAGGAAGCAAATGGCTTCCTGCGCCTCGGAGAACAAAGGGGAAACCTCCAATGACGTCAGCACGGATCGCGCGCTGACGTCATTGATGACGCGGAGGTGGGGAGCGGGGGAGGCAGGGGAATGTCTTCCCCTGCCTTCCCAGTAAAAAAAAAAAAAGGGCGACCACTCACGGTGGGAGCGCCAGCGCTTCCCCCGTGGATGGGTGTCATGACGAGCTGGACTCGTCATGGGCACAGCGCAACTGTGCTCCATGACGAGTCCAGCTCGTCATGGGCACAGAAGGGGTTAAAGTTGAATTTGTAGCCTTCTGCGGCAAATCCCATAATAATGGTGCTTACCCTGGTCAAGTGCCTCTCTAAGTCTCGTCAGTCAGAAAAATATCATCCACATAGGACAACACTTCTTCATCAAAATTTTGAAGTAACTCTGTTACTCTTGCAGAAAATACCCGGGGCGATTTTTGTACCCTTGGGCGAGTCGACAAAATTGTCGTTGTGACCCTAACGCACTGAAGGCTGTTAGATACCTGTTTTCAGGTGCTATATTTTGGCAGAAAAATCCATTTAAGATATCAAGTGTGGTTTTATATTTTTTGCGCACAACATTATTCATTAATGCGGCACTGTGTGCATTTGGGACAGCAAAGGTCTTTGTGCATGAGTTTAAATGTCTGTAATCTAATACTAGACGATATGTACTGTCAGGTTTAGCAACTAGAAACAAAGGATTGTTCATTGGAGAGGTACATTTTTAAATGACCCCCTGGTATTTAAGTTGATCTAAGATCTCCCTTTAGCTTCTTGCTTTATTGGGTAATGCCTCTGAGTATTAGGTGAAACTTTTAACGGGATCACGTGGTAGGTTGAGTTCTCATCCCACCCTGCGTGATTTTTGTTCAATGCAGGGGCTTAGGCTACAGCCCACTCCTGTGCATATGTGTGTTTAAGGTGAATGGGAATGTGGTTGGAAAATGCAGGAAAAATTATACTTTCTTCCCTAGGGCACTCTATAACGAATGCAGGCAGACAAACTTTTTCTGCTAACAGGATGTTATAACCAGATAAGTTCTTCCAAAAAGACCTTTTACTTTCCTGGGCTTCCCCCCTCCATCCGGAGTGTTATTTCAAATAACTTATGTGGGGCGCTCACCCTGGTGTCTGATTTTTCCACTGTGATGTAATCATTCAACTCCGCTGTCACCAGAAAATCCTTCAGGTTCTGGTGAGCTATTGTTACTTCTGCCGCACTGTTTAGCATCGTCAGAGCATATTCCCGTTCAGAAGTTGTGTCCTCAGAATTCTGGGCATGTCTGATTTTCAGACCGGCAACTTTCTTTTTCTTAAATTGAGGTTTTCGATTTTGCTTATCTTCTTTTTTAGAAGTAAAGTCTTGAGCGCGCTGCTTGTCTCTGGACTGTGTTATGTTATGTTAATTTATTTCTTCTATAGCGCTCGGCTACTCCGAGGAGCATCCCGGCGCTTTGATGAAGAGTATCGGCTGGCAAAACAAGACATAACAACTAAAAAAGCAGACAGAAGAGAAGGATCAAGTTTATTTAGTAAAAAGTTTATTTAGTAAAAAGCCACGTTTTAAGCTCTTTTCTAAAAGCAAGGAGACTGGGAGCCTGTCTGAGAGAAAGTGATAGTTCATTCCACTCCTTCGGGGCTAGATAGCGGAAAGATCGACCTCCCATCCTTGCACGCCTGATAACCGGGACTGTCATTTTGGATAGACAAGATGATCTCAAAGACCTGCTGGGTACATATCGGGAGAGACGTTTCCTTATGTACTTAGGGCCAGATCCTTATAAAGCTTTGAAGGCAAAAGTCAGGCACTTAAAAAGAATTCTTTTAGCGATCGGTAGCCAGTGTAAAGAATTCAGTAAAGCCGTGGCACCTGCTCTTCTCGGGAGGCCGTAAATAGCACGGGCTGCCGAGTTCTGGACCACTTGCAAACGGGTCAAAAGATATTTTGGTAGACCCAAGAAAAGGGCGTTTGCGTAGTCCAGTCGAGATCCGATCAAGGCCTGAACAATAATCTTCCTATGCTGGAAAGACACTAGAGGAAGAAACTTCCTCAGCATCCGTAAAATGCCAAAGCATTTACCTGAGAGGCACGAAACATGTGGCCCAAAGGACAATTCACTGTCCACAATCACTCCCAAATTTTTAGCCTTGAGAGACACGTTGTCAGGTGGAAACAGATCTTGTGGCCACCAAGCTTTCCAGTCTGGTTCACAGGTGCAACCAAAAAAGAGCAGCTCCGACTTATCGGAATTGCACTTTTAATCCATTACACCTGAACCACTCAAAAACCGCACCAAAGCAATCCCTGATCTGTACGCCGTCGAATGACCCGCCCCTATCACAAGTGAACAGGAGCTGGGTGTCATCGGCGTAAGATACGATCTGGGCGCCAAAAGACTCCGCGACTACCGCCAGAGGGGCCATAAAGATGTTAAATAGCATGGGGATAAGAATGGAACCCTGCGGTACCCCTACCTCTAGTGGAGCCATATCAGCGGAGAAAGGGGGCGCCCAGATCGTTTGCTGGCGGCCGGCCAGAAAAGATTTAAGCCAATTCCACACCGTTCCCCGAATGCCGCTCTCCCAGAGTCTTACAAGGAGGCGATCATGAGGGACGGTGTCGAAGGCCGCCGACAGATCTAACATTACCAACATGGCCCTTCCTCCAGAGTCGAGTACTTCCCTGATGGCATCCGTGACCTCGAGAAGAGCCGACTCCGTGCTGAAATTTGCACGGAACCCAGATTGCGTGTCATGCAACAGGTCGTTTCCTTCGATGAAATTGGAAATCGTCCGATGTGCAAATTTCTCGGCCACTTTCGCCAGGGCAGGGAGAAGGGAAATAGGCCTATAGTTGGCATGGATAAGGAGGTCCAAGGTAGGCTTCTTGATCAATGGCAGGATCAGAGCATGTTTCCATGCCTGCGGGACCACTCCCGTTGACAGTGAAGAATTCAGAAGGGGGTTCAGCAAGGCATTTAAAGCGGGTGCCACCTTCCCCAGATGTTTAGCCGGGCACGGATCAAGTGGAGAACCTGATTTCAAGCTTGACAAAAGCTCGAGAGAAGTGTCAAGGCATAGATGTGGAAATTGTAAAAGAGAAGGGCCTAGACCCTCCCTAAATGAAGGGGGGGATGAGGGACCCACGACCGACAGAGCTAGGGTGGAAAAGAGTGGCTTGAATGGTTGTGATTTTACTGGTGAAGAAAGTTGCAAGCTGTTTTATCCATACTTCTGAATGAGTATGAGATGGTGTACAGATAGCTGGAGAGGTGAAATCCAGAACAACTTTAAAAATTTCTTTACAGCCATTTTCAGCCTCATCAATTCGACGCTCAAAATAGGCCTTTTTTTCATTCCAGATTGACTGGTGGTAGGCTTTAGTTATTGCTCGAAATTTCAATTTCTCAGTCATATCATAGGTCCGTCTCCAAACTCTCTCAGCCCTTTTACAACCCTGCCGCTGCTCCCTTAGCTGGGGAGTGAACCATGGGGCCGACGCTCTACGTTCGCCTGATTTAAGCTTTTTTTCGGGGATTAAGGTCTGAAATCTGGCTGTCAGCCAATTCTGAAAGAGACTAAGATTCTCTTCCAAATTGCCCAAAAGAGGACATGGAAAGGTGGTAAGGGCCTCAGATAACATATCCACCGAAAGCAGATGGAAAGGGCGCGAAGTTCGCGTGGTCTCTATTGATTCTCTCACCCGAGTAAGAGCAGTGGCAGGCACAAAAAAGGAGATCAAAAAATGATCAGACCATAATACTGGTTGTATAGACGTTATCGTAATAGATTTTGTTGAAAAAATCTGGTCAAGAGTATGGCCTTTGTTGTGCGTCGGTTTCTGCAGAAACGGAGACAATACTAATGGAACTGTGATGTCACTGAGTTTCATTGCATCGAGGTCCGCTGTATTATCCATGTGAACATTGAGATCCCCAAGAAGAATACAATGCTCAGATCTGAGACAAGGGACTGAGAGAGCTACTTGTAGTTCATCAAAGAACGGCCCTGCAAGTCCCGGGGCGTGTGTGCGCTCCTCTCTGTGTTCTGACCGTCCTTCTCTTGCGGAGCCTTTCTTCGAGCCCTGAAAGGAACAAGAGGAACGTGTATCAGTATCCCGATACCTGTCAGGTTTCCTAATATTATCCCTATTCTTGAGGTTGTATCTCTTTTCAGAGTGCTCCCGTTGAGGAGACCTACCTCGGGCCTGAGTTCTCTTATCTTTAGAGTTTTCTTTTTTATCCCACTTCTTCTTAGAAGAAGTAGGTGTCTGTTTAAAAGTGTCTTTTTCAGGACTGCCCTGTAGTTGAGGTTTTAAAGCTCTTCCCCCCAAACTATCCCTACCTAATTCTGCATACGCAGTGTCAATTATTTTGGGTAGTTCATTCTCCTGTTCTAGTGGAGAGAACTCCCTTAGGCGTTGGCGGATTGCCACTGATGCTGCTTCCCCTTTAATGTTAGCTGGTATTATGGCTGATACCTGGTCATAGTTGTTTAACAACTTCATCCCTAGGTTCAGGGCAGGTTCTGCTCCATAGTCGTTTTGTATTTGTCTTAATACATCTGGTACTACTGCTAATGAGGGAATACCATGAGTTCTGGTATATACGGCAGCAAAGACTGTACCCCAAGAGGTGCAATCCTCTAACTGTGGTGTAATCCCCATGGGCAAACAGATTGTTAACATTCTGTGTTTTTCAAATGGTGTGGTATTTGGAAATACTGCTTCTAACTGGGTTATCTTCTGAGCTACCCAGAAAGGAATTTGTTCACGTTTTGTGGGCAATTTGCCCATTACTGCGTGTAATTTTGTGGAGTAATTTTAGTACCTGAGCTCTGTGTAGGAGCTGCAGTAGGTGTAATTACTGTAGGTTAGACCACTAGAGTACTTAAGATAAAGTGTGTCATGTTTATGTAGAGTTTTATCAACTCTTTGTGTTGAACAAGTAGTTCATCCTATGGCATTGTGTCAATGTCTGGATGTGGTGCATAGGTCGCTAATATCGGCCATGTTGCTCCTGTAATCCCTAAAGGACCAAGCCTTGCTCTTGTTTTTATGTGGGGTAGGGCGCCATTAAACCAGAAAATATGTTCCTGGAAAGTAAGCGGAATCTCAGTCTCCTCAAAAGGAGTGTAGACCGCTGGAATGTCATCATGAATGTAATAAGAAAGGTTTTTGTTACAGCCTCGGCTGCTACGAATATAACCTGAGTAGAATACCTCTGTTTTGAAATCTTCATGCGCCTCTATCACAAATATTACTACACTTTCTCTGGGTTGTAACCCATGTTTGAGTAGTTTTACTGTTAAAGTTTGTCTTACTTTGGGTGCAATTTGTATTGCATCCGCATCTTCCTCATCAGACTGATTCAGTCTCAGGTTTAAAACTCTTTCCTCATCCGCCATCGTGTTGAAGACACAGAATTATTTTATGCAAAGGTTTTATGCACAATTTTGGGAATATTATTGATTTCAAGCTTGATTAACCAACAGCCAATACATAGGATATCTCGCCTACTCAGCTGTGGCAGAGTTTTTTTGCCCACTTACTGCAGACGTCTCCGGGTTTTGTAAGTAGGGTCTCTGAGAATAAGCATGACTGGGCTACTCAGATTCTATTGTTGAGTAAGTACACCATCAATAAACCACGTTGGGCGCCATGTTGTGTAGTTCCAATAGTACCCTTTGTGCAGGACCTACGCATTTGCGGATAACATAAACTGCGAGCCTGGTGGCAGACTGACTCTGTACACCCCCACCAAATATGTTAGCCTGTTTTCGCATTAGCTAGCTCGTAGTGCTACTAGAATCTCCGGTTGTCAGAGAGATTCATTTTTGCAACCTCAGAACACAATAATCTCAGACTCATGGAAACAATATACTACTTTTCACCCAGTCACTCGTGCAAGCTTGTTTTGCTCTCAAAGAGATATAGAGAAGAAGCAGCCGAGCCTTTTTTACAATAGGAATTTATTGTACCGTAGTTCTTCTCATGTAGAATAAGTGTGCTGTTACAACTGTAACACAGTAGCAGATATATAGAACCAGCAGTACAGTGAATAAAAAGGAATAGTAGTGTTCTACCATTTTGCAATAGTCACGAACATATACATGAATATGAAATGCATTTATAAAATAAAGTGCGTACTCTTAAGATGTCTGACTAGATGTACCTAAGTGTACCTAGCATGTAAGTAGGTGTGAAAGAGCTACTGAGCCTAAGAGCCTAATAGTCTAGAATCTAAGAGCCAAGAATCCCGCTAGGAATGAGTCGAACCCCCATACCTGAATAGTGAGAATGTGGGACTTTGTCCTGGAATTGAGCTGGACACCCCGCAAGGGATAGTTAGACCACTGTCAGCTGGAGCGAGAGCATGCTGGAGCTGCAGCGTCTCTGGTCAGTGTCGGCCTTGAAGTCTCGGGTCCCTCCTGCTTTCTGATAGCAAAAGGTGCTGTATTTATACAGTCTATGTACGTGTGTTACCCATTGTTCAGTATGAGGTATGACGTTGGGGATTAACGTGTGCATCGATGGGAGAGGTGAAGCATACCTCCTGGAGAGTGTACCAATTAATTATTCATATGTGCTAAGGATGATGTCTTAGCAATATCGATTGGGAAAGAACCCACCCTCAACATGGAACTAGGTGAAAGGTTTAGTCCATAAAAGGCTACAGTCCTTATAAGGTGTTATGTCCATACAAGGCAGTCTGTTCTTATTTGGAGTTATGTCCTTATAAGGCTCATTCATATGAAATAAAAGGAGCTGATGTAGGGAAAGCGTACGATGTTCCCTGGACCTATGTTAGGGTACCGATATGAAATATAACACCCCCTTTTCCCTGACTAGAAGCAAGGGCCCCTACTTGGTCAAAGGTACCTACCCATGCCAACTAGAGACCCCCCATTTCTAACATGGAGCATAGAACACCATCAGGTTTATGGCACGACCAACGTGGAACGGTGTCACAGCTTTCGGCATGAAGGTTGCCTGTGTCTGTAGAACCAACCAGTCTGGGAAGAAGGAAGTGCATGGTGCATTCACACAAAGAGCTTGAATCACACTCACACAGTGTGCTGAGGTGATGACAATAATAAACACAGTCTTGATAGTAAGGAGCCATAAAGGACAGCTGTGAGGCAGCTCAAATGGAGTGCACATTATATACGTCAGGACTGGATTAAGAACCCATTGGTGCATGAAAAAAGGAGAAGAGGCAAATGTGTTGCTGGCCTTTCAAGATCACATCTCAACTGGTGACTTAAACAATGAGGGATGACCGGGCAACCATAAGTAGGCCAAAAGATAACTCCTAGCAGTGCCTAAAGCAAAACCTTGCCAGGCAAGAGAAACAACAATTAACAGAACATATTACCTGGAGGGTTCGATCTAGTGTGTGCCGAACCAAGCCACAAATTTGTCCTAGCGACAGGTGGATATATTGTTTTCATCGAGGGTCGCCTGGCTGCCAAAATGACATCAACAACGTCCGGAGGAAAGTCAAAAGTGTTCAGCTGCCATTGCTCAATCTCCAAACATAAAAGTGGAGATTGCGAAGGCTCGGGGGCTGAACCCTGCCATGTTGCTGCAACAGCAGGTCTTCCCAGAGGAGCAGCGTGATCAGAGGACATATGCTCAACCCCAAGAGTTCAGGATACTATACTCTGTGCCCAATCTAGAGCCACTAGGATGACTTGAGTCTGGTCGTTCCTGATGTTAAAAACTCAGGGCAGGAGTTGTATCAGCGGTAAGGCATACAGGATTCTCGAGTTCCACTCAAGAATGAACCCATCTCCTGATGGAAGATGCCTCAGAAACTTCAAAGTGCAGAAGTGCTGTCATTGTGCATTCTTGGCAGTGGTAAAATGATCGAGCCAATGTTCTCGAAATTCGTGGAAGAGATCTTGCTCTGCCTCCAGGTGTAGCTGCCATTCATGATCTGCCAGACATCAAAGGCTGAGCTTGTCCACCCTGGCAGTCAATGATCATGCCAGGTGGTTCACTAGCAGTAAAACTCCTTGGGGGGCCAGCCAATTTGAGAGGCACAAGGCCTGATGGCACAGGGCCCATGACCTCACCCTGTCCTGCTTGTTGCAGTACCACATATCGTTGGTGTTGTCCATGAGCACCTGTACCTGCCTACCATTGATGGACAGAAGTAAGACTTTCAACACCAAACAGATGGCCCACAGTTTTAGAAGGTTTATGTGGAGCTGGGACTCTGCTGGAGACCAGATGCCTCTGATCTCTGACTCTCCCACATGACCCACCCAATCCAGGAGCAATGCACCAGACACCACTGTCAGCTCTGGGCAAGGAATGGAAAGGGGTCTGCCATTGATTAAATCTCAATCCAATAACCATCATCCCACATATTTTGCAGAATCCTCCTAAATCTGAATGTAGTGGGACAGGTCTCCTTGATGTTGGGTGCGCTGGGAATTCAGATCACACTGCAGATCCCACAAATGCCACTTGGCGGGCTTGACCAGCATCATGCAAGAGGTCATCAACCCCAGCAGCCTCAGAGTCAACCTCACTGGAACCAGGACTAAAGCTGAAAGATCGGGATCAAACCCTAAATGTCCTGGACTCTCTCTCCCGGTGGAAAGGCACAAAACTCTAATCAAGGGGGCACCTGATATGGAGTCAAATGTGACTTCAGCATGTTGATTGCAAACACCAAAGATAAAAGGAGGTTTGCTGGACTTTGGAGGTGGTTGACAACTGCTTGGGGCAAGCTTACCTTCAACAGTCAGTCATCAAGGTAGAGGAAGGCTGGCACCCTTGACCTCTGACGGTGTGATGCCACCACCGCTATCACTCTTGTGAACATCTGAGGGGCACTGGTGAGACCCAAGGGGAGCACTGCAAACTGAAAGCTCCTCTCCTACCACCAACCACAGGTAGCGCTGATCGGAAGGCAGGACATGTATGTAGAAGTAGGTGTCCTGCAGGTTCAACACTACCTTCCAGTCTCCAGGGTTGAGGCAGACAAGACCTGTATTTCTCCTTCTGGAGGAAGGCTTTGAGAGGGCACAAGTCTAGGATAGGCTGAACATCTACGTGCTTCTTGGGCACCAGAAAGTAAAGGGAATAACAACCACATCCTACTTCTGGCACAAGCGCACTTTCAATAGCACATATGGACAAGAGGGCTTGCTCTTCCTTTCACAAAATGGGGGGATGGCTTTGTCAGTTGCTGAGGGGATGGTGGAAGTGGTGGTGAAGAACAGAGAAAGGGTAAAGCGTATGCCTTGCGAACAATCTGTAGGACGCACCTGTCCAACGTGATCTTTTGCCAGTCCAGGAAGATTCAGAGGATACTGTCTCCCACCGGGTGGCTGAGTCCCTGCAAGGGCACGCTAAAGAGGTTTGGCAGGAGTGGCCATGGGGGTGAGGGTGTGGTGGGCTGGGTGTCACGCTGATCTTGGCCGCAGGAACGGTTGACACCACGGTCTCTCTTAAAACAGTTGGATTCACTGGTGGGTTGGTCAGTTTGGCAGTAAGAGACTCCTCAGCCAAAGCCACAAAATGAGTGATGAAACTATTGCAGTTGGCGAGGAGGGGCGGAAAGGCCCAGAGACTAAACGGCACAACAGTGAAAGCGCACAACAGTGAAATCAGTCCCATCAATGGGCATGTCCATTAGGGGGGCTTGGACATCATCGTAGAACCCATTCAGTAGCAGCCACGAATGGTGACACATGGCAACGCTGGTGCCTGTGGCCCACCTGAGAGAATCTGTGGTGTCCAAGCCACAATGAATCATGAACTTGGCAGCATTTAGACCATCTTGAATTGTCTGAGAGAACACAGATCAAAGATCTTTGGGAACACCAGGGAGGACTTCTGGCACTGAATCCCAAAGGGCCTGTGAATAGCATCCCAATAAACAGCTGGTGCACACAAATCAAAGGGCCAAGCTGGTTAAAAAAAAATGTTTGCCGAATATTTCTACTCGCTTAGATTCCCTTTTAGGAGGAGTGGTAGGAAATGTGTTGGGATTAGAGAGGCTGGTGGAATCCTGCACCGCTAGGCTTTCTGGCGAGGGGTGCTTGCAAAATAAAAGCTGGGTCATCAGGAGCAGGGTGATCGCGTCTGCTAATCTGCCTATTGATTAGGGGGTCAGGACAAGGTTTGGCCCAAGCCCACAAAAATGAATTCAAAAGTGCCTCGTTCAATGGAAAAAGTGTCTCAGAAGATGTTTCCCATGGTTGGAGGACTTCTGATAAAACAATGTTTGTAATCACCAAGGTGGACAGCTTGAGGTTAAGTACTTTGGACGCCCTTGGCATCACCATGGCCTAGGAAGCAGATTTCTCTGGGGGCTGCCATCAACCATGAGCTGTGGTGCTGCAAGCAGTGTCGGAACAAGAGCCAAAGGCAAGATAGTTTTGGAAGGTCCAGTTGGCACTGAGGGACAACATGCCGGAGGTATCCCTGGTGGAAGGCCTCTACCCTCCTTTGGGCTTATAGGCTTGCAAGAAGGAGGTGGTAGGGATCCAAAGAGCTGGAGCATAGATGTGAGGAACTCTTTAATCTGATGCGACATGGCTGAAGGCCCTGAAAACTCGGTTGTACCGGTACCAGCTACGAGAACAGCTCTGACGTCGGCTGGGTTCTGAAGTGCAATTGAAAAGAGTGGCACCGTCCCCAACGATTTCTCAGGTGCATATAATTGGCACATATGGAGCATAATCCCACTTCAAGTTCTTGTGTTTTTACACTTACCTGAGGACTTGGAGCATGATGTCAACCAACCTCAGGAGCAGCCCAGCTGACTTCGGTCCCGAGAACAAACCATGGATGGAGAGCATGACTTGGACAGAGTCTTCTTATGCTTGGGGACATAAAGCTTCACCTCACGTTCCCTGATGGCCGTCGGGTTCATCGACACACAGTTACCACAGGTCTTGGAGTCATGGCTTGACATCGGGCACAACTGATGGGGATCTGTCACAGACATTTTTTGCAACAGTCTCTCCCCCTGCTCTCAAATGCCTATATCTTAATGCTCGATCTATTCCCAAGCACGCAGTCTTGTACATATCTGGAACAGTAACTCATCATGCCAAGAAATGAACACACCATGGAAACATCTTGTGGGAGATCAGCAATTGACAGCGCTTGTACTTTAGCAGGATCTGGTGTCATGCCCCCATCAGTAAAGATATGGCCAAATAATTTTAGCTTTGCCTTATGGAACTCACACTTGTCTGCATTCAAAGTCAAACCTGCTTTGGCAAGTAAACTACACATCTGTGCCAGAGCTTTATCGTATTCTTTTTGTGTCGTTCCGAAAACCAATATGTCATCATTGTAATTGAACGCATTCATGACAGGCTGTATGATACGTCAACTTGCCTCTTGAAACAGGTCTGCAGCAGATGACACACCAAAATGTAGTCTTTTGTATCAAACAGACCAACATGTGTAGAAGAGGCTGTAATGTACCTGCAATCTTCTTCAGGTTCTAAATGATGATAAACTTTATTTACATCAAGACAAGAGAAGACCTGTGCACCATCTGATTGTGTTATCATGTCAGCAATGTGGATGTCACTCTCATTCCATTGCCTTGTTAGCTTGACGCATGTCAACGTATATGCGTACAGCTTCTTCACCATCCTTTTTCGGCACTACTACTATGAGAGAAACCCATGGTGTTGTACAAGTGGGAGATCAATAATATCATGCTTAAGTAACGATTCAAGTTCTTTCTCAACAGCCTCATACAAATGAAAAACAATTTGTCTATATCTTTGAGCAACAGGAAGGACGTCCTCATTAATATGCAACTTCACTTTCATAGTGTTAAGTTTTCCCAAACCAAGAAATAACGAAAGGAAATGACTTACTATTTTGTGGTGCACATTTATGTTCTAATTCACAGAGATCAGCCCCATGTCAGTAGCTGTGCTGAAACTGAGTAGACAGGCCTTGAAACACATGGACGCGTGGTTGTACCTTCATTTTCTAGTGTTTCATTGTCGCTACACGTGAATTGATTGTACAATGTCTGATAAATGTGTCCAGTCCCTCCACAAATTTGTCAATGGTCTCACCAACTTTCTGGCATTCTTGGTTGAAGATGCATCATTCATAATCAACATTTGGCATTGGATTAGACTTGAGATTCAGCACATCTTTAATCGGATGATATCTGACTTCTTCGGTCCGCAGCATTCTCTTTATGACTTCATTTACACCATCATCAGCAAAATTCTTGAGATACTTGATAATCTTTTGTTATCAGTCTCTTCAAGTGCATCAATGAAATCATCAAATGTCTCTATCCAAGCAGTCCATCTATCGCCAATATTTTGCTTTTTAACGGTATCGAATGGTGGTGGTGGTTTCAGGAAAGCAGCAGCGTTGTAACAATTTCTGGGAGTGGTTGATATTGAGGGTGGCTCTCTCTCCAGCTCCCTCTGCTGTTTATCTTAAACCTGTTTGTGTGAACCATCTCTAAGGCCGTGAGATGTGCTCATCTCTAGCTCTCGCTTAATGACTTTTAGAAAAACAGCCTTAGTCTTTGCCTCCATTGGAAAACTATGTTTGAATTTTCAAAGATGTTGGCCACCGGTCTGATTGTTGCCCACTGCTGTGTTCGTGTTCTGGCCACCTTCACAGCCCTTCAGTTGGCTTGGCAAGACTTACCAGTCTCGTAAGCACAACCCCTGCGCTTAGTCTGGGTTGCAGTGCCTGCACTTTAGGTCGTACTGGCACACTTTGCTCAGGTTCTAGTGAGTAAATAGTGTTTTGTTCTTAGGAATCTTTTTGCCCCCTCTTTGTCTTCACCACTTTCTAATTGTAATGTTGTATTGCACTTTGTGTTTATCAATAGCTGATCTTTAAAACCCTGGTCGTATCTCCCTTTAGTGTTCAAGCTCCATATTACATGTGACTGTATATTGCGTAGCAGAGCTTTACCTTAACATATGATTTAACCAGCAGGTTCTCAGTCATTGATTCTTTGTAATGTTTTCATGATTTTTAACTTCTTTACAGCGGCTGCAGTTATGCTTTGGTTCAACATGCGTTAAGCCTCAGCTTCTCACAACGACTGCAACACATGTGGCACACATGAGCAGTTTCCTTGGACCACCGCAAACTCTCTGGGAGAACACTGTAAATCTTCAAGTTACGTACCCCCTAACTCGTCGTCAGTTGTAGCGTTCTCCCCAGGCTGGGTACCCACAAATGACAGTGCCACACATGGAGCTTAGTGATACTCATCTTTATTCTTCTGCAAGTAACTGCGAACCCAACATTCTAAACCAGCCTTCAGTGCATTTCATTTACGTCACAGTTCTACAGAGTCCACCTGGAGCTAAAAGGGTTCCATCATTTCTAAATTGCAAGACACTACAAATCAAACCAGTTAACAGTTGAATGCAAATAGCAGCGCACTGCTCCCTCAAATTATTCATTAATAGCAATCACTTGTTTAAGTATCTTCCCATACTCCATTTCATTACTTTTCTATTATTGGTTGTCACGATGTCCTGAATGTAGACGGAATTAATTATAGGCTTATATTTGCTTTGACATCGAATATCAATATAACCTTCAGGCCAAGAACAGAATTGCAAGAGTCAATGTTTATGAAAAAGTAGTCAATCAAACTCGATCTTCTGCCACACCTAAAAGTTGGAGCAGCTGGACTATCGGAGTTATTACGCGCTTTGAGAAGGTATAGTTGTCAATTCACTAATAAATTAGCAAAAACATTCCCTCTCCTTGTGTTATTGGTTATAATGTCCTTTGTCAGATGAGGTGCTAGAATGTCCCAATTGTTTCTTCTTCCAAGGTAGTCTCTTCCCAAATCCCTACTGTGGGGGTGATGTCGAAGTCATGATAGCAAATGAATGACTATTTGGCGAA
Organism: Triturus cristatus; assembly: GCF_964204655.1. NCBI lineage: Eukaryota > Metazoa > Chordata > Amphibia > Caudata > Salamandridae > Triturus > Triturus cristatus. Next base: position 593,559,570 of record NC_140592.1, on the reverse strand, counting down.
ATGATTTAGAGTAGATTTTAATCCATCACTTTTTCAAGGATTCACAGATAGTCTGATCCATCTGAGTTCTGACTAGTCGTGATATAAACATTCATAATGTCCACAATTTGAGTGTTTTTTCCGGACTTATCAATTTGCGTATAATATGTTTGCTCGTTCTTTTGGAACAGGTGTTTGTTCCATTTTACAATCTAACTTTGTGGAGACCCACATTGCTAGACCCACCTTTGGCCACCCTTTGATGGGTTTACTTGCTCCTATTTTGAACTCAAGGAAATTATCAGGCACAAACTCAGCTCCTTTACTTTAGGTCGCCACATCTCCTGGAAGCAACATATCTTGCAATTTAACAAATGAATACCAATATGGATCGTCACATTTGGAGTAGAGACCAGCAATGTTCCATGTAAGCATGGAAATGTGTTGGATAAAAGTTTTCCTGCTTGCCTGCGGCTCTTGCAATTAGTGGGATTGGGAGACGGGGTACGTTAAAAGGATGACATTCAGGTCAGTTGATCGCCAGTTCCAGCCTAAGGGTTATCTCCATGTATTTCCCCAGTGGCGAAACAAAACTTGAGGGTGCCCCCCTGCAAGTTATGTGAGGGGCCCCCTCTGAACTAAATCAGGAGCTCTTCAGCCGGACAACTGTGCTGAGGGGGCCCTCTAGAGCTTGAAGGCCCCCTGCACCGTATTGAAGTGTCTCCACTGTGCTCAGGCACACTGCCCCCATCTTTACTATTAGCTGAGAGGGCTGTGTATTGAGCCTTATAGAAAACAGTAATGATTTGTCTTCCTGCCACTTTGATAGCACCACTTGTCAATTGTGTTTCACAACCATTGCTCTCTATAGCAATTTTTACAGCTGATCCCACGACCAGCAGGTCAAATTGAGCAGAGGCACTCGTCTTAGGCTTTTGCTTGGTTAGAACTTCCAAGATTAATGTCAACAGATCAGAAAAGTGGTCAGTGCCCAATACTGAATTCTCTAGTAAGGATAGTACAAAGCCCAGATGCTTCTCAAGGGCTTGGAGGGATTCTGAAATCCAATGACCTGGACAGATGATCAAGTTGTGCACTGAAAATTTATTCATTAAGCCATTTCCACGCAAAGAGATATCAATTTTACAAGTTTCAAGTGTTCCACTCAGGTTTTTATTTGTCTTATGGCATAGTAGCCCATTGGTCAGAATTTTAGGAAATGGCATTGGGACATCTGGAAGGGCAAGATCATTTACCGAGGAGGAGTTTGCTAGTGGTGTGGAACTAGGAACACTACACAGCATTATTTGATCGAACTACATACTGCCCACATAAGAGGACAAGTACAAAGCGGGTATACTATTACTATCTTCATTATCAGCCAACATTTTGACTCCAATGCATCACTCTCCCAATTACAATTGATCTAAATGTTCCTCACACCTTAAAGCCATAGTAGATATGGTATGTTAGAAGAATTGGCTGCTAAAATTACCTACATTGCTTCAATCTTTTGGATACCAATATTGGCGGTTGTAGTTGCATCTGTAATTACACTGGTAAACTCAGGTAGAAAAAAGTCAGTGATCAACGTAGAACCCCGTCTTTGATTTAGAACTGTGCACTCTGCAAGATACATTAAATGATGGTTGCAGCTTTGACCTTCAGTAGAGTATTAAGAAACATATTATAAATTTAGAATGATCTCTGAGGGATCAGGATGTAAACGCAAACTTTCTGGATAGTAATTCTTCTTCAGAGTTAGAACTAGCAAAAAGGATATTAAGTAAATAGGAAGTAGTGGCGCACTGCGTGTAGCGTGAAAAGTGTAATTTAAACAGGTAGATATGGTGCTATACAGGAAGGGGAGACCCTTCAAACCCCTCAATATGTGTAGGGCAAGCCCTACTACAAAATTGTACAAACAAAACCTGTGCACACATATATGTAAAGTCAATTAGATATTGTAACAGCGAAAGCAAAATGGACCCAAATCTTCAATCATAATAGATGTTCTTTATTCTTTTCGAAAACATGACCAGCCGACACGTGTTTCGTCAAGGAAGGTTATCCCACGACTCTTCAGGGCTGGGAATGATACAAATATTTTGATATAAACAACAGAAATTAAAATCACAGTAACTAGAGAGACAAAACCTCTCAGTCACCCATAGTGTGATCACACAAAGACCACGTGGAAACCCAGACAAAAAACATCCAGAAAGAGTGCTAACATTTCAAGGAAAGGGATAATAGATAAAAAGGTTAAGGATTCATCATCATGCCCACTCAATAAGAAAATGAATAACCCTTGTGAAAAAAGAAAAGACCGTGTAATGGATAATACGTCGTTGTGAAAAAACCAGTGTCAACCATGTCTAGTGCAAATACACCGAATACGTGTCACCAAATATACCTCAAACGAAATTTTTTTTTTGGGGTAGTATAAGAAGAAAGAGACCCAAAGTCCAAGAGGAAGAAAAGTATAGAGATAGAACAAAGATTAAAAAGAGAAGGTACCTGAAGCTAATGACATAGAAACAAAACGACTCGAAACCGGAGAAAGTACAAATATAGCACAGTCGAGAGAAAAAAGCCAATTGAAATGTGAAGATAATCTATTAGAAAAGCAGAGGGGAGCACACACGGTAAGTGGTAATTGGACTAGTCAACACTGTACGTCAGACGAATAATTCGCCCACAATCACAACATTCGGATGTGGAAAAACATGGCCATCACAATGTTAACCCCTTCGATGCGCATGACGGAGCGGTTCAGTCATGCGCATCGGTTGCGCTGTGCGGATGACGGAACCACTCCATCATGGCCCGCGCACGAACCCTTCAGCACAGCGCAGTAATCCGCGCCGCACTGAATGGGTTAACAAGTCTCACAGAGAACAACAAAAGTGTAATCGAGCTACAGTATAAAAATCAACAAAAACCTACGTTTAAGCACCAATATGGATGTCTAACGGTTCCTTTAAAATATCCAATATTAAGGAAAAAACCCCGAAAATATGGAAATTAAATAACTCAAAGTACGGAAAGTACGGGCTAAATCTTACCTAAGTCCTTACATGGAAATATGGGGACAAATGGTCACCGTGTCACCGGACAAGTAATAAACAAAGGGTAATGTCTCACAAATCAAAAGGCAACGTAATAAAGACCAAGGTATGCTTCGGTACAAGAGTTCCAGAGTAGCTGAAGAAAGAGGTGAATCCGAGTGAGTAATCACCAATTCTAACGTAAAAAAGAAAAAACACCTTGTCAAAAATAAATATAGGAAAGGATAATATCGCACAACGGATAAAACCTAAATAGCCCAGTGAAACTTACCAAGGAGTAGAAAACAGCGAGCATCATGACGGTACTGGTATGGACGAGTGTGTGCACGCATAGCGAGGAACCAGAAATAAAAGGAAGAAATGCCAGCGTTACAACAGCTAGACCGCGGCTCCACCAGCGTTGCTAAACCCGGAAGTGTAAAAAAAAAAATTGATGTCCGCCTCACAGACTAACTAACAGACGGTAACTAGTTGTAGAACCAAAAAAATATAGCCATACAACCCAGAGTCAAACGCAAAACTATAAGAGAAAAAAAAAGGATAATAAACCCAGGTGCAAACCAAAAGAAAAAAAGAAAAAAGAAAGAGAAACAATACAAAGGCAAATCAGGTGAGAAGAATGGTTAAAAAATAAATAAAATACAACGAAAAAAATCAGAGATGGACATGATGAGAATAAAAAGTAGAAAATTGAGAAAAGTGGGAATAACTGACAAATAAACACAAGAACATAATAAGTTGCAATAATGGCAAATTAAAAAGCAAATACAAAACATAAACAAAAGAGGATACCAAAACGACACCTGTACACGAATAATGCAGATAATACAAAGCAACACAAGAAAAAAATTAATAATGCACAACAATACATTGTCAGAACAAATAAAAATTCAGAGTAACATAACATACAAAAAACAAACTTAACATGTAAATAGTACTAACATCAGACCACAAAGCAGTTGTGCAGATTGAAATTTCCTAGAATCACAAAATAAAAATCAAATACAAAGCATGTAGCGGCCCGACATTCTACAGCAATAGATAGAGCTCCTCGCAAATACAACCAGAGCGAAATAGTCCATGTAATGACTAATCAATAATTTCACATTATCGCATAAGCATGACCTTAAGTACAACAAAGATCGTGATGAAAAAATTAAGAAGAGCGACAGTTCATATACACCAAAAATATATTAGCCCTAAAAATATTGCACCTCGGAGTCAAAATTGAGTCCGTGTTCAACAGTCTGAAGTCGCAAAATCCAAGTAGCCTCGGTTCTTCTTAATCGCAGTTCTCTATTGCCACCTCGCGGACCCAAACCAATAGTCTCAATGGCAAAAAATTAAAAACATTTGCGAGAACTTTGAGTGGGGCACACAGCTGCATGTAGTGCTACAGGGTATCTAGCATCCTGTTGGTGAAGCGCCCTCACATGTTCCCCAATTCTTTCCCGAAGGGCTCTGATTGTACTCCCCACATATTGTTTCCCACAAGTACATTCAATGATGTAGACTACAAATTTGGTAGTACAATTGATATTGGTTCTAATCACATATGTGCGATTATTGAAGTCACAAAAAGTCTTTGTTTTATGTTTAGCCCATTTGCAGACACCACAACAACCACATTTGTGGAAACCCGTGGTGTGTGATGTCATCCATGACTGTACATTAGAAGACATGGGTACACTTGTTTTAAGTTACAGTTGGAATTGCAATAGCCAGTATATATGCAGGCCATGCTGTGAAGGGCTATACAGAGCAGTTCATGGTCGATCGCTATGCCCTGGCTGCAATCTTCTTCACTACCTTGCCTTGCACCTTTGGCTTAGACTTTTGTGTGACAGTCCAATGGCTTCCAGATAATACTCAAAAAAAGCTTGGTGTGCTCAAATATCATAGTAGTTCGAAATTAGATCTAGCAAGTGGAGCAGACTGGGCTTAGCAGATTGTGCTTTGTTTTATACTGGGTGCTTCCTTGTGACTGGACAAGGCTATACCTCTCTGAAGAGCTCATAACAAGAGCGAAACACGTGTCAGGGGTTGCTTTTATTCATTCCAGGTTGACTTGGATGCTATTTTCTTAATCCAAGGCTGTAATACTGTGGTCGCAGTGGGGAGAGGCTTTTGTCATTTTTCAACTGGGCATGCATGGCTCTAGGTAATCCTATGCTTAAAGACTTATCTGTAAAAATGGCAAGAGACTTTGTCACTTTCTATCTCGGTGTGAATGGCACTGGGCTAATCCTATGCCTAAAAGCTTTTCTTGAAAAACACACTAGAGGTGAGCAGATTCAGAGTGTCGCTGTTGTTGCAGGGTGCTCCATATTGGAACTGCTCTTCACCTAAACTTGGGAAATACCTAGAGTTCCTTGCTTCCTTTTTTTGCATCAAGGGTATTTTATGTATATATATATAATATCTTGAGGATACTGGTCATATCCAAACAACTGCACCAGCAACTAGAGCGCGTCGCTTGTGACTGCTCCGTGTTTGAATTTGTGTTTAGCAGTGGAGCCTGACCTGAAAGAAACTTTAACAACTTGAAATTGCAGCAGAGTGAAGCTCGAGATACTAATCTGGGCATGTTTACTATACATTTAAAGGCTAAAACAGCCCAGATAGACACTGATTTTAAACGCGCCTTGTGGATTTCAGGAACCTAAACAGACGCCAGGGACAGCCTCATGGAGATGGTGAGCGCATGTCTTTGGCTATTGTCCTTCATGCTGATGCGACCCTCAAATAGAGAGGGTCTGGTGCCCCGTTTGCCACGCTTCATATTCAGCAGTTTTTACTGCCCAATAAGGGAAGCTGGGTACTTCATAATACATCAATGTAAATGAATGACATGCTAGCTTAGGAACTATGGTTAAGTCCACAGACTAGTTAATGTGTTTTGTGAATACAATCAGAAACGTGGAGGAGAGGCACAGTTCATTGAAATAACAGCACTGTGCGAAAAGATCAAAAGGAGTGCTCCTCTGTTTGAAAACTCAGGTAAGATCTTCACAAGATGTGTGTGTGCATCAGAATAAGTAATCAACCCAGCAAGGACTTCAAAGTGGGATAGGCACAACTACTACAAGTGCCAGCATACCCATCAGGGTATAAAAGGCATGAATACGAGCATCATAATTGAACACAGTCTCAGCTGCCGTGAGGAAGACCGTAATGGTTGAAACGTGTTAGTGGCATTTGGTGTATTGCTGATTTGTATTAAATCAATTTGGCAAGCAAAGCCCTTGGGAGGGCAGCATCACAATTCATTGTCTGAATTATCTTGAGGATACTGGCCATATCCTAACGACTACACCAGCAACTAAAGCGCGTCACACCAGCAACTACAGCACATCGCTTGTGACTGCTTTGTCTTATAATATATATATATATATATATATATTACCTACTGGCGGTCGCCAGTAGGTAGTTATAGTTAGGACCCTGTTTCCATAGGAAATCCGCAACATTCTATTTGGAATAACTTTGGCGCCGGTCGACGAATCCTCGCGAAAGTTTCAAAATAGGTGGGGCGCTACGCTCCGCTCCTACCCTGAAAGTCTCGGGGGGAGTCGTCAAGCAGGGGCCGAGAAAAAAGGGGGGTCCCAAAACGCGTTTTCCCCATGCATTTTTCCATAGGACCTTTAGACACAGCTACAGCCCGAACGGCTGAACAGAATTACTTGAAATTTGGCAGAGAGGTAGCCATAAGGTCAAGGAAGTGCCTTTTGCAGGTCTGGTGTAAATCTGTTCAGTATTTCCTGAGAAAATAGCATTTAAAAGCATATATATATGTGGGCGGAGCCTAGCCACACATCTCATCCTGAGATCTGATTGGCTGTCAGCACTTCATCCAAGAAGTGTTGGCAGCCATCTTGGGACCAATATACATGATAGCACCTCATTAAAAAGCATTGCAGTTAATAGAAGGTTTTAAGACTTTAGTTACATTATAAATCATTTGTTGATGGTACCATACTCATTTTAGGAATTGTGGTATGTTCTAAGGTGATTTCACCATGTGAAAAAGCCTTCTGCTGGGATATCATGATTGAGAGAAAAATATTTTCTCATGCTTTTACCACAGAGGTTTGGAAGGTGATCTATAGGCTAAACTGAGAGCTTATTTTCTGTAAATTCACATTATCTTTCTCAGTCATGTGAGAATGAAGTCTGACATTCTCAGTAAAACATGTACATCCAACAAGGGCAGAGACTGTCAGTTGATTCCTTTGTGTTCTACTGCAGCTTCCCAGAGTGTTCCAAAGAACTACTAGAGCGCTAACAGTCCTACTTATGATAAACGTATGGCACACCTGAAGCCATCTTGCTTGGATTAAAGTGGTAACTCTCAAAACATTTAATTTAAAAAGGAACAAAATGAGGGGGTTCATTTTTCCATAAAAAGTATGATTAGTGCTGCAGAAAGAAAAATTAGGGCACATTTTGAGTGACTTCTCAAATCCTCTTCTATTTCATTAAAAAATTCTGACATGCAGACTGAAACATGCACTTTCAATACCAGCAGCAGTTTTCCCTGGTGAGCAGTAGCTTTACTACAGTGATCTAATGAGCAAAAAGAGTGCTAACATTCTGAATTTATGGCAAATGTGTGACACATCTGAATGCCTTCTTGATGGAATCAAAGTAAAAAACTGAAAGTATTTCCTACTGAGGAGACTGCAGTAAATGAGGAAATTAGGAAACTTCATAACAAATAAGTCTCCCAAGATGGCCACCAGAGACAAAAGAGCCCAAATGTAGCCCAAATATCACCCAGATGTAGCCCAAGTATAGCCCAATGACAGAATGTCCCAGAATGTTCTTAAAAACAACTAGAGCGCTTACTGTCTTCATTATGACAAAAGTATGGCACACCTGAAGCCATCTTGATTGGAATAAACTGCTAACACTTAAAACATTTAATTTAAAAAGGAACACAATGAGGAGGTTCATTTTGCCATAGAAATTATGATTAATGCTGAAGAAAGAAAATGAGGGCACATTTTGAGTGACTTCTCAAATCCTCTTCTATTTCATTAAAAAATTCTGACATGCAGACTGAAACATGCACTTTTAATACCAGGAGCAGACTTCCATGGTGCAGTAGTTTTACTACAGTGATCTAATGAGCAACTAGAGTGCTAACATTCAGAATTTATGGCAAATGTGTGACATATCTGAATACCTTCATGATGGAATCAAAGTAAAAAACTGAAAGCATTTCCTACTGAGGAGACTGCAGTACATGAGGAAATTAGGAAACTTCATAACAAATAAATCTCCCAAGATGGCCACCGGAGACAAAAGAGCCCAAATGTAGCCCAAAATCACCCAGATGTAGCCCAAATATAGCCCAATAACAGAAGTGTGCAAAACACTTATTATTTTGTGTTTTTGCAGTGTTATATAGTGCAGACTTGTCAGGTATTGGAGTGCTTTACATGAGCATTGGTTACATCACACAAGAACAAATTCATTTTGGTTGTAGACATGGGGAGACTAAGTGATTTGACCAGAATCACAGAATGTCGAGCTGAAGCAGAAACTTCAACCTGGTTCCCCAGTTGCAAAGTCTGCAGTTCTGGAAGTAACACCACATCCTCTCCCCTAAGTGCAACATTTAATCAAGTGGTCAACTGGATAAAAAACATAAAGATAACAAATAATTTAAAAGTGCTTTGTCGCTATTTGAAAACTCAGAAAATATGTCCTTATTTTAGTCTTTTAGAGCACTAACCATAATTTTGATGCCAATAAGACCCTCTCATATATGTAATTTCTAAAGGAAATGCTCTAGGTATTACAGTTTTGATTACATCAAGATGATGTCAGGCGTTCCACACTTTTGTAATAAATATAGAATGTTAGCAATCTAGTTGTTCATTAGGATACTGTTGAGAGGCAGAGGCCAGGTGCACGGACTCTGAAAATTGAAGGCAGGTAGGAGGGTGCAAAGGCAACAATTTAACCACACTGAGCAGGCAGGAAGGGCCGTGGAAGCACAACAGACTATGGAGGGCAGTGGAAAGGGGGGCAGGGGCAACAAACCAACAATACAGGACTTGCAAGAGAGGCTGTTGGAGGGAAGATCTATTACGGGTCAAGGAAGCTAGGGGCGGTCCCCAGATCCCCGGGAGCCACCACAGAACTGAGCAGGAGAGTGAGTCAGGGACAAAAGGGGCACCTTAATTTGAGCCGGGGTGCCTAGGAACGCTTGTTCCAAAAATGAATTAAACAGACATATGAGACATGGAATTGGAGGCAGAATACAATGGCAGTTTAATGAGAAGATGCAACTTCAAAGAATCCGCAGAATAGAGACATAAAGTACAAAATACAGAATCCAGATAATCATACAGCTGTCATAATATGCTCTGTATCTCAATTAATGTACTGACAGAGAGAGAGAGAAAACACATCTATAAATGCATCATGAGAAACAAGTTACACCAAGAAAAATGTTACCTAGGAACACTCACGTTTACTCTTAGAGCAAGCATTCCTGCAATTACAATACAAAATCTTTTAAATGCAAAAGTAAAGAGAACAATGGTTAAACATAACATGACATTTCATATAGGTAAAATAGAATAAGATACTTCAAGCAAAGCAGAGCAAGACATTTTAAGCAAAGGAAGACAAGAGCTCCCAGCTCTTGGGGAAAACCTGCACTGCCTGTTAACCTACATACAGACGGCAAGGTAGTCCGTCGATATCTGTGGGTGCTCCCTTTTTATATCATTTTGTGAGCTCCTTTGCACGCTACATCTACCTACGTATGCTACCAAAAAGCTTCGTCTGCAGATTTTACCAGACATTTCGTCATTTACCCACTTAATGCTGACAATGGACTGGGTGAAAAGGTCAGTCTCTCAGGCCAATCGCTTATCGTAAGTTCCATAGAGCAAGCAGAAAATAATGGGTATTGTACGGGAATTCAATATATTCATGTATAAAATCTCCTCAGTTCTCCTAACTTGACGCTCTGCGGTTGCCACTTCCTTAAAAGCGGGAAACCTACCCAGGAAGCAAGTACCAGTCCAGGATGCAGCCTACTGTATGTCGACAGCTTCAGGGGGATGTTGAACTTTGATACCGAGCACGGAGCACTCGGGTAGGGTGGGGGCTACTAGTTTGGATCAGAAGGCCTCGCAGACCTGCCTTCAGACTGCTATACACTAAAATTGCAGAGCTATGGTCAATTTAACAAAGAGGCCTACATATTGAACAGAAGGGCCTACACAGGGGTTTTATGCTGGCTGAGTGGTAAGGATGTCTCAGGATAATTATATAGCAACACAGGACCCGCTGGTCAATTTAATACGGCCTACAAATGCAGCTGGCAGGGCAAGGACAAGGGTCTCATACTTCAGGTGTGGACAGAACGGGCCAGGGGCCCCCTGTGATACAAAATCTACCCTCCTTCAAGGCTGTGGCAATGTAATAGACCATTGTGGGCAGAAGGAAGAGGCAATGGTAGTACAACCATACATGCCAACAGACCCGATTCAGCCAGGAAACGTCCAATGTTTTTAAGCTCAAATGGGCTTTATTTGATCTGTCTCCTGTCTACAATATCCTCTTTTTCAATGTAACTCAAAGGGGAAAATCAATACCCCAGTTTTTTTTCAAAATCTCCCTCTTACCAAGTTCAAAATGTTCGCAAGTATGGTACATTGGATCATGGAAGGAAATGGGATAGGGACATGGACTTGGATAACAGAGGACAGGAGGGACATGGAGAGGTGCACCAAACTGACCCTGCAGGGCAGGCATCAGGGTTTGCAGCAGCACAATACACCACACAGGGCATGCAGGATGGGAGTGCAGCACAACAATCCATAGAAAGCAAGAGGGAGGGGACAGGACCATGCACATGGACAACAGAGAACAGAGGGGCAAGAGGCAATGGTAGCTAGCTGACCATAATGGACAGACAGGAGAGAAAGCTGCAGCATAACAGACCATAAAGGGCAGGAGGGACGGATCAGGGGCATTACAATGGAACAGACAAGCCAGGAGGGAGGGAGTAGGGCTGGGGGCAAGGGGGCAGGGCAGGAGCAGCAAGATAGCCATGGAGGTCAGGCAGGATGGGCACTAGAAGCAAGACACACCATGAAGAGCAACAGTGAGACTGTGATGGCATACACACAGACCATGGAGGGAAGGTGGGAGGGGGTCAGGGGCAGCTAACTGACCACACAGGGAAGGTGGGAGGGGCCATGGCAGCACAGAAGACCATGCATGGCAAGTGGGAGGGTTAGTGGCAGCACAATGGCTATGATGGGCAAGAAGGAGGGTGGAGGGGCATGCACAAAGGACGATGGAGGATAGAAGGGAGGGTCAGGACCTGTGCACAGACAAGAAAGTTCAGGGGAAGGGACCTCACAACAGACCACACGGGGCAGGCAGGAGGAGCAGTTGCAGCACAACAGACCAGGGAGGGCAGAAGGGTGTGGCAGTACAATGGACCATGTAGGACAGGAGGAAGAGGATAGGGGCATGGCATGTGGACAGGCAGGGTGGAGGTGGCAGGGACAGGTTACAGTCATCTGACAATGCTAGGCAGGTGGGAGGGGAGTGGCAGCTCAACAGAACACTCAGAGTAGATAGGAGTGGCAGGTCCATGGGACATGGTGGGCAAAAAGGATGGAGCAGGGGCATGCACAAAGACATCAGAGGGCAGGGGGAAGGAGAATAGGGGCAGCAAGCTAAGCACAGAGTTTAAGCAGGAGGTCAATGATGGGGCATAGAATTGGGCAATGGAGGGCAGGAGGAGTGGACTGGTACATCATACTAAATTGAGGGCAGTGGCAGCACATCAGACCATGCATGGCAGGAGGGAGGAGGCTAGTCCATGGATTCACACAACAGAGGATAGGGAGGAAGGGGATGGGGCAGCAAGCTAACTGTTCAGAGAAGGCGGGTATTAGGAACTTTATTGTTTTTAAAACATTGTGTCTGTGCGAACTACTTAAAATATGAACAAGTATGCAGCATAATCTCACTTTTATTCAGGAAGAAGAGGACGTTTGTGACTGTGACTCCGGGCTCACTTGGCAGAAACACCCCCTGACCCTCCACCCCCTATCGCAAAATGTAATGCCCGTGAAAAGGGTAGGTGAACACAGTGTTATATAGAACATAGTCCTGAGAGCACGATTGAAAATGAAAACTAGATATAGTGTATGGTATAAACTATGCACCAAAAAGTGTGATATAAGATGAACTGGGCGTGAAATATAATATGCAATACATTGTGCGCAATGACAGATTCATTGGAGAGCGCGAGAAAGCACAGGCACTAGCGCGTGCTATGCGATATGCGCCTTGGAGTGTAATATGCACAGGGCAGTGTTGTGTAACCTAACTAGTCTCTAAAGTTGTAATATAAAATATGTGCTGGGGAGTGTAACGTTGCATATGCACTGTGACAAAGATATGGATCCCAGATTGTAATATGTATGGCATAGCACTGTGCGTTATAACATAGGCATCGAGAAAGGCACGTTAGATGGGGCAATATAACCAGTGCGAAGACAAGTGTGGCATGACATATTCACGGGGTGGTGTTACAGTGCACATGGGCTAGAGAGTGTCATAGCATATGCACTAGCTAGTGGAATACAACACAGAGGTGTGTGGCACTCGGCAGGCAATGGTGGGTGTAACACAGCATTGGGCTCTGTCAGGAGCACGCTGTGACTCTCAAGTGATGTTCGTCCCCTTTCCAGAGAGTAAAATAAAAAGTATTACACATCCGGCAGTGGATGTGTGTTTTATTAACCGTGAGGGGGGTTTCTTGCATAGTTTTGGTCGAATTTTTGTCGAATCCCCTTTGAATGGCTTGGTGTGCATGTGTATTAAATGTGCCCGTCAATAGCTACACATGTTTGTATAAATAAACGACAAGGGTGTCTACCAGGATTAGGCACAGTAGGGCATCAGACATGTCAGAGCTTCACTAGTGGTGTAGATACATTCCACGTGGATTCATTGCATGCATAGTCGCCTTTTAATGAATATCACGCAAATCGTCATGGTGATAGGTACGTACGGTTTGTCCAGCATGTCCTAGGTGTGTCTATAAATATATATTTTTTAAAAATAATAAAAAACAGTGGCCGGCCCTGGGGATTGGGGTCAAAAAAATATAATTAGGAGACTGGTCCTGGGGGATGGGGTCATCAGGGCCAATAAATTAGAATAAGAAGGGGAACCAAACAGCCCCCCTTCTTAAAAAACTAAAATAAATAAAAGACTGGCATCGTGCCGGAGGCCATGCCCCCTCCGTGCAGCACTCTGCAAACGCGCCCCCAACAGGCATCTCCAGTATGCACCAGGGAGCTGCGCTGCAGCCAGGTGTTCTGAGGCCAAGCCCCTTTTTACACCTCTCTGCAACGCAGCTCTGTGGCGCTTACTGGAGGTACCTAGTGGTCTAGTTTGACCCTAGGGACCCTTAGGATTCAGGGGGACTTAATCTCTCAACTTAGAACAGCCACAGGGCGCGTTTACACAGTGGTGAAGGGAGGGGACGGGGCCTGAGGTGACGTGTGCAAACACGCACTATGGCACGTTTTAAATTGGGGATATAATTTCCCTTCAATACTGAGGGCCCCTGGGGGCTAACTAGCCCACCAAGTGCTTCCAGTAAGCGCCACTGAGCTGCATTGCAGAGAGGTGGTCCAGGCCGTGCCACTTTTTACACCTCTCTGCAACGCAGCTCTGTGGCACTTACTGGAGGTACCTAGTGGGCTAGTTGGACCCTAGGGACCCTCAGGATTCAAATGAACTTAATCTCCCAACTAAAAATGGACACAGGGCGTGTTTACACAGTGGTGAAGGGAGGGGACGGGGCCTGAGTTAACGTGTGCAAAAACGCCCTGTGGCCTGTTTTAAGAGGTAGTTTTAATCCCCATGCCCTATTATACACTAGGGGCTTACAGAGGAGGTCATGCTAATCACAGGGGGACCCCAACGCATAATGTTCCCTAGTGTATGTAGGTGTTTTCACTGTATTCTAAGTGTCTTTTAACATAGCACTGGCTCTAGGACTGGTTAGTCAGACTCAGTTACCACCAGTATCCGTCTGAAAAAGTTGAGGGTACAGGATGATTTTGCAACAAGGCTTCTTTCTGCTCTTCTTTTTGTTCTTTCTGCACGTTATCCTTCTTCCTGCACTTATCTTCGTATTTGAGGACTTCTGTTGCTTCTTTCTGCACTTCTTTTGTTTCTTTCTGTGCATTTTTTCTTCTTTCTTCACATGTCCTATCTCTGTAGGCATAGTTAGAAATTAGCATTTAAAAAACCTTTGAAATTCACAGAAAAAACCATAGGTTTCAGGCACGTTATAGTTAGGAATTAGCATTTAAAAAACCTCAGAAATTCACTGAAAAAACCATAGGTTTCAGGGGTATTATAGTTAGCTGGACTTTTCACTTGTACAAAACCATTGAAATTCCCCCGTTATAGTTAGTTCAGCTAACTATAACTCGCGCGCCCGCAATGCACTGCTGATGACGTCACATATTACATCACTCATGACATCGTCAGTGACATCACTCATGACATCACTGATGACATCTCAAATGACATCACTGATGACATCACTGATGACATCATCCTTGTGATAGAGTGTCAGACCTCCTCTCACCCTAATATAACCTTTGATACACACATTCAAAAATAGAGACTAAACTTTTCAAAACAATGGACATACCAATACCAGTTACAACAACCTCTTCAGTAATTCTAAGATCCACATACACATCCACTCATTCACCAACAGTCCTATACAGTCACTCATACATGTACTCACTCATCATATGTACTCATACACCTATACATCCTGTTACACAATGCCACTCATCCATAGAGTTACTCACACACATAGTCACTCATGCTAATAAAGAATCAAACATACATTTACTTGCATATACAGTTATACACACACCACCACACTTACTTCTACGGAAACTTACACATACTTAGTCTTTTAAACAATCACTTATAGAAACACATACTTATTCATACAGGAACTCTTTCAATCTCTCACTCTCACATATACTCACATATATACACTAATAGTCACATATACTAGTTTAAAACATATGTAGTTACTCATAAAGACACTATTGAGACAGTCATTCACTCACTAACACACCCATACACACACTCATCCACCCATACAGTCCTGCACACATGCTGTGTTCAACACATACAAACAGTGAGTCACTCATTCATGCACCTATGCACTACGTAATACCCCCCACCGAACCATGCAGACACTCAGACTGATACTCAAAAAACCAACTAATAACCTATATAGACACCCATGTAGCTACTCACCAACCCATGCAGCCACTTATACACAAAGTGAGAGACTGATACAGATATTTACATATTTAAACATTACTCACTAAGCCATGTATTCACTATGATACACTTAATCAGTCAGTTACACAATCAATTTTTCAAAAACAAATCATCCATTTAGACACTTATATACCCATGTATTCTTCCATCGACCTTGAGATATACATATATAAAACATATTTAATTTTCAGAAAAACACACATTCACTGGATGATGTCATCAGTGATGTCATTTGAGATGTCATCAGTGATGTCATGAGTGATGTCACTGACCATGTCATGAGTGATGTAATATGTGACGTCATCAGCAGTGCATTGCGGGCGCGCGAGTTATAGTTAGCTGAACTAACTAGAACGGGGGAATTTCAATGGTTTTGTACAAGTGAAAAGTCCAGCTAACTATAACACCCCTGAAACCTATGGTTTTTTCAGTGAATATATATATATATATATATATATATATATATATATATATATATATATATATATAATATATATCCAAAATAACTCCTGTATTTCTATAAAGAGCATGCACAAGAAGACTGAAAGTGTTCATTTCTCTTTAATGCAATGGGCCCTCCACGGCCCGGAAGGTTAAAAGAACATTCAGAGACTCGTTTCAGCTGTCTCGCAGCCTTTCTCAATCTGAACACACATTGATTGGGAGGTGCCTTTTAAAATTACACTGATTAGTAAACATAAAGAAAACAATGTTCGTTGGCAGGAATCAAAATGTAATACATGAATTGCCGAGAAAAATCACAAAAAAACATTTTATGTTCACCTGAGGCAGCAGAATTAAAAAACTGCTTACAGCATCAACTATTGATTTTAGTGAAGTATAGCGTTGTTGCTGCCAACAAATACTCTTGAGCATTATGTTAATTCCACATTGCAAATGTTTCTATGCTGACAATAACTTCCTTACAATGTAGCACCCTTGTGCAGATATTTCATGCAACTTCACTGGCAAAAGGAAAACTAAGGTGTAAAATTTTGTCCACCTATAAATTCAGCGCAAGCACATTAGAAATACCCAAACCAACTGTGCCTCCCTCCGATCTTAGCTTGCAGGTATTATCAGCCAAATACTGGTTAACCAGGCATTCACAATGACTTTAGTTGATGTAAACCAGCATTGTGCTGATTATATTGAAAATGTCACCTTGTAACTGGAACCTGTTTTTAGGTCGAGCCTAGCTCAGCGTGCAAGTGCTACTCTAGGAGATGACCTTTTGGAATCGGTCTGCACTTTTGAAACACTTGTGCTTGTGCTGGCATCCACCTTGCGGGAGCGAGCATCGGAGCGCGGGGGCCATCTGTTTCCAATTAGCGTCGCGCTTGTTGACTTTCCTCTACTCTCGCTCCCCTGCCTGTCTCACCCTCGCCCTCCCTTGTGTTTTTAAAAAGCATAGCTCTCCTGCTGGGCTTCCCTTCCCTAATCCATCTCATCTCTTAGCCCACAGCAGGAGGTGCGCGCAGCATGTTTTCTTTAATAAACACTGCGCCTGCCGCGCTTGAAAAAATCAAATAGCCACAGCTCTTAACAGCTCTCCTGCCGGGCCTTCCCTCCCTGTCCATTCTCATCTCTGAGCCCACAGCAGACGGCGTGCAGTGTGTTTTATTTATTTTACTGCTCATTTCAAACTGACTTTGTTGGTCAAAAAAGGATAAACGTCTGACTCGGCCCGATTGGAATCAGACCCCGGATACTTCTTGTTGCACGCAGAAATATGTGGTGTAGTTAACTTGCTGAGGTGCCTTCACTTCATGGCTGGATAGACAAAAAACTGTAAGGAGGCAGCAAAGCAACGAGCACAGTGGTAGTCTTGCTTCTAAGCACTCACTGTGCCTGCCCGCTCAGGAGGCACAAAACTGTCAGATAAGACACTTTTCCTGTGTGCAGGAACTAAGATCTGAGCTCGGGTTTTGTGCCTTTGAATACAGAGACTACATGTCCACCTCCTTTCATTTGGTAACATTGATTAACATCTGCGAATTAATTTATATTAGTGGCATAACACAGGAGCTTGAGGTGACGCATTGAAACGTTGAATCAAAATTATAATTGCACACAGTAAATTCATCGAATGTGGGATGTTTACTGACTCAGTTCCAAACACTGAACGAGGTATGCAACAATAAATATAAAATCCAGAACAGATGTTTCACAGTCAGTTACAATCCTCATGTGAAAACACATAAGACTGGAGTGGATTTTAAGAGCCTCAAAGAGTAAAGAAAAGAAAAACACACACAACTGCAACCATGTGCGTGCCTTTAAGCTCCTTATATCTTCCTGTGAACACATTACCATTGTTGAGGTGAGGAGGATACTTCAAATCTTAACTGTCCCCTGGTAGTTGAGCACAGTTCGTCCACTACATAGTCTGTATTTCATTCTAGTTCTCTTAGTTAAATCAGGGGACTTTGTGTCATCAAGAAGGCAGTGCTCCACTTCAGGGCTTCTGTTTAACACCCCAATCTATTCTGGAACTTGTAGTCCAGCTGCACTGCCCTTACTATTACTGAACTTGAGAACCGGAAAAAAAAACTGTTACTGGAGCATTGAATCCCTAGAGGCATGGAGTCATAAGGAGCTCCATATCAACGCTTCGTCAGGGGTAGTAAGTGCTATATACATGTAACAGTTTCTAACAGTCTAAATTTGGCTAAAGTTAATAACTTTTATAATAAACACAGTGAAATGATGCTTCGAAGAAATTGTACATAAAATTTCACAGTAGTTAAGGACTGCATCAGACATTGTACAGTAATTATATAGCTCTTCAATTCATGGCAGCACAGCACCAAGGATGATGTGCTGCATGGCTAAATACTTATAAGGTCCCGAAGGCGAGACCTATTGGCTATGCCAATGCTTGTTCAGTGTGCTTAGTGAAACATGAAATCCCATGGTCGGCACAGTGGTTAAAAACTGCCATGTCGGGGGAGGCCTTCCCATGAAAGCAATAGGAACCCACAGTTCTCACCGCGATGATATTTTGCCCAGTGCCCAGAACCAGAAATCCTTAATGAAATCCTGAGCGCGGCCCCAAGCTTGACATAGAGATCCCAGTCCCTGCGCTGAAAGTCTCCCGACTTCCTCGCGCTGAAACCTCTTCTCCACCTCAGCCAGTGCCACATATTGCTCATCTAAAATGAAAGTCCGGTGGCTCAACAAAGAAGCACTCACGTACTCAATCCTACTGGTTGCGGTTGTAGCTTCACGACCCAAAATCTGGTGTTGCATGAAAAAGCATCACCGCTCCGCTCCAAAATATCCAAAATAAACTCCTGTATTTCTACAAAGAGCATGCACACGAAGACTGAAAGTGTTCATTTCTCTTTAATGCAATGGGCACTCCACGATCCGGCAGGTTAAAAGAACATTCAGAGATGCGTTTCAGCTGTCTCGCAGTCTTTCTCAATCTGAGCACACATTGATTGGTAGGTGACCTTCTTGTCTAAATTATCTTGAGGATACTGGTCACATCCTAACAACTACACCAGCAACTACAGCACGTCGCTTGTGACTGCTTTAATTATATATATATATATTTATATTTATGGGAAGGATTTTTCCGAACAAGGCCCTCAGAAATGATCACCAAATCCCAGAGGGTCACAGAAAGGCAGCACACCAAACAGCAGATCCAGGTTAGTTTCGAATTGCTCACTTCATATTTATTTGCTTTTTTTCTCTTCTTTAAATTTAAAACATGCAAAGTGCAAAGTGCATCAGGTTACAACAAAATGACCTACGCGTTTCGGCCAAAGGCCTTCGTCCGGGTCATGTGATGATCAGTGAAGGGTGTTTAAAAAGGGGTTGGTTTGACCCGCCCCCAATTAACCAAAGATCCCAAGTTTTAAAAGCAAAGATGTATCATAAAAGGGAACAAAAAAGCACATTCAGTTTGGGCTTGAACATTTTTTGGGGCGACATAAATGCATATACAAACTTGTAAAGTACTTCAGTTCCAATTGCATTATGTGGCATTTAGATGTATACTATTCTTGTAGCAACAAAAAAAGAGTTTCATCAGGCACTACAAAACATTTAAAAAATATATATGTAATGTATGATGTGTGTGGGGTCCTGAACTTTATGCATCCTTTTAACATTTAAAAGTATGTAAGACACAACATCCCATCAATTATGGACCCTGAACAGTTGGATTCATTTGATAGGTCAACCATATATATAAGCATGATCTTAAGGAGCTAGAACAGTCCGTAGGTGTTGTAACAAATATACTAAGTCCTTCCTAAAGTGTATAATGTAATTAATAATGTAAAATAAAATGAAACATAGGACTAATTTTTATCTGTAATTATCTAATCATGGTAAAGTACCAGATTATAGAAATGAAAATAAGATAATATATGATAAAAACTATTATGTAATATCGAGGTACACAGGGAGCTATGGAGCACGGCTAATTCTGAACCTAATTCTTTCCCATTATTAAAGAAGAGGAGGGGAACTTTACATGCCTGCCAAATTAGTACACAGATTCTAATGCAGATCATGTTCGTAACTCCCATTTGGTCGTCTTATACAACACCTTAACATGCTCTAGAAGAAAAATATATAGATATGTTAATTGATTCAAATTGTCTACAATGGTTCAGTTGACTCAAATTGGCCACCATAATTCTGCTAGATTTTAACTCTTTTTGCATTATCTCAAAAAATGAAAATAAACTTATAAGAACATAACATCAAAAACTAAATAGTTAAATTCTCAAACATGTATAACTTGGTCAAACATTCACTTTTCATTGTGGATCAATATTTTTTGTAATTAAGTTGTTCCAAGTTCTCATAGGAAATTATGTAATTCAGCATCTGCATTTAAACCCCATGGTATCTCTGTTCCTTTAAGAATAATCAATCTTGATTCAGCTTGTCTCAAAAGACGATCACGATCTCCCCCTCTGATGCTTTGAGGGATATGTTCGACTCCATAGTATTTTAGGTTGTCAAAATTGCCACCATGTACATTCCAGATATGTTTTGAGATGGCATAGAAGAAATACTTGTTCTTTGTTGCCCTTAGATGTTGTAAAATATGCAGTTTTAGTTTGTTTACGGTGCTACCTATATATTCCTTCCCGCATTCACATTTTAAAACATAGACCACATGCGTGGTTTCACAAGTAATCCTCTCTTTGAGAACCTTGTGTTCACCAGTCATAATGTCAATTTTCTGTATGTTCAAACCATGGCGGCAGGCTTTACATTTCGAACATTTGAAAAATCCCTTTGCTTTTAACCATTGCGTTTTGCTTCCACCTCGTTCACTCCTTTGATGATGGCTGTGTACAAGGATATCATTCAGAAATGGAGCTTTTTTGTATGTAATATTGAGATGGTCTGATGTCATTTCTTTTAGGTCATCATCTCTTCTTAGGATTTTCCAATGATCTTGGAGTGTGTTTCTGATGGTTTTACTGGATGAGTTAAATTGAGTGATGTATCTTATTTTGTTGTTATCCGGATTCTCAATCTGTTCCGTGTTGGTTCTTTTAGGCAATAGTAAGGCTTCTCTCTTCTTTTGTAAGGTTCTTAATTTAGCATTGTCCAACACTATTGCTGGGTATCCTCTGATTAAAAATCTCAGACACATCTCATCCAGTTGTAAAAGAAATTCCTCTTCTTCTGAGTAATTTCTCCGTGCTCTTAAAAATTCTCCATATGGAACACTCCATTTTAAACATTTGGGATGTGCACTGTTAGCCGATAAGATGCTATTGCATGAAGTCGATTTACGAAAGAGTGTCGTACAGATCTTCTGATTTTTGATATAGATATGGATATCAAGATAATCATTGTTTTACTGATGTTGTGAGTAAATTGCAATTGAAAGGAATTATTATTGAGACCCTTGAGGAAGGTGTTCAGATCCTCTGTGTGTCCCTCCCATATCAGGAACAGGTCGTCTATATAACGTACCCAAAGTACAATGTGCTCCAACATATCTTTGTTTCTTATATATTTATATATATTCAAACCCAAAACAGTCACAAGTGCCGCGCTCTTACTGATGCAGTTGTTAGGATAGCACCAGTATCCTCAAGATAATTCAGACAATGAATTAATGATGCTGCACTCCCTGCACTCCCGGGGACTCCACTTGCCAAATTGATTTAATACAAACCAGCAATTCACCAAACGCCAGGATCTGTTGTCGCAGCTACAGCCCGAACCGCTGAACGGAATGACACCAAATTTGGCAAAGAGGTAGTCCTCAGTTCGGACTCGTGCCTTTTGCATATATGGTGTGAATCCGTTCAGTAGTTCCTGAGAAAATTAAGGTAAAAAAGTTAGTGATATCTATGGCCGCGGAGGATCCGCGGATCCTCCACGCACCCTCCCCAAACCCTCCCGAGCACGAGCTGAATGCTAATTGGCTGCCAACACTCTGAATCAGGAAGTGTTGGCAGCCATCTTGTGCCTGGGTAGAACCGTGGCACAAGAAAGCACAAAAACAAAGACGCAAAACGCGACAAGGGGGCAGGGTAGAAATACCCTGACCCCCTAGGCCTGCTTTTTATTTTTAAATCGCGGGATGCGCGTAGGGTCCGCGCATCCCGCGAATCCCGCGAATGAAAAAAAAAACGAAGCACAGGCTCCCACGCTTCGTTTTTATTTAGCCCCGGGGGCAATGTTTTTATCATAATGGGGGGCCCAGAGGGGCCCCCCAGCCCCGGGGACCGCCACCCCCCAGGGCTTTTAAAAAAAAAATAAAAAAAATACCAGTGTGGGGGGGCCCGAGCCCCCCAAGCCCCGGGGACCACCACCCCCCGGGGCTTAAAATTCAGTGGGAGGGGTGCCGCGCAGCCCCCCGCCTGGAGCCAAAGATGGCCCTGGGCACCACCACCCCCAGGGCCGGCTCCTGCAGTGTCCCGGGGTGCCCACCCCCGGGACACTGCTGTTTGCTATGGCAGGGTGGGAGCCTCGCGGCTCCCGCCCTGCCATAGCAAACTGCTTTGGTATTTGGAAGAGAGAGCAGGAAACCTGCTCTCTCTTCCACATACCAAAGACGATTGCTTTTCCACACGGGGAGCAGCATGTTAGCTGCTCCCCATGTGGAAAAGCAATAGCCGGCGGGGCCGTGGGGGGATTGGAACCCTCCCCACGGTCCCCAACGTGAAGGCCAGGTCCCGGGGGATGGGGTCCCCGGGGCCAATAGTGGCCATGCGGCCCCCTCCCAATAATAAATTAAAAAAATAATTTTCAAAAATAATTTTCAAAAACGGCCCCGGGGGATGGGGTCCCCGGGGCCAAAATGGGCCACAGGAGGGGGGCTACGCAGCCCCCCTCCATAAATAAAAAATAAATAAAAAGAGCCATGCCCAGGGGGATGGGGTCCCCGGGGAAAATGATGGCCTCAGGAGGGGGGCCACGAGGCCCCCTTCCCGATTTTTTTTTTTTTTAAATAAAAAAAAACAAATTGGGGGCAGGCCCTGGGGGATGGGGTCCACAGAGCCAAAAGATAAGCAAAAGAAGGGGGGCTAAAAATAGTCCTAAAAAATCATCTGTATGACTTAAACACATTCTTTCAACTGTTTACAGGAGGTTGGCCAGTGCTGGATCCAGGATCCACCACTGAGTAATAAAAAGTAACGATAACACTACTTACCTGCTAAGTGAATTTTCTGCCATAGGATAACATTGGTGATTCTATGGGAAAAAGTTTCTAAGTGTCAACTTATAAAATACAATAATATTCCTTAAAAATCACTACTGTAACCAAAGCGCTTTTACTCAACTGTTTACAGGAGATGTCAAAGGACTGAATCTAGGATCCAGTCTTGTGGTTAGAAAAGTAATCCATAAAGTAACTAATTGCATTTAACTAGAAATTCACATTGAGCTCAATGTTGCTTTGTGTTTGAAATTGTGTTGCCCATGGCAACAACTGTAACTACTGTACTTAAAAGTCTGTTGCCTATTTGCAAAGTATTTAAACTAAAGTAATTCATTCTGAGAAAGTATATTTTGTATTGCAATGTATAATGTAATTATAATGTAATTAAAAAAATATATCTAAAAATAAATAGTTTAAAAAATGTAGTAAATCAGTATCAAAAACATCAGTACAACAATTAATACATTCAAAATTGTCGTTTAGAAAACCGTTGAAATTCACTGAAAAAACCATAGGTTTCAGGCCTGATATAGTTAGGAATTAGCATTTAAAAAACCTTTGAAATTCACTGAAAAAACCATAGGTTTCAGGGGCGTTATAGTTAGGAATTGGCATTTAAAAAACCTTAGAAATTCACTGAAAAAAACATAGGTTTCAGGGGCGTTATAGTTAGCTGGACATTTCCCTCGTACAAAACCCTAGAAATTCCCCTGTTATAGTTAGTTCAGCTAACTATAACTCGCGCCCCCGCAATGCACTGCTGATGACGTCACATATTACATCACTCATGACATGGTCAGTGACATCACTGATGACATCACGGATGACATCTGAAATGACATCACTCATGACATCACTGATGATGTCATCCATGTGATAAATGAGTGCATCTTCTCACACCCTTTGATATACTCAATCAAAATTTCAGACGTCCATTCTCAAAACCATAGATACTCCAATACCAATAACTACATACCCACTCATTGACTCTTAGATCTACACACACATCCACTCACTCACCTGTACAGTCACTCATACTTACAGTTACTCAGTACAGGACTATCATATGCATTTATACACCTACATGGACACTCACACACCACCAATCATCCATAGAGGTACTCTCACACCTAGTCAGTCATGCAAATAATTAATCACACTCCCATTTACTCACCTATGCAGTTATACACAGACAAGTTCACATACTCATAAAAATAGTACCACATTCTTACGCTCTTATACAATCACTGATACAAGCACACACTCATCCATACAGCCACTCTCACAATCACACACTCTCACATATACCCACTTATATACTCTTACACATACTGCCTTTCACATATGTAGTAACTCTGAGATATACATTCAATCACTAACACACCCATACATACACTCACCCAACCATACTACCTTTTATCGCCCGGCCCGATCTCTGCGATCCGAATCTCTCTTCCTTGCGGTGGTCCCTCGAGTAAAGAGGGCCCGCGTAGGGGGCCGCTCCTTCAAGCTGAAGGCATCGCAGCTTTGGAATGCTTTGCCATTGGCTCTACGTAGCACTTCTAATTTGCTGACCTTTAGGAAGGGCCTTAAAACTTGGCTCTTTGCCCCTTAGCATGTTCCCTCCTTAGTTTTGTTGTTTTTCTTTTATCCCACTGTGTTATGTTTTTATGCTTACAAGCTGCCAATAAAAAGCGCCGGGAACCTCCAATGGAGTAGCCGTGCGCTATAGAAATCAAAAATAACATAACATAACATAACATACAGTCCATCATAGATGCACTATTAAAACTATGCACCCATAGAATCACCCACTCACACATGTATGCACAGAGTCACACACACCCCACCCACACAAACACTCAGGCACCCAAACAGATACTCAGACAACCAATCAATAACCCATAGAGACACTCATATAGCTATTCACAAAACCATGCAGCCGCTTATACACCAACAGACAGACAGATACAAACATTCACACAGTTTAGTCACTAGTCTGCAGTAAGATACGTTTAATGACTCACTTATACAGTCAGTCACGCACCTACTAAATCATCCATTCACACACTTATACACCCACTCATTCTTCCATAGGTTTTTCCCTATACATATATTAAACATATTTAAAATGTACAGAAACACACACTCACTGGATGACGTCATCAGTGATGTCATCAGTGATGTTATTTCAGATGTCATCAGTGATGTCATCAGTGATGTCACTGACCATGTCATGAGTGATGTAATATGCGACGTCATCAGCAGTGCATTGCGGGGGCGCGAGTTATAGTTAGCTGAACTAACTATAACAGGGGGATTTCTAGGGTTTTGTACGAGGGGAATGTCAGGCTAACTATAACGCCCCTGAAACCTATGTTTTTTTCAGTGAATTTCTAAGGTTTTTTAAATGCCAATTCCTTACTATAATGCCCCTGAAACCTATGGTTTTTTCAGTGAATATATATATGGTTAAAGTGATGTTATAATTAGGCATCGAAAACCACCTAAACCTACATTAAAAGGATCTCAGAACATTATTGAAAAAAAAAGATTAAAGTGGTATTATAGTTCATTGACAAAGTCACACATAGTGTAACGTTAAAAAAAACTAAAATCGCTAATAAGTTGCCAGTTGTACTTGAGTGAGCTGATTATAACTTGCGTCCCTGTCATGCATTGCTTGTAACTGTACATATAACATAACTCATGACATGCTAAATCACATCACTGGTGACATCATCCAATGAATGCAACAGTTTACTATGCACGTTTCATACTGGAAGGTATTCACCAACCTACACCTAGATCTGATTTTCTAACACCTTTGTAGTGCTAATGGGCTTAACCATTTACAGGGCATGAAGCATATCTGTGAAATCACCCACATTTTGTAGATATAATACTCTTTTTTTACTGATATTCAGATGTGTAAGAAACGTAATGTCTCTACAGACATTAATGTGATCAGCAATTTATGGAGGAACAAACTCACAAGTGTTAGTTACCTTTGTGAATAGGCCAGATAATATCTCTGTAGACATGAATGCAGTCAACTGTTTATGAGACCTTGAATACTGTTCAAAAGAGTGTTTGGTCATTATTTTCCTTAATGAGATGTGCCGGTTAAATACCTCTTCTCACATAGAACTTTAAGTGAACAGCTTTACACTGACTCACTAGCCAAGATGAAGAATGCACAACTGGCTTGCACAATCCCCTGTAATTTGTAAAAATACCTTTTGCATATTTCTGAAATGAGCAGAATAGCGTACACTATTAGAACATACCTCACATTAATAGTGCAACTTGAACTGTTTGAAAGTGCAAGTGCATCAATCAAGCATTATAAATAGGGTTCCCTGTTTTCAGTTTTTACGGATTTTTATAGATAAATACAGACAATGTGAAACAATGTGATTTCTGTATTCATTTATTTTTTTTAAAATTGATAAATACAGAAAATGTGCTTCTTTTCAGTGACTCTTCGTGCTGTTTTCATGAATTTAGCCCAACAGTTGAGTAGATGGACAGCTTGGGAAATTAAACAAGCATCTGCAATGCAATAGGTCTCGCATTTACGCGGGTTTGAGCTATTGGCATTGTAAATGATTATGCCTTTTATGTATAATTTGGTTTTTAAAACCTAAATAAAAGGCATTGTCATTTAAAATGCCAATAGCTTAAACTCTCGCAAATGCGAGACCTATTGCATTCCAAATGCTGGACGGCATCACTGAGTTGCCCCCTTCTATCTCCTTTGGCCCCTGAAGAGCTCCCCATTTACTATGAGTTGAATAAACAATCCATTGGTCACATCTGTGCACAAGAGACCCTCCTGCAGTAAGAGAAACTCATGACAGAAAATAGTGCTCACAGACTAAAGACATACTGTGTAACAACCAAAGTAAAAGGGCTAGTACTCATGGGATGTTACAAATATAGACAAGGTGATACTAAGGAGGGACTAACAAGTCTAATAATGAATCCGAAGCCAGCATTTATGAAAGACAATGACACAAGCCCATGACAAATATGGGCGGAGAGTGAGCGGGGCTTCAAGTACATACTCCAATACAGCATAGCTTGCAGCGCATGCGCTGCCACGGCTCGACCTAAAGAGGGAAAGGCCTGGAGGAGGTGTGTTGTGTGGTCTTAACATCAAAGATAACAATAATTTTAAAAAATGGGTTTCCTAAATTAAAAGTAAAACGGAGAGTAAAAGAAGCTCCCCGTGCAGCTTGGTGGGAGTAGTGCACAGTGGTGAGTCAGAGGCACTAAGAGGTAGGGGTGCAACTAGACCCGAACTTCGGGGGGTGGGGAAACTAACACTGCCAGCCAGTGCTGGCCCTGGTCGCACACAGTGCAACAGTCTTTTTTGGCGCCCCTCCCGCATTTCCTCCTTCTCCATAAATTCCCTCCCTACCATTCGCCAACAGTGCACCTAATTTCTCTATAGCCTCTTTCTGACAAACATTTCATATGTTTTATAGGGCTATTCTTAGTTTACTCACACTCAGTTCTGTGATCTGCTTGGTACACGTTCTTTGTAGCAGGCACATTAACCCTGTGTGCTGTGTGGGTGATAAGAGTGCACATGTGAGTGCACGGTGAGCGATGCGACAGTGTGAGAGTACGGTAAGAGGAGTGACTGCAGGGTGAGTGAGATGACCATATGAATTTGGATGCGGATGTAAGTGCAGAGTGCGACTAATGAATGCATGGTTAGTGATGGGCTTATTTGAGTGAGATTGCAGATTGAGCAGTAAGGGGGACAGGTGAGTGAAGTGTTACATGACTGCAGGGTGAGTAGTGTGCTCATTGACAGCAGGGTGAGGTACAGGGTGAACAGTACAAGTGCATTGTGAGTGCGGGGTGAGCAGGTGAATGGTGTGAGTGCATGGTGATCAGTGTGAGTGCATGGTGATCAGTGTGATCACTGTGAGTGCAGGGTGAAAGTGAAGGTCGAGAATAAGGCGTCAATTATCTGAATGCAGGGTACATTCCCAGACTATTGAAGTAACTCAGCATGTTATTGACGGCGGCGTAGAGTTTCAGATATAAATTAAACTATTTCTATTATGGCATAAAGTAGGGATTAAGGGTGGAGGAAATAAATAATGTGGTGATCCTACAACAAACTTCCAGTCTTATGATTAGGGTTGCCAGCTCATTATTTTGATGTCCCAAATGGTACAAAAATAAACAGTCACCTAAAGCCGTATTTTCAGCAGTTATTTGTGCATACTTGGAACAGCAAATATAAATAAAAAGCACTTTTAATTGTGTTCTAGGACTGCCTGAATGATCCATGACAATTAAAGGGAACAAAGACAGAAAAGTCACATTACAAATGAATACATACTTTTTTATTTACATCCCTATTTATTGTCAAGACAAGGTTTTGCAGGCTCTTTAAACAACACATGGCTGGCATTTTTCTTTTGGCAATCCTACTTTATATTCCTTTTCGTGAAATACATTCTGAAACTACGGCAAAGGAATAGGCAGAGTGGGGGCACAGGGGGTACTGGAACCAGAAACAAACGAAGCCTGGGTAACCAGTTTACAAAGGAATGTAAATATGCAAATGGACTTTAAAGATCTGTGAATAACTCAGGGTGCAGGAGATAAGACTCCAGACACTGCCCAGCCGAACGCACAGCAGCTCCAGCTGCGTCAGCCCAGGCTGAGACACACAACGGAGGGGGCTGTAGGCTATGGGCGTTGTGTGCCAGCTAAGAGGTCCACTCAGTTTGCATTGGGGCACCCTTCTTGGTGACTGCTGTTAGTACAGGTATAATCTGGTAGAACTGTGGCCACCTGGCACAGTCATACACCCAACCTAGCTACATCACGTTGAACCCTGGTAGCTGGGTGTGGCTTTTACTGAGCTACATTCAGAGAGGTAGCAATGTGCAAAGGGCACTGAGGTATGACGAGCCATGTCCAGAGAAGTGTGTGCCTCAGACCTGCAAACAGACGGGAAGCAGGGACAGCAATCTGCAGTGTGATCCTGCAAGAGGCACACTTTGTGTTCAGGAAGGTCGACGTGCTGGCACCACACCAAGGGGGCAGAGGGAGCGCGCTGTTCACCCAGGACAATGTCTGCCAAGCTGAGGGGCACAAATGGGACTCTTGTTCATCACCTACCCCCTTCCGAAGGAACAGCTCCAGTGGAAAACGAGCAGCAGGCGCACCCTCTTTTACTAGCACCGGTAAAACAAATATACATTGAGACGAGTTTTCCAGAGCCCGCGGCCATAGCACCACCAACCTTGCCTACAAACAAGACAGCCTTTACTATGCGCACTGAGCAATCACCTTTCAGAGGGCAGGCTTTGCCACACCCTCAACAACCCCCTCCCTCCTCTGACCCCCAAGCAATGTCCATACATGACCACATTGGCCTTCCAATGCGCACAGAGCTGCAAGACAGGAATACTGTAAACATGAAAAATAAAATCAGTGTTTCCATGTCTTCTCACCTTTCCCGACATGAGGAAGTCCAGCTCCAGGGGGCACGAGGGCATCACAATGATCTTGTAGTCACCCAACAGAAACACGTCCTCCTCCTTCAGGGCTCTGTCCAGGATTCCAATGGCATCCTCTTCGTCCTCCATGACTGGGTTTTTCTGGCTGGTTTACCTCGCCGACGGCAACGGGAGATCCACATTGCTCGGAAAGAGAATAAGAGGACAAGCGCACTCCAGTCTGAGTATGCCATCTGTAGGGATTGGCACTGGAGCTGGCACCAAGTGCCCCTGGAGAGACTCTTGGATGATTGTTGGCGCGGTGGCACAGAGGATGGCGTTTTGGCGCTTCTGAGATTGGAACACGGGTGCCGGACTATTTCTGAGGTCGGCAACTGAAACTGGAACCGGCCTGCTTCTGAGCTGGCATTTGAGACTGGCCTGCGCCATACAATTGAGCACCCACATCAGAGGTGCAAGAATTAAGCGGGCGCTTTGA
Organism: Triturus cristatus; assembly: GCF_964204655.1. Lineage (NCBI taxonomy): Eukaryota > Metazoa > Chordata > Amphibia > Caudata > Salamandridae > Triturus > Triturus cristatus. The sequence goes on along the minus strand of NC_140592.1, from coordinate 593,529,513 downwards.
AGTGATTTTTTGAGAGTGCGTGCCAATACTTTCTGTGCGCTGGCCTGCGCCATACAATTGAGCACCCACATCAGAGGTGCAAGGATTAAGCGGGCGCTTTGAAGTGATTTTTTGAGAGTGCGTGCCAATACTTTCTGTGCGCTGCATGAAGTGGCACCTTCTACTTCTCACAGGATGCAATGCTGCACCCCTCTGAAACTTTCTGTATAGAATTAAAGGTCTGCACCCAGCCCACATTATTAGCGGGCTACTCCGGGCTACGTTAAAAAGGTGGGTAAATGAAAAAAGCCCTAAAATCCTGCAGCTGTTTGTCCAAGCTGCACTGCTAGCCTCTAATACTGAAACACCGAGCGATCAGCAACTATTGAAATTTCATGTGTCATTGCACTCCTGGCAGAAACGGGCAGGCTGGTGAAGCAGAGAAAACCCATTGACTGGCACCACTTGCTGATTGCAGCTTCGGCGGAATTTAAACAAGCTTTGGAAACACGGCCGCGAAAGTGAAAGTGATCGTGATTACGATCGCTACGGAGGAAAGACACATGGCGCTGCGCGCGTGCACGTTCACGTGCACTGTAGCTTTAGGCCACGGCAGCACTTGGAAAAGGCCAGATATAAAATGTCTCTTCGAGCCTTTGGCTCGCGAGACCTAAAAACTACTTGTATAATAGAGAAACTTACATTTCTAAACTTAGCATGGCAGGGCACAGGAATTCTGCAATTCTGTAGTGTTTTCTGCATAATTATAGATTTACCATACTTATCACTTAAACCTCCATCTGCTGCGCCATTTGCAGACTTTAATAAAAAAAAAAAAAAAAAGAAGGCATCTAAATCCAACGAATCCAAAGTTACTAAAAAAAAGTACTACACTTGTGTCAAGCAGGGGCAGAGCCCGAGCACAAGTTAGCTGGCTGATTATGCAGTACTCGGGTGTTACTCTGGTGCTAATGAAATGTAACTTTTACCCAGGCAACATTAATTGTGTCAAAATGACAAACTAAAGGCACAATACTGACACACAACGGGCCACATTATGCCGCATAACTTGCCTTTTCTTGCTGCATAATTTAGTGAACCATGCTGCATAATTTGCTCCATCATTGCAGCATAATTCTGTCGTCCCCGAGCATGAGACTGTGATGTGTATGTGGGGGGGAATGGGGCGGGAGAGGGGGGAGGTAGATTAGCTCTGCCAGACATGCCATGAGGCACACCATGCATGTGAATGCTCAAATAAGGAACGAGAATAAGTCAGGAGTGTGGCCTTGCAGTTAGAGCGGTTGACCTGGAAGCAGAGGAATCGGGTTCGTGTCTCGGCAACGACGCTCAACATCTTGTGATTCTGGGCAAATAATCTCCCCCTGCATAACAAAAATGAAATTGTCCGTCTGTAACGAAACTGGAGCTCATGTAAAGCGCTCCGATATCTTCAGGTCTAGTTCGCGCTATCTAAAACGCTAAAAAAAAAATGGAACAGAACACTTTTAAGAGGAAAAGGATTGGGTACAAAATAAATCGACTGTTGTTTAAAGACGAGAACAGTCCAAACCAAAACAAGGAACTGCATTCTCTTAAAGTGAACTTGGTTCTGATAAATGGAACATTGTGTTCATCGGTACTCGAGAACCTTTGGAGCCCGCACCCTCTACTAACCTCCGTTCTCATGAAATAAGTGATATTTGGCAGTTCTAGGGGTAGCCACGGCTTCCTGTTCCAAGATTCTTACAAGTGTGGAAATAATGTGTCCAAACCTGAGCCGCGTGTAAGATCGAATCCGAGCAGCGAGAAGCTGTGCGAGGGGGGCGCTGGGAGGGGGGTGCGTAGAAGAGGCTGGAAACACACATGGAAGGCGCGCCGACTTCACATAACGATGCTTCGTTTTAAAAACAACCAGAGATAAAAGGTGAAACAGCAGCTGCGCTGACAAGAATGGAAAGAAGGAAGTTCCTACTTGCAAAACGAGGCATGTCAGCTTGCCCAAGGCGGGCCGTTTTCTGAGCCAAACTATACAGTTGAACGTCATTTGTGATTGGGGCTTTGGGCTGACCAGAAAAGCAAACAAAACAAGCCTTGATGAAGGCGACAGATGAGACGGTCGTAGCAACGCGAGCAAAACACGCGTCGGCTGCCAAGGTTGATAAAATCAGAATTAGACTCCACTATTTAGAAAACCGTTTCATTAAACAGCAATGGGTGAATAAGGTTGAAAACTGAACACTGGCAATGCAACGAAACTGGCCTTTCACAGCAAGCATTTTAACAAAGGAGAAACAAAGCAAGTTAGACGAGAAGGGAGGGGGGAATTCCAGCATCAGAGGAGCCCGTGAAAGTGATCGTGATTACGATCGCTACGGGCTGCGCGCGTGCACGTTCACGTGCACTGTAGCTTTAGGCCACGGCAGCACTTTGAAAATGCCCAGATATAAAATGTCTCTTCGAGCCTTTGGCTCGCGAGACCTAAAAACGGGAGTACTGTTATGTAATATTTGGCAACTTAAATAGCTAAAACATGATAGACATCAAAGTATGAGTGCGCGTTTATCATTTATATAAATATGGAAATGTACAGTTTTACAACTACATTTATACGCAAAACACAAAATAAATATGGACAAATACAGATAAAATGGCCAAAAATTAAATATGGATAAATACAGACGGAAATGTTAAAAAACATAAATACCATAAAACCGGGAGCCCTAATTATAAATTCTTCAACAATGTATAATGTGTCATAATGTTCACTGGCATCTCTTTACCATCAGCATGTGCAAAGAAATGCACAGGTGAATAATGTAATGTAAGAATAAGCTTCAGTTTTTCTCACATATTTTGGCAACAGGATTTGGATTTAAACCTCAACCTATTGGTAACATACATCTGCACACTAGTTGCGCTTAGTCTCTACCTTGCTTAAATGAAGTACTGTTTCCACGTTTTACAGGTGGTTAAATTGTGCACTGTTTAACTTTTACCACAGTGAATCAGTCTTTTCTCAACTACTACACTATTTCTTATATGCACACATGAACACAGTCAATGTTTGTGCTATATGTTTGTGGGCACTTTACTACCTACTTTGTTTCCTTAAGTGATTTAGAGGTTTATAGGGGCATTTGAGGAGCAGTAGCTCGGATGATGTAAACAATAATGTCATTTGAGATGTCATCAGTGATGTCGCCAATGATGTCATTTAACATGTTGTGAGTGATGTAATATGTGAAATCATAAGCAGTGAATGGTGGAGATGAAAATTATAGTTAGCTCGAGAACTATAACTTTAGAATTTTGATTTTTTTTTGTTTTGTAAACATTACCTTGTGGGTGACTTTGTGACTATAATGCTACTTTAACCCCTTCCCTGCTCATGACGGAACCGTTCCGTCATGAGCCACGGTTGCCGTGTGCTCATGACGGAACGGTTCCGTCATGACAATCCTGTCGGCGGCCGCTCCGCCTGCGCGGCGCTGTTTCCCCGCCTGTGCGGGGCGACAACGCAAATGGGCGGAGTCATGACGGAACCGTTCCGTCATGAGCACAGCTCAACTGTGGCTCATGACGGAGCGGCTCCGTCATGAGCACAGGCCCGCCGCGCTGCCCCCCTGCCCCCCCCCAGCGCTGCAGCGGAATGTCCGCAGCAGCGAAGGGGTTAACCCGTGATTTTTTTCAGAAAAAACAAACAAAAAAAAACTGGATACTTCGATCAGAAATCCACGAGCCCACTCCAACAAGTATGTAAAGTTTTCTTTATTTTAGATTGACAAAAGAACATGTTTCGACCACGTCCATGGTCTTGGTCACCTATATATATCCTCTGAAGGGATTACCGCTGATAGGCCTGCCTATCGCAGATTTGATTGATACTGCTTACCATTGTAGAATGGGCAAACAGAAAGCCAAGGGCATCCAAATGTGGCTTCTAAGCAAGTAAAAAGGTCCGCATCAAGGGCTGCCGCGAACTGTGTGGTGGACAATATAAACACTCTAATTGAAGAAGGTTGTAAGCCTACTAAATGGCCAGAATAAGCCATCTAAAGCGGGCCAGAGAGTTGTAGACATTATTTTGCAAAGGATCCCCTTGAAAAAGATTCCGCTCAAGCTACCAGCCCCTAGTGACACTCCTATGTCTTCAGCGCATTGCAGCGACACAAGTAACGGGAAGCATCGGGAATCCATCCCCACACATGTACCCTCTGGAACTGGTCATACCAACTCTAATGCCGAGGTAACAGTAGCCCCAGATAATGTATGCACGAATCAGTTTGACCCTCTTGTACCCAGCGCTGAAGCTACTGTCAGCAGGAACCCAGGTGAGATCATAGTTTCCCCCTTGGCCCATGAGGCAGAGGCCAAGAGGAAGAAGGGGAATAATTTAACAAAAGCGGACACCAGTACTCCTTATAGTGATAGAGCATAATTTTGCTCTGGCAGTTGTAGGGGTGCATCATAATTATGGGTGGTCCACGCCCGCATATAATCTTCATTGTGCTAACATTTGTGTTATTAGATCATGTACTCTAATACTGTGTATGGTGAAGTGATAGGTATATTTTGTATAGCGTGAAGAATTAATCATTTCAATAACGTATGACTAGATAGAAAATCATAACGTAGAGAATTGTATTCCTGACTAATGAATGTTATGATTTGTAAGTTTATGTAACACACTGATTTAATTGTGCACAGTAGCAATGCTTAGGTACATTCGTGTGTTATGAATACACGTGCAGTTTCTTATATTGGCCAAATTCTGTAGGCCTAACAAGTATTTTCCCTGTTGCTCTCGAGCCAGCTTTGCTAGAAGAATTCATGTATATGCAGAACTTGCTCTTTCTCATGTTTTCTGTTGCAGATGGAGAAATGCGTCTTTGTTATTTAGAATAATGTGTTTGTTTTAGGAGTTAGGCTGAGGGAGGAGAAGATACATTGAACAACAATGCTGATAATGTGGGATGGTGTTCTTTCTCACCAGAGAGAGCCTGGGAATCAAGGTCATCGAGCCAAGGCCTGGGAGCATCATTGCCGCATGGAAAGTTGCCTATGAGGTGGTGCCTTGTGTGAATGGGTTGTTATCGCGTTGCCTGACGGGAAGTTTGTTCCCATTCTTGAATTGGAGTTAGGGTCAGAGTCAGAGTCCAGGGGCTTCTGCCTTACCTTGAGAGAAGAGGGCATCTTAGAGTGAGCTCTGTAGCTTCATGCTACTTGACCCATTCAAAGGGAATTGTCTTCTTAGGAAGCCTTCACTAGCTGACACCTTTTCAGACTTGCCTTTGGGAAACTTTGAGTAGGGATGTCATGTTAGTGGTAGAGTTGGGATAGACTAATGCTTTTTACCTACGAACCTCTGATGAAGGGGACTCTAGACGTGTGCACTGTAATATTCTGTGTCCTGATTCTTGATTTGGTTATCTTGTGTATGCTGCACCATCTTAACTTCACCCGTAGGTTTGGCTTTGTATTAGTTCCAATGTATTTCTATACCCACATCTTGAGGTGTTTGCATGTTCAGTTGTTCCTGGCTTTGTAATAAACTAACTAAATTTGGATTGGGAGTCTGTGATTCTTTGGAATCATGATTCATTTGAATTGTAAGGTATAATTGGCTACTGACGATGTCCTCCCCTCTACACTTCCAAGCAGACAAAAAGAGACATCGGCCAGTGGTTCCAGAGTAGATCTAGAACATGTAACCCGGCTCCATCAATAGTGAATTGAGAGAGATTAAAGCAACTGTTAAGGAATTAACTCTAGAGGTGCTTTCACTGAGAATGACTGTGGGGTCTCTCATAGATCAGCTTAGAAGGATAAAATCAATCACCATTAGAGGGATTGGAATGGCCAATATTATTCACCAGCAGAGTAAAGATTGAGTGGAAAAGGGTGATGGAAATAGCAGCTCAGGGATTGTTACACAATCTATGATTTTAGCTCCCCTGAAAATACAAGGAATTCACCACATCCACCAGCAGCATTTTAAAAAACAAATGCCCCCATGCCCTAAGCGAGGGGAAATAGCAGGGAAGAGCACTACACTCTGTAATCCATTGAGGGATAAAAAAGTAGATTTCCTGTGTATAAGGAGTATCAGACCTATATTATGTTAGCATGATGCATCTATACGTATACTCCCTGTTTGAAATATATGCTTTTGCTAGGAGGAAACTCATTTATTTCCTCCCTGTATATCCATTGCTAAAAGAGTAGGCCGAGAACTATACAGACGCCATCTTCTGATCATATGCACGAGCACGGGCTGTGTTCACGTGTTGATCACGTGCAATTGTCAGGCCCCAGTTCATTTGAGTTACTGGTAGCAGCTGAAGGTGATAAGCGCATTCCTGGAGGCGCCGTGTCTACACTCCCAGGCACCAAGACGAAAAGGGAGTCACACCTCCTGACCCCATCAGTAATAGATAGTCAAGCCTTTGCACTGATCTGATGTGTGCCATATATGGTCCTTTCCTGGAGCTCGAGGGCCAACTGGTGTTTTTCCTTTTACAGTGATTGTATGTATTGAACCGAAAAGTAGATAACCTCATGTTTGAATACGAGCCAACCGTCTTCTCTGCGCACCTGATGGGTGAGGTTCGGAGAGGCTCACCTATATAGTATTTTGTTTAACAAACCTTTGAACCTTCTTCACTGCCAACTGACTGATTATTTGGTAATGGTGTTGGGACTATTGGTAGGTATAGTCCTTTAGTTTATTTTTATGGTACATCAGTTGGCGACTCCGCCGGGACTCCGTGATTGGGTCGTCCTCCCCGTAAACGGGTGGTAAGGACAAGGGGTAATTCTGGTCAAGCGGGTGGATGGAAAAAGGATCCTTTGAAATTTAGCCATCTTGCGGGACCAAGATGGCGGACGCGGCTGTGTCCGATTGAGATGGATTGCAGCGCTCTCCAGGACTCCCTCCCTCCCTGTGAAACGCGGATGAAACGCGGATGGCCCGGCTTACCTGCCGCCTCCCGCCTGTCTCAGGATGATCGTGATGTCGTAAGCAGGGTGGTTCGGTGAGGGCGGCGAAAAACGGCAAAGACACTGCCACGGAAGAAGCAAAGCTGACTGAAGCGAAGCAGCTCGTAAAAACCGTGTACGGAGTTGCAGTGGCCCGGAGCTGCAGCTCAGTTCTGTTTATTTGCTGTTTACCTGCTGTCTTTCCGATCGTGTTTGTGATCCGGTATGATGTGAGCGGCTATGACGGCAAACAAAAACGCTATGGATGGAGTAGAGCTCTGGCTTACCTCTTGCTTGTTCTGATCTTGTTCTGATCTACAGCGTTGAAGTGGTGAAGCGGTGAAGTCAGAGACGGAGCGGAGCGTAGCGTATTGAAGCGAAACATGAGTGACTGGGGGGGCTGCAGAACCGCTGGCAATCCTGCGGCACCTATCGATCTCCGTGGTCGGTAGCGGGGACTGGGGGAGGGGGTTATGTTGTGGCTGGTACAGCTGCTTGATACTTCTCCCCTTAGACGCCAAGCTGGGTTAAATATTTTTGCTGGTGTCGGCTACCCCCATCTTGGCGTTGGCGTTAGTAGGCGCAGCACTGGCCTTGAGACTGGTCTCCGGTCCCCTGGAGAAGAGACTAGGTGCACGCTGAGGCGTCTCTGGGCTAGGGAAGCCCGGGACAGGAGTAACAAATCCTTGACTATGAGGCCCAAAAATGCTAATTCCAGTGCTCCTAAAGGACCAAAGACGCATGCAGCCGCTGCCGCTTCAGTAACTGTGATTACTACTTCAAATGCAGAACAAATAACTCTTAATCAGGATTTGGCTGGTGTACTCTCATCATTACAGGAAAGCTCTCGCTCTACCAGTGAATCCGGCCTCAAAGGGCTACCCGAAGCCCTGCCCAATCAGGGGCCGGTGGTGGTGACTGGATCAGGCTCAAGAATTGCAGTGACGGGGATTTTTAGGAAAAAGAAGCAGGTCTCCAGTACTAATATAAATGGGAATTAAAGTCAGACCCTGCTGACACCGATGAGCAAGAGCCAGGGCAAGGGAACACCAGTTAGTATGCTAAACACAGCAAAAATGGCAGCAAGTGGCATAGGGACTTTCCCTTCTTCATCCTCGCTTAGCGATCCTACAAATCCTAGGGTAGGAAATAATGTCGAGCCACTGTTTAATAAGTCCCATGACTTCGCTGGCCTAACAACTGTAGAAACTGGTGACCTGGCTGCTGATAATTATCCCATTATAGCAGAAACCGCCATAGAGTTGGACTCCTGTGGCTCTGGGGCCAAGTTCTACTCTATGTCAGATGTTTCAGTTGTGTCAGAAGGGGAAAGTTTGGATCTTGATTCGGTGGATGACAGAAGCGGTACGAGTTCCGCCCCAGTTGAGGAGGAGTTGAATACATCACTACAAGAAGGGGGAGGCACAGTGCAAAAGGTGCAAGACTTGTCTAGCCCTACTGATCTCTTGCTAGGGCAAGTGACAACTAACGGAAGGATCACCAAGTTTAGAATCTTATACTGACCCCCATTTAGCATGACAAGCCACGCTACCAAGTAACCCCACGGTAGATCCAAACACTATCTTGGAAGAATCTGATAATGCGGTGACACTATCGACAATATATTATGCCATTATGTCACATAGAGAGGAGACAAAGGCTGAGAGCCTCCGGGTTCAGGGGACAGTACGCAAACTACAAAATACGGTGTGGTGCGTGGCTAAATCCTGCTCAGAGCTATCAGCCAGAATAGGAGAAGCTGAATGTAGAATTTCTTCACTAGAGGATGTGCTGGTAGTCCAGAAGGCTGATGTTTCAGCCCTTCAATCAACACATAATGACATAAATTGGAAGCTAACTGACATTGAAAACAGGTCAAGAAGAAATAACCTGCGTGTACTTGGCGTCCCTGAGGGGTTGGAAGGGAATGACATTCGGCAATTTATGATCGAACTACTAACTGAGGCTTTTTTTGATTTAACTAATTGGAAATGGGAACTTGAGCTACAGAGGGTTCATAGATTCCCCTTTCAGATAAGGGCAGGTTCTAGAGGGGTAGCGACTAAGCCCAGGGCAATCTTGATCTGTCTTAATAATTTTTTACTTTCTGAGCGTCTATACGACCTAGCTCGCCCCAATCGTAAGCGGAGAGCTAAAGGGTGTGAGTTTTCATGACTCCTGACTATTGTCAGGCAACAGTACAGCTTAGATGGTATTTGCGCCAATTAATTCCACCTCTGCAAGCAAAAGGGGCACAAGCTTATCTACTAAACCCGGCTAAGCTTAAAGTCATAGTTAAGGAAAAAACGTCATTTTTCACCTCTGAGTTAGCTGCGAAGGAATTTTAGGGGACACTGTAATGGTCAGTGAGTTTAGCAAGAGTAGTTCTATATTTTTGCAGTCAGAGAGGGGGGTAGGGGAGCGGGAGAGTGCTTTATCCTCTCTTTCCATCACTAATAGGGACTATTCAGTCCTTTGGTCCTTTTTGGGTGGGTTCATGGGGGAGTGGGGGGGGTAGGGGTTGCAGTGTGGAAAGGGGGTTGGGGGGGGAGGGTATGGGACAAGGAACATGGGCAATGTAGCAGCACGATGGTGGGACCAGTAAAGGCACAAGGCATGTTTTGGTTTGGTAAGCTGTTTTTAGGAATAACTTTTTAGGGAGAGTCTCTGGTGAAAGCAAGTCTCAAACATGTTATTACTTGGAGTCAATATCCAATTGATTTGACAACCCTGATAAAGCTAGATTTGATTAAAGATGGGTAAATTTGCTATCTGTTCATGGAATGTATGTAGGCTGAATAACAGGAATAAAATAGAGATGATAGCTCAGATACTGAAAACAATGAGGGTAGAAGTCCTATGTATTCAGGAAACGCATATATAGCATGGAATAATAGGGCCTGTCTTAAAGATCTTGGCTTAGAGCTAGTTTGTTGTACTCGGCAAGGGTCGAACACAAGGGGTGTTGCAATTTTTTTAAAAATATGGATGGGATAAGTGTAACCGTATTGCGACTGATCAATTTGGTCGGTGGGCCATTACTGAGATGATGATAGATGGTCTTCTTTTTACTCTGTGCTCGATATAGGGGCCTAACGCTGACGACCCTGATATGTTGAATGACATCCGTATTGAACTGGCTTTATGGCCCTCTCCTATAATCTTGTGTGGAGACTTTAACTTACAATTAATTGCAAGGAGATGAGAATATTAGTAGTGACATGAAATATAAAGGGCAAAGACAAAGGTTTTCAAGGCCACCAAGGGTCTTCTTAATGATTTCGGTTTAGTTGATGTCTGGTGGTTAAAAAGACCTAACGACCCCGGTTACACTTTTTTTTCTGCCCCTCATCGGAAACATGTCCGACTGGATTATTTTTTCACTTCTTTAGAATTATTGTCTAATGCTCAGATCAACATCCAACCAAAAATAATATCTGACCATAACCCTATTATTATGGAATTAGAGGTGGAGACAATGTATAGACCTTTTAAAAAAACCTGGACATTTGACCGACGGTTATTGCTTGACCCTCTCTATCAGGATCAAATGTCTAAGTGGATAGTTGAGTTTTTTTTAAGTTAATCGCGGATCTGCTTCAAGTGGTATGATTTGGGATGCCTTTAAGGCTGGGGTACGGGGAAGACCCTTAGTTATTCGATTAATAAACAGTGTAGAATAAAGATAAAACAAGACGAGCAGTTGAACAAATTGAGAACTTTAGAAGTCAAGTTTATGACAGCCGTTATTACTACTCAGAATTACGAACAGATAGCGAGAGATCTGGCCATTCAGAAAATGAAGGTGTATCAAAACTTTGCTACTGCTGTAGCGGGCCAAATCGTAGTTCATCGGTTAGATCTATATGAGGTAGGTGAAAACTCGGGTCGCTTACTTGCAGAAAGATTAAAGCAGAAAGAGGTCGCTAGGAGGGTGGAATTAATTCAGGATGAAGCTGGGCAAACGCATTCGGATCCCATAAAAATCTTGGAGATCTTCAATAATTTTTATACTCAGTTGTACTCATATAAAGATCTTACTGATATAGAAGGCAATTTTGTGAGGTTTTGGGGAGATAATGAGATTTTAAAATTAACTCCAGAACAAAAAGAAGGGCTAGAGGCCGATATCTCTATTAAGGAAATAGAGGCAGCAATGTTATCCCTTGTGGTAGGTAAGGCTGTTGGTCAAGATGGGATTCCTCTGGAATTCTTTAGAACCTTTTTTTCACTTCTAAAAAATGAACTCTTGGCTACGTTTCTAGATACTCAGAAGGGTTCACCCCCTCTGTCTAGGCAGAAATCAATAATCACAGTATTTCTTTAAAAAGATGAATCTCCGGTGTCGCCTGCCTCATACAGACCTATCTCATTGATTAATGCTGATAGTAAAATTTATTCCAAAGTTCTAGCTGCTCGTCTATCGAGTATTATCGCCACCCTTGTCTCCCCACTTCAGCACGGGTTTATTCCTGGCCGTGATACGACTGATCACGTGCGTCGTTGTTAGACCTGGCACCTTGGCGTGAGTCTCCCTTCCACTTTTTGTCGCTGTGCCTCATGTGTTTTTATGGTGTTGGCCACTCCGAGCACTGTACCACTGCCAACCGGTGCCACAGTGCAAGTGCTCCCTATGTAAATTGTATATGTTGGTTGGATTCCCTGATTGGCTTATTTGGTTTACTGTCAGACCCCAGTAAAGTGCACCAGGAGTGCCAGGGCGTGTAAATACAAATGCCACTGGTGGGCTCGCAGCACTGGTTGTGCCACCCACAGAAGCGGCCTGGTAAAATGTGTCTAGGTCTGCCACTGCAGAACCTGCGTGCAGTCTGGTACTGACATGCTGACTGGGCAAGTGCACACACTTGCCAGTCCCTAAACCTTCCCGTAACTTCATATTAGTCACCCCTATGGCAGGCACAAGGGCAGGGTGCATTGTAAGTGTAAGGTAGGACAAGCCCTGATGTGTGTGGCATGTCGTAATAGTGAATTACAGCCATTTTCGTTTTTCACTATTGTAAGGCTACCCTGTTCTCATAGGCCAGAATGGGCTGTTAGGATTGTTACATCCTATGATCCTAACAGACCCAGAGAACATGGTAGAAGATCGAGTTTAGTATGCCTGAACTCAGAATAATAAAGTACATCCGTTGGCAAGGTTTATTTTAATGTTCTGTGTTCGCAAACGCCACTTTTAGAAAGATGGCCTTTGTTCGCCTAACCATTTCAGCCCGCCTCTGCGTGATGTGTATCTGCTGTCTGGCTTGCGTGAGTGACAGGGCCGGGGAAACCCAGATGGGCAGGGCTAGGTAGCCTGGTGGTGAATAGAACGATTGACAGGTAGATGGGTGGGAGGAGTGCACCTGGACTCTGAATAGGACTGTGCTTTGCCACCACAATGCCGGCTCTGCCCCCTGTGGAGCGTCTGATGACTCTGCCCTGCACCCTGAATTAAGAAGCCTGCATCGCGTGAATAAAGTGCTCCAGAACTGGACTGAACTAGGCAAGGGCCCCCCTGGCCTGGGAGAACAAAAGAAATGTAGTATAAATGTAGGAGCCCTGCTCCTAAGAAATCAGATCCTGCTACAAGATGAACCTCTGTTGTACTGTCCCTGACCTGGGGGATTGGCCTGCAGTGGTTGCCTTGCTGCTGAAGGAGAGGAGAAAGATTGCTGAGAAACTTTGCTTCAACTTGTGCTGTTTAAGGTCTCCAAGGGCTTGTGCTGAGCTTGCCCCCTGAACGAAGTCCCAGGACCAGTGGACTTCACCCCACTTGAGAACCGCCGTTCTCCCTGTGAAGCTGACACCGAGAAAAGTGTGTGCCTCTCAACCCGGCATGTACTTGGGCAAGCCTGTGCCCCCCTGCCCGGCCCGAGCAACGCGACTAAGGCCCCTCGAGCCGTAGCTCGCAACGCAAGGGAAGAACTTCGTGACACTTGCTGTTTGCCCCTCTCCACATCGTACCCCTTGTGCGTGCCCCCCTACCCTTGCCGAGGGCATGCTGTGGTGCGCCGAGTGGTTGGCACGCGACTCCCCCGGGAATACTGCCTGCTTCGCATCGCGCTGAGAACAAGGGCGCCGCTCTCAAGGTACGGCTCAAACGCCGCAACGAAGAGCCAACGCACTGTACACCCGCATTGTCCCCCTGAGCAACGCGACTGAGGCCCCTTTCGAGCCGTAGCTCGCACTGCAATTGAAAGGACATCGCGCCGTACAAACGCGCTGGAAATTCACCGCACCGTCCGTGATGAACTCCTGAAAGATAAAGGTACTGTGCCCTCTTCGCACCGAAAGGTGTACGCATCGCCCGGAGCGTCTGCAAACGCTTGTGAGCCCCGCTCGTGAGCCTCTTACAGTCACACAAACCACCCGACACGCATGAAGCGCACAGAACTCCTGAAATATGCTTGAACTCAAGAACTGCTTATTACAAATTGTATTGTGGGCCCGTTTATCGTTACTGGGTCTTGTGCTAAGTCTGCTTAAATATAAAATACTTATTATTGATAAACCCAGTGTGGAGTCCATTTGTGGGGGTATCATTGAATTGTTGTATGTGGTCCCAAATGCTTAACCATTACGCCTAAGATAACGCCTTGTCTGCTCGCGCCAAGCTACCTAGAGGGTGAGCAGGGGTTATTGTTAGAGTGTAACCCCTTACCCTGACTGGAAGAAGGGATCCCTGCTTGACACAAGTCCCTACCTGTGTCAACCAGAGAACCCGGATTCTAACATTCGTGTGATAGCATTAATGGACTGGGCAAAAGCTACAAAAACCCCTATTGGAATCTTCCTGTTGGATGCCGAGAAGGCATTCGACAGGGTGTCCTGGCCTTTCCTTTGGGAAGTAATGCAGCTGAAGGATTTTAGGCCAGGTATACTTCAAGCCATTAAGTCACTGTATCAGTCACCTAATGCGTGTATACGTCTCTCGGGTAGAGAGTCAGAATCTTTCACTATAAGCCGGAGCATGTGGCAAGGTTGTCCCAGCTCACCTTTATTATTTGCCTTATATATTGATTTTTTTTTAGTTAAATTAAATCAATCTAAAGAGATTAAACCTGTTGAAGTGGGTGACATTAAGTATACAGCATTTGCATACGCAGATGATATTGTTATTCTCACCACTGATATTCCCTCTGCTCTTTCAACGATTGAACATTTCGCTTTGCAGTATGGTTTAATGTCCGGCTATAAATTAAACCTGAGTAAAACTCAGATTCTATGAGTGGGGGGTAACCCTCCGGACGGCATCTCTACTCTTTCAGAAGCTACTTATTTGGGAATCAACCTATGCTCTCCTGTTAATAATATCCCTGAAATTAACTTGAACACAGTATTAGATAGGATTAATGCTACCTTAGACAGAATAAACAATCTTCATTTGTCGCTGCATGGACGGTCAAATGTTTTAACGGTGGTGGTGCTCCTCAAACTGTTATACCTGTTTAGAACTATACCACTGGAATTCCCAGCAATTTATTTCAAAAGACTTGAGAATATTAGTTCTAGATTTTAATGGGACCATAAAAGGCATAGAAGGGCATGCAAAAAGATGGTGCTACCTAGAACCGTGGGAGGCTGGGGGATCCCGTATTTTTTATTTTACTATTGGGCGACAGCAATTAAATTTATGTCTCCACTGGTAGTGGGAGATAGGGCTAAGCTGTTGCCCTGTCACAGCCCTTCAATTTATGAATTCGGATTAGGGGAAAAGGCAAATTCCTGTCTAGTAAAATTCACGGAACCCAGCTACTATAAAAAAGCAAAGTTTAAAATTTATAAGGCAGCCTTTGCTATCTGGAGGGGAGTTAAACGGCTTCTAGCTCTTCCGAAAATAAATGCCTATATCTCTCTTGATGCTTTAGGGGTGCTTCCACCAATTTTTCGAGACTATATTATTAATAGATGGATGCAGAAAGGGATCTCTCGTCTAGGAGATCTCTGTCCAGATGGACAATTTTTATCTTTTACAGAGCTTACATTACAATATGGATTATCAAAACATGATTTTTTTTAAATATTTGCAAATCCGAAGCTTCTGTAATACAGTAGCTTCAGATGGTATGCACCAATTTAGAAAGTTCCCCGTAATAGAACAGTTGGGGGAAAATATGCCTATAGGTTTCTTCTATTCGACTTTTAGAAAGGTAATGCCCGATGACTTGCAGTATTGCCAGGAAAGATGGAAAAGGAAGTTAAATATAGAGACAATTGCGTTAGACACCACTATTACCTTGGCGAACGAAATTTTAATGACAGGTAGGATGCGTGCACAACATTATATGGCTATCTATGATTTATACTACACACCGTGCAATATTTTGAAATGGGGAACAGGACCAGGAACTAAGTGTAATAGGTGTGGTACTTTAGCTGCAGATGCTATCCATATGTTTTACTCATGCCCAAAACTGGCGGATCTTTTATCTTCAATTCAATACTTTTTGGTTGTGGTACTGGGATCACCAGTGTATATTACTGGGGAAATGGTGTTATTAGGAATTAAATCAGATGCTGAAGCGCAAGGAAGATCGAAATCTATAACTTCCTTTCTGTTTATCTGTATGGCGATTTTTCGCGCTTGTATTACGAAAGATTGGATCTCTTCTGACCCTCCGTCATTTTGTGCTTGGAGGGCCCGACTTTTGGCAATGTTTAATATGGAATCTGCTATTTATAAAACAAAGGGACTTAGAGGGAGCATAAGGGGGTTAAAAATTTGGAGGCCAATCACAGAATGGATTGAAGAGTCTGCAGGATAGGGCATATTGTGGGATGTTGTGGGTTATTATTCTTATCCGCCTGTCAACTAACTATAATTGGATTGTTGATGTCTTGGTGCCCGGTAGGGTCGCCACCAAGACAATATGTTTTATTTTGTGATTTGTTCCTGTTCCTTGTAATAAAAATAAAATGTAAAAAAAAAATTAAAAAATGTCGCCGTCTTTGGTATGAACTTACTCCGCTCTCACGATCAGAGTATCCCCAGCTGCTAGTGACCCGTCACCGGAGTCCTACGGGCGTAACCCAGGAGCTGACCGCGTTGGTCTTCAGGAGTTGGCAGTGGAGAACACGCAATTGTACCTGTGTGCACCAGGTGAGTGGAATTGTTTTGGTTTTCTTGGTCTGCACTGTTGAGCAGTGCTTTTGAAGCAGTTAACTGTGTAAGTATTTGGTGGTCAGTGTACCACGGAGAATCTTGGGGGTCTGACAGGGCAGCATTGTGGTGGCTGCACGTATAGATTCTCCACGGACCTTTTGTGAATAATAGAGATGCTGATCGGACGCCCGTTGTGGCACGTGAGGTGCGCGCCCGGCTGGACTGCTCTCGGAAAAGCCTGTGGCTGTACCTGGGTAGCCTTGGGAACACATATGAAGCGGGCTTAGTCAGAATAGTCCCAAGAGTGAACCAGGAAGGCTGCGGGATGGTCCGTAGGTCGGTCTGTGGTTATACCTGTCTGACAGTCTCTTGGTAGTCTTTGGACTGCTTGATTTTGGTATCTGTCGGTCTTGGAATCTGAATTTGATTGATTCTCCACCAACAGGAGTCGACGGGCTCTGTTCTTTGTTTGAAAAGACATCCTTTTTGAATATCTTTGTATGTATATATATATTATTGTCTTGTGTATGTTTGAATGAGTGTGAGGTGGTACGTTTTGTGAATGTTTGAACATGGCCATGTTTGGAAGGTTATTTTTATGATCGGATGAGGAACGCGTGACGACAATCACCATGCCGTGTTTTAGCAAATTGGTTTGTTTTGGATGTTGTTGCCTCCCTAGTGATATGCGTTTGGCTGAAAGTCAACCTGCCCCACCTGAGGGCAGCCCAAGTTATGATATGTATGTAAAGCATGGTATTACACCTCTCCTGTTTAATACACTATGGCATAAATATACTAAAGATAATGTGGACTTGCAATGGCATTTAACCGGGTCTTTTGATGAAAAAAAGATACATTTCCTGCAGGATCGATTATTTTCTAAACGAAGTTGACAGTCACTGTTTGACTCCCTGAACCTGTGGCAGAAGGAAGCAAGGCGTAGACGTATGCGGGAGGAGAAAGTATGTAGGATGAGGGGAAATCAGACGATTACTCAGAAAGCTATAGCTTAGGATAAAGCACAAATTGAACAAGGGATTGATTGTGCAGACAGACAATTTAGATTGCAAGTGGATAAGACCTATGTGGCTAGGACTGAAGCGGAAGATGAGATAGAGGATTTATTGGATACTCGTCCACCTCCACCTTATGCTCCGCAGCGTATATATCCCGTTGTTCTCCCGACTCTAGTACAGGCCCCTTCAGCTACCGCCCCTGTTGATTTCTCTTCCCTTGCCTCTCCGGGAACGTCCTCTGTTTTGTCTCCCTCAGTGTCTGAGACGGCTACCTTATGGCCTGTTACACTGCCATCTTCTGTTATGTCCACAGCTGTTTTGTCTCCCCCCCACCCCTGTGTGGGCTTCCCTTTCTGCGAGCACAACCCCATCTCCAGCTGTTTCGACTCCATTTTGTGCTCCAGGGGATTTCAACACACGGAAGTTGTTTACCCGTTCAGCTGTAGGACCGAATGAGAAACAGATGATTGAGAATCAGTCATCCCAGTGGATGCGACAGCCTATTTACACTATAACTGATATATGGAACACGCTTCGAGACTATGAGCCTGTTATGTAGCAACATGCTTTGAAACCCATGGCTCACGTATTATTACTCTCTGGGAACAGTGTTTTCCAGGATGCATGGCCCCCCACGTCATGTATGACATCCTGGACAGGGCTCATAAGTCTGAACTTAGCCCAGATGAAGTGTATAGAAATGTGGAGGTTTTATTAAATTATCGAGAACGGATGCATCAAAAGTGTTCCTCGTGGGACACTCAGCATCCTATGCGAGAAGTTCATCCTATTCTTCATCCTGAAATACCGAAACTAAAGTATGACCATGGCGTGGTGACTAGACCTTGTGTAGAGGCCCGAGTGCAAGAACAAAGGGTTTACACCCCCTGGAAGAGGAGTGAAGTCCTCTCGCTAAAATCACAATTACCCGACCCCTGTAAAAATCTCACGGCTTATTATAAAGAACTCACAGAAGCGGCCTCTTTGGCTGTCATGACCTTAGCTGACATAGAGCTATTTTTTGCATTGTTAGTTCCCGTTGACGTATGGCGTCAGGTCAGGACCATGCTCAAGAATTAGGCGGAACATGGGAGCAGATAAAATATTGGGACAAGGATAGTAAGCCTGGGGTAAGCCGAAACCTGAAGTATTGGCATTACCTGGCCGTATTATCACTTGCATGCATTCCTTAATTCCGCCTCGTAAGGTGGATTGGGACAAATTGACCGCATGTAAACAGAAGAAAGACGAAAGTGTTTCTGATTTTTTCACTAGATTTGAGGGCGTATTCATTGATTTTTGTGGACAGGATTTGTCGTTGGAAGGCGGTATACGATTATTTGTTTATCGTTTTGTGACCAATTTGTTACCAGAAGTCTCTGCACGGCTACAAGCCGCTGAAGGTACCTGGACCACCTCCACGCCTTCGGTAATATTGAGTATGGCCCAATATTACGAACATAGAGAAAATGAGAGTAAGGATAAGACGGAAAAGAGAACAAAGGATCTTAAAACACGGGTGTTGTTGCAACAAGTTCAAGGACGAGGCAGAGAGAGTGGCGGTAGAGGGTTCGTCCCGAGGGGGGCGAGAACTGGACGAGGAAGAGGGCCCGCTGTTGTTTTGGGAATTAATCAGTGGGCTTATTGTAAGGAGGAAGGGCATTGGCGATCTCAGTGTCCGTTGTTGCAGACCCAGAACGGGGCTATGGGAAGTAGAGGAAGAGGTCGGAGAAGTGTGGATCTCAGTGACATGCGACGAGAAGAGGCGACGCAAGCTGGACAAGAAAATAACTATTTTGATAATCCACGAGGTAGGCAGTATTATAATGAGGAGTGTATAATGGACGCGACCGAAGGGTATGCTTATACATAGGATAGCCATGGACAGAGTGAGGGCCAGGTGTCAGTACCCATTGATCAGCAAGGACCTTATGTAGAGGCACAATTAATGGGGACATCTGAAAAGTTTTTAGTTGATACGGGTGCAATGAATAGTTCTATTTCTCGTTCCCTGGTCCCAGGGGCTGCTCTGTCTGGGCACAATAATGTTTCGGTAGGATTCTCGGGAATTCTAGTGGTGAGCCCCATCTCCAAACCTATTCCTTCTACAATTGGTCCTTTTACGATAGACTCCCCGTTTCTTTTGACTTCCCATTGTGGCGAAAATTTGTTGGGCTTGGATTTGTTGAAGAAATTACATGCTACGATTCATTGTTCACCTGATGGTGTTTATTTGACTATTAATTCCCTTGGGAAGCATACTTTGCAGTGTTTCACTAAAAATGAACCCCTCCCTCCTGAGTTTTCTGTTATTCCAGCAACATTGTGGGCCACTGGTGACACAGATGTAGGATTATTAAAGATTCCGCCCGTTTCTATTACTTTGAAGCAAAATGCTTGGCTTCCTCGTATACCTCAGTACAAAATTTCTCCGCAGACGAGAAGGCTTTGCTCTCCATCATACAAGATTTGGTGAAAAGGGGTGTGGTGGAAGAGACAGCTGCTAATGTGTGTTACAGCCCCATATTGCCTATCTTAAAGAGAGCCCCTGTTGGAAGCGATCCTGACTATGCTGATACCTCTCGTTTTGTGATTGATTTGTGTGAAATTAATAAAATAGTGGTGCCCCAATACCCTGTGGTTTCCGACATCACTACTATTCTCACTATGATTCCTCCTACTGCCAAATATTTCTCAGTGATTGATTTAAAGAATGCTTTCTTTAGCATTCCGATTCATCCTGATAGCCGCCATATTTTTGGCTTCTCATTATCTGGTTGCAGCTTCCAGTTCTGCCGCGTTCCCCAGGGGTACACAGAGAGTCCTAGTATTTATAGTCAAGCTTTGAAAACATTGTTGGATGATTTGGTCTTGCCTCCTGGTAATGTACTGTTGCAATACGTAGACGATTTGTTAGTGGCCTCTGATACCGAGGAAGGTTGTAAGAAGGCCACTGTATAATTGTTGTCTCATTTGGCTGCTAATGGCAATAAAGTGTCCCTTTCTAAATTTCAATATTGTCCACAGGAGGTGACCTATCTCGGTGATCTACTGTCGAAGGAGGGGAGGAGACTAACCCCTGAGCGTGTGACTACCATTTTTAATATGTCTGTACCTCGTACTCAGCGTGATGTTCATGCATTTCTCGGCATAACTTCTTACTGTCGCCAATGGATCCCTAATTTTCCCTTCTTACTAAACCCCTTATGTACTTAACCACTAAAGATGTGCATGAACCTTTACCCTGGACTGATGCTTATCAAGATGCTTTTGACTCTGAAATCTGCGCTTTGTTCTGCACCTGTTCTTGGTACTCCTACCGAAAACCTTTTGTGCTTTACGTACACGAGGTGGACGGTTGCTCGCTTTCTGTGTTAACACAAGGATTTGGTGATAAGCAGAGACCTTGTGCCTATTTCTCGGCGGTGTTGGATAACTTCACCAGAGCACTCCCTAGCTGTTTAAGAGCCACTGCTGCGGTTGCGATGGCTATTCGTAAGTCGGAAGGGCTCGTTCTGAACACTGACCTCACAGTGATGGTACCGCACGCTGTGGATACATTATTGAACAAAACAAAGACCCAGCACCTTACAAGTGCGCGCCTTACCTGATATGAATTGACTTTGTTTGCTCCACATATTACGATTAAACGATGTGCCACTCTGAACCCTGCTACGTTACTACCCCTCCCTTCGAATGAAAAGAACAATTATGTTCAAGATTGTATATTTCGGACTGAGGAAGAAACGAAGGGACGGGTAGACCTGACTGACACTCCTCTATCTGACCCTCAAGGGGAGTTGTATGTCGATGGCTCTTGTTTCAAGTTACCAGATGGCACGACAACTGCTGCATGTGCGATAACTACTCTTCACACTATAGTTGAGGCTTCTCGAGTACCCTATCAGTCAGCGCAGGCGACTGAATTAGTGGCATTGTTTCGGGCCTGTGAGTTAAGTGAAGGACTGAGAGTAAATATTTAAACCGAGAGCCAGTACGCCTTTGGCGTGGCTCATAGTTTTGGCCGACTTTGGGCAGAAAGAGGTTTTCTTACTTCTCATGGTCAGCGAATACAGCATGGTCCCTTGATTTTGCGATTACTGACAGCATTGACGTTACCAGAAATAGTGGCTGTAGTCAAATGTAGTGCACACAAGGCAGTGATTGATGCAGTGGGGGAGGGTAATGCCTTTGCCGATCAAGTAGCTAAGGAAACTGCGAAATCCAAATTGACCTCAATGTTTGTGACTAGCTCTGCTAGGTGGGTGGCTGAAACAGAGATGTTTGATAATACCATGGAGAGTGTCCGAGAAATACAGAAAGAAGCTACCCCTATTTTACTGGCTCACTGGAGAGAGCGAATTGGGAGATTAGATGCAGATGGTTGTTGGATTGATCTGACAGAAAAGCAGCGGTGGTTCTTGCCTAATGCATTAGTCAATGCGGTGGTGACAATGGCACATGGTTCAGCGCATATTGGGGTGAAAGGTATTTGTGCATTATTAGATCCTGTATGGTACAACCCCAATATTTCGAGGACCGCTGCTCATTTGGTACAATATTGCATGGTTTTCTTACGACATAATCCAGGAGGCAGGGAGCCTGTTCTGAGTGGAAACTTTGCACCACCATCTTTGCCTTTTGAGGGGCTTCAAATGGATTATATCCAGCTGGAGCACGTTAACAATTTGAAGTATGTTCTGGTCGTGGTATGCGCTTTCAGTAAGTGGGTGGAAGCCTACCCGACAAAAGAAAACACTGCTTTGGCAACGGCAAAAGCATTGGTAAAGGAGTATTTCCCTCGCTACGGATTGCCTCGTGTGATCTGGAGTGACAACGGAAGACATTTTAATGCAGAACTCATCACACATATATGTAATGGACTACAGATTAAACAGAAATTCCATGCGGCTCGACACCCCCAGTCCGCTGGGTTGGTCGAGAAGTATAATGGGATATTACAGCTCAAATTAGCTAAAATTCAAGAAAGTACTGGATTGAGGTGGCCAGATGCTCTGCCGCTGGCATTAATGTCAATACGAGTTACCCCACATTCCCGTTCTGGTTTGTCTCCGTATGAGGTCATTTTTGGGCACCCTGCTAATGTTTGGGACATCCCGAGACCCAGAACGCTTCGTTATATAGAGTATCCTATGCTGACAGACTATTTGTATGCTTTGACTAAAGATCTTCGTTCCATTCATCAACAGGTCTCAGCAGTTTTGCAGCCTCTGCCGGAGGATCCTGGACATCGCTTGGAACCAGGACAGTGCGTTCTGGTCCGTAACTATCAGCGAAAATTCAGCTTGGATCCTCGTTGGTCTCAACCATTCCAAGTCTTGTTGGCCACGCGGACGGCGGTAAAAGTGAACGGCAAGCGACACTGGATCCATGTGTCACATCTGAAAAAACTATCCCTCCCGCTTCCATATGATCAGCGAATCCAGGACAGGGTTCTGACTCAGGAAACTGAGCGAGTTCCTCGATTCATCCCTTTTTCTGACGCCCAGGTAATTGGAGAAGGGCAAGGAGAAGGTGCACCGGGTTCGGAAGGGGCGCTGTCATCAGCACAATTGATCACCCCAGATTCTGTTGTTCCTACAGCTAACCCAGAGGCTTGTGGTACCCCTATTTCACTGGATTCATCATCCTCTGTTTTGTTCCCTGATCAGGAAGTGCCTGGCCATACTCGATACAACCTGCGGCCCAGAAAACAACACAGTACACCAGGTGAACATGGTAGGAGATAGGAAGAGACTTGAGTGATAGGATACAGACCTGTGCTATGAATGTCTGTTAGATACGCTTCTGGTGTACTGAGCGAGACACTGGACTGAACGCGCTGAGAGCCTTGAACATTTGTTTGCTCTGCTCAGAAAGAAAGACTGAATTTCATGTTCAAAGTGGCCCAGGTTGTGTTTTCTTCAAGGGTTGTGTGAGAACATAACTCCAACGTGAGAAGTTTGTTTTGGTATTATCTGTGATGAACGATAGGAGCCTGCCTGTGAGGCTCTAAACGGACACAGGAAAGAAGCACCCTCTGGCAGGTTGGACTGCATTGCCATAGTTTATTGTTGGACTTTTAGTTAGCATGTATCCCTTTGCTCGTTTTGTTCCTGAAGAGGAACGTCCTTTTGTACCACGCTATTTTCCTACATCTATGCCTGTTTTTTCTAGTTGGACCAATCGTGTTAAAATTGCATTTATAGCTACTATAGCAATATTGCTAATTATATAACTGGGAGTATTCATATATTTAGAATTTTGCCACCCATTGCATACTGTTTTAGGAACAACTACCCCACCTCCGGAACATGTCTTTCATACTTTAGCCCCTCATAAGGAAAGGCATCGTCAGACCTATGTGAAAAACGCATTCATTGAAATGCTTCATCAAGCACACAGTGCCACCAATACTACGAATTGTTGGGATTGTGGTCTTTTACCATCTGTTATGCATAAGCACGACTTATTTATATCTCTACCTTTGTCTAATCTGGGAAGTTGCGAGACTTGGTTCAAATTGCTTTCTATGATGTATATGCATTACACTGTGGACGCTCAAAGGTTTTCAGAGAGAGATTATGAAATGATTTTAGCTTATATTGAGGTTCATCAAGGATTCAACCCCGATGGGAATAATGGAGAGGGAACCTTAGATTCGAATGCCTGTATGAATATGTATATAACTCACGAAAATACCACTTGGTTGAAAAATGAAATTTTGGACTTTGTTGAATTCAATTTCGCTCAATATTTTCGACACTTTCAGGACCGTAATGTTACTGAAGATAGGGCTATTCCAGTGCCTGTATTAAACAGCACCTCTACATTTTGGGTTCAAGGAGCAGGGTACATATCAGTAGGGAAAAGCTGATGTAATTACACTTATCAGTTGCGTAGCTTTAGCAGCCCTCCTTTGTTAACCCCTCCTAATGTATATTTTGTCTGTGGAGAAAGTGCCTATACTTGGCTTCCATGAGGTTGGAATGGACGTTGCTACCTGTCCTTCCTGTACCCTCCAGTCTATATTGCCCCTTCTGATTATCACAAGGATCACTGACTAGATAAACGTAGCGTGCTTATTAGGAGAAATAAAAGAGTGATAGATACATACCACTGATATAGATCAGACTGATACTCCACTGCAGCATTTCACCAACATTATGAAGGGAGTGTTCCCCTTTTGGGGGCCTATGATTACTAGCCACGAAGTACGACGTTTATCTAGAGTAGTTGAAGGGGAATACTGACCAATATCACAGTAGAGCTACAGGCCACCAGACTCGTTTCGCTTCAAAACCGTATGGTTTTGGACGTTATCTTGGCAGATCGAGGAGGAGCATGCCATGTGATCGGCAGCTCTGGCTGTGTTTATATTGCTGACTCCGCCGCCTCCGTTCATTTGGCCATACAGAAGCCACATCGTTTGGCTTCTGAGATACATGTAGAAACTGGTACGTGGTCTCTCTCTAGTTGGTTCTGGGGTTTGCTGTCTACCTGGGGATGGAACATTTTGATGGTGCTGGCATGTATAGCCGGTATCTTATTCATGTGTTGTGTTTGTGTACAATGTGGGCCTGCATGTTGCTCTTATTGCGTGACAAAACTCACTTCCTCTGTGTTTGGTCCATCCCCAACAGCGGTAAAAGCTCAGCTAGTTCAGCAGGAGCTCAAAGACTTAATGCAGATTGACGAGGGAATATTTGAAGATTGAACGGTTGTTATTTAGCTACATCATGCTAAAAGGGCCGTTCTGAGGGATAAAAAAGTATAAGGAGTATCGGACCTATATTATGTTAGCATGATGCATCTATACATATACTCCCTGTTTGAAATATATGCTTTTGCTTGGAGGAAACTCGTTTATTACCTCCTTGTATATCCATTGCTAAAAGAGTAGGCTGAGAACCATACAGACGCCCTCTTCTGATCATATGCTCGAGCACGGGCTGTGATCACGTGTTGATCACGTGCAATTGTCAGGCCCCAGTTCATTTGAGTTACTGGTAGCAGTTGAAGGTAGGCCGTTTTACTTTTACTGTTCTAAGACTCAAGGTTGCATCTGGCTTTGGGGGCGATAAGCGCAATTCTGGAGGCGCAGTGTCTACACTCCCAGGCACCAAGACGAAAGGGAGTCACCCCTCCTGACCTCATCAGTAATAGATAGTCAAGCCTTTGTACTGATCTGATGTGTGCCATATATGGTCCTTTCCTGGAGCTCGAGGGCCAACTGGTGTTTTTCCTTTTACAGTGATTGTATGTATTGAACCAAAAAGTGTATAACGTCATATTTGAATACGAGCCAACAGTCTTCTCGGCGCACCTGATGGGTGAGGTTCGGAGAGGCTCCTCTATAGAGTATTTTGTTTAATAAACGATTGAACCTTCTTCACTGCCAACTGACTGATTATTTGGTAATGGTGTTGGGACTATTGGTAGGTATAGTCCTTTAGTTTATTTTTATGGTACATCACCATACAAAGGTCAGTGGCATCAGGGCAGATTTCGCGATCAATGTTGGGTGAAAGGGAAAATCAATACTGAGGTAGGACTCCCCACAGCAAAGACTCCAATAGGGGTGACAGGTTTGAATCAATTTCACGAAAGTTCACGCACTGATGGTGAGATCCCCAGATCCTGCAGGGGGGCCAGTTAATGGAGCCCCCTGGAATTGCATAGAGGTGCTAGAAATAGAGTGTACATAACAAGTGTACCTAAATTGACATGTGCTTCAGGAGAAACAAAAGAAGCCTTGATCAATGGCGGTTAGGCGGACAGTGGCAGTGTCCCTCGACCCGCTTTGCGGTACGGCAGACCAAGACATTTTAAATACATAATCTTGGGCTCAGATCTTTTAAATTGTTTATTTCTGTTTTTACTTTTTTAAGGGAGCACTAGGGGTGCTTGTGGTTCCTACCTGATTGCGGAGGCCTGGGCTCGATTGCTGGTCCTTCCCGCCTCGGTCCGACGCGGTAACCAGAACCGTTGCGCAGAGGGCGGAGAAGGTAGAGCCAGGCACTTCCGCTTGGCACGGTCAGTGGTCTAGCTGCAGGGAGAGTATTCCTCTAAAGGCCACATGCCTCAGCGGCCGCGCAGCAGACACATGCAGCGGGCGCGCCGCCGGTGGCATGCCAAAGGCAAGCCCGTCTGCGCCCATCCGCGGCCGACCGGGGCCCGAGGCCAGAACCCCTGGTGGTTTCGGATTCGGATTTTACTATAGCTCCCAACAGCTACACGCGCTCTATTCCACTACGGGTGAGCAGTGTAGACATAGCATAATGGCAGAGAGCAAGAGCTGGAAATGTAGACATTGATCATTTACAGCGAATGCTCAGGTGGAGGATGAGGAGGTAGGCCCATTACTTAGTTTTTCCTTAATTAACTGTAGGTCACTGAAGAAACAGAGTGGAGATCTGCGACCATCTGGCAGATGGTCGGGCAGATGTGCTGTTTCTCACAGAGACTTGGTTGGATGAGGACTCAGCGCCAGAAATCCTTGAGGCACTCCCCAGTGGCTATGGGATCACCAGAGTGGATAGACTCTCCGGCAGAGAAGGGGGGATTGCGATCATTTATAAACACGCTATCCAGTGCTCTCTCGAGCCGGTTGACATAGTAGATAACTAGGCAGGTCTTTTTACGATTAGGACAGCCACCAATTACATAATTAAGGGGCTTCTGGTCTATAGACCTCCCAGACCCTCTACACGGTTCTCACCTAGTCTGATTGAGTGCCTCATACAACCAACACTACGATATGAGAAGTTATTAGTGCTGGGTGATTTAAATCTGCACCTTGATGACACACTCAACTCTGGGGCTCAAGAGATCCGTCAGGAATTGGCAGCCTTACAATTAACATTAAAATCAGAACTCCCCACACATCAGTTGGGCTCCCGGTTTTATGGTATGATCATTTCCTGATTCCTTTTACGGCAAGGTTGCCCTTGCCGAAGGTACAGGAGAAAGTTTAGACCAAAATAAAACATAGGAAGTGGGCTGGTTTTTCTCAGGGGAATTATAACAGGGCCCTCTTAAAGGGAGGGTTACCGGGCGGCTTGGACTCTGATTCTGCTTGTGAAGCCTTGGAGAGGCGCATCACGGATGCATTAGATAGCACCGCACCCTGGTCATTAAAAATGTCAGGAAGAAGACAAAAATCAGCTCCCTGGTATGGCGATGAGTTAAGAACTGCCAAATCAGCATGCAAACGCCTAGAAAGGCGGTGGAGGAAAGATTTTTCAGTCCAGGTGAAGAGCGAATATAAAATTAGCCTTAAGAGCTATCAGGCGTTCATTAGAAAGGCCAGGGCAACCTATTATAAGGAAAGGATCGAGACTGCTGAGAACTCAGCTAAAGGGTTGTTCAGGGTCTATAAAGAGATATTCTCCCTAGCGAAAATTGAAGCACCTATTGCAGGTTCAGGGGAATCATGCAATCGAGTGGCTGATTTTTTTGCTGAAAAGGTGGAGAAGATCTACTCCTCCTTTCCTGGCTCTGCACGCAATGGCTACAGGGTTGCGGTGGAACCTGTCGACATATTGGAGACAGAACGCCTCGATAAATTTATCATTCCCCCCCCCCCAGAGACTCTCAATAAGATAGCCATCAGCATTAAGTCAGGCTCACCCAGGGATCCTGCCTTCCCTAGGGTGCTTAACGGGAGTATTGAGATGCTCGAGCCCTGCATTAGACATCTTTTGGAGCTCTCTTTCACCTCAGGAATAGTCCCAAAAAGATGGAAAGAGGCAGTTGTTTGACATTACAAAAGAAACCCCATATTAGTATGGACCAACTTGACAATTTGCGCCCTATATCTCTGCTTCCTTACTTTGCAAAAGTTGCGGAGAAGGTAGTAAATATCCAACTGATGGCACAGACCTGCAAACATAATCTCCTTCATCCTACCCAGTCTGGTTTTCGGGCCCTCTATTCTACCGAATCGGCTCTACTCTTTTCGATAGAGACCATTCGGAAATATGTAGACGAGGGTCAGATGGCGGCCTTAATCTTATTAGACTTGAGTACCGCCTTCGACACTGTTGCCCACCATACCCTGTGGCAATGTCTTAGGAAAGGAGGTGTGTCAGGTAGTGCCTTGAATTGGATGGGATCCTTCCTGTCTGAGCGCAGCTTTCAAGTGGTGCAGGGATCACACTACTCTAAAGACATCAAGCTGAAACAGGGGGTGCCTCACGGGTCTACCCTGAGTCCGACCCTGTTTAATCTTTACGTCACCCCCTTAGCGAAGATCACGGATAAATTCTGGATCAATGTTGTGTCCTATGCCGATGATACTCAACTGGTGATTTCCCTTACACAGGCACAGGATAAGGCAGCCTTCAATTTTGTGTCCTGCCTGCAAGAACTGGTTTCTTGGATGGCAAATAATTGCCTGAAATTGAATGGCAACAATACCGAGGTGCTTGTGATAGGGAAAGCTCCATCAGTGTGGTCATCGGCATGGTGGCCCCAGACTTTGGGTCCCACCCCCACGCCTTGTGAACAGGCTAAGAACCTTGGGGTATGGTTGGACACCAAGCTCTCCTTTGAGATCCATACCAGGCGGGTGGCAGGCGCCTGTTTTGGAGTCCAACGTGGTCTGCGGAAAACCCTAGATGTGTTGCCTACTGCAGCCAG
This sequence comes from Triturus cristatus, assembly GCF_964204655.1. Classification (NCBI taxonomy): domain Eukaryota; kingdom Metazoa; phylum Chordata; class Amphibia; order Caudata; family Salamandridae; genus Triturus; species Triturus cristatus. The sequence goes on along the minus strand of NC_140592.1, from coordinate 593,500,788 downwards.
GAAAACTATGGTGCATGCTCTGGTGACATTGCGTCTGGATTATGGGAACATACTGTACCTGGGTGCAACTGCTAAATGTATGCAGAGACTCCAGTGTATCCAGAATGCAGCAGCACGACTAGTTCTAATGCTTCCTAAGAGAGCCTCTGCTAAGAGGGCCTTAGCCTCCCTATATTGGCTTCCACTTAGGGAGAGAGTTCGGTGCAAGGCTCTGTGCGTTAGCCATCGGATCATACAAAGGAAGGGTCCCTCCTACCTGCATGACTTATTAACCCCCTACTCACCGACCCGGCAACTAAGATCTAGCGGGACGGGGCAGGTGTGTGTCCCTACCATCAAGAGAGCAAGGATGGGTGGCCGCTCCTTCCGCTACTTGGCAGCACACCAGTGGAACAAACTCCCTCAGAGCCTCCGGCTGGAGGGCTCTGAGATTACCTTTCAGAAAAGATTGAAAACATACCTCTTCCCTTCTGTGTAGACCCCCCTTGCTATGCCCTGATTCTTAGCTCCCCTCTTATGATGCAGAGTTTAGCTTGTACCGCAGCGTGGGGACACACCAGCCTAGTGTAACCAGGCGCTTTATAAATGTGATTATTATTATTATTATTATTATTATTAATAAAGTAATCTACTGGAAAAGACAGGTGAGGCAATGTCGTTCAGTCATAAGACCAGACATTATAACTGTAAAATGCTGCTCAATAAATAAGGGATTCGATTATATGATTCTGGATCTGGCTGGCTGGGATATAGCAGATGGCCTAGTCAACCTGGACCTGCATACCTCACCACCTAAGGGTTCGCTGATTCAGTTTAAATATTCCCAACCAAACCAGGCCTTGGAAATCGATAAAAAGCATGGAAGACAAGCAGATAATAGCCGCAATAAAACCCGCAAGGGTCAGGCAGATCCTATGAACAAGCACACTTGACATGAGCAGGGACTGTTTCCCGACTGTGTCATAAAAAATTCACTAAAGGAAGGCTATTATTCTCTAACACCAACTGAGTTACTACAGCCAGCTGGGGTCAATATGAATAGTGACGCGGAGGGGCAGTCTCATACCTTAATGATCACATCACCAATTACCACGACTTGTTTGACTGGCCAAGAGGAAAGGCAAGCTCCTCCAACCCCTGAGCCTACTAAGAAACTCAGACTATTGTCCTGGAATCTAGCAGGTCTCAGATCTAAGATTGTCTGTGAAGAGTGGGTGAAGTTTGTGGATAGTTATGACATATGTCTTTTTCAGGAGACTTGGGCCACTGATAAAGCTTCAAGAGTGAATTTTTCTAATTAGAGTGTTGAAGCTGTACCGTCAAAGAAGGATCGTCCATCAGGTGGTCTTATCATCTGGACCAAAATTAACCTAAGGGTCTACATTAGAAAGTATGATATAAAATTAAGGCTCCCGTTTTTCCGTTTTACCGGATTTTTACATATAAATACAGACGGAAAACATTTAGTTTTCTGCCTGTATTTATATATAGAAACGGGAAAATACTGACAAAACAAATGCCTCTGCCACCTCTGTGCTCCTCTATAAAATCTGTGTCAGAGGCGCACAGGGGCTGCGAATGAAATCTGAAACTACTGACGCTCTGGAGAGCGGTGAACAAGTGCATCTGGGGCCACCTTGTCTGCAGAGACCCTCCAGCACCCCTCGCTGTGGTGCTCATGCAAAGTTAATTCTTTGAGCAGTGCAAGCATCCAAAGTCCTTTAAAAGGTGTGAAAACACACCAGGACATCGGCTGCAACCCCAGCAACCTTTTGTTGTATTAGAGGGGAAAGGAGTGTAGAAAAGCATGCACACGGACACTTTATAGAATTGGCCTGAGGCAGGCTGTGTAGACGTGGGTTGTGGGCTGGTTTGATTCCCTGGGTTGTTGAGATGCCAGTGAAATGGGACAGCCTTGGCAAGGTCTCACTCCCAGCTCTATTTTTTGATGAGCTTGCCGTCTTTTATCTTTGCAGCAAGTAAATGAGGACCATGGTAAAATGTGCCTGATGCCATGAGCAGTTCTGTTGCCCTTGTAGACAAATTAAGCCTTCATACAGTGCTAGATTACTCCATTGTAGAAAAAGAATAATATTCCACACATAAAAGTAAACAAATTATGATCTCTGTACCCACAAAAAATCCTGGTGCAACCATGTGTCTTACATGCTTTATATTTGTTATTGAAGAAACTTTTCCTAAAGACAAAGCACATTATTCTTGCTTTGTCAATATTAGTAAGCAGTAGTTCTGTGAAGGTCCTAAGCTGTGGTATTTGCCATTCCAAACCAGCGTCTCCTGTATCTTATCCTTTACCCTGGTTTTTGACAGAGATATTACTATTAAGTGTCTTGCTTGGGAAGGAAAAACACCTGGTATTGGTAATTATATTTCAGGGGTCGAACATATCCTTCACAAAACTGACAGATTGCCGGGCTGTATACTGTATTCAGCATGCATCAGAATTTCAAAGTTTTATTTTTTACAGGGCCAGATACATAATGTTAGATGGACATATTATAGGTAAGCAGAACTTTAGAAAGTGAATGTGGGGGCGCAGGTGCCTCTGATGCAGCACCGTATGCGGCTAGGCACACAGCGTGCGTGTGGCAGTCATTTGTAGAGCGAATCCTTATTCTTTCCCACTATGGGTTCAGCTGACAAAGTATGCATGTCAATTTAAATAAATGTAGAAAAATACTAGCTGCAGCGCCTTTTTTTGATTGCAACAAAAATAAATGTGGATAAATACAGATAAAATGACCCAAAAATAAATATGGATAAATACAGACGGAAATGTTAAAAAAATAAATACCATAAAACCGGGAGCCCTATATAAAATACACAAATTTATTGGCCTTTAGCATCCAAGGAATCACTACCAACAGATCAATGCTCCTGGTTAACATCTACAACAGATTTCCCTCCCAAAACCATGACTCCCTCACAATTTTTATCCTAGACGAGTTCTTCAAAAGGGAAGGGGCATCACATAGCCGAGTTCTTACAGGGGACTTTCACACAACCTTTGAGCCCCTTGAGGCAATTATGAATGTCACCGATGAAGAGGATGCCGAATTGGGCATCCCGCGCCTGAGTCAAGTAAAGGCAGCTAAAAACGTAAAGGTAGCATTTCAAGTTGCCTCTCTAACCCTGAAATACGGGCTGAGGGCCAGTAATGGGCGTGCTAAGTCTGACCAAAAGCCCAGCTATATATACAAACGAGCCCATTGCCAAACAAGGATCGATTATATGCCCTAACTTTAGAATTATTTGATGTGTTCACTTCCTACCTGCTATGTCCAGAGTATTTTACCCACCCCAACTGTCCTTAGCAATAACAGAAGGAGGGTTAAATGGCCAGCGATTTAGAGTAGCACTGACACTTTGACACAAATGTACAACTTAGTAGCCTTCTCTGTGGTTGACTTGGACGCCTAGAGTTCGGAGCTGCAATCTCCGGTGGATATATTTATGAACCTATTTGTCACGAGACCCCTGTGCACGAGGGCTCACTGTTTTTCCCAGATATTGACGCTATAGTGCTTTGTGCGCAGGACTAGGCCTGGGCAAAAATTTCGTTACGGTCGCGGAAATTGCGATAATTTGACAATTTCGCGTTCCGCGGAAAGCACGTAAATGTAAAAATGTTCGCATTCTGCAGCTTAGCGATAATTTGTTTCTTGCTCGCGCTGTAAAATAATACATTCTCGCGTGCGCGCAATCGCCTTACCTGAATCCCCGCGTTCACCGACAGGTTTTCCCGATCCGGTCACGTTCTCCATGAGATTTGGATTGTTGGTAGCCATTTGCACTGTCTTGCGACAGTTCGCGCCCGCAGTGACGTCATTGGTCTCGCGATCACGTCTTTCTTCTCGCGATCATGCACCACGAGACAACTGAAAACAAGATGGCCGCGCCCGCGAGCAACCACATGAGTAAGTTGGCGAGCCGTGACCATGCAGAAAATACAGCGAACGGGCGGGAAAAAAACTTTGCGATATTTCCACGTGTTTGCGGAGATTTTTAACATTTTCGCGATAATTTGCTAAAGTGAATTTCGCAAATTCCGCCCACCCCTACGCAGGACCCGTACGGCCCCTTTAATTCTTCGTGGAGAGAAGCCGAGCCGGGGGCTGGATTTGTGACGTCACTCGCAAGCCACCAATTACAGGAGAACACTGCCGCAGAAAAGGAGTAAGTGTCAATTCTCAGCGCGAACGCAGTCGGAGGAGAAAACTGAGACAAGCCGGAGAGAGTAGAGAAGGAAGAAGCTACCTGCGAAGATTGTATCGCTCCCTCGGAGGTTCGGGGAGGAAGAACGCCAGGAGGCCAACGAGGACACTCACCGCTCCGCCACGCTCCTGGAGGAGTGTGGCTGGAGCAGGTATGTCGCCGGATACGGGGGTTTTCGAAAGCACTGGGTGGGAATGGGTAACGCTTTTGAGGGTGGTCACCGCTCTCTGTACTTCACGGGCTTCTGGTGTTCGGTGCTCCCTCACGCTCCCTTCCCCTTCAACTCAGGATGTTGAACCGCCCCACTTACACACGGTATGTTTTCCTTTGTTTTCCTGATTTGCCATCTCGAGGAAGAGGCTGTGCCTGTCAAGACTTCCCGAAAACGGTGGAGTGCCCGGAGTCCTGTGTGCTATGAACACTTTATTATTTGCCTTTTGTTATCCAAAAATAAAAGGAACATCACGTTTACTCGGAACAGCCTCCTGCCTACTCATTAAGGGGACCCCATCATACACCCCAGGGATACGTACCCCTGGGTCCGGTGTCACTATTAAATAATATTTAAACATTTTTTATAAGCAAGACAGGGACAAGAAAATGGCCGGAAACAAGAATGAGTGATTTGACGAGTCCTGTAAGTGAGCTTGACAATCTTTGATGGGGGCCATCAAAACTGGCCTAGGAACTATGGTATCCAAAATATGGAAAGAATACAAAATCGCCCAAATTGAGGCAAAAAGGAACTGGCACGAAGACTTCTGGAGAGATTTATTAGTTGCGGCGCAAGCCAAAAATAGCAAACAATTCTGGCACTTGATATCCAAAGGGTCAAAAAACCTAATCAAAGAAGAAAATTTCCATATACTGCCACAGGTTTCGGAAGACCACTTTGGTCAACTCTATGCTGGACCAAAGGATACTAGTCAAGCACCCACTGATTACCCTGTTGCAGAATTGGAAAAATATCAACTTATCTTTACCATAGAAGAAACTCAGGGAGTAATTGTTACTCTGCAAAAGGGGAAAACACCAGTCTTCGATAAAATCCCGGGTGACCTATTTCTCTCTGAAGGCAAACTTTGGGGTGCGATCTTCACTCATACCTTTAATGCTATTTTAAAGGGAACAGAAATTCATGATTCCTGGTTAGGTGCCGAGGTAGTGCCAATATTTTAAAAAGGCGATAAAAGTAATCCGGCGAACTACAGACCCATCAGCCTCATTGACATGACACAGAAAATATTCTGCCGGCATCTGCTGGAGAGCCTTTTAGATTGGATGAGGGATGCGAATATACTGTCATCTTTGCAGGCAGGATTCAGAGGTAACACAAGCACCATAGACCAACTGTTTCATTTTTTAATGATCCTATGGAAATATGCAACAATCAAAAAGAATCACTCAAATGTGGTGTTTGTGGACCTCTGCACTACATTTGATTTAGTACCCCGCGAAAAACTTTGGGCAGCCCTAAATGAAATGGGGACCCCGAATGATCTATTGCAGATCTCCATAAGGACAACTACGCAGAAGTCAGGTGGGGTAGTGAGGGGGGTTGACCAACCAAATCAAAGTGCACAGAAGAGTGCACCAAGGTTGTGTCCTTGCATCGACTCTGTTTAACCTCTACATCAACAGCCTGATTAAATCACTAACAGAGCTTGCAGAACAGGCAGTGCCCGCACTATTATTCGCAGACGACACCCTGCTCATTTCCAGAACACCGATGGGGCTCCAAAACATAGTGGATAGGTTTAGCACAGCCTGCGAGGAATTCAAATTAGATATCAATACTTCAAAAACTAAATTTACGGCATTCAATTGACACAAGTCTTTTAGGGGGAGTATAAGGGTGGGCTCCACTGTTTAGAGAAGGTGAATCAATTTGACTACCTGGGGATAAGGCTGACCAGTACACAATCATGGACCCCCAAATTGTAAAAAGCCAGCTCTCACTTCATTATATAGGCACTGGCCTAGCTAAAAAGTTAAGAAAGTTAATTTGAAGACCACTGGCACCAGTAACCCAAGTGTGTCAAGCTCAGGGCATCGGAGTCACAATTTATGGGGCAGAGCTTTGGAGCCACAACAATGTCGGTGCCATAGAAAAAACTGAAAACTCATTTATAAGATCAGTTCTGGAGCTCCCTTGGAATGCCACTTTGACACCAATGCTTCTAGACCTGGGACTAAAGAACGTTGCCCATGCGATTGCTTTTAGGCACCTTGCTTGCTGGATTCGTATCTGGTCAAACAATACACCACTACCCATGAAAGAATCCCTACTCGATGTACTATCACTTGACACCAGAGGGAGCATACAGTGGCTAAACTTCATTAAGAAAGCACAAATGAAGCAACATTTTTTAAAATTCTGAAGTGTAGTGGAAGGACATATGTAGATATTATCAAAACAAATCTATACACTAGGTGTTGCCAATTTCCACCCATTATCGTTTGTGTGCTGCATAGATTTATCAGTAAAACTGTGCCTGTGTAAATGCAATGGTAATTTAATTTGAAAATATGTTGTCTGTAATGGCTGTGGCCTACCACACCATGCATGCTCCACTCTACACCCCTCCACTCTACGTCACTCCACTCTGGACCCTTCCACTCCACGCACCTTCACTTTAAGACACTTCATGCCACTACACCCTACAACAGTCCACTCCACTCTATGCACTCCAGTCTACATCACTCTATAACACTTTGCTCCACTCCACGCCACCCAACGACACTCCAATCTACTCCATTGTACATCACTCCAGTCTACGCTGCTTCACTCTACGCCATTCCACTCTACAACCTGTACTCCACACTATGCCCCTCCACCCTATGCCAAGCCATTTCACTCTACTCCACGCCACTCCACTCTATGACACTCTACAACATCCCACTCTATGCCACTCCACACTACCCCACTTTACTCTACCCCATGCCACTCCACTCTATAACATTCCACACCACTCCACAATACTCTACTCCATGCCACTTCACTCTGCGACACTCTACTCCACTCTTTGCCACCCCACTCTATGACACTTCTCCACTCAATGCCCCTCCATGCCATTCCACGCCATTCCAGTCTATGACACTCTACTCACTCTATGCCACTCTACTCTACAACCCTCTATTCCAAACTACTCTTAGACACTCCACACCACTCTCCTCTACACCACTAACTTTTAGCCATACTCAACAACAAGCACACTGGTGTATTACATGGCTAAAGCAAAGCCAATACCTCTAGCATAGGCAAGACCTAATGGCTTCACCAATGGTTGTTTCCTGATCATTCTGTTTCTTGTTACCCTTTGTGTGATCACCTCTGTCTCATTATGAACTTGTCTTATTGTGGAAACTGTCCACGTCAATTGTATAAAAATAAAAACCAGTTTAGCCATGTGCAAATCACAGATAGCTAAGGCGTGCTATGGGACACAGGAGGGCCGATGGGAAAGATGGACCCCAGTGAAGTGAAGGCAAACCTTGTATTTATTGTGAGTAAAGAGTATCTACAAGCGGAACTGGTGCAGGGTGAGTAATAGTGTCTGTCGGTCAGAGGAAATTTCCTACCCATTGCGCATAGTGCATTGAGAAAAAGGTACCTGCAATAGGGCTGGCAAAGTAGAAAGCAACACAGGGAGCTGAGCTCAGAAACAGAATGGTTAGGGAAAGAGAAAGAGACCCACCAAGGAAAAAGCTGAGCTAAGAAAACAGAGAAATCAGTGAAATACATCAAAAGTACGCTATCACACCAAAGAAAAGAAACAAATAATATTAAAATAGAACATCAAACCCCAATAAGGAAATGGAAGAAGTCAGTCCAGAACATACCAACATGCAATTTCAAAACAAACATTTATTCTGTACAGCACTGGGAAAAGTGACAATGCAATGAAGAATCGTGATATACAAAGATCAATGTATAGAAGAGCCAATGCATCTTTTAACAGGCATGGCATTGCCCATTCTCAAGTTTTTCGCAACAATGTAATATAGTTAGGGCACAAAAGAGAGTGTGAGTAAAGATGAGAAGGGCGGGACACCTTGGCATGGGGTTCTAATGTAAGCAAGGAAAATGGACCACACCCTGCAAACTGTAGTGACAGGCAGTTATAATCCGGGTGCTGTGGGTGATGGAGCGGGTAATATGTTTTCTTTCTATGTACCCAATCCATTTATGTATGTTTGTATTAAATCAATTAATAATTGATTATAATAATTAATGGTTTGTTGTATGGTGACTAATCAACCTTATTAACAGAAAGAATACACGTGGGAATGCTTTGCATGGCTAGAAAAACTACCGGTGAAGCAGCGAGTGGCTTTTAAGGCACTATGCATTTCACATCATGCCTTCTGGAAAACAGGTCCAGCAATAAATGACAATCTAGTCACCCACTATCACCCAAGCAGGAATCTACGCTCCACCGAAGCCTTTTTGGCCGTGGTTCCAAAAGTTAAGAGAGCTAGAACTGGGGGCAGAATGTTCACTCTGAATGCCTCAAAACTGTGGAATTCACTCCCTCTTCAACTTAGATGCAACCCCAACCTGCAATCTTTCCGCAAACAATTAAAGACCCTTCTGTTTGCTAGGTCCAACCTGCCCATTAACTCCTGCCGTTACCTCCCAACTCTGTCTACATCCTCAGCGCTTGGACGCCCGTGGGGCAGCAATCGCGCTTTACAAATCGATATACAATACAATACAATTTATGAACTAAGTTTGTATGCATATTAATATGATTAACGTTGCTTATGTGATGTTATTGTGATTTATGCTTAAATAAACGAGTACTAATGGCTTTGAACGGTGCAAATGGCTAGATAAATACACACACATAGGGGTATTAGTAAGGGAATAACACTGTTTAAAACATTTCAATGTATTAATTACGTTTTTGTGTTTCTTTGCTTAAGTTGACCATTTGGGCCTGCCATGAAATGGCTACCGACTGATTTCGACTACATAGAATGACATACGTGGATGGAACAAGGAGAAGTGCGCCTGCGTAAACTTCAGCAGCCGTACCCTCTCGGTGACCTGTCACAACTGTACCCAGCAAGGCCACCCCGGGCGAAGCGCCAGTTCCCCTGGATTTGCAACAAAGATACATTAGACTAATAAAATTGACAATAGACATTTGCATTGAAACTTTTCCCGCATGGGAACTACATTGAATGTTTCCTGATGAACCAAGATGTGTTCCAATGTACCAATGAGAGCCCCTCAAACTTGTTTTGATACTTTTTGTAAATGAAAATTAGTATAAATAATGGTAGACTAGAGAGGTAAGGCGGCTGGGCTCAACGGTATGGTGAGAAGAGGACGTCATTGCCGGTATCCTGATGTTATGCTGACGGAGAGGACGGTGACTCTGCATGATAGAACAGAACTTTGACGATTTGACTGAGAACCAGATTCTGACTTAGAAAACAACAATTAGCCAGAATAGGTAAATATGACAAAAGATGATAATTGAATTATTAGGATTTAACCTGCAACTTTGAATTAGATAAAGAAAACCTTAATTGAATCAATGTGTTGGGTGGTTATTTTTCTTGAAATGTGTTTCGACTAATTTAGAGTATAAAGGCGTCATTGAACTAAATCCAACTAAATGATTTATCGACCTATTTCTTGATGGGAAGAGACGCTAGGGTTTGATACAGAGAAAGTGATAAATTCCCATCAAGGAAGCAGTGTGGTTCGGAACCAATGTTCCCTTCTGAGTAGGTACGGATAGATTGATAGAATGAATGTTGGTGTTATGGGCCCCACCAGCGTATGATGTGTGTGTGTGTGTGACTGAGGAATCATTCTGTCCGTGGTAATAGGGGGAAATTGAGGAACCCTAAATGCACCAGTTTTTCTGGTAGCTAGAGATGGTTTTTATTGTTTTGGTTGAATGATTTTTGCCTGTATATAGCTTATTGATTATTGATTGGTATTGATATGTGTACTAACACTATATGTTGAAGTCGTATTGAGTTTTATGTAGTCTGTACGGCTTCTGGGATGTAGGAAGTCGCTAACAGTTCCGTAGTAGGGCACAGGAAAAGCGCTGCTCCCGGGAAAGGCGGAATTGTTGGCCCTGTAGGTACACAGGGAGAAACGTGTAACAATTGAAGTTGCGCGTCGCATTGTTTGGGTTCGGATTCAGTGACATAGTCGTGTGTTGCCATTAGATATATTTTCTGTGTGAGAGAAGTGTGTATGATAGCAAAGGTTACCTGTGAAATTTTGGTGTTTAAGTACCAGGAAACCAATTGGCATTCCGATAACGCTTATCACTGAAAAGGTAGCAGGTGTTCTCTGAGCTTGTTAGAAGGACAAAGTAGAGGGAAGCGCTACTTTGTTAACGTATGTCATAATTCTGTAGTAGGACAAACTGTTCGCTGTTCTCGGGAAAGACAGGATTCTGTGTGAATGTACTACATTTTCTTGTGTGAATGTGCGTGAATGTAAAGGCATTCAGGTTAATTGTGAAACTCTGGTTTTATTTCTCAGGAGCATTGCGTTTCCAACTATGTTTCTTAATTCTGGAGAAACAGTTAACTGATGCTTGGTAGAAGGGTGAAGTAGAATGATGTGCTACTTTATCAACGGAAGTAACGATTCTGTAGTAGGGCAGAGGTAAGCGCTGCTCTCGGGAAAGACGGAATTCTTGTGAGAAAGGTCTATTACTATTCTGTGGTTAGCGAAGCAGACAATGGAGATGTTTATATGTCGTAACTAACAGTATTGTAAAATTGAAACAAAGTCTACCGAGTAGTCTTGTAAAGGAGGGGTAGACCGGAGACAGGAGCAGGAGTTGCTGCAGCGACTTCTGACGTCAGAAAGACCGCGCTGGGACTGGACATTCGGTCAGAAGTGTAAAACGCCCCGGATTGGTGCGTTAGTGTAAAGCCGTGCTAGGATTGGAGAAGTACAGGGTGACATCGACGCTCCAGGATTGGTGCGTTAGTGTGAGTCGCGCTGGGATTTGAGACTGTGACAGTGACGTATACGCTCCGGATTGGTGCGTTAGTGAGAGTCGCGCTGCTATTGGACTAAAGATCGTACAGTTGAAGAAAAGACTAGGGGTTCACAGAAGAAAGGAAGATGTATTATCATTCACCCGAAAAGAAGAAAAGAGCCTTGTTTAGTGAAATAAAAGGATGGTTTGTAAAAGACAAAGAGATTGTGACAAGAGAAGGACAGTTACTTCCTCCGACGAAAACACCCGCATCCTTCATGGTTGCGAAATATGGATACCATACTTGCATTTGGTTAGACAATTGGGCAAAGTACACTACGGAAGACGGAGTTTTAGCGTTCCCAGAAAATGGTTTGTTTAATTTCCCAATTTTAAGGAATTTGCGGGAAAGAATGATGAGTTTAGATCCACGACCTAGACCGACACAGTTCGAGGCATTGACTGAGTGGGAAGATGAGATGCATGAGCGAGAAAAACAGAGAAATGGCAGTAGATATAGAGATATGTTTGGACGACAAAATGATCGTGAAACTCATTGTGATCGAAGGAGAAGGTGGCGAGACGCAAGTATGACTGAAGGACTGTTTCCTGTAAGAACCACAGGAGAAAATGAAGGAAGAAAATGTATAGAGAAAAGACATAATGTAGAATCTAGAAGGTATGGAGCAAATGAATCAGAGGATGATGTTCTAGATGATATGTTTGATAAAAATCCACCACCGTACAGACAGGAATCAGAGATATTAACCTCAGGTACTCCAGTGAAAGGAACCCTGCGAATCATCAAAACAGAAGTCATGACTCCAGAGGTGGAGAGAAGAAATTCTCTTAGGGAAAGAGAGAAAGTGATAAATTCCCATCAATGAAGCAGTGTGGTTCAGAACCAATGTTCCCTTCTGAGTAGGTACGGATAGATTGATAGAATGAATGTTGGTGTTATGGGCCCCACCAGCGTATGATGTGTGTGTGTGTGTGACTGAGGAATCATTCTGTCCGTGGTAATAGGGGGAAATTGAGGAACCTGAACTGCACCAGTTTTTCTGGTAGCAGAGGATGGTTTCGATCCATCGACCTCTGGGTTATGGGCCCAGCACGCTTCCGGGAAAGAGATGGAAAATAAGGCTGATAGTGAAAATTCTAGGGATTTAGCAAAAACCACGTTAGAACTAACAGAGAAGATAAGAGAATTGACCAAAAATCTAGAAGCAGTTACAGTCCCTGTAACCATAGGTCCGGTTATGCCCATTTTTTTGAAAAGCAGAAAGAAAGCGAGCATGGCCTAACAGTTCCGTCTGTAAGCAATAGACAAGGGGAACAACCCCTAATGAGAGCAAGGGAGAATCCTTGGAGACAAACAATGAGTGAAGGTGAACTGAATGTGTCAAATAACCCGTTTTATAGTCCTGATTCTGTAGAAAGAAACAGAATAGTAGGAGGATCAATATTAGAACCACAAAGAGTGACAGAACAAGGGAATGCAGAAAAATCAGTAGGAATAACTACAGACGAATTGAGCGAATGGCTGAAGGGCTTGCAGGGAAAAGAAAAAGAATCCCAAACAATTGATGTGGCAAAATTACGCATGGTGTTAGAAGAATTAATAGTAGGGACAATCCCCACAGAAAAGCTGAAAAATTACCAGGATGAGGAGCTGTTGTTTCTATGCAAATGTGTCACTTGGAGAGCAAAGAACTACATGACAGGCTAGAAGAAATAGCAAGTGAAATGGTAATTGACATGGACAAGGTGAAAGCTTTGCAAAAGCCTTACCGGGTGGATTTCACGGAAAAAGATATTGAAAACATGAACACTACAGGACGAATAGGGCAGATTAAGGACATAAACACATTGTTGAGAAAATGGGGAGATATGGATAAATGGAAAGGTAGGTGGTATAGAAAGCGAGATGATACCTCAGACAGAACTTTCCCAGCATTTCTTGTGAGAGAAAAGGAGAAGGTAGTGACAGAATTCCCTACGAGAGAGATTCCAGGAGGGGGATATGTGCATGTCCCATGGACAAGACAGGACATTTTGTCATTTACAAATGACTTCCCGGGGGAGGAGCCAAGATGGCGACCGGGACGGCAGCGTAGACTCCCGGCTCCGTGAACCTCCGCATCCCGCACGGATATCCTGCATGGGATCCTCAGCCTGCGCTACGCGCTCGTATTTGTGAATGAGAGTGGCAACCGACCGTGTGACTCCGAAGTTTCTGGCGGCTGTACCGCCGGAGAAATGTGCCTTTGAAATTTGCGGCCCGTGCAGCCCTGGAGCCAGGACCTCGAGTGGACGCCTTGGCCGGGTGGCAGTTCAACAACAGCGGCCTGTGGTGACTGGGTGGAGTCGGACCACCGGAGCGGTGCACACCTCGGCCTACATTTCGCCGTGGTCGTTCCTACCGCTAAGCGTAGCGGACCGAGTGCATGCCCGGGGTGGCAATTCTGAGATTCTCCGGTGATTGCCCCTGCCTTTGACGGTGAGCTGCCCAGACGCCGCCCGTAACTCGCCCAGATTCTTGCGGGCTGCTCCCGGATTTTCGCGGGCGCTGGTCCGTGGTGGGGACGACTGTTGCCCGTGACCACACAACCGATAATTTTTGCCTGCCCCCGGAACCCTGTTTCCAGCGACGTGGACCTTGAGGCGCTTGTCCCTGGGTCCCGGTCCCAATACGGGTCGGGCCTACCCGGCGGCCATCTTGTTATGATGAAGCCTACCATCCTGTCCACCGGGTCACAGCAGGATTGGGAGTGTGTGACTTTTGGGAGTGTGGTGGAGCGATCGCAGAGAGCTGTGCTGGGATACGGCGACCTCCTCGAGGCTCTCGGTGCCCTTCATTCCACCTTGGTTCATGGCATCGGGGTCTTGGGGAGTAAGCTCGATGGTGTGGCATCAGCGTCGGGACAGTTGCGGCCTGCCTGTCCGCAGGTACACAGGGACTTCCCACACTGCACACAGGAGGACAATGCCGCGGCCACCCCTGAGATTAGTGAACAGCTGGAAACTCCGGACAGTATGCTTCCGTGTGATCGGCTGGCTGTGGGTTTGATCTGTTCCGGAGGTATTGGACCTGAGTGGGAGGTGGTGGCCTCGTCCCGTGCACGGCCTTTGGTGACCCAGGGAAAATTCAAGCAACAGTTGTCTACTTTGGCTGATTCCGACTTCCTGGACCTTGTGTGCAGTGCAGATCCTGGGGCAACACTGGGAAAGACGTCCCTCCATGATGCGGACTGTGTTGGTACTCAGAGACTTCCACCCCACCTGTGTGCGTCGCTTCCCGGTCGTTTTTGGACACTCCTTTACCTTGTAACATTGGACATGGCGCTGGGTCGAGGGGTATGCAGGGGCAGATTTGCAAAGAGCGGTCAAGGATAAGGCTGATCCTTCAGGGGTGGTCATCTAGTAGACGGGCGGTCTCAGGGGTTGCGTGCTCTCATGGCATAGCTATTAGTATAATTGGTGCATAATGCTCCCCATTTTTCTTTGGCGTGGTCGATTTTGTGCTGCTTACTGTTTGCCTTGGGGAAAACTTACCGTGCGGGAGGGAGAAGCCGGGGGCATGTTTTGAAGGCCCTCCTCCAGTTTAGTAATACTCTCTCTACCCCCCCGTCTGGTGGGGTTCTTTTCTTACTCCCTTTTCTCTGTTCTTCTATATTTCGGGTCTGGTTCCAGGGCGACAGGCACACTGCTGGGGGGGGGGCCGTACTCATCTGCAGAGGTGCAGGGTGGGGGGTTGGGGAAGGGGATTCTTTAGTCTTTACCCTTTTTTTCCATGGCCTCTTTTTTTCTTCTTTGATTCTTCTCTGTTTTTCTTTTCTGGGATCAGTGTGGTACAACTCCTTTGTTGTGAATCACTGCTTTTTCATGTGTGCCACAATTTCCGGGGTGTTTTCTGGGCTTTAGGGCATGAGACTGCAGGCGCAACTGGTCACGATACTTCTCTACATCCTGCACTTCCTGTTTTAGCGCCATTGACTCGATAGATTGCCGTTTATTGTTTACGTTTGTTATTCTGCCTGCCATTTATCGCTGCTGGGAAATTGTTCGGCACCTGATCCTTTCGTCTTTCCCTATTATAAAATGAAAGCCTTCTTAATCCTGGGGTCCTACTTGCGCCATTCACTGGCCGAGAATATAGTAGCATGGAGATTCTGCTCCCCGAGGTTCTGCCTGTGTCAACATTGGATCTCTGTTGCTTTGATTGCTTAGCGGCCGGCCCCGGGGGGTTGTAGGCCCATACTTGTTATTGGTTGAAATGCTAATAAAGGTTTTTCAAAAAAAAAAAATGACTTCCCTCGATTGCGAGAAAAGCCCGTCGAGTGGTACAGACAGGTGGACAGATTTGTTAAATTGTCAAAAGTACTGTGGATTGATCTAAATAGCCTATTTGATATAATAGTGCCAGCAGACTTATGGGCAGAATGCAAAATAGTCCTAGATTGCCCAGCTAAAGAATACCCGAGAGATCCCAAAACAGGAGCATCAGACCCCGAGGTAATGAAGAAATATGAACAAGTTAGGGTATTTTTGAAAAACAAAGTGCCTCCCAAAGAAACAGATTGGGTAAAAATAGATCGAACAAATCAGGAAGTGAAAGAATCAGTTCATGCTTATTACGAAAGACTAATACCGGCAGCAGGCTCTCCAGGTCTAGTGGTACCATTGGATAGAGCGGTGCTGCCTTCCTGAGCGGTTGCCAGGTAGAGGTGAAATCCTGTACCCAGCCTTTGCGGGTATCAGCAGTTATTGATAGAGGCCTATGACAGTGCTCTGGCCCCATATCCTTTTCAGTTTCTTTTTCACTTCATTATTGGCAGTAGCGTTTTTTCGCAAGGTCCTGACGAAAGCCCGATCCAGTTTGGGTCTTCTAGGGCTGAAACATGTTGACCACCTAAACTCACACCATAGTGGTTTCAAATCCATACCGCAGGTGCACTGCTTCTTTTTTAGTTTTCAAAAAGAGTATTTATTAAGAAGCATACAGGTGTCCATAAAAAATACATAACATTTGCCTCATATCAGCATATCCATATAAACATATTCTGAAATACATAAACTAAGCAGTGAATAATAATAAATGAGAAATTCATAATATACATAAAATCTGAGTATCATTTACATATAAAAAGGAAAGAAAAGGAATGGAACAATTTGGGGATCAAGGGGGTTTGAGAACCTCTTGTTGTGACGGTTGCAACTGGGAAAACCGTTTAGCATTTCTATCAAGAAACTGTGTAACAGGGGACCATAACGCCAGACGCTTTGGTGCCAAATGTGCGTGATAAACAAAAGCCCTACCCAACCTGTGGTTATGGCATACAGCATACCACCATGCTCTGTAGGAAATTTTTGTAGAATCTTTCCAATTAACAGTAATTTGTTGAAAAGCAACTGCAATTAAAAAATCAATGATCTTAACCTTGGACAATACATTTTCCCAGACAGGGGAGAGACTGCCGAGAAAGATGTTAGTGAAGGAAAAAGAACATGCAGTACCAAAAATGAGATTAATTTGAGTCCAAACTTGCTTCCAAAAATCACATACATGTGTGCAAGAGAATAGCATGTGGAACAGATCAGCATTTGGGGAAGAGCACGTCCAACATGCATCCGGTACATCTGAAAAGCGTTTATTTAAAGCCTGCGGTGTTAGTAAGAGCCTGTTATATATAAAAAACAATGTTTGCGTGATATTGGCAGCCCTAGAGGATTTGTGTATCTTAATCCATAAGCTCTTCCAGGTAGGAGTTTGCCAAGAGGTGTGAAAATCATGTTCCCATGCTTCCTCTGTTTTTGACTTCTGCCTGGTTACGCGAGTGTCCTGCAGGAAACTGTATATGGTAGAAGCTTTAGGAGTACTCTTTAACATGTTGTGAAATTGTAGCAGGGAGTCAGGGTCATTGGAAGAACTGGATGCATCAGGTAAATGGATGTAAGCAGTCATCACAGCTTCCTTTAAAAGGTTATATTTGGTAATGAATGAAGGAGGTAGGTTAAATGATTGGCTAAGCGAGGGAAAAGATAAAAAGTCGGAATGGGAAAATAATTGGTGAACCCATATTAATCCCCTCTGCCTCCAGGACTTCCAATAAAAGGGCATATTGCGAATGAGAAGATTTCTGTTATGCCAAATGGGTGTTTGGAGGAAGGGATCCTTAGCAAGTTGAGTAGGGGGATGCAGTAACTGGAGAAGTTTCAAAGTCAGTTTGATTATGGGAGTCGTAATAGACTGCGGTGGACGCGAAAAGGCAAGGTATTCCTGAAAAGAAAATGGAGATATAGAAAGACGTTCGATTGAGGTCCATAAAGGACAGTCATCCGTGGACTCGAGCAACCAAAAAGCTGCCTGGCGTAAGAGAAATGCTTGGTGGTACGTTCGGAAATCTGGAAAATTAACTCCACCTTTATCTTTGGAGCAAACTAACCGTTGCAATGACATTCTGGGCTTTTTATTATTCCATAAGAAGGAAACTAGTATAGAGTTAATCTTATTAAGTGATTTAACAGGAATCGGAACTGCCATATTGGATATAGTGTATAAGACTATAGGTGACAACATCATTTTTATTGTATCTAAGCGACCCCACCAAGATAAGTAGAGGGGATGCCATCTAGTGGTCAGGTCCGAAAGCTTCTGATTGCACTTGCTCATACACAATGCCACTGTATCTGAAATATTAGGTGTGATATGCAATCCTAGGTACTTAATGTGCTTGGGGCTCCATGTGAAGTTGGAGTCGCTGAAATCAGGTTTGAACGTGTATTTGGTTAGGGGTAAAATCTTGCATTTGTCGTTATTTAACTTATATCCAGAGATGAGTGAGTATGCTTGGACTTCAGCTAGGAATGCAGGAATCGATTCACTTGGTTGAGAAACAAAAAGCAAAATATCATCAGCATAAGCTGCCAATTTAATATGAAAGTTAGACGTTTGAAAGCCATGTAAGCAGGGGTTGTGGTGTAATTTAGAGAGGAAAGGTTCTAAAGCAAGATTAAACAAAAAGGGGGACAGCGGGCATCCTTGACGAACTCCTCTGCCTAAATCAAAGAATGAAGAAATTAAACCATTGGCACATACTGCAGCACGAGGATTAGAATAGAGAAGAGAAACCAAAGAAATAAATTTAGGGCCAAAACCGAACCAGTTAAGAGTATAGAACAGGTAAGTCCACTCAACCCTATCAAACGCCTTCTCCGCATCCAATGTTATTGCTGCTAGGGAGTGCGTTAACCGAGACGATTTAGAGAGGATATTAAAAAGAAGGCGGGTGTTATCAGTGATAAAACGCCCCTTTACGAAGCCAGACTGCTCCTTCCCCAGTAAATTTGGCAAATAAGAATCTAACCTGATAGCCAAAGCTTTTGAAAAAAATTTGTAATCAATGTTAACTAGGGAAATGGGTCTATAATTTTTACAAAATTTAGAATCCTTACCCTCTTTGGGAATGAGACAGATATGCGCCTCAGAAAAGGAACCAGAGGATTTTTTGGAGGAGCAAAAGGACTCTGTCAAAAGGTACAATTTGGGTAAAAGAATCTTGGAAAAATGAAGGTAAAATTCAACGGTAAAGCCGTCCGGGCCAGGCGTTTTGTCTTTTTTAAGGTGTTGAAGTGCATCTGTCAGCTCCTGTTGCGTAACGTCCAACTCCAAAGGGGATAGATCCAGAGAGGAGGGATTTGGTTTTGGGATAGTAGAGAAGAAATGTGAGAGGGAATCAACAGAGGGTTGTGTTTCAGATGAATATAGAGATTGATAAAAACGGGAGAATTCATTTAAGATTTCTTCATCTTTAAATTTTAGATTGGAATTAATATCGTAGACTGAATCAATGTTCAATTTGTTTTGCTTGACTTTTAGGTAATTAGCCAGTATTTTCCCGGCCTTATTTTTGCCACCATAAAACTTTGCACTAGATTTCAACAAGTACAAGGAAGCATCATCTGCCGACTTCTTATTGAACTGCAATTTAGCATTAATAAGAGCAGCCAGACAGTCCTTTGAGTGTGATGTGTAGTAAGAGTGTTCCAACTTTTTGATGTCATGGAGAAGATTCTTGGTATGTAAACGAGCAGACCTTTGTTGCTTAGCAACAAAACGGATAATAAAGTCCCTTGCCGATGCCTTATAAGCATCTCATATTGTTGAGAACGGTAGGCAATCAGTTTGATTGAGCTGAAAATATACATTAGAAAAAGAAGTGAAAGAAGCAGTGAAATCTGGGTTTAAGAGGAGCGCATTGTTAAAACACCATCTTCTAGGGGTTAGGGATTTGGGTATGATATCAATACCAATCAAAACGGGAGCATGGTCTGAAAGTAAAATAGGGCCTATCTCTACGTGAGTAAGTGTTTGCGATATGTTATGGGACACAAAAATATAGTCAATCCTAGATTGGGTGTTATGAGTAGGTGAATAAAAAGTCTATTCTCTGAGGGCAGGGTTACACAAATGCCACGCATCTAGAAGTTTGTGTTGGTTAATGGCATGAACAAAGGATTTGTGCTGTTTGGTAGGGACAAAAGGGAATTTGGAGTTTCTGTCAATGAATGTGCAGTCACCTGCCAATATAAAATTGTCTTCCATAGCGTGTGCAATCTGTTTAGCTAATGTAGACCAAAAGGAGGACTCACCCGAAGTAGGGGCATACACATTAAGAAGAGATACTGGTACTCCTTTTAACAACAATTTGACAAGCAACCATCTGCCCTCCCCATCAGATTCTTGCGATACAAACGAGATTGGAAGTGACTTGCGACATAATATTGTTACACCATTCCGCTTCCCATCACCCGGAGATGAGAAAACGTCCCCCACCCACCCTCTTTTTAGTTTTGATGACTCGATGTCCGTTAAATGAGTCTCTTGTAGAAACATCAAGTCAGCATTCAATTTGGCTAAATGGGTGAGAACTCTTTGCCTTTTGATGGGCGAGTTCATACCCCTAACGTTCCATGAAGTAAATCTCAATGACATAAGTAATTTAACAGATAATGATCCAAACCTGTAAAACGCACACCCATTCTATAAATACATTAATGTATGTGAATGAATGAGAATAGAGAAAATTGGAGAGGAAAATGAGACTCAGATAAGAGATAAAAAGGAGAATCAAATAGTATGGATGTTGAGGAAAAGAGGAAAATCTGGAAAAAATAGAAAAGATTATTTGTAAGGGAAAGGTAAGGAAAACATAAACTGGAAAGAATAGAAAATAGGAAAGTGAACGAAGATAAGTAGGACAGAGAGTAAGAGTTGATAAGAATTAAAGGGACACCTGAAGCGAAAATAAAGGAAAATAGAAGTACTGAACAAAAGACAAAAGACAAAACAAAAGACATACCTACAGTTAGGGAATGAGAAGAT
This sequence comes from Triturus cristatus, assembly GCF_964204655.1. Classification (NCBI taxonomy): domain Eukaryota; kingdom Metazoa; phylum Chordata; class Amphibia; order Caudata; family Salamandridae; genus Triturus; species Triturus cristatus. The sequence continues at coordinate 593,480,199 of NC_140592.1, read as the reverse complement.
GGGGAAAGGTGGAGCAGCGTGAAACAGACGGGCCATCCGGTGAAGCTCAAACCGGAACCATGGGGAAACACGCCATAACATAAACATGACTGTGGAAAAAGCATGAAAGATAAAAAATCAGTTAGCCATCTCTAAGCGAACAATATACGTAATTATGTAAGTAAATAACAACAACATAGCTCCTGCAATTAACGGGAGAAAAAACAGGGTAAATAAGAGAGAGCAGTCTTAACAAGAAATTTCAACCAATCAAGTTCCATGAGAGGAAGAGGGTCTCGAAGAATCCATTAAGTCTATCTTGTGTGCATTGATGAAACTCTGCAGACGCACTGGATCCTCGTAGGAAGTGGTTTTGTTATTGTAGGTGACTTTGAACAGACATGGGTGGTACAGACCATACCTAGCGCCCATGGATCGAAGAACCGGTCTCATGTCTAGAAAGGCCTTGCGTCGTGACGCCGTAGCTCTGGAATAATCTTGCGCAAAAAATAGTGTAGCTCCTGACCAGGTAATCTGCTGACGAGCTTTGGCAGCAGCTAGAACTTTTAACAAGTCAGTGTACTCCAAGAAATAGAGAATAACACCCCTCGGTTTCTGTGAGGATGCTGTTGCAGAAGCGACCCGCCCCAGCCTGTGGGCACGTTGTATGTTCAGCATGGTATCTTCTGGCACATGGAGAACCTTCGGGAGAAAGGACTTGAAGAAGGTGACAGGATATGTACCTTCAATTCCCTCTGCTAGATTATAAATGCGCAGGTTGTTCCTTCTATTCCGGTTTTCAAGGTCCTCAACATGTTTATGTAACGTGGATACCTGGGATTGTAAGGACGTAACACATTTGGTAGTGTCCTGAAAAGAAGAGACATTCTGTTCCACTGTTGTAAGCCTGGCATCCACTTGTGACCAATTATCCGAAAGAATTTGTAGTTTGGTATTGGTTTCCTCCATAAACGGCCTGAGGGCTCGTATTTCTTGCAACAACAGTTCCATGGAGACCGGAGAATCCGATTTAGGTGGTGACGGGGGGTCTTTCTTTTGACGCTTCATATTAACCTTACCGACGGCGGATTGTGCAGGTTCCATACTTGCGTGACACAAATCAGGTGCCAGGAGACCTGAAGCAGTTAACTGAGAAAGCTCTGAGAAAACTTTTGAATTTTTAATGAAGATGCGTTTAGGTTTCGAAGCAGCATAGGAGGTCCCTTTAGTGCGTCCCATAAATTTGCGTTGTCAAAATGCAAGACACAGACCCAGACCTCGGAAAAAAAGTAGGAAGCGCTAGATGAGCAGTGAGAATAGAAATGAATAAATATATGAAGGAAAAGTAGACAAAGATAAGCAATAGGACCTAGTTTTGAACTTGAGACTGTTTAGTCACCAACGCAGGACGGTAGCTGGAGAGCCTGAGAAGACTGTGTGAGGCAGTCAATACATGAGGAGAGAAGGACCCCCCTGCATGGGGAAATAAATATTAAGTTGCACAGTCACTAGCAAATAGACATATGCTGACCTCTCAACATAGATTAAACGACCGTTGAGACTAGCAGGATTTTCCTTGGCAATTCAGGAGCATTCGCTGAAAAGATAGTAGGCAGGGCAAAATGGCGGCTGCATCCTAGTCACCACAGACATCCAGAAATGGTAAGATAAAAATTAGGTTGCTGCACCACCATATGCCACCACAGGGGGTCAAAATAGCTGAACTGAACTTCAAAGGAGTAAAGAGAATGAAAAAAGTCCATTGCGTTTATAAATGGGAGTCCTGTCAGCCACGGCAGGAAAAAACGAAAAAAAACAAAATGGCGGCCGGCATAGCGTGATTTCGCCGATGCGCTCAAACTGCCAATAAAGATGTGAAGATTACCGGGAGGACATTCTACTTGTGCAGCATCCTTGTAGGCATCAGTTCTTCCGCGTATTCCTCCACAAATGAGGCACAATAGGGAGAAATGGGCGCTGCTTCCCCGCTTCGGTCCGGGAGCCTCACCACGGCGCTGCCATCTTCGCTGGGCTCCAAGGCACACCCCCCGTGCACTTTTTTAACCCTGACAGTAGGCATCTTTTGATTAAAGCATGGTTTTGATGCCTCCTAGCCAGTTTTAATTATCACTTCTTTTCACATATTCACCACTTTTCATTATTTGCGCTGCATCCTTGCTCATAAATTTTTGCTCATCATATGTGGATTTAGTCAGTCCTCAAAACTATAAACAGAACATCCCTGAGCTCCTCCCTCTCAGTGAGGGGGTTGTAGCCCCCAAAGGAACTAGGGTTTTCCTTTGGGAGGAGAGTCCCTATGATGAAGCAGGTCACCATTGGTGAGTGAGGGATTACGTCCTAAAAGGGATCTGCCCTAAGGAACACTCTGATTAGTAATTTTTACCGAATAGGTCGACTACTATCGCACTGGTTTAGGTTATAACTTGGAGGTAGTACGCAGACCCTAGGATTTCTGTGTTTGTTAACAGTTGCTTGGGGATATAATCCTTAGTGGTCTTTCAATCTATTCCCTTGGACTCTCTCCTTCAAACTGTCTTGTTTGTCAGTGTGAGGTGAGTGGCCAACAGCAGCAACAGCAGAAGGCTGTTAATCCACAGAATCAGGTGCCAAAACCACCATTACCGCAAAGCAGAAACACCCAGAAATATAGTAAAGAAGTGGGATTCTACAATGAAGAACAGGTAAACAAACCGCAACGCGCAAGCGCTGTTTCACAATATTGGCTGCGAAATGACGAAAGTGATACAGAGGAGAATAATTGACGGTGCCGAAGGGAGGAAGAGGAGTGCGTGCTTGGCGCAACTCTAGAAATAGATCAGACAGGACCATTTGTGGATGGGAAAGTTAATGATGAAAACATTACTTTTCTAGTAGACACTGGAGCTCCACGATCAACTGTCAGGTCAGCAGATGTAAAGAATCTTCCTCTTTCGGATGAAACAATCCAAGTAGTTGGTGTGTCAAACACACAGATTAGGAGGACATACCTTACAGAACCCGTAAAGGTCAAAATAAGGAAATTTACAGACATGCATCGTTTTGTGGTGTGTGACACCAGTCCTGTGAATTTGCTAGGAAGGGATCTTTTGTGCAAGATGAATTGCACTTTAATCTGTACCCCAGATGGTATAGCATTTGAGACACCAGATGAGGATGTATTGTATAAAATGACAATAGCTAATCAAGAGAATGAAGTTACAGGAACTTATGCAGTATTCAACCCTGATGAATTACCTCAAAGAATAGAAGCAGTCTGTGAAAGCAGGAGTCTGGGATTTTACTGGAGAAGATGTAGGCCTTATGAGAAATATAGATCCAGTAAAAATAACATTAAAAGAAGGAGTAGTTTATGCAAACATTCCACAATACAGACTGACACCTGAAATAATTGAAGGAGTAACACCTTTAATTGAGAAAATGATTCAACAAGAAGTTTTGAGGGAAATAATGAGCAGTCCATGTAATTCACCTATCATGGGACTGAAGAAGCCTAATGGAAAGTTCAGAATAGTGAAAGGATTTGAGAAAGATTAACAAAATTGTTGTGTCATGTTGTCCCATTGTACCAAATCCATAAGTGATTTTGTATCAGATTCCCCATGATGCAGAATGGTACACAGTAATTTATTTGTGTCATGCTTTCTTTTCCATTCCGTTGCATCATGACAGCCAGCCGATTTTTGCATTTCGGTTTGGAGAGCGTATTTTGGCATGGAGCCGAATCCCACAGGGGTACACAGAGAGCCCCTCAATATTTAATCAGTTGCTGAAGATTTCGGTTGGGGCCCCCAGGTGACCAAATCTGCCCTAAAGTTGACACAGGTAGCTGGTGGCATTAGCAAGTTTCACAGGAAAACGCAATTTAAACCAGTTTCTCCAGCCCTCGAAATGTATAGGGTTCAAGCAAGACCTACCGCTACATACGGTGCAGAACTCTGGGGCCACACTCGTGTATTACCCCTATCAAAGGCTGAACACACATTTGTTAGAAACTTGCTAGGGCTCCCCCAGAGTACACCTCTCGTCCCCTTGAGGTTAGATCTAGACCTGGAACCCATTTCTGATTTTCTGTCAAACCGACCCCTCCTATATTGGAGAAGGTTATGGACAGTGCCCGAGCTTAATGACTATAGAGCAGAATTCGTGGCTACTTGGGATCAATTGAAGGCCAAAAATATACCCTGGCTATCTCACCTTAAAGCATTAATATACCAGATAGGCCTGCCCCAACTCTGGGACTCTCCATGGGTGAGCTGTTTAGCGGTACAGAAGAAGGAGTTGCTAGTCCTACTAAAGCAGCACAAGCTAACTTTGCTATACCGCTCACAGACTATGGGTAGGCTGACCGCAGAATTCTTGCAAGTTAAGATGACACCCAGTAGGGAGGAATTCTTAGACCAAATTCAGCCCCCGATTGCCAAAAAGTTATATACTCAGCTAAGGCATGGTTGCCTTCCAATCGGGGACTTTACCTGCAAATGGTCAGGAAGAAGTGAGGGGCTTTGTCCGGCTTGTAACGCAACCAAAGAAGATTTAGTTCATATCCTATTCTTCTGCCCTGCCTATAAAGAAATTCGTAGATCATGGCTTGTGCCACTATGTAGAAATCTAGGCTTAAAACAATGCGCACAAGCATGCAGAATATTGCGTTATGACACTTCGCCCCCTATCGTATTTACTGTTTCCCGTTTTTTGCATAGCATGTGGCGTAGGAGGTCCACTTTTATTAACTAAACTATTAATGTGCAAATCTCAACTTTGATAACTTCTGTTTAATAACTTTTTACTTCTATGTATAAATATTTATGTTTTATTTTGTATGTACATATTTTACCTGTGCTTTTATGGTCATCGACCGAAATAAAGCTATCAAAGTGAAGTGAGTTGCTGAAGAAATCTCTGGAGAGCCTAGCAATGCCTGAAAATTCAGTTTTGGTCCAGTACATCGATGACTTACTTGTGGCATCGAAAACGCATGAAGCTTGTGAAACAGACACAATAGCTTTGCTGAATCATTTGGCGGATGGAGGACTAAAAGTATCTCCGACAAAATTGCAATTCTGCAAGAAGGAAGTACAATACCTAGGACATAACATTGAAAAAGGGCTGAGAAAAGTGACAATAGATAGAATCAGAATTATCAAAGGAATGAGAGCCCCTATGACACAAAGGGAAGTGAGAATGTTCCTAGGGATGGTTGGCTACTGTCGTCAGTGGATAAGTAACTTTTCCCTGATTGCCAAACCATTGGTAAAGTTGACAAAAAGTGAGGTTAAAGACCCCCTTGAATTGAACAAAGAAGAATTGGCAGCATTTAGACAATTAAAGGACAGCCTTTGTGAAGCCCAAGCTCTGGGTATGCCAGACTATGAGAAAGAGTTCGAGTTGTACTGCAGTGAGAGAAACGGATGTGCACTCTCAGTATTAATACAGAAACATGGAAGATTGAGGAGACCAGTTGCATATTTCTCGTCAATGCTAGATCCAGTAGCTATAGGTTTGCCAGGATGTCTGAAAGCAGTAGCTGCTACATGCCGAAGCCTAGAGCAAAGTGAAGGAATTGTGATGGGATATCCAGTAAGAGTGTTTGTACCTCATGATGTGGCGATCCTTTTAACAAGGAGCCGAACACAGTTCATGTCACATAGTCGGCTGACTAAGTATGAGAAAGTCATTCTAGGTGCAACCAACGTGAGTCTGGAGAGGTGTGTGAATGTGAATCCAGCCACACTATTGCCAGATGCAGAGAGAGTGGAGGTAAGAGATGACGTTGATCATGATTGCTTGGATGTGCTTGATTTTTGCACGAAACCCAGACCAGGCATAAGAGATTTACCATTGCCAGAAAGTTATTATGTGATGTTTGTGGATGGATCTTGTTTGAGAACGGATGAGGGATTGTTGAGTGCAGCATATGCAATATGCACAGTTGCAGCTGTCATAGAAGCATCACACTTGAAAGGAGTTAAATTCGCTCAAGTAGCAGAATTAGTGGCATTGACAAAGGCATGCAAGATTGGGAAGAATGTGAGAGTGACTGTGATAACAGACAGCCAGTATGGCTTTGGAGTTGTCCACGACTTTGGCCAACTTTGGCTACAGAGAGGTTTCCTGACCTCCAGTGGAACTCCTATAAAGAATGCAGAAGTGGTTGGAAAATTGCTTGAAGCGATACAGCTGCCTAAAGAACTGGCTGTTGTAAAATGTGCTGCTCATAGTCAAGGTAGTGTTTACATCACTACAGGGAATCGATACGCAAATGACATGGCCCAGTATTGTGCACGAAATCAGTATTCGATCAATCGGGCAAAGGAAAGGGAAATGTCTTCTTGCTCCTTAATTTTTACTAACGTTGTGGGAACATGGGAAGAAGTGAGGCAGTTGCAGGATGAAGCAGGAGATGAAGAAATGAAACAGTGGGTAAAATCAGGTTGCGCACCAAGGGAGAAAGGTCATGTGTGTGTCTATCGGGATGGAAGACCATTAATGCCTGATAGCATGATGTCAACCATGGCACGGATGTATCATGGCCAAGGACACATAGGGAGAGATGCCATGATAAGGGCCTTTAAGCAGACCTGGTACAATGCAAAATTCAGGTTGATAGCAGAGAGTCTCTGTCAAAGATGCCTGATATGTCAGCAGTACAATCCTGGGAGGAAAACAGTAGTGAGCCTAGGCACAATAGGCCGAGAGGGAGGGCCCTTCACCAGAATGCAAATAGATTTCATTGAAATGCCCCTTTGTAACAGGTTGAGGTATGTTTTGGTGATAGTCTGTCTGTTCTCCAGGTGGGTGGAGGCTTTCCCAACAAGAAGAAATGATGGAATAACAGTGGCTAAGCTATTGTTACAAGAATTCATCCCAAGGTTTGGGTTCCCAGTGACCATTGAATCAGACAGAGGAGGACACTTTTACAATGAAATCATGAGATCGATCTGTGAAGCATTAAGTGTACAACAAAAACTACATTGTGCCTATCGACCAGAGGCTTCTGGTGTGGTTGAACAAATGAATGGCACAATCAAAAACAGAATAGGGAAAATGTGTTTAGCCACAGGAATGAAATGGCCTGATGTCTTGCCTCTAGTCCTGATGACAATTAGATCCACTCCAGACAGAACCACAGGGTTGAGTCCCCACGAAATTATCATGGGACGCGCCATGAGACACGTGTTTGTTCCAGTCAACAAGTTAATGACTATAACTGATGACATGGTTTTTGATTACTGTTAAGGCCTAACTGATGCAGTTCATTCTGTGTTTCACCAGGTTGGAGCGGATGCCACTACCCTTGAAAGAAACCAGCCCATGACCTGAGCCCAGGGGACTGGGTGAGAATAAAAGTCCACAGAAGAAGAAATTGCTTGGTTCCAAGGTGGGGAAGGCCAAGGCAAGTTGTCCTAACCACAACAACTGCTGTGAAGTGTGCTGGACTGAAAAATTGGATACATGCAAGTCACACTTTGAGAGTTCCAAATCCAGCAGACAGCATTGGAAAATAATATTTTGATGATTCAGAATCGAGTGCTGATTCAGACAACGAGAATTCAAAGACAAGAGAAAATCCCGAAAGGGGGGAGAAAGAGCAAAGACTAGCTCCAATCCCACGAGGAGAAATCCTGAGGAAAAGACTGCAGATTTCAGATACAAGTTCAGATTCTGGAGACGAGCAAGAAATACCAAAAACCAGTAGCGAACACAAAAAGAAGAAGAGAAAAGAAAAGAACATTCCAACAGAGGTGACATTCACACCAGATGAAAGAGTAGGAGAAGTTCCACCTGAGAAAATTCTTGAAGAGGAAGAAGGGACAGAAATAGAGAGAGAGGGACAGATTTCTGCGGAAAACCCCCGAGGAGGTGTAGGGACATCCAACACTGAGTTAGGTGAAGGGACAAGTAGCAAGCAGGAAGAATGCGTGTCGGAGACCCGAGGAGGGACAGAAGTAGGGCAAACACAAGAGGTGGAAAAGGAAACTGTTAGAAAGGAAAAGCCAATTGAGACAGAATCTGAAGACAGTGAAAATGAAATACCAGAGGGTCGAGTTCTGAGAAAGAGAACTTGGATCGAGGAGAGAAACATTAAAGAAGGCAAACTAAGAAGAAATGCTAAAGGAGACCTTTGGCCAAATAAGATAAAGAGACTGAGATATCGATTGACACGAGTTAAACCCTCAAAAGCTGAACAAGTGAACGAAGTGACAAGTCAGCACAAAGCAAAAGAGGGAGAGACAGAGGTGTCCGAGGAAAACAAACGATCCTGAAAACCAAACCAGAAGTATAAGTCACCTGAATGGACGTATGTGGCACTGCCTGAACAAGGAGAAGAGGTAGATAGCCAAGGAAGTCCAGAGGAGACTTTGCTGAAAGTGGTAGAGGAAGAAGAAACAGCAGAAATCCTGAGAGTTATCTTATACGATATTGGAGAAGAAGCGGAAATTGAGGAATTTCTGTATTTGGATGACGAGAAGGAAGTGAAAAATGATGAAATGCCAAACTGAGTAATTCCAAAAAAAGGTCTTTGTAGAAAATATAAAGAATTGAATAAGAAATAATCGAAGGACTGGGATAACCTGATAAGTGCTTAGTGCTTTCAGGTGAAAGAACAAGGAGTGGAGTAGAAGAGGCTAAATCAAAAGACACGGTCAATTTAACAAAATGGCTAACATAGATGATAACAAGAGTAGATGCACCTTTATGAAGAGATGTGTAAAATGTGTTGTTGTTGTACAGGATTATTAATGCCTCTTTGGAGCGTACTTGCTCTACTGATCTCTTTCAAAGTAACTTTAGATACACTAGAAGGGCATACTGAGAATATGACTAACATAGGGAAGAGTTCACAAAAGGTAGTTACAATTAAAAGAAGCACTGAACATATACACATGGATAGGTCTATTACTGATTTTTCTAGCAATGTGTTTTCAAAATTATTATATGAATACATGAAGACAATGGATGTAAGGGATTGCTACGTATGTATGCAGTTACCTGCCTCTGTTTCAGAAGGAGTGACTTATCATCACCTCCCTGCAACTTATGGAATAACATGTAGTGTTTTAACAAGTATATTTTATCAAGTAGGGAAATTAGAATATAATTTGTCAAATATAGATAACATTCTTCGACAATTGCCCATGAATAACGAATTGAATCCTGCTAAAACTGCTAATGTATTAGGTGAGATTTTTATAGAAATTAAGGAACTAACATTAGAATATATTTTTAGAAACAATTTAACTTGCAGTTTGAAGAAAGAAGAGAAAACATTTTTAGATATAGTTGAGGAAAGGAGATTAAGAATGCATAAAAAAGCAGAAGGACATGAAATGAGGAAAACTGTTTGGGACATAGACGAAGAAAAGGAGCTGAAAAATGAAGCTAGTCCAACAATAGCTATAGATACACCACAGAAAGGCAAATTATGTATTATGAGGGAAAGATCCCAATATGATTATTATTATATAGGGACTAGTGAGTGCCATGATACATATTTTATTGCATCCGGATGGGGATTTAGAGGCGGAAATGATCCAGTCTTTCCTGGATTGTACTACATTTGTGGGAACAAGGCTTATTACAGGTTGCCCGACCATTGGTATGGCACATGTTATGTTGGCCTGGTCTTTCCAAAGATTTTTCACATGGATAGAGTAGAAAATAATGGAAAAAATAACATATTAATGCGTAGTAGAAGAGAAACTTGGTTAGAAATTGTAGGTGACATTTTTGGAGCCTTGATATCAGCAGTGGGAATATCTCTGAATGCAAATAATATTCGGAAACTGTCGACAATAGTGGATCGCTTGTCAACAAGCACTGCTGGAGGATTTCTTTTGGTAAACACTGAAATGGTTGCTATGCGTGCTATGATAATGCAAAATCGACTTGCCCTTGATATTTTATTGGCAAAAGAGGGTGGAGTCTGTGGAATGCTGAAAGTTTAACATTGTTGCACTTACATTCCTGATGAAAGCAAAGATCAAAAAGTTTATATCAAAAATATTACAGAATTGCATGATGAAATAGTACCATTGGAGGTTGAAAGTATCTGGACTAAAATTAGTAATAAAATGGCTGCTATTAAGAATTTCTTAGGTAAATTAGGTAGTACTATATTAGGGAAAATATTATTTCCATTAACGTGTGTAATTTTTATATTATTAATACTTAGACTAGGATGCATGTTTTGCAGACATAGAAGAAATAAAAAGAAAATTAGGCGGGAAAATATCAAAAAGAAGGAAAAGAAACGAGAAAGAGATTTTAAAGAAATAGAATTGGAAGAATGGAAGGAGAGTATGTATGACAAAGCAAAAAGAGAAGATGAAGGGGAAACAGAATTATAATTGAGCAAGAAAACATTTGAATTTCCATAAAAGGGGAAGATAAAATGAATTCATGGGTTTTGTTTTTATGGTGATAAAATCACCAAGGTGGGATTGATGGAGCGGGTAATATGTTTTCTTTTTATGTACCCAATCCATTTATGTATGTTTGTATTAAATCAATTAATAATTAATTATAATAATTAATGGTTTGCTGTACGGTGACTAATGAACCTTATTAACAGAAAGAATACACGTGGGAATGCTTTGCATGGCTAGAATAATTTGTGAACTAAGTTTGTATGCATATTAATATGATAAACGTTGCTTATGTGATGTTATTGTGATTTATGCTTAAATAAACGAGTACTAATGGCTTTGAACGGTGCAAATGGCTAGATAAATACACACACATAGGGGTATTTGTAAGGGAATAACACTGTTTAAAACATTTCAATGTATTAATTACGTTTTTGTGTTTCTTTGCTTAAGTTGACCATTTGGGCCTGCCATTAAATGGCTACCGACTGATTTCGACTACATAGAATGACATCCGTGGATGGAACAAGGAGAAGTGCGCCTGCGTAAACTTCAGCAGCCATACCCTCTCGGTGACCTGTCACAACTGTACCCAGCAAGGCCACCCCGGGCGAAGCGCCAGTTCCCCTGGATGTCCAACAAAGATACATTAGACTTATAAAATTGACAATAGACATTTGCATTGAAACTTTTCCCACATGGGAACTACATCGAATGTTTCCTGATGAACCAAGATGTGTTCCAATGGACCAATGAGAACCCCTCAAACTTGTTTTGATACTTTTTGTAAATGAAAATTAGTATAAATAGTGGTAGACTAGAGAGGTAAGGCGCCTGAGCTCAACGATACGGAGAGAAGAGGACGTCATTGCCGGTATCCTGATGTTATGCTGACGGAGAGGACGGTGACTCTGCATGATAGAACAGAACTTTGACGATTTGACTGAGAACCAGATTCTGACTTAGAAAACGACAATTAGCCAGAATAGGTAAATATAACAAAAGATGATAATTGAATTATAAGGATTGAACCTGCAACTTTGAATTAGATAAAGAAAACCTTAATTGAGTCAATGTGTTGAGTGGTTATTTTCCTTGAAATGTATTTCAAATAATTTAGAGTATAAAGGCGTCATTGAACTAAATCCAACTAAATGATTTATCGACCTATTTCTTGATGGGAAGAGACGCTAGGGTTTGATACAGAGAAAGTGATAAATTCCCATCAAGGAAGCAGTGTGGTTCGGAACCAATGTTCCCTTCTGAGTAGGTACGGATAGATTGATAGAATGAATGTTGGTGTTATGGGCCCCACCAGCGTATGATGTGTGTGTGTGTGTGTGTGTGACTGAGGAATCATTCTGTCCGTGGTAATAGGGGGAAATTGAGGAACCTGAACTGCACCATGGGCACCTTCAACCTCTCGGTCCCGGTGCCAATGCACGATTGAAAGATACACCTGACACCCACAGCACATTCGCTATCTCCATTTGAGATGGCGGCCATGCCATGGACCGCCGTTCCATTTCGCTCCACACAATGAATAGCTATTCCCTCTGAGCAAGTGTCGGAAAGTGAGGGGATGTGGCTTAACGGCTAGAGCGACCAATCTCGAAGCTGGGGAATGGGGTTCGAATCTGGCGGAAGGCTCAAACATCCTATAATTCTGGGAAAATCAATTAATCTCCCCGTACCTAAAATGAATGTGTCGGTCTGTAATGCAACTGGTGCTCATGTATAGTGCTTGGATACCTGCCGGTGGAGTGATGCTTTATAAAACTGCAAAAACAAAAAAGGTGTGTGTCAGCAAGCTCAAGAAACAGTGGCCTTATGGTCAAAATGTATTTTATCATAATGTAGTTCCGTTTCTATGGCACATCACACCCTTGACAAGCCTTCTTCTGGTAGCATGCTACACTGTGCTGTAAGAGCTAATTTAGGACCAAATATTTTTACAAATGATCCCCTTGCTAGCAATTTACCTTATAGATTGTTGAAACCTTGGCTCCCGAGAAGTTAATGTGGTGCCCATAATCTCTGTGGTGGTTTAAGAGTGCCATACACTGCAGGGCCTGTGTGGGAAGCGAGTTTTTGTTGTGCTAGAGTTGTGCTTAGGCTTGTGACTGGAGGAACAGGTGTGAGAGACAGAAAGGTTGCATTCTATTTTACTATATTGTTGATTCTGTCTGATCATGCCTGACAATGCCAAGCTCTGAGATATTGGGATATTTCAAATAAATGATAATTCGATCACCATACCTGTTAACCTTTTGACTGAAAAATATGAGTGAAGTCAGGCATGAAATGAGGGTGCTCCCATTAAGGCGAATGCAAAATGAACACTATTTGGAGAGTGATGTAGGTTTCAAAGATGGATGCCCCCGATGAAATCTATGGGGGTATTTTATTGACAGCAGGTGAATGCGGGGGATATCTGCCAAATGTGGGTGATTTGACTGGTATTCATCACTGATATTCCTGAGCACTTTGCTTCTGCCTAAGTCTCAGAGAAGAGGCATGAGAGGTTTGATTCAATGGTACTGTGACTAGCTACAGACACACAAGTTCATATCCCCAAAGTGAACAGGGCAGACACAAATTCACACCTACCCCATGGTTCGTGCATTAGTTTGAAACAGCTGCTACATATTTCAGTTTGCTGGTGGCACCTGTCCCCATTTCAAAATGGGGACAGAGATCCCCCTGCATGCAGTGGCGGGTGCCATGTCCCGAGGGGGCGCGTTTGCAGAGTGGTGCAGGGAGGGGGCGGGGCCTCCTGCAAGTTGCCAGTTTTTTTTTCTTTCTTTTATGGGAGGGGGGCTGCGTGGCCCCCGTTCCCTGGGCCACTTTTGGCCCCGGGGACCCCATCCCCTGGGGCAGGGCAGCCTTGTTTTTTTTTTATTTGGGGGAGGGGGACCGTGTGGCTCCCAATCCAGAGGCCAAATATGGCCTTTCTGAGTTTTGTTTTTCTTCTATTTATAGGGAAGTGGGGTCGTGTGGCCCCCCTCCCGGGCCACTTCTGGCCCCGGGGATCCCTACCCACAGGGCTTGGCCACTCAGTTGGGGACCGTGGGGGGAGCCCCAATGCCCCCACAGTGCCGCCCGCTCCCCGCCTCCTGCGGGAGCCGGTATTGCTTTTGCAAAAGGGGAGCTGCTGACATGCAGCTCCCATTATGCAAAAGCAATTCTGCTTCGGTTTTTGGAAGCACCTGCTCCCGCCGCTGTCAGATTTGCCCTGTCATAGCAAACAGCAATGTCCCGGGGGTGGCCACCCCGGAACATTGCAGGAGCATGCCCTGGTGGGTGGCAGTTCCCAGGGCCAACAAGGGCTCCAGGAGGGAGGCCATGCAGCCCCCCTCCCTACGTTTTTTTTTACACGAGACCCATACCTCCTTTTATGGAGGGGGTCATTTAAGGTGCAGGTTTAAGTGATTGTGTCCAGAATCACCGAATGGTTAGCTTAGGCTGGGATATTCTATAGAGACATGCTGCATTCTTATTTGTTGTACATGAAATTCTAATTTTTAGGTCTGGAATTAGCCACAAACCTTTTGATTTTACTAAAATTCCACACTTACAGGGGCTTTAAGCCAGCTCTCCTCGTGCATTGGACTATTGTTGCTTCGTTCACTTTTTTATTTGGCCATTACAGGCATACATCCTGCAGAAATGCTTCAGCCCACTTCACTGTGACAGTTTTCCTCGTTCACAAGGAGCACATCACATACAAAGGGGCATATCAACAACAACCGGCGATAATTCAATTCAATTGATCTTTATTCGGATATATTCAAAAACATCCATAAAAGTACATACAAATTACATCAGACATTCTTATACACAGTCAAATAAGTGCAAATATCAATGTGCAAATAGTGCAAAGATAATTCTAGATCTAACATATCAGAAAGCTCTAGAAGATGCGTCCATTAAAATACATAAAAAGTCATCCCAATGAACAATAAAACAAATCTTAAGAAAACAGCATGTCTAAAGTACATCCAATGTGCAAATATGCAATGTGCAAGTAATGAAACAACCGAATACATTAATGGAAACTGATCTTAAAAACAGCATGTCTAATAGTACACCCAATGTACAAAAATACAATGTGCAAATAATGGACAGGCTGTCAAACCAGATTCATTGAGGTAAATGGACAACCAATGTGCAAAATACAATATGTTGAGTGAGCAGAATAATCAACACACTTCAGGTCGTGTTCATTGAGGCACGGGAACGGACAGCAATTTGAAGAAAGTGATTAACTCTGTAAATTACATCGTCAGTACTTAGCATCCGTAAGACTCTAAAAGCCTCATTAAAATCCGTCAGGGCATTGGCTCTCAAATAAGGGATTAGCAAGTGTTTGGTATATTTTACATAGAAGCCACAGAACAGTGTGAAATGCAGCAGACTTTGCTTTCCACCCTGGTTACGTGGGCAAAATAAGTTTCCCAAATTATGGGTGTAACCTAAGGGGAAGCAGAGTAAGTTTACCACACTCCCAACCCTAAATCTAAACAGCAAACTCCGATTCCATCGGCCCAGTTTCTTGCGTATATAGCCTTGGGGCATGTTAAGTGGCCTAGTACATAATACTTGTAGAGGTATGTACCCAAGAATTGCTGGCTTTGTAAATTCAATTTTTTCTCTGTTCACTCGATACAATTGAAATAGGGCCCTTTTCACTGTAGTCTTATGTGATGAATCAATTGTTTCGGGTGCTGAGAAAAGATGCCCCATTTCTACGCTTAAAAGGCTCATCTGTACCGCGTTAAGCCAGGGAATATATTTTGCCCGCTCACTTTTTAGGCAATCTAAAATTATGTCACGGGTCAGAGAGGCGGCTGGGTTACGCCAAATTTTTAACCAAAACAAAGCAGGTCTAGATTTTATAAAGTCCTCTATATATGGGAGATTCAATTCTCTATGGCACACGTATGATGGTGCCGAGATAACTCCCCCAGTACCTTCCTACAGAATTTATTTTCTTCTGTCTGAATGTTCGTGCAACTCGAGTATCGCCACACCTCGGCACCGTAAATTCCTGTAGGGACGCACTGGGTTTTATAGATTTGTAAAAGTGATAGAATGACTTCAGTATGCTTTGGTTGGCGTAAAGTAATTATAGAGTTAATGGCTTTGCCCAGTTTATTCCTCCCTCTGGCAACGTGATGTTGCCAGGATCCGAAATCGGAAAACAACAGACCTAAGTAAGGGAAAGTGCTAGTGCTATTTAAAACATTGTTCCCTGACATAATATGGCGGATTTTATGTTTCTTTGGCCCACAAGACATTATATAAGATTTTTTAAAATTTGTACATAGGTCAAGGTCGGCCATATAGGAGACAAAGCCTGAAATTAAAGTGCGGAGTGCATTAGGTATACGACCTAATAGTACTGCATCGTCGGCATAAAGCAATACAGGGAGGGGTTTGCCGTTGACGAGCGGGACATCAGTACTCAATTTATCCAAGGATGTGCTTAATTCATTTATATATAAAATAAAAAGCAGGGGAGCCAAGACACAACCTTGTCTTACACCCCTGCCGATTAAAATCTCGCCCGAAACTTCTCCATCGTTGTTAATACGGACACAGGCTTTTAAATCACTGTGTAAATGGGCCAGGAATTGGACCAGAGGTTCATCCAAACCATATCTCAGCAAGGCTGTCCATAGGCGTGATCGGTTGACAAAATCAAAAGCAGAGCTTAGATCCATAAAACCTAGGTAAAGTGGGGATTTTTTAGCTATAGTATATTTATCTAAAACTAAGTTTAGGTTCAAGCACTGCTCAACCGTCCCTACGTTGCTTCTAAAACCTAACTGACATGGGTGTAAAATTTTATTTTCTTCGGCCCAAATGCTAATCTTATTAAAAATTACCCTGCCCAAAATCTTCAATCTATTGTCAATTAATAATATTGGGCGATAACTCCCAGGATCAAGTCTGTCCCCTTTTTTAAAGATAGGTACGATGGTGCTATTGAACCAGGAATCGGGCAATGAGGTAGTAGATAAGTTATTAAAAACATTACACAAAAGTGGGGACCATAGGTCAGGCTCTGATTTTATTAAGTCAATAGATACTCCATCAGGCCCTGGCGCTTTATTTCCTGCGCTTTGAAGAATTGCATCCTCTACTTCCGTTATAGAAATGTGCGGAAACTTAGATGATTGACAATTTTCAATAGGAGGAGTCGATGCCATGTAAATATTTGTAAAGTGCTTCACCCATACGTCCCCTGGTATGCTACAAGTTATGGGAGTGATATTGGAGCCAAATGATTTCAGGTTCTTAACCTCGCTCCAAAACCCAGCAACATCCTTTGTTGCTGCAGTTCGTACAAGTGATTCCCAATGAGTTTTTAAAAGCTCTTCGGATCGTGTTCTTAAAGTACGTTTGTAACTAGACCTCAGGGTCCTCACCAAAGACTGATCTGGTGGGTCGGTCTTTAGGGCAGCTCTCAGATCTCTATTTGCTCTAGAGCAGGAGTTGTCAAACCATCTAGGGTTAATATTAGTTTTAGTTAAGACTGGCTTAGATATCTCCTTCTTTATAGTCTTACACAATTCCGTGAATGCTTCCACAATCGCATAGTCAGGGCGGTCGGAGGACAGGCAGGTGAATACTAATCCAGGATAGGATTTTACAACTCGGGCTAACACCCCCTTATTATCAATCCCCTTCCAAACCACCCTTAGCTTATCCGTCGACGCGACTAGGTTTTTTGCCCCTATTTCTATCCGCTTCAGCTTTTTGTAAGGAAGTTTAAGAGTGGATAGGATAGGGTGATGGTCGCTATATATACACCTAACTACTGTGGCCTCCAATAAAAGGTCCACAAGCGTAGGGGTCATAAATACATAGTCAATTGTGGAAGCACTCCCATGCCCAATATAAGTAGCCACGGGGCAGATATTCTCCATAGTGTTTACTTTTTCCATAACGTTAATTAGATCCCTTGTGGCCAGAAGGTTGGATAATTCTTCACCTCTTTTACAGGGAGGAGTTTGACGGTGAATGTGTGCATTAAAATCACCTCCTACACATATCCCATCAAGTTTGCCACACTTTTGTCCTTCTACAATATCGTCAATAAAATTAAACAGCTTTATAAAATTCATATTGGGATGTGTTTTAAAATCATTGTTATAAAAATGTATTAAACATATTCTAACACTACTAATATAAAGCAATGCCTGGAAGTTTCTATTGTGCGTTTCCAGTGGTTCAATTTTGACATCTGCACCTATTTTGACCCATATTGATAATCCCCCGCTAGGTCTACCCATAGCAGGGGTAGGAGCAATTTGGTTAAAACAACTGAAACCATCAAAAAGAAGAGGAGTGGTGCACCAAGTTTCTTGAAACATCAAGATATCAATTTTAGAAACCCAGTCCACCCAGTCCCCATTTATGACTTTAGCATTTAAACCTGCTATATTCCAGCTCAGGATTGCCAGATTGTTAGTGGATGGTACCGGGGTAAAAACATAGCTATTGCCCTTGGGCACCTCATCATCATTAGCAATCACTGTAGTTGGGTCAATAAGTGAATCCCCTGCTGGCCCGGGTATATTAGAGTAATTCCTGATTACTGAATCTGACGAGATGGTTGATGGTCAGTCCAAGGTGCCCAGATCAGACAGTGCACTGTACCTATTATGTAGGGGAAAAGGTGAAAAAAAATGTGGCTGGGTGGTCTATGATGAGGTCTGTAAAAGTAGCCCAGTGGCAGAGAGGTTATGTCAGTAGGGGGGGAGAAACACATGTTAGTACTACCAAGGATAAATTTAACTGTAGAGGGATTTCTAAAATTAATGACAATACAATCCCCTTCTATATTCTTGGGTAGTGGCCCAACCCAGCTCACCCGTCGAGTAGTCAAAATTTCTCTCATAATATTAGGTCCTACCCCTTTGTGTTTAGATAGCCAGTCTATACATTTGTTGTTTAGCTGCATCCATGACTCGCTCTGTCCCTCCCTTAACTGAGGTACGCCTGCCAGAATTATTACATAGGGGCAGGCGTCCGGAGGCAAATTGAGGACAGGCCCTGAGTGCATTGTTGGCCTTTTGATAGTTGTTTGGCCCTTATCTAATGCAGTGTTAATAGGTACCTTCCTCCCTGTGGCATGCAGGGTGGGAGCATCCTTTAGCGTATTGGTGGCCATGGTATTGGGGCATATTGGTTCTGTGACTGTAGTCAGGGTGTGCTGGGGGGTTTTTGGAGTGTAATTTCTCCCTTCATTGGCGCCTTTCGATGCAGTGTTAGCAATAGTAGCTTTTCCGGAGGCATTTTGCCCCTCACTAAAAATGCCCTTATTAGCAGTTTCTAAATCTTTCAAAAAGCTCTCACCCCTTATTAAGTCAAGACTAATAGCCCCCTTCCTCTTAACATCTTCATTCTTTATCAAGGTTTCAATGCAGTCTAATCTTTTAAAAATACTATTAAACTATTTGATCATTTGACATTCTAACTGTTTAAAAACGGTATCTACAATGGTTTCCATAAAATTCGCATTTGATTTCATTGCTGTAATACTTTCACTAACTGGCTCAGTCTGTGTGCATGTGCAGTTTATGCCATTTCTGGGAGGAGTAATATCCAGGGGTTCTTCGGCCAATTGCGCTTCTTCAGTCGTGACACTACTGCCCCCTATTATTTTTTGCTTCCCTCTAGTCCACATACTCTGCGGTGTGGGTTGGCCCTTGTTATACAAAGCTGGTTTCCTTTTATTAGTTAAGGATTTTGGGGGGCCTCTTTTCCTTTTTCCTCCAGCAGGTTTGGCTTTCGGGGATACATGAGGGATAGGGACATATTCAGTAATATCGAGCTGTGACTCAAGAATAATAGTGTCGCTTTCCTCCCCAAGAGTAATAGATGGTAGGTGGGGCACATTGGACTTAGACACTGTAACAGTTGGGCATAAGGGTATGGTGTGTGCTGTACTTGAGTCCCGGGGCTCAGGATGTGCACGTAGGAGCTCCAATGACATCCGTCTCTCTGTGCTCGCAATTTCATTGGCAACCATGTTGAAAGCATTATCCAGCATACTTTCCAAGGATAGCGGTGTACTCGGATGTGCCGCGTCCGGTCTACCACTTTGAATAGCAGAACGCTTCCCCCTGGTGGACATATCGCTTCTCTCACCTGTCTACAGCTTAGATGGGTGGCCCGCCCGACCACTGTTGACCTCTGAGGGCCTCAGAGGGCCCGCCCTTTGCCCGGGCTTAGCCCGGCGCCTCCCGCGCGCGTCCCGCGACGCGGAGGGAGCCGTGAGTTTTAAAGCGCCTCCGGGCGCGCTGACAACAGGAAGGGGGCGGGGCAGTGATGGCTCACGGGAGCTGTAGTCTCCCCCAACAGTGGCCTGCGGTGTCGTGGAGGCGGCGGGGGAGACTCACAGCGTAGGTGCCCCGTCCAAAATACAGCGTTGTGGCAATCCAGGAACCCAGGAGCCCAGGTTGGTCGTGGCGCGGTGTCCGCTTGTGTGGAACACAATACCACCCCCCCGGCGATAATTATCTCTAAGCGCACTTAGCGCAAGGATAATTATCGCCGGCTAGCGTGAATTTTTATCGCTGAGATAGCGTGCTATTAGTAACGCTTATCTCAATAGCGATAAAAATTCTCACGCTAACAGGCGAACGTGAGATTATCGCTGGAAACCCAGCGATAATCTCACGTTCCCTTGTTGATAGGGACTCACAAACTTAGCCATGATATCCTCCTTCCATAGGATATCATGGCTAAGTCAGAAAAATACCAGACGTAAAAAAGCAGCGTTAACCGCGGTTATCGCTGCTTTTTTTGCCTCTAACAGGGTTAGCGACATTCTTGATAATAGGAGAAATGTCGCTTAGCGACATTTCTCCTATTATTTTACTCTGGAACGCCCCCTTTACATCTCATTAGAGATGCAAGGGGAAGCGTAGAGTAAAAGGGTGCTAACATGCAAATTTGAATGTTAGCACCCTGTTGTTGATAGGGCGCTAGTTTTATCTCTCCTTTTTTGGCTTTTAAAGCCAAAAAAGCAGAGATAAAGCCCTTGTTGATATGCCCCCAAGTACGTCCATTTAGTGCAGGGACTACTATGGCAATGGGTGCTTTTTTAGACTAAAGCGGTGTTTGCCATTTATACAGTTTGACTTGGCCCAGCAGCTCCTCCAACAATAACGTTTTGCAAAAACCCATGACAAACCAAACCTTGATGAAGCCAAAAGGATAGCAGTAAATGCCAGACCTATTGGTTTCACCAATGTTTGTTAAATATGGCACTATCTAAGACACTAATTTCAATAACATTTATATAAAAAATGTAAATACTCAGTTATAGGGGTTTCAGTCAACTATTTTCATTAATTGAGTGTCCTTAACATGTTTGTTCTGCCGCCCACAGCACACTGCATGGGCACTGTCTACTGGTGCCATTGGTTTACGTCTGTGAAGGACGGCTTTCTGCGGTTTCAAAAATATGCACTTGCACACAAAAAGTAGCCCCCCTGAACAGTTTTGGAAAAAATAGCCACAAAGCCAGATTGGCAGCCAGTCCCAGGCTTACTGGCTTTGCCAGTGCTTATCTAGCATGCCACATTCAGCTCATGTCTGTTGGTTGTTACTATAAAGCAGAAAACCCAAAGTGTCCCATTGAAGCAGTGGGTGCCGTGTAGTCCTGCATTTTTCAGTCAGCTACAAAGGGCTAAAATTCCTATTATCGCGGTTTTTAGTGGACGGATATTCAATTTTACACGGCCTTTGTGTAATGCGCGTTTGCGATTTTATTTAAAATGCACAGTCGTATGAAATGCGGGTTCTTTTACATGTTACTTGTAAACAAAGGGTTGTCTTTTACCTGTGGTTAAACAGATGACACGTGGTCTGGCGATCCCAGTGTTTCTGTATACTGGAGAACTCTAGTGGTCCTTGGCACAAGACTATTTCGACCTGCGTCACTGTGTCAGGTAATTTTCCTTATAAAAGCTGCTTCCACCACATGGATATCTGAAAAGATACACTAAAGGTTAGATAATACAAACAAACAGGGCCGGCTTTAGCGCTGGTAGCGCCCAGTGCGACGATCTTTGTAGCCCCCCCCCCCAAAAAAAAAAAGTCTTTCTCCACGAACTCCCTGAATATCACTCTCCACCAGTGTCCCTCATCTCTCCACAGCCCCTCTCACATGCATTTCATTTGTTTGTTAGCGCTATTGATACCAGCATAGGGCGTCAGAGCACGTTACCCGTTTTAGCAACATTAGGATGATGAAAGACGGGGGGGGGGGGGGGACAACTTTCTATCTCCTACCATGCAGCTTGCATGCAGCCCTTTGATGACCGCTCATAGCTCAATGTGCTATATTAGATTTGTACGTTATGATCTGGAAAACGAGCTCTGTGATAAAAGCAGTAAGTAACCTACTGACCAAGCCGCATAAAAAAACAGTATGGTGACTTGCGCTGCACACGTTCTTTGCAGCAGGCACATTTACCCTCAGTGCTACTTAGTCATAAGTGGAAAGAAACTGCCACCAGACAAAACTTGTTCTCTCTGTAGCAGGAACATTAATCACAAGTTATCTTGCCATTTTTATTGTTGCCTCGAAAACTTCAGGACTGATAAGGAACAGGTGTTTTTGTTCTAAACACGGCTCCCGCTCCCCCCAAGCTGAGCAGGGGCCGGTGTTGCACAGAATTTAGACTGCGCGTGTGGGTGGGCGCGGTTTGGTCTCAGGTGTAGGTAATTGAAAGCCTTAAGTGCTGTGGGGGCTGGGGCCGCAACGGACGATGTGTTATAAACACCGGGTTTGCTCCATTCTGTCTTTCCAGATCTCGGTCGCCCCACGGAGCTCAGCAGAGAAAGGTACCATGTCTAGATTTCCGTTACAAGCGCTTGTCCGGACTCTCATTAGCCATAAGGATTGCGGGGGCTGTCTGTCTGTATGCCGAGCAGACACACAGCCAGTGACGCACTTTGCTCGCATCGTGTACCCCAAAGTGCTGCTCCCCGTTCACGCGCTGTGAGCTTCATGCACCTCGGTTCCTTCGAGCCCTCGCGTGAAATTATCAGTCCCCCTAAGGTATTCACAGCGTCTCCAAATCTATCGAGTTCACCCGTGCCATATTTGAAGAGCTCGCCCAGTCTGTGTGCCGTTTGTTTTTGATCTCTGGTTTGTTTAATCGTGGTGTTAAATGGCAAAAAAATCACTGCTTTGTGTATGCGCGGTATATTTTTATCACTAAAAGCAGCGGTCGAAGTGCATTAAAAAGAAAGTATGAGAACCGTGATGCTGCATGCAAGGGGGCGGGGTCAGTGTGTTTGGGGAAAGTCACAGGTTTGGCTAAAACAACCAAAATATTCTATAAATGTTTTTGGTCTTTCACCATTGGGTAGCTACATAGGAAATATGGCGCAGCTTAAATAAAATAAACTCCACTGTTTCTCAGTGGGAAATGCACAATAGTACATTAAGAAACCTCTATTAATTAGTGCACTGCAGAGGTCTGTGTGTAACCAGAAAGCCACAATTAAAATCTTGGTTGGTGCAATGGATAATAGTTGCTCATGTATTTTTAGCGCTACGAGGTCCCATCCTGTGACAGAAAGCACACTGCATATAGAAGTCAAACGTGCATTACAGATAGTACAAGATGGACCACTACAAAACGCGCCCAAAAAAAGTTTAAGATAAAATTGTGCTTCTAAATAAAGGGTCCGATTTACAAGGAACGCGCGCATCTGCATAGATGCGTCCGTTTCATTGCGCCAAATGTCCTTGTGCCACCATGGATGTGTTGTATTCACAATACAGTGCTCCCTGGCGCAAGGATTAACAGAAGCGTCAGAAGTTCTGATGCATCTGCTTGCCCAAAAGTGACTCATTACTGAAGTTGCTCATGAAAGTGATGCAACTCCAGCACTGCGCCACAACTGATGGGTGAGTCCATACAAAAAGCCCTCCCAATCCTTACACCTGGCAGGCGTAGGGATTTTGACGCAGTGAAGGTATAGAGTGAAGCAGTGAAATGTTGTAAATTTCACTGCATTAGTTCTATATGGATTTTTTCGTGGTAACACCTAGCCTGCATAAATTATACTTGGTGCAGGTATAATGTGACACGGGGGCTTTATAAGGTGACCCGTCTCTCTACATGTGCAATGTTGTATATTGGCCGCATAGTTTGTGCCGCACTTGCATAAAAAAGTGACTCAATGGCAGCGTAAAGGGCTTGTAAATCTGCCCCATAGATTTTAGTAATACCCAGCCTGACTCAGTGGCTGCCTCTCGGTGAAACATCTGGACTAATGTGACCATCACTTTGCCAATTGGGAATTGAGGAGGAACTAAACCATCTCTAAACCAAAGAGGAATAATGGGAGCATAGATCTTATTACAGATCTACCTGTGTGTGTGTGAACTGTACTATGTGGTTGTACGTAATTCTATGGATCTAAATGTAGTCTTTTGTATTGTTATATGGTCGCGTCCTAATCCGAGGTCTTTAAAGTCCAAAATTCACAATTAAGAGTGTAAATGTTTAGATATTCTGTCGGAAATTTATAGATTGGTTCTGTTTGAATTAAATTCATGGACAAGTAGTAATTATCCATGGTTTCACTGATTCCTTAAATTGTCTAATTTTGCCCCTACGACCACCAGTTTTTTTTTTTTGGTATTTCTAATTTAGTATTTATTAAATGTAATATTGCATCCCAGTATTTTCATATGGAACATTCAACCATAATGCAGTTAAAATGGCTTTGAGGGTCTAGTTGCTGTAAGAACATGTTTAACATTAACCTTTACATGCCCTAATTTTTTTTTATAATATATATTGCATCTTGGCCCGAAGGTCTACCTTAGGGATGACTTATTTAAAAGGAAGGTTTAGGCCTGTCAAAAGGATGGGTTTATGTTGACAGATTCTATTGCCCCTTTAACACTACACAGTTGGGTGCCTATGGTAGGCCTGGAGACTTGCTTTAGTTTGTCCCTGTACTGGTTGCCTCAAGGGATGATGTGACATTTATCTTAGCGGCCCAGGGTACACTTTATTACCATATATTAGGGGCTTTTATGTAAGGTAAATAGTCCAATCAGGAGTATATATTTTACAATGTTGAAAGGAGGAGCTTATGTGGTTTACCACTAATTAGTATGGGTAAATTGCACAGTTTTATAGCTATCAAAAATACGGTTCAGCAAAAGGGGGGGGGGGGGGAATCAGAAAGGGCAAATTTCCCACACCACCTACGAAGTAGTTCCAATCTTAAGACCCTTTATAGACTGTGAACACAGACCAGAACCTGTTTTAGACACATTAAGGCAGAACTTTGTGTGGTGCAGTCCTGTGGAAAGAAGGTTGAATAATGCTGTTCTTGTGAACTCTCTGACAAATGCTACAAGAAAGTGTCTTACCTTGTGCACTCCATTTTGAGCACCATAGGATGAGGAAGTATTTTTGCCGTCATGCTCTGGGATTATTAAATTCCATTGTTAATGTTGTGTGTTTAGAGCACTAAGATGCTTTACTGCAGTGCATTTCTATGGTGATGCTTTGTGGGGTGCCACAGAATAATGCATAATTCCCATGGTAAAGCTTTGTTTAGCAAAATTCAGTGCATATGTACGATGTTTGGCGAGTCAGTGTGTTTTAGCACTGCCTTTGCAGTTTTGTTGCTCGTGTTTGGTCCTAAAGTACACTCCCATCTCCCTTAAAACTTCCTGTGTTTCTGTCTTTTTACAGAGATCGAGAATAATGTTCTTAAAGATGAAGAGAGCACCTGTAAGTCTCCTCTCCC
Source organism: Triturus cristatus (assembly GCF_964204655.1). Lineage (NCBI taxonomy): Eukaryota > Metazoa > Chordata > Amphibia > Caudata > Salamandridae > Triturus > Triturus cristatus. The sequence goes on along the minus strand of NC_140592.1, from coordinate 593,455,024 downwards.
TCCTTGTTGCTTCCAATCCTGCCACTGGTCAGCCAGGCACTGCCCTCTCACCTTCATGACCTGAGACAATAGTGGGCACTGGAAAGACCCTTCTTAATCATATGAGCAAACGAAGACTAACCAATATGTTTTCATCATGTCCGGCAATAGACGGGCTCCTTATCTTCAACTTGGCTGTTTAAGACATTGCTGAATCCTCGTCTTCATTGCTACAAAGGATGGCAAGCCCAGCACCACCTTTTTATACCGAAATTAAGCCAACAAAACATTTTGTCATTTGAGCTAATAGTGAACGCAGCACCAGCCACCCCCTCATCCCTTTCCCTGGTCAGTGAGCCCAGCAACACCCAATCAGTGCATCTGCTCACCCAGTGGCAAACCTGGCAGTGACTGCTCCTCGGTCCCCTGCCCCTAATCTTTACCAACTCAGTAGATGCGGAGTCCAGAGCGCTCACTTCTCATCGCCTTGGTTGATGATCAGCGCGGCAGCAGCTTCACGCCTTACTCGCCTTGAGCCTGGTGAACAAGGTTCGGTAGCTTCATCTTGGTCAAGGGTGTATTCCAGCCACATTGACCATAGCAACAGCAGCCTGTCCTCATCGTGCTGCTCATGACGAGCCTGCCACAAATTTTAATAGACACCATCTCGCCAAAGACAAGTTGAGTATGAATTCTTCTTTTTCATCAGACAATGGCAAGCACTGCTCCTAAAACCACAGAAGACCCAACTTATTGAGCAAAGGTAAACTAAAACAGATGCTGCTTTAGAATTGGTCTGAATGTTTAAAGAGCACAGATTAATGCCACTATTTAGGTGCAAGTAATGGGAAGGCATGGAGGTGGGACTGGACATTGGGGAGAGGAGATGAGAAGCTGCTGCAAGAAGAGTCGAATGCACAATTTAGTGTTGCAATATAGACATTAGGAGACCAGAAACTGAGTGGAACTCTACCATTAATTTAATTTTAAAATGGAAGCTGACACGGAAACCAGAGAAGACCGTGGTAAAAACATCAAAAATCAAGGATCAAAAGAACAGACCAAGACAGACACTGAGTGAATAGCAGTAATAAGGCAAGATGAATGGAAATTGTTTTATGAATCTTAGTAACCTGGAAAATATCACATTGGCCAATTCTTCATAGATTAGTGATTTCATCATGGCGAGGAAATGGAGGAGATAAGCTTAGAGAAGATGAAAAGATTTAGTTTATCTTCAACAATGTTGTAACTATTAGGTGGGAAATATTAAGTGGTGACATCCCCGTCCCCCAGGGATATTGCTTGGAACTCCAGACTGAACCTCTTGTGTCCAGTGCTCACTGCCTCCTTAAGCACTTCTTTCTAAGACTACCACAACTTGCCAGTGTCTACAATCCAATGCAACACATTAGCGTGGCGCGGATGCTTAGGTGGACGTCTCATCACCCACTGGCAAAGGAGACAACCCTGCGGCAGCTGCATGAGTCCACCACTGATGGCAGACGGCCACACGTGCTGAATCAGTCACCCGCATCTCCTGCAGGATGGAGGCTGCTGCTGTAAACCACCCGCAGACAGCTGGAGGGGCTGGAAGCCAGAGCCGTCTTCAGAGGTCAAGGGCAGGTTCTGCTCCAGTCAAACGGTAGGTGTCAGACCTTGCATGTACCAGGAGGGTGGACAGGGTGACCTCAGCATGGGTTGAGACTCCAGTTTCTCATAGGTACTCCTTTCGAAAACGAGAGGACAATATACACCGTTTAGTCCATTGTGCAAAATGCGTTGCTGGTGGGGAAGGGGGCGGGGGGGGGGGATATGGTCTGGTGGTGGGGAGGGGGGCGGGGGGGGAGGTTATCCTGTAGACCACATCCGTATGGGCAACTTTGTAACTCCCTAAAGCTTTTGATCTAGGCTGCCACCAGTCTAGATTTGAGGAAAAACTTGCAGGCCTGTTGACTTGCAATTAGTAGCCCAGCCTCCTCTTGAGAAACTACTCCCACCACAGCAAAACAAAAGGCACAAAAAAGATTTTCTTGGTTGACTCAAACCCCAAAATGCCAAAACAGGCTCCACACCTCTGTTAAGTAGCAAAAAACGTGCTGAAACATTGACATGTAATTGGAACACCAACACATCTGTGCCAATGACGCCGGCTGGGTGTGGAGGGCTGAGTATTGGTTGCTTTTTTTCATTCGCTTTGATTGCGCAACTCTGCAATATGTTTTTGTTGATGGTGGTTTTGTACCCGTCTTTATCTTCCATAGATGGTACTCTTCCAATGGCATTTGAATCTTGCTCACAATCTCGTAAAGCCATATTGCGTTATCCTGGTCACTCTTCCAGTTGAAGGACAGGACCGTGTGGTGCCTTTCTCAATCACTTGCTAAATCGAGACCCCTCCTCTGTCTGACTGCTTCGAGGACTCCAGCATAAAAGCTGCGCTAATGGTGCAGGTGAGTAGACTGTATTTCCGCAAAAATATCCTCCGTTGTTTTGATGGAAAACCAGGTTGGACTCGCAGTGATGGAGCCAAAGGGCCCCACTATTTTTTGTAACGGGAGTGCTTTGAGTTGGTATATGAGTCGGTGGAAGGATGAATGACTGGATGAGTAATTACAGCTGCTATGGAAAGGCGATGGGGCTACCCTTCTTATGCAGACTCCTACTACTGTGCTACCTATGGAATAGCTGTTATCTGGCAAAGAGGAAAAAGCTTCACACTTCTCACAGGGGCCAGTAAATACTTGGGACCCCCATCCAGTGGGCTTGGTTGAGTCATTGACTGAATTCTAAATGATGCCTATAGCGATGCCTTGAAATTATCCTATAGTATTTTGTGTCCCATTAATGCCCACTTTTGTTTTGTATGTATGGCATCTGCATGGGTACCCATGGATGGTTCACAGGTGTTTCATTCTCCATGCAGGGTATTTTATTTGAAGAGCCGCACAGGGCCTCCTCGAAGAGAGGCAGCTTGTGTGAAGACATCCTAGGTAGGGCCTGGGCCTCTCTGCGCTAATGCGTGGATGCCATTTTTTGTTTCAATTTCTAAATGTAAGAGAATGTTTAATTATTCCTATGAGGATTGTTTAGAGTAGGTACAACACATACCACATAATCCAAGTCACCAATGTTGATTACCTGTGAGTAGATGTCAAGGCTTGTGTATATTAATGCGTTATGTTTACTGTTTGTGCTCGTTGTAATGTGGGGCTTTTAAGTTTTCCATGATTACGTGGAATTCGTTTAGCCCTGTGATATTTTTTTACTTTTCCTAGCAGTGTTTATAATTGTAATCTTTGTTTTACAGGTGTCACTAGTACACAATAGACACACCACACACACGAGCTGGGCCACTGTTGGTAGATGGGGGGGGGGGGGGGGGAAATCTATGCTTGTATGTTTCCTTTCACTGTTATGTTACTCGCCGTGCATTGTGAATGGGTTGTAGGGCTTTTTCGTTTTCCATGTCCATATGGAATCCGGTTAGCCCTGGTTTTTGTTGGGGTTTGATGGGTTTGCTTTGCTTAAAGGCTTTTGTGTAATGATTTTGTATGGTGCAGCAGTGGCCCTGTTAGTTTAGATAGGATGCTTGTATGTCTTTCTCCCACTTATTCCAATGTAGGGTGACAGTGATGGGTGATCCTTACCAAAACCAGAAAAGTACCTGGAAGTGAATTTCAGAGGGGTCCAAAAAAAGCGGTATATGAAGAGGTATTTATCCTGGTCCTTTTTTATTATCACTCGGGTTTCCATCTATTGAGCACCTGCCAAAATAAAAGACCTGTAAAATAAAATCTGGCAATGCACGGATAATCGTAAATTGAAATCTGGCAAAATGAAAGCTGTAAAAATGACCCGTTAATGAATTTTGACATGCTTTAGCTACATCGGTCGAATAAACTCGACTGTCCCGAAAATTACAAGTTGTGTATGTGAGAAAGATCGAGATGCACACAGCAATTGTCACTTAATTTCCCTTGCATGATTTGGAGATGAGGTTTTTTTTGCGTTTAGTAATTTACTGTCCTATTACATTGCTACCCTTTCCTAGAATTGCCAGCATTGTGTTAAAAAATATAAATAAATGATGAATCAAAAAAGGGAGAAACCTAAGATTGTATTTTCCAAAATAGGTAGAATAAACTTCAAATTCGAAGTATTTTAACAATGCAATATTAGTTGAAAGGAGTACGGATTTAAGTTTTTAAACCCATTACAATTTGGGTGATGTTTAGAGTGCTGGTAGGGGTAAGGATTGGGACTAAGGCTATATTTTATTTTTTTGACTTTCTTTATTATGAGTTGGCCACTATTGTCAACTTTCCTACATAATGAAAATGAATTGATTGTTTTGTAGTTAATCAGGTTTTTTCATTAAGACATTCTTTATTTTTGCATAGGACGATGTTTGACGGATTTGCAACTTCGTGACTGTGCAGTGATGCTGTCTGTTTGCATGCAGCCTGTTTGTGAGGTAAGAGTTTGATATTTCATCATTATTACTCCATCTGGTATGACTGGTCCTGTCTGAGTGATGTCCTGCTCATTGCCCCTCTGTTGCCCTGTTTGCATGCCAGTTGCTTCCTCATCAATTCGTTTCTGCTTCTTTTCCGTTGCCCCCTCTATTCTTCCAATAACCTATTTCTTATTTTCTTTCTCATACAGGAAGTGTTGGCATTCTCACCAAGAACTACTGGCACTACCGTGCAGAGCTACCGCCATTTCCATCCAGAACCAAAAGGGCTACCACCAGCAACCACCAGCCCTCGTGATGAGAACCAATGGCAATCCCATGAGAGGCCAGCTGAAGTAAAGGAGAAGCCCATTTTTTATCCAAGTATGGACACCCCTGTCTCTACCTGGGACTACCTTTCAATAACAGACGATAAAAAAACAGACCGGATGAACCTTTAATTATTACCTGTAGACTGCACACTCTAATCAGCAGGCTGGGGACCGTGGTCTTTTACTTGAAAGGGATCAAATGCCCGGACGCCAGGCATTGCCACGAGGAGCCACCCACACTACCACCAGGAACTGCAGCTCGGCCTCCATGTTTCCACCAGAAACTATCTGCACTGGGCCATTGCAAGTGAACTCTGGCTCTGTTACAGTTCCACTGGGAACCATCAGTACTACGGTCAGCACTTGAACAACCGGCGCTGCTAGCTTTGCGGTCAGTCTTTGATTTTTCAGTAATGTTTTTAGCACCACAGAGGGTAGATGCAATCCTGGGATCTAATCCTATAACGGGGAGAAATAATGGGATCTAGTGTTGGGACATGCTGTTGCACCAGTAGTCACCCTGGTACTTGCAGTGGGGAAGGAGCTATTTGTTCTACTGCATCATGCAGTAGTCCCAGTGCTTCTAGATTAGTGCCCGACACTTGCTTCCTGCAGGTGAATGCTTCCACTCCCATAGCTTGATGTATCCCCAGGAGCGCATAGAGCTGAAGGTTGCAGTAGTCTTACTATTTGCCACTGCCCAATGCTTGCTGTCCCCTGAGTTTGCAGCTTCCTTGTAGGTTACAGTGGTACTGAAGTTCTTGGCCCTTTTTCTGGGAGCCCAACAACTCTAAACGTCTTCTATTGTGATGGAATTGAGTGCAACCCGGGGGCCGCACTGATTATGAAACAGATTTGTTACATCTTTTCCACTATATTTAGACTGATCATTCTGAGTTATGGGGTGTGTGGCCCTCACCCAGAGCTCCTCTGCTTACATTGGTTCCTCAAAGCCCTAGTGGCTCTCCTTTAGCCAGCTCCCCTTTCCCTGGGGCTCCTGTAGCTACACAGAGGCACAACTCCTATGATTCGGTGGAATTGGGTAATCGAACGCTCCCTTCTCCGCCCCCCCCCCCGCCCCCTCCACAGCCAGGTACATGATCTTAGTCTGCTCCCTCCTCCATGCTCACTGTGGTTATAGTCGATACATCTGTCTTGTCTGGTGTCTTGCAAAATCATAAACCCACTCCGTCCAGTGGTATCAAGGGCCCTTGAAACTTTTGCCTTCTGAGTCCGTAACCTCCCAGGGATACACTACTCCCTCTTCTCATAGGGCAACCCACCAACCCCAGGCTACCAATTAGGTGCTTGGGATATTCAACCACATATCTGTTTCCTCTGTTAGTTTGGGCCCTTTAGTACCTTCCCTCTTAGTGAGTAAATAGCACTTCAGGCAAGTGTAGACACACTTCACTCTCCATGCCTTGTCTCTTCTCTGTTTTTAATTGCCTCCCTGGGCCCCTGACTGTGTTTTCCACACTCGTATTGGGTCTCAGATGGTCAACAAACCCACCCAATGCTCTGGTGATTACACTGGGCCTGTCCGTCTATTATTTTTTTCCACCCTAGATCTAGTCACACTTACTGTACCCCCACATCTACACTATTCTCATCAGCCCTTGCTTACTCTTCTCTAGAATCTCCTTACTAATGGCCCCTAATGAATCCATGGGCTTTCCAATCCTCTATCAGGGAAGAATTGGTCGCCTTTCCATGGTTATGGTGTATACTCCTTGCCCTCTTCTCTTATCTAGGCTCCACTACCTCTCCTGGCCACTTGCTCAGACTGAGCCTTTCACCTCCCCTTCTGGTCCAGTTGATCACTGGGCCCTGTGGTTACACTGGACCATATGACCCTGCCTGTTCTCTAGTAAGATTAGCTGTCTTTTGGGCCCATGTGCTTACACTGGGTATACATCTCTCAGACCACCCTCCCTTATGCTCAGCCGCCTCCACAAACCCCTGCATTCCATCATTCATGTAGTCAATTTCCTCCTCTCGGTTTGTGGCTTTTCCTCTGCTACTGATTGCCGCGTGCCAAGGTTGTGTTTTTTTTTGTTGGTTTTTTAATGACCCATCTATGTCGCTGTACACTTCCTACAGTCAATCACCAACTTAGACCCCCTATAGTTACACTGGGTACCATACCCTTGCAGCGTTCTCCTAGGGCATGCGATTTTGAAAGCCTCCTATAGCTACACTGGGGTCCCATAATCCAGGTCCATTTTTCTTAGTCTTCGAGCTGTGGTGGCGCCTTAATCTCCACTAGGGAACTGGCTTCCCAGGGCCCCAGGAGCTACACTGAGCCCTCCATACCAAGTTCCTTCTCATACAAAGAGAGATCTCCCACGGGTCTGAGTCCACAGGCCTAGTCTTATCACGCTGCACTCAGCTGTTCTCCTTTGCCTGCCTTTGGCCCTTTATCCTATCTGCCCTCTCGTGGAGCCAGCTACTATCTCAGATTCCCAAGTTACTCTATCTGCCTGCTCTTGCCACACCTCCTATGGCACTCCATAGCTAGAGAAAGAAAGCCAAATGTTGAGGGTCTGGTGGTTACACTGGGCCCATGGGCCCTCCATGCCTTTGTATGAGCCTTCCAATAGTCTGCAACATCTCCTAGGGCTCCAGAGATCACACTAGTCTATGTATGGACAAGGATTATTCCACTAGAGTCAGCTGGCCCCAAGCCCTGTGCTGTATGTCACCCCCCTTTCCAGATTTGTTATCCCCTTGGATGTAAAATACAAAAAGAAACACAATATCCATTACAAGAAACAATCTGTCATGTACCTTGCTGGGACATTGAAGCTTGCGGTCTTCTCTAGACGTGCTACAGTGATTTTAGTGTGTACAGTCTGGTATGGTCTCAGGACATCTCAGAGGCTGATAAGGATTTATCTGTGGCTTAGGAGCTTGTCATTTCCCCCCCCCCCCCCCCACCCCCTCCCCCATAGATTGTGTAATGTCCCCAAAGCTTGCTGTGGCCCCAAAAGCTTACTGTGGCACTATAGATGTTAGTAGCCATCGGATTTGCAATCAAGTTATAAGTTACTGTGTCCCAGGCTTACTATACCAATGGATATTGACCTTGGGCTTGATGTGGCTTCAACATTTGCTGTGTCTGTGGATGCTGTTGTGACCAAAAACTTGCTATGTCCTCAATGATTATTGTGCCAGGAGACCTCGTGGTGTAGTCTAGAGCTGTTGTGTCCTCTAAAGCACAAAGTGTCCCTAGAGCTCGATTTGTCACTTTAGCTTGCTATGGTAGGTACTTTTGCACTGGCACTTTTGGTGGCCGTGAATCTCCAGCACACCTGCAGCTTCCTGTAGTCCTGAGCTCTTCATGTGTCCCTGGACCTTGCTTCAACACTAAAGTACAGTCTCTAGCCCCCGCTTTGGCCACAGAGCTTGAACTGAATTTTTTTATTTTTTTTACTTGTGGTACTACTTGGTGTACTCTAAAGCCAGCTATGAATTGTTTTTGCAACAAAGCTTGCTCTGATCCCACAGGTTGCTGTTACACTGGTTCTTGCTGCTGAACAGGAAACTGATGTGACCCATTGGGCAGTATCATCAGCGCATAAGGAAACTAGTAATAGCACAGGCACTTGATTTGGATCATCAACAAATTATGGACCATGGTCCTTGAGGTGGTACTTGCTTGACATACAATTGAATGCTGTTGCCAAGAAGTTTCTAATGCTTCAAGTTCTCTGATTCCCAAGTTACTCTATCAGCCTGCTCTTGCCACACCTCCTATGGCTCTCCATTCATAGAGAAAGAAAGCCACATATTGAGGGTTTGTTGATTACACTGGGCCCATGGGCCCCCATGCCTCTATGTACAAATATTATTCCACTAGTCTGCTGCCCCCCAAGTTCTCTGCTGAAACTGGTTGCTGTATGCCACCCCACTTTCCTGATTTGCTATCCCCTTGGGGCCCCAGTGTATACTCTGGCTCAGCATACCTCTGGTGGTTCTCTAAATTTCAGTCACCCCGGGCTGCAGTCTTTTGTCTACTAAAGGCAGTTTATCCACCCTGGATGCCCTGCACTTGTTCCCCCATGATACATCTTTGTTCGGCTAGATAGCCACCTCCAACAAAGACTCCATATTCCTACCCCCGCCCCCCCTAATCAGCCCACATGATCTACTCCGACGCCCACTCTTCTCCCTCCTAGTGCCATCCATTTCCATTATTCCCTATGAATATAGTGGGACCCTCGTTAAACTCCCTTTTCTATGGAAGTGTAGTCTCCTCTCAAATGCCCTAGTCCCTTATGTCAGTCACTTCCTCAGGCTTTAATGATTACAGCAGATCTTAATGTACTCCTAGACTAACCAAGACTCCACCACGCTCACCACCACCATGAACCTTCTGGTTACACTCGGGGAATTGGCTGGGATTTCTGCTGCCCTATGTGATATGTTGCTACTAATTTCATTAGCAATGGGCCTGTATTTGATATTTTTTAGTAGGGTTTAACAATACTTTGCTGGTGACTACCAAAACCAATCCTTAGTAATGTAGTGTAGCAGCACCCACTGTAGGTTTTATGGCTCCTCCAAGCACCTGTTGCTTTCTATTTAACATCCTAGCTCAAGACTCCAGTGGTGGTTGGCAAAACCCTCCATGTGTTTTCTCCAAAGGTCTGTCATCTACCCTAGGGCTCAGGTGTTTCCACTGGGCCCTCCAAGACTTTTGTCTTCAACATTAACTCACCTTCACAAACTATCTTATTTTAAAGAGCCCTTCATGTCCCTCATTGCTCAGCCAGCATCCTTGAAACATGGCTCTGGTGTTGACACCACCTTTCATACCCCTGCTTGAATCCTCCCAGAGTAGGCAACATCTCCCAGAAGTCTAGGTAATACACTGATCTTCTGGAAGTTCCGATCTTTTTATGCCCCATTCGAGTCAGTCACTCTTTATGCCCGTACAGTGGAATTGGGGCTTCCTATGGTCTGTGGCTCCTCAAAAGATCAGAGGTGCCTGCACAATTCTTGTGTATAGCAGGACATTGCTAAACCCTCTATAAGGATCCCTTCTGGTCGTTCTGCTATGTGGAGCTTCAGAGGTAGTTTAAAAACCTTCTGCGCTCTACAATGGGAATAGAAAATTATGATTTTTCATTTCCCGTGGGTATGAGTTTTTCACATTGCTGGAGTATTTGCGTACTGGATATGTATTTGAACCATATTTCTGATAGAGCATGCAAGACTGAATCCATGGCTCTTTCACAGCTATTGTTGCTCTCAATTGACTGGGAAGGAAAACGCACTAAATTTGAATTTAGTGTTCAAGTTCAATTTGCAACTTGTTTTGGGGGGGGGAGACTCCCTACTACACAAAGGTTACCAGGCTCGTGTATTGCTCTATTTGACTTTCCTGATTCTACCGAACTGGCCCTAGGTGCGCAATGAAGCGCTGGATAAGATCGTGATTGTGCTATATATATATATATATATATATATATATATATATATATATATATATATATATATTGAATTCAGTTTATTTTGGAACTTGAACAAAATCAAACGGCAACATGGTAAAGGTTTGCATTTACTGATTGGACAGAACCAAAGGAGGCCCTCCATTCAGGGTGGTCTGCCATGCTCCTTATTTTCTGGGTAAGACGCAACACCGAGAATGCAGCCTCTATGGGTGTCTGGAACTTCCTTAGTGAATACATACATGTACGACTCTTGTGTGCAAAGGTCTAGTAGGGTGAGGGGAGTACATAGTAATCATCTAGCCTCCGTTTTCCTAGGGATACTTGTCATATATAGGGGTTCTGGATTGCGGCAGATTTTATCCTAATATTTTTGGCATGGTCTTCTCTATCTTCAAGAACGATCACAAGTGTGCCATGCTCCTCTCATTGAGGTGAATCTTGCCTGACCCATCATTGGGCAAGTTCTTCACACTCCTTTCATTCTTGATTTGCTTCCACTCTTGAGTCATTGCCCTTCTATCAGTTTTGTTTTTTTGGTCCTTTCTTCCAACAATCTTACTCCTCTCACTCATCTGTATGCATTGCCCTCGTTCCCATTTCATATGCCTCTTGCCTCTGCCATTTACCAGGCACTTTGGCCTATGGTCCATAGGGCTTGCATCTCACTCTCACTTTGTGATTTCATGTGGCTGGTGCCTCATTCCAGTTTCATTAACTTGTTCTCTTTTTAACACTCGTATTGCACTTAATTTCTCTCATGTGTTTTGTCCAGTACTTCATCTTGTGGCTTTGGGTTTTCCTCACTTATCTTTCCCATTTCCCCTCTCATTTGAATTTTGCATTCTACTGCCTCTCATCCAGTTTGGTCTTTACTTCATTCTGATCAATTGTTGTCCATTGTCTTAAGTGTGTGCCTTGATTCCTTGCTTGCTCTATCGGGCTTGCGACTCCCTTTCAATCTACAGTCTCGTCTGACTGTTGCCTCATTCACCTTTCCCATCAGCCCTGTTCACTCCCATATCCACGGAGTGCTTTGCCTTCATCTGTCTTGAGCCTTGCATCCTTCTGTTATCCATCTTCTTTAGGGCTCCCCTCACCAAAACTTCACCTCGCCATGCCCTATCATCCATATTGATTCTTAATCCTCCCTTTAATCCGTTGTTTGGCTTTTGATCTCTTTCTCGTCCAGTGTGCTTTGGTCTCCCCACCCCCTCATTTGTCTTGTTCCTCACCACCCCTCTCTGATCTGGCTTGCACCTTGATTTTCAATTTCATCTAGCTTATGACTGCTACTCTAGTTCTCATCTGTCTTATGCCTTGTTCTACTCACCGACTCGTTTGGTCCCTCAGTCCCTTCTTTCACCAGTCATCATTCTCATTTTATTTCCAGCACACTAATGATTTGCTGCGGTCTATCGTGTCTCATACCCAACTCCTTAATCTTCACTCTTAAGTACGTATTTTCTTGGCACCATGTATTTTACACTATGGACCTCAGTTCCCTATCATCCAAATCGTGCTCGGGTACCCTTTATTATCCACCTTTTATTTCATGGTATTGTCCCCTGGCCTGATTTTTCGTTCCCCCCCCCCTCCCCTCCACTCCACATCTTCAGTTCGACGCCTCCCCTTTTATTGGATGTCACTCCTATGCCCATTCAGCTTGTGCTTTGCTTGACTTCATGTTATTCTGCAGTTCATATTCACTTCTGGTTTTTTCCATACTCCCCCACGCTGCCTTAAACCTTACTTTCCTGAGCCCCCCCCCCCCCCTCAATCCCCAGTGTTCCCCCATGGAGATCATTAAATATCCGGATATGTGAATTGAGTTACTGTGAATACTGCATTCTGTTGCCCTTTGGAGATCATGTATGCTGTTTTAACGGTCTCGTATGGACCAGTCCTTGTAATCGGAAATGATGAACCATCTTTACTGTGCACTACCAGATGTAATTGAATTTTTTATTCAAAATTCAATAAAGACAGTTAAAAAAAAAAAAAATCAACAAATATTACACTCCGGTCTCATTGGGCAAACTATAGCTTCCATTTCTCTCCAAGTTTGTGGTTCGATCGCATACTTGTACGGCTTGTATCTTGCTTTTCTCTCACTGTGTCTCTACCTTTTTCTTATCCTGTGAGCATTTTGGCACCCTTTCATCCGCTTGCTCCTAGCTTTTTCTCATCCGGCGGGTGTTTCACCAACAGCTTGTACCAGCCTCCCATGCAGATGTCTGCAGCGTAATTCTCTTACCAGCCTTGTGCCTTTGTCTCCTATCTCTTCCTCTCATTTCATGTATGCTTAACTGCACACCCCTCCAGCAAATTCCTCATCCATGTTTTTAGTTTTTCATGGCCTTTGTAATGCATATTTTAATTGAGTAGAGAACTACATGGTTACGCATAGTTTTAATTAATATCGAACAATACACATAAGCCATTAAAGGTACTATAACCACATAGAAACAACAAACTTACTTGGGTAATGGGAAGAAATTTCTAATAACTGTCTAGTTCTCACACTGGCTCTAATTATCCAGATACTCCTTTTATTGGAATTAAGTTGTATCCAACATTTTCCTAGCTTTTTGAGCAGTTCACAAAATGCCACTGGAAAGTAGTTTCTAATTCATGCGCTTACATTTTTCATCCATCTTGTGCCTGTCTACCTTCAATCATCTAGCTTCAGCATAGCTCCCAGTTCTTATCTGACTTGCGACTCACTTTTCTTTTTACCTGTGTGGTGCATTTTTCTGTTTTCTCATTCTGTGAGCGATTTGGTGCCCTCATTGTAGAACTACTTTTCCTCATCTGGTTGGTGCTTTGATGCCACTCTTATCCATCTACTCCTGGTCTCCATCCTTGCATGGAGCCTCTCATCCAGCTTTGCTGCTGCTTCCATCTCACCAGCCTTCTGGTGTTGTCTCCGGTCATCTTTGTTGCGCTTCGGGCCTCTTTCAACTTGTGCCTCAACAGGCTCTCCCTCAGCTTGTGCTTCTCTCCTCCTCGTCCATCACTCTTGTGCTTTTTGTTCATTACTCGTCCAGATACACGACTTACATTTCCCAACTCTTGTTCGGGAGTCTCGTTCTTCATCTGTCCGTTAGCAGGTCCCTGTTCCTCCATTGTGTTCTTCTGCACCTTGGTCTTAAATTTACCTCACTCTGAACAGTTTACCTAAGTCTACCACTTACCTCTCACACTACATGTAGTGCTATGTAACTAAATCACATTTCTAAGTTTAACCTTGCCCCACTGGTCCCCTTCTATTAAAATAAATTGACATTGAATTGTTTAATAATTAACTTTTAATATTGCATCAACTTAAATGAGAAACCAATCCTTAAATTAAAATTACTTTTAACACTTAATTAAATTGATCACATAAATAGTTAATTGGTAAAGTGATTTTTTTAATGCAAATAAATATGAAGCCGTTATGTTAATCATTATTCATTTAAGTTTGTGAAGTAATTTACTGTAATCTTGTATGTTAAGCCTCATCTGGCTTGCGCCTCGCTCCCTTCTATATTTTCTTTGTTCCTGAACCTTTGTCTTTTCTCATCGGGCTTGTGCCTTGATTCACTCTTGCCCTCCTTGTGCCTAATTTGCCTCTTTCATTAGGCTTGCACATCACTCTTCTCTCTCATATCGCTTGTGCTTCTCTTCGGTCTCACAATGTGCTTGCTTCACTCCTTTGGCTTGCACCTTTTTTTTTCTTTTCCCCTTTCATCCATATTGTGCCTTGGTACTGTGTCCAATCCTAATTATTTTTTGCACACCGGCGTGCACCCCACTCCTCGATCATCCAGCTTGTCTTGATCCTCTCCTTCATACACTGTGGCCCTCTGTGCCTTTTCTCATCTAGGATGTGTTACTATTTTGATCCGTAGGGCTCTTTTCTCATCCATCTTCTTTCCTGTATCTATCTTGCAAAGTATTTTCCCATCAGTAATTATAGCTCTGCCTTGTGTATCTTTGATTACCTGCCTTCCTCCGTTCTTATCCATTTTGTGCATTACTCTCCATTAGCCGTCTTTGCCAATATCTCCTCTAACTTTGTCTTGCTTTCTTTTCAGCCCTTATAGCCATCTGGACTGTCAATTCCCCTGTTATCCATTGTTGCCTTGTTTGACTGATCTGGTTTGCGCCTAACTCCCTTCTCATATTTTGCTTTGTTCCTCTTATCGGGCTTGTGATTCACTGCTTTTCTCATCTTTTGCCTGCGCCCCTCATCTGACTTTTCTTCTCCATCGGGAGTGTGCCTTTGCCCCTTTTCTCATCTGATGTTTCCACTGGTTCTCCTATCACCTGGCTTGAGACTTGCACTAATATCTCATCTGGCTTGCACCCTGCCCCACATTTCATCCAGATTATCTTTTGGCTGATATTTTACTCTCCCTTCTCGTCCAGATTGCACTCTGAACCATTCACTCATTTCACTTTCCTGCTGCTCCCTTCTGTCAGCATTCTTGTTTTTGTCTTCTCTCATCCGTTGTGAGCTCTGGTACTCACAACCTTTCTTTGTTATGAACTTATTCAAATTTGTATCCAATCTCACTCGCAGTGTGCCACTGATCTATTTATATTTTATTCTAAGTTAAGCCTTTGATGCCCAGCTCAACAGTAGGGGTGGGCGGAATTTGCGTAATCGCGTTACGCAAATCTCCGCGAAACGGTAAAAAATCTCCGAACACGCAGAAATTCCGCGAACACGCGGAATTGCTTGTTCGCGATACTTTTTTCCTGTTCGCGATCGCTGTTTGCGTGCTCGGGGTCAAATATCTCGCGAACACGCATATTGAGAACGCGAACAAGCAAAAAATTTCGCGAAGTCGCGGAACGCAGATTTTTGGGTAATTTCGCGTTCTCCGCGGAACGCGAAATTACGCAAATTCCGCAAATTCCGCGAGCGGAACGGATTTTACCGCCCAGGCCTACTCAACAGTCTACAATAATTACACATGCTTCTGTGAGATCGAACTGCTTTCCTAGGTAGAAATAGCATGAGCGGTTCTTAGAGGGAACTGCTGGTTGGTTGTAACCTAACTACTGCACAGAATTGAATTTGTACGCTGTTTGTTTTTTAAAATTTGTACTGCTGAAATCTCATTTCTGGTGTGCCTCGACCCGATTGACTAGTTCCATCAAATCCGGTATAGCCTGGGAGGAGTCAGTTTTGCCACCCAGTACTAAATGCACACCGCATGGCGGACTTGCGCAGCGGGCATGCCAAATGCAAGCCCATCTGTGCCCGGACGTTGCCAAACGCCAGGGACCCTGTCTCTGGGTTACCCCATAGGTTAGTCTATACACAAGAATCTCGGTCCACCTTGCGACCCACAGTTGCCTGCGGGTATCTCAGCTGGTACCCTGATCCCTGTACCTCGCAGTGTAATAAATATGGTCTCCGGGTAAGCCCCTGCATGCAAACAGTGACCACCTCTTGGCGGAAGGAATTTAGCTAAGGGAACGACAGTTTAAACTGCAGATGGTAAACGGCATGCGGGTGTGTTGGACCTCCTGCAAGAGACTGCCCCGGACATCCTATTCCTCATGGATACCTGGCTCTCCGAGGATTCTGTTGCCATACCGGCCCTGGCCCTCCCTGTAGGCTACGTGATGCGCACTAGAAACTGAGCGGTTTGGAGGGGTGGGGGGGGGGTTTAGCTATTATATTCAAATCTGTCTAACTGCAACCTTGCCCTGAAGGCTATCCCTGACTGAAGTTCAAAGACAAGTTTACGCTATCTGGGCTACTCATTTACTGCCCACCGGGCCCTTCGAAAGTTTTTCAAGGAGCCCTAGCTAACACCGCATCTACATTAGTTTTAGAGGCAGCCAATTTCAACAACCTAGCCTACCTCCACCTGGAACTCCAAGAGTCCCTAGACGTCTCCAATTTCCTTGGATATGGAAGCATGTCAGATGATGCAGTTAGTTTTGGGACCTACACGTTGCTGGTCCTCTCCTTGACCCTGTATTTTCTAATCTCCTAATTTTGGAAGCCAAGCCCCCTCTCACTATGACCTGGAAGCCAAGCCCCCTCTCACTATGACCTGGACTGATCATTCCCTCATTTCCCTACAGCTCTGTATAGAAGGCCCCATACTGCAACTTCCTCGCCTGCCATCTATAAAGCACCGATGGCATAAATTAGATCTGACCGCCTTTACAGCCATTTTAAACTCTCACCGCCCAGAATGGCCAATTGAGATTGCGGCAGCCAACACAGCTTTTCTGGGATGGGTCAAAGCACTGGATATCCATATCTCAGAAAAACAGACACATTCCGAGTGTACACTATTAATGCCTGGTATGATGAGACACTGTATGCCAAAGAAAATAATTAAGATCTTAGAATGGACTTGGAGATGGTCCTATGATCCCATAGCAAAGGCTAACTATAGAAACGCAGTCAAAGCATACCATAAATCGTTCCGGAAGACCAAAGATGCACAATGCAATATGACTTATCACTAGCAACAGCCCTACCAAAACCATCTTTGCACTTCTGAAAGATATGCTAAAATACCCAACTGCTGCTAACAGTACTATATCCTCCAATTCACAATGTGAGACACTGGTCAAATTCTTTATTAGCAAGGTGGAGCTAATTTACAGCACTTTTTGCCAGGGGGGAAACTCCACCTCCGGCTTTTGGGAGAGCCCATCCTCTGATCTTGAGACTCACTCACTCCCTCATCCTCCCGCCTATGTCTTCAAAGGATGTGGAGGCTGTCTGCCAAGGTAAAGTCAGGGTCTCCTGACCCTCTGAAATCCAACCTTTTTGTAAAATGTCAACACTGCCTACTATCGGAGTGCCAGGAGCTGATAAATGGGTCGCTCTTGTTGGCCGCCACCCCAAAGTCATAGAAGCACGCTAAAGTTGTTCCCCTGTTTAAAAAAAAAAAAAGACGCTAGGCGCGTCCCAGCTGAAAACGTTTGACCGTCATCTGCTCCCATACCTCTCTAAAATCATGGAATCCTATGTCCATACCATCCGGACTCAATATCTGGAAGCGAACCGAATTCTAGATCCATTTCAAAATAAATTTCAACCTAGACATAGCATCGAATCTGCACTGCTTGCGGTCAAGGAGCAGCGTCGGTCTGCTCTGGATGAGGGCAGAACATGGGCATTAATTCTACTCAATCGGAGTGCCTTTGACACTGTCTCCCATATGATCTTGCTATATCGGCTGGGTGAGATCAGTGTCAAGGGTAAGGCCTTCTCTTGGTTTTCGTCCTTTCTGGCTGACCGGTCCTTCCAGGTCCCTGCTTTCCTTCCCCCCCCCCCCCCCCCACCTTTATTTCCTCCTGTGTCCACCCTTTATCCTGTGATGTTCCTGAGGGCTCTTCCCTGAGCCCCACTCTACTTAATGTTTACTTCTGCCTTCATGGCTAAAGCCCGGAACTTTGCCCTGGCATCATACGCCGATGGTACCCAGCTCGTGTTCACCTTCTCCAGCAACCCCAACCATGATCTTGTGAAATATCAAGATGATCTCACGGCCATCTTTGAATGGATGGCTGATTACTTGCAACTGAATTCCACCAAATCAGAATGCATCCTGGTGGGCAGAGATACTAATCTGTGGGGCAGTCAAAGGTGGCCCTCTGCCCTTGGAGTACCTCCCCCAACCTAAATCTATTGTCAAGAACCTGGGAGTTCTGGTGGATGGTGCCCTCACATTTGAGGGGCACGCCAAGGCAGTGGCAGGCACCTGCTTTGGCTTGCTACATGGCTTAAAGCTTATCTTGGGGCTGTTTGATACACATGCGCAACAGTTTGTCTAGTCCCCCGTTCTGGACTAATGTAACTGGCTGCTCCTTGGCGTTAACAAGTCAGTGACCAAATGGGCCCAAAATGAGGCAGCCCGCATTCTTTGCCCTCCTGAAGTACTGCCATGTTTTGCACCCTCTTTGCCAGCTCCACTAGCTACCTATAGAGCAGTCTATTTTAAAACTCTTCACTACCCATAAGATCCTCTATGATCTGTCCTCCAATCTTGTTATGTGCTCCCAGTACATCCCCGCACAGCGTTTATGCTCGGCAGATTAATTTTCTTCTGGCTTCACGTTCACTTTCATCTAGATTGTGTCCTTTTCACATCCCTTGCATGCCTTGGTTCCCTCTCTTCATGCTTGTGCCATGTCTTCACTCGTATTCTTCCCTTTTCCCTTAATCTGTATGTTCTGTGGTTAAAATTTACGTCAGTATTGTACTATAGTCCTTTCTCTCATGTGTATTCTTTTCCCCTTCATATAGCTCATGCCCAACTCCTTTCTCTTGTCTGATTTATGCCTTTCCTCCCTTTTTCATCTGGATCATGACTTTTGCCCAGCTCATCAGGCTTGGGTATTTATCACCCACATTGTGTGGATGTCTGTTTTCTCATTTAGTGGAACTTGGTCCCCTGTACTTTAGATTGTGCTTTGCTGATTTATTTCATCCAGGTTTCACTTCTCTCGACCCTCATTTGGCTGATAATTTGCCACCTTCTCGCTACCGTCATGCACCTTCATCCACTTCCTCTTATCTCCCATTATGCGTGCTCCATTCCGTTCGTACTCTAGGCTTGTTTGTATTCATCACACTCGGCTGAAGACCACAAGACTTGGGAGAACAGAACCCAGAGCTGCTTGACTAGGAGCCGGGAACGATTCCCTGCTCTGTGCTCGTTGATTGTGCAGTTGGGCTTTATCAGTGAGGATCTTGAGCTGTACCCCCAGAAGCAAGGAGACTTTTAGAAAAACTTGTATACCAGCCAGCTACCTCTAATCAAGGCTCTGGAGTGAACACTTCACATTTCATGCTCCTCCTAGAATCAGCAACCTCTCAGAGGTCTAGGTAATAACACTGATCTCCTGGAAGTTCCTATCTTTTTTGCCCCATTAGTCAAGTCACTTTCCATGCCCATATAGTGAAATTGGGGCTTCCTATGACTCCTCAAAAGATCAGAGGCACCTGCAGAATTCTTGTGTATAGCGGGACATTGCTAAACAGTCCTACCAGGTAGGTCGCGCCCCCTCTGCACAGTACCGCCTGTGTCCCTGCCCCAACTGCCACTGCTGATGAAGTTCGAGGCCCTCCTCCACCCGCAGGATACCACCTGCGCCTCATCCCTGGTGGCCAGTGGTAGGCCATAGTTAGGTTTGTTCATCTTCCGCTATTTATTGTATTCGCTGTATTGCCTTTACTGTCATTGTGTCTGACTGCTGTTCTGTCCTCCCCTGCTGCCTGTACTTGGTCGGTGCCTGTTTATTCCCCTCGCTGTCCCAGTGTCTCTCTGCCCTTTTTCCTCTTGTCCCCCTCGCTGCCCAGTGTCTCTGCTCGTTTTTGCCTTTTGTTCCTTAGCTGCACTTGTAACCCTGTGCCCGTTTTTGCCTTCTGTTCCATTCGTTGTCCCTCTTTGTGCCCTTTATTGTCCCGCCGCTGCGTTCCCCCCCCCCCCCCCCGACTGCCCATTTGCTGCCTCCCGCCTCCCAGCTGCTCCTCCCTCCCACCTCCCCATATGCCAGCTGCTGCGCAGCGGGCGCGCCGAAGACTGGCTTGCCTTAGGCCTGCATGCGCACGTCCGCACCTGGACCGCGCCCAGTGCCAGAAGCCCTGGTCCCTGCACCTGCCACGATTAACGCCACCGCTACGATGCCAGCACTCTGCACGCTCGACTCCGGACAGACCCACACCTGCTTCAAGGCCACCCTGAAATGCACACACGGTCCCTTTACCTGCCGGAACTGCAGCTACCCCAGCCTCAGAGCCAACAAACCACCCACCAAGAAAGACCTCAACCACCTCCGATGCATACTACTGGACACCCGCTCTGCATGCAAACACGCCGTCTAGCTCTGGGACCTGCTTGACACAACATCCCCAGACATCGCCTTCCTGACAGATGTGGATGAACGACGACTCTGCACCCGACATCGCCATAGCCATCCCAGACGGCTACAAGATCACCTGCAGAGACCGCACCAACGGAGTCCGAGGAGGAATCGCCATAGTCCACAAGAACAGCATCAGGGTCTCAACTAGCACCGACGACACTCTGCACTGCCTAACACATGCATTTCCAGATCCACACAGACCCCAACTCCACCCTCGGAGGCACCCTCGTCTACAGACCCCATCCCCAGTTCAGCGACTCTATCGCCGACTTCATCAGCACACACGCCCTGATCTCCATCGACTACATCCTCCTCGGACAACCTACTTTCACCTTGAACGACAGCAACACCACAACCCTGATTGATAACCTCGCCACCCTCGGACTGATGCAACTCATCACAACGCCCACCCACTCTGCCGGCCACACGCTCGAACCCCCCCCCCCCCCCCCCTGTCTTCTCCTCAAGCCCGCACGTCTCCTTCAACCACACCACCGAACTCCTCTGGATCAACCACCGCTGCATCCACTTCACCTTCCAGAAACCCACCGCACCCAACAGATCCCCTGCCGCTGCTGGAGCAATATCACTGAAGATCAACTACATGCAAACCTCGCTCTCAGCCCACCCAAACACCAACGCTGCCCACGGCCTGAGACGCTGGATAGAGGACTGCGCCAACACCCTCACCTCACTGAAGAAACCCCACCAGACACACCAGCAAGAGGGCAAGCTGGTTCACCCCAGGACTCCTAGCCTCCAAGCAAGCTTGCCAGAAACTAGAGGAGAAATGGCTCAGTGAACGGACTCCAGTCAGCCACGCAGCACACAAGGACGCCATCCGCCACCACCTCATCAGGGCTGCCGAGAGGACCTCCTTTAAAGACCGCCTCGACAACAACGCACATGATGGCAAAGAGCTCTTCAACATCGTGAAGGAACTCTCCAACCCCAGCTCCAACACAAACTACAGCCTGCCGTCGCAAGCCCTGTGCGACTCACTCGCCACTTTTTTTTCTTCCGCGATAGCAGACATCCAAGACAGCTTCAACACCCAGACAGCCTCAACAGCCAGTAACACAACAGACTCTCCGCACATTATTGACCACGACCCCCTGCTAGCCATCAAGACCATGAGCACAATCCACTCCGGCTCTCCGTCAGACCCATTCCTGCACCACGTCTTCAACAAAGCAAGCCGCTCCATCATAGCCCACCTGCACAATGTCATTAACCTCTCCCTCGAGACCACCACCTTCCCAGAGAGCTGGAAACGCAGCGAGATTAACGCCCTACTCAAAACCCAAGGCAGACCCAAAAGACCTCAAACTTCCGGCCCATCTCCTCCGCTCCCGGCCAAGGTCATTGAGGATTGTCAGACAGCTAACCCGATACGTTGAAGAAAACAGAATCCTGCACCCTTCCCAGTCAGGGTTCCGCAGCAACCACAGCATCCGCCCTCATAACCACCACCAATTACATCAGGACCCTGCTGGACAACAGTGAGACCGCAGCACTCATCCTCCTAGACCTCTCCGCCACCTTCGACAATCTGCCACCGCACACTATTCACATGCCTCCACGCCGCAGGGATCCAATACGAGGCTCTGGAATGGTCCACCTCCTTCCTCTCTGGCAGAACCCAGAGCGTCCGCCTCCCCATTCTGATCCGAAGCCACCGATCATTTGCAGCATACCCCAGGGATCCTCCCTCAGCCCGACACTGTTCAAGATTTACATGTCCCCGCTCGCACACATCGCCTGACGGCACGACCTCAACATAATCTTACGCCGACTACACTCAACTGATCCTCTCCCTCACCAAGGAACGCCAAAGCCAACCTCCACTTATTAATGTAGGCTGTCGCCGACTGGATGAAGATCAGCCGTCTGAAGCTGAACTCTGACAAGACAGAGGTCCTCATCCTCTGCTCCAACCCTTCAGCCTGGGACGACTCCTGGTAGCTGACTGCACTGGGGGCAGCCCTGACACCCACTGACCACGCATGCAACCTGGGAATCCTCCTCGACTCAATGCTCAGTGACCAAGCAAGTGAACGCAGTCTCCTCCTGCTTCAACACCCTCTACATGGGAGCCCCAACCAAGCTCATCAAATGACTACAACGCATCCAAAACACCTCAGCATGACTGATCCTCGACATGCCATGGCCACATCACCCCCCCCACCTGAGAAACCTGCACTGGCTCTCCGTAAACAAGAGGATATCCTTCAAGCTCCTCATCCACGCACACTGCACTCCACGACCGGCCCAGCCTACCTCAAGACTACTCAGTCTACATCCCCCCCCCCCCCCACCAGCTCCGCTCCACCGACCTCACTAGCCACCGTCCCACGCATCTGAAGAACCACCGGTGGGAGATCCTTCTCCCACCTTGCTGCCAAGACATGGTACACCCTCCCACTGAGCCTACGACCGACCCAAGACCTGGTGACCTTCATGAGGACAAAAGTCCTGGCTGTTCGATCAATAGCGCCCCTCCCCTGTGCCTCAAGACCCTCACGGGTATGTAGTGCGCTTTACAAATGACTGATTGATGATCCCTTCTGGTAGTTGTGCTATGTGGAGCTTCAGAGGTAGTTTAAAACCCTTCTGCACTTTACAATTGGGATAGAAAATTAAGATTTTCTTTCCATTCCCCATGGGTATGAGGGTTTGTCACGTTGGTGTACTGGATATGTAGTTGAACCATATTTCTGATCAGGCACGCGAGCCTGAATACATGGCTCTTTCACAGCTATTGGTGCTCCCAATTGACTGGGAAGGAAAAGGAATGAAATATGAATTTGGTGTTAAAGTTCAATTTGCACATTTGTTTTTTTTTGGGGGGTGGGTGACTTATTACAAGAAAATGTTATCAGGAGACTAGCTTGTGTATTGCTATGTTTGACTTTACTGGATATACCAAATTGGTCCTTGGTGTGCAATGAAGCGCTTCATAAGATAGTGATTTTGTTCTGTCATATGGGAATTTTCTTTATTTTGTAATAAAGAATCAAAGGGCAACATGGTAAGGTTTGCATTTGCTGATTGGACAGAACCAAAGGAGTGCCTCAAGACTGGGTTGTCTGCCATGCTCCTTATTTGCTGGGTAAGACACAATACTGAGTATGCATCCATGTGGGTGCCTGGAATTTCCTTAGTGAATACATACATGTATGACTCTTGTGTGCCAATGTCTAGCCGGGTGAGTGGGCTAAATGGTCCTCATCTAACCTCAGTTTTCCTGGGGATACTTGTCCTGTATAAATACATATAGAGGTTCTAGATTGCAGCAGATTTAATCCTAAAATATTTGGCATTTTGTCTTCTCTTCAAGAACGATTAAGTGTGCTTGACACATCGGGCAAGTGACTCTCTCCTCTTTCAGCCTGGATTTGCTTACACCGAGTCATTGCCCCTTCTATCATCAGGTTTTTTAGTCCTTTCTCCCATCAATCTTACTCCTCTCACTAATTTGTATGCATTGCCCCTCGCTACTGTGAAACGAATATATGATGTTACTTAGAGACCATTACTTGGCAAGTTTTTACTACGATGTTTTTACATTGCAAATACCATTACTATGAGATTTAACTGCGCATGCTTTTAGTTCGCAAATGCATTTAAAGAACTAAATATGCATTTTACTTCGCAGTATAATAAGTATACAACTTCTATGCATTTTTTTTTACTTTTATCCTTACCCTCATACACTACCCCAACACCACCCTAAACCCAAATACACTACATAAATACGAACCTAAAAGGCCACCCCCTGCATGACCACTACCCTAAACCCAAATACACCACTACACTACATAAACACAACCCTGTAACCTAATAGACAACCTCCTGCACGAACCTAAAAACAATGATGTGAATAGTCAGTAAAGTAATTGACTTTGCTAAGTAAGGGTATATGCGACGTAGAAGCATGCAAACTTAAGGCATGCGAAGTACAAGATTCTGGTACGTAAAAAATGCGTAGTCCTGGTAAGCCGTAGTAGTGGCTCTGAAGTAAAGGTAGATTACAGGTTCATATGCCTCTTGCCTCAATTTATGAGGCAACTTGGCCTATGGTCCATAGGGCTTGCATCTCGCTATCGCTTTGTGATTTCATGTGGCTGGTGACTCATTCCCCTCTAAGTAACTCGTTCCCTTTTTAACACTTATCACACTTCATTTCAGTCTCTCATATAGTGTTCTTTGTCCAGTACTTCATCTTGTTGCTTTGAGTGTTCCTCGCATATCTATCTTATTTCCCTCTGACTTTTGCATTGTACGGTCTCATCTAGTTTATTCTGATCAATTGTCATCCTCCGTCTCAAGTGTGTGCTCTGATCCAATCATCCAGGCCTTGATTCCTTGCTGTATCGGGCTTGCGACGCCCTTCACTCTACAGTCTCATCTGGCTGTTGCCTCCTTCAACTTTCCCATCAGTCCTGTTCCACTCCCTTATCCACTGAGTACTTTGCCTTCCTTAATCTGTCTTGAGCAGTACATCCTTCGGTTAGCAGTCTTCTTTAGGGCTCCCCTTTCATCACCATTTCACCTGGCAGTACTCTCTCATCCATATTGATTCTTGCTCCTCCTTTAATTGTCTTTTGCTCTTTCTTGTCTAGTGTGTTTGGTCACCCCTCATTTGTCTTGTTCCTCACCACCCCTCTCTGATCTGGCTTGCACGTTGCTTTTCAATCTCATCTAGCTTGTGACTGACTCCCTTCTCTCTCTCTCATCGGTCTTATGCCTTGTTCTACTCACTGACCCGTGCGGTGCCTCAGTCCCTTCTTTAATCCGTCATTCTCATTTTATTTCCAGCACACTAATTTGCTGCTGTCTATCATCTCATGCCGAACTCCTCAATCTTATCTCACTTCACTTTTAAGTACGTATTTTCTCTGCACCATGTATTTTACACTACTTACCTTAGTCCCTTCTCATCCATTTGTCCTCAGTTCCCCTTTATCACCCGCCTTTATTTCATGTTATTGTGTCCCCTGGCCTGATTTTCACTCCCCTCCCCCCCCCCCCCCCTTCTCCAGTTCGCAGCCACCTCTTATTGCATGTTGCACACTTATGTCCCATCCAGCTTGTGCCTTGCTTTACTTCATAGTATGCTGCCGTCCATATTCACTTCTGTCTTTTTCCATACTCCCTTCTGCTGCCATAAACCTTACTCTCCTGAGCCCCCCACTTCCCACAATGTTCCCATAGAGATACCATTATATATCCAGATATGTAATTTGAGTTACTGTGAATACTGTATCTTGTTGCCCTTTGGAGATAATTCATGCGGTTTTAACGGTCTCGTATGGACCCTAGTCCTTGTAACTGGAAAAGATGAACCGTTATTACTGTGCACTACCAGATGTAACTTATTTTTTTTAATTCAAAATACAATTAAAAAAAAAAACTAACTCCGGTCTCATTGGGCTAGCTATTGTTTCCATTGCTCATCAAGTTTGTAGTTTGATCACGCGCTTGTACGGCTTTTATCTTGCTTCTCTCATTCATTGTTTCTTTTTCTCATTCGTCTGGTGTTTCACCAACAGCTTGTGCCAGACTGTCTGCTGATTCCTTCTCTTACCAGCCTTAGGCCTTTGTCTCCCATCTCTCATCTGCTCTTATTCCATTGCTTAACTGCACACTCATCCAGCATTTGCCTCCTCCATGTTTACTTTTTCATAGCCTTTGTAATTCATATTTTAATTGAGTAGAGAACTACATGGTTACGCATAGTTTTCATTAATATCGAACAATACACATAAGCCATTAAAGGTACTATAACCACATAGAAACAACAAACTTACTTGGGTAATGGGAAGAAATTTCTAATAACTGTCTAGTTCTCACACTGGCTCTAATTATCCAGATACTCCTTTTATTGGAATTAAGTTGTATCCAACATTTTCCTAGCTTTTTGAGCAGTTCACAAAATGCCACTGGAAAGTAGTTTCTAATTCATGCGCTTACATTTTTCATCCATCTTGTGCCTGTCTACCTTCAATCATCTAGCTTCAGCATAGCTCCCAGTTCTTATCTGACTTGCGACTCACTTTTCTTTTTACCTGTGTGGTGCATTTTTCTGTTTTCTCATTCTGTGAGCGATTTGGTGCCCTCATTGTAGAACTACTTTCCTCATCTGGTTGGTGCTTTGATGCCACTCTTATCCATCTACTCCTGGTCTCCATCCTTGCATAGAGCCTCTCATCCAGCTTTGCTGCTGCTTCCATCTCACCAGCCTTCTGGTGTTGTCTCCGGTCATCTTTGTTGCGCTTCGGGCCTCTTTCAACTTGTGCCTCAACAGGCTTTCACTGAGCTTGTGCTTCTCTCCTCTTCGTCCATCACTCTTGTGCTTCTTGTTCATTACTCGTCCAGATACACGACTTATATTTCCCAACTCTTGTTCGGGAGTCTCGTTCTTCAGCTGTCGTCAGCAGGTCCTTTTACTCCTCCATTGTGTTCTTCTGCACCTTGGTCTTAAATGTACCTCGCTCTGAACAGTAAACCCAAGTCTACCACTTACCTCATACTACATGTAGTGCTATGTAACTAAATCACATTTCTAAGTTTAACCTTGCCCTAATGGTCACCTTCTATTAAAATAAATTGACATTGATTATGTTTAATATTAATTAACTTTGAATATTGCATAAACTTAAATGAGAAACAAATCCTTAAATTAAAATTACTTTTAACACTTGTATGAAATTAAATTGATCACATGATTAGTTAATTGGAAAAGTGATTTTTTTTTAATGCAAATAAATATGAAGCCCTTATGCTAATCGTTATTCATTTAAAATTTTATAAAGTAATTTACTGTAATCTTGTATGTTAAGATTATCTGGCTTGCGCCTTGCTCCCTTCTATATTTTCTTTGTTCCTGAACCTTTGTCTTTTCTCATCAGGCTTGTGCCTTGATTCACTCTTGTCCTCCTTGTGCCTCGATTCACTCTTTCATTAGGCTTGCACATCGCTCTTCTCTCTCATATGGTTTGTGCTTCTCTTTGGTCTCACCTATGTGCTCGCTTCACTCCTTTTGGCTTGCACCTTTTTTCCCCTTTCATCCATATTGTGCCTTGGTACCGTCTCCATCTTTGATCCTAATTATCTTTTGCACACCGGCGTGCACCCCACTCCTCGATCATCCAGCTTGTCTTGACCCTCTCCTTCATACACTGTGGCCCTCTGTGCCTTTTCTCATTTATGATGTCTTGTTACTATTTTGATCCCTAGGGCTCTTTTCTCATCCATCTTTCCTGTATCGCTCTATCTTGCAGAGTTTTTTTCCCATCAGTAATTATACTTCTGCCTCGTGCATCTTTGATTACCTGCCTTCCTCCGTTCTTATCCATTGTGCATTACTCTCCATTAGCCGTCTTTGCCAATATCTCCTCCCAAATCTCCTGTAACTTGTCTTTTGTCTTGCCTTCTTTTCAGCCCCTTATGGCCATCTGGAGTGTCGCTTCGCCTTGTTTGATCTGGTTTGCGTCTATTCCCTTCTCTCATCTTTTACTTTGTTCATCATTTCGGTCTTGTGATTTACTGCTTTTCTCATCTTTTGCCTGCGCCCCTCATCTGACTTTTCTTCTCCGTCATCGGGAGTGTGCCTTTGCTCCTTTTCTCATCTGTTTCCACATCACCTGGCTTGAGACTTGCACTAATTTCTCATCTGGCTTGCACCCTGCCCCACATTTCATCCAGATTCTCTTTTGGCTGATATTTTATTCTCCCTTCTCATCTAGATTGAACTCTGAACCATTCACTCATTTCACTTTCCTCCTGCTCCCTTCATCAGCATTCTTGTTTGTGTCTTCTCTCATCTGTTGTGAGCTCTGTTACTCACAACCTTTCTTTGTTATGAACTTATTCAAATTTGTATCCAATCTCACCCGCAGTGTGCCACTGATCTATTTATATTTTATTCTAAGTTAAGCCATTGATGCCCAGCTCAACATTCTACAATAATTACACATGCTTCTGTGAGTGAGATCTAACTGCTTTCCTAGGTAGAAATGAGCAATCTAGCACGAGCGGTTCTTAGAGGGAACTGCTGGTTGGTTGTAACTTACTGTAATCTTGCTTGTATGTTAAGCCTCACCTCATCTGGCCTGTGCCTTGCTCCCTTCTATATTTTGTCTTTGTTCCTGAACCTCTGTCTTTTTTTCATCGGGCTTGTGCCTTGATTCACTCTTGTCCTCCTTGTGCCTAATTTCCCTCTTTCATTAGGCTTGCACATGACTCTTCTCTCTCATATGGCTTGTGCTTCTCTTTGGTCTCATCAATGTGCTCGCTTCACTCCTTTGGCTTGCACTTTTTTATTTTTTTTATTTTTTTCCCCCTTTCATCCATATTGTGCCTTGGTACCGTCTTCATCTTTGATCCTAATTATCTTTTGCACACCGGCGTGCACCCCACTCAATCATCCAGCTTGTCTTGATCCTCTCCTTCATACACTGTGGCCCTCTGTGCCTTTTCTCATCTAAGATGTCTTGTTATTCTTTTGATCCCTAGGGCTCTTTTCTCATGCATCTTCTCTCCAGCCTTCTGTTGTCTCGGTCATTGTTGCGCTTCGGGGCCTCTTTCAACTTGTGCCTCAACAGGCTCACTGAGCTTGTGCTTATCTCCTCCTCTTCCATCACTCTTGTGCTTCTTGTTCATTACTCATCCAGATACATGTGTCTTGCATTTCCCAACTCTTGTTCGTAAGTCTCAATCTTCAGCTGTCGTCAGCAGGTCTCTTTACTCCTCCATTGTGTTCTTCTGCACCTTGGTCTTAAATGTACCTCGCTCTTAACAATAAAATTAACTACCACTTGCATCTCACACTACATGTAGTTCTACTTAACCAAATAACATTTATAAGTTTAACCTTGCCCCAATGGTCACTTCCATTAAGATAAATTGGCATTTAATTATCTTTAATATTAAACGACTTTTGCATCCGCTTAAATGAGAAACCAAACCTAAAATTACTTGTAACAGTTATATGAAATTAAATAGATCACATGAATAGTTAATTGTAAATGTTAGTGGAAAAAAACCACCGATAGTACAATTAAAAATGATTTTTAATGCAAATAGCCCTTATGCTAATCACTCTTGTAAAAGTTATTTACTGTAATTTTTACTTTCATGTTAAGTGTTACCATAAATTGAAAGATAAATAAATCCCTTTTCAAAGATACATTTAGTTTTAATTTTCATCTGGCTTGTGCCTTGATACTCTTGTCCACCCTCTGCCTCATTTCCCTCTTTAATCAGCCTTGCCCGTCATTCTTCTCTCTCGTCTCATCAATGTGCTTGCTTCACTCTTTTGGCTTGCACCTTTCCCCCCCACACCCCCTTTCATCCATATTGTGCCTTGGTAAAGTCTCTTCCATCTTTGATCCTGATCATCTTGGGCACACCGGCATGCACCCCACTCCTCGGTCATCCAGTTTGTCTTGATCCTCCATTTCACTTTGGCCCTCTGTGCCTTCTCATCTAGGGTGCCTTGCTACTCTTTTGATCCTGCCTAGGTCTCTTTTCTCATCCATCCCCTTTCCTGTATCTCTCCTCTATCTAGCAGCATATTCTTTCCCATCAGTGATTATTCCTGTGCCTCGTGTATTTTGATTATCTGCCTTCCTCCATTCTTTTCCATTTTGTGCATTGCTCTGCATTAGCCGTCTTTGCCAATATCTCTAACTTATCTTTGTCTTGCCTCCTTCTCTGCCCCTTATGGTCATCTGGATTGTCTCATTCCCCTCTGTTATCCATCTTTGCCTTGTGTGACTAGTCAAGTTTGCGCCTAACTCCCTTCTCTCATCTATCTTTTGCTTTGTTCCCCTCATCGGTCTGATGCTTCGCTGCTTTTCTCATTTCTTTGCCTGCTCCCCTCATCTGACTTTCGTTTCTCTTCATCTGGAGTGTGCCTTTGCCCCTTTTCTTTGTTTCCACTGGTTCTCCTATCATCTGGCTTGAGTCTTGCTCTCGTTTCTCATCTGGCTTGCACCTTGCCCCACGTTTCATCCAGCTCCCATCCAGATCCTCTTTCGGCTGATATTTTACTTTTCATTCTCATCCAGATTGCACTTTGAACCAACCACTCATTTCACTTTTCTGCTGCTCCCTTCTGTCAGCATTCTTGTTTGTCTCTTCTCTCATCTGTTGTGAGCTCTGGTCCTCACAACCTTTCTCTGTATTCTTTGTTATGAACTTACTCTAATCACTATCCAATCTCGCACACTGTGTGCTTCTGATCTGTTTATATTTTATTGTAAGTTTAAGCCATTGATGCATAGCTTTACATTCTCCAGTAATACTTGCACATGCTTTTGTGTGGGAGATCTAACTGCTTTACTAGGTAGAAACTAGCTACTTTCTAAGATACTGCAAAAGATACTTTATAATCTATTGAGTGAAGGTCTAGTAATTTCCAGCTTCAGGAAATTCTGAATCTTGCATACTGCTGCCTCTTAATTGTCCAGAGGCTCCTTTTTTTATTTTCTTTCAAAAATGACATGGCTTCTTTAAGAATGTAGCTTACATTGTTGCTTTTGGGAGAAATAATAGTGTAAAAGTGTGCATTTTCATCCGGCTTCATGTTTCCTTCTATTTATTGTGCCCTTTCCCATCCATTTCACGCATTGGTTCCCACTCGGTGTGCTTGCGCCGTGATTTCCACTCATCTTCTTCCCTATACCCTTCATCTGTATGTTTTGGTTCCCTTTTGCATCCGTATTGTGCTACAGTCCCTTCTCATTTGTCGTCTTTCCCCTTTCTTCATATGGAATATGCCCAACTCCTTTCTTGTCTGGTTTATGCCTTGCCTCCCTTTTTCATCTGGATCATGACTTTCGCCCATCCCTCTTCATGTTTGGGTATTGTCTTTCTATCACTCACATTGTGCGTGTCTGTTTTTTCAGTTAGTGAAGCTTGGTGTCCTGTACTTTAGATTGTAGTTTGCTGATTGATTTTCATCCAGTTTCCACCCATCCCTCGACCCTACTTTAGTTGATTTGCCACTTTCTCTTCTCCCATTTTGCATGCTCCATTCCGTTCGTACTCCAGGCTTGTTTGTATTCATCACACTCTGCTGAAGACCACGTCTTGGGAGAACAGAACCCACTGTCTCTTGAATAGGATCCGAGAGCCATTCCCTGCTCAATGTGCAGTTGGGCCTTTTCATCAGTGAGGATCCTGAGCTGTAGCGCGCCCCCCCACCCCTGAATCAAGGAGATGGTTTCCTGCTCATTAAAAAATACTTGTAGGAGTTTTAGGTCTTCTGTTTGAACCATAATTCCTATTGGAATCTGGTGTATGAGGTCGAGAGCATGGGGTAAGATGGGTGACTCAAAACCAACCTCCTTTTAGCCTGCATGGAGTCCTTAATGAGTATTTGAATGACCAGAAGTACTAGCTTGGGAGCATTTTGAATAGGAAATCTCATCCATAAAGCCACTGGCAATTAAGCATGCATTTAATAGATCAGGTACCCATTAAGAGCTATCCAGCATGGCCAGGAAAAGCATTTCTAAACTGGTTTATTAAAATCCTTCTGCAAGCTTTGCTTGGAGGATATTTGATAAGGGAGTCCTCGAATGTGCTGCGCATAACACCAGCAGTCCAGTCTGTGCTGTTGTACCTTTCATAGGCATAGCAGGAATGGCCTTGCTATAATATAGCACCAACCTTCAACTATACAAAAAAAACACAAAGGCAAGAAGAAACGGCTTAATGGGTGAACAGCAGTGACAGAACGCTGAAATAGAGATAAATAACGAGCCACATCAAGACAACTCACATGTTTGTTATTTCAAAGAATTTCTCATCCCATGTGCTTATGGAATGTTCCTCTTTTCGTCGTTCCTCAACATAAAGCACATTACTAGATGCTCTTGCTTCACTTCCTCATGCTCTTCCTCCACCATTACTGTCACTCCTGGAGCGAAGGCTGTTCTTTCTGAACATTGATATACACATGCTTGCTGTAATCCTGTGCATCAAACCTTGATCTGTCACTTGTTGGAGCATGCAAACACTATTTGCTTCTATTGATGATCATCATCTTGTTTGCGTTTGGGAGCAGAGGAATGTCCACTCATATTTAGGATCTGAAAGATTGCTGCAAATTTGCAGTTTGTTAAACTTTGCAGGCAGCACTATAATCAACCAGAGCTTTCAGTTGGCTTAATGTTGTGCTGATAACTTAACTGTCAAGGTTGAGTTTCTCCTGTCACCAAGGCATATTCTTTCAGTGTGTGCTGGATTCGCCATTAATGCATGTCCAAGCCTCTGAAAATGTGGGCAATTTCTCTGCTATTGTCACTTCCCACGTACTTGGTAATAAGTGAACATTGTATGGGTGTAGCACGAGGCTTGGTGCTTTACTGCTTTGTAATTCATATTCCAAATCACCCCTCTCTGCCATTCATGGTTTAAATGCCACCATGGCTGTCCTTCCAGTGACCCTCCGTTTGGAGCGGCAGCTTTTTTCACTCTATTGGGTATGACGAATCCTATTCCGAAGCAATACAGAAACCTTCATTATATTAATGACTCTGTGCCAAATGAGGTCATGTTGCAATGGCCACGGTGACTATGCTGTCATTTTGTTAAGGCTCCAGAGACTATACTTAATGACTGACAAACAGCAGGTGCATTTCGATGTTTCATTGGTTTCAAAACTGTTTTTGAAAAGTTGAGATGCTTATCAGCTTTTAGACTTCCTGAAATTTCCTTTTTCCTGCTACGCCTCGGAGTGTGGAGGAGGCTATGGTCCTTCTGCTTGGGCTTCTGACGGACCAACAAAGCGCTCTTCCAGCCTTAACTTTTTTTTTTTGTTCCCCCCCCCCCCCCCCCCCCCCATGTCAGCAGCCCATCTCAGTTGATTCTGATAAATTCCCCTCACCATTGACTATTTCTTCATCATAATTTGCTATAATCCCATGGCAGTTATTTACGCTGATTGCTGTGGTCCAATGCATTACTAATTGCCCAAGAGTTGGAGACCACCGAAAGCAGGACATTGACAATTTGAAAATGTATCGCGCTGCCCGAGGTTGTAGACTACTGTTGAATCCCTGGCAGTTAATTGCAGACTGATGCTAAGAGTGACTGCAACAAGCCTTGTAGTGTTTGTTGGTGTCAACTGTGTAGCCCTGAAATTCACAAAGTTATCTACTGTCTGCATCCTTTTTGCCATTAAAATAACCTGAAATGTTGATTTATTTAATTGCGTTAAGTTTTGGCATTTTTCATAACCGCTCCAATGAACGGAAGCCTTTCGGCCTCCCATAGGAAGTCTCTCAACCCCACAGACAGGTGGAGTTGTGATATTTTGGTCCTAGTACAATGAAACTGGGACCACAGTTAGCTCTATTAGGCTGAGGGAGGGGTAGACTAGACCTGTTCTATTAGTGGACCATGGAAACCATGTTTCTCATTGGGTGTCTCTGTAAGATCACCACACAAACATACATGTACTGATTTAAATGGCTAGAAAAATACCTCCTCACCGCTCCACAGAAAAGTAATAAGACATGCTCTATGATCCCTTACATAATTTATGCACACACTAGAGGTGGTGCACACACTAGAGGTGGTGTGAATTATAAACAGCCTTACAGGTGTCGCTTCTGACAGCCACACAATAAGACTATAGGTAGAATACACAAGTTTCCTGTAGAGCATTATGTATCTGCATCTGGTCAATGTGAGGAATCTGACCACCATACCAAATGGTTGGTGGGTAGTAGGTTAAAGCTTTCAGTCCTCTTTGAGGAGCTACCTCTTGTGTTGAAATCAACTGCGGGAGGGATGGTGTAACTATAGGGAATCCTGGAACATGCCTAGCTTGTAAGGGAGCAGAAGAGGGATGTTGCAGGTTAAACACGGGCTTGGGGGAAGAGGGGGAAGAGGGCTGAGGAGGGTTTACTGTAGTTACCAGAGTCCTGGTAGAGATTCTCACCCTAGCAGATGAAGACACAGCATGGAGGGTGCAGTGTAACCACCTAAGCTTTGTTGTGGTGATTGACTTTGGGCGAAGTTGTGGTTTTAAAGGACCCAGTGCAATCACTAAAGCCACAGTTAAGCTGGCTGACTTTAGGAGACAGGTAACAGATATGGGTGTTGAGGGCCAGTTGTAACCAACAGTACCCTAGAGAGGTACCCTAGGAACATCCAGCAGGCAGTTGACTCAAGTGGTGGTGTCAAGGATTGGGCCACAGCAATACCTAAAGTACTAGAGGTATCTGCTCCTTCTGGTAAAACTAGCATGGAGGGCTCAGTGTAACCACTGAAGCCCTGGTGGGTGGAGATTGCTGACTAGCAAATTACAGAGGTTTGCAAAGTACTGGTCCAGAAAGTGAGTCATTGTAAGGGCAAATGGAGAAGAGTATGGAGCTGGAAAGTGCCCGGTTTGAAGCTAGAAAGAATAGGTGCTTGGAGGGCAGTGTGTACTGATCTTAGGAGAAGGCACATGTAGGCATGGAGGTTTTGGCCAACCACCACTGGACGCTTGGGATAGGATGTTAAATAGGAAGCGATAGGGGCTTGAAGTGCTGTCAGTGCTGCTACACTACATTACTAAGGATTTGTTCTGGAAACCACCAGCAACATATTGTTAGACCCTCCTAACAAAAAAAAAATCAAATACAGGCCCATTGCTAATGGAATGAGTGGTAACCTATCACCTAGGGCAGCAGAAATCAGAGTACGTTAAGATCTGCTGTATTCATAAAGCCTGAGGAAGTGACTGGCACGAGAAGAGACTAGGGCATTTGAGAGGCGACTACACTTGAATAGAAAAGGGAGTTTCATGGGGGTCCGTCTATATCCATAGGGAATAATGGAAATGGATGACACTAGGAGGGAGTAGAGTGGGGGTAGGAGTAGAGCATGTGGGCTGATTAAGGGTGTGTGGGGTAGGAACATGGAGTCTTGGTTGGAGGTGGCCATCTAGAGCAAAGATGGCATCATGGGGAAACGGATGTATGACGTTACAACGCATGCTTTTACACCGCATGCCGTTACAACGCATTTTTTACACCGCAAGATCTGTTACAACGCCAGCCTTTACAACGCATGCTTTTACAACGACGTACACTAGATGGAGTGCTGACATTAGAAATGT
Source organism: Triturus cristatus (assembly GCF_964204655.1). Lineage (NCBI taxonomy): Eukaryota > Metazoa > Chordata > Amphibia > Caudata > Salamandridae > Triturus > Triturus cristatus. The sequence continues at coordinate 593,419,780 of NC_140592.1, read as the reverse complement.
ATAATTTACTATTCTAACTCCAGTCCACGTTGCAGTAGGGAAGGTGTTTGGATAGTAAAACTACACTATTTCTAATGTTAGCACGCCATCTAGTGCATTTCGTTGTAATAGCATGCGTTGTAATGGCATGCGTTGTAACAGATTTCGCGTTGTAATAGTTTCGTTGTAATGGTAGTGCGGTGTAAAAGTTGCGTTGTAAAGGTTGTTCACCTGGGGGGATGTTGTAATAGTTTCGTTGTAATGGTAGTGCGGTGTAAAAGTTGCGTTGTAAAGGTTGTTCACCTGGGGAAACAAGTGCAGGGCATCGAGGGTGGAGAAACTGCCTTTAATAGACAAGACTGCAGCCCGGGGTGACAAATTAGGAGAACCACCGGAGGTATGCTGAGCCAGAATATACACTGGGGGCCCAAGGGGATAGCAAATCTGGAAATGAGGGTGACATACAGCAACCAGTTTTAGCTGAGCACGGGGGGGCAGCTGTCTCGTGGAATATTTGTACATAGAGCGGCATGGGGGGGACCCATGGGCACAGTGTAACCACCAAACCCTCAACATGTGGCTTTCTTTCTCTAGGAATGGAGCACCATAGGAGGTGTGGCAAGAGCAGGCTGATGGAGTAACTTTGGAATCAGAAATCAAACCATTAGAAACTTCATGGCAACAGCATTCTTCAATTGTATGTCAAGCAAGTACCACCGCAAGGACCAGGGCCCATAATTTGTTGATGATCCAAAGCAAGTGCCTGTGCTATTGTTAGTTTCCATATGCTTTGATATTACCTCCCAATGGGTCACATATATGTTTCTTGTTCAGCAGCAAGAACAAGTGTAACAGCAACATGTGGGATCAGAGCAAGCTTTGTTGCAAAAACAATTCATAGCTGGCTTTAGAGTACACCAAGTGCAAGTAGTACCACAAGTTCATAAAAAATAAGTTCAAGCTCTGTGGCCAAAGCGGGGGCTAGAGACTGGACTTTAGTGTTGCAGCAAGGTCCAGGGACACATGAAGAGCTCAGGACACAGGAAGCTGCTGGTGTGCTGGAGATTCACGGCCACCAAAAGTGCCAGTGCAAAAGTACATACCATAGCAAGCTAAAGTGACAAATCGAGCTCTAGGGACACTTTGTGCTTTAAAGGACACAACCGCTCTAGACTACACCACAAGGTCTGGTGGCACAATAATCATTGAGGACACCCAAGTTTTTGGTCACAACAGCATCCAGACACAGCAAATGGTGAAGCCACATCAAGCCCCAGGACAATATCCATTGGTATAGTAAACTCTGGCCACAGTAACTTAACTTAATTGCAAATCCGATGGCCTCTAAAATCTATAGTACCACAGTAAGCTTTTGGGGCCACAGCAAGCTTTGGGGACATTATGCAATATATGGGGGAGGGGGCAGAGGGGAATGACACGCTCCTAAGCCACAGACATGTCCTTATCGGCCTCCTGAGATGTCCTGGGACCATAGACTGTACACACTGTAATCACTGTAGCACGTCTAGTGTCCCAGCAAGGTACATCGCTGATTGTTTCTTGTAATGGATATTGGGTTTTTCTTTTTGTATTTTACATCCAAAATCTACAAGAGAAGCTACCAGAGCCCTCACACCAGGAATGTCATTGTTCCTCCTTACTCTATTCTTGTTAACCTACAAGGCTGCTTGTGAAAGTGTTTAAAAAAGCATGAGAAGTATGATTGGCAGTTACTACTTTCACTCAGGAAATTCTTAGACAAGTAAATCATCCAACAAGATGCCCTCTCTGTGATAATCTAGGTATTAACTGATAGAAGTTATGCCCGGATTAAATTTCCTGGGAATAAGTAGTTGTTGCCAGGTTGGCCATTTTTTATCTTTCTTACCCTAGAATGATTAAAAGGACTATAAGCTAAACCATTCATGTGTCCTTGTCCACAGCAATTCATACTGAGCAGCTGGCTCCTCATCATAGGTGGCTAAGCATGTCTTGAAAGCAAATGAATCTGATGTTCTTTAATTTGAGGATGAAGAATGTTCAAGGTGAAATATGGAAACCATTATGAACACTTTCCATAATGCATAGACTTAATGTGGTGGATTGGGACGGGTGTAAGGGGAGATGTGGAAGTTATTTCATTGTTTCTGTTTTCAGTAATTAGGTGTTTTGTTACTCTAAACACAGTGGCCCTTGAAGACTTTTATGTCCCGAAATGCATTGGGCAAAGGCAACTTTATAAAGCGGATGATACAGATTAGGATGTTAATAAACAACGAATCAATGTTTGATATGTAAAAAAATTATAATTGACAGCATTGTTTCGCTATATTAAACAATTTGAGTTAAATGTATGAATCGGTGACCAAACAAATTGGCGGTCAAAAGTTTGTTTCTGAGATCTTGTATGATATGGTCTGAAATTGGTCAACGTGATCAAACTGACATTGTATGTTAAATACACATAGCAGTGCAAATAGGTTCATCAGGCACAATCCTGAATATACGCTTAGTTCTAGGGACTCTGGCAGATCCCGATCCCTGTATGCACGCAACACAGAATAACCGATAAAACTATTTTGAGACGTACAACAGGAGTGCCCCGCACTATTTTTTTATGGCCATTTCATAAACCCATTTCGAGGACACAGGTTGTCTGTTATCCTAGAACTTTCTCCCCCCCCCCCCCCCCCCCCCCCAAATTGCCAGAGCAGAAAAACACATTATGAAATGCTGTGATTAACTGCAAGGTATTGACATTTATATTGTTGTTTTGGTGTTAAGGTTCTCTTTCCATATAGTAGAGTTCTCAAAACACCCCATATATATATATATATATTCTCCAATAGGTGCTTCCATAGAAAAGGCATAATGATAGCTGCAGCTTGTGGATAGTACAAGAAGTAGCAAAACTACATAAATTACACTAAATGTTTGTGTCTCCCTCCTATTGGCAAGACCTACCATGCAACCCTGCCCTTCTTTCCACAGACAAGTACTGAAAAAAACTTTGCTTCAGTCATCGAGATGGTAGGCACAGTGAAAATGGGTGTGAGTAACAGTTTGCCTAACTGTACAATAGCTGATGTACTATTAGTCCTTAACTTCTCAACACTCACGAAGCTTATGGACGATGGAATGTGGCAGCAGGACAGGGGTAAGGATGCATGCAAGCCCGGGCAGAAATGCAAGGGATGACCAAGTAGATAACTTCGGTCTCTGTCAATGTATTAGTTTACACTGCTCTCAACTAAGTGGTGCTGTGCCCGCAATCTATGAACAGAGAACGTGTCCGCTCAAAGTAAAGGGTTGTGTGCTTCCTGCATGTCCCACTGTAGTGTTCCCAATGTTAGTCCCATTGTAGTGTTCTCTGTTAGCGTAACTGTAAGCATTGTAGGCTTTTTCCTTTGCACACGTTACTTTATAAACACGCTTGCTTTTGTGCCACACTGCACTTTCACATGGCTCCTGCTTATGTTTTTGCGTTCTGTTCTTTTCCTGGGATTTAGTCTGAACACCACAGACCATGTCAAACACTGTCCCTTGTTGTTGTTTCTGGCTAGGCACTAGCACCTAGACATAACAGCTAACACAAGAATGCAGCTGTTTGTTTATATCATATAGATAAGCACATGAGCCAACACATGTAATGAGAATTCTGAGATGAGCACGGTCTGCTGAAATGTAGAGGGTCCGTCTGTGTGTTTTAAGGAACAGGGTCTACCAGTAATCAGTGATCTGTCGTATATAATCATTTGGCTTTAGTAGCCAGCTCTGTGGTTTAGGTCACTCGGTCCTATAAAAGGAAAGGGCTTTTTTATGGTATACAGATTATTAAGCATGCTAACAGTATTTTATTATGCATTTGTATTCTAATTGTGGCACGTTTACTGCATTTCAGAGCAAAGAAGTTTAAATAAATATTTGAAACTTCCTTCGTCTCATGGTTATCTTATTGTGGGCGAGTATGAGAGCCAAAAGGTGTTTCCTGTTATCGTGATCTGAGTGGGGAGTTTTGCTCCGAGGTGTCTATTCACTTGTTTCTGTGGGAAGGTTAGGAGGGCAAGTGAGGCACTATAGATAGTCGGATTCCTAGATACTGAGATGGTATGGGGACTCGGTTCCTACCTGCTGATGTTCTATGGTCCCAAATATGGTTCAGATCCAGAGCATTATCCCTGCAACAAGAGGTTATTGCACAGGATTGTAAATCAGACTGACGTGCTCTACTAAAATGCTATGTTTTGCTTGGTCCCAACTAGTCCACAACAACCCAAGAGATTCATAGTTCATACCTTAGTGAAGACTCATGAGTATCAACTCGTATATCACTAAGCTTTCTTTGCTTAGCGGCTGCCTTTACAGATGAGACTTCTAAATGCAGGTGTGTTTACCTAGCTCACAGAAGGCCTTTCACTAGGAGTCTTGCTACTATAGAAGATCGTTTTAGAAGTATTTCGTTTTCCTTGCCAATGGCTGAATATGTACATGAGAATGGTTCTCATCTGTCCTGCAAATGCCTCAAATGAGTCCTCCAGCGTTAATTCTATACTTAAAGTGCTCCAGTCTGTGAAAATTGTGTAGTCCAATGAAAGTTTTCATTGTTGCAAAATGTTTGGCCTCAATGTTGTCTAATTCACTGTTTATTTTAAACTTTAACTACCTTTTAAATGCAGTCATATAGTGTGTGTGTATATATATATATATATATATATATAACCTACTGGCGGTCGCCAGTAGGTAGTTATAGTTAGGACCACGTTTCCATAGGAAATCCGCAACATTCTATTTTGAATAACTTTGGCGCCGGTCGATGAATCCTCGCGAATTTCTCAAAATAGGTGGGGCGCTACGCTCCGCTCCTTCCCTGAAAGTCTCGGGGGGGATTCGTCAAGCGGGGGCTGAGATAAAAGGGGGGTCCCAAAACGCGTTTTTCCCATGCATTTTTCCATAGGACCTTTAGACAGAGCTACAGCCTGAACAGAATTACTAGAAATTTGGCAGAGAGGTAGTCCCTATGTCAAGGAAGTGCCTTTTGTAGGTTTGGTGTAAATCTGTTCAGTAGATTCTGAGAAAATAGCCTTTAAATCAATATATATATCTGAGCCCGCTTACGGTACGCTTACCGTACGCTTACCGTACGCGTACGGTGGCGTGCGCGATTCTGATTGGCTCTTAGATCTTAGTAAACATTCGAATCGGCCGAAACCAGGAAGCGGCGTCTGCCATTTTGTCTCTCGCACTGAGTGTTATTTATCAAACATGATGCCCAAAAACATGTTACGGGGCTGTTTTGACAACTCCCTCCCACACAGTCATGTTGACGGAGTCCCCAAACATCCCCCAAGAGCAAAAACGGTTTAATTTTTTTTTCGGCAATTTCGCCGAGTACGTTTACCGTACGCGTACGGTAAAAAAAAAAAAACACTATCCACACTTACCCCACCCCCTGTGCTTTTGGTTGCCGCAGGCCACCAAATGTACAGGGCTTATTAGATCTGAAAAAAAACCAAATTTTGGCAACATGAAATTATAAAATCAAAAAAAAAAAACACTATCCACATTGACCCCACCCCCTGTGCTTTTGGTGGCCGAAGGCCACCAAATGTACAGGGCTTATTAAAATTGCTAAAAACCGTGCACGGAACGAACTGCGTTAAGTGGGCGCGCACGCCTCGAATGGCGTAAAGTAACTTAGCATTTAAAAAACCGTACAAATTCACTGAAAAAACCATAGGTTTCACACACGTTATAGTTGGGAATTAGCATTTAAAAAACCTTGCAAATTCACTGAAAAAACCATAGGTTTCACACATGTTATAGTTAGCGGAAATTTTACTGATAAAAAACCAATGAAATTGCCCAGTTGTAGTTGGTGCTGGCAACTATAACTCACGCGACCGCAATCTTCTGCTGATGACATATGTGTCTTTATAAAAAAAAATATTTGTAATATATGTATAGCTAAAAATGTATGGAAGAAGACATGGGCATATAAGTGTCTAAATACAGTATTAGCATCAGCAGAGGATTGCGGTCGCGTGAGTTATAGTTGCCAGCACTAACTATAACGGGGCAATTTCATTGGTTTTTTATCAGTAAAATTTCCGCTAACTATAACATGTGTGAAACCTATGGTTTTTTCAGTGAATATATATATATATGCCACAAAAATATATATATATATATATATATATATATATATATATTAGCAATAAATTACTTTGAATCCAGTGCAACCCCAGGCAGGGAAATGCAACTAATGACAATTGGGAGTGGGAGAAGTAAAAGTAATAAAGAACCGTACAAACAGCAGCTCGCTTTGACGACCTCACCACCCACAGGAGTTCAAAGTTATTCATTTTTTTTATGAGCGATGTCTGGAAATTGCTTGTTGTCCCTCTAAGGATTTAATCCCATACACTTCAATGAATTACTGCAAGTCTGCCGCTTAATACCTCTGCAACTTTAAAACCGTAACTTGATGATGGAGTCGATGGATCGACTGAGGAAACTGATGCAAGAGGCACAGATCTATATCATTCACTTTTCTCACCTGCAAACCTATATTGTGGTATTAATTACTAATCGCCCATGCATTTAAACACCTTTTTTCTTATAGTAACCATTTATAACTGATTTATTTCTGTATGCTCCATAGGGAATACTTGAAATTTAACAGATCCTGTTCCAGCAACATGACGTTCAGAAGTACCTTACTTTTGTCATGAATGTTGCGCTCTTGTTTTTGGTTAGATTTGTTATGTTGATGTAAAAAAAATGGAGTCATTTCAGAAACTGCTGATCTGTTGGAAGTACAAGTTTTACTCTGTATGTCAGACACCTGCCACATGGGTGAAGAAGATGGCTGAATTTATTGAAAAGGGTCCCTAATTACAGTTTCTAAAGCACTAACCGCAAATGTAGTTTTGAAGAGCAAATCACAAGTTTTCTGGAGGTCGGGCTCCTGAACAATCAATGACATCTGTCATTTTGACTTTTTAAATAAGGACAACTTCTAATTGGGTTAAACTGTTAACAATGATGTATATGATCACCTGGTAATGTACAGCATCCCTTCCTGATCTACTGTTGGTTTTTCTTAAATTTTAGGTGGTTGATTGCGCTAATTGACCAAGGAATTGTGGCCCAGGGAAATATATGAATCACTGTTGTAAAAAGTGGAATATTTTATGAGTCCAAGTAGTAGCCCCTTCCTAACTATATAAATCAATATCCGACTACCAGGATCTTGTGAGAATCAGACACAAAAGGTGATGGGTGGAATGCTTGCAGGTTTTATAACCACTGGCAATAACTCTGGGTAGCATCCCAACCCATCGTTCTTTAGCTCTCAGGCCACCTCAATTTGGACCCAGCCATATGCAAATTAGCCTTTTTTTAAAATGTATAGCGCAAACTTGACCCGAATCAAATCTGGTATCAGAGCGCTTTACATAGCACCAGTTATTTTACATGAGGACATTCATTTTTTTGTTAGGCACGGGGAGATGAAGTGATTTTCCCCGAATCACAGGATGTTTAGAGTAGTTACTGAGACTCCAACCCAGTTACCCCAGGTCGAGCGCCCTAACCGTTAGGCCAACTCCTCTTCCCCCTTGACACTGCTTTTAATGGGAAAAGTCCAGCCTGAACTGCCAGGCCAGGACCTTACCGGACCACAAACCGCCTAGGACCAGTAGTGTCCTGATAAGGGCTCATCAGCCAAGTATAGCTTGGTTCCGGTGGCAGTGAGCACGGAACGCACATCTAGGCATACCCTTGCCACTTAGGGCAGCACATCAAACCCACAAAAGGTAATGGGAGGGATGCTAGCAATTTGCTTAACCACTGGCAATTAATTTGTTGACCTTGCCATGAAGGTGACATCTGCTGCTACAGACTGAGCTTGGCGAAATGGGTGCAATGAGAAAGTTGAAGTGTTCACATTGATGACCTACATTGTTCCACACCAACAATTGAAATTCTGTAATCTGCGTTCCTTGAAAGACCTAGCTTGGCTGGTGGTGCATACCTGCCTCTGTCTGAGCCTTCAAGCCCAGGGGCCAGTCTCTGATATTTGTACAAGATCAATTTCTACCTATGAAGAAGCAATTTTACATCTTCAGCAAATTTGTAATATTACGGAAGTTCTCTGGAAGTCGCTCTCCGTGTTATTGAAGGGTGTTGGAGGCCCTACATCTTTAGGCAATGATCTGTTCTTTGTTTCAGGATTGCATCTGAAGGCTAGATCCCATCATTTTATTTGAAAAATAATGGTCTGATAGGAATTTGCTCTTTTTCAAACTTGTTGAAATATTTGTCTAAAAATAACTATGTTGAAGGCTAAAATTTGAGACCAAGCTACGGAGTTGTGAACTTGTACAGCAGAAGGACTTGCTTACACAAATTATGGTGTTTTTACGTGTTCAATAGATATTACCTACATTTGTAGGTACCTTTTTGTATTTTCATAGGATCTGACCATTACACATCTGCCTTTTGTAAAAAAATATGTAAGTTGGTTTTTGAACGGCAATCAGACGCCCTCTATGGGTTGGCCCTTTATTAGTACTTCACAATCTTAAAGTGACTTTTTTTTTTTTTTACAAGTTGATATTCAAAGATTTTAATACAGAAATTATTAGGTGCAGGCACCAGCAAAAAGATTACCCTATGTTGAACTATGCAATATAATCGTTAGTAATTTTTAGGAGCTATAGTTGATAATGTTTTATGAACAGTTCTGAGCTCTGTCCTTTTTGTTTAAATATGAGGAATTTTTATAAATGTTCTGATATTGGAGAATGTTTTAATGCATAGTTATGGACAGTCTATCCTTCTTTAAAACAAAGTAAATAATTACAAGTTAATAAAATATATAATTTCCTGCAGCTTCTGTTTTCAGATTTTAAATATTTGTTCTGTGCCCTTTCACTGGAGTGGACGTTTGCAGTTTACAATTTTACTATGGTTTATTTCACAAAATGTTGGATTAGGCCTACAGGAGTGAATATTTTCCTCTGGTTTCATTTGTACTCTGACTAACAGGATGTTAACCTGGAATAGTGTTTATTATTTTATTTAAATACTATGAGACCTATCTAGATGGGAAGCTTGCACAAACTTAATCATGTAAGCACTGTTGTGGTTATTCACTGTATTTAATTTTATAATAAAGTTGGACGAAAAATTCATGCATAATAAATTCCTAACTTATTAACAGTAACCCCTTCCTAAATTGTGCTTACTCCTGCAGTATACATGAGAGGTTTCTAAATTCCATTTTAATGGTAATTTGGTAATTGACAAAGGAAAGGGAGGATGATGTGTTTGAAGAACATATATATAACGATTCAGTACAATGTTTACCTGCAACATATCGCTCCTTCTAGTATAAGGATTGTGAGTGTTGGCTAGTTAAATTTTTATGTCTTGCCTACGCAGCGAGCATGTGCTGCATAGGAGGACCTTTAGCCGTCCAGCTCTTTTTCAAAGCACGTGCTTGTGGAGGCATACACCTTGCGGGAGTGCGCAGCAGCGCGCCACAAGCACGAGAGTGCTTTGAAAAAGAGCTAACTGCGCACGCACCACTCCCGGGCAAGAAATATCAGCATTAGTGAATGTGCTTTTATCATTTCTGCATGGCTTTTAAATATAATCCTTATATCCGCATGGCTTTAAAATATCAGCATCAGTGAATATGCTAATGTTAATGCAGACCACGAACGCAAGGCCCAAGGAGTCTCCCGTGAATATTTAGACTAGTTTCATCTACCAGTCACGGCCCTGAATCCTACCCCTCCATGTAGTGATAGATTTGCATAATTGGAACAGGCTCCTGCTCGTCTGTTCTCCACGCGGAAGTATCTGAGTGAGGCTACCACACTGACCTTTGCCGAACGCATGCCTGGGTTAATTGCATCAAGCCACTGGCCTCATATGGAAAATTTGGATTAACTTCAAATTCCAAGTTATCTTTATCTATAAAATGTGCTCGTGGGGTCAGTTAAGTGAGGACAAGAGTATCTTTTAGTCTGCTTTGTATTTCTCTCAAGGAAGTGATATTTCTTGGCGTAAGGTGTAACCACGCTGCTTCCAGGCAGCTGAAAGTGCATTTTGTTTTTGTTTAGCTGACAGTAAACGTTTTCTCTTAAACACCTGAGAATTGCCATATGATGTATTGTTTATACAATTTAAGTTTGATGGCACCCCTTTAGAGTGGTCGATCAAGTGCTTGGATACATGTGGGCGCTGCCTGTGGTAGAGGATAGTGCTTGTATGCATGTATCTGTTGGTAGCTATATAGCCCAAACATATCTTGGAAGTAATTGACCACTGCAGGCAAGGGAACACTTTGCAGGAGAATAAGCACTTTGGAATTGCCAATCAAAGAATGTAGCTTTACTTTTTTTTTTTATTGCTCATTGAATTGAGGGATAATTGAACTCTATGAAAATATTCATTCCAGAATGCATGGCATTTGACTTTTGAGTGTCCTCATCAGCTAGAATACTCAACCGGTGACACAGGAACTTGACTGTTCTTGTGCTTACTGTAATTTTTACCTGTGATTCCTGTTTTTGGTTGACTAGAGGAGTGTGGTGTTACAGCCAGAGATGCCAACTAGGTTATAGTCCAAGCATTAGATCAACATACTGTGATTCTGGGTAAATTACATTATCTACCTTGCCTAAACAATTAACATCAACTTGCGTAGTGTAAACAGTGCAAACGTAAAGCGCTACAATACAATTGGGTTGCCTTTGCGCAGTATAAAATTGGAATAAAGCGTGGTTAGAAATGGGATTTCAGGTTGGCTAAGGTTTGCACCCAAGCCAGGCAGAAACCATCAGGACAAGGGAGTTACACTCCTCAAATAACCCCTGCTCACTCCCTTGGTAGCTTGGCACAAGCAGTCAGGCTTATCTTAGAGGCAGTGTGTAAAGCATTTGCACAAAACAAACAGTAATACAATGTAAGCACTACAAACTGACACCACACCAGTTTTAGAAAAATATCCAATATTTTTATATAAACAAGACCAAATACGATAAATATCCACCATACAGTACTTCAGAAATAGTTACTTCTCAATGTCTTTGTTGCAAAATATGTTAAACAGTTCGTACGTGTCGGTAGCTCGGTCCGAGCCTACCGCGAAGCTGAAAAGTCTCGCAGTTCCCGCTGACCACATCGGTGCGGGACAGATTAGTTCACAGTACCTTTCTTAGTTCGGCTCACACAAGTGTGCGAGTCGGTCTTGGCATCTAGTTGCAATGCAAAATGAAGTGGTGCAAGGTGCGGTGTCCCTCGATGAGGTGCGAGCAGCGGCTCAGTGACAATCGTGTAGACTGCGTCGGTGAGACCAAGGCTTGCGGTGCAGGGCGAGTTGGTGCGGCCAGCGGTGCATTGGACACAAGGCCAGCGACTGAGTCGGTGACTGAGTTGGTCGCGTTTCCCTATTTTCTGTGGCAACAAACAGCGGTTCCAGGAGCTGTACCCAGAGGTTGGTGAAGTCTTTGCAGTCCCTGAGACTTAACAGGAGGCCAGCTCGGTTCAGGCCCTTTGAGATTCTCAGCACTGAGAAAGTCCAGTCCTTTCACTGCCGAAGGCAGAAGCAGCAGCTGCAGGCCAACCCTACAAAGCAACACAGCAAAGGAACAGTACTTCTCCTGGCAGCTTTTCCAGCTTTATCTTGGCAGGTTCCTTGATTCCAGCGAGATCTGAAGTTCTGGGGTTTGGTCCCCCTTTTTACCCTCAATTTTTGTCCTCTGGAGGCAGAGGGGCCTTTGTCTGGTCCAAACCAGTTCTGGAGCACTTTGTTGACAAGTCTCCTTCCTTCCAGAGTAGGCCAGGGACATCGGACGCACCACAGGAGGTGGAGCCAGCATTGTGGAGGGAAGGCACTGTCCTATTTAGGTCCCAGGTACAACTCCTCCCACCCATCTACATGCAGATGTTACTATTCAGCCCTGTGCTGACCCACCCTGCCTCCTGGACTCCCCCAGCCCCTGTCACTCACACTCCAGACCAGGAATACACAACCTAGCAGAGGCTGCTTGGATGGTCAGACAAGAAAATAACCTACTTTCTAAAAGTGGTATTTTCAGACTCAGAATGATAAAATACATCTTTTAGTGAAGTTGGTTTTATCATTCTGAGTTCAGGCATACTAAATTCGAATTTTTACCATGTTCCCTGGGTTAGTTTGGATTATAGGATGTAATAATCAAACTGCCCATTCTGGCCTATGGAGAACAGGTAGCCTTGCAATAGTGGAAAACTAAGTAGGCTGTAATTCACTATCTGGACATGCCACACACACCAGGGCATTTCACATACAATGCACCCTGCCCACAGGGGTACCTTGGACCTACCTTAGGGGGTGACTAACATGTAGCAAAGGGAAGGTTTAGGGACTTGCAAGTGTGTGCACTTGCCAAGTCGACATGGCAGCCCCAGGCTGTGCACAGGCTCTGCAATGGCAGGCCAGAGTTACACTTTATGGGCTGTGGGTGGCACAATCCAGTGCTGCAGCCCACCAACCGCGTTTGATCTATAGGCCCTGGCACTCACAGTGCACTATACTAGGGACTACCCCAATACACGGGGAGACTTTTCTCCCCAAACCAGTGCACAGCAATGTTTTGCCATTAGGCGTATTCTGCTCCTTACTGGCTCCTTTTTCTTATCACTTATCCATTTACATTTCACATTTCTTTTGCTCATCTATGATTCAAGGCCACACGTGGAGTATGAGCCTTTTTCCCAAGTTTCTTGTGTCCCAAAAATGCCCATCCGGACCTCAATGAACACTACTAAAGCGCTATTCATAAAAAGCAGTTTATTCGAAATTAAAACCCAATGCATTTCGGGCTGAAGTTGCCCTTCGTCAGGGGTTACTAGAAAAATAACGACCATAATCAGTGCATATTGCGATGCATCACGAACAAGTTAAAAATAAACCTCTACCGTGTTGCCTTATCACAGTATTTTCCCCTCCGTTAAACCACATGCCCTTTGCTTATCTGTCAGTTACCTTTGTAATCACATCATGTTTGCGTGCTCTAATGTATGGAAAGCGAATGCCCCCCATTATGCCTCAGTTCAAACCTAACGTTTACTATCGGCAGTATTAACCCTCTTATTCACAACCATTTAAACTAATGTATTATATCTCCTACCAAAAGTTCTGAACTGAGCTTTCTCATGCGCTATCTTTACATTCTTTCATACCTGCAACAAAATGCCGCAAATCTTCAAACCACCTCGGTGTATCAATAGGTATTTGAAAATCCCTCCATCTTTTTAACCGGACATCCCCTGTAGCTCCTCCTCCCCACTCCACCCACACCTACTTCGCGTCACGCCAATGGTGTCCCCTCATTTAGAACGGAACTACCATACCCATAATGCAATAGAAAATATCTGGACTAGTCATTTACGGTTAAAATGTATTTCAGTAATGCATCCCCATGACGCTTTACAATGTTGCAACTATGCGTTGATTCATGAATGACACCTTCGAACATCGTGTCATTTGGGCAGGACACTGAGCCAAGTTGCACGCAGATTGGATTAGTTTAACTGTGGAAAGAACGAAAGTTATGGTGTGCATCCCACCCCTTTATTTCTTCTTTACTAGGGACTGACACATGGATCAAATAGGCCAATCGTGGAAATACCAATCCATATACATCTTATACAGGAGCACTTGCACTTTCCCACTGGACAGCAGCGAGGGAAGTGCGCAGAATCATTACACCAGCAAAAACAGTCAAACGGGAGGTCGGAAAGCAAAGAGTCAGGGAAAACGCACCAAAAGATGCCAAGTCTAACCAGCGCTGTACCTTGGGACGCTTTTTTCCACTTGCGCAAAATGGCGCATTTGCATGTCAAAGTATTATTCACCTCGCTAGTTTATTCTGTTCCTTCCAAATAACATCAGATATGTCATTTGTTAAGTTCTTCGTATGAGCAGTATTTTGGAACTTTGTTTGCCAAAACAAGCCCCTGGTCCAGTTTACCCACTTTGTCTGCAATGTGGACAATAGGGCACAGTACTGCGGAGCTGGGGTGCATTTATTATAGCGATTCTGTGATTGCCTGCACGTGGAGACAGACTGCTGTGCATTTATTAAAGGGACGCTAGGATTGCTGGCATACAGAGGTTCTAAAGAGGTTTGATTTATTGCTGAGCGCTTCAGTGTTTCACAGCACTTGCAGATTGTCGCAGACTGTAACATATGGCACAGGCGCATCAAGGACTCCTTTTCCTCCCACAAAGGAAGAAAGCTTACAAATAATTAATGGAGAGTGATGCACACCGGAGGCCAAATCATTGCAAACTGAAGGCCTGGGTGATGACCATCTTGTCTGTCTTCTATAGACAGAAGAATGTGTTCCATGGGCAGCCATGCATCACCACCGCCAGTGATGTCCCCTCTACAATCCCACAACTATCTGAAACAGGTGTCCAACAATAGTCCAGAGAGGCTGGATCCATGACACCTTTTGAGGATAATGGTGATTTATGTTGAAACAGTTCAGTTTATTGTATATGAATGGATCTTGTGTGAATATTCTCAATCGCTGGCCCTCTTGGGCTTACGTTGGACGCTCCTCCTCTAATGCTAACCACTACCGCACTCGGTCAAAACAGCATAAGCCAAGCCTACAGGCCTTGTCTAAGCAAGAGCTGTTGGTTTTTTTTCACTGTTTTGCATATCCGTGTTGTACAGCAGCAGAGCTGCTGTGCAGCATTGATTAAAGTAAATAAACGAGCATTGGCATAGCCAATAGGTCTCACCTTTGGGACCGTATAAGTATTTAGTTATGCAGCACAATAGCCTTGGTGCAACAACATCAACTGTTGCATGGCTAAACACTAAGGTCCCAAAGGCGAGACATATTGGCTATGCCAATGCTTGTTAATATAGTAATTTGTAGGGCACCAGATTTGATTGCAACAAATGCAAATCGGTCCTGTTGAGGCTTTACCATGTTTCTTTTTTTAAAGATCACATGTTATATTTTAGGCCAGTTATTCTTAACCTGTGGTTGGTACCCCATGACATCTACTCAACAGATTAATGAGCATAAAAACAAAACGGACAACGGAGTTTCTAAATGGTCTGTAGATGTGAATTTCAAAACTGGAAGCTAAAAATTAGGTTTGCATCCTTAACTTCGTGGGAGCAGTGGAAGTACAACCTGTTGTAGCAGAGTATTTTTGAGGATTATTTCTTTTGATCTTACATTTGGAACTATACTTTTTAGCAAAGTTACATTCAGCATGAGATGTGTTTGAGAGATATCTAGACTAGAATGTGCTCTAATACTGAGCTTCTGATACCCCACACCGTCTTGCAGTCTCGCAGTCTTGACGCAGAGGGAGCCGGAGAGAAACAGTAGCTGTAATTCGGCATTTTGGTAGGGGCGCTAGGCTCCGGTGGGGTATGGTTCTCCCCCGAGATGCCTAGAGAGCCCTGTAAGGCCGACGCCCTTAAGGCCTTGCGGCCAGCGCAACGAGCCAGAAACCAGTCAGAAGCTGGCCAGGATTGTCCAGGACTGGCTGTGATGGTGGAGGAGCACGTGTGGTGGCCGTAGTCGGCCACAGAAGTGTGTCCTAGGCTGCCTGCGTAAGCGGCCTGTGTAGACATGGGTGCAGCTTGCTGGGTGAGTGCCACTCGTAGCCCTCGCTAAAGCTGCTCACATCTGCCACAACCTCAAGCCCCTGCTTGGGTCTCCCTGACGTGACGCAAGTAGGCTGCGTCCCGTGTCCACTACAAGTTTGCCCCTGCGTCTGGCCTAGAGCAGACCAATTATCTATCCATCTGGTACCAGACCAGGAGAGATTGTGCTATATCGCCCCATATCGCAATAACCAATTTCCTGGTCCAGGTGTGAAGAGTGTGGCTACTGGTAGTTGGCGGTCGCTGAGTGTTAGTTACAGGCGGCCTGCGGAGGAGGCCCAACTAGGTTCTGGTGCAGCCTGTGGGTGTGTCCTGTTGCCCACTCGTGCCCCACTCATTAAAGAGAACCTGCGGCAAGTGGATCAACCCGCAAAGTCAACTGGGCAGCTAATCAGCCAGCCAAATTGTTAGTAAAGAGTCGTACTCACTTGGAAAAAGAAAAAGGAGGGATAGGGGCTCTTAGAAAAACTAAAGGTGAGGTGTTGCCTCTTAATAGGAGCTTGTTGCTAAGATATCTGCCTCCCTGTCTCTATCATTGGAGTAATTAGGCTCACATCATGCGGTCAGGTCGCACAAGGGGGCCAGTGCAACTTTCGTTCCGAGATCAACTAGAAAGGAGGCGGAAAGCCGCAAGGAAAATCCAATCCCAAAAGGATACCTTTCAGGTAAATGATATGGACCTTGAGGATCTGTAGGCCGTAAATGGGCCCGCATCAAGTCTGGGGGGTGCTTTAAGTGCTGTGGGCCAAATCTACAATCAAACTTCCTCGGGGAGGGTAGGGGGGTGGCATGACCAATTTTTCTCAGCCCAGCACAATGGACTATTTTAAAGAGAAAGACCATGCTCAACATGAAGATCAATGTGAAGTCAAAGTGCCTTTATCTATGCCTGAACTCAAACATGTTTATCGTCCAGAAAATGTGTGAAGACTTATCTCACAGGGATGAACTGAGAGAAAGTGATAAACAGTTTGCTGCCTTCATGCTTTTGACCTCAAATGCATCTGTGGTAGCAAATCCCCCATGTGAAAGGGGTGGCGGGGGGGGGGGGGGGGTGGGACTCCCATGTAGTTAAAGCTAAAGTCCACAATGGCTTAAAAGCTGTTCAGGTAAATTTGCTGTCTACCCAAACTACATTGCAGCCCAGAATGAACTGTGCACTTCAGGTGGAAGACCATCTTTGGGCCATATCGGAGTGTAATAAGTTCTCAAATGACAGCAATGCCTGTTAACTGTTTGGTTAAACTTCAAGCTAACCAAAGCCCCTTTATATCTTGGTCATCTAAGAAATGGGCCATCAGAGTCTAGGACAGAGGTCTTCGACCTTTTTGATGCCGAGACTCCCTTGTCAAAAAACATTCGCAGTAAGGACCACCTTCTGACAAACTTCTAGAACCCAGTACTCCTCGTCACTGACAACTATCAACAACCATAAACTCCACCAATTCCCATAGCAAATAACTTTTACTGTGGGGAAATATTAAACAGTGTGTAGCAAACCAAAGGTCAGTGAGCGTGGGGTGTACTCAAAGGTGTGGCTATAAACAAAGGGCCTCGTATATGAGGAATTGGCGTAGGGCATCACCGCAACTCTTCTTGCTGTGCTGCCCTGCGCCAATGTGAAAGGGCAGGAATGCACCGTATATATAAAATCAGATGCAGTCCTGTCCTTTTCCTTTGTGTTGGTGCACAACTTGCTGGCTAGTACCAAAATAGGCAGGAATGTTTTTTTTTTTTTTTTTTTTTTACAGGAAGGGGCACCTTTCTTCACAAACAATCCGGAGAGGCGCTTTCCTCTTTCTATGTGAGCTGCAGAATGTAGCACACATGTCAAGAGTAACAAAACTAGGAGAAATTAAAACATTTCTCCTTATTATCCCTCCGCTGGGGAGGCGTCCGTTTTTGGAGCTGCCCCAGGTTTACTCTATTTTGTAAATATGGGATGCCAAGGTTGTTGCAGTGACTTGCGCTGCTATGTCTTATATCTGAGGCCATGCAAAGCCATGCAGGTGGCTTTGTACCCCCTCGTAGGTATGGTTGAGACGCTTGCTCCGCCAGAGCCTCAAAGATGCTCTGGTGATGCAAACCTCTCATAATTAATCCCCAAAATATTCTGCACTTTGTTTTAGGTCTTCACCATCCAATTACTACAAATAAAATAATGGGCAGCGTAAATGAAAAAATAATTTTTACAAGTTGTGAAATGCACTGTTGTACATTATGAAACCTCTATTAGGTAATGCACAGCTGAGGTCTGTGTATAACCAGAGAGCCATAGAATTAAATATTGATTTGTGCAGTCGAATAGTAACTTGTATTGTTAGTGCTAAGAGGTCACAGAATGTGACAAAGCACTGTGAATGTCATTCTTTTATACTTGCATTACACAGTGTAAGACTGCTACAAATGGTGCTTCCAAAATGTAGATTTTTAGTAATACCAGGGCGTATGCAATTCGTTTTTAAAAAAAATATTTTTTTACATATCTGTCCCTTAAACACATCCTTAGGGGTACTAAGGGCTGTGTAAATGCAGTTACAATTAAAAGCATGCGCATCACAGCCCAGTTAACTCTTTGCACTACCACTAAAATAAACAGATCTTTATCACAAGCTTGGAGTGATTGCATCAATTAAAGTCAGAACTAGATCCCAAGCACACTTTACACTTGCAGATTAACAAATAGCGCACATTTGCATTTCATTCAGGCAAGCAGGCATCCTGGCAAAAAGGCTTTTCACTCACAAGACACACAATTCATCTGATAATGATCTAAATTTGCCATCCCAAGACTGCTATCTTTTTGCATAAGGAAAGGAAACGTATTCAATTGCAGGCACAAGTGAAGCTGGTGAATGCGGTACCCCTTCCTAGGACTCCATGACCCA
The DNA here is from genome assembly GCF_964204655.1 of Triturus cristatus. NCBI lineage: Eukaryota > Metazoa > Chordata > Amphibia > Caudata > Salamandridae > Triturus > Triturus cristatus. Next base: position 593,401,215 of record NC_140592.1, on the reverse strand, counting down.
CCTGGGGGGCACGCCCCACAGATTGAAGACCTCTGGTCTCGGATCATCTATAGCAGAACTATCTAACAATAAGTGTTCTGAATCTATTTAGTTTTGGGTTGTGTTGGTGAGCTGGTGCTGGATGCACATCCAATTTTAGTCCCTTTAAAGAGTAAACCCATAAATAGTTAACATGGATTACAGAATATTGCCCAAGTAGATAATTTGCTGAATTCCACAGACCTTTCGTTCCTAGATGAATGACGTATCACCTATACCTGATGAGCGTTCTGCTATACATAAAAGTGCAGATAATAATGGTGTGGCAAAATTTGTTTAATACAATGAATGCAATAACTGCACTAAATTTTCATTCAAATAAGCTTGATATACAGGTGGAACTTCTAAATACTTTAGCAGCTTACGTGGCGGGCATTGATAAACTACAACATTTGACAAATTTGGTGGTAATGGCTCCGACTGAGGTTAACAATCAAGTAATTAGATGCACATGTTATCACATTTTAGATAAGGTATTCGACCTCCCGTCAATAGTAGGATCACTTGTTGATGAAGTTAAAAAAAAAAAACACAATTGGGAGTTCGTATTAGGGATGAACTCCCATTTGTTAAAACAACCTGGGAGTTGGTGTACCTAGTGTGAACTTGAATCGGCAACCACCCCAGGGAGATGTGATCGGCGATATTAGGGTGCCAGTGGAGTCTGGTGGAGGGCCAGAGGTTTCTCTGCTTAGCTACACAAATCGATAAATGTCCTGTCCCTCAGAGAAATGAGAGAACTGAAAAAATCCAGCTTGTTAATTCCTTATGTTCAAGCTCAGTAGATGGCTTCAGTGATGCTGCCCCACTATCCAAAAGGGCAAGAAAAAGATTGTGGAAAGCTCTGAAGAAGGCCAAAAAGTCAGTCATTCCAGCAGCCACAGTAGTAAAATCCAGGGCCTGTTATCCCATTTTTATTCAAGCTAATCAGTGCTGGAGCGTGATGGTGCTCTAAAATTGTAGTGGTGCATCATAATCCCGGATAGTCCGCACCCGCATATATTCTTGTTGCATTAATCTTGATCGGTGGACTCGTATTGTAATAACGTGCAAGTGAAGTAATAGACAAGTATTTTGTGTTATGCAAAGAAATGAAATGCTGTTTATATTGAAATTGTAACCCGTGGTATATTGCAGTTGCCTAACAAAGCTTGTGTAGTGAAATGCATTTCTGATTTAAATGTGCACCAAGATGGAGATTGCACGAAGAAATAACGAGATGCTTAACATTTAATGATTGAAGATGTTTGCAGCAAGGTGCATTATTAATGTGTGTAAACCCTGATGTGTAAAGGCCTAAATGAATGCTCACGTTGTGCTATGAAAGGCCTATTCGTTTTGTTCTTATGTTAGCCAAATTGTGTAGGCCTGGAAATGTAATTTCCATGGTAAGCTCTCGCATTTAGAAGTAGTCGGCGAATTTCATATGCACGTAGAAATGTTCTGTTCTCACGTTTCATTTGCAGGTGGAAGAAGCTGTCTTTGTTAGAACAAACGTCTTTTGTTTTAGGCATGGAGGGGAAGTGTTACTTTGTAAACAAGATCGATAATTGGGCGCCGCTGTTCTTTCTCGCTGAGGAGGCCTGGTAACCAAGGTCAACGGAGTACATATGGAGAAGACGGTGGAAAACTACCTAGGAGAGGTGTCCGTTAATGAGGTCATCTGTGGGCGTGTTCTACTTTTTTGTGTTTTGTATTCGGAAAAGTGCCCCGAGGGAAGAGTAGCAGAAGGAGACAGGATGAGTTGAGAAGGGGTTAGAAGACTGATCTGGGAAGAGTATCTTAAAACGAACTCTGTTGCTTTAGTCATCTGACTTATATTGTGAATGTGCTTCTTGGGAAGTTTTCAAGTTGACACCTTTTGACTGATTTTGTCGGAGAAATGCTAAGGGATGTTATTTTAGAGATAGTGTAGGGACAGTCTGCTCACTTTTTAGCCACAGATGAAGTCTGACTTAAATGTTGGAGCAGTCCTTGCTTGTGTTTTATTTTTAGAGTTGTTTATTCTCTTCGTGATCCATCGGAGCAGACTCATCCGTAGGTTTGGCTTTGTATTAGTTCCCATGTATTTTTACAACCTAGTCTTGTGGTGCTTGTATATTCAGTTGTTTTTGGCTTTGTAATAAACCCCCTAAACTGAAGTTGGCATCTGTGATCTTTGAGTCCTGGTTAATACAGGAAAGTTAATTGTTGTGATGCAATGTTTCTACCCTTTACACTTCTCAGCAGGTAAAAATACATCGACCTAGGGTTCCTTGTTAAAATTTCTGTTGTGAACCCAGCCTGATCAGTTGGTAGCAGAGGACGGTTACCTCTGTAGTAAGGGGCGAAGCTAGGGAAAGGTTAGGAAGAGCCCAAGGGATGGTTGACCAGAAGATCGAGAGAGAACGACTGTTTGGTGGAGTCTGACGGAGAGTGATGGTGCTACGGAAGCAGCAGTTCGCGGAGGAGTGAGTATGAATAGGGATGTTGGTAGACTATAGTGATTATTTGATTGTGTGATGTCTTGGGGTTGGAATGAGAGTTGAGAGATTGTGGTTTCATACTGAGTGCGTGCGGTCCATGTGATTTCTTGACGCCCGGCTCGACGAGTAGCCTAGAATCCCGGGATAGATAGATTGTGGTGTAGAAGACACCCGGAGCGGTAATTGTTGACCATTGATTGTGGGAGTCGTGAGACGTCATCGACAAACCCACCCGAGATGGGTTACGAGAGAGTGAGTGTCTGAGTCACCAACGCAGGTCATGGGTTATTGTTTGTGTATAATCAAGTGATTGGATCCGATCAACTATTTATGTGACCGTCCAGCTGTTCGTGGGCAGATGGTCTAGGGCATTTGTCCAGTCATTTTACGGACAGACAATTGTCAGATTGAGGTAGACCATTACGAGTGACTGTTCGGTCGTATGGTGGACAGTATCAAGTGATTGTCCGGTCATTGGGTAGACAGTTACTTGCTGTATGAGTGAGATGTGCAAGAGTGTTCGAGACGAATGTGGAGGGGAACTGCTGAATGAGGAGGAAGAGTGATGTCGAAGTGTGCTGCGCTGTGATAGGTCGGTTAGTGTAAGGCCGTGCTGGTATTGGTTGACTGACAGGAAGTAAAACGAAAACACTCTGGGTAAAACAGTTGATTTCATCATGAAATGTTTTAGGGTATTGTGGGATCTTTGTAGGGGAAATAGGAGTGGTACCTCGTGTGGGGGGGAAGAAGCACCGACTGAGAATACTCCAGCACATTATATGGCCATGAATGTAGGGCTCCATACTATACTTTGGATTCAGAATTGGCAAAAGATGACTGAAAAGGAGGGAGATTTGGTGTTCCCATGTTATGGTCCATTCAGATTTGATGTGTTGTATCACTTGAAGTCAGTGATGGCTGCATTACGAACCCAGCCTAGACCAACTCAGTTTGAGGCGCTGGATGCATGGTTAAGACCAGTGCATGTAAGAAAAAGAGATCAGGGTCAGGAAAGAGTGAAGAAGTCAATCTGGGCATTTCAGGATGCACGGTGGGATGCATTGACAAAGATGGAGGGTAGACACCATTGAGGGAGATTAAATTATTTCCTTTTTTTAAAAAATTCTTTTTATTTGCATTTTTCAGCAACAAAAAACAATTCAACTCACTGCAGTGTATACATGACATGGTATGGACGATACCGCCCCCCACCAACCCACTGCCAGCAATACGGTAGATCCGCTCCCCCTCAATATGTCTGAACATGCGCCCGACCCATCCATCCATCCACCCACCCCCCACTTACGTGCAGTCTCAAAAACCATCTATGTAGACCAACGTGCCCCATATGCAACCTGAACTGCATCCATCTCCCAACTGTCTCGAATGAGCATTTAAATTACAGCGCCTGGAGCGTGGTTTGTGCCAACCAGTGTGTGAAGGGCTCCCAGATATCCTTCGGCCTGGAACGCACCGGCAGTAGCTTCCAATACAGAGCGAGCTGCGACTGGCAATATACTACTCTTTTAACCCAGTCTCTAATACTAGGCGATGTAGCCACCCCCCAGTGCATCGCAATTTGGCATTTGGCCATTAAAATGAGCATCGCTGGCAACTTCCGGTGGTTGGGTTTGACCATAGGCAGGATACCTAGCAGCGCAGCCTGCGGTGTACACGGGATCAGCAGGCCGGTGATTGCACTTACTATGTACATCACTTTGACCCAGAAGGACGCCAGCGGGGGACAGTCCCACGCCATATGCAAGAAAGTAGCCCCGCGTGCGTGACAGCGCCAGCAATGATCTGTATCCCTCAAACCCATGCGGTGTAGCCGGTGAGGGGTGCGATATACCATATGGATATATTTGAAATGTATCAGGCGAAGTCTGTAGTTGGGGGATAAGATCTCCAGGAGCTTACAACAGAGATCCCAGTGTTCATCAGAGATGTTGGTGCCCAGTTCCGCGGACCACAAATCACGCGCCGCCGGGATCGCTACGGGATGGCTGTATTGCATACGCTGGTACAACCGGGATACGAGCTTGCGTCCCGATTCCACCATTGGAACGTTCTCCAGTGCAAGTAGATCCGGCGGAGGCGCCGGAAATGTAGGAAAGTTTTTGACATGTGTGGCGTAGTTGGTAGTAAAGTAGTGTGTACAGCAGCGTCGGAGCTTCCTCACCACACATCTGCTCCGGCGTGATGAAGGAATCTCCCGGGAATAAATCTCCCACTGTGCGAAGGCCGCGTGACGCAGCTCGCTCCCCAGTGCGCTTATTTTGCAGCGGGGGGCCACATCGGGTTATCTCGCAGCGGCATCGATCTGGCATTGAGGAGGTCTAGTCCGGCCCTGCGCCGCAGCCCATCCCAGGCCCATCTAAGTGCGTGCACCGGGTCGATGTCGGTGCATCTCCGCTTGTGCGGCGCATAAACAGCCACGGCGAGCGGCGTCGGTGCCGCTCTATCCGTCTCTATCGCCACATGTGGCTGAAACGGTGTGGGGTGTACCCAGTAGTGCAAAAATTGTGCCTGTGCACAGTAGGCATAAAGTGGGAAATCCGGTGCTGCCAAGCCTCCTTGCCGCTGCGGGAGAGTGAGGGTTTCCCATGCCACCCTTGGCTGCTTACCCCCCCCATGCCAGCTCCACCATCTGCGAGCGCACTTGGCGCAGAAAACTAGCTGTCAGGGGCAGCGGGATGTTCCCAAATAAATATAAGAACTTCGGCAGGATGACCATTTTGGCCACCGCAATCCTGCCCGCCAGCGAAAGGAACAAATGCTTCGAGCGACTGACCCGCTCTCAACCCAACCCAGTGCCTGCCCATAATTTTCCGACCATAGTTGCTGTATGTCCGTGCTTATCCAAACCCCCAGGTACCGCACCGGCCCGTCAGCCCACCTCAGCGGGCAGTCCGGGGTAAAACGAGTCGTCCCGGCTGTCAGAGGTAGAATAACCGACTTCTCCCAGTTTATGTTCACTTCCGATAGCAAGCCATACTCTATCAATTCTCTTGTCATGGGCGAAAGGTTGTTCTGCGGGTCAATCATATATAGAGTAATATCGTCCGCGTATAGGGAGATGGTCAGTGCCCTCGATGAAAAACCAATGCCCCTGTCCACATGATGCTGTCTGATGCGGGCCGCCAAGGGTTCTGTAGCGACGGCGAATAGCAGGGGCGACAAGGGGCAGCCCTGCCTCATACCTCTCCCAATGGCAAAGGGCGCAGAGATAAGCCCGTTCACTCGAACCCGAGCAGTGATGTTGGTATATAGTAATCTAATATAGCCAATAAATGCCTCACTCATACCCGTTCGCTGAAGCAAGGGAAACCGGAATCCCCATTCCAGGGAGTCGAACGCTTTCGTGGCGTCTAACAGCACCGCTACGGCCTTTACATGCGGGGCTAAATAGTGTAGCACCCCAAATAAGGTTCGAAGGTTGTGAGATGTAGAGCGGCCCGGCACAAAGCCCGACTGGTCGGGGCGTATCATAAGTGGCAGCACCGGTTGCAACCGCGTTGCTAGCATTTTCGCGAAGATCTTTGCATCAGTATTGATTAAGGATAGCGGCCTATATGAGTCGCAGTGTTGGGCATCTTTGTCCGGTTTCAAGAGGGCAATGATGACCGCCTCTCTCATCGACTCCGGGAGCACACCCGCCTCGACTGCCTCAGCATATACTGCCAGTAGTCTGGGGGTCAGCAGTTCCGCATACTCCTTGTAGAACTGTGCCGGTAGGCCATCCGGTCCTGGCGCCTTTCCGGCCGCCAATGAGCCTATTGCATCCCTAACGTCTTCTACCTCGAAGGGGCGATCGAAGTATCACTTTTGGTGTGCATTGAACCAGATGAGCTGGATCGTATCAAAGTAGCTTGATAGCTCCGCCAGCGGTGGCGCTCCCCGGGTACGGTACAATTCTTTATAAAAAGTCCGAAAACGTATCCAGAATTTCTGGAGGAGTATACGCATGTCCACACTCCGGTGTCGCCACTGAGGAGACGAAGGGGGATGGTCTCTGCGACCGCAGCAGGAGAGCGAGCGTTCTGCCCGGGCAGTCACCTTCCCCATACCTGCGGGCCACAGCATGCTTGGTCAGAAACTTAACCTCCCTATCTGCTTCAGCCTGGTATTCCGTGAGTTTGGTGCGTGTTTCCACTAAAGTTGTCGCCGAGAGGTCCGAGCAGTACTGCACCTCCAGAGCATGCAGGCTGTCTTCCAGCCGCTTTAGCGCTCCCCTTATGGCCTTAAGTACTTTGGCCTGTCCCGCAATGCAGTGACCTCTGATCAACACTTTGAAAGCGTCCCACAGGGTGCCTTCCGACGCCACAGAGCCAGTGTTCTGCTCAAAATATTCCGTCACGCGTTGGTATATGTCTTCTCGAAACACCGGATCGGATAGGGCCTGTGCTGGCAAGCGCCACGCGAAGGGCGTCACACATGGCTTTGGTACGTGGAGTAGCAGTTCCACTGGCGAGTGGTCGGAGAGGGTGCGCGCCCTGTGCGCAACATCGGACACCCATGCATGCACCTGTGGGGTTAAGAGCCAAAAATCCAATCTGGACCAGGCTCCTCTGTGTGGGGTGAAGCAGGTGCCCTCCCGCAGCGCAGGGTGCAGTACTCGCCACGAGTCTAATAAATTATAGTCCGTCATGAGGCCACGGAGGAGACCCGCCACACACGGGTGATGCACGCGAGCAGCTCCCTCCCTGTCCAATTCCTGCGAGAGCACCGCATTGAAGTCTCCGCCCCACATGCATGCACCCTCTCCCAGCGACTGCGCCTTGTGCCATACGTGCCGGAAAAAATCAGGGTCGTCCGTGTTGGGGCCGTATGTGTTAACTAGTGTTATCTGCATGTGAAATAGCTTCCCCTGCAATATTATGTAGCACCCCTCAGTGTCGGCATGTACCCGAAATGTTTGCCAGGGTAGGCCTCGCCGAATTAAAATAGCCACTCCCCGGGAGTAGCTGGAGCAGCCAGAGGTGTGTATCTCGCCCCATCTAGCATGTCTAAGCCTCACCCCGGCTACCTGGGGCAAATGCATTTCCTGTAGGAAACTGATGTCAATCTGGTGTCGTGTCCGATGCGCATGGGTCAATCTTATCTTGCGATGGTCATTCAGACCTCGAATATTCCATGTGAGACAACGCAGTGCGGTCAGGTGTGTGTATAGTGGTGTATCCTACGCAGCAGTGTGGTCATCAGCGGTATCGCGCTCGGGGCCCACAGGGAAAACTCTCGTGCAGTATGTCTCACAAGCAATAATAACATGGCAGCGGCCAGTGGCAGGGCCACATCATCCTGTAGTGGTGCAGTAAAATAGTGCAGTGTACAAAACCCATTCAACATTGACCAAATCCTCCCTCCACCCACTCCAACCCCCCAATCAGGTTGAGACACATTTCCCCCCCACCACCCCACCCAACAACAACTTTGCATCAGTGATATTACGGGAATCATCCCTGCGAGGGCGTGGGGTCACCGGCACTCTCCCCTGTCTGAAAGGCGACAGGGTGGCCAAACAATTCGCCCTACATACACATAGACTGTCTGCCTGTGGCAGGGTAAGCCAACATCGCCCCCTTCACAATACTCTGCCAATGATCAGAAATAGTCCCCGGAGCGAGTACAACTGTCTCCCACCGCTCCCCCCGGCAACCCCTGTATGTTATAGACCCAGCCTCCCCCCCTAATGCATCAACAAGTGGTATACTGTATAAACCAGCTGTCTGACGTCCCAATGAGTGTCAGGCCCACGAGGGCATGTAGTGATGTTCTGTTTATTCAATGTCTCTTAGCTGGTCGTGCGGTGGAGTCCCCTGCCCGTCTCGCTTGTCTCGCAGCGTCCGCTCCGCCTGCCGCGCAAATTTGAGCGTCTCCGTCGCCGCCGTGAAGACCATTGGTTTCCCCTTATGGTGGATCCGCAACTTGGCAGGATATAGCATTGCATATTTCGTCCCCACTTTCTGGAAGATCTTTTTAGCCGGTAGGAATTCACGCCTCGCGGCTTGCACAGCCTGAGTGAAATCGGGAAGTAAGGACACAAGCCATATTTTGGAATGTGAGCTCACCTCTTTCACGTGCCAGCCGCAGTATCGTGTCTCTGTCCCGATAGTTTAGGACTCGGGCAAGGATCGGGCGCGGCAGCGCTCCCGGCACCGGGCGCGGCCCCAGTGTGCGATGTGCCCTCTCGACCAGGAACATGGCCGACAGGGCTTCCCCAAACAGGTCGCGGAACATACCTTCAACGAAGTGCTCCATATTGCCAATGTTTGTGGATTCCGTAATAACAATAATTCTCACGTTATTTCTGCGGGAGTGGCCTTCCAAATCCTCGTTTCGCCCCTTTATTACCTCCAGGACCCTGTCCATTCGCAGCAGTTTCTCCTGGGTATCGCCGTTGCTCTCCTCAGTCGGCAACCCGCGCCTCCACCGTCGCCAGCCTCTCCTCATGTTGATCTACCTTATGCGATATTCCGTCTAGTCGCTGGGCCATGGAGTCAAGCTTGCCGTCAATCTCCTTTAGGCAGCCCTTAAGCTCGCGGAACATACTCTTGATATCTTCGTCCTGCGTCGGCGCCAGCTGCGTTTCAGGGACCACCGTCTGGGACGCTGGGACAGTTTCAGTGTCCTGGGCCATTTGCTTCCTAAACTGGAGCTTCCTCTGCTTTGCATCTGTTTTCCCCATGGCGCATGGAAGGAGCCACCACACCAGGGTCCCAACGGGGGGGGGGGGGGGAGGAGGGCTCAACGGGATCGTCACAGGTCTCCGGCCTCGGCCAAACTCACGGGTCTCCCAGGCCCAATCCACTCCTTCTCTCGGCCGTCTCCGCCGCCAGCGGGGACATCCACGTGCAGCTAGGCCCAGCAGGTCCTCAGCGCCCCCCGAGCGAGGGCCCGCGGCCAGGATGGGCCCTCCAGAAATGCCCACAGCGAGCGTTCAGCAGTCGGGGCATCCAGCCAGCAGGCACCAACCCCGCAGGTCGCGAAGCTCCGCTGTACAATATCCAGGCACCGGGCACAGGCAGGAGGTAAGCGCGTCCCACCGTCAGGGGAACCAGCGAAGGCAGCAAGGCCGGCGTCGCACCCGCAGTCTCCCGGGCAGCCCAGCTCGCGCCCCCCCAAGTCTCAGGAGGCAGGGAGATCGTCACCGACCAGGGACCCCCCCCGGTTGCTCAGGGCACCAGCGGCAGTAGAGTCCGTTCTCCGCCGGCGGCCACGGCGGTTCCACCCTGCGTTCCGGTCCTCGGCCTTCGACCTGGGACTTGCGTAGTCTGGATCGCCGGCTGGGAGGCAGGAAATCAGCCGCCGGGGCAGAAAGGAGACACCGCTCCGGATCGCCGCAACAGATATCGGTCCAGAAGGCAGGAATCGATGCCTCTACGGCTGGGCAGACCCCGCCGCAGCTTTTTATGTAAAGGATGTAGGCTTAGTCCGGATGGGCTGACGGATTAGGCGTTCGGCCGGCAGAGCCCCGTTACACGGTGGCCATCTTGCAGCTCGGCTTGGCCACGCCCCCGATTATTTCCTTTGTTAGTAAAGGTAGGAGATGCCCAAAAGAGAAGGGGAGAGGAAGATAATAGCGACACAGATGAGTCTTCTGGGGAGGTTGTTGGCAGACAGTCCACCTTCATATAACCCAGATTTGGAAGGAGGAATGAGAGCTCTTACAGGGGAAACCGGGGAGCCTCAGACAAATTCTACTGTTGGAATAAGAGTAAGGATTTCAGCGGGAATAGAGAATGGGGACATAACCACTGAGGGGAATGGAGGCAAATGAAGCTAAGTTACCAGGCTACCGGAAGCTCTTACAGTGCCGGTCAGTAATGGGAGAGGGTACTGGTTCCGGAGGGAGTAGGACAGCAAATGGAAGTGGTCACTCTTCGAGGCCCATAGAAGCGAGTACGCCATTGCCAGCCACAGCAGATTCCTCTAGGGGACAGGTGGAACAGAGAGTAGTAAGGACAGGGTCCTTGGCTGATTCACGTTCTGACCGGAGGATGTGGGAACCCCCAGTGAGAGGCCCTAGTGGAAGGATGGCAGGAGGTGGTAATAGGGAGTTTCGGGGAGTCAATCTGTCTCACAGAAATTAATGGAAGGGAATCGGTGGGAAGATCAGTGTAGTGGAAGTCGAGAGTCGAGTAGTGAGTCGAGGGACAATTAAAGCTAATCTGGGGGTCAAGGTGTTGGATGTTTTGAGATAAAAGGCAGAAGTGGAGGAGATAATCAGTGTGAATTTGCCTTTGGAAACGATTGAACTCCGAGTCAGATGAGTCTGTTTGTGGCAAAGGATGTGACTTGCGAAGCAAGGAGGGCACATGAGAAATTGACGGAGTTGGCACAGAGGTATGATGTGGATTTGTCCAAGACGAAAATGTTACAGGGAAAGCACAGGTTAAATTACAGTGATCAGGAACTAGAAGAGAAAAGTTATAGGTTTGAAAACGCACATTTGAGAATTGATCGTAGGGATACGTGCGTGGAGCATGCTTGATAAATGGGAGGAAAGGTGGTCAAAGAAGGAGTGCCAGGAAGAGCATTGGAGAAACACCACCTCCAGGAGGAGGAACATTAAGGGTAAAGGCTTTTCCATTGAGAGAGGTACCGAGTGGAGGGTATGTGCATGTTCCTTGGAGAAGAGGTGATTTAGCAGCGTTTACCAATGATTTTCCTCAGCTGAGGGAAAAACCTGTTGAGTGGTACAAACAAGTTGATCGGTTCGTCAAATTTTCAAGTGTTGTGGGTTGATCCGAATACCTTGTTTGATATTGTGGTACAAAGTGATTTTTGGTCAGCTTGTAAAATTCCTGTTTAGCAGTCTTCGGTGCCGGAGCGAGAATCTATTACACATGGTCCTTCACCTGTGGTTATGAAAGTATGAGCAGGTAATCACATGGTTGCAATCTAAGATTTTGCGACAAGATATTGACTGGGTTAAGATAGAACTGTTCAAGAGCCAAAGGAGACTGTACATGCCTATTGTGAGAGGTTCTTGCAAGCTTTCAAGCAGTACAGTGGGTTGGATGCCCTTTACCCAAAGGATATGGGACAGTTCATCTCCAAATTTGTTTTAGGTTTGAGGCCAGAAGTTAGCCTTATGATTCAGCAACATCTGATTTGCTGGCAGAATAAATCTGTGGATGAAATTCTACGGTATGCCAGGTACTGTAGCGATGAAGTGGACTTGAAGCATAAGAAGCTTAAGGATAAGCTGATGCTGGTCCAAATGCAGAATGCGGAAAACGAAGATCAGACAGTCAAATGGAGGAACCTTAGGAAGAAGACGTGGAAATATTCAAGGAAGGACACTAAATCAGGGAAACGGGAAATCCATAGATCCTAAGACGAAAATCGATGTTGCCACCCAAAAGACCATTGCATGTCATAACTGTCACAAGATCGGGCATCGGAAGTGCAAGTGTAGATAAAATCCAGCTAATCCGATTCAGCAGGAGGAAGTGGTGCAGACACCTGAGGTAGTCAATACAGTGACGAGACCCAGATCTGTACAAGGGGGGAGATAATAGGTCAGCAGGTACAAGTTCCCCAGTCACCGAGAATCCCACAGGGAAACCGAACAAACCAACAGATGCCCTTTATCGAGACTTTTGATCTCGATTCAGATCCATTGCAGCGACAGTGTCTGTGGGAGAGGAAGACTGTACCCTTGGAGCAGTCTTGGAGGTAGACCATAGAGGACCATATATAAAGGCGGATGTTGACGGTCACCAACTACCTTTTTGGTTGCTAAGGGTGCTACCCGTTCTACTGTGAGATCTGCAGTGGTTCCCAACCTGCCCCTCTCAGGACAGTCGATTCAAGTCGGAGTGGCGAATCAGAGAATGAACAACCCATTAACTGAGCCGATACCTGTGAGAACAGGAACCTTTCACGATCTACACCAATTTGTAGTTTGTGACTCTCATCCAGTATGTTTGTTGGGTCGTGATCTTTTGAGTAAACTGAATTGCACCATCTATTGTAAACCCAAGAGAGTAGAACTGCAGACGAGGGATGATGCTGCATTTAAGGTGGTGAATCAATCTATGTATAGAAGAATTTCCTATGTTAACAGTTGAACTCCCACTCAATCTGAGGGACTCTGTCTCTCTGGATGTATGGGATTTCTTAGGAGAAGAGATAGTACTGATCAAGGGAGTTGAGCAAGTCAAGACCCAAGTCAAACCAATGCCGAGTTCCTGAGACACCACAGTATAATCTGTCACCAGAGACAGTTGCAGGAATTAAGTCTGTGATTGAGTCCATGATCGAACAGGAAATTCTGAGGGAAATAATTGGGAGTGCATGCAATTCACCAATCATGGGATTGCAGAAACCAAGTGGGAAGTATAGGATTGTGCAGGACCTGCGCCAAGTCAATACGATTGTGGTTCCATGTTGTACCGTGGTACCAAATCAATCGGTGATATTGATTCAGATCCCATGTGAAGGTGAATGGTTCACAGTGATTGAGATTTGTGTCGAGCATTCTTTTCGATACCATTGCATGAGGAGAGACAATTTTTATTTGCTTTCCGGCTGGAAGATCGTGTTAACATGGTGTCGTATCCCTCAAGGGTATACAGTGTCCATCGATCTTTAATCAGCTTTTGAAAAGGAATCTTGAGTCTCATATTGCGACAAAATTCAGTTTTTGTGCAGTACATTGATCTTTTAATTGTGTCCGAGACGGAGGATGCTTGCAGGATTGATACTGTAGCATTCCTTCCTGTCCATCTAGTGGAGAATGGACACAAGGTGTCCCCAAACAATTTACAGTACTGTTTGAGGTTCAGTATTTGGGTCATCGCAAAAGGAAAGTGTCACCAGATCGAATGGAGGCGATTATGAAAATGACTGCCTACCACTCAGGAGGAAGTCAGAATGTTTCTGGGAATGGTTGGGTATGTCAGCAGTGGATCCTGAACTTTTCCTCGAAGGCAAAGCCTTTACAGAGGCTGATGCACAAGTATGAGCGATCCAGTACCGTGGGATCATGACTGTCTGGTAGCATTTTTGGAGTTGAGCGCGGATTTATGTTTTGATCCAGCTCTGGGGATGCCAGACTATAACTAGTCCTTTTCACTGTTCTGTTATGAGTGAGAAAGTTGTGCTATGTCGGTCCTAACTCAGTCATGGAGTCCGTAGACCAGTTGCCTACTTTTCAGCTACTCTAGATCCAGTAGCTTCTGCGTTGCCTGTATGTCTCAAATCCGTTGCTGCAACCGGTATCAGCATTGAGATGTGAGTATTGTTATGGGTCATCTGCTTACTTTTTGTTCCACACTCAGTTGAGCTCCTGATGACGAGAACTAAGACGCAACATATGACAAACCATAGATTCTCGCGCTATGAGCAGTTTATACTTGCTTCAGAGAATGTGACTTTGAAACGACGTTCTGTCCTGAATCCTGCAACCTTAATGCCTTCTGCCAAATGTTGATTATGAAGATTGTGAGGACCATGACTGTCTCAATGTGACCGAATTCTGCACTAAACCGAGGCCGAAGCTTTACAGCATCCACGAGAAATTGGTGTGGTAAAGTGTTTAGCTCATGGGAGCGGAAATTACTTTGTTGCTTTTGGAAATAGATACGCAGACAAAGTTGCACATTTTTGCGCTGAACAAGGGTACTTTTTTACTGAAGATTATACGGGAGAGCCCAGAAAGAACAAGCTCAGCATGATGTTAGCCATGGCAGACAACTGGGATGAGCTCAAGCGTCAGCAGGGAGAGGTTTCAGAAGAGGAGAAAGCTGTGTGGATCAGAGAAGGTTGTGAGAAAGGAGATGAGGGGATTTGGGTTTCAAGCGCTGGCCGAGCAGTGTTGCCAGATGACCTATTAAATTCTATGGCAAGATAGATTCATGGAGCAATGCACCTTGGAAGGGATGCTATGATGCAAGTGTTCAGACAGACGTGGTAATCAATGGTTACGTGCGTTTGCTGAAGCAGTGTGTCCTCGGTGTGTTACATATCAGCAAATGAATGCTGGGAAGAAGATTGTGGTTGCGTTGAATCATATTGGGAGGTCTGGGGGCCTTTAAATAGAATACAGCTCGATTTTATTGAGATGCCTAGGTGCAATGGTTTGAGGTATGTTTTGGTTGTGGTGTGTGTTTTCTCACGATGGGTGGAAGCTTACCTGACGAGAAGGTGTGATAGCCTTACAGTAGAAAGTTGTTACTTAGGGAGTTGATTCCGCGGTTCGGGTTTCCAACTTCATTAGTCGGATAGAGGGACACATCTCCACAGTGAAATCATGAAATTACTTTGTGCTGCCTTAAATGTTGACCAGAGACTGCATTGTAGCTATCGACCAGAGGCTTTTGGTATCGTGGAACAGATTAATAGGACTTTGAAAATGAGGATGGCAAAAGTTTGCTCTTCTACGTCTCTGAAATGGCCGGATGCATTGCCACTGGTTTTGAGTGTTCATAGTAACCCTGATAGAAGGACTGGTCTTTCACCCCACGAGATCCTGATGGGGAGGGCTATGCGGTTACCCGAAGTGCCAGCTTCAGCTTTGATGAACATCACAGATGATTTTATACTTGACTATTGCAAAGGACTGGCTGATGTGGTATGTTCTGTGTCTCACCAGGTGGAAGCTGCAACCTCCCCGACCTCGAGGGATCTCTGCCTTGACCTGTGTCTGGGTACCAGTTCGTAAGCACGTGAAGAAAAGTTTTGTCTGCCTATTGGAGAGGTCCTTACCAGGTAATTCTGGTGACCAATACAGCAGTGAAGTGTGGGGGCTTGCCAAACTGGATACATGCCTCCCATGCTTGCAGAGTTTCAGGAACCCCGGAAGAAACGGCTCCTCTCGTAGAAGAAAATCCAGCATTGGCAGCAAGGCCACTCGAGAGGGTAAGCCAAGCTGTGGGAGTCGCTGATGAAGCTGGTCCACCAGAGCAAGCTGAGGAGGGTTACGCTAGACAAGACCCATGTATGGACTGAGGGAGAAGGTTAAGTTGCGAATGATATAGAGTCAGACTCAGCTGAAGTAACTGGTGTGCAAGGTAATCATGGCCTGGGAGACCGAGAAGGCTAAATTTGAGACTAGCTCCTGAGAGAGATCTTGCTCCTGTGTCGGAGACTTCTGAATCCGAGCTGAGTGAAGTAGAGCATGCTCAGGAGGGTTCAAGGTGGTCGAGGAGAGTAAAGGTGCCTTGTCCAAAATACGTCGCACCGGAGTGGACTTATCTGGTAACAGATGCCGGGAGTGGTGGGTACCAGGAGACACAGGTCTTCACAAATGATCAGCAGAACGCCAGAGCTGAAAATCGACGTGAGATTGATAGTTCCTGGATTGGAAATAGAGGGGGTGCTGACAAGAACCGTCCCGAGGCCTCCAGTATTGAGTTAAGTGCGGATTCTGATCCTTCAGGCATTCTTTTCCGACTTTTGGATATCAGCCACCAGCTCAGGAGATCTCAGCTCTTCGTCATGAAATATTGCAGCGTGTGAATTGAAATTGGCTCTAAGCTTGTGAGAGACTGAGTGAACTGTAAATAAATGTCTCAAAGAAGATAACCTAGGTCTGAGTGGAAGGACACATTTAGGGTTTCCTGTAGAAGAAGAGGGTTAGGGAAATCTCTTTGGACTGTGTAAATAAAATCAGAGGAACTGATCTGTGAAAGAATTTTCAGGATTTTAAGGAACAGTGTTTGAACTATTTGAGCAGCAATCTGAGGAGGAAAAAGAAACTTGTCTATCCTCTTGTTGAGCTGAACCAACAAGTTAAAGATGGAGTCTGGAAGTTCGAACCGTGGGTCTAAGTGTGTGATAGGTACATTTATTGTAGGAGTGATAGTATCAATGATAGTAGTTGTTGTATCTTTAATCATTTAACATGATGCAGAAGTTGGGGGTACAGGGGACGTCCACACCTACCCTCTTTTGTGCTAGAAGTAGTATCGCAGGAGCTGGAAAACCTATGCTATATCAAACTAGTCGTCTGAATGTAGATTTGTCTAGATGTGATTATATGCTTAATGCCTATGCGAAGCTGCTACATGAGTATGTGAACACAATGGATGTGAGAGACTGTTGTGTGTATGCAATAGCCTGCGTCTGTGACGGAAGGTATCCAATACCATCTTCTTCCTTTCATGTATGGTATTACTTGTAGTTTACTGCTTAGTATGTTCTATGACAAGGGTTACTATGAATAATTTTTTTCTAATTATGATGTAGTGCTTTCAGAGGTTACAGCTTATACGCATTTGAATAAGTATGATTATTATAAGCAGAAAGATAGAGTAGGAAAGTATTTCATACCTACTGTAACTCTAGATACAGCTTATGCACATCGACACAACTTAACATGTTCACCAACCAATGTAGAAAAGAAGTTTATAGATCAAGTAGAAGATGGACAACTAATAGGAAACAGTTACAACATGGGAGGTAAGGTTGAGCGGACCAAGGAGGAGTTCGCCCACAAGGCAAAAGGGAGTAGTGGTCCAATTGCATTGGAATTTGAGCAAAGAGGGAAATTATGCATCTTTTGTGAGATAAGTACAAACATACTATGATAAGGTCTTTGTGGGAGAAAGTGTATGATCATACTTTTACCATTGAGGCCTCAGCAAATAAATTTTTGCAAGATGCAATACAAGTGGTGCCAAATGTGTACTTTGTATGTGGGATGAATGCCTATGTGCGAATGCCATTGAATTGGTATGGTACGTGTTATGTGGCAGTGGTATCTCACAAGATTTGCCATGTGCAGGATTTGGACCATTTGGAGAGTGGATCACATCCTAGAAGGAAGGTGTAAGTGCAGGAGAAATTGTAGGATATGTTTTTGGAGCACTGATACCAAGTCTGGGAGTGGCATTGAATGATAAGATTAGAAAGCTGTCGACCATTGTAGACAAGTTGTCAACAAATACAGCTCAGTCATTGTTGCTTGTAGATGGAGAGATGGTGTCAATAAGGGATATTGTGATACAGAATTGTCTTGCTTTGGCCCGTTTTACTGGCAAAAGAGGGTGGAGTCTCTAAAATGCTGAAGGGCCAACAATGCTGCACTTATATACCTGACAACAGTAAAGATCTGAAGAAGTATATAAGCAACATTACTGCGATACATCACAAAGTACTTGGTATAGCCACAGAAGGAATTTGGAACAAGGTCGGAAAAGGACTTTGTAAGGTAGGAAGTTGGTTTGCGTCCCGAGGAAAGGGAGTTCTCGGGTACATCTTGAAACCTATCATAATGGTGGTGGTTTGTGTGATTTTGTTGTGGGGATTAGTGAGGATTTATAAGTGGCATAGTGAGAATAGAGTTGAAAAATCTCTTAGAGAACAAGAGCGAAGGATGGAAAGACTGCAGGACAGTCACTATAAAAATATTAAGAGTCTAGAGAAGTTCCGACCGGGAAGGATGGCTACAAGCTCTGTTTAAGTTGGTTCTTTCTCCAGGGAGTGTGACTTGTCGTCAGAGGGGGGAACTGATGGAGCGTGATGGTGCTCTAAAATTGTAGGGGTGCATCATAATCACGGATAGTCCGCACCCGCATATATTCTTGTGTTGTATTAATCTTGATTGGTAGACTCGCATTGTAATAGACAGACCCCCTCCTTGATGGACTGGAACCTGCGAAGTAAGTAGAAGGCTAAAATTGGGGCCCCACCCTCCATTAACTTCCTCTTACCCAGGCTGATTACAGCAGACAATACCTGAGACCGTATAACACGCAGTTCAAATGTAAGAGGGAGGGACCAGCCCTGCCTCTTCCTGGCGCTGACGGGCCTGCCCTTGGCCTGGGCTTAGCCCAGCGCCGCCCGCGTCCCGCGAGGCGGAAGAGGACTACTGGCTATATCCGGTGTCTGAGGAAGGGGCTGGCGTTCCGCTGCTGCTCCCGCAGCCTCCTGGGACGGAGAGTCTTGAGCGCTGTCTCCCCCGCTCTCCCTCTGCAAAGTGCAGGTACGCTGCGTGGTTGAGTGTGGTTTTTTGTGTGTGGTTTTTTGTGTGTGGTTTTTTGTGTGTGGTTTTTTGTGTGTGGTTTTTTGTGTGTGGTTTTGTGTGTGGTTTTGTGTGTGTGTGGTTTTGTGTGTGTGGTTTTGTGTGTGTGGTTTTGTGTGTGTGGTTTTGTGTGTGGTTGTGTGTGTGGTTTTGTGTGGTTTTGTGTGTGTGTGTGGTTTTGTGTGTGGTTTTGTGTGTGTGTGGTTTTGTGTGTGTGGTTTTGTGTGTGGTTTTGTGTGTGGTTTTGTGTGTGGTTTTGTGTGTGGTTTTGTGTGTGGTTTTGTGTGTGTCTGGTTTTGTGTGTGTGTGGTTTTGTGTGTGTGTGTGGTTTTGTGTGTGTGTGGTTTTGTGTGTGTGTGGTTTTGTGTGTGTGTGGTTTTGTGTGTGTGTGGTTTTGTGTGTGTGGTTTTGTGTGTGTGTGGTTTTGTGTGTGTGTGGTTTTGTGTGTGTGTGGTTTTGTGTGTGTGGTTTTGTGTGTGTGGTTTTGTGTGTGTGGTTTTGTGTGTGTGGTTTTGTGTGTGTGGTTTTGTGTGTGTGGTTGTGTGTGGTTGTGTGTGGTTGTGTGTGGTTGTGTGTGGTTGTGTGTGGTTGTGTGTGGTTGTGTGTGGTTTTGTGTGTGTGGTTTTGTGTGTGTGTGTGTGGTTTTGTGTGTGTGTGTGTGGTTTTGTGTGTGTGTGTGGTTTTGTGTGTGGTTTTGTGTGTGTGTGTGTGGTTTTGTGTGTGTGTGTGTGGTTTTGTGTGTGTGTGTGGTTTTGTGTGTGTGTGTGTGGTTTTGTGTGTGTGTGTGTGGTTTTGTGTGTGTGTGTGTGGTTTTGTGTGTGTGTGTGGTTTTGTGTGTGTGTGTGGTTTTGTGTGTGTGTGGTTTTGTGTGTGTGTGGTTTTGTGTGTGTGTGGTTTTGTGTGTGTGTGGTTTTGTGTGTGTGTGGTTTTGTGTGTGTGTGGTTTTGTGTGTGTGTGGTTTTGTGTGTGTGTGTGGTTTTGTGTGTGTGTGTGGTTTTGTGTGTGTGTGTGGTTTTGTGTGTGTGTGTGGTTTTGTGTGTGTGTGTGGTTTTGTGTGTGTGTGTGGTTTTGTGTGTGTGTGTGGTTTTGTGTGTGTGTGTGGTTTTGTGTGTGTGTGTGGTTTTGTGTGTGTGTGTGGTTTTGTGTGTGTGTGTGGTTTTGTGTGTGTGTGTGGTTTTGTGTGTGTGTGTGGTTTTGTGTGTGTGTGTGGTTTTGTGTGTGTGTGTGTGTGGTTTTGTGTGTGGTTGTGTGTGGTTTTGTGTGTGGTTGTGTGTGGTTGTGTGTGGTTGTGTGTGGTTGTGTGTGTGGTTTTGTGTGTGTGTGTGTGTGGTTTTGTGTGTGTGTGTGTGTGGTTTTGTGTGTGTGTGTGTGTGGTTTTGTGTGTGTGTGTGTGTGGTTTTGTGTGTGTGTGTGTGTGGTTTTGTGTGTGTGTGTGTGTGGTTGTGTGTGTGTGGTTTTGTGTGTGGTTTTGTGTGTGGTTTTGTGTGTGGTTTTGTGTGTGGTTTTGTGTGTGGTTGTGTGTGTGGTTGTGTGTGTGGTTTTGTGTGTGTGTGGTTTTGTGTGTGTGTGTGGTTTTGTGTGTGTGTGTGGTTTTGTGTGCGTGTGTGGTTTTGTGTGTGTGTGTGGTTTTGTGTGTGTGTGTGGTTTTGTGTGTGTGTGGTTTTGTGTGTGTGTGGTTTTGTGTGTGTGTGGTTTTGTGTGTGTGTGTGGTTTTGTGTGTGTGTGTGGTTTTGTGTGTGTGTGTGGTTTTGTGTGTGTGTGTGGTTTTGTGTGTGTGTGTGGTTTTGTGTGTGTGTGTGGTTTTGTGTGTGTGTGTGGTTTTGTGTGTGTGTGTGGTTTTGTGTGTGTGTGTGGTTTTGTGTGTGTGTGGTTTTGTGTGTGTGTGTGGTTTTGTGTGTGTGTGTGGTTTTGTGTGTGTGTGTGGTTTTGTGTGTGTGTGTGGTTTTGTGTGTGTGTGTGGTTTTGTGTGTGGTTTTGTGTGTGTGTGTGTGTGGTTTTGTGTGTGTGTGTGTGTGTGTGGTTTTGTGTGTGTGTGTGTGTGGTTTTGTGTGTGTGTGTGTGTGGTTTTGTGTGTGTGTGTGTGTGGTTTTGGGTTTGTGTTACTATCCTTGTGGGGACTTGGGTGTGATAACACACTCACGCTGTGGGGACTTGATTGCACTGTGGGGACCTGAACCCAAGTCCCCACAAGGCAATGTCCTCTAAATGATAAAAAATGGCTTCAGGAACATCTGTGTCAATTTTTACAACTTTTTTAAAAATTGCCTTGTGGGGACCTGTGTTTCATAAAGTGTGTTTATATTTTTGCTCAGCTCTGCCCCTGTAGACAGGAGGCGGTACTGCAGTCTTAAACACACTTTGCATTTAAACACACTTTATTCACCAGGAACACAAGTTAGCAGCAGAAAGCACAGATATTTCAAAGGAAAAGCTGCAAAACCCTGTGTTAAAAAATATTTTTACTGCAAAGTAACATTTTCCCCATTTAATAAAGAGAAACTTTATTTACATGAAAATTTTAAATTCAGAATATTTGAGTTTAAAAATTGTTAGTGGTTTTATAAACATTGCTAAAAGCAATTTGGGGACGCTTTGAATCCCAGATTACATCACTATTGCCGTTTGATCCTTATCTGCAATTAAAGAATGATGGTGCATTAAAACATGATACAATATAAACTGATCTGATAGTTTTTTACAAATTTGATTACATATTAATATGCACTTTGGAATACGTTCTTAAGATGATAGCACAATGCAACTCTAGGCACTCACTCATCTAGCTAACAGCTATGCTCTCTTAAACGCCGAACTGCAGTAATGTCATGCCCACAGCATGGGTAAGTTTAATTTTAACAGAAAAAGCATGTTCTTAGAATATTGACATTCGTAGATAATATTTTCAAATATTGCCGTAAGATGACATCACATGTAAATCCTTTGTATTGCTTAATTTCCAAACTGTTCCCAATGCTTTACAAATTAAAGCAGCTTCATTCCCATAGATGGGTGAAGAACAGTCATATAACAAGCATTGGCAAAGCCAACTGGTGTCACCTATGAGACAGCTACTGGCTTTGACAGAGTTTTTTTGCCCTGTTGTACAGCAGCGTTCCTGCTCTGCCGCATGGATGAAATTGAAATTAAAGTTTTAAAAAGCAATATGATGCAGCCAAAACAGACCACATCATGACACTTATTTTTATTGCTGGCAGGAGGGTGAGGGCGTGTGAGGGATCAACACTATCAATGGAGGGGGTGGGTAAAAGAAAAATCACTGACGCTGCCACTACTGATCACAGTATATCAAGAAGTTGTCAGAGCCTCCTTGGACTTATTCAATTATAAAATGCAGACTTTGATATATATCAACCTTAGTGAAGTAGGTGCAGAGGCACAGGGTCCTGGTCCACCTTAATTAGTGGCTATGTTTTAAAAGACGAAAAAGGGGAGGTGAATGGGCGACCAAATCCCTATATTGCATTAGGGCTCACAGTGCCCTTACTACTGCATTGGCACCCACACGTATTACAGTTTGGACTTAGTGCTTCAGCTAAGGTGCAAAGTTCTGCTGTAAAAATTGGCCACCTCATGTTGGTGTCCACTTCAATTTGCCCTTCCTGTGTATTAAAATATAGTTTGCCTTCCAAGATCCTACCAGTTTAACTACAACATACTGCAGTAGCATAGGCTGTGCTCAACCACCTGCCTTATGAGTAAGAAGGTCTTCCAGCCGGAAGTGTGGAAAGGATGTGGCGTTATGCTAGAGCTACAAACTTGGAACTCAATTCTTGATGTTGGCTTGACATTGTGTGATTCTGGTCAAATCACTTAATCTCCCCGTGCCTAAAGAAATTGTACGCAACTTAACTGGTGCACATGTAAAGTGCTTCAAAGTGGAGTGACCCAAGCACATCACTAGTAGGAATGAGGCATTTACAGAAGTATGTGAGAAGTGGCTTCTGTTGCTTCACCATGAGAACTTTTGTGTGGGTCAAGTCTACTAATGCCACCACAGCCATAGGCAGGGATGAGATAGACTACTGCTCAGGTCTCGAGATCTGCCATGAGGTAGCTGCAGCCTGTCCCACATCAGTACTAGACCTCCTTCAATTGGGAAAGTTAATATCTGCCTGGAGGAGAAACTCAGTCAGGGCTTCAGGGCAATGACCCTCGCACATAACAAATTTCCCATTAACAAGAGAATAGGCCGGTACACCTGAACATCCTCAAGTTGATTCCACTCCCATAGTGGGAGATGGGCCCTGCTGGTAAGAGCACACCTTTGAAAGAGAAGCAGAAAGGGCTGTGCCTGACCTAAGACCTTGAAAGCAACTAGGCAGAGAATGAAGCATCTAAAAGGCCTCACCGATCAAAAACATTTGCTCACGGCATAACAAACATCAATATCAAAATGTCCAGAGCACATATTTGCTGTACACAGCTGAAATATTTTAGCTACTACTCAAAGCCCCTACTATGACTATACACTTATTCTGTATAAAAACGACTCAATCCTGGAGAGCCTCATACTCCACCCAAGAGAAGAAGGGCTTTCACCTCAGACAGAGTGCATAAAGAATGGACCAGTATATCACACTTAGGGGTTGAAAAATGTCTTGTTTAGAAGTGAAATATTCCTTTGGACTAATATGTTGTTTATGATCATATTGGTCAGCAGTTGGGAGCAGAGATTGTGGGATTCGCTTAAGTGCAGACTATTAAGAGTGTTTATAAGTTTTGAAGGCGTACCTTTAGCAAGGAATCTATGATACGTGTATTGGAATTGAAGCATGAATGTTGCTGTAATTAGACTGTCATTTAAGGAGGGCAGTACTTTTTAAAATAAGGCACTACAGTTAATATTTTGGGTAAGCTTAGAAAGTTATTGGTATACATCTAAGAAGAAAGAGCCATAGCATAAAACAGTAGATGTGTGTCTGTTTTGGAATGTAATTGCACTACATTACCTACAGCTCATACCCTAGCATGGAAATAGTCTAAGTTAGTGGCTAAGCTGTAGACAGTATATTATATAAATACAGCCATGATTTACTCACGTTTTGATCATGTACTCGTGTGGCAATGAGGGGAATTCAACTTTGCCACACAAAATGCTTTTTGTGTCAAACGTTGATGTGAGTGCAGCACCAAATTCTCTGCTCTGTGGTGCACAACCCACTATCAGGGTGGGAACAGTTCAAAGACAACTATAATCCACACAAAGCCAGATCTACTTAACTAATGTGTCCTGCCTTTGCATGAAGCTATACCACCAAATGAAACCAGGAGCAAACAATGGGTATATGGAAAAGCCTAGGATATTTCCTGATGTAATTTCTTCAAAAATATCCACTGGACACAGCTTACCCTTAGCCTCTTGACATTGTCTTGAAGTTTGTACTGGAGAGCTTCATCGTATATACATTTCACAAAAGACACTACTAGCTTGGCTTAGCACTGCCGTGCAATGCTTAGAATCACACAAAAAGGCATCATTGGCATGCAACTCTTTGAAAATATGGTGCTGTACTATTTTTACTATTTGTCCAAGGGAGTGCAATGGAATATTACAAATGTTTATATAGCACTGCCCCATGTTTAGTTTATTTAGATCACAGGGTGGCACCACAGCTCCATGTTTCTGAACAAGAGAGTAGCCAGAAAATGAACATACTCCCCGATTTTGAACTCAAGCTCTGACGGCACCAAGTAAGCGAGCCCAACCCGCCCTAGAAGAGCTCCCTTGTCTCTTCCATCCAGGCATCATTTCACCCTATCGGTTGATATCCACTTTTTCACCTTTACATTGTATCAGTCATTTATTCTTTCATCCGTCATTCATTCTTCACCATTACATCCATAAAGCCATACATCTATCCAGCCTGCCATCCATCCATCTACTTTGTCATTCATCCACTCTGCCATGCATCCATCCATCCTTCCACCCACTCTGTCATCCCTCTCTCCATTCTGCCATTCATCCGTCATCCACATTGCCATCCATCTGTTATCCAATCTAGCATCCATCCATTCACTCTTCCATTTATCCTCTCTGACACCCACCCATCCACTCTACCATCTATCTACTCACTCAGCCATCCATCATCATCCATCCATCCACTGTGTCATTTATCTACCCACTCAGCCTTCCATCTAGCCATCCATCCATCCACTCTGCCATCCATCCACTTTGCCATCCATTCAGCAATCCATCTACTCTGTCATCCATTTACTCATTCATCCAGTCTGCCATACATTAACTCATTTCATCCACTCATCCATCACTTTAATCTGCCATCCTTCCACCCGCCCATCCACATAGCCATTCATTCATTTATACATACATACAGCAATACCTTTACGCTTCCATCATTTCACCTGTCCATTCACCTATCTAACCAGCTTTACTCTGCCTTCTATCCATGTCTTACCTCTGCCACCCTTTCACATGTTCATCCACCTATTCATTCCCTCTGTCATCCATCTAGCCATTTACTATCCATTCATTTCATGCATCATTTCACCCACTCATCCATCCACCCACCCACCTACTCATACACCCATCTTTCTTTCTTTCACCCATCCTTCCTTTAAATATTCCTTCTTTCTTTCCTTTTTCTCTTTACCCATCTTTTGTTCTTCCTTTCTCCTGTTTGCTTTTCTATTGAGGCAGTATTCCTTTATTGCATTAATTACGACATTTTGTCCGCCCAGGTGAAGACAGAATAGGAACACAAAGAACTATAGCCCCCCTGTAGCTGCTGAAGCAACACGACACCCCTGTTTCTGAGCTGTGCTAGCTCCAGTTTATTCACTAACTTGTACTTCAAGTTATTTCATGCCCACGTAGGCATTCTGGGTTAATTCAAAACAGGTACACTGCTCCCTTCAGCATGGCATGCCTTCCAGACTCTTTAAGCATGTAACTTGAGTAAGAAGAGTCTTAGACTGCCCACTGAACTGTGATCATCCACAACAGGTGTTTTTGTAGATTTGCAGCCAGCCAGGGAAGACTTCTCAAGAGTGGCTGAACATCCCAATAACTACACAGTATCTCTGTTGGGACTTGAACATGTTAGTAACCACACATTATTTATGGGGAGATTTTAACATTAAATTCACACACTATCTTTGTGGGGACTTGAATAAGATTAATTTCACACACATTCTGTGTGAGCTCTTGAACAGTCCTATCATCACACACTATTTGTGTGGGCACTTGAACATCATAATCTTCACACACAATTGTTGAGGAGACTCGAACATGACTGCCTTCACACTCAATCTCTTTGAGATCTTAAACATTCCTATAATCACACACTATCTCGGTGGGTACCTGAACATCATTTACTTCACAAACAATCTTTTTAAGACTTGAACATTCCTATAATCTTCATTATGAGGTAGTTCGGAAAGCATCTGACTGGCAGTCGGATTCCCCTAGACCGTGTTGGAACCCATCCGCCCGACTCAGTAAGAAACAATTCCGACTGACCGATTATGATGCTCACGGTCGGAAGGTGAATTCCGAATCGGAACTGATTCGTACAGCTCAACTGCCAGCATTTCTGCCTGACTGATTACGATGTCTGATTCCAACATCCTTTCTGACTTGGTCTGTCTGACACGAAAATGCTGTTGGAAACTGACTATGGGGCCCCTAGAAGGCCCCCCTTCATCCTGAGTCTTCTGGTTTGGGCTCAGGGGAATATCCAGGGGACCCCCCCTATGTAACCATGCACAGTGTGGCAGGCACCATGGGGAGCCAACAACAGGGAGCAAGGTTTTCCGCAGCCACCCATTTTTTTCCAATAGGAGCCTGTGTTGTCGGTCGGAACAGAGGCTCCTATTGAAGTCAATGGGAGTCCTTCCGAACGGTGTTTGGAAGCATCGTTATTGGTCGGGCAAGAACCACCGGCCACAAGTCAGTCAGAACCGAATCCGACAAGGAGTCGGGCGGTGTAGTTTCTGACCAACATCGTAATGAGGCCCTAAGTATGTGCAGGGTTGAACATGCCTATAATGCATGTTTGAACGTGAACAATTGTATGTTCACATGCTATCTGTGTATGGACATGATGATTATCTTTAAACACTTCCACTGTAGGGACTTGAAGACTACAATAGTTGCACACTATCTCTGTGGGGACTTGAACATAATAATTAACACACACTATCTTTGTGGCTGCTTGAACACCCCAGCAACCACCTACTATGTCTGTGGGGAGATTTGACTATTATATTCACACACTATCTTTGTGGGGACTTGAACATGATTAACTTCACACACAATCTGTGGGAGGTCTTGAACATTCCCATAATCACAAATTTCCTGATTCACAGGTAAACTTACACTTCTGTGTATGTGGAGTCTCTGCCACAGGTTTAGAGGCTCTGCAGCCATAAAGATACTACTCGTAAAATGCCTTTGTGAATTGCAAAAATTTGTAAGCTTAAAGAAAAGTTTAATTTTACCTTTATGAATCAGGACCACAGTATCTCCGTGACACTAGAACAGCATTTTAGTGAAGACTTTAGCATGATCATCAACCACTATATTTGTGGTGACTTGATTACCTTCACACACAATGGCTGTTTGGTCTTGAACTTTCCTGTAATCGTTTCATTTCTTTGGGGACTTAAACATCATTATCTACACACAGTGTCTTTGTGGAGCCTTGAACATCATCTTCATGCTCTATCTTTGTGGGAACTTGATCAATCATTATCTTCTCACACCATCTAATTGAGATCTTGATCATACCTAAAAACCCACACAATCTTTGGAAAACTTGAACATCCCTATAATCACACACTATTTATATGCAGATTTAAACATACCTATAATCAGAAAGTATTCCTTTTTAAATGTGAACATCATTACCTTCTCACACTATTTGAGAGGAGACTTAAAGATCATATTTAAACTCTACCACTATACGGACTTAGGGTCTGATTTAGATTTCGGCAGACGGGTTACTCCATCACCAACAGTGATGGATATCCCGTCCACTAAAATATAAATCTCATAATATCCTATGGGATTTATATTTTGGCGGACGCGATACCTGTCACTGTTGTGACAGAGTAACCCTTCCACCGAAATCTAAATCAGGCCCTTAAACACTATTATCTTTGCACACTATCTTTGTGGGGACTTGAACATCCTAATAAACACACACACTATCTTTGTGGTAGCTTGAACATCCCATTAACCATACACTATCACTGCTGTGACTTGAACATCCCTGTAACCACACGCTATCTTTGTGGGGACTTGAAAATCCTAATAAACACACACTATCTTTGAGGCAGCTTGAACATCTCAGTAACCACACACTATCACTGTGGGGACTTGAGCATCCCTGTAACTACACACTATCTTTGTGGGGACTTGAAAATCCTAATAAACATACACTCTCTTTGTGGGAGCTTAAACATCCCAGTAACCACACACTATCACCGTTGGGACTTGAGCATCCCTGTAACTACACACTATCTTTGTGGGGACTTGAAAATCCTAATAAACATACACTCTCTTTGTGGGAGCTTAAACATCCCAGTAACCACACACTATCACCGTTGGGACTTGAGCATCCCTGTAACTACACACTATCTTTGTGGGGACTTGAACAAGATTAATTTCACACACAATCTGTGTGAGTTCTAGAACAGTCCTACAATCATGCACTATCTGTGTGGGGACCTGAACATCATTTACTACACACGCAATCTTTTTGAAACTTGAACATCACTATAATAACGCTATGTATGTGCAGGGTTGACCATGCCTATAATCCCTGATTGAATGTGAACAATCTTACTTTTATATACTATCTGTGTAAAGACATGAATATTATTTAAACACTATCACTGTTGGGACTTGAACACTACTATAGTTGCACACTATCTCTAGGGGTACTTGAACATCATAATAAACACACACTATCTTTGTGGCAGCTTGAACATCCTAATAACCACATGCTGTCTCTGTGGGGACTCAAACTCATCACTAACCACACACTATTTGTAGGGATATTTGACCAATATATTCACACACTATGTTTGTGGGGGACTTGAATATGATCAACTTCACACACTATCTGTGAAAGGTCTTGAAAATTACCATTATCACACGGGGCCTGATTCACAAAGGTGAACTTAAATATTTGTGTATGTTTATGACATTTTGCAATTCACAAATCAATTTTACGAGCGATATTTTTACGACTCTATATCTTTTTATGTGTGGAGTCTTTGCCCCGATTGCAGAGACGCATCAGTCATAAAGATACTACTCATAAAATGCCTTTGCGAATTGCCAAAAATTCATTTTACCTTTGTGA
The DNA here is from genome assembly GCF_964204655.1 of Triturus cristatus. Classification (NCBI taxonomy): domain Eukaryota; kingdom Metazoa; phylum Chordata; class Amphibia; order Caudata; family Salamandridae; genus Triturus; species Triturus cristatus. Next base: position 593,372,386 of record NC_140592.1, on the reverse strand, counting down.
ATCAGGACCACAGTATCTCTGTGATATTAGAACAGCATTTTAATCACACACTAGCTTTGTGGAGACTTGAACATGATCATCAACCACCATCTTTGTGGTGACTTGAACATGATCACCTTCACATACAATCGTTGTGAGGTCTTGAACTTTCCTGAAATCGCTTAATTTCTTTGGGGACTTAAACATCATTATCTACACACACTATACTTGTGAAGAGTTGAACATCATCTTTATGCTCTATCTTTGTGGAAACTTGATCATCATTACCTTCTCACACCGTCTCTGCGAGGCCTTTATTGCACCTAAAAACATACACAATCTTGGGAAAACTTGAACATACCTATAATCACACACTATGTATATGCAGATTGGAACATGTCTATAATCATATACTATCTCTGTTTAAATGTGAACATCATTATCTTCACACACTATCTGTGTGGGGACTTAAAGATTATCTTTAAACACTACAATTGCAGGGACTTAGGGCCTGATCTAGATTTCGGTAGATGGGTTATTCTGTCAAAACAGTGACAAGTATCCTGTCCACCAAAATATAAATCCCATAATATCCTATGGGATTTATATTTAGGCAGGTTGGATCTTTGTCACTGATGTTGACAGAGTAATTCTTCTGCCAAAATCTAGATCGGGCCCTTGAACATTTTTATCTTTGCACACTATCTTTGTGGGGACTTGAACAGCCTGATAAACACACTCTATCTTTGTGGCAGCTTGAACGTCTCAGTAACCACACACTATCACTGCGGGGTCTTGAGCATCCCTGTTACTACACACTATGTTTGTGAGGACTTGAAAATCCTAATAAACATACACTCTATTTGTGGCAGCTTAAACATCCCAGAAACCACACACTATCACTGTTGGGACTTGAGCATCCCTATAACCACACACTATCTTTGTGGGGACTTGAACATGTTGATAGTCATACAATTTTTATGGGGAGATTTCAAAATCATATTCACACACTATCTTTGTGGGGACTTGAACAAGATTAATTTCACACACAATGTGTGTGAATTCTAGAACAGTCCTATAATCATGCATATCTGTGTGGGGACCTGAACATCATTTTCTTCACACGCAATCTTTTTGAAACTTGAATATCACTATAATAACGCTATGTATGTGCAGGGTTAAACATGTCTGTAATGCCTGTTTGGATGTGAACAATCCTACCTTTACATGCTATCTGTGTAAGAACATGAAGATTATTTAAACACTATCACTGTTGGGACTTGAACACTACTACATCTTAAAACCTGGCTTTTTAAAAAACGAATCCTTCTCTGCAGTATGTGGTCCGCAATCTGCCATAGACACCTACGGGTAGTAGTTAGCAATATAAATGGTTATAACATAACATAGTTGCATACTATCTCTGGGGGTATTTGAACATCATAATAAACACACACTATCTTTGTGGCAGCTTGAACATCCTAATGACCACATGCTGTCTCAGTTGCGACTCAAACTGATCACTAACCACACACTATCTGTGGGGAGATTTGACTATTATATCCACACACTGTCTTTGTGGGGAATTGAATATGATTAACTTCACACATATTCTGTGGAAGGTCTTGAACATTCCCATAATCACACAGGGCCTGATTCACAAAGGTAAACTTAAACATTTGTGTAAGTTTATGACATTTTGCAATTCACAAAGCAATTTTATGAGCGTTATTTGTAAGACTCCCTGCCTTTTTATGAGTGGAGTCTCTGCCCCAAGTGCAGAGACTCCCCAGTCATAAAGATACTACTCTTAAAATTCCACGGGAAATTCGAAAAATCGTAAACAAGTGTAAGTTTACCTTTGTGAATCAGGACCACAGTATGTCTCTGATACTAAAACAGCATTACAGTCACACACTCTTTAAGGAGACTTGTACATTATTATCAACCACTATCTTGAAATGGAAAGGCACTATTCTACTGCAGCTTTGAAAGCTGATCATGCTGTAAAACAATTGTGTAGCCACACTCCAGTCGCACCCTACTTGAGATTACACCTGTTCTAACCATTGCAGTTGCTTTCAGAAGCTCAGACAAATTATATCATTTGAAATTTGCCAGACCATGTTTGGCTATGGAAACCCTTATTGCAACTTAGATTTGCAAACCATCTCTTTTTTTATTTTAAACAGTACCATATTATGTGATCTTTCTGTAAACACAAAAATCACTGAACTCTGTAGTGCCTGCCCCGCCTGTAACAGGCAACACTGCTGGAAAAATGCTGCCTTGGGCTGACGCTGTTCTAGTAGTTTGTTAGCTGGGATGTGGTGTTATAAGTATACAATTTCAGTGATGGAATCATCCATGCCTTCCCTTTACAACAATATTTTAACTCTGCACCTATATACTTATTTCTTCAAAATTACCATTTTACTTGAAGCTGTTTATTTAATGTTAATTGGCGAGAAAGCAACGTCTGATGCGAACCTGTTAACTACCTCGACTGCACAGTGCGAGCACCACATAAATGCAAGAAGCCATGCAGCGCCTCGAAGTCCACCTTTTAATTTCATTAGTAGAATAGAAGCAGTGATTAATCCAGTGGACTACAGAGTGGGCAATAATCGGCACACTGAAGCCCAACAAGAGCCCAGAGTACAGAGAGTGATTGCACTTACTCACTACTTCCTGTCCTATGTTTTCCATCACACTCCAAGTGCACGCACACAGGGACATCTTAAAGATTTCGGGGGCCCTGAGCAAAATGTAATTTGGGGGCCCCTGTTAGGAACAGCTTTGGGATCATGATCTAATTTTAGCTCTTTTCTGCTCTCGTTGACCAGGTCACTCAACGTGCACAGGCTCACTGGTCCATATTCCATGTGTGTTTACATTTGATACTCAAGGATGGTGACCTGTTTTCAATATTAGAATGTACAGCGCCAGCTCACTAATATTATTGCAAATAGTCTTTGTAACTCCCAGTTTTGGCTACCTTGATGTTTTTGCATATGAAATATCAGATATCACTTAAAAATAACCTACGATGACACGAATGGTTAACTGTGTGCATGCTGGAAATCCTGCCATTCCCTTAGAAAGAACTTTAGTAAGAAACAAACATTATTTGAGAGTTATGACTAAACAAAGTAAATAACATCACTCTTGTAACCCCAGTACAAAGTGTTTTTAAATCGGTTTTTTATCTTGATATACTTTTATTCTGTTTTACTAAGTGTTGTGCACAACCATTGGTCCTCACCCATCTCAGAGCTGACATTTGCAATCATGTATTTTTGAGATATTATCCTGACAAATACATTCATGCATTGTAATACTTTGCAAACATATATTCATTTGACAGCAACAATTTGATAACTAACCATCTCCCTAAAAGTTAATAGCATAAATAGCTAACAAAACAAAAATCCTTTTGGCGGTCCTTTATAGTTTGGCGGAGCAAGAGTGCAGCTATAAATTAGCAACACTTCTCCACTGCCAAACAAGTAGTGCGATCGCTGGGTTTCTGTCAGTTGAGCTTCAACCAACTCCAGTGGAAACCATTGCCCCAGTGGTCTCTCCACCAGACAACCACCAGCTAAAACTGGCACTTGCCCTAGGTTGTAGTTACCATAACTGAAATTGTCTTTCTGGAGCTGCCATGTGAAGCATGCCAGTCCTAGGAAGGAACATTTTTAAACAGCCCTGATGCACAAGACGAAAACATCCTGTGACCTTTGTTTGTTGTTTGAAGTGTTTTATATTGCTGCAAGGAAAAGAGAATAATGCCATTAGGGCCACTACAACATAGAGGCCTGATCAGCATTAAGGGTAATGAAAGTTTAACCGTGGCCACATTTTCATTACAGTGATCAACACTGAATAGTAAATCATAGCAGCCAATTAATGTAAACTGTGCAGACTATTTCTCTCCTCTCACTGATAAGCTCTACTGTCCAGGACAGGATAAGAACACTTCTGGTCACTCATGCACAGCACCAAAATGCTTTCCACATAGCTCTCACTGCAAAACACCATCATTTAAGCTAAGCCTGTAGCATGCTAACCTTCTGATAATGCACTTCTGTACTCCTCAATGGGGTTTGAAGCATTATATGAAAACTATTACAATCATCCAGTTTAATGGTACTACATTCACCCACCCCAGAACGATGGAAGGCTGAAACGTATTTAACTCAGATTCAAACTTGTGAGCATGCAGCTCACACAGACATCATACCACCTGGCAATCCACTAGACAGAAACTAGATGTACTTTGGATGAATATCTGTACAAAGAGTGATATTATTAACTAAGTGTTAAAGGTGTATTTTAAAATGCAATTATTACTTATCAACATTGCCTGCTCTTGTGTTCAATGCAAACTGAGCAGTTGTCCTTCTAGCATTAACATTCAATCCCATAATGAACACTCGCTTTCAACATAAGAAAACACATTGATATATCCAAAAGTAAAATGTACTTTCTATAAGGGATTTGTTGTGGTTTATTGAAACTAATGGACTGTTGCTTAGCGTTAATACTGAGGCTTGCCCTTTTTAGTTATTAATTTCTCTAGCCCTGTCAAACGTTTCTAACCACATTTGAGAAATGGCTTGTCACCCGAACCTCTGACAAGAAGCTCATTTCTGATCTTTACAAGCACCTCCTGGCTACTACTACACTCACATATAATGCAGGTCGGGCACACAGGGAACGGGAGCTAGGCCGGTCCCTCACCCATAAGGAATGGGACAATATCTACTACAGGGCTCGACACTCAGCATACCACACAGGCCTCACTGAGACATTGATTAAGGTAGTTACCTACTGGTATTACACGCTGGAGCGCCTCCATCACTTTGACTCCCATCAGAGCGCTCTGTGTTGGAGGGGTTGTGGGGAGGTGGGTACCCTAGAACACCTTTTGTGGAGCTGTGGCCGCATTCAGCCATATTGGTCCCCAATCCTTGACGAAATAGACACTCACTTGGATACACAGCTCCCACGCTTCCTAGCCTACATCCTCTTGGGCCTTCCTAATCCGTTGATGTATCCCCTAAAATCCCGAAGAGGTTGCCTGATTGCAGTCGCCCTCGGAGCGGCCATTCAGAATATACTGGCGCTCCCCCCTGCCTCCACCTCACTCTGGATGGCTGCAGAGACTCTGGCTGGTACTGGGGATGGAGAAGCTCACTCTCGCTCTGGCAGGCAGAGGGTCCAAGTTCCCGGAGTTGTGGGGTCCCTTTTTCACTCTGCTCATAACTGAATTCAGGGAACTGACTTGCCCCGCTACTTAAGACTTCTACGCCTTGCCCGACACGCAAATCCCACAGAAGGGCTCCTCACGTAGAGTTACCAGGCTAAGATGATTCTCTGCACGTTTCATAATCCCTTCCCTTCCTTTCCCGTGGGGCTTTAGTTGGTGGACGAGAGTGGGGGGAGGAGGGTGGATATGTTGGGGGTTTTCTTTGGTGCGCTGCCTTTTGTTGTTCTTTTTATATGTTCCCTTTTGTAGACCCGCTCCATGCCTTTTACCTGGGTAATGCTACTAGTCGCGACACTTGTGTCTGTAATACATTGTATCTGGGAGCTGGGGGTCTGGTTCCTTCTTCCTTTATTTGTCTTGAAAATCAATAAAAGATTTAAACCATAAAAGCTGCGGGGACCAAGAGACGAAGGCAAAACCCGCAGTCCACTAGTGCCTGAACAGCCATGTAGGTACCCTGGAGAGCACCGGGCCATTGAAAAGAGGCAAAAGAGGCTGTGCTTTGAGGCGGCACAGCTTGAGCAGCCTTAAGCCCTAGAAAGCAAAGTATGGAAGAAAAGCAAGGTGAGTCTAATTGGCCCATTAAAACACATACCCAGGCCGCCACTTAACTTAAGGGTTGTGATCAGAAGGTTTGTAAGCAGGCTGATGGGAAGAGCAAATCCTATCTGGTCACATGACTACCTTCTCCTGCCACTAAATGTTTGGGCCTTGGAGGTCTGCAACCAGCACCCTTCTACAGTGCCATAGACATATAGCGTCCATTGATTACTTATATGTACAACTACCATATCTGAATACAGTATCTTTGTTTATCAAATACTCTCCAGAACACCTGCACAATCTGATGAATTACGACTTCACCAGCCCTGAAATTCTTATACTCTTCCTAAAAAATCAAGGGATCCAAAACTCTCATCATTTATCTACCAATTGTCAGTGTAACACAAAATGTGCGCAAAACGCATATAATGTAAGGTATTGCCTTATTAATGCTAGGCATGCCACCAGACATTCCGAGAACTTCACAGACCTGAGTATCAGCCTGGCTTCAGACTATCCCATTGTCACTCAAACCTTAGTCACAGCCTTCTCTCTCCTGACATTTTACCACATTAGCCCACAGATTACTCCCTCAAACTCACCAACAGACCTAAAGGTAGAGTGCATGTCTCACTCATTATCCATAAGAGTAATGTTCACATTCTGAAGCTTACCATCTGTGACAGAAACTCTTTTGAATCCTTGGAAAGACTCTCCTAACCTTTCCATCAAAATCTGTACATGCTCTCACCCACCTAGTCCTGCACAAATCTTCTTTGAAGACTTCTCTTTTCTCTTAATCAACGTATTCCTCATATCCAGTCACCTCCTATTCATAGGGGATTTAACTTCAGGCCAAGGACCAAACTATCCCACCCTTCAAAGAGTTATTTGGCAAATGCCATAGCAACAGCCTAGAAATAGCAATCACTGCATTCCCTTAAATCAAAAGCCATTATTTGACACTATAATCACCCCTGCCATTTGGTATGACCATCACACCATCTTTGATAACCACATTCTTCAATATAGTTCTCTCTGTAACCAGTGCAATCATTAATAAACACTACACCTCCTACTTCTGCTCCAAGAAAAAAATCAAGTCCTATTCATTCAAATACTTTCTGGGGATACATTTCTTGCTAGTGATCACCGCTAATTCCCCTCAATGTATCATGAACCGGATACACTCCACAATTTCCCTTACTGCTGATTCATGTTACCACACCTAAAATTATCTAAAAGAAATATACACAATATGTGGTACTCAAAAGTGCTGAAACTGCTTAAAAAGAAAATCCATCAACTGGAATCTGTCTGTTTTCCTGCACTTCCGTCAAACATGCCAGAACCACTTATCTTCAAAACCAAACAAGGCTTTTATTCAGAGCAAATTTAAAATGCATTGAACTGCCCCTGAGATTTCTTCAAGATGTTTAAGAACGTTTCCTTACCTTCAAATGCAAAAATGGTTCATCTTCCTCTAACAGTTCAGAATGCAAAAGTATGCCCCAGCCAGACCATTGCATTTCATCAACTTCAACTTCCTCCAAACTCCCAAATCCAATTGCAGTTCACATGAGACAGATACTTCTCAGTTGTAAGGCCCCTCCTGTGGAATAGCCTTCTCATTCATGCATGGCAATCAGCCAATGACACTCAATGGACCTGCCTGACAAGTCAGTATGTGAGCCTGTTTTATGGCAAGGTGGGCTGGTTTTATTGTTAATTTCCCTGATATTACTGCAAGATTGGCTGCAGCGAACACAAATGCATGCAGTCTCCCATATCTTGCAAAGTATCCATATAGCGTGATTTTGCAAGTTCAACACTGGTCTGATTTGCAAGAGTGGGGGTCACTTTTCAGCTGACTGGTTTGGTAGTAGGGGACACTTATTTTGGTGCACAGACCAATTTTTCGTTCCCGTCGAAACCTGGCTCAGGACCACAACTACTACAAACCCTGCATTGTGTAAACCATTTCCCACCAATCAAACTCTGCTAACAAAGCCACAGCCCTCCATTCGACTTAGAACCACCATTCCCAGCAAACGCCATCTTTTGACCTGCTTCTAGTAAATTGGACAAAGCCAAGCATTGCTTTAAAGCACTCCCTGGGTTGCCCTCTACCTCGGATCATGGTGGACCCTAGTTCCAAATCCTCTTCTTCCATCTGAACAGCACCATGCACCTGCAGGGTAATGCTGCCTCTTGTCAATCTACAGTTTGAACATATCTCTGGGCATCAAAACCTAACCCCCCAGCTTCCAACATTAATACCCTTCTTGCAAACTTCACTACATTCCGAGAAAACTATGCAGTCTTTCATGGACACATGAATGCACATAAGTATATAACTAAATTATAAGCAGCCTTGTACTCCACGTAACTCGACGTCAACCAACATTAATTGACTAGAAAAAAATGGAAGAAAAGCTTGCCTACCAATTAACTCGCTCTACTAAAATCTACACATTCGCATCAATACCATCAAAGATGCAGCAAACAAAAGTGGAATGCCCTTCAAGACAATTAATCATTTCACCAAACCCTTACCAGACAGATAAATACCATGTTCAACAGAGAAGTTCAATGCTATCATCCTCTTCTTCATGGAAAAAGGTGTAAAGATTTGCCAGCACGTGGACTATACTTCAAATTAATGGCTTGGAAAGTCCCCTTCCCCTCTCTATGCACTGCAGCCCACCCTAAAACCATAGAAATAATCTCTGCCTATACTCTGTTTTTGGCCTTTCATATTTTGCCGTTACCTCTGGCTAGGTTTGGGCTACATACATACATACATACATACATATATATGTATATATATATATATATATTCACTGAAAAAACCATAGCTTTCACACACGTTATAGTTAGGAATTAGCATTTAAAAAACCTTGCAAATTCACTTAAAAAACCATAGGTTTCACACATGTTATAGTTAGCTGGACATTTCACTCGTGAAAAACCATTGAAATTCCCCCGTTATAGTTAGTGCAGGCAACTATAACTCACGCGACCGCAATACTCTGCTGATGACGTCAGATATTACATCACTGTATTTAGACACTTATTTACCCATGTCTTCTTCCATTAATCTTTAGCTATACATATATTACAAATATTTATTTTTCAGAAAGACACATGTCATCAGTGATGTAATATCTGACGTCATCAGCAGAGGATTGCGGTCGCGTGAGTTATAGTTGCCTGCACTAACTATAACGGGGGAATTTCAATGGTTTTTCACAAGTGAAATGTCCAGCTAACTATAACATGTGTGAAACCTATGGTTTTTTAAGTGAATTTGCAAGGTTTTTTAAATGCTAATTCCTAACTATAACGTGTGTGAAACCTATGGCTTTTTCAGTGAATTTGTACGGTTTTTTAAATGCTAAGTTATGTTTTTTGTTTTTTTTTTAAGGTTTTTCACCGTGCGCGTACCGTACGCGCACAGTGCGCTTCGCGCACCGTGCGCGCGCTGTGGGCGCGCAGTGCGCTTTGCGCACTGCGCTCCGACGTTACGCAGTTCGCGGAATTTTTCCGTTTCTACCGTACACGCATGCTACGTGTACTCCGTGATTTTTCGCAAAAAAATTAAGGACATTTTGGCCCTTGGGGGTCCTTCTGGGACCCCCTGACAAAGGCTAGGGGGTCAGGAACTATCCACCATGCCCCCTTTTCACGTTCTCCACCTTTGTTTTTCACCCCCTCAGACTGCGAGAGACAAAATGGCGGCCGACACTTCCTGGTTTCGACCGATTCGAATGTTTACTAAGATCTAACAACCAATCAGAATCGCACTCGCACACGGCAGCGTGCGTGTACGGTAAGTTTTACCGTACGCGCACGGTGCGCGCATATAGATATATATATTGATTTAAATGCTATTTTCTCAGGAAATACTGAACATATTTACAACAGACCTGCAAAAGGCACATCCCTGACCCGAGGACTACCTCTCTGCCAAATTTCAAGTAATTCTGTTCAGCCGTTCGGGCTGTAGCTTGGACTAAAGGTCCTATGGAAAAATGCATGGGGAAAACGCGTTTTGGAACCCCCCCTTTTTCTCAGCCCCCGCTTGACGAATCCACCCGAGACTTTCAGGGAAGGAGCGGAGCGGAGCGCCCCACCTATTTTGAAAATTTCGCAAGGATTCGTCAATCGGCGCCAAAGTTATTCCAAATAGAATGTTGCGGATTTCCTATGGAAACACGGTCCTAACTATAACTATCTACTGGCGACCACCAGTAGATAATATATATATATATATATATATATATATATATATATATATACAAACATACATACATACAAGGCTTTCAGTGTGATGGAAAAACTGGGGTCTCTCTCAAAGGGGCGTGGTCAATGCAATTAAAGGCGTGGCTTAAAAACACGCAAGCTAAAAATCTGTGTTTAGCACAGTGTGCTGCCCGACTTGTATTTTGCTGTTCCTGTCATTGCATCCAGATATATGATACAACAAGTCACATCATACCTAAAAGTCAGGACTATTGGCTTTGTCAGTGGTTGCTAATTGCACAAGATAAATTAGCAGCAACTATGGTGTGTATATAATATTGAAAACATTTCCACTTTAAGCCCTGGTGACACCACGACAATGTTGCTGCTCCTGAGTTTCAAAAAGAGAAGGGAAATCCAGAGAGAAAATGACTCTCTTTAAAGGATTTCCCTTCCTCTACAACACTGAACACAAGCACATCGATGTGCCTGCTGTCACTGCAGTCAGGGAAAAAATTGGACCGCATGTGCCAGGGCACAATACAGAGCCCGATAGGGCCGGTGCTCAGACCCGGTGAGACCCGGGCCACTTAAAGCCCTGCATACATACATACATGTATACACACATAGACACATACATACAAATACATACATGCATAGATACATACAAACATACATACAGCTATCAAGTTATTCTTCATTCAGCACTTGACCCATCTGCTTTTCTCATTGTGGTGCTGGTAGTACTATATCTCAGGGTAAAAAGAAAACTACAAGTATCAGAATGCAAAAAATAAAACAATGAATACAATGCTGAGAACCAATGCCAACACCACATAATAAAAAAATATTTATAGACATTGGACCTATAAAATTGATAATACGGAAAAAGCAAACACTAGTTCACGTTTCAAAAATTCCCTCTCGCTAATACCTATAGACAATGTATTATTCTAAATGAGATTCAAAATTAAATTTATTACATTTACTAGGAGTGTGAATATAGTTTAGCGATTTGAATTTCATAGTATTCTTAAAAGCACCTTAGAGTTACTACTGGATTTTCACAATCGATTCCCTAGTCAAAATATCAAGGCTCCAATGCACGCTTTTAAGAACCAGGAAATGAAAGTTCCCGTGCCCCTGTCCCTGCCCTTTCTGCTGACTAGAGAACACACAATGTGTATGAATCCTGACTGAGGAGGACAGGCGCGTTAATCTGATGTACTCTGTTGCTAAACTCGCCCTCCTTCCGAAGTGCCCATCCTTTGTGGAACCCTCCCCCACAGTCAGACAGAAGAGGCTCTCTCCCCTGCATCAACCTGTCTTTGTTGTCATGACTATGGCCGTGAATCAGGTGTGAATGGGCGCTCTCCCAGGTTCAGCATAACAAAGGGCTGGAAACTTGACGCTCTCAGCTTCATTCTGACCTGGCCATTTCACACCCTGAGCCAGGGCGTGCACAGCAGCAAGACATCCCGGGGCACCTTGCATCCCAGATTGTAGTCGTGTGGGAGGGGATTCAATGGGCTCAACATAAACACCCAAGCTGAAAAATGAACTTTACACGCATCTCTGCCTTTTCAACCTTTCATTGAGGGAACGGAAGGCAGCTGTCCAACAAAAGGTTATCAAGTGCATCTTCTTACATATGCTAAGACTATTTTCTCTCTCATGACAAAAAATATATTTCTCAGGCTAGGCTAATTGTAAAATACTTGAGGACCCTAATCAATTGTGACAGGAATGTTGAGATTGCTATTTTGTTTTGCTTCTGGAAACATGGGTTCTATTCCGGAGTTCTGCACAAGGCAAAACGATTTTTCAGTTTTGCGCAGTTCCTTTATCTCCCTTCTTAACTGTTCTGCTACTCTCAGTCCCTATCACATCATGCTTTCTATAATAAAACGTTACTGATAATGCAGACATATTTTCTGCAAACAGCATCTCGTTTTAAAATAAACTAATACAATAAAATCATTCTTTATACACCTTAAAACTATTCGTTGAATTATATGTCAGAGGTTCAGCAAATGCAAAACATTACATGGCAACAGGATAAGGGGAGAGGAAAGTATACGGAGATTGGAGTTAGAGATCTCGGCATCGGCTCAACATCTTTTGATTCTGGGCAAATAACCTAATCTTCCCGTGCCTGAAAAGTGAACGTGACCTTGTGTAATGTAATTGGGGCTCAAATAAACCACTTTAATACCTTTGAGTATAGATTGTGCTCTATGCAACTACAAATTTAAATAAAAGCAACAGAACTTCATTTCGCTGATTAGTTCAATTCAAACCCTGGGAAAAAAAAACATGAGGAGTCATGGCAAGGAGATGATGGAAGGTTGAAATGGAGAGACATATGTGGGAAGACAAAGACAATACAAACCAAGCATTGGCAAAGTCAATGGATCTCGCCTATGCAAGAGTCATTGGTTTTGCCAATGTGTTTTAACCATGTTGTACACCAGCGTGGCTACTGTTCAGCATGGCTAAAAGTTAGTGATGTAGAGGAGAGCAGAGTGAAGTGTCAGAGTCGAATGGTGAAGAGTGGAGAAGAGTTTTTTGACATAGAGTGTCCTGAATTGGAGCGGCGGAGTGGAGTCACATAGAGTCTCGTTCACTGGAGGATTGTAGCGTAGAGTGAGCTGGTGTGGAATGCATTGGCATAGAGTGTTGCAGAGTACAGCGGCATAGAGTGCAGTGGCATAGAGTACAGAGGCATGGAATTCAGCAGCATTCAAAACAGTGTTGTATAATGAAGTGGCATAGATTAGAGTGTTGAACAGTAGAGTGCAGTAGTGCAGGGTGAAGTGGTGCAGAGTAGAGTGGTGTAGAGTGCAGTGGTGCAGGTTAGAATAGAGTCACAGAGCGTAGTGGCATAGAGTGGTGCAGAATAGAGTGGCATAGAGTGGCGCACAATAGAAGACAGGGCTGTAGTGTGCAGTGGCATAGAGTGCAGTGGCATAGAGTGAAGTGCTGCAGAGTGCAGTAGCGTAGAGTGGAGTAGAATGGAGTGGCCGGGTCTGGTGACTTAGTGGACTGATGCGTCTACTGTAGGGGCCTGTGTTTGACAACATGGTCACAGGTTCAAATAATGGTTTAGAGTGCAGTGGCATAGAGTGCAGTGGCATAGAGCGGTAAGGCGCAGAGTGGAATAAAATTACATAGATTGCAGTGGCATAGAGTGCAGTGGCATAGAGTAGATTGTTTCAGAGTAGAGTGAAGTGACAGAGTGGAGTGGTGCAGGGTAGAGTGTCAGAGTGCAGTGGTGTAGAGTGGCATAGAGTAGAATGGCAACGGGTACAATCGGGCAGAGTAGAGTGCATTGGCATAGAGTGCAGTTGTTTCGAGTAGAGTGACAGAGTGCAGTGGCGCCAAGTGGATAGAGTGATATAGAGTGCAGTGGCATAGAGTAAAGTGACATAAACTAGATTGTTTCAGAGTAAAGTGAAGTGCCATATAGTGTAGTGGCACAGAGTGACGTTGAGTGGCATAGAGTGCAGTTGAATATAGTGCAGTGGCGTGGAGTAAAGTGTTTCAGAGCAGAGTGAAGTGTAGAGTGGAGTTGTTTAGGTAGAGTGCAGTGGCATAGAGTGCGACAGCATAGAATTCAGCGGCGTGCAATGCAGTGTCATAGGATGCAGTGGCGTAGATTAGAGTGGTGCATAGTAGAGCAGTGGTGCGGAGTGGAGTGTGCTGAGTAGAGTGGCATAGAGTGCAGTGGCATAGAATGCAGTGGTGAAGAGTAGAGTGGCAGAGAGTGCAGTCGCATAGAGTGGTGCAGAGTGGAATGGTGCAGAGTGCAGTGGCATAGAGTGGAGTGATGCAGATTGCTGTCATGCAAAGTAAAGTGTCATAGAGTTCATTGGTATAGAGTGCAGTAGTGCAGAGCAGAGTGTCGTAGGGCCCGATTCACAGAACTAACTTAAGACAAAATCCTAAGCTTACTACCATTTTCGTATTCACAGAAGGTACTTACTCATTTTGGTATTCACAGAAGACACTTACTCACTTCGGTATTCACAGAAGTTAGGAGTCCTAACTTTAGGACTCCTAAATGCCTTCTGTGAATACCAAAAGTCTTAAAATTAGGATTTTTCTCAGTTTAGGAGTCCTAAAGTTAGGACTCCTAACTTTACTACTACTAAACTGAGAAAAATCCTAATTTTAAGGCTTTCGGTATTCACAGAAGGCATTTAGGAGTCCTAAAGTTAGGAGTCCTAACTTCTGTGAATACCAAAATGAGTAAGTGCCTTCTGTGAATACCAAAATGAGTAAGTGCCTTCTGTGAATACCGAAATGGTAGTAAGTTTAGGATTTTGTCTTAAGTTAGTTTGGTGAATCGGGCCCGTAGAGTGCAGTGGTGTAGTGTGGTGTAGAGTGCATTGGTGTAAAGTACAGGGGCATGGAGTACAGTGGTGCAGAGTGGAGTGCATTGGCATAGAGTGCATTGGCATAGAGTGCATTGGCATATAGTGCAGTGGTGTAGAGTGCAATGGGTTTGGGTAGAGTGGCATGGAGTGGAGTAGCATAATAGAGTGCAGTGGCATAGAATAGATTGTTTCCGAGTAAAGAGAAGTTGCGTAGAGTGGAGTGGTGCAGGGTAAAGTGCAGCAGCGTAGAGTGGAGTGGAGTGGATTGGTGTAGAATGAATAGGGCAAAGAGTTGAGTGTTACAGAGTAAAATGCATTGGCATGAAGTCTAATAGCATTATGTGCAGTGGTGCAGAGTGGTGTAGAGTGGAGTGGCATAGAGTGGAGTTGTTCAGAGTAGATTGGCGTGAGCTAGATTGGAGTGATGTAGAGGGCAGTGGTGAAGAGTTCAGTGGTGTAGAGCAGAGTGGCATACAGTTCATTTGTACAGAGTGGAGTGCTGCAGAATAGAGTAGAGAAGCGTAGAGTGAAGTGGCATAGAGTGTAGTTGGGTGGAGTGCAGTGGCATACATTGATGGGGTGCAGAGTGGAGTAGAGTGCAGTGGCATGGAGTGGTGTAAAGTGGAGTGGTGCAGAGTAGAGTGCATTGAAATGGAATGGTGAAGAGCAGAGTGGAGTATGCATGGTATGGTAGGACACTGCCATTACAGACAACACATTTTTAATTGAAATGTCCATTACATTTGCACAGACATTCCATTTTACAAATAAAGCTATACAGTACACAAACAATATTGTGTGAAAATTCCATCACCTAGTGCATTGATTTGTTTTGATCATATTAAAGAATTTGTTTTCAAAACACTTCAGAGTTAACAAAAAATGTGTTTCTCCTGTATGTTGCTATTTTACAATATTCAGAAATACTTGCACAGTTATTTTAAATGTTGTATGCTAGAAAAAAACCTTTCTTACATCTAGTATCCAGCAAGAGTGTCACATAATTCCTCTCACTTTTATGTCGGAAAAAGAAATGTAAACACCAAGCTCCCTCAGAAGACAAAGCCTGACATTTGACCTCTGTCTTTGAACACAGAGCAAATGTGACAAGATACGACAAGATGTGCCGTAAGTTTCCCTAGACATTCTCTGATTACATTTTATTCAGGAGATGTTCATTCGCAATTGTTTGATTTGCCTTTTGATGAGCAAAGATTGTTCAGCAAGTTTAGACTCTCATCTCCTATCTTTTTGGTACCTGGACATCCCTATAATTAGACAGCTTTCTTTGTGGGGGCCTAGCATCTCTATAATCACACACTATCTCTGGAGGGATCTGGGCATCCCTATAATCCCATACTATCTCTGTGAGACCTGGGCATCAATATAATCACACACTATCTTTGTGGGGACTTGAACATGGCTATTATCATGCACTAATTCTATAATCGCACACATTCGCTTTGGCAACCGTGGTAATACTATAGTCACACACCATCTCTGTGGGGACTTGAGCATTCCTGTAACTACATACAAGCTCTGTTTTGGCTTGAGCATCATCAGCTTCTCATTCTCTGTATGGGGCTTTGTGAATAGTGATAAGTATTAAAGTTAGACTTTTGGTCTAAGTTTACATTGTTGAAACTGAAAAGTAGAAAAGTTAGATTTTTTGTCTAAGTTTACCATTGTGAATCGGGCCCTATTTTAATGAGGACTTAAACACAATCATCTTCATGCACTATATCTGTGGGGAATTAAACATCGCTTTAATAGCACTCTATCTTTGTGGTGGCTTGAAAAAAACTATAATAAAGCACTATCTTTGTGGGGACTTGAACATCACTATAAAAACATATCATCTCTGTGGGGACTTGAGCATTCCTGTAATTAAACGCAAGCTCTGTTTTGACTTGAAGCACCAGGGGGTGCCATGAGGCACAGGGTTAAGACTGATATGCATATAACTGGTCTGAAATGGGGTGGCAAAGGGAGCTAAAGAACTATGATGGATTCAACTCAGATCTGTGACTGGGGGTGAGTGACTGAAAAGTTTCCGCACTCGGTCCATAATTTCTTGTTTTTGCTTTGTTCACCCTAATTTGGCAGGGTATGCCCAGACGTGGGTCCCTTGCTCACTGTGCCACAGGATTCGAGCTAGCCTGGCTGATGAGGAGGTGTTACCCGAAATTGGTCCCAGGATGCTTGTTTCCGGTCCAGGGAAGACCTGGCCTGGAAGTTCTGGCTGGAATGTTCCCATGAGGCACAGTGTCAAGACTGATTTGCGTATAGTGGGTCTGAACTGGGGTGGTGAAGTGAGCTAAAGAACAATGATGGATTCAACCCAGATCTGTGACTGGGGGTGAGTGACTGAAAAGTTTCAGCACTCCGTCCATCATCTCCTTGTGTTTGCTTCGACTTGAACATCATCAGCTTTACATTCACTGAATGGGGCTTTGTGAATATTGAAAAGTAGTAAAGTTAGACTTTTGGTCTAAATTTACCTTTGTGAATACTGAAAAAAGTAGTAAAGTTAGACTTTTTGTCGAAGTTTACCTTTGTGAATCAGGCCCTATTATAATGAGCACTTAAACACAACCACCTTCATGCACTATCTCTGTGGGGACTTAAACATCGCTATAATAACACAACATCTTTGTAGGGACTTGAACAACACTGTAATAACACACTATCTTTGCGGGGACTTCAACATCACTATAATAACACACCATCTCTGTGGGGACTTGATCATCACTATGATAACACACTATCTCTGTGGGGACTTGAACACCGCTATGATAACACACTATCTTTGTGGGGACATCATTGTTTTCACACTCTTTATAATGGGATTTAAGCTTTGAATGTACACTATTTCTATGGAGACTTAAACAAAATCTTCACCCACTATCTCTGTGGGGACCTGAACATCTATTTTGGCAAAAATGTAAGCAGTTAATCAAGCTTTGGGTTCCACTTGACCATATTCCTTGGTTCCATATGTTAATTTCTTTATGTGTTAGTTCCCTTATCTCCTCAGATTTAAAGAACTAATAAATAGGTTAAATACAGCTTAAGTCTCTTTCTTTAACCATGATATGATATTTTCTGGCACATTAACATAATCTGTCTTTAATGTATACCCCTAGTACAGCAATTCACTTATGAAGAGATTATGATGTTGTTTGTGTACATTGTTGATAAAATAAACATTTAGCCATGTGCCTTCGACTGAATTCAATCACAAATAGTGTTACGGACTAGGTCCCCACAAGGATGGTAGCACTTGTTCAAGTCCCCACAAGGATGGTGCTGTGCGTACGATTAAATAACAATATATTTGCAAATTTGAAGCAGGATCCTGTATCATGAATTTTTTCTTAACATTTTTCTGTTATTTGTCTGTTGTAAAAACATTCAGAAAGGTTAGTCCCCACAAGGCAGGTGTTCACACATAGTCCCCACAAGGATGGTAACACGTGTATGTGTGTGTGTGTGTGTGTGTGGTTTTGTGTGTGTGTGTGTGGTTTTGTGTGTGTGTGTGGTTTTGTGTGTGTGTGTGTGTGGTTTTGTGTGTGTGTGTGTGGTTTTGTGTGTGTGTGTGTGTGGTTTTGTGTGTGTGTGTGTGGTTTTGTGTGTGTGTGTGTGGTTTTGTGTGTGTGTGTGTGGTTTTGTGTGTGTGTGTGTGGTTTTGTGTGTGTGTGTGTGGTTTTGTGTGTGTGTGTGTGGTTTTGTGTGTGTGTGTGTGTGGTTTTGTGTGTGTGTGTGGTTTTGTGTGTGTGTGTGGTTTTGTGTGTGTGTGTGGTTTTGTGTGTGTGTGTGGTTTTGTGTGTGTGTGTGGTTTTGTGTGTGTGTGGTTTTGTGTGTGTGTGGTTTTGTGTGTGTGTGGTTTTGTGTGTGTGTGGTTTTGTGTGTGTGTGGTTTTGTGTGTTGTTGGGGGGGTGGGGTTGGGGGGGGGTGGGGTTGGGGTTGGGGTTGGGGGGGGGTGCGGTTGGGGGGGGGAGGGGGGTGGGGTTGGGGGGGGAGCTGGGTGGGGGGGGTGCGCTTGGTTGTGTGTGGTTGGGTGTGTGGTGGGGGTGGGGTTGGGGGTGTGGCAGTAACACTAAAAGCATCTCAAAATAAAGGAACACAAACATAGAGTTTGTGGAAAGAGAAAGCACGCAAGTCAAACGGGCGTAGCAAAGCATTTACACAACAACAAAACAAACAAGACCACTTAGCGAAGACTGAGTGCTGATAATGGATACACACAGCCCATCATCTTAAGAGTTCGATTGCAGCCAATGTGCACTCAAACCTGCCCCCTCCTTGTGAGTTGCACCCCATATTTCATGAGTTGTAACTGCTGCACCCACCATAGCGCTTTGAGATCTAAAGAGCTACATAGGTCTAATCGATTAACCAGTCGCCAACATGATGTGCTTTTAAAGAGAATGTGCAAAAGTTTCCTGCTTCCTCATAATGTCCTCATGAAAGCGCCAACGAAAGGACTCCCTGAATGGTGCAACGGACATGAAGCAGGCGCTGCGATCAGAAATAAACACTGTGCATTTTGTCCAGTTTCACAGTAACATTTCCTTAATGTTCTTTAAGTCACAAAACATTAATACTAAAAACATCTCAAAATAAAGGAACACAAACATAGAGTTTGTGAAAAGAGAAAGCACATTGTAGGTCAAACGGGCGCAGCAAAGCATTAACACATGTTCTTTGAACAAGAACATCAAAGGGGTGCCTCAAAAGTGATCGCGGGCGCTTAATGAGCATGACGAGGTTTGCCAGCCTCTGATCCTCAGCCCGCGCACTAACTCTAGGCTGGCCATGGTGCCCTCACAAAAAGTCTCGCCAGACCAGTGCATGCACTGGGTCAGGCGAGACCTAATAACATCCCAGGCCTCAGTGGGCGGGACCAATCAGGTAAGGCGAGGTGGACGAGGCTGCCAGAGCGACAGGCCCGTCACTGTCAGCTCAGCCCTTCTCCTATAGCCTTTTCATCATTTCAGCCACAACATGAAAGCGATCATTACGCCCGCCTTTTCTGTCTGCCCGGCCTTCCCCTCAGGGAAATGCACCTGGCATCCAGGAGATGCGGAGAGAATTGGAGAAGGAAGTTTCTATGACGAGCCAGGGACCGGGATAGGAAAGACGAAGAATATTGTCTTTGTTCGGTAGAGTTGGTAGGTTAATTTCCAGTGTGATGTTGAAGAGCAAAACCCCAGAAACTTTAGAAAGGCTAATCCCCCCTCACGTGCACCGGGGGCAGTGCCTAACATCCACTCCGCAAAAACCGGGGATTTCCAGGCAGGATGTTTTATCTGAAAGGTAAGGTTGAGGCACCGATTGTTGGTGATGAAGTGAAGATGGCGGCATAATACCTCACATTGGCCAGGTGAAGACTTATGTGGCCTAACTCATTGGTGAGCGGGTGCGTGGGGTCACCTCCATGGATCTGCGTGTGTCTCTTTCCCCGTATCGTTGCGTCTCCTCTCTCTCCTGGTGCTCTTTTCCATCTCTCGTGCCCCCCAACAAGCTCGCTCCTCACCTTAGCGTTCCCATGCGGCCTTCGAGTATTATAGATTGCAATGCCTTTTTTAATGATTTAATATTGTATATTTCACAAGAAACTTACCATATAAAAGTAGTCATTATTCCAGAAAAAGAGAAATGTCAGCATCTGTACATCAGTAGAAAACTATATTCAATTAACCAACATAAAATACTGTCTGTCAGTAGGTAAGACAATTAATTTTATTTATTGCAGTTTTATATAGTACAAACTTAATTCAAAGGTGTTGGAGCGCTTTACAAAAGAACCAGGTAAGTTACATAAGGTACACAAGATACACTAAACACGCAAACAAGTTACATATATACAGTTACAAAGGTACACAAGAAAGACTGAGCACGCTAACAATTTTCATATATTCAGTTCCAACTCTAACTATTTGCTTATTTATATCGAAAAAAATTTAAAAGGTGTCAATGTTAGTTAAAAGCAGGAGTAAAATACATATATACAAAGTTGACCTCATGTGAGTGCTAGATGACCGTAAGGGTCAAGAAATGGGTTGAATTATTCCAGGAAGTGCCTTTCGAGGAGGAGAGTTTTTTGATCAGTTTTGAAGGTCCAGAAAGAGGTGGTAGTTCAGAGGGATGGAGAAAGCGAGTTCCAGATTCTGGTCTCATTACCAGAGAAAGATTGAGCCATAAATCTTTCCCTTTTGAACGTAGAAGGTTCGAGCAGTAAGTTTTCTGATTTGCGTGAAGGTCTAGAGCTGCCAGAGATTTTGAGTTTTTTAGCCAGATAGCGTGGGGTGGAGGTGTGCAATACTTTGTGGGAGATACAGGCAGTCTTGTAAATTGACCTTGCTTCGATAGGAAGCAAGTGAAGAGACAACAGTAAGGATGTGATGTGATAATTTCTTTTAGCTCCATATATGAAACAAGCTGCTGAGTGGAGGATGGATTTTAGAGGGGAAAGGTGGGATTTGGGGAGGCCAGCAAGGAGAGAGTTGCAGTAGTCCAATCTGGAAAGTACCAAAGGTTGGACCAAGGTTTTTAGGTCTTGCTCAGGAAAGAAGCGCCGAACGCCCCAGAGAAGGCGCAGTTCGTAGCGTGCATTCTTGGCGATGGTATTGATATGGGACTGTAAGTTGAGCCTTTTGTCGAGGATGATGCCTAGAGATTTGGCACTTTCAACAATGATAGGTTTGTTGTGGAGAATGTTCAGATTGTTCATCCAAGATAGGATAGGAGGAGGAGATAGTGAGGTCAAGAGAAGAAGGAATCCTGTTTTTGAAGGATTCAGAATTAGTTGATGAGTTGACAACCAGTGGTGGATGGAGTTGAGTGGTGTTCAGGACTGAAATGTCATGAGTGGAATATACCTTTAGGTAGATTTGAGTATCATCCGCATAAGGTGATAATGGATCCCAGATTTTTTGGGGAGATTACCCAGCAGTTCAATGTAAAGTGGGTGCGCGGATCGAGCCTTGAGGGATGCCTTATCTAACAGCCATTGAAGTGGAGAGACAGTTTGCAATTTTGGTCATCTGGGACCTGCCCGAGAGGAATGATTCAAACTATTTGAGCACTGTGCCTTCAAAAAACATTCTTAACTTTAAAATATTGAAAAGTGCGTTGTCATTAACAGTGTCAAAGGCTGCGGATAGGTCCAGAAGGATCAGGAGTCAAGATTCACCAGAATGAAGTACTCGCGGAGCATCATCAATCACTTGAAGTAGGGCTGTTTTAGTACTGTAGCCTTGGGTAAATCCAGATAGGAATTCTTCGAAGGATGAGTTCACCTTATTTGTTGCTTCGTCACAAAACTTTCTGTAATTTTAGCAAGAAAAAGGAGGTTGGTGATAGGTCGGAAGTTGTTGAGATCTTTCACATCAGCAGAGGGTTTTTTAAGAAGTGGAGTAACCTGTCCTGTTGTAAGGGCAACAGGAAGTGAGCCTCGGTTGAGAAAGAGGTTTATCAGACTGGTCCAGTAGAAGAGTGTGTGGGTGCAAAAGTGGATGGCAATGTCACTGCAGATGGGGTTACTGGGATGGATAGAGGGTTTAGTTTCTAGAATGCTTTCAAGGAGGGCTGTTCCAGTGATGGTGTCAAAGTTCTGCCACGGAACTAAGGATTTGCGGTCATCTGGGTGGTAGGATGGGTAACCTGATCCACAAGTGATATTACTTTTTCATCAAAGAAAACTGCACAGTCTGCTGCTATCGTGGGGGGGGGGGTAATCAAATATGGTGGGAGAGGGAGAGATGTTGGTGCTTTTGATAAGGTCGAAGAATTTTTTAGGTCTGTTTTGGGCAGAATCAAGGAGTGTTCTGAAGTGCTTCGCTTTTTCATGGAAGATGTATTTGTGGTAACAAGATCTTGCGAGGCAGAGATTGGGTAGATTGGTGGTGGAAGGAGAATGTCTCCAGGAAGGACATTGGTGGCTGCCACCACGTCATGAGGTTTCGTAACCACACAAAAGGTCGCAGAAGTGAATATGAAGATTGGGTTGAAGCTACTGGGGGGGGGGGGGGGTGAGTGCGTTTGAGCGATCCTGCATATGGGTGAGTCCACAAATGAATAAAGTGGACAGACTCTTAACCCCATCTCAAGACAAGCGTAAAGAAGTAATGAGCTTCTCTTTTCACTTTTTATATTACAATCATGGACCTACAGGTCCTGGAATCTTTGCGCTCTGATTTGGAGGAGACCACAATTGAGTGAGGAATTTACTGCGTTCAGTAAACCTCCACACTGAGACATAATCTGGCCTTGCTTAGATTGCGCCCTGTCTGTGGAAAATCAAATTTGGCGCTCTTCCTCCTGCTCCTCCCCTCTGCTCTCCTTTCTCCCAAAGCTGCTCCCTTTAAGGATTTCAAAGCGCTATATGTAACAGAAGTTACTATTATACTGAGTGCTTAATTAGTAATAAATAAGTGCAGTTGCCCAAAGTTTTCTAAGGAGGTTGTGGCCTACATTCGCCATTGATGCGGCACCCATCCACCACTGGACCACCATCACACCGTCTTCAGTTCTAGCACTAGGCCCGCTTGAAAGCAATAACCACTGATGAGGTTGGAGGGGTTCACCCCAAGAAAAAACACCAAATGGTAAATTTTACAGCTCATTTGGAACATAAATGATGAAAAAATCCAAAGGTTCTGAAGGGGCACTGATGAAATACACCAGTACTTTTTTGGTGTTCCAAGTAAGCGCTTAGGAGGAGAGGGGGTGAGTTGCGGCCAGAGCTGCCAACTTTGGAACTGGGGATTTTAGACAAGTCACTCTTTCTCCCTGTGCCTAAAACTTTTTATCTGACATTATGTATTATAATTACCCTTGGATCAATTTGTGCTATATAAAATAAAAAGAAAATACACTTCCCAGCATTACTTGAGTTTGCCCTCCCAATTTCACAAGACCAATCTCTTATCAAAATGTCCAGACCATCTTTCTTCACTTCTTTTTTTTTTTTAACAATCTGCCCCTTCAAATAGATTCTGAGATCGTCCTTTAATGGGTAACATCTCACAAACTCTTCCTGTTGAAAGGAGCCCACACCAGTTACTATCAAAACCATTTTGCTCCAAATAGTAGCATCCACAGATAAACAAGCTGCAACAAAACAGGATGATGATACAAAGGATACAGGAATGTACTCCATCCCATTTAGTGCCCCTCGTTTCTGAGCAGCCGAGATTCCCGGGTGGGCGGCACTTGGCATAGCAGGCACATATCAAATATTCTCTTACTACACGAGCACCCAGAACGCTCCACCCCCGACAATGCTTCTAACCGGGCGAATCTCCTTTCCAAGACCCATTTTCAATATGCAGGACCATAGCAGTAAGTGGAACCGGTAAATACGTGTCCGCCTCCACAGCTAAATGTGGTAGAAACCACTGAGAGAAATACCCTTAATGTGCAAATTTTGCCTGAGCACACAAATAGTACAGTCGCGAGTCTGGTGTCTCGAACGGTCCCCGCTCAAATGGCAGCGTCAAATTGCTCCAGCTACACCACTGTTGCCTTCCAGCCCACACCAGAGCCAACAAACTGGTCTGTAATGTTTTGAAAAGTGCCTTAATTAGGGTTATCGGGATGTTTGTGAACAGATCGAGAAGCTTGGGAGAAGGGTCATCTTTTCCACTGCAATTCTGTCTGCCAGGGACAGTGGGAGCCGCATCCACCGGGTAACTTGTTCTGTAATTTTGGTTATTGCCCACCCCTCATTCATACTGATCACCATATCTGGGTCTCCAGGCACCCAACCCCCAGGTATTTCACTGGCTCAGTGGACCATGCGAGTGGGTACTCCAATACAATTTCTTGAGTGCAATCAGTTAATGGGAATACTGTGGACTTTGACCAGTTTATGCCCAACCTGAGTGCCTCTCAAACAAGACATACTCACAAAGTACAGGTGCTAGATGCATAGCCAGCTGTCGGACGTATAGCATCATATTGTCCGCATTCAATGAAATAGCTAGCGGGTGCTGTCAGAATCCCAATGCGGCGTCAGCATGAAGCTGTTGAATCTTACACACCAAGGGCTCTAGCGCCAACGAAAAAAGCATTGGGAAGAGAGGGCAGCCCTGTCTAGTGCCCCTGCTTATTATGATTGGGCACGATACCCATTGACCCAAACAGTGGCAACCGGACCAGTGTACAAAAGTCGCACTCATTTTAGGAAAAACAGCGGCATCCCCATTCTCTGCAGGACCACAAACATGTACCCCCACTGGAGTGAATCAAAAGCTTTCGCCGCATCCAGTAGCAATGCCACGGCTGGGAGCTCAGGATCCATCTGATGCAGTACTGCAAAAATAGTACGTAAGTTATGCTTGGTTGATCGCTTGTGCTCAAATCCAGACTGGTCCGGGAGTATCAACTTGGGGATTTTCAGCAATATTTTTGTATCAATATTTGAGGGATAGTGGTCTGTCCGACTCACATCTATTAGGTTCCTTGTCCGGCTTTAGCAATGTTACAATAAGTGCCTCCCTCGGATGGGGGCAAGACACCCTTTTCATAAGCCTCAGCAAAAACCTCCAGCAGCCTCAGGCAAAAGCCTCTGCATCTGATTTATAAAAATCACTAGGCAGCCCATCCAGCCTAGCCCCTTTGCCGGATGGCAATGCCGTTATTGCTTCCCTGACATCTTCCAGCGTGAAGGGCTGTATTAAATATTCCTGCCGACCATTAGACAACCACCCAAGCACTACGTTCTCCAAATAGCTAGAGATCTCTCACTCGCCGTCGGTCTCTCCCCATATATATCTAAGAGGAAGTCAAGTAATAATAATAATAAATAATACAGAAGCTTATAAAGCGTGACAGCTACCCCAAGCAGGGGCGTCCCGGCGCTGAAAACATCAGGCAATAGCATCAAGCAAAAAGGACGAGAGCCACCTCTAGTAAATTAATCTGACTTGAACAGCCAGGTCTTCAGGGCCTTCCGGAAGCCAAGTTCTGTGTTAGCCAGGCGAAGGTGGCCTGGCAGGGAGTTCCACAATGTGGCTGCTCTAACCGAGAAGGATCTACCACCCAGGCGAGCTTTCCTAAAGTGGAAAGACTGTAGCAGGTTTTGGGCGTTAGAGCGCAGTACGCGTGACTGTTTGTAGGGGCGTAGTCTATCTTCCAGATAGCTCGGGCACTTGCCACTTAGAGCCCTGTAGACCAAGGTCATAGCCTTAAAAATGATTCTCTTCTCTACTGGCAGCCAGTGGAGTTTCAGAAGATGCAGAGAGACATGGTCTCGAAAAGGCAAGCGGCAGACCAGTCTCGCAGCCGCATTCTATACCAACTAGAGTCGATGAATCGCATATTTGGGAAGACCCAGGTACAGGGCATTTGCATAGTCCAGCCTCGATGTGACTGTTGCATGAACTACCGTTTTACGGCAGTCTACAGGTAAGCAGTGCAGAATTTTCCTTAGGTTTTTTAATTTGCTAAAACAAGTTGCTGAAACTTGCTGAATTTGAGCTGAGAGGGAGAGATCTGTCTCCCATCTCACCCCTAAGTTCCGGATGCATTTGGCGGGGGAGGGCGGTGGACCCATTTCCACCGGCCACCAGAGCTCAGCACTAGGGGTACCGCCCTGACCGAAGAACAAAACCTTGGTCTTTCCCGCGTTCAGTTTCAGTTTGTTTGCATTCATCCAAACCGCAATATCCCGTAAGCAGCTTTTAAAGTTCATAAAGGCCTCCACCGACTGCTCTTTAAAAGAGAAAAACAACTGGGTGTCATCAGCATAGGAAATCGCTTTAACACCCCAATTGGCAATCAGAGAAGAGCGGCGCGAGATATAGGTTGAAGATTAGGTGGCTCAGGGCAGAACCCTGTGGAACACCACACCAAAGTTGTCTCGGATCAGACTCATATGGCTTAAGGGCGACCCTCTGCGTGCGGCCTCTCATATAGGATGTCAGCCAGGCCAGAACCTTACCCCCAAGGCCCGCGGCATGTAACCTCTGGATCAGTATGGAATGGTCCACGGTATCAAACGCCGCAGACGGGTCCAGAAGCACCAGCATTGCCGAATCGCCTGAGTCCATTGCCCACCTAACTGACTCAGCAACCTCAAGGAGCGCTGTCTCTGTGCTGAAACCTGCCCTAAAACCTGATTGTGTGTCATGTAGGGCCCCTCTAAGCTTGATGAAAGAGGTCAGTTGGTGCTGTACCAATTTCTCCAACATTTTGCCTGGGGCTGAGAGTAGGGAAATGGGACGGAGATTGCTGAGATCGTCTGGGTCGCCGTTTAATTTCTTTCTTAATGGCAGTAGAGTTGCATGTTTCCAGGAATCCGGGAAAATGCCCGTGTCCAGCAAGGAGTTCCATTACTGCAGTAGTGAATCCGCCAGAGGGGCAGCTATTATTTTCCATAGTTTGGGTGGGCAGGGATCGTCAGGAGCGCCTGAGCGACCTCTCTGGATAGCCGTTAGAGCTTCCAGAGATTGTATTGGTGAGAAATTAAAAAGCCCAGGGGCCCCTGGTGCAATTAGGGATTTGTCTGTCGCCATAGTAGGCTCCGGTGGTACAAAGGAGTTGTAGACCTTTGAAATTTTTTTTTCAAAATGATTGGCTATTTTGCCACACAAGGCTGGGGTGGGGTTTACTTTCGACTCCAGCGCCTTGGGGTTAAAAAAAGTTTGGACTACTTTAAAAACCTCGCGGCTGCAGTGGTCTGCATTCTGAATGCGACTAATAAAGTGGGCTCTCATAGCTGCTTTTATGTCCCTGTGGTAGTCTTTTAGTGCTTTTTTATAGGCTGCCTTGGTTGAGTCGCTGTAGCTCACTCTCCACTGGCGTTCCAGTCTTTAGCACCTACTTTTAGTTGCTTTAAGGGCACAAGAGAACCAAGCGGCAGTCGGGGATAGTCTCGTAGATTTAGCTACTGTAACCGGTGCCACCACGTCTACTGCGGAGGCAATCCATTTATGAATAGAGACTGCTTCTGCATTCGGATCAGAATATAGGTGGGGACGAGTGGCCTGCAAGGCCCCTGCTTAAGTCTGCCTCATTCAAGTTTTTCCAATTTCTATTTAGCGTCCAGCGGGAGCCTTCCGTTTGCCCTCCATTTAGCAGGGGAAGCCAAAAGGGATCAGATAATGATCAGACCACGTTAAAGGAACTGGACTCTCCATCTCTAACTCAGTAAGAGAGGTAAAAACTAAATCTAAGGTATGTCCTGCTATATGCGTGGGGAAAGAGACCGGTTGGGTGAGGTTAGCGCCTGCCAAGGCAGATATCAGTTGACCAGCTAGTGCGCAATTTGCGATGTCCGCATGTACATTAAAATCTCCAAGAACCAAGAAATTTGAATACTTTACTGATTTTTGGGCAATCAGACTGCATAAGTTTGGCAGGGCCGTGGAGGCACAGTCGGGGGGTCTGTAAATAAGGATGCCAGCCAGGGCAAAAGACGGATTGAATTGGATGCAGAAATTGAGACCTTCAATGCCCCGCTCAATCAGTGGTGCCGAGGACGTCATCACCCATGAATCATTGAGGATATTAGCAACCCCGCCCCCTCTTTTCCCGCCCTCACGGTCGGCATGGAAGAAGTTAAAGCCAGAAGGTATAGCTAATGCAATTGAAGTCACCGTATCTAGGTGGAGCCAGGTTTCTGTCAAAAACATTAGGTCCCAAACACCATCGTTAAGAAGAGACCACACCTCCGTGGCATGCCTGACCAGAGATCTACAGTTAATCAGGCATGCTTTAATTTTATCCTTGCGCTCCTTCGCGCACCTCCGAGGCCCAGAATGTCTCATATTGGGGTCCTCATCCATAGCCAAGCTCCTGTGGCAGGTCCCACAACTCAGTGGCAATGGAGAGGCCGCAAGATCATACTGATGAGATCTAATGCAGAGAGGGCCTTGGAGACCCAGCAGCTCATCCCGCGACCAGCGAACAGGCTGATCACTCCTGCCTCTAGCAAAAAGGCCGTCTCTGGCCGGCGTCCGGGCGCAGACGGGCTTGCCTTAGGCGCGCCTTCGGCACGCCGGCTGCACACGTCTGCTGCGTGGCCGGCAAGCCTGAAGTACCCTCGGACCCAGAAATGAAGGGCGTGAGGTGGGCGGAGTCGCGTCCGTCTTTCCGTTCAACCGGCACTGTTAGCCGTGACGGACCGGGGACTGCGACCCGCCGAAGAACCCTCGCTGTTAGCAGCAGGTAAGCGAGCCCCGTGAACAAGTAAAGAATTCCCCAATTCAAAGAGACAATCGTAATTAAAATGTAGAACGTTTACAACAAGTAACACCTTACTAATATCGGGAGTGGTAAATTGCGGGATAGTCACTACTCACCATCTCTACTATGTGCTCCTGATCCTTGGGGAGTGCCAGTTTATGCACCAAAGAGAGACTGGGCCTACCACCCTCCCCGTAGGTATGGGCCTTACATCTCCTGGATCTGTGTAAAAAATCCTGTTCAGCATCCTGATTATATTCTGACACCAGCTCTTTAAATTGCGCTAGGAGTGTAGACTAGGGCACTGTTCATAGAGGTGCTCTAGTACACTTATTTGCTCACTCAGTCCCTGTAACCTATTTCGAAGTGCCTTTAGTACACCTGCCTGAGCCCCGATACATTCCCCCCCTAATGGTGACCTTAAAAGCCTTCCAGAGTGTTCTTGTCTCATCAACTGACCCTTCATTTTCAAGAAAGAAATTCATTATAGCATTCCCAATTGTGGTCCGGAACACAGGGTCCAATAGGAACGATGGCTGTAGCCACTACTGGAATGGTGGTCTGGGAAGAGCGGGCACATTCAGTTCAGGGAGCATGGGAGCATGATCGAACAACGTTTTTGCCAGATGCTGAACAGTCACTGTCCATCGGGCTGCTTCCTTACAGACCAGAAAATGGTCCAGCCTTGACCATGACCCATGTACCGAGGACACAAAAGTCTCCTCCCTCCCAGTAGGATTGCGGCTGCACCATATATCCACGATCCCCTCTGCCTCCATCAGCTCAGCAAGTACATACGCAGCCTGCTTAGCCTGTCACATCGAGCCAGCAGCCCGATCCAGCCGAGGGTCCAGGCACACATTCAGATCCCTACCCAATATTACAACAGAAGGGGGGGAATGACCTGATACGCCTCCAGACATCATTAAAGAAGGCTGGGTAATCCACATTTGGCCCATAGGTATTGACAAACAGGAAAGTTGCACCTCCTAGCTTACCCTGCATCAGCAGCACGCTACCCTGCTCATCCTCCTCCGCCTTGAACAGAGTGAATGGTGTGCACACCCCTAGAATACGATGAGTACGATGCTGCTGCTCGCACACTGGCCCAGCGGGCCCCCACATTACAATCCAAAGGCTTAGTGAGGTACGTCTCCTGGAGAAATGCCACCTGTATATCATTCCTATCAAGAAAAGCTGGCACATTGCAGATTTTCTTAGGGTTGTTTAGACCGCAAACATTCCATGTAATTAACTTAACCATGCCAACCAGACATCAATATTTAAAACATGGCACACAGGACCCCCTCTTACAAATCCCCAGATTGGAACCCACATTGTTGACAAGGTGGTGCATTTGTACTGCATTGCACCTGCAACATGTTTTGCCCTGCCAACCACACCCCCATCCACTTCAGCACCCCCAGCTTGCTGAAGATAGCCCATAACAAAGCAAACGGATCCCCCCAGGAATAACACCAGTGAAAAAAGTGAGGTACACCTATTGAGAAACGCTAGATTGCAGTCAGCCTCCCACTCAGAAGGAAGGTGACCGAACATGTCCATTGTATCAACGTGGCGGTCCAGCAAGTGTCCAGAACCCAAAGGGCAACAGATTATCTATACCCCAACAATGCCCTTACGACAACCAGGAGATTTAACCCAGGCACCGAGATGCCAACATATAATGTCACTAGTATTTTACCTCATTACACCGAGCCATCCCCTACACACCTTTTCCGTCACCGCATCCGAGGGCCCAGAGCTGACCCGCAGATAACAGTCAATAATATGCAGTCCCTAACTGGTACTCACTGCTCTTCTTCGTCAGGATCACATGCAGCGTCTCGCTGTCTCTTCTTCAGGGATTTAGCTTGTTCCATGGCCTCCTTGGGGTTGTTGTAGATCTTGGCAGAACCCTCAGATCCAATTCTCAGGTGTGCATGATAAAGAATAGCATATGGAATATTTTCAGCTATCAACAGCTTTTTGACTGGTGCAAATCTGGAAACCATGCCAGCTCATTTACATGATAGGTAATTGAGCCTTTTTCACGAGCCATTCAAAGAATGGTGTCCCGGTCTCTCTAATTGAGTAGCCGGCACGAAGATCCAGCTTTGCCGCAGTGGCAGGACGGGCAGCCAGCGAGAGGTGGGCATGTTCCACAATTAGCATGGTAGACAAATGTTCAGACCCAAAAATGTCCTTGAGAAGCCCCTTAAAGATCTCCAGCTTCCCGGTGTTGGTTGTTTCCAGCAGGCTAATTATTCTCAAATTGTTCCACCTCGACCAGGCCTCCAAGTCTTCATACTTCGCCTGGATGACCGCAAGTACTTTCTCCATGTTTAGAGCTTTAGTGGACACACTTTAGAGGTTGTCTTCGGCAGTGGAGACTCGCTTCTCTACTTCACATAGCCTGATGCCCTGCTTATCGAGCTTGGCAGACATATGGTCTGTACAGAAATTTAATGGATCTATCTTGCTGTCTATTGGTTTGCAAGCTTTGCTGCATGGCCAAAATGTTGTCTCCAATGCAGGAACCACCATAGCTGGGGCGTCCAACTCAGAGTCTGAGTTATGCCTTTGGTATGTCTTCCCCGGTTTGCCCATTTGAAACGTCAAGCGAGACTGCCACTTCTCCGTTTTACCCATCTTGGCACGTGTCCCTGTTACACCTGCAGCACACAGACCAGGGCCCAGATGAGGTGTGCAAAACCACTATTGGTTATGTAGCCGGTATCGCCGTTATATTGAATGGTCTGTCCCATAGACCTCAGGTCCGGGTAGCAGCACCACCACTCCCCTGTCTTAGCATAGCACCTTCCGAGTGTAATGACCAGGCCCACCAGTGTGGCCTACCCACGCACTTAGCAGGCCAGGGATACCAGCAGCAGGCCCGCTATACTTCAGCCGCACAGTCTGCAGTCCAGGCCCAAATAAATACGTACCATGAGCCAGTGCGCACCACCGTTGTATAGCCTCACCACACCCCCCGGTGCATCACAATACTCCACAGGCGGGGCCCCAGGGTCTGCCAGATGCGCTCCACAGGATAGCGAGACCACACCCGGGATCGGGGAAACTCTGTTGCAGCGATTCTCACTGTCAGTGCCCTCCACTGCAGGCCTCGCCACAGTGACTAACTGCACCCGGGGCCCGCAGCCTACCTCATGGCACCAGGGTTTGGCAATGCCTGCTGCTATCCAGTCTACTGTTACAGAACCACTCCGCAGAGTCAGCAGGCCTCGTGGTGCTACAGCGGTCATCCGCGTCGATCCGAAGGTGTAGTTTCAGCGCAGGCCAGGCAGGCAGTCACCGCCATCCCGCCCCGCCGCACCATCAGCACCCACACCCCTCGCACTCACCGCTGGTACAGGCGTGCAAGGCTCAGCGGTAGCCCAGGTCCACCAGTCACAACATGGAAGGGCCAGGGACTTCGGCCCCGCACGGCGGTCGCCACTTTGAGTCCGCAGGCACTCCGCCAAAGGTCAGATTTCTACATGCAGCAACGTTCTTGTGGGCAAAAATCTTGAGCCTGGGCTCTCCGGCACTATGGCATATGTTTCAGCAGTGGATACCACATAGTTGGCAGGATTCTGGGCGGATAAGAGATTCAGCCAAAGAGCTGCACTAAGGCGCAGCCATCTTGCTGCGGCCCTCAAGCGCACCCCGTCCTCCCCTTTCAAAATATCTATTTATTGAATTAGATGAGTTTCTACTAGTATATTAGTCAACAAGCCTTGCACATTTTACAAAACATACATACCTTCCAAACATTGGAATCGGATATAGTCTTACATTATTAAACAGAAGCTTTTATCTATGACCCATGTGAAAGGGAGACAACCGCTTTTATAAGCCTTTTTTAGGATATTAGTATAGTACGTAAAATAGTGCTCTAGGTTGGGCATCACAGGTTCAACTAGCAGCATGGCCAACATATCCATTCATTTTTGTGTGGGTGATAACATGCGTATCAAACGGTTGGGGTTTGCTTCCTCACCGATGCTCTGTTCTTTCTCTCCCAGATAAAATTAACAACATGTGAGATACAGCCTCCTTGCTGCAATTTTCTTATTTATGGACAGAAAAAAACGCCGTTGTGATATTTCAGCACCTTTGTCAAGACTCTTTTGCTTCAAGAGCGGAGGATGGGTTCCAAACCCTCCCTCTCTGAAGAAATAAGCAATACGAAAATGGAGAAAGAGGCAAAACTGGATTCAAACACAGTTCCACCAAAGCAGATGTTAACAGTATTTCGGCTATGGAAACTGATAGGAGAAGCAGATGAGGAACGAGTAAATGCAGGAAAATATACTACAGCCAACAGAAATGGAGCAAAAGTAAGTGGCAAGCATAGGAACCAATGAAAAGCCAGGAAAACGAGGGGGTGGGATGTAAGCCCCTTTTAAGATTTATATTAAAAACAATAGTCAACCACTGTGCCGGCGAAACCTAAAAAATGGGCATGTAGGTGAGGACACTGACTCAGAAGTGTATCACTGTGAACATGATGTTCACTGCATCTGTTCACATTTCTTTTTGAAGGACACATGAAGCCAGTGGCAGGCACCGTGAGTGAGACGTACACTCTGGAAACCTACTATTTATTTCAAATATTTTGTTCATGGCTGGATATGGTGGTGATCGCTGGCTGATCTCCCACTACTACGCTGCTTGCCAACCTTGCCCTGTGTGCCCTTGTAAGCTGCCAGAACAATGTAACCGAGAAGGCCAGTGCTACAATATAAAAATATTCCGGACAAAGAAGAGTCTCCAATGGGGTAAATGTACAAAGTAGGCCTGGATGGTAAATTCCGTTCCGCTCGCGGATTTTGCAGAATTTGGGTAATTTGTGTAATTTCGCGTTCCGCAAAGAACACGTAATTGGCCACCGTTCTGCGCTCCGTGGCTTCGCGGAATTTTTTGCTTGTTCGCGTACTCAAAATGCGTGTTCTCAAGATATTTCTCCCCGAGCACGCAGACAGTGTTCGCGAACAGGAAAAAAGCATTGCGGACAAGCAATTCCGCGTGTTCGCGGAACTTTTGCATGCTCGCGGAGATTTTGTACCGTTTCGCTGAGCTTTGCGTAGCTCGACTACGCAAATTGAACTCACCCCTAGTACAAAGTAGATTTATTCATGAACAGGAGAACTGTTAGACTTGGGGGTCTCTGGTTGGCGCAAGGTTGCCCTTGTGTCAAGCAGGAACCCTCTCCTCTACGTCAGGGCGCAGGATAACCCCTTTTGAATGACCCTTGCTCACCCTCTAGGTGCGTGGCGTGAGCAGCCAAGGCGATTCCTCAGGCGTTGTTGGTTAACCACTTACAATCACACACACAGTAAGTACATCAATCCCCCCAGAAACGGACACCAGCCTTGGATATGTAGAAAAATACGCTTCTTTATGTAAAAATAGGTATATATATCTCAGCAGACTTATCACAAGACCAATAACGTTTTCGCTAGGCCACCAGGTTGTAAAGCAGGCAAATGTTCTTGGTTCGTAGTTTCAAATGGACACTTTGTAGTCTCTTGCAAATGTTACTTGTGGTTCCAGTACTCACAGAGATCGGCTCCTGCGAACGGGGAAATAAGGCGTTGCGGGCCCCGAGCCCGATACTGGAACTTCCTTTGTGATGTGGAGAGTCGACACAGGTCGGTGCGACTCTCAGCTTGGGAAGTGGTCTTGGGTCCTCGATCAGCGGGTGTGGGCAGGTAGGCAGGCGCGGCCAGCGACCCTCAGCACGGCGGTGTAGGGGGGTCTCCACAGCGGGGGCGGCGCGGCCTGATATGTCCGGGGATAGCGAAGCGGGGTCGCAGGGCACGGTCAGTGCAGCTGGATGACCCGGCGTAGATCAGTCGTCGGACGGTTTCCGGCAGGAGGGGTGATAGCGCTTTCAGCGCGCTCCAGTGGCAAGCGGTGACAGGGATGCAGGCAACCTAGCCCGGGGACAGAGAGCGGCTCCGGACGGAGCGGGGCTCTCACGGGGTTGAGGCAGGCAAGCTTCTGAGTGTCACGGCCCTAGGAGGGGCGATGAGGGGCGCAGTCTCTTTCCAGCGGGATGCACACACGGCTCGAATCGGAGGACGAGCAAAAGCACAGAGAACCCACTGGTCCTGGGGTTCAGTTCAGGGGGCAAGCTCAGATCAAGCCCTTGGAGAATGTTTAAAGCACAAAGTAGCAAAGTCTTTTCAGTAGTCTCTTCCTCTCCTTTCTCAGCAAGGCAAGCAGCAGGCCAGCTCCTCCAGCGTCTTCTTCTCCTTCTAGTCAGGCAGAGGTTCTTTGTGGTAAAACAGGATTCTGATTTCTTAGGAGCCAGGCTCCTACTTTTATACCATGATTCTTTTGTTCTTTAGCGCCAGGGGGCCTGGGCCTGGCTCAGTCCAGTTCTGGATCACTTTGTTATGGTGACTCTGCTCTTTCCTTTCAGCAGCAGGGCAGAGACATCAGCCGCTCCACAGGGGGTGGCGCCGGCTTTGTGGGGGCAGAGCACAGGTCTATTCAAGAGTCAAGGTGTACTCCTCCCACCCATTCTGGTGTCATCTCTCTACCCACCACCTGGCAGCCAACCTGTCTGGGGATTCCCCAACCCTGCTCCTTACTGTTGCTAGGCAGAACACACACAGCAGAGGCGGACTGAATGGCCAGGTCAGTAAATACGAACTTTCTAAAAGTAGTATTTACAAACCCAGGATATTAAAATAAACTGGACTACAAGAAGTATTTTATTATTCTGAGTTCAGGCATACTAAACTTGACATTCTACCATGCTCTCTGAGTCCACTGGGGTCACAGCGTGTAGTGACTCCAGCAGCCCATTCTGGCCTATGGAGAGCAGGTAGCCTTCAATAGTGAAAAACGAAAATGGCTGTAATTCACTACTAAGACATGCCACACACATCAGGGCATGTCCTACCATATGCCTACAATGCACCCTACCCTTGGGCCTACCAGAGGGGTGGCTAATAGGTAGGTAAGGGAAGGTTTAGGGACTGGCAAGTGGGGGCACTTGCGTAGTCAGCGCGACGGTCCCAGACCGCGCACAGGGTCTGCGGTGGCAGACCCTAGACACATTTTACAAGGCCGCTTTCTGTGGGTGGCGCAACCAGCGCTGCAAGCCCACCAGCAGCATTGGCATTCACAAGCCCTGGCACCCCTGGTGCACTTTACTGGGGACTGACAGTGAATCCAATAAACCAATCGTGAGCATCAATTACAGGTACACTTTACCTAGGGAGCACTTGCACTGCGGCACGGATTAGCCATGGCGCAGTGCCCTGAGCGGACAACACCAGCAAAACAATCGAGGCACACCATCAAAAAGTGGAAGGGAAACTCACGCCAAGGTGCCAGGTCTAACAAGAACTATTTCTCTCAACCATCCTCTCCTGGCCAGGTTTTCGTTAACCCTCTCAAGTCATAGCATTCTCTTAAAGTTCATTATAGGAATGTGACATACTTACATTTCATAACCCAAGTTACCGCAGTGAGGAGGAACAGAATCATTGCACCTCAGAAGCTCCTGCATGTGTCGGGTACCCACGGATTGGAGAGGGGTAACTCTCAATTAAAGGTCTTCTGCAACTGACCACATCTGCTGCTGCCTCATTGCTGCTGCCTCCTTCTTGCTGCTGCCTCCTCCTTGTGGGTGCCTTATCCTTGCTGCTGCCTCCTCGTTGTTGCTGCTACTGCCTCCTCCTTGATGCTGCTACTGCCACCTCCTTGCTACTGCCGCCACCTCCTTGCTACTGCCGCCTCCTCCTCGCTACTGCCGCCTCCTCCTCGCTACTGCCGCCTCCTCCTCGCTACTGCCGCCTCCTCCTTGCTACTGCCGCCTCCTCCTTGCTACTGCCGCCTCCTCCTTGCTACTGCCGCCTCCTCCTTGCTACTGCCGCCTCCTCCTTGCTACTGCCGCCTCCTCCTTGCTACTGCCGCCTCCTCCTTGCTGCCTCCTCCTTGCTACTGCCACCTCCTCCTTGCTGCTGCCGCCTCCTCCTTGCTGCTGCCGCCTCCTCCTTGCTGCTGCCGCCTCCTCCTTGCTGCTGCCGCCTCCTCCTTGCTGCTGCCGCCTCCTCCTTGCTGCTGCCGCCTCCTCCTTGCTGCTGCCGCCTCCTCCTTGCTGCTGCCGCCTCCTCCTTGCTGCTGCCGCCTCCTCCTTGCTGCTGCCGCCTCCTCCTTGCTGCTGCCGCCTCCTCCTTGCTGCTGCCGCCTCCTCCTTGCTGCTGCCGCCTCCTCCTTGCTGCTGCCGCCTCCTCCTCCTTGCTGCTGCCGCCTCCTCCTCCTTGCTGCTGCCGCCTCCTCCTCCTTGCTGCTGCCGCCTCCTCCTTGCTGCTGCTGCCTCCTCCTTGCTGCTGCTGCCTCCTACTTGCTGCCGCTGCCTCCTACTTGCTGCCGCTGCCTCCTACTTGCTGCCGCCGCCTCCTCCTTGCTGCCGCCGCCTCCTCCTTGCTGCTGCCGCCTCCTCCTTGCTGCTGCCGCCTCCTCCTCCTTGCTGCTGCCGCCTCCTCCTCCTTGCTGCTGCCGCCTCCTCCTCCTTGCTGCTGCCGCCTCCTCCTCCTTGCTGCTGCCGCCTTCTCCTCCTTGCTGCTGCCGCCTTCTCCTCCTTGCTGCTGCCGCCTTCTCCTCCTTGCTGCTGCCGCCTTCTCCTCCTTGCTGCTGCCGCCTTCTCCTCCTTGCTGCTGCCGCCTTCTCCTCCTTGCTGCTGCCGCCTTCTCCTCCTTGCTGCTGCAGCCTTCTCCTCCTTGCTGCTGCAGCCTTCTCCTCCTTGCTGCTGCCGCCTTCTCCTCCTTGCTGCTGCCGCCTTCTCCTCCTTGCTGCTGCCGCCTTCTCCTCCTTGCTGCTGCCGCCTTCTCCTCCTTGCTGCTGCCGCCTCCTCCTCCTTGCTGCTGCCGCCTCCTCCTCCTTGCTGCTGCCGCCTCCTCCTCCTTGCTGCTGCCGCCGCCTCCTCCTTGCTGCTGCCGCCGCCTCCTCCTTGCTGCTGCCGCCGCCTCCTCCTTGCTGCTGCCGCCGCCTCCTCCTTGCTGCTGCCGCCGCCTCCTCCTTGCTGCTGCCGCCGCCTCCTCCTTGCTGCTGCCGCCGCCTCCTCCTTGCTGCTGCCGCCGCCTCCTCCTTGCTGCTGCCGCCGCCTCCTCCTTGCTGCTGCCGCCGCCTCCTCCTTGCTGCTGCCGCCGCCTCCTCCTTGCTGCTGCCGCCGCCTCCTCCTTGCTGCTGCCGCCGCCTCCTCCTTGCTGCTGCTGCCGCCGCCTCCTCCTCCTTCCTGCTGCCGCCTCCTCCTTCCTGCTGCTGCCACCTCCTAGCTGCTTCTGTCTCCTTGATGCCAATTCCTCCTTGCTGCTGCCTCCGTCTTGCTGCTGGTGCCTCCTCCTTGCTGCTGGTGCCTCCTCCTTGCTGCTGGTGCCTCCTCCTTGCTGCTGGTGCCTCCTCCTTGCTGCTGGTGCCTCCTCCTTGCTGCTGGTGCCTCCTCCTTGCTGCTGGTGCCTCCTCCTTGCTGCTGGTGCCTCCTCCTTGCTGCTGGTGCCTCCTCCTTGCTGCTGGTGCCTCCTCCTTTCTGCTGGTGCCTCCTCCTGGATGCAGTTTTCTTGCTGCTGTCTCCGCCTTTCTGCCACCTTGCTGCTTCCTCCTCCTTGCTGCCACCTTGCTGCTGCCTCCTCCTTGCTGCTGCCTCCTCCTTGCTGCTGCCTCCTCCTTGCTGCTGCCTCCTCCTTGCTGCTGCTGCCTCCTTGCTGCTGCCTCCTCCTTGCTGCTGCCTCCTCCTTGCTGCTGCCTCCTCCTTGCTGCTGCCTCC
Source organism: Triturus cristatus (assembly GCF_964204655.1). Lineage (NCBI taxonomy): Eukaryota > Metazoa > Chordata > Amphibia > Caudata > Salamandridae > Triturus > Triturus cristatus. Next base: position 593,333,985 of record NC_140592.1, on the reverse strand, counting down.
TCCTTGCTGCTGCCTCCTCCTTGCTGCTGCCGCCTCCTTGCTGCTGCCGCCTCCTTGCTGCTGCCGCCTCCTTGCTGCTGCCGCCTCCTTGCTGCTGCCGCCTCCTTGCTGCTGCCGCCTCCTTGCTGCTGCCGCCTCCTTGCTGCTGCCGCCTCCTTGCTGCTGCCGCCTCCTTGCTGCTGCCGCCTCCTTGCTGCTGCCGCCTCCTTGCTGCTGCCGCCTCCTTGCTGCTGCCGCCTCCTTGCTGCTGCCGCCTCCTTGCTGCTGCCGCCTCCTTGCTGCTGCCGCCTCCTTGCGGCTGCCGCCTCCTTGCGGCTGCCGCCTCCTTGCGGCTGCCGCCTCCTTGCGGCTGCCGCCTCCTTGCGGCTGCCGCCTCCTTGCGGCTGCCGCCTCCTTGCGGCTGCCGCCTCCTTGCGGCTGCCGCCTCCTTGCGGCTGCCGCCTCCTTGCGGCTGCCGCCTCCTTGCGGCCGCCGCCTCCTTGCGGCTGCCGCCTCCTGGATGCCGCCGCCTCCTCCTTGCCGGTGCTGCCTCCTGGATGCCGCCGCCTCCTCCTTGCCGGTGCTGCCTCCTCCTTGCCGGTGCTGCCTCCTCCTTGCCGGTTGTTAGACCTGGCACCTTGGCGTGAGTTTCCCTTCCACTTTTTGATGGTGTGCCTCGATTGTTTTTGCTGGTGTTGTCCGCTCAGGGCACTGCGCCACGGCTAATCCGTGCCACAGTGCAAGTGCTCCCTAAGGAAAGTGTACCTGTAATTGATGTTCATGATTGGTTTATTGGATTCACTGTCAGTCCCCAGTAAAGTGCACCAGGGGTGCCAGGGCTTGTGAATGCCAATGCTGCTGGTGGGCTTGCAGCGCTGGTTGCGCCACCCACGGAAAGCGGCCGTGTAAAATGTGTCTAGGGTCTGCCACCGCAGACCCTGTGCGCGGTCCGGGACCGTCGCGCTTACTGCGCAAGTGCCCCCACTTGCCAGTCCCTAAACCTTCCCTTACCTACATATTAGCCACCCCTATGGTAGGCCCAAGGGCAGGGTGCATTGTAGGCATAAGGTAAGACATGCCCGGATGTGTGTGGCATGTCTTAGTAGTGAATTACAGCCCTTTCCGTTTTTCACTAGTGAAGGCTACCTGCTCTCCATAGGCCAGACTGGGCTGCTGGGATCACGCCAACGCTGTGACCCCAGTGGACTCAGAGAGCATGGTAGAGTGTCAAGTTTAGTATGCCTGAACTCAGAATAATAAAATACTTCTTGTAGTCAAGTTTATTTTAATATCCTGGGTTTGTAAATACTACTTTTAGAAAGTTAGTATTTACTGACCTGACCATCTCAGTCCGCCTCTGGTGTGTGTGTGTGTTCTGCCTAGCAACAGTAAGGAGCAGCGTAGGGGAATCCCCAGAGACAGGTTGGCTGCCAGGTGGTGGGTAGAGAGATGACACCAGGATGGGTGGGAGGAGTACACCTTGACTCTTGAATAGACCTGTGCTCTACCACCACAAAGCCGGCGCCGCCCCCTGTGGAGCGGCTGATGTCTCTGCCCTGCTGCTGAAAGGAAAGAGCAGAGTCACCATAACAAAGTGCTCCAGAACTGGACTGAGCCAGGCCTAGGCCCCCTGGCGCTAAAGAACAAAAGAATCCTGGTATAAAAGTAGGAGCCTGGCTCCCAAGAAATCAGAATCCTGTTTTACCACAAAGAACCTCTGCCCGACTAGAAGGAGAAGGAGACGCTGGAGGAGCTGGCCTGCTGCTTGCCTTGCTGAGAAAGGAGAGGAAGAGATTACTGAAAAGACTTTGCTGCTTTGTGCTTGAAACATTCTCCAAGGGCTTGATCTGAGCTTGCCCCCTGAACTGAACCCCAGGACCAGTGGGTTCTCTGTGCTTTTGCTCGTCCTCCAATTCGAGCCGTGTGGGCATCCCGCTGGAAAAGAGACTGCGCCCCTCAATGCCCCTCCTAGGGTCGTGACACTCAGGAGCTCGCCTGCCGCAATCCCGTGAGAGCCCTGCTCCGTCCGGAGCCGCTCTCTGTCCCCGGGCCAGGCCGCCTGCACCCCTGTCACCGCCTGCCACTGGAGCGCGCTGAACGCGCTATCACCCCTTCCGCCGGAAGCCGTCCGACGACTGTGATCTACACCGGGTCATCCAGCTGCACTGACTGTGCCCTGTGACCCCGCTTCGCTATCCCCGGACGTCCCAGGCCGCGCCGCCCCCGCTGTGGAGACCCCCCTGCACCGCCGTGCTGAGGGTCGCTGGCCGCGCCTGCCTACCTGCCCACACCCGCTGATCGAGGACCCAAGAACACTTCTCAAGCTGAGAGTCGCACCGACCTGTGCCGACTCTCCACATCACGAAAGACGTTCCAGTATCGGGCTCGGGGCCCGCAACGCCTTATTTCCCCGTTTGCAGGAACCGATCTCTGTGAGTACTGGAATTCCAAGTGACATTTGCAAGAGACTGCAAGATATCTATTTGAAACTACGAACCAAGAATCATTTGCCTGCTGTATAACCTGGTGGCCTAGCGAAAACGTTATTGGTCTTGTGATAAGTCTGCTGAGATATATATACCTATTTTTACATAAAGAAGCGTATTTTTATATATATCCAAGTCTGGTGTCCGTTTCTGGGGGGGTTGATGTATTTACTATGTGTATGATTGTAAGTGCTTAGCCAACGACGCCTGAGGAATCGCCTTGGCTGCTCACGCCACGCACCTAGAGGGTGAGCAAGGGTCATTCGCAAGGGGTTATCCTGCGCCCTGACGTGGAGGAGAGGGTTCCCGCTTGACACAAGGGCAACCTTGCGCCAACCGGAGATCCCCGACTCTAACACTCCTCCTTACCACTGCTGTCTCCTCCTTACCACTGCTGTCTCCTCCTTGCCGGTGCTGTCTCCTCCTTGCCGGTGCTGTCTCCTCCTTGCCGGTGCTGTCTCCTCCTTGCCGCTGCTGCCTCCTCCTTGCCGCTGCTGCCTCCTCCTTGCCGCTGCTGCCTCCTCCTTGCCGCTGCTGCCTCCTCCTTGCCGCTGCTGCCTCCTCCTTGCCGCTGCTGCCTCCTCCTTGCCGCTGCTGCCTCCTCCTTGCCGCTGCTGCCTCCTCCTTGCCGCTGCTGCCTCCTCCTTGCCGCTGCTGCCTCCTCCTTGCCGCTGCTGCCTCCTCCTTGCCGCTGCTGCCTCCTCCTTGCCGCTGCTGCCTCCTCCTTGCCGCTGCGGCCTCCTCCTTGCCGCTGCGGCCTCCTCCTTGCCGCTGCTGCCTCCTCCTTGCCGCTGCTGCCTCCTCCTTGCCGCTGCTGCCTCCTCCTTGCCGCTGCTGCCTCTTCCTTGCCGCTGCTGCCTCTTCCTTGCCGCTGCTGCCTCTTCCTTGCCGCTGCTGCCTCTTCCTTGCCGCTGCTGCCTCTTCCTTGCCGCTGCTGCCTCTTCCTTGCCGCTGCTGCCTCTTCCTTGCCGCTGCTGCCTCTTCCTTGCCGCTGCTGCCTCTTCCTTGCCGCTGCTGCCTCTTCCTTGCCGCTGCTGCCTCTTCCTTGCCGCTGCCTCTTCCTTAGTGTTGCTGCCTCTTCCTTAGTGTTGCTGCCTCTTCCTTAGTGTTGCTGCCTCTTCCTTAGTGTTGCTGCCTCTTCCTTAGTGTTGCTGCCTCTTCCTTAGTGTTGCTGCCTCTTCCTTAGTGTTGCTGCCTCTTCCTTAGTGTTGCTGCCTCTTCCTTAGTGTTGCTGCCACCTCCTTAGTGTTGCTGCCACCTCCTTAGTGTTGCTGCCTCTTCCTTAGTGTTGCTGCCACCTCCTTGCTGCTGCCGCCTCCTCCTTGCTGCTGCCGCCTCCTCCTTGCTGCTGCCGCCTCCTCCTTGCTGCTGCCTCCTCCTTGCTGCTGCCTCCTCCTTGCTGCTGCCTCCTCCTCCTTGCTGCTGCCTCCTCCTCCTTGCTGCTGCCTCCTCCTCCTTGCTGCTGCCTCCTCCTCCTTGCTGCTGCCTCCTCCTCCTTGCTGCTGCCTCCTCCTCCTTGCTGCTGCCTCCTCCTCCTTGCTGCTGCCTCCTCCTCCTTGCTGCTGCCTCCTCCTTGCTGCTGCCTCCTCCTTGCTGCCGCCTCCTCCTTGCCGCCGCTGCTGCCGCCTCCTCCTTGCCGCTGCTGCCGCCTCCTCCTTGCCGCTGCTGCCGCCTCCTCCTTGCCGCTGCTGCCGCCTCCTCCTTGCCGCTGCTGCCGCCTCCTCCTTGCCGCTGCTGCCGCCTCCTCCTTGCCGCTGCTGCCGCCTCCTCCTTGCCGCTGCTGCCGCCTCCTCCTTGCCGCTGCTGCCGCCTCCTCCTTGCCGCTGCTGCCGCCTCCTCCTTGCCGCTGCTGCCGCCTCCTCCTTGCCGCTGCTGCCGCCTCCTCCTTGCCGCTGCTGCCGCCTCCTCCTTGCCGCTGCTGCCGCCTCCTCCTTGCCGCTGCTGCCGCCTCCTCCTTGCCGCTGCTGCCGCCTCCTCCTTGCCGCTGCTGCCGCCTCCTCCTTGCCGCTGCTGCCGCCTCCTCCTTGCCGCTGCTGCCGCCTCCTCCTTGCCGCTGCTGCCGCCTCCTCCTTGCCGCTGCTGCCGCCTCCTCCTTGCCGCTGCTGCCGCCTCCTCCTTGCCGCTGCTGCCGCCTCCTCCTTGCCGCTGCTGCCGCCTCCTCCTTGCCGCTGCTGCCGCCTCCTCCTTGCCGCTGCTGCCGCCTCCTCCTTGCCGCTGCTGCCGCCTCCTCCTTGCCGCTGCTGCCGCCGCCTCCTCCTTGCCGCTGCTGCCGCCGCCTCCTCCTTGCCGCTGCTGCCGCCGCCTCCTCCTTGCCGCTGCTGCCGCCGCCTCCTCCTTGCCGCTGCTGCCGCCGCCTCCTCCTTGCCGCTGCTGCCGCCTCCTCCTTGCCGCTGCTGCCGCCTCCTCCTTGCCGCTGCTGCCGCCTCCTCCTTGCCGCTGCTGCCGCCTCCTCCTTGCCGCTGCTGCCGCCTCCTCCTTGCCGCTGCTGCCGCCTCCTCCTTGCCGCTGCTGCCGCCTCCTCCTTGCCGCTGCTGCCGCCTCCTCCTTGCCGCTGCTGCCGCCTCCTCCTTGCCGCTGCTGCCGCCTCCTCCTTGCCGCTGCTGCCGCCTCCTCCTTGCCGCTGCCGCCGCCTCCTCCTTCCTGCTGCCGCCGCCTCCTCCTTCCTGCTGCCGCCTCCTCCTCCTTCCTGCTGCCGCCTCCTCCTCCTTCCTGCTGCCGCCTCCTCCTCCTTCCTGCTGCCGCCTCCTCCTCCTTCCTGCTGCCGCCTCCTCCTCCTTCCTGCTGCCGCCTCCTCCTCCTTCCTGCTGCCGCCTCCTCCTCCTTCCTGCTGCCGCCTCCTCCTCCTTCCTGCTGCCGCCTCCTCCTCCTTCCTGCTGCCGCCTCCTCCTCCTTCCTGCTGCCGCCTCCTCCTCCTTCCTGCTGCCGCCTCCTCCTCCTTCCTGCTGCCGCCTCCTCCTTCCTGCTGCCGCCGCCTTGATGCCAATTCCTCCTTGCTGCTGCCTCCTCCTCCTTGCTGCTGCTGCCTCCTCCTTGCTGCTGCTGCTGCCTCCTCCTTGCTGCTGCTGCTGCCTCCTCCTTGCTGCTGCTGCCTCCTCCTTGCTGCTGCTGCCTCCTCCTTGCTGCTGGTGTCTCCTCCTTGCTGCTGGTGCCTCCTCCTTGCTGTGGCTGCCTCCTCCTGGATGCGGTTTTCTTGCTGCTGTCTCCGCCTTTCTGCCACCTTGCTGCTTCCTCCTCCTTGCTGCCTCCTCCTTGATGCTGCCTCCTTGCTGCTGCCACCTCCTTACCACTGCTGCCGCCTCCTTACCACTGCTGCCTCCTCCTTACCACTGCTGCCGCCTCCTTACCACTGCTGCCTCCTCCTTACCACTGCTGCCTCCTCCTTACCACTGCTGCCTCCTCCTTACCACTGCTGCCTCCTCCTTACCACTGCTGCCTCCTCCTTACCACTGCTGCCTCCTCCTTACCACTGCTGCCTCCTCCTTACCACTGCTGCCTCCTCCTTACCACTGCTGCCTCCTCCTTACCACTGCTGCCTCCTCCTTACCGTTGCTGCCTCCTCCTTAGTGTTGCTGCCTCTTCCTTAGTGTTGCTGCCTCCTCCTTAGTGTTGCTGCCTCTTCCTTAGTGTTGCTGCCTCCTCCTTAGTGTTGCTGCCTCTTCCTTAGTGTTGCTGCCTCCTCCTTAGTGTTGCTGCCTCTTCCTTAGTGTTGCTGCCTCTTCCTTAGTGTTGCTGCCTCTTCCTTAGTGTTGCTGCCTCTTCCTTAGTGTTGCTGCCTCTTCCTTAGTGTTGCTGCCTCTTCCTTAGTGTTGCTGCCTCTTCCTTAGTGTTGCTGCCTCTTCCTTAGTGTTGCTGCCTCTTCCTTAGTGTTGCTGCCTCTTCCTTAGTGTTGCTGCCTCTTCCTTAGTGTTGCTGCCACCTCCTTAGTGTTGCTGCCTCTTCCTTAGTGTTGCTGCCACCTCCTTGCTGTTGCTGCCTCCTCTTTGCTGCCTCCTTGCTGCTGCCTCCTCCTCCTTGCTGCTGCCTCCTCCTCCTTGCTGCTGCCTCCTCCTCCTTGCTGCTGCCTCCTCCTCCTTGCTGCTGCCTCCTCCTCCTTGCTGCTGCCTCCTCCTCCTTGCTGCTGCCTCCTCCTTACCACTGCTGCTGCTTCCTCCTTGCTGCTGCTTCCTCCTTGCTGCTGCTTCCTCCTTGCTGCCGCCTCCTCCTTGCTGCTGCTGCCTCCTTGCTGCTGCCGCCTCCTTGCTGCTGCCGCCTCCTCCTTGCTGCTGCCGCCTCCTCCTTGCTGCTGCCTCCTCCTCCTTGCTGCTGCCTCCTCCTCCTTGCTGCTGCCTCCTCCTCCTTGCTGCTGCCTCCTCCTCCTTGCTGCTGCCTCCTCCTCCTTGCTGCTGCCTCCTCCTCCTTGCTGCTGCCTCCTCCTCACTTGCTGCTGCCTCCTCCTCCTTGCTGCCGCCTCCTTGCTGCCGCCTCCTTGCTGCCGCCTCCTTGCTGCTGCCTCCTCCTCCTTGCTGCTGCCTCCTCCTCCTTGCTGCTGCCTCCTCCTCCTTGCTGCTGCCTCCTCCTCCTTGCTGCTGCCTCCTCCTCACTTGCTGCTGCCTCCTCCTCACTTGCTGCTGCCTCCTCCTCCTTGCTGCCGCCTCCTTGCTGCCGCCTCCTTGCTGCCGCCTCCTCTGTGCTGCCGCCTCCTCTGTGCCGGTGCTGCCGCCTCCTCCTTGCCGGTGCTGCTGCCTCCTCCTTGCCGGTGCTGCCGCCTCCTCCTTGCCGGTGCTGCCGCCTCCTCCTTGCCGGTGCTGCCGCCTCCTCCTTGCCGGTGCTGCCGCCTCCTCCTTGCCGGTGCTGCCGCCTCCTCCTTGCCGGTGCTGCCGCCTCCTCCTTGCCGGTGCTGCCGCCTCCTCCTTGCCGGTGCTGCCGCCTCCTCCTTGCCGGTGCTGCCGCCTCCTCCTTGCCGGTGCTGCCGCCTCCTCCTTGCCGGTGCTGCCGCCTCCTCCTTGCCGGTGCTGCCGCCTCCTCCTTGCCGGTGCTGCCGCCTCCTCCTTGCCGGTGCTGCCGCCTCCTCCTTGCCGGTGCTGCCGCCTCCTCCTTGCCGGTGCTGCCGCCTCCTCCTTGCCGGTGCTGCCGCCTCCTCCTTGCCGGTGCTGCCGCCTCCTCCTTGCCGGTGCTGCCGCCTCCTCCTTGCCGGTGCTGCCGCCTCCTCCTTGCCGGTGCTGCCGCCTCCTCCTTGCCGGTGCTGCCGCCTCCTCCTTGCCGGTGCTGCCGCCTCCTCCTTGCCGGTGCTGCCGCCTCCTCCTTGCTGCTGCCGCCTCTTCCTTGCTGCTGCCGCCTCTTCCTTGCTGCTGCCGCCTCTTCCTTGCTGCTGCCGCCTCTTCCTTGCTGCTGCCGCCTCTTCCTTGCTGCTGCCGCCTCTTCCTTGCTGCTGCCGCCTCTTCCTTGCTGCTGCCGCCTCTTCCTTGCTGCTGCCGCCTCTTCCTTGCTGCTGCCGCCTCTTCCTTGCTGCTGCCGCCTCTTCCTTGCTGCTGCCGCCTCTTCCTTGCTGCTGCCGCCTCTTCCTTGCTGCTGCCGCCTCTTCCTTGCTGCTGCCGCCTCTTCCTTGCTGCTGCCGCCTCTTCCTTGCTGCTGCCGCCTCTTCCTTGCTGCTGCCGCCTCCTCCTTGCTGCTGCTGCCGCCTCCTCCTTGCTGCTGCTGCCGCCTCCTCCTTGCTGCTGCTGCCTTCTCCTCCTTGCTGCTGCCGCCTTCTCCTCCTTGCTGCTGCCGCCTTCTCCTCCTTGCTGCTGCCGCCTTCTCCTCCTTGCTGCTGCCGCCTTCTCCTCCTTGCTGCTGCCGCCTTCTCCTCCTTGCTGCTGCCGCCTTCTCCTCCTTGCTGCTGCCGCCTTCTCCTCCTTGCTGCTGCCGCCTTCTCCTCCTTGCTGCTGCCGCCTTCTCCTCCTTGCTGCTGCCGCCTTCTCCTCCTTGCTGCTGCCGCCTTCTCCTCCTTGCTGCTGCCGCCTTCTCCTCCTTGCTGCTGCCGCCTTCTCCTCCTTGCTGCTGCCGCCTTCTCCTCCTTGCTGCTGCCGCCTTCTCCTCCTTGATGCTGCCGCCTTCTCCTCCTTGATGCTGCCGCCTTCTCCTCCTTGATGCTGCCGCCTCCTCCTCCTTGATGCTGCCGCCTCCTCCTCCTTCCTGCTGCCGCCTCCTCCTCCTTCCTGCTGCCGCCTCCTCCTCCTTCCTGCTGCCGCCTCCTCCTCCTTCCTGCTGCCGCCTCCTCCTCCTTCCTGCTGCCGCCGCCTCCTCCTTCCTGCTGCCGCCGCCTCCTCCTTCCTGCTGCCGCCGCCTTGATGCCAATTCCTCCTTGCTGCTGCCTCCGTTGTGCTGATGCTGCCTCCTCCTTGCTGCTGGTGCCTCCTCCTTGCTGATGCTGCCTCCTCCTTGCTGTGGCTGCCTCCTCCTGGATGCGGTTTTCTTGCTGCTGTCTCCGCCTTTCTGCCACCTTGCTGCTTCCTCCTCCTTGCTGCCTCCTCCTTGATGCTGCCTCCTTGCTGCTGCCGCCTCCTTACCACTGCTGCCTCCTCCTTACCACTGCTGCCTCCTCCTTACCACTGCTGCCTCCTCCTTACCACTGCTGCCTCCTCCTTACCACTGCTGCCTCCTCCTTACCACTGCTGCCTCCTCCTTACCACTGCTGCCTCCTCCTTACCACTGCTGCCTCCTCCTTACCACTGCTGCCTCCTCCTTACCACTGCTGCCTCCTCCTTACCACTGCTGCCTCCTCCTTACCACTGCTGCCTCCTCCTTACCACTGCTGCCTCCTCCTTACCACTGCTGCCTCCTCCTTACCACTGCTGCCTCCTCCTTACCACTGCTGCCTCCTCCTTACCACTGCTGCCTCCTCCTTACCGTTGCTGCCTCCTCCTTACCGTTGCTGCCTCCTCCTTACCGTTGCTGCCTCCTCCTTACCACTGCTGCCTCCTCCTTAGTGTTGCTGCCTCTTCCTTAGTGTTGCTGCCTCTTCCTTAGTGTTGCTGCCTCTTCCTTAGTGTTGCTGCCACCTCCTTGCTGTTGCTGCCTCCTCTTTGCTGCCTCCTTGCAGCTGCCTCCTCCTCCTTGCAGCTGCCTCCTCCTCCTTGCTGCTGCCTCCTCCTCCTTGCTGCTGCCTCCTCCTCCTTGCTGCTGCCTCCTCCTCCTTGCTGCTGCCTCCTCCTCCTTGCTGCTGCCTCCTCCTCCTTGCTGCTTCCTCCTCCTCACCACTGCTGCCTCCTCCTCACCACTGCTGCCTCCTCCTTACCACTGCTGCTGCTTCCTCCTTGCTGCTGCTTCCTCCTTGCTGCTGCTTCCTCCTCCTCCTTGCTGCTGCCGCCTCCTCCTCCTTGCTGCTGCTGCCTCCTTCTTGCTGCTGCTTCCTTGCTGCTGCCTCCTCCTCCTTGCTGCTGCCTCCTCCTCCTTGCTGCTGCCTCCTCCTCCTTGCTGCTGCCTCCTCCTCCTTGCTGCTGCCTCCTCCTCACTTGCTGCTGCCGCCTCCTTGCTGCTGCCTCCTCCTTGCTGCTGCCTCCTCCTTGCTGCTGCCTCCTCCTTGCTGCTGCCTCCTCCTTGCTGCTGCCTCCTCCTTGCTGCTGCCTCCTCTGTGCTGCCGCCTCCTCCTTGCCGGTGCTGCCGCCTCCTCCTTGCCGGTGCTGCCGCCTCCTCCTTGCCGGTGCTGCCGCCTCCTCCTTGCCGGTGCTGCCGCCTCCTCCTTGCCGGTGCTGCCGCCTCCTCCTTGCCGGTGCTGCTGCCTCCTCCTTGCCGGTGCTGCCGCCTCCTCCTTGCCGGTGCTGCCGCCTCCTCCTTGCCGGTGCTGCCGCCTCCTCCTTGCCGGTGCTGCCGCCTCCTCCTTGCCGGTGCTGCCGCCTCCTCCTTGCCGGTGCTGCCGCCTCCTCCTTGCCGGTGCTGCCGCCTCCTCCTTGCCGGTGCTGCCGCCTCCTCCTTGCCGGTGCTGCCGCCTCCTCCTTGCCGGTGCTGCCGCCTCCTCCTTGCCGGTGCTGCCGCCTCCTCCTTGCCGGTGCTGCCGCCTCCTCCTTGCCGGTGCTGCCGCCTCCTCCTTGCCGGTGCTGCCGCCTCCTCCTTGCCGGTGCTGCCGCCTCCTCCTTGCCGGTGCTGCCGCCTCCTCCTTGCCGGTGCTGCCGCCTCCTCCTTGCCGGTGCTGCCGCCTCCTCCTTGCCGGTGCTGCCGCCTCCTCCTTGCCGGTGCTGCCGCCTCCTCCTTGCCGGTGCTGCCGCCTCCTCCTTGCCGGTGCTGCCGCCTCCTCCTTGCCGGTGCTGCCGCCTCCTCCTTGCCGGTGCTGCCGCCTCCTCCTTGCCGGTGCTGCCGCCTCCTCCTTGCTGGTGCTGCCGCCTCCTCCTTGCTGGTGCTGCCGCCTCCTCCTTGCTGGTGCCGCCTCCTCCTTGCTGGTGCCGCCTCTTCCTTGCTGCTGCCGCCTCTTCCTTGCTGCTGCCGCCTCTTCCTTGCTGCTGCCGCCTCTTCCTTGCTGCTGCCGCCTCTTCCTTGCTGCTGCCGCCTCTTCCTTGCTGCTGCCGCCTCTTCCTTGCTGCTGCCGCCTCTTCCTTGCTGCTGCCGCCTCTTCCTTGCTGCTGCCGCCTTCTCCTCCTTGCTGCCGCCTTCTCCTCCTTGCTGCCGCCTTCTCCTCCTTGCTGCCGCCTTCTCCTCCTTGCTGCCGCCTTCTCCTCCTTGCTGCTGCCGCCTTCTCCTCCTTGCTGCTGCCGCCTTCTCCTCCTTGCTGCTGCCGCCTTCTCCTCCTTGCTGCTGCCGCCTTCTCCTCCTTGCTGCTGCCGCCTTCTCCTCCTTGCTGCTGCCGCCTTCTCCTCCTTGCTGCTGCCGCCTTCTCCTCCTTGCTGCTGCCGCCTTCTCCTCCTTGCTGCTGCCGCCTCCTCCTCCTTCCTGCTGCCGCCTCCTCCTCCTTCCTGCTGCCGCCTCCTCCTCCTTCCTGCTGGTGCCTCCTTCCTGCGGCTGCCTCCTCCTTGCTGCGGCTGCCTCCTCCTTGCTGCGGCTGCCTCCTCCTTGCTGCGGCTGCCTCCTCCTTGCTGCGGCTGCCTCCTCCTGGATGCGGTTTTCTTGCTGCTGTCTCCGCCTTTCTGCCACCTTGCTGCTTCCTCCTCCTTGCTGCTTCCTCCTCCTTGCTGCCTCACCTTGCTGCCGCCTCCTTGCTGCCGCCTCCTTGCTGCCGCCTCCTTGCTGCTGCCGCCTCCTTGCTGCTGCCGCCTCCTTGCTGCTGCCGCCTCCTTGCTGCTGCCGCCTCCTTGCTGCTGCCGCCTCCTTGCTGCTGCCGCCTCCTTGCTGCTGCCGCCTCCTTGCTGCTGCCGCCTCCTTGCTGCTGCCGCCTCCTTGCTGCTGCCGCCTCCTTGCTGCTGCCGCCTCCTTGCTGCTGCCGCCTCCTTGCTGCTGCCGCCTCCTTGCTGCTGCCGCCTCCTTGCTGCTGCCGCCTCCTTGCTGCTGCCGCCTCCTTGCTGCTGCCGCCGCCTCCATGCTGCGTCTGCCTCCTTCTTGCTGCGTCTGCCTCCTTCTTGCTGCGTTTGCCTCCTCCTGGATGCCGCCGCCTTGCTGCTGCCTCCTCCTTACTGTTGCCGCTGCTTCCTTGCTGCTGCCGCCGCCTCCTCCTTGCTGCTGCCGCCTCCTCCTCCTTGCCGGTGCCGCCTCCTTCTCCTTGCCGGTACCGCCTCCTTCTCCTTGCCGGTACCGCCTCCTTCTCCTTGCCGGTGCCGCCTCCTTCTCCTTGCCGGTGCCGCCTCCTCCTCCTTGCCGGTGCGGCCTCCTCTTTGCCGGTGCCGCCTCCTCCTCCTTGCCGGTGCGGCCTCCTCTTTGCCGGTGCGGCCTCCTCTTTGCCGGTGCCGCCTCCTCCTCCTTGCCGGTGCTGCCTCCTCCTTGCCGGTGCTGCCTCCTCCTTGCCGGTGCTGCCTCCTCCTTGCCGGTGCTGCCTCCTCCTTGCCGGTGCTGCCTCCTCCTTGCCGGTGCTGCCTCCTCCTTGCCGGTGCTGCCTCCTCCTTGCCGGTGCTGCCTCCTCCTTGCCGGTGCTGCCTCCTCCTTGCCGGTGCTGCCTCCTCCTTGCCGGTGCTGCCTCCTCCTTGCCGGTGCTGTCTCCTCCTTGCCGGTGTTGCCTCCTCCCTGATGCTACCTCCTTGCTGCTGCCTTCTCCTTACCATGGCTGCCTCCTTGTTAGACCTGGCACCTTGGCGTGAGTTTCCCTTCCACTTTTTGATGGTGTGCCTCGATTGTTTTGCTGGTGTTGTCCGCTCAGGGCACTGCGCCACGGCTAATCCGTGCCGCAGTGCAAGTGCTCCCTAAGTAAAGTGTACCTGTAATTGATGTTCACGATTGGTTTATTGGATTCACTGTCAGTCCCCAGTAAAGTGCACCAGGGGTGCCAGGGCTTGTGAATGCCAATGCTGCTGGTGGGCTTGCAGCGCTGGTTGCGCCACCCACAGAAGCGGCCTTGTAAAATGTGTCTAGGGTCTGCCACCGCAGACCCTGTGCGCGGTCTGGGAGCGTCGCGCTGACTGCGCAAGTGCCCCCACTTGCCAGTCCCTAAACCTTCCCTTACCTACATATTAGCCACCCCTCTGGTAGGCCCAAGGGCAGGGTGCATTGTAGGCATAAGGTAAGACATGCCCTGATGTGTGTGGCATGTGTTAGTAGTGAATTACAGCCCTTTCCGTTCTTCACTATTGAAGGCTACCTGCTCTCCATAGGCCAGAATGGGCTGTTGGGATCACGCCACCGCCGTGACCCCAGTGGACTCAGAGAGCATGGTAGAGTGTCAAGTTTAGTATGCCTGAACTCAGGATAATAAAATACTTCTTGTAGTCAAGTTTTTAATATCCTGGGTTTGTAAATACTACTTTTAGAAAGTTAGTATTTACTGACCTGTCCATCTCAGTCCGCCTCTGCTGTGTGTGTGTGTGTGTTCTGCCTAGCAACAGTAGGAGCAGGGTGGGGGGATCCCCAGAGACAGGTTGGCTGCCAGGTGGTGGGTAGAGAGATTACACCAGGATGGGTGGGAGGAGTACACCTTGACTCTTGAATAGACCTGTGCTCTGCCACCACAAAGCCGGCGCCGCCCCCTGTGGGGCGGCTGATGTCTCTGCCCTGCTGCTGAAAGGAAAGAGCAGAGTCACCATAACAAAGTGCTCCAGAACTGGACTGAGCCAGGCCTAGGCCCCCTGGCGCTAAAGAACAAAAGAATCATGGTATAAAAGTAGGAGCCTGGCTCCTAAGAAATCAGAATCCTGTTTACCACAAAGAACCTCTGCCCGACTAGAAGGAGAAGGAGACGCTGGAGGAGCTGGCCTGCTGCCTGCCTTGCTGAGAAAGGAGAGGGAGAGACTATTGAAACGACTTTGCTACTTTGTGCTTGAACATTCTCCAAGGGCTTGATCTGAGCTTGCCCCCTGAACTGAACCCCAGGACCAGTGGGTTCTCTGTGCTTCTTGCTCGTCCTCCAATTCAAGCCGTGTGTGCATCCCGCTGGAAAAGAGACTGCGCCCCTCATCGCCCCTCCTAGGGCCGCGACACTCAGGAGCTCGCCTGCCGTAACCCCGTGAGAGCCCCGCTCCGTCCGGAGCTGCTCTGTCCCCGGGCCAGGCCGCCTGCACCCCTGTCACCGCCTGTCATTGGAGCGCACTGAACGCGCTATCACCCCTCCCGCCGGACGCCGTCCGACGACTGTGATCTACTCCGGGTCATCCAGCTGCACTGACTGTGCCCTGTGACCCCGCTTCGCTATCCTCTGACATCCCAGGCCGCGCCGCCCCCGCTGTGGAGACCCTCCTGCGCCGCCGTGCCAAAGGGTCGTGGGCCGCGCCTGCCTACTTGCCCACACCTGCTGATTGAGGACCCAAGAACACTTCCCGAAGTTGAGAGTCGCACCGACCTGTGCCGACTCTCCACATCACGAAAGAAGTTCCAGTATCGGGCTCGGGGCCCGCAACGCCTTACTTCCCCGTTCGCAGGAACCGATCTCTGTGAGTACTGGAACTACAAGTAACCTTTGCAAGAGACTACAAAGTATCCATTTGAAACTACGAACCACGAACATTTACCTGCTGTATAACCTGGTGGCCTAGCAAAAACGTTATTGGTCTTGTGATAAGTCTGCTGAGATATATTTACCTTATTTTTACATAAAGAAGCGTATTTTTATATATATCTGTTGGACTTGGCCCTTCTGGCAGGTTCACCCCCGAGACTTTTCGCTTTTTATTGATGACTTGGTTTATGGATTTTGGTTTCTGCGCACTTTACCGCTGTGTCCCAGGGTAAAGTGCGTGTGTGTGTTGAGGTTGGCCTGCCCTCCCATAGGAATGCATGGGGGAATGTATGTGTCCCGGTAGTTCCTGATGCGTGGGGTGTGCAGGCCCGTGTTTGGTATGTGCGGACTCGTGGGAGTGAATGCTGCGCGTTGATGTGTGCAGCGTGCGTGTACCTGGTGTGGAAGTGCCACTTCTAGAAGTGGGCACTTCAGTGTGCAGTCTGAAATGTGTGGCTTGTCTGGCGATTGGCTGGTGAGGTCAGGTGACGGACTAGGGAATTCCCCAGAGTCAGGAGGAGTCACCCAGTGGTGAATGGGGAGTTAGCATGTAGATGGCTGGGGAGGAGTGTACCTGGGTCCTGAATAGGACAGGGCTCCCCCACACAATGCTGGCGCCGGCCCCTGTGGTGCGTCTAATGACCCTAGCCCTGCCAGTGAATAGAGTGAGGGGCTGAGCACATCAAGGGTGCTCCCCAACCAGCTGCGACTGGTTTTCCCCCTCACCCTGAACCCAGAAAAAAGGATTTGACTGTATAAAAATGGGGCTGTGTCCCCACAGAAACTGTTCTCTTGCAGGATCCACTTGAGGGGGGGCCTGCTGCTGCTGGGCGCCAGGAGAGACCGCCACTGGGGACTGCCTCCCTGCTGGAGGGCCCTGTGAGCTGGCTCTGGGCCCAGCCTTTGCCCCCTGCTCTCTGGAGGACCTTTTTGTTGCTGAACACTGCTTGTAGCGCCTGGGAGCGCTTTCTGGACTTTATAGCGCTGGGCGCGCTGTTTTCCTGGACTGGCTGTCTCTCAGAGCCTGGGAGCGCTTTGAGGATCCTTTGTAGCGCTGCGAGCGCTGGCTCACCTTGTAGCGCTGTGAAGCGCTTTGATTCGGCTTGCGGGTGCCCACCCCGCTTATTTGCTTATAATTGCGGCGGGTGCCTACCCCGCCGAGGATTGCAGTTACGGAGGGAGCCCACCCCTCTAATCACCGAGATCACCGCTGCAGCCCGGTTCGTAACCGGAAGTCAGGCAGGCCTGGGGGCGTGCCGCGGGACGGAAGCCTCGTCTTGAAGTCAGGAAGCGGACGGGAGCCTACCCCGCGCTCCTGTGCAGCGAGGATCCAGGTGGGAGCCTACCCCGCGCTGGACGGAGGGAAGGAGTACGAGTGGAGCTGGTGCGGAGGGGGCGCGAGGCACATTGTCGGTGCCTGCCCCTCCGCGTGACTGGAAGCCCCGACGTGGAGAGCGGAGACGACGCGGGAGTCCCCGAGCAGCCCGGTGAGTGTTTAGCAGGGCTGGGGGACTCCGCGCCTGTGCAGAGGGGGTGCGGGGGCAGTGTGACGAGCCCCGTGAGGCTCCACCCGAGGGGTCCCGAGTAGCTAGAGCGCTAGACGCTCCAACGTGCGCAATATTACTCCTCGAGCCTAGAAGGCTCCCACGTACCCGGGGGCATTGTGGTAGTTTCTGAGCGCGTGGCGCTCCAACGACGGTGCCACTCTTGATTTAGAGCCCCGTGAGGCTCTAGGGGGCATTTCAGGTGGCGCAGAGTCCAGAGGGACTCCAACGTGTGGGGCATTGTTGCTTCTCGAGCCCAGTGAGGCTCCAACGTTGTGCTGAGCCACGAAGGCTCTAGAGGGCACATTTTTTATGGTCAGAGCCCAGAGAGGGCTCCAGAGGCACGCAGAGTGCCTGAAGTTCGTTTTCCAGCTGCCCAGCACTTAGTGGGCAGCTGCCACGTTTAGGTGGGGGACCATTCTTGTTCTAGTCTGCGCAGCTGGCGCAGCCTGACTTTGCTGAACGCAGGGCGTCCTAGCCCCTTCCAGGCCAGTTGGCCCAGGGACTGCCACAGGTGGTGGCATAGGAGCTTTGCGCAATTGTGTTCCTACTTGCACCTCTGAATGTGTGTTGATACATCATGTGCCATTGCTTTACACCTCTGAATGTTTTATGCATCATGTGTGTTCATTCCTTGCACCTCTGAATGTGTGTTGATGCATCATGTGCCATTGCTTTTACACCTCTGAATGTTTTTAGGCATCATGTGTTTTCCTTCCATACACCTCTGAATGTGATGCATCATGTGTAACGTTCTATTACCCCTACAGGTATTGTGATACGTAGGTGGTTGTTGCTTTCTCCTAGTACAGGTGGTGCTAGTGAGGTTCTAGTTCCCTGCGTGACAGTCTCCTAAAGTAGTTAGGGTTGCGTGGGTGATACTCTCTTGATACCAGTAAGTACTGGTTGTGTGCTATACAGATTATTTTTGTGCGACAGTGATTTTATATATTTTATGTGCTAAATATCTAAAAGTGCTATTTCCTGACAGTGGTCCAGGTGGCCCTGTCTTGTACATAATCCCTTGTAAATTCTGCCCGTGCCTGTTGGCACATTGTAAAGTGTGTGTTTTTATCTAATGTGTTTTATTATAATACAAAGGTTATTTTTATAGAATACCTTGTGTGGAGTTTCCTTTGTGGTGGGCCTTGGGTGTTGTTGCTGGGTGCGCGCGCAAACGCTTTACACATCGCCTCAGAGATAAGCCTGACTGCTCGTGCCAAGCTACCAAGGGGGTGAGCAGGGGTTATCTTTGGCGTGTAACTTCCTTGCCCTGACTAGAGTGGTGGTTTCTGCCTGACTTTGGCGCAAGCCTTAGCCAACCAGAAATCGCCAGGTCTAACAATATCCAAGTCTGGTGTCCGTTTCTGGGGGGATTGATGTATTTACTGTGTGTATGATTGTAAGTGCTTAACTAACAACGCCTGAGGAATCGCCTTGGCTGCTCACGCCACGCACCTAGAGGGTGAGCAAGGGTCATTCGCAAGGGGTTATCCTGCGCCCTGACGTGGAGGAGAGGGTTCCCGCTTGACACAAGGGCAACCTTGCGCCAACCGGAGATCCCCGACTCTAACATTGTTGGCAGCGGTTGGGATTTCGGATTTGCACTTATAATTTGCATACAGTGAATTATTAATCACCAGATAGTGAGAGCAGACCAAATAACGTAGCCACAGGTTTTGATTTGTTGAACTTTGTTGAGACATCTGCCGTTACTGCAACCATGCCTAGCTCACTCTCCACTGGGAGAGCGCTCTGTGACTTCTGGAATAGATTAGGTGGATTGGGAGAGACTGGAAGGCTACACGATGGAGCAATTGAAAGGCTACAGTGTAAAATTCAGAGTTCCCCATGCTGGATTCAGGAAGAAGAACCAGTACCTCAAGGCGTTGAGAGCCTGGAAGGAGTCAAGAGACCCACGGAATGCGGGGGACATCGTTCCACCCGACAACCTTGAGGAGCCCAGCAGAGTCCGGTCGCCAGAGGAGCTGGCAGACAGGGCAGCAGACAGGGCGCATGCAATGGAGATGGCAAAGTTGGCAGGACAAATGGAAATGGAAAAGCAGAAGTTGGCCCTGGAGGCACAACAACGCCAAATGGATCATGATATCAGATTGAAGGAGTTGGAGCTGAAGGCGAAAAGTTTGGACACCGCTCCTTCTGGTGGCAGCACTCCACCAGTGCAGGTAGAGTCCAAGGTGTACATCCCTAAAGATGTAGTAAAGGAGTATTTTAGAAAGGATGACATAGGGCAGTGGTTTAGAGCCTACGAGGTGGCCATGTCCTCACACCGGGTCCCTGAGAAAGACTGGGGAGCGGGGTTGTGGGGAAGGTTCCTTGCTGAAGGGCGTGACACACTGTTAGATTTACCCTTAGATCTCCAAACCTCATACCCCCATATGAAGGAAGCTTTAATGACCAGGTATGGGTTAACTCCGGAGCTATACAGACAGCGGTTCAGGGAGACGAAGAAGATCCCTGAGAGTACGTATGTGGAGTATGTGACATTTTTCTGCAGAGCGCTGGATGGTTGGGTGAAGGGTAGCAAAGTGAATGATTATCAAGGGCTGCTTGACTTAATTGCATGGGAGCACTTGTCCAGTCAATGTTTTCCTGAGCTACGCCAGCACCTGATTGATAGCAAGCTGTCCAACCCGAGGAAGCTTGCTGAGGAGGCGGACCGCTGGCTCAGCACCAGGGTCCACAAGGGTCAAGTGGGAGACTCCGCCAAGGGTGGGCAGGGTCCCCAGCAGAAGAGTGGGGGGGACAAGGGTAAACAGAAGGGGTTCCAAAAAGGCCCCCAAAGTAATTCCCAAGGGAACCAGCAGAAGGGTTCTCAGCCTCCCCCACCCCCGCAGCAGAACGGGGCCCCGACAGGTAGACCTGTTCCAAAGGGGCCCTTCAATTGTTATAAGTGTGGTGACCCGGGTCACATTGCCTCTGATCCTAAGTGTCGCCTGTTTGGTAAGACCGCACCCACTGGTGCTCCCCCCCGGCAAGTAGCTAGTGTTAACTTTGGGGAGGAAGTAGCAGTCCAGGAGGGTGGGGGTCCCGGGCAGATGACCCTGGTCTCGCTAGGAGACAGTGAGATGGTCCCTGTAACCTACCTGCCCTCTAACACTAAGAAATATGGGCAGGTGGTGACCATCAATGGAAGGAAGGTGGAGGCTCTTAGAGATACAGGAGCCAGTGTGACCTCGGTGAGGCAACACCTGGTGTCTCAAGAGCAGATTGTACCCAATGCCTACTGTAGGGTTGTCAATGCTGACAACGTAGAGAGTCGTTGTCCAATGGCTCAAGTTCCCTTTGAGTGGGGGGAGGTCTCTGGTACTCTACAAGTTGCTGTGAGAACTGACATGCCTGTAGATTGTCTGCTAGGGAACGACCTGGAGAGCTCCCCTTGGGAAAAGGTGGAGAAGACCACGCATCTGAGGATGGTGGGTCTACCCGACTGGGCGTGCGTGACCACCCGGTCCATGGCAGCCAGTAGGGGTGTTGAGAGGGTCCTGGAGCCTGAGGGAGAGGTCCAGGAACCGGCCTTAGGGAGAAGGCGCAGGAGGCGCGGGAAACCGGCCCCCGAAGTTCCCACGGCCCAGGAGGAAGTAGACCCTGAGGGGGATGCTCTGGAGCCTACCGGGGAACAGATTGCCGAACTGGGAGACTTGCCTGAGCTGACCCATTGGCAGCAAGAAGGAGGTCCCTCCAGGGAGGAATTCTGCAGGGAGCAGAAAGAATGCCCTTCTCTCGTGGGTATGCGGCAACAGGCTGCAGACCAGGCCAATGGTGTTCAGGCCAAAACACACTACGTGTACTGGGAGAGTGACCTCCTGTATTCCGAGCCTAAGGCTGCTGAACCTGGGTCAGCCCGTGTGCTGGTGGTACCCCAGAAGTTCAGAACCTTCCTACTGGGGCTGGCTCATGATGTGCCGTTAGCAGGGCATTTGGGGATGGACAAGACCTATGACAGGCTTGTCACCCACTTTTACTGGCCCCAAATGCACAAGAATTCAGATTCCTACTGCAGAACCTGTCAGACTTGCCAGGCAAGTGGTAAGAGCGGAGGGAAGCACAAGGCTCCTCTGCAACCTTTCCCTGTGGTCGGTACGCCATTCCGAGTGGGTATTGACATTGTGGGGCCTCTGGACCCCAAGACAGCCCTGGGCAACAGGTTCATCCTGGTCTTGGTGGACCATGCCACCCGGTACCCTGAAGCCATCCCTCTGAGGACAGTGACGGCCCCCGTGGTGGGACGGGCACTGATGGGAATTTTCTCCCGAGTGGGATTCCCTCTAGAGGTGGTGAGCGACAGGGGGACCAATTTCATATCCACATATATGAAATCCCTGTGGAAGGAGTGTGGGGTAACTTACAAGTTCACCACTCCTTACCACCCCCAAGGAAATGGGTTGGTTGAGAGATTCAACCGAACCCTCAAAGGCATGATCATGGGCCTGGACGGTCCAATGAGGCGTAAGTGGGACGTCCTCTTGCCATGCCTGCTCTTCGCTTACCGAGAGGTGCCACAGAAGTCTCTAGGATTCAGCCCCTTTGAGCTTCTGTATGGTCACCCGGTAAGAGGACCTCTGAGTTTGGTAAAGGAAGGCTGGGAGCAATCTCCCAGGAAACCTCCCCAGAATGTATATAGTTACATGCTGGCCTTCCGAAACCAGACTCGGCGTTTCAGGCAACTTGCTGAGGCAAATCTGGAAGCCAGCCAGGAGGAGATGAAGCGGTGGTACGACCGGAATGCCACTCTGGTAGAGCTTCAACCTGGACAAAAGGTGTGGGTCTTGGCCCCAGTGGAGCCTTGTGCACTTCAGGATAAGTGGACAGGTCCATTTGAGGTTGTGGAGCGCAAAAGTCCTATCACCTTCTTGGTGGACATGCAGACTCCCAGGAACCCTTTGAGGGTCCTACATGTTAACCGCCTTAAGCCCCACTTAGAGAGGACCGAAGTGGGCATGCTGCTGGCCACTGATGATGGAATGGAAGAGGAGACCGAGCCTCTTCCTGACCTCTTAGTGGCCTCTGAGAAAGATGGGTCAGTGGATGGAGTTAACCTCTCACCCACCCTGACGCCCGAACAACAGGAGGACTGCCGCCACTTGCTGGGACAGTTTTCCGACCGATTCTCCCTGGTTCCTGGTGTCACAGATTGGTGCGTCCATGATGTGGACACAGGAGACAGCTTACCTGTGAAGCACAAGGCTTACAGGGTAACTGACAGGGTCAGAGCTTGCATCAAGGAGGAGGTCTCCAAAATGCTTGTGCTAGGGGTGGTTGAGTCCTCCAGCAGTCCTTGGTCCAGCCCCGTGGTCTTGGTCCCCAAAGCTGCTGCGCCGGGAGCCACACCTGAACTCCGGTTCTGTGTGGACTACAGAGGACTCAATTCAGTCACGAAGACTGACGCGCACCCCATCCCCAGAGCTGATGAGCTCATTGATCGGCTGGGGGCTGCCCGGTTCCTCAGTACGTTTGATTTAACGTCTGGGTACTGGCAGATCGCCTTGACCGATGGGGCCAAAGAGAGGTCAGCATTCTCTACACCAGATGGGCACTTCCAGTTCCGAGTCATGCCATTTGGGATGAAGAATGCCCCTGCCACCTTTCAGAGGTTGGTCAACCAGGTACTGGTTGGGCTGGATGCGTTCAGTGCCGCCTACCTGGATGACATCGCCGTGTTCAGTGCCACCTGGCCCGAACACCTGCGCCACCTCTGGGAAGTGTTGATGGCTCTGCGCCGAGCAGGCCTCACGATCAAGGCAAGCAAGTGCCAGATCGGGCAGGGTTCCGTGGTGTACTTGGGACACCAAGTGGGGAGTGGCAAGGTGGCACCCTTGCAACCCAAAATTGAGACCATCCTGGCTTGGGAACCCCCCAAGACGCAGACCGCAGTGAGGGCCTTCCTGGGGCTCACTGGGTACTACAGGAGGTTTGTCAAGGGCTATGGAACGATCGTTGCCCCCTTGACAGAGCTGACTTCTAAGAAGCAGCCCAGGAACGTGATTTGGACTGACACCTGTCAGAAAGCTTTCGACACCCTGAAGACTGCCATGTGCACGGCGCCCGTGCTCTTGGCCCCTGACTTCTCCAAGGAATTCCTAGTGCAGACAGACGCTTCAGAGCATGGTGTAGGGGCTGTTCTCTCACAGATGACTGAGGAGGGCTGGGACCAACCCGTAGCCTTCATCAGTAGGAGGTTACTTCCACGGGAAAGTAGGTGGAGTGCAATTGAGCGAGAAGCATTTGCTGTGGTCTGGGCGCTGAAGAAGCTAAGACCCTACTTGTTTGGGTCTCACTTCCAGGTTCAGACGGACCACAGGCCCCTCAGATGGTTGATGCA
Source organism: Triturus cristatus (assembly GCF_964204655.1). Lineage (NCBI taxonomy): Eukaryota > Metazoa > Chordata > Amphibia > Caudata > Salamandridae > Triturus > Triturus cristatus. Next base: position 593,311,614 of record NC_140592.1, on the reverse strand, counting down.
AATGAGGGGTGAAAACCCGAAGCTGTTGAGGTGGTCCATCTCCCTACAGGGTATGGAATTTACGGTGGAACACCGTCCTGGTACAGATCACGCCAACGCTGACGGTCTGTCCAGGTATTTCCGCCTTAGTGACGAGGAACCCCCTGGGCAAGGGTAGTTCTCCCCACATTTCAGCTGGAGGGGACACGTGTTAGACCTGGCACCTTGGCGTGAGTTTCCCTTCCACTTTTTGATGGTGTGCCTCGATTGTTTTGCTGGTGTTGTCCGCTCAGGGCACTGCGCCACGGCTAATCCGTGCTGCAGTGCAAGTGCTCCCTAAGTAAAGTGTACCTGTAATTGATGTTCACGATTGGTTTATTGGATTCACTGTCAGTCCCCAGTAAAGTGCACCAGGGGTGCCAGGGCTTGTGAATGCCAATGCTGCTGGTGGGCTTGCAGCGCTGGTTGCGCCACCCACAGAAGCGGCCTTGTAAAATGTGTCTAGGGTCTGCCACCGCAGACCCTGTGCGCGGTCTGGGAGCGTCGCGCTGACTGCGCAAGTGCCCCCACTTGCCAGTCCCTAAACCTTCCCTTACCTACATATTAGCCACCCCTCTGGTAGGCCCAAGGGCAGGGTGCATTGTAGGCATAAGGTAAGACATGCCCTGATGTGTGTGGCATGTCTTAGTAGTGAATTACAGCCCTTTCCGTTCTTCACTATTGAAGGCTACCTGCTCTCCATAGGCCAGAATGGGCTGTTGGGATCACGCCACCGCCGTGACCCCAGTGGACTCAGAGAGCATGGTAGAGTGTCAAGTTTAGTATGCCTGAACTCAGGATAATAAAATACTTCTTGTAGTCAAGTTTTTAATATCCTGGGTTTGTAAATACTACTTTTAGAAAGTTAGTATTTACTGACCTGACCATCTCAGTCCGCCTCTGCTGTGTGTGTGTGTTCGGCCTAGCAACAGTAGGAGCAGGGTGGGGGGATCCCCAGAGACAGGTTGGCTGCCAGGTGGTGGGTAGAGAGATTACACCAGGATGGGTGGGAGGAGTACACCTTGACTCTTGAATAGACCTGTGCTCTGCCACCACAAAGCCGGCGCCGCCCCCTGTGGGGCGGCTGATGTCGCTGCCCTGCTGCTGAAAGGAAAGAGCAGAGTCACCATAACAAAGTGCTCCAGAACTGGACTGAGCCAGGCCTAGGCCCCCTGGCGCTAAAGAACAAAAGAATCATGGTATAAAAGTAGGAGCCTGGCTCCTAAGAAATCAGAATCCTGTTTACCACAAAGAACCTCTGCCCGACTAGAAGGAGAAGGAGACGCTGGAGGAGCTGGCCTGCTGCCTGCCTTGCTGAGAAAGGAAAGGGAGAGACTATTGAAACGACTTTGCTACTTTGTGCTTGAACATTCTCCAAGGGCTTGATCTGAGCTTGCCCCCTGAACTGAACCCCAGGACCAGTGGGTTCTCTGTGCTTCTTGCTTGTCCTCCAATTCAAGCCGTGTGCATCCCGCTGGAAAAGAGACTGCGCCCCTCATCGCCCCTCCTAGGGCCGCGACACTCAGGAGCTCGCCTGCCGTAACCCCGTGAGAGCCCCGCTCCGTCCGGAGCCGCTCTCTGTCCCCGGGCCAGGCCGCATGCACCCCTGTCACCGCCTGTCATTGGAGCGCGCTGAACGCGCTATCACCCCTCCCGCCGGACGCCGTCCGACGACTGTGATCTACGCCGGGTCATCCAGCTGCACTGACTGTGCCCTGTGACCCCGCTTCGCTATCCTCGGACATCCCAGGCCGCGCCGCCCCCGCTGTGGAGACCCTCCTGCGCCGCCGTGCCAAAGGGTCGCGGGCCGCGCCTGCCTACTTGCCCACACCTGCTGATTGAGGACCCAAGAACACTTCCCGAAGTTGAGAGTCGCACCGACCTGTGCCGACTCTCCACATCACGAAAGAAGTTCCAGTATCGGGCTCGGGGCCCGCAACGCCTTACTTCCCCGTTCGCAGGAACCGATCTCTGTGAGTACTGGAACTACAAGTAACCTTTGCAAGAGACTACAAAGTATCCATTTGAAACTACGAACCACGAACATTTACCTGCTGTATAACCTGGTGGCCTAGCAAAAACGTTATTGGTCTTGTGATAAGTCTGCTGAGATATATTTACCTTATTTTTACATAAAGAAGCGTATTTTTATATATATCCAAGTCTGGTGTCCGTTTCTGGGGGGATTGATGTATTTACTGCGTGTATGATTGTAAGTGCTTAACCAACAACGCCTGAGGAATCGCCTTGGCTGCTCACGCCACGCACCTAGAGGGTAAGCAAGGGTCATTCGCAAGGGGTTATCCTGCGCCCTGACGTGGAGGAGAGGGTTCCCGCTTGACACAAGGGCAACCTTGCGCCAACCGGAGATCCCCGACTCTAACACTCCTCCTTACCACTGCTGTCTCCTCCTTGCCGGTGCTGCCTCCTCCTTGCCGGTGCTGCCTCCACCTTGCCGGTGCTGCCTCCTCCTTACCACTGCTGTCTCCTCCTTGCCGGTGCTGTCTCCTCCTTGCCGGTGCTGTCTCCTCCTTGCCGGTGCTGTCTCCTCCTTGCCGGTGCTGTCTCCTCCTTGCCGGTGCTGTCTCCTCCTTGCCGGTGCTGTCTCCTCCTTGCCGGTGCTGTCTCCTCCTTGCCGGTGCTGTCTCCTCCTTGCCGGTGCTGTCTCCTCCTTGCCGGTGCTGTCTCCTCCTTGCCGGTGCTGTCTCCTCCTTGCCGGTGCTGTCTCCTCCTTGCCGGTGCTGTCTCCTCCTTGCCGGTGCTGTCTCCTCCTTGCCGGTGCTGTCTCCTCCTTGCCGGTGCTGTCTCCTCCTTGCCGGTGCTGTCTCCTCCTTGCCGGTGCTGTCTCCTCCTTGCCGGTGCTGTCTCCTCCTTGCCGGTGCTGTCTCCTCCTTGCCGGTGCTGTCTCCTCCTTGCCGGTGCTGTCTCCTCCTTGCCGCTGCCGCCTCCTCCTTGCCGCTGCCGCCTCCTCCTTGCCGCTGCCGCCTCCTCCTTGCCGCTGCCGCCTCCTCCTTGCCGCTGCCGCCTCCTCCTTGCTGCTGCCGCCTCCTCCTTGCTGCTGCCGCCTCCTCCTTGCTGCTGCCGCCTCCTCCTTGCTGCTGCCGCCTCCTCCTTGCTGCTGCCGCCTCCTCCTTGCTGCTGCCGCCTCCTCCTTGCTGCTGCCGCCTCCTCCTTGCTGCTGCCGCCTCCTCCTTGCTGCTGCCGCCTCCTCCTTGCTGCTGCCGCCTCCTCCTTGCTGCTGCCGCCTCCTCCTTGCTGCTGCCGCCTCCTCCTTGCTGCTGCCGCCTCCTCCTTGCTGCTGCCGCCGCCTCCTCCTTGCTGCTGCCGCCGCCTCCTCCTTGCTGCTGCCGCCGCCTCCTCCTTGATGCTGCCGCCTTCTCCTCCTTGATGCTGCCGCCTTCTCCTCCTTCCTGCTGCCGCCTCCTCCTCCTTCCTGCTGCTGCTGCCGCCTCCTCCTTGCTGCTGGTGCCTCCTCCTTGCTGCTGGTGCCTCCTCCTTGCTGCTGGTGCCTCCTCCTTGCTGCTGGTGCCTCCTCCTTGCTGCGGCTTTCTTGCTGCTGTCTCCGCCTTGCTGCCTCCTCCTTGCTGCCGCCTCCTTGCTGCCGCCTCCTTGCTGCCGCCTCCTTGCTGCCGCCTCCTTGCTGCCGCCTCCTTGCTGCCGCCTCCTTGCTGCCGCCTCCTTGCTGCCGCCTCCTTGCTGCCGCCTCCTTGCTGCCGCCTCCTTGCTGCCGCCTCCTTGCTGCCGCCTCCTTGCTGCCGCCTCCTTGCTGCCGCCTCCTTGCTGCCGCCTCCTTGCTGCCGCCTCCTTGCTGCCGCCGCCTCCTTGCTGCTGCCGCCTCCTTGCTGCTGCCGCCTCCTTGCTGCTGCCGCCTCCTTGCTGCTGCCGCCTCCTTGCTGCTGCCGCCTCCTTGCTGCTGCCGCCTCCTTGCTGCTGCCGCCTCCTTGCTGCTGCCGCCTCCTTGCTGCTGCCGCCTCCTTGCTGCTGCCGCCGCCGCCTTCTTGCTGCGTTTGCCTCCTCCTGGATGCCGCCGCCTCCTCCTTCTTGCTGCCGCCGCCTCCTCCTCCTTGCTGCTGCCGCCTCCTCCTCCTTGCCGGTGCCGCCTCCTCCTCCTTGCTGCTGCCGCCTCCTCCTCCTTGCCGGTGCCGCCTCCTTCTCCTTGCCGGTGCCGCCTCCTCCTCCTTGCCGGTGCCGCCTCCTTCTCCTTGCCGGTGCCGCCTCCTCCTCCTTGCCGGTGCCGCCTCCTTCTCCTTGCCGGTGCCGCCTCCTCCTCCTTGCCGGTGCCGCCTCCTCCTCCTTGCCGGTGCCGCCTCCTCCTCCTTGCCGGTGCTGCCTCCTCCTTGCCGGTGCTGCCTCCTCCTTGCCGGTGCTGCCTCCTCCTTGCCGGTGCTGCCTCCTCCTTGCCGCTGCTGCCTCCTCCTTGCCGCTGCTGCCTCCTCCTTGCCGCTGCTGCCTCCTCCTTGCCGCTGCTGCCTCCTCCTTGCCGCTGCTGCCTCCTCCTTGCCGCTGCTGCCTCCTCCTTGCCGCTGCTGCCTCCTCCTTGCCGCTGCTGCCTCCTCCTTGCCGCTGCTGCCTCCTCCTTGCCGCTGCTGCCTCCTCCTTGCCGCTGCTGCCTCCTCCTTGCCGCTGCTGCCTCCTCCTTGCCGCTGCTGCCTCCTCCTTGCCGCTGCTGCCTCCTCCTTGCCGCTGCTGCCTCCTCCTTGCCGCTGCTGCCTCCTCCTTGCCGCTGCTGCCTCCTCCTTGCCGCTGCTGCCTCCTCCTTGCCGCTGCTGCCTCCTCCTTGCCGCTGCTGCCTCCTCCTTGCCGCTGCTGCCTCCTCCTTGCCGCTGCTGCCTCCTCCTTGCCGCTGCTGCCTCCTCCTTGCCGCTGCTGCCTCCTCCTTGCCGCTGCTGCCTCCTCCTTGCCGCTGCTGCCTCCTCCTTGCCGCTGCTGCCTCCTCCTTGCCGCTGCTGCCTCCTCCTTGCCGCTGCTGCCTCCTCCTTGCCGCTGCTGCCTCCTCCTTGCCGCTGCTGCCTCCTCCTTGCCGCTGCTGCCTCCTCCTTGCCGCTGCTGCCTCCTCCTTGCCGCTGCTGCCTCCTCCTTGCCGCTGCTGCCTCCTCCTTGCCGCTGCTGCCTCCTCCTTGCCGCTGCTGCCTCCTCCTTGCCGCTGCTGCCTCCTCCTTGCCGCTGCTGCCTCCTCCTTGCCGCTGCTGCCTCCTCCTTGGTGTTGCTGCCTCTTCCTTGGTGTTGCTGCCTCCTCCTTGGTGTTGCTGCCTCTTCCTTGGTGTTGCTGCCTCTTCCTTAGTGTTGCTGCCTCTTCCTTAGTGTTGCTGCCTCTTCCTTAGTGTTGCTGCCTCTTCCTTAGTGTTGCTGCCTCTTCCTTAGTGTTGCTGCCTCTTCCTTAGTGTTGCTGCCTCTTCCTTAGTGTTGCTGCCTCTTCCTTAGTGTTGCTGCCTCTTCCTTAGTGTTGCTGCCTCTTCCTTAGTGTTGCTGCCTCTTCCTTAGTGTTGCTGCCTCTTCCTTAGTGTTGCTGCCTCTTCCTTAGTGTTGCTGCCTCTTCCTTAGTGTTGCTGCCTCTTCCTTAGTGTTGCTGCCTCTTCCTTAGTGTTGCTGCCTCCTCCTGAGTGTTGCTGCCTCTTACTTAGTGTTGCTGCCACCTCCTTGCTGTTGCTGCCTCCTCTTTGCTGCCTCCTCTTTGCTGCCTCCTGTTAGAAATGGGATTTCTGGTTGGCTAAGGCTCGCGCCAAAGTCAGGCAGAAACCACCACTCTAGTCAGGGCAAGGAAGTTACACGCCAAAGATAACCCCTGCTCACCCCCTTGGTAGCTTGGCACGAGCAGTCAGGCTTATCCCTGAGGCGATGTGTAAAGCGTTTGCGCGCGCACCCAGCAACAACACCCAAGGCCCACCACAAAGGAAACTCCACACAAGGTATTCTATAAAAATAGCCTTTGTATTATACACAACACATTAGATAAAAACGCACACTCTACAATGTGCCAACAGGCACGGGCAGAATTTACAAGGGATTATATGTACAGGGGACAGGGCCACATGGACCGCTGTCCGGAATTAGCACTCTTAGAACATAGCACTTGGAACATAGGAAATAAAATTACCGTTGCACAAAATTACACCTAGCACACAACCAGTCACTACTGGTATCAGGTAAGTACCACCTACGCAACCCTAACCACCTTAGGACCGTATTGCGCAGGGAATCAGGACCTCACTAGCACCACCTGTACTAGGGAGAAAACAACCACCTAAGTATCACAATACCTGTAGGGGTCTAAGCACATAAACACATGATGCATAACATTCAGAGGTGTAAAGCAAAGCACATGACGCATAACCATACATTCAGAGGTGCAGGGAAACACAATTGCGCAAGAACTCACATAAGCCACTACCTGTGGCAGTCCCTAGGCCAACTGGCCTTGTCGGGGCTAGGACGCCCTATGTCCCAGCACAGTCAGGGCGCGACTGCGCAGGCTGCGCAGACCAGGGCGCACAAAGCACAACCTACACGTAGCAGTTGCCCACTAAGTGCTGGGCAACTGGTGAAATGCTGGGGCACCACTGTGCCTTCCTAAACAAATATGGCAGGGATTGGAGCCTCGTGGCTCTAGGAAAACACTTGTGGCCCCCTGAGCCTCGCAGGCTCTGATCAATATTGTGGGGCAAGGTGGGAGTGGCCCGCTGCCATCTGGGGCCACTCAATCGCCAAGGAAATGCCCCCAACGTTGGAGCGCTCTGAGCGCTCTGCGCAACCACTGCTGGCCTCGTTGGAGCCTCGTGGGCTCGGAACCACTGTCAGTACGTTGGAGCGTCTCACGCTCAGAACAAAGAACAATGCCCCCTTCAGATATTGGAGTCCCTTCCGTTGGAGTCCCGCTCGGGGGACTCGAAAGAAGAATGCGCCCACGTTGGAGCTACCCGGAGCTCTAGGGGAAAGGTGGGGGCGACGTTGGAGCGGCCCGCTGCCTTCCGGGGCCGCTCTACGGACTAAGAAATGCCCCCGTAGCGTTTGGAGCCTTCACGGCTCTGAACTACATGGCCCCCGTTCGGTGGAGTCCTCCTCAGGGACTCGAGGAGAGAGATGCCCTCGCTGGGGCGGCCCGCTATCAGACGGGGCCGCCTGAGAACTGCGCTGTTCCGTGCCTTCACTGGCACTTCGCACAAGTACCGGCTCCCTCCTGCGGCCCTCACTCACCTTCGGACTTCCGCGGGTCACCCGGGGCTCTCCCTCGCTCTCGGGAGCCCCGGTGGGAGACACCAGCTTCTTCCGCTTCCCGGCTTCGGACGCGGCTTCGTCGTCGAGGCCCCGATCACGTGGGCCACACCCCCTCCCGCTGGACCAATCCCAGCGCGGCAGGGGGATGACGCGGCCGGGACTCCGGGCTGCGGCGGTGATCTTGTTGTCGCGGTGATGCGGGGTGGGCACCCGCTATGGGGGGGTCACCAAGACCAACGCGGAAAAGCCCCTGGCGGGGTGGGCACCCGCTAGGGGTAATAATCCTTCAATAAAGCGGGGTGGGCACCCGCTAACACGCTCAGAAATGTCCCTGGCAGGGTGGGCACCTGCCAGTGGACGTGGGGATCGGCAAGGACCGGGCAAACGCCGGGTGGGCACCGGCTGTTAGAAATAAAGCGCTCCTGAGCGCTAAAGGAAAATGAAAGCGCTTCCAAGCGCTTAGGGACACAGGAAGAGCACTCCCAGCGCTTTAGCCTGAAAAGCACCACAAAGTCCAGCAGAGTTCTTCCCTGCATGCAGCAGGGCAGGGGTGGGGGGGCAAGGCTGGACCCAGAGCCAGCTCACTGGGCCTCCAGGCAGGGAGGTAGTCCAAGTGGCGGTCCTCTGGTCCAGCGGCAGCAGCAGCAGCCCCCCTCAGGTAAGATCCTGGCAGAGAACAGTTTCTGTGGGGACACAGCCCCATTTTTATACAGGCAAACCCTTTGTTCTGGGTTCAGGGTGAGGGGGAAAACCAGTCGCAGCTGGTTGGGGAGCACCCTTGATGTGCTCAGCCCCTCACTCTATTCACTGGCAGGGCTAGGGTCGTCAGTCGCACCACAGGGGGCGGGGCCAGCATTGTGTTTGGAAAACCCTGTCCTATTCAGGACCCAGGTGGACTCCTCCCACCCATCAAGCTGCTGATCTCCCCATTCACCACTGGGTGACTCATCCTGACACTGGGGAATCCCTAGCCCGTCACATGACACGACCAGCCAATCACGCGACAGACACACTGCACACAGAAGTGCCCACTTCTAGAAGTGGCACTTCCACACTAGGTACATGCACGCCGCACACATCATCGCGCAGCATTCACTCCCACGAGTCCGCACATACCAAACTCGGGCCTGCACACCCCACGCATCAGGAACTACTAGGGACACATACATTCCCCATGCATTCCTATGGGAGGGCAGGCCTATCTCACCACATGCACTCAGAGCACGCACGCACTTTACCCTGGGACACAGGGAAAGTGCGCAGAGACCAAACAATCACCACACCAAGTCACCAAAAAAGCCAAAAAGTCCAGGGGTGAACCTGCCAGAAGGGCCAAGTCCAACACCTCCTCTTTGCTGCCTCCTCCTCCTTGCTGCCTCCTCCTCTTTGCTGCCTCCTCCTCTTTGCTGCCTCCTCCTCCTTGCTGCCTCCTCCTCCTTGCTGCCTCCTCCTCCTTGCTGCCTCTTCCTCCTTGCTGCTGCCTCTTCCTCCTCGCTGCTGCCTCTTCCTCCTCGCTGCTGCCTCTTCCTCCTCGCTGCTGCCTCTTCCTCCTCGCTGCTGCCTCTTCCTCCTCGCTGCTGCCTCTTCCTCCTCGCTGCTGCTGCCTCCTTACCACTGCTGCTGCTGCCTCCTTCTTGCTGCTGCCTCCTTCTTGCTGCTGCCTCCTTCTTGCTGCTGCCTCCTTCTTGCTGCTGCCTCCTTCTTGCTGCTGCCTCCTTCTTGCTGCTGCCTCCTTCTTGCTGCTGCCTCCTTCTTGCTGCTGCCGCCTTCTTGCTGCTGCCGCCTTCTTGCTGCTGCCGCCTTCTCCTCCTTGCTGCTGCCGCCTTCTCCTCCTTGCTGCTGCCGCCTTCTCCTCCTTGCTGCTGCCGCCTTCTCCTCCTTGCTGCTGCCGCCTTCTCCTCCTTGCTGCTGCCGCCTTCTCCTCCTTGCTGCTGCCGCCTTCTCCTCCTTGCTGCTGCCGCCTCCTCCTCCTTCCTGCTGCCGCCTCCTCCTCCTTCCTGCTGCCGCCTCCTCCTCCTTCCTGCTGCCGCCTCCTCCTCCTTCCTGCTGCCGCCGCCTCCTCCTTCCTGCTGCCGCCTCCTCCTCCTTCCTGCTGCCGCCTCCTCCTCCTTCCTGCTGCCGCCTCCTCCTTCCTGCTGCCGCCTCCTCCTTCCTGCTGCCGCCTCCTCCTTCCTGCTGCCGCCTCCTCCTTCCTGCTGCCGCCTCCTCCTAGCTGCTTCTGTCTCCTTGATGCCAATTCCTCCTTGCTGCTGCCTCCGTCGTGCTGATGCTGCCTCCTCCTAGCTGCTGCCTCCTCCTTGCTGCTGGTGCCTCCTCCTTGCTGCTGGTGCCTCCTCCTTGCTGCTGGTGCCTCCTCCTTGCTGCTGGTGCCTCCTCCTTGCTGCTGGTGCCTCCTCCTTGCTGCTGGTGCCTCCTCCTGGATGCGGTTTTCTTGCTGCTGTCTCCGCCTTTCTGCCGCCTTGCTGCTTCCTCCTCCTTGCTGCTGCCGCCTCCTTGCTGCTGCCGCCTCCTTGCTGCTGCCGCCTCCTTGCTGCTGCCACCTCCTTGCTGCTGCCGCTTCCTTGCTGCTGCCGCCTCCTTGCTGCTGCCGCCTCCTTGCTGCTGCTGCCTCCATGCTGCGTCTACCTCCTTCTTACTGTGTTTGCCTCCTTCTTGCTGCGTCTGCCTCCTCCTGGATGCCGCCGCCTTGCTGCTGCCCCCTCCTTACTGTTGCCGCCGCCTCCTTGCTGCCGCCACCTCCTCCTTGCTGCTGCCGCCTCCTCCTCCTTGCCGGTGCCGCCTCCTCCTCCTTGCCGGTGCCGCCTCCTCCTCCTTGCCGGTGCCGCCTCCTCCTCCTTGCCGGTGCCGCCTCCTCCTCCTTGCTGGTGCCGCCTCCTCCTCCTTGCTGGTGCCGCCTCCTCCTCCTTGCCGGTGCCGCCTCCTCCTCCTTGCCGGTGCCGCCTCCTCCTCCTTGCCGGTGCCGCCTCCTCCTTGCCGGTGCCGCCTCCTCCTTGCCGGTGCCGCCCCCTCCTTGCCGGTGCCGCCCCCTCCTTGCCGGTGCTGCCCCCTCCTTGCCGGTGCTGCCCCCTCCTTGCCGGTGCTGCCTCCACCTTGCCGGTGCTGCCTCCACCTTGCCGGTGCTGCCTCCACCTTGCCGGTGCTGCCTCCACCTTGCCGGTGCTGCCTCCACCTTGCCGGTGCTGCCTCCACCTTGCCGGTGCTGCCTCCACCTTGCCGGTGCTGCCTCCACCTTGCCGGTGCTGCCTCCACCTTGCCGGTGCTGCCTCCTCCTTGCCGGTGCTGTCTCCTCCTTGCCGGTGCTGTCTCCTCCTTGCCGGTGCTGTCTCCTCCTTGCCGGTGCTGTCTCCTCCTTGCCGGTGCTGTCTCCTCCTTGCCGGTGCTGTCTCCTCCTTGCCGGTGCTGCCTCCTCCTTGCCGGTGCTGCCTCCTCCTCGCCGGTGCTGCCTCCTCCTCGCCGGTGCTGCCTCCTCCTCGCCGGTGCTGCCTCCTCCTCGCCGGTGCTGCCTCCTCCTCGCCGGTGCTGCCTCCTCCTCGCCGGTGCTGCCTCCTCCTCGCCGGTGCTGCCTCCTCCTCGCCGGTGCTGCCTCCTCCTCGCCGGTGCTGCCTCCACCTCGCCGGTGCTGCCTCCACCTCGCCGGTGCATTCTCCACCTTGCCGGTGCTGTCTCCACCCTGATGCTACCTCCTTCTTAGTGTTGCTGCTTCCTCCTTGCTGCTACCTCCTTGCTGCTGCCTTCTCCTTACCACTGCTGCCTCCTCCTTACCACTGCTGCCTCCTCCTCTGTGCTGCTGCCTCCTCTGTGCTGCTGCCTCCTCTGTGCTGCTGCCTCCTCTGTGCTGCTGCCTCCTCTGTGCTGCTGCCTCCTCTGTGCTGCTGCCTCCTCTGTGCTGCTGCCTCCTCTGTGCTGCTGCCTCCTCTGTGCTGCTGCCTCCTCTGTGCTGCTGCCTCCTCTGTGCTGCTGCCTCCTCTGTGCTGCTGCCTCCGCCTCCTTGCCGCTGCTGCCGCCTCCTTGCCGCTGCTGCCGCCTCCACCTTGCCGCTGCTGCCGCCTCCTCCTTGCCGCTGCTGCCGCCTCCTCCTTGCCGCTGCTGCCGCCTCCTCCTTGCCGCTGCTGCCGCCTCCTCCTTGCCGCTGCTGCCGCCTCCTCCTTGCCGCTGCTGCCGCCTCCTCCTTGCCGCTGCTGCCGCCTCCTCCTTGCCGCTGCTGCCGCCTCCTCCTTGCCGCTGCTGCCGCCTCCTCCTTGCCGCTGCTGCCGCCTCCTCCTTGCCGCTGCTGCCGCCTCCTCCTTGCCGGTGCTGCCGCCTCCTCCTTGCCGGTGCTGCTGCCTCCTTCTTGCTGCTGCCTCCTTCTTGCTGCTGCCTCCTTCTTGCTGCTGCCTCCTTCTTGCTGCTGCCTCCTTCTTGCTGCTGCCTCCTTCTTGCTGCTGCCTCCTTCTTGCTGCTGCCTCCTTCTTGCTGCTGCCTCCTTCTTGCTGCTGCCTCCTTCTTGCTGCTGCCGCCTTCTTGCTGCTGCCGCCTTCTTGCTGCTGCCGCCTCCTTGCTGCTGCCGCCTTCTCCTCCTTGCTGCTGCCGCCTTCTCCTCCTTGCTGCTGCCGCCTTCTCCTCCTTGCTGCTGCCGCCTTCTCCTCCTTGCTGCTGCCGCCTCCTCCTCCTTGCTGCTGCCGCCTCCTCCTCCTTCCTGCTGCCGCCTCCTCCTCCTTCCTGCTGCCGCCTCCTCCTCCTTCCTGCTGCCGCCTCCTCCTCCTTCCTGCTGCCGCCTCCTCCTCCTTCCTGATGCCGCCTCCTCCTCCTTCCTGATGCCGCCTCCTCCTCCTTCCTGATGCCGCCTCCTCCTCCTTCCTGCTGCCGCCTCCTCCTCCTTCCTGCTGCCGCCTCCTCCTTCCTGCTGCCGCCTCCTCCTTCCTGCTGCCGCCTCCTCCTAGCTGCTTCTGTCTCCTTGATGCCAATTCCTCCTTGCTGCTGCCTCCGTCGTGCTGATGCTGCCTCCTCCTAGCTGCTGCCTCCTCCTAGCTGCTGCTGCCTCCTCCTTGCTGCTGGTGCCTCCTCCTTGCTGCTGGTGCCTCCTCCTTGCTGCTGGTGCCTCCTCCTTGCTGCGGCTGCCTCCTCCTGGATGCGGTTTTCTTGCTGCTGTCTCCGCCTTTCTGCCGCCTTGCTGCTTCCTCCTCCTTGCTGCTGCCGCCTCCTTGCTGCTGCCGCCTCCTTGCTGCTGCCGCCTCCTTGCTGCTGCCGCCTCCTTGCTGCTGCCGCTTCCTTGCTGCTGCCGCTTCCTTGCTGCTGCCGCTTCCTTGCTGCTGCCGCCTCCTTGCTGCTGCCGCCTCCTTGCTGCTGCCGCCTCCTTGCTGCTGCTGCCTCCATGCTGCGTCTACCTCCTTCTTACTGGGTTTGCCTCCTTCTTGCTGCGTCTGCCTCCTCCTGGATGCTGCCGCCTCCTCCTTGCTGCTGCCGCCTCCTCCTTGCTGCTGCCTCCTCCTTGCTGCTGCCTCCTCCTTGCTGCTGCCTCCTCCTTGCTGCTGCCTCCTCCTTGCTGCCGTCTCCTCCTCCTTGCTGCCGTCTCCTCCTCCTTGCTGCCGTCTCCTCCTCCTTGCTGCCGTCTCCTCCTCCTTGCTGCTGCCTCCTCCTCCTTGCTGCTGCCTCCTCCTCCTTGCTGCTGCCTCCTCCTCCTTGCTGCTGCCTCCTCCTCCTTGCTGCTGCCTCCTCTGTGCTGCTGCCTCCTCTGTGCTGCTGCCTCCTCTGTGCTGCTGCCTCCTCTGTGCTGCTGCCTCCTCTGTGCTGCTGCCTCCTCTGTGCTGCTGCCTCCTCTGTGCTGTTGCCTCCTCTGTGCTGCTGCCTCCTCTGTGCTGCTGCCTCCTCTGTGCTGCTGCCTCCTCTGTGCTGCTGCCTCCTCTGTGCTGCTGCCTCCTCTGTGCTGCTGCCTCCTCTGTGCTGCTGCCTCCTCTGTGCTGCTGCCTCCTCTGTGCTGCTGCCTCCTCTGTGCTGCTGCCTCCTCTGTGCTGCTGCCTCCTCCTTGCCGGTGCTGCCGCCTCCTCCTTGCCGGTGCTGCCGCCTCCTCCTTGCCGGTGCTGCCGCCTCCTCCTTGCCGGTGCTGCCGCCGCCTCCTTGCCGGTGCTGCCGCCGCCTCCTCCTTGCCGGTGCTGCCGCCGCCTCCTCCTTGCCGGTGCTGCCGCCGCCTCCTCCTTGCCGTTGCTGCTGCCGCCTCCTCCTTGCCGGTGCTGCTGCCGCCTCCTCCTTGCCGGTGCTGCTGCCGCCTCCTCCTTGCCGGTGCCGCCTCCTCCTTGCCGGTGCTGCCTCCTCCTTGCCGGTGCTGCCTCCTCCTTGCCGGTGCTGCCTCCTCCTTGCCGGTGCTGCCTCCTCCTTGCCGGTGCTGCCTCCTCCTTGCCGGTGCTGCCTCCTCCTTGCCGGTGCTGCCTCCTCCTTGCCGGTGCTGCCTCCTCCTTGCCGGTGCTGCCTCCTCCTTGCCGGTGCTGCCTCCTCCTTGCCGGTGCTGCCTCCTCCTTGCCGGTGCTGCCTCCTCCTTGCCGGTGCTGCCTCCTCCTTGCCGGTGCTGCCTCCTCCTTGCCGGTGCTGCCTCCTCCTTGCCGGTGCTGCCTCCTCCTTGCCGGTGCTGCCTCCTCCTTGCCGGTGCTGCCTCCTCCTTGCCGGTGCTGCCTCCTCCTTGCCGGTGCTGCCTCCTCCTTGCCGGTGCTGCCTCCTTCTCCTTGCCGGTGCTGCCTCCTTCTCCTTGCCGGTGCTGCCTCCTCCTCCTTGCCGGTGCCGCCGCCTCCTCCTTGCTGCTGCCGCCTCCTTCTCCTTGCCGGTGCCGCCTCCTCCTCCTTGCCGGTGCGGCCTCCTCCTTGCCGGTGCTGCCTCCTCCTTGCCGGTGCTGCCTCCTCCTTGCCGGTGCTGCCTCCTCCTTGCCGGTGCTGCCTCCTCCTTGCCGGTGCTGCCTCCTCCTTGCCGGTGCTGCCTCCTCCTTGCCGGTGCTGCCTCCTCCTTGCCGGTGCTGCCTCCTCCTTGCCGGTGCTGCCTCCTCCTTGCCGGTGCTGCCTCCTCCTTGCCGGTGCTGCCTCCTCCTTGCCGGTGCTGCCTCCTCCTTGCCGGTGCTGCCTCCTCCTTGCCGGTGCTGCCTCCTCCTTGCCGGTGCTGCCTCCTCCTTGCCGGTGCTGCCTCCTCCTTGCCGGTGCTGCCTCCTCCTTGCCGGTGCCGCCTCCTCCTTGCCGGTGCCGCCTCCTCCTTGCCGGTGCCGCCTCCTCCTTGCCGGTGCTGCCTCCTTCTCCTTGCCGGTGCCGCCTCCTCCTCCTTGCCGGTGCCGCCGCCTCCTCCTTGCTGCTGCCGCCTCCTCCTCCTTGCCGGTGCCGCCTCCTTCTCCTTGCCGGTGCCGCCTCCTCCTCCTTGCCGGTGCGGCCTCCTCCTTGCCGGTGCTGCCTCCTCCTTGCCGGTGCTGCCTCCTCCTTGCCGGTGCCGCCTCCTCCTCCTTTACGGTGCTGCCTCCTCCTTGCTGGTGCTGCCTCCTCCTTGCCGGTGCTGCCTCCTCCTTGCCGGTGCTGCCTCCTCCTTGCCGGTGCTGCCTCCTCCTTGCCGGTGCTGCCTCCTCCTTGCCGGTGCTGCCTCCTCCTTGCCGGTGCTGCCTCCTCCTTGCCGGTGCTGCCTCCTCCTTGCCGGTGCTGCCTCCTCCTCGCCGGTGCTGCCTCCTCCTCGCCGGTGCTGCCTCCTCCTCGCCGGTGCTGCCTCCTCCTCGCCGGTGCTGCCTCCTCCTCGCCGGTGCTGCCTCCTCCTCGCCGGTGCTGCCTCCTCCTCGCCGGTGCTGCCTCCTCCTCGCCGGTGCTGCCTCCTCCTCGCCGGTGCTGCCTCCTCCTCGCCGGTGCTGCCTCCTCCTCGCCGGTGCTGTCTCCTCCTCGCCGGTGCTGTCTCCTCCTCGCCGGTGCTGTCTCCTCCTTGCCGGTGCTGTCTCCACCTTGCCGGTGCTGCCTCCACCTTGCCGGTGCTGCCTCCTCCTTGCCGGTGCTGCCTCCTCCTTGCCGGTGCTGGCTGCTGCTTCCTCCTTGCTGCTGTTTCCTCCTCCTCCTTGCTGCTGCCGCCTCCTTGCTGCTGTTTCCTCCTCCTCCTTGCTGCTGCCGCCTCCTTGCTGCTGTTTCCTCCTCCTCCTTGCTGCTGCCGCCTCCTTCTTGCTGCTGCCGCCTCCTTCTTGCTGCTGCCGCCTCCTTCTTGCTGCTGCCGCCTCCTCCTTGCTGCTGCCGCCTCCTCCTTGCTGCTGCCGCCTCCTCCTTGCTGCTGCCGCCTCCTCCTTGCTGCTGCCGCCTCCTCCTTGCTGCTGCCTCCTCCTTGCTGCTGCCTCCTCCTTGCTGCTGCCTCCTCCTTGCTGCCGTCTCCTCCTCCTCCTTGCTGCTGCCTCCTCTGTGCTGCTGCCTCCTCTGTGCTGCTGCCTCCTCTGTGCTGCTGCCTCCTCTGTGCTGCTGCCTCCTCTGTGCTGCTGCCTCCTCTGTGCTGCTGCCTCCTCTGTGCTGCTGCCTCCTCTGTGCTGCTGCCTCCTCTGTGCTGCTGCCTCCTCTGTGCTGCTGCCTCCTCTGTGCTGCTGCCTCCTCTGTGCTGCTGCCTCCTCTGTGCTGCTGCCTCCTCTGTGCTGCCGCCTCCTCTGTGCTGCCGCCTCCTCCTTGCCGGTGCTGCTGCCGCCTCCTCCTTGCCGGTGCTGCTGCCGCCTCCTCCTTGCCGGTGCTGCTGCCGCCTCCTCCTTGCCGGTGCTGCTGCCGCCTCCTCCTTGCCGGTGCTGCTGCCGCCTCCTCCTTGCCGGTGCTGCTGCCGCCTCCTCCTTGCCGGTGCTGCTGCCGCCTCCTCCTTGCCGGTGCTGCTGCCGCCTCCTCCTTGCCGGTGCTGCTGCCGCCTCCTCCTTGCCGGTGCTGCTGCCGCCTCCTCCTTGCCGGTGCTGCTGCCGCCTCCTCCTTGCCGGTGCTGCTGCCGCCTCCTCCTTGCCGGTGCTGCTGCCGCCTCCTCCTTGCCGGTGCTGCTGCCGCCTCCTCCTTGCCGGTGCTGCTGCCGCCTCCTCCTTGCCGGTGCTGCTGCCGCCTCCTCCTTGCCGGTGCTGCTGCCGCCTCCTCCTTGCCGGTGCTGCTGCCGCCTCCTCCTTGCCGGTGCTGCTGCCGCCTCCTCCTTGCCGGTGCTGCTGCCGCCTCCTCCTTGCCGGTGCTGCTGCCGCCTCCTCCTTGCCGGTGCTGCTGCCGCCTCCTCCTTGCCGGTGCCGCCGCCTCCTCCTTGCCGCTGCCGCCGCCTCCTCCTTGCCGCTGCCGCCGCCTCCTCCTTGCTGCTGCCGCCGCCTCCTCCTTGCTGCTGCCGCCGCCTCCTCCTTGCTGCTGCCGCCGCCTCCTCCTTGCTGCTGCCGCCGCCTCCTCCTTGCTGCTGCCGCCTCCTCCTCCTTGCTGCTGCCGCCTCCTCCTCCTTGCTGCCGCCTCCTCCTCCTTCCTGCTGCCGCCTCCTCCTCCTTCCTGCTGCCGCCGCCTTGATGCCAATTCCTCCTTGCTGCTGCCTCCGTTGTGCTCCTCCTTACCACTGCTGCCTCCTCCTTACCACTGCTGCCTCCTCCTTACCACTGCTGCCTCCTCCTTACCACTGCTGCCTCCTCCTTACCACTGCTGCCTCCTCCTTACCACTGCTGCCTCCTCCTTACCACTGCTGCCTCCTCCTTACCACTGCTGCCTCCTCCTTACCACTGCTGCCTCCTCCTTACCACTGCTGCCTCCTCCTTACCACTGCTGCCTCCTCCTTACCACTGCTGCCTCCTCCTTACCACTGCTGCCTCCTCCTTACCACTGCTGCCTCCTCCTTACCACTGCTGCCTCCCCCTTACCACTGCTGCCTCCCCCTTACCACTGCTGCCTCCCCCTTACCACTGCTGCCTCCCCCTTACCACTGCTGCCTCCCCCTTACCACTGCTGCCTCCCCTTACCACTGCTGCCTCCCCCTTACCACTGCTGCCTCCCCCTTACCACTGCTGCCTCCTCCTTACCACTGCTGCCTCCTCCTTACCACTGCTGCCTCCTCCTTACCACTGCTGCCTCCTCCTTAACACTGCTGCCTCTTCCTTAGTGTTGCTGCCTCTTCCTTAGTGTTGCTGCCTCTTCCTTAGTGTTGCTGCCTCTTCCTTAGTGTTGCTGCCTCTTCCTTAGTGTTGCTGCCTCTTCCTTAGTGTTGCTGCCACCTCCTTGCTGTTGCTGCCTCCTCTTTGCTGCCTCCTCTTTGCTGCCTCCTCTTTGCTGCCTCCTTGCTGCTGCCTCCTCTTTGCTGCCTCCTCTTTGCTGCCTCCTTGCTGCTGCCTCCTTGCTGCTGCCTCCTCCTCCTTGCTGCTGCCTCCTCCTCGCTGCTGCCTCCTCCTCCTTGCTGCTGCCTCCTCCTCCTCCTTGCTGCTGCCTCCTCCTCCTCTTCCTCCTCCTTGCTGCTGCTTCCTCCTTACCACTGCTGCCTCCTCCTTACCACTGCTGCTGCTTCCTCCTTGCTGCTGCTTCCTCCTCCTCCTTGCTGCTGCCGCCTCCTTCTGGCTGCTGCTTCCTTGCTGCTGCCGCCTCCTCCTTGCTGCTGCCTCCTTCTCCTTGCTGCTGCCTCCTCCTCCTTGCTGCTGCCTCCTCCTTGCTGCTGCCTCCTCCTCCTTGCTGCTGCCTCCTCCTCCTTGCTGCTGCCTCCTCCTCCTTGCTGCTGCCTCCTCCTCCTTGCTGCTGCCTCCTCCTCACTTGCTGCTGCCTCCTCCTTGCTGCTGCTTCCTCCTTGCTGCCGCCTCCTCCGTGCTGCTGCCTCCTCCTTGCCGGTGCTGCCGCCTCCTCCTTGCCGGTGCTGCCATGCTGCGTCTGCCTCCTTCTTGCTGCGTTTGCCTCCTCCTGGATGCCGCCGCCTTGCTGCTGCCTCCTCCTTACTGTTGCCGCTGCCTCCTTGCTGCCGCCGCCTCCTCCTTGCTGCTGCCGCCTCCTCCTCCTTGCCGGTGCCGCCTCCTTCTCCTTGCCGGTGCCGCCTCCTCCTCCTTGCCGGTGCGGCCTCCTCCTTGCCGGTGCTGCCTCCTCCTTGCCGGTGCCGCCTCCTCCTCCTTGCCAGTGCTGCCTCCTCCTTGCCGGTGCTGCCTCCTCCTTGCCGGTGCTGCCTCCTCCTTGCCGGTGCTGCCTCCTCCTCCTTGCCGGTGCCGCCTCCTCCTCCTTGCCGGTGCCGCCTCCTCCTCCTTGCCGGTGCCGCCTCCTCCTCCTTGCCGGTGCCGCCGCCTCCTCCTTGCCGGTGCCGCCGCCTCCTCCTTGCCGGTGCTGCCTCCACCTTGCCGGTGCTGCCTCCACCTTGCCGGTGCTGCCTCCACCTTGCCGGTGCTGCCTCCACCTTGCCGGTGCTGCCTCCACCTTGCCGGTGCTGCCTCCACCTTGCCGGTGCTGCCTCCACCTTGCCGGTGCTGCCTCCACCTTGCCGGTGCTGCCTCCACCTTGCCGGTGCTGCCTCCACCTTGCCGGTGCTGCCTCCACCTTGCCGGTGCTGCCTCCACCTTGCCGGTGCTGTCTCCACCTTGCCGGTGCTGCCTCCACCTTGCCGGTGCTGTCTCCACCTTGCCGGTGCTGTCTCCACCTTGCCGGTGCTGTCTCCACCTTGCCGGTGCTGTCTCCACCTTGCCGGTGCTGTCTCCACCTTGCCGGTGCTGTCTCCACCTTGCCGGTGCTGTCTCCACCTTGCCGGTGCTGTCTCCACCTTGCCGGTGCTGTCTCCACCTTGCCGGTGCTGTCTCCACCTTGCCGGTGCTGTCTCCACCTTGCCGGTGCTGTCTCCACCTTGCCGGTGCTGTCTCCACCTTGCCGGTGCTGTCTCCACCTTGCCGGTGCTGTCTCCACCTTGCCGGTGCTGTCTCCACCTTGCCGGTGCTGTCTCCACCTTGCCGGTGCTGTCTCCACCTTGCCGGTGCTGTCTCCACCTTGCCGGTGCTGTCTCCACCTTGCCGGTGCTGTCTCCACCTTGCCGGTGCTGTCTCCTCCCTGATGCTACCTCCTTCTTAGTGTTGCTGCTTCCTCCTTGCTGCTACCTCCTTGCCGCTGCTGCCTCCTCCTTGCCGCTGCTGCCTCCTCCTTGCCGCTGCTGCCTCCTCCTTGCCGCTGCTGCCTCCTTCTCCTTGCCGGTGCTGCCGCCTCCTCCTTGCCGGTGCTGCCGCCTCCTCCTTGCCGGTGCTGCCGCCTTCTCCTTGCCGGTGCTGCCGCCTTCTCCTTGCCGGTGCTGCCGCCTTCTCCTTGCCGGTGCTGCCGCCTTCTCCTTGCCGGTGCTGCCGCCTCCTCCTTGCCGGTGCTGCCGCCTCCTCCTTGCCGGTGCTGCCGCCTCCTCCTTGCCGGTGCTGCCGCCTCCTCCTTGCCGGTGCTGCCGCCTCCTCCTTGCCGGTGCTGCCGCCTCCTCCTTGCCGGTGCTGCCGCCTCCTCCTTGCCGGTGCTGCCGCCTCCTCCTTGCCGGTGCTGCCGCCTCCTCCTTGCCGGTGCTGCCGCCTCCTCCTTGCCGGTGCTGCCGCCTCCTCCTTGCCGGTGCTGCCGCCTCCTCCTTGCCGGTGCTGCCGCCTCCTCCTTGCCGGTGCTGCCGCCTCCTCCTTGCCGGTGCTGCCGCCTCCTCCTTGCCGGTGCTGCCGCCTCCTCCTTGCCGGTGCTGCCGCCTCCTCCTCCTTGCCGGTGCTGCCGCCTTCTCCTCCTTGCCGCTGCCGCCTTCTCCTCCTTGCCGCTGCCGCCGCCTCCTCCTTGCTGCTGCCGCCTTCTCCTCCTTGCTGCTGCCGCCTTCTCCTCCTTCCTGCTGCCGCCTCCTCCTCCTTGCTGCCGCCTCCTCCTCCTTGCTGCTGGTGCCTCCTCCTTGCTGCTGGTGCCTCCTCCTTGCTGCTGGTGCCTCCTCCTTGCTGCTGGTGCCTCCTCCTTGCTGCTGGTGCCTCCTCCTTGCTGCTGGTGCCTCCTCCTTGCTGCGGCTGCCTCCTCCTGGATGCGGCTGCCTCCTCCTGGATGCGGTTTTCTTGCTGCTGTCTCCGCCTTTCTGCCGCCTTGCTGCTTCCTCCTCCTTGCTGCTGCCGCCTCCTTGCTGCTGCCGCCTCCTTGCTGCTGCCGCCTCCTTGCTGCTGCCGCCTCCTTGCTGCTGCCGCCTCCTTGCTGCTGCCGCCTCCTTGCTGCTGCCGCCTCCTTGCTGCTGCCGCCTCCTTGCTGCTGCCGCCTCCTTGCTGCTGCCGCCTCCTTGCTGCTGCCGCCTCCTTGCTGCTGCCGCCTCCTTGCTGCTGCCGCCTTCATGCTGCGTCTGCCTCCTTCTTGCTGTGTTTGCCTCCTTCTTGCTGCGTCTGCCTCCTCCTGGATGCCGCCGCCTTGCTGCTGCCCCCTCCTTACTGTTGCCGCCGCCTCCTTGCTGCTGCCGCCTCCTCCTTGCTGCTGCCGCCTCCTCCTTGCCGGTGCCGCCTCCTCCTCGCCGGTGCTGCCTCCTCCTTGCCGGTGCCGCCTCCTCCTCCTTGCTGCTGCCGCCTCCTCCTTGCTGCTGCCGCCTCCTCCTCCTTGCCGGTGCCGCCTCCTCCTCCTTGCCGGTGCCGCCGCCTCCTCCTTGCAGGTGCTGCCTCCTCCTTGCAGGTGCTGCCTCCTCCTTGCCGGTGCTGCCTCCTCCTTGCCGGTGCTGCCTCCTCCTTGCCGGTGCTGCCTCCTCCTTGCCGGTGCTGCCTCCTCCTTGCCGGTGCTGCCTCCTCCTTGCCGGTGCTGCCTCCTCCTTGCCGGTGCTGCCTCCTCCTTGCCGGTGCTGCCTCCTCCTTGCCGGTGCTGCCTCCTCCTTGCCGGTGCTGCCTCCTCCTTGCCGGTGCTGCCTCCTCCTTGCCGGTGCTGCCTCCTCCTTGCCGGTGCTGCCTCCACCTTGCCGGTGCTGCCTCCACCTTGCCGGTGCTGCCTCCACCTTGCCGGTGCTGCCTCCACCTTGCCGGTGCTGCCTCCACCTTGCCGGTGCTGCCTCCACCTTGCCGGTGCTGCCTCCACCTTGCCGGTGCTGCCTCCACCTTGCCGGTGCTGTCTCCACCTTGCCGGTGCTGTCTCCACCTTGCCGGTGCTGTCTCCTCCTCGCCGGTGCTGTCTCCTCCTCGCCGGTGCTGTCTCCTCCTCGCCGGTGCTGTCTCCTCCTTGCCGGTGCTGTCTCCTCCTCGCCGGTGCTGTCTCCTCCTCGCCGGTGCTGTCTCCTCCTCGCCGGTGCTGTCTCCTCCTCGCCGGTGCTGTCTCCTCCTCGCCGGTGCTGTCTCCTCCTCGCCGGTGCTGTCTCCTCCTCGCCGGTGCTGTCTCCTCCTCGCCGGTGCTGTCTCCTCCTCGCCGGTGCTGTCTCCTCCTCGCCGGTGCTGCCTCCTCCTCGCCGGTGCTGCCTCCTCCTCGCCGGTGCTGCCTCCACCTCGCCGGTGCTGCCTCCACCTCGCCGGTGCTGCCTCCACCTCGCCGGTGCTGCCTCCTCCTTGCCGGTGCCGCCTCCTCCTCCTTGCCGGTGCCGCCTCCTCCTCCTTGCCGGTGCCGCCTCCTCCTCCTTGCCGGTGCTGTCTCCACCTTGCCGGTGCTGTCTCCACCTTGCCGGTGCTGTCTCCACCTTGCCGGTGCTGTCTCCACCTTGCCGGTGCTGTCTCCACCTTGCCGGTGCTGTCTCCACCTTGCCGGTGCTGTCTCCACCTTGCCGGTGCTGTCTCCACCTTGCCGGTGCTGTCTCCACCTTGCCGGTGCTGTCTCCACCTTGCCGGTGCTGTCTCCACCTTGCCGGTGCTGTCTCCACCTTGCCGGTGCTGTCTCCACCTTGCCGGTGCTGTCTCCACCTTGCCGGTGCTGTCTCCTCCTTGCCGGTGTTGCCTCCTCCCTGATGCTACCTCCTTCTTGCTGCTTCCTCCTTGCTGCTGCCTCCTTGCTGCTGCCTTCTCCTCTGTGCTGCTGCCTCCTCCTCTGTGCTGCTGCCTCCTCCTCTGTGCTGCTGCCTCCTCCTCTGTGCTGCTGCCTCCTCCTCTGTGCTGCTGCCTCCTCCTCTGTGCTGCTGCCTCCTCCTCTGTGCTGCTGCCTCCTCCTCTGTGCTGCTGCCTCCTCCTCTGTGCTGCTGCCTCCTCCTCTGTGCTGCTGCCTCCTCCTCTGTGCTGCTGCCTCCTCCTTGCCGCTGCTGCCTCCTCCTTGCCGCTGCTGCCTCCTCCTTGCCGCTGCTGCCTCCTCCTTGCCGCTGCTGCCTCCTCCTCCTTGCCGCTGCTGCCTCCTCCTCCTTGCCGGTGCTGCCGCCTCCTCCTTGCCGGTGCTGCCGCCTCCTCCTTGCCGGTGCTGCCGCCTCCTCCTTGCCGGTGCTGCCGCCTCCTCCTTGCCGGTGCTGCCGCCTCCTCCTTGCCGGTGCTGCCGCCTCCTCCTTGCCGGTGCTGCCGCCTCCTCCTTGCCGGTGCTGCCGCCTCCTCCTTGCCGGTGCTGCCGCCTCCTCCTTGCCGGTGCTGCCGCCTCCTCCTTGCCGGTGCTGCCGCCTCCTCCTTGCCGGTGCTGCCGCCTCCTCCTTGCCGGTGCTGCCGCCTCCTCCTTGCCGGTGCTGCCGCCTCCTCCTTGCCGGTGCTGCCGCCTCCTCCTTGCCGGTGCTGCCGCCTCCTCCTTGCCGGTGCTGCCGCCTCCTCCTTGCCGGTGCTGCCGCCTCCTCCTTGCCGGTGCTGCCGCCTCCTCCTTGCCGGTGCTGCCGCCTCCTCCTTGCCGGTGCTGCCGCCTCCTCCTTGCCGGTGCTGCCGCCTCCTCCTTGCCGGTGCTGCCGCCTCCTCCTTGCCGGTGCTGCCGCCTCCTCCTTGCCGGTGCTGCCGCCTCCTCCTTGCCGGTGCTGCCGCCTCCTCCTTGCCGGTGCTGCCGCCTCCTCCTTGCCGGTGCTGCCGCCTCCTCCTTGCCGGTGCTGCCGCCTCCTCCTTGCCGGTGCTGCCGCCTCCTCCTTGCCGGTGCTGCCGCCTCCTCCTTGCCGGTGCTGCCGCCTCCTCCTTGCCGGTGCTGCCGCCTCCTCCTCCTTGCCGGTGCCGCCTCCTCCTCCTTGCCGGTGCCGCCTCCTCCTCCTTGCCGGTGCCGCCTCCTCCTCTGTGCTGCTGCCTCCTCCTTGCCGGTGCCGCCTCCTCCTAGCTGCTTCTGTCTCCTTGATGCCAATTCCTCCTTCCTGCTGCCGCCGCCTTGATGCCAATTCCTCCTTCCTGCTGCCTCCGTTGTGCTGATGCTGCCTCCTCCTAGCTGCTGCCTCCTCCTTGCTGCTGCCTCCTCCTTGCTGCTGGTGCCTCCTCCTTGCTGCGGCTGCCTCCTCCTTGCTGCGGCTGCCTCCTCCTGGATGCGGTTTTCTTGCTGCTGGCTCCGCCTTTCTGCCACCTTGCTGCTTCCTCCTCCTTGCTGCCTCCTCCTTGATGCTGCCTCCTTGATGCTGCCTCCTCCTTACCACTGCTGCTGCTTCCTCCTTGCTGCTGCTTCCTCCTTGCTGCTGCTTCCTCCTTGCTGCTGCTTCCTCCTTGCTGCTGCTTCCTCCTTGCTGGTGCCGCCTCCTCCTTCTTGCTGCTGCCGCCTCCTCCTCCTTGCTGCTGCTGCCTCCTTCTTGCTGCCTCCTCCTTGCTGCTGCCTCCTCCTCCTTGCTGCTGCCTCCTCCTCGTTGCTGCTGCCTCCTCCTCGTTGCTGCTGCCTCCTCCTCGTTGCTGCTGCCTCCTCCTCGTTGCTGCTGCCTCCTCCTCGTTGCTGCTGCCTCCTCCTCCTCGTTGCTGCTGCCTCCTCCTCCTCGTTGCTGCTGCCTCCTCCTCCTTGTTGCTGCTGCCTCCTCCTTGTTGCTGCTGCCTCCTCCTTGTTGCTGCTGCCTCCTCCTTGTTGCTGCTGCCTCCTCCTTGTTGCTGCTGCCTCCTCCTTGTTGCTGCTGCCTCCTCCTTGTTGCTGCTGCCTCCTCCTTGTTGCTGCCTCCTCTGTGCTGCTGCCTCCTCTGTGCTGCTGCCTCCTCTGTGCTGCTGCCTCCTCTGTGCTGCTGCCTCCTCTGTGCTGCTGCCTCCTCTGTGCTGCTGCCTCCTCTGTGCTGCTGCCTCCTCTGTGCTGCTGCCTCCTCTGTGCTGCTGCCTCCTCTGTGCTGCTGCCTCCTCTGTGCTGCTGCCTCCTCTGTGCTGCTGCCTCCTCTGTGCTGCTGCCTCCTCTGTGCTGCTGCCTCCTCTGTGCTGCTGCCTCCTCTGTGCTGCTGCCTCCTCTGTGCTGCTGCCTCCTCTGTGCTGCTGCCTCCTCTGTGCTGCTGCCTCCTCTGTGCTGCTGCCTCCTCCTTGCCGCTGCTGCCTCCTCTGTGCTGCTGCCTCCTCCTTGCCGGTGCTGCCTCCTCCTTGCCGGTGCTGCCGCCGCCTCCTCCTCCTTGCTGCTGCCGCCTCCTCCTCCTTGCCGGTGCCGCCTCCTTCTCCTTGCCGGTGCCGCCTCCTTCTCCTTGCCGGTGCCGCCGCCTTCTCCTTGCCGGTGCTGCCGCCTCCTCCTTGCCGGTGCTGCCGCCTCCTCCTTGCCGGTGCTGCCGCCTCCTCCTTGCCGGTGGTGCCGCCTCCTCCTTGCCGTTGCCGCCTCCTCCTTGCTTCTGCTGCCGCCTCCTCCTTGCTTCTGCTGCCGCCTCCTCCTTGCTTCTGCTGCCGCCTCCTCCTTGCTGCTGCCGCCGCCTCCTCCTTGCTGCTGCCGCCGCCTCCTCCTTGCTGCTGCCGCCGCCTCCTCCTTGCTGCTGCCGCCGCCTCCTCCTTGCTGCTGCCGCCGCCTCCTCCTTGCTGCTGCCGCCGCCTCCTCCTTGCTGCTGCCGCCGCCTCCTCCTTCCTGCTGCCGCCTCCTCCTCCTTCCTGCTGCCGCCTCCTCCTCCTTCCTGCTGCCGCCTCCTCCTCCTTCCTGCTGCCGCCTCCTCCTCCTTCCTGCTGCCGCCTCCTCCTCCTTCCTGCTGCCGCCTCCTCCTTCCTGCTGCCGCCGCCTTGATGCCAATTCCTCCTTGCTGCTGCCTCCGTTGTGCTGATGCTGCCTCCTTGTTGGACTTGGCCCTTCTGACAGGTTCACCCCTGGACTTTTTGGCTTTTTATTGGTGACTTGGTGTGGTAATTGTTTGGTCTCTGCGCACTTTCCCTGTGTCCCAGGGTAAAGTGCGTGCGTGCTCTGAGTGCATGTGGTGAGATAGGCCTGCCCTCCCATAGGAATGCATGGGGAATGTATGTGTCCCTAGTAGTTCCTGATGCGTGGGGTGTGCAGGCCCGAGTTTGGTATGTGCGGACTCGTGGGAGTGAATGCTGCGCGATGATGTGTGCGGCGTGCATGTACCTAGTGTGGAAGTGCCACTTCTAGAAGTGGGCACTTCTGTGTGCAGTGTGTCTGTCGCGTGATTGGCTGGTCATGTCATGTGACGGGCTAGGGATTCCCCAGTGTCAGGATGGGTCACCCAGTGGTGAATGGGGAGATCAGCAGCTAGATGGGTGGGAGGAGTCCACCTGGGTCCTGAATAGGACAGGGTTTTCCAAACACAATGCTGGCCCCGCCCCCTGTGGTGCGACTGACGACCCTAGCCCTGCCAGTGAATAGAGGGAGGGGCTGAACACATCAAGGGTGCTCCCCAACCAGCTGCGACTGGTTTTCCCCCTCACCCTGAACCCAGAACAAAGGGTTTGCCTGTATAAAAATGGGGCTGTGTCCCCACAGAAACTGTTCTCTGCCAGGATCCTGCCTGAGGGGGGCTGCTGCTGCTGCTGGACCAGAGGACCGCCACCTGGACTACCTCCCTGCCTGGAGGCCCAGTGAGCTGGCTCTGGGTCCAGCCTTGCCCCCCACCACTGCCCTGCTGCATGCAGGGGAGAACTTGCCTGGACTTTTGCTGATTGGGTGCCCTGAAGCGCTGGGAGCGCTTTATTTTTCACCTCTAGCGCCTGGAAGCGCTTTCCTTTTCCTTTAGCGCTCAGGAGCGCTTTTATTTCTAAAAAGCCGGTGCCCACCCGGCGTCTGCCCCGTCTCTGCCGAGCCTGAAGTCCCCTGGCAGGTGCCCACCCTGCCAGGGACATTGCCGATATCGAGTGCCCACCTCGATTGTTGTTTTATTGGGAACTAGCAGGTGCCCACCCTGCATCTGTGTCGTTTTGGCCCGATTTATAATTCGAGGGAGCCCACCCCTCATCACCGCTGTGGAGACGACGAAAATCACCGCTGCAGCCCGGGCCGGGACAGCCAGGAAGTCAGGCAGGACAAGGGCGGGCCTCCGGGACACCCAGGACCGGAAGTAGGAGGGCGGGAGCCTACCCCGCCTCCCACCGAGGACTCACGTTGATTTGCAAACCCCGGAGCAGGCAGGAGCCTACCCTGCGCCCCGGGGCCCTGAAGAGAGAGAGAGCCCCCGAGGAGCGGGAGCTCTCTAGTGCCGGCCGCCCTGACCCCGACGCGTCCAGTGAGCCTGGAGCCTCGGAGGCTCCACGAGAAGCGTCGCCGGAGTCCCGGTGAGTGAGGCTCTGAGTGTGGGGGTGATTTTAGTGGCAAGGGCCCCAGAGAGGGGGTCCCCACCTCCTCTGCAGCGCCCCGTGCTTGTCCTGCTGCTCGGCCCGCCGGGGCCACTCTAAACGGCAGGAGCATTCTCATTGAGAGCCTTGAAGGCTCGACGGGGGCATTATTTGTTGCACGAGCCCAGTGAGGCTCACACGTTCTTGGGGGCATTTTTATTAAGAGCACGAGCCCTGTGAGGCTCCAACAGGGCACATTGTTTTGGTAGAGTCCAGAGGGACTCCCACGTCGCAGCATTACGTTCTCGAGCCCCTGAGAGGCTCCAACGACGGGGCCAATATTTTCCCTTGCGCCCACGAGGCTCCAACGAAGAGCACAGTATTATTTAGAGCCTGCGAGGCTCTAGGGGGCATTTCATTTGTTTCAGAGCCCTGGGAGGCTCCAGTGTTGGCCCCATCCTTGTCCTACAGCTGCCCAGCACTTAGTGGGCAGCTGCAACGTTTAGGTTGTGGCCTCTGTGTGTTGGCTGGCGCAGCTTGCGCAGCCTTGCCCTAACATTTGGACACCGGGCGCCCTTGCCCCTTCACGGCCCGTTGGCCTGGGACTGCCACAGGTAGTGGCTAATGTGAGTTTTGGCGCCATTGTACCTGTTCTGCACCTCTGAATGTGTTTTTGCGTCATGTGCTTTGCTTTACACCTCTGAATGTTATGCATCATGTGTTTATGTGTTCAGACCCCTACAGGCATTGTGATACTTAGGTGGTTGTTTTTCCCCTAGTACAGGTGGTACTAGTGAGGTCCTAGTTCCCTGCGTGGTATTCCTAAAGGTGGTTAGGGTTGCGTAGGTGGTACGTTCTGATACCAGTAGTTACTGGTTGTGTGCTATATGTTCTATTTTTAGTGCTACAGTGATTGTATGTGCTATGTTCTAAAATATTATTCCTACGTTCTAAATGCTATTTCTAAAGAGTGCTAATTCCTGACAGTGGTCCATGTGGCCCTGTCCCCTGTATATATAATCCCTTGTAAATTCTGCCCGTGCCTGTTGGCACATTGTAGAGTGTGTGTTTTTATCTAATGTGTTGTGTATAATACAAAGGTTATTTTTATAGAATACCTTGTGTGGAGTTTCCTTTGTGGTGGGCCTTGGGTGTTGTTGCTGGGTGCGCGCGCAAACGCTTTACACATCGCCTCAGGGATAAGCCTGTCTGCTCGTGCCAAGCTACCAAGGGGGTGAGCAGGGGTTATCTTTGGCGTGTAACTCCCCAGCCCTGACTAGAGTGGTGGTTTCTGTCTGGCTTTGGCGCAAGCCCTAGCCAACCAGAAATCCCATTTCTAACACTCCTCCTAGCTGCTGCCTCCTCCTTGCTGCTGGTGCCTCCTCCTTGCTGCGGCTGCCTCCTCCTTGCTGCGGCTGCCTCCTCCTGGATGCGGCTGCCTCCTCCTGGATGCGGTTTTCTTGCTGCTGTCTCCGCCTTTCTGCCACCTTGCTGCTTCCTCCTCCTTGCTGCCTCCTCCTTGATGCTGCCTCCTTGCTGCTGCCGCCTCTACCACTGCTGCCTCCTCCTTACCACTGCTGCCTCCTCCTTACCACTGCTGCCTCCTCCTTACCACTGCTGCCTCCTCCTTACCACTGCTGCCTCCTCCTTACCACTGCTGCCTCCTCCTTACCACTGCTGCCGCCTCCTTACCACTGCTGCCGCCTCCTTACCACTGCTGCCTCCTCCTTACCACTGCTGTCTCCTCCTTACCACTGCTGCCTCCTCCTTACCACTGCTGCCTCCTCCTTACCACTGCTGCCTCCTCCTTACCACTGCTGCCTCCTCCTTACCACTGCTGCCTCCTCCTTACCACTGCTGCCTCTTCCTTAGTGTTGCTGCCTCTTCCTTAGTGTTGCTGCCACCTCCTTGCTGTTGCTGCCTCCTCTTTGCTGCCTCCTCTTTGCTGCCGCCTCCTTGCTGCTGCCTCCTTGCTGCTGCCTCCTCCTCCTTGCTGCTGCCTCCTCCTCCTTGCTGCTGCCTCCTCCTCCTTGCTGCTGCCTCCTCCTCCTCCTCCTCCTTGCTGCTGCTTCCTCCTCACCACTGCTGCCTCCTCCTTACCACTGCTGCTGCTTCCTCCTTGCTGCTGCTTCCTCCTTGCTGCTGCTTCCCCCTCCTCCTTGCTGCTGCCGCCTCCTTCTGGCTGCTGCTTCCTTGCTGCTGCCTCCTCCTCCTTGCTGCTGCCTCCTCCTCCTTGCTGCTGCCTCCTCCTCCTTGCTGCTGCCTCCTCCTCCTTGCTGCTGCCTCCTCCTCCTTGCTGCTTCCTCCTCCTCACCACTGCTGCCTCCTCCTCACCACTGCTGCCTCCTCCTCACCACTGCTGCTGCTTCGTCCTTGCTGCTGCTTCCTCCTTGCTGCTGCTTCCTCCTTGCTGCTGCCTCCTCCGTGCTGCCGCCTCCTCCTTGCCGGTGCTGCCATGCTGCGTCTGCCTCCTTCTTGCTGCGTTTGCCTCCTCCTGGATGCCGCCGCCTTGCTGCTGCCTCCTCCTTACTGTTGCCGCTGCCTCCTTGCTGCCGCCGCCTCCTCCTTGCTGCTGCCGCCTCCTCCTCCTTGCCGGTGCTGCCTCCTTCTCCTTGCCGGTGCCGCCTCCTCCTCCTTGCCGGTGCGGCCTCCTCCTTGCCGGTGCTGCCTCCTCCTTGCCGGTGCCGCCTCCTCCTCCTTGCCGGTGCTGCCTCCTCCTTGCCGGTGCTGCCTCCTCCTTGCCGGTGCTGCCTCCTCCTTGCCGGTGCTGCCTCCTCCTTGCCGGTGCCGCCTCCTCCTTGCCGGTGCCGCCTCCTCCTCCTTGCCGGTGCTGCCTCCACCTTGCCGGTGCTGCCTCCACCTTGCCGGTGCTGTCTCCACCTTGCCGGTGCTGTCTCCACCTTGCCGGTGCTGTCTCCACCTTGCCGGTGCTGTCTCCACCTTGCCGGTGCTGTCTCCACCTTGCCGGTGCTGTCTCCACCTTGCCGGTGCTGTCTCCACCTTGCCGGTGCTGTCTCCACCTTGCCGGTGCTGTCTCCACCTTGCCGGTGCTGTCTCCACCTTGCCGGTGCTGTCTCCACCTTGCCGGTGCTGTCTCCTCCTTGCCGGTGTTGCCTCCTCCCTGATGCTACCTCCTTCTTAGTGTTGCTGCTTCCTCCTTGCTGCTACCTCCTTGCTGCTGCCTTCTCCTTACCACTGCTGCCTCCTCCTTACCACTGCTGCCTCCTCCTCTGTGCTGCTGCCTCCTCTGTGCTGCTGCCTCCTCTGTGCTGCTGCCTCCTCTGTGCTGCTGCCTCCTCTGTGCTGCTGCCTCCTCTGTGCTGCTGCCTCCTCCTTGCTGCCTCCTCCTTGATGCTGCCTCCTTGATGCTGCCTCCTTGCTGCTGCCTCCTTGCTGCTGCCGCCTCTACCACTGCTGCCTCCTCCTTACCACTGCTGCCTCCTCCTTACCACTGCTGCCTCCTCCTTACCACTGCTGCCTCCTCCTTACCACTGCTGCCGCCTCCTTACCACTGCTGCCTCCTCCTTACCACTGCTGCCTCCTCCTTACCACTGCTGCCTCCTCCTTACCACTGCTGCCTCCTCCTTACCACTGCTGCCTCCTCCTTACCACTGCTGCCTCCTCCTTACCACTGCTGCCTCCTCCTTACCACTGCTGCCTCCTCCTTACCACTGCTGCCTCCTCCTTACCACTGCTGCCTCCTCCTTACCACTGCTGCCTCCTCCTTAACACTGCTGCCTCTTCCTTAGTGTTGCTGCCTCTTCCTTAGTGTTGCTGCCTCTTCCTTAGTGTTGCTGCCTCTTCCTTAGTGTTGCTGCCACCTCCTTGCTGTTGCTGCCTCCTCTTTGCTGCCTCCTCTTTGCTGCCTCCTCTTTGCTGCCTCCTCTTTGCTGCCGCCTCCTTGCTGCTGCCTCCTTGCTGCTGCCTCCTCCTCCTTGCTGCTGCCTCCTCCTCCTTGCTGCTGCCTCCTCCTCCTTGCTGCTGCCTCCTCCTCCTTGCTGCTGCCTCCTCCTCCTTGCTGCTGCCTCCTCCTCCTCCTCCTCCTTGCTGCTGCTTCCTCCTCACCACTGCTGCCTCCTCCTTACCACTGCTGCTGCTTCCTCCTTGCTGCTGCTTCCTCCTTGCTGCTGCTTCCTCCTCCTCCTTGCTGCTGCCGCCTCCTTCTGGCTGCTGCTTCCTTGCTGCTGCCTCCTCCTCCTTGCTGCTGCCTCCTCCTCCTTGCTGCTGCCTCCTCCTCCTTGCTGCTGCCTCCTCCTCACTTGCTGCTGCCTCCTCCTTGCTGCTGCTTCCTCCTTGCTGCTGCCTCCTCCGTGCTGCCGCCTCCTCCTTGCCGGTGCTGCCGCCTCCTCCTTGCCGGTGCTGTCTCCACCTTGCCGGTGCTGTCTCCACCTTGCCGGTGCTGTCTCCTCCTTGCCGGTGTTGCCTCCTCCCTGATGCTACCTCCTTCTTAGTGTTGCTGCTTCCTCCTTGCTGCTACCTCCTTGCTGCTGCCTTCTCCTTACCACTGCTGCCTTCTCCTTACCACTGCTGCCTCCTCCTCTGTGCTGCTGCCTCCTCCTCTGTGCTGCTGCCTCCTCTGTGCTGCTGCCTCCTCTGTACTGCTGCCTCCTCTGTGCTGCTGCCTCCTCTGTGCTGCTGCCTCCTCCTTGCCGCTGCTGCCTCCTCCTTGCCGGTGCTGCCGCCTCCTTGCCGGTGCTGCCGCCTCCTTGCCGGTGCTGCCGCCTCCTCCTTGCCGGTGCTGCCGCCTCCTCCTTGCCGGTGCTGCCGCCTCCTCCTTGCCGGTGCTGCCGCCTCCTCCTTGCCGGTGCTGCCGCCTCCTCCTTGCCGGTGCTGCCGCCTCCTCCTTGCCGGTGCTGCCGCCTCCTCCTTGCCGGTGCTGCCGCCTCCTCCTTGCCGGTGCTGCCGCCTCCTCCTTGCCGGTGCTGCCGCCTCCTCCTTGCCGGTGCTGCCGCCTCCTCCTTGCCGGTGCTGCCGCCTCCTCCTTGCCGGTGCTGCCGCCTCCTCCTTGCCGGTGCTGCCGCCTCCTCCTTGCCGGTGCTGCCGCCGCCTCCTCCTCCTTGCTGCCGCCGCCTCCTCCTCCTTGCTGCCGCCGCCTCCTCCTCCTTGCTGCCGCCGCCTCCTCCTCCTTGCTGCTGCCGCCTCCTCCTCCTTGCTGCTGCCGCCTCCTCCTCCTTGCTGCTGCCGCCTCCTCCTCCTTGCTGCTGCCTCCTCCTCCTCCTTGCTGCTGCCTCCTCCTCCTCCTTGCTGCTGCCTCCTCCTCCTTGCTGCTGCCTCCTCCTCCTTGCTGCTGCCGCCTCCTCCTCCTTGCTGCTGCCGCCTCCTCCTCCTTGCTGCTGGTGCCTCCTCCTTGCTGCTGGTGCCTCCTCCTTGCTGCGGCTGCCTCCTCCTTGCTGCGGCTGCCTCCTCCTGGATGCGGCTGCCTCCTCCTGGATGCGGTTTTCTTGCTGCTGTCTCCGCCTTTCTGCCGCCTTGCTGCTTCCTCCTCCTTGCTGCTTCCTCCTCCTTGCTGCTGCCGCCTCCTTGCTGCTGCCGCCTCCTTGCTGCTGCCGCCTCCTTGCTGCTGCCGCCTCCTTGCTGCTGCCGCCTCCTTGCTGCTGCCGCCTCCTTGCTGCTGCCGCCTCCTTGCTGCTGCCGCCTCTTTGCTGCTGCCGCCTTCATGCTGCGTCTGCCTCCTTCTTGCTGTGTTTGCCTCCTTCTTGCTGCGTCTGCCTCCTCCTCGATGCCGCCGCCTTGCTGCTGCCCCCTCCTTACTGTTGCCGCCGCCTCCTTGCTGCCGCCGCCTCCTCCTTGCTGCTGCCGCCTCCTCCTCCTTGCTGCTGCCGCCTCCTCCTCCTTGCCGGTGCCGCCTCCTCCTCCTTGCCGGTGCCGCCTCCTCCTCCTTGCCGGTGCCGCCTCCTCCTTGCCGGTGCCGCCTCCTCCTCGCCGGTGCTGCCTCCTCCTTGCCGGTGCTGCCTCCTCCTTGCCGGTGCTGCCTCCTCCTTGCCGGTGCTGCCTCCTCCTTGCCGGTGCTGCCTCCTCCTTGCCGGTGCTGCCTCCACCTTGCCGGTGCTGCCTCCACCTTGCCGGTGCTGCCTCCACCTTGCCGGTGCTGCCTCCACCTTGCCGGTGCTGCCTCCACCTTGCCGGTGCTGCCTCCACCTTGCCGGTGCTGCCTCCACCTTGCCGGTGCTGCCTCCACCTCGCCGGTGCTGCCTCCTCCTCGCCGGTGCTGCCTCCTCCTCGCCGGTGCTGCCTCCTCCTCGCCGGTGCTGCCTCCTCCTCGCCGGTGCTGCCTCCTCCTCGCCGGTGCTGCCTCCTCCTCGCCGGTGCTGCCTCCTCCTCGCCGGTGCTGCCTCCTCCTCGCCGGTGCTGCCTCCTCCTCGCCGGTGCTGCCTCCTCCTCGCCGGTGCTGCCTCCTCCTCGCCGGTGCTGCCTCCTCCTCGCCGGTGCTGCCTCCTCCTCGCCGGTGCTGTCTCCACCTCGCCGGTGCTGTCTCCACCTCGCCGGTGCTGTCTCCACCTCGCCGGTGCTGTCTCCACCTCGCCAGTGCTGTCTCCACCTCGCCAGTGCTGTCTCCACCTCGCCGGTGCTGTCTCCACCTCGCCGGTGCTGTCTCCACCTCGCCGGTGCTGTCTCCACCTCGCCGGTGCTGTCTCCACCTCGCCGGTGCTGTCTCCACCTCGCCGGTGCTGTCTCCACCTCGCCGGTGCTGTCTCCACCTCGCCGGTGCTGTCTCCACCTCGCCGGTGCTGTCTCCACCTCGCCGGTGCTGTCTCCACCTCGCCGGTGCTGTCTCCACCTCGCCGGTGCTGTCTCCACCTCGCCGGTGCTGTCTCCACCTCGCCGGTGCTGTCTCCACCTCGCCGGTGCTGTCTCCACCTCGCCGGTGCTGTCTCCACCTCGCCGGTGCTGTCTCCACCTTGCCGGTGCTGTCTCCACCTTGCCGGTGCTGTCTCCTCCCTGATGCTACCTCCTTCTTAGTGTTGCTGCTTCCTCCTTGCTGCTACCTCCTTGCTGCTGCCTCCTCCTCTGTGCTGCTGCCTCCTCCTCTGTGCTGCTGCCTCCTCCTCTGTGCTGCTGCCTCCTCCTCTGTGCTGCTGCCTCCTCCTCTGTGCTGCTGCCTCCTCCTTGCCGCTGCTGCCGCCTCCTCCTTGCCGCTGCTGCCGCCTCCTCCTTGCCGCTGCTGCCGCCTCCTCCTTGCCGCTGCTGCCGCCTCCTCCTTGCCGCTGCTGCCGCCTCCTCCTTGCCGCTGCTGCCGCCTCCTCCTTGCCGGTGCTGCCGCCTCCTCCTTGCCGGTGCTGCCGCCTCCTCCTTGCCGGTGCTGCCGCCTCCTCCTTGCCGGTGCTGCCGCCTCCTCCTTGCCGGTGCTGCCGCCTCCTCCTTGCCGGTGCTGCCGCCTCCTCCTTGCCGGTGCTGCCGCCTCCTCCTTGCCGGTGCTGCCGCCTCCTCCTTGCTGCTGCCGCCTCCTTCTTGCTGCCTCCTCCTCCTTGCTGCTGCCTCCTCCTCCTTGCTGCCTCCTCCTCCTTGCTGCTGCCTCCTCCTTGCTGCTGCCTCCTCCTCCTTGCTGCTGCCTCCTCCTCCTTGCTGCTGCCTCCTCTGTGCTGCTGCCTCCTCTGTGCTGCTGCCTCCTCTGTGCTGCTGCCTCCTCTGTGCTGCTGCCTCCTCTGTGCTGCTGCCTCCTCTGTGCTGCTGCCTCCTCTGTGCTGCTGCCTCCTCTGTGCTGCTGCCTCCTCTGTGCTGCTGCCTCCTCTGTGCTGCCGCCTCCTCCTCCTTCCTGCTGCCGCCTCCTTCTTCCTGCTGCTGCCTCCTCCATGCCGGTGCCGCCTCCTCCTAGCTGCTGCTGTCTCCTCCTAGCTGCTTCTGTCTCCTCCTAGCTGCTTCTGTCTCCTTGATGCCAATTCCTCCTTCCTGCTGCCGCCGCCTTGATGCCAATTCCTCCTTCCTGCTGCCTCCGTTGTGCTGATGCTGCCTCCTCCTTGCTGCTGGTGCCGCCTCCTTGCTGCTGCCTCCTCCTTGCTGCTGCCTCCTCCTTGCTGCTGCTGCCTCCTCCTTGCTGCTGCTGCCTCCTCCTTGCTGCGGCTGCCTCCTCCTTGCTGCGGCTGCCTCCTCCTTGCTGCGGCTGCCTCCTCCTTGCTGCGGCTGCCTCCTCCTGGATGCGGTTTTCTTGCTGCTGTCTCCGCCTTTCTGCCACCTTGCTGCTTCCTCCTCCTTGCTGCCTCCTCCTTACCACTGCTGCTGCTTCCTCCTTGCTGCTGCTTCCTCCTTGCTGCTGCTTCCTCCTTGCTGCTGCCGCCTCCTCCTTCTTGCTGCTGCCGCCTCCTCCTCCTTGCTGCTGCTGCCTCCTTCTTGCTGCCTCCTCCTTGCTGCTGCCTCCTCCTCGTTGCTGCTGCCTCCTCCTCGTTGCTGCTGCCTCCTCGCTGCTGCCTCCTCCTCGTTGCTGCTGCCTCCTCCTCGTTGCTGCTGCCTCCTCCTCGTTGCTGCTGCCTCCTCCTCGTTGCTGCTGCCTCCTCCTCCTTGTTGCTGCTGCCTCCTCCTTGTTGCTGCTGCCTCCTCTGTGCTGCTGCCTCCTCTGTGCTGCTGCCTCCTCTGTGCTGCTGCCTCCTCTGTGCTGCTGCCTCCTCTGTGCTGCTGCCTCCTCTGTGCTGCTGCCTCCTCCTTGCCGGTGCTGCCTCCTCCTTGCCGGTGCTGCCTCCTCCTTGCCAGTGCTGCCTCCTCCTTGCCAGTGCTGCCTCCTCCTTGCCGGTGCTGCCTCCTCCTTGCCGGTGCTGCCGCCTCCTTGCCGGTGCTGCCGCCTCCTTGCCGGTGCTGCCTCCTCCTTGCCGGTGCTGCCTCCTCCTTGCCGGTGCTGCCTCCTCCTTGCCGGTGCTGCCTCCTCCTTGCCGGTGCTGCCTCCTCCTTGCCGGTGCTGCCTCCTCCTTGCCGGTGCTGCCTCCTCCTTGCCGGTGCTGCCTCCACTTTGCCGGTGCTGCCTCCACCTTGCCGGTGCTGTCTCCACCTTGCCGGTGCTGCCTCCACCTTGCCGGTGCTGTCTCCACCTTGCCGGTGCTGTCTCCACCTTGCCGGTGCTGTCTCCACCTTGCCGGTGCTGTCTCCACCTTGCCGGTGCTGTCTCCACCTTGCCGGTGCTGTCTCCACCTTGCCGGTGCT
Source organism: Triturus cristatus (assembly GCF_964204655.1). Taxonomy (NCBI): domain Eukaryota; kingdom Metazoa; phylum Chordata; class Amphibia; order Caudata; family Salamandridae; genus Triturus; species Triturus cristatus. Next base: position 593,275,880 of record NC_140592.1, on the reverse strand, counting down.
GTCTCCACCTTGCCGGTGCTGTCTCCACCTTGCCGGTGCTGTCTCCACCTTGCCGGTGCTGTCTCCACCTTGCCGGTGCTGTCTCCACCTTGCCGGTGCTGTCTCCACCTTGCCGGTGCTGTCTCCACCTTGCCGGTGCTGTCTCCACCTTGCCGGTGCTGTCTCCACCTTGCCGGTGCTGTCTCCACCTTGCCGGTGCTGTCTCCACCTTGCCGGTGCTGTCTCCACCTTGCCGGTGCTGTCTCCACCTTGCCGGTGCTGTCTCCGCCTTGCCGGTGCTGCTGCCGCCTCCTCCTTGCCGGTGCTGCTGCCGCCTCCTCCTTGCCGGTGCTGCTGCCGCCTCCTCCTTGCCGGTGCTGCCGCCGCCTCCTCCTTGCCGGTGCTGCCGCCGCCTCCTCCTTGCCGGTGCTGCCGCCGCCTCCTCCTTGCCGGTGCCGCCGCCTCCTCCTTGCCGGTGCTGCCGCCTCCTCCTTGCCGGTGCTGCCGCCTCCTCCTTGCCGGTGCTGCCGCCTCCTCCTTGCCGGTGCTGCCGCCTCCTCCTTGCCGGTGCTGCCGCCTCCTCCTTGCCGGTGCTGCCGCCTCCTCCTTGCCGGTGCTGCCGCCTCCTCCTTGCCGGTGCCGCCTCCTTCTCCTTGCCGGTGCCGCCTCCTTCTCCTTGCCGGTGCCGCCTCCTTCTCCTTGCCGGTGCCGCCTCCTTCTCCTTGCCGGTGCCGCCTCCTCCTCCTTGCCGGTGCCGCCTCCTCCTCCTTGCCGGTGCCGCCGCCTCCTCCTTGCCGGTGCCTCCTCCTCCTTGCCGGTGCCGCCTCCTCCTCCTTGCTGGTGCTGCCTCCTCCTTGCCGGTGCTGCCTCCTCCTTGCCGGTGCTGCCTCCTCCTTGTTGGTGCTGTCTCCTCCTTGTTGGTGCTGTCTCCTCCTTGTTGGTGCTGTCTCCTCCTTGCCGGTGCTGTCTCCTCCTTGCCGGTATTGCCTCCTCCCTGATGCTACCTCCTTCTTAGTGCTGCTGCTTCCTCCTTGCTGCTACCTCCTTGCTGCTGCCTTCTCCTTACCATGGCTGCCTCCTTGTTAGACCTGGCACCTTGGCGTGAGTTTCCCTTCCACTTTTTGATGGTGTGCCTCGATTGTTTTGCTGGTGTTGTCCGCTCAGGGCACTGCGCCACGGCTAATCCGTGCCGCAGTGCAAGTGCTCCCTAAGTAAAGTGTACCTGTAATTGATGTTCACGATTGGTTTATTGGATTCACTGTCAGTCCCCAGTAAAGTGCACCAGGGGTGCCAGGGCTTGTGAATGCCAATGCTGCTGGTGGGCTTGCAGCGCTGGTTGCGCCACCCACAGAAGCGGCCTTGTAAAATGTGTCTAGGGTCTGCCACCGCAGACCCTGTGCGCGGTCCGGGACCGTCGCGCTGACTGCGCAAGTGCCCCCACTTGCCAGTCCCTAAACCTTCCCTTACCTACATATTAGCCACCCCTCTGGTAGGCCCAAGGGCAGGGTGCATTGTAGGCATAAGGTAAGACATGCCCTGATGTGTGTGGCATGTCTTAGTAGTGAATTACAGCCCTTTCCGTTCTTCACTATTGAAGGCTACCTGCTCTCCATAGGCCAGAATGGGCTGTTGGGATCACGCCACCGCCGTGACCCCAGTGGACTCAGAGAGCATGGTAGAGTGTCAAGTTTAGTATGCCTGAACTCAGGATAATAAAATACTTCTTGTAGTCAAGTTTATTTTAATATCCTGGGTTTGTAAATACTACTTTTAGAAAGTTAGTATTTACTGACCTGACCATCTCAGTCCGCCTCTGCTGTGTGTGTGTGTTCTGCCTAGCAACAGTAGGAGCAGGGTGGGGGGATCCCCAGAGACAGGTTGGCTGCCAGGTGGTGGGTAGAGAGATTACACCAGGATGGGTGGGAGGAGTACACCTTGACTCTTGAATAGACCTGTGCTCTGCCACCACAAAGCCGGCGCCGCCCCCTGTGGGGCGGCTGATGTCTCTGCCCTGCTGCTGAAAGGAAAGAGCAGAGTCACCATAACAAAGTGCTCCAGAACTGGACTGAGCCAGGCCTAGGCCCCCTGGCGCTAAAGAACAAAAGAATCATGGTATAAAAGTAGGAGCCTGGCTCCTAAGAAATCAGAATCCTGTTTACCACAAAGAACCTCTGCCCGACTAGAAGGAGAAGGAGACGCTGGAGGAGCTGGCCTGCTGCCTGCCTTGCTGAGAAAGGAGAGGGAGAGACTATTGAAACGACTTTGCTACTTTGTGCTTGAACATTCTCCAAGGGCTTGATCTGAGCTTGCCCCCTGAACTGAACCCCAGGACCAGTGGGTTCTCTGTGCTTCTTGCTCGTCCTCCAATTCAAGCCATGTGTGCATCCCGCTGGAAAAGAGACTGCGCCCCTCATCGCCCCTCCTAGGGCCGCGACACTCAGGATTTCGCCTGCCGTAAACCCGTGAGAGCCCCGCTCCGTCCGGAGCCGCTCTCTGTCCCCGGGCCAGGCCGCCTGCACCCCTGTCACCGCCTGTCATTGGAGCGCGCTGAACGCGCTATCACCCCTCCCGCTGGACGCCGTCCGACGACTGTGATCTACGCCGGGTCATCCAGCTGCACTGACTGTGCCCTGTGACCCCGCTTCGCTATCCTCTGACATCCCAGGCCGCGCCGCCCCCGCTGTGGAGACCCTCCTGCGCCGCCGTGCCAAAGGGTCGCGGGCCGCGCCTGCCTACTTGCCCACACCTGCTGATTGAGGACCCAAGAACACTTCCCGAAGTTGAGAGTCGCACCGACCTGTGCCGACTCTCCACATCACGAAAGAAGTTCCAGTATCGGGCTCGGGGCCCGCAACGCCTTACTTCCCCGTTCGCAGGAACCGATCTCTGTGACTACTGGAACTACAAGTAACCTTTGCAAGAGACTACAAAGTATCCATTTGAAACTACGAACCACGAACATTTACCTGCTGTATAACCTGGTGGCCTAGCAAAAACGTTATTGGTCTTGTGATAAGTCTGCTGAGATATATTTACCTTATTTTTACATAAAGAAGCGTATTTTTATATATATCCAAGTCTGGTGTCCGTTTCTGGGGGGATTGATGTATTTACTTTGTGTATGATTGTAAGTGCTTAACCAACAACGCCTGAGGAATCGCCTTGGCTGCTCACGCCACGCACCTAGAGGGTGAGCAAGGGTCATTCGCAAGGGGTTATCCTGCGCCCTGACGTGGAGGAGAGGGTTCCCGCTTGACACAAGGGCAACCTTGCGCCAACCGGAGATCCCCGACTCTAACACTCCTCCTTACCACTGCTGTCTCCTCCTTGCCGGTGCTGTCTCCTCCTTGCCGGTGCTGTCTCCTCCTTGCCGGTGCTGTCTCCTCCTTGCCGGTGCTGTCTCCTCCTTGCCGGTGCTGTCTCCTCCTTGCCGGTGCTGTCTCCTCCTTGCCGGTGCTGTCTCCTCCTTGCCGGTGCTGTCTCCTCCTTGCCGGTGCTGTCTCCTCCTTGCCGGTGCTGTCTCCTCCTTGCCGGTGCTGTCTCCTCCTTGCCGGTGCTGTCTCCTCCTTGCCGGTGCTGTCTCCTCCTTGCCGGTGCGGTCTCCTCCTTGCCGGTGCGGTCTCCTCCTTGCCGGTGCTGTCTCCTCCTTGCCGGTGCTGCCTCCTCCTTGCCGGTGCCGCCGCCTCCTCCTTGCCGGTGCCGCCGCCTCCTCCTTGCCGGTGCTGCCTCCTCCTTGCCGGTGCTGCCTCCTCCTTGCCGGTGCTGCCTCCTCCTTCTTGCCGGTGCTGCCTCCTCCTCCTTGCCGGTGCTGCCTCCTCCTTGCCGGTGCTGCCTCCTCCTTGCCGGTGCTGCCTCCTCCTTGCCGGTGCTGCCTCCTCCTTGCCGGTGCTGCCTCCTCCTTGCCGGTGCTGCCTCCTCCTTGCCGGTGCTGCCTCCTCCTTGCCGGTGCTGCCTCCTCCTTGCCGGTGCTGCCTCCTCCTTGCCGGTGCTGCCTCCTCCTTGCCGGTTCTGTCTCCTCCTTGCCGGTTCTGTCTCCTCCTTGCCGGTGCTGTCTCCTCCTTGCCGGTGCTGCCTCCTCCTTGCCGGTTCTGTCTCCTCCTTGCCGGTTCTGTCTCCTCCTTGCCGGTTCTGTCTCCTCCTTGCCGGTGCTGTCTCCTCCTTGCCGGTGCTGCCTCCTCCTTGCCGGTGCTGCCTCCTCCTTGCCGGTGCTGCCTCCTCCTTGCCGGTGCTGCCTCCTCCTTGCCGGTGCTGCCTCCTCCTTGCCGGTGCTGCCTCCTCCTTGCCGGTGCTGCCTCCTCCTTGCCGGTTCTGTCTCCTCCTTGCCGGTTCTGTCTCCTCCTTGCCGGTGCTGTCTCCTCCTTGCCGGTGTTGCCTCCTCCCTGATGCTACCTCCTTCTTAGTGTTGCTGCTACCTCCTTGCTGCTGCCTTCTCCTTACCACTGCTGTCTCCTCCTTGCCGGTGCTGTCTCCTCCTTGCCGGTGCTGTCTCCTCCTTGCCGGTGCTGTCTCCTCCTTGCCGGTGCTGTCTCCTCCTTGCCGGTGCTGTCTCCTCCTTGCCGGTGCTGTCTCCTCCTTGCCGGTGCTGTCTCCTCCTTGCCGGTGCTGTCTCCTCCTTGCCGGTGCTGTCTCCTCCTTGCCGGTGCTGTCTCCTCCTCGCCGGTGCTGTCTCCACCTCGCCGGTGCTGTCTCCACCTCGCCGGTGCTGTCTCCACCTCGCCGGTGCTGTCTCCACCTCGCCGGTGCTGTCTCCACCTCGCCGGTGCTGTCTCCACCTCGCCGGTGCTGTCTCCACCTCGCCGGTGCTGTCTCCACCTCGCCGGTGCTGTCTCCACCTCGCCGGTGCTGTCTCCACCTCGCCGGTGCTGTCTCCACCTCGCCGGTGCTGTCTCCACCTCGCCGGTGCTGTCTCCACCTCGCCGGTGCTGTCTCCACCTCGCCGGTGCTGTCTCCACCTCGCCGGTGCTGTCTCCACCTCGCCGGTGCTGTCTCCACCTCGCCGGTGCTGTCTCCACCTCGCCGGTGCTGTCTCCACCTCGCCGGTGCTGTCTCCACCTCGCCGGTGCTGTCTCCACCTCGCCGGTGCTGTCTCCACCTCGCCGGTGCTGTCTCCACCTCGCCGGTGCTGTCTCCACCTCGCCGGTGCTGTCTCCACCTCGCCGGTGCTGTCTCCACCTCGCCGGTGCTGTCTCCACCTCGCCGGTGCTGTCTCCACCTCGCCGGTGCTGTCTCCACCTCGCCGGTGCTGTCTCCACCTCGCCGGTGCTGTCTCCACCTCGCCGGTGCTGTCTCCACCTCGCCGGTGCTGTCTCCACCTCGCCGGTGCTGTCTCCACCTCGCCGGTGCTGTCTCCACCTCGCCGGTGCTGTCTCCACCTCGCCGGTGCTGTCTCCACCTCGCCGGTGCTGTCTCCACCTCGCCGGTGCTGTCTCCACCTCGCCGGTGCTGTCTCCACCTCGCCGGTGCTGTCTCCACCTCGCCGGTGCTGTCTCCACCTCGCCGGTGCTGTCTCCACCTCGCCGGTGCTGTCTCCACCTCGCCGGTGCTGTCTCCACCTCGCCGGTGCTGTCTCCACCTCGCCGGTGCTGTCTCCACCTCGCCGGTGCTGTCTCCACCTTGCCGGTGCTGTCTCCACCTTGCCGGTGCTGTCTCCACCTTGCCGGTGCTGTCTCCACCTTGCCGGTGCTGTCTCCACCTTGCCGGTGCTGTCTCCACCTTGCCGGTGCTGTCTCCACCTTGCCGGTGCTGTCTCCACCTTGCCGGTGCCGCCTCCTCTTCCTTGCCGCTGCCGCCTCCTCTTCCTTGCCGCTGCCGCCTCCTCTTCCTTGCCGCTGCCGCCTCCTCTTCCTTGCCGCTGCCGCCTCCTCCTCCTTGCTGCTGCCGCCTCCTCCTCCTTCCTGCTGCCGCCTCCTCCTCCTTCCTGCTGCCGCCTCCTCCTCCTTCCTGCTGCCGCCTCCTCTTCCTTGCCGCTGCCGCCTCCTCTTCCTTGCCGCTGCCGCCTCCTCCTCCTTGCTGCTGCCGCCTCCTCCTCCTTCCTGCTGCCGCCTCCTCCTCCTTCCTGCTGCCGCCTCCTCCTCCTTCCTGCTGCCGCCTCCTCCTTCCTGCTGCCGCCTCCTCCTTGCTGCTGCCGCCTCCTCCTTGCTGCTTCTGTCTCCTTGATGCCAATTCCTCCTTGCTGCTGCCTCCGTCGTGCTGATGCTGCCTCCTTCTTGCTGGTGCCTCCTCCTTGCAGCTGGTGCCTCCTCCTTGCTGCTGGTGCCTCCACCTTGCTCCTTGTGCCTCCTCCTTGCTGCTACTGCCTCCTCCTTGCTGCTGCTGCCTCCTCCTTGCTGCGGCTGCCTCCTCCTTGCTGCGGCTGCCTCCTCCTTGCTGCGGCTGCCTCCTCCTTGCTGCGGCTGCCTCCTCCTGGATGCGGTTTTCTTGCTGCTGTCTCCGCCTTACTGCCACCTTGCTGCTTCCTCCTCCTTGCTGCCTCCTCCTTGATGCTGCCTCCTTGCTGCTGCCTCCTCCTTACCACTGCTGCTGCTTCCTCCTTGCTGCTGCTTCCTCCTTGCTGCTGCTTCCTCCTTGATGCTGCTTCCTCCTTGCTGCTGCCGCCTCCTCCTTGCTGCTGCCGCCTCCTCCTCCTTGCTGCTGCTGCCTCCTTCTTGCTGCTGCTTCCTTGCTGCTGCCGCCTCCTCCTTGCTGCTGCCTCCTCCTCGTTGCTGCTGCCTCCTCCTCGTTGCTGCTGCCTCCTCCTCGTTGCTGCTGCCTCCTCCTCTGTGCTGCCTCCTCCTCTGTGCTGCTGCCTCCTCTGTGCTGCTGCCGCCTCCTCTGTGCTGCTGCCTCCTCGCCGGTGCTGTCTCCTCCTCGCCGGTGCTGTCTCCTCCTCGCCGGTGCTGTCTCCTCCTCGCCGGTGCTGTCTCCTCCTCGCCGGTGCTGTCTCCTCCTCGCCGGTGCTGCCTCCTCCTCGCCGGTGCTGCCTCCTCCTCGCCGGTGCTGCCTCCTCCTCGCCGGTGCTGCCTCCTCCTCGCCGGTGCTGCCTCCTCCTCGCCGGTGCTGCCTCCTCCTCGCCGGTGCTGCCTCCTCCTCGCCGGTGCTGTCTCCACCTCGCCGGTGCTGTCTCCACCTCGCCGGTGCTGTCTCCACCTCGCCGGTGCTGTCTCCACCTCGCCGGTGCTGTCTCCACCTCGCCGGTGCTGTCTCCACCTCGCCGGTGCTGTCTCCACCTCGCCGGTGCTGTCTCCACCTCGCCGGTGCTGTCTCCACCTCGCCGGTGCTGTCTCCACCTCGCCGGTGCTGTCTCCACCTCGCCGGTGCTGTCTCCACCTCGCCGGTGCTGTCTCCACCTCGCCGGTGCTGTCTCCACCTCGCCGGTGCTGTCTCCACCTCGCCGGTGCTGTCTCCACCTCGCCGGTGCTGTCTCCACCTCGCCGGTGCTGTCTCCACCTCGCCGGTGCTGTCTCCACCTCGCCGGTGCTGTCTCCACCTCGCCGGTGCTGTCTCCACCTCGCCGCTGCTGTCTCCACCTCGCCGCTGCTGTCTCCACCTCGCCGCTGCTGTCTCCACCTCGCCGCTGCTGTCTCCACCTCGCCGCTGCTGTCTCCACCTCGCCGCTGCTGTCTCCACCTCGCCGCTGCTGTCTCCACCTCGCCGCTGCTGTCTCCACCTCGCCGCTGCTGTCTCCACCTCGCCGCTGCTGTCTCCACCTCGCCGCTGCTGTCTCCACCTCGCCGCTGCTGTCTCCACCTCGCCGCTGCTGTCTCCACCTCGCCGCTGCTGTCTCCACCTCGCCGCTGCTGTCTCCACCTCGCCGCTGCTGTCTCCACCTCGCCGCTGCTGTCTCCACCTCGCCGCTGCTGTCTCCACCTCGCCGCTGCTGTCTCCACCTCGCCGCTGCTGTCTCCACCTCGCCGCTGCTGTCTCCACCTCGCCGCTGCTGTCTCCACCTCGCCGCTGCTGTCTCCACCTCGCCGCTGCTGTCTCCACCTCGCCGCTGCTGTCTCCACCTTGCCGCTGCTGTCTCCACCTTGCCGCTGCTGTCTCCACCTTGCCGCTGCTGTCTCCACCTTGCCGCTGCTGTCTCCACCTTGCCGCTGCTGTCTCCACCTTGCCGCTGCTGTCTCCACCTTGCCGCTGCTGTCTCCACCTTGCCGCTGCTGTCTCCACCTTGCCGCTGCTGTCTCCACCTTGCCGCTGCTGTCTCCACCTTGCCGCTGCTGTCTCCACCTTGCCGCTGCTGTCTCCACCTTGCCGCTGCTGTCTCCACCTTGCCGCTGCTGTCTCCACCTTGCCGCTGCTGTCTCCACCTTGCCGCTGCTGTCTCCACCTTGCCGCTGCTGTCTCCACCTTGCCGCTGCTGTCTCCACCTTGCCGCTGCTGTCTCCACCTTGCCGCTGCTGTCTCCACCTTGCCGCTGCTGTCTCCACCTTGCCGCTGCTGTCTCCACCTTGCCGCTGCTGTCTCCACCTTGCCGCTGCTGTCTCCACCTTGCCGCTGCTGTCTCCACCTTGCCGCTGCTGTCTCCACCTTGCCGCTGCTGTCTCCACCTTGCCGCTGCTGTCTCCACCTTGCCGCTGCTGTCTCCACCTTGCCGCTGCTGTCTCCACCTTGCCGCTGCTGTCTCCACCTTGCCGCTGCTGTCTCCACCTTGCCGCTGCTGTCTCCACCTTGCCGCTGCTGTCTCCACCTTGCCGCTGCTGTCTCCACCTTGCCGCTGCTGTCTCCACCTTGCCGCTGCTGTCTCCACCTTGCCGCTGCTGTCTCCACCTTGCCGCTGCTGTCTCCACCTTGCCGCTGCTGTCTCCACCTTGCCGCTGCTGTCTCCACCTTGCCGCTGCTGTCTCCACCTTGCCGCTGCTGTCTCCACCTTGCCGCTGCTGTCTCCACCTTGCCGCTGCTGTCTCCACCTTGCCGCTGCTGTCTCCACCTTGCCGCTGCTGTCTCCACCTTGCCGCTGCTGTCTCCACCTTGCCGCTGCTGTCTCCACCTTGCCGCTGCTGTCTCCACCTTGCCGCTGCTGTCTCCACCTTGCCGCTGCTGTCTCCACCTTGCCGCTGCTGTCTCCACCTTGCCGCTGCTGTCTCCACCTTGCCGCTGCTGTCTCCACCTTGCCGCTGCTGTCTCCACCTTGCCGCTGCTGTCTCCACCTTGCCGCTGCTGTCTCCACCTTGCCGCTGCTGTCTCCACCTTGCCGCTGCTGTCTCCACCTTGCCGCTGCTGTCTCCACCTTGCCGCTGCTGTCTCCACCTTGCCGCTGCTGTCTCCACCTTGCCGCTGCTGTCTCCACCTTGCCGCTGCTGTCTCCACCTTGCCGCTGCTGTCTCCACCTTGCCGCTGCTGTCTCCACCTTGCCGCTGCTGTCTCCACCTTGCCGCTGCTGTCTCCACCTTGCCGCTGCTGTCTCCACCTTGCCGCTGCTGTCTCCACCTTGCCGCTGCTGTCTCCACCTTGCCGCTGCTGTCTCCACCTTGCCGCTGCTGTCTCCACCTTGCCGCTGCTGTCTCCACCTTGCCGCTGCTGTCTCCACCTTGCCGCTGCTGTCTCCACCTTGCCGCTGCTGTCTCCACCTTGCCGCTGCTGTCTCCACCTTGCCGCTGCCGCCTCCACCTTGCCGCTGCCGCCTCCTCTTCCTTGCCGCTGCCGCCTCCTCTTCCTTGCCGCTGCCGCCTCCTCTTCCTTGCCGCTGCCGCCTCCTCTTCCTTGCCGCTGCCGCCTCCTCTTCCTTGCCGCTGCCGCCTCCTCTTCCTTGCTGCTGCGCCTCCTCCTCCTTCCTGCTGCCGCCTCCTCCTCCTTCCTGCTGCCGCCTCCTCCTCCTTCCTGCTGCCGCCTCCTCCTTGCTGCTGCCGCCTCCTCCTTGCTGCTTCTGTCTCCTTGATGCCAATTCCTCCTTGCTGCTGCCTCCGTCGTGCTGATGCTGCCTCCTTCTTGCTGGTGCCTCCTCCTTGCTGCTGGTGCCTCCACCTTGCTGCTGCTGCCTCCACCTTGCTGCTGCTGCCTCCACCTTGCTGCTGCTGCCTCCACCTTGCTGCTGCTGCCTCCTCCTTGCTGCGGCTGCCTCCTCCTTGCTGCGGCTGCCTCCTCCTTGCTGCGGCTGCCTCCTCCTTGCTGCGGCTGCCTCCTCCTGGATGCGGTTTTCTTGCTGCTGTCTCCGCCTTACTGCCACCTTGCTGCTTCCTCCTCCTTGCTGCCTCCTCCTTGATGCTGCCTCCTTGCTGCTGCCTCCTCCTTACCACTGCTGCTGCTTCCTCCTTGCTGCTGCTTCCTCCTTGCTGCTGCTTCCTCCTTGCTGCTGCTTCCTCCTTGCTGCTGCCGCCTCCTCCTTGCTGCTGCCGCCTCCTCCTCCTTGCTGCTGCTGCTGCCTCCTTCTTGCTGCTGCCTCCTTGCTGCTGCCGCCTCCTCCTTGCTGCTGCCTCCTCCTCGTTGCTGCTGCCTCCTCCTCGTTGCTGCTGCCTCCTCCTCGTTGCTGCTGCCTCCTCCTCGTTGCTGCTGCCTCCTCCTCGTTGCTGCTGCCTCCTCTGTGCTGCTGCCTCCTCTGTGCTGCTGCTGCCTCCTCCTTGCCGGTGCTGCCTCCTCCTCGCCGGTGCTGCCTCCTCCTCGCCGGTGCTGCCTCCTCCTCGCCGGTGCTGCCTCCTCCTCGCCGGTGCTGCCTCCTCCTCGCCGGTGCTGCCTCCTCCTCGCCGGTGCTGCCTCCTCCTCGCCGGTGCTGCCTCCTCCTCGCCGGTGCTGCCTCCTCCTCGCCGGTGCTGCCTCCTCCTCGCCGGTGCTGCCTCCTCCTCGCCGGTGCTGCCTCCTCCTCGCCGGTGCTGCCTCCTCCTCGCCGGTGCTGCCTCCTCCTCGCCGGTGCTGCCTCCTCCTCGCCGGTGCTGCCTCCTCCTCGCCGGTGCTGCCTCCTCCTCGCCGGTGCTGCCTCCTCCTCGCCGGTGCTGCCTCCTCCTTGCTGCTGCTGCCTCCTCCTCGCCGGTGCTGCTTCCTCCTTGCTGCTGCCGCCTCCTCCTCCTTGCTGCTGCCGCCTCCTTCTCCTTGCTGCTGCTGCCTCCTTCTTGCTGCTGCTGCTGCCTCCTTCTTGCTGCTGCTTCCTTGCTGCTGCCGCCTCCTCCTTGCTGCTGCCTCCTCCTCGTTGCTGCTGCCTCCTGCTGCCTCCTCCTCGTTGCTGCTGCCTCCTCCTCGTTGCTGCTGCCTCCTCCTCGTTGCTGCTGCCTCCTCCTCGTTGCTGCTGCCTCCTCCTCGTTGCTGCTGCCTCCTCTGTTCTGCTGCCTCCTCTGTGCTGCTGCCTCCTCTGTGCTGCTGCCTCCTCTGTGCTGCTGCCTCCTCCTTGCTGGTGCTGCTGCCTCCTCCTTGCCGGTGCTGCCTCCTCCTCGCCGGTGCTGCCTCCTCCTCGCCGGTGCTGCCTCCTCCTCGCCGGTGCTGCCTCCTCCTCGCCGGTGCTGCCTCCTCCTCGCCGGTGCTGCCTCCTCCTCGCCGGTGCTGCCTCCTCCTCGCCGGTGCTGCCTCCTCCTCGCCGGTGCTGCCTCCTCCTCGCCGGTGCTGCCTCCTCCTCGCCGGTGCTGCCTCCTCCTCGCCGGTGCTGCCTCCTCCTCGCCGGTGCTGCCTCCTCCTCGCCGGTGCTGCCTCCTCCTCGCCGGTGCTGCCTCCTCCTCGCCGGTGCTGCCTCCTCCTCGCCGGTGCTGCCTCCTCCTCGCCGGTGCTGCCTCCTCCTCGCCGGTGCTGCCTCCTCCTCGCCGGTGCTGCCTCCTCCTCGCCGGTGCTGCCTCCTCCTCGCCGGTGCTGCCTCCTCCTCGCCGGTGCTGCCTCCTCCTCGCCGGTGCTGTCTCCGCCTCGCCGGTGCTGTCTCCGCCTTGCCGGTGCTGTCTCCGCCTTGCCGGTGCTGTCTCCGCCTTGCCGGTGCTGTCTCCGCCTTGCCGGTGCTGTCTCCGCCTTGCCGGTGCTGTCTCCGCCTTGCCGGTGCTGTCTCCGCCTTGCCGGTGCTGTCTCCGCCTTGCCGGTGCTGTCTCCGCCTTGCCGGTGCTGTCTCCACCTTGCCGGTGCTGTCTCCACCTTGCCGGTGCTGTCTCCACCTTGCCGGTGCTGTCTCCACCTTGCCGGTGCTGTCTCCACCTTGCCGGTGCTGTCTCCACCTTGCCGGTGCTGTCTCCACCTTGCCGGTGCTGTCTCCACCTTGCCGGTGCTGTCTCCACCTTGCCGGTGCTGTCTCCACCTTGCCGGTGCTGCTTCCTCCTCCTTGCTGCTGCCGCCTCCTCCTCCTTGCTGCTGCCGCCTCCTCTTCCTTGCTGCTGCCGCCTCCTCCTCCTTCCTGCTGCCGCCTCCTCCTCCTTCCTGCTGCCGCCTCCTCCTCCTTCCTGCTGCCGCCTCCTCCTCCTTCCTGCTGCCGCCTCCTCCTCCTTCCTGCTGCCGCCTCCTCCTTGCTGCTGCCGCCTCCTCCTAGCTGCATCTGTCTCCTTGATGCCAATTCCTCCTTGCTGCTGCCTCCGTCGTGCTGATGCTGCCTCCTCCTTGCTGGTGCCTCCTCCTTGCTGCTGGTGCCTCCACCTTGCTGCTGGTGCCTCCTCCTTGCTGCTGCTGCCTCCTCCTTGCTGCTGCTGCCTCCTCCTTGCTGCTGGTGCCTCCTCCTTGCTGCTGGTGCCTCCTCCTTGCTGCTGGTGCCTCCTCCTTGCTGCGGCTGCTTCCTCCTTGCTGCGGCTGCCTCCTCCTTGCTGCGGCTGCCTCCTCCTGGATGTGGTTTTCTTGCTGCTGTCTCCGCCTTTCTGCCACCTTGCTGCTTCCTCCTCCTTGCTGCCTCCTCCTTGATGCTGCCTCCTTGCTGCTGCCTCCTCCTTACCACTGCTGCTGCTTCCTCCTTGCTGCTGCCGCCTCCTCCTTGCTGCTGCCGCCTCCTCCTTGCTGCTGCCGCCTCCTCCTCCTTGCTGCTGCTGCCTCCTTCTTGCTGCTGCTTCCTTGCTGCTGCCGCCTCCTCCTTGCTGCTGCCTCCTCCTCCTTGCTGCTGCCTCCTCCTCGTTGCTGCTGCCTCCTCCTCGTTGCTGCTGCCTCCTCCTCTGTGCTGCTGCCTCCTCCTCTGTGCTGCTGCCTCCTCCTCTGTGCTGCTGCCTCCTCTGTGCTGCTGCCTCCTCTGTGCTGCTGCCTCCTCTGTGCTGCTGCCTCCTCTGTGCTGCTGCCTCCTCTGTGCTGCTGCCTCCTCTGTGCTGCTGCCTCCTCTGTGCTGCTGCCTCCTCTGTGCTGCTGCCTCCTCCTTGCCGGTGCTGCTGCCTCCTCCTTGCCGGTGCTGCCTCCTCCTTGCCGGTGCTGCCTCCTCCTTGCCGGTGCTGCCTCCTCCTTGCCGGTGCTGCCTCCTCCTTGCCGGTGCTGCCTCCTCCTTGCCGGTGCTGCCTCCTCCTTGCCGGTGCTGCCTCCTCCTTGCCGGTGCTGCCTCCTCCTTGCCGGTGCTGCCTCCTCCTTGCCGGTGCTGCCTCCTCCTTGCCGGTGCTGCCTCCTCCTTGCCGGTGCTGCCTCCTCCTTGCCGGTGCTGCCTCCTCCTTGCCGGTGCTGCCTCCTCCTTGCCGGTGCTGCCTCCTCCTTGCCGGTGCTGCCTCCTCCTTGCCGGTGCTGCCTCCTCCTTGCCGGTGCTGCCTCCTCCTTGCCGGTGCTGCCTCCTCCTTGCCGGTGCTGCCTCCTCCTTGCCGGTGCTGCCTCCTCCTTGCCGGTGCTGCCTCCTCCTTGCCGGTGCTGCCTCCACCTTGCCGGTGCTGCCTCCACCTTGCCGGTGCTGCCTCCACCTTGCCGGTGGAGGCCGCTGCCTCCACCTTGCCGGTGCTGTCTCCACCTTGCCGGTGCTGTCTCCACCTTGCCGGTGCTGTCTCCACCTTGCCGGTGCTGTCTCCACCTTGCCGGTGCTGTCTCCACCTTGCCGTTGCTGTCTCCACCTTGCCGGTGCTGCCTCCTCCTTCCCGGTGCTGCCTCCTCCTTGCCGGTGCTGCCTCCTCCTTGCCGGTGCTGCCTCCACCTTGCCGGTGCTGCCTCCTCCTTGCCGGTGCTGCCTCCTCCTTGCCGGTGCTGCCTCCTCCTTGCCGGTGCTGCCTCCACCTTGCCGGTGCTGCCTCCACCTTGCCGGTGCCGCTTCCTCCTCCTTGCTGCTGCCGCCTCCTCCTCCTTGCTGCTGCCGCCTCCTCTTCCTTCCTGCTGCCGCCTCCTCCTCCTTCCTGCTGCTGCCTCCTCCTCCTTCCTGCTGCCGCCTCCTCCTCCTTCCTGCTGCCGCCTCCTCCTCCTTCCTGCTGCCGCCGCCTCCTCCTTCCTGCTGCCGCCTCCTCCTTGCTGCTGCCGCCTCCTCCTAGCTGCATCTGTCTCCTTGATGCCAATTCCTCCTTGCTGCTGCCTCCGTCGTGCTGATGCTGCCTCCTCCTTGCTGGTGCCTCCTCCTTGCTGCTGGTGCCTCCACCTTGCTGCTGGTGCCTCCTCCTTGCTGCTGCTGCCTCCTCCTTGCTGCTGCTGCCTCCTCCTTGCTGCTGGTGCCTCCTCCTTGCTGCTGGTGCCTCCTCCTTGCTGCTGGTGCCTCCTCCTTGCTGCGGCTGCTTCCTCCTTGCTGCGGCTGCCTCCTCCTTGCTGCGGCTGCCTCCTCCTGGATGTGGTTTTCTTGCTGCTGTCTCCGCCTTTCTGCCACCTTGCTGCTTCCTCCTCCTTGCTGCCTCCTCCTTGATGCTGCCTCCTTGCTGCTGCCTCCTCCTTACCACTGCTGCTGCTTCCTCCTTGCTGCTGCCGCCTCCTCCTTGCTGCTGCCGCCTCCTCCTTGCTGCTGCCGCCTCCTCCTCCTTGCTGCTGCTGCCTCCTTCTTGCTGCTGCTTCCTTGCTGCTGCCGCCTCCTCCTTGCTGCTGCCTCCTCCTCCTTGCTGCTGCCTCCTCCTCCTTGCTGCTGCCTCCTCCTCCTTGCTGCTGCCTCCTCCTCGTTGCTGCTGCCTCCTCCTCGTTGCTGCTGCCTCCTCCTCTGTGCTGCTGCCTCCTCCTCTGTGCTGCTGCCTCCTCTGTGCTGCTGCCTCCTCTGTGCTGCTGCCTCCTCTGTGCTGCTGCCTCCTCTGTGCTGCTGCCTCCTCTGTGCTGCTGCCTCCTCTGTGCTGCTGCCTCCTACTTGCCGGTGCTGCTGCCTCCTCCTTGCCGGTGCTGCCTCCTCCTTGCCGGTGCTGCTGCCTCCTCCTTGCCGGTGCTGCTGCCTCCTCCTTGCCGGTGCTGCTGCCTCCTCCTTGCCGGTGCTGCTGCCTCCTCCTTGCCGGTGCTGCCTCCTCCTTGCCGGTGCTGCTGCCTCCTCCTTGCCGGTGCTGCCTCCTCCTTGCCGGTGCTGCCTCCTCCTTGCCGGTGCTGCCTCCTCCTTGCCGGTGCTGCCTCCTCCTTGCCGGTGCTGCCTCCTCCTTGCCGGTGCTGCCTCCTCCTTGCCGGTGCTGCCTCCTCCTTGCCGGTGCTGCCTCCTCCTTGCCGGTGCTGCCTCCTCCTTGCCGGTGCTGCCTCCTCCTTGCCGGTGCTGCCTCCTCCTTGCCGGTGCTGCCTCCTCCTTGCCGGTGCTGCCTCCTCCTTGCCGGTGCTGCCTCCTCCTTGCCGGTGCTGCCTCCTCCTTGCCGGTGCTGCCTCCTCCTTGCCGGTGCTGCCTCCTCCTTGCCGGTGCTGCCTCCACCTTGCCGGTGCTGCCTCCACCTTGCCGGTGCTGTCTCCACCTTGCCGGTGCTGTCTCCACCTTGCCGGTGCTGTCTCCACCTTGCCGGTGCTGTCTCCACCTTGCCGGTGCTGCCTCCTCCTTGCCGGTGCTGCCTCCTCCTTGCCGGTGCTGCCTCCTCCTTGCCGGTGCTGCCTCCTCCTTGCCGGTGCTGCCTCCTCCTTGCCGGTGCTGCCTCCTCCTTGCCGGTGCTGCCTCCTCCTTGCCGGTGCTGCCTCCTCCTTGCCGGTGCTGCCTCCACCTTGCCGGTGCTGCCTCCACCTTGCCGGTGCTGCCTCCACCTTGCCGGTGCTGCCTCCTCCTTGCCGGTGCTGCCTCCTCCTTGCCGGTGCTGCCTCCTCCTTGCCGGTGCTGCCTCCTCCTTGCCGGTGCTGCCTCCTCCTTGCCGGTGCTGCCTCCTCCTTGCCGGTGCTGCCTCCTCCTTGCCGGTGCCGCCTCCTCCTCCTTCCTGCTGCCGCCTCCTCCTCCTTGCTGCTGCCGCCTCCTCCTAGCTGCTTCTGTCTCCTCCTAGCTGCTTCTGTCTCCTTGATGCCAATTCCTCCTTGCTGCTGCCTCCTCCTTGCTGCTGGTGCCTCCTCCTTGCTGCTGGTGCCTCCACCTTGCTGCTGGTGCCTCCACCTTGCTGCTGGTGCCTCCACCTTGCTGCTGGTGCCTCCACCTTGCTGCTGGTGCCTCCTCCTTCCTGCTGCCGCCGCCTCCTCCTTCCTGCTGCCGCCGCCTCCTTGCTGCTGCCGCCTCCTCCTAGCTGCATCTGTCTCCTTGATGCCAATTCCTCCTTGCTGCTGCCTCCGTCGTGCTGATGCTGCCTCCTCCTTGCTGGTGCCTCCTCCTTGCTGGTGCCTCCTCCTTGCTGCTGGTGCCTCCACCTTGCTGCTGGTGCCTCCACCTTGCTGCTGGTGCCTCCTCCTTGCTGCTGCTGCCTCCTCCTTGCTGCTGGTGCCTCCTCCTTGCTGCTGGTGCCTCCTCCTTGCTGCTGGTGCCTCCTCCTTGCTGCTGGTGCCTCCTCCTTGCTGCGGCTGCTTCCTCCTTGCTGCGGCTGCTTCCTCCTTGCTGCGGCTGCCTCCTCCTTGCTGCGGCTGCCTCCTCCTGGATGTGGTTTTCTTGCTGCTGTGTCCGCCTTTCTGCCACCTTGCTGCTTCCTCCTCCTTGCTGCCTCCTCCTTGATGCTGCCTCCTTGCTGCTGCCTCCTCCTTACCACTGCTGCTGCTTCCTCCTTGCTGCTGCCGCCTCCTCCTTGCTGCTGCCGCCTCCTCCTCCTTGCTGCTGCTGCCTCCTTCTTGCTGCTGCTTCCTTGCTGCTGCCGCCTCCTCCTTGCTGCTGCCTCCTCCTCCTTGCTGCTGCCTCCTCCTCGTTGCTGCTGCCTCCTCCTCGTTGCTGCTGCCTCCTCCTCGTTGCTGCTGCCTCCTCCTCTGTGCTGCTGCCTCCTCCTCTGTGCTGCTGCCTCCTCCTCTGTGCTGCTGCCTCCTCTGTGCTGCTGCCTCCTCTGTGCTGCTGCCTCCTCTGTGCTGCTGCCTCCTCTGTGCTGCTGCCTCCTCTGTGCTGCTGCCTCCTCCTTGCCGGTGCTGCTGCCTCCTCCTTGCCGGTGCTGCCTCCTCCTTGCCGGTGCTGCTGCCTCCTCCTTGCCGGTGCTGCTGCCTCCTCCTTGCCGGTGCTGCTGCCTCCTCCTTGCCGGTGCTGCTGCCTCCTCCTTGCCGGTGCTGCTGCCTCCTCCTTGCCGGTGCTGCCTCCTCCTTGCCGGTGCTGCCTCCTCCTTGCCGGTGCTGCCTCCTCCTTGCCGGTGCTGCCTCCTCCTTGCCGGTGCTGCCTCCTCCTTGCCGGTGCTGCCTCCTCCTTGCCGGTGCTGCCTCCTCCTTGCCGGTGCTGCCTCCTCCTTGCCGGTGCTGCCTCCTCCTTGCCGGTGCTGCCTCCTCCTTGCCGGTGCTGCCTCCTCCTTGCCGGTGCTGCCTCCACCTTGCCGGTGCTGCCTCCACCTTGCCGGTGGAGGCCGCTGCCTCCACCTTGCCGGTGCTGTCTCCACCTTGCCGGTGCTGTCTCCACCTTGCCGGTGCTGTCTCCACCTTGCCGGTGCTGTCTCCACCTTGCCGGTGCTGTCTCCACCTTGCCGGTGCTGTCTCCACCTTGCCGGTGCTGTCTCCACCTTGCCGGTGCTGTCTCCACCTTGCCGGTGCTGTCTCCACCTTGCCGGTGCTGTCTCCACCTTGCCGGTGCTGTCTCCACCTTGCCGGTGCTGCCTCCTCCTTGCCGGTGCTGCCTCCTCCTTGCCGGTGCTGCCTCCTCCTTGCCGGTGCTGCCTCCTCCTTGCTGGTGCTGCCTCCTCCTTGCCGGTGCTGCCTCCACCTTGCCGGTGCTGCCTCCACCTTGCCGGTGCTGCCTCCTCCTTGCCGGTGCTGCCTCCTCCTTGCCGGTGCTGCCTCCTCCTTGCCGGTGCTGCCTCCACCTTGCCGGTGCTGCCTCCTCCT
Source organism: Triturus cristatus (assembly GCF_964204655.1). Classification (NCBI taxonomy): domain Eukaryota; kingdom Metazoa; phylum Chordata; class Amphibia; order Caudata; family Salamandridae; genus Triturus; species Triturus cristatus. Next base: position 593,257,799 of record NC_140592.1, on the reverse strand, counting down.
TGCCGGTGCTGCCTCCTCCTTGCCGGTGCTGCCTCCTCCTTGCCGGTGCTGCCTCCTCCTTGCCGGTGCTGCCTCCTCCTTGCCGGTGCTGCCTCCTCCTTGCCGGTGCTGCCTCCTCCTTGCCGGTGCTGCCTCCTCCTTGCCGGTGCTGCCTCCTCCTTGCCGGTGCTGCCTCCTCCTTGCCGGTGCTGCCTCCTCCTTGCCGGTGCTGCCTCCTCCTTGCCGGTGCTGCCTCCTCCTTGCCGGTGCTGCCTCCTCCTTGCCGGTGCTGCCTCCTCCTTGCCGGTGCTGCCTCCTCCTTGCCGGTGCTGCCTCCTCCTTGCCGGTGCTGCCTCCTCCTTGCCGGTGCTGCCTCCTCCTTGCCGGTGCTGCCGCCTCCTTGCCGGTGCTGCCGCCTCCTTGCCGGTGCTGCCGCCTCCTTCCTGCTGCCGCCTCCTCCTCCTTGCTGCCGCCTCCTCCTCCTTGCTGCTGCCTCCTCCTCGTTGCTGCTGCCTCCTCCTCGTTGCTGCTGCCTCCTCCTCGTTGCTGCTGCCTCCTCCTCGTTGCTGCTGCCTCCTCTGTGCTGCTGCCTCCTCCTTGCCGGTGCTGCCTCCACCTTGCCGGTGCTGCCTCCTCCTTGCCGGTGCTGCCTCCTCCTTGCCGGTGCTGCCTCCACCTTGCCGGTGCTGCCTCCTCCTTGCCGGTGCTGCCTCCTCCTTGCCGGTGCTGCCTCCTCCTTGCCGGTGCTGCCTCCTCCTTGCCGGTGCTGCCTCCTCCTTGCCGGTGCTGCCTCCTCCTTGCCGGTGCTGCCTCCTCCTTGCCGGTGCTGCCTCCTCCTTGCCGGTGCTGCCTCCTCCTTGCCGGTGCTGCCTCCTCCTTGCCGGTGCTGCCGCCTCCTTGCCGGTGCTGCCGCCTCCTTGCCGGTGCTGCCGCCTCCTTCCTGCTGCCGCCTCCTCCTCCTTCCTGCTGCCGCCTCCTCCTCCTTCCTGCTGCCGCCTCCTCCTCCTTCCTGCTGCCGCCTCCTCCTCCTTCCTGCTGCCGCCTCCTCCTCCTTCCTGCTGCCGCCTCCTCCTTGCTGCTGCCGCCTCCTCCTAGCTGCTTCTGTCTCCTTGATGCAAATTCCTCCTTGCTGCTGCCTCCGTCGTGCTGATGCTGCCTCCTCCTTGCTGCTGGTGCCTCCACCTTGCTGCTGGTGCCTCCACCTTGCTGCTGGTGCCTCCACCTTGCTGCTGGTGCCTCCACCTTGCTGCTGGTGCCTCCACCTTGCTGCTGCTGCCTCCTCCTTGCTGCTGGTGCCTCCTCCTTGCTGCGGCTGCCTCCTCCTTGCTGTGGCTGCCTCCTCCTTGCTGCGGCTGCCTCCTCCTGGATGCGGTTTTCTTGCTGCTGTCTCCGCCTTTCTGCCACCTTGCTGCTGCCACCTTGCTGCTGCCTCCTCCTTGCTGCCTCCTCCGTGATGCTGCCTCCTTGCTGCTGCCTCCTCCTTACCACTGCTGCTGCTTCCTCCTTGCTGCTGCTTCCTCCTTGCTGCTGCTTCCTCCTTGCTGCTGCTTCCTCCTTGCTGCTGCCGCCTCCTCCTTGCTGCTGCCGCCTCCTCCTCCTTGCTGCTGCTGCCTCCTTCTTGCTGCTGCTTCCTTGCTGCTGCCGCCTCCTCCTTGCTGCTGCCTCCTCCTCCTTGCTGCTGCCTCCTCCTCGTTGCTGCTGCCTCCTCCTCGTTGCTGCTGCCTCCTCCTCGTTGCTGCTGCCTCCTCCTCGTTGCTGCTGCCTCCTCTGTGCTGCTGCCTCCTCTGTGCTGCTGCCTCCTCCTTGCCGGTGCTGCTGCCTCCTCCTTGCCAGTGCCGCCTCCTCCTCCTTCCTGCTGCCGCCTCCTCCTTGCCAGTGCTGCCTCCTCCTTGCCGGTGCTGCCTCCTCCTTGCCGGTGCTGCCTCCTCCTTGCTGCGGCTGCTTCCTCCTTGCTGCGGCTGCTTCCTCCTTGCTGCGGCTGCTTCCTCCTTGCTGCGGCTGCCTCCTCCTTGCTGCGGCTGCCTCCTCCTGGATGCGGTTTTCTTGCTGCTGTCTCCGCCTTTCTGCCACCTTGCTGCTTCCTCCTCCTTGCTGCCTCCTCCTTGATGCTGCCTCCTTGCTGCTGCCTCCTCCTTACCACTGCTGCTGCTTCCTCCTTGCTGCTGCTTCCTCCTTGCTGCTGCTTCCTCCTTGCTGCTGCTTCCTCCTTGCTGCTGCCGCCTCCTCCTCCTTGCTGCTGCTGCCTCCTTCTTGCTGCTGCTTCCTTGCTGCTGCCGCCTCCTCCTTGCTGCTGCCTCCTCCTCGTTGCTGCTGCCTCCTCCTTGCCGGTGCTGCCTCCTCCTCGTTGCTGCTGCCTCCTCCTTGCCGGTGCTGCCTCCTCCTTGCCGGTGCTGCCTCCTCCTTGCCGGTGCTGCCTCCTCCTTGCCGGTGCTGCCTCCTCCTCGCCGGTGCTGCCTCCTCCTCGCCGGTGCTGCCTCCTCCTCGCCGGTGCTGCCTTCTCCTCGCCGGTGCTGCCTTCTCCTCGCCGGTGCTGCCTTCTCCTCGCCGGTGCTGTCTCCACCTCGCCGGTGCTGTCTCCACCTCGCCGGTGCTGTCTCCACCTTGCCGGTGCTGTCTCCACCTTGCCGGTGCTGTCTCCACCTTGCCAGTGCTGTCTCCACCTTGCCGGTGCTGTCTCCACCTTGCCGGTGCTGTCTCCACCTTGCCGGTGCTGTCTCCACCTTGCCGGTGCTGTCTCCACCTTGCCGGTGCTGTCTCCACCTTGCCGGTGCTGTCTCCACCTTGCCGGTGCTGTCTCCACCTTGCCGGTGCTGTCTCCACCTTGCCGGTGCTGTCTCCACCTTGCCGGTGCTGTCTCCACCTTGCCGGTGCTGTCTCCACCTTGCCGGTGCTGCCTCCTCCTTGCCGGTGCTGCCTCCTCCTTGCCGGTGCTGCCTCCTCCTTGCCGGTGCTGCCTCCTCCTTGCCGGTGCTGCCTCCTCCTTGCCGGTGCTGCCTCCTCCTTGCCGGTGCTGCCTCCTCCTTGCCGGTGCTGCCTCCACCTTGCCGGTGCTGCCTCCACCTTGCCGGTGGAGGCCGCTGCCTCCACCTTGCCGGTGCTGTCTCCACCTTGCCGGTGCTGTCTCCACCTTGCCGGTGCTGTCTCCACCTTGCCGGTGCTGTCTCCACCTTGCCGGTGCTGTCTCCACCTTGCCGGTGCTGTCTCCACCTTGCCGGTGCTGTCTCCACCTTGCCGGTGCTGTCTCCACCTTGCCGGTGCTGTCTCCACCTTGCCGGTGCTGTCTCCACCTTGCCGGTGCTGTCTCCACCTTGCCGGTGCTGTCTCCACCTTGCCGGTGCTGCCTCCTCCTTGCCGGTGCTGCCTCCTCCTTGCCGGTGCTGCCTCCTCCTTGCTGGTGCTGCCTCCTCCTTGCTGGTGCTGCCTCCTCCTTGCCGGTGCTGCCTCCACCTTGCCGGTGCTGCCTCCTCCTTGCCGGTGCTGCCTCCTCCTTGCCGGTGCTGCCTCCTCCTTGCCGGTGCTGCCTCCACCTTGCCGGTGCTGCCTCCTCCTTGCCGGTGCTGCCTCCTCCTTGCCGGTGCTGCCTCCTCCTTGCCGGTGCTGCCTCCTCCTTGCCGGTGCTGCCTCCTCCTTGCCGGTGCTGCCTCCTCCTTGCCGGTGCTGCCTCCTCCTTGCCGGTGCTGCCTCCTCCTTGCCGGTGCTGCCTCCTCCTTGCCGGTGCTGCCTCCTCCTTGCCGGTGCTGCCTCCTCCTTGCCGGTGCTGCCTCCTCCTTGCCGGTGCTGCCTCCTCCTTGCCGGTGCTGCCTCCTCCTTGCCGGTGCTGCCTCCTCCTTGCCGGTGCTGCCTCCTCCTTGCCGGTGCTGCCTCCTCCTTGCCGGTGCTGCCTCCTCCTTGCCGGTGCTGCCGCCTCCTTGCCGGTGCTGCCGCCTCCTTGCCGGTGCTGCCGCCTCCTTCCTGCTGCCGCCTCCTCCTCCTTGCTGCCGCCTCCTCCTCCTTGCTGCCGCCTCCTCCTCGTTGCTGCTGCCTCCTCCTCGTTGCTGCTGCCTCCTCCTCGTTGCTGCTGCCTCCTCCTCGTTGCTGCTGCCTCCTCTGTGCTGCTGCCTCCTCCTTGCCGGTGCTGCCTCCACCTTGCCGGTGCTGCCTCCTCCTTGCCGGTGCTGCCTCCTCCTTGCCGGTGCTGCCTCCACCTTGCCGGTGCTGCCTCCTCCTTGCCGGTGCTGCCTCCTCCTTGCCGGTGCTGCCTCCTCCTTGCCGGTGCTGCCTCCTCCTTGCCGGTGCTGCCTCCTCCTTGCCGGTGCTGCCTCCTCCTTGCCGGTGCTGCCTCCTCCTTGCCGGTGCTGCCTCCTCCTTGCCGGTGCTGCCTCCTCCTTGCCGGTGCTGCCTCCTCCTTGCCGGTGCTGCCTCCTCCTTGCCGGTGCTGCCGCCTCCTTGCCGGTGCTGCCGCCTCCTTGCCGGTGCTGCCGCCTCCTTCCTGCTGCCGCCTCCTCCTCCTTCCTGCTGCCGCCTCCTCCTCCTTCCTGCTGCCGCCTCCTCCTCCTTCCTGCTGCCGCCTCCTCCTCCTTCCTGCTGCCGCCTCCTCCTCCTTCCTGCTGCCGCCTCCTCCTTGCTGCTGCCGCCTCCTCCTAGCTGCTTCTGTCTCCTTGATGCAAATTCCTCCTTGCTGCTGCCTCCGTCGTGCTGATGCTGCCTCCTCCTTGCTGCTGGTGCCTCCACCTTGCTGCTGGTGCCTCCACCTTGCTGCTGGTGCCTCCACCTTGCTGCTGGTGCCTCCACCTTGCTGCTGGTGCCTCCACCTTGCTGCTGCTGCCTCCTCCTTGCTGCTGGTGCCTCCTCCTTGCTGCGGCTGCCTCCTCCTTGCTGCGGCTGCCTCCTCCTTGCTGCGGCTGCCTCCTCCTGGATGCGGTTTTCTTGCTGCTGTCTCCGCCTTTCTGCCACCTTGCTGCTGCCACCTTGCTGCTGCCTCCTCCTTGCTGCCTCCTCCGTGATGCTGCCTCCTTGCTGCTGCCTCCTCCTTACCACTGCTGCTGCTTCCTCCTTGCTGCTGCTTCCTCCTTGCTGCTGCTTCCTCCTTGCTGCTGCTTCCTCCTTGCTGCTGCCGCCTCCTCCTTGCTGCTGCCGCCTCCTCCTCCTTGCTGCTGCTGCCTCCTTCTTGCTGCTGCTTCCTTGCTGCTGCCGCCTCCTCCTTGCTGCTGCCTCCTCCTCCTTGCTGCTGCCTCCTCCTCGTTGCTGCTGCCTCCTCCTCGTTGCTGCTGCCTCCTCCTCGTTGCTGCTGCCTCCTCCTCGTTGCTGCTGCCTCCTCTGTGCTGCTGCCTCCTCTGTGCTGCTGCCTCCTCCTTGCCGGTGCTGCTGCCTCCTCCTTGCCAGTGCCGCCTCCTCCTCCTTCCTGCTGCCGCCTCCTCCTTGCCAGTGCTGCCTCCTCCTTGCCGGTGCTGCCTCCTCCTTGCCGGTGCTGCCTCCTCCTTGCTGCGGCTGCTTCCTCCTTGCTGCGGCTGCTTCCTCCTTGCTGCGGCTGCTTCCTCCTTGCTGCGGCTGCCTCCTCCTTGCTGCGGCTGCCTCCTCCTGGATGCGGTTTTCTTGCTGCTGTCTCCGCCTTTCTGCCACCTTGCTGCTTCCTCCTCCTTGCTGCCTCCTCCTTGATGCTGCCTCCTTGCTGCTGCCTCCTCCTTACCACTGCTGCTGCTTCCTCCTTGCTGCTGCTTCCTCCTTGCTGCTGCTTCCTCCTTGCTGCTGCTTCCTCCTTGCTGCTGCCGCCTCCTCCTCCTTGCTGCTGCTGCCTCCTTCTTGCTGCTGCTTCCTTGCTGCTGCCGCCTCCTCCTTGCTGCTGCCTCCTCCTCGTTGCTGCTGCCTCCTCCTTGCCGGTGCTGCCTCCTCCTCGTTGCTGCTGCCTCCTCCTTGCCGGTGCTGCCTCCTCCTTGCCGGTGCTGCCTCCTCCTTGCCGGTGCTGCCTCCTCCTTGCCGGTGCTGCCTCCTCCTCGCCGGTGCTGCCTCCTCCTCGCCGGTGCTGCCTCCTCCTCGCCGGTGCTGCCTTCTCCTCGCCGGTGCTGCCTTCTCCTCGCCGGTGCTGCCTTCTCCTCGCCGGTGCTGTCTCCACCTCGCCGGTGCTGTCTCCACCTCGCCGGTGCTGTCTCCACCTTGCCGGTGCTGTCTCCACCTTGCCGGTGCTGTCTCCACCTTGCCGGTGCTGTCTCCACCTTGCCGGTGCTGTCTCCACCTTGCCGGTGCTGTCTCCACCTTGCCGGTGCTGTCTCCACCTTGCCGGTGCTGTCTCCACCTTGCCGGTGCTGTCTCCACCTTGCCGGTGCTGTCTCCACCTTGCCGGTGCTGTCTCCACCTTGCCGGTGCTGTCTCCACCTTGCCGGTGCTGTCTCCACCTTGCCGGTGCTGTCTCCACCTTGCCGGTGCTGTCTCCACCTTGCCGGTGCTGTCTCCACCTTGCCGGTGCTGTCTCCACCTTGCCGGTGCTGTCTCCACCTTGCCGGTGCTGTCTCCACCTTGCCGGTGCTGTCTCCACCTTGCCGGTGCTGTCTCCACCTTGCCGGTGCTGTCTCCACCTTGCCGGTGCTGTCTCCACCTTGCCGGTGCTGTCTCCACCTTGCCGGTGCTGTCTCCACCTTGCCGGTGCTGTCTCCACCTTGCCGGTGCTGTCTCCACCTTGCCGGTGCTGTCTCCACCTTGCCGGTGCTGTCTCCACCTTGCCGGTGCTGTCTCCACCTTGCCGGTGCTGTCTCCACCTTGCCGGTGCTGCTTCCTCCTCCTTGCCGGTGCTGCTTCCTCCTCCTTGCCGGTGCTGCTTCCTCCTCCTTGCCGGTGCTGCTTCCTCCTCTTCCTTGCTGCTGCCTCCTCTTCCTTGCTGCTGCTTCCTCCTTGCTGCTGCTTCCTCCTTGCTGCTGCTTCCTCCTTGCTGCTGCTTCCTCCTTGCTGCTGCTTCCTCCTTGCTGCTGCTTCCTCCTTGCTGCTGCTTCCTCCTTGCTGCTGCCGCCTCCTCCTCCTTGCTGCTGCCGCCTCCTCCTCCTTGCTGCTGCCGCGTCCTCCTCCTTGCTGCTGCCGCGTCCTCCTCCTTGCTGCTGCCGCGTCCTCCTCCTTGCTGCTGCCGCGTCCTCCTCCTTGCTGCTGCCGCCTCCTCCTCCTTCCTGCTGCCGCCTCCTCCTCCTTCCTGCTGCCGCCTCCTCCTCCTTCCTGCTGCCGCCTCCTCCTCCTTCCTGCTGCCGCCTCCTCCTCCTTCCTGCTGCCGCCTCCTCCTCCTTCCTGCTGCCGCCTCCTCCTTGCTGCTGCCGCCTCCTCCTAGCTGCTTCTGTCTCCTTGATGCCAATTCCTCCTTGCTGCTGCCTCCGTCGTGCTGATGCTGCCTCCTTCTTGCTGGTGCCTCCTCCTTGCTGCTGGTGCCTCCACCTTGCTGCTGGTGCCTCCACCTTGCTGCTGGTGCCTCCACCTTGCTGCTGGTGCCTCCACCTTGCTGCTGCTGCCTCCTCCTTGCTGCTGCTGCCTCCTCCTTGCTGCTGCTGCCTCCTCCTTGCTGCTGGTGCCTCCTCCTTGCTGCTGGTGCCTCCTCCTTGCTGCGGCTGCCTCCTCCTTGCTGCGGCTGCCTCCTCCTTGCTGCGGCTGCCTCCTCCTTGCTGCGGCTGCCTCCTCCTGGATGCGGTTTTCTTGCTGCTGTCTCCGCCTTTCTGCCACCTTGCTGCTTCCTCCTCCTTGCTGCCTCCTCCTTGATGCTGCCTCCTTGCTGCTGCCTCCTCCTTACCACTGCTGCTGCTTCCTCCTTGCTGCTGCTTCCTCCTTGCTGCTGCCGCCTCCTCCTTGCTGCTGCCGCCTCCTCCTCCTTGCTGCTGCTGCCTCCTTCTTGCTGCTGCTTCCTTGCTGCTGCCGCCTCCTCCTTGCTGCTGCCTCCTCCTCCTTGCTGCTGCCTCCTCCTCCTTGCTGCTGCCTCCTCCTCGTTGCTGCTGCCTCCTCCTCGTTGCTGCTGCCTCCTCCTCTGTGCTGCTGCCTCCTCTGTGCTGCTGCCTCCTCTGTGCTGCTGCCTCCTCTGTGCTGCTGCCTCCTCTGTGCTGCTGCCTCCTCTGTGCTGCTGCCTCCTCCTTGCCGGTGCACCTTGCTGCTGGTGCCTCCACCTTGCTGCTGCTGCCTCCTCCTTGCTGCTGCTGCCTCCTCCTTGCTGCTGCTGCCTCCTCCTTGCTGCTGCTGCCTCCTCCTTGCTGCTGCTGCCTCCTCCTTGCTGCGGCTGCCTCCTCCTTGCTGCGGCTGCCTCCTCCTTGCTGCGGCTGCCTCCTCCTTGCTGCGGCTGCCTCCTCCTGGATGCGGTTTTCTTGCTGCTGTCTCCGCCTTTCTGCCACCTTGCTGCTTCCTCCTCCTTGCTGCCTCCTCCTTGATGCTGCCTCCTTGCTGCTGCCTCCTCCTTACCACTGCTGCTGCTTCCTCCTTGCTGCTGCTTCCTCCTTGCTGCTGCTTCCTCCTTGCTGCTGCTTCCTCCTTGCTGCTGCCGCCTCCTCCTTGCTGCTGCCGCCTCCTCCTCCTTGCTGCTGCTGCCTCCTTCTTGCTGCTGCTTCCTTGCTGCTGCCGCCTCCTCCTTGCTGCTGCCTCCTCCTCCTTGCTGCTGCCTCCTCCTCTGTGCTGCTGCCTCCTCCTCGTTGCTGCTGCCTCCTCTGTGCTGCTGCCTCCTCTGTGCTGCTGCCTCCTCTGTGCTGCTGCCTCCTCTGTGCTGCTGCCTCCTCCTTGCCGGTGCTGCTGCCTCCTCCTTGCCAGTGCTGCCTCCTCCTTGCCAGTGCTGCCTCCTCCTTGCCAGTGCTGCCTCCTCCTTGCCGGTGCTGCCTCCTCCTTGCCGGTGCTGCCTCCTCCTTGCCGGTGCTGCCTCCTCCTTGCCGGTGCTGCCTCCTCCTTGCCGGTGCTGCCTCCTCCTTGCCGGTGCTGCCTCCTCCTTGCCGGTGCTGCCTCCTCCTTGCCGGTGCTGCCTCCTCCTTGCCGGTGCTGCCTCCACCTTGCCGGTGCTGCCTCCACCTTGCCGGTGCTGCCTCCACCTTGCCGGTGCTGCCTCCACCTTGCCGGTGCTGCCTCCACCTTGCCGGTGCTGCCTCCACCTTGCCGGTGCTGCCTCCACCTTGCCGGTGCTGCCTCCACCTTGCCGGTGCTGCCTCCACCTTGCCGGTGCTGCCTCCTCCTTGCCGGTGCTGCCTCCTCCTTGCCGGTGCTGCCTCCTTGTTAGAAATGGGATTTCTGGCTGGCTAAGGCTTGCGCCAAAGTCAGGCAGAAACCACCACTCTAGTCAGGGCAAGGAAGTTACACGCCAAAGATAACCCCTGCTCACCCCCTTGGTAGCTTGGCACGAGCAGACAGGCTTATCCCTGAGGCGATGTGTAAAGCGTTTGCGCGCGCACCCAGCAACAACACCCAAGGCCCACCACAAAGGAAACTCCACACAAGGTATTATATAAAAATAACCTTTGTATTATACACAACACATTAGATAAAAACACACACTTTACAATGTGCCACCAGGCACGGGCAGAATTTACAAGGGATTATATATACAGGGGACAGGGCCACATGGACCACTGCCAGGAATTAGCACTTAGAACATAGGAATAATACTGTAGTACAAAATAACATATGTAGCACACAACCAGTAACTACTGGTAACCAGAAAGTACCACCTACGCAACCCTAACCACCTTAGGACAGTATTGAGCAGGGAATCAGGACCTCACTAGCACCACCTGTACTAGGGAGAAAACCACCACCTAAGTATCACTATACCTGTAGGGGTCTAAGCACATAAACACATGATGCATAACATTCAGAGGTGTAAAGCAAAGCACATGACGCAAAAACACATTCAGAGGTGCAGAACAGGTACAATGGCGCCAAAACTCACATTCGCCACCACCTGTGGCAGTCCCTAGGCCAACTGGCCTTGTAGGGGCAAGGACGCCCTGTGTCCCAATGTCAGGGGGGGGGGGGGCCTAAACGTGGCAGCTGCCCACTAAGTGCTGGGCAGCTGGAGGGGCTGAGGCCTGGGCACCTCTGGGCCCTTAGAACAAATATGGCCTCCGTTGGAGCCTCGCTGGGCTCTGAGAACACACTCGTGGCCCCCCTGAGCCTCGCAGGCTCTAGACAAGAAATGCCCCCTGAGCCTCGCAGGCTCTGAACAATAAGGCGCCCTGAGCCTCGCAGGCTCTGAACCAAGCAATGTGCCCGTGTACGTGGGAGCGGCCCGCTGCCTTCCGGGGCCGCTCCGCTGGTCAGGAAATGCCCCCGTATGGATGGAGCCTCGGGGCTCTAAACAAGTACTCGACCACTCGTGGGAGCCTCACGGGGCTCGACAAAACACTGCCACCACGTTGGAGCCACACGGGGCTCTAGACACACTGTGGGCCCGTTGGAGCGCACCAGCGCTCAAGGAAAATAATGCGGGCCCCGTTAGAGCTCAGGCGCTCTATCCCCATGCGGCCCCCACTCACCGGGACTCTCCAGTGCGGTGAGGATCCTCCTCGGGGCCTTCCTCCTTCTCCGGCACCACTCTCCTGGGCACCGGGGACTTGGTCCGACGTTCGGCCCAGCGCGGGGTAGGCTCCCGCCTGGGTCTCGAGGGGCATAGACCAGCGCTGCTTCGCTTCCAGGCAGGGTGCCCCGGGGCGCAGGGTAGGCTCCTGCCTGCTCCGGGGCTCAGAGCAGCCGCGATGCTTCGGTAGGAGGCGGGGTAGGCTCCCGCCCTCCTATTTCAAGTTCCGGTTGTCCCGGAGGCCCGCCCTCGGCCTGCCTGACTTCCGGTAAGCCCGGGCCGCGGCGGTGATTCCAACTTTTGGCAGCAAGAGGGGTAGGCTCCCTCGTGATAATAAAACACTATCCCGCGGGGTGGGCACCCGCTTACAGTTACAGCAATGTCCCTGGCAGGGTGGGCTCCTGCCAGGAGACTCCGGACTCGGCAAAAACGGGGCAAACGCCGGGTGGGCACCGGCTAGCAGAAATAAAGCGCTCCTAGCGCTACGGCCAAAAGTGAAAGCACTTTCAGTGCTGAGGACAAGTCCAGCGCTCCCAGGCGCTTAGAGAGGGAAAATAAAGCGCTCCCAGCGCCTAAAGGAGGATTCCAACCAAATCCAGCAAAGTTCTCCCCTGCATGCAGCAGGGCAGGGGTGGGGGGCAAGGCTGGACCCAGAGCCAGCTCACTGGGCCTCCAGGCAGGGAGGTAGTCCAAGTGGCGGTCCTCTGGTCCAGCAACAGCAGCAGCAGCCCCCCTCAGGTAGGATCCTGGCAGAGAACAGTTTCTGTGGGGACACAGCCCCATTTTTATACAGGCAAACCCTTTGTTCTGGGTTCAGGGTGAGGGGGAAAACCAGTCGCAGCTGGTTGGGGAGCACCCTTGATGTGCTCAGCCCCTCATTCTATTCACTGGAAGGGCTAGGGTCGTCAGTCGCACCACAGGGGGCGGGGCCAGCATTGTGTTTGGAAAACCCTGTCCTATTCAGGACCCAGGTGGACTCCTCCCACCCATCTAGCTGCTGATCTCCCCATTCACCACTGGGTGACTCATCCTGACACTGGGGAATCCCTAGCCCGTCACATGACATGACCAGCCAATCACGCGACAGACACACTGCACACAGAAGTGCCCACTTCTAGAAGTGGCACTTCCACACTAGGTACATGCACGCCGCACACATCATCGCGCAGCATTCACTCCCACGAGTCCGCACATACCAAACTCGGGCCTGCACACCCCACGCATCAGGAACTACTAGGGACACATACATTCCCCATGCATTCCTATGGGAGGGCAGGCCTATCTCACCACATGCACTCAGAGCACGCACGCACTTTACCCTGGGACACAGGGAAAGTGCGCAGAGACCAAACAATCACCATACCAAGTCACCAATAAAAAGCCAAAAAGTCCAGGGGTGAACCTGCCAGAAGGGCCAAGTCCAACACTCCTCCTTGCCGGTGCTGCCTCCTCCTTGCCGGTGCTGTCTCCACCTTGCCGGTGCTGTCTCCACCTTGCCGGTGCTGTCTCCACCTTGCCGGTGCTGTCTCCACCTTGCCGGTGCTGTCTCCACCTTGCCGGTGCTGTCTCCACCTTGCCGGTGCTGTCTCCACCTTGCCGGTGCTGCCTCCTCCTTGCCGGTGCTGCCTCCTCCTTGCCGGTGCTGCCTCCTCCTTGCCGGTGCTGCCTCCTCCTTGCCGGTGCTGCCTCCTCCTTGCCGGTGCTGCCTCCTCCTTGCCGGTGCTGCCTCCTCCTTGCCGGTGCTGCCGCCTCCTCCTTGCCGGTGCTGCCGCCTCCTCCTTGCCGGTGCTGCCGCCTCCTCCTTGCCGGTGCTGCCGCCTCCTCCTTGCCGGTGCTGCCGCCTCCTCCTTGCCGGTGCTGCCGCCTCCTCCTTGCCGGTGCTGCCGCCTCCTCCTTGCCGGTGCTGCCGCCTCCTCCTTGCCGGTGCTGCCGCCTCCTCCTTGCCGGTGCTGCCGCCTCCTCCTTGCCGGTGCTGCCGCCTCCTCCTTGCCGGTGCTGCCGCCTCCTCCTTGCCGGTGCTGCCGCCTCCTCCTTGCCGGTGCTGCCGCCTCCTCCTTGCCGGTGCTGCCGCCTCCTCCTTGCCGGTGCTGCCGCCTCCTCCTTGCCGGTGCTGCCGCCTCCTCCTTGCCGGTGCTGCCGCCTCCTCCTTGCCGGTGCTGCCGCCTCCTCCTTGCCGGTGCTGCCGCCTCCTCCTTGCCGGTGCTGCCGCCTCCTCCTTGCCGGTGCTGCCGCCTCCTCCTTGCCGGTGCTGCCGCCTCCTCCTTGCCGGTGCTGCCGCCTCCTCCTTGCCGGTGCTGCCGCCTCCTCCTTGCCGGTGCTGCCGCCTCCTCCTTGCCGGTGCTGCCGCCTCCTCCTCCTTGCTGCTGCCGCCTCCTCCTCCTTGCTGCTGCCGCCTCCTCCTCCTTGCTGCTGCCGCCTCCTCCTCCTTGCTGCTGCCGCCTCCTCCTCCTTGCTGCTGCCGCCTCCTCCTCCTTGGTGCTGCCGCCTCCTCCTCCTTGGTGCTGCCGCCTCCTCCTCCTTGGTGCTGCCGCCTCCTCCTCCTTGGTGCTGCCGCCTCCTCCTCCTTGGTGCTGCCGCCTCCTCCTCCTTCCTGCTGCCGCCTCCTCCTTGCTGCTGGTGCCTCCTCCTTGCTGCTGGTGCCTCCTCCTTGCTGCTGGTGCCTCCTCCTTGCTGCGGCTGCCTCCTCCTGGATGCGGTTTTCTTGCTGCTGTCTCCGCCTTTCTGCCGCCTTGCTGCTTCCTCCTCCTTGCTGCTGCCGCCTCCTTGCTGCTGCCGCCTCCTTGCTGCTGCCGCCTCCTTGCTGCTGCCGCCTCCTTGCTGCTGCCGCCTCCTTGCTGCTGCCGCCTCCTTGCTGCTGCCGCCTCCATGCTGCGTCTGCCTCCTTCTTGCTGTGTTTGCCTCCTTCTTGCTGCGTCTGCCTCCTCCTGGATTCCGCCGCCTTGCTGCTGCCCCCTCCTTACTGTTGCCGCCACCTCCTTGCTGCCGCCGCCTCCTCCTTGCTGCTGCCGCCTCCTCCTCCTTGCCGGTGCCGCCTCCTCCTACTTGCCGGTGCCGCCTCCTCCTCCTTGCCGGTGCCGCCTCCTCCTCCTTGCCGGTGCCGCCACCTCCTCCTTGCCGGTGCTGCCTCCTCCTCCTTGCCGGTGCTGCCTCCTCCTCCTTGCCGGTGCTGCCTCCTCCTTGCCGGTGCTGCCTCCTCCTTGCCGGTGCTGCCTCCTCCTTGCCGGTGCTGCCTCCTCCTTGCCGGTGCTGCCTCCTCCTTGCCGGTGCTGCCTCCTCCTTGCCGGTGCTGCCTCCTCCTTGCCGGTGCTGCCTCCTCCTTGCCGGTGCTGCCTCCTCCTTGCCGGTGCTGCCTCCTCCTTGCCGGTGCTGCCTCCTCCTTGCCGGTGCTGCCTCCTCCTTGCCGGTGCTGCCTCCTCCTTGCCGGTGCTGCCTCCACCTTGCCGGTGCTGCCTCCACCTTGCCGGTGCTGTCTCCACCTTGCCGGTGCTGTCTCCACCTTGCCGGTGCTGTCTCCACCTTGCCGGTGCTGTCTCCACCTTGCCGGTGCTGTCTCCACCTTGCCGGTGCTGTCTCCACCTTGCCGGTGCTGTCTCCACCTTGCCGGTGCTGTCTCCACCTTGCCGGTGCTGTCTCCACCTTGCCGGTGCTGTCTCCACCTTGCCGGTGCTGTCTCCACCTTGCCGGTGCTGTCTCCACCTTGCCGGTGCTGTCTCCACCTTGCCGGTGCTGTCTCCACCTTGCCGGTGCTGTCTCCACCTTGCCGGTGCTGTCTCCACCTTGCCGGTGCTGTCTCCACCTTGCCGGTGCTGTCTCCACCTTGCCGGTGCTGTCTCCACCTTGCCGGTGCTGTCTCCACCTTGCCGGTGCTGTCTCCACCTTGCCGGTGCTGTCTCCACCTTGCCGGTGCTGTCTCCACCTTGCCGGTGCTGTCTCCACCTTGCCGGTGCTGTCTCCTCCTCGCCGGTGCTGCCTTCTCCTCGCCGGTGCTGCCTTCTCCTCGCCGGTGCTGCCTCCTCCTCGCCGGTGCTGCCTCCTCCTCGCCGGTGCTGCCTCCTCCTCGCCGGTGCTGCCTCCTCCTCGCCGGTGCTGCCTCCTCCTCGCCGGTGCTGCCTCCTCCTCGCCGGTGCTGCCTCCTCCTCGCCGGTGCTGCCTCCTCCTCGCCGGTGCTGCCTCCACCTTGCCGGTGCTGTCTCCACCTCGCCGGTGCTGTCTCCACCTCGCCGGTGCTGTCTCCACCTCGCCGGTGCTGTCTCCACCTCGCCGGTGCTGTCTCCACCTTGCCGGTGCTGTCTCCACCTTGCCGGTGCTGTCTCCACCTTGCCGGTGCTGTCTCCACCTTGCCGGTGCTGTCTCCACCTTGCCGGTGCTGTCTCCACCTTGCCGGTGCTGTCTCCACCTTGCCGGTGCTGTCTCCACCTTGCCGGTGCTGTCTCCACCTTGCCGGTGCTGTCTCCACCTTGCCGGTGCTGTCTCCACCTTGCCGGTGCTGTCTCCACCTTGCCGGTGCTGTCTCCACCTTGCCGGTGCTGTCTCCACCTTGCCGGTGCTGTCTCCACCTTGCCGGTGCTGTCTCCACCTTGCCGGTGCTGTCTCCACCTTGCCGGTGCTGTCTCCACCTTGCCGGTGCTGTCTCCACCTTGCCGGTGCTGTCTCCACCTTGCCGGTGCTGTCTCCACCTTGCCGGTGCTGTCTCCACCTTGCCGGTGCTGTCTCCACCTTGCCGCTGCCGCCTCCTCCTCCTTGCCGCTGCCGCCTCCTCCTCCTTGCTGCTGCCGCCTCCTCTTCCTTGCTGCTGCCGCCTCCTCTTCCTTGCTGCTGCCGCCTCCTCTTCCTTGCTGCTGCCGCCTCCTCTTCCTTGCTGCCGCCTCCTCTTCCTTGCTGCCGCTTCCTCCTTGCTGCTGCTTCCTCCTTGCTGCTGCTTCCTCCTTGCTGCTGCTTCCTCCTTGCTGCTGCTTCCTCCTTGCTGCTGCTTCCTCCTTGCTGCTGCTTCCTCCTTGCTGCCGCCTCCTCTTCCTTGCTGCTGCCGCCTCCTCTTCCTTGCTGCTGCCGCGTCCTCCTCCTTGCTGCTGCCGCGTCCTCCTCCTTGCTGCTGCCGCGTCCTCCTCCTTGCTGCTGCCGCCTCCTCCTCCTTCCTGCTGCCGCCTCCTCCTCCTTCCTGCTGCCGCCTCCTCCTCCTTCCTGCTGCCGCCTCCTCCTCCTTCCTGCTGCCGCCTCCTCCTCCTTCCTGCTGCCGCCTCCTCCTCCTTCCTGCTGCCGCCTCCTCCTCCTTCCTGCTGCCGCCTCCTCCTCCTTCCTGCTGCCGCCTCCTCCTAGCTGCTGCCGCCTCCTCCTAGCTGCTTCTGTCTCCTTGATGCCAATTCCTCCTTGCTGCTGCCTCCGTCGTGCTGATGCTGCCTCCTTCTTGCTGGTGCCTCCTCCTTGCTGCTGGTGCCTCCACCTTGCTGCTGGTGCCTCCACCTTGCTGCTGGTGCCTCCACCTTGCTGCTGGTGCCTCCACCTTGCTGCTGCTGCCTCCTCCTTGCTGCTGGTGCCTCCTCCTTGCTGCTGGTGCCTCCTCCTTGCTGCTGGTGCCTCCTCCTTGCTGCGGCTGCCTCCTCCTTGCTGCGGCTGCCTCCTCCTTGCTGCGGCTGCCTCCTCCTTGCTGCGGCTGCCTCCTCCTTGCTGCGGCTGCCTCCTCCTGGATGCGGTTTTCTTGCTGCTGTCTCCGCCTTTCTGCCACCTTGCTGCTTCCTCCTCCTTGCTGCCTCCTCCTTGATGCTGCCTCCTTGCTGCTGCCTCCTCCTTACCACTGCTGCTGCTTCCTCCTTGCTGCTGCTTCCTCCTTGCTGCTGCCGCCGCCTCCTTGCTGCTGCCGCCTCCTCCTCCTTGCTGCTGCTGCCTCCTTCTTGCTGCTGCTTCCTTGCTGCTGCCGCCTCCTCCTTGCTGCTGCCTCCTCCTCCTTGCTGCTGCCTCCTCCTCCTTGCTGCTGCCTCCTCCTCGTTGCTGCTGCCTCCTCCTCGTTGCTGCTGCCTCCTCCTCTGTGCTGCTGCCTCCTCCTCTGTGCTGCCTCCTCCTCTGTGCTGCTGCCTCCTCTGTGCTGCTGCCTCCTCTGTGCTGCTGCCGCCTCCTCCTTGCCAGTGCCGCCTCCTCCTTGCCGGTGCTGCCTCCTCCTTGCCGGTGCTGCCTCCTCCTTGCCGGTGCTGCCTCCTCCTTGCCGGTGCTGCCTCCTCCTTGCCGGTGCTGCCTCCTCCTTGCCGGTGCTGCCTCCTCCTTGCCGGTGCTGCCTCCTCCTTGCCGGTGCTGCCTCCTCCTTGCCGGTGCTGCCTCCTCCTTGCCGGTGCTGCCTCCTCCTTGCCGGTGCTGCCTCCACCTTGCCGGTGCTGCCTCCACCTTGCCGGTGCTGCCTCCACCTTGCCGGTGCTGCCTCCACCTTGCCGGTGCCGCCTCCACCTTGCCGGTGCTGCCTCCACCTTGCCGGTGCTGCCTCCACCTTGCCGGTGCTGTCTCCTCCTTGCCGGTGCTGTCTCCTCCTTGCCGGTGCTGTCTCCTCCTTGCCGGTGCTGCCTCCTCCTTGCCGGTGCTGCCTCCTCCTTGCCGGTGCTGCCTCCTCCTTGCCGGTGCTGCCTCCTCCTTGCCGGTTGTTGGACTTGGCCCTTCTGGCAGGTTCACCCCTGAACTTTTTGCTTTTTATTGGTGACTTGGTGTGGTGATTTGTTTGGTTCCTGCGCACTTTCCCTGTGTCCCAGGGTAAAGTGCGTGCGTGCTCTGAGTGCATGTGTTGAGGTTGGCCTGCCCTCCCATAGGAATGCATGGGGGAATGTATGTGTCCCGGTAGTTCCTGATGCGTGGGGTGTGCAGGCCCGTGTTTGGTATGTGCGGACTCGTGTGAGTGAATGCTGCGCGTTGATGTGTGCGGCGTGCATGTACCTGGTGTGGAAGTGCCACTTCTAGAAGTGGGCACTTCAGTGTGCAGTCTGAAATGTGTGGCTTGTCTGGCGATTGGCTGGTGAGGTCAGGTGACGGACTAGGGAATTCCCCAGAGTCAGGATGAGTCACCCAGTGGTGAATGGGGAGATCAACAGCTAGATGGGTGGGAGGAGTACACCTGGGTCCTGAATAGGACAGGGTTTTCCACACACAATGCTGGCCCCGCCCCCTGCGGTGCGACTGACGACCCTAGCCCTGCCAATGAATAGAGTGAGGGGCTGAGCACATCAAGGGTGCTCCCCAACCAGCTGCGACTGGTTTTCCCCCTCACCCTGAACCCAGAACAAAGGGATGTGGTGTATAAAAAGGGGCTGTGTCCCCTTACAAAATGTTCTTGTTCTGCACTTGAATCTACCAGGGGCGTGCTGCTGCTGGGGCCCAGGGGAAGGCTTGCCTCCCTGGGCCCTGCCCAGCCCCTGGATGCCCTGGATACTGGAGGACTTTTCCTTTGCTGGGAGCTGCTGTGCTCCAGCTTCCTTGCCCCAGGACCTTTGCGACAGCCTTCTAGCGCCTGGGAGCGCTTTATCTCTATTTTTGCCAGGAAGAAGAGCGTGCATGCTCTGCAGCGCTCAGCGGCCTTCCTTGACCCCAGAGGGGACCCCCAGCGTGAGGATTCCCCCGTAAAGGCTGCACCGTGTGGGAGCCTACCCCGCCGCCCTGCGGCTTGTTGTAATTATGCGCGGGTGCCCCCCCCGCATTGCGGCCTTAGTTTATGTCTTGGCGGGTGCCCACCCCGCTGAAAATACCGCCGACTGCTGTGTTTAGGAGCGGGTGCCCACCCCGCACTTTGCCAGGTGAAGGATCGCCGCCGCGGCCCGAGCCGCAATGAAATCACTTCCGGGCCGCTGCCCAACGCGACCCGGAAGGCAGGAGAGACTGCGTCCCTGTGGGCGGGGCTTCCATGCGGAAAGGGAAGCCCACGCGCCGCACAGAAGGGATGCCGTCTGGAGCCTCGCAGGCTCCGGGAGGAATAGTAGAGTCCCGGGTCCCAGGAGGGGGCCCGGGTTAAGAAATGCGGCCGGTGCAGGCAGCGCCTGTCCATCCTCTCCTCCGGGGCTCCCGTGGTGAAGGGGGAGCCCCGGTGCCGCGAGTAGAGCAGAGGTGTCGGTCCTCTACATCGAGGGGGCCGTGGCGGTGCTGCACGCATGCAGCCTGGACCGCCGAGTGCCCCGCGGATTCCCTGCGCCAACCGGGTGGGAAGGAAGCCGGAGTCTTTGGTCCAGAGTCCTCGAAGCAGCCCGGTAAGTGAGGGCTGAGTCTGACGGTGGTTTGGGGGGGTGGTGCGGGGCACATTGTCGGTGCCCGCCCCCTGAGTATGTGCCGGTGCTTTGGTCTCTTGAGCGGCCCCGCTTGCTAGAGGGCCGCTCCCACGTGGCTTGTGTTAGGGTCCCCATGACGGGTCCAGGGGTGCCCAGGCCAGTTCCTATCTCCACAGTTGCCCCGCTGGACAGTGGGCAACTGCAACGATGGGGCCATAATTGTTTTTAGAGCCCAGAGAGGCTCCAACGTGGGGCACTGATTTGTTTTAGAGCGCTCCTGCGCTCCAACGACGGGTGCCAGTTCCTCGTGTGGGAACATGATTATGCTAGAGCCCAGAGAGGCTCCAACTTGGGGACATGGTGTGTGTCGAGCCTAGGTGGCTCCAACGTTGTGGATATTGGTTCAGGGGCGATTGAGAGCCCCTGCTTTATTTGCCTCCCCCAGCTGCGCAGCACTTAGTGCCAGCTGCAGCGTTTAGGCCCTGTGCTTGTCCCCAGCTGCCCAGCAAGTAGTGGGCAGCTGCTACGTTTAGGTTCTGGTGCGTCCTGGACTCTAATGGGATTGAGGTGTTATGGCGATTCATGCTAATGTGCTTTTGGGTGCTAGGACATGTACTGTATATAGCATGTTTTGCGCACCCTGTGTCTTATACCTCTAAATGTGGTTATTTCTGCCTAGAAGGTTGTTTTACCTGCTTAGGTTGATGGTAGGGAGAATGTACTTCCCTGTGCGATGTGCGCCCCTAGTATAGTTATACTTAGGTGGTTAGGTCTAAGGCGTTAGACCAATGAGAATTGCATAATGTGATTTATGCCCCTGTGATAGATACAGGATAGGTTTTATACCTGATGCTAGTGTGATGACGCTGAGGTCATTATTGCGCCAGTAGATACTGGTTATGTTCTACATGTACACTTGGTAATTTGTGTTATGTTCTAAGAGTGCTAATTCCTGACAGTGGTCCATGTGGCCCTGTCCCCTGTATATATAATCCCTTGTAAATTCTGCCCGTGCCTGTTGGCACATTGTAGAGTGTGTGTTTTTATCTAATGTGTTGTGTATAATACAAAGGCTATTTTTATAGAATACCTTGTGTGGAGTTTCCTTTGTGGTGGGCCTTGGGTGTTGTTGCTGGGTGCGCGCGCAAACGCTTTACACATCGCCTCAGGGATAAGCCTGTCTGCTCGTGCCAAGCTACCAAGGGGGTGAGCAGGGGTTATCTTTGGCGTGTAACTTCCTTGCCCTGACTAGAGTGGTGGTTTCTGCCTGACTTTGGCGCAAGCCTTAGCCAACCAGAAATCGCCCTTTCTAACATTGGTGATCAGCGGTGGGATTTGGACTTGCGTTTGCGCTGTACCGCAGCGGCAACTGGCCGCACTACAAAACTCTGCATTTAGACAAATCACATGGTATAGGGATTATTGTTTTAAAGTTTGCTTTTAATGTGTTCTTGTGCACTGTGAGTTAGGTGTCCCTAGCTCGGGAGGGTAGATCATCCCCCTTAGTGCATTGTGTTTTCTGGATTCACCAGAGGGTGGGATCCAGTGGTGGTCAGGTTGAGAAATCAGGGGCGGTAGAAACTGTCTTACCAGTCTTGGGAGGGGTTTGGGGATGAATGTGTAATGCGCTGGATGAATGTGAATGTCCCATTCCCAGTTCCCAGAGTAATAGTACCTGTGTCACGTGGTGGTCAGGTTGAGAAATCAGGGGCGGTAGAAACTGTCTTACTAGTCTGGGGGGTGTGTGTGTGGATGAATGGTGTGAGTTCTCTGAAATAAGGAGCTTGCTGGTTGATTGGGTGTGAGTTCTCTGGGATAGGGAGCTTGCATTGGGGAGTGATTCCAAAAGTAGTGGCTGAGGTGTCTTCCAGCCCAGCGTGGTGGAAGAGGTTCAGAGTAGCCCAGCTAGGTCTCGGTGTAGGGGCTCACGGCCTGTCTCTGCGGAGAAGGAGTGGGTGGGACTGCGTGTCTCCAGGTGCCCGAAACCCAGTGTCAGGGCCTGGATGGTTTCTTTAGGGAACATCAGGTCGGGGGCCTAGGCTGTACCAATAGGTCACTTGAGGAGGATCTCCCAGTGTCTAGAGGATGTGGAGCGTCTGTAATCAGAGCTCCAGTAGTCCTGGTGTCTGGCGGTACCGCTCCAGTTGGGAGGGTGCGGAAGTCCAGAGGGAGGGGTGAGAGGGGGAGGGATTCCCCAGTGGGAACCAGTAGGTCAGGGACCAGCCGGGAGGGCTGTGTCACCACTGAGTGACCGTGGTGTCGCCACTTCTGTCCTGGGGGGTCTGCACGCACTGTCAGATGGACAGGAGGTCGTGAGATCAGCGCCAGGCAGACTGTCACACGACCCATTAGGTATGTGTCACCCTCGTTAAGTCCTGGTTCGCCAGGCATCTGACCAAAGGGTACGTCCCTCGGTTGGGGAGCCAGTAGTCGGTGTTTCCGGATCTGGACGTAAGGGCAGCTGTAGTCCTGAGGGCAGGTGGGGCTCATCTTAGGTGAAGAGACCCTGCTCTACAGTGGAAGGGGGTGCAGAGGGAGGGAGTCCTCGCCTCTGACCCCTTGGATCCCAGGTGGTAGACCAGTTGGTGGAGAGAGGTCCTGAACTGGTGGGAGAGTTGTGTTCTGGTGGGTGCTTCCCTGGGAGTGCGCGGAACCCCAGAAGTAGAGGTAGGGTGGGGCATTCTTGCCCGTGACCTCTGGTCAGCCTGAGGGTGCGGACCCTAGGTTGAAGGATCAGTGGTAGTTGGGAACTACACTGAGAGGGAGAGTGGAGAATGGCTTGTATGCCAGGGGTTACTACCCCCCACTCTGGGTTTGGCAAGGACCAGTGGTATCTGGGTGGCCTAGGGCCTGGTCCTGGCCGTGGACAACTAGGTAGTACCAGTGGGGTAGCCTAGTTGGGCCTGAGTTCTTTTCGGTTGTTTTTTTTCGGATGGAACCATGTGGATTGAGAATGGCGTAGAACCGGAGAGTGTCCCTGCAGTGCGGGCCTGCGTCCGTGTTCTATCGCCCCAAGCAGGGAAGTCCATCACGGTGGTGATTGGGCTGCCCTGCGTTTTGGCTGGAAGGGGGTTGTGTTGGACTTGGCCCTTCTGGCAGGTTCACCCCTGAACTTTTTGCTTTTTATTGGTGACTTGGTGTGGTGATTTGTTTGGTTCCTGCGCACTTTCCCTGTGTCCCAGGGTAAAGTGCGTGCGTGCTCTGAGTGCATGTGTTGAGGTTGGCCTGCCCTCCCATAGGAATGCATGGGGGAATGTATGTGTCCCGGTAGTTCCTGATGCGTGGGGTGTGCAGGCCCGTGTTTGGTATGTGCGGACTCGTGTGAGTGAATGCTGCGCGTTGATGTGTGCGGCGTGCATGTACCTGGTGTGGAAGTGCCACTTCTAGAAGTGGGCACTTCAGTGTGCAGTCTGAAATGTGTGGCTTGTCTGGCGATTGGCTGGTGAGGTCAGGTGACGGACTAGGGAATTCCCCAGAGTCAGGATGAGTCACCCAGTGGTGAATGGGGAGATCAACAGCTAGATGGGTGGGAGGAGTACACCTGGGTCCTGAATAGGACAGGGTTTTCCACACACAATGCTGGCCCCGCCCCCTGCGGTGCGACTGACGACCCTAGCCCTGCCAATGAATAGAGTGAGGGGCTGAGCACATCAAGGGTGCTCCCCAACCAGCTGCGACTGGTTTTCCCCCTCACCCTGAACCCAGAACAAAGGGATGTGGTGTATAAAAAGGGGCTGTGTCCCCTTACAAAATGTTCTTGTTCTGCACTTGAATCTACCAGGGGCGTGCTGCTGCTGGGGCCCAGGGGAAGGCTTGCCTCCCTGGGCCCTGCCCAGCCCCTGGATGCCCTGGATACTGGAGGACTTTTCCTTTGCTGGGAGCTGCTGTGCTCCAGCTTCCTTGCCCCAGGACCTTTGCGACAGCCTTCTAGCGCCTGGGAGCGCTTTATCTCTATTTTTGCCAGGAAGAAGAGCGTGCATGCTCTGCAGCGCTCAGCGGCCTTCCTTGACCCCAGAGGGGACCCCCAGCGTGAGGATTCCCCCGTAAAGGCTGCACCGTGTGGGAGCCTACCCCGCCGCCCTGCGGCTTGTTGTAATTATGCGCGGGTGCCCCCCCCGCATTGCGGCCTTAGTTTATGTCTTGGCGGGTGCCCACCCCGCTGAAAATACCGCCGACTGCTGTGTTTAGGAGCGGGTGCCCACCCCGCACTTTGCCAGGTGAAGGATCGCCGCCGCGGCCCGAGCCGCAATGAAATCACTTCCGGGCCGCTGCCCAACGCGACCCGGAAGGCAGGAGAGACTGCGTCCCTGTGGGCGGGGCTTCCATGCGGAAAGGGAAGCCCACGCGCCGCACAGAAGGGATGCCGTCTGGAGCCTCGCAGGCTCCGGGAGGAATAGTAGAGTCCCGGGTCCCAGGAGGGGGCCCGGGTTAAGAAATGCGGCCGGTGCAGGCAGCGCCTGTCCATCCTCTCCTCCGGGGCTCCCGTGGTGAAGGGGGAGCCCCGGTGCCGCGAGTAGAGCAGAGGTGTCGGTCCTCTACATCGAGGGGGCCGTGGCGGTGCTGCACGCATGCAGCCTGGACCGCCGAGTGCCCCGCGGATTCCCTGCGCCAACCGGGTGGGAAGGAAGCCGGAGTCTTTGGTCCAGAGTCCTCGAAGCAGCCCGGTAAGTGAGGGCTGAGTCTGACGGTGGTTTGGGGGGGTGGTGCGGGGCACATTGTCGGTGCCCGCCCCCTGAGTATGTGCCGGTGCTTTGGTCTCTTGAGCGGCCCCGCTTGCTAGAGGGCCGCTCCCACGTGGCTTGTGTTAGGGTCCCCATGACGGGTCCAGGGGTGCCCAGGCCAGTTCCTATCTCCACAGTTGCCCCGCTGGACAGTGGGCAACTGCAACGATGGGGCCATAATTGTTTTTAGAGCCCAGAGAGGCTCCAACGTGGGGCACTGATTTGTTTTAGAGCGCTCCTGCGCTCCAACGACGGGTGCCAGTTCCTCGTGTGGGAACATGATTATGCTAGAGCCCAGAGAGGCTCCAACTTGGGGACATGGTGTGTGTCGAGCCTAGGTGGCTCCAACGTTGTGGATATTGGTTCAGGGGCGATTGAGAGCCCCTGCTTTATTTGCCTCCCCCAGCTGCGCAGCACTTAGTGCCAGCTGCAGCGTTTAGGCCCTGTGCTTGTCCCCAGCTGCCCAGCAAGTAGTGGGCAGCTGCTACGTTTAGGTTCTGGTGCGTCCTGGACTCTAATGGGATTGAGGTGTTATGGCGATTCATGCTAATGTGCTTTTGGGTGCTAGGACATGTACTGTATATAGCATGTTTTGCGCACCCTGTGTCTTATACCTCTAAATGTGGTTATTTCTGCCTAGAAGGTTGTTTTACCTGCTTAGGTTGATGGTAGGGAGAATGTACTTCCCTGTGCGATGTGCGCCCCTAGTATAGTTATACTTAGGTGGTTAGGTCTAAGGCGTTAGACCAATGAGAATTGCATAATGTGATTTATGCCCCTGTGATAGATACAGGATAGGTTTTATACCTGATGCTAGTGTGATGACGCTGAGGTCATTATTGCGCCAGTAGATACTGGTTATGTTCTACATGTACACTTGGTAATTTGTGTTATGTTCTAAGAGTGCTAATTCCTGACAGTGGTCCATGTGGCCCTGTCCCCTGTATATATAATCCCTTGTAAATTCTGCCCGTGCCTGTTGGCACATTGTAGAGTGTGTGTTTTTATCTAATGTGTTGTGTATAATACAAAGGCTATTTTTATAGAATACCTTGTGTGGAGTTTCCTTTGTGGTGGGCCTTGGGTGTTGTTGCTGGGTGCGCGCGCAAACGCTTTACACATCGCCTCAGGGATAAGCCTGTCTGCTCGTGCCAAGCTACCAAGGGGGTGAGCAGGGGTTATCTTTGGCGTGTAACTTCCTTGCCCTGACTAGAGTGGTGGTTTCTGCCTGACTTTGGCGCAAGCCTTAGCCAACCAGAAATCGCCCTTTCTAACACCGGTGCTGCCTCCTCCTTGCCGGTGCTGCCTCCTCCTTGCCGGTGCTGCCTCCACCTTGCCGGTGCTGCCTCCACCTTGCCGGTGCTGCCTCCACCTTGCCGGTGCTGTCTCCACCTTGCCGGTGCTGTCTCCACCTTGCCGGTGCTGTCTCCACCTTGCCGGTGCTGTCTCCACCTTGCCGGTGCTGTCTCCACCTTGCCGGTGCTGTCTCCACCTTGCCGGTGCTGTCTCCACCTTGCCGGTGCTGTCTCCACCTTGCCGGTGCTGTCTCCACCTTGCCGGTGCTGTCTCCACCTTGCCGGTGCTGTCTCCACCTTGCCGGTGCTGTCTCCACCTTGCCGGTGCTGTCTCCACCTTGCCGGTGCTGTCTCCACCTTGCCGGTGCTGTCTCCACCTTGCCGGTGCTGTCTCCACCTTGCCGGTGCTGTCTCCACCTTGCCGGTGCTGTCTCCACCTTGCCGGTGCTGTCTCCACCTTGCCGGTGCTGTCTCCACCTTGCCGGTGCTGTCTCCACCTTGCCGGTGCTGTCTCCACCTTGCCGGTGCTGTCTCCACCTTGCCGGTGCCGCCTCCTCTTCCTTGCTGCTGCCGCCTCCTCTTCCTTGCTGCTGCCGCCTCCTCTTCCTTGCTGCTGCCGCCTCCTCTTCCTTGCTGCTGCCTCCTCCTTGCTGCTGCTTCCTCCTTGCTGCTGCTTCCTCCTTGCTGCTGCTTCCTCCTTGCTGCTGCTTCCTCCTTGCTGCTGCTTCCTCCTTGCTGCTGCTTCCTCCTTGCTGCTGCTTCCTCCTTGCTGCTGCCGCCTCCTCCTCCTTGCTGCTGCCGCCTCCTCCTCCTTGCTGCTGCCGCCTCCTCCTCCTTGCTGCTGCCGCCTCCTCTTCCTTGCTGCTGCCGCGTCCTCCTCCTTGCTGCTGCCGCCTCCTCCTCCTTCCTGCTGCCGCCTCCTCCTCCTTCCTGCTGCCGCCTCCTCCTCCTTCCTGCTGCCGCCTCCTCCTCCTTCCTGCTGCCGCCTCCTCCTCCTTCCTGCTGCCGCCTCCTCCTCCTTCCTGCTGCCGCCTCCTCCTTGCTGCTGCCGCCTCCTCCTAGCTGCTTCTGTCTCCTTGATGCCAATTCCTCCTTGCTGCTGCCTCCGTCGTGCTGATGCTGCCTCCTTCTTGCTGGTGCCTCCTCCTTGCTGCTGGTGCCTCCACCTTGCTGCTGGTGCCTCCACCTTGCTGCTGGTGCCTCCACCTTGCTGCTGCTGCCTCCTCCTTGCTGCTGCTGCCTCCTCCTTGCTGCTGCTGCCTCCTCCTTGCTGCTGGTGCCTCCTCCTTGCTGCTGGTGCCTCCTCCTTGCTGCTGGTGCCTCCTCCTTGCTGCGGCTGCCTCCTCCTTGCTGCGGCTGCCTCCTCCTTGCTGCGGCTGCCTCCTCCTTGCTGCGGCTGCCTCCTCCTGGATGCGGTTTTCTTGCTGCTGTCTCCGCCTTTCTGCCACCTTGCTGCTTCCTCCTCCTTGCTGCCTCCTCCTTGATGCCTCCTCCTTGATGCTGCCTCCTCCTTACCACTGCTGCTGCTTCCTCCTTGCTGCTGCTTCCTCCTTGCTGCTGCCGCCTCCTCCTTGCTGCTGCCGCCTCCTCCTCCTTGCTGCTGCTGCCTCCTTCTTGCTGCTGCTTCCTTGCTGCTGCCGCCTCCTCCTTGCTGCTGCCTCCTCCTCCTTGCTGCTGCCTCCTCCTCCTTGCTGCTGCCTCCTCCTCTTCCTTGCTGCTGCCTCCTCCTCGTTGCTGCTGCCTCCTCCTCGTTGCTGCTGCCTCCTCCTCTGTGCTGCTGCCTCCTCTGTGCTGCTGCCTCCTCTGTGCTGCTGCCTCCTCTGTGCTGCTGCCTCCTCCTCCTTGCCAGTGCTGCCTCCTCCTTGCCGGTGCTGCCTCCTCCTTGCCGGTGCTGCCTCCTCCTTGCCGGTGCTGCCTCCTCCTTGCCGGTGCTGCCTCCTCCTTGCCGGTGCTGCCTCCTCCTTGCCGGTGCTGCCTCCTCCTTGCCGGTGCTGCCTCCTCCTTGCCGGTGCTGCCTCCTCCTTGCCGGTGCTGCCTCCTCCTTGCCGGTGCTGCCTCCTCCTTGCCGGTGCTGCCTCCTCCTTGCCGGTGCTGCCTCCTCCTTGCCGGTGCTGCCTCCTCCTTGCCGGTGCTGCCTCCTCCTTGCCGGTGCTGCCTCCTCCTTGCCGGTGCTGCCTCCACCTTGCCGGTGCTGCCTCCACCTTGCCGGTGCTGTCTCCACCTTGCCGGTGCTGCCTCCACCTTGCCGGTGCTGCCTCCTCCTTGCCGGTGCTGCCTCCTCCTTGCCGGTGCTGCCTCCTCCTTGCCGGTGCTGCCTCCTCCTTGCCGGTGCTGCCTCCTCCTTGCCGGTGCTGCCTCCACCTTGCCGGTGCTGCCTCCACCTTGCCGGTGCTGCCTCCTCCTTGCCGGTGCTGCCTCCTCCTTGCCGGTGCTGCCTCCTCCTTGCCGGTGCTGCCTCCTCCTTGCCGGTGCTGCCTCCTCCTTGCCGGTGCTGCCTCCTCCTTGCCGGTGCTGCCTCCTCCTTGCCGGTGCTGCCTCCTCCTTGCCGGTGCTGCCTCCTCCTTGCCGGTGCTGCCTCCTCCTTGCCGGCGCTGTCTCCTCCCTGATGCTACCTCCTTCTTAGTGTTGCTGCTTCCTCCTTGCTGCTACCTTCTCCTTACCACTGCTGCCTCCTCCTTACCGTTGCTGCCTCTTCCTTAGTGTTGCTGCCTCTTCCTTAGTGTTGCTGCCTCTTCCTTAGTGTTGCTGCCTCTTCCTTAGTGTTGCTGCCTCTTCCTTAGTGTTGCTGCCTCTTCCTTAGTGTTGCTGCCTCCTCCTTAGTGTTGCTGCCTCCTCCTCACCGTTGCTGCCTCCTCCTCACCGTTGCTGCCTCCTCCTCACCGCTGCTGCCTCCTCCTCACCGCTGCTGCCTCCTCCACTGCTGCCTCCTCCTCACCACTGCTGCCTCCTCCTCACCACTGCTGCCTCCTCCTCACCACTGCTGCCTCCTCCTCACCGCTGCTACTGCTTCCTCCTTGCTGCTGCTTCCTCCTCCTTGCTGCTGCTGCCTCCTCCTTGCTGCTGCTGCCTCCTCCTTGCTGCTGCTGCCTCCTCCTCCTCCTTGCTGCTGCCTCCTCCTCCTTGCTGCTGCCTCCTCCTCTGTGCTGCTGCCTCCTCTGTGCTGCTGCCTCCTCTGTGCTGCTGCCTCCTCCTTGCCGGTGCTGCCTCCTCCTTGCCGGTGCTGCCTCCTCCTTGCCGGTGCTGCCTCCTCCTTGCCGGTGCTGCCTCCTCCTTGCCGGTGCTGCCTCCTCCTTGCCGGTGCTGCCTCCTCCTTGCCGGTGCTGCCTCCTCCTTGCCGGTGCTGTCTCCTCCTTGCCGGTGCTGGCTGCTGCTTCCTCCTTGCTGCTGCTTCCTCCTTGCTGCTGCTTCCTCCTTGCTGCTGTTTCCTCCTTGCTGCTGTTTCCTCCTTGCTGCTGCCGCCTCCTCCTTGCTGCTGCCGCCTCCTCCTTGCTGCTGCCGCCTCCTCCTTGCTGCTGCCGCCTCCTCCTTGCTGCTGCCGCCTCCTCCTTGCTGCTGCCGCCTCCTCCTTGCTGCTGCCGCCTCCTCCTTGCTGCTGCCGCCTCCTCCTTGCTGCTGCCTCCTCCTTGCTGCTGCCTCCTCCTTGCTGCTGCCTCCTCCTTGCTGCTGCCTCCTCCTTGCTGCTGCCTCCTCCTTGCTGCCGTCTCCTCCTCCTTGCTGCTGCCTCCTCCTCCTCCTTGCTGCTGCCTCCTCCTCCTCCTCCTTGCTGCTGCCTCCTCCTCCTACTCCTTGCTGCCTCCTCCTACTCCTTGCTGCCTCCTCTGTGCTGCTGCCTCCTCTGTGCTGCTGCCTCCTCTGTGCTGCTGCCTCCTCTGTGCTGCTGCCTCCTCTGTGCTGCTGCCTCCTCTGTGCTGCTGCCTCCTCTGTGCTGCTGCCTCCTCGGTGCTGCTGCCTCCTCGGTGCTGCTGCCTCCTCTGTGCTGCTGCCTCCTCTGTGCTGCTGCCTCCTCTGTGCTGCTGCCTCCTCGGTGCTGCTGCCTCCTCTGTGCTGCTGCCTCCTCCTTGCCGGTGCTGCCGCCTCCTCCTTGCCGGTGCTGCCGCCTCCTCCTTGCCGGTGCTGCCGCCTCCTCCTTGCCGGTGCTGCCGCCTCCTCCTTGCCGGTGCTGCCGCCTCCTCCTTGCCGGTGCTGCCGCCTCCTCCTTGCCGGTGCTGCTGCCGCCTCCTCCTTGCCGGTGCTGCTGCCGCCTCCTCCTTGCCGGTGCTGCTGCCGCCTCCTCCTTGCCGGTGCTGCCGCCTCCTCCTTGCCGGTGCTGCCGCCTCCTCCTTGCCGGTGCTGCCGCCTCCTCCTTGCCGGTGCTGCCGCCTCCTCCTTGCCGGTGCTGCCGCCTCCTCCTTGCCGGTGCTGCCGCCTCCTCCTTGCCGGTGCTGCCGCCTCCTCCTTGCCGGTGCTGCTGCCTCCTCCTTGCCGGTGCTGCCGCCTCCTCCTTGCCGGTGCTGCCGCCTCCTCCTTGCTGCTGCCGCCTCCTCCTTGCTGCTGCCGCCGCCTCCTCCTTGCTGCTGCCGCCGCCTCCTCCTTGCTGCTGCCGCCGCCTCCTCCTTGCTGCTGCCGCCGCCTCCTCCTTGCTGCTGCCGCCGCCTCCTCCTTGCTGCTGCCGCCGCCTCCTCCTTGCTGCTGCCGCCGCCGCCTCCTTTCTGCTGCCGCCGCCGCCTCCTTCCTGCTGCCGCCTCCTCCTCCTTCCTGCTGCCGCCTCCTCCTCCTTCCTGCTGCCGCCTCCTCCTCCTTCCTGCTGCCGCCTCCTCCTTCCTGCTGCCGCCGCCTTGATGCCAATTCCTCCTTGCTGCTGCCTCCGTTGTGCTGATGCTGCCTCCTCCTAGCTGCTGCCTCCTCCTAGCTGCTGCCTCCTCCTTGCTGCTGCTGCCTCCTCCTTGCTGCTGGTGCCTCCTCCTTGCTGCGGCTGCCTCCTCCTTGCTGCGGCTGCCTCCTCCTGGATGCGGCTGCCTCCTCCTGGATGCGGCTGCCTCCTCCTGGATGCGGTTTTCTTGCTGCTGTCCCCGCCTTTCTGCCACCTTGCGGCTGCCTCCTCCTTGCTGCCTCCTCCTTGATGCTGCCTCCTTGCTGCTGCCGCCTCCTTACCACTGCTGCCTCCTCCTTACCACTGCTGCCTCCTCCTTACCACTGCTGCCTCCTCCTTACCACTGCTGCCTCCTCCTTACCACTGCTGCCTCCTCCTTACCACTGCTGCCTCCTCCTTACCACTGCTGCCGCCTCCTTACCACTGCTGCCTCCTCCTTACCACTGCTGCCGCCTCCTTACCACTGCTGCCTCCTCCTTACCACTGCTGCCTCCTCCTTACCACTGCTGCCTCCTCCTTACCACTGCTGCCTCCTCCTTACCACTGCTGCCTCCTCCTTACCACTGCTGCCTCCTCCTTACCACTGCTGCCTCCTCCTTAC
The DNA here is from genome assembly GCF_964204655.1 of Triturus cristatus. Taxonomy (NCBI): domain Eukaryota; kingdom Metazoa; phylum Chordata; class Amphibia; order Caudata; family Salamandridae; genus Triturus; species Triturus cristatus. The sequence goes on along the minus strand of NC_140592.1, from coordinate 593,227,643 downwards.
CACTGCTGCCTCCTCCTTACCACTGCTGCCTCTTCCTTAGTGTTGCTGCCTCTTCCTTAGTGTTGCTGCCACCTCCTTGCTGTTGCTGCCTCCTCTTTGCTGCCTCCTTGCTGCTGCCTCCTTGCTGCTGCCTCCTTGCTGCTGCCTCCTCCTCCTCCTTGCTGCTGCCTCCTCCTCCTCCTTGCTGCTGCCTCCTCCTCCTCCTTGCTGCTGCTTCCTCCTCCTCCTTGCTGCTGCTTCCTCCTCACCACTGCTGCCTCCTCCTTACCACTGCTGCTGCTTCCTCCTTGCTGCTGCTTCCTCCTTGCTGCTGCTTCCTCCTCCTCCTTGCTGCTGCTGCCTCCTCCTCCTTGCTGCTGCTGCCTCCTTCTGGCTGCTGCTTCCTTGCTGCTGCTGCCTCCTTCTGGCTGCTGCTTCCTTGCTGCTGCCGCCTCCTCCTTGCTGCTGCTGCCTCCTCCTTGCTGCTGCCTCCTCCTCCTTGCTGCTGCCTCCTCCTCCTTGCTGCTGCCTCCTCCTCCTTGCTGCTGCCTCCTCCTCCTTGCTGCTGCCTCCTCCTCCTTGCTGCTGCCTCCTCCTCACTTGCTGCTGCCTCCTCCTTGCTGCTGCTTCCTCCTTGCTGCTGCCTCCTCCGTGCTGCCGCCTCCTCCTTGCCGGTGCTGCCGCCTCCTCCTTGCCGGTGCTGCCATGCTGCGTCTGCCTCCTTCTTGCTGCGTTTGCCTCCTCCTGGATGCCGCCGCCTTGCTGCTGCCGCCTCCTCCTTGCTGCTGCCGCCTCCTCCTCCTTGCCGGTGCCGCCTCCTCCTCCTTGCCGGTGCCGCCTCCTTCTCCTTGCCGGTGCCGCCTCCTCCTCCTTGCCGGTGCGGCCTCCTCCTTGCCGGTGCTGCCTCCTCCTTGCCGGTGCCGCCTCCTCCTCCTTGCCGGTGCTGCCTCCTCCTTGCCGGTGCTGCCTCCTCCTTGCCGGTGCTGCCTCCTCCTTGCCGGTGCTGCCTCCTCCTTGCCGGTGCTGCCTCCTCCTTGCCTGTGCTGCCTCCTCCTTGCCTGTGCTGCCTCCTCCTTGCCGGTGATGTCTCCTCCTTGCCGGTGATGTCTCCTCCTTGCCGGTGATGTCTCCTCCTTGCCGGTGATGTCTCCTCCTTGCCGGTGATGTCTCCTCCTTGCCGGTGATGTCTCCTCCTTGCCGGTGCTGTCTCCACCTTGCCGGTGCTGCCTCCTCCTCCTTGCCGGTGCTGCCTCCTCCTCCTTGCCGGTGCTGCCTCCTCCTCCTTGCCGGTGCTGCCTCCTCCTTGCCGGTGCTGCCTCCTCCTTGCCGGTGCTGCCTCCACCTTGCCGGTGCTGCCTCCTCCTTGCCGGTGCTGCCTCCTCCTTGCCGGTGCTGTCTCCTCCTTGCCGGTGCTGCCTCCTCCTTGCCGGTGCTGCCTCCTCCTTGCCGGTGCTGCCTCCTCCTTGCCGGTGCTGCCTCCTCCTTGCCGGTGCTGCCTCCTCCTTGCCGGTGCTGCCTCCTCCTTGCCGGTGCTGCCTCCACCTTGCCGGTGCTGCCTCCTCCTTGCCGGTGCTGCCTCCACCTTGCCGGTGCTGCCTCCTCCTTGCCGGTGCTGCCTCCACCTTGCCGGTGCTGCCTCCTCCTTGCCGGTGCTGCCTCCACCTTGCCGGTGCTGCCTCCACCTTGCCGGTGCTGCCTCCACCTTGCCGGTGCTGCCTCCACCTTGCCGGTGCTGCCTCCACCTTGCCGGTGCTGCCTCCACCTTGCCGGTGCTGCCTCCACCTTGCCGGTGCTGCCTCCACCTTGCCGGTGCTGCCTCCACCTTGCCGGTGCTGCCTCCACCTTGCCGGTGCTGTCTCCACCTTGCCGGTGCTGTCTCCACCTTGCCGGTGCTGTCTCCACCTTGCCGGTGCTGTCTCCACCTTGCCGGTGCTGTCTCCACCTTGCCGGTGCTGTCTCCTCCACCTTGCCGGTGCTGTCTCCTCCACCTTGCCGCTGCCGTCTCCTCCTCCTTGCCGCTGCCGTCTCCTCCTCCTTGCCGCTGCCGCCTCCTCCTCCTTGCTGCTGCCGCCTCCTCCTCCTTGCTGCTGCCGCCTCCTCCTCCTTCCTGCTGCCGCCTCCTCCTCCTTCCTGCTGCCGCCTCCTCCTCCTTCCTGCTGCCGCCTCCTCCTCCTTCCTGCTGCCGCCTCCTCCTTGCTGCTGCCGCCTCCTCCTTGCTGCTGCCGCCTCCTCCTAGCTGCATCTGTCTCCTTGATGGCAATTCCTCCTTGCTGCTGCCTCCGTCGTGCTGATGCTGCCTCCTTCTTGCTGGTGCCTCCACCTTGCTGCTGGTGCCTCCACCTTGCTGCTGGTGCCTCCACCTTGCTGCTGGTGCCTCCACCTTGCTGCTGGTGCCTCCTCCTTGCTGCTGCTGCCTCCTCCTTGCTGCTGGTGCCTCCTCCTTGCTGCGGCTGCCTCCTCCTTGCTGCGGCTGCCTCCTCCTTGCTGCGGCTGCCTCCTCCTGGATGCGGTTTTCTTGCTGCTGTCTCCGCCTTTCTGCCACCTTGCTGCTTCCTCCTCCTTGCTGCCTCCTCCTTGATGCTGCCTCCTCCTTACCACTGCTGCTGCTTCCTCCTTGCTGCTGCTTCCTCCTTGCTGCTGCTTCCTCCTTGCTGCTGCCTCCTCCTCCTCCTTGCTGCTGCCGCCTCCTCCTCCTTGCTGCTGCTGCCTCCTTCTTGCTGCTGCTTCCTTGCTGCTGCCGCCTCCTCCTTGCTGCTGCCTCCTCCTCCTTGCTGCTGCCTCCTCCTCGTTGCTGCTGCCTCCTCCTCGTTGCTGCTGCCTCCTCCTCTGTGCTGCTGCCTCCTCTGTGCTGCTGCCTCCTCTGTGCTGCTGCCTCCTCTGTGCTGCTGCCTCCTCTGTGCTGCTGCCGCCTCCTTTTTGCCGGTGCTGCTGCCTCCTCCTTGCCGGTGCTGCTGCCTCCTCCTTGCCGGTGCTGCTGCCTCCTCCTTGCCAGTGCTGCCTCCTCCTTGCCAGTGCTGCCTCCTCCTTGCCGGTGCTGCCTCCTCCTTGCCGGTGCTGCCTCCTCCTTGCCGGTGCTGCCTCCTCCTTGCCGGTGCTGCCTCCTCCTTGCCGGTGCTGCCTCCTCCTTGCCGGTGCTGCCTCCTCCTTGCCGGTGCTGCCTCCTCCTTGCCGGTGCTGCCTCCTCCTTGCCGGTGCTGCCTCCTCCTTGCCGGTGCTGCCTCCACCTTGCCGGTGCTGCCTCCACCTTGCCGGTGCTGCCTCCACCTTGCCGGTGCTGCCTCCACCTTGCCGGTGCTGCCTCCACCTTGCCGGTGCTGCCTCCACCTTGCCGGTGCTGCCTCCACCTTGCCGGTGCTGTCTCCACCTTGCCGGTGCTGTCTCCACCTTGCCGGTGCTGTCTCCACCTTGCCGGTGCTGTCTCCACCTTGCCGGTTGTTAGAATCCGGGGTCTCTGGTTGGCGCAGGTATGCACTTGCGACAAGCAGGGACCCTTTCCTCTAAGTCAGGGTAAAGGATCACCTCTTTAAAAATAACCCCTGCTCACCCTCTAGGTAACGTGGCGCGAGCAGTCAGGCTAAATTTCCAGAGGGCATAAGGTTAAGCGTTCAAGTTGTCCCACACAATAATCACCTCCCCACCACACAAAGACATAAGGCTGTATTTATAGTAAAATATATTTCTTTATATAAAAGTTTTTCTTTCAGGCGGGTTGCATAAATACAGTTCTCTTGGGGAAATAATCCAGTTTCTCTTTAAATGCTCAAAGGTAGTCCACAGGTCTTAATAATGGCAAAGTTCTGATTAAAATAAGCTTCTTAGGGGTTCTGCGCACTTCGTAGTACCGTTGTTAGGCTTTGGGCAAGGTTTTTAAAGGGCCTTGCCGTTTCTCACGCCTCTCGCGTGAGCACGAGTACGCTTGCCGAATCTCGCTCTTCTCGAGTGAGCACCGGTAATGCTTTTCAATGTAGTTCGGCTCAAAGCAGGTACGGTTCGAACTATGCTGCTCCCGAGGCCAGTACGGTTCAGACCAAGGCTGGTACGAGTCGAACCAAGGTTGCTAAGGTTCAAAACAGGATACTTCAGGGGTCAGTACGGTCCGTACAAAGGCAAGTACGGGCCGTATTTACGCACAATTATTTCAGATGGACTACCCACAGTACGGCTCGAACTACGGGGCAAGGCAGTACGTTTTCCAAGCGCCATGAATTCAGATGGAAGTACGAACAGTACGACTCGAACTACCAGGCAAGGCAGTACGTTTTCAAAGCGCAATGAGTTCAGATGGAAGTACGGACCGTACATAGGCAGTTACGGCCGTACTTTTCGCGCGATGGTCACAAATACCTTCTTTTCACGGGGTTGGTCACCGGGTTTCCACAGCACGGTGTCTCACGTCGCGGTGTCGTCCCTCGCAGTCAGAGGGCGGCGGTGCTTCGTGGGGCACCCGAAGAAGGTCCCAGCCACACGACCAAGGGCAGAGGAGGGGGAAGCAGCTCCAGGGCAATCCACAGCGCTGTTGCAGCGCGATCAGCTTTTCAGGGGATCACAAGTGTGCACAGGGCCTCGCGGTGATCTTGACGGCACAGGGTCGCCAGGGCTCGGTGCGCAGGCCTTCAGGTGCCTTTCTCCGCGTTGCGAGATATGGCTCGGAGGGGCTGGTACTTGCGGTGCTTGCACCAGGGAGGCAGGTCCTTGCGGTGCTCGTGGTAGTCCCAGGTGGCAGATGTCGCGGTGTGGAGAAAGGGGGAGAGGCAAACAGGTTCTCTGGGGATCAGCGTTAGGAATTGCGTCCAGCTACTTCTCCTCTTCTGGGGGTAGGTTGCGCCCACTGTTCCTGGGGCGCAGATCAGGGGGCAAGTTCACAAGCAAGCCCTTGGAGATTGTTCAGCACAAGTTGATTCAAAGTCTTTTCCTTCAGTCTTTTCCTCTCCTTCCAGCAGACAGGCACCCACTGCAGGCCAGTCTCTCAGGCAGAGAGACAGTATTCCTCCTTCAGCTTCTCCAGGTCCTTCTCCTTCAGGCAGAGGTTCGTCGTTGCGTAAACAGGATCTGATTTCTTAGGAGCCAGGCTCCTACTTTTATACACCAATTCTTTTGTTCTTTAGCGCCAGGGGGCCTGGGCCTGGCTCAGTCCAGTTTTTGGAGCACTTTGTTGTGGTGACTCTGCGCTTTCCTTTCAGCAGCAGGGCAGAGACATCAGCCGCTCCACAGGGGGCGGCGCCGGCTTTGTGCTGGCAGAGCACAGGTCTATTCAAGAGTCGGGGTGTACTCCTCCCACCCATCCTGGTGTAATCTCTCTACCCACCACCTGGCAGCCAGCCTGTCTCCTGGAATTCCCCAGCCCTGCTCTTATTATTCTGAGTTCAGGCATACTAAACATAATTGTCTACCATGCTCTATGAGTCCACTGGGATTACAGGGTGTAGTAATTCCAGTAGCCCATTCTGGCCTATGGAGAGCAGGTAGCCTTCAATAGTGAAAAACGAAAATGGCTGTAATTCACTATTAAGACATGCCACACACATCAGGGCATGTCCTACCTTATGCCTACAATGCACCCTGCCCTTGGGCCTACCAGAGGGGTGACTAATATGTAGTTAAGGGAAGGTTTAGGGACTGGCAAGTGGGTGCACTTGCGCAGTCAGCGCGACAGTATCAGACTGCGCGCAGGTTCTGCAGTGGCAGGTCCTAGACACATTTTACTAGGCCGCTTCTGTGGGTGGCACAACCAGTGCTGCAAGCCCACCAGCAGCATTTGTATTTACAAGCCCTGGCACTCCTGGTGCACTTTACTAGGGGCTGACAGTAAACCAAATAAACCAATCATGGACACCAATCAATGTATACATTTTACCATAGGGAGAGCATATGCACCTTAGCACTGGTCAGCAGTGGTAAGGTGCCCAGAGTCATAAATCAGCCAACACCAGGTCAGAAAAAATACAGGAGGAAGGCAAAAAGTTTAGGGATGACCCTTCAAAAAGGGCCAGGTCCAACACCGGTGCTGTCTCCACCTTGCCGGTGCTGTCTCCACCTTGCCGGTGCTGACTCCTCCTTGCCGGTGCTGCCTCCTCCTTGCCGGTGCTGCCTCCTCCTTGCCGGTGCTGCCTCCTCCTTGCCGGTGCTGCCTCCTCCTTGCCGGTGCTGCCTCCTCCTTGCCGGTGCTGCCTCCTCCTTGCCGGTGCTGCCTCCTCCTTGCCGGTGCTGCCTCCTCCTTGCCGGTGCTGCCTCCTCCTTGCCGGTGCTGCCTCCTCCTTGCCGGTGCTGCCTCCTCCTTGCCGGTGCTGCCTCCTCCTTGCCGGTGCTGCCTCCTCCTTGCCGGTGCTGCCTCCTCCTTGCCGGTGCTGCCTCCTCCTCGCCGGTGCTGCCTCCTCCTCGCCGGTGCTGCCTCCTCCTCGCCGGTGCTGCCTCCTCCTCGCCGGTGCTGCCTCCTCCTCGCCGGTGCTGCCTCCTCCTCGCCGGTGCTGCCTCCTCCTCGCCGGTGCTGCCTCCTCCTCGCCGGTGCTGTCTCCTCCTCGCCGGTGCTGTCTCCTCCTCGCCGGTGCTGTCTCCTCCTCGCCGGTGCTGTCTCCTCCTCGCCGGTGCTGTCTCCACCTCGCCGGTGCTGTCTCCACCTCGCCGGTGCTGTCTCCACCTCGCCGGTGCTGTCTCCACCTCGCCGGTGCTGTCTCCACCTCGCCGGTGCTGTCTCCACCTCGCCGGTGCTGTCTCCACCTCGCCGGTGCTGTCTCCACCTCGCCGGTGCTGTCTCCACCTCGCCGGTGCTGTCTCCACCTCGCCGGTGCTGTCTCCACCTTGCCGGTGCTGTCTCCACCTTGCCGGTGCTGTCTCCACCTTGCCGGTGCTGTCTCCACCTTGCCGGTGCTGTCTCCACCTTGCCGGTGCTGTCTCCACCTTGCCGGTGCTGTCTCCACCTTGCCGGTGCTGTCTCCACCTTGCCGGTGCTGTCTCCACCTTGCCGGTGCTGTCTCCACCTTGCCGGTGCTGTCTCCACCTTGCCGGTGCTGTCTCCACCTTGCCGCTGCCGCCTCCTCCTCCTTGCCGCTGCCGCCTCCTCCTCCTTGCCGCTGCCGCCTCCTCCTCCTTGCCGCTGCCGCCTCCTCCTCCTTGCCGCTGCCGCCTCCTCCTCCTTGCCGCTGCCGCCGCCTCCTCCTTGCCGCTGCCGCCGCCTCCTCCTTGCCGCTGCCGCCTCCTCCTCCTTGCCGCTGCCGCCTCCTCCTCCTTGCCGCTGCCGCCTCCTCCTCCTTGCCGCTGCCGCCTCCTCCTCCTTGCCGCTGCCGCCTCCTCCTCCTTCCTGCTGCCGCCTCCTCCTCCTTCCTGCTGCCGCCTCCTCCTTGCTGCATCTGTCTCCTTGATGCCAATTCCTCCTTGCTGCTGCCTCCGTCGTGCTGATGCTGCCTCCTTCTTGCTGGTGCCTCCGTCGTGCTGCTGGTGCCTCCACCTTGCTGCTGGTGCCTCCACCTTGCTGCTGGTGCTTCCACCTTGCTGCTGGTGCCTCCACCTTGCTGCTGGTGCCTCCTCCTTGCTGCTGCTGCCTCCTCCTTGCTGCTGCTGCCTCCTCCTTGCTGCTGGTGCCTCCTCCTTGCTGCTGGTGCCTCCTCCTTGCTGCGGCTGCCTCCTCCTTGCTGCGGCTGCCTCCTCCTTGCTGCGGCTGCCTCCTCCTTGCTGCGGCTGCCTCCTCTTTGCTGCGGCTGCCTCCTCCTTGCTGCGGCTGCCTCCTCCTGGATGCGGTTTTCTTGCTGCTGTCTCCGCCTTTCTGCCACCTTGCTGCTTCCTCCTCCTTGCTGCCTCCTCCTTGATGCTGCCTCCTTGCTGCTGCCTCCTCCTTACCACTGCTGCTGCTTCCTCCTTGCTGCTGCTTCCTCCTTGCTGCTGCTTCCTCCTTGCTGCTGCTTCCTCCTTGCTGCTGCTTCCTCCTTGCTGCTGCCTCCTCCTCCTTGCTGCTGCCGCCTCCTCCTCCTTGCTGCTGCTGCCTCCTCCTCCTTGCTGCTGCTGCCTCCTTCTTGCTGCTGCTTCCTTGCTGCTGCCGCCTCCTCCTTGCTGCTGCCTCCTCCTCCTTGCTGCTGCCTCCTCCTCGTTGCTGCTGCCTCCTCCTCGTTGCTGCTGCCTCCTCCTCTGTGCTGCTGCCTCCTCTGTGCTGCTGCCTCCTCTGTGCTGCTGCCTCCTCTGTGCTGCTGCCTCCTCCTTGCCGGTGCTGCTGCCTCCTCCTTGCCACTGCTGCCTCCTCCTTGCCGGTGCTGCCTCCTCCTTGCCGGTGCTGCCTCCTCCTTGCCGGTGCTGCCTCCTCCTTGCCGGTGCTGCCTCCTCCTTGCCGGTGCTGCCTCCTCCTTGCCGGTGCTGCCTCCTCCTTGCCGGTGCTGCCTCCTCCTTGCCGGTGCTGCCTCCACCTTGCCGGTGCTGCCTCCACCTTGCCGGTGCTGCCTCCACCTTGCCGGTGCTGCCTCCACCTTGCCGGTGCTGTCTCCACCTTGCCGGTGCTGTCTCCACCTTGCCGGTGCTGTCTCCACCTTGCCGGTGCTGTCTCCACCTTGCCGGTGCTGTCTCCACCTTGCCGGTGCTGTCTCCACCTTGCCGGTGCTGTCTCCACCTTGCCGGTGCTGTCTCCACCTTGCCGGTGCTGTCTCCACCTTGCCGGTGCTGTCTCCACCTTGCCGGTGCTGTCTCCACCTTGCCGGTGCTGTCTCCACCTTGCCGGTGCTGTCTCCACCTTGCCGGTGCTGTCTCCACCTTGCCGGTGCTGTCTCCTCCTTGCCGGTGCTGCCTCCTCCTTGCCGGTGCTGCCTCCTCCTTGCCGGTGCTGCCTCCTCCTTGCCGGTGCTGCCTCCTCCTTGCCGGTGCTGCCTCCTCCTTGCCGGTGCTGCCTCCTCCTTGCCGGTGCTGCCTCCACCTTGCCGGTGCTGCCTCCACCTTGCCGGTGCTGCCTCCTCCTTGCCGGTGCTGCCTCCTCCTTGCCGGTGCTGCCTCCTCCTTGCCGGTGCTGCCTCCTCCTTGCCGGTGCTGCCTCCTCCTTGCCGGTGCTGCCTCCTCCTTGCCGGTGCTGCCTCCTCCTTGCCGGTGCTGCCTCCTCCTTGCCGGTGCTGCCTCCTCCTTGCCGGTGCTGCCTCCTCCTTGCCGGTGCTGCCTCCTCCTTGCCGGTGCTGCCTCCTCCTTGCCGGTGCTGCCTCCTCCTTGCCGGTGCTGCCTCCTCCTTGCCGGTGCTGCCTCCTCCTTGCCGGTGCTGCCTCCTCCTCGCCGGTGCTGCCTCCTCCTCGCCGGTGCTGCCTCCTCCTCGCCGGTGCTGTCTCCTCCTCCTTGCTGCTGCCGCCTCCTCTTCCTTGCTGCTGCCGCCTCCTCTTCCTTGCTGCTGCCGCCTCCTCTTCCTTGCTGCTGCCGCCTCCTCCTCCTTGCTGGTGCCTCCACCTTGCTGCTGGTGCCTCCACCTTGCTGCTGGTGCCTCCACCTTGCTGCTGGTGCTTCCACCTTGCTGCTGGTGCTTCCACCTTGCTGCTGGTGCCTCCACCTTGCTGCTGGTGCCTCCACCTTGCTGCTGCTGCCTCCTCCTTGCTGCTGGTGCCTCCTCCTTGCTGCTGGTGCCTCCTCCTTGCTGCGGCTGCCTCCTCCTTGCTGCGGCTGCCTCCTCCTTGCTGCGGCTGCCTCCTCCTTGCTGCGGCTGCCTCCTCCTGGATGCGGTTTTCTTGCTGCTGTCTCCGCCTTTCTGCCACCTTGCTGCTTCCTCCTCCTTGCTGCCTCCTCCTTGATGCTGCCTCCTTGCTGCTGCCTCCTCCTTACCACTGCTGCTGCTTCCTCCTTGCTGCTGCCTCCTCCTCCTTGCTGCTGCCTCCTCCTCCTTGCTGCTGCCGCCTCCTCCTCCTTGCTGCTGCTGCCTCCTTCTCCTTGCTGCTGCTGCCTCCTTCTTGCTGCTGCTTCCTTGCTGCTGCCGCCTCCTCCTCCTTGCTGCTGCCTCCTCCTCCTCGTTGCTGCTGCCTCCTCCTCGTTGCTGCTGCCTCCTCCTCTGTGCTGCTGCCTCCTCTGTGCTGCTGCCTCCTCTGTGCTGCTGCCTCCTCTGTGCTGCTGCCTCCTCCGTGCTGCTGCCTCCTCCTTGCTGCTGCCTCCTCCTTGCCGGTGCTGCTGCCTCCTCCTTGCCGGTGCTGCTGCCTCCTCCTTGCCGGTGCTGCTGCCTCCTCCTTGCCGGTGCTGCTGCCTCCTCCTTGCCGGTGCTGCTGCCTCCTCCTTGCCGGTGCTGCCTCCTCCTTGCCGGTGCTGCCTCCTCCTTGCCGGTGCTGCCTCCTCCTTGCCGGTGCTGCCTCCTCCTTGCCGGTGCTGCCTCCTCCTTGCCGGTGCTGCCTCCACCTTGCCGGTGCTGCCTCCACCTTGCCGGTGCTGCCTCCACCTTGCCGGTGCTGCCTCCACCTTGCCGGTGCTGCCTCCACCTTGCCGGTGCTGCCTCCACCTTGCCGGTGCTGTCTCCACCTTGCCGGTGCTGTCTCCACCTTGCCGGTGCTGTCTCCACCTTGCCGGTGCTGTCTCCACCTTGCCGGTGCTGTCTCCACCTTGCCGGTGCTGTCTCCACCTTGCCGGTGCTGTCTCCACCTTGCCGGTGCTGTCTCCACCTTGCCGGTGCTGTCTCCACCTTGCCGGTGCTGTCTCCACCTTGCCGGTGCTGTCTCCACCTTGCCGGTGCTGTCTCCACCTTGCCGGTGCTGTCTCCACCTTGCCGGTGCTGCCTCCACCTTGCCGGTGCTGCCTCCACCTTGCCGGTGCTGCCTCCACCTTGCCGGTGCTGCCTCCACCTTGCCGGTGCTGCCTCCACCTTGCCGGTGCTGCCTCCACCTTGCCGGTGCTGCCTCCACCTTGCCGGTGCTGCCTCCACCTTGCCGGTGCTGCCTCCACCTTGCCGGTGCTGTCTCCACCTTGCCGGTGCTGCCTCCTCCTTGCCGGTGCTGCCTCCTCCTTGCCGGTGCTGCCTCCTCCTTGCCGGTGCTGCCTCCTCCTTGCCGGTGCTGCCTCCTCCTTGCCGGTGCTGCCTCCTCCTTGCCGGTGCTGCCTCCTCCTTGCCGGTGCTGCCTCCTCCTTGCCGGTGCTGCCGCCTCCTTGCCGGTGCTGCCGCCTCCTCCTCCTTGCTGCTGCCGCCTCCTCCTCCTTGCTGCTGCCGCCTCCTCCTCCTTGCTGCTGCCGCCTCCTCCTCCTTGCTGCTGCCGCCTCCTCCTCCTTCCTGCTGCCGCCTCCTCCTCCTTCCTGCTGCCGCCTCCTCCTCCTTCCTGCTGCCGCCTCCTCCTCCTTCCTGCTGCCGCCTCCTCCTCCTTCCTGCTGCCGCCTCCTCCTCCTTCCTGCTGCCGCCTCCTCCTTGCTGCTGCCGCCTCCTCCTCCTAGCTGCTTCTGTCTCCTTGATGCCAATTCCTCCTTGCTGCTGCCTCCGTCGTGCTGATGCTGCCTCCTTCTTGCTGGTGCCTCCTCCTTGCTGCTGGTGCCTCCTCCTTGCTGCTGGTGCCTCCACCTTGCTGCTGCTGCCTCCTCCTTGCTGCTGGTGCCTCCTCCTTGCTGCGGCTGCCTCCTCCTTGCTGCGGCTGCCTCCTCCTTGCTGCGGCTGCCTCCTCCTTGCTGCGGCTGCCTCCTCCTGGATGCGGTTTTCTTGCTGCTGATTCCGCCTTTCTGCCACCTTGCTGCTTCCTCCTCCTTGCTGCCTCCTCCTTGATGCTGCCTCCTTGCTGCTGCCTCCTCCTTACCACTGCTGCTGCTTCCTCCTTGCTGCTGCTTCCTCCTTGCTGCTGCTTCCTCCTTGCTGCTGCCGCCTCCTCCTTGCTGCTGCCGCCTCCTCCTCCTTGCTGCTGCTGCCTCCTTCTTGCTGCTGCTTCCTTGCTGCTGCCGCCTCCTCCTTGCTGCTGCCTCCTCCTCCTTGCTGCTGCCTCCTCCTCCTTGCTGCTGCCTCCTCCTCCTTGCTGCTGCCTCCTCCTCGTTGCTGCTGCCTCCTCCTCGTTGCTGCTGCCTCCTCCTCTGTGCTGCTGCCTCCTCTGTGCTGCTGCCTCCTCTGTGCTGCTGCCTCCTCTGTGCTGCTGCCTCCTCTGTGCTGCTGCCTCCTCTGTGCTGCTGCCTCCTCCTTGCCGGTGCTGCTGCCTCCTCCTTGCCGGTGCTGCTGCCTCCTCCTTGCCGGTGCTGCTGCCTCCTCCTTGCCGGTGCTGCCTCCTCCTTGCCGGTGCTGCCTCCTCCTTGCCGGTGCTGCCTCCTCCTTGCCGGTGCTGCCTCCTCCTTGCCGGTGCTGCCTCCTCCTTGCCGGTGCTGCCTCCTCCTTGCCGGTGCTGCCTCCTCCTTGCCGGTGCTGCCTCCTCCTTGCCGGTGCTGCCTCCTCCTTGCCGGTGCTGCCTCCTCCTTGCCGGTGCTGCCTCCACCTTGCCGGTGCTGCCTCCACCTTGCCGGTGCTGCCTCCACCTTGCCGGTGCTGCCTCCACCTTGCCGGTGCTGCCTCCACCTTGCCGGTGCTGCCTCCACCTTGCCGGTGCTGCCTCCACCTTGCCGGTGCTGCCTCCACCTTGCCGGTGCTGCCTCCACCTTGCCGGTGCTGCCTCCACCTTGCCGGTGCTGTCTCCACCTTGCCGGTGCTGTCTCCACCTTGCCGGTGCTGTCTCCACCTTGCCGGTGCTGTCTCCACTTTGCCGGTGCTGTCTCCACCTTGCCGGTGCTGTCTCCACCTTGCCGCTGCCGCCGCCTCCTCCTTGCCGCTGCCGCCTCCTCCTCCTTGCTGCTGCCGCCTCCTCCTCCTTGCTGCTGCCGCCTCCTCCTCCTTGCTGCTGCCGCCTCCTCCTCCTTGCTGCTGCCGCCTCCTCCTCCTTCCTGCTGCCGCCTCCTCCTCCTTCCTGCTGCCGCCTCCTCCTTGCTGCTGCCGCCTCCTCCTAGCTGCATCTGTCTCCTTGCTGCTGCCTCCGTCGTGCTGATGCTGCCTCCTTCTTGCTGGTGCCTCCGTCGTGCTGCTGGTGCCTCCACCTTGCTGCTGGTGCCTCCACCTTGCTGCTGGTGCTTCCACCTTGCTGCTGGTGCCTCCACCTTGCTGCTGGTGCCTCCTCCTTGCTGCTGGTGCCTCCTCCTTGCTGCTGCTGCCTCCTCCTTGCTGCTGCTGCCTCCTCCTTGCTGCGGCTGCCTCCTCCTTGCTGCGGCTGCCTCCTCCTTGCTGCGGCTGCCTCCTCCTGGATGCGGTTTTCTTGCTGCTGTCTCCGCCTTTCTGCCACCTTGCTGCTTCCTCCTCCTTGCTGCCTCCTCCTTGATGCTGCCTCCTTGCTGCTGCCTCCTCCTTACCACTGCTGCAGCTTCCTCCTTGCTGCTGCTTCCTCCTTGCTGCTGCTTCCTCCTTGCTGCTGCTTCCTCCTTGCTGCTGCTTCCTCCTTGCTGCTGCTTCCTCCTTGCTGCTGCTTCCTCCTTGCTGCTGCCTCCTCCTCCTTGCTGCTGCCGCCTCCTCCTCCTTGCTGCTGCTGCCTCCTTCTTGCTGCTGCTTCCTTGCTGCTGCCGCCTCCTCCTTGCTGCTGCCTCCTCCTCCTTGCTGCTGCCTCCTCCTCGTTGCTGCTGCCTCCTCCTCGTTGCTGCTGCCTCCTCCTCGTTGCTGCTGCCTCCTCTGTGCTGCTGCCTCCTCTGTGCTGCTGCCTCCTCTGTGCTGCTGCCTCCTCTGTGCTGCTGCCTCCTCTGTGCTGCTGCCTCCTCTGTGCTGCTGCCTCCTCCTTGCCAGTGCTGCCTCCTCCTTGCCAGTGCTGCCTCCTCCTTGCCAGTGCTGCCTCCTCCTTGCCGGTGCTGCCTCCTCCTTGCCGGTGCTGCCTCCTCCTTGCCGGTGCTGCCTCCTCCTTGCCGGTGCTGCCTCCTCCTTGCCGGTGCTGCCTCCACCTTGCCGGTGCTGCCTCCACCTTGCCGGTGCTGCCTCCACCTTGCCGGTGCTGCCTCCACCTTGCCGGTGCTGCCTCCACCTTGCCGGTGCTGCCTCCACCTTGCCGGTGCTGCCTCCACCTTGCCGGTGCTGCCTCCACCTTGCCGGTGCTGCCTCCACCTTGCCGGTGCTGTCTCCACCTTGCCGGTGCTGTCTCCACCTTGCCGGTGCTGTCTCCACCTTGCCGGTGCTGTCTCCACCTTGCCGGTGCTGTCTCCACCTTGCCGGTGCTGTCTCCACCTTGCCGGTGCTGTCTCCACCTTGCCGGTGCTGTCTCCACCTTGCCGGTGCTGTCTCCTCCTTGCCGGTGCTGTCTCCTCCTTGCCGGTGCTGCCTCCTCCTTGCCGGTGCTGCCTCCTCCTTGCCGGTGCTGCCTCCACCTTGCCGGTGCTGCCTCCACCTTGCCGGTGCTGCCTCCACCTTGCCGGTGCTGCCTCCACCTTGCCGGTGCTGTCTCCACCTTGCCGGTGCTGCCTCCTCCTTGCCGGTGCTGCCTCCTCCTTGCCGGTGCTGCCTCCTCCTTGCCGGTGCTGCCTCCTCCTTGCCGGTGCTGCCTCCTCCTTGCCGGTGCTGCCTCCTCCTTGCCGGTGCTGCCTCCTCCTTGCCGGTGCTGCCTCCTCCTTGCCGGTGCTGCCTCCTCCTTGCCGGTGCTGCCTCCTCCTTGCCGGTGCTGCCTCCTCCTTGCCGGTGCTGCCTCCTCCTCGCCGGTGCTGCCTCCTCCTCGCCGGTGCTGCCTCCTCCTCGCCGGTGCTGCCTCCTCCTCGCCGGTGCTGCCTTCTCCTCGCCGGTGCTGCCTTCTCCTCGCCGGTGCTGTCTCCTCGCCGGTGCTGTCTCCTCCTCCTTGCTGCTGCCGCCTCCTCCTTGCCGGTGCTGCCTCCTCCTTGCCGGTGCTGCCTCCTCCTTGCCGGTGCTGCCTCCTCCTTGCCGGTGCTGCCTCCTCCTTGCCGGTGCTGCCTCCTCCTTGCCGGTGCTGCCTCCTCCTTGCCGGTGCTGCCTCCTCCTTGCCGGTGCTGCCTCCTCCTTGCCGGTGCTGCCTCCTCCTCGCCGGTGCTGCCTCCTCCTCGCCGGTGCTGCCTCCTCCTCGCCGGTGCTGCCTCCTCCTCGCCGGTGCTGCCTCCTCCTCGCCGGTGCTGCCTCCTCCTCGCCGGTGCTGCCTTCTCCTCGCCGGTGCTGCCTTCTCCTCGCCGGTGCTGCCTTCTCGCCGGTGCTGTCTCCTCCTCCTTGCTGCTGCCGCCTCCTCCTTGCCGGTGCTGCCTCCTCCTTGCCGGTGCTGCCTCCTCCTTGCCGGTGCTGCCTCCTCCTTGCCGGTGCTGCCTCCTCCTTGCCGGTGCTGCCGCCTCCTTGCCGGTGCTGCCTCCTCCTTGCCGGTGCTGCCTCCACCTTGCCGGTGCTGCCTCCACCTTGCCGGTGCTGCCTCCACCTTGCCGGTGCTGTCTCCACCTTGCCGGTGCTGTCTCCACCTTGCCGGTGCTGTCTCCACCTTGCCGGTGCTGTCTCCTCCTTGCCGGTGCTGTCTCCTCCTTGCCGGTGCTGCCTCCTCCTTGCCGGTGCTGCCTCCTCCTTGCCGGTGCTGCCTCCTCCTTGCCGGTGCTGCCTCCTCCTTGCCGGTGCTGCCTCCACCTTGCCGGTGCTGTCTCCACCTTGCCGGTGCTGTCTCCACCTTGCCGGTGCTGTCTCCACCTTGCCGGTGCTGTCTCCTCCTTGCCGGTGCTATCTCTTCCTTGCCGGTGCTGTCTCCTCCTTGCCGGTGCTGTCTCCTCCTTGCCGGTGCTGTCTCCTCCTTGCCGGTGCTGTCTCCTCCCTGATGTTACCTCCTTCTTAGTGTTGCTGCTTCCTCCTTGCTGCTACCTTCTCCTTACCATGGCTGCCTCCTCCTTACCGTTGCTGCCTCCTCCTTACCGTTGCTGCCTCTTCCTTATTGTTGCTGCCTCTTCCTTATTGTTGCTGCCTCTTCCTTTGTGTTGCTGCCTCTTCCTTTGTGTTGCTGCCTCTTCCTTTGTGTTGCTGCCTCTTCCTTAGTGTTGCTGCCTCTTCCTTAGTGTTGCTGCCTCTTCCTTAGTGTTGCTGCCTCTTCCTCACCGTTGCTGCCTCCTCCTCACCGCTGCTGCCTCCTCCTCACCGCTGCTGCCTCCTCCTCACCGCTGCTGCCTCCTCCTCACCGCTGCTGCCTCCTCCACTGCTGCCTCCTCCTCACCACTGCTGCCTCCTCCTCACCACTGCTGCCTCCTCCTTGCTGCTGCTGCCTCCTCCTTGCTGCTGCTGCCTCCTCCTTGCTGCTGCTGCCTCCTCCTTGCTGCTGCTGCCTCCTCCTTGCTGCTGCTGCCTCCTCCTTGCTGCTGCTGCCTCCTCCTTGCTGCTGCCTCCTCCTCCTTGCTGCTGCCTCCTCCTCCTTGCTGCTGCCTCCTCCTCCTTGCTGCTGCCTCCTTCTCCTTGCTGCTGCCTCCTCCTCCTTGCTGCTGCCTCCTCCTCCTTGCTGCTGCCTCCTCCTCTGTGCTGCTGCCTCCTCTGTGCTGCTGCCTCCTCCTTGCCGGTGCTGCTGCCTCCTCCTTGCCGGTGCTGCCTCCTCCTTGCCGGTGCTGCCTCCTCCTTGCCGGTGCTGCCTTCTCCTTGCCGGTGCTGCCTCCTCCTTGCCGGTGCTGCCTCCTCCTTGCCGGTGCTGGCTGCTGCTTCCTCCTTGCTGCTGCTTCCTCCTTGCTGCTGCTTCCTCCTTGCTGCTGCTTCCTCCTTGCTGCTGTTTCCTCCTTGCTGCTGCCGCCTCCTCCTCCTTGCTGCTGCCGCCTCCTCCTCCTTGCTGCTGCTTCCTTGCTGCTGCCGCCTCCTCCTTGCTGCCGCCTCCTCCTTGCTGCTGCCTCCTCCTTGCTGCTGCCTCCTCTTTGCTGCTGCCTCCTCCTCCTCCTTGCTGCTGCCTCCTCCTCCTTGCTGCTGCCTCCTCTGTGCTGCTGCCTCCTCTGTGCTGCTGCCTCCTCTGTGCTGCTGCCTCCTCTGTGCTGCTGCCTCCTCTGTGCTGCTGCCTCCTCTGTGCTGCTGCCTCCTCTGTGCTGCTGCCTCCTCTGTGCTGCTGCCTCCTCGGTGCTGCTGCCTCCTCGGTGCTGCTGCCTCCTCGGTGCTGCTGCCTCCTCCTTGCCGGTGCTGCCGCCTCCTCCTTGCCGGTGCTGCCGCCTCCTCCTTGCCGGTGCTGCCGCCTCCTCCTTGCCGGTGCTTCCGCCTCCTCCTTGCCGGTGCTTCCGCCTCCTCCTTGCCGGTGCTGCCGCCTCCTCCTTGCCGGTGCTGCCGCCTCCTCCTTGCCGGTGCTGCCGCCTCCTCCTTGCCGGTGCTGCCGCCTCCTCCTTGCCGGTGCTGCCGCCTCCTCCTTGCCGGTGCTGCCGCCTCCTCCTTGCCGGTGCTGCCGCCTCCTCCTTGCCGGTGCTGCCGCCTCCTCCTTGCCGGTGCTGCCGCCTCCTCCTTGCCGGTGCTGCCGCCTCCTCCTTGCCGGTGCTGCCGCCTCCTCCTTGCCGGTGCTGCCGCCTCCTCCTTGCCGGTGCTGCCGCCTCCTCCTTGCCGGTGCTGCCGCCTCCTCCTTGCCGGTGCTGCCGCCTCCTCCTTGCCGGTGCTGCCGCCTCCTCCTTGCCGGTGCTGCCGCCTCCTCCTTGCCGGTGCTGCCGCCTCCTCCTTGCCGGTGCTGCCGCCTCCTCCTTGCCGGTGCTGCCGCCTCCTCCTTGCCGGTGCTGCCGCCTCCTCCTTGCCGGTGCTGCCGCCTCCTCCTTGCTGCTGCCGCCTCCTCCTTGCTGCTGCCGCCTCCTCCTTGCTTCTGCTGCCGCCTCCTCCTTGCTTCTGCCGCCGCCTCCTCCTTGCTGCTGCCGCCGCCTCCTCCTTGCTGCTGCCGCCGCCTCCTCCTTGCTGCTGCCGCCGCCTCCTCCTTGCTGCTGCCGCCGCCTCCTCCTTGCTGCTGCCGCCGCCTCCTCCTTGCTGCTGCCGCCGCCTCCTCCTTCCTGCTGCCGCCGCCTCCTCCTTCCTGCTGCCGCCTCCTCCTCCTTCCTGCTGCCGCCGCCTCCTCCTTCCTGCTGCCGCCTCCTCCTCCTTCCTGCTGCCGCCTCCTCCTCCTTGCCGGTGCTGCCGCCTCCTCCTTGCCGGTGCTGCCATGCTGCGTCTGCCTCCTTCTTGCTGCGTTTGCCTCCTCCTGGATGCCGCCGCCTTGCTGCTGCCTCCTCCTTACTGTTGCCGCTGCCTCCTTGCTGCCGCCGCCTCCTCCTTGCTGCTGCCGCCTCCTCCTCCTTGCCGGTGCCGCCTCCTCCTCCTTGCCGGTGCCGCCTCCTTCTCTTTGCCGGTGCCGCCTCCTCCTCCTTGCCGGTGCTGCCTCCTCCTTGCCGGTGCCGCCTCCTCCTCATTGCCGGTGCTGCCTCCTCCTTGCCGGTGCTGCCTCCTCCTTGCCGATGCTGCCTCCTCCTTGCCGGTGCTGCCTCCTCCTTGCCGGTGCTGCCTCCTCCTTGCCTGTGCTGCCTCCTCCTTGCCGGTAATGTCTCCTCCTTGCCGGTGCTGTCTCCTCCTTGCCGGTGTTGCCTCCTCCCTGATGCTACCTCCTTCTTAGTGTTGCTGCTTCCTCCTTGCTGCTACCTCCTTGCTGCTGCCTTCTCCTTACCATGGCTGCCTCCTCCTTACCACTGCTGCCTCCTCCTTGCCGGTGCTGTCTCATCCTTGCCGGTGCTGTCTCCTCCTTGCCGGTGCTGTCTCCTCCTTGCCGGTGCTGTCTCCTCCTTGCCGGTGCTGTCTCCTCCTTGCCGGTGCTGTCTCCTCCTTGCCGGTGCTGTCTCCTCCTTGCCGGTGCTGTCTCCTCCTTGCCGGTGCTGTCTCCTCCTTGCCGGTGCTGTCTCCTCCTTGCCGGTGCTGTCTCCACCTTGCCGGTGCTGTCTCCACCTTGCCGGTGCTGTCTCCACCTTGCCGGTGCTGTCTCCTCCCTGATGCTACCTCCTTCTTAGTGTTGCTGCTTCCTCCTTGCTGCTACCTCCTTGCTGCTGCCTTCTCCTTACCACTGCTGCCTCCTCCTTACCACTGCTGCCTCCTCCTCTGTGCTGCTGCCTCCTCTGTGCTGCTGCCTCCTCTGTGCTGCTGCCTCCTCTGTGCTGCTGCCTCCTCTGTGCTGCTGCCTCCTCCTTGCCGCTGCTGCCTCCTCCTTGCCGCTGCTGCCTCCTCCTTGCCGCTGCTGCCTCCTCCTTGCCGCTGCTGCCTCCTCCTTGCCGCTGCTGCCTCCTCCTTGCCGCTGCTGCCGCCTCCTTGCCGCTGCTGCCGCCTCCTCCTTGCCGCTGCTGCCGCCTCCTCCTTGCCGCTGCTGCCGCCTCCTCCTTGCCGCTGCTGCCGCCTCCTCCTTGCCGCTGCTGCCGCCTCCTCCTTGCCGGTGCTGCCGCCTCCTCCTTGCCGGTGCTGCCGCCTCCTCCTTGCCGGTGCTGCCGCCTCCTCCTTGCCGGTGCTGCCGCCTCCTCCTTGCCGGTGCTGCCGCCTCCTCCTTGCCGGTGCTGCCGCCTCCTCCTTGCCAGTGCTGCCGCCTCCTCCTTGCCGGTGCTGCCGCCTTCTCCTCCTTGCTGCTGCCGCCTTCTCCTCCTTGCTGCTGCCGCCTTCTCCTCCTTGCTGCTGCCGCCTTCTCCTCCTTGCTGCTGCCGCCTTCTCCTCCTTGCTGCTGCCGCCTCCTCCTCCTTGCTGCTGCCGCCTCCTCCTCCTTCCTGCTGCCGCCTCCTCCTCCTTCCTGCTGCCGCCTCCTCCTCCTTCCTGCTGCCGCCTCCTCCTCCTTCCTGCTGCCGCCTCCTCCTCCTTGCTGCTGGTGCCTCCTCCTTGCTGCTGGTGCCTCCTCCTTGCTGCTGGTGCCTCCTCCTTGCTGCTGGTGCCTCCTCCTGGATGCGGTTTTCTTGCTGCTGTCTCCGCCTTTCTGCCGCCTTGCTGCTTCCTCCTCCTTGCTGCTGCCGCCTCCTTGCTGCTGCCGCCTCCTTGCTGCTGCCGCCTCCTTGCTGCTGCCGCCTCCTTGCTGCTGCCGCCTCCTTGCTGCTGCCGCCTCCTTGCTGCTGCCGCCTCCTTGCTGCTGCCGCCTCCATGCTGCGTCTGCCTCCTTCTTGCTGTGTTTGCCTCCTTCTTGCTGCGTCTGCCTCCTCCTGGATGCCGCCGCCTTGCAGCTGCCCCCTCCTTACTGTTGCCGCCGCCTCCTTGCTGCCGCCGCCGCCTCCTTGCTGCCGCCGCCTCCTCCTTGCTGCTGCCGCCTCCTCCTCCTTGCCGGTACCGCCTCCTCCTTGCTGCTGCCGCCTCCTCCTCCTTGCCGGTACCGCCTCCTCCTCCTTGCCGGTGCCGCCTCCTCTTCCTTGCCGGTGCCGCCTCCTCCTCCTTGCCGGTGCCGCCTCCTCCTCCTTGCCGGTGCCGCCTCCTCCTCCTTGCCGGTGCCGCCTCCTCCTCCTTGCCGGTGCTGCCTCCTCCTCCTTGCCGGTGCTGCCTCCTCCTCCTTGCCGGTGCTGCCTCCTCCTCCTTGCCGGTGCTGCCTCCTCCTCCTTGCCGGTGCTGCCTCCACCTTGCCGGTGCTGCCTCCACCTTGCCGGAGCTGTCTCCACCTTGCCGGTGCTGTCTCCTCCTTGCCGGTGCTGTCTCCTCCTTGCCGGTGCTGTCTCCTCCTTGCCGGTGCTGTCTCCTCCTTGCCGGTGCTGTCTCCTCCTTGCCGGTGCTGTCTCCTCCTTGCCGGTGCTGTCTCCTCCTTGCCGGTGCTGTCTCCTCCTTGCCGGTGCTGTCTCCTCCTTGCCGGTGCTGTCTCCTCCTTGCCGCTGCTGCCTCCTCCTTGCCGCTGCCGCCTCCTCCTTGCCGGTGCTGCTGCCTCCTCCTTGCCGCTGCCGCCTCCTCCTTGCCGGTGCTGCCGCCTCCTCCTTGCCGCTGCTGCCGCCTCCTCCTTGCCGGTGCTGCCGCCTCCTCCTTGCCGGTGCTGCCGCCTCCTCCTTGCCGGTGCTGCCGCCTCCTCCTTGCCGGTGCTGCCGCCTCCTCCTTGCCGGTGCTGCCGCCTCCTCCTTGCCGGTGCTGCCGCCTCCTCCTTGCCGGTGCTGCCGCCTCCTCCTTGCCGGTGCTGCCGCCTCCTCCTTGCCGGTGCTGCCGCCTCCTCCTTGCCGGTGCTGCCGCCTCCTCCTTGCCGGTGCTGCCGCCTCCTCCTTGCCGGTGCTGCCGCCTCCTCCTTGCCGGTGCTGCCGCCTCCTCCTTGCCGGTGCTGCCGCCTCCTCCTCCTTGCCGGTGCTGCCGCCTCCTCCTCCTTGCCGGTGCTGCCGCCTTCTCCTCCTTGCTGCTGCCGCCTCCTCCTCCTTGCTGCTGCCGCCTCCTCCTCCTTGCTGCTGCCGCCTCCTCCTCCTTGCTGCTGCCGCCTCCTCCTCCTTCCTGCTGCCGCCTCCTCCTCCTTCCTGCTGCCGCCTCCTCCTCCTTCCTGCTGCCGCCTCCTCCTCCTTCCTGCTGCCGGCTCCTCCTCATTCCTGCTGCCGCCTCCTCCTCCTTCCTGCTGCCGCCTCCTCCTTGCTGCTGGTGCCTCCTCCTTGCTGCTGGTGCCTCCTCCTTGCTGCGGCTGCCTCCTCCTTGCTGCGGCTGCCTCCTCCTGGATGCGGTTTTCTTGCTGCTGTCAACGCCTTTCTGCCGCCTTGCTGCTTCCTCCTCCTTGCTGCTGCCGCCTCCTTGCTGCTGCGGCCTCCTTGCTGCTGCCGCCTCCTTGCTGCTGCGGCCTCCTTGCTGCTGCCGCCTCCTTGCTGCTGCCGCCTCCTTGCTGCTGCCGCCTCCTTGCTGCTGCCGCCTCCTTGCTGCTGCCGCCTCCATGCTGCGTCTACCTCCTTCTTGCTGTGTTTGCCTCCTTCTTGCTGCGTCTGCCTCCTCCTGGATGCCGCCGCCTCCTTGCTGCCGCCGCCTCCTCCTTGCCGCTGCCGCCGCCTCCTCCTTGCCGCTGCCGCCTCCTCCTCCTTGCCGGTGCCGCCTCCTCCTCCTTGCCGGTGCCGCCGCCTCCTCCTTGCCGGTGCCGCCTCCTCCTCCTCCTTGCCGGTGCCGCCTCCTCCTCCTCCTTGCCGGTGCCGCCTCCTCCTCCTTGCCGGTGCTGCCTCCTCCTTGCCGGTGCTGCCTCCTCCTTGCCGGTGCTGCCTCCTCCTTGCCGGTGCTGCCTCCTCCTTGCCGGTGCTGCCTCCTCCTTGCCGGTGCTGCCTCCTCCTTGCCGGTGCTGCCTCCTCCTTGCCGGTGCTGCCTCCACCTTGCCGGTGCTGCCTCCACCTTGCCGGTGCTGTCTCCTCCTTGCCGGTGCTGTCTCCTCCTTGCCGGTGCTGTCTCCTCCTTGCCGGTGCTGTCTCCTCCTTGCCGGTGCTGTCTCCTCCTTGCCGGTGCTGTCTCCTCCTTGCCGGTGCTGTCTCCTCCTTGCCGGTGCTGTCTCCTCCTTGCCGGTGCTGTCTCCTCCTCGCCGGTGCTGTCTCCTCCTCGCCGGTGCTGTCTCCTCCTCGCCGGTGCTGTCTCCTCCTCGCCGGTGCTGTCTCCTCCTCGCCGGTGCTGCCTCCTCCTCGCCGGTGCTGCCTCCTCCTCGCCGGTGCTGCCTCCTCCTCGCCGGTGCTGCCTCCTCCTCGCCGGTGCTGCCTCCTCCTCGCCGGTGCTGCCTCCTCCTCGCCGGTGCTGCCTCCTCCTCGCCGGTGCTGCCTCCTCCTCGCCGGTGCTGCCTCCTCCTCGCCGGTGCTGCCTCCTCCTCGCCGGTGCTGCCTCCTCCTCGCCGGTGCTGCCTCCTCCTCGCCGGTGCTGTCTCCTCCTTGCCGGTGCTGTCTCCGCCTTGCCGGTGCTGTCTCCGCCTTGCCGGTGCTGTCTCCGCCTTGCCGGTGCTGTCTCCGCCTTGCCGGTGCTCTCTCCGCCTTGCCGGTGCTGTCTCCACCTTGCCGGTGCTGTCTCCTCCTTGCCGGTGCTGTCTCCTCCTTGCCGGTGTTGCCTCCTCCCTGATGCTACCTCCTTCTTAGTGTTGCTGCTTCCTCCTTGCTGCTACCTCCTTGCTGCTGCCTTCTCCTTACCACTGCTGCCTCCTCCTCTGTGCTGCTGCCTCCTCCTCTGTGCTGCTGCCTCCTCCTCTGTGCTGCTGCCTCCTCTGTGCTGCTGCCTCCTCCTTGCCGCTGCTGCCTCCTCCTTGCCGCTGCTGCCTCCTCCTTGCCGCTGCTGCCTCCTCCTTGCCGCTGCTGCCTCCTCCTTGCCGCTGCTGCCGCCTCCTTGCCGGTGCTGCCGCCTCTTCCTTGCCGGTGCTGCCGCCTCCTCCTTGCCGGTGCTGCCGCCTCCTCCTTGCCGGTGCTGCCGCCTCCTCCTTGCCGGTGCTGCCGCCTCCTCCTTGCCGGTGCTGCCGCCTCCTCCTTGCCGGTGCTGCCGCCTCCTCCTTGCCGGTGCTGCCGCCTCCTCCTTGCCGGTGCTGCCGCCTCCTCCTTGCCGGTGCTGCCGCCTCCTCCTTGCCGGTGCTGCCGCCTCCTCCTTGCCGGTGCTGCCGCCTCCTCCTTGCCGGTGCTGCCGCCTCCTCCTTGCCGGTGCTGCCGCCTCCTCCTTGCCGGTGCTGCCGCCTCCTCCTTGCCGGTGCTGCCGCCTCCTCCTTGCCGGTGCTGCCGCCTCCTCCTTGCCGGTGCTGCCGCCTCCTCCTTGCCGGTGCTGCCGCCTCCTCCTTGCCGGTGCTGCCGCCTCCTCCTTAACGGTGCTGCCGCCTCCTCCTTGCCGGTGCTGCCGCCTTCTCCTCCTTGCTGCTGCCGCCTCCTCCTCCTTGCTGCTGCCGCCTCCTCCTCCTTGCTGCTGCCGCCTCCTCCTCCTTGCTGCTGCCGCCTCCTCCTCCTTGCTGCTGCCGCCTCCTCCTCCTTCCTGCTGCCGCCTCCTCCTCCTTCCTGCTGCCGCCTCCTCCTCCTTCCTGCTGCCGCCTCCTCCTCCTTCCTGCTGCCGCCTCCTCCTTCCTGCTGCCGCCTCCTCCTTCCTGCTGCCGCCTCCTCCTTCCTGCTGCCGCCGCCTCCTTCCTGCTGCCGCCTCCTCCTAGCTGCTTCTGTCTCCTTGATGCCAATTCCTCCTTGCTGCTGCCTCCTCCTTGCTGCTGCTGCCTCCTCCTTGCTGCTGGTGCCTCCTCCTTGCTGCTGGTGCCTCCTCCTTGCTGCTGGTGCCTCCTCCTTGCTGCTGGTGCCTCCTCCTTGCTGCTGGTGCCTCCTCCTTGCTGCGGCTGCCTCCTCCTGGATGCGGCTGCCTCCTCCTGGATGCGGCTGCCTCCTCCTGGATGCGGTTTTCTTGCTGCTGTCTCCGCCTTTCTGCCACCTTGCTGCTTCCTCCTCCTTGCTGCCTCCTCCTTGATGCTGCCTCCTTGCTGCTGCCTCCTCCTTACCACTGCTGCTGCTTCCTCCTTGCTGCTGCTTCCTCCTTGCTGCTGCTTCCTCCTTGCTGCTGCTTCCTCCTTGCTGCTGCTTCCTCCTTGCTGCTGCTTCCTCCTTGCTGCTGCTTCCTTGCTGCTGCCGCCTCCTCCTTGCTGCTGCCGCCTCCTCCTTGCTGCTGCCTCCTCCTCCTTGCTGCTGCCTCCTCCTCGTTGCTGCTGCCTCCTCCTCGTTGCTGCTGCCTCCTCCTCTGTGCTGCTGCCTCCTACTCTGTGCTGCTGCCTCCTCCTTGCCGGTGCTGCCTCCTCCTTGCCGGTGCTGCCTCCTCCTTGCCGGTGCTGCCTCCTCCTTGCCGGTGCTGCCTCCTCCTTGCCGGTGCTGCCTCCTCCTTGCCGGTGCTGCCTCCTCCTTGCCGGTGCTGCCTCCTCCTTGCCGGTGCTGCCTCCTCCTTGCCGGTGCTGCCTCCTCCTTGCCGGTGCTGCCTCCTCCTTGCCGGTGCTGCCTCCTCCTTGCCGGTGCTGCCTCCTCCTTGCCGGTGCTGCCTCCTCCTTGCCGGTGCTGCCACCTCCTTGCCGGTGCTGCCACCTCCTTGCCGGTGCTGTCACCTCCTTGCCGGTGCTGTCACCTCCTTGCCGGTGCTGTCACCTCCTTACCACTGCTGCTGCTTCCTCCTTGCTGCTGCTTCCTCCTTGCTGCTGCTTCCTCCTTGATGCTGCTTCCTCCTTGCTGCTGCTTCCTCCTTGCTGCTGCTTCCTCCTTGCTGCTGCCGCCTCCTCCTTCTTGCTGCTGCCTCCTCCTCCTTGCTGCTGCCTCCTCCTCCTTGCTGCTGCCTCCTCCTCTGTGCTGCTGCCTCCTCCTCTGTGCTGCTGCCTCCTCTGTGCTGCTGCCTCCTCTGTGCTGCTGCCTCCTCTGTGCTGCTGCCTCCTCTGTGCTGCTGCCTCCTCTGTGCTGCCGCCTCCTCCTCCTTCCTGCTGCCGCCTCCTTCTTCCTGCTGCTGCCTCCTCCTTGCCGGTGCCGCCTCCTCCTTCCTGCTGCCGTCTCCTCCTAGCTGCTTCTGTCTCCTTGATGCCAATTCCTCCTTCCTGCTGCCGCCGCCTTGATGCCAATTCCTCCTTCCTGCTGCCTCCGTTGTGCTGATGCTGCCTCCTCCTAGCTCCTGCCTCCTCCTTGCTGCTGCCTCCTCCTTGCTGCTGCCTCCTCCTTGCTGCTGCCTCCTCCTTGCTGCTGCTGCCTCCTCCTTGCTGCTGGTGCCTCCTCCTTGCTGCTGGTGCCTCCTCCTTGCTGCGGCTGCCTCCTCCTTGCTGCTGCTGCCTCCTTCTTGCTGCCTCCTCCTTGCTGCTGCCTCCTCCTCCTTGCTGCTGCCTCCTCCTCGTTGCTGCTGCCTCCTCCTCGTTGCTGCTGCCTCCTCCTCGCTGCTGCTGCCTCCTCCTCGTTGCTGCTGCCGCCTCCTCCTTGTTGCTGCTGCCTCCTCTGTGCTGCTGCCTCCTCTGTGCTGCTGCCTCCTCTGTGCTGCTGCCTCCTCTGTGCTGCTGCCTCCTTGCCGGTGCTGCCTCCTCCTTGCCGGTGCTGCCTCCTCCTTGCCGGTGCTGCCTCCTCCTTGCCGGTGCTGCCTCCTCCTTGCCGGTGCTGCCTCCTCCTTGCCGGTGCTGCCTCCTCCTTGCCGGTGCTGCCTCCTCCTTGCCGGTGCTGCCTCCTCCTTGCCGGTGCTGCCTCCTCCTTGCCGGTGCTGTCTCCTCCTTGCCGCTGCTGCCTCCTCCTTGCCGCTGCTGCCTCCTCCTTGCCGCTGCTGCCGCCTCCTTGCCGGTGCTGCTGCCGCCTCCTTCTTGCCGGTGCTGCTGCCGCCTCCTTCTTGCCGGTGCTGCTGCCGCCTCCTTCTTGCCGGTGCTGCTGCCGCCTCCTTCTTGCCGCTGCTGCCGCCTCCTCCTTGCCGCTGCTGCCGCCTCCTCCTTGCCGGTGCTGCCGCCTCCTCCTTGCCGGTGCTGCCGCCTCCTCCTTGCCGGTGCTGCCGCCTCCTCCTTGCCGGTGCTGCCGCCTCCTCCTTGCCGGTGCTGCCGCCTCCTCCTTGCCGGTGCTGCCGCCTCCTCCTTGCCGGTGCTGCCGCCTCCTCCTTGCCGGTGCTGCCGCCTCCTCCTTGCCGGTGCTGCCGCCTCCTCCTTGCCGGTGCTGCCGCCTCCTCCTTGCCGCTGCTGCCGCCTCCTCCTTGCCGCTGCTGCCGCCTCCTCCTTGCCGCTGCTGCCGCCTCCTCCTTGCCGCTGCTGCCGCCGCCTCCTCCTTGCCGCTGCTGCCGCCTCCTCCTCCTTGCTGCTGCCGCCTCCTCCTCCTTGCTGCTGCCGCCTCCTCCTCCTTGCTGCTGCCGCCTCCTCCTCCTTGCTGCTGCCGCCTCCTCCTCCTTGCTGCTGCCGCCTCCTCCTCCTTGCTGCTGCCGCCTCCTCCTCCTTGCTGCTGCCGCCTCCTCCTCCTTCCTGCTGCCGCCTCCTCCTCCTTCCTGCTGCCGCCGCCTCCTCCTTCCTGCTGCCGCCTCCTCCTCCTTCCTGCTGCCGCCTCCTCCTCCTTGCTGCTGGTGCCTCCTCCTCCTTGCTGCTGGTGCCTCCTCCTTGCTGCGGCTGCCTCCTCCTGGATGCGGTTTTCTTGCTGCTGTCAACGCCTTTCTGCCGCCTTGCTGCTTCCTCCTCCTTGCTGCTGCCGCCTCCTTGCTGCTGCGGCCTCCTTGCTGCTGCGGCCTCCTTGCTGCTGCCGCCTCCTTGCTGCTGCCGCCTCCTTGCTGCTGCCGCCTCCTTGCTGCTGCCGCCTCCTTGCTGCTGCCGCCTCCATGCTGCGTCTACCTCCTTCTTGCTGTGTTTGCCTCCTTCTTGCTGCGTCTGCCTCCTCCTGGATGCCGCCGCCTCCTTGCTGCCGCCGCCTCCTCCTTGCTGCTGCCGCCGCCTCCTCCTCCTTGCCGGTGCCGCCTCCTCCTCCTCCTTGCCGGTGCCGCCTCCTCCTTGCCGGTGCCGCCTCCTCCTTGCCGGTGCCGCCTCCTCCTTGCCGGTGCTGCCTCCTCCTTGCCGGTGCTGCCTCCTCCTTGCCGGTGCTGCCTCCTCCTTGCCGGTGCTGCCTCCTCCTTGCCGGTGCTGCCTCCTCCTTGCCGGTGCTGCCTCCTCCTTGCCGGTGCTGTCTCCACCTTGCCGGTGCAGTCTCCTCCTTGCCGGTGCTGTCTCCACCTTGCCGGTGTTGCCTCCTCCTCGCCGGTGCTGCCTCCTCCTCGCCGGTGCTGCCTCCTCCTCGCCGGTGCTGTCTCCTCCTCGCCGGTGCTGTCTCCTCCTCGCCGGTGCTGTCTCCTCCTCGCCGGTGCTGCCTCCTCCTCGCCGGTGCTGCCTCCTCCTCGCCGGTGCTGCCTCCTCCTCGCCGGTGCTGCCTCCTCCTCGCCGGTGCTGCCTCCTCCTCGCCGGTGCTGCCTCCTCCTCGCCGGTGCTGCCTCCTCCTCGCCGGTGCTGCCTCCTCCTCGCCGGTGCTGTCTCCACCTTGCCGGTGCAGTCTCCACCTTGCCGGTGCTGTCTCCACCTTGCCGGTGCTGTCTCCACCTTGCCGGTGTTGCCTCCTCCCTGATGCTACCTCCTTCTTAGTGTTGCTGCTTCCTCCTTGCTGCTACCTCCTTGCTGCTGCCTTCTCCTTACCACTGCTGCCTCCTCCTTACCACTGCTGCCTCCTCCTTACCACTGCTGCCTCCTCCTCTGTGCTGCTGCCTCCTCTGTGCTGCTGCCTCCTCTGTGCTGCTGCCTCCTCCTTGCCGCTGCTGCCTCCTCCTTGCCGCTGCTGCCTCCTCCTTGCCGCTGCTGCCTCCTCCTTGCCGCTGCTGCCGCTTCCTTGCCGGTGCTGCCGCCTCCTCCTTGCCGGTGCTGCCGCCTCCTCCTTGCCGGTGCTGCCGCCTCCTCCTTGCCGGTGCTGCCGCCTCCTCCTTGCCGGTGCTGCCGCCTCCTCCTTGCCGGTGCTGCCGCCTCCTCCTTGCCGGTGCTGCCGCCTCCTCCTTGCCGGTGCTGCCGCCTCCTCCTTGCCGGTGCTGCCGCCTCCTCCTTGCCGGTGCTGCCGCCTCCTCCTTGCCGGTGCTGCCGCCTCCTCCTTGCCGGTGCTGCCGCCTCCTCCTTGCCGGTGCTGCCGCCTCCTCCTTGCCGGTGCTGCCGCCTCCTCCTTGCCGGTGCTGCCGCCTCCTCCTTGCCGGTGCTGCCGCCTCCTCCTTGCCGGTGCTGCCGCCTCCTCCTTGCCGGTGCTGCCTCCACCTTGCCGGTGCTGTCTCCTCCTTGCCGGTGCTGTCTCCTCCTTGCCGGTGCTGTCTCCTCCTTGCCGGTGCTGTCTCCTCCTTGCCGGTGCTGTCTCCTCCTTGCCGGTGCTGTCTCCTCCTTGCCGGTGCTGTCTCCTCCTTGCCGGTGCTGTCTCCTCCTCGCCGGTGCTGTCTCCTCCTCGCCGGTGCTGTCTCCTCCTCGCCGGTGCTGTCTCCTCCTCGCCGGTGCTGTCTCCTCCTCGCCGGTGCTGCCTCCTCCTCGCCGGTGCTGCCTCCTCCTCGCCGGTGCTGCCTCCTCCTCGCCGGTGCTGCCTCCTCCTCGCCGGTGCTGCCTCCTCCTCGCCGGTGCTGCCTCCTCCTCGCCGGTGCTGCCTCCTCCTCGCCGGTGCTGCCTCCTCCTCGCCGGTGCTGCCTCCTCCTCGCCGGTGCTGCCTCCTCCTCGCCGGTGCTGCCTCCTCCTCGCCGGTGCTGCCTCCTCCTCGCCGGTGCTGCCTCCTCCTCGCCGGTGCTGTCTCCACCTCGCCGGTGCTGTCTCCACCTTGCCGGTGCTGTCTCCACCTTGCCGGTGCTGTCTCCTCCTTGCCGGTGTTGCCTCCTCCCTGATGCTACCTCCTTCTTAGTGTTGCTGCTTCCTCCTTGCTGCTACCTCCTTGCTGCTGCCTTCTCCTTACCACTGCTGCCTCCTCCTTACCACTGCTGCCTCCTCCTCTGTGCTGCTGCCTCCTCTGTGCTGCTGCCTCCTCTGTGCTGCTGCCTCCTCTGTGCTGCTGCCTCCTCTGTGCTGCTGCCTCCTCCTTGCCGCTGCTGCCTCCTCCTTGCCGCTGCTGCCTCCTCCTTGCCGCTGCTGCCTCCTCCTTGCCGCCGCTGCTGCCTCCTCCTTGCCGCTGCTGCCTCCTCCTTGCCGCTGCTGCCGCCTC
This sequence comes from Triturus cristatus, assembly GCF_964204655.1. NCBI lineage: Eukaryota > Metazoa > Chordata > Amphibia > Caudata > Salamandridae > Triturus > Triturus cristatus. The sequence goes on along the minus strand of NC_140592.1, from coordinate 593,198,303 downwards.
CTTGCCGCTGCTGCCGCCTCCTCCTTGCCGCTGCTGCCGCCTCCTCCTTGCCGCTGCTGCCGCCTCCTCCTTGCCGCTGCTGCCGCCTCCTCCTTGCCGCTGCTGCCGCCTCCTCCTTGCCGGTGCTGCCGCCTCCTCCTTGCCGGTGCTGCCGCCTCCTCCTTGCCGGTGCTGCCGCCTCCTCCTTGCCGGTGCTGCCGCCTCCTCCTTGCCGGTGCTGCCGCCTCCTCCTTGCCGGTGCTGCCGCCTCCTCCTTGCCGGTGCTGCCGCCTCCTCCTTGCCAGTGCTGCCGCCTCCTCCTTGCCGCTGCTGCCGCCTTCTCCTCCTTGCTGCTGCCGCCTTCTCCTCCTTGCTGCTGCCGCCTTCTCCTCCTTGCTGCTGCCGCCTTCTCCTCCTTGCTGCTGCCGCCTTCTCCTCCTTGCTGCTGCCGCCTCCTCCTCCTTGCTGCTGCCGCCTCCTCCTCCTTCCTGCTGCCGCCTCCTCCTCCTTCCTGCTGCCGCCTCCTCCTCCTTCCTGCTGCCGCCTCCTCCTCCTTCCTGCTGCCGCCTCCTCCTCCTTGCTGCTGGTGCCTCCTCCTTGCTGCTGGTGCCTCCTCCTTGCTGCTGGTGCCTCCTCCTTGCTGCTGGTGCCTCCTCCTGGATGCGGTTTTCTTGCTGCTGTCTCCGCCTTTCTGCCGCCTTGCTGCTTCCTCCTCCTTGCTGCTGCCGCCTCCTTGCTGCTGCCGCCTCCTTGCTGCTGCCGCCTCCTTGCTGCTGCCGCCTCCTTGCTGCTGCCGCCTCCTTGCTGCTGCCGCCTCCTTGCTGCTGCCGCCTCCTTGCTGCGTCTGCCTCCTTCTTGCTGTGTTTGCCTCCTTCTTGCTGCGTCTGCCTCCTCCTGGATGCCGCCGCCTTGCAGCTGCCCCCTCCTTACTGTTGCCGCCGCCTCCTTGCTGCCGCCGCCGCCTCCTTGCTGCCGCCGCCTCCTCCTTGCTGCTGCCGCCTCCTCCTCCTTGCCGGTACCGCCTCCTCCTTGCTGCTACCGCCTCCTCCTCCTTGCCGGTACCGCCTCCTCCTCCTTGCCGGTGCCGCCTCCTCTTCCTTGCCGGTGCCGCCTCCTCCTCCTTGCCGGTGCCGCCTCCTCCTCCTTGCCGGTGCCGCCTCCTCCTCCTTGCCGGTGCCGCCTCCTCCTCCTTGCCGGTGCTGCCTCCTCCTCCTTGCCGGTGCTGCCTCCTCCTCCTTGCCGGTGCTGCCTCCTCCTCCTTGCCGGTGCTGCCTCCTCCTCCTTGCCGGTGCTGCCTCCACCTTGCCGGTGCTGCCTCCACCTTGCCGGAGCTGTCTCCACCTTGCCGGTGCTGTCTCCTCCTTGCCGGTGCTGTCTCCTCCTTGCCGGTGCTGTCTCCTCCTTGCCGGTGCTGTCTCCTCCTTGCCGGTGCTGTCTCCTCCTTGCCGGTGCTGTCTCCTCCTTGCCGGTGCTGTCTCCTCCTTGCCGGTGCTGTCTCCTCCTTGCCGGTGCTGTCTCCTCCTTGCCGGTGCTGTCTCCTCCTTGCCGCTGCTGCCTCCTCCTTGCCGCTGCCGCCTCCTCCTTGCCGGTGCTGCTGCCTCCTCCTTGCCGCTGCCGCCTCCTCCTTGCCGGTGCTGCCGCCTCCTCCTTGCCGCTGCTGCCGCCTCCTCCTTGCCGGTGCTGCCGCCTCCTCCTTGCCGGTGCTGCCGCCTCCTCCTTGCCGGTGCTGCCGCCTCCTCCTTGCCGGTGCTGCCGCCTCCTCCTTGCCGGTGCTGCCGCCTCCTCCTTGCCGGTGCTGCCGCCTCCTCCTTGCCGGTGCTGCCGCCTCCTCCTTGCCGGTGCTGCCGCCTCCTCCTTGCCGGTGCTGCCGCCTCCTCCTTGCCGGTGCTGCCGCCTCCTCCTTGCCGGTGCTGCCGCCTCCTCCTTGCCGGTGCTGCCGCCTCCTCCTTGCCGGTGCTGCCGCCTCCTCCTTGCCGGTGCTGCCGCCTCCTCCTCCTTGCCGGTGCTGCCGCCTCCTCCTCCTTGCCGGTGCTGCCGCCTTCTCCTCCTTGCTGCTGCCGCCTCCTCCTCCTTGCTGCTGCCGCCTCCTCCTCCTTGCTGCTGCCGCCTCCTCCTCCTTGCTGCTGCCGCCTCCTCCTCCTTCCTGCTGCCGCCTCCTCCTCCTTCCTGCTGCCGCCTCCTCCTCCTTCCTGCTGCCGCCTCCTCCTCCTTCCTGCTGCCGGCTCCTCCTCATTCCTGCTGCCGCCTCCTCCTCCTTCCTGCTGCCGCCTCCTCCTTGCTGCTGGTGCCTCCTCCTTGCTGCTGGTGCCTCCTCCTTGCTGCGGCTGCCTCCTCCTTGCTGCGGCTGCCTCCTCCTGGATGCGGTTTTCTTGCTGCTGTCAACGCCTTTCTGCCGCCTTGCTGCTTCCTCCTCCTTGCTGCTGCCGCCTCCTTGCTGCTGCGGCCTCCTTGCTGCTGCCGCCTCCTTGCTGCTGCGGCCTCCTTGCTGCTGCCGCCTCCTTGCTGCTGCCGCCTCCTTGCTGCTGCCGCCTCCTTGCTGCTGCCGCCTCCTTGCTGCTGCCGCCTCCATGCTGCGTCTACCTCCTTCTTGCTGTGTTTGCCTCCTTCTTGCTGCGTCTGCCTCCTCCTGGATGCCGCCGCCTCCTTGCTGCCGCCGCCTCCTCCTTGCCGCTGCCGCCGCCTCCTCCTTGCCGCTGCCGCCTCCTCCTCCTTGCCGGTGCCGCCTCCTCCTCCTTGCCGGTGCCGCCGCCTCCTCCTTGCCGGTGCCGCCTCCTCCTCCTCCTTGCCGGTGCCGCCTCCTCCTCCTCCTTGCCGGTGCCGCCTCCTCCTCCTTGCCGGTGCTGCCTCCTCCTTGCCGGTGCTGCCTCCTCCTTGCCGGTGCTGCCTCCTCCTTGCCGGTGCTGCCTCCTCCTTGCCGGTGCTGCCTCCTCCTTGCCGGTGCTGCCTCCTCCTTGCCGGTGCTGCCTCCTCCTTGCCGGTGCTGCCTCCACCTTGCCGGTGCTGCCTCCACCTTGCCGGTGCTGTCTCCTCCTTGCCGGTGCTGTCTCCTCCTTGCCGGTGCTGTCTCCTCCTTGCCGGTGCTGTCTCCTCCTTGCCGGTGCTGTCTCCTCCTTGCCGGTGCTGTCTCCTCCTTGCCGGTGCTGTCTCCTCCTTGCCGGTGCTGTCTCCTCCTTGCCGGTGCTGTCTCCTCCTTGCCGGTGCTGTCTCCTCCTTGCCGGTGCTGTCTCCTCCTCGCCGGTGCTGTCTCCTCCTCGCCGGTGCTGTCTCCTCCTCGCCGGTGCTGTCTCCTCCTCGCCGGTGCTGTCTCCTCCTCGCCGGTGCTGCCTCCTCCTCGCCGGTGCTGCCTCCTCCTCGCCGGTGCTGCCTCCTCCTCGCCGGTGCTGCCTCCTCCTCGCCGGTGCTGCCTCCTCCTCGCCGGTGCTGCCTCCTCCTCGCCGGTGCTGCCTCCTCCTCGCCGGTGCTGCCTCCTCCTCGCCGGTGCTGCCTCCACCTTTCCGGTGCTGTCTCCACCTTGCCGGTGCTGTCTCCACCTTTCCGGTGCTGTCTCCACCTTGCCGGTGCTGCCTCCTCCTTGCCGGTGCTGCCTCCTCCTTGCCGGTGCTGCCTCCTCCTTGCCGGTGCTGCCTCCTCCTTGCCGGTGCTGCCTCCTCCTTGCCGGTGCTGCCTCCTCCTTGCCGGTGCTGCCTCCTCCTTGCCGGTGCTGCCTCCTCCTTGCCGGTGCTGCCTCCTCCTTGCCGGTGCTGCCTCCTCCTTGCCGGTGCTGCCTCCTCCTTGCCGGTGCTGCCTCCTCCTTGCCGGTGCTGCCTCCTCCTCGCCGGTGCTGTCTCCACCTTGCCGGTGCCGCTTCCTCCTCCTTGCCGCTGCCGCTTCCTCCTCCTTGATGCTGCCGCTTCCTCCTCCTTGATGCTGCCGCCTCCTCCTCCTTGATGCTGCCGCCTCCTCCTCCTTGCTGCTGCCGCGTCCTCCTCCTTGCTGCTGCCGCGTCCTCCTCCTTCCTGCTGCCGCGTCCTCCTCCTTGCTGCCGCCTCCTCCTCCTTCCTGCTGCCGCCTCCTCCTCCTTCCTGCTGCCGCCTCCTCCTCCTTCCTGCTGCCGCCTCCTCCTCCTTCCTGCTGCCGCCTCCTCCTTGCTGCCGCCTCCTCCTCCTTCCTGCTGCCGCCTCCTCCTCCTTCCTGCTGCCGCCTCCTCCTCCTTCCTGCTGCCGCCTCCTCCTCCTTCCTGCTGCCGCCTCCTCCTCCTTCCTGCTGCCGCCTCCTCCTTGCTGCCGCCTCCTCCTCCTTCCTGCTGCCGCCTCCTCCTCCTTCCTGCTGCCGCCTCCTCCTCCTTCCTGCTGCCGCCTCCTCCTCCTTCCTGCTGCCGCCTCCTCCTCCTTCCTGCTGCCGCCTCCTCCTTGCCGGTGCTGCCTCCTCCTTGCCGGTGCTGCCTCCTCCTTGCCGGTGCTGCCTCCTCCTTGCCGGTGCTGCCTCCTCCTTGCCGGTGCTGCCTCCTCCTTGCCGGTGCTGCCTCCTCCTTGCCGGTGCTGCCTCCTCCTTGCCGGTGCTGCCTCCTCCTTGCCGGTGCTGCCTCCTCCTCCTTGCCGGTGCTGCTGCCTCCTCCTTGCCGGTGCTGCTGCCTCCTCCTTGCCGGTGCTGCTGCCTCCTCCTTGCCGGTGCTGCTGCCTCCTCCTTGCCGGTGCTGCTGCCTCCTCCTTGCCGGTGCTGCTGCCTCCTCCTTGCCGGTGCTGCTGCCTCCTCCTTGCCGGTGCTGCTGCCTCCTCCTTGCTGCTGCCGCCTCCTCCTCCTTGCTGCTGCCGCCGCCTCCTCCTTCCTGCTGCCGCCTCCTCCTCCTTCCTGCTGCTGCCTCCTCCTCCTTCCTGCTGCCGCCTCCTCCTCCTTCCTGCTGCCGCCTCCTCCTCCTTCCTGCTGCCGCCTCCTCCTTGCTGCTTCTGTCTCCTTGATGCCAATTCCTCCTTGCTGCTGCCTCCGTCGTGCTGATGCTGCCTCCTTCTTGCTGCTGCCTCCTCCTCGCCGGTGCTGTCTCTACCTTGCCGGTGCTGTCTCCTCCTCGCCGGTGCTGTCTCCTCCTCGCCGGTGCTGTCTCCACCTTGCCGGTGCTGTCTCCACCTTGCCGGTGCTGTCTCCACCTTGCCGGTGCTGTCTCCACCTTGCCGGTGCTGTCTCCACCTTGCCGGTGCTGTCTCCACCTTGCCGGTGCTGTCTCCACCTTGCCGGTGCTGTCTCCACCTTGCCGGTGCTGTCTCCACCTTGCCGGTGCTGTCTCCACCTTGCCGGTGCTGTCTCCACCTTGCCGGTGCTGTCTCCACCTTGCCGGTGCTGTCTCCACCTTGCCGGTGCTGTCTCCACCTTGCCGGTGCTGTCTCCACCTTGCCGGTGCTGTCTCCACCTTGCCGGTGCTGTCTCCACCTTGCCGGTGCTGTCTCCACCTTGCCGGTGCTGTCTCCACCTTGCCGGTGCCGCCTCCTCGTCCTTGCCGCTGCCGCCTCCTCGTCCTTGCTGCTGCCGCCTCCTCGTCCTTGCTGCTGCCGCCTCCTCTTCCTTGCTGCTGCCGCCTCCTCCTCCTTGCTGCTGCCGCCGCCTCCTCCTTCCTGCTGCCGCCGCCTCCTCCTTCCTGCTGCCGCCTCCTCCTCCTTCCTGCTGCCGCCTCCTCCTCCTTCCTGCTGCCGCCTCCTCCTCCTTCCTGCTGCCGCCTCCTCCTTCCTGCTGCCGCCTCCTCCTTGCTGCTTCTGTCTCCTTGATGCCAATTCCTCCTTGCTGCTGCCTCTGTCGTGCTGATGCTGCCTCCTCCTTGCTGGTGCCTCCTCCTTGCTGCTGGTGCCTCCTCCTTGCCGGTGCTGCCTCCTCCTTGCCGGTGCTGCCTCCTCCTTGCCCGTGCTGCCTCCTCCTTGCCGGTGCTGCCTCCACCTTGCCGGTGCTGTCTCCACCTTGCCGGTGCTGTCTCCACCTCGCCGGTGCTGTCTCCACCTTGCCGGTGCTGTCTCCACCTTGCCGGTGCTGTCTCCACCTTGCCGGTGCTGTCTCCACCTTGCCGGTGCTGTCTCCACCTTGCCGGTGCTGTCTCCACCTTGCCGGTGCTGTCTCCACCTTGCCGGTGCTGTCTCCACCTTGCCGGTGCTGTCTCCACCTTGCCGGTGCTGCCTCCTCCTTGCCGGTGCTGCTGCCTCCTCCTTGCCGGTGCTGCCTCCTCCTTGCCGGTGCTGCCTCCTCCTTGCCGGTGCTGCCTCCTCCTTGCCGGTGCTGCCTCCTCCTTGCCGGTGCTGCCTCCTCCTTGCCGGTGCTGCTGCCTCCTCCTTGCCGGTGCTGCTGCCTCCTCCTTGCCGGTGCTGCTGCCTCCTCCTTGCCGGTGCTGCTGCCTCCTCCTTGCCGGTGCTGCTGCCTCCTCCTTGCCGGTGCTGCTGCCTCCTCCTTGCCGGTGCTGCTGCCTCCTCCTTGCCGGTGCTGCTGCCTCCTCCTTGCCGGTGCTGCTGCCTCCTCCTTGCCGGTGCTGCTGCCTCCTCCTTGCCGGTGCTGCTGCCTCCTCCTTGCCGGTGCTGCTGCCTCCTCCTTGCCGGTGCTGCTGCCTCCTCCTTGCCGGTGCTGCTGCCTCCTCCTTGCCGGTGCTGCTGCCTCCTCCTTGCCGGTGCTGCTGCCTCCTCCTTGCCGGTGCTGCTGCCTCCTCCTTGCCGGTGCTGCCTCCTCCTTGCCGGTGCTGCCTCCTCCTTGCCGGTGCTGCCTCCTCCTTGCCGGTGCTGCCTCCTCCTTGCCGGTGCTGCCTCCTCCTTGCCGGTGCTGTCTCCACCTTGCCGGTGCTGTCTCCACCTTGCCGGTGCTGTCTCCACCTTGCCGGTGCTGTCTCCACCTTGCCGGTGCTGTCTCCACCTTGCCGGTGCTGTCTCCACCTTGCCGGTGCTGTCTCCACCTTGCCGGTGCTGTCTCCACCTTGCCGGTGCTGTCTCCACCTTGCCGGTGCTGTCTCCACCTTGCCGGTGCTGTCTCCACCTTGCCGGTGCTGCCTCCTCCTTGCCGGTGCTGCCTCCTCCTTGCCGGTGCTGCCTCCTCCTTGCCGGTGCTGCCTCCTCCTTGCCGGTGCTGCCTCCTCCTTGCCGGTGCTGCCTCCTCCTTGCCGGTGCTGCCTCCTCCTTGCCGGTGCCGCCTCCTCCTTGCCGGTGCTGCCTCCTCCTCGCCGGTGCTGTCTCCACCTTGCCGGTGCCGCTTCCTCCTCCTTGATGCTGCCGCCTCCTCTTCCTTGCTGCTGCCGCGTCCTCCTCCTTGCTGCTGCCGCGTCCTCCTCCTTGCTGCTGCCGCGTCCTCCTCCTTGCTGCTGCCGCGTCCTCCTCCTTGCTGCTGCCGCGTCCTCCTCCTTCCTGCTGCCGCGTCCTCCTCCTTGCTGCCGCCTCCTCCTCCTTCCTGCTGCCGCCTCCTCCTCCTTCCTGCTGCCGCCTCCTCCTCCTTCCTGCTGCTGCCTCCTCCTCCTTCCTGCTGCCGCCTCCTCCTTGCTGCTGCCGCCTCCTCCTAGCTGCTTCTGTCTCCTTGATGCCAATTCCTCCTTGCTGCTGCCTCCGTCGTGCTGATGCTGCCTCCTTCTTGCTGGTGCCTCCTCCTTGCTGCTGGTGCCTCCACCTTGCTGCTGGTGCCTCCACCTTGCTGCTGGTGCCTCCTCCTTGCTGCTGGTGCCTCCTCCTTGCTAGTGGTGCCTCCTCCTTGCTGCGGCTGCCTCCTCCTTGCTGCGGCTGCCTCCTCCTTGCTGCGGCTGCCTCCTCCTTGCTGCGGCTGCCTCCTCCTGGATGCGACTTTCTTGCTGCTGTCTCCGCCTTTCTGCCACCTTGCTGCTTCCTCCTCCTTGCTGCCTCCTCCTTGATGCTGCCTCCTTGCTGCTGCCTCCTCCTTACCACTGCTGCTGCTTCCTCCTTGATGCTGCTTCCTCCTTGCTGCTGCTTCCTCCTTGCTGCTGCCGCCTCCTCCTTGCTGCTGCCGCCTCCTCCTCCTTGCTGCTGCTGCCCCCTTCTTGCTGCTGCTTCCTTGCTGCTGCCGCCTCCTCCTTGCTGCTGCCTCCTCCTCCTTGCTGCTGCCTCCTCCTCGTTGCTGCTGCCTCCTCCTCGTTGCTGCTGCCTCCTCTGTGCTGCTGCCTCCTCTGTGCTGCTGCCTCCTCTGTGCTGCTGCCTCCTCTGTGCTGCTGCCTCCTCTGTGCTGCTGCCTCCTCCTTGCCGGTGCTGCTGCCTCCTCCTTGCCGGTGCTGCTGCCTCCTCCTTGCCGGTGCTGCTGCCTCCTCCTTGCCGGTGCTGCTGCCTCCTCCTTGCCGGTGCTGCTGCCTCCTCCTTGCCGGTGCTGCTGCCTCCTCCTTGCCGGTGCTGCTGCCTCCTCCTTGCCGGTGCTGCCTCCTCCTTGCCGGTGCTGCCTCCTCCTTGCCGGTGCTGCCTCCTCCTTGCCGGTGCTGCCTCCTCCTTGCCGGTGCTGCCTCCTCCTTGCCGGTGCTGTCTCCTCCTTGCCGGTGCTGTCTCCTCCTTGCCGGTGCTGTCTCCTCCTTGCCGGTGCTGTCTCCTCCTTGCCGGTGCTGTCTCCTCCTTGCCGGTGCTGTCTCCTCCTTGCCGGTGCTGCCTCCTCCTCGCCGGTGCTGCCTCCTCCTCGCCGGTGCTGCCTCCTCCTCGCCGGTGCTGCCTCCTCCTCGCCGGTGCTGCCTCCTCCTCGCCGGTGCTGCTGCCTCCTCCTCGCCGGTGCTGCTGCCTCCTCCTCGCCGGTGCTGCTGCCTCCTCCTTGCCGGTGCTGCTGCCTCCTCCTTGCCGGTGCTGCTGCCTCCTCCTTGCCGGTGCTGCTGCCTCCTCCTTGCCGGTGCTGCTGCCTCCTCCTTGCCGGTGCTGCTGCCTCCTCCTTGCCGGTGCTGCTGCCTCCTCCTTGCCGGTGCTGCCTCCTCCTTGCCGGTTCTGCCTCCTCCTTGCCGGTGCTGTCTCCACCTTGCCGGTGCTGTCTCCACCTTGCCGGTGCTGTCTCCACCTTGCCGGTGCTGTCTCCACCTTGCCGGTGCTGTCTCCACCTTGCCGGTGCTGTCTCCACCTTGCCGGTGCTGTCTCCACCTTGCCGGTGCTGTCTCCACCTTGCCGGTGCTGTCTCCACCTTGCCGGTGCTGTCTCCACCTTGCCGGTGCTGTCTCCACCTTGCCGGTGCTGTCTCCACCTTGCCGGTGCTGTCTCCACCTTGCCGGTGCTGTCTCCACCTTGCCGGTGCTGTCTCCACCTTGCCGGTGCTGTCTCCACCTTGCCGGTGCTGTCTCCACCTTGCTGCTGCCGCCTCCTCTTCCTTGCTGCTGCCGCCTCCTCGTCCTTGCTGCTGCCGCCTCCTCTTCCTTCCTGCTGCCGCCTCCTCCTCCTTCCTGCTGCCGCCTCCTCCTCCTTCCTGCTGCCGCCTCCTCCTCCTTCCTGCTGCCGCCTCCTCCTCCTTCCTGCTGCCGCCTCCTCCTCCTTCCTGCTGCCGCCTCCTCCTTGCTGCTTCTGTCTCCTTGATGCCAATTCCTCCTTGCTGCTGCCTCCGTCGTGCTGATGCTGCCTCCTTCTTGCTGCTGCCTCCTCCTCGCCGGTGCTGTCTCTACCTTGCCGGTGCTGTCTCCTCCTCACCGGTGCTGTCTCTACCTTGCCGGTGCTGTCTCCTCCTCACCGGTGCTGTCTCCTCCTCGCCGGTGCTGTCTCCTCCTCGCCGGTGCTGTCTCCACCTTGCCGGTGCTGTCTCCACCTTGCCGGTGCTGTCTCCACCTTGCCGGTGCTGTCTCCACCTTGCCGGTGCTGTCTCCACCTTGCCGGTGCTGTCTCCACCTTGCCGGTGCTGTCTCCACCTTGCCGGTGCTGTCTCCACCTTGCCGGTGCTGTCTCCACCTTGCCGGTGCTGTCTCCACCTTGCCGGTGCTGTCTCCACCTTGCCGGTGCTGTCTCCACCTTGCCGGTGCTGTCTCCACCTTGCCGGTGCTGTCTCCACCTTGCCGGTGCTGTCTCCACCTTGCCGGTGCTGTCTCCACCTTGCCGGTGCTGTCTCCACCTTGCCGGTGCTGTCTCCACCTTGCCGGTGCTGTCTCCACCTTGCCGGTGCTGTCTCCACCTTGCCGGTGCTGTCTCCACCTTGCCGGTGCTGTCTCCACCTTGCCGGTGCTGTCTCCACCTTGCCGCTGCCGCCTCCTCGTCCTTGCTGCTGCCGCCTCCTCGTCCTTGCTGCTGCCGCCTCCTCGTCCTTGCTGCTGCCGCCTCCTCTTCCTTGCTGCTGCCGCCTCCTCCTTGCTGCTGCCGCCGCCTCCTCCTTGCTGCTGCCGCCGCCTCCTCCTTCCTGCTGCCGCCGCCTCCTCCTTGCTGCTGCCGCCGCCTCCTCCTTCCTGCTGCCGCCGCCTCCTCCTTCCTGCTGCCGCCTCCTCCTCCTTCCTGCTGCCGCCTCCTCCTCCTTCCTGCTGCCGCCTCCTCCTCCTTCCTGCTGCCGCCTCCTCCTTGCTGCTTCTGTCTCCTTGATGCCAATTCCTCCTTGCTGCTGCCTCTGTCGTGCTGATGCTGCCTCCTCCTTGCTGCTGGTGCCTCCTCCTTGCTGCTGGTGCCTCCTCCTTGCTGCTGGTGCCTCCTCCTTGCTGCGGCTGCCTCCTCCTTGCTGCGGCTGCCTCCTCCTTGCTGCGGCTGCCTCCTCCTGGATGCGGTTTTCTTGCTGCTGTCTCCGCCTTTCTGCCACCTTGCTGCTTCCTCCTCCTTGCTGCCTCCTCCTTGATGCTGCCTCCTTGCTGCTGCCTCCTCGATGCTGCCTCCTTGCTGCTGCCTCCTCCTTACCACTGCTGCCTCCTCCTTACCACTGCTGCTGCTTCCTCCTTGCTGCTGCTTCCTCCTTGCTGCTGCTTCCTCCTTGCTGCTGCCGCCTCCTCCTTGCTGCTGCCGCCTCCTCCTCCTTGCCGGTGCTGCTGCCTCCTCCTTGCCGGTGCTGCTGCCTCCTCCTTGCCGGTGCTGCTGCCTCCTCCTTGCCGGTGCTGCTGCCTCCTCCTTGCCGGTGCTGCTGCCTCCTCCTTGCCGGTGCTGCCTCCTCCTTGCCGGTGCTGCCTCCTCCTTGCCGGTGCTGCCTCCTCCTTGCCGGTGCTGCCTCCTCCTTGCCGGTGCTGCCTCCTCCTCGCCGGTGCTGCCTCCTCCTCGCCGGTGCTGCCTCCTCCTCGCCGGTGCTGCCTCCTCCTCGCCGGTGCTGCCTCCTCCTCGCCGGTGCTGCCTCCTCCTCGCCGGTGCTGCCTCCTCCTCGCCGGTGCTGCCTCCTCCTCGCCGGTGCTGCCGCCTCCTCCTTGCCGGTGCTGCCGCCTCCTCCTTGCCGGTGCTGCCGCCTCCTCCTTGCCGGTGCTGCCGCCTCCTCCTCGCCGGTGCTGCCGCCTCCTCCTTGCCGGTGCTGCCGCCTCCTCCTTGCCGGTGCTGCTGCCTCCTCCTTGCCGGTGCTGCTGCCTCCTCCTTGCCGGTGCTGCTGCCTCCTCCTTGCCGGTGCTGCTGCCTCCTCCTTGCCGGTGCTGCCTCCTCCTTGCCGGTGCTGCCTCCTCCTTGCCGGTGCTGCCTCCTCCTTGCCCGTGCTGCCTCCTCCTTGCCCGTGCTGCCTCCTCCTTGCCGGTGCTGTCTCCACCTTGCCGGTGCTGTCTCCACCTTGCCGGTGCTGTCTCCACCTTGCCGGTGCTGTCTCCACCTTGCCGGTGCTGTCTCCACCTTGCCGGTGCTGTCTCCACCTTGCCGGTGCTGTCTCCACCTTGCCGGTGCTGTCTCCACCTTGCCGGTGCTGCCTCCACCTTGCCGGTGCTGCCTCCTCCTTGCCGGTGCTGCCTCCTCCTTGCCGGTGCTGCCTCCTCCTTGCCGGTGCTGCCTCCTCCTTGCCGGTGCTGCCTCCTCCTTGCCGGTGCTGCCTCCTCCTTGCCGGTGCTGCCTCCTCCTTGCCGGTGCTGCCTCCTCCTTGCCGGTGCTGCCTCCTCCTTGCCGGTGCTGCCTCCTCCTTGCCGGTGCTGCCTCCTCCTTGCCGGTGCTGCCTCCTCCTTGCCGGTGCTGCCTCCTCCTTGCCGGTGCTGCCTCCTCCTTGCCGGTGCTGCCTCCTCCTTGCCGGTGCTGCCTCCACCTTGCCGGTGCCGCTTCCTCCTCCTTGCCGCTGCCGCTTCCTCCTCCTTGATGCTGCCGCTTCCTCCTCCTTGATGCTGCCGCCTCCTCTTCCTTGCTGCTGCCGCGTCCTCCTCCTTCCTGCTGCCGCGTCCTCCTCCTTCCTGCTGCCGCGTCCTCCTCCTTCCTGCTGCCGCCTCCTCCTCCTTCCTGCTGCCGCCTCCTCCTCCTTCCTGCTGCCGCCTCCTCCTCCTTCCTGCTGCCGCCTCCTCCTCCTTCCTGCTGCCGCCTCCTCCTTGCTGCTGCCGCCTCCTCCTAGCTGCTTCTGTCTCCTTGATGCCAATTCCTCCTTGCTGCTGCCTCCGTCGTGCTGGTGCCTCCTCCTTCTTGCTGGTGCCTCCTCCTTGCTGCTGGTGCCTCCACCTTGCTGCTGGTGCCTCCACCTTGCTGCTGGTGCCTCCTCCTTGCTGCTGGTGCCTCCTCCTTGCTAGTGGTGCCTCCTCCTTGCTGCGGCTGCCTCCTCCTTGCTGCGGCTGCCTCCTCCTTGCTGCGGCTGCCTCCTCCTTGCTGCGGCTGCCTCCTCCTGGATGCGACTTTCTTGCTGCTGTCTCCGCCTTTCTGCCACCTTGCTGCTTCCTCCTCCTTGCTGCCTCCTCCTTGATGCTGCCTCCTTGCTGCTGCCTCCTCCTTGCTAGTGGTGCCTCCTCCTTGCTGCGGCTGCCTCCTCCTTGCTGCGGCTGCCTCCTCCTTGCTGCGGCTGCCTCCTCCTTGCTGCGGCTGCCTCCTCCTGGATGCGACTTTCTTGCTGCTGTCTCCGCCTTTCTGCCACCTTGCTGCTTCCTCCTCCTCCTTGCTGCTGCCTCCTCCTCGTTGCTGCTGCCTCCTCCTCGTTGCTGCTGCCTCCTCCTCGTTGCTGCTGCCTCCTCCTCGTTGCTGCTGCCTCCTCCTCGTTGCTGCTGCCTCCTCCTCTGTGCTGCTGCCTCCTCTGTGCTGCTGCCTCCTCTGTGCTGCTGCCTCCTCCTCGTTGCTGCTGCCTCCTCCTCGTTGCTGCTGCCTCCTCTGTGCTGCTGCCTCCTCTGTGCTGCTGCCTCCTCTGTGCTGCTGCCTCCTCTGTGCTGCTGCCTCCTCTGTGCTGCTGCCTCCTCTGTGCTGCTGCCTCCTCTGTGCTGCTGCCTCCTCCTTGCCGGTGCTGCTGCCTCCTCCTTGCCGGTGCTGCTGCCTCCTCCTTGCCGGTGCTGCTGCCTCCTCCTTGCCGGTGCTGCTGCCTCCTCCTTGCCGGTGCTGCTGCCTCCTCCTTGCCGGTGCTGCTGCCTCCTCCTTGCCGGTGCTGCTGCCTCCTCCTTGCCGGTGCTGCCTCCTCCTTGCCGGTGCTGCCTCCTCCTTGCTGGTGCTGCCTCCTCCTTGCCGGTGCTGCCTCCTCCTTGCCGGTGCTGTCTCCTCCTTGCCGGTGCTGTCTCCTCCTTGCCGGTGCTGTCTCCTCCTTGCCGGTGCTGTCTCCTCCTTGCCGGTGCTGTCTCCTCCTCGCCGGTGCTGCCTCCTCCTCGCCGGTGCTGCCTCCTCCTCGCCGGTGCTGCCTCCTCCTCGCCGGTGCTGCCTCCTCCTCGCCGGTGCTGCCTCCTCCTCGCCGGTGCTGCCTCCTCCTCGCCGGTGCTGCTGCCTCCTCCTCGCCGGTGCTGCTGCCTCCTCCTTGCCGGTGCTGCTGCCTCCTCCTTGCCGGTGCTGCTGCCTCCTCCTTGCCGGTGCTGCTGCCTCCTCCTTGCCGGTGCTGCCTCCTCCTTGCCGGTGCTGCCTCCTCCTTGCCCGTGCTGCCTCCTCCTCGCCGGTGCTGTCTCCACCTCGCCGGTGCTGTCTCCACCTCGCCGGTGCTGTCTCCACCTCGCCGGTGCTGTCTCCACCTCGCCGGTGCTGTCTCCACCTCGCCGGTGCTGTCTCCACCTCGCCGGTGCTGTCTCCACCTCGCCGGTGCTGTCTCCACCTCGCCGGTGCTGTCTCCACCTCGCCGGTGCTGTCTCCACCTCGCCGGTGCTGTCTCCACCTCGCCGGTGCTGCCTCCTCCATGCCGGTGCTGCCTCCACCTTGCCGGTGCTGTCTCCACCTTGCCGGTGCTGTCTCCACCTTGCCGGTGCTGTCTCCACCTTGCCGGTGCTGTCTCCACCTTGCCGGTGCTGTCTCCACCTTGCCGGTGCTGTCTCCTCCATGCCGGTGCTGCCTCCTCCATGCCGGTGCTGCCTCCTCCTTGCCGGTGCTGCCTTCTCCTTGCCGGTGCTGCCTTCTCCTTGCCGGTGCTGCCTTCTCCTTGCCGGTGCTGCCTTCTCCTTGCCGGTGCTGCCTCCTCCTTGCCGGTGCTGCCTCCTCCTTGCCGGTGCTGCCTCCTCCTTGCCGGTGCTGCCTCCTCCTCGCCGGTGCTGCCTCCTCCTCGCCGGTGCTGTCTCCTCCTCGCTGGTGCTGTCTCCTCCTCGCCGGTGCTGTCTCCACCTCGCCGGTGCTGTCTCCACCTCGCCGGTGCTGTCTCCACCTCGCCGGTGCTGTCTCCACCTTGCCGGTGCTGTCTCCACCTTGCCGGTGCTGTCTCCACCTTGCCGGTGCTGTCTCCACCTTGCCGGTGCTGTCTCCACCTTGCCGGTGCTGTCTCCACCTTGCCGGTGCTGTCTCCACCTTGCCGGTGCTGTCTCCACCTTGCCGGTGCTGTCTCCACCTTGCCGGTGCTGTCTCCACCTTGCCGGTGCTGTCTCCACCTTGCCGGTGCTGTCTCCACCTTGCCGGTGCTGTCTCCACCTTGCCGGTGCTGTCTCCACCTTGCCGGTGCTGTCTCCACCTTGCCGGTGCTGTCTCCACCTTGCCGGTGCTGTCTCCACCTTGCCGGTGCTGTCTCCACCTTGCCGGTGCTGTCTCCACCTTGCCGGTGCTGTCTCCACCTTGCCGGTGCTGTCTCCACCTTGCCGGTGCTGTCTCCACCTTGCCGGTGCTGTCTCCACCTTGCCGGTGCTGTCTCCACCTTGCCGGTGCTGTCTCCACCTTGCCGGTGCTGTCTCCACCTTGCCGGTGCTGTCTCCACCTTGCCGGTGCTGTCTCCACCTTGCCGCTGCCGCTTCCTCCTCCTTGCCGCTGCCGCTTCCTCCTCCTTGCCGCTGCCGCTTCCTCCTCCTTGCTGCTGCCGCCTCCTCTTCCTTGCTGCTGCCGCGTCCTCCTCCTTGCTGCTGCCGCGTCCTCCTCCTTGCTGCTGCCGCGTCCTCCTCCTTCCTGCTGCCGCCTCCTCCTCCTTGCTGCCGCCTCCTCCTCCTTCCTGCTGCCGCCTCCTCCTCCTTCCTGCTGCCGCCTCCTCCTCCTTCCTGCTGCCGCCTCCTCCTCCTTCCTGCTGCCGCCTCCTCCTCCTTCCTGCTGCCGCCTCCTCCTCCTTCCTGCTGCCGCCTCCTCCTTGCTGCTGCCGCCTCCTCCTAGCTGCTTCTGTCTCCTTGATGCCAATTCCTCCTTGCTGCTGCCTCCGTCGTGCTGATGCTGCCTCCTTCTTGCTGGTGCCTCCTCCTTGCTGCTGGTGCCTCCACCTTGCTGCTGGTGCCTCCACCTTGCTGCTGGTGCCTCCTCCTTGCTGCTGGTGCCTCCTCCTTGCTGCTGGTGCCTCCTCCTTGCTAGTGGTGCCTCCTCCTTGCTGCGGCTGCCTCCTCCTTGCTGCGGGTGCCTCCTCCTTGCTGCGGCTGCCTCCTCCTTGCTGCGGCTGCCTCCTCCTGGATGCGACTTTCTTGCTGCTGTCTCCGCCTTTCTGCCACCTTGCTGCTTCCTCCTCCTTGCTGCCTCCTCCTTGATGCTGCCTCCTTGCTGCTGCCTCCTCCTTACCACTGCTGCTGCTTCCTCCTTGATGCTGCTTCCTCCTTGCTGCTGCTTCCTCCTTGCTGCTGCCGCCTCCTCCTTGCTGCTGCCGCCTCCTCCTCCTTGCTGCTGCTGCCCCCTTCTTGCTGCTGCTTCCTTGCTGCTGCCGCCTCCTCCTTGCTGCTGCCTCCTCCTCCTTGCTGCTGCCTCCTCCTCGTTGCTGCTGCCTCCTCCTCTGTGCTGCTGCCTCCTCCTCTGTGCTGCTGCCTCCTCCTCTGTGCTGCTGCCTCCTCTGTGCTGCTGCCTCCTCTGTGCTGCTGCCTCCTCTGTGCTGCTGCCTCCTCTGTGCTGCTGCCTCCTCTGTGCTGCTGCCTCCTCCTTGCCGGTGCTGCTGCCTCCTCCTTGCCGGTGCTGCTGCCTCCTCCTTGCCGGTGCTGCTGCCTCCTCCTTGCCGGTGCTGCTGCCTCCTCCTTGCCGGTGCTGCTGCCTCCTCCTTGCCGGTGCTGCTGCCTCCTCCTTGCCGGTGCTGCTGCCTCCTCCTTGCCGGTGGTGCTGCCTCCTCCTTGCCGGTGGTGCTGCCTCCTCCTTGCCGGTGCTGCCTCCTCCTTGCCGGTGCTGCCTCCTCCTTGCCGGTGCTGCCTCCACCTTGCCGGTGCTGTCTCCTCCTTGCCGGTGCTGTCTCCTCCTCGCCGGTGCTGTCTCCTCCTCGCCGGTGCTGCCTCCTCCTCGCCGGTGCTGCCTCCTCCTCGCCGGTGCTGCCTCCTCCTCGCCGGTGCTGCCTCCTCCTCGCCGGTGCTGCCTCCTCCTCGCCGGTGCTGCCGCCTCCTCGCCGGTGCTGCCGCCTCCTCGCCGGTGCTGCCGCCTCCTCGCCGGTGCTGCCTCCACCTCGCCGGTGCTGCCTCCACCTTGCCGGTGCTGTCTCCACCTTGCCGGTGCTGTCTCCACCTTGCCGGTGCTGTCTCCACCTTGCCGGTGCTGTCTCCACCTTGCCGGTGCTGTCTCCTCCTTGCCGGTGTTGCATCCTCCCTGATGCTACCTCCTTCTTAGTGTTGCTGCTTCCTCCTTGCTGCTACCTCCTTGCTGCTGCCTTCTCCTTACCACTGCTGCCTCCTCCTTTCCGCTGCTGCCTCCTCCTTTCCGCTGCTGCCTCCTCCTTTCCGCTGCTGCCTCCTCCTCTGTGCTGCTGCCTCCTCTGTGCTGCTGCCTCCTCTGTGCTGCTGCCTCCTCTGTGCTGCTGCCTCCTCTGTGCTGCTGCCTCCTCCTTGCCGCTGCTGCTTCCTCCTTGCCGCTGCTGCCTCCTCCTTTCCGCTGCTGCCTCCTCCTCTGTGCTGCTGCCTCCTCTGTGCTGCTGCCTCCTCTGTGCTGCTGCCTCCTCTGTGCTGCTGCCTCCTCCTTGCCGCTGCTGCCTCCTCCTTGCCGCTGCTGCCTCCTCCTTGCCGCTGCTGCCTCCTCCTTGCCGCTGCTGCCGCCTCCTCCTTGCCGCTGCTGCCGCCTCCTCCTTGCCGGTGCTGCCGCCTCCTCCTTGCCGGTGCTGCCGCCTCCTCCTTGCCGGTGCTGCCGCCTCCTCCTTGCCGGTGCTGCCGCCTCCTCCTTGCCGGTGCTGCCGCCTCCTCCTTGCCGGTGCTGCCGCCTCCTCCTTGCCGGTGCTGCCGCCTCCTCCTTGCCGGTGCTGCCGCCTCCTCCTTGCCGGTGCTGCCGCCTCCTCCTTGCCGGTGCTGCCGCCTCCTCCTTGCCGGTGCTGCCGCCTCCTCCTTGCCGGTGCTGCCGCCTCCTCCTTGCCGGTGCTGCCGCCTCCTCCTTGCCGGTGCTGCCGCCTCCTCCTTGCCGGTGCTGCCGCCTTCTCCTCCTTGCCGCTGCCGCCTTCTCCTCCTTGCCGCTGCCGCCTTCTCCTCCTTGCCGCTGCCGCCTTCTCCTCCTTGCCGCTGCCGCCTCCTCCTCCTTGCTGCTGCCGCCTCCTCCTCCTTGCTGCTGCCGCCTCCTCCTCCTTGCTGCTGCCGCCTCCTCCTCCTTCCTGCTGCCGCCTCCTCCTCCTTCCTGCTGCCGCCTCCTCCTCCTTCCTGCTGCCGCCTCCTCCTTCCTGCTGCCGCCTCCTCCTTCTTGCTGCCGCCTCCTCCTAGCTGCTTCTGTCTCCTTGATGCCAATTCCTCCTTGCTGCTGCCTCCTCCTTGCTGCTGGTGCCTCCTCCTCCTTGCTGCTGGTGCCTCCTCCTTGCTGCTGGTGCCTCCTCATTGCTGCTGGTGCCTCCTCCTTGCTGCGGCTGCCTCCTCCTTGCTGCGGCTGCCTCCTCCTTGCTGCGGCTGCCTCCTCCTTGCTGCGGCTGCCTCCTCCGGGATGCGGCTGCCTCCTCCTGGATGCGGTTTTCTTGCTGCTGTCTCCGCCTTTCTGCCACCTTGCTGCTTCCTCCTCCTTGCTGCCTCCTCCTTGATGCTGCCTCCTTGCTGCTGCCTCCTCCTTACCACTGCTGCTGCTTCCTCGCTGCTGCTTCCTCCTTGCTGCTGCTTCCTCCTTGCTGCTGCTTCCTCCTTGCTGCTGCTTCCTCCTTGCTGCTGCTTCCTCCTTGCTGCTGCCGCCTCCTCCTCCTTGCTGCTGCTACCTCCTTCTTGCTGCTGCCACCTCCTCGTTGCTGCTGCCTCCTCCTCGTTGCTGCTGCCTCCTCCTCTGTGCTGCTGCCTCCTACTCTGTGCTGCTGCCTCCTCTGTGCTGCTGCCTCCTCCTTGCCGGTGCTGCCTCCTCCTTGCCGGTGCTGCCTCCTCCTTGCCGGTGCTGCCTCCTCCTTGCCGGTGCTGCCTCCTCCTTGCCGGTGCTGCCTCCTCCTTGCCGGTGCTGCCTCCTCCTTGCCGGTGCTGCCTCCTCCTTGCCGGTGCTGCCTCCTCCTTGCCGGTGCTGCCTCCTCCTTACCACTGCTGCTGCTTCCTCCTTGCTGCTGCTTCCTCCTTGCTGCTGCTTCCTCCTTGCTGCTGCTTCCTCCTTGCTGCTGCCGCCTCCTCCTCCTTGCTGCTGCCGCCTCCTCCTCCTTGCTGCTGCCGCCTCCTCCTCCTTGCTGCTGCCGCCTCCTCCTTGCTGCTGCCTCCTCCTTCTTGCTGCTGCCTCCTCCTCCTTGCTGCTGCCTCCTCCTCCTTGCTGCTGCCTCCTCCTCCTTGCTGCTGCCTCCTCCTCCTTGCTGCTGCCTCCTCCTCTGTGCTGCTGCCTCCTCTGTGCTGCTGCCTCCTCTGTGCTGCTGCCTCCTCTGTGCTGCTGCCTCCTCTGTGCTGCTGCCTCCTCTGTGCTGCTGCCTCCTCTGTGCTGCTGCCTCCTCTGTGCTGCTGCCTCCTCTGTGCTGCCGCCTCCTCCTCCTTCCTGCTGCCGCCTCCTTCTTCCTGCTGCTGCCTCCTCCTTGCCGGTGCCGCCTCCTCCTTCCTGCTGCCGTCTCCTCCTAGCTGCTTCTGTCTCCTTGATGCCAATTCCTCCTTCCTGCTGCCGCCGCCTTGATGCCAATTCCTCCTTCCTGCTGCCTCCCTTGTGCTGATGCTGCCTCCTTGCTGCTGCTGCCTCCTCCTTGCTGCTGCTGCCTCCTCCTTGCTGCTGCTGCCTCCTCCTTGCTGCTGCTGCCTCCTCCTTGCTGCTGCTGCCTCCTCCTTGCTGCTGGTGCCTCCTCCTTGCTGCTGGTGCCTCCTCCTTGCTGCGGCTGCCTCCTCCTTGCTGCGGCTGCCTCCTCCTGGATGCGGTTTTCTTGCTGCTGTCTCCGCCTTTCTGCCACCTTGCTGCTTCCTCCTCCTTGCTGCCTCCTCCTTGATGCTGCCTCCTTGCTGCTGCCTCCTTACCACTGCTGCTGCTTCCTCCTTGCTGCTGCTTCCTCCTTGCTGCTGCTTCCTCCTTGCTGCTGCCGCCTCCTCCTCCTTGCTGCTGCCGCCTCCTCCTCCTTGCTGCTGCTGCCTCCTTCTTGCTGCCTCCTCCTTGCTGCTGCCTCCTCCTCCTTGCTGCTGCCTCCTCCTCGTTGCTGCTGCCTCCTCCTCGTTGCTGCTGCCTCCTCCTTGTAGCTGCTGCCTCCTCCTCCTTGTTGCTGCTGCCTCCTCTTTGTTGCTGCTGCCTCCTCTGTGCTGCTGCCTCCTCTGTGCTGCTGCCTCCTCTGTGCTGCTGCCTCCTCTGTGCTGCTGCCTCCTCTGTGCTGCTGCCTCCTCTGTGGTGCTGCCTCCTCCTTGCCGGTGCTGCCTCCTCCTTGCCGGTGCTGCCTCCTCCTTGCCGGTGCTGCCTCCTCCTTGCCGGTGCTGCCTCCTCCTTGCCGGTGCTGCCTCCTCCTTGCCGGTGCTGCCTCCTCCTTGCCGGTGCTGCCTCCTCCTTGCCGGTGCTGCCTCCTCCTTGCCGGTGCTGCCTCCTCCTTGCCGGTGCTGCCTCCTCCTTGCCGGTGCTGCCTCCTCCTCGCCGGTGCTGCCTCCTCCTCGCCGGTGCTGCCTCCTCCTCGCCGGTGCTGTCTCCACCTCGCCGGTGCTGTCTCCACCTCGCCGGTGCTGTCTCCACCTCGCCGGTGCTGTCTCCACCTCGCCGGTGCTGTCTCCACCTCGCCGGTGCTGTCTCCACCTCGCCGGTGCTGTCTCCACCTCGCCGGTGCTGTCTCCACCTCGCCGGTGCTGTCTCCACCTCGCCGGTGCTGTCTCCACCTCGCCGGTGCTGTCTCCACCTCGCCGGTGCTGTCTCCACCTCGCCGGTGCTGTCTCCACCTTGCCGGTGCTGTCTCCACCTTGCCGGTGCTGTCTCCACCTTGCCGGTGCTGTCTCCACCTTGCCGGTGCTGTCTCCACCTTGCCGGTGCTGTCTCCACCTTGCCGGTGCTGTCTCCACCTTGCCGGTGCTGTCTCCACCGTGCCGGTGCTGTCTCCTCCTTGCCGGTGTTGCCTCCTCCCTGATGCTACCTCCTTCTTAGTGTTGCTGCTTCCTCCTTGCTGCTACCTCCTTGCTGCTGCCTTCTCCTTACCACTGCTGCCTCCTCCTTACCACTGCTGCCGCCTCCTCTGTGCTGCTGCCTCCTCTGTGCTGCTGCCTCCTCCTTCCTGCTGCCGCCTCCTCCTCCTTCCTGCTGCTGCCGCCTCCTCCTCCTTCCTGCTGCCGCCTCCTCCTCCTTCCTGCTGCCGCCTCCTCCTTCTTCCTGCTGCCGCCTCCTCCTTCTTCCTGCTGCCGCCTCCTCCTTCTTCCTGCTGCCGCCTCCTCCTTCCTGCTGCCGCCTCCTCCTAGCTGCTTCTGTCTCCTTGATGCCAATTCCTCCTTGCTGCTGCCTCCTCCTTGCTGCTGCTGCCTCCTCCTTGCTGCTGGTGCCTCCTCCTTGCTGCTGGTGCCTCCTCCTTGCTGCGGCTGCCTCCTCCTTGCTGCGGCTGCCTCCTCCTGGATGCGGCTGCCTCCTCCTGGATGCGGTTTTCTTGCTGCTGTCTCCGCCTTTCTGCCACCTTGCTGCTTCCTCCTCCTTGCTGCCTCCTCCTTGATGCTGCCTCCTTGCTGCTGCCTCCTCCTTACCACTGCTGCTGCTTCCTCCTTGCTGCTGCTTCCTCCTTGCTGCTGCTTCCTCCTTGCTGCTGCTTCCTCCTTGCTGCTGCTTCCTCCTTGCTGCTGCTTCCTCCTTGCTGCTGCTTCCTTGCTGCTGCCGCCTCCTCCTTGCTGCTGCCTCCTCCTCCTTGCTGCTGCCTCCTCCTCGTTGCTGCTGCCTCCTCCTCATTGCTGCTGCCTCCTCCTCGTTGCTGCTGCCTCCTCCTCGTTGCTGCTGCCTCCTCCTCGTTGCTGCTGCCTCCTCCTCTGTGCTGCTGCCTCCTCTGTGCTGCTGCCTCCTCCTTGCCGGTGCTGCCTCCTCCTTGCCGGTGCTGCCTCCTCCTTGCCGGTGCTGCCTCCTCCTTGCCGGTGCTGCCTCCTCCTTGCCGGTGCTGCCTCCTCCTTGCCGGTGCTGCCTCCTCCTTGCCGGTGCTGCCTCCTCCTTGCCGGTGCTGCCTCCTCCTTGCCGGTGCTGCCTCCTCCTTGCCGGTGCTGCCTCCTCCTTGCCGGTGCTGCCTCCTCCTTGCCGGTGCTGCCTCCTCCTTGCCGGTGCTGCCTCCTCCTTGCCGGTGCTGCCTCCTCCTTGCCGGTGCTGCCACCTCCTTGCCGGTGCTGCCACCTCCTTGCCGGTGCTGCCACCTCCTTGCCGGTGCTGTCACCTCCTTGCCGGTGCTGTCACCTCCTTACCACTGCTGCTGCTTCCTCCTTGCTGCTGCTTCCTCCTTGATGCTGCTTCCTCCTTGCTGCTGCCGCCTCCTCCTTGCTGCTGCCGCCTCCTCCTTCTTGCTGCTGCCTCCTCCTCCTTGCTGCTGCCTCCTCCTCCTTGCTGCTGCCTCCTCCTCTGTGCTGCTGCCTCCTCCTCTGTGCTGCTGCCTCCTCCTCTGTGCTGCTGCCTGCTCTGTGCTGCTGCCTGCTCTGTGCTGCTGCCTCCTCTGTGCTGCTGCCTCCTCTGTGCTGCTGCCTCCTCTGTGCTGCCGCCTCCTCCTCCTTCCTGCTGCCGCCTCCTTCTTCCTGCTGCTGCCTCCTCCTTGCCGGTGCCGCCTCCTCCTTCCTGCTGCCGTCTCCTCCTAGCTGCTTCTGTCTCCTTGATGCCAATTCCTCCTTCCTGCTGCCGCCGCCTTGATGCCAATTCCTCCTTCCTGCTGCCTCCGTTGTGCTGATGCTGCCTCCTCCTAGCTGCTGCCTCCTCCTTGCTGCTGCCTCCTCCTTGCTGCTGCTGCCTCCTCCTTGCTGCTGCTGCCTCCTCCTTGCTGCTGCTGCCTCCTCCTTGCTGCTGCTGCCTCCTCCTCGTTGCTGCTGCCTCCTCCTCGTTGCTGCTGCCTCCTCCTCGTTGCTGCTGCCTCCTCCTCGTTGCTGCTGCCTCCTCCTCTGTGCTGCTGCCTCCTACTCTGTGCTGCTGCCTCCTCTGTGCTGCTGCCTCCTCTGTGCTGCTGCCTCCTCTGTGCTGCTGCCTCCTCCTTGCCGGTGCTGCCTCCTCCTTGCCGGTGCTGCCTCCTCCTTGCCGGTGCTGCCTCCTCCTTGCCGGTGCTGCCTCCTCCTTGCCGGTGCTGCCTCCTCCTTGCCGGTGCTGCCTCCTCCTTGCCGGTGCTGCCTCCTCCTTGCCGGTGCTGCCTCCTCCTTGCCGGTGCTGCCTCCTCCTTGCCGGTGCTGCCTCCTCCTTGCCGGTGCTGCCTCCTCCTTGCCGGTGCTGCCTCCTCCTTGCCGGTGCTGCCTCCTCCTTGCCGGTGCTGCCACCTCCTTGCCGGTGCTGTCACCTCCTTGCCGGTGCTGCCACCTCCTTGCCGGTGCTGTCACCTCCTTACCACTGCTGCTGCTTCCTCCTTGCTGCTGCTTCCTCCTTGCTGCTGCTTCCTCCTTGATGCTGCTTCCTCCTTGATGCTGCTTCCTCCTTGCTGCTGCTTCCTCCTTGCTGCTGCCGCCTCCTCCTTCTTGCTGCTGCCTCCTCCTCCTTGCTGCTGCCTCCTCCTCTGTGCTGCTGCCTCCTCCTCTGTGCTGCTGCCTCCTCCTCTGTGCTGCTGCCTCCTCCTCTGTGCTGCTGCCTGCTCTGTGCTGCTGCCTGCTCTGTGCTGCTGCCTCCTCTGTGCTGCTGCCTCCTCTGTGCTGCTGCCTCCTCTGTGCTGCTGCCTCCTCTGTGCTGCTGCCTCCTCTGTGCTGCTGCCTCCTCTGTGCTGCCGCCTCCTCCTCCTTCCTGCTGCCGCCTCCTTCTTCCTGCTGCTGCCTCCTCCTCCTTCCTGCTGCCGTCTCCTCCTAGCTGCTTCTGTCTCCTTGATGCCAATTCCTCCTTCCTGCTGCCGCCGCCTTGATGCCAATTCCTCCTTCCTGCTGCCTCCGTTGTGCTGATGCTGCCTCCTCCTTGCTGCTGCCTCCTCCTTGCTGCTGCCTCCTCCTTGCTGCTGCTGCCTCCTCCTTGCTGCTGCTGCCTCCTCCTTGCTGCTGCTGCCTCCTCCTTGCTGCTGCTGCCTCCTCCTTGCTGCGGCTGCCTCCTCCTTGCTGCTGCTGCCTCCTTCTTGCTGCCTCCTCCTTGCTGCTGCCTCCTCCTCGTTGCTGCTGCCTCCTCCTCGTTGCTGCTGCCTCCTCCTCGTTGCTGCTGCCGCCTCCTCCTTGTTGCTGCTGCCTCCTCTGTGCTGCTGCCTCCTCTGTGCTGCTGCCTCCTCTGTGCTGCTGCCTCCTCTGTGCTGCTGCCTCCTCTGTGCTGCTGCCTCCTCTGTGCTGCTGCCTCCTCCTTGCCGGTGCTGCCGCCTCCTCCTTGCCGGTGCTGCCGCCTCCTCCTTGCCGGTGCTGCCGCCTCCTCCTTGCCGGTGCTGCCGCCTCCTCCTTGCCGGTGCTGCCGCCTCCTCCTTGCCGGTGCTGCCGCCTCCTCCTTGCCGGTGCTGCCGCCTCCTCCTTGCCGGTGCTGCCGCCTCCTCCTTGCTGCTGCCGCCTCCTCCTTGCTTCTGCTGCCGCCTCCTCCTTGCTGCTGCCGCCGCCTCCTCCTTGCTGCTGCCGCCGCCTCCTCCTTGCTGCTGCCGCCGCCTCCTCCTTGCTGCTGCCGCCGCCTCCTCCTTGCTGCTGCCGCCGCCTCCTCCTTGCTGCTGCCGCCGCCTCCTCCTTTCTGCTGCCGCCGCCTCCTCCTTCCTGCTGCCGCCGCCTCCTCCTTCCTGCTGCCGCCTCCTCCTCCTTCCTGCTGCCGCCTCCTCCTCCTTCCTGCTGCCGCCTCCTCCTTGCCGGTGCTGCCGCCTCCTCCTTGCCGGTGCTGCCATGCTGCGTCTGCCTCCTTCTTGCTGCGTTTGCCTCCTCCTGGATGCCGCCGCCTTGCTGCTGCCTCCTCCTTACTGTTGCCGCTGCCTCCTTGCTGCCGCCGCCTCCTCCTTGCTGCTGCCGCCTCCTCCTCCTTGCCGGTGCCGCCTCCTCCTCCTTGCCGGTGCTGCCTCCTCCTTGCCGGTGCTGCCTCCTCCTTGCCGGTGCCGCCTCCTCCTCATTGCCGGTGCTGCCTCCTCCTTGCCGGTGCTGCCTCCTCCTTGCCGGTGCTGCCTCCTCCTTGCCGGTGCTGCCTCCTCCTTGCCGGTGCTGCCTCCTCCTTGCCGGTGCTGCCTCCTCCTTGCCGGTGCTGCCTCCTCCTTGCCGGTGATGTCTCCTCCTTGCCGGTAATGTCTCCTCCTTGCCGGTGCTGTCTCCTCCTTGCCGGTGTTGCCTCCTCCCTGATGCTACCTCCTTCTTAGTGTTGCTGCTTCCTCCTTGCTGCTACCTCCTTGCTGCTGCCTTCTCCTTACCATGGCTGCCTCCTCCTTACCACTGCTGCCTCCTCCTTGCCGGTGCTGCCTCCTCCTTGCCGGTGCTGTCTCCTCCTTGCCGGTGCTGTCTCCTCCTTGCCGGTGCTGTCTCCTCCTTGCCGGTGCTGTCTCCTCCTTGCCGGTGCTGTCTCCTCCTTGCCGGTGCTGTCTCCACCTTGCCGGTGCTGTCTCCACCTTGCCGGTGCTGTCTCCACCTTGCCGGTGCTGTCTCCACCTTGCCGGTGCTGTCTCCACCTTGCCGGTGCTGTCTCCACCTTGCCGGTGCTGTCTCCTCCCTGATGCTACCTCCTTCTTAGTGTTGCTGCTTCCTCCTTGCTGCTACCTCCTTGCTGCTGCCTTCTCCTTACCACTGCTGCCTCCTCCTTACCACTGCTGCCTCCTCCTCTGTGCTGCTGCCTCCTCTGTGCTGCTGCCTCCTCTGTGCTGCTGCCTCCTCTGTGCTGCTGCCTCCTCCTTGCCGCTGCTGCCTCCTCCTTGCCGCTGCTGCCTCCTCCTTGCCGCTGCTGCCTCCTCCTTGCCGCTGCTGCCGCCTCCTCCTTGCCGCTGCTGCCGCCTCCTCCTTGCCGGTGCTGCCGCCTCCTCCTTGCCGGTGCTGCCGCCTCCTCCTTGCCGGTGCTGCCGCCTCCTCCTTGCCGGTGCTGCCGCCTCCTCCTTGCCGGTGCTGCCGCCTCCTCCTTGCCGGTGCTGCCGCCTCCTCCTTGCCAGTGCTGCCGCCTCCTCCTTGCCGGTGCTGCCGCCTTCTTCTCCTTGCTGCTGCCGCCTTCTCCTCCTTGCTGCTGCCGCCTCCTCCTCCTTGCTGCTGCCGCCTCCTCCTCCTTGCTGCTGCCGCCTCCTCCTCCTTCCTGCTGCCGCCTCCTCCTTCCTGCTACCGCCTCCTCCTTCCTGCTGCCGCCTCCTCCTTCCTGCTGCCGCCTCCTCCTTGCTGCTGCCGCCTCCTCCTTGCTGCTGGTATCTCCTCCTTGCTGCTGGTGCCTCCTCCTTGCTGCTGGTGCCTCCTCCTTGCTGCGGCTGCCTCCTCCTGGATGCGGTTTTCTTGCTGCTGTCTCCGCCTTTCTGCCGCCTTGCTGCTTCCTCCTCCTTGCTGCTGCCGCCTCCTTGCTGCTGCCGCCTCCTTGCTGCTGCCGCCTCCTTGCTGCTGCCGCCTCCTTGCTGCTGCCGCCTCCTTGCTGCTGCCGCCTCCTTGCTGCTGCCGCCTCCATGCTGCGTCTGCCTCCTTCTTGCTGTGTTTGCCTCCTTCTTGCTGCGTCTGCCTCCTCCTGGATGCCGCCGCCTTGCTGCTGCCCCCTCCTTACTGTTGCCGCCGCCTCCTTGCTGCCGCCGCCTCCTCCTTGCTGCTGCCGCCTCCTCCTCCTTGCCGGTGCCGCCTCCTCCTCCTTGCCGGTGCCGCCTCCTCTTCCTTGCCGGTGCCGCCTCCTCCTCCTTGCCGGTGCCGCCTCCTCCTCCTTGCCGGTGCCGCCTCCTCCTCCTTGCCGGTGCCGCCTCCTCCTCCTTGCCGGTGCCGCCTCCTCCTCCTTGCCGGTGCCGCCTCCTCCTCCTTGCCGGTGCTGCCTCCTCCTCCTTGCCGGTGCTGCCTCCTCCTCCTTGCCGGTGCTGCCTCCTCCTCCTTGCCGGTGCTGCCTCCTCCTCCTTGCCGGTGCTGCCTCCTCCTTGCCGGTGCTGCCTCCTCCTCCTTGCCGGTGCTGCCTCCTCCTTGCCGGTGCTGCCTCCTCCTTGCCGGTGCTGCCTCCTCCTTGCCGGTGCTGCCTCCTCCTTGCCGGTGCTGCCTCCACCTTGCCGGTGCTGTCTCCACCTTGCCGGTGCTGTCTCCTCCTTGCCGGTGCTGACGCCTCCTCCTTGCCGGTGCTGCCGCCTCCTCCTTGCCGGTGCTGCCGCCTCCTCCTTGCCGGTGCTGCCGCCTCCTCCTTGCCGGTGCTGCCGCCTCCTCCTTGCCGGTGCTGCCGCCTCCTCCTTGCCGGTGCTGCCGCCTCCTCCTTGCCGGTGCTGCCGCCTCCTCCTTGCCGGTGCTGCCGCCTTCTCCTCCTTGCTGCTGCCGCCTTCTCCTCCTTGCTGCTGCCGCCTCCTCCTCCTTGCTGCTGCCGCCTCCTCCTCCTTCCTGCTGCCGCCTCCTCCTCCTTCCTGCTGCCGCCTCCTCCTTGCTGCTGCCGCCTCCTCCTAGCTGCATCTGTCTCCTTGATGCCAATTCCTCCTTGCTGCTGCCTCCGTCGTGCTGATGCTGCCTCCTTCTTGCTGGTGCCTCCACCTTGCTGCTGGTGCCTCCACCTTGCTGCTGGTGCCTCCACCTTGCTGCTGGTGCCTCCACCTTGCTGCTGGTGCCTCCACCTTGCTGCTGGTGCCTCCACCTTGCTGCTGGTGCCTCCTCCTTGCTGCTGGTGCCTCCTCCTTGCTGCGGCTGCCTCCTCCTTGCTGCGGCTGCCTCCTCCTTGCTGCGGCTGCCTCCTCCTGGATGCGGTTTTCTTGCTGCTGTCTCCGCCTTTCTGCCACCTTGCTGCTTCCTCCTCCTTGCTGCCTCCTCCTTACCACTGCTGCTGCTTCCTCCTTGCTGCTGCTTCCTCCTTGCTGCTGCTTCCTCCTTGCTGCTGCTTCCTCCTTGCTGCTGCTTCCTCCTTGCTGCTGCCTCCTCCTCCTTGCTGCTGCCGCCTCCTCCTCCTTGCTGCTGCTGCCTCCTTCTTGCTGCTGCTTCCTTGCTGCTGCCGCCTCCTCCTTGCTGCTGCCTCCTCCTCCTTGCTGCTGCCTCCTCCTCGTTGCTGCTGCCTCCTCCTCATTGCTGCTGCCTCCTCCTCTGTGCTGCTGCCTCCTCTGTGCTGCTGCCTCCTCTGTGCTGCTGCCTCCTCTGTGCTGCTGCCTCCTCTGTGCTGCTGCCTCCTCCTTGCCGGTGCTGCTGCCTCCTCCTTGCCGGTGCTGCTGCCTCCTCCTTGCCGGTGCTGCCTCCTCCTTGCCGGTGCTGTCTCCACCTTGCCGGTGCTGTCTCCACCTTGCCGGTGCTGTCTCCACCTTGCCGGTGCTGTCTCCACCTTGCCGGTGCTGTCTCCACCTTGCCGGTGCTGCCTCCACCTTGCCGGTGCTGCCTCCACCTTGCCGGTGCTGCCTCCTCCTTGCCGGTGCTGCCTCCTCCTTGCCGGTGCTGCCTCCACCTTGCCGGTGCTGCCTCCACCTTGCCGGTGCTGCCTCCACCTTGCCGGTGCTGCCTCCACCTTGCCGGTGCTGCCTCCACCTTGCCGGTGCTGTCTCCACCTTGCCGGTGCTGTCTCCACCTTGCCGGTGCTGTCTCCACCTTGCCGGTGCTGCCTCCTCCTTGCCGGTGCTGCCTCCTCCTTGCCGGTGCTGCCTCCTCCTTGCCGGTGCTGCCTCCTCCTTGCCGGTGCTGCCTCCTCCTTGCCGCTGGTGCCTCCTCCTTGCTGCTGGTGCCTCCTCCTTGCTGCTGGTGCCTCCTCCTTGCTGCGGCTGCCTCCTCCTTGCTGCGGCTGCCTCCTCCTTGCTGCGGCTGCCTCCTCCTTGCTGCGGCTGCCTCCTCCTGGATGCGGCTGCCTCCTCCTGCATGCGGCTGCCTCCTCCTGGATGCGGTTTTCTTGCTGCTGTCTCCGCCTTTCTGCCACCTTGCTGCTTCCTCCTCCTTGCTGCCTCCTCCTTACCACTGCTGCTGCTTCCTCCTTGCTGCTGCTTCCTCCTTGCTGCTGCTTCCTCCTTGCTGCTGCTTCCTCCTTGCTGCTGCTTCCTCCTTGCTGCTGCTTCCTCCTTGCTGCTGCCGCCTCCTCGTTGCTGCTGCCTCCTCCTCGTTGCTGCTGCCTCCTCCTCTGTGCTGCTGCCTCCTCCTCTGTGCTGCTGCCTCCTCCTCTGTGCTGCTGCCTCCTCCTCTGTGCTGCTGCCTCCTCCTCTGTGCTGCTGCCTCCTACTCTGTGCTGCTGCCTCCTACTCTGTGCTGCTGCCTCCTCTGTGCTGCCTCCTCCTTGCCGGTGCTGCCTCCTCCTTGCCGGTGCTGCCTCCTCCTTGCCGGTGCTGCCTCCTCCTTGCCGGTGCTGCCTCCTCCTTGCCGGTGCTGTCACCTCTTTACCACTGCTGCTGCTTCCTCCTTGCTGCTGCTTCCTCCTTGCTGCTGCTTCCTCCTTGCTGCTGCTTCCTCCTTGCTGCTGCCGCCTCCTCCTCCTTGCTGCTGCCGCCTCCTCCTCCTTGCTGCTGCCGCCTCCTTCTTGCTGCTGCCTCCTCCTCCTTGCTGCTGCCTCCTCCTCCTTGCTGCTGCCTCCTCCTCCTTGCTGCTGCCTCCTCCTCCTTGCTGCTGCCTCCTCCTCCTTGCTGCTGCCTCCTCCTCCTTGCTGCTGCCTCCTCCTCTGTGCTGCTGCCTCCTCCTCTGTGCTGCTGCCTCCTCCTCTGTGCTGCTGCCTCCTCTGTGCTGCTGCCTCCTCTGTGCTGCTGCCTCCTCTGTGCTGCTGCCTCCTCTGTGCTGCTGCCTCCTCTGTGCTGCCGCCTCCTCCTCCTTCCTGCTGCCGCCTCCTTCTTCCTGCTGCTGCCTCCTCCTTGCCGGTGCCGCCTCCTCCTTCCTGCTGCCGTCTCCTCCTAGCTGCTTCTGTCTCCTCCTAGCTGCTTCTGTCTCCTTGATGCCAATTCCTCCTTCCTGCTGCCGCCGCCTTGATGCCAATTCCTCCTTCCTGCTGCCTCCCTTGTGCTGATGCTGCCTCCTCCTAGCTGCTGCCTCCTCCTTGCTGCTGCCTCCTCCTTGCTGCTGCTGCCTCCTCCTTGCTGCTGCTGCCTCCTCCTTGCTGCTGCTGCCTCCTCCTTGCTGCTGCTGCCTCCTCCTTGCTGCTGGTGCCTCCTCCTTGCTGCTGGTGCCTCCTCCTTGCTGCGGCTGCCTCCTCCTTGCTGCGGCTGCCTCCTCCTGGATGCGGTTTTCTTGCTGCTGTCTCCGCCTTTCTGCCACCTTGCTGCTTCCTCCTCCTTGCTGCCTCCTCCTTGATGCTGCCTCCTTGCTGCTGCCTCCTCCTTACCACTGCTGCTGCTTCCTCCTTGCTGCTGCTTCCTCCTTGCTGCTGCTTCCTCCTTGCTGCTGCTTCCTCCTTGCTGCTGCCGCCTCCTCCTCCTTGCTGCTGCCGCCTCCTCCTCCTTGCTGCTGCTGCCTCCTTCTTGCTGCCTCCTCCTTGCTGCTGCCTCCTCCTCCTTGCTGCTGCCTCCTCCTCCTTGCTGCTGCCTCCTCCTCGTTGCTGCTGCCTCCTCCTCGTTGCTGCTGCCTCCTCCTTGTAGCTGCTGCCTCCTCCTCGTTGCTGCTGCCGCCTCCTCCTTGTTGCTGCTGCCTCCTCTGTGCTGCTGCCTCCTCTGTGCTGCTGCCTCCTCTGTGCTGCTGCCTCCTCTGTGGTGCTGCCTCCTCCTTGCCGGTGCTGCCTCCTCCTTGCCGGTGCTGCCTCCTCCTTGCCGGTGCTGCCTCCTCCTTGCCGGTGCTGCCTCCTCCTCGCCGGTGCTGCCTCCTCCTCGCCGGTGCTGCCTCCTCCTCGCCGGTGCTGCCTCCTCCTCGCCGGTGCTGCCTCCTCCTCGCCGGTGCTGCCTCCTCCTCGCCGGTGCTGCCTCCTCCTCGCCGGTGCTGCCTCCTCCTCGCCGGTGCTGCCTCCTCCTCGCCGGTGCTGCCTCCTCCTCCTCCTCGCCGGTGCTGCCTCCTCCTCCTCCTCGCCGGTGCTGCCTCCTCCTCGCCGGTGCTGCCTCCTCCTCGCCGGTGCTGCCTCCTCCTCGCCGGTGCTGCCTCCTCCTCGCCGGTGCTGCCTCCTCCTCGCCGGTGCTGCCTCCTCCTCGCCGGTGCTGCCTCCTCCTCGCCGGTGCTGCCTCCTCCTCGCCGGTGCTGCCTCCTCCTCGCCGGTGCTGCCTCCTCCTCGCCGGTGCTGTCTCCACCTCGCCGGTGCTGTCTCCACCTCGCCGGTGCTGTCTCCACCTCGCCGGTGCTGTCTCCACCTCGCCGGTGCTGTCTCCACCTCGCCGGTGCTGTCTCCACCTCGCCGGTGCTGTCTCCACCTCGCCGGTGCTGTCTCCACCTCGCCGGTGCTGTCTCCACCTCGCCGGTGCTGTCTCCACCTCGCCGGTGCTGTCTCCACCTCGCCGGTGCTGTCTCCACCTTGCCGGTGCTGTCTCCACCTTGCCGGTGCTGTCTCCACCTTGCCGGTGCTGTCTCCACCTTGCCGGTGCTGTCTCCACCTTGCCGGTGCTGTCTCCACCTTGCCGGTGTTGCCTCCTCCCTGATGCTACCTCCTTCTTAGTGTTGCTGCTTCCTCCTTGCTGCTACCTCCTTGCTGCTGCCTCCTCCTTACCACTGCTGCCTCCTCCTTACCACTGCTGCCTCCTCCTCTGTGCTGCTGCCTCCTCTGTGCTGCTGCCTCCTCTGTGCTGCTGCCTCCTCCTTCCTGCTGCCGCCTCCTCCTCCTTCCTGCTGCCGCCTCCTCCTCCTTCCTGCTGCCGCCTCCTCCTCCTTCCTGCTGCCGCCTCCTCCTTCCTGCTACCGCCTCCTCCTTCCTGCTGCCTCCTCCTCCTTCCTGCTGCCGCCTCCTCCTTCTTGCTGCCGCCTCCTCCTAGCTGCTTCTGTCTCCTTGATGACAATTCCTCCTTGCTGCTGCCTCCTCCTTGCTGCTGCTGCCTCCTCCTTGCTGCTGGTGCCTCCTCCTTGCTGCTGGTGCCTCCTCCTTGCTGCTGGTGCCTCCTCCTTGCTGCTGGTGCCTCCTCCTTGCTGCGGCTGCCTCCTCCTGGATGCGGCTGCCTCCTCCTGGATGCGGTTTTCTTGCTGCTGTCTCCGCCTTTCTGCCACCTTGCTGCTTCCTCCTCCTTGCTGCCTCCTCCTTGATGCTGCCTCCTTGCTGCTGCCTCCTCCTTACCACTGCTGCTGCTTCCTCCTTGCTGCTGCTTCCTCCTTGCTGCTGCTTCCTCCTTGCTGCTGCTTCCTCCTTGCTGCTGCTTCCTTGCTGCTGCCGCCTCCTCCTTGCTGCTGCCTCCTCCTCCTTGCTGCTGCCTCCTCCTCGTTGCTGCTGCCTCCTCCTCGTTGCTGCTGCCTCCTCCTCGTTGCTGCTGCCTCCTCCTCGTTGCTGCTGCCTCCTCCTCGTTGCTGCTGCCTCCTACTCTGTGCTGCTGCCTCCTCCTTGCCGGTGCTGCCTCCTCCTTGCCGGTGCTGCCTCCTCCTTGCCGGTGCTGCCTCCTCCTTGCCGGTGCTGCCTCCTCCTTGCCGGTGCTGCCTCCTCCTTGCCGGTGCTGCCTCCTCCTTGCCGGTGCTGCCTCCTCCTTGCCGGTGCTGCCTCCTCCTTGCCGGTGCTGCCTCCTCCTTGCCGGTGCTGCCTCCTCCTTGCCGGTGCTGCCTCCTCCTTGCCGGTGCTGCCTCCTCCTTGCCGGTGCTGCCTCCTCCTTGCCGGTGCTGCCTCCTCCTTGCCGGTGCTGCCTCCTCCTTGCCGGTGCTGCCACCTCCTTGCCGGTGCTGCCACCTCCTTGCCGGTGCTGTCACCTCCTTGCCGGTGCTGTCACCTCCTTACCACTGCTGCTGCTTCCTCCTTGCTGCTGCCGCCTCCTCCTCCTTGCTGCTGCCGCCTCCTCCTCCTTGCTGCTGCCTCCTCCTCCTTGCTGCTGCCTCCTCCTCCTTGCTGCTGCCTCCTCCTCTGTGCTGCTGCCTCCTCCTCTGTGCTGCTGCCTGCTCTGTGCTGCTGCCTCCTCTGTGCTGCTGCCTCCTCTGTGCTGCTGCCTCCTCTGTGCTGCTGCCTCCTCTGTGCTGCTGCCTCCTCTGTGCTGCCGCCTCCTCCTCCTTCCTGCTGCCGCCTCCTTATTCCTGCTGCTGCCTCCTCCTTGCCGGTGCCGCCTCCTCCTTCCTGCTGCCGTCTCCTCCTAGCTGCTTCTGTCTCCTTGATGCCAATTCCTCCTTCCTGCTGCCGCCGCCTTGATGCCAATTCCTCCTTCCTGCTGCCTCCGTTGTGCTGATGCTGCCTCCTCCTAGCTGCTGCCTCCTCCTTGCTGCTGCCTCCTCCTTGCTGCTGCTGCCTCCTCCTTGCTGCTGGTGCCTCCTCCTTGCTGCTGGTGCCTCCTCCTTGCTGCTGGTGCCTCCTCCTTGCTGCGGCTGCCTCCTCCTTGCTGCTGCTGCCTCCTTCTTGCTGCCTCCTCCTTGCTGCTGCCTCCTCCTCCTTGCTGCTGCCTCCTCCTCCTTGCTGCTGCCTCCTCCTCGTTGCTGCTGCCTCCTCCTCGTTGCTGCTGCCTCCTCCTCGTTGCTGCTGCCTCCTCCTCGTTGCTGCTGCCTCCTCCTCGTTGCTGCTGCCGCCTCCTCCTTGTTGCTGCTGCCTCCTCTGTGCTGCTGCCTCCTCTGTGCTGCTGCCTCCTCTGTGCTGCTGCCTCCTCTGTGCTGCTGCCTCCTCTGTGCTGCTGCCTCCTCCTTGCCGGTGCTGCCGCCTCCTCCTTGCCGGTGCTGCCGCCTCCTCCTTGCCGGTGCTGCCGCCTCCTCCTTGCCGGTGCTGCCGCCTCCTCCTTGCCGGTGCTGCCGCCTCCTCCTTGCCGGTGCTGCCGCCTCCTCCTTGCCGGTGCTGCCGCCTCCTCCTTGCTGCTGCCGCCTCCTCCTTGCTTCTGCTGCCGCCTCCTCCTTGCTTCTGCTGCCGCCTCCTCCTTGCTGCTGCCGCCGCCTCCTCCTTGCTGCTGCCGCCGCCTCCTCCTTGCTGCTGCCGCCGCCTCCTCCTTGCTGCTGCCGCCGCCTCCTCCTTGCTGCTGCCGCCGCCTCCTCCTTGCTGCTGCCGCCGCCTCCTCCTTGCTGCTGCCGCCGCCTCCTCCTTGCTGCTGCCGCCGCCTCCTCCTTGCTGCTGCCGCCGCCTCCTCCTTGCTGCTGCCGCCGCCTCCTCCTTGCTGCTGCCGCCGCCTCCTCCTTGCTGCTGCCGCCGCCTCCTCCTTGCTGCTGCCGCCGCCTCCTCCTTGCTGCTGCCGCCGCCTCCTCCTTGCTGCTGCCGCCGCCTCCTCCTTGCTGCTGCCGCCGCCTCCTCCTTGCTGCTGCCGCCGCCTCCTCCTTTCTGCTGCCGCCGCCTCCTCCTTCCTGCTGCCGCCGCCTCCTCCTTCCTGCTGCCGCCTCCTCCTCCTTCCTGCTGCCGCCGCCTCCTCCTTCCTGCTGCCGCCTCCTCCTCCTTCCTGCTGCCGCCTCCTCCTTGCCGGTGCTGCCGCCTCCTCCTTGCCGGTGCTGCCATGCTGCGTCTGCCTCCTTCTTGCTGCGTTTGCCTCCTCCTGGATGCCGCCGCCTTGCTGCTGCCTCCTCCTTACTGTTGCCGCTGCCTCCTTGCTGCCGCCGCCTCCTCCTTGCTGCTGCCGCCGCCTCCTCCTCCTTGCCAGTGCCGCCTCCTCCTCCTTGCCGGTGCCGCCTCCTTCTCTTTGCCGGTGCCGCCTCCTCCTCCTTGCCGGTGCTGCCTCCTCCTTGCCGGTGCCGCCTCCTCCTCATTGCCGGTGCTGCCTCCTCCTTGCCGGTGCTGCCTCCTCCTCGCCGGTGCTGCCTCCTCCTCGCCGGTGCTGCCTCCTCCTCGCCGGTGCTGCCTCCTCCTTGCCGGTGCTGCCTCCTCCTTGCCTGTGCTGCCTCCTCCTTGCCGGTGATGTCTCCTCCTTGCCGGTAATGTCTCCTCCTTGCCGGTGCTGTCTCCTCCTTGCCGGTGTTGCCTCCTCCCTGATGCTACCTCCTTCTTAGTGTTGCTGCTTCCTCCTTGCTGCTACCTCCTTGCTGCTGCCTTCTCCTTACCATGGCTGCCTCCTCCTTACCACTGCTGCCTCCTCCTTGCCGGTGCTGTCTCCTCCTTGCCGGTGCTGTCTTCTCCTTGCCGGTGCTGTCTCCTCCTTGCCGGTGCTGTCTCCTCCTTGCCGGTGCTGTCTCCTCCTTGCCGGTGCTGTCTCCTCCTTGCCGGTGCTGTCTCCTCCTTGCCGGTGCTGTCTCCTCCTTGCCGGTGCTGTCTCCTCCTTGCCGGTGCTGTCTCCACCTTGCCGGTGCTGTCTCCACCTTGCCGATGCTGTCTCCACCTTGCCGGTGCTGTCTCCACCTTGCCGGTGCTGTCTCCACCTTGCCGGTGCTGTCTCCTCCCTGATGCTACCTCCTTCTTAGTGTTGCTGCTTCCTCCTTGCTGCTACCTCCTTGCTGCTGCCTTCTCCTTACCACTGCTGCCTCCTCCTTACCACTGCTGCCTCCTCCTCTGTGCTGCTGCCTCCTCTGTGCTGCTGCCTCCTCTGTGCTGCTGCCTCCTCTGTGATGCTGCCTCCTCCTTGCCGCTGCTGCCTCCTCCTTGCCGCTGCTGCCTCCTCCTTGCCGCTGCTGCCTCCTCCTTGCCGCTGCTGCCTCCTCCTTGCCGCTGCTGCCGCCTCCTCCTTGCCGGTGCTGCCGCCTCCTCCTTGCCGGTGCTGCCGCCTCCTCCTTGCCGGTGCTGCCGCCTCCTCCTTGCCGGTGCTGCCGCCTCCTCCTTGCCGGTGCTGCCGCCTCCTCCTTGCCGGTGCTGCCGCCTCCTCCTTGCCGGTGCTGCCGCCTCCTCCTTGCCGGTGCTGCCGCCTCCTCCTTGCCGGTGCTGCCGCCTCCTCCTTGCCGGTGCTGCCGCCTTCTCCTCCTTGCTGCTGCCGCCTTCTCCTCCTTGCTGCTGCCGCCTCCTCCTCCTTGCTGCTGCCGCCTCCTCCTCCTTGCTGCTGCCGCCTCCTCCTCCTTGCTGCTGCCGCCTCCTCCTCCTTCCTGCTGCCGCCTCCTCCTTCCTACTACCGCCTCCTCCTTCCTGCTGCCGCCTCCTCCTTCCTGCTGGTGCCTCCTCCTTGCTGCTGGTGCCTCCTCCTTGCTGCTGGTGCCTCCTCCTTGCTGCTGGTGCCTCCTCCTTGCTGCTGGTGCCTCCTCCTTGCTGCTGGTGCCTCCTCCTTGCTGCGGCTGCCTCCTCCTGGATGCGGTTTTCTTGCTGCTGTCTCCGCCTTTCTGCCGCCTTGCTGCTGCCGCCTCCTTGCTGCTGCCGCCTCCTTGCTGCTGCCGCCTCCTTGCTGCTGCCGCCTCCTTGCTGCTGCCGCCTCCTTGCTGCTGCCGCCTCCTTGCTGCTGCCGCCTCCTTGCTGCGTCTGCCTCCTTCTTGCTGCGTTTGCCTCCTTCTTGCTGCGTCTGCCTCCTCCTGGATGCCGCCGCCTTGCTGCTGCCCCCTCCTTACTGTTGCCGCCGCCTCCTTGCTGCCGCCGCCTCCTCCTTGCTTTCTGCCGCCTCCTCCTCCTTGCCGGTGCCGCCTCCTCCTCCTTGCCGGTGCCGCCTCCTCTTCCTTGCCGGTGCCGCCTCCTCCTCCTTGCCGGTGCCGCCTCCTCCTCCTTGCCGGTGCCGCCTCCTCCTCCTTGCCGGTGCCGCCTCCTCCTCCTTGCCGGTGCCGCCTCCTCCTCCTTGCCGGTGCTGCCTCCTCCTCCTTGCCGGTGCTGCCTCCTCCTCCTTGCCGGTGCTGCCTCCTCCTCCTTGCCGGTGCTGCCTCCTCCTTGCCGGTGCTGCCTCCTCCTTGCCGGTGCTGCCTCCTCCTTGCCGGTGCTGCCTCCACCTTGCCGGTGCTGTCTCCACCTTGCTGGTGCTGTCTCCTCCTTGCCGGTGCTGTCTCCTCCTTGCCGGTGCTGTCTCCTCCTTGCCGGTGCTGCCGCCTCCTCCTTGCCGGTGCTGCCGCCTCCTCCTTGCCGGTGCTGCCGCCTCCTCCTTGCCGGTGCTGCCGCCTCCTCCTTGCCGGTGCTACCGCCTCCTCCTTGCTGCTGGTGCCTCCTCCTTGCTGCTGGTGCCTCCTCCTTGCTGCGGCTGCCTCCTCCTTGCTGCGGCTGCCTCCTCCTTGCTGCGGCTGCCTCCTCCTTGCTGCGGCTGCCTCCTCCTGGATGCGGTTTTCTTGCTGCTGTCTCCGCCTTTCTGCCACCTTGCTGCTTCCTCCTCCTTGCTGCCTCCTCCTTGATGCTGCCTCCTCCTTACCACTGCTGCTGCTTCCTCCTTGCTGCTGCTTCCTCCTTGCTGCTGCTTCCTCCTTGCTGCTGCTTCCTCCTTGCTGCTGCTTCCTCCTTGCTGCTGCTTCCTCCTTGCTGCTGCCTCCTCCTCCTTGCTGCTGCCGCCTCCTCCTCCTTGCTGCTGCTGCCTCCTTCTTGCTGCTGCTTCCTTGCTGCTGCCGCCTCCTCCTTGCTGCTGCCGCCTCCTCCTTGCTGCTGCCTCCTCCTCCTTGCTGCTGCCTCCTCCTCGTTGCTGCTGCCTCCTCCTCGTTGCTGCTGCCTCCTCCTCTGTGCTGCTGCCTCCTCTGTGCTGCTGCCTCCTCTGTGCTGCTGCCTCCTCCTTGCCGGTGCTGCTGCCTCCTCCTTGCCGGTGCTGCTGCCTCCTCCTTGCCAGTGCTGCCTCCTCCTTGCCGGTGCTGCCTCCTCCTTGCCGGTGCTGCCTCCTCCTTGCCGGTGCTGCCTCCTCCTTGCCGGTGCTGCCTCCTCCTTGCCGGTGCTGCCTCCTCCTTGCCGGTGCTGCCTCCTCCTTGCCGGTGCTGCCTCCTCCTTGCCGGTGCTGCCTCCTCCTTGCCGGTGCTGCCTCCTCCTTGCCGGTGCTGCCTCCTCCTTGCCGGTGCTGCCTCCACCTTGCCGGTGCTGTCTCCACCTTGCCGGTGCTGTCTCCACCTTGCCGGTGCTGTCTCCACCTTGCCGGTGCTGTCTCCACCTTGCCGGTGCTGTCTCCACCTTGCCGGTGCTGTCTCCACCTTGCCGGTGCTGTCTCCACCTTGCCGGTGCTGTCTCCACCTTGCCGGTGCTGTCTCCACCTTGCCGGTGCTGTCTCCACCTTGCCGGTGCTGTCTCCACCTTGCCGGTGCTGTCTCCACCTTGCCGGTGCTGTCTCCACCTTGCCGGTGCTGTCTCCACCTTGCCGGTGCTGTCTCCTCCTTGCCGGTGCTGCCTCCTCCTTGCCGGTGCTGCCTCCTCCTTGCCGGTGCTGCCTCCTCCTTGCCGGTGCTGCCTCCTCCTTGCCGGTGCTGCCTCCTCCTTGCCGGTGCTGCCTCCTCCTTGCCGGTGCTGCCTCCTCCTTGCCGGTGCTGCCTCCTCCTTGCCGGTGCTGCCTCCTCCTTGCCGGTGCTGCCTCCTCCTTGCCGGTGCTGCCTCCTCCTTGCCGGTGCTGCCTCCTCCTTGCCGGTGCTGCCACCTCCTTGCCGGTGCTGTCACCTCCTTGCCGGTGCTGTCACCTCCTTGCCACTGCTGCTGCTTCCTCCTTGCTGCTGCTTCCTCCTTGCTGCTGCTTCCTCCTTGATGCTGCTTCCTCCTTGCTGCTGCTTCCTCCTTGCTGCTGCCGCCTCCTCCTTCTTGCTGCTGCCTCCTCCTCCTTGCTGCTGCCTCCTCCTCCTTGCTGCTGCCTCCTCCTCTGTGCTGCTGCCTCCTCCTCTGTGCTGCTGCCTCCTCCTCTGTGCTGCTGCCTGCTCTGTGCTGCTGCCTCCTCTGTGCTGCTGCCTCCTCTGTGCTGCTGCCTCCTCTGTGCTGCTGCCTCCTCTGTGCTGCCGCCTCCTCCTCCTTCCTGCTGCCGCCTCCTTCTTCCTGCTGCTGCCTCCTCCTTGCCGGTGCCGCCTCCTCCTTCCTGCTGCCGTCTCCTCCTAGCTGCTTCTGTCTCCTTGATGCCAATTCCTCCTTCCTGCTGCCGCCGCCTTGATGCCAATTCCTCCTTCCTGCTGCCTCCGTTGTGCTGATGCTGCCTCCTCCTAGCTGCTGCCTCCTCCTTGCTGCTGCCTCCTCCTTGCTGCTGCTGCCTCCTCCTTGCTGCTGCTGCCTCCTCCTTGCTGCTGCTGCCTCCTCCTTGCTGCTGCTGCCTCCTCCTTGCTGCTGCTGCCTCCTCCTTGCTGCTGGTGCCTCCTCCTTGCTGCGGCTGCCTCCTCCTTGCTGCTGCTGCCTCCTTCTTGCTGCCTCCTCCTTGCTGCTGCCTCCTCCTCGTTGCTGCTGCCTCCTCCTCGTTGCTGCTGCCTCCTCCTCGTTGCTGCTGCCTCCTCCTCGTTGCTGCTGCCGCCTCCTCCTTGTTGCTGCTGCCTCCTCTGTGCTGCTGCCTCCTCTGTGCTGCTGCCTCCTCTGTGCTGCTGCCTCCTCTGTGCTGCTGCCTCCTCTGTGCCGGTGCCTCCTCCTTGCCGGTGCTGCCGCCTCCTCCTTGCCGGTGCTGCCGCCTCCTCCTTGCCGGTGCTGCCGCCTCCTCCTTGCCGGTGCTGCCGCCTCCTCCTTGCCGGTGCTGCCGCCTCCTCCTTGCCGGTGCTGCCGCCTCCTCCTTGCTTCTGCTGCCGCCTCCTCCTTGCTTCTGCCGCCGCCTCCTCCTTGCTGCTGCCGCCGCCTCCTCCTTGCTGCTGCCGCCGCCTCCTCCTTGCTGCTGCCGCCGCCTCCTCCTTGCTGCTGCCGCCGCCTCCTCCTTGCTGCTGCCGCCGCCTCCTCCTTGCTGCTGCCGCCGCCTCCTCCTTTCTGCTGCCGCCGCCTCCTCCTTCCTGCTGCCGCCGCCTCCTCCTTCCTGCTGCCGCCTCCTCCTCCTTCCTGCTGCCGCCTCCTCCTTGCCGGTGCTGCCGCCTCCTCCTTGCCGGTGCTGCCATGCTGCGTCTGCCTCCTTCTTGCTGCGTTTGCCTCCTCCTGGATGCCGCCGCCTTGCTGCTGCCTCCTCCTTACTGTTGCCGCTGCCTCCTTGCTGCCGCCGCCTCCTCCTTGCTGCTGCCGCCTCCTCCTCCTTGCCGGTGCCGCCTCCTCCTCCTTGCCGGTGCTGCCTCCTCCTTGCCGGTGCCGCCTCCTCCTCCTTGCCGGTGCTGCCTCCTCCTTGCCGGTGCTGCCTCCTCCTTGCCGGTGCTGCCTCCTCCTTGCCGGTGCTGCCTCCTCCTTGCCGGTGCTGCCTCCTCCTTGCCGGTGCTGCCTCCTCCTTGCCGGTGCTGCCTCCTCCTTGCCGGTGCTGCCTCCTCCTTGCCGGTAATGTCTCCTCCTTGCCGGTGCTGTCTCCTCCTTGCCGGTGTTGCCTCCTCCCTGATGCTACCTCCTTCTTAGTGTTGCTGCTTCCTCCTTGCTGCTACCTCCTTGCTGCTGCCTTCTCCTTACCATGGCTGCCTCCTCCTTACCACTGCTGCCTCCTCCTTGCCGGTGCTGTCTCCTCCTTGCCGGTGCTGTCTCCTCCTTGCCGGTGCTGTCTCCTCCTTGCCGGTGCTGTCTCCTCCTTGCCGGTGCTGTCTCCTCCTTGCCGGTGCTGTCTCCTCCTTGCCGGTGCTGTCTCCTCCTTGCCGGTGCTGTCTCCTCCTTGCCGGTGCTGTCTCCACCTTGCCGGTGCTGTCTCCACCTTGCCGGTGCTGTCTCCACCTTGCCGGTGCTGTCTCCACCTTGCCGGTGCTGTCTCCACCTTGCCGGTGCTGTCTCCACCTTGCCGGTGCTGTCTCCACCTTGCCGGTGCTGTCTCCACCTTGCCGGTGCTGTCTCCTCCCTGATGCTACCTCCTTCTTAGTGTTGCTGCTTCCTCCTTGCTGCTACCTCCTTGCTGCTGCCTTCTCCTTACCACTGCTGCCTCCTCCTTACCACTGCTGCCTCCTCCTCTGTGCTGCTGCCTCCTCTGTGCTGCTGCCTCCTCTGTGCTGCTGCCTCCTCTGTGCTGCTGCCTCCTCCTTGCCGCTGCTGCCTCCTCCTTGCCGCTGCTGCCTCCTCCTTGCCGCTGCTGCCTCCTCCTTGCCGCTGCTGCCTCCTCCTTGCCGCTGCTGCCGCCTCCTCCTTGCCGCTGCTGCCGCCTCCTCCTTGCCGCTGCTGCCGCCTCCTCCTTGCCGCTGCTGCCGCCTCCTCCTTGCCGGTGCTGCCGCCTCCTCCTTGCCGGTGCTGCCGCCTCCTCCTTGCCGGTGCTGCCGCCTCCTCCTTGCCGGTGCTGCCGCCTCCTCCTTGCCGGTGCTGCCGCCTCCTCCTTGCCGGTGCTGCCGCCTCCTCCTTGCCGGTGCTGCCGCCTCCTCCTTGCCGGTGCTGCCGCCTTCTCCTCCTTGCTGCTGCCGCCTTCTCCTCCTTGCTGCTGCCGCCTCCTCCTCCTTGCTGCTGCCGCCTCCTCCTCCTTCCTGCTGCCGCCTCCTCCTTCCTGCTACCGCCTCCTCCTTCCTGCTGCCGCCTCCTCCTTCCTGCTGCCGCCTCCTCCTTGCTGCTGGTGCCTCCTCCTTGCTGCTGGTGCCTCCTCCTTGCTGCTGGTGCCTCCTCCTTGCTGCTGGTGCCTCCTCCTTGCTGCGGCTGCCTCCTCCTGGATGCGGTTTTCTTGCTGCTGTCTCCGCCTTTCTGCCGCCTTGCTGCTTCCTCCTCCTTGCTGCTGCCGCCTCCTTGCTGCTGCCGCCTCCTTGCTGCTGCCGCCTCCTTGCTGCTGCCGCCTCCTTGCTGCTGCCGCCTCCTTGCTGCTGCCGCCTCCTTGCTGCTGCCGCCTCCTTGCTGCTGCCGCCTCCTTGCTGCTGCCGCCTCCTTGCTGCTGCCGCCTCCATGCTGCGTCTGCCTCCTTCTTGCTGTGTTTGCCTCCTTCTTGCTGCGTCTGCCTCCTCCTGGATGCCGCCGCCTTGCTGCTGCCCCCTCCTTACTGTTGCCGCCGCCTCCTTGCTGCCGCCGCCTCCTCCTTGCTGCTGCCGCCTCCTCCTCCTTGCCGGTGCCGCCTCCTCCTCCTTGCCGGTGCCGCCTCCTCTTCCTTGCCGGTGCCGCCTCCTCCTCCTTGCCGGTGCCGCCTCCTCCTCCTTGCCGGTGCCGCCTCCTCCTCCTTGCCGGTGCCGCCTCCTCCTCCTTGCCGGTGCCGCCTCCTCCTCCTTGCCGGTGCCGCCTCCTCCTCCTTGCCGGTGCTGCCTCCTCCTCCTTGCCGGTGCTGCCTCCTCCTCCTTGCCGGTGCTGCCTCCTCCTTGCCGGTTGTTGGACTTGGCCCTTCTGGCAGGTTCACCCCTGGACTTTTTGGGTTTTTATTGGTGACTTGGTGTGGTAATTGTTTGGTCTCTGCGCACTTTCCCTGTGTCCCAGGGTAAAGTGCGTGCGTGCTCTGAGTGCATGTGGTGAGATAGGCCTGCCCTCCCATAGGAATGCATGGGGAATGTATGTGTCCCTAGTAGTTCCTGATGCGTGGGGTGTGCAGGCCCGAGTTTGGTATGTGCGGACTCGTGGGAGTGAATGCTGCGCGATGATGTGTGCGGCGTGCATGTACCTAG
This sequence comes from Triturus cristatus, assembly GCF_964204655.1. NCBI lineage: Eukaryota > Metazoa > Chordata > Amphibia > Caudata > Salamandridae > Triturus > Triturus cristatus. Next base: position 593,156,137 of record NC_140592.1, on the reverse strand, counting down.
TGTGGAAGTGCCACTTCTAGAAGTGGGCACTTCTGTGTGCAGTGTGTCTGTCGCGTGATTGGCTGGTCATGTCATGTGACGGGCTAGGGATTCCCCAGTGTCAGGATGAGTCACCCAGTGGTGAATGGGGAGATCAGCAGCTAGATGGGTGGGAGGAGTCCACCTGGGTCCTGAATAGGACAGGGTTTTCCAAACACAATGCTGGCCCCGCCCCCTGTGGTGCGACTGACGACCCTAGCCCTGCCAGTGAATAGAGTGAGGGGCTGAGCACATCCAGGGTGCTCCCCAACCAGCTGCGACTGGTTTTCCCCCTCACCCTGAACCCAGAACAAAGGGTTTGACTGTATAAAAATGGGGCTGTGTCCCCACAGAAACTGTTCTCTGCCAGGATCTTACCTGAGGGGGGGGCTACTGCTGCTGCTGGACCAGAGGACCGCCACTTGGACTACCTCCCTGCCTGGAGGCCCAGTGCGCTGGCTCTGGGCCCAGTCTTGCCCCCCACCCCTACCCTGCTGCATGCAGGGAAGAACTTTGCTGGACTTTGTGGTGCTTTTCATCCTACAGCGCTGGAAGCGCTTTATTTGTGTCCCCAAAGCGCCTGGAAGCGCTTCTACTTGCCTCAGCGCTAGGAGCGCTTTATTTGGTGCCCCCAGCGCTTCTAGAGCGCTTTTACGTTGGCCGTAGCGCTAGGAGCGCTTTATTCTGGAAACCGGTGCCCACCCGGCGTTTGCCCCGTCTTTTCAGCTTCTGAATTCCCCTGGCAGGTGCCCACCCTGCCAGGGACATTGCCGGGGTCGTTGGCGGGAGCCCACCCCGCTATATGTCTCAACGGAACGGGAGCCTACCCCGTATTGCAACCACCGAAGAAGGATCACCGCTGCGGCCCGGTCCGTCCCCGGAAGTCAGGCGACCTCCGTCGGGACGTAGGCGGGACTTCAAAGCAGGAAGCGACGGGAGCCTACCCCGCGCTCCTGCACTGGGCGGAAGACGGGAACCAGGAAGTCTGCGAGTACGCGGGGCTCCCGTGTGCCGGGAGAGCCCCACAGCCACAGAGGAGGTGGGAGCGCTGCGTGTTCCCTTGCAGCTGTCCCCATCGCCTGACCGGAGCAGCCCGTCGGAGCAGCCCATCGAAGTCCTGGTGAGTGGGGGCTGAAGGGGGAGCCGGGTTAGCCTCCCCAAGTACTGTAAGAGCCTGCGAGGCTCACGAGTCCCCCGAGCGGGACTCCAACGTCGGGGGTGATCGCGGTTAGAAGGTCCCCAGAGAGGGGGCCCCCACCTACCTGTGCCAGCGCTAGGGGGCAGTTATTGGTCCTCGGTTAAGTGCCAGTGAAGGCACTGAACAGCGCAGTTCTCGGGCCGCCCCAGCGAGGGCATCTCTCTCCTCGAGTCCCTGAGGAGGACTCCACCGAACGGGGGCCATTTGGTTCAGAGCCGTGAAGGCTCCAACGCTACGGGGGCATTTCTTAGCCAGCAGAGCGGCCCCGGGAGGCAGCGGGCCGCTCCAACGTCGCCCCCACCTTTTTCTAGAGCCCGTGAGGCTCCAACAAAGGGGCACATTATTATTTAGAGCCTGCGAGGCTCTAGGGGTCATTTCATTTGTTTCAGAGCCCTGGGAGGCTCCAACGTTGGCCCCAGCATTTCTCTAGTTGCCCAGCACTTAGTGGGCAACTGCTACGTTTAGGTTGTAGCCTCTGTGTTTTGGCTGGCGCAGCTTGCGCAGCCTTGCCCTAACATTTGGACACAGGGCGCCCTTGCCCCTTCACGGCCAGTTGGCCTGGGACTGCCACAGGTAGTGGCTTATGTGAGTTCTTGCGTCATGTGCTTTGCTTTACACCTCTGAATGTTATGCATCATGTGTTTATGTGTTCAGACCCCTACAGGCATTGTGATACTTAGGTGGTTGTTTTTCCCCTAGTACAGGTGGTACTAGTGAGGTCCTAGTTCCCTGCGTGGTATTCCTAAAGGTGGTTAGGGTTGCGTAGGTGGTACGTTCTGATACCAGTAGTTACTGGTTGTGTGCTATATGTTCTATTTTTAGTGCTACAGTGATTGTATGTGCTATGTTCTAAAATATTATTCCTACGTTCTAAATGCTATTTCTAAAGAGTGCTAATTCCTGACAGTGGTCCATGTGGCCCTGTCCCCTGTGTATATAATCCCTTGTAAATTCTGCCCGTGCCTGTTGGCACATTGTAAAGTGTGTGTTTTTATCTAATGTGTTGTGTATAATACAAAGGTTATTTTTATATAATACCTTGTGTGGAGTTTCCTTTGTGGTGGGCCTTGGGTGTTGTTGCTGGGTGCGTGCGCAAACGCTTTACACATCGCCTCAGGGATAAGCCTGTCTGCTCGTGCCAAGCTACCAAGGGGGTGAGCAGGGGTTATCTTTGGCGTGTAACTTCCTTGCCCTGACTAGAGTGGTGGTTTCTGTCTGGCTTTGGCGCGAGCCCTAGCCAACCAGAAATCCCATTTCTAACATTGGTGATCAGCGGTGGGATTTGGACTTGCGTTTGCGCTGTACCGCAGCAGCAACTGGCCGCACTACAAAACTCTGCATTTAGATAAATCACATGGTATAAGGATTATTGTTTTAAAGTTTGTTTTTAATTGTCATTTCTTTGGAAATGTGGTTTTGTGCACTGTGAGTTAGGTGTCCCTAGCTCGGGAGGGTAGATCATCCCCCTTAGTGCATTGTGTTTCTGGATTCACCAGAGGGTGGGATCCAGTGGTGGCAGCGTAATAGTGTCCTGTACATTTGTCCCCCGCCCTGCGCCCAGAGTTGGTACCTGTGTCACGTGGTGGTCAGGTTGAGGAATCAGGGGTGGTAGAAACTGCCTTACCAGTCCGAGGGGAGGGTTGTGTGTGTGGATGAATGGTGTGTGGCACTAGGCAAGTGAGTGTGAGTTCTCTGGGTTAGAGAGCTTGCTGAATCTTTTTGTGAATTGTGTGCTCCTGTGTGGAACTCAGACCCCTAGGTTCCCTGTATAATTGTTACCATAACGTCCGCCAGAATGGAGCCTGCTTGTGATCCCTATGAGCTAGCTTGGCGCCAGAGGCAGGAGTTAGAAAGGTACTGTACAGAGGAAGAGTCAGAAGAGGAGGTAGAGGATGACAATACCTGGACGCCAGTAGAGAGTGAGGACCCCATAGGTAGGGCGTCCCGTGCTGGGTCCAGCGTAGGAGGCAGCGCCTCATCCCTTTCCCTGTCCCCAGAGGAGTGGGAAGATAGGAGGAAAGAAAGGGAGCACCAGCTGGCGTTAGAGAAGCTCAGGTTAGAGCATGCTCAGGCGATGGCGCAGCTGGAGGCCAGGAAGCAACAGCGAGAGACTGAGTGGGTCTTGGCGCGGGAGAGGGTAGAGGAGGCTGAGAGGGCCTCCACCAGAGGCAAAGTAGCTCTGGAGGGTAGACTATCCCCTGCACGCAGTTTTAATTTTCTGGGCTCCCCAGGGAGGGTTGAGTCCAGTGGTAGTAGCGATGTAGATTCCAGTGTAGGGAATCCCAATCCCAGTCCCCCCAGTCTGGTACCTGTTCCCCAGGAGGAGGAGTTAAGGTTGAAGTTCAGGGGCAGTAGGAAACTGTCTCACCAGTCTTGGGAGGAGTTTGTGGATGAATGTGAGGATGCACTGTTTGATTGGATAAGAGTTCCCGCAGAATCTGATTATGATAAACTGTGTGATCTGATTCTCAGAGAACACCTGCTCAATTGTTGTGCACCGGGGTTGCGCCAACACCTGTTGGGGTGTGGGGTGTCTGCCCCATTTGAGCTTGGAGATGAAGCAGAGCGCTGGGAAAGGGCTAGAGGTTCTCTAGAGTCATTAGGGAGTGACTCCAAAAGTAGTGGGTCAGGTATCTTCCAGCCCAGCGTGGTGGAAGAGGCTCAGTGTAGCCCAGCTAGGTCCCAGGATAGCGAGGAGGGTGTAGGGGCTCACTGCCTGGCTCAGTGGAGCAGGAGTGAGAGGGTGACCGAGGGTCCCCGGACGTACGAAACCCTGCCTCAGGACTTGGATGGTTCCATGAGGGAACACCAAGTTGGGGACCTAGGCTGTCCTGTTAGCCCATTTGAGGAAGATCTCCTGGTGAGTAGAGGACCTGGAGCACCTGTAACCAGGGCTCCTGTGGTTCTAGAGTCTGGCAGTACTGCTCCGGTAGGGAGGGTACAGGAGTCCAGTGTGAGGAGTGATTGGGGGATGAGTTTCCCAGTGGAAGAGCCTGTGGGTCAGGGACTACCCAGTTGGGCTAGGATCCCGTGTAGTGACCAGGGTGGCACCACTTCTGTTCTGGGGGATCTCCGCGCACTGTCAGGTGGACAGGGGACGGGAGATCAGCGCCAGACAGACAGTCGCCTGACGTATGTGTCCTTTGATAGCCTCAGGGGGATGGAGTGGAAATCCCCAGAAGTCCTGGAGTGCCAGGCAATTATTCCACCAAAGGTTCTAGGCCGGAGGTTGGGAGGCCAGGTTCAGGATCAGCCTGACCTGAAGGGTGGGACGTCTGTAATCAGCGTCCCGACCAGTTCTTCTTCCAGAGGTACCGCCCCAGTTGGTAGGGAGCAGGGTTCCGGAAGGGGGTGCAGAGGGTGGGAGAGCCCACCTCTGCCCCCGGTACAACCTGAGGGGTTAAACCCTGGGTTGGAATGGCGTTCTAGGTGTACCCCTCGCCAGAGGAGGAGGAACCCTAGGAGAAGAGGTAGGGGGAGGAGAGCCTTCCCTGAGACTCCTGGTCCGCCTGAGGGTGTAGACCCTAGGCTGGAGAACCAGTGGCAGTCTAGTCCTGTCTTTCAGAGAGGAAGAGTGGAGAATGGCCGCTATGTGCCAGGGGTTACTACCCCCCACTCTGTGGTTAGGCAAAGACCAGTGGCACCTGGGTGGCCTAGGGCCTGGTCTTGGCCGCGGACAGCTTGGGAGTACCAGTGGGGTAGCCCAGTTGGTCCAGACAGTGGTGTTAAAAAGAATTCCATGGGTTCACCGTGGCGTAGAACCGGAGGGTGTCCATGCAGTTGCGGGCCCGCGTCCGTGTTCTATCGCCCCAAGCAGGGAAGTCCATCACGGTGGTGATTGGTCTGCCCTGCGTTTTGGCTGGAAGGGGGTTGTGTTGGACTTGGCCCTTCTGGCAGGTTCACCCCTGGACTTTTTGGGTTTTTATTAGTGACTTGGTGTGGTAATTGTTTGGTCTCTGCGCACTTTCCCTGTGTCCCAGGGTAAAGTGCGTGCGTGCTCTGAGTGCATGTGGTGAGATAGGCCTGCCCTCCCATAGGAATGCATGGGGAATGTATGTGTCCCTAGTAGTTCCTGATGCGTGGGGTGTGCAGGCCCGAGTTTGGTATGTGCGGACTCGTGGGAGTGAATGCTGCGCGATGATGTGTGCGGCGTGCATGTACCTAGTGTGGAAGTGCCACTTCTAGAAGTGGGCACTTCTGTGTGCAGTGTGTCTGTCGCGTGATTGGCTGGTCATGTCATGTGACGGGCTAGGGATTCCCCAGTGTCAGGATGAGTCACCCAGTGGTGAATGGGGAGATCAGCAGCTAGATGGGTGGGAGGAGTCCACCTGGGTCCTGAATAGGACAGGGTTTTCCAAACACAATGCTGGCCCCGCCCCCTGTGGTGCGACTGACGACCCTAGCCCTGCCAGTGAATAGAGTGAGGGGCTGAGCACATCCAGGGTGCTCCCCAACCAGCTGCGACTGGTTTTCCCCCTCACCCTGAACCCAGAACAAAGGGTTTGACTGTATAAAAATGGGGCTGTGTCCCCACAGAAACTGTTCTCTGCCAGGATCTTACCTGAGGGGGGGGCTACTGCTGCTGCTGGACCAGAGGACCGCCACTTGGACTACCTCCCTGCCTGGAGGCCCAGTGCGCTGGCTCTGGGCCCAGTCTTGCCCCCCACCCCTACCCTGCTGCATGCAGGGAAGAACTTTGCTGGACTTTGTGGTGCTTTTCATCCTACAGCGCTGGAAGCGCTTTATTTGTGTCCCCAAAGCGCCTGGAAGCGCTTCTACTTGCCTCAGCGCTAGGAGCGCTTTATTTGGTGCCCCCAGCGCTTCTAGAGCGCTTTTACGTTGGCCGTAGCGCTAGGAGCGCTTTATTCTGGAAACCGGTGCCCACCCGGCGTTTGCCCCGTCTTTTCAGCTTCTGAATTCCCCTGGCAGGTGCCCACCCTGCCAGGGACATTGCCGGGGTCGTTGGCGGGAGCCCACCCCGCTATATGTCTCAACGGAACGGGAGCCTACCCCGTATTGCAACCACCGAAGAAGGATCACCGCTGCGGCCCGGTCCGTCCCCGGAAGTCAGGCGACCTCCGTCGGGACGTAGGCGGGACTTCAAAGCAGGAAGCGACGGGAGCCTACCCCGCGCTCCTGCACTGGGCGGAAGACGGGAACCAGGAAGTCTGCGAGTACGCGGGGCTCCCGTGTGCCGGGAGAGCCCCACAGCCACAGAGGAGGTGGGAGCGCTGCGTGTTCCCTTGCAGCTGTCCCCATCGCCTGACCGGAGCAGCCCGTCGGAGCAGCCCATCGAAGTCCTGGTGAGTGGGGGCTGAAGGGGGAGCCGGGTTAGCCTCCCCAAGTACTGTAAGAGCCTGCGAGGCTCACGAGTCCCCCGAGCGGGACTCCAACGTCGGGGGTGATCGCGGTTAGAAGGTCCCCAGAGAGGGGGCCCCCACCTACCTGTGCCAGCGCTAGGGGGCAGTTATTGGTCCTCGGTTAAGTGCCAGTGAAGGCACTGAACAGCGCAGTTCTCGGGCCGCCCCAGCGAGGGCATCTCTCTCCTCGAGTCCCTGAGGAGGACTCCACCGAACGGGGGCCATTTGGTTCAGAGCCGTGAAGGCTCCAACGCTACGGGGGCATTTCTTAGCCAGCAGAGCGGCCCCGGGAGGCAGCGGGCCGCTCCAACGTCGCCCCCACCTTTTTCTAGAGCCCGTGAGGCTCCAACAAAGGGGCACATTATTATTTAGAGCCTGCGAGGCTCTAGGGGTCATTTCATTTGTTTCAGAGCCCTGGGAGGCTCCAACGTTGGCCCCAGCATTTCTCTAGTTGCCCAGCACTTAGTGGGCAACTGCTACGTTTAGGTTGTAGCCTCTGTGTTTTGGCTGGCGCAGCTTGCGCAGCCTTGCCCTAACATTTGGACACAGGGCGCCCTTGCCCCTTCACGGCCAGTTGGCCTGGGACTGCCACAGGTAGTGGCTTATGTGAGTTCTTGCGTCATGTGCTTTGCTTTACACCTCTGAATGTTATGCATCATGTGTTTATGTGTTCAGACCCCTACAGGCATTGTGATACTTAGGTGGTTGTTTTTCCCCTAGTACAGGTGGTACTAGTGAGGTCCTAGTTCCCTGCGTGGTATTCCTAAAGGTGGTTAGGGTTGCGTAGGTGGTACGTTCTGATACCAGTAGTTACTGGTTGTGTGCTATATGTTCTATTTTTAGTGCTACAGTGATTGTATGTGCTATGTTCTAAAATATTATTCCTACGTTCTAAATGCTATTTCTAAAGAGTGCTAATTCCTGACAGTGGTCCATGTGGCCCTGTCCCCTGTATATATAATCCCTTGTAAATTCTGCCCGTGCCTGTTGGCACATTGTAAAGTGTGTGTTTTTATCTAATGTGTTGTGTATAATACAAAGGTTATTTTTATATAATACCTTGTGTGGAGTTTCCTTTGTGGTGGGCCTTGGGTGTTGTTGCTGGGTGCGTGCGCAAACGCTTTACACATCGCCTCAGGGATAAGCCTGTCTGCTCGTGCCAAGCTACCAAGGGGGTGAGCAGGGGTTATCTTTGGCGTGTAACTTCCTTGCCCTGACTAGAGTGGTGGTTTCTGTCTGGCTTTGGCGCGAGCCCTAGCCAACCAGAAATCCCATTTCTAACACCGGTGCTGCCTCCTCCTTGCCGGTGCTGCCTCCTCCTTGCCGGTGCTGCCTCCTCCTTGCCGGTGCTGCCTCCTCCTTGCCGGTGCTGCCTCCTCCTTGCCGGTGCTGCCTCCTCCTTGCCGGTGCTGCCTCCTCCTTGCCGGTGCTGCCTCCTCCTTGCCGGTGCTGTCTCCTCCTTGCCGGTGCTGTCTCCTCCTTGCCGGTGCTGCCGCCTCCTCCTTGCCGGTGCTGCCGCCTCCTCCTTGCCGGTGCTGCCGCCTCCTCCTTGCCGGTGCTGCCGCCTCCTCCTTGCCGGTGCTGCCGCCTCCTCCTTGCCGGTGCTGCCGCCTCCTCCTTGCCGGTGCTGCCGCCTCCTCCTTGCCGGTGCTGCCGCCTCCTCCTTGCCGGTGCTGCCGCCTCCTCCTTGCCAGTGCTGCCGCCTCCTCCTTGCCGGTGCTGCCGCCTTCTCCTCCTTGCTGCTGCCGCCTCCTCCTCCTTGCTGCTGCCGCCTCCTCCTCCTTGCTGCTGCCGCCTCCTCCTCCTTCCTGCTGCCGCCTCCTCCTCCTTCCTGCTGCCGCCTCCTCCTTGCTGCTGCCGCCTCCTCCTAGCTGCATCTGTCTCCTTGATGCCAATTCCTCCTTGCTGCTGCCTCCGTCGTGCTGATGCTGCCTCCTTCTTGCTGGTGCCTCCACCTTGCTGCTGGTGCCTCCACCTTGCTGCTGGTGCCTCCACCTTGCTGCTGGTGCCTCCACCTTGCTGCTGGTGCCTCCTCCTTGCTGCGGCTGCCTCCTCCTTGCTGCGGCTGCCTCCTCCTTGCTGCGGCTGCCTCCTCCTTGCTGCGGCTGCCTCCTCCTTGCTGCGGCTGCCTCCTCCTGGATGCGGTTTTCTTGCTGCTGTCTCCGCCTTTCTGCCACCTTGCTGCTTCCTCCTCCTTGCTGCCTCCTCCTTGATGCTGCCTCCTCCTTACCACTGCTGCTGCTTCCTCCTTGCTGCTGCTTCCTCCTTGCTGCTGCTTCCTCCTTGCTGCTGCCTCCTCCTCCTTGCTGCTGCCGCCTCCTCCTCCTTGCTGCTGCTGCCTCCTTCTTGCTGCTGCTTCCTTGCTGCTGCCACCTCCTCCTTGCTGCTGCCTCCTCCTCCTTGCTGCTGCCTCCTCCTCGTTGCTGCTGCCTCCTCCTCGTTGCTGCTGCCTCCTCCTCTGTGCTGCTGCCTCCTCCTCTGTGCTGCTGCCTCCTCTGTGCTGCTGCCTCCTCTGTGCTGCTGCCTCCTCTGTGCTGCTGCCTCCTCCTTGCCGGTGCTGCTGCCTCCTCCTTGCCGGTGCTGCTGCCTCCTCCTTGCCGGTGCTGTCTCCACCTTGCCGGTGCTGTCTCCACCTTGCCGGTGCTGTGTCCACCTTGCCGGTGCTGTCTCCACCTTGCCGGTGCTGTCTCCACCTTGCCGGTGCTGCCTCCTCCTTGCCGGTGCTGCCTCCTCCTTGCCGGTGCTGCCTCCTCCTTGCCGGTGCTGCCTCCACCTTGCCGGTGCTGCCTCCACCTTGCCGGTGCTGCCTCCACCTTGCCGGTGCTGTCTCCACCTTGCCGGTGCTGTCTCCACCTTGCCGGTGCTGTCTCCACCTTGCCGGTGCTGTCTCCACCTTGCCGGTGCTGTCTCCACCTTGCCGGTGCTGCCTCCTCCTTGCCGGTGCTGCCTCCTCCTTGCCGGTGCTGCCTCCTCCTTGCCGGTGCTGCCTCCTCCTTGCCGGTGCTGCCTCCTCCTTGCCGGTGCTGCCTCCTCCTTGCTGCTGGTGCCTCCTCATTGCTGCTGGTGCCTCCTCCTTGCTGCGGCTGCCTCCTCCTTGCTGCGGCTGCCTCCTCCTTGCTGCGGCTGCCTCCTCCTTGCTGCGGCTGCCTCCTCCTTGCTGCGGCTGCCTCCTCCTGGATGCGGCTGCCTCCTCCTGCATGCGGCTGCCTCCTCCTGGATGCGGTTTTCTTGCTGCTGTCTCCGCCTTTCTGCCACCTTGCTGCTTCCTCCTCCTTGCTGCCTCCTCCTTGATGCTGCCTCCTTGCTGCTGCCTCCTCCTTACCACTGCTGCTGCTTCCTCCTTGCTGCTGCTTCCTCCTTGCTGCTGCTTCCTCCTTGCTGCTGCTTCCTCCTTGCTGCTGCTTCCTCCTTGCTGCTGCTTCCTCCTTGCTGCTGCCGCCTCCTCGTTGCTGCTGCCTCCTCCTCGTTGCTGCTGCCTCCTCCTCTGTGCTGCTGCCTCCTACTCTGTGCTGCTGCCTCCTACTCTGTGCTACTGCCTCCTCTGTGCTGCTGCCTCCTCCTTGCCGGTGCTGCCTCCTCCTTGCCGGTGCTGCCTCCTCCTTGCCGGTGCTGCCTCCTCCTTGCCGGTGCTGCCTCCTCCTTGCCGGTGCTGCCTCCTCCTTGCCGGTGCTGCCTCCTCCTTGCCGGTGCTGTCACCTCCTTACCACTGCTGCTGCTTCCTCCTTGCTGCTGCTTCCTCCTTGCTGCTGCTTCCTCCTTGCTGCTGCTTCCTCCTTGCTGCTGCCGCCTCCTCCTCCTTGCTGCTGCCGCCGCCTCCTCCTCCTTGCTGCTGCCGCCTCCTTCTTGCTGCTGCCTCCTCCTCCTTGCTGCTGCCTCCTCCTCCTTGCTGCTGCCTCCTCCTCCTTGCTGCTGCCTCCTCCTCCTTGCTGCTGCCTCCTCCTCCTTGCTGCTGCCTCCTCCTCCTTGCTGCTGCCTCCTCCTCTGTGCTGCTGCCTCCTCTGTGCTGCTGCCTCCTCTGTGCTGCTGCCTCCTCTGTGCTGCTGCCTCCTCTGTGCTGCTGCCTCCTCTGTGCTGCCGCCTCCTCCTCCTTCCTGCTGCCGCCTCCTTCTTCCTGCTGCTGCCTCCTCCTTGCCGGTGCCGCCTCCTCCTTCCTGCTGCCGTCTCCTCCTAGCTGCTTCTGTCTCCTCCTAGCTGCTTCTGTCTCCTTGATGCCAATTCCTCCTTCCTGCTGCCGCCGCCTTGATGCCAATTCCTCCTTCCTGCTGCCTCCCTTGTGCTGATGCTGCCTCCTCCTAGCTGCTGCCTCCTCCTTGCTGCTGCCTCCTCCTTGCTGCTGCTGCCTCCTCCTTGCTGCTGCTGCCTCCTCCTTGCTGCTGCTGCCTCCTCCTTGCTGCTGGTGCCTCCTCCTTGCTGCTGGTGCCTCCTCCTTGCTGCGGCTGCCTCCTCCTTGCTGCGGCTGCCTCCTCCTGGATGCGGTTTTCTTGCTGCTGTCTCCGCCTTTCTGCCACCTTGCTGCTTCCTCCTCCTTGCTGCCTCCTCCTTGATGCTGCCTCCTTGCTGCTGCCTCCTCCTTACCACTGCTGCTGCTTCCTCCTTGCTGCTGCTTCCTCCTTGCTGCTGCTTCCTCCTTGCTGCTGCCGCCTCCTCCTCCTTGCTGCTGCCGCCTCCTCCTCCTTGCTGCTGCTGCCTCCTTCTTGCTGCCTCCTCCTTGCTGCTGCCTCCTCCTCCTTGCTGCTGCCTCCTCCTCGTTGCTGCTGCCTCCTCCTCGTTGCTGCTGCCTCCTCCTTGTAGCTGCTGCCTCCTCCTCGTTGCTGCTGCCGCCTCCTCCTTGTTGCTGCTGCCTCCTCTTTGTTGCTGCTGCCTCCTCTGTGCTGCTGCCTCCTCTGTGCTGCTGCCTCCTCTGTGCTGCTGCCTCCTCTGTGCTGCTGCCTCCTCCTTGCCGGTGCTGCCTCCTCCTTGCCGGTGCTGCCTCCTCCTTGCCGGTGCTGCCTCCTCCTTGCCGGTGCTGCCTCCTCCTTGCCGGTGCTGCCTCCTCCTTGCCGGTGCTGCCTCCTCCTCGCCGGTGCTGCCTCCTCCTCGCCGGTGCTGCCTCCTCCTCGCCGGTGCTGCCTCCTCCTCGCCGGTGCTGCCTCCTCCTCGCCGGTGCTGCCTCCTCCTCGCCGGTGCTGCCTCCTCCTCGCCGGTGCTGCCTCCTCCTCGCCGGTGCTGCCTCCTCCTCGCCGGTGCTGCCTCCTCCTCGCCGGTGCTGCCTCCTCCTCGCCGGTGCTGCCTCCTCCTCGCCGGTGCTGCCTCCTCCTCGCCGGTGCTGCCTCCTCCTCGCCGGTGCTGCCTCCTCCTCGCCGGTGCTGCCTCCTCCTCGCCGGTGCTGCCTCCTCCTCGCCGGTGCTGCCTCCTCCTCGCCGGTGCTGCCTCCACCTCGCCGGTGCTGCCTCCACCTCGCCGGTGCTGCCTCCACCTCGCCGGTGCTGTCTCCACCTCGCCGGTGCTGTCTCCACCTCGCCGGTGCTGTCTCCACCTCGCCGGTGCTGTCTCCACCTCGCCGGTGCTGTCTCCACCTCGCCGGTGCTGTCTCCACCTCGCCGGTGCTGTCTCCACCTTGCCGGTGCTGTCTCCACCTCGCCGGTGCTGTCTCCACCTTATCGGTGCTGTCTCCACCTTGCCGGTGCTGTCTCCACCTTGCCGGTGCTGTCTCCACCTTGCCGGTGCTGTCTCCTCCCTGATGCTACCTCCTTCTTAGTGTTGCTGCTTCCTCCTTGCTGCTACCTCCTTGCTGCTGCCTCCTCCTTACCACTGCTGCCTCCTCCTTACCACTGCTGCCTCCTCCTCTGTGCTGCTGCCTCCTCTGTGCTGCTGCCTCCTCTGTGCTGCTGCCTCCTCCTTCCTGCTGCCGCCTCCTCCTCCTTCCTGCTGCCGCCTCCTCCTCCTTCCTGCTGCCGCCTCCTCCTTCCTGCTACCGCCTCCTCCTCCTTCCTGCTGCCTCCTCCTCCTTCCTGCTGCCGCCTCCTCCTTCTTGCTGCCGCCTCCTCCTAGCTGCTTCTGTCTCCTTGATGCCAATTCCTCCTTGCTGCTGCCTCCTCCTTGCTGCTGCTGCCTCCTCCTTGCTGCTGGTGCCTCCTCCTTGCTGCTGGTGCCTCCTCCTTGCTGCTGGTGCCTCCTCCTTGCTGCGGCTGCCTCCTCCTTGCTGCGGCTGCCTCCTCCTTGCTGCGGCTGCCTCCTCCTGGATGCGGCTGCCTCCTCCTGGATGCGGCTGCCTCCTCCTGGATGCGGTTTTCTTGCTGCTGTCTCCGCCTTTCTGCCACCTTGCTGCTTCCTCCTCCTTGCTGCCTCCTCCTTGATGCTGCCTCCTTGCTGCTGCCTCCTCCTTACCACTGCTGCTGCTTCCTCCTTGCTGCTGCTTCCTCCTTGCTGCTGCTTCCTTGCTGCTGCCGCCTCCTCCTTGCTGCTGCCTCCTCCTCCTTGCTGCTGCCTCCTCCTCGTTGCTACTGCCTCCTCCTCGTTGCTGCTGCCTCCTCCTCGTTGCTGCTGCCTCCTCCTCGTTGCTGCTGCCTCCTCCTCGTTGCTGATGCCTCCTCCTCTGTGCTGCTGCCTCCTCTGTGCTGCTGCCTCCTCCTTGCCGGTGCTGCCTCCTCCTTGCCGGTGCTGCCTCCTCCTTGCCGGTGCTGCCTCCTCCTTGCCGGTGCTGCCTCCTCCTTGCCGGTGCTGCCTCCTCCTTGCCGGTGCTGCCTCCTCCTTGCCGGTGCTGCCTCCTCCTTGCCGGTGCTGCCTCCTCCTTGCCGGTGCTGCCTCCTCCTTGCCGGTGCTGCCTCCTCCTTGCCGGTGCTGCCTCCTCCTTGCCGGTGCTGCCTCCTCCTTGCCGGTGCTGCCACCTCCTTGCCGGTGCTGCCACCTCCTTGCCGGTGCTGTCACCTCCTTGCCGGTGCTGCCACCTCCTTGCCGGTGCTGCCACCTCCTTGCCGATGCTGTCACCTCCTTGCCGGTGCTGTCACCTCCTTACCACTGCTGCTGCTTCCTCCTTGCTGCTGCTTCCTCCTTGATGCTGCTTCCTCCTTGCTGCTGCCGCCTCCTCCTTCTTGCTGCTGCCTCCTCCTCCTTGCTGCTGCCTCCTCCTCTGTGCTGCTGCCTGCTCTGTGCTGCTGCCTGCTCTGTGCTGCTGCCTGCTCTGTGCTGCTGCCTCCTCTGTGCTGCTGCCTCCTCTGTGCTGCTGCCTCCTCTGTGCTGCTGCCTCCTCTGTGCTGCTGCCTCCTCTGTGCTGCTGCCTCCTCTGTGCTGCCGCCTCCTCCTCCTTCCTGCTGCCGCCTCCTTATTCCTGCTGCTGCCTCCTCCTTGCCGGTGCCGCCTCCTCCTTCCTGCTTCTGTCTCCTTGATGCCAATTCCTCCTTCCTGCTGCCGCCGCCTTGATGCCAATTCCTCCTTCCTGCTGCCTCCGTTGTGCTGATGCTGCCTCCTCCTTGCTGCTGCCTCCTCCTTGCTGCTGCCTCCTCCTTGCTGCTGCTGCCTCCTCCTTGCTGCTGCTGCCTCCTCCTTGCTGCTGGTGCCTCCTCCTTGCTGCTGGTGCCTCCTCCTTGCTGCGGCTGCCTCCTCCTTGCTGCTGCTGCCTCCTTCTTGCTGCCTCCTCCTTGCTGCTGCCTCCTCCTCCTTGCTGCTGCCTCCTCCTCCTTGCTGCTGCCTCCTCCTCGTTGCTGCTGCCTCCTCCTCGTTGCTGCTGCCTCCTCCTTGTTGCTGCTGCCTCCTCCTCGTTGCTGCTGCCGCCTCCTCCTTGTTGCTGCTGCCTCCTCTGTGCTGCTGCCTCCTCTGTGCTGCTGCCTCCTCTGTGCTGCTGCCTCCTCTGTGCTGCTGCCTCCTCTGTGCTGCTGCCTCCTCGGTGCTGCCGCCTCCTCCTTGCCGGTGCTGCCGCCTCCTCCTTGCCGGTGCTGCCGCCTCCTCCTTGCCGGTGCTGCCGCCTCCTCCTTGCCGGTGCTGCCGCCTCCTCCTTGCCGGTGCTGCCGCCTCCTCCTTGCCGGTGCTGCCGCCTCCTCCTTGCTGCTGCCGCCTCCTCCTTGCTTCTGCTGCCGCCTCCTCCTTGCTTCTGCTGCCGCCGCCTCCTTGCTGCTGCCGCCGCCTCCTCCTTGCTGCTGCCGCCGCCTCCTCCTTGCTGCTGCCGCCGCCTCCTCCTTGCTGCTGCCGCCGCCTCCTCCTTGCTGCTGCCGCCGCCTCCTCCTTGCTGCTGCCGCCGCCTCCTCCTTTCTGCTGCCGCCGCCTCCTCCTTCCTGCTGCCGCCGCCTCCTCCTTCCTGCTGCCGCCTCCTCCTCCTTCCTGCTGCCGCCGCCTCCTCCTTCCTGCTGCCGCCTCCTCCTCCTTCCTGCTGCCGCCTCCTCCTTGCCGGTGCTGCCGCCTCCTCCTTGCCGGTGCTGCCATGCTGCGTCTGCCTCCTTCTTGCTGCGTTTGCCTCCTCCTGGATGCCGCCGCCTTGCTGCTGCCTCCTCCTTACTGTTGCCGCTGCCTCCTTGCTGCCGCCGCCTCCTCCTTGCTGCTGCCGCCTCCTCCTCCTTGCCGGTGCCGCCTCCTCCTCCTTGCCGGTGCCGCCTCCTTCTCTTTGCCGGTGCCGCCTCCTCCTCCTTGCCGGTGCTGCCTCCTCCTTGCCGGTGCCGCCTCCTCCTCATTGCCGGTGCTGCCTCCTCCTTGCCGGTGCTGCCTCCTCCTCGCCGGTGCTGCCTCCTCCTTGCCGGTGCTGCCTCCTCCTTGCCTGTGCTGCCTCCTCCTTGCCGGTGATGTCTCCTCCTTGCCGGTAATGTCTCCTCCTTGCCGGTGTTGCCTCCTCCCTGATGCTACCTCCTTCTTAGTGTTGCTGCTTCCTCCTTGCTGCTACCTCCTTGCTGCTGCCTTCTCCTTACCATGGCTGCCTCCTCCTTACCACTGCTGCCTCCTCCTTGCCGGTGCTGTCTCCTCCTTGCCGGTGCTGTCTCCTCCTTGCCGGTGCTGTCTCCTCCTTGCCGGTGCTGTCTCCTCCTTGCCGGTGCTGTCTCCTCCTTGCCGGTGCTGTCTCCTCCTTGCCGGTGCTGTCTCCTCCTTGCCGGTGCTGTCTCCTCCTTGCCGGTGCTGTCTCCTCCTTGCCGGTGCTGTCTCCTCCTTGCCGGTGCTGTCTCCACCTTGCCGGTGCTGTGTCCACCTTGCCGGTGCTGTCTCCCCCTTGCCGGTGCTGTCTCCACCTTGCCGGTGCTGTCTCCACCTTGCCGGTGCTGTCTCCTCCCTGATGCTACCTCCTTCTTAGTGTTGCTGCTTCCTCCTTGCTGCTACCTCCTTGCTGCTGCCTTCTCCTTACCACTGCTGCCTCCTCCTTACCACTGCTGCCTCCTCCTCTGTGCTGCTGCCTCCTCTGTGCTGCTGCCTCCTCTGTGCTGCTGCCTCCTCTGTGCTGCTGCCTCCTCCTTGCCGCTGCTGCCTCCTCCTTGCCGCTGCTGCCTCCTCCTTGCCGCTGCTGCCTCCTCCTTGCCGCTGCTGCCGCCTCCTCCTTGCCGCTGCTGCCGCCTCCTCCTTGCCGCTGCTGCCGCCTCCTCCTTGCCGCTGCTGCCGCCTCCTCCTTGCCGGTGCTGCCGCCTCCTCCTTGCCGGTGCTGCCGCCTCCTCCTTGCCGGTGCTGCCGCCTCCTCCTTGCCGGTGCTGCCGCCTCCTCCTTGCCGGTGCTGCCGCCTCCTCCTTGCCGGTGCTGCCGCCTCCTCCTTGCCGGTGCTGCCGCCTCCTCCTTGCCGGTGCTGCCGCCTCCTCCTTGCCGGTGCTGCCGCCTCCTCCTTGCCGGTGCTGCCGCCTCCTCCTTGCCGGTGCTGCCGCCTTCTCCTCCTTGCTGCTGCCGCCTCCTCCTCCTTGCTGCTGCCGCCTCCTCCTCCTTGCTGCTGCCGCCTCCTCCTCCTTGCTGCTGCCGCCTCCTCCTCCTTGCTGCTGCCGCCTCCTCCTCCTTGCTGCTGCCGCCTCCTCCTCCTTCCTGCTGCCGCCTCCTCCTTGCTGCTGGTGCCTCCTCCTTGCTGCTGGTGCCTCCTCCTTGCTGCTGGTGCCTCCTCCTTGCTGCTGGTGCCTCCTCCTTGCTGCGGCTGCCTCCTCCTGGATGCGGTTTTCTTGCTGCTGTCTCCGCCTTTCTGCCGCCTTGCTGCTTCCTCCTCCTTGCTGCTGCCGCCTCCTTGCTGCTGCCGCCTCCTTGCTGCTGCCGCCTCCTTGCTGCTGCCGCCTCCTTGCTGCTGCCGCCTCCTTGCTGCGTCTGCCTCCTTCTTGCTGCGTCTGCCTCCTTCTTGCTGCGTCTGCCTCCTCCTGGATGCCGCCGCCTTGCTGCTGCCCCCTCCTTACTGTTGCCGCCGCCTCCTTGCTGCCGCCGCCTCCTCCTTGCTGCTGCCGCCTCCTCCTCCTTGCCGGTGCCGCCTCCTCCTCCTTGCCGGTGCCGCCTCCTCCTCCTTGCCGGTGCCGCCTCCTCCTCCTTGCCGGTGCCGCCTCCTCCTCCTTGCCGGTGCCGCCTCCTCCTCCTTGCCGGTGCCGCCTCCTCCTCCTTGCCGGTGCCGCCTCCTCCTCCTTGCCGGTGCTGCCTCCTCCTCCTTGCCGGTGCTGCCTCCTCCTCCTTGCCGGTGCTGCCTCCTCCTCCTTGCCGGTGCTGCCTCCTCCTCCTTGCCGGTGCTGCCTCCTCCTCCTTGCCGGTGCTGCCTCCTCCTCCTTGCCGGTGCTGCCTCCTCCTTGCCGGTGCTGCCTCCTCCTTGCCGGTGCTGCCTCCTCCTTGCCGGTGCTGCCTCCTCCTTGCCGGTGCTGCCTCCTCCTTGCCGGTGCTGCCTCCACCTTGCCGGTGCTGTCTCCACCTTGCCGGTGCTGTCTCCTCCTTGCCGGTGCTGTCTCCTCCTTGCCGGTGCTGCCGCCTCCTCCTTGCCGGTGCTGCCGCCTCCTCCTTGCCGGTGCTGCCGCCTCCTCCTTGCCGGTGCTGCCGCCTCCTCCTTGCCGGTGCTACCGCCTCCTCCTTGCTGCTGGTGCCTCCTCCTTGCTGCGGCTGCCTCCTCCTTGCTGCGGCTGCCTCCTCCTTGCTGCGGCTGCCTCCTCCTTGCTGCGGCTGCCTCCTCCTGGATGCGGTTTTCTTGCTGCTGTCTCCGCCTTTCTGCCACCTTGCTGCTTCCTCCTCCTTGCTGCCTCCTCCTTGATGCTGCCTCCTCCTTACCACTGCTGCTGCTTCCTCCTTGCTGCTGCTTCCTCCTTGCTGCTGCTTCCTCCCTGCTGCTTCCTCCTTGCTGCTGCTTCCTCCTTGCTGCTGCTTCCTCCTTGCTGCTGCCTCCTCCTCCTTGCTGCTGCCGCCTCCTCCTCCTTGCTGCTGCTGCCTCCTTCTTGCTGCTGCTTCCTTGCTGCTGCCGCCTCCTCCTTGCTGCTGCCTCCTCCTCCTTGCTGCTGCCTCCTCCTCGTTGCTGCTGCCTCCTCCTCGTTGCTGCTGCCTCCTCCTCTGTGCTGCTGCCTCCTCTGTGCTGCTGCCTCCTCTGTGCTGCTGCCTCCTCCTTGCCGGTGCTGCTGCCTCCTCCTTGCCGGTGCTGCTGCCTCCTCCTTGCCAGTGCTGCCTCCTCCTTGCCGGTGCTGCCTCCTCCTTGCCGGTGCTGCCTCCTCCTTGCCGGTGCTGCCTCCTCCTTGCCGGTGCTGCCTCCTCCTTGCCGGTGCTGCCTCCTCCTTGCCGGTGCTGCCTCCTCCTTGCCGGTGCTGCCTCCTCCTTGCCGGTGCTGCCTCCTCCTTGCCGGTGCTGCCTCCTCCTTGCCGGTGCTGCCTCCTCCTTGCCGGTGCTGCCTCCACCTTGCAGGTGCTGCCTCCACCTTGCAGGTGCTGTCTCCACCTTGCCGGTGCTGTCTCCACCTTGCCGGTGCTGTCTCCACCTTGCCGGTGCTGTCTCCACCTTGCCGGTGCTGTCTCCACCTTGCCGGTGCTGTCTCCACCTTGCCGGTGCTGTCTCCACCTTGCCGGTGCTGTCTCCACCTTGCCGGTGCTGTCTCCACCTTGCCGGTGCTGTCTCCACCTTGCCGGTGCTGTCTCCACCTTGCCGGTGCTGTCTCCACCTTGCCGGTGCTGTCTCCACCTTGCCGGTGCTGTCTCCACCTTGCCGGTGCTGCCTCCTCCTTGCCGGTGCTGCCTCCACCTTGCCGGTGCTGCCTCCACCTTGCCGGTGCTGCCTCCACCTTGCCGGTGCTGCCTCCACCTTGCCGGTGCTGCCTCCACCTTGCCGGTGCTGCCTCCACCTTGCCGGTGCTGCCTCCACCTTGCCGGTGCTGCCTCCTCCTTGCCGGTGCTGCCTCCTCCTTGCCGGTGCTGCCTCCTCCTTGCCGGTGCTGCCTCCTCCTTGCCGGTGCTGCCTCCTCCTTGCCGGTGCTGCCTCCTCCTTGCCGGTGCTGCCTCCTCCTTGCCGGTGCTGCCTCCTCCTTGCCGGTGCTGCCTCCTCCTTGCCGGTGCTGCCTCCTCCTTGCCGGTGCTGCCTCCTCCTTGCCGGTGCTGCCTTCTCCTCGCCGGTGCTGCCTTCTCCTCGCCGGTGCTGCCTTCTCCTCGCCGGTGCTGTCTCCTCCTCGCCGGTGCTGTCTCCTCCTCGCCGGTGCTGTCTCCTCCTCGCCGGTGCTGTCTCCTCCTCGCCGGTGCTGTCTCCACCTCGCCGGTGCTGTCTCCACCTCGCCGGTGCTGTCTCCACCTCGCCGGTGCTGTCTCCACCTCGCCGGTGCTGTCTCCACCTCGCCGGTGCTGTCTCCACCTCGCCGGTGCTGTCTCCACCTTGCCGGTGCTGTCTCCACCTTGCCGGTGCTGTCTCCACCTTGCCGGTGCTGTCTCCACCTTGCCGGTGCTGTCTCCACCTTGCCGGTGCTGTCTCCACCTTGCCGGTGCTGTCTCCACCTTGCCGGTGCTGTCTCCACCTTGCCGGTGCTGTCTCCACCTTGCCGCTGCCGCTGTCTCCTCCTTGCCGCTGCCGCCTCCTCCTCCTTGCCGCTGCCGCCTCCTCCTCCTTGCCGCTGCCGCCTCCTCCTCCTTGCCGCTGCCGCCTCCTCCTCCTTGCCGCTGCCGCCTCCTCCTCCTTGCTGCTGCCGCCTCCTCCTCCTTGCTGCTGCCGCCTCCTCCTCCTTGCTGCTGCCGCCTCCTCCTCCTTGCTGCTGCCGCCTCCTCCTCCTTCCTGCTGCCGCCTCCTCCTCCTTCCTGCTGCCGCCTCCTCCTTGCTGCCGCCTCCTCCTAGCTGCCGCCTCCTCCTAGCTGCATCTGTCTCCTTGATGCCAATTCCTCCTTGCTGCTGCCTCCGTCGTGCTGATGCTGCCTCCTTCTTGCTGGTGCCTCCGTCGTGCTGCTGGTGCCTCCACCTTGCTGCTGGTGCCTCCACCTTGCTGCTGGTGCTTCCACCTTGCTGCTGGTGCCTCCACCTTGCTGCTGGTGCCTCCTCCTTGCTGCTGCTGCCTCCTCCTTGCTGCTGGTGCCTCCTCCTTGCTGCTGGTGCCTCCTCCTTGCTGCTGGTGCCTCCTCCTTGCTGCGGCTGCCTCCTCCTTGCTGCGGCTGCCTCCTCCTTGCTGCGGCTGCCTCCTCCTGGATGCGGTTTTCTTGCTGCTGTCTCCGCCTTTCTTCCACCTTGCTGCTTCCTCCTCCTTGCTGCCTCCTCCTTGATGCTGCATCCTTGCTGCTGCCTCCTCCTTACCACTGCTGCTGCTTCCTCCTTGCTGCTGCTTCCTCCTTGCTGCTGCTTCCTCCTTGCTGCTGCTTCCTCCTTGCTGCTGCTTCCTCCTTGCTGCTGCCTCCTCCTCCTTGCTGCTGCCGCCTCCTCCTCCTTGCTGCTGCTGCCTCCTTCTTGCTGCTGCTTCCTTGCTGCTGCCGCCTCCTCCTTGCTGCTGCCTCCTCCTCCTTGCTGCTGCCTCCTCCTCGTTGCTGCTGCCTCCTCCTCGTTGCTGCTGCCTCCTCCTCTGTGCTGCTGCCTCCTCTGTGCTGCTGCCTCCTCTGTGCTGCTGCCTCCTCCTTGCCGGTGCTGCTGCCTCCTCCTTGCCGGTGCTGCTGCCTCCTCCTTGCCAGTGCTGCCTCCTCCTTGCCGGTGCTGCCTCCTCCTTGCCGGTGCTGCCTCCTCCTTGCCGGTGCTGCCTCCTCCTTGCCGGTGCTGCCTCCTCCTTGCCGGTGCTGCCTCCTCCTTGCCGGTGCTGCCTCCTCCTTGCCGGTGCTGCCTCCTCCTTGCCGGTGCTGCCTCCACCTTGCCGGTGCTGCCTCCACCTTGCCGGTGCTGCCTCCACCTTGCCGGTGCTGTCTCTACCTTGCCGGTGCTGTCTCTACCTTGCCGGTGCTGTCTCCACCTTGCCGGTGCTGTCTCCACCTTGCCGGTGCTGTCTCCACCTTGCCGGTGCTGTCTCCACCTTGCCGGTGCTGTCTCCACCTTGCCGGTGCTGTCTCCACCTTGCCGGTGCTGTCTCCACCTTGCCGGTGCTGTCTCCACCTTGCCGGTGCTGTCTCCACCTTGCCGGTGCTGCCTCCTCCTTGCCGGTGCTGCCTCCTCCTTGCCGGTGCTGCCTCCACCTTGCCGGTGCTGCCTCCACCTTGCCGGTGCTGCCTCCTCCTTGCCGGTGCTGCCTCCTCCTTGCCGGTGCTGCCTCCTCCTTGCCGGTGCTGCCTCCTCCTTGCCGGTGCTGCCTCCTCCTTGCCGGTGCTGCCTCCTCCTTGCCGGTGCTGCCTCCTCCTTGCCGGTGCTGCCTCCTCCTTGCCGGTGCTGCCTCCTCCTCGCCGGTGCTGCCTCCTCCTCGCCGGTGCTGCCTCCTCCTCGCCGGTGCTGCCTCCTCCTCGCCGGTGCTGCCTTCTCCTCGCCGGTGCTGCCTTCTCCTCGCCGGTGCTGCCTTCTCCTCGCCGGTGCTGCCTTCTCCTCGCCGGTGCTGCCTTCTCCTCGCCGGTGCTGCCTTCTCCTCGCCGGTGCTGCCTTCTCCTCGCCGGTGCTGTCTCCTCCTCGCCGGTGCTGTCTCCTCCTCGCCGGTGCTGTCTCCTCCTCGCCGGTGCTGTCTCCTCCTCGCCGGTGCTGTCTCCACCTCGCCGGTGCTGTCTCCACCTCGCCGGTGCTGTCTCCACCTCGCCGGTGCTGTCTCCACCATGCCGGTGCTGTCTCCACCTTGCCGGTGCTGTCTCCACCTTGCCGGTGCTGTCTCCACCTTGCCGGTGCTGTCTCCACCTTGCCGGTGCTGTCTCCACCTTGCCGGTGCTGTCTCCACCTTGCCGGTGCTGTCTCCACCTTGCCGGTGCTGTCTCCACCTTGCCGGTGCTGTCTCCACCTTGCCGGTGCTGTCTCCACCTTGCCGGTGCTGTCTCCACCTTGCCGCTGCCGCCTCCTCCTCCTTGCCGCTGCCGCCTCCTCCTCCTTGCCGCTGCCGCCTCCTCCTCCTTGCCGCTGCCGCCTCCTCCTCCTTGCCGCTGCCGCCTCCTCCTCCTTGCCGCTGCCGCCTCCTCCTCCTTGCCGCTGCCGCCTCCTCCTCCTTGCTGCTGCCGCCTCCTCCTCCTTGCTGCTGCCGCCTCCTCCTCCTTGCTGCTGCCGCCTCCTCCTCCTTGCTGCTGCCGCCTCCTCCTCCTTCCTGCTGCCGCCTCCTCCTCCTTCCTGCTGCCGCCTCCTCCTTGCTGCCGCCTCCTCCTAGCTGCATCTGTCTCCTTGATGCCAATTCCTCCTTGCTGCTGCCTCCGTCGTGCTGATGCTGCCTCCTTCTTGCTGGTGCCTCCGTCGTGCTGCTGGTGCCTCCACCTTGCTGCTGGTGCCTCCACCTTGCTGCTGGTGCTTCCACCTTGCTGCTGGTGCCTCCACCTTGCTGCTGGTGCCTCCTCCTTGCTGCTGCTGCCTCCTCCTTGCTGCTGGTGCCTCCTCCTTGCTGCTGGTGCCTCCTCCTTGCTGCTGGTGCCTCCTCCTTGCTGCGGCTGCCTCCTCCTTGCTGCGGCTGCCTCCTCCTTGCTGCGGCTGCCTCCTCCTGGATGCGGTTTTCTTGCTGCTGTCTCCGCCTTTCTGCCACCTTGCTGCTTCCTCCTCCTTGCTGCCTCCTCCTTGATGCTGCATCCTTGCTGCTGCCTCCTCCTTACCACTGCTGCTGCTTCCTCCTTGCTGCTGCTTCCTCCTTGCTGCTGCTTCCTCCTTGCTGCTGCTTCCTCCTTGCTGCTGCTTCCTCCTTGCTGCTGCCTCCTCCTCCTTGCTGCTGCCGCCTCCTCCTCCTTCCTCCTTGCTGCTGCTGCCTCCTTCTTGCTGCTGCTTCCTTGCTGCTGCCGCCTCCTCCTTGCTGCTGCCTCCTCCTCCTTGCTGCTGCCTCCTCCTCCTTGCTGCTGCCTCCTCCTCGTTGCTGCTGCCTCCTCCTCGTTGCTGCTGCCTCCTCCTCGTTGCTGCTGCCTCCTCCTCTGTGCTGCTGCCTCCTCTGTGCTGCTGCCTCCTCCTTGCTGCGGCTGCCTCCTCCTGGATGCGGTTTTCTTGCTGCTGTCTCCGCCTTTCTGCCACCTTGCTGCTTCCTCCTCCTTGCTGCCTCCTCCTTGATGCTGCATCCTTGCTGCTGCCTCCTCCTTACCACTGCTGCTGCTTCCTCCTTGCTGCTGCTTCCTCCTTGCTGCTGCTTCCTCCTTGCTGCTGCTTCCTCCTTGCTGCTGCTTCCTCCTTGCTGCTGCCTCCTCCTCCTTGCTGCTGCCGCCTCCTCCTCCTTGCTGCTGCTGCCTCCTTCTTGCTGCTGCTTCCTTGCTGCTGCCGCCTCCTCCTTGCTGCTGCCTCCTCCTCCTTGCTGCTGCCTCCTCCTCCTTGCTGCTGCCTCCTCCTCGTTGCTGCTGCCTCCTCCTCGTTGCTGCTGCCTCCTCCTCGTTGCTGCTGCCTCCTCCTCTGTGCTGCTGCCTCCTCTGTGCTGCTGCCTCCTCTGTGCTGCTGCCTCCTCCTTGCCGGTGCTGCTGCCTCCTCCTTGCCGGTGCTGCTGCCTCCTCCTTGCCAGTGCTGCCTCCTCCTTGCCAGTGCTGCCTCCTCCTTGCCGGTGCTGC
Source organism: Triturus cristatus (assembly GCF_964204655.1). Classification (NCBI taxonomy): domain Eukaryota; kingdom Metazoa; phylum Chordata; class Amphibia; order Caudata; family Salamandridae; genus Triturus; species Triturus cristatus. The sequence continues at coordinate 593,132,609 of NC_140592.1, read as the reverse complement.
CTCCTCCTTGCCGGTGCTGCCTCCTCCTTGCCGGTGCTGCCTCCTCCTTGCCGGTGCTGCCTCCTCCTTGCCGGTGCTGCCTCCTCCTTGCCGGTGCTGCCTCCACCTTGCCGGTGCTGCCTCCACCTTGCCGGTGCTGCCTCCACCTTGCCGGTGCTGCCTCCACCTTGCCGGTGCTGTCTCCACCTTGCCGGTGCTGTCTCCACCTTGCCGGTGCTGTCTCCACCTTGCCGGTGCTGTCTCCACCTTGCCGGTGCTGTCTCCACCTTGCCGGTGCTGTCTCCACCTTGCCGGTGCTGTCTCCACCTTGCCGGTGCTGCCTCCTCCTTGCCGGTGCTGCCTCCTCCTTGCCGGTGCTGCCTCCTCCTTGCCGGTGCTGCCTCCACCTTGCCGGTGCTGCCTCCACCTTGCCGGTGCTGCCTCCTCCTTGCCGGTGCTGCCTCCTCCTTGCCGGTGCTGCCTCCTCCTCGCCGGTGCTGCCTCCTCCTTGCCGGTGCTGCCTCCTCCTTGCCGGTGCTGCCTCCTCCTCGCCGGTGCTGCCTCCTCCTCGCCGGTGCTGCCTCCTCCTCCTCGCCGGTGCTGCCTCCTCCTCCTCGCCGGTGCTGTCTCCTCCTCCTCGCCGGTGCCGTCTCCTCCTCCTTGCTGCTGCCGCCTCCTCCTCCTTGCTGCTGCCGCCTCCTCCTCCTTGCTGCTGCCGCCTCCTCTTCCTTGCTGCTGCCGCCTCCTCTTCCTTGCTGCTGCCGCCTCCTCTTCCTTGCTGGTGCCTCCACCTTGCTGCTGGTGCCTCCACCTTGCTGCTGGTGCCTCCACCTTGCTGCTGGTGCCTCCACCTTGCTGCTGGTGCCTCCACCTTGCTGCTGGTGCCTCCTCCTTGCTGCTGCTGCCTCCTCCTTGCTGCTGCTGCCTCCTCCTTGCTGCTGCTGCCTCCTCCTTGCTGCTGCTGCCTCCTCCTTGCTGCTGGTGCCTCCTCCTTGCTGCGGCTGCCTCCTCCTTGCTGCGGCTGCCTCCTCCTTGCTGCGGCTGCCTCCTCCTTGCTGCGGCTGCCTCCTCCTTGCTGCGGCTGCCTCCTCCTGGATGCGGTTTTCTTGCTGCTGTCTCCGCCTTTCTGCCACCTTGCTGCATCTTCCTCCTTGCTGCCTCCTCCTTGATGCTGCCTCCTTGCTGCTGCCTCCTCCTTACCACTGCTGCTGCTTCTTCCTTGCTGCTGCTTCCTCCTTGCTGCTGCTTCCTCCTTGCTGCTGCTTCCTCCTTGCTGCTGCCTCCTCCTCCTTGCTGCTGCCGCCTCCTCCTCTTTGCTGCTGCTGCCTCCTTCTTGCTGCTGCTTCCTTGCTGCTGCCGCCTCCTCCTTGCTGCTGCCTCCTCCTCCTTGCTGCTGCCTCCTCCTCGTTGCTGCTGCCTCCTCTTCGTTGCTGCTGCCTCCTCCTCTGTGCTGCTGCCTCCTCTGTGCTGCTGCCTCCTCTGTGCTGCTGCCTCCTCCTTGCCGGTGCTGCTGCCTCCTCCTTGCCGGTGCTGCTGCCTCCTCCTTGCCGGTGCTGCTGCCGCCTCCTTGCCGGTGCTGCCTCCTCCTTGCCGGTGCTACCTCCTCCTTGCCGGTGCTACCTCCTCCTTGCCGGTGCTGCCTCCTCCTTGCCGGTGCTGCCTCCTCCTTGCCGGTGCTGCCTCCTCCTTGCCGGTGCTGCCTCCTCCTTGCCGGTGCTGCCTCCTCCTTGCCGGTGCTGCCTCCTCCTTGCCGGTGCTGCCTCCTCCTTGCCGGTGCTGCCTCCACCTTGCCGGTGCTGCCTCCACCTTGCCGGTGCTGTCTCCACCTTGCCGGTGCTGTCTCCACCTTGCCGGTGCTGTCTCCACCTTGCCGGTGCTGTCTCCACCTTGCCGGTGCTGTCTCCACCTTGCCGGTGCTGTCTCCACCTTGCCGGTGCTGTCTCCACCTTGCCGGTGCTGTCTCCACCTTGCCGGTGCTGCCTCCACCTTGCCGGTGCTGTCTCCACCTTGCCGGTGCTGTCTCCACCTTGCCGGTGCTGCCTCCACCTTGCCGGTGCTGCCTCCACCTTGCCGGTGCTGCCTCCACCTTGCCGGTGCTGTCTCCACCTTGCCGGTGCTGTCTCCACCTTGCCGGTGCTGTCTCCACCTTGCCGGTGCTGTCTCCACCTTGCCGGTGCTGTCTCCACCTTGCCGGTGCTGTCTCCACCTTGCCGGTGCTGTCTCCACCTTGCCGGTGCTGTCTCCTCCTTGCCGGTGCTGCCTCCACCTTGCCGGTGCTGCCTCCTCCTTGCCGGTGCTGCCTCCTCCTTGCCGGTGCTGCCTCCTCCTTGCCGGTGCTGCCTCCTCCTTGCCGGTGCTGCCTCCTCCTTGCCGGTGCTGCCTCCTCCTTGCCGGTGCTGCCTCCTCCTTGCCGGTGCTGCCTCCTCCTTGCCGGTGCTGCCTCCTCCTTGCCGGTGCTGCCTCCTCCTTGCCGGTGCCGCCTCCTCCTCCTTGCTGCTGCCGCCTCCTCCTCCTTGCTGCTGCCGCCTCCTCCTCCTTGCTGCTGCCGCCTCCTCCTCCTTCCTGCTGCCGCCTCCTCCTCCTTCCTGCTGCCGCCTCCTCCTCCTTCCTGCTACCGCCTCCTCCTCCTTCCTGCTGCCGCCTCCTCCTCCTTCCTGCTGCCGCCTCCTCCTCCTTCCTGCTGCCGCCTCCTCCTCCTTCCTGCTGCTGCCGCCTCCTCCTCCTTCCTGCTGCCGCCTCCTCCTCCTTCCTGCTGCCGCCGCCTCCTTGCTGCTGCCGCCTCCTCCTAGCTGCTTCTGTCTCCTTGATGCCAATTCCTCCTTGCTGCTGCCTCCGTCGTGCTGATGCTGCCTCCTTCTTGCTGGTGCCTCCACCTTGCTGCTGGTGCCTCCACCTTGCTGCTGGTGCCTCCACCTTGCTGCTGGTGCCTCCACCTTGCTGCTGGTGCCTCCACCTTGCTGCTGGTGCCTCCACCTTGCTGCTGGTGCCTCCACCTTGCTGCTGCTGCCTCCTCCTTGCTGCTGGTGCCTCCTCCTTGCTGCGGCTGCCTCCTCCTTGCTGCGGCTGCCTCCTCCTTGCTGCGGCTGCCTCCTCCTTGCTGCGGCTGCCTCCTCCTGGATGCGGTTTTCTTGCTGCTGATTCCGCCTTTCTGCCACCTTGCTGCTTCCTCCTCCTTGCTGCCTCCTCCTTGATGCTGCCTCCTTGCTGCTGCCTCCTCCTTACCACTGCTGCTGCTTCCTCCTTGCTGCTGCTTCCTCCTTGCTGCTGCTTCCTCCTTGCTGCTGCCGCCTCCTCCTTGCTGCTGCCGCCTCCTCCTCCTTGCTGCTGCTGCCTCCTTCTTGCTGCTGCTTCCTTGCTGCTGCCGCCGCCTCCTTGCTGCTGCCTCCTCCTCCTTGCTGCTGCCTCCTCCTCCTTGCTGCTGCCTCCTCCTCCTTGCTGCTGCCTCCTCCTCCTTGCTGCTGCCTCCTCCTCGTTGCTGCTGCCTCCTCCTCTGTGCTGCTGCCTCCTCTGTGCTGCTGCCTCCTCTGTGCTGCTGCCTCCTCCTTGCCGGTGCTGCTGCCTCCTCCTTGCCGGTGCTGCTGCCTCCTCCTTGCCGGTGCTGCCTCCTCCTTGCCGGTGCTGCCTCCTCCTTGCCGGTGCTGCCTCCTCCTTGCCGGTGCTGCCTCCTCCTTGCCGGTGCTGCCTCCTCCTTGCCGGTGCTGCCTCCTCCTTGCCGGTGCTGCCTCCTCCTTGCCGGTGCTGCCTCCTCCTTGCCGGTGCTGCCTCCTCCTTGCCGGTGCTGCCTCCTCCTTGCCGGTGCTGCCTCCTCCTTGCCGGTGCTGCCTCCACCTTGCCGGTGCTGCCTCCACCTTGCCGGTGCTGCCTCCACCTTGCCGGTGCTGTCTCCACCTTGCCGGTGCTGTCTCCACCTTGCCGGTGCTGTCTCCACCTTGCCGGTGCTGTCTCCTCCTTGCCGGTGCTGCCTCCTCCTCCTTGCCGCTGCCGCCTCCTCCTCCTTGCTGCTGCCGCCTCCTCCTCCTTCCTGCTGCCGCCTCCTCCTCCTTCCTGCTGCCGCCTCCTCCTTGCTGCATCTGTCTCCTTGATGCCAATTCCTCCTTGCTGCTGCCTCCGTCGTGCTGATGCTGCCTCCTTCTTGCTGGTGCCTCTGTCGTGCTGCTGGTGCCTCCACCTTGCTGCTGGTGCCTCCACCTTGCTGCTGGTGCTTCCACCTTGCTGCTGGTGCCTCCACCTTGCTGCTGGTGCCTCCTCCTTGCTGCTGGTGCCTCCTCCTTGCTGCTGGTGCCTCCTCCTCCTTCCTGCTGCCGCCTCCTCCTCCTTCCTGCTGCCGCCTCCTCCTCCTTCCTGCTGCCGCCTCCTCCTTGCTGCCGCCTCCTCCTAGCTGCATCTGTCTCCTTGATGCCAATTCCTCCTTGCTGCTGCCTCCGTCGTGCTGATGCTGCCTCCTTCTTGCTGGTGCCTCCGTCGTGCTGCTGGTGCCTCCACCTTGCTGCTGGTGCCTCCACCTTGCTGCTGGTGCTTCCACCTTGCTGCTGGTGCCTCCACCTTGCTGCTGGTGCCTCCTCCTTGCTGCTGCTGCCTCCTCCTTGCTGCTGGTGCCTCCTCCTTGCTGCTGGTGCCTCCTCCTTGCTGCTGGTGCCTCCTCCTTGCTGCGGCTGCCTCCTCCTTGCTGCGGCTGCCTCCTCCTTGCTGCGGCTGCCTCCTCCTGGATGCGGTTTTCTTGCTGCTGTCTCCGCCTTTCTGCCACCTTGCTGCTTCCTCCTCCTTGCTGCCTCCTCCTTGATGCTGCATCCTTGCTGCTGCCTCCTCCTTACCACTGCTGCTGCTTCCTCCTTGCTGCTGCTTCCTCCTTGCTGCTGCTTCCTCCTTGCTGCTGCTTCCTCCTTGCTGCTGCTTCCTCCTTGTTGCTGCTTCCTCCTTGCTGCTGCCTCCTCCTCCTTGCTGCTGCCGCCTCCTCCTCCTTGCTGCTGCTGCCTCCTTCTTGCTGCTGCTTCCTTGCTGCTGCCGCCTCCTCCTTGCTGCTGCCTCCTCCTCCTTGCTGCTGCCTCCTCCTCCTTGCTGCTGCCTCCTCCTCGTTGCTGCTGCCTCCTCCTCGTTGCTGCTGCCTCCTCCTCGTTGCTGCTGCCTCCTCCTCTGTGCTGCTGCCTCCTCTGTGCTGCTGCCTCCTCTGTGCTGCTGCCTCCTCCTTGCCGGTGCTGCTGCCTCCTCCTTGCCGGTGCTGCTGCCTCCTCCTTGCCAGTGCTGCCTCCTCCTTGCCAGTGCTGCCTCCTCCTTGCCAGTGCTGCCTCCTCCTTGCCGGTGCTGCCTCCTCCTTGCCGGTGCTGCCTCCTCCTTGCCGGTGCTGCCTCCTCCTTGCCGGTGCTGCCTCCTCCTTGCCGGTGCTGCCTCCACCTTGCCGGTGCTGCCTCCACCTTGCCGGTGCTGCCTCCACCTTGCCGGTGCTGCCTCCACCTTGCCGGTGCTGCCTCCACCTTGCCGGTGCTGCCTCCACCTTGCCGGTGCTGCCTCCACCTTGCCGGTGCTGCCTCCACCTTGCCGGTGCTGTCTCCACCTTGCCGGTGCTGTCTCCACCTTGCCGGTGCTGTCTCCACCTTGCCGGTGCTGCCTCCTCCTTGCCGGTGCTGCCTCCTCCTTGCCGGTGCTGCCTCCTCCTTGCCGGTGCTGCCTCCACCTTGCCGGTGCTGCCTCCACCTTGCCGGTGCTGCCTCCACCTTACCGGTGCTGTCTCCTCCTTGCCGGTGCTGCCTCCTCCTTGCCGGTGCTGCCTCCTCCTTGCCGGTGCTGCCTCCTCCTTGCCGGTGCTGCCTCCACCTTGCCGGTGCTGCCTCCACCTTGCCGGTGCTGCCTCCACCTTACCGGTGCTGCCTCCTCCTTGCCGGTGCTGCCTCCTCCTTGCCGGTGCTGCCTCCTCCTTGCCGGTGCTGCCTCCTCCTTGCCGGTGCTGCCTCCTCCTTGCCGGTGCTGCCTCCTCCTTGCCGGTGCTGCCTCCTCCTCGCCGGTGCTGCCTCCTCCTCGCCGGTGCTGCCTCCTCCTCGCCGGTGCTGCCTCCTCCTCGCCGGTGCTGTCTCCTCCTCCTCGCCGGTGCTGTCTCCTCCTCCTCGCCGGTGCTGTCTCCTCCTCCTTGCTGCTGCCGCCTCCTCTTCCTTGCTGCTGCCGCCTCCTCTTCCTTGCTGCTGCCGCCTCCTCTTCCTTGCTGCTGCCGCCTCCTCTTCCTTGCTGCTGCCGCCTCCTCCTCCTTGCTGGTGCCTCCACCTTGCTGCTGGTGCCTCCACCTTGCTGCTGGTGCCTCCACCTTGCTGCTGGTGCTTCCACCTTGCTGCTGGTGCCTCCACCTTGCTGCTGGTGCCTCCTCCTTGCTGCTGCTGCCTCCTCCTTGCTGCTGGTGCCTCCTCCTTGCTGCTGGTGCCTCCTCCTTTCTGCGGCTGCCTCCTCCTTGCTGCGGCTGCCTCCTCCTTGCTGCGGCTGCCTCCTCCTGGATGCGGTTTTCTTGCTGCTGTCTCCGCCTTTCTGCCACCTTGCTGCATCTTCCTCCTTGCTGCCTCCTCCTTGATGCTGCCTCCTTGCTGCTGCCTCCTCCTTACCACTGCTGCTGCTTCCTCCTTGCTGCTGCTTCCTCCTTGCTGCTGCTTCCTCCTTGCTGCTGCTTCCTCCTTGCTGCTGCTTCCTCCTTGCTGCTGCCTCCTCCTCCTTGCTGCTGCCGCCTCCTCCTCTTTGCTGCTGCTGCCTCCTTCTTGCTGCTGCTTCCTTGCTGCTGCCGCCTCCTCCTTGCTGCTGCCTCCTCCTCCTTGCTGCTGCCTCCTCCTCGTTGCTGCTGCCTCCTCTTCGTTGCTGCTGCCTCCTCCTCTGTGCTGCCTCCTCCTCTGTGCTGCCTCCTCCTCTGTGCTGCTGCCTCCTCTGTGCTGCTGCCTCCTCTGTGCTGCTGCCTCCTCCTTGCCGGTGCTGCTGCCTCCTCCTTGCCGGTGCTGCTGCCTCCTCCTTGCCGGTGCTGCCTCCTCCTTGCCGGTGCTGCCTCCTCCTTGCCGGTGCTGCCTCCTCCTTGCCGGTGCTGCCTCCTCCTTGCCGGTGCTGCCTCCTCCTTGCCGGTGCTGCCTCCTCCTTGCCGGTGCTGCCTCCTCCTTGCCGGTGCTGCCTCCACCTTGCCGGTGCTGTCTCCACCTTGCCGGTGCTGTCTCCACCTTGCCGGTGCTGTCTCCACCTTGCCGGTGCTGTCTCCACCTTGCCGGTGCTGTCTCCACCTTGCCGGTGCTGTCTCCACCTTGCCGGTGCTGTCTCCACCTTGCCGGTGCTGTCTCCACCTTGCCGGTGCTGTCTCCACCTTGCCGGTGCTGTCTCCACCTTGCCGGTGCTGTCTCCACCTTGCCGGTGCGGTCTCCACCTTGCCGGTGCGGTCTCCACCTTGCCGGTGCTGCCTCCACCTTGCCGGTGCTGTCTCCACCTTGCCGGTGCTGTCTCCACCTTGCCGGTGCTGTCTCCACCTTGCCGGTGCTGTCTCCACCTTGCCGGTGCTGTCTCCACCTTGCCGGTGCTGTCTCCACCTTGCCGGTGCTGTCTCCACCTTGCCGGTGCTGTCTCCACCTTGCCGGTGCTGTCTCCACCTTGCCGGTGCTGTCTCCACCTTGCCGGTGCTGCCTCCTCCTTGCCGGTGCTGCCTCCACCTTGCCGGTGCTGCCTCCTCCTTGCCGGTGCTGCCTCCTCCTTGCCGGTGCTGCCTCCTCCTTGCCGGTGCTGCCTCCTCCTTGCCGGTGCTGCCTCCTCCTTGCCGGTGCTGCCTCCTCCTTGCCGGTGCTGCCTCCTCCTTGCCGGTGCTGCCTCCTCCTTGCCGGTGCTGCCTCCTCCTTGCCGGTGCTGCCTCCTCCTTGCCGGTGCTGCCTCCTCCTTGCCGGTGCTGCCTCCTCCTTGCCGGTGCTGCCTCCTCCTTGCTGCTGCCGCCTCCTCCTCCTTGCTGCTGCCGCCTCCTCCTCCTTGCTGCTGCCGCCTCCTCCTCCTTGCTGCTGCCGCCTCCTCCTCCTTGCTGCTGCCGCCTCCTCCTCCTTGCTGCTGCCGCCTCCTCCTCCTTCCTGCTGCCGCCTCCTCCTCCTTCCTGCTGCCGCCTCCTCCTCCTTCCTGCTGCCGCCTCCTCCTCCTTCCTGCTGCCGCCTCCTCCTCCTTCCTGCTGCCGCCTCCTCCTCCTTCCTGCTGCCGCCTCCTCCTCCTTCCTGCTGCCGCCTCCTCCTCCTTCCTGCTGCTGCCGCCTCCTCCTCCTTCCTGCTTCCGCCTCCTCCTCCTTCCTGCTGCCGCCTCCTCCTTGCTGCTGCCGCCTCCTCCTAGCTGCTTCTGTCTCCTTGATGCCAATTCCTCCTTGCTGCTGCCTCCGTCGTGCTGATGCTGCCTCCTTCTTGCTGGTGCCTCCTCCTTGCTGCTGGTGCCTCCACCTTGCTGCTGGTGCCTCCACCTTGCTGCTGCTGCCTCCTCCTTGCTGCTGCTGCCTCTCCCTTGCTGCGGCTGCCTCCTCCTTGCTGCGGCTGCCTCCTCCTTGCTGCGGCTGCCTCCTCCTTGCTGCGGCTGCCTCCTCCTTGCTGCGGCTGCCTCCTCCTGGATGCGGTTTTCTTGCTGCTGATTCCGCCTTTCTGCCACCTTGCTGCTTCCTCCTCCTTGCTGCCTCCTCCTTGATGCTGCCTCCTTGCTGCTGCCTCCTCCTTACCACTGCTGCTGCTTCCTCCTTGCTGCTGCTTCCTCCTTGCTGCTGCTTCCTCCTTGCTGCTGCCGCCTCCTCCTTGCTGCTGCCGCCTCCTCCTCCTTGCTGCTGCTGCCTCCTTCTTGCTGCTGCTTCCTTGCTGCTGCCGCCGCCTCCTTGCTGCTGCCTCCTCCTCCTTGCTGCTGCCTCCTCCTCCTTGCTGCTGCCTCCTCCTCCTTGCTGCTGCCTCCTCCTCGTTGCTGCTGCCTCCTCCTCTGTGCTGCTGCCTCCTCTGTGCTGCTGCCTCCTCTGTGCTGCTGCCTCCTCTGTGCTGCTGCCTCCTCCTTGCCGGTGCTGCTGCCTCCTCCTTGCCGGTGCTGCTGCCTCCTCCTTGCCGGTGCTGCTGCCTCCTCCTTGCCGGTGCTGCCTCCTCCTTGCCGGTGCTGCCTCCTCCTTGCCGGTGCTGCCTCCTCCTTGCCGGTGCTGCCTCCTCCTTGCCGGTGCTGCCTCCTCCTTGCCGGTGCTGCCTCCTCCTTGCCGGTGCTGCCTCCTCCTTGCCGGTGCTGCCTCCTCCTTGCCGGTGCTGCCTCCTCCTTGCCGGTGCTGCCTCCACCTTGCCGGTGCTGCCTCCACCTTGCCGGTGCTGCCTCCACCTTGCCGGTGCTGTCTCCACCTTGCCGGTGCTGTCTCCACCTTGCCGGTGCTGTCTCCACCTTGCCGGTGCTGTCTCCTCCTTGCCGGTGCTGCCTCCTCCTCCTTGCCGCTGCCGCCTCCTCCTCCTTGCCGCTGCCGCCTCCTCCTCCTTGCTGCTGCCGCCTCCTCCTCCTTGCTGCTGCCGCCTCCTCCTCCTTGCTGCTGCCGCCTCCTCCTCCTTGCTGCTGCCGCCTCCTCCTCCTTCCTGCTGCCGCCTCCTCCTCCTTCCTGCTGCCGCCTCCTCCTTGATGCATCTGTCTCCTTGATGCCAATTCCTCCTTGCTGCTGCTGCCTCCTTCTTGCTGGTGCCTCTGTCGTGCTGCTGGTGCCTCCACCTTGCTGCTGGTGCCTCCACCTTGCTGCTGGTGCTTCCACCTTGCTGCTGGTGCCTCCACCTTGCTGCTGGTGCCTCCTCCTTGCTGCTGGTGCCTCCTCCTTGCTGCTGGTGCCTCCTCCTTGCTGCGGCTGCCTCCTCCTTGCTGCGGCTGCCTCCTCCTTGCTGCGGCTGCCTCCTCCTTGCTGCGGCTGCCTCCTCCTGGATGCGGTTTTCTTGCTGCTGTCTCCGCCTTTCTGCCACCTTGCTGCTTCCTCCTCCTTGCTGCCTCCTCCTTGATGCTGCCTCCTTGCTGCTGCCTCCTCCTTACCACTGCTGCTGCTTCCTCCTTGCTGCTGCTTCCTCCTTGCTGCTGCTTCCTCCTTGCTGCTGCTTCCTCCTTGCTGCTGCTTCCTCCTTGCTGCTGCCTCCTCCTCCTTGCTGCTGCCGCCTCCTCCTCCTTGCTGCTGCTGCCTCCTTCTTGCTGCTGCTTCCTTGCTGCTGCCGCCTCCTCCTTGCTGCTGTCTCCTCCTCCTTGCTGCTGCCTCCTCCTCCTTGCTGCTGCCTCCTCCTCGTTGCTGCTGCCTCCTCCTCGTTGCTGCTGCCTCCTCCTCTGTGCTGCTGCCTCCTCTGTGCTGCTGCCTCCTCTGTGCTGCTGCCTCCTCTGTGCTGCTGCCTCCTCTGTGCTGCTGCCTCCTCCTTGCCGGTGCTGCTGCCTCCTCCTTGCCGGTGCTGCTGCCTCCTCCTTGCCAGTGCTGCCTCCTCCTTGCCGGTGCTGCCTCCTCCTTGCCGGTGCTGCCTCCTCCTTGCCGGTGCTGCCTCCTCCTTGCCGGTGCTGCCTCCTCCTTGCCGGTGCTGCCTCCTCCTTGCCGGTGCTGCCTCCACCTTGCCGGTGCTGCCTCCACCGTCTCCACCTTGCCGGTGCTGTCTCCACCTTGCCGGTGCTGTCTCCACCTTGCCGGTGCTGTCTCCACCTTGCCGGTGCTGTCTCCACCTTGCCGGTGCTGTCTCCACCTTGCCGGTGCTGTCTCCACCTTGCCGGTGCTGTCTCCACCTTGCCGGTGCTGTCTCCACCTTGCCGGTGCTGTCTCCACCTTGCCGGTGCTGTCTCCACCTTGCCGGTGCTGCCTCCTCCTTGCCGGTGCTGCCTCCTCCTTGCCGGTGCTGCCTCCTCCTTGCCGGTGCTGCCTCCACCTTGCCGGTGCTGTCTCCACCTTGCCGGTGCTGTCTCCACCTTGCCGGTGCTGCCTCCTCCTTGCCGGTGCTGCCTCCTCCTTGCCGGTGCTGCCTCCTCCTTGCCGGTGCTGCCTCCTCCTTGCCGGTGCTGCCTCCTCCTTGCCGGTGCTGCCTCCTCCTTGCCGGTGCTGCCTCCTCCTTGCCGGTGCTGCCTCCTCCTCGCCGGTGCTGCCTCCTCCTCGCCGGTGCTGCCTTCTCCTCGCCGGTGCTGTCTCCTCCTCGCCGGTGCTGTCTCCTCCTCCTTGCTGCTGCCGCCTCCTCTTCCTTGCTGCTGCCGCCTCCTCTTCCTTGCTGCTGCCGCCTCCTCCTCCTTGCTGGTGCCTCCACCTTGCTGCTGGTGCCTCCACCTTGCTGCTGCTGCCTCCTCCTTGCTGCGGCTGCCTCCTCCTTGCTGCGGCTGCCTCCTCCTTGCTGCGGCTGCCTCCTCCTGGATGCGGTTTTCTTGCTGCTGTCTCCGCCTTTCTGCCACCTTGCTGCTTCCTCCTCCTTGCTGCCTCCTCCTTGATGCTGCCTCCTTGCTGCTGCCTCCTCCTTACCACTGCTGCTGCTTCCTCCTTGCTGCTGCTTCCTCCTTGCTGCTGCTTCCTCCTTGCTGCTGCTTCCTCCTTGCTGCTGCCTCCTCCTCCTTGCTGCTGCCTCCTCCTCCTTGCTGCTGCCGCCTCCTCCTCCTTGCTGCTGCTGCCTCCTTCTTGCTGCTGCTTCCTTGCTGCTGCCGCCTCCTCCTTGCTGCTGCCTCCTCCTCCTTGCTGCTGCCTCCTCCTCGTTGCTGCTGCCTCCTCCTCGTTGCTGCTGCCTCCTCCTCTGTGCTGCTGCCTCCTCTGTGCTGCTGCCTCCTCTGTGCTGCTGCCTCCTCTGTGCTGCTGCCTCCTCTGTGCTGCTGCCTCCTCCTTGCCGGTGCTGCTGCCTCCTCCTTGCCGGTGCTGCCTCCTCCTTGCCGGTGCTGCCTCCTCCTTGCCGGTGCTGCCTCCTCCTTGCCGGTGCTGCCTCCACCTTGCCGGTGCTGCCTCCACCTTGCCGGTGCTGCCTCCACCTTGCCGGTGCTGCCTCCACCTTGCCGGTGCTGCCTCCACCTTGCCGGTGCTGCCTCCACCTTGCCGGTGCTGCCTCCACCTTGCCGGTGCTGCCTCCACCTTGCCGGTGCTGCCTCCACCTTGCCGGTGCTGCCTCCACCTTGCCGGTGCTGCCTCCACCTTGCCGGTGCTGTCTCCACCTTGCCGGTGCTGTCTCCACCTTGCCGGTGCTGTCTCCACCTTGCCGGTGCTGTCTCCACCTTGCCGGTGCTGTCTCCACCTTGCCGGTGCTGTCTCCACCTTGCCGGTGCTGCCTCCACCTTGCCGGTGCTGCCTCCACCTTGCCGGTGCTGCCTCCACCTTGCCGGTGCTGCCTCCACCTTGCCGGTGCTGCCTCCACCTTGCCGGTGCTGCCTCCACCTTGCCGGTGCTGCCTCCACCTTGCCGGTGCTGTCTCCACCTTGCCGGTGCTGTCTCCACCTTGCCGGTGCTGTCTCCACCTTGCCGGTGCTGTCTCCACCTTGCCGGTGCTGCCTCCTCCTTGCCGGTGCTGCCTCCACCTTGCCGGTGCTGCCTCCACCTTGCCGGTGCTGCCTCCACCTTGCCGGTGCTGCCTCCACCTTGCCGGTGCTGCCTCCTCCTTGCCGGTGCTGCCTCCTCCTTGCCGGTGCTGCCTCCTCCTTGCCGGTGCTGCCTCCTCCTTGCCGGTGCTGCCTCCTCCTTGCCGGTGCTGCCTCCTCCTTGCCGGTGCTGCCTCCTCCTTGCCGGTGCTGCCTCCTCCTTGCCGGTGCTGCCTCCTCCTTGCCGGTGCTGCCTCCTCCTTGCCGGTGCTGCCTCCTCCTTGCCGGTGCTGCCTCCTCCTTGCTGCTGCCGCCTCCTCCTCCTTGCTGCTGCCGCCTCCTCCTCCTTCCTGCTGCCGCCTCCTCCTCCTTCCTGCTGCCGCCTCCTCCTCCTTCCTGCTGCCGCCTCCTCCTCCTTCCTGCTACCGCCTCCTCCTCCTTCCTGCTGCCGCCTCCTCCTCCTTCCTGCTGCCGCCGCCTCCTCCTTCCTGCTGCCGCCTCCTCCTCCTTCCTGCTGCCGCCTCCTCCTCCTTCCTGCTGCCGCCGCCTCCTTGCTGCTGCCGCCTCCTCCTAGCTGCTTCTGTCTCCTTGATGCCAATTCCTCCTTGCTGCTGCCTCCGTCGTGCTGATGCTGCCTCCTTCTTGCTGGTGCCTCCTCCTTGCTGCTGGTGCCTCCACCTTGCTTCTGGTGCCTCCACCTTGCTGCGGCTGCCTCCTCCTTGCTGCGGCTGCCTCCTCCTTGCTGCGGCTGCCTCCTCCTTGCTGCGGCTGCCTCCTCCTTGCTGCGGCTGCCTCCTCCTTGCTGCGGCTGCCTCCTCCTGGATGCGGTTTTCTTGCTGCTGATTCCGCCTTTCTGCCACCTTGCTGCTTCCTCCTCCTTGCTGCCTCCTCCTTGATGCTGCCTCCTTGCTGCTGCCTCCTCCTTACCACTGCTGCTGCTTCCTCCTTGCTGCTGCTTCCTCCTTGCTGCTGCTTCCTCCTTGCTGCTGCTTCCTCCTTGCTGCTGCCGCCTCCTCCTTGCTGCTGCCGCCTCCTCCTCCTTGCTGCTGCTGCCTCCTTCTTGCTGCTGCTTCCTTGCTGCTGCCGCCTCCTCCTTGCTGCTGCCTCCTCCTCCTTGCTGCTGCCTCCTCCTCCTTGCTGCTGCCTCCTCCTCCTTGCTGCTGCCTCCTCCTCCTTGCTGCTGCCTCCTCCTCTGTGCTGCTGCCTCCTCTGTGCTGCTGCCTCCTCTGTGCTGCTGCCTCCTCTGTGCTGCTGCCTCCTCCTTGCCGGTGCTGCTGCCTCCTCCTTGCCGGTGCTGCTGCCTCCTCCTTGCCGGTGCTGCCTCCTCCTTGCCGGTGCTGCCTCCTCCTTGCCGGTGCTGCCTCCTCCTTGCCGGTGCTGCCTCCTCCTTGCCGGTGCTGCCTCCTCCTTGCCGGTGCTGCCTCCTCCTTGCCGGTGCTGCCTCCTCCTTGCCGGTGCTGCCTCCTCCTTGCCGGTGCGGCCTCCACCTTGCCGGTGCGGCCTCCACCTTGCCGGTGCTGCCTCCACCTTGCCGGTGCTGTCTCCACCTTGCCGGTGCTGTCTCCACCTTGCCGGTGCTGTCTCCACCTTGCCGGTGCTGTCTCCTCCTTGCCGGTGCTGTCTCCTCCTTGCCGGTGCTGCCTCCTCCTTGCCGGTGCTGCCTCCTCCTTGCCGGTGCTGCCTCCTCCTTGCCGGTGCTGCCTCCTCCTTGCCGGTGCTGCCTCCTCCTTGCCGGTGCTGCCTCCTCCTTGCCGGTGCTGCCTCCTCCTTGCCGGTGCTGCCTCCACCTTGCCGGTGCTGTCTCCACCTTGCCGGTGCTGTCTCCACCTTGCCGGTGCTGTCTCCTCCTTGCCGGTGCTGTCTCCTCCTTGCCGGTGCTGTCTCCTCCTTGCCGGTGCTGTCTCCTCCTTGCTGGTGCTGTCTCCTCCTTGCCGGTGCTGTCTCCTCCCTGATGCTACCTCCTTCTTAGTGTTGCTGCTTCCTCCTTGCTGCTACCTTCTCCTTACCATGGCTGCCTCCTCCTTACCGTTGCTGCCTCTTCCTTATTGTTGCTGCCTCTTCCTTATTGTTGCTGCCTCTTCCTTTGTGTTGCTGCCTCTTCCTTTGTGTTGCTGCCTCTTCCTTTGTGTTGCTGCCTCTTCCTTTGTGTTGCTGCCTCTTCCTTAGTGTTGCTGCCTCTTCCTTAGTGTTGCTGCCTCTTCCTTAGTGTTGCTGCCTCTTCCTTAGTGTTGCTGCCTCCTCCTCACCGTTGCTGCCTCCTCCTCACCGCTGCTGCCTCCTCCTCACCACTGCTGCCTCCTCCACTGCTGCCTCCTCCTCACCACTGCTGCCTCCTCCTCACCACTGCTGCCTCCTCCTCACCACTGCTGCTGCTTCCTCCTTGCTGCTGCTGCCTCCTCCCTGCTGCTGCTGCCTCCTCCTTGCTGCTGCCTCCTCCTCCTTGCTGCTGCCTCCTCCTCCTTGCTGCTGCCTCCTCCTCCTTGCTGCTGCCTCCTCCTCCTTGCTGCTGCCTCCTCCTCCTTGCTGCTGCCTCCTCCTCCTTGCTGCTGCCTCCTCCTCCTTGCTGCTGCCTCCTCCTCCGTGCTGCTGCCTCCTCCTCTGTGCTGCTGCCTCCTCCTCTGTGCTGCTGCCTCCTCTGTGCTGCTGCCTCCTCTGTGCTGCTGCCTCCTCCTTGCCGGTGCTGCTGCCTCCTCCTTGCCGGTGCTGCCTCCTCCTTGCCGGTGCTGCCTCCTCCTTGCCGGTGCTGCCTCCTCCTTGCCGGTGCTGCCTCCTCCTTGCCGGTGCTGCCTCCTCCTTGCCGGTGCTGCCTCCTCCTTGCCGGTGCTGCCTCCTCCTTGCCGGTGCTGGCTGCTGCTTCCTCCTTGCTGCTGCTTCCTCCTTGCTGCTGCTTCCTCCTTGCTGCTGTTTCCTCCTTGCTGCTGCCGCCTCCTCCTCCTTGCTGCCGCCTCCTCCTCCTTGCTGCTGCCTCCTCCTTGCTGCTGCCTCCTCCTTGCTGCTGCCTCCTCCTTGCTGCCATCTCCTCCTCCTTGCTGCTGCCTCCTCCTCCTCCTTGCTGCTGCCTCCTCCTCCTTGCTGCTGCCTCCTCTGTGCTGCTGCCTCCTCTGTGCTGCTGCCTCCTCTGTGCTGCTGCCTCCTCTGTGCTGCTGCCTCCTCTGTGCTGCTGCCTCCTCTGTGCTGCTGCCTCCTCTGTGCTGCTGCCTCCTCTGTGCTGCTGCCTCCTCGGTGCTGCCGCCTCCTCGGTGCTGCCGCCTCCTCCTTGCCGGTGCTGCCGCCTCCTCCTTGCCGGTGCTGCCGCCTCCTCCTTGCCGGTGCTGCCGCCTCCTCCTTGCCGGTGCTGCCGCCTCCTCCTTGCCGGTGCTGCCGCCTCCTCCTTGCCGGTGCTGCCGCCTCCTCCTTGCCGGTGCTGCCGCCTCCTCCTTGCCGGTGCTGCCGCCTCCTCCTTGCCGGTGCTGCCGCCTCCTCCTTGCCGGTGCTGCCGCCTCCTCCTTGCCGGTGCTGCCGCCTCCTCCTTGCCGGTGCTGCCGCCTCCTCCTTGCCGGTGCTGCCGCCTCCTCCTTGCCGGTGCTGCCGCCTCCTCCTTGCCGGTGCTGCCGCCTCCTCCTTGCCGGTGCTGCCGCCTCCTCCTTGCCGGTGCTGCCGCCTCCTCCTTGCTTCTGCTGCCGCCTCCTCCTTGCTTCTGCTGCCGCCTCCTCCTTGCTGCTGCCGCCGCCTCCTCCTTGCTGCTGCCGCCGCCTCCTCCTTGCTGCTGCCGCCGCCTCCTCCTTGCTGCTGCCGCCGCCTCCTCCTTGCTGCTGCCGCCGCCTCCTCCTTGCTGCTGCCGCCGCCTCCTCCTTGCTGCTGCCGCCGCCTCCTCCTTGCTGCTGCCGCCGCCTCCTCCTTTCTGCTGCCGCCGCCTCCTCCTTCCTGCTGCCGCCTCCTCCTCCTTCCTGCTGCCGCCGCCTCCTCCTTCCTGCTGCCGCCTCCTCCTCCTTCCTGCTGCCGCCTCCTCCTTGCCGGTGCTGCCGCCTCCTCCTTGCCGGTGCTGCCATGCTGCGTCTGCCTCCTTCTTGCTGTGTTTGCCTCCTCCTGGATGCCGCCGCCTTGCTGCTGCCTCCTCCTTACTGTTGCCGCTGCCTCCTTGCTGCCGCCGCCTCCTCCTTGCTGCTGCCGCCTCCTCCTCCTTGCCGGTGCCGCCTCCTCCTCCTTGCCGGTGCCGCCTCCTTCTCTTTGCCGGTGCCGCCTCCTCCTCCTTGCCGGTGCTGCCTCCTCCTTGCCGGTGCCGCCTCCTCCTCATTGCCGGTGCTGCCTCCTCCTTGCCGGTGCTGCCTCCTCCTTGCCGGTGCTGCCTCCTCCTTGCCGGTGCTGCCTCCTCCTTGCCGGTGCTGCCTCCTCCTTGCCTGTGCTGCCTCCTCCTTGCCGGTGATGTCTCCTCCTTGCCGGTGCTGTCTCCTCCTTGCCGGTGTTGCCTCCTCCCTGATGCTACCTCCTTCTTAGTGTTGCTGCTTCCTCCTTGCTGCTACCTCCTTGCTGCTGCCTTCTCCTTACCATGGCTGCCTCCTCCTTACCACTGCTGCCTCCTCCTTGCCGGTGCTGCCTCCTCCTTGCCGGTGCTGTCTCATCCTTGCCGGTGCTGTCTCCTCCTTGCCGGTGCTGTCTCCTCCTTGCCGGTGCTGTCTCCTCCTTGCCGGTGCTGTCTCCTCCTTGCCGGTGCTGTCTCCTCCTTGCCGGTGCTGTCTCCTCCTTGCCGGTGCTGTCTCCTCCTTGCCGGTGCTGTCTCCTCCTTGCCGGTGCTGTCTCCACCTTGCCGGTGCTGTCTCCACCTTGCCGGTGCTGTCTCCACCTTGCCGGTGCTGTCTCCACCTTGCCGGTGCTGTCTCCACCTTGCCGGTGCTGTCTCCACCTTGCCGGTGCTGTCTCCACCTTGCCGGTGCTGTCTCCTCCCTGATGCTACCTCCTTCTTAGTGTTGCTGCTTCCTCCTTGCTGCTACCTCCTTGCTGCTGCCTTCTCCTTACCACTGCTGCCTCCTCCTTACCACTGCTGCCTCCTCCTCTGTGCTGCTGCCTCCTCTGTGCTGCTGCCTCCTCTGTGCTGCTGCCTCCTCTGTGCTGCTGCCTCCTCTGTGCTGCTGCCTCCTCCTTGCCGCTGCTGCCTCCTCCTTGCCGCTGCTGCCTCCTCCTTGCCGCTGCTGCCTCCTCCTTGCCGCTGCTGCCTCCTCCTTGCCGCTGCTGCCTCCTCCTTGCCGCTGCTGCCGCCTCCTCCTTGCCGCTGCTGCCGCCTCCTCCTTGCCGCTGCTGCCGCCTCCTCCTTGCCGCTGCTGCCGCCTCCTCCTTGCCGCTGCTGCCGCCTCCTCCTTGCCGGTGCTGCCGCCTCCTCCTTGCCGGTGCTGCCGCCTCCTCCTTGCCGGTGCTGCCGCCTCCTCCTTGCCGGTGCTGCCGCCTCCTCCTTGCCGGTGCTGCCGCCTCCTCCTTGCCGGTGCTGCCGCCTCCTCCTTGCCGGTGCTGCCGCCTCCTCCTTGCCGGTGCTGCCGCCTCCTCCTTGCCGGTGCTGCCGCCTCCTCCTTGCCGGTGCTGCCGCCTCCTCCTTGCCGGTGCTGCTGCCTCCTCCTTGCCGGTGCTGCCGCCTTCTCCTCCTTGCTGCTGCCGCCTCCTCCTCCTTGCTGCTGCCGCCTCCTCCTCCTTCCTGCTGCCGCCTCCTCCTCCTTCCTGCTGCCGCCTCCTCCTCCTTCCTGCTACCGCCTCCTCCTTCCTGCTGCCGCCTCCTCCTTGCTGCTGGTGCCTCCTCCTTGCTGCTGGTGCCTCCTCCTTGCTGCTGGTGCCTCCTCCTTGCTGCTGGTGCCTCCTCCTTGCTGCTGGTGCCTCCTCCTTGCTGCGGCTGCCTCCTCCTTGCTGCGGCTGCCTCCTCCTGGATGCGGTTTTCTTGCTGCTGTCTCCGCCTTTCTGCCGCCTTGCTGCTTCCTCCTCCTTGCTGCTGCCGCCTCCTTGCTGCTGCCGCCTCCTTGCTGCTGCCGCCTCCTTGCTGCTGCCGCCTCCTTGCTGCTGCCGCCTCCTTGCTGCTGCCGCCTCCTTGCTGCTGCCGCCTCCTTGCTGCTGCCGCCTCCATGCTGCGTCTGCCTCCTTCTTGCTGTGTTTGCCTCCTTCTTGCTGCGTCTGCCTCCTCCTGGATGCCGCCGCCTTGCTGCTGCCCCCTCCTTACTGTTGCCGCCTCCTCCTTGCTGCTGCCGCCTCCTCCTCCTTGCCGGTGCCGCCTCCTCTTCCTTGCCGGTGCCGCCTCCTCCTCCTTGCCGGTGCCGCCTCCTCCTCCTTGCCGGTGCCGCCTCCTCCTCCTTGCCGGTGCCGCCTCCTCCTCCTTGCCGGTGCTGCCTCCTCCTCCTTGCCGGTGCTGCCTCCTCCTCCTTGCCGGTGCTGCCTCCTCCTCCTTGCCGGTGCTGCCTCCTCCTCCTTGCCGGTGCTGCCTCCTCCTTGCCGGTGCTGCCTCCTCCTTGCCGGTGCTGCCTCCTCCTTGCCGGTGCTGCCTCCTCCTTGCCGGTGCTGCCTCCACCTTGCCGGTGCTGTCTCCACCTTGCCGGTGCTGTCTCCTCCTTGCCGGTGCTGTCTCCTCCTTGCCGGTGCTGTCTCCTCCTTGCCGGTGCTGTCTCCTCCTTGCCGGTGCTGTCTCCTCCTTGCCGCTGCTGCCTCCTCCTTGCCGCTGCTGCCTCCTCCTTGCCGCTGCTGCCGCCTCCTTGCCGGTGCTGCTGCCGCCTCCTTCTTGCCGGTGCTGCCGCCGCCTCCTCCTTGCCGGTGCTGCCGCCTCCTCCTTGCCGGTGCTGCCGCCTCCTCCTTGCCGGTGCTGCCGCCTCCTCCTTGCCGGTGCTGCCGCCTCCTCCTTGCCCGTGCTGCCGCCTCCTCCTTGCCGGTGCTGCGCCTCCTCCTTGCCGGTGCTGCCGCCTCCTCCTTGCCGGTGCTGCCGCCTCCTCCTTGCCGGTGCTGCCGCCTCCTCCTTGCCGGTGCTGCCTCCTCCTCCTTGCCGGTGCTGCCGCCTTCTCCTCCTTGCCGGTGCTGCCGCCTTCTCCTCCTTGCCGCTGCTGCCGCCTTCTCCTCCTTGCTGCTGCCGCCTCCTCCTCCTTGCTGCTGCCGCCTCCTCCTCCTTGCTGCTGCCGCCTCCTCCTCCTTCCTGCTGCCGCCTCCTCCTCCTTCCTGGTGCCGCCTCCTCCTCCTTCCTGCTGCCGCCTCCTCCTCCTTCCTGCTGCCGCCTCCTCCTTGCTGCTGGTGCCTCCTCCTTGCTGCTGCTTCCTCCTCCTTGCTGCTGCCGCCTCCTTGCTGCTGCGGCCTCCTTGCTGCTGCCGCCTCCTTGCTGCTGCCGCCTCCTTGCTGCTGCCGCCTCCTTGCTGCTGCCGCCTCCTTGCTGCTGCCGCCTCCTTGCTGCTGCCGCCTCCTTGCTGCTGCCGCCTCCTTGCTGCTGCCGCCTCCATGCTGCGTCTACCTCCTTCTTGCTGTGTTTGCCTCCTTCTTGCTGCGTCTGCCTCCTCCTGGATGCCGCCGCCTCCTTGCTGCCGCCGCCTCCTCCTTGCTGCTGCCGCCTCCTCCTCCTTGCCGGTGCCGCCTCCTCCTCCTCCTTGCCGGTGCCGCCTCCTCCTCCTCCTTGCCGGTGCCGCCTCCTCCTCCTCCTTGCCGGTGCCGCCTCCTCCTCCTCCTTGCCGGTGCCGCCTCCTCCTCCTCCTTGCCGGTGCCGCCTCCTCCTCCTTGCCGGTGCTGCCTCCTCCTTGCCGGTGCTGCCTCCTCCTTGCCGGTGCTGCCTCCTCCTTGCCGGTGCTGCCTCCTCCTTGCCGGTGCTGCCTCCTCCTTGCCGGTGCTGCCTCCTCCTTGCCGGTGCTGCCTCCTCCTTGCCGGTGCTGCCTCCACCTTGCCGGTGCTGCCTCCACCTTGCCGGTGCTGTCTCCACCTTGCCGGTGCTGTCTCCACCTTGCCGGTGCTGTCTCCTCCTTGCCGGTGCTGTCCCCTCCTTGCCGGTGCTGTCCCCTCCTTGCCGGTGCTG
The DNA here is from genome assembly GCF_964204655.1 of Triturus cristatus. Taxonomy (NCBI): domain Eukaryota; kingdom Metazoa; phylum Chordata; class Amphibia; order Caudata; family Salamandridae; genus Triturus; species Triturus cristatus. The sequence continues at coordinate 593,112,178 of NC_140592.1, read as the reverse complement.
TCTCCTCCTTGCCGGTGCTGTCTCCTCCTTGCCGGTGCTGTCTCCTCCTTGCCGGTGCTGCCTCCTCCTCGCCGGTGCTGCCTCCTCCTCGCCGGTGCTGCCTCCTCCTCGCCGGTGCTGCCTCCTCCTCGCCGGTGCTGCCTCCTCCTCGCCGGTGCTGCCTCCTCCTCGCCGGTGCTGCCTCCTCCTCGCCGGTGCTGCCTCCTCCTCGCCGGTGCTGCCTCCTCCTCGCCGGTGCTGTCTCCACCTTGCCGGTGCTGTCTCCACCTTGCCGGTGCTGTCTCCACCTTGCCGGTGCTGTCTCCACCTTGCCGGTGCTGTCTCCACCTTGCCGGTGCTGTCTCCTCCTTGCCGGTGTTGCCTCCTCCCTGATGCTACCTCCTTCTTAGTGTTGCTGCTTCCTCCTTGCTGCTACCTCCTTGCTGCTGCCTTCTCCTTACCACTGCTGCCTTCTCCTTACCACTGCTGCCTCCTCCTTACCACTGCTGCCGCCTCCTCTGTGCTGCTGCCTCCTCTGTGCTGCTGCCTCCTCTGTGCTGCTGCCTCCTCCTTGCCGCTGCTGCCTCCTCCTTGCCGCTGCTGCCTCCTCCTTGCCGCTGCTGCCGCCTCCTTGCCGGTGCTGCCGCCTCCTCCTTGCCGGTGCTGCCGCCTCCTCCTTGCCGGTGCTGCCGCCTCCTCCTTGCCGGTGCTGCCGCCTCCTCCTTGCCGGTGCTGCCGCCTCCTCCTTGCCGGTGCTGCCGCCTCCTCCTTGCCGGTGCTGCCGCCTCCTCCTTGCCGGTGCTGCCGCCTCCTCCTTGCCGGTGCTGCCGCCTCCTCCTTGCCGCTGCCGCCTTCTCCTCCTTGCCGCTGCCGCCTCCTCCTCCTTGCCGCTGCCGCCTCCTCCTCCTTGCTGCTGCCGCCTCCTCCTCCTTGCTGCTGCCGCCTCCTCCTCCTTGCTGCTGCCGCCTCCTCCTCCTTGCTGCTGCCGCCTCCTCCTCCTTCCTGCTGCCGCCTCCTCCTCCTTGCTGCCGCCTCCTCCTCCTTGCTGCCGCCTCCTCCTCCTTCCTGCTGCCGCCTCCTCCTCCTTCCTGCTGCCGCCTCCTCCTCCTTCCTGCTGCCGCCTCCTCCTCCTTCCTGCTGCCGCCTCCTCCTCCTTCCTGCTGCCGCCTCCTCCTTCCTGCTGCCGCCTCCTCCTTCCTGCTGCCGCCTCCTCCTTCCTGCTGCCGCCTCCTCCTTCTTGCTGCCGCCTCCTCCTAGCTGCTTCTGTCTCCTTGATGCCAATTCCTCCTTGCTGCTGCCTCCTCCTTGCTGCTGGTGCCTCCTCCTTGCTGCTGGTGCCTCCTCCTTGCTGCTGGTGCCTCCTCCTTGCTGCTGGTGCCTCCTCCTTGCTGCTGGTGCCTCCTCCTTGCTGCTGGTGCCTCCTCCTTGCTGCGGCTGCCTCCTCCTTGCTGCGGCTGCCTCCTCCTGGATGCGGCTGCCTCCTCCTGGATGCAGCTGCCTCCTCCTGGATGCGGCTGCCTCCTCCTGGATGCGGTTTTCTTGCTGCTGTCTCCGCCTTTCTGCCACCTTGCTGCTTCCTCCTCCTTGCTGCCTCCTCCTTGATGCTGCCTCCTTGCTGCTGCCTCCTCCTTACCACTGCTGCTGCTTCCTCCTTGCTGCTGCTTCCTCCTTGCTGCTGCTTCCTCCTTGCTGCTGCTTCCTCCTTGCTGCTGCCTCCTCCTCTGTGCTGCTGCCTCCTACTCTGTGCTGCTGCCTCCTCTGTGCTGCTGCCTCCTCCTTGCCGGTGCTGCCTCCTCCTTGCCGGTGCTGCCTCCTCCTTGCCGGTGCTGCCTCCTCCTTGCCGGTGCTGCCTCCTCCTTGCCGGTGCTGCCTCCTCCTTGCCGGTGCTGCCTCCTCCTTGCCGGTGCTGCCTCCTCCTTGCCGGTGCTGCCTCCTCCTTGCCGGTGCTGCCTCCTCCTTGCCGGTGCTGCCTCCTCCTTGCCGGTGCTGCCTCCTCCTTGCCGGTGCTGCCTCCTCCTTGCCGGTGCTGCCTCCTCCTTGCCGGTGCTGCCTCCTCCTTGCCGGTGCTGCCTCCTCCTTGCCGGTGCTGCCACCTCCTTGCCGGTGCTGCCACCTCCTTGCCGGTGCTGTCACCTCCTTGCCGGTGCTGTCACCTCCTTACCACTGCTGCTGCTTCCTCCTTGCTGCTGCTTCCTCCTTGATGCTGCTTCCTCCTTGCTGCTGCTTCCTCCTTGCTGCTGCCGTCTCCTCCTTCTTGCTGCTGCCTCCTCCTCCTTGCTGCTGCCTCCTCCTCCTTGCTGCTGCCTCCTCCTCCTTGCTGCTGCCTCCTCCTCTGTGCTGCTGCCTCCTCCTCTGTGCTGCTGCCTGCTCTGTGCTGCTGCCTCCTCTGTGCTGCTGCCTCCTCTGTGCTGCTGCCTCCTCTGTGCTGCCGCCTCCTCCTCCTTCCTGCTGCCGCCTCCTTCTTCCTGCTGCTGCCTCCTCCTTGCCGGTGCCGCCTCCTCCTTCCTGCTGCCGTCTCCTCCTAGCTGCTTCTGTCTCCTTGATGCCAATTCCTCCTTCCTGCTGCCGCCGCCTTGATGCCAATTCCTCCTTCCTGCTGCCTCCGTTGTGCTGATGCTGCCTCCTCCTAGCTGCTGCCTCCTCCTTGCTGCTGCCTCCTCCTTGCTGCTGCTGCCTCCTCCTTGCTGCTGCTGCCTCCTCCTTGCTGCTGCTGCCTCCTCCTTGCTGCTGGTGCCTCCTCCTTGCTGCTGGTGCCTCCTCCTTGCTGCTGGTGCCTCCTCCTTGCTGCTGGTGCCTCCTCCTTGCTGCTGGTGCCTCCTCCTTGCTGCGGCTGCCTCCTCCTTGCTGCTGCTGCCTCCTTCTTGCTGCCTCCTCCTTGCTGCCGCCTCCTCCTCCTTGCTGCTGCCTCCTCCTCGTTGCTGCTGCCTCCTCCTCGTTGCTGCTGCCTCCTCCTCGTTGCTGCTGCCTCCTCCTCGTTGCTGCTGCCTCCTCCTCGTTGCTGCTGCCGCCTCCTCCTTGTTGCTGCTGCCTCCTCTGTGCTGCTGCCTCCTCTGTGCTGCTGCCTCCTCTGTGCTGCTGCCTCCTCTGTGCTGCTGCCTCCTCTGTGCTGCTGCCTCCTCTGTGCTGCTGCCTCCTCCTTGCCGGTGCTGCCTCCTCCTTGCCGGTGCTGCCTCCTCCTTGCCGGTGCTGCCTCCTCCTTGCCGGTGCTGCCTCCTCCTCGCCGGTGCTGCCTCCTCCTCGCCGGTGCTGCCTCCTCCTCGCCGGTGCTGCCTCCTCCTCGCCGGTGCTGCTGCCTCCTCGCCGGTGCTGCCTCCTCCTCGCCGGTGCTGCCTCCTCCTCGCCGGTGCTGCCTCCTCCTCGCCGGTGCTGTCTCCTCCTCGCCGGTGCTGTCTCCTCCTCGCCGGTGCTGTCTCCTCCTCGCCGGTGCTGTCTCCTCCTCGCCGGTGCTGTCTCCTCCTCGCCGGTGCTGTCTCCTCCTCGCCGGTGCTGTCTCCTCCTCGCCGGTGCTGTCTCCACCTTGCCGGTGCTGTCTCCACCTTGCCGGTGCTGTCTCCACCTTGCCGGTGCTGTCTCCACCTTGCCGGTGCTGTCTCCACCTTGCCGGTGCTGTCTCCACCTTGCCGGTGCTGTCTCCACCTTGCCGGTGCTGTCTCCACCTTGCCGGTGCTGTCTCCACCTTGCCGGTGCTGTCTCCACCTTGCCGGTGCTGTCTCCACCTTGCCGGTGCTGTCTCCACCTTGCCGGTGCTGTCTCCACCTTGCCGGTGCTGTCTCCACCTTGCCGGTGCTGTCTCCACCTTGCCGGTGCTGTCTCCACCTTGCCGGTGCTGTCTCCACCTTGCCGGTGCTGTCTCCACCTTGCCGGTGCTGTCTCCACCTTGCTGCTGCCGCCTCCTCTTCCTTGCTGCTGCCGCCTCCTCTTCCTTGCTGCTGCCGCCTCCTCCTCCTTGCTGCTGCCGCCTCCTCCTCCTTGCTGCTGCCGCCTCCTCCTCCTTGCTGCTGCCGCCTCCTCCTCCTTGCTGCTGCCGCCTCCTCCTCCTTCCTGCTGCCGCCGCCTCCTCCTTCCTGCTGCCGCCTCCTCCTCCTTCCTGCTGCCGCCTCCTCCTCCTTCCTGCTGCCGCCTCCTCCTCCTTCCTGCTGCCGCCTCCTCCTCCTTCCTGCTGCCGCCTCCTCCTTGCTGCTTCTGTCTCCTTGATGCCAATTTCTCCTTGCTGCTGCCTCCGTCGTGCTGATGCTGCCTCCTTCTTGCTGCTGCCTCCTCCTCGCCGGTGCTGTCTCTACCTTGCCGGTGCTGTCTCTACCTTGCCGGTGCTGTCTCTACCTTGCCGGTGCTGTCTCTACCTTGCCGGTGCTGTCTCTACCTTGCCGGTGCTGTCTCCTCCTCGCCGGTGCTGTCTCCTCCTCGCCGGTGCTGTCTCCACCTTGCCGGTGCTGTCTCCACCTTGCCGGTGCTGTCTCCACCTTGCCGGTGCTGTCTCCACCTTGCCGGTGCTGTCTCCACCTTGCCGGTGCTGTCTCCACCTTGCCGGTGCTGTCTCCACCTTGCCGGTGCTGTCTCCACCTTGCCGGTGCTGTCTCCACCTTGCCGGTGCTGTCTCCACCTTGCCGGTGCTGTCTCCACCTTGCCGGTGCTGTCTCCACCTTGCCGGTGCTGTCTCCACCTTGCCGGTGCTGTCTCCACCTTGCCGGTGCTGTCTCCACCTTGCCGGTGCTGTCTCCACCTTGCCGGTGCTGTCTCCACCTTGCCGGTGCTGTCTCCACCTTGCCGGTGCTGTCTCCACCTTGCCGGTGCCGCCTTCTCGTCCTTGCTGCTGCCGCCTCCTCGTCCTTGCTGCTGCCGCCTCCTCGTGCTTGCTGCTGCCGCCTCCTCGTCCTTGCTGCTGCCGCCTCCTCTTCCTTGCTGCTGCCGCCTCCTCCTCCTTGCTGCTGCCGCCTCCTCCTCCTTCCTGCTGCCGCCTCCTCCTCCTTCCTGCTGCCGCCTCCTCCTCCTTCCTGCTGCCGCCTCCTCCTCCTTCCTGCTGCCGCCTCCTCCTTCCTGCTGCCGCCTCCTCCTTCCTGCTGCCGCCTCCTCCTTCCTGCTGCCGCCTCCTCCTTGCTGCTTCTGTCTCCTTGATGCCAATTCCTCCTTGCTGCTGCCTCCGTCGTGCTGATGCTGCCTCCTTCTTGCTGGTGCCTCCTCCTTGCTGCTGGTGCCTCCTCCTTGCTGCTGGTGCCTCCTCCTTGCTGCTGGTGCCTCCTCCTTGCTGCTGGTGCCTCCTCCTTGCTGCGGCTGCCTCCTCCTTGCTGCGGCTGCCTCCTCCTTGCTGCGGCTGCCTCCTCCTGGATGCGGTTCTCTTGCTGCTGTCTCCGCCTTTCTGCCACCTTGCTGCTTCCTCCTCCTTGCTGCCTCCTCCTTGATGCTGCCTCCTTGCTGCTGCCTCCTCCTTACCACTGCTGCTGCTTCCTCCTTGCTGCTGCTTCCTCCTTGCTGCTGCTTCCTCCTTGCTGCTGCTTCCTCCTTGCTGCTGCTTCCTCCTTGCTGCTGCCGCCTCCTCCTTGCTGCTGCCGCCTCCTCCTCCTTGCTGCTGCTGCCTCCTTCTTGCTGCTGATTCCTTGCTGATGCCGCCTCCTCCTTTCTGCTGCCTCCTCCTCGTTGCTGCTGCCTCCTCCTCGTTGCTGCTGCCTCCTCCTCGTTGCTGCTGCCTCCTCCTCGTTGCTGCTGCCTCCTCTGTGCTGCTGCCTCCTCTGTGCTGCTGCCTCCTCTGTGCTGCTGCCTCCTCCTTGCCGGTGCTGCTGCCTCCTCCTTGCCGGTGCTGCTGCCTCCTCCTTGCCGGTGCTGCTGCCTCCTCCTTGCCGGTGCTGCCTCCTCCTTGCCCGTGCTGCCTCCTCCTTGCCCGTGCTGCCTCCACCTTGCCGGTGCTGTCTCCACCTTGCCGGTGCTGTCTCCACCTTGCCGGTGCTGTCTCCACCTTGCCGGTGCTGTCTCCACCTTGCCGGTGCTGTCTCCACCTTGCCGGTGCTGTCTCCACCTTGCCGGTGCTGTCTCCACCTTGCCGGTGCTGTCTCCACCTTGCCGGTGCTGTCTCCACCTTGCCGGTGCTGTCTCCACCTTGCCGGTGCTGTCTCCACCTTGCCGGTGCTGTCTCCACCTTGCCGGTGCTGTCTCCACCTTGCCGGTGCTGTCTCCACCTTGCCGGTGCTGCCTCCTCCTTGCCGGTGCTGCCTCCTCCTTGCCGGTGCTGCCTCCTCCTTGCCGGTGCTGCCTCCTCCTTGCCGGTGCTGCCTCCTCCTTGCCGGTGCTGCCTCCTCCTCGCCGGTGCTGCCTCCTCCTCGCCGGTGCTGCCTCCTCCTCGCCGGTGCTGCCTCCTCCTCGCCGGTGCTGCCTCCTCCTCGCCGGTGCTGCCTCCTCCTCGCCGGTGCTGCCTCCTCCTCGCCGGTGCTGCCTCCTCCTCGCCGGTGCTGCCTCCTCCTCGCCGGTGCTGTCTCCACCTCGCCGGTGCTGTCTCCACCTCGCCGGTGCTGTCTCCACCTTGCCGGTGCTGTCTCCACCTTGCCGGTGCTGTCTCCACCTTGCCGGTGCTGTCTCCACCTTGCCGGTGCTGTCTCCACCTTGCCGGTGCTGTCTCCACCTTGCCGGTGCTGTCTCCACCTTGCCGGTGCTGTCTCCACCTTGCCGGTGCTGTCTCCACCTTGCCGGTGCTGTCTCCACCTTGCCGGTGCTGTCTCCACCTTGCCGGTGCTGTCTCCACCTTGCCGGTGCTGTCTCCACCTTGCCGGTGCTGTCTCCACCTTGCCGGTGCTGTCTCCACCTTGCCGGTGCTGTCTCCACCTTGCCGGTGCTGTCTCCACCTTGCCGGTGCTGTCTCCACCTTGCCGGTGCTGTCTCCACCTTGCCGCTGCCGCTTCCTCCTCCTTGCCGCTGCCGCTTCCTCCTCCTTGCTGCTGCCGCCTCCTCTTCCTTGCTGCTGCCGCCTCCTCTTCCTTGCTGCTGCCGCCTCCTCTTCCTTGCTGCTGCCGCGTCCTCCTCCTTGCTGCTGCCGCGTCCTCCTCCTTGCTGCTGCCGCGTCCTCCTCCTTGCTGCTGCCGCGTCCTCCTCCTTGCTGCTGCCGCGTCCTCCTCCTTCCTGCTGCCGCCTCCTCCTCCTCCTTGCTGCCGCCTCCTCCTCCTTCCTGCTGCCGCCTCCTCCTCCTTCCTGCTGCCGCCTCCTCCTCCTTCCTGCTGCCGCCTCCTCCTCCTTCCTGCTGCCGCCTCCTCCTTGCTGCTGCCGCCTCCTCCTAGCTGCTTCTGTCTCCTTGATGCCAATTCCTCCTTGCTGCTGCCTCCGTCGTGCTGATGCTGCCTCCTTCTTGCTGGTGCCTCCTCCTTGCTGCTGGTGCCTCCACCTTGCTGCTGGTGCCTCCACCTTGCTGCTGGTGCCTCCTCCTTGCTGCTGGTGCCTCCTCCTTGCTAGTGGTGCCTCCTCCTTGCTGCGGCTGCCTCCTCCTTGCTGCGGCTGCCTCCTCCTGGATGCGGCTGCCTCCTCCTTGCTGCGGCTGCCTCCTCCTGGATGCGACTTTCTTGCTGCTGTCTCCGCCTTTCTGCCACCTTGCTGCTTCCTCCTCCTTGCTGCCTCCTCCTTGATGCTGCCTCCTTGCTGCTGCCTCCTCCTTACCACTGCTGCTGCTTCCTCCTTGATGCTGCTTCCTCCTTGCTGCTGCTTCCTCCTTGCTGCTGCCGCCTCCTCCTTGCTGCTGCCGCCTCCTCCTCCTTGCTGCTGCTGCCTCCTTCTTGCTGCTGCTTCCTTGCTGCTGCCGCCTCCTCCATGCTGCTGCCTCCTCCTCCTTGCTGCTGCCTCCTCCTCCTTGCTGCTGCCTCCTCCTCGTTGCTGCTGCCTCCTCCTCGTTGCTGCTGCCTCCTCCTCGTTGCTGCTGCCTCCTCCTCTGTGCTGCTGCCTCCTCTGTGCTGCTGCCTCCTCTGTGCTGCTGCCTCCTCTGTGCTGCTGCCTCCTCCGTGCTGCTGCCTCCTCCTTGCCGGTGCTGCTGCCTCCTCCTTGCCGGTGCTGCTGCCTCCTCCTTGCCGGTGCTGCTGCCTCCTCCTTGCCGGTGCTGCTGCCTCCTCCTTGCCGGTGCTGCCTCCTCCTTGCCGGTGCTGCCTCCTCCTTGCCGGTGCTGCCTCCTCCTTGCCGGTGCTGTCTCCACCTTGCCGGTGCTGTCTCCTCCTTGCCGGTGCTGTCTCCTCCTCGCCGGTGCTGTCTCCTCCTCGCCGGTGCTGCCTCCTCCTCGCCGGTGCTGCCTCCTCCTCGCCGGTGCTGCCTCCTCCTCGCCGGTGCTGCCTCCTCCTCGCCGGTGCTGCCTCCTCCTCGCCGGTGCTGCCTCCTCCTCGCCGGTGCTGCCTCCTCCTCGCCGGTGCTGTCTCCACCTTGCCGGTGCTGTCTCCACCTTGCCGGTGCTGTCTCCACCTTGCCGGTGCTGTCTCCTCCTTGCCGGTGTTGCATCCTCCCTGATGCTACCTCCTTCTTAGTGTTGCTGCTTCCTCCTTGCTGCTACCTCCTTGCTGCTGCCTTCTCCTTACCACTGCTGCCTCCTCCTTTCCACTGCTGCCTCCTCCTTTCCGCTGCTGCCTCCTCCTCTGTGCTGCTGCCTCCTCTGTGCTGCTGCCTCCTCCTTGCCGCTGCTGCCTCCTCCTTGCCGCTGCTGCCTCCTCCTTGCCGCTGCTGCCTCCTCCTTGCCGCTGCTGCCTCCTCCTTGCCGCTGCTGCCTCCTCCTTGCCGCTGCTGCCGCCTCCTCCTTGCCGGTGCTGCCGCCTCCTCCTTGCCGGTGCTGCCGCCTCCTCCTTGCCGGTGCTGCCGCCTCCTCCTTGCCGGTGCTGCCGCCTCCTCCTTGCCGGTGCTGCCGCCTCCTCCTTGCCGGTGCTGCCGCCTCCTCCTTGCCGGTGCTGCCGCCTCCTCCTTGCCGGTGCTGCCGCCTCCTCCTTGCCGGTGCTGCCGCCTTCTCCTCCTTGCTGCTGCCGCCTTCTCCTCCTTGCTGCTGCCGCCTTCTCCTCCTTGCTGCTGCCGCCTCCTCCTCCTTGCTGCTGCCGCCTCCTCCTCCTTGCTGCTGCCGCCTCCTCCTCCTTGCTGCTGCCGCCTCCTCCTCCTTCCTGCTGCCGCCTCCTCCTCCTTCCTGCTGCCGCCTCCTCCTCCTTCCTGCTGCCGCCTCCTCCTCCTTCCTGCTGCCGCCTCCTCCTCCTTCCTGTTGCCGCCTCCTCCTTCCTGCTGCCGCCGCCTCCTTCTTGCTACCGCCTCCTCCTAGCTGCTTCTGTCTCCTTGATGCCAATTCCTCCTTGCTGCTGCCTCCTCCTTGCTGCTGGTGCCTCCTCCTCCTTGCTGCTGGTGCCTCCTCCTTGCTGCTGGTGCCTCCTCCTTGCTGCGGCTGCCTCCTCCTTGCTGCGGCTGCCTCCTCCTTGCTGCGGCTGCCTCCTCCTTGCTGCGGCTGCCTCCTCCTGGATGCGGCTGCCTCCTCCTGGATGCGGCTGCCTCCTCCTGGATGCGGTTTTCTTGCTGCTGTCTCCGCCTTTCTGCCACCTTGCTGCTTCCTCCTCCTTGCTGCCTCCTCCTTGATGCTGCCTCCTTGCTGCTGCCTCCTCCTTACCACTGCTGCTGCTTCCTCCTTGCTGCTGCTTCCTCCTTGCTGCTGCTTCCTCCTTGCTGCTGCTTCCTCCTTGCTGCTGCTTCCTCCTTGCTGCTGCTTCCTCCTTGCTGCTGCTGCTTCCTCCTTGCTGCTGCCGCCTCCTCCTCCTTGCTGCTGCTACCTCCTTCTTGCTGCTGCCACCTCCTCGTTGCTGCTGCCTCCTCCTCGTTGCTGCTGCCTCCTACTCTGTGCTGCTGCCTCCTACTCTGTGCTGCTGCCTCCTACTCTGTGCTGCTGCCTCCTCTGTGCTGCTGCCTCCTCCTTGCCGGTGCTGCCTCCTCCTTGCCGGTGCTGCCTCCTCCTTGCCGGTGCTGCCTCCTCCTTGCCGGTGCTGCCTCCTCCTTGCCGGTGCTGCCTCCTCCTTGCCGGTGCTGTCACCTCCTTACCACTGCTGCTGCTTCCTCCTTGCTGCTGCTTCCTCCTTGCTGCTGCTTCCTCCTTGCTGCTGCTTCCTCCTTGCTGCTGCTTCCTCCTTGCTGCTGCCGCCTCCTCCTCCTTGCTGCTGCCGCCTCCTCCTCCTTGCTGCTGCCTCCTCCTCCTTGCTGCTGCCTCCTCCTCCTTGCTGCTGCCTCCTCCTCCTTGCTGCTGCCTCCTCCTCCTTGCTGCTGCCTCCTCCTCCTTGCTGCTGCCTCCTCCTCTGTGCTGCTGCCTCCTCTGTGCTGCTGCCTCCTCTGTGCTGCTGCCTCCTCTGTGCTGCTGCCTCCTCTGTGCTGCTGCCTCCTCTGTGCTGCTGCCTCCTCTGTGCTGCTGCCTCCTCTGTGCTGCTGCCTCCTCTGTGCTGCCGCCTCCTCCTCCTTCCTGCTGCCGCCTCCTTCTTCCTGCTGCTGCCTCCTCCTTGCCGGTGCCGCCTCCTCCTTCCTGCTGCCGTCTCCTCCTAGCTGCTTCTGTCTCCTTGATGCCAATTCCTCCTTCCTGCTGCCGCCGCCTTGATGCCAATTCCTCCTTCCTGCTGCCTCCCTTGTGCTGATGCTGCCTCCTCCTAGCTGCTGCCTCCTCCTTGCTGCTGCCTCCTCCTTGCTGCTGCTGCCTCATCCTTGCTGCTGCTGCCTCCTCCTTGCTGCTGCTGCCTCCTCCTTGCTGCTGCTGCCTCCTCCTTGCTGCTGGTGCCTCCTCCTTGCTGCTGGTGCCTCCTCCTTGCTGCGGCTGCCTCCTCCTTGCTGCGGCTGCCTCCTCCTGGATGCGGTTTTCTTGCTGCTGTCTCCGCCTTTCTGCCACCTTGCTGCTTCCTCCTCCTTGCTGCCTCCTCCTTGATGCTGCCTCCTTGCTGCTGCCTCCTCCTTACCACTGCTGCTGCTTCCTCCTTGCTGCTGCTTCCTCCTTGCTGCTGCTTCCTCCTTGCTGCTGCCGCCTCCTCCTCCTTGCTGCTGCCGCCTCCTCCTCCTTGCTGCTGCTGCCTCCTTCTTGCTGCCTCCTCCTTGCTGCTGCCTCCTCCTCCTTGCTGCTGCCTCCTCCTCGTTGCTGCTGCCTCCTCCTTGTAGCTGCTGCCTCCTCCTCGTTGCTGCTGCCGCCTCCTCCTTGTTGCTGCTGCCTCCTCCTTGTTGCTGCTGCCTCCTCTTTGTTGCTGCTGCCTCCTCTGTGCTGCTGCCTCCTCTGTGCTGCTGCCTCCTCTGTGCTGCTGCCTCCTCTGTGCTGCTGCCTCCTCTGTGCTGCTGCCTCCTCCTTGCCGGTGCTGCCTCCTCCTTGCCGGTGCTGCCTCCTCCTTGCCGGTGCTGCCTCCTCCTTGCCGGTGCTGCCTCCTCCTTGCCGGTGCTGCCTCCTCCTTGCCGGTGCTGCCTCCTCCTTGCCGGTGCTGCCTCCTCCTTGCCGGTGCTGCCTCCTCCTTGCCGGTGCTGCCTCCTCCTCGCCGGTGCTGCCTCCTCCTCGCCGGTGCTGCCTCCTCCTCGCCGGTGCTGCCTCCTCCTCGCCGGTGCTGCCTCCTCCTCGCCGGTGCTGTCTCCTCCTCGCCGGTGCTGTCTCCACCTCGCCGGTGCTGTCTCCACCTCGCCGGTGCTGTCTCCACCTCGCCGGTGCTGTCTCCACCTCGCCGGTGCTGTCTCCACCTTGCCGGTGCTGTCTCCACCTTGCCGGTGCTGTCTCCACCTTGCCGGTGCTGTCTCCACCTTGCCGGTGCTGTCTCCACCTTGCCGGTGCTGTCTCCACCTTGCCGGTGCTGTCTCCACCTTGCCGGTGCTGTCTCCACCTTGCCGGTGCTGTCTCCACCTTGCCGGTGCTGTCTCCTCCTTGCCGGTGTTGCCTCCTCCCTGATGCTACCTCTTCTTAGTGTTGCTGCTTCCTCCTTGCTGCTACCTCCTTGCTGCTGCCTTCTCCTTACCACTGCTGCCTCCTCCTTACCACTGCTGCCTCCTCCTCTGTGCTGCTGCCTCCTCTGTGCTGCTGCCTCCTCTGTGCTGCTGCCTCCTCCTTCCTGCTGCCGCCTCCTCCTCCTTCCTGCTGCCGCCTCCTCCTCCTTCCTGCTGCCGCCTCCTCCTCCTTCCTGCTGCCGCCTCCTCCTTCCTGCTGCCGCCTCCTCCTTCCTGCTGCCGCCTCCTCCTTCCTGCTGCCGCCTCCTCCTAGCTGCTTCTGTCTCCTTGATGCCAATTCCTCCTTGCTGCTGCCTCCTCCTTGCTGCTGGTGCCTCCTCCTTGCTGCTGGTGCCTCCTCCTTGCTGCTGGTGCCTCCTCCTTGCTGCTGGTGCCTCCTCCTTGCTGCGGCTGCCTCCTCCTTGCTGCGGCTGCCTCCTCCTTGCTGCGGCTGCCTCCTCCTGGATGCGGCTGCCTCCTCCTGGATGCGGTTTTCTTGCTGCTGTCTCCGCCTTTCTGCCACCTTGCTGCTTCCTCCTCCTTGCTGCCTCCTCCTTGATGCTGCCTCCTTGCTGCTGCCTCCTCCTTACCACTGCTGCTGCTTCCTCCTTGCTGCTGCTTCCTCCTTGCTGCTGCTTCCTCCTTGCTGCTGCTTCCTCCTTGCTGCTGCTTCCTCCTTGCTGCTGCTTCCTCCTTGCTGCTTCCTCCTTGCTGCTGCTTCCTCCTTGCTGCTGCTTCCTTGCTGCTGCCGCCTCCTCCTTGCTGCTGCCTCCTCCTCCTCCTTGCTGCTGCCTCCTCCTCGTTGCTGCTGCCTCCTCCTCATTGCTGCTGCCTCCTCCTCCTCGTTGCTGCTGCCTCCTCCTCGTTGCTGCTGCCTCCTCCTCTGTGCTGCTGCCTCCTACTCTGTGCTGCTGCCTCCTCTGTGCTGCTGCCTCCTCCTTGCCGGTGCTGCCTCCTCCTTGCCGGTGCTGCCTCCTCCTTGCCGGTGCTGCCTCCTCCTTGCCGGTGCTGCCTCCTCCTTGCCGGTGCTGCCTCCTCCTTGCCGGTGCTGCCTCCTCCTTGCCGGTGCTGCCTCCTCCTTGCCGGTGCTGCCTCCTCCTTGCCGGTGCTGCCTCCTCCTTGCCGGTGCTGCCTCCTCCTTGCCGGTGCTGCCTCCTCCTTGCCGGTGCTGCCTCCTCCTTGCCGGTGCTGCCTCCTCCTTGCCGGTGCTGCCACCTCCTTGCCGGTGCTGCCACCTCCTTGCCGGTGCTGCCACCTCCTTGCCGGTGCTGTCACCTCCTTGCCGGTGCTGTCACCTCCTTACCACTGCTGCTGCTTCCTCCTTGCTGCTGCTTCCTCCTTGATGCTGCTTCCTCCTTGCTGCTGCTTCCTCCTTGCTGCTGCCGCCTCCTCCTTCTTGCTGCTGCCTCCTCCTCCTTGCTGCTGCCTCCTCCTCTGTGCTGCTGCCTCCTCCTCTGTGCTGCTGCCTCCTCCTCTGTGCTGCTGCCTGCTCTGTGCTGCTGCCTCCTCTGTGCTGCTGCCTCCTCTGTGCTGCTGCCTCCTCTGTGCTGCTGCCTCCTCTGTGCTGCTGCCTCCTCTGTGCTGCTGCCTCCTCTGTGCTGCCGCCTCCTCCTCCTTCCTGCTGCCGCCTCCTTCTTCCTGCTGCTGCCTCCTCCTTGCCGGTGCCGCCTCCTCCTTCCTGCTGCCGTCTCCTCCTTCCTGCTGCCGTCTCCTCCTAGCTGCTTCTGTCTCCTTGATGCCAATTCCTCCTTCCTGCTGCCGCCGCCTTGATGCCAATTCCTCCTTCCTGCTGCCTCCGTTGTGCTGATGCTGCCTCCTCCTAGCTGCTGCCTCCTCCTTGCTGCTGCCTCCTCCTTGCTGCTGCTGCCTCCTCCTTGCTGCTGCTGCCTCCTCCTTGCTGCTGCTGCCTCCTCCTTGCTGCTGCTGCCTCCTCCTTGCTGCTGGTGCCTCCTCCTTGCTGCTGGTGCCTCCTCCTTGCTGCGGCTGCCTCCTCCTTGCAGCTGCTGCCTCCTTCTTGCTGCCTCCTCCTTGCTGCTGCCTCCTCCTCCTTGCTGCTGCCTCCTCCTCGTTGCTGCTGCCTCCTCCTCGTTGCTGCTGCCTCCTCCTCGTTGCTGCTGCCGCCTCCTCGTTGCTGCTGCCGCCTCCTCCTTGTTGCTGCTGCCTCCTCTGTGCTGCTGCCTCCTCTGTGCTGCTGCCTCCTCTGTGCTGCTGCCTCCTCTGTGCTGCTGCCTCCTCCTTGCCGGTGCTGCCTCCTCCTTGCCGGTGCTGCCTCCTCCTTGCCGGTGCTGCCTCCTCCTTGCCGGTGCTGCCTCCTCCTTGCCGGTGCTGCCTCCTCCTTGCCGGTGCTGCCTCCTCCTTGCCGGTGCTGCCTCCTCCTTGCCGGTGCTGCCTCCTCCTTGCCGGTGCTGCCTCCTCCTTGCCGGTGCTGCCTCCTCCTTGCCGGTGCTGCCTCCTCCTTGCCGGTGCTGCCTCCTCCTTGCCGGTGCTGCCTCCTCCTTGCCGGTGCTGGCTCCTCCTTGCCGGTGCTGCCTCCTCCTTGCCGGTGCTGTCTCCACCTTGCCGGTGCTGTCTTCACCTTGCCGGTGCTGTCTCCTCCTTGCCGGTGCTGTCTCCTCCTTGCCGGTGCTGCCTCCTTGCTGCTGCTTCCTCCTTGCTGCTGCCTCCTCCTCCTCACCGCTGCTGCCTCCTCCTCCTTGCTGCTGCCTCCTCCTCCTTGCTGCTGCCTCCTCCTCCGTGCTGCTGCCTCCTCCTCCTTGCTGCTGCCTCCTCCTTTGTGCTGCTGCCTCCTCTGTGCTGCTGCCTCCTCTGTGCTGCTGCCTCCTCTGTGCTGCTGCCTCCTCTGTGCTGCTGCCTCCTCTGTGCTGCTGCCTCCTCCTTGCCGCTGCTGCCTCTTCCTCCTTGGCGCTGCTGCCTCTTCCTCCTTGGCGCTGCTGCCTCTTCCTCCTTGGCGCTGCTGCCTCCTCCTCCTTGCCGGTGCTGCCGCCTCCTCCTTGCCGGTGCTGCCGCCTCCTCCTTGCCGGTGCTGCCGCATCCTCCTTGCCGGTGCTGCCGCCTCCTCCTTGCCGGTGCTGCCGCCTCCTCCTTGCCGGTGCTGCCGCCTCCTCCTTGCCGGTGCTGCCGCCTCCTCCTTGCCGGTGCTGCCGCCTCCTCCTTGCCGGTGCTGCCGCCTCCTCCTTGCCGGTGCTGCCGCCTCCTCCTTGCCGGTGCTGCCGCCTCCTCCTTGCCGGTGCTGCCGCCTCCTCCTTGCCGGTGCTGCCGCCTCCTCCTTGCCGGTGCTGCCGCCTCCTCCTTGCCGGTGCTGCCGCCTCCTCCTTGCCGGTGCTGCCGCCTCCTCCTTGCCGGTGCTGCCGCCTCCTCCTTGCCGCTGCCGCCTTCTCCTCCTTGCTGCTGCCGCCTCCTCCTCCTTGCTGCTGCCACCTCCTCCTCCTTGCTGCTGCCGCCTCCTCCTCCTTGCTGCTGCCTCCTCCTCCTTGCTGCTGCCGCCTCCTCCTCCTTCCTGCTGCCGCCTCCTCCTCCTTCCTGCTGCCGCCGCCTCCTCCTTCTTGCTGCCGCCTCCTCCTCCTTCCTGCTGCCGCCTCCTCCTCCTTCCTGCTGCCGCCGCCTCCTCCTTCCTGCTGCTGCCTCCTCCTTCCTGCTGCCGCCTCCTCCTTCCTGCTGCCGCCTCCTCCTTCCTGCTGCCGCCTCCTCCTTCCTGCTGCCGCCTCCTCCTTCCTACTGCCGCCTCCTCCTTCCTGCTGCCGCCTCCTCCTAGCTGCTTCTGTCTCCTTGATGCCAATTCCTCCTTGCTGCTGCCTCCGTCGTGCTGATGCTGCCTCCTTCTTGCTGCTGCCTCCTCCTTGCTGCTGGTGCCTCCTCCTTGCTGCTGGTGCCTCCACCTTGCTGCTGGTGCCTCCTCCTTGCTGCTGCTGCCTCCTCCTTGCTGCTGCTGCCTCCTCCTTGCTGCTGGTGCCTCCTCCTTGCTGCTGGTGCCTCCTCCTTGCTGCGGCTGCCTCCTCCTTGCTGCGGCTGCCTCCTCCTTGCGGCGGCTGCCTCCTCCTTGCGGCGGCTGCCTCCTCCTGGATGCGGTTTTCTTGCTGCTGTCTCCGCCTTTCTGCCACCTTGCTGCTTCCTCCTCCTTGCTGCCTCCTCCTTGATGCTGCCTCCTTGCTGCTGCCTCCTCCTTACCACTGCTGCTGCTTCCTCCTTGCTGCTGCTTCCTCCTTGCTGCTGCTTCCTCCTTGCTGCTGCCGCCTCCTCCTCCTTGCTGCTGCCGCCTCCTCCTCCTTGCTGCTGCTGCCTCCTTCTTGCTGCTGCTTCCTTGCTGCTGCCGCCTCCTCCTTGCTGCTGCCGCCTCCTCCTTGCTGCTGCCTCCTCCTCCTTGCTGCTGCCTCCTCTTGTTGCTGCTGCCTCCTCCTCGTTGCTGCTGCCTCCTCCTCCTTGCTGCTGCCGCCTCCTCCTTGCTGCTGCCGCCTCCTCCTTGCTGCTGCCGCCTCCTCCTTGCTGCCTCCTCCTTGCTGCCGCCTCCTCCTCCTTGCTGCTGCCTCCTCCTCTTTGCTGCTGCCTCCTCCTCTTTGCTGCTGCCTCCTCCTCTTTGCTGCTGCCTCCTCCTCTTTGCTGCTGCCTCCTCTGTGCTGCTGCCTCCTCTGTGCTGCTGCCTCCTCTGTGCTGCTGCCTCCTCTGTGCTGCTGCCTCCTCTGTGCTGCTGCCTCCTCCTTGCCGCTGCTGCCTCCTCCTTGCCGCTGCTGCCTCCTCCTTGCCGCTGCTTTCTCCTCCTTGCCGCTGCTGCCTCCTCCTTGCCGCTGCTGCCTCCTCCTTGCCGCTGCTGCCGCCTCCTCCTTGCCGGTGCTGCCGCCTCCTCCTTGCCGGTGCTGCCGCCTCCTCCTTGCCGGTGCTGCCGCCTCCTCCTTGCCGGTGCTGCCGCCTCCTCCTTGCCGGTGCTGCCGCCTCCTCCTTGCCGGTGCTGCCGCCTCCTCCTTGCCGGTGCTGCCGCCTCCTCCTTGCCGGTGCTGCCGCCTCCTCCTTGCCGGTGCTGCCGCCTTCTCCTCCTTGCTGCTGCCGCCTCCTCCTCCTTCCTGCTGCCGCCTCCTCCTCCTTCCTGCTGCCGCCTCCTCCTCCTTCCTGCTGCCGCCTCCTCCTCCTTCCTGCTGCCGCCTCCTCCTTCCTGCTGCCGCCTCCTTCTTCCTGCTGCCGCCTCCTCCTTCCTGCTGCCGCCTCCTCCTTCCTACTGCCGCCTCCTCCTTCCTGCTGCCGCCTCCTCCTAGCTGCTTCTGTCTCCTTGATGCCAATTCCTCCTTGCTGCTGCCTCCGTCGTGCTGATGCTGCCTCCTTCTTGCTGCTGCCTCCTCCTTGCTGCTGGTGCCTCCACCTTGCTGCTGGTGCCTCCACCTTGCTGCTGGTGCCTCCTCCTTGCTGCTGCTGCCTCCTCCTTGCTGCTGGTGCCTCCTCCTTGCTGCTGGTGCCTCCTCCTTGCTGCGGCTGCCTCCTCCTTGCTGCGGCTGCCTCCTCCTTGCTGCGGCTGCCTCCTCCTGGATGCGGTTTTCTTGCTGCTGTCTCCGCCTTTCTGCCACCTTGCTGCTTCCTCCTCCTTGCTGCCTCCTCCTTGATGCTGCCTCCTTGCCGCTGCCTCCTCCTTACCACTGCTGCTTCCTCCTTGCTGCTGCTTCCTCCTTGCTGCTGCTGCCTCCTCCTCCTTGCTGCTGCTGCCTCCTTCTTGCTGCCTCCTTCTTGCTGCTGCCGCCTCCTCCTTGCTGCTGCCGCCTCCTCCTTGCTGCTGCCTCCTCCTCCTCCTTGCTGCTGCCTCCTCCTCCTTGCTGCTGCCTCCTCCTCGTTGCTGCTGCCTCCTCCTCGTTGCTGCTGCCTCCTCCTCCTTGCTGCTGCCGCCTCCTCCTTGCTGCCGCCTCCTCCTTGCTGCCGCCTCCTCCTCTGTGCTGCTGCCTCCTCTGTGCTGCTGCCTCCTCTGTGCTGCTGCCTCCTCTGTGCTGCTGCCTCCTCTGTGCTGCTGCCTCCTCTGTGCTGCTGCCTCCTCTGTGCTGCTGCCTCCTCTGTGCTGCTGCCTCCTCCTTGCCGCTGCTGCCTCCTCCTTGCCGGTGCTGCCGCCTCCTCCTTGCCGGTGCTGCCGCCTCCTCCTTGCCGGTGCTGCCGCCTCCTCCTTGCCGGTGCTGCCGCCGCCTCCTTGCCGGTGCTGCCGCCTCCTCCTTGCCGGTGCTGCCGCCTCCTCCTTGCCGGTGCTGCCGCCTCCTCCTTGCCGGTGCTGCCGCCTCCTCCTTGCCGGTGCTGCCGCCTCCTCCTTGCCGGTGCTGCCGCCTCCTCCTTGCCGGTGCTGCCGCCTCCGCCTTGCCGGTGCTGCCGCCTCCTCCTTGCCGGTGCTGCCGCCTCCTCCTTGCCGGTGCTGCCGCCTCCTCCTTGCCGGTGCTGCCGCCTCCTCCTTGCCGGTGCTGCCGCCTCCTCCTTGCCGGTGCTGCCGCCTCCTCCTTGCCGGTGCTGCCGCCTCCTCCTTGCCGGTGCTGCCGCCGCCTCCTTGCCGGTGCTGCCGCCTCCTCCTTGCCGGTGCTGCCGCCTCCTCATTGCCGGAGCTGCCGCCTCCTCCTTGCCGGTGCTGCCGCCTCCTCCTCCTCCTTCCTGCTGCCGCCTCCTCCTCCTTCCTGCTGCCGCCTCCTCCTAGCTGCTTCTGTCTCCTTGATGCCAATTCCTCCTTGCTGCTGCCTCCGTCGTGCTGATGCTGCCTCCTCCTAGCTGCTGCCTCCTTCTTGCTGCTGTCTCCTCCTTGCTGCTGGTGCCTCCTCCTTGCTGCTGGTGCCTCCTCCTTGCTGCTGGTGCCTCCTCCTTGCTGCGGCTGCCTCCTCCTGGATGCGGTTTTCTTGCTGCTGTCTCCGCCTTTCTGCCACCTTGCTGCTTCCTCCTCCTTGCTGCCTCCTCCTTGATGCTGCCTCCTCCTTGCTGCTGCCGCCTCCTTGCTGCTGCCGCCTCCTTGCTGCTGCCGCCTCCTTGCTGCTGCCGCCTCCTTGCTGCTGCCGCCTCCTTGCTGCTGCCGCCTCCTTGCTGCTGCCGCCTCCTTGCTGCTGCCGCCTCCTTGCTGCGTCTGCCTCCTTCTTGCTGCGTTTGCCTCCTTCTTGCTGCGTCTGCCTCCTCCTGGATGCCGCCGCCTTGCAGCTGCCGCCTCCTCCTCCTTGCTGCTGCCGCCTCCTCCTCCTTGCCGGTGCTGCCTCCTCCTCCTTGCCGGTGCTGCCTCCTCCTCCTTGCCGGTGCTGCCTCCTCCTCCTTGCCGGTGCTGCCTCCTCCTCCTTGCCGGTGCTGCCTCCTCCTCCTTGCCGGTGCTGCCTCCTCCTCCTTGCCGGTGCTGCCTCCTCCTTCCTGCTGCCGCCTCCTCCTAGCTGCTTCTGTCTCCTTGATGCCAATTCCTCCTTGCTGCTGCCTCCGTCGTGCTGATGCTGCCTGTTAGAAATGGGATTTCTGGTTGGCTAGGGCTTGCGCCAAAGCCAGACAGAAACCACCACTCTAGTCAGGGCAAGGAAGTTACACGCCAAAGATAACCCCTGCTCACCCCCTTGGTAGCTTGGCACGAGCAGTCAGGCTTATCTCTGAGGCGATGTGTAAAGCGTTTGCGCGCGCACCCAGCAACAACACCCAAGGCCCACCACAAAGGAAACTCCACACAAGGTATTCTATAAAAATAGCCTTTGTATTATACACAACACATTAGATAAAAACACACACTCTACAATGTGCCAACAGGCACGGGCAGAATTTACAAGGGATTATATATACAGGGGACAGGGCCACCTGGACCACTGTCAGGAATTAGCACTTTTTAGAACATAGGAATAATACTGTAGTACAAAATAACATATGTAGCACACAACCAGTAACTACTGGTATCAGGTAAGTACCACCTACGCAACCCTAACCACCTTAGGAAAATATTGCGCAGGGAATCAGGACCTCACTAGCACCACCTGTACTAGGGAGAAAACAACCACCTAAGTATCACAATACCTGTAGGGGTCTAAGCACATAAACACATGATGCATAACATTCAGAGGTGTAAAGCAAAGCACATGACGCATAAACACATTCAGAGGTGCAGGTTAGGAACAATGGCGCAAAAACTCACATTAGCCACTATCTGTGGCAGTCCCTGGGCCAACTGGCCTTGAAGGGGCAAGGACGCCCTGTGTCCCAATGTCAGGGGCAAGGCTGCGCAAGCTGCGCCAGCCAAAGTGTACCGGGGCACAACCTAAACGTGGCAGCTGCCCACTAAGTGCTGGGCAGCTGGGGGAAAGGAACCTGGCACCGGCGTGCCTCCTGAGCCCTCTCTGGGCTCGGGGTGTCCTCCGACAATGGAGGCGCCTCGTGGGCTCAAACAACTAGGAATGCCCCCCTAGAGCCTCCGTGGCTCAAGAAACCATGTGCCCCTTGTTGGAGTCTCACAGACTCTATCAAAATGCCCCCGGTCGTTGGGAGCGTGCAACGCTCTAAATTGTACAATGGGGGCCAACGTTGGAGCCTCGTGGGCTCTGTAGCAAGAATGCCCCCGTGTCCGTGGGAGCGGCCCGCTGCCTTCCGGGGCCGCTCCGCTGGTCAGGAAATGCCTCCCAGACACGTTGTAGAGCCGAGCGCGGCTCCAAACTGACCAAGGCTCCCCGTCGTTGAAGTCCCACACGGGGGACTCGTGAGCCTCGCAGGCTCTACTCCCACAGATGGCCCCCTGAACCTTGCTGGCTCTGCGATAACTGGGGGGGGGGCGTTGCAGGCTCGTTAGTTAGTGCGAGCCCCGTTGGAGCGCACCAGCGCTCCGTAACAGAACAGGCGGCCCCGGGCACCCTCCCCTCACTCACCGGAGCAACGAGGCGGTCTCTGGACGCGGCGGGAGGCTTCCTGTTCCCCTCTGGCGGCGCTGCTCCCGTCCTCTTCTCTGCTCGGGTGAGGGCACCGGGGCGCAGGGTCGGCTCCTGCCTGCTCCGGGGCCCAGAAAACAACCGCGAGTCTTTCGGAAGGAGGCGGGGTAGGCTCCCGCCCTCCTACTTCCGGTTGTCCCGGCGTCCCGCCCCCGGCCTGCCTGACTTCCTTCGAGCCCGGCCGCGGCGGTGATCTTCTCCTTACACCGAAGTGCGGGGTGGGCTCCCGCCTCCGTATGAACGTCAAAGAGGAGGAGATAAGCGGGGTGGGCACCCGCTATAAATTAAAGGCACCAGAGGCTACCAGAACGCGGGGTGGGCACCCGTTATAAATAAGCACCAAAAGCGGGGGAATCCCCTTTTCAAAATGCGCGCAGCCCCAGGCTGCAGGGAAACAGAAGCGCTACCCCTCAAAGGTTGCCAAAAAGCGCTCCCAGGCGCTAGGTCCCACAAATCAAGCGCTCCCAGTGCTTTAGGGACAAACAAAGCGCTCCCCGCGCTTTAAGCAGGATAATAACAAAGTCCAGCAAAAAGTCTCCCCTGCACACAGCAAGGCAGGGGTGGGGGCAAGGCTGGACCCAGAGCCAGCTCACTGGGCCTCCAGGCAGGGAGGTAGTCCAAGTGGCGGTCCTCTGGTCCAGCAGCAGCAGCAGCCCCCCTCAGGTAGGATCCTGGCAGAGAACAGTTTCTGTGGGGACACAGCCCCATTTTTATACAGGCAAACCCTTTGTTCTGGGTTCAGGGTGAGGGGGAAAACCAGTCGCAGCTGGTTGGGGAGCACCCTTGATGTGCTCAGCCCCTCACTCTATTCACTGGCAGGGCTAGGGTCGTCAGTCGCACCACAGGGGGCGGGGCCAGCATTGTGTTTGGAAAACCCTGTCCTATTCAGGACCCAGGTGGACTCCTCCCACCCATCTAGCTGCTGATCTCCCCATTCACCACTGGGTGACTCATCCTGACACTGGGGAATCCCTAGCCCGTCACATGACATGACCAGCCAATCACGCGACAGACACACTGCACACAGAAGTGCCCACTTCTAGAAGTGGCACTTCCACACTAGGTACATGCACGCCGCACACATCATCGCGCAGCATTCACTCCCACGAGTCCGCACATACCAAACTCGGGCCTGCACACCCCACGCATCAGGAACTACTAGGGACACATACATTCCCCATGCATTCCTATGGGAGGGCAGGCCTATCTCACCACATGCACTCAGAGCACGCACGCACTTTACCCTGGGACACAGGGAAAGTGCGCAGAGACCAAACAATCACCAATAAAAAGCCAAAAAGTCCAGGGGTGAACCTGCCAGAAGGGCCAAGTCCAACACTGCCTCCTTCTTGCTGCTGCCTCCTCCTTGCTGCTGGTGCCTCCTCCTTGCTGCTGGTGCCTCCTCCTTGCTGCTGGTGCCTCCTCCTTGCTGCGGCTGCCTCCTCCTTGCTGTGGCTGCCTCCTCCTTGCTGCGGCTGCCTCCTCCTGGATGCGGTTTTCTTGCTGCTGTCTCCGCCTTTCTGCCACCTTGCTGCTTCCTCCTCCTTGCTGCCTCCTCCTTGATGCTGCCTCCTTGCTGCTGCCTCCTCCTTGATGCTGCCTCCTTGCTGCTGCCTCCTCCTTGCTGCTGCTTCCTCCTTGCTGCTGCTTCCTCCTTGCTGCTGCTTCCTCCTTGCTGCTGCTTCCTCCTTGCTGCTGCCGCCGCCTCCTCCTCCTTGCTGCTGCCGCCTCCTCCTCCTTGCTGCTGCTGCCTCCTTCTTGCTGCTGCTTCCTTGCTGCTGCCGCTTCCTTGCTGCTGCCGCCTCCTCCTTGCTGCTGCCTCCTCCTCCTTGCTGCTGCCTCCTCCTCCTTGCTGCTGCCGCCTCCTCCTTGCTGCTGCCGCCTCCTCCTTGCTGCCACCTCCTCCTCCTTGCTGCTGCCTCCTCCTCCTTGCTGCTGCCTCCTCCTCCTTGCTGCTGCCTCCTCCTCTGTGCTGCTGCCTCCTCTGTGCTGCTGCCTCCTCTGTGCTGCTGCCTCCTCTGTGCTGCTGCCTCCTCTGTGCTGCTGCCTCCTCTGTGCTGCTGCCTCCTCTGTGCTGCCTCCTCCTTGCCGCTGCTGCCTCCTCCTTGCCGCTGCTGCCTCCTCCTTGCCGCTGCTGCCTCCTCCTTGCCGCTGCTGCCGCCTCCTTGCCGCTGCTGCCGCCTCCTCCTTGCCGCTGCTGCCGCCTCCTCCTTGCTGCTGCTGCCGCCTCCTCCTTGCCGCTGCTGCCGCCTCCTCCTTGCCGCTGCTGCCGCCTCCTCCTTGCCGCTGCTGCCGCCTCCTCCTTGCCGCTGCTGCCGCCTCCTCCTTGCCGGTGCTGCCGCCTCCTCCTTGCCGGTGCTGCCGCCTCCTCCTTGCCGGTGCTGCCGCCTCCTCCTTGCCGGTGCTGCCGCCTCCTCCTTGCCGGTGCTGCCGCCTCCTCCTTGCCGGTGCTGCCGCCTCCTCCTTGCCGGTGCTGCCGCCTCCTCCTTGCCGGTGCTGCCGCCTCCTCCTTGCCGGTGCTGCCGCCTCCTCCTTGCCGGTGCTGCCTCCTCCTTCCTGCTGCCGCCTCCTCCTAGCTGCTTCTGTCTCCTTGATGCCAATTCCTCCTTGCTGCTGCCTCCGTCGTGCTGATGCTGCCTCCTTCTTGCTGCTGCCTCCTCCTTGCTGCTGGTGCCTCCTCCTTGCTGCTGGTGCCTCCTCCTTGCTGCTGGTGCCTCCTCCTTGCTGGTGCCTCCTCCTTGCTGCGGCTGCCTCCTCCTTGCTGTGGCTGCCTCCTCCTTGCTGCGGCTGCCTCCTCCTGGATGCGGTTTTCTTGCTGCTGTCTCCGCCTTTCTGCCACCTTGCTGCTTCCTCCTCCTTGCTGCCTCCTCCTTGATGCTGCCTCCTTGCTGCTGCCTCCTCCTTACCACTGCTGCTGCTTCCTCCTTGCTGCTGCTTCCTCCTTGCTGCTGCTTCCTCCTTGCTGCTGCCGCCTCCTCCTCCTTGCTGCTGCCGCCTCCTTGCTGCTGGTGCCTCCTCCTTGCTGCTGGTGCCTCCTCCTTGCTGCTGGTGCCTCCTCCTTGCTGCTGGTGCCTCCTCCTTGCTGCAGCTGCCTCCTCCTTGCTGTGGCTGCCTCCTCCTTGCTGCGGCTGCCTCCTCCTTGCTGCGGTTTTCTTGCTGCTGTCTCCGCCTTTCTGCCACCTTGCTGCTTCCTCCTCCTTGCTGCCTCCTCCTTGATGCTGCCTCCTTGCTGCTGCCTCCTCCTTACCACTGCTGCTGCTTCCTCCTTGCTGCTGCTTCCTCCTTGCTGCTGCTTCCTCCTTGCTGCTGCTTCCTCCTTGCTGCTGCCGCCGCCTCCTCCTCCTTGCTGCTGCCGCCTCCTCCTCCTTGCTGCTGCTGCCTCCTTCTTGCTGCTGCTTCCTTGCTGCTGCCGCCTCCTCCTTGCTGCTGCCTCCTCCTCCTTGCTGCTGCCTCCTCCTCGTTGCTGCTGCCTCCTCCTCGTTGCTGCTGCCTCCTCCTCCTTGCTGCTGCCGCCTCCTCCTTGCTGCTGCCACCTCCTCCTTGCTGCCGCCTCCTCCTTGCTGCCGCCTCCTCCTCCTCCTTGCTGCTGCCTCCTCCTCCTTGCTGCTGCCTCCTCCTCCTTGCTGCTGCCTCCTCTGTGCTGCTGCCTCCTCTGTGCTGCTGCCTCCTCTGTGCTGCTGCCTCCTCTGTGCTGCTGCCTCCTCTGTGCTGCTGCCTCCTCTGTGCTGCTGCCTCCTCTGTGCTGCTGCCTCCTCTGTGCTGCCTCCTCCTTGCCGCTGCTGCCTCCTCCTTGCCGCTGCTGCCTCCTCCTTGCCGCTGCTGCCTCCTCCTTGCCGCTGCTGCCTCCTCCTTGCCGCTGCTGCCTCCTCCTTGCCGCTGCTGCCTCCTCCTTGCCGCTGCTGCTGCCTCCTCCTTGCCGCTGCTGCTGCCTCCTCCTTGCCGCTGCTGCCGCCTCCTCCTTGCCGCTGCTGCCGCCTCCTCCTTGCCGCTGCTGCCGCCTCCTCCTTGCCGCTGCTGCCGCCTCCTCCTTGCCGCTGCTGCCGCCTCCTCCTTGCCGGTGCTGCCGCCTCCTCCTTGCCGGTGCTGCCGCCTCCTCCTTGCCGGTGCTGCCGCCTCCTCCTTGCCGGTGCTGCCGCCTCCTCCTTGCCGGTGCTGCCGCCTCCTCCTTGCCGGTGCTGCCGCCTCCTCCTTGCCGGTGCTGCCGCCTCCTCCTTGCCGGTGCTGCCGCCTCCTCCTTGCCGGTGCTGCCGCTTCCTCCTTGCCGGTGCTGCCGCCTCCTCCTTGCCGGTGCTGCCGCCTTCTCCTTGCCGGTGCTGCCTCCTCCTCCTTGCCGGTGCTGCCTCCTCCTTCCTGCTGCCGCCTCCTCCTAGCTGCTTCTGTCTCCTTGATGCCAATTCCTCCTTGCTGCTGCCTCCGTCGTGCTGATGCTGCCTCCTTCTTGCTGCTGGTGCCTCCTCCTTGCTGCTGGTGCCTCCTCCTTGCTGCCGGTGCCTCCTCCTTGCTGGTGCCTCCTCCTTGCTGCGGCTGCCTCCTCCTTGCTGTGGCTGCCTCCTCCTTGCTGCGGCTGCCTCCTCCTGGATGCGGTTTTCTTGCTGCTGTCTCCGCCTTTCTGCCACCTTGCTGCTTCCTCCTCCTTGCTGCCTCCTCCTTGATGCTGCCTCCTTGCTGCTGCCTCCTCCTTACCACTGCTGCTGCTTCCTCCTTGCTGCTGCTTCCTCCTTGCTGCTGCTGCCGCCTCCTCCTCCTTGCTGCTGCCGCCTCCTCCTCCTTGCTGCTGCTGCCTCCTTCTTGCTGCTGCTTCCTTGCTGCTGCCGCCTCCTCCTTGCTGCTGCCTCCTCCTCCTTGCTGCTGCCTCCTCCTCCTTGCTGCTGCCTCCTCCTCCTTGCTGCTGCCTCCTCCTCCTTGCTGCTGCCTCCTCCTCCTTGCTGCTGCCTCCTCCTCTGTGCTGCTGCCTCCTCTGTGCTGCTGCCTCCTCTGTGCTGCTGCCTCCTCTGTGCTGCTGCCTCCTCTGTGCTGCTGCCTCCTCTGTGCTGCTGCCTCCTCTGTGCTGCTGCCTCCTCTGTGCTGCTGCCTCCTCTGTGCTGCTGCCTCCTCTGTGCTGCTGCCTCCTCTGTGCCGCTGCCGCCTCCTCCTTGCCGCTGCTGCCTCCTCCTTGCCGGTGCTGCCGCCTCCTCCTTGCCGGTGCTGCCGCCTCCTCCTTGCCGGTGCTGCCGCCTCCTCCTTGCCGGTGCTGCCGCCTCCTCCTTGCCGGTGCTGCCGCCTCCTCCTTGCCGGTGCTGCCGCCTCCTCCTTGCCGGTGCTGCCGCCTCCTCCTTGCCGGTGCTGCCGCCTCCTCCTTGCCGGTGCTGCCGCCTCCTCCTTGCCGGTGCTGCCGCCTCCTCCTTGCCGGTGCTGCCGCCTCCTCCTTGCCGGTGCTGCCGCCTCCTCCTTGCCGGTGCTGCCGCCTCCTCCTTGCCGGTGCTGCCGCCTTCTCCTTGCCGGTGCTGCCGCCTCCTCCTTGCCGGTGCTGCCGCCTCCTCCTTGCCGGTGCTGCCGCCTCCTCCTTGCCGGTGCTGCCGCCTCCTCCTTGCCGGTGCTGCCGCCTCCTCCTTGCCGGTGCTGCCGCCTCCTCCTTGCCGGTGCTGCCGCCTCCTCCTTGCCGGTGCTGCCGCCTCCTCCTTGCCGGTGCTGCCGCCTCCTCCTTGCCGGTGCTGCCGCCTCCTCCTTGCCGGTGCTGCCGCCTCCTCCTCCTTCCTGCTGCCGCCTCCGCCTCCTTCCTGCTGCCGCCTCCGCCTCCTTCCTGCTGCCGCCTCCTCCTCCTTCCTACTGCCGCCTCCTCCTCCTTCCTGCTGCCGCCTCCTCCTCCTTCCTGCTGCCGCCTCCTCCTTCCTGCTGCCGCCTCCTCCTAGCTGCTGCCGCCTCCTCCTAGCTGCTTCTGTCTCCTTGATGCCAATTCCTTCTTGCTGCTGCCTCCTCCTTGCTGCTGGTGCCTCCTCCTTGCTGCTGGTGCCTCCTCCTTGCTGCTGGTGCCTCCTCCTTGCTGCTGGTGCCTCCTCCTTGCTGCTGGTGCCTCCTCCTTGCTGCTGGTGCCTCCTCCTTGCTGCGGCTGCCTCCTCCTTGCTGCGGCTGCCTCCTCCTGGATGCGGCTGCCTCCTCCTGGATGCAGCTGCCTCCTCCTGGATGCGGCTGCCTCCTCCTGGATGCGGTTTTCTTGCTGCTGTCTCCGCCTTTCTGCCACCTTGCTGCTTCCTCCTCCTTGCTGCCTCCTCCTTGATGCTGCCTCCTTGCTGCTGCCTCCTCCTTACCACTGCTGCTGCTTCCTCCTTGCTGCTGCTTCCTCCTTGCTGCTGCTTCCTCCTTGCTGCTGCTTCCTCCTTGCTGCTGCCGCCTCCTCCTCCTTGCTGCTGCTGCCTCCTTCTGGCAGCTGCCACCTCCTCCTTGCTGCTGCCGCCTCCTCCTCCTTGCTGCTGCCTCCTCCTCGTTGCTGCTGCCTCCTCCTTGCTGCTGCCTCCTCCTCGTTGCTGCTGCCTCCTCCTCGTTGCTGCTGCTTCCTCCTCGTTGCTGCTGCTTCCTCCTCGTTGCTGCTGCCTCCTACTCTGTGCTGCTGCCTCCTACTCTGTGCTGCTGCCTCCTCTGTGCTGCTGCCTCCTCCTTGCCGGTGCTGCCTCCTCCTTGCCGGTGCTGCCTCCTCCTTGCCGGTGCTGCCTCCTCCTTGCCGGTGCTGCCTCCTCCTTGCCGGTGCTGCCTCCTCCTTGCCGGTGCTGCCTCCTCCTTGCCGGTGCTGCCTCCTCCTTGCCGGTGCTGCCTCCTCCTTGCCGGTGCTGCCTCCTCCTTGCCGGTGCTGTCACCTCCTTGCCGGTGCTGTCACCTCCTTGCCGGTGCTGTCACCTCCTTACCACTGCTGCTGCTTCCTCCTTGCTGCTGCTTCCTCCTTGCTGCTGCTTCCTCCTTGCTGCTGCCGCCTCCTCCTCCTTGCTGCTGCCGCCTCCTTCTTGCTGCTGCCTCCTCCTCCTTGCTGCTGCCTCCTCCTCCTTGCTGCTGCCTCCTCCTCCTCCTTGCTGCTGCCTCCTCCTCCTTGCTGCCTCCTCCTCCTCTGTGCTGCTGCCTGCTCTGTGCTGCTGCCTCCTCTGTGCTGCTGCCTCCTCTGTGCTGCTGCCTCCTCTGTGCTGCTGCCTCCTCTGTGCTGCAGCCTCCTCTGTGCTGCAGCCTCCTCTGTGCTGCTGCCTCCTCTGTGCTGCTGCCTCCTCTGTGCTGCTGCCTCCTCTGTGCTGCTGCCTCCTCTGTGCTGCTGCCTCCTCTGTGCTGCTGCCTCCTCTGTGCTGCCGCCTCCTCCTCCTTCCTGCTGCCGCCTCCTTCTTCCTGCTGCTGCCTCCTCCTTGCCGGTGCCGCCTCCTCCTTCCTGCTGCCGTCTCCTCCTAGCTGCTTCTGTCTCCTTGATGCCAATTCCTCCTTGCTGCTGCCTCCGTCGTGCTGATGCTGCCTCCTCCTAGCTGCTGCCTCCTTCTTGCTGGTGCCTCCTCCTTGCTGCTGGTGCCTCCACCTTGCTGCTGGTGCCTCCTCCTTGCTGCTGCCTCCTCCTCGCTGCTGCTGCCTCCTCCTCGCTGCTGCTGCCTCCTCCTTGCTGCTGGTGCCTCCTCCTTGCTGCGGCTGCCTCCTCCTTGCTGCGGTTTTCTTGCTGCTGTCTCCGCCTTTCTGCCACCTTGCTGCTTCCTCCTCCTTGCTGCCTCCTCCTTGATGCTGCCTCCTTGCTGCTGCCTCCTCCTTACCACTGCTGCTGCTTCCTCCTTGCTGCTGCTTCCTCCTTGCTGCTGCTTCCTCCTTGCTGCTGCTTCCTCCTTGCTGCTGCTTCCTCCTTGCTGCTGCCTCCTCCTTGCTGCTGCCTCCTCCTCCTTGCTGCTGCCTCCTCTGTGCTGCTGCCTCCTCTGTGCTGCTGCCTCCTCTGTGCTGCTGCCTCCTCTGTGCTGCTGCCTCCTCTGTGCTGCTGCCTCCTCTGTGCTGCTGCCTCCTCTGTGCTGCTGCCTCCTCTGTGCTGCTGCTGCCTCCTCTGTGCTGCCTCCTCCTTGCCGCTGCTGCCTCCTCCTTGCCGGTGCTGCCGCCTCCTCCTTGCCGGTGCTGCCGCCTCCTCCTTGCCGGTGCTGCCGCCTCCTCCTTGCCGGTGCTGCCGCCTCCTCCTTGCCGGTGCTGCCGCCTCCTCCTTGCCGGTGCTGCCGCCTCCTCCTTGCCGGTGCTGCCGCCTCCTCCTTGCCGGTGCTGCCGCCTCCTCCTTGCCAGTGCTGCCGCCTCCTCCTTGCCGGTGCTGCCGCCTCCTCCTTGCCGGTGCTGCCGCCTCCTCCTTGCCGGTGCTGCCGCCGCCTCCTTGCCGGTGCTGCCGCCGCCTCCTTGACGGTGCTGCCGCCGCATCCTTGCCGGTGCTGCCGCCTCCTCCTTGCCGGTGCTGCCGCCTCCTCCTTGCCGGTGCTGCCGCCTCCTCCTTGCCGGTGCTGCCGCCTCCTCCTTGCCGGTGCTGCCGCCTCCTCCTTGCCGGTGCTGCCGCCTCCTCCTTGCCGGTGCTGCCGCCTCCTCCTTGCCGGTGCTGCCGCCTCCTCCTTGCCGGTGCTGCCGCCTCCTCCTTGCCGGTGCTGCCGCCTCCTCCTTGCCGGTGCTGCCGCCGCCTCCTTGCCGGTGCTGCCGCCTCCTCCTTGCCGGTGCTGCCGCCTCCTCCTTGCCGGTGCTGCCGCCGCCTCCTTGCTGCTGCCGCCTCCTCCTTGCTGCTGCCGCCGCCTCCTCCTTGCTGCTGCCGCCTTCTCCTCCTTGCTGCTGCCGCCTTCTCCTCCTTGCTGCTTCCGCCTCCTCCTCCTTGCTGCTTCCGCCTCCTCCTCCTTGCTGCTGCCGCCTCCTCCTCCTTGCTGCTGCCGCCTCCTCCTCCTTGCTGCTGCCGCCTCCTCCTCCTTCCTGCTGCCGCCTACTCCTCCTTCCTGCTGCCGCCTCCTCCTTCCTGCTGCCGCCTCCTCCTAGCTGCTTCTGTCTCCTTGATGCCAATTCCTCCTTGCTGCTGCCTCCGTCGTGCTGATGCTGCCTCCTCCTAGCTGCTGCCTCCTTCTTGCTGCTGTCTCCTCCTTGCTGCTGGTGCCTCCTCCTTGCTGATGCTGCCTCCTCCTTGCTGCTGGTGCCTCCTCCTTGCTGCGGCTGCCTCCTCCTGGATGCGGTTTTCTTGCTGCTGTCTCCGCCTTTCTGCCACCTTGCTGCTGCCTCCTCCTTGCCGCTGCTGCCTCCTCCTTGCCGCTGCTGCCTCCTCCTTGCCGGTGCTGCCGCCTCCTCCTTGCCGGTGCTGCCGCCTCCTCCTTGCCGGTGCTGCCGCCTCCTCCTTGCCAGTGCTGCCGCCTCCTCCTTGCCGGTGCTGCCGCCTCCTCCTTGCCGGTGCTGCCGCCTCCTCCTTGCCGGTGCTGCCGCCGCCTCCTTGCCGGTGCTGCCGCCGCCTCCTTGCCGGTGCTGCCGCCGCCTCCTTGCCGGTGCTGCCGCCTCCTCCTTGCCGGTGCTGCCGCCTCCTCCTTGCCGGTGCTGCCGCCTCCTCCTTGCCGGTGCTGCCGCCTCCTCCTTGCCGGTGCTGCCGCCTCCTCCTTGCCGGTGCTGCCGCCTCCTCCTTGCCGGTGCTGCCGCCTCCTCCTTGCCGGTGCTGCCGCCTCCTCCTTGCCGGTGCTGCCGCCTCCTCCTTGCCGGTGCTGCCGCCTCCTCCTTGCCGGTGCTGCCGCCTCCTCCTTGCCGGTGCTGCCGCCTCCTCCTTGCCGGTGCTGCTGCCTCCTCCTTGCCGGTGCTGCCGCCGCCTCCTCCTTGCCGGTGCTGCCGCCGCCTCCTCCTTGCCGGTGCTGCCGCCTCCTCCTTGCCGGTGCTGCCGCCTCCTCCTTGCCGGTGCTGCCGCCTCCTCCTTGCCGGTGCTGCCGCCTCCTCCTTGCCGGTGCTGCCGCCTCCTCCTTGCCGGTGCTGCCGCCTCCTCCTTGCCGGTGCTGCCGCCTCCTCCTTGCCGGTGCTGCCGCCTCCTCCTTGCCGGTGCTGCCGCCTCCTCCTTGCCGGTGCTGCCGCCTCCTCCTTGCCGGTGCTGCCGCCTCCTCCTTGCCGGTGCTGCCGCCTCCTCCTTGCCGGTGCTGCCGCCGCCTCCTGCTCCTTGCTGCCGCCGCCTCCTGCTCCTTGCTGCTGCCGCCTCCTGCTCCTTGCTGCTGCTGCCTCCTGCTCCTTGCTGCTGCCGCCTCCTGCTCCTTGCTGCTGCCGCCGCCTCCTCCTTGCTGCTGCCGCCGCCTCCTCCTTGCTGCTGCCGCCGCCGCCTCCTTGCTGCTGCCGCCGCCGCCTCCTTGCTGCTGCCGCCTTCTCCTCCTTGCTGCTGCCGCCTTCTCCTCCTTGCTGCTGCCGCCTCCTCCTCCTTGCTGCTGCCGCCTCCTCCTCCTTGCTGCTGCCGCCTCCTCCTCCTTGCTGCTGCCGCCTCCTCCTCCTTGCTGCTGCCGCCTCCTCCTCCTTCCTGCTGCCGCCGCCTCCTCCTTCCTGCTGCCGCCTCCTCCTTCCTGCTGCCGCCTCCTCCTAGCTGCTTCTGTCTCCTTGATGCCAATTCCTCCTTGCTGCTGCCTCCGTCGTGCTGATGCTGCCTCCTCCTAGCTGCTGCCTCCTTCTTGCTGCGGTCTCCTCCTTGCTGCTGGTGCCTCCTCCTTGCTGATGCTGCCTCCTCCTTGCTGCTGGTGCCTCCTCCTTGCTGCGGCTGCCTCCTCCTGGATGCGGTTTTCTTGCTGCTGTCTCCGCATTTCTGCCACCTTGCTGCTTCCTCCTCCTTGCTGCCTCCTCCTTGATGCTGCCTCCTCCTTGATGCTGCCTCCTTGCTGCTGCCGCCTCCTTGCTGCGTCTGCCTCCTTCTTGCTGCGTTTGCCTCCTTCGTGCTGCGTCTGCCTCCTCCTGGATGCCGCCGCCTTGCTGCTGCCTCCTCCTTACTGTTGCCGCTGCCTCCTTGCTGTCACCGCCTCCTCCTTGCTGCTGCCGCCTCCTCCTCCTTGCCGGTGCTGCCTCCTCCTTGCCGGTGCTGCCTCCTCCTCCTTGCCGGTGCTGCCTCCTCCTCCTTGCCGGTGCTGCCTCCTCCTCCTTGCCGGTGCTGCCTCCTCCTCCTTGCCGGTGCTGCCTCCTCCTCCTTGCCGGTGCTGCCTCCTCCTCCTTGCCGGTGCTGCCTCCTCCTCCTTGCCGGTGCTGCCTCCTCCTCCTTGCCGGTGCTGCCTCCTCCTCCTTGCCGGTGCTGCCTCCTCCTCCTTGCCGGTGCTGCCTCCTCCTTGCTGCTGCCGCCTCCTCCCTGATGCTACCTCCTTCTTAGTGTTGCTGCTTCCTCCTTGCTGCTACCTCCTTGCTGCTGCCTCCTCCTTACCATGGCTGCCTCCTCCTTACCACGGCTGCCTCCTCCTTACCACGGCTGCCTCCTCCTTACCACGGCAGGGTACCAGGGTAACACTACCACCTAGGTATCACAATACCTGTATGGGAAAACACATATTACACATGATGCATAAAACATTCAGAGGTGCCGTGGTGAACACATGATGCAAGAAACACTCAGCGGTGCTCTGAAAGAAAACACATGATGCAGAAACTACATTCAGCGGTGTCATAAAAGGGAAAACACATGATGCATCAAAAATACATTCAGAGGTGCAGGTAGGAACATTAGCGTGAAAACTCACATGAGCCACCACCTGTGGCAGTCCCTAGGCCAACTGGCCTTTGTCCAAGCTTAGGACGCTGTCTCAGTCAAGCTGCGCCAGCTGCGCAAGCTAAACAAGTAATTATCCCCAACCTAAACGTTGCAGCTGCCCACTAAGTGCTGGGCAGCTGTAGAATGAAACTCAGGCACTCGGCGTGCCTCTGGAGCCCTCTCTGGGCCCTGGCTATCAAAAATGCCTTCTAGAGCCTTCGTGGCTCTGTACCCACGATGCCCCACAACGTTGGAGCCTCACTGGGCTCGAGAAACAATGTGCCAGCTTTTGGAGCCTCACTGGGCTCTCTCGAAGTACCCCCGGTCGTTGGAGCGTCAGCGCTCTAAATAGGCATGCCCCCTCTCGTTGGAGCCTCACGGGGCTCGTGAGCACAGCCCCCTGCACCCCCCCAGCAGATGCGCGGAGTCCCCCAGCCCTCTAGGCACTCACCAGCTGCTCGGGGGACTCCCGCGTCGTCTCCGCTCTCCGGGGAAGGCTCCGAGGCTTCTTGACACCGCGGAAGGGGCAGGCACCGACAACGTGCCTCGCGCCCCCTCCGCACAAGCTCCGGCCGTGCTCCTCTCACAGTCCAGCGCAGGGTGGGCTCCCGCCTGGACCTTCACTCTTCCCGGGCACTTCTCCTCGCTGCACAGGAGCGCGGGGTAGGCTCCCGTCCGCTTCCTGTTTCCAAGTTCCGCCCCCGTCTCCACGAAGGCTGCCTGACTTCCGGGTTTCCTCGGCCCGGGCTGCAGCGGTGATCGGAACCCTCAGCAATAAGAGGGGTAGGCTCCCTCGTACATGCAATCCTCGGCGGGGTAGGCACCCGCCGCAGCGATAAGCAAATAAGCGGGGTGGGCACCCGCAAGCCGAATCAAAGCGCTTCACAGCGCTACAAGGTGAGCCAGCGCTCGCAGCGCTACAAAGGATCCTCAGAGCGCTCCCAGGCTCTGAGAGACAGCCAGTCCAGGAAAACAGCGCGCACAGCGCTTACAAAGTTCAGGAAGCGCTCCCAGGCGCTATGGATCACCAGAAAGGTCCAGCAAAGAGTCCTCAAAGAACAGGGGGCACAGGCTGGGCCCAGAGCCAGCACACAGGGCCCTCCAGCAGGGAGGCAGTCCCCAGTGGCGGTCTCTCCTGGCGCCCAGCAGCAGCAGGCCCCCCCTCAGATGATCCTGCAAGAGAACACCTTCTGTGGGGACACAGCCCCATTTTTATACAGTCAAATCCTTTGTTCTGGGTTCAGGGTGAGGGGGAAAACCAGTCGCAGCTGGTTGGGGAGCACCCTTGATGTGCTCAGCCCCTCACTCTATTCACTGGCAGGGCTAGGGTCATTAGACGCACCACAGGGGCCGGCGCCAGCATTGTGTGGGCGAAGCCCTGTCCTATTCAGGACCCAGGTACACTCCTCCCCAGCCATCAACATGCTAACTCCCCATTCACCACTGGGTGACTCCTCCTGACTCTGGGGAATTCCCTAGTCCGTCACCTGACCTCACCAGCCAATCGCCAGACAAGCCACACATTTCAGACTGCACACTGAAGTGCCCACTTCTAGAAGTGGCACTTCCACACCGGGTACACGCACGCTGCACACATCAATGCGCAGCATTCACTCCCACGAGTCTGCACATACCAAACACGGGCCTGCACACCCCACGCATCAGGAACTACCGGGACACATACATTCCCCCATGCATTCCTATGGGAGGGCAGGCCAACTTTAACACACGCACGCACTTTACCCTGAGACACAGCGGTAAAGTGCGCCGAAGTCAATAAAATCACCAAACCAAGTCACACTATTAAGCAAAAAGTTTCGGGGTGAACCGGCCAGAAGGGCCAAGTCCAACACAACCCCCTTCCAGCCAAAACGCAGGGTAGACCAATCACCACCGTGATGGGCTTCCCTGCTTGGGGCGATAGAACACGGACGCAGGCCCGCCACTGCCGGGACACCCTCCTGTTCTACGCCACGGTGAACCCATGGAGTTTCTTCTCAAACCACTCTCCGGACCAACTGGGCTACCCCACTGGTACTCCCAAGCTGTCCGCGGCCAAGACCAGGCCCTAGGCCACCCAGGTGCCACTGGTCCTTGCCTAACCACAGAGTGGGGGGTAGTAACCCCTGGCACATAGCAGCCATTCTCCACTCTACCCCTCATCAGGGCAGTTCCAAACTGCCACTGATCCTCCAGCCTAGGGTCCGTACCCTCAGACTGACCAAAAGTCACGGGTGAGGCTCTCCTCCCCCTACCTCTTCTCCTAGGGTTCCGCCCTCTCTTCCTCTGAGAGGCGACCCCGTAACATAACTCACCAACCAGCTCAGGACCCCTCCCTGAGAACTGGTCTCCCAACCTAGGGTTTAACCCCTCAGGTTGCACCGGGGTCAGAGGTGGGCTCTCCCACCCTCTGCACCCCCTTCCAGAGTCCTGCTCCCTACCAACTGGGGCGGTACCTCTGGAAGAAGAACCGGTCAGGACACTGTTTACAGTAGTCAGACCCTTCAGGTCAGGCTGCTCCTGAACCTGGCCTCCCAACCTCTGGTCTAAAACCTTCGGTGGAATAATTGCCTGGCCCTCCAGGACTTCTGGGGATTTACACACCATCCCCCCGAGAGTAACATATGCCTCATATGTTGCATGACCGTCTGCCTGGCGCAGATCTCCCGTCCCCTGTCCACCTGACAGTGCGCGAAGATCCCCCAGGCCAGACGTGTAGTCGCCATGGTCACTTCTAGGAGACTCAGCCCTCCCGGCTGGTCTCTGACCCACTGGCTCCTCCACCGGGGAACACAGCCCCATGCCACTCCTCTCGCTGGACTTCTGTACCCTCCCCAATGGAGCGGTACTGCCAGACACTAGAACCACAGGAGCCCTGTTTACAGGCGCTCCTGGTCCTCTACTCACTAGGTGATCCTCCTCAAATGGGCTAACAGGACAGCCTAGGTCCCCAACTTGGTGTTCCCTCCTGAAACCACCCAAGTCCTGAGGCAGGGTTTCGTACGTCTGGGGACCCTCAGTCACCCACTTACTCCCGCTCCACTGAGCCAGGCCGTAAGACCCTACACCCTCCTCGCTATACTGGGACCTAGCTGGGCTACACGGAGCCTCTTCCACCACGCTGGGCTGGAAGATCCCAGAACCACTACTTGAGTCACCCCCTAATGACTCCAGAGAACCTTTAGCGCTTTCCCAGCGCTCCGCTTCCTCTGCCAGCTTCCAAGGACAAAAGTAGTCATACCTCAACAGGTGCCG
Source organism: Triturus cristatus (assembly GCF_964204655.1). Lineage (NCBI taxonomy): Eukaryota > Metazoa > Chordata > Amphibia > Caudata > Salamandridae > Triturus > Triturus cristatus. Next base: position 593,076,496 of record NC_140592.1, on the reverse strand, counting down.
GCGCAACCCTGGAGAACAACTACTGAGCATCTGCTCTTTGACAATCATTTTGAGAACTATATCCAAATCCTCCTCCGTGTTGACCATAACCCAGTCCCACAGTGCATCATGACAGTCATCCACAAACAACCCCCACGACTGGTGAGACGGTTTTCTACTGCCCCTGAACTTCAACCTATACTCCTCCTCTTGGGAAACAGGTACCAGACTGGGGAAACTGGGAGTGGGACTTGTCGCACGGGACTCTATTTCGCTGCCACCACTGGACTCAACCCTCCCTGGGGAGCCCAGAAAACTAAGACTGCGCGCAGGGGATAATCTACTCTCCAGCACTGATTTCTCCCTGGTGAAGGCCCTCTCAGCCTCCGCCATCCTCTCCTGCGCTAAGACCCTCTCGGTCTCCAGCTTTTTCTCTGCCATAGTCAGCTGCGCCATCCCCCAGGCATGCTCTAACCTGAGCTTCTCCATGGCCAGCTGATGCTCCCTCTCTTCCCTCCTATCTACCCACTCCTCTGGGGACAGGGAAAGGGATGGGGTGCTGCTCCTGACACTGGACCCAGCAAGGGACTCCCTATCTATGGGGTCTTCACTCTCTACTGGCGTCCCTGTCAGGTAACCTTCCTCCTCCTCAGATTCCTCAGGGCTCCCCTCAGACCCACCACCCTCTCGGCGTGCGGCCCGGGCCCTATCTTCCTCGCTGCGCTCTCGCTCCCACTCCTCCTTTTGCCAAAGGATCAGGTTGTCCCTCAGTTTGGACTGGGTATCTGACTCACCCACCTCTATGTCCCTCTCCTCACAGAACCTTACCAGCTCCAACCTACTGTACCTAAACAGACTACAGAAGTTAAAAGCAGGCTCCATTTTGGCGGACGTTCCTGAGAAGAGTTCAACACAAGGAACCTGAGTGTCTGAGCTAACACAGGAGTACATGATTCACAAAGGACACCTTTTGGAGAGGAAATAATGGAACTCAAAAAAAATAATCCCTTAAAATGTGGTTATCTAATGCAGAGTTTTGTGGTGTAGCCAGTCGCTGCTGCGGTACAGCGCAAACGCAAGTCCAAATCCCACCGCTGAACACCAATGTTAGACCTGGCGATTTCTGGTTGGCTAAGGCTTGCGCCAAAGTCAGGCAGAAACCACCACTCTAGTCAGGGCAAGGAAGTTACACACCAAAGATAACCCCTGCTCACCCCCTTGGTAGCTTGGCACGAGCAGTCAGGCTTATCTCTGAGGCAATGTGTAAAGCGTTTGCGCGCGCACCCAGCAACAACACCCAAGGCCCACCACAAAGGAAACTCCACACAAGGTATTCTATAAAAATAACCTTTGTATTATAATAAAACACATTAGATAAGAACACACACTTTACAATGTGCCAACAGGCACGGGCAGAATTTACAAGGGATTATATATATACAGGGGACAGGGCCACGTGGACCACTGTCCAGAATTAGCACTTTTAGATATTCAGCACTTAGCACCAAATATAAAATTACTGTAGCACAAAAAAATAATATTCCTATAGCACACAACCCGTACTTACTGGTAACAAGACAGTACCACCTACGCAACCCTAACCACTTTAGGAGACTATCACGCAGGGACTCAGAACCTCCCTAGTACCACCGGTACCAGGGGAACACTACCACCTAGGTATCACAATACCTGTATGGGAAAACACATATTACACATGATGCATAAAACATTCAGAGGTGCAGAACATGGTGAACACATGATGCAAGAAACATTCAGCGGTGCTCTGAAAGAAAACACATGATGCAGAAACTACATTCAGCGGTGTCATAAAAGGGAAAACACATGATGCATCAAAAATACATTCAGAGGTGCAGGTAGGAACATTAGCGTGAAAACTCACATGAGCCACCACCTGTGGCAGTCCCTAGGCCAACTGGCCTTTGTCCAAGCTTAGGACGCTGTCTCAGTCAAGCTGCGCCAGCTGCGCAAGCTAAACAAGTAATTATCCCCAACCTAAACGTTGCAGCTGCCCACTAAGTGCTGGGCAGCTGTAGAATGAAACTCAGGCACTCGGCGTGCCTCTGGAGCCCTCTCTGGGCCCTGGCTATCAAAAATGCCTTCTAGAGCCTTCGTGGCTCTGTACCCACGATGCCCCACAACGTTGGAGCCTCACTGGGCTCGAGAAACAATGTGCCAGCTTTTGGAGCCTCACTGGGCTCTCTCGAAGTACCCCCGGTCGTTGGAGCGTCAGCGCTCTAAATAGGCATGCCCCCTCTCGTTGGAGCCTCACGGGGCTCGTGAGCACAGCCCCCTGCACCCCCCCAGCAGATGCGCGGAGTCCCCCAGCCCTCTAGGCACTCACCGGCTGCTCGGGGGACTCCCGCGTCGTCTCCGCTCTCCGGGGAAGGCTCCGAGGCTTCTTGACACCGCGGAAGGGGCAGGCACCGACAACGTGCCTCGCGCCCCCTCCGCACAAGCTCCGGCCGTGCTCCTCTCACAGTCCAGCGCAGGGTGGGCTCCCGCCTGGACCTTCACTCTTCCCGGGCACTTCTCCTCGCTGCACAGGAGCGCGGGGTAGGCTCCCGTCCGCTTCCTGTTTCCAAGTTCCGCCCCCGTCTCCACGAAGGCTGCCTGACTTCCGGGTTTCCTCGGCCCGGGCTGCAGCGGTGATCGGAACCCTCAGCAATAAGAGGGGTAGGCTCCCTCGTACATGCAATCCTCGGCGGGGTAGGCACCCGCCGCAGCGATAAGCAAATAAGCGGGGTGGGCACCCGCAAGCCGAATCAAAGCGCTTCACAGCGCTACAAGGTGAGCCAGCGCTCGCAGCGCTACAAAGGATCCTCAGAGCGCTCCCAGGCTCTGAGAGACAGCCAGTCCAGGAAAACAGCGCGCACAGCGCTTACAAAGTTCAGGAAGCGCTCCCAGGCGCTATGGATCACCAGAAAGGTCCAGCAAAGAGTCCTCAAAGAACAGGGGGCACAGGCTGGGCCCAGAGCCAGCACACAGGGCCCTCCAGCAGGGAGGCAGTCCCCAGTGGCGGTCTCTCCTGGCGCCCAGCAGCAGCAGGCCCCCCCTCAGATGATCCTGCAAGAGAACACCTTCTGTGGGGACACAGCCCCATTTTTATACAGTCAAATCCTTTGTTCTGGGTTCAGGGTGAGGGGGAAAACCAGTCGCAGCTGGTTGGGGAGCACCCTTGATGTGCTCAGCCCCTCACTCTATTCACTGGCAGGGCTAGGGTCATTAGACGCACCACAGGGGCCGGCGCCAGCATTGTGTGGGGGAAGCCCTGTCCTATTCAGGACCCAGGTACACTCCTCCCCAGCCATCAACATGCTAACTCCCCATTCACCACTGGGTGACTCCTCCTGACTCTGGGGAATTCCCTAGTCCGTCACCTGACCTCACCAGCCAATCGCCAGACAAGCCACACATTTCAGACTGCACACTGAAGTGCCCACTTCTAGAAGTGGCACTTCCACACCAGGTACACGCACGCTGCACACATCAACGCGCATCATTCACTCCCACGAGTCCGCACATACCAAACACGGGCCTGCACACCCCACGCATCAGGAACTACCGGGACACATACATTCCCCCATGCATTCCTATGGGAGGGCAGGCCAACCTCAACACACGCACGCACTTTACCCTGAGACACAGCGGTAAAGTGCGCCGAAGTCAATAAAATCACCAAACCAAGTCACACTATTAAGCAAAAAGTTTCGGGGTGAACCGGCCAGAAGGGCCAAGTCCAACAGTCTGCAATGACCCGAACAGCACTCCGAGATAAGGTGTTGGAAAGGCGTTCGCCGGAGGGGGGTTCGATGCACGTCTTGCCCACCCCTTTGACCCACCTCTCCCAAGTAGGCCGAACCAGGCGCGCACACCCTGAGATACACTACGAACAGAGTGACTCCACACGTATTCTTTGTAGGACGATAGGTTCTTTTATCGATAATTTCAAGGGATCTTTATGATCCAAGATGCAAGCAGTACAGCAGTGATACAACGTACCACAAATCAGTCGTTGGGAATGGGGGTAGCGGGACAGTCTTTCAAGATAGTGTCTCTGCAAAATACCCTGCGGAAAGCTCACAATCCTCGAGCTGGAGGGTGTCGTGTCTCTGGGCGACCTCTTACCGAGTTGTCCTCAAGGGGAGCGCCGCGAGTCTCTCAGCAGGCACAGGTGGTCGGAGTTCGGGAGCCGCGATTCCGTCAGCAGGGCTCAGATGGTTCAATAGCTGGGGGCCGCGAGTCACTCAGCAGGCCTAGGTTGTTCAGTGTTCGGGAACCGCGACCTCGTCCGCAGGGCTCGGATGGTTCAATAACAGGAGGCCGCGAGTCACTCAGCAGGCCCAGGTGACTTCAGCATTCAGGAGCCGCGACAGCGTCTGCAGGCTCGGATGGTTCCAGGTCTTCTCTGTCCTTGTTTCTCCGGCACCCCTTGTTATACTCCGCTGGTTCTTTGAAGTCCGGAGTGCTCGCAGAGGGGGGACTGGGGTGACGGAGGGGGTTCGGCGGGATTTCCTGGCGCTCACTTCTTTGGTCTTTTCTGGTGGGTCTGGGAGGGACCCCAGACGCTCGGCAGGGGAGGCGCCTGCTCCCCAGGGGCCTGGTGGCCGATTGAGTCCTCCCGGGGAAGGCGACCCGAGGTGTGACTGGGCTGGCGCCTCTGGGTCTGGCTCGAGGGTTCCCGCTTCCTCAGTGGGGCATGCATGGTAGGGTGTTGAGTCTGTCAGGCCTCTGGCCGGCCCGCGGATCGGGGGTGGCTGGGGCGGCCGGAGTCGGAGATGTCGTGTCTTGAGGGTGGTTGCAGGTGGGCTGGATGATGGAGAGGGCAACGCCGTGAGGCCGGTCTCACACGCGTCCCCCCCCAGCTGAAAGGCGTGGAGAACTACCCATCCACTGGGGGGTTTTCCTCGCCGAAGCGGAAGAACCGGGACAGGCCGTCGGCGTTGGCATGATCCGTCCCGGGGCGATGTTCGACAGTGAAATCCATCCCTTGGAGAGAGATGGACCATCGTAGTAGCTTGGGGTTCTCCCCCCTCATCCGCATTAGCCACTGCAAGGGCCGGTGGTCCGTCTGTACTCGAAAATGGGTTCCGAACAAGTAGGGCCGTAGTTTCTTGAGGGCCCAGACTACGGCAAAGGTCTCTCGTTCTATAGTACTCCAACGCTGCTCTCTCGGCAGCAGCCTTCGGCTGATGAAGGCGATGGGCTGATCAATGCCCTTGTCGTCGAACTGCGAGAGCACGGCCCCGATGCCGTGTTCGTATGCGTCGGTCTGGACCACAAACTCTTGGGAGTAGTCGGGGGCCTTGAGTACGGGAGCGGTGCACATGGCGGTTTTCAAGGCGTCAACGCCTGCTGGCACGGGGTGGTCCACTGCACCTTCTTCGGGAGCTTTTTGGAGGTCAACTCTGTGAGGGGCCCTGCGATACTACCATAATTTTTAATGAACCTCCGGTAGTACCCCGTAAGGCCCAGGAAGGCCCGAACCTCTGTCTGCGTGGTGGGGGGCTCCCAGGACTTGATGGCGTCGATCTTCGGCTGGAGAGGGGCGACCTGGCCGCTGCCCACCTGATGCCCCAGGTAGACCACGGAGCCTTGCCCGAGCTGGCATTTGCTGGCTTTCACTGTTAGGCCTGCTTGGCGCAGGGCCATTAGTACTTGTCGGAGGTGCTGGAGATGCTCGTGCCATTGAGAGCTGAATACGGCGATGTCGTCAAGGTACGCTGCGCTGAACTCCTCGAGTCCGGCCAGGACCTTGTTCACCAACCGCTGGAACGTGGCTGGGGCTTTTTTCATCCCGAACGGCATGACCCTGAAGCGGCAGTGGCCATCTGGCGTGGAGAAGGCAGAGCGCTCTTTTGCTCCTTCCGTGAGAGCAATCTGCCAGTATCCGCAGGTCAGGTCGAAAGTGCTGAGGAACCGGGCGGCCCCCAGGCGGTCGATGAGCTCGTCGGCTCGGGGAATAGGGTGAGCGTCTGCGCGGGTGACCGCATTGAGTCCCCGATAGTCCACACAGAATCTTAGTTCGGGGGCGACCCCTGGGGAAGCCGCTTTCGGGACCAGAACCACCACCGGGCTGGCCCAGGGGCTGTCGGAGGGTTCGATTACTCCCAGGGTGAGCATCTTCTGTACCTTGGTCTTGATGCAGGTGCGGACCCGGTCAGGCACCCGGTAGGCTCGGTGTCTCCCAGGCGGGCTGTCGCCGGTGTCCATGTCGTGGACACACCAGTAGGCCTGGGCGGTAAATTCCGTTCCGTTCGCGGAATTTGCGGAATTTGGGTAATTTTGCGTTCCGCAGAGAACGCGAAATTGCCCAAAAATCTGCTTTCCGCGACTTCACGAAATTTTTTGCTTGTTCGCGTTCTCAATATGCGTGTTCGCGAGATATTTCACCCCGAGCACGCAAACAGCGATCGCGAACAGGAAAAAAGTATCGCGAACAAGCAATTCCGCGTGTTCGCGGAATTTCTGCGTGTTCGCGGAGATTTTTTACCGTTTCGCGGAGATTTGCGTAACGCGATTACGTAAATTCCGCCCACCCCTACACACCAGTCGGTAACCCTTGGAATGAGAGAGAAGAGGTCTGCGAATTGTCTGAGCAGCTGGCGGCAGTCGTCGGACTGCTGGGGAGTGAGGGTGGTCGACAGTTTCACTCCCTCCACGGAACCATCCAGTTCTTTAACGCACAGGAGATCAGGCAGGGGTTCGGTGTCTTCTTCCGCCCCATCATCGGTGGCCAGTAGCAAACTTAATTCTGTCCTTACAAAGTGGGGCTTGAGACGGTTCACGTGGAGGACCCGGAGGGGGTTCCGTGGGGACTGTACGTCGACCAGATACGTGACCTGGCTCTTCCGCTCGACCACCTTGAAGGGACCAGTCCATTTGTCTTGTAGGGCGCAGGGTTTCACCGGAGCCATGACCCAAACCTGCTGGCCCGGCTGGAACTCGACCAGGGTTGCGTTCTGGTCATACCAGCGCTTCATTTCTTCTTGGCTGGCCTCGAGGTTAGCCTCTGCGAGTTCTCTGAACTTCCTCGTCTGGTTGCGGAGCGCCAGGATGTAGCGGAACACATCAGGGGGTGTCCCCCGGGGGCTTGCCTCCCAGCCCTCTTTGACCAGGCTCAGGGGCCCTCGGACGGGAGGTCCGTACAGCAGTTCGAAGGGGCTGAACCCCAGAGACTTTTGGGGGACTTCTCGGTATGCGAACAGGAGGCAAGAGAGGAGGACGTCCCATTTCCGGCGCAGGGGCTCTTCGAGGCCCAGGATCATTCCCTTCAGGGTTCGGTTGAAGCGTTCCACTAGGCCGTTGCCCTGGGGGTGGTAGGGGGTCGTGAACTTATACGTGACTCTGCACTGCTGCCACAGGGACTTCATGTAGCGGGATATAAAGTTAGTGCCACGATCACTCACAACCTCGCGGGGAAATCCGACACGGGAGAAGATCCCCATGAGAGCCCGGCCCAACACGGGAGCCGTCACGGTGCGGAGGGGGATGGCCTCGGGGTAGCGGGTGGCATGGTCCACCAGGACAAGGATGAATCTGTGGCCCTGGGCGGTCTTCGGATCCAGGGGTCCCACGATGTCGATGCCGACCCGCTCGAACGGGGTACTCACAACTGGGAACGGTTGTAAGGGAGCTTTGCGTTTTCCGCCACTCTTCCCACTGCCCTGGCACGTGAGGCAGGATTTGCAGTGTACTTCTACATTCGCTCGCATCTTGGGCCAATAGAAGTGGGTAACCAATCGCTGATATGTCTTGTCTTGGCCTAAGTGTCCTGCCAAGGGTACGTCGTGGGCCAGGCCCAGGAGGAGGCTCCGGAACCGCAGGGGTACCACCAGTACCCGTGCTGCGCCTAGCTCGGCGGACTTTTGCTCGCTGTATAGGAGGCCATTGTCCCAATAGATCCAATGGGTTCCGGTTCGGTCACCGGCGGCCTGGGCTTCGGCTTGTTGTCTAAGTCCCTCGAGGGAGGGGCAGGTGGCCTGTTCCTGGCAGAACTCTTCGCGGGAGGGCCCCCCTCACAGCGCCACTGGGCCATCTCGGGCAGTTCTTCGAGCTCCGTCAGGGCCTCTGGGGCGGAAGGTTCCGGTCCTTCCCCCGGGTTAGTGTCTTCTTCTCCCTCGGAAGGAGGGTTGTCTGCTTCGGGAAGGGGGTCCCGGCTCTCGGGGATAGTGTTCAGTAAGAGGGCTTCACTGCCCTTGGAGAGAGGCAATCGTGCGGTCATGGAGCGCATGGTGGCGCAGACCCATTCTGGTAGGCCCATCATCTCCAGGTGGGCTTTTCGTTCTACTTGCCCCCACGGGGAACTCTCCAGGTCGTTGCCCAGGAGGCAGTCTACGGGCAGCGAGGTCTGGACCGCTACCTTCAATTCTCCGGAGACCCCTCCCCACTCGAAGGGCACCAGCGCCATCTGGCAGAGGCTCTCCGAATTGTCGGAGGATACGACCGGGCAGAGGGCCCCGGTTAGGATCTGGTCTTCTGAAATTAGGCTGCGGTGGACCGCGGTGACACTCGCCCCGGTGTCGCGAAGGCCCTCGACTCGGTGGCCGTTGATGGTCACCTGCTGTCGGTATTTTTCTGTGTTGGCGGGCAAGGGTGTCCCGGGGACCATTTCTCGATCACCAAGGGAGACCAGGGCCATGGCCACCGGTTCCCATTCCTCGGGGTCTTCCATCTCTTCCCCCAGAGCCACGGAGGCCATCTGCCGGGCCGTGGGGCTGGTCGTTGTGGGTCGCTGATACTGGGGACACTGTGGGTCATTGGCGTAGTGTCCCCAGAGACAGGTTGGCTGCCAGGTGGTGGGTAGAGAGATGACACCAGGATGGGTGGGAGGAGTACACCTTGACTCTTGAATAGACCTGTGCTCTGCCACCACAAAGCCGGCGCCGCCCCCTGTGGAGCGGCTAATGTCTCTGCCCTGCTGCTGAAAGGAAAGAGCAGAGTCACCATAACAAAGTGCTCCAGAACTGGACTGGGCCAGGCCCAGGCCCCCTGGCGCTAAAGAACAAAAGAATCACTGTATAAAAGTAGGAGCCTGGCTCCCAAGAAATCGGAATCCTGTTTTACCACAAAGAACCTCTGCCTGACTAGAAGGAGAAGAAGACGCTGGAGGAGCTGGCCTGCTGCTTGCCTTGCTGAGAAAGGAGAGGAAGAGACTTACTGAAAAGACTTTGCTGCTTTGTGCTTTAAACATTCTCCAAGGACTTGATTTGAGCTTGCCCCCAGAACAGAACCCCAGGACCAGTGGGTTCTTTGTGCCTTTGCTCGTCCTGAAACTCGAGTCGTGTGTGTACCCCGCTTGAGGAAGACTGCGCCCCTCATCGCCCCTCCTAGGGCTGTGCCACTCGGGAGCCTGCCTGCCTTTGCCCCCCTTGAGAGCCTCGCTCCGACCGGAGTCGCTCTCTACCCCGGGCTAGGCCGCCGGCACCTCTGCCACCGCCTGCTATTGGAGCGCGCTGAAGCGCTATCGCCCCTCCCGCCGGAATCCTTGTCCGACGATCGTGATCCCCGCCGGGTCCCCAGCTGCACGGACCGTGCCCTGTGACCCCGCTTCGCGATCTCGCCCTGAGATCAGGCCGCGCCGCCCCCCGCTGAAGAGACCCCCGCACTGCCGTGCTGAGGGTCGTGGTCCGCGCCTGCCTGACTACATGCACCTGCTCAAGAGGATCCAAAGGTGCCCCATCACTGCTGAGTCGCACCCTCCCGTGCCGGCTCCCGAAAGCAACTACACGTTCTTAAGAATTCCAGTATCGGGCTCGGGGCCCGCAACGCCTTATTTCCCCGTTCGCAGGAGCCGATCTCTGTAAGTACTGGAACCACAAGTAACATTTGCAAGAGACTACAAAGTAACCATTTGAAACTACGAACAAAGAACATTTGCCTGCTTCACAACCTGGTGGCATAGCGAAGACGTTATTGGTCTTGTGATAAGTCTGCTGAGATATATATACCTATTTTTACATAAAGAAGCATATTTTTCTACATATCCAAGCCTGGTGTCCATTTCTGGGGGGATTGATGTATTTACTGTGTGTATGATTGCAACTGCTTAACTGACTATCGCCTGGAGAATAGCCTTGGCTGCTCACGCCACGCACCTAGAGGGTGAGCAAGGGTCATTCAAAAGGGGTTATCCTGCGCCCTGACGTAGAGGAGAGGGTTCCTGCTTGACACAAGGGCAACCTTGCGCCAACCAGAGACCCCCAAGTCTAACAGCCCCGCTAAGCAGCGGAGGCGACCCGGCTAGGTCCGGGTGCAGCCTGCTGCTCAACCGATTGAGCCCCACTCGCTCGTGCTCCAGTCATGTCTCATTCGTTTCACTGGCATACCTCCCCGTTCTCCACTTCACCAGGGGCTGACCCCGGGAGGACCTGCCGGGGGATCGCACCCTGAGGCCAGGTGCATTGCCGCAGTAGGCCGCGGGGGCCTGCAGGAGAAAAAGATTAGGGAAGCAAAGGTCACTGAAGATACACTTAAGGTTGAGGCGTCAGTCCTTAAAAAGAGCCTGCTGTTCTGATATTAGCCTCCGTGTGCCATCCCTGCGCCATCCTCGGAGTAACTATGCCCACATCATGAGGTCAGGTTGCATAAGGGGACAAGGGCAACTTTCGTTTCAAGAGCAACTACAAAAAAGGCCCAAAGCCGCAAGGTAACTCAAACCCGCTCCCAAAAGGATAACTTGCAGGCAAATGAAATAGACTTTGAGTACTCGCCGGCCGTAGCTGGGCCATCAAGTCTGTGGGGGCGCGTTGAGTGCTGTAGGGCAAATCTACAATCAAACCTCCCTCAGGTGGGGAATGAGGCCCATTTTTCCCAGCCAAGTATAAAGGACTTTTTCAAACAAAAAGATGGTGCCCACCGTGAAGGCAATTCTGATGCCATATTGCCTCTATTTTCGCCTGCACTGAAAAATGTGTTTATAGTCCAGGAAATTTGTGAGGACACTATATCTCACAGGGATTTTCCGAGAGATAGTGGAAAACAGTCGGCAGGTTTTACGCCTTTAAACCCAAATGTACCTGCGGCAACAAATTCCCCTTATGAAGTAGTAGTTAATGCTCAAATCCATAATGTTTCTAATACCAGGCAGGTAAATGTGCTGTCTACCCAAACAATGTTGCAGTCTAGAACAAACTGTGCACACCAGGCAGCAGATACTCTTTGGGACATATCCAAGTGTAACAAGCTCTCAAATGATAGTGATGCTTCCGTTATCTGTCTGAGTGAACTGTATGCGAACCAAGTGAATCAAAACTCTTTGATATCTCGGATGCCTAAGTTTGGGGCTGAGGGGATATGTGAGAATTTAGGATTGTCTATGTTGGAGGTATCAAACAATAGGAGTATTTAAAGTCCATTTGGTTCAGGGATATGTGGTGGGGATCAGTTATTGGATGACCATCCAATTTTAATCCCTTTAAAAAGTAAAACCATAAATAGTCAACACGGTGTGCAGATCATTGGTTGCACAGATTCCCGATGAGCGTTCTACAATGTATAAAAGCGCTGATGATAATGGTGTGTGGCAAAGTCTGTTAAATACAATGAAGGTTGTAACAACTGCACTTGATTTCCATTCAAGTAAGTTGAAATACAGGTGGAACTTCTGAACACTTTTAGCAGTCTATGTGGCTGTGAACTGTGCTCTAACATGAACTCCTCGACGGTCTGTATACGGGCGCAACCTGTCAATTTACACCTGAAGGTAGATCGTTCTGCATACGTTGTGAAGGACGCAGGAATAATCAGGATGTGGCTGATTTTGCTCCTTATCTCAAACCTACCACGACATACAGACATCTGTTAATTACTTTGCTGCAAAGCCGGCGGTTGTAGTGCGGAAGCAAGTTTTACTAAACACCATGGTTCCCGTAATATGTCCCTAGAAGGATGTATGACTGTGGCAGCCCCACCAGTACAAGTACTCATACTTTTAACTGGCATTCACATAGAGACTACACACACAAGGGCTACTTTTTTTGACAATGTAAGCTACCTTCCATGCAGTAAATTAAGAGTGAATGGTGGACGGGGTTGTGGTTTAAAAACTTATGCGAGTCTCTTAGAGGCCAAATGAGGTCACAGGGTTGGGCTTTTCCTCCACGTCCTCTTTTTTACATGCCTATACTTATTGAAGTACACAAAGAAAAAACATGTGCGAGACATGTATGTCTGGTCTGAGATAACAACACACCTCCTTGTCAAACCTATTGGTTTGGATGCTTAGTCGCACTCAGTTTAAGTCCATTTTGCGCTTGCACATTACGCTTCAGAGCAGAAGTAAGGGACTCTAATTGTCAGTTTAGTGTGTCGGAAGGAGAGTATGATAATGAAGCTTGGCAGAACCCCCAAAAAGGTCATAAATTAAAGGAAACACAACCAGTGGGCTCCGAAAAGAAAAGTGGAGTAGCGTAAGGTACCTGTAGGAGGCTCAGTTCAAGGTCTACATGTGAAATATATGTTTACTAGACGCTATGGCACTACCCTCTCCCGCCCATATGGAATATGATAGGAAGAGAGCCATGCTAGTCCAAACAGTCTCCCACCTTTTCTTGCTGCTAGTGCCTAGAGGCCATCATTTCGTACCGTCGTGCTATGTGCTCCCCTTCTGTAATGGTACGTATATCTTCCAAATGCTGTTTTCCTGAGGTTTTGGTGCTGGGGCAGAGGCAGGCTGGGAGAGAGAGTGATTAGCTAGTATGATAACTCAGTGGGTTGAGGCCCATGTTGCACATCCAAGTGTGTCTCAATGGCCACAGATTTAACCCCTGCCAGAGACAGTGGAATGCGCACAATTAATAGCAAACATATAGTGAAAGGCTCAAAAGCAGCTCCTACAGGCTTTCAGCTAATAGAAAAAAATGCACTATAAACAAACGCTACCAAAGATAGGACTTTTACATACCAGAGTCCTTGAGGCCGGTGGGATGAGATGGGATAGGGACAGATTACATAATGAGGTAGCCTGGAATCAGATACAAGAGAGATAAGAATCTAAGCCTTGACACAACATGAATTCTTTTATTCCATACCAACCACATGCTAGTTATAATGGACATCTGTCATGCTCTAAACAGATAGAGAATATGGGACAAAAATAAACACTGTAGACTAGAAACCAACTACACTTGACAATGGGGCCCAATTAACAGCTTCATAGTTACAACTTACCCCTTCAATACATGCTGGCCAGGAGCCTCAACATTTGCTGTTTTTTGTCCTCCGAAAGGTGTGCTTCCATCAATTGAGAATCCAACTCAATGCTCAAAAAGGACAGAGCCGTGCAGGGCCCATAGTCTTTTCCGGTGCCAATGGCACCCCAAGTTCCCCCATGATCTCATGGAACCTGTCCAGCGCCTTCTGGCAGTTCGTGGAGTCTGAGGTGCCCACAAAGAAAAAGTCATCCAGGTAGTTTGTTACTCCTTGGTGACCCGTCCGTTCCGAAAACAACCATTGAAGGAATGTGCTGAAGCACTCAAAAAGTGCGCAAGACATAGAACAACCCATTGGTAATGCCTTGTCCATGTACCATTTACCATTGAAATGGATACCCAGAAAATCCCAATCATCCGGATGGACTGGAAGCAACCTGAAAGCTGACTTTATGTTGCACTTTGCCATCATCGCCGTTGCGCCCGTGGTCACTACCAGTGACATGGCCACGTCAACTGATGAATAGGACACAGTAGCCTCACTTTCATCTATGAAATCATTCACCAAGCCTCCTTCTGGACACGACAAATGTTATATTAGACAGAACTGCCCTTGTTCCTTCTTCGGCACCACTCCTATAGGTGACACAATCAAATTTTCCAGTGGCCCTCACGCACCTCTTTATCCAATTTTTCCTGCACTATTCTCGGATGTTTTCGCTGACTGTAAACTGTCTGCCCACCTTCTTGTCCTAGGTCCTCCGTACCCCAGTCGAAAACCTTCTTGAAATCCAGTCAGCAAGCATTCTGCAGCCTCTTGGTTACAATAACTCTGCAGGGCTGCAATCAATTTGTCTGTTCTAACCGGAGTACGAGCCTTTTGGCCCAGGCCCCTTAGCCCCTCGCCCGCCCGTGAAAGGCTGCTGCTGCTGTCCCCCCATCCTAAACCCCCCTGACTGCCACTGCTGGTGTCCCTGTTGCTACCCCTGCCCTCCACCGAAGCAATTGACCAATGCATGTCTGCCTCCACAATTCGAGCAGCCATGTCTGAATCTGCAGTACTCCCGAGTGCACATTCCCTTGTTGAAATCCCAGCAGGCCCCTTTTGTTTCCGTCTGTCCTCTTCCTGTGCCACCCACCCCTTCCCAGGTGGGGAGCCCCTGAAAGGGCCGATACACGAGCGGGAGGCCGCTGGCCATGAAGATAGTTTTTCCCGCTCCGGACAGCCCCATCGTGTGTTGCCATAAGTCTGTATACAATTCACCCCATTTTGCCTCTGTGTTGCACACCATGCGAGCTCTAAATTCTTCATCGTATTGGGCCCATGCGTACCCACCCCCTGTAATCTGGGCCTTCCTGTTCACATCCAGGTACTTGAACATGGCCACACACCTCTCCGGGTATTTTTTGCAGTACACACTCGCGTATATTAAGAATGCCGCTGTCCAATTCTCAATTGTGAGCGGTACTTTCGGCCTCTTGGCCAATTCGTACTCCTCCTCCTTGGACCCTTTTTTTGCCCTAACTTCTCTGTGCAGAAGCTTAAGCATCTCCACATATTCACCCTTCCAGATCCGTTCTTTAGTTCTCTTACGCTCTTTAACATTTATGTATCCTCCTTGGCTCCTTTGATCGAGTCATTCAGCTTTTGTCTTACATCATATGCCGACGATACTCAAATTGTGGTATCCCTCCGACCAGGGCAGGAGAAGGCAACTGGAGAGAGGCTTTATAATTGTCTGGGAGCAGTGGGAGGTTGGATGACGCAAAACTGTTTAAAGCTGAATGCTAACAAAACAGAAGTAATCCTGTTTGGGAACAATGTTAATTTCTGGATTCCTAGCTGGCGGCCACATTCTATGGGGACTCTACCAATACCCTCCAGGAAAATTAAAAACCTGGGTGTGGTATTAGATGAACATCTTGACATGCGTGATCAAGTCAATGCTGTGGTCTCTGCCACTTCTTAAATTCTGCCTCTTCTGCCAGCAGACTGTAAGCGCACAGTGGTAACTGCCATGATTATGTCAAGATTAGACGATTGTAATAGTCTATATTTAAACATGCAGGAGCGCAGTATACAAAAACTTCAGATGCTCCAGAACTCAGCAGCTAGGCTGCTTACTGGAACCTCGAAATTTGCATCCATTTCAAGTGCAATGAAAACATTTCATTGGCTGCCTGTAAAAAATGAGTCCTCTTCAAAACTCTTTGTTTAGTCTTCTGAGCCCTTCAGGACACAAGTCCAGTCCATCTGAAACAACAATTTCAGTGGTATGTGCCCAGAAGATCTTTACGCTCGTCAGGAGCAACATTAACAGTAGTACCGACTATAAAAAGAGTTAGATGGGGAGGCAGAAGCTTTTCAGCTGGGGCAGCTAAGGCTTGGAATGAGCTCCCTTTCTGTCCGAGAAATTCTAAGGATTTATCTGCATTCAGGAAGGCGTTGAAAACATGGCTGTTTTAAACATCTTTTGGCCGTAACCTTGAGTCAGGAGGACTGCAGCAAGCGCAAGGACACCTCGGGGTAACCGTGCGCTGTATAAGTTTATCTAACATAACATGTAAGGCAACCGTTTAATCTTTAATTCCTTACTTTCTCATTTGGTCTCGGGCTCCACTGCCACCATCTCTTTTTGTCAGTTGTGCTGTCCCCTGTGCTCCCGGACGCCTTACCTGCATCCTCAGTACCCACTCCCCCATTCACAGCCCTGTCTCCCACGCCCCCTGACTCCTTACCTGAGTCATCTGTACCTACTCCCACATCCCGCACATACTTTCCCTTCCGCAACCTATCCCCTTCCCCCCTCCTTGTCTCCCCCTCCCCCTCCCACACCCACTGATACCATTAGGGGTTGCAATCCCGCAGCCTGTTTACCTGGCTCTAATGTTTCCGCCCATCGTCCTTCTGTCCGCCTTGCCAATGGGGCCAACCACTCCTCCCAACATGATGTCCGACCCGTGGGCTCAGCCTGGCATCCCCGAACAGCCTTTCCTCTCCCGAACGACCAACGCCGCACGTTTCTCCTGGCGTGCCCCACCCTTAACATTCTTAATCGGAGTCCCTACGCGAGGGGGAGGCTCTGTGTCCATTTTCGCTCACGGGGCAGCTCTCCTCACATATGAGCAGCCCCAGGATCTGCAGACATCGCCGGGGCAACGTTGGACGCGCACCCTAACCGGGCCCTGCCTCCCTGTGCAATGCGGAATTTCCATAGGGGACGCGCTCGCACCACCCGCTCGGCCCACCGCACTCACCTGCCCCTTTCTTGTTTTCCGGGGGGGCGAGCAGGCCATCACAGTGGCCGCCACCCCTGCCGATGCGCACCTCACCGGTCGCGTGCTCCCAGAGGCCACCAGCATTAGCATGTCCAGCTGGTCGGCCTCGCTAGGAAGGCAGATTGCCTCGAGGACGCGGTAATCTTCTGCCGCCATCGTAACAGTAATCGATCCTGCTCTGCCTAAAACCTACTACAACACTACCTGTTGCTAAGCAAACAAGCCTAAATGACCTCAAAAACACTAAAACTACAGCGCTCCTAGGCACCGGGTCACCAAACCTAAAATAGTGGCTGGGGAAGTGAGAAAATGTCCCTTAAAACCTTTGGGCTATCTAAGAAATCGGGCTACAATTGGGCTATTCCCAATGTAGCCCAAAAACCCACAAAATGGATGCTACTCGGCCCGCCCCACCCCCTCCCAATCTTCCCGGGGGGCATACCTCAAACCCCCCTTCTCCCCAATAGCGTATGCAAAGGAGGAAGAGAGCTGTAATTCTAAACACTGAATTTGATTCTCACCTTGCCACCCTGAAGTAAGACGCTTCATGCAACTTTGAAACTTAGCACCGTGCCACTTTAATCCCCACTCACTTCAAAGACATATCTAGTCAGCGAATAAGGCATTTGTTTTCATTTCTTAAAAAAACACTGTCTACTAATGGGGGTGATGACGGGTATGTACATTCACAGGACTTTCCGTTCCCTATGAAGAAACAATGACATTTCCTATTGCTGTGCTTTGCTATGGCTAATCAAAACATCGTTGGTGACAGGCATGTCTGAACTGGGGTGGTGGAGTGAGCTAAAGAATGATGATGGATTAAACCCAGATCAATTGACTGGGGGTGAGTGTTTGATTTGCTCAAGTGCTCCGTTCATCATTCCTTTTGGTATCGCTTTGTTTGCCCTAAGTTGGCAGGGTATGCCCAGACGTGGGTCCCTTGCTCACTTTACCACTGGATTCAAGATAGCCTGGCTGACGAGGGTTATGAACCCGAAACCGGTCCCAGGATGCTTGTTTCTGGTCCAGGGAAGACATGGCTTGGCATTTCGGGCTGGACTGTTCCTATGAGGCACAGGGTCAGACTGATTTGCATATGGCCGTGTCTGAACTAGGGTGGTGGAGTGAGCTAAAGAATGATGATGGATTAAACCCTGATCAATCGACTGGGGGTGAGTGTTTGATTTGCTCAAGTGCTCCGTTCAACATTCCCTTTGGTATCACTATATATATATATATACACACATATATATATCACTGAAAAAACCATAGGTTTCACACACGTTATAGTTAGGAATTAGCATTTAAAAAACCTTGGAAATTCACTTAAAAAAACCATAGGTTTCACACAAGTTATAGTTAGCTGTACATTTCACTCGTAAAAAACCAATGAAATTCCACGTTATAGTTAGATCAGGTAACTATAACTTGCGCGACCGCAATCCACTGCTGATGACGTCACATATTACATCACTGATGACATGGTCAGTGACATCACTCATCACATCAATGATGACATCTCAAATGACACATTGTGGATTGCGGTCGCGCAAGTTATAGTTACCTGATCTAACTATAACGTGGAATTTCATTGGTTTTTTTACGAGTGAAATGTACAGCTAACTATAACTTGTGTTAAACCTATGGTTTTTTTAAGTGAATTTCCAAGGTTTTTTAAATGCTAATTCCTAACTATAACGTGTTTGAAACCTATGGTTTTTTCAGTGAATTTGTACAGTTTTTAAATGCTAAGTTATCTATTTATTGTTAATTTTTCGGCATACGGTAAGCTTACCCTACGCGCACTCCGCGATTTTTAAAAAAAATTATTACATTTATTTTTCATACTTTTTGGTCCTTCGTGAACCCCCTGACGAACGCTAGGGGGTCTGCAACTCTCTTCGTTGCCCCCTTTTCATGTTATCAACCTTTGTTTTTCTTTGCGAGAGACAGAAAATGGCGGCCGATACTTCCTGGTTTCGACCGATTCGAATGTTTACTTTGATCTAACAACCAATCAGAATCACGCTCGCAAACGTCACCGTACGCGTACGGTAAGCTTACCCACGGTACCCTGCCGTGTGTCTGTCGAATCAAACAAAATAAAATACAATGAAACACCAATTTAAAATTTGTGAAAAATTCACAAGCACTGAATATCTTTTTTTTAAAAAGCAAACACACACGCGCCCCCCCTCCCAAATAATAATTTAAAAAAAATAATAAATCATGCAAATGCCGGCCCTGGGGGATGGGGTCCCTGGGGCCATAAATGGCCTGAGGAGGGGGGCCACGCAGCCCCCCTCCATAATAATAAAAGTAATGTTTGCCCATGCCCCGGGGATGGAGTCCCCAGTACCCAGAATTGGCCACGGACGGGGGGGCCCACGCGACCCCCTTCCCGTTAATATATATATTTTAAATGGGGTCAGGCCCTAGGGGATGGGGCCCCCAGGGCCCAAAAACAGTAAAAAGAATGGGGGCCACACAGCCCCCCTTTCAAAATAAATATTTAAAAAACAGCTCGCGATCGGGCCGGTGGCCCCACCCCCTCCCAGCAACACTCTGCAAATGCACCCTGTGGCGTGTTTTAAGTTGGGGAATTAATTTCCCTTCAAAACTGGGGTCCCCTGGGGGCCATCTAGCCCACCAGGTACCTCCAGTTAGTGCCACAGGGCTGCGTTGCAGAGAGTTGGTCCCGGCCACGCCCCTTTTTACACCTCTCTTCAACGCAGCTCTGTGGCGTTTACTGGAGGTACCTGCTGGGCTAGTTGGACTCCAGGGACCCTCAGGATTCAAGGGGACTTAATCCCTCAACTTAAAATGCGCCACGGGACGTGTTTGCACAGTGGTGAAGGGAGGGGACGGGGCCTGATGTGACATATATGCAAACACGCCCTGTGGTGCGTTTTAAGTTGGGAAATTAATTACCCTTCAATCCTGAGGGCCCCTGGAGGCCAACTAGCCCACCAGGTACCTCCAGTAAGCGCCACAAGCCTGCGTTGCAGAGAGGTGGTCCAGGGCACGCCCCTTTTTACACCTCTCTGCAATGCAGCTCTGTGGCACTTACTGGAGGTACCTCGTGGTCTAGTTGGACCCCAGGGACTCTCAAGATTCAAGGGAACTTTATCCCCCAACTTAAAACGCGCCATGGGGCGCGTTGGCACAGTGGTGAAGGGAGGGGGCGGGACCTGAGGTTGGTTTCTTAAATGCTAATTTCTAACTATAACGTGCCTGAAACCTATGGTTTTTTCAGTGAATTTCAAAGGTTTTTTAAATCCTAATTCCTAACTATAACGTGTGTGAAACCTATGGTTTTTTCAGTGAATTTGTACGGTTTTTTAAATGCTAAGTTATCTATTTATTGTTAATTTTTCGGCGTACGGTAAGCTTACCCTACGCGCACTCCGCGATTTTTTTTAAAAATTATTAAATTTATTTTTCATACTTTTTGGTCCTTCGTGAACCCCCTGACGAACGCTAGGGGGTCTGCAACTCTCTTCGTTGCCCCCTTTTCATGTTATCAACCTTTGTTTTTCTTTGCAAGAGACAGAAAATGGCGGCCGATACTTCCTGGTTTCGACCGATTCGAATGTTTACTTTGATCAAACAACCAATCAGAATCGCGCTCGCGCACGTCACCGTACGCGTACAGTAAGCTTACCTTAAGCGCACGGAGCGCGCTTACAGATATATATATTGATTTAAATGCTATTTTCTCAGACACTACTGAACAGATTTACACCAGACCTACAAAAGGCACTTCCTTGACCTCATGGCTACCTCTCTGCCAAATTTCAAGTAATTCTGTTCAGCCGTTCGGGCTGTAGCTGTGTCTAAAGGTCCTGTGGAAAAATGCATGGGTAAAACGCGTTTTGGGACCCCCCTTTTTTCTCAGCCCCCGCTTGACGAATCACCCCGAGACTTTCAGGGTAGGAGCGGAGCGTAGCGCCCCATTAGTTTTGAAAATTTCGCAAGGATTCGTCAACCGGCGCCAAAGTTATTCAAAATAGAATTTTCAGATTTCCTATGGAAACATGGTCCTAACTATAACTATCTACTGGCGACCGCCAGTAGATAATATATATATATCCACAACTATTGATCGCGAAGAAACCCAAGCCTCTTGTAGCGGTGGGCTGTGGCGGGGATGCGAACCCCTAATCTCCACCACAATCGTTATTTCACCATACCAGAAAAGATGATGCCACAGCCACGTATTCCTTTTCAAAGCGTGTTTATTTGATTTCATTTAGCCAGTCACTCGACGCGTTTCGGAGTACAACTCTTTTTTCACGAGTAAGAGTGCTTTGCAAATAACTGTGTTTATACAAGCTTAAAGTGCTACACCTTCTTAAAAGTAAACAGTGAAGACAGACTTCACAGTCAAATCAGGCGAATGATTTCATTTAAACATTTATCATGGTAATTCATAAATATACATTTACCTATGGTAATAAATATTAACCAAAGGGGCATCATTGTTTTTTACACATAAACAACCGCTCATTCATGGATCGCTGCACATTTTGTATAAACTTTATTGTTCAATTGTAGTATGAAACAATATACACACTGGCCTTATATAAGCCCTAGTGGGCGTTCAAACTTTTTAAATAAAAAACTGCTTTTTATCAATCAAGAGTAATGGCCAATCTATTAAATTAGAACCATGAGAACAAATTAGTCCAACCCAAGTGGGCATTGGTGATTTTATGCGGAAGCTCCTGATCTTATACATTCCATAAATCATTCACGTAAATCAAATACTTCAAATGAGTCTTATACTCAACTCTCCTCCAGTACCCTGCCGTGTGTCTGTCGAATCAAACAAAATAAAATACAATGAAACACCAATTTAAAATTTGTGAAAAATTCACAAGCAGTGAATATCTTTTTTTTAAAAAGCAAACAGACACTCGCCCCCCCCTCCCAAATAATAATTTAAAAAAAATAATAAATCATGCAAATGCCAGCCCTGGGGGATGGGGTCCCTGGGGCCATAAATGGCCTGAGGAGGGGGGCCACGCAGCCCCCCTCCATAATAATAAAAGTAATGTTTGCCCATGCGCCGGGGATGGAGTCCCCAGTGCCCAGAATTGGCCACGGACGGGGGGGGCCCACGCGACCCCCTTCCCGTTAATATATATATTTTAAATGGGGTCAGGCCCTAGGGGATGGGGCCCCCAGGGCCCAAAAACAGTAAAAAGGATGGGGGCCACACAGCCCCCCTTTCAAAATAAATATTTAAAAAACAGCTCGCGATCGGGCCGGTTGCCCCACCCTCTCCCAGCAACACTCTGCAAATGCACCCTGTGGCGTGTTTTAAGTTGGGGAATTAATTCCCCTTCAAAACTGGGGTCCCCTGGCGGCCATCTAGCCCACCAGGTACCTCCAGTTAGTGCCACAGGGCTGCGTTGCAGAGAGTTGGTCCCGGCCACGCCCCTTTTTACACCTCTCTTCAACGCAGCTCTGTGGCGCTTACTGGAGGTACCTGCTGGGCTAGTTGGACTCCAGGGACCCTCAGGATTCAAGGGGACTTAATCCCTCAACATAAAATGCGCCACGGGACGTGTTTGCACAGTGGCGAAGGGAGGGGACGGGGCCTGATGTGACATATATGCAAACACGTCCTGTGGTGCGTTTTAAGTTGGGAAATTAATTACCCTTCAATCCTGAGGGCCCCTGGAGGCCAACTAGCCCACCAGGTACCTCCAGTAAGCGCCACAAGCCTGCGTTGCAGAGAGGTGGTCCAGGGCACGCCCCTTTTTACACCTCTCTGCAATGCAGCTCTGTGGCACTTACTGGAGGTACCTCGTGGGCTAGTTGGACCCCAGGGACTCTCAAGATTCAAGGGAACTTTATCCCCCAACTTAAAACGCGCCATGGGGCGCGTTGGCACAGTGGTGAAGGGAGGGGGCGGGACCTGAGGTTGGTTTCTTAAATGCTAATTTCTAACTATAACGTGCCTGAAACCTATGGTTTTTTCAGTGAATTTCTAAGGTTTTTTAAATGCTAATTTCTAACAATAACGTGCCTGAAACCTATGGTTTTTTAAGTGAATATATATATAAACAATGCGTGGTAAAGGCATGTGTTGTAAAAGCATATGTGTTCTTAAAGGATGCAGAGTAAAAATGAGTGGTGAAGGGATGCAAAGTATTTCCCTGCGTTGTTCCGTCATACAACCCTTTCTCGTACAGTGTATGCAGGAGTAGTTGAATAGTTGATACTAGGCTTAAAAATAAGGAGGCGAAGAGACAAATAAATCATCTTAGCAAAACAGGTCCAACACATAAATCATTTGTTGCTCTCAGGTCAAGCAGGCTGATGATCTTTTATAATGTATGTAGACATCTCGTATATGTTCTGACATTCCAACGATGTTCCATTATTAGGAAACACGTGCATTATGAAATACAGATAATCTTTTTTTTTTAAACTGAAGGAAGCACAGATGTCATGTTGCCTGACGTCCGCTCTATCGGTAGCCACTTAATATCCTTAATTAACACTGCTGCATGTCTTCTTGCTGGTATTTTCTTATTTTAATATGAATACCGTTTGTCAGCACTCATGCTATGCCCGAATGGCATTCCACAGCAAAGTAGGATTGGGAACTGAAAACACCAATGGACAATAGACTGAAACTTGACCATAAGTCTCCCATCCAATAGCAATGTGCGATAACAAACTGCATTTTCTGAGGAAAAAAAACGTTCTAGTAATTTTAACGATCACGAGGACTTATTTGGAGGCGAATCACAAATAATGTGAATTTGTATTACAGCTTTTACTTTACCTCCTTGTCATTTATTACTGTACATTTGGATATGTGTACTATTTAGAAACAAATTAAAATGCACATGTACATTAAGCTTGGAATGTATTTGAGTACTGCATATGCTACTTTGAGAACCTCAGAACATGATACATCGACTCAGTATTCGGAGCAGTCAGCTGTCAATATCTTTGAGCTTTTAAAATCTTCTTACATGCACTGCAAACGTTGTTCAAAGTGTTGGGTGGTACAGTGTTTGCAACAAAATCAAAATGTGTGTATGTCTTACAGATTTCTTTTACTTTTGTGTATTTTTGCAGTTTTCCATTGTGTGTATCACGGCTTACTATGGCACGAGGGAACTGTACAACAGTGTATTAAGGCAATCATAGAAAATATACTCAATAACATCCAGGCGAGCCAGTAATTTAATAAAACGTCACCAACCTGATTAGAAAAAATGTTGTGGAACATTTTTTAGAAAGTCAGGAAGCAGAAAATAATGGCAAGGAACGTGATAAAGACCACGAAAAGCCCAGGAGTTTGGCAGACAAAAATGTTAAGGAAATTTACAAGAAGTTTTAATTAAACAAATCAAAAACTTTAACTTGAAAATTGAGAAGGAAGATGTCGTGTCTTCCCCAGTCCGGGAGTATGCACAACAACACGCCACACAAGGAGATCGTAAACCATGTATTTATTCATCAGCGTGCTGCACTCAAACTGAACTTTTCATCTCATAACTGTTAATAGCCACAGCTTAACACCTCCTTAATGATTGCGTAATTCTTTCATTGAGTCCGCCCAGAGCCGTGACACTACAGAAGGGACTTGGCATAATTTAGTGGGAATGGAGTCCCAGATATTGGGGGCTGAGCATGCCATCAGCAGAGACTTTCACCGAATTAGAAGAGTTCACTCACTAGTGGGTGGTTTCAATAAACAAGCATTTGCAATGCAATAGGTCTCGCAATTACGCGAGTTAGAGCTATTAGCATTGTAAATGATAATGCCTTTTATTTTTGTTCTGGTTTTTAAAACATAAATAAAAGGTTTTGTCATTTACAATGCCAATAGCGTAAACTCGCATAAATGCGAGACCTATTGCATTGCAAATGCTTGTTACACTTGTTAAGACTGTCTGGGAATAATAGACTGCACCTCGTTTTAAAACCCAAGCACAGCAACAAGCAACAGAAAGGAGAGAAGTCAACCTTTGCAAGGGGCCTTCCACTACCCGCCAACACGTGTCGCTGACGTTTTAGTAACTTTTGAACTGTGTGAAATAAAAACTAATTTGTTCTTTGTTAATATCTGAAGATTATGCTGCAGATGATGAATTATGCGGCAAATGCAGCGCATCCATAATTATGCGGAAAACGTCGCAACCGCACCATGGCATAACTCTAGTGGCGCTGCATGACCCGTTTGTGAGCATGGTCTCCTATTGGTGCAGATGTGTAGATGTCTTCCAATCTTCGCTTGTGTGCACCTGTATGTCTTTGAGTGGCCGGACTCGTCTGCCCACTTGTCTGCTTGCGTGTCTGACTGTCGTTTGAGTAGTTGGACATGGCTATCTATGTGGTTGTCTGTGTGCCTGTTTGTGTGTGTGCGCCTCTTTGTAGATTTTTGTTTGTGTGTGTCAGTATTTCAGTAGTTGAACGTGTGTATCCTATGTGTAAGTGTGTGTGTGTGTGCCTAATTGTGCATTTATGTTTGTGTGCCTATCTTTGCACACGGTTGTGTGTCTATTTGCGTGTCTGCCTTTGAGTAGTTGAATGTGTCTTGGTATCTGTTTGTGTGTTCTTTGTGCTAATGTTTGTGTCTCCTTGCTGTCTGTGTGTGTCTGTCCGTGGCTCTCACAGGCAGCACATCACTGAAGTGTGGCACGGCCAGGGGCAGTGCCTGCAGGCCAGAGCCCTGGTATTTCCACCACCCTGGGGGTCCCTCCGTGTGATTACCTACTGCTACTGCTTTCACATGCCCCTCCCACACACAGAGCCCAACATCGTGTTGTGTTGTTTGCAGGTGGCTGGCTAATGCCTTGGCGGTGCCTGGGGAGGGGGCAGCGGGGCAGTTCTCATCCCACGCTTTCCCAGGGCAGGCAGTCTCCGCTCCTCAAACTGCACCCCCCCCCCCCCTCACCATGGTACATCGGAATTCCAAGCTGAAGTCAGCCCAGGCTTGGCCTCTCCAAACAGCAAGTCACACTTTACCGATGGAGCCCGGGAGACAGAGCCGGAGAGACAGAGTCTGTGTGACAGAGCCAGAGAGACGGAGACTAGGACAGCGCCGGAGAGATAGAGCCAGAGAGACAGAGCAGGAGAGACTGAGACAGAGTCTAGGAGACAGAGCCGGGGAGACAGAGTCTGAGAGATACAGCCAGAGAGACCGAGACTGAGACAGAGCCAGAGAGCTAGAGCCGATGGTTAGAGCCGGAGAGACAGAGACTGAGACAGCACTAGAGCCGGAGAGACTGAGTCAGAGAGATTGAGCCGGAGAGACAGACCAGGAAGAAGAAATAGGACCCAGAAGGATACAGAGAAAGAGACAGTGCCAGCACTTGTTTTATCTGAAATTAAGCATTAGGAGACTGAAGTCCCGGCACCTGTTTTATCTCAAATTAAGCATTGGGAACGTAAAACTAACGCAATAAAAGCAGCTCACATGTCAGCAAAAATACTGTCTCACAATGTACACGGAAACTCCCGTCTGAATAAATGTTTGTAAAAAACAATAGAAAGTAATATTAGGCGTGTAGCCAAACGCGCCGAGTAAGAAATACAAACAAAACAGAAAGCAGCTCCACATCCGGGCCAGGGAGGAGACCTGGTGCGTGAGGACTTCAAAAGCCCAGGGAGGGGGCCGCCAAAGCGCCCAAGGCAAAACAAACAAGCGACACAGCAGAATGTAATGAGGCGTGAATGAGGGCTGAGACAGCCGGACCATGGAGCTCTTCACAGAAGGGGAAGTGAATGTTTAACAAGCGATCGCGATCACATCAAAGCGGCCGGGGAAGTGAATGTTTAACAAGCGATCGCGATCACATCAAAGCGGCCGTACGGCCCGCGAAAGTGAAAGCAGACGAGTGCTTTCAGGCCACCAAATGGTGCGCGCGCCCGGCCGACGCACATGCACTGTACTTGGAGGCCTGAAAAGCCACTGTTTGCACTTCCAAAACTCGCTTACTATAAATCTCGCTAAAGCGCTGTCTCAGGCGAGACCTAAAAATCGCCTTTCAGAGGGGAGCAGGAAAGGCTGCCAGTGGTGGTAACCTCATGTGTTTACATTGTGTGGAAAACACAGAAAAATATTTGCCCCTACCTTCAGCGTATAGTGTCTGCCTGAGGTGGAGCCACAGGTTACCATGACGACAGCCTATATTTACAGTTTTCTTTATCAAATGGGGACCCCGACCCTAATGGACTTTCCAATGCCATATTTTGAGCCAATCCTGACATGTGGGCCAAAGTCCTGACCCCTTTGAATAATGAGGTCCTAGCAATGAACGTTGTTCCTGAGCCCTGGTAAGGAAACATAGTGCAGCTGGTTTATAAAAGTGGCCCAGCAGACTATCCCTCAAATTATTGGTTACTTGCTCTAACAGATATAGAGGCAAAGGTTTTTGCCTCCCGATTACTGACCGATTTGGAAGAATGGGCATCACAACAGGGAATAATTCCAATTAACCAATCAGAATTTTGTAAGGGTCTACAATTACTAATCTTTTAACCCTTACCATACTGCAGAGGTCTTCAAACTTTTGTAGGTTGAGCCCCCCAACTGAATTTTTTGAAATGTCGGGCCCCCCACCACCTGACAGAAATTTCTGGAATCTTGTACACTACATAATTGACTGCCACCCGCATATCCCGGGCCATATCCGGCAAATAATGTTCAACGCAATGGGAGTTTAGTGAACTGTAGATTTGTGAGTGGGTGTGATAATGACAGGCTTATTACACAGCTAAAAACAAACAAAATGTTCCAAGATAAAATGTGTGCAAATTCTTTTTACTAGGATGCTTTGTTTTACACATGACAGATTGATAATAACACCACCAACATTAATGTGACGGGTGTGTCTGTTTTTCACCACAGAGACGGTCAATTTGTGGTTGGATTATTGCTACTGCCAACGGTGAGTGTAAAAATTCAGGACAAAGGGTCAAAATTCAGGACATAAATTCAGGACAGAAGGTCAAAATTCAGGACAAAACTTCAGGACAATAGGTACGTTTTACAGACACATCAGAGGAGGTCACGCCATAGTATATAAGTAAGCCCAGCCAAATCCAAACATATTCAACCATTTGCAAACCAATCCATCACGTATCCTTCCATCTATCATTTCACTCAACCATTCCTTCATCCATCCTTTCACTCATCCATCATCCATCCATCCACCCTATCCATCTGTACACTCATCCATTCACTCTTCTACCCATCCATTCACTCATCCATCCAGCAATTTACCCTTTCACCCATCCAGCCATTCTTTCACTTACTCATCCATCCACCCAGTCACTCATCCTTCCACCCATCCACCCTTTCAGTCATCCATCCATCCTCCCTTTCCCTCTCCATCGACCCTTTCACTTAGCCATCCTTCCTTCCATCCATCCACCCACCCACCCATCCATCTACTCATCCACTCAATAATCCATCCATTGACCCTATCACTCATCCATCCTTTCTCTCATCCATCTATCCTTTCACTCCTTCACTCATCTATTCATCCTTTTGTCCATCTACCCTCGCTTTCACTTACTCATCCATCCTTACATCCACCCTTCCTTTCACTCATCCTTCCATCCATTCACCCTTGCACTTATCAATTCATCAATCCATCCAACATTTCACTCATCCATCCACCCACTCATCATCCACCTTTTCACTCATCCATCCTTTCACTCATCCATCCTTTCACTCATCCATCCTTTCACTCATCCATCCTTTCACTCACCCATCCACCCTTTTACCCATCCAGCTACCCTTCCTCCCATACATTCAGCTATTTACCTTTTCTCTCATCCATCCTTCCACTCACTCATCAATCCATCCATCCTCTCTCATTCTCCATCTATTCAATCTTTCATTCATTCATTCACCCTTTCACTATTTCATCCAGCCATCCACCCATCCCTTCACTTGCCCACCTTTTCATATTAATTTTGAGCTGAGCCTTTTTGAGAAGAGGCCCATCAAGAACTTCACCCTCGCTGCAGGAGCCATTCCAGGACTTGGACAGGATCCACCAGGGTGGGCACAGGGGTGGGCATGCAGTTTTCAAGTATTCCAGGGAGGGGTAGGGCTCCTCACCCCCTCCTGGACAACACAACGAGAAGACAGGCTCTCTTTCCAAAATGTTAGTTTTGCCATCCCCCACTGTGATGTACAGTACTTAAAGGAGATACTCCAAGATAACTGATTTAACTGATTGTCCTCCATACTTTGTTTAATCAGTGTGGGTGCGATTGTGCCATTTCTTTATTTTATTCCAATTATAGACTGCATGTTTGCAGAACCGAGGTTTGCTTACAATTTAGTGACAGTAATTAAGCTCTGTGAAGAGAACCACGTGCTGCCTCGGGGTAATCAGGGCCGGTTCTAGGATGTTTGGGGCCCTGGGCAGAAAGGGAAGGTGTGAGGCCCCTCAAAATTGCAGAGACGCATTCAGGGCTGTTTGCATCTGAATAGATGCCCCTGCGCCTGAAGCTGCAGCCCCTCCCTCTCAGTCACCTTCAAGCACCTCTTAACAGCTCATCAAGGGCTGAAGGTGTGAGGGTTGCCATCCCGCTGTTTTCAAAACCTCCATTACGGCCGAATATCAGCCATCAGATTTTCGTGTGGAGTGCGCGCCCCCCCTGGAATGGTGGCACGCCCCCCCTGGGGGGCACGCCCCACAGATTGAAGAACACTGCCATACTGGTTGAGTGCGCAGTTTAAAACAACCAAAATGTATATATTTGTTTTATTGACCTAAAAACTACATTTGACTCTGTTCTGAGATCCTTACTATGGCAGAAGCTTGCTGGATTGTGCATTCCACAAAAGATCCTTGATGCTATCATACTCTTGTACTCAAATACTTAGGTTCAGGTTGAGTTAGGTGATGGATTTAGCCTGACTTGGAGAATTAAAACCTACAATGGCTGTAAATAAGGCTGTGGATTGAATTTATGCCTTTTTAATATCTTTATGTTTGATGTGTAACAGCATTTTGAAGTTAGTAATGCCCACCTTCCCAAACTTGGAAATGAGCGAATAATTACTGCTTTTGATGAATACATTACAGCCAATTGTTTGGAAATGAATGTCAAGAAAACTAAGATTAAGAAAATCGGCCCAGAAAATTCTAAGACACGATCTTGGAAAGCGAGAGGAGGGCCAATTGAGGTTGTGACGTTCTACAAGTACCTGGGCATTTTTTTGATAATAAAGTTTCATTTAAAAGGCATTTTAATGTTTTAAGAGCAAAAAACATAATCTCTATTATATGCTTTTAAGTCACTAGGTAACTCATTAGGTTTGCCAATCATATGAACATCTTCTTAAAGTCATGAGTGCCAAGTTATTGGCTCACCCATCATCAAGGCGAAAGACTCTAAATTATTGGATCTATTGGTAATTAAGGCTTTAAGGTCTGTTTTTGGAATGTCTAAATTGATTGGTCAAGCAGAAACCCACTTGGAGGTTTCTCTTCGAAGACAATCCTTGGTGGTGCAAGGGTCATTTTTGAAGTGTATTAATTCATTGACCCTATCCGATTATGGCTCCTTAGCCAGTAACTGTTGGTAAGAAGTAAATCACTCAGAATATGCTAGGATTTGGAAATCCTTCATTTCAACATGTTTCTAAAGTTTGATCTGCAGCCAGGGTTTCTGAAAACAAATAAACTCCGTTTGAAACAGCTTTTAAACAGACTGATAAAATGAACTAATTTATTGCAGAGAAAGAGGCTCTATCTGCAAAGAAGCATGCCTGGACGGTCATCAACTCACATCAGAGTTAGGGATTTCAGCCTTATTTGACTACTTTCTTTTCATCCCGTATGAGAAATAAATATTTAAAATTATGACTTGGCAGGTATCCCACTAAAGACCGCATGCCAAAATGGGTTCAGCAATGGATAACTAATGACTGGAGACTGTGTGGGCTTTCACAAGAAACTTTATTGCACATTGTTTGTGTTTGCCCAAACCTGCGTAATGCATGACGTATTCTTTTAAAAGCCTCTTTTCCTAATGTAGGGGTGAGATCCACCCGTCACGCTCTTATTCTATTTTCACCTGGTGATTTAATCTCATTATCTTGCCAGTTTATAAAGTAATTTTCCATTGCAGAAGAATGCTTGCATTATCAGTTTAAACACTGTTATTTCTTCTGTTTTTTTATGACATTGAGTGATTATTATCTTACTATGTGATTTAAACTTCATCTCCACATACAGGTTTGAGCACTTGGCATCTCATTGGCTACAGCCTAAACAAAATATATGATCTGATATTTACAGTTCCGTATCATACCAAGGCACATGACTCTTTTTCATCATGACTAATGTATTCATATGTCTAACTTTGTAGTTTTAAGTTTATCATATATGTTCTTTGATAGGTACTGCAAGATTCCAATTTGTGGTGTTGTTATTGACCCACAGTTCAGGAGACTTTTTGTCCCCAAGCATGTGGCACTTTGAAATATTGCAAAAAGTAATTTTGTGGTGTCTTACACTGACCAAATAAGGACGCAGCACTTAAAAGTTTGTACAGTCTTCTGTCAGTGGCAATGATTTTAATGTAGCTAATTGTCTCTGAATAGGGAATTTATGAATAGTTGTGCTCCCATGTTTTAAGTATTTGGTAATTTTTATGGATCCTGTTTTGATTCTTTTTATGATAAATGAACTCTCATGTCTATTGGAGTTAGCTTAGGTATTTAAGTTTGTTTTTATATGTGTATTGTAAAACATCATTTTGTGATGATTTTTTGTAATAATCAGACAATAAATACTTATTTCTATATTTTTCTTTATCAGCTGGGGCTAGATAAGGCTGTGTACAAAAGGAGTTAGCAGAGAGATAGAGAGGTATAAAACTAAGCAACACTCAAGGAGAAACCTGAATAGGAATGAGAACAGAGAAAACAGCCTACTTTCCATCTACCTGATGATGGCTGTGGTCTGAAGCTTTGTATTGAATCTCTGGACGTGAAGGACTTTTCCAAGTGGTAAGGAAATGATCCTGTTGATGATCCAATAGGTACCTAGATGTTCCAGCACTGTTTGAAAAGAGCAGCTTGCTTTTGTGAACTTCTTTTCTGAAGAGAGAGTGATGAAGATGCTAGGGGCAGAGATAGAGCAGTGTACACCTGGAGGAAAACCAGTAAACCAAAAAAAACTATAAATTTGGTTGAGAATATGATTGGAAGCAAGATTAAGCCTTTTTATCCCACTCCAAGCAATGGCCTTTGTCCCCGTGAAGACTTCCCTGAAAAATCGGAGACATTTGGAACGGAAGGGAAGAACTTATAGAGTTTTGCTGAACGTTGAGACTTTTTCATTTTTATCACAGGAGGAGAGAAACAAGCTGCTGAGTTAAATTTCCATTTTGCTTTACTTGTAGCTTTGAGCATGAAATCTGCTGTGATTATGCGGCCATGAAACAGAAATCTCAGGACTTGTGAAGATTTGTTTACCACATATTCTACCCCTGCCCACAATAGACTTTTACCCATTATAAAAAGTTTTAAAGTCTGAAAGTTAAACAAGTGACTGGAATAAACGCCAAAACCCTGACCAAACTTGTTTCATCACTTCAAATTATTTGCAAGTTTTCTCTGACAAATGCTTTTGCCACTTGTGCCAAGCTCACAAGGTTAACTTTAGCACACCTCATTGCAATTTGGTTTAGTATTAGAAATTGGCATGTCGTGAGTCATGAAGAATTATTATACAGACTGACTGACACTCTGTTTACCACATGCTATCAATGTGTGTTCCAACTTTGATAAAGAACAAACTTGTTGAATTTGGTGATTCAAATCTATTCATATCAGTCTGTGGGATGGCATATTCGATAGTTTAATCCAATACAGTTTAGATGTTCTAAGTATGTTGCTGTCCATTGTCAGTCCTTAATGCCCTTAAACCATTTTAAGTACTCGAAATTTCAGAACAGCGGGCCCAAATCACTAAAAAGTGTATGTAATAATGATTTTTGTATCACTTCAGAGCTTACTAAGTCTTTCTGTTCCCATCTTCATCTTTCCCAACATGTACAATCCCACAGGGGTACTTTAAAAAACATACAACAAATGAAATCTGCAATTGGCAAAATCATTTAATTTAATTGACTTTCCTCCAAGGGCCCGATTACGATGCGGTTTGGAAATCATTCTGACCGAATCGGTTTGGGAATGGTTTCTGACCGACTCGGAATGGGAGAGTCCGACCGACGATCACCATGCATCCGCATGCTTCCACATACGATTCGGTCAGACTCCCATTGACTACAATGGGAGCCTATGTTCCGACCGAATGTATTGGCTCCCATTGAAGAAAGGAGTGGCTGGGGACAATCGGGCACCCTGTGGCGGGTACCCCCTGGTGCCTGCCACACTGTGCATAGCTGGTAAGGGGGGACTGATGAGTACCCCCACGGGCCCGATTGGGAAGGCTCTGGGTGCACAGGGCCACTACAGGCCCCAAAAGTCTGATTCCAACTGCCGATTCGAGTCAGACAGAACGATTCAGAAAGGCTGTCCGAATCCAGCACCCTAATCGGTCGTTCGGGATCACGGCCCATAGAGACGTACAAGTCTGCTCTGTATGGCTTGTCATTACGAATACCATCAGGTTCAGATTGGGATATTCTCAAAACCTACCTCGCATCGTAATCATTCAGTTGGAAACCTTTCCGATTCGGTCGGAAGTACACGTTCCCAATCCGATGGAGCAAATGTCGTTGGGAGGCCTTCCGTACCGCATCATATTTGGCACCTTAATATATGCATTTCCACTTCCTCTTTTATAATATTGCTACACTTTATTAAATAAAGGTAGGAAACAAGTCCCTTTGTACCTTATTTGTAAGACTGTGTGTGTGTGAGCAAGTATCACAACTGTTTTAACTAAGCACTGTTAAAATGTCTACCCCTTATTTATGCACAAATAAGCAGGTCACTGAATATGTTCTTCTGCTCAGGGTCATATTAAAGAAGGGCTCAATGTATCAACAATATACTTCATATATTTTTATCTGGAATTTTGATTCTGCTAACAAACGATATACAAGAAACCAATCATCCCATAACCTTGAATTCTTCTTCTCAATGGTCAAATAGGTTAATTCATTTTTTTGTTTTTTTGCGAGATATTGTACAGTATTGACAAAGTCGTAGCCCTTTCTTCTTGGATTATTCCTATCGTTTTACTTAACTTAGGCATCCGTCCACTACATATCACTGGTTTTTATTTTGATCTATTCTTTTATGCTTGTATGGAAATTCCCATTTTACTTCATTCCACTACAGATCCTGTCATGCCCTTCATTCTCGCTCCTCACTGACTATGATATCACATCACATTAACGTTCTTCACTATCTTGGATCTTTCCCCTTCTGACATCAGCACTGCTTGTTCACGTGGTATATAATGTGACTAGTAGGTAATGTGATGTCATCAATAACGTAATTAGTAATCTCATCTGTCATATCATGTTAAGGTCACGAGTAGGTGCTTAATGCAGTTGTTGCTGTTTAGATCTAAAATACATTATTATTTGTTTGTTTTTTTAATAATAAATTCTTTTTTGACAGAAGTTGTTTGGATAATTGGGCTGAGTTGTTATTTTATAATTGTAGCAAACAACTGTAATTTTTGTTTTAACAAATCGTTTCCAATCATTCAGTTAATTTTATTATGCCTAAGTCTCCCAGATATCATTTTCTACAGATTTTTACAAATACATCTAAACAGAAAACAACCTGTTTTCCATATTTATTTCTAAAAGTGAAAAAAAAACATTGAGTGTTTGTATATGCTTTCAAACAGATGCATTATTACATATAGCCCCCCTAGGGTCCACATTTATGTGTGCCCACTTTCTGTGCTCCGGAGGCATTTTGGTATTACAAAAGGGGCTACAGATACTTGTGAGGGAATGTGCCCTGAAGTTAGCGCTGGTGTGCACACTGCACCAGTGCTATCTTTAGGGGATGTTCACTCATTTTCTTTGGGCCGTGTCACCACCTAAATGAGAGAAACAGTTCACCTCTGCACCCAAGCCTTGTTACAGAGACCATGACTGTGAACTACAAAAATGTGACACAGAAAAGAAGTGCAATGTACCCCACAGACATCCCCTTGCAAGCGGGTGAAGTTACTTACTGCATCCGCCTGCATTGAAGTCTCTTTCCACACTTTCAAATGTAGGACTGATTCTGTTGCAAGGATTCTGTTTCAGAACAGAACTATTCTTGGAACCAACCATAGAACATCAGTATTGTAGGGACTGAGGCACTATACCACCTCAGTATCTATGATTCTGTGTCCGACTAGTTAGAAGTGACCACTTGATCTTCTACCCTTACCAGAGTAACAAGTGAATTAGCATCCCAGAACACAACACTCTCGACCCTCTCAGGGATTGAAATAACAGGACACGCCCTTTCACTCTATCGCTTGTACTTGTCCACAATAAGATAACCAGGAGACACGAAGGAAGTTTAGAATATTTCTTCAAACTATTGTGCTCCGAAATGCAGTGTACATGCAACAAGTAGAAAACAAATGCATACTAAAAATACTGTTAGCATGGTTAATAATCCATATATCATTAAATGGCCTGTCATTTTTAAGGACAGTGGAACCTAAACCCCCCCCTCCCTTGCTAATGAAGCTTAATGATTATATATCAAAGATTTCTGGGATCACTGGCAGACCCCGTACCTTAGCATTTACAGATGGATGTTCTACATCTCAGCAGACGCAGTGCTCTTGTCTCAGAACTCTCGTTCCATCTGTGTGTGTTTTTGGCTCCTGAGCTCATCTATATGATAGGACATGTGCGCACATAAACAACAGCTGCATTCTTGTGATATGTTGAGGTGCTAGTGCCTGCCCAGAAAGAATAACAAGGACCATTGTCGTTTGACCTTGTTGGTGGTGTTCAGACGACATCCCAGGAAAGGAACAGAACGCTAAAACATATGCAGGTTCTGTGTGAAAATACAATGTGGCACAAAAGCAAAAACGTGTTCATCTAGTGACGTGTGCAAAGAAAAATGAGGCCTACAATGTCCACAGTTAGGCGAACATAGGGAAAACTACAATAGGCTCTGCTGGAGACACACAACAGTTTCACCTGCTCTGTGAAATATAAAGCAGATGCTTCAAACAGCCACTTCACGTTTGACTAATGCGCTGCCCACAGGGCAACACAAGTTTGCACCCAGAGTAGTGCATTATATGTAATAGGATGCGCTGTCCCTTTTAGCGCCCAGTGCACCTCGTTAAAGGTGCGCCGCAAAGCAAACAGGCACAATGCACCCTTTACATAATGAGGACATCTAGGCCAATAGCCAAGCATGCTGAAAGCTTAAAGGTTTGCGAAATAATCACATTTGCTCAAGGAGTTTAAATAGCAGTCAGTGTCTAAAGGGTACTATAATACAAATTCATGTTTTCATGTGATTGTACTATTTTATTGTGAATGCAGGATTGGATTTGCCTTTTCATAATATTAAAATTAAAACAGGAATGATGGCATTACCCCCCCCCCCCCCGGTCCCCCCAGTAGTCGTCCCATTCCTTACTAATTAGAGATGACCATCTCCAGTAAATATCACAACAAAGAGAGACAAGGGATTGAGTCTTCTCTGACTCCCTTAGCAATATGTAAATCTCACACAACAGAGAAAGACTTCACAATACAAATAGAAATCCTATACAGTAGAGACGGGAAAATCAAAAAAATTCTTAATACTGCCCTCACACACTTGGTAGTGTCATGCTTCATCATTGGGCCGCATCATACACCCAGGTGCAGACCAACACACTGGGTGGAGCGCGATTTTTTTCAAAGAAAGAAGATGAAGAGCAGTGGTGAAGGTAGAGTGTAATAAAGAAAGACAAAAACACAAAAAGTGTCACTCAAATTATAAAGGAAAATAAGTTTTCTCCTAAAAACTACCTAGGGGTTAACCCGTAACTATTTATTCTGTGTCAACCTCTGGCAGAGTTAAAATTATCAATATGGGGTAATCTGGGAAGGTAACGACCCTTCTATCCCCACTGCAATTACCAACATGGTTCTGCCAGCTTTTTATGCGCCAAACACGGTCGCTTCTGGCATTCGTCAGGGTGTTGGTCCCTATTTTTGCGGTCTGAACCCCTATTCGGGTATTTTTTACCTTATTACTCTGTAAACGTGGGCTTTTTCCCAACGTCTATTTTCTCTGGAAAATACCAAGAGGAATCTCTATTCTAAAATGAAAAAGAGACAAAAAAGACAAAAACCAACCTTGATTTTCATACTCATCATTAATTTTCATTGCCTTTCCTCACACCAAAATTCCCATGCATTATTTAAAAAGATTTTATCGCAGCCAATATATTTAAGCACACACCTGAACCCCTCACCGTGGGCACACCACACAATACGTGAGCTTAATAGCTCCAACACACCGTGGATCAAATGGTCGGCTTCAAGCCTGTATGTATATTCTTTGGATCTATACTTTATGGCTTAGAAAACCCCGAACCACCAATCCCAGTGGGTTAAAAGCGTGCACCACATCGTAATCCAAATTCATAGTTACTTACAAGAGTTTACGGATTTATATTCTAAACCCGGGACGGTAGGGGAGGTGCTCTTGTCGTCACACTCTGTAAATGTATGATTCATCGGATTTACCAAGAGACATACAAAAGATAAAAAAGGGGGGGGAAGAGACCAGGACAGTAGCGTTACTAAAATGATAAGCAAAGCAAACATAGGTCCTTATGTGCCCCCGCCTATTCTACCTCTAAAAGTTCTTTTATCTAGGTTGAAATTCAACCTTCGTATCCTTCATCCTCCACCTAATCTTCAATTCTCAAACACATTAGGGTCCCTCTGTGGTGCGAGGTCGGAATACTCTTAAAACACACCCAAACACTGCTTAGTTCAAGACTACACTCAGATGCGATACTACTTACTACTCCAAAGAAGCACTCCCTCACGCGTCCTCCGTCGACGCCGGTCATGGTGTCTCGAATCTCCCTATAACGGGGCAGGAAGGCTAAGTCCTACCTTCCTTTCCTGGGGCGTTACGTCAGTTCCCATGTTTCCTAGCAACTCGCCAACATAGAAAAAGGATACTCCGTCTAGAGCACCTCCAAAAAGTAACTAATGTGGCGGCCATTTCTCACAGATCTTTTTCTTATAAGGCACAGGTCATTCAACAGAGAAACAATATTCATGTGTGTATTTCTCTTCGGACATACTCGCAGAGTTGTTTATGTATATATTTATCTTCGGTTATAATTGCAAAAATTTCAATCCCCAATTGTATAAATATGCTTAAAAAGCAAACGTTTTTTTATAAAAAAAGGACCAATCTTGTTCTATCAGAACAGACCCATGGGAACACTTCTCCTTTTAGAAGGGCAAACCCGCAATCTGTCCTAGTCAGTATATGTTTATGCTAGATTGTCCTTAAGGCACATCTTTTTTCATCTTGTATACGTGACGATCAGAGCAATCATATTCAAAAGCCTGATATAATCAATCTTGCAGAGATAAATCTTTTTTGTTGACCAGCTTCATTTGTACTTGCATATATGGTTCATCTTTTCATTATACCATGTAATTGGAACCAGGGTATACCATCATTCAACCCCTTTACATTGCTTCTAAGTCTTTCAACCCATCTTTGTTCTCTCACCAGAAGGTAGTTTGAAATATCGCCCGTGTTTGGCGGAATAAAGGGTTTATCTAGCACCAACCACCTCAACTCGTTTTCCTTATGTTTATGTTCATAGAAGTGAGCAGTCAGTTTTGTATTAGTCTTTCCACATCGTATCGTACTCATGTGCTCCAATATGCGGGTTTTTATTTTTCGAGTCGTCATGCCCACATATTGCATCTCACAGGGGCACATGAGCAGATAAATAACATTTTCAGTATTACACGTGGAGTGTTGTCGCAGCTCCCATGGTCGACTTAGTCCTAAGTCTATGCTTCTTCCGTTCACAGACCCTGGGCACGCTGTACAGTATCCACATGAATAATGTCCTACAACTGGTGGCAGGAACTGGTTACGATTAAGTGGATTACCTGGGTCCCTTAGTGACCTCGGGCGTGTATTCACAATCATATCTTTTATGCTCGCACTCTTCTTAAAAGAGAAAAGAGGGGTGGGTTGATTCAATCCATTAGAATTCAGGATACGCCATTTCTTCTCTACAATTCTTTTCAAATGGTTAGAAATTGTATTATATGTGGTCACACATATGCTCCTTTCTTGGGTCTCTCTTGTGTTGGTTTCCAATAGAGACTCTCTGTCACAATTTCTGGCTCTCTTCTGTGCTTGCTTAATAACCTTCTCAGGGTAGTCTCTGTTCCTAAGCTTAACACTGAGATTCTCTGCTTCCTTTTTGTAATCAGAGACACTCGAGCAGTTTCTGCGAAGACGCAGGAACTGCCCGTAGGGCAGGTTTTCCCTAAGTGAGCGAGGGTGAAAGCTAGAGAAGGATAATAAGTTGTTCCTATTCGTTTCTTTATGGTAGACACTGCTGACTAAGGTCCCCCCCTCCGCTTTGATGTTTAAATCCAGAAAGGGGAGAGTGTCATTCGTTATTGAACCCGTGAAGAAAAGAAACTCATTCTTTTGATTCAACCAGGTTAGGAAGGTCTCCGCAGAGACTCTGCTACCCCTCCAGACTATGAGCACATCGTCAATATACCTGTGCCACTCCCTGATGTTGTTCTGGAAGGGATTCGTAGAGGGGAAGATAGTTTCTTCTTCAAACTTTGAGACGTACAGGCAAGCCAAGCTAGGGGCACAAGAGCTCCCCATAGACGTACCATGGGTTGGCAAATAAAATTGATCGCCGAATTGAAAGAAATTTTTTGTAAGTGCCAATTCCTGCAAGCAGAGAATGAATGTCCTCGGGGTCTGGAATTCCCATTCTTCTGAGAAAAGGATATTCTCAATAACCCTCAGGGTTTCTTGTTGGGGAATATTAGTATATAGGGACTCGATGTCCAGACCAATCAAAAGATCTCTGTCTCTGTCGAACTCCAGGTCTTTGATAAGGATTAGTACTTCACGGGTGTCTTTCAAGTACGC
The DNA here is from genome assembly GCF_964204655.1 of Triturus cristatus. NCBI lineage: Eukaryota > Metazoa > Chordata > Amphibia > Caudata > Salamandridae > Triturus > Triturus cristatus. The sequence goes on along the minus strand of NC_140592.1, from coordinate 593,036,950 downwards.
TGGCATCTTTTGTACAATGGGCCGCAGGAAGAAATCACAACATTTCGAGAGAGGTTCCAGAATTGAGTTCACTCCAGAGACAATAGGACGCCCAGGAGGAGGGCGTGCCAACTTATGCACTTTGGGTAAACTGTAGAAGTAGGGAACAGTGGGATGCTGATTACACAGAAACTCTGCTTCCTTTTGGCTAATCCAGTCGTTGACCAGTGCTTCCTCTATGAGTGAGGAGATCTGGACCCTCAGTTCTTCTGTGGGGTCATCATTCAGGATAGCATAGTTTCTTCTGTCATTGAGCAGAACCAGGCATTGGTTGTTATAAGTGTCTAGATTTTGGATCACTATGGCGCCTCCCTTATCAGCCGGTTTTATGACTATTGTCATATCATCTCTGAGTTCATTAAGGGCTTCCTTTTCTGACGCAGAAAGATTGAAAAAAGGTTTCTTTGTTTTAATTTCAGTCATGAGGTCTACCTCTCCTAAAACTGCCTGTTTAACTACTGCTACTTCAGGAGGTAATTGGTTCAAAGTCGGAACAAAGGTGGATTTGTTCCTAAAACCTGTATCTACCTCTCGTTCACCATTGTCTTTGCCTTCAAAGAATACTCATAGGCGTACATTCTGGAAAAACCCAGCTAACTCGCATTTGAGTTTAAACAAATCAGGTTGGTTAGTGGGCACAAATCCCAAACCTCTCGAAAGTACCAATTCTTGTGTAGATGTCAGACTCTTGCTACTTAGATTCATGACTAAACTTAGTCCCTGCTGGTACTCGGTTCCCCTTCTCGGGCCATACTGCGGGTTATCCTCTGGTTCATATCTTCCCTTTGTACTCTCTGCCCTCTCTGTGACTTCTGTCTCCCCCTGCCCCTCCCCCTGCCTCTCTCTAAAAAAGTCTGATATTGTTTTGGGAAAAACTGGGGTGGTCCCATTGGAGGGTACATGGGAGGCCAACCAAAACCCATATGAGGTCCTGGCTGGTAGGGGCGCATAAATCCCCTTGACTGACCCCTCCCCCTGTACCTGGATCTGTAGTCACTGTCACTACTCTCACTTCCTGAGCTGGATGGGTCTGAATTTTGACGTGTTGGCTTTTTCTGTGTATTTAGACTCTCTTTATTTTTCACATATTCGTCATTTATATACGGATACACCTTTTCCCTTGAGAATTTTTTCAGATCTTTTTGTAATTTTTGTACCTTGGAATTGACCAAGTAATCTTTGTATTCATTCACAATTTTGTTTGTCTCTTCCAATTTCTTTTTGAACACTGAAATTTGTATTTGTGTTCTCAGGTTATCCTCACTTATTTGGATTTTAATCAGGAGTTCGTCAGAGATTTTTTTTGCTGTATCTATAATAAGAATTAGCCAATCCCTGGAACAGCTCCAAGCAATCAATGACCAGTTCTTTCTAAAAGTTGCATCTTCAAGGAAGATTAAGGGTTCATTGACTACAAGGAGGCCCCCTGGTGCCGCATTTGCTCTCAAATACTCCGTGAGTATAGCCCCATGTAAGATGGTTTTAACCTGTGTCCTTTTTAGCTCTGTCAAAGAGTCCCAACCCTCCACTTGTGTGAGTGCCTGAGTAAGTGTGGTATCCCCTAGAAGGGAAGGGCATGCTAAAATTCTGGCTGCGGCCTCATCTCCATAGGAGAGGCCTTGTTCCTCCATTTTGTATTCCCAAAAACTCCTTTCTGTTCAAATCCTCGGAGTTCAAAACTATACAGGTAATTCCTGTTAATGTCTCTACGGCTCAGTGGCCGTGCTCACACTAAATATCACAACAAAGAGAGACAAGGGATTGAGTCTTCTCTGACTCCCTTAGCAATATGTAAATCTCACACAACAGAGAAAGACTTCACAATACAAATAGAAATCCTATACAGTAGAGACCATCTCCAGGACAGAAAAAAAGAGCAGGGGAATGTTGGGACACCTAACCCCACCCCATCCAACTGGGAGTACATAAGCAGTACTTACCTAACATGCAGCCTGTTCTTTTTTTCTGTCTGCTGATAGAATGGGACGTGGTTTTTGGTTGTAGTTACCTGCTTCTGCATCATGATGTATTCTTCTCTGGATCCCATTGGGTGCTGGGCTGTCCTGAATATGCTGCTGCACGGTCTCCCGGCCTGCTGGGCTTGCCGGAGCCGCGATTGTTGGCGGCCGGCCCTTTGTGGCTGGGGCGCCAGTTCTCCCTGTCTGTTCCAGGTTGAAGGGCACGTCTTTCTGTGGCTGGGCTGATCTGGAAGGTGTGCTGCTGCTGCTTTTGGGTGGCTCAGGCTGGTCTTGGTGGTGCCCCTGGAGTTCCTTCCTGACCAGTATGGCCTTTTCCTGCAATGCAGCCGTTCTACCCTTAAGGCACATGCTCTCGTCTGATCTTAGAAGTTAATCAGGGTAGGACCTGTTTTCTACTTGGATGTGAGACCACCCGGAAAAAAAAAAGGTGCTGCAGGCTTTTCATATTTGCCATGCGCTCGTCTGGTGGGGGCAGACGGTGTGTGATGGTGTCTGCTTGCCCCAGGGGTGAGTGCCGCATTGCTTTTTCTTTCCGGTCGTGTTTCTGCCTACAGCCATATCACCCTTATTGCAAATTTTCTGGTCTGCTCTCAGGTTTGGGCCTGGGAATGCCAGATGATGCTAGCTACTCACTGGCCTTTTGAGACCCCGGCATCCCTGTTGCTTGGTCTGTGTTTGGGTCTCTGTTGCTTCTCTATTTCAGGGGGTGTTACCAGATGGCCTTTTGCCCAGCGTTGAGTTGGTTGTTGGTTCCTGGGCTGGCTGGTGGGGGCAGATGGTGAATTATGGTGTCTGGCTGCCCCTAGGGTGAGTACCGCATAGCGTTTTTGCTCCTGTTCTGGCTCTCTGGATATGGCCTTTGGAGTCCCCGCCTGCCTGGTGCTTCGGATATGCTTTCAGTCTCCCCGCTCTTGGTGGCTCTCTCTTTCTGGGGTTTTCTGGTCTACCTGTTGCCTGGTGCTGTTTTGATGGACTGTGCCTGGGCTGGCTGGTGGGGTTTGATGGTGTTGTGTGGCATCTGCCTTCCCAGGGATGAGTCCTGCTGGGTGGTTTTTGTTCATGCTTTCCTTGCTCTTCTGTGTGTCTGTCGCTTTTCTTGTGGCATGCGTCAGGGTCTTGGGGTTCCCTGCCTCCCAACTTGCTGGGTTCCTTTGCCACCTGTGGAGGCTTGGTCTTGTGCCCTCTCTGGCCCAGCATGGCCCTTGGTGCTGGGGTTCACTGGTGCATTGTGCCTCTGCTGCCTCTCGCTGATCTCCCGCGGCTGTCCGTTGTTGGCTCGGGGCCTGCGATGGTGATGCCCTTGGAACGCCTGGTTGCCGGTGTTGGTGTTTGCCTATTGTCCAGGATGGGGTTATGGGTTGCACTTGAGCTAGCTGGCGGGAGGTGGGTGCCATATTGCGGTTTCCTTCTCCCCTCTTTTGTGCCTTTCTGGGTGCCTAGGCTGTGTTTGGGGGTCCTCTGCCTCCCTGATGCTGATTTGTTTGCCGCTGGTGGGGGCTGGGTGTTGTGGGTCTTCCTTCGCATCTGCCTCTGCGGCTCTTTTGTTTCTCCCTTCTTACTTCTGCCAGGCTGGTGGGGGTGTTGGTGTGGCGGCCAGTGTAGTCTGGTGTCTGCCTGCCCAGGGGTGTCAGTGGTGTAGGAAGGGGCGTGTGATGGGTCCGGGCCGCCCCGGGTGTCATCACTGAGGGTGTCACAAAATGGCAAAAATATTTGTTTTAAATACATATTTTTGCCATTTTGTCAAGCCGGGGGTGACAAGTGTCATCACTAAGGGTGGGTGACAAAATGGCAAAAATATGTGTTCAAGACACATAATTTTGCCATTTTATCAAGCAGGGTTGACAAGAAATTTTCCGCACTGGGTACCACCTGACCTTGCTACGCCACTGTGGAGTGTGTGTCAAGTTGCATTTATTTTTAATTCTTGGCGGCCCTGTTGTTCCCCATTTCTGGGCTGTGTCTGTTTTGTGTCCTGGCATCGTGGGGGCTGTGCTCAGGATGTCCCTGGTGTGCCTGGTTGCCATTGGCCCGGTTTGTGGGGTGCCTGTGGTGTTGGCTTGGTCCTGTCTCTTTCCCATTGGGGCTTGTCATTTTCGCTTGGTTCTTTGGTTTTACTGCGTGCCTTCCTGATTTTTCCGGCCGGTGCGTTCTGGTTCGGGGTCTGGTTTTGTGCCTGTGGTGTCTCTGGTCCCTGGTCTTGCTGGGTATTTTGGTGGCTCTGCTGTTGCTGGGTCTGCTGGGGTCCAGTTTCTGTCCTGTCTCTCTTCGGGTCCCTTCCCCCTCGGGTGGTTGTGCCCCTTTGGGTTCTGCTGACTCGTTCCTCCTTGGGTTGTAGTGTTGGCATGAGTCTTCCAATTTGGTGGTGGGGCCTTGGCTTTGCCTCTGTCTGTCTTGGCCGTACTACCCCTCTTTTGCCTGTGCAGGAAGGGTTGGCGGTGCATTTTCAACCCTTTGGGTGAGGATCTTTCAGCCCCTTACGGTTACGGGGTTGTGGAAGTTGGCTCTGTGCCGCTCCTTCGGGGCCAGTGGGGTGCTGTGTTGGTGATCTCCTGTCTTGCTGGTGTGCCTGTTGTTCAGTCTGCTTGCTTCTCGGGTGTCTGTGAGGATGTTTGCGGTATTGGGCTGTGGGCCACCCTGTTTGTCTCCTGTTTTTGGCCTCCGGCTGCTGGTCTTGGGTCTAGCTTGGGGTGGTTCCCTGGTGTCATCCTTTGTCCTCCGGGCCGTTTGGTCAGCTGTTGGTTTGGTTGGGGGTTTCCTCCTTTCCGTGTTCCGGGTTAGTCTTCTGTGGCCTGTAGCTTGGTTTTCCCGGCCTGGATTTCTCGTCTGTGGTCGGCCTCAGGGATTGTGTTTGATGGTGTTGCCCTTGGTGTGGGTTGTTTGGGCGGCATCTTCCCTGTTGGCCATGCTTGGTCTTTGGGTTCTCCTGGTCTCAGTGGCCTTGAGGGTTTAGCCTTTCCCCGCTCTTAGTGCTGTGCCCTGATCTGGTTTAGGGTCAGCCAGGGTTCGCCCCTTGCTTTTTCTTGGATGAGGTCCTGTTCAAACACCCGGCACCCTGCGGGGTTCTGTTGTTGGTCTCTTTTTGGTGGGGAGGGTTGGCTTCCGGCCTCTCCCTCACTTTTGTTGGGCAGGGTGCTGGGTTTGTGTCCCGGTGTCCCCTGCATTTAGGGTGGTTGCCTCAGTCCTGGCCTATTAGCTTGCCCCTGTGCCCCGGATCTTTCTTTGGGTTTGGATGGTTTGGGCTGTTGTCCAGTGTCTATGCTGGTGGTTGATGCTGGATGTTCTTGCCCTAGGGCCTGGTCCTCCTCCGGGTTCTCTGGTGGCCTGGTTTGTCGGGTGGGGGGTTTGCTCTTGATCGCTGCTCCCTCCCTTCCTGGTTTGCTCTGTGTGGGCCTGACCTTGGTTTGTCCTCTAGGTCAGTGCCGTGGCTCTTTCGGTAGGCCCTGTCCTCTTTTATCTTGACTAGTCTCCTGTGGGCCTCCCAAGGTGTGTTGGGGTTGGTCCTGTGCTTGGTCGTGTCAGATCTTTGTCTCCTGCTTTGGACGGGCCTGTTGGTTCTCTCCTTGCTACACCTCGGCTTTCTGGTGGGGTCGTTGTGGGTTTTTTCTGCAGTTTTAGGTGTTCAACATTGTCTTGCTGGGGTCGCTCTTTATCATTTCTGCTGCTGGCTCTGCGGTACTGTGTAGTGTTACTGGCCTTGTGTGCTTTCTTGCAGGGCAGGTGCCCTTCCCCGCTTATTGTGCCCTAGGCGTGTTTCCTCCTTTTCTGGACCCCCTTGAGCTGGTTGTTTTATGGAGCCTGGTTGCTTCAGCCCCTCTGGGGGTCCCTTTGGGCTTTGGTCTCTGTGATTTGCCTCCTTTTTGGCCTTGGCCGGGCGTCTTGTGTCCCTGTTGGTGTGGCCGTGGCTTCTTGGTGTGTCTAGTTGCCTTGGGTCTTGTTCTGTGGGTGGCCTCGCCGCTTTCCTTCTGATGGGGACAGTCTCGGGTCCTTTTTTTGTCAGGTTCCCCCAATCTGTGGTTGGTTCGGGGGTGTTCCCGGTGTGGGTTTTCTGGCCTTTGGGTGGCAGCTCTGTGGTTTGACTCCTTGTTTTGTTCTTCTTGGTTGTCTCCTGCTTGTTTTGGGGCGTTCGGCTCTGGTGTTTGGTTGGAGCATTGAGGGTTGTGTGCTCCTGCCTGTGTTTTTTCCTGTGGTTCTCCTGTTTGATTCACTTGGGTTGCTGCTTTTCGGTGTGGTGACCTTGGTGTTCTTGGGAGTTCGGAAGGCCGGGTTTCTGTCTTTGTTAAGCTCCGATTAGTAAGGAATTGGGTGAAGACTGTAGGGACCAGGGGATAATGCCCTATTACTTACCGTAAATCTACTCCTGTTGTCCTTGTCCTATTCCTTACGCCTCTCCCTCACTCCCAGATGGCCACCCTTCCTGTTGGTGGCTTTGTAGTTCAGACGGAATGCTGGGTAGGTACTGCTTATGTAGTCCCAGTGGGAGGAGGTGGGGTTAGGTGTCCTAGCATTCCCCTGTTGATTTTTTCTGTTGTGGAGATGGTCATCTCCAATTAGTAAGGAATAGGATGAGAACAAAAGGACCAGGAGTAATGAAGATTACCGGTAAGTAAAAGGGCATTCCCTTGGTCACCAATTAAGTGGTAATCGGAGGCTGCTTAATATCTACATTTGCCATGCAAAACAAAATTCGATGATAGGTAAAGAAATACTCAGAAGTGAAGCTAAAGGAGCTGGAGGTGATACACAAGAAGACAGGTCTAAGAACATTTGGCATATGCTCACAGGAATAGGCGTTCTGGTCATTGTGGTAAATAATGACATGGCATCCTTTGCCTTACAGAAGATGACACACTGTTATTATGGAGGGTGGCAAAAAAGCTGGGAAGTTGCTGGCTTGTGTGGTGAAAACAAAAATATTGAAGGGCAAAACAATGGTAATCAGGAGTGGGGATGTGAGTCTGACATGTGAGGCTGATGGAATAGCTAAACAACAAATTATTTCAGGCACTATATGTGTCCTTGGGCCAAACTGAAGCATATCTAAATGGCTTGCAAATACAGACGTTGTCACATGAACAGGCGGACAATCTAGACCCATACTTTAAAATGGAAGAGGTAATCTCTAGCACAACAACATTGAAGTCAGGTAAAGCTTCTGGTCCTGATTGCTTCAAAACATTATTGTATAAGACCTTCTGCACCTCACCTGCTTCCACCCTACGACATTTATTCAATACAATCTTGAACACTTAGGCTATGGCTCCATCAATTCAATATCATAGAAAAGCAAAGCACTTTTTTCAGGTCATATACGTCTTTTTTTCTCTTTAAATGTGTGTGGATCCTAAACTATATACAGGTACCTTGGCAGCCATATTGAAGCCAGTTCTTTCAGGCCTGATTGACTCCGACCAAATTAGGATATATTCATGGAAGAAGATGCAGAGACAACACCAAGAAAATACTGCACAAAATAGAGAACATTGATAGAAAAAAAAAGAAGTCCCTGCTGATTTCCCTGGATGCCAATGGGGGTCGGCTTGTAACTTATACGAATGCTGGATGTTTTCTTTTTCAGCACCGTATTCTTTACCGGCTCCTTGGTGGATACAATAATCCAAAAATAGCAATTTGGGTCAATGGGGGACTAACCCCAAACTCCCCTCCCCCAATTGTGAAACAAAGGATGAAGTACACAGGGATGCTCTCTCTTTTTTATTGTCTTTCATCACTATGGAGTCTCCGGAGAAAGAGTTCCCAAACACGATAACGTTAGCAGAGTCTGAATTTGTAGAGAGGAATATAAATTTACAAAGTATGCGAATTAGGTGTTGGTATCGGTTACTAATCCTATTCACTCCCGCACTCCCTTGATGAAAAAACTGGAGGAATACGGAGGCATGTCAGGGTCATAGATCAACGTTCAGAAATTCCAAGTGTTAAACATTTCTGCCTCACATGAACTGATATGAACATTACTGGTGCATCACCCATTTCAATGGGCAAAAAAATCAATTATCTACCTGTGGTTCATGATTATCCAAACTACTGAACAGATGATTCCAGCTAATTGGCTCTCCTGGCTTTGGTAGCCAAGATGAAGATTACAGCATTGCCAAGAATATTATTTTTATCTCAGAACATGACTTTACCAGTAGCTTTTCTGCTGCTTAAAAAGATATAAAGAATGATAAATAACTTTATTTGGGCAGGGGAAAAAACAATGGAGGCAAATGGAACTGGGGCTTCCCAATATTTTGAAGTACAATCAAACAGCCCTGCACCGCGTGGTTGCAAGAAATGTCCTTGGCTTAAAACGAACACAAACTGTGAGGTTTGTATTGCTCACCTATCACCAGGGTACGCTATTGGTCTGAGACCTCCCTTACCATGGACAATGGACAAAAAGTCTTATTAGATTCTTTTGATATGCTCAAATTACCAATTGCACTATTAGCAGATGTGGAACTGGGTTCCTCATTATTCTAATATGGCCTTTTCTTCCAGACATACCCACGACATAAACATGGAAGGGAGATTCCTGTGACAAAAATGTTGGGAAATTGAAATAAGACAACAATTTGCAAATAATAGTTGGGAGGACATATTCTCAAGGTTTCAGTCTACAGCTAGGACTGTTGGTGTTGCAGGGAATGAAGCAATGATTAAAAGATTAAAGTTACATAGTACTGATACAATATTCCTGCCAAGTGCCATGAATGAGATTCATGTAAATCATGAAAACTTTTGCGAAAGTGTGTTGGCATAGGCACTATAACACATATATAATGACACTGCCCAAAATCTCATAGATTTGGGACAAAGGTTATGAAGCGATTGACACAATGTTTGACAGCTGGTATCCCCAGGTTCCTAGCCTATGTACTCTGGGTTTGCAAACAAACAGTCCAGAAGTGGCAACTGGCTACCACTGGAGCTATGTATAGGTAGAAAGTCGATTACCACATTAAGGGGGCAAAATTAAAGTCATCAGAGGTATTGGATACATAGAATAATGTGGAGATTAATACATCACTGGAACAAAACACAGATTCCTACAAGACTGAATGGGCTAATTTCTGGATAACCTGTCACCAGAATTTATGAAACTCACATGTCCTTGCTATCTCTGGGTCCTAAAAATATTCACACAGCAACAGCCACAACTGCAAAGTCACAATCTCTGCGTTCACAGTCAGAGCAGAGAACCAACACCATGCTGACAGTGACTCTGTGAGTACCTGTGGTCAGGAAGGCCTCCATTTTACTGTCAGTGTAGGTTTGTAGAAGCTCATGTCTGACTGAGCGGATGTTAGTTTGTGGCAAAGGAGTTCCACTTGCATTCTTTCGCCTCTCTTGTGGGGAGGTACCCAATCACCATCAGAGAGAACATGGGTTTTGGGGCCTGATGCTTTCTTGTTCTGATGTTAAAGCAGTAAAGAAACTAAACTCATTCTTTCACTGTTCTGAACTCAGATCATTGTACAACTTAGTTTTGAACCCCATATTTCTGCCAATAGGCTGTCTATGAAGCCATTCATATGTAACAATAGCTATATTTAAAAATGATTACTTACCTCATTATTCGTCCAAAACCATCCTTTACAACTCATGCAATAAAAGAATGTGCAGGGATAGAAAAACTTACATCATTGTCCTCCGCTTCAATGAATTGGGCTGTTTTACTTTGGCGCTCTTCATGTAGATGTACAAAGTATTCTAACTAATGTCAGCACTGAACACAATTCATTTATGCTGTGTTTAATACTTTGATGTTTAAATTCAAATCACTCCGCTCATTCTTCTGCTAATTGTTCTTTGCCAATGCTTCCAGCCAGGGTCTGTCATTGGGCAATGGGCCGGTGTCTCAGAGTCATCTGTGGGCTGTTTTTTTTAGGTCCTCTGTAAACTGGCCCATAGAAACATACCATCTTCCCCGTTCCAGCCAGACGACTGTAAAGTGTCACCAGCATCATGGGCACTCCCCTGCCATGCTGTCAAGTCAAGTCAAGATAGCTTTATTCGACGATTGTCATAAAAGCATACAGATTTAGATATAAGTACAATAAAAAAGACATGTTTAAAAACATATTTAAAAAAATAAATAGTGATACATCATAATTCATAAATCAAGGTTATTAAGAAATCTGCCCGGCCAACATTTTGCTCCTAATCACCCAGGCCCTTCCAAGGAATTTAGCAACAGATATATAAATAAATGGAATTTCAGTAGAACGCAAAATTCTAAGTGCTACCTTGGCATTCCTAGTGCCCAACTGACGACACATTGGTATGATCCAGGTCCGTCGTGGAATTACATATGATGGGCATTGAAACAAAACATGGTTGATTGATTCAGAAGGTGCCATGCAACCCGGGCAATTAAGGATATTATTCGAGGACCATCTAGATGTGAATTCTCTGACTGGAAGACTACCAACTCTAAATTGGAAATAAAGCTTCCTATCCAGAGGAATGGTTATATCATCCCAGAAAGTAGCCAGGGAAATCGAGTCCTTAAAATCCAAAAATACACCAGTTAGTGAGAGCGGGGCTGTAGTTCTATAAACTCGAACAGCCACCTTTTCCCAATATAAGGCCTTCAATACTTGTTTTGTCGGAAACCTGGCATTTACTGGGTCCTCCCACAGATCATTTAGACCCAATTCATTAAGTGTCTCATGTATCCTATGGAGCCACTTGACTTTGTGGAAAATATCGATCTTGATTATGTCCAAAAGACCATGAGCAAAGAGCCCAAGTTCTGGGGTAACCCATAATCGTCGCCAGTATAAAACTGGTCGAAACGAGGCAATTAATGCTATTGGTCTCATTCCTAGGTCATAAAACAAAGGGCACAAAGGAGTACTCTGCGGTAGTCTAGTAAGATTGCGTAAAAATCTATTTTCTGAGGTAGACATTTTGTATAGATTCTTGAATCCCCATATCTCAACTCCATAGAGCGCTGCACCAACCACTTTTCCATCATACACTCGGACTGCCGGGTTGATTGGTTTTGTCAGGGATTTAGCATGTTCTTTACTCAGCGCACCAGAGAGTTGAGAATGTTGGAGGGTTGCCAGATCTACCTGTTTCTTCCAACCCAAATCATGTTGAATACAAATACCTAAATAGATAAAATCTTGGACCTGATCGAGTGGCAGATTATTCATAAATATTTTACCCTTGAAGGATTTGGACTGATTAAAAGTCATACATTTTGATTTTAAAACATTTATTTCTATCCCCCGAGCTAAACAAAAGTCCTCAAAAATACCTAGAGATTTCTGAAGGCCGCTCGGGGTTTTAGCTATAATCAGACAATCGTCGGCAAACATTAAAATAGGAATTTTAGCTCCTGCCAATGTAGGGGCATCTACACACTTGCATCAATTAATAGTTTAGCCACATCATTGATATACATAGAAAATAAAGTTGGCGCAAGGACGCAGCCTTGTCTACCCCCTTCTGTATAGGAAACTTAGTGGTCACTTGTCCTACACACCCCCACCTAATCTGTGCAAAATTATCCACGTGAAGTCTGACAATCAGAGAAAGTAATAAAGGTGGCATACCCATTTTGTCAAGGACAGCCAATAAGGACGCCCGAGGGACAAGGTCGAACGCTGCCCTTAAATCAATAAAGGCGGCATATAGGCTGCCCCCTCCTAAAAGTACGGTCTTCCAGTGCAGCATAGCAAAATGCAGCACCTGATCGATGGTGCTTATTCGGGCTCTAAAACCTGCTTGCAAATGGCAAAGGATTAAATATTCAGAGGCCCAGTCCAACACTTTATTCAAAATCATCCTACCCAGAATTTTTTGTGTAGTATCAATCAAACTGATTGGTCGATAGTTACCGGGGAGGGACTTATTCCCTTTCTTAAACACCGGAATAATTTCAGCTCCTTTCCAGGAGGTGGGAACCGGGGCGCCTCTAGCAATTAAGTTAGCTAACAGTAATATATACTTTCCCCAGGATTCACTATTACGCAAGAAGATATCGGCTGGAACTCCGTCCATACCCGGCGCCCTATCCGGAACCAGAAGTTTTAGGGCATTATCGACATCACCCAGGGTAAAAGCTTCATCCTTATAATACACAATTTGAAACTCGGGGATAGTGCTCAGACCCACTCCATTAGCATAAAGGGACTCAAAGTACTCAACCCATGCTTCTTGTGATACCCAGTTTTGGGGTTTGTCAGGGTTTCCCCCACTCCCCCACTTGAGAACTGCCCAAAAACGTCTAGAATCATGTTGGGCACCGGCTTCCCTAAGGTCCTGCCATCTTTGATCATCCCAAGCTCATTTGTATTTAGATATTACTTCCTTATAGGCATATCTTGCAGAGCGGACACTGGAACTTATGCCACTTTTGAGGGCGATACCCAGGTTCAATCGGGCTTCTCTGCACTCTACCAACGTGGGGAAGAATCAGACTTATTTATGTTATGTTTACATGGCCTCACAAAAATATCTCTAAGTTTGAGAAAAAGAGATTCATGGATCATTATCCCAGTCATACGGGATAATTCTAGGGCACTCTTATTATATTCTGCCCCAAATTCCTGAATAGCAAAATTAAGGTTTGCTTGACTTTGAACTACTTTTGCCCACCTAACATGGCGCATATCATTCGCAATGACTGCATCTTGATGAATCTGAACAGACAGGTCATGGTGGACAGTGGAATTCACCCAAAACAAGAGTGACAGAGAAAGAGGGTTGTGGTCGCTCTCCAGTCTATAAATGATCACCATACCACTCAAATCTTCCCACAGTTCGAGGGATATCAAGATGTAATCTATTCTACTGGCACGTGAGCCACTCTTAAAAGTATTGGACCCTGCTTTGTCTTGCTCAGACCTGCCATTAGTTGCTCGAAGCCCTTTGTTCAAACAAAGGGAATTGATCTGAATTGCCACTTCAGACCAACGTTTGACAGGATCACGATCTAGTTTTGGGATGCCCCATAGCCGGTCCTCTTCATCTGAAACACTCAAGTCAGCGCCGACTAGGGGTTCAAAGGTAGTATTAAAATCACCTCCAATAATGACATGGGAATGCTGAGAATAGAGAATCATAAGTTCCTCAAGGCAAGCTATGGTGTCAGACTTCTTGCCACTAGTGCTTCTAGCATAAACATTATAAATGTCTAATGATTTCCCATTCTTAAACTTAACATTAAGGAGCTGACTATCCGGATGTGGGATAGAGAACTCCTTGACAGTAGTGCCAAGGGCCTGCTTGATCCAAACAGTAAGACCGCCTGAAGGGCGTCCTTATTTGCCCTTTTCTGCGAAAACATTAAAATTCAAGAACCCAGGAAAATGCTGGGCCTCAAGGAGCCAAGTCTCCTGGAATAAACATATGTCATATAAGTTGATAAACAATGCCCAATCAGGCTCGGTAATCTTTAATTTTAGACCTGCTATATTCCAAGATAAGAGCGACCCATGCTCTGAATGAATTACGCTAGCTTCCTGCTGAACCTCCAAAATAATACTCAATTGGGGAGTCCTCTCCTGTTCCTTAGAAAAGCTGTGAATGTTATTACTGACAGCGGTACCTAGCTCAGGATCGATATTTAAGATTCTTCCAGTCGCCAAAGGGTAAACTATGGGGCTATCTACAACACTTATGTTACACAGTCAGTCATTTTGTTCTAGGCACGAGTCTCCTATAAGCTGACTATAGGGAGCGTCTGCCCGAGATGACCGGGAGGGAGTAGACCTCATTTGGATAGCAGAACAGTTCGGGGAACAACTTCTGAACTCAAGATTAATCAGATTCTCAGCAATACTAGAGTCAGTAAAGCCTACCTCTATATAGTCCACCTCACATCCACCCTGTGAAATCCTTCTTACTCCAACAATGTCAGCTCTAATCACCGAATGACAACCCCTCACGTGTCTAATACAGTGTATTACTTTGTTGGTCAAGGATTCACTGGTTTCATAATCAGACCCGGAAGACAGCCTGGGGACATTCACCATATATATTTTATGTGGGTGGGGCGTGTAAGTGTTTGGTTCAGATTTTGAATCCCCTTGATGAGTACAACCCCTAGTGTAAATTCCAGCTCTCACATTATTAGAAGTTTGGCCTCCATCAGGCTTCTTGGCCTGATAATTAGCTACGGGTTTTCTGTTAGCTTGACCTACATTTGTTGTGGTGCGATTAACAGATTGATCAGCCCTTGACAATTGTAGGAGTCCAGACTGGTTGCTCGGTAGGTTTCGCACTAGGGAAGAATTGTTCCTACTACTATTAGGAGACTCACTATGCCTGGCTACCACCATTGGTAGAGCTTTGTTTAATCCACCTCCAAGATTAGAAACCTCGTTAGGAGGATGGGTACCAGAGCCCAAATTGTTTTCCTCGAGCCTCTTAACGGTAACAGTTAAGATTTCAATTTTACTCTGCATGGACTCTATCAAGGAACAAAGATTTTTTACCACCACCAATAGAGATTTCACATCACTGGCACTTGCTTCTGAAGCAGAGTTACCATCAGTAAAATTAGAAACACAGCTACCCTCTAATACAAGCATGTCCGGAGTTGTGGCTGAGGGAGCTATGAAAGGCAATGTAGGATTACAAATATCAGTATCAATTTCTCCCAAAATAGAGAACCTATTGGTGCAGACAATATTGGCCATTTGGTTAGCCGCGTGAGGAATCACATTTGGAGGAAGAGAGACAAGCGCCTCATCCAATATAATGGCTGGAACCCCACAAACAGACTCATTACCGGCCACCCCTACACTCTGATCATCTCCACTTTTTTTAGTGAGAAACATATCCGGAACAACAACAGGACCTCTTGCAGCCTCCCTTCTCCCACGTACAACAGATGTAGTCGAAGTATTGAGCAGCTCCCCACATTCATCAATTATATTATCAATATGGTCCATTACACAATTTCCACCAGGTTGTAGGCGTTTTTTCTTGGCTTTGGTCTTCCTCAGCTTATTCTGGACAGGTGATATGCTGGTTAGCTCAGACTCGCCCTCCCGGATTTTCCTTTTACCCATGACTTATACAGTTCCCAGCAAACACACACAGTACCTTATAGTCTTGATGTCAGGGGGGTAGCCTGACCCAACCCCAGTCGACCCTAGACGGCCACAGGCGGCCTGCCCTCTGTCCTGGCTCAGCCCGGCGCCGCCCGCGCGCGTCCCACGAGGCGGTAGGGCGGGCTGACTTTTACATGCCACCTGGCGCGAACTCGGTGATTGGCTCCTGCCTCAAAGGCTCCTGGGATCTGTAGTCCCCTCGCTACTCCGCCGCGATGGAGAGGGGCAACGGCAGCAGGGAACTAGCGGTTTTAGCTCAACGGGCGGGAGGAAGCAGGTAGGTTTGGACTGAAAGCTCTCCCACTTGCCAGCAGGGCGGGCTGACTTTTACACGCCACCTGGCGCGAACTCGGTGATTGGCTCCTGCCTCAAAGGCTCCTGGGATCTGTAGTCCCCTCGCTACTCCGCCGCGATGGAGAGGGGCAACGGCAGCGGGGAACTAGCGGGCTCAGCTCAGCGGGCGGCAGGAAGCAGGTAGGCTGTCAAACTGAGGCTGGGGGCCAGATGTTATTCTGAGCCTTATGGCATTCTCACCTCAGCCCCCTGCCTTGTGTGCCCGGCCCAGAAGCAATGTCATTCCCCCGCTGGGCCATCACTTTCAGGCAATGACGGGTGTGGGGAGGGTGGGAGTATGCTGGGGCCTCAGAGGGGGGCTTTCTCATTTAAGACCCCCTAGAGTAGTAGCATCAGCCCTGTGCTTTTCTTGACCCCCTCCCCTGCCAGGTCATACCATAAGGCTAGAATGGGATGGGGAGGGGGTTAGTAAGAGAAGCTGCCTTGTTAGGGGCCTGGTGTCACCTGAGGGGCCAGAGTTATCACCTCAGTCCCAGTGTCTTTTAGGCCTTGGTAGAGGGGTGTGAGAGTGTTTGCATAGGCCTTGCTGTGAGGTCATTTTCCCCAGAGGACAAAAACCCATAGAATGTAGTGTTATGGTCTCAGAGCTGCTGACGCTGGAACTGGGGAAAATTATTCGAGTTCTGGCATCAGCTCAACATCCAGTGATTCTGGGTAAATCACTTAGGGCCACAATTATCAACCTATTTTGCATTCGCAAAAGGTGTGAATCGCTAAATGCGACCATTTGAGAATGCAAAATAGCCTTTTAAGATGTATGAAAGGCTTTGGCAGTGCATATTAGGTAATCAAAATTCTTTTGCGATTACCAAATATTGTGACTACAAATAGGGAATTGCAATTTGTGGTTCTCTAAGCACATGTACCAAGCATTTTCTAAATGCAAACTGTGCATTTAGAATATGCTATTACCGTTGACTCCAAGTCGATGGTAACCATGTGCAATTTAAAAAATGCACAAAAAAATCATTTTTCAAATTGCTGTATAGCACACACATGCCCCTGTGCATATTTTTTTGGGGGGGTGCTTCAGAGTAGTATTACCTCATAGTGATTACCTGACTGCAATTTTGACTCTTTAGGAATCATTATTTCTTGCACACCATTTTCCATTCCTTAAATAGCAATTACCTAAAATTCACTATTTAGGGAATACAAAATGGATTTTTGATACATGGACTCCTTAATCTCCCTACCTAAAATAAAAATGAATTTGATTTAGTGCAATATAACTGTTGCTCATGGTAATTGCTCCAATGCCTTTGGACCGAGTTCATGCTATATAAAGCAATAGAAAAAAATACAAATCATTTGGGAATGAGGGCCACTTTTTTGGGGGGAGTGCCCGGTCCCAACTGTGTTCCCAATCCGACCTTCCTCCCAACCCATATTATTGAAACAGTCATGGGGTTTCTACCATTTGTCATATTCAAATGTAGCTTATTTCCCCCTATAAATACTCCAGTGGAAAGCTTCATGCATTATTAGTTTGCAGTAAAAAAAAAAACTGTGACACAAATAGGTTGAGTAAAAAATTTGGAATATTTACAATTTAATTTTTAAATGTATTTTTGAACAACAATGTAAAATTAGTGATGAATGTAACACATGCTCTTAAACATGCATTTGCTTTTTGAAATTAAAAAAATGTATAATAAAATATTTTTAAAAAGGTTTATAATTAAAGGTCTGTTGTTTTAGCTTTTATGCTCATGATGCATAAAGTCCTGCACTTCGTCATTACACCATGTCGCATAAGTAAGACTTAAGTAATAAACCTATTGCGGAAACACAGAAACAATGCTGAAAGGTGTGCGGTTGCAGTACGCTGATGTTTGTCATCTGGCAGTTGAGCAACATTGATTTCAAGTTGATGTTTTACCCAAAAACACAGTTTGGATAAACGTTTTGGTGCATCTAGACGAGTGAGGCTGTGTACAAACAATAGGACCTTCCTATTCCTGTCCTGATACTACTCTCTCTTTTTTTAGGCACTTGGCCACATGGATTTTGATTAGCCAAAAACCTAGGGGTATCGGAAATTGCATCGCACACGCACATCCTTTGACCACAGTGACATCATAGGAAGTGACATCATAGGACCTTTGCTTCTGATGTTAAGAGTTCCATCATAAGTGTACAGTTAATACAACACAGAAGTTACTAACACAAATAGATGATTATTTCATATACATAGCAGTATTAGGATGCTGACATCTTATGCCACAGAAGCATTAAACATTTTTTTTTTTTACTGTGGTAGAAAACAAAAAATAATGTATAGGCTTGCAGTGTTCCTATGACTGTTAAAACATTTTTATTTATGTTATGATTACTTCTACGAAGAACTAAGGTGATTTTGTATCTATTCATAATAAGAAACATGATAAGTTGTTCACCAATGGGTTTCTTTTTTCACTTTTTTGTTTCTTCAGAAGAGAGGCATTTCTCGGCTGAATATACTTATTTTTAAAATATTGAATCCAGTTGAAGCAGCAAAAGGTAAACAGTGCTCATCAGGAGACTGTTTCCCTTCTTTCTTGAGACTGTTTTTGCTTCATCTGAGGCCAGGGATTACAAAGAAGGTGACAGAAGCAGCAGGGAGCAAGCGAGGGGTCACAGTTGCGACCCCGAAGACCCCTAAATGAAGTCCATGCTTGGCCATTTTGGATTTAGCTTTTGCCGAGAAAGAAGCACTGATCCGTTGACTGCAAATCGCTGCTGCACCATTTACATTGGGGTGTTGTGGGAAATCAAGTTCTGTTTAGTGCAAAATATTTGAATGGTGAGTAAGAACAAGCACCACATTGTTTCTTTTCTGGATCTTTTCACTTTGTTTGCTGTTGGATGGCCTGGAGTTTGGATTTTGGATTAGGGGATACAGTGCAGGCCAAATGTGGTGATTCACTGTTGTGGCAAATGGCATTTTAGGGTGGTGGAGGCCTGGCGATATAATTCCTCCTTTACCTTGTTTTTGTATCCAGATTTGTGATTGTGCCATGACATTTTACTGATTGGAACTTAGTCTGCTCTAGGCTATTGATGTTTTGCTGGGTTATTTTAATGGATTTTTCATATTCTCACTGTACTGTTCTAAACATATTTTAGGGGTCCGTGGAAGGCCTTGAGTTTACATCAAATGTAGGATATTTGTTGCTTTCGTGTGCCTATGGGTTGCTGGGGATGAGAAGGTCCAGGTGTGTTTTCTGACACTATTGAAGGTCTTTAGCTGAGGTAATTGTTGCCTAGGGCTGTTTGCGTTTCTGGCATATTTCAATTTTATTTTTTATAATTTATGTTACTTTTCATAAGACAGTGTTATCATTTTTATCCTACTTTATTTTTTGCATTCTTGCTGCTGCTTTACTAGTGGTATATGGACCTTTGGATGGGTCCAGGCATATTTTTGGTATATGGTTATGTACTTCTTTCCTTGCAAAGCTGCATGTGTTTGCGGTCCACACAGCCAATGTCGCTTTGTTCTCCATGCCTTCTTCTATGCCAAGAAATGGACTCGACCACCACACTTTGAAAACACTGTCTATCTGATTGGGAGCCATTTTGTCTTTGTTCTCCTCCATGCCTTCCTTGCCAAGTTGCGTGCTTGCCCGTTATTTTGTACAAATGCAAAAACTACAGTTGATGGACAGAATGCACAACAATATCATACATTCACCCCAGTACAGAGATCTGGGCCTAAATCCATCGTTTTTTTGCTCACCATGCCATTCCAGTTTGAACCCAACCATAAGCAAATCAGTCTTGACCCTGTGCATCATGGGAACAGTCCAGCCCGAACTGCCAAGCCAGGCCCTCCCTGGACTGGAAACAAGCATCCTAGGACCCGTTTCAGCGTTTCACCCCTCTTCAGCCAGGATAGCTTGATTCCAGTGGCATGGAGAGCACGGGACTCACGTCTGAGCATACCTGTCCCAGTACAGAGATCTGGGCCTAAATCCATCGTTTTTTTGCTCACCATGCCATTCCAGTTTGAACCCAGCCATATGCAAATCAGTCTTGACCCTGTGCCTCCTAGGATGCTTGATTCCGGTCCAGGGAAGACATGGCTTGGCAGTTCGGGCTGGACTGTTCCCATGAGGCACAGGGTCAAGACTGATTTGCATGTGGCCATGTCTGAACTGGGGTGGCGTGGTGAGCAAAATAACGATGGATTAAACCCAGATCTGTGACTGGGGGTGAATGTTTTGCCAATGTGCAACATTCCGTCCATCATCTTGTGTGTTTTGCCGTTATTTTGCAAAGGCAGCATGTATTTCTGACTATTGATTAGTTATCAATAACAGCCTCCTGCTAGGAACATTTTATGTTTAGGGGCCTACAGCCATTTGTGTTAATTTTTTAAGGACATACATTTCCTGTTATTTTACTTGTAGTCCCTTTGGTCCATGGTTATTTTTTTTAAATGCCCCATTGGCTAAGGAGGGGCGCAAGATATTATTTATTATTGTTTACATTTTCTGCCATGGTCATTGGGCCTGCTGGGCCATGGTTATTATTTTTAATTTATTATAACATTTCATGCTATCCTCCCTTTGCTCTCATTGATGTCCCATGAGATCTGAAGAGCTACCAGGTATTACTTTAAAAACGTTTCTACCATGTCAGGTCGGGTGCACCATGTTTATAATTTTTTATTATTTTAATTTGGCTTCCCTCTTGCTCTTGTAGGGGCCCATGGGCCCTGTAGGAGCACCAGGTATGTATTATCTTTTTTCTTTAACATAGGTCTCTTTAAGTATTACTGTAGTGGTTTTTGCAGACTCATTTTATGAGCATTTTAGCTTTTCTCTAACTTTTCATTGATTTTTGTCTAACTAGCTCTCGGTTTAACAATTAGTCAACACATTGCTATTATTGCTATATGATGTAATAAGCTGTAATGTGTTTACTAGAATGGCCAAGTCTGACTGTCTTCCTTCTTCTTGGCTACAGGTGGACAAGGCTGAGATGGAGACTGTGAATTGGGTGGCATCAATGTCCAGAGTCTTCTCTCTACTAATGCTAATCGACAAAAAGTGAAGAAGATGGCACCAAGAAACAGGCTTCTGCCAATAAAGGAGCAAGTGAGGAGAAGAATTGGGTTGTAACCACTAGAAATAGTGCTAGCATCAAACTCTCTTCCCCTTTCCTCCAAGGCATGTAATGCAGTGTACCTGCTGCACTTTCTTTTAGGCAGAACAATGTTGAGGTCACCAAACCCTAAGCAGATGTCGCTCAGTGGCCCAGTGACTGCCGTCATGCCTGAGATAAATGAGTCAAAAATGCAATTGTCCCAACAAGCCATATCTTCCTAACAAACTGAATGGTAACAGAGTCTGACCTGACCATCCTGAGGAAGTAGTAGGGCAGGATGTTGGACTTGGAGCATAGCAGGATGTTATGCTTGCCCCTATACAGGGTGCTCTTATAACAGACATAACGTCTTCATAATCTCTTACTCCGAAGAAAAGGATGACAATTCCCTAGCCCCTATATAGATAAAGTCAAAGCTTTGCTGGCAGTGAAGAAGAAAAACTAGTCATCATAATTTCATTATTATTATTATTATTAATATTATTATTATCATTATTATTATTATTAGTGGTAGTAGTAGTATACTTATTATGTTGAGAGTGATACTAAGGAAGTGCAAATCATTTCTGTTTTGCAAGCTCCTGTAACACCACCACATGCTTCCATCTTCTCAAAATCCCAAAAACAATCAGCTACAGCCCCTACCATAGTCCCAGCAAAATGAAAACACAACTAGTTCTTCTGGCGTTAGCTTTATAAGAAAGCTCAATCCCCCCAGTGTGGGAATTCTTTACACTTAGCCCGAATGAGGTATATAGTGTAAACTGCAGTTTTATGCAAACATTGGATCGGAGGTGGCCATCTTGTTATCAGGGGCCTACTGGGTCATATGAAAAAGAGACAGCTAATCCTATGAAAACAGCACCTAAACAGATTGGTACCTAAGAGAGAAGAATCTGAATTGATGGAAGGACATGATGACTATGAAGAAGAAGATGTTGCCGGCAGGGCAAAAAGCTTTGCTGGCCTTAGTGTGCATTCAGGACAAGTAGAAACCTCTGTTTTATACTTAGAAGTTGGGGATATTTTAGTTTCCAAGCCATTTAAGCAGCTTACCGCCACATAAATCACTTCAGAGAGGATCATCATCATCAGCTTCATTAGAAAAAAACAAAGCATTATCACTGCCATAGTCAGCATGTTTACAATGTGTCTCTGAAACCATAATCCAGTCTATTTATACAATTGGAATCTGGCCAAAATATTGGCAATTGACCCTCCCCGCCATAATTGGTGGAAGAAGAGGGTTTCTGAAATGTGTGATGGCCCCATGTCCAAAATGTTCACTGAGTGGTACATCTGTCTGACTACAAACAAGTTGACCAGTTGTCAAGCTAAAGACTACATGTGCATCATTGTACTCTAGGCCTCCTTTTACGGTGATTCAAGTAAAGCTGTCACCAGGTGACTTGGGATATTTAGGAGCGACAACAATCCATTAGATTCCCCATTCTTGTTTTTAATATCCCACTACGTCTGACCACAGAATAAAATTCATACTGACTGGTATCACTGCAGTATTTTTTATTCACACGCTGATCTCCACTAACCTCACCAACAGGTGAGATACACATCAGCCATTGAAGTGCTCTCAGTTAGGCCGATCAAGTCCATCCGGCCCCATACCAAGCTGTCGGGTAGATTTAGACAACCCTATGTCAGAACATTTGAACACATTTTCGCCAGTCTTTTAAAGCCCACAACATGCTTGAGGATTATACAGCAGGCATTTAAAATCCCCGTGAAAGCTCTCACACAGGAGGTTATGACCCATTCAAACTCCACTATAGACATTTTACAATACCTATTTGAGCATTGCAGGTCGACAAATGAGTATGCGTTACAAAAGGGAGGTGATGCCACTGCCAAAGTTATATTAATGGATGTTGGCAAATGGAGGCTTATAGAGAGCCTTTTCAAGATGCTTACAGCCTTTGAGATTTTGACATGAGTAATCAACAAGTAGGTTGTACAACAGCCAAGACATTCCAGTGTTGTACTTGCTGCAGGTTCATTAGTGTAAGATGCAAGACACATTTACAATGTTAATGAAAATGCTATTGGGTCAGTCAAGATAAACTTTCCAGCCTGCAATGAGAAATCATGACCTTTGAAAAGTTTGACTGTGCCACTGTACTTGCACCATGGTACAAACAAGGGCTTCTGCTTTCATTCCTTTATCAGCACTGGATGGCTCCACTTATACAAATTATATCATATGGAAAAAGGTTCAACTTCAAGATGAAGATTGCAACTTCAAGGGCAAAAAAAAATGAAAGTTTTTTTCACCAAACTTTGCAGAACACATTGATGACTCCAGCAACTGTTGCGATAGCAGACCCACAGTTGGCAATATAATCACCATTGCAAGTCACTCCTGCTTCAAAACCAACTCCAGCAGCATCACTGGATAAAGCCTTGATTCTGGGTTAATTTTTAGGGCTTTGTCAAGGGCAAGTCTCTTAGGCGATGGCTAAAGTCTCTTCTTCTGACAAAGAAAGAGCCAACCACTTCCTGCAGCAACGTCAGACTCCAGATTTATCACAGGTAGTCAAGAGATATGTCTCAAAGTGAATCGAGATGGAAGGAAAAAAAGCTGGATAGAGTTAAAAAATCTTTCCAGCAGGCCAGTCAAGAGAATGAAGCTTAAGGAATGAATCAGGATATGAAGAACAACCAAGTGCAACAAAAGAGCAACAGGCATAAAAGCATGCTTGTGCTGCAAGTTGAAAATGGTCTGGTCTCGTTTTTGTTGCCTAAAACAGGAAGACAATCTGTGCAAAGAGCCAGGCAATTGTAAGCCACCATCTTACCGTAGAAGATTCAAAAACTAAATACTCGTAAGAAAAGATCTTAACCAAAGGAAGAAAATATGACATGGACTAGTAAATTATTTAGGCCGAATGTTTTATTCCTCTAGCGTTACAGAGACACTGCAGGCAGCAACAAACTCATAATGATCGATTTTACTGAAACGCTGAGATCAGGAAGCAAACTCTCCCAGGACACACACCGTGCAAAGCCATGTGGTCTCAAACCAGAAACTCACCGCACAGAAGTGCAGATAAAAAGCAAAGAAATGGCGCCTTCAACAGCATTGGAAAAACTCTAAATTTTGCCCTCTAGTAAGGAGAAGCTAACAGAATTACATAAAGTGGATAGATGAGGGGAACTTGGGCGCAGCAAATGTAAGCAATCCCAATAGACTAGCTCTTTCAGGACCACTTGAATGACCGAACAGGATTCCTAATAGAATGAGATCCATTGATCTATTGGCTTGGGGACAAGGAACAATGACCATAATTCAGCAGGCGGCCCAAAAATATCTAGGCCAAGACAAAATTTTAATTATTCTAATGTAATACACATAATTTCAGATATTTCATGTCAAGCTTCTTTCACTAAATTCCTGAAATTACATCGTGTCACTTTGGATAATTACACGCCATTCACAGTAAAATTTACCACAAATGAGCCATTTCTACTAAAAATTTTCAGCAAATGCACGTTACAACAGAATGCAAATGACTGCTGCTAGCGGTGCTTTCGCTTTTTGCACTTGTTAAACAGGAAATGCGTCCTTGTATCAAAAATTGACATGAGGAGGCATTCCACACTACTATAGAATACTAAGTTTTGCATTAGGTGAAATTTCACATAATTGCACAAAAGGAAATTGAGCAAGATTTGCACTCCTCTAAAAAAAAACAAGATTATCCCGACCCATCATATTCTCTGAAAAGGGTTTCAGTGCAGCTGGGATACATTTCCCGGTCAGAAGGACCAATCTGTCTTCTGAAAACATGGAGCGCCTCACCATGTTTAGAATGAACAGCATTTCATCTTTAAACGTTTTTAGACTACATACACAACAGTGGATGAGGGTAATTTCTCAGGCAAAATATGGAGATGTACTGCACATACTGTGTTAGAAGTATAACTAAAAATTAACAGCACAATGTCTGTTGTAAATAAATAACATAACTTGTTTATATTACATACAATGTGCTGAGAGAACAAAAATAGATTTAAGCTCAATGTGCAAGTCACAGTCAGATAATCAAGAACAGAGTCATTTTGGCCTAGTGAGTAGTGACAAACCAAGACAATGAATTCAACTTCAAAGTCAACCACAGACTTTGCTCTAAGTCTGCAGTCGACACTGGCATTTCCTGAAAGAACAAGCATACTGTAGCGTCTTGTGAGTTAGTGATGACCGGACCCTTTTGGTTCCTGATGGACTCCATAGAACTATGATGTAAGTATTCAGGTGTAGTGAGTAGAGTTTGTGTTTAGAACGCTGAGTTCGCAGTTACACACTGAGGAATAAAGATGTGCAATACTAAGTTCTGTGTGTGATGTATTCATTTATGAGTAACCAGGTTGGGGAGGACGCTACAACTGGCGATGAGATAGGGAATACGTAACCTGAAGATTGACAGTGCTCTCCCAGAGAGTTTGCTGTGGCCCAGCAAACTGCTTGTGTGTGCCACACATGCCTCAGTCGAAGTGAAGATCGAAGTTTGGTGTATGTGGAGTCAAAGTGCCACTCTAGCCACTATGAAGCATTTGACGTTAACAAAACCCTCATGGAGAATTGTATTCATAGTTAGCCAGAAATCTGCTACTAAGGCTGTGAAAGAAGCATGGCGCCACAATGCAACATTGAGCTATATATCGTATGGATTGATATTGCTAAAGGCGGAAACAACCAGGTACAGAGAAGCACTAGATGCTGCGACAGACAAGGGAAAGTGCTTTCCCCAAACATATCCAAATAAAGAACAGCACTAAAGGCAGTGAAAACCAGGTACCATGCAAATGGGTGAAGCACAGGTACAAGAAACAAAACCAGTGTTTACCGTAAAGGAGGTAACAGGTGCAGTGCATCCAGTGACTGAGTCAGATGACCTCAGTTCAAGTACGGAGCCAGTACTTTTGTAAGGTACGGAGTCAAATGCACATCTAGCGCTGTCTGAACAGCAAATATTTTCCACAACAGTAGCAAGGGGCTCGAGGCACACAGCCACCACTTTCCTGAAACCACCACCTCCGTTCAACACTGCTAAACAGCAGATTATTGGTGACAGATGGACTGTCTGGATAGAAATGTTTGATGATTTCATTTATGCACTGGAAGAAATAGATAACAAAAAGATTGTCAAATACCGGAAAAATCTTGCCGGTGAAGGAGTAAAAGAGGTAATAAATTACCACAAACTGACAAGGTCACATACCACCAAATCAAAGATGCGTTAAATCTCAAATTCAATCCAATGCTGAAAGTCGATTACGAAAGATATATTTTCAGTCAGGAACGATAGAAAGCAGGTGAAACAATCGATGCATTTGATGAGAGACTTGATATGCTCATCAAACACTGTACGTTCAATTAATACAATGATGAAGAAGCTATAGGTCTCCGAGTTACTGATGGATGTCTGATAGATTCATTGAGGCGATGAATGCTTAGAGAAAACCTTAGTCGGGAGCGAGTTCTCATGACTGCCAGAGCTGACGAATGTGCTGATCGACAAGCTGTTGACATGAAGGCCCGAGGTGCTCAGAATGAGTCAGTCATGAACAATAAAAGTAATCAGAAACACAAAGCTGAAGAACACTAAGTAATGTCTGTAAAGAAAAAGGAACTGTGCTTTAGATGTAGATTTTTGTTTCCTCACTAAGGCAAATGTCCCGCCCTTGGACAAGTATGCAAAATCTGTAGGAAGGAGAATCATTTTGTAATGGTTTGCAAGGCGAAGTAAAAGCTAAGTGTGTCATGACGAGAAAACAAAGAGAACGCTTGAAAGTTCCAGAAGCGGCGTTCTACGCACATCCACAAGGCCTTGCGGCAACCTCAGCTGAGGCAAATTGACACTAAACGAAGTCGATCGCCTTCTTCTAGCACTTAAGTTTCATTGTCAAGGGACAGTGAGGAAGATGGATGTGTGATCTTGATGTTTACCCCAGAAAAATATGCGCTTTTGGACTGGCCTCATGCAGTGAAAAATATGAGTAAAAGAAAAGTCAACAAGTAAAATCACAATAGTCATTCAAACATTGTCGAAAAACGTACATTAAAAGTAAATGGTTGCTCCATAACGTTTATTATTGACAGTGGTGCGTCGATAAACATCATGCCTGAGGAGAAATACAATGAACTGTCTCCATTGCCCTGTCTCCCACTATCGAAGACTAAAGTGTATACATGGGCTGTATTGATGCAGTTAAGTAGTCAAGGTTCATTCATAGCAACAATGAAACACAGAAGAACAAAAGTACAAGCACCTATTCATGTACTTCAAGGTACTGAATCAAGTGCCTGTTTACTCAATTTCAATACTGCTACTGATATGGGACTGATATCTATAAACTATAACATGAACGCTCATCACGAAATAGTAAGTCATTTGCCTTTGTTGTTTCATGGATTGGAAAAACTTAAGACCATCAAAGTGCTTGAAAGGAGAATAGGGGTGTCCTCCCTTTCAGAACCAATCAAAACAACATCCATTCATTGTTTGGCTTGTGCTCCTCCATTTTTAGGTAAGTGGTTCCATGTTCTGATAGGGGTGAAATACGCCACTTGATGTACAATTAGAAGTGTGTAGACAGCCGACGTGTATTAGCACCGTTGGCTACTAAGCCTAGGTTTTTTTAAAGACTCAAAAGATAACAAATCCTATCACGTCTTTGTAGTGTATGCCTGATCTAATTGCATCTGGTTCTGGGTCAAATCCCAATTCTGTCCTCAGGTGAATGCATTGGCGTGGTGCCATGAAAGTGCAGCTGCATATCAATGAGGACATTTGTGCCTTTTCTCAAAGATATAGATGAATTGCATTTCATCTACAAGAAGCATGTTGAGAAAGCGCTCTAGACATTACTAAAGCATAATCTCATTGAGCAATCTACTGGTCCAACTCTGTGGGTTTTACCCATAGTGGTAGTGCCCAAAAAGGACAGTTAAGGAGATGTACGCATCTGTGTTGATATGCGTCCAGCCAACAAGACAATTGAAAGAGAACAACATCCCTGTCCGCACATTTTAGACATGATCACACATCTAAATGGGGCCAAAGTCTTCTCTCACTTTGATCTGCCAAACTTTTTCAAGATGTCATTTGACATATCATATTATCTGTCATCAATTCCTTCAATTACAGTGATGACATATTAGTATTTGGAACAACACAAAAGGAACACGATAAAGCTCTTACACAAGTGTGCTATTTACTTGAGATGCAGGTTTAACTTTGAATGCTGAGAAATGTGAGTTACTGAAAACAAAACTGAATTTTTTTGGCCATATCTTTTCTGATGGGCGCATGATGCTGGATCCAGCTTTGTCAGCCATCAATCCCCTACAAGATGTTACCATGTTACAGCCATTATTTGGCATGGCCAGTTACTGTTCCTGATGCATACGTGATTTTGCCACAGTGAGTGCTTCCTTAAGATACTTAACAAAAAGAAATGCTTATTTTTACTGGTCACAAAAATATAAATAAAGGTTTAAGAAAATCAAGCATACATTTGAGAATGTATGAGGGGTATGCAGTTCCTAAAGAAGAATGAGTGTCTATGTGGGTCAACCACTATTCTGTAGGGTGCGCAGTGGTTGTGACCCTGTGTTGGACTTGGCCCTTCTAGCAGGTTCACCCCTGGACTTTTTGGCTTTTTATTGGTGACTTGGTATGGTGATTGTTTGGTCTCTGCGCACTTTCCCTGTGTCCCAGGGTAAAGTGCGTGCGTGCTCTGAGTGCATGTGGTGAGATAGGCCTGCCCTCCCATAGGAATGCATGGGGAATGTATGTGTCCCTAGTAGTTCCTGATGCGTGGGGTGTGCAGGCCCGAGTTTGGTATGTGCGGACTCGTGGGAGTGAATGCTGCGCGATGATGTGTGCGGCGTGCATGTACCTAGTGTGGAAGTGCCACTTCTAGAAGTGGGCACTTCTGTGTGCAGTGTGTCTGTCGCGTGATTGGCTGGTCGTGTCATGTGACGGGCTAGGGATTCCCCAGAGTCAGGATGAGTCACCCAGTGGTGAATGGGGAGATCAGCAGCTAGATGGGTGGGAGGAGTACACCTGGGTCCTGAATAGGACAGGGTTTTCCACACACAATGCTGGCACCGCCCCCTGTGGTGCGACTGACGACCCTAGCCCTGTCAGTGAATAGAGTGAGGGGCTGAGCACATCAAGGGTGCTCCCCAACCAGCTGCGACTGGTTTTCCCCCTCACCCTGAACCCAGAACAAAGGGTTTGCCTGTATAAAAATGGGGCTGTGTCCCCACAGAAATTGTTCTCTTCCAGGATCCTGAGGGGGGCTGCTGCTGCTGGAGGCCAGGAGGAACCGCCACTTTGGACTACCTTCCTGCCTGGAGGGCCCAGTGAGCTGGCCCCTGGCCCAGCCTTGCCCCCTGCCCACCTTCCTAAGAACTTTGCTGGACTTGGTTGGGATCCTCCTTTAAGCGCTGGGAGCGCTTTATTTTCCCCCCTAAAGTGCCTTGAGGCGCTTTTCATTCACTTATAGCGCTAGGAGCGCTTTAATTGTGGCCCGCAGCGCGGCGCTGCACTCATTAGCGCGGGAACCCCGACATAGGAATCCCTGCTATTTTGCAATATTCCGAGCGGGTGCCCACCCCGCATTGTTGCGCTTGTTGGCGGGTGCCCACCCCGCTTATTGAATATTCCTACGGCGGGTGCCCACCCCGCCGTATATCGTGTGGATATTGGTTTTATCATCACGAGGGAGCCCACCCCTCTTACGGCAGGAGAAATCACCGCTGCAGCCCGGTCCGGGCTCAATCAGGAAGTCAGGCAATTTCTCGTAGGACGGGGGCGGGGCCTCGGCCGGGAACGGAAGTCCAGGCGGGAGCCCACCCTGCACTGGACGGCACCCTGAAGGAGAGTGAGAGCGGACGGGAGCCTACCCCGCGCTCCCGCACCGAGGAAGAACCGGCGGCCACTGCCAGAGGAAGCGCCGTGACTGCCCCCAGCTCCGTCGAGAGGAGGACCGGAAGCCCACCCCGCCTCCGTGTGTTGCCTGCCCGTGAGCCGGTGAGTGCTGCTCAGCTTGGGTGGCTGGGGGTGTGGTGAGGCGCGTCGTCCGGTGCCGTCCCCGTATTGAAGTCGAGCACTGCGGGCGCAGTGCTCATTCATCCCTCCCGCTGCCCCGCCTGACAGTGGGCAGCGGCAGCGCTTGGGGGACAGAGTTGCTAACAGCGCGAGTTGCGCCAACGGTTGGGGCCATTGTGTTTCAGAGTCCAGAGGGACTCCAACGCTACGGGGGCATTTCTCCTGTCTAGAGCCTAGAGGGCTCCAATCCATTGCGGGGCATATTTGTTTGAAAGCGCGAGGTCGCTCCCAAGTTGGGGACAGTGTTGCTTAGAGTCCCGAGGGACTCCAACGTCTGGGGGCACTTTTCTTTGCGATCAGAGCGGCCCCGGAAGGCAGCGGGCCGCTCCAACATTTTGGGCACATCCTTTTTCTCGAGCCCACGAGGCTCCAAGGGGGCATAGTAGTTTCAGATCCCAGAGAGGCTCCAGCGTATGCCACATTCAATGTACAGGCACAGTGGTGCCCAAGTTCAGTTCCACAGCTGCCCAGCACTTCGTGGGCAGCTGCAACGTGTAGGCTGTGCTCAGTTGCTCCTGGGCGCTTGGTGTTTTGCCTAGACTGCGGGCACAGACTTGCCCTGACTCTGCTGGACAGGGCGTCCTAGCCCCCTACAAGGCCAGTTGGCCTAGGGACTGCCACAGGTGGTGGCTTATGTGAGTTCTTGCGCAATTGTGTTTCCCTGCACCTCTGAATGTATGGTTATGCGTCATGTGCTTTGCTTTACACCTCTGAATGTTATGCATCATGTGTTTATGTGCTTAGACCCCTACAGGTATTGTGATACTTAGGTGGTTGTTTTCTCCCTAACACAGGTGGTGCTAGTGAGGTCCTGATTCCCTGCGCAATATTTTCCTAAGGTGGTTAGGGTTGCGTAGGTGGTACTTACCTGATACCAGTAGATACTGGTTGTGTGCTACATATGTTATTTTTTACTACAGTATTATTCCTATGTTCTAAAAAGTGCTAATTCCTGACAGTGGTCCATGTGGCCCTGTCCCCTGTATATATAATCCCTTGTAAATTCTGCCCGTGCCTGTTGGCACATTGTAGAGTGTGTGTTTTTATCTAATGTGTTGTGTATAATACAAAGGCTATTTTTATAGAATACCTTGTGTGGAGTTTCCTTTGTGGTGGGCCTTGGGTGTTGTTGCTGGGTGCGCGCGCAAACGCTTTACACATCGCCTCAGGGATAAGCCTGACTGCTCGTGCCAAGCTACCAAGGGGGTGAGCAGGGGTTATCTTTGGCGTGTAACTCCCCAGCCCTGACTAGAGTGGTGGTTTCTGTCTGGCTTTGGCGCAAGCCCTAGCCAACCAGAAATCGCCATTTCTAACATTGGTGATCAGCGGTGGGATTTGGACTTGCGTTTGCGCTGTACCGCAGCGGCAACTGGCCGCACTACAAAACTCTGCATTTAGATAAATCACATGGTATAGGGATTATTGTTTTAAAGTTTGCTTTTAAATGTCATTTCTTTGGAAATGTGTTTCTTGTGCACTGTGAGTTAGGTGTCCCTAGCTCGGGAGGGTAGATCATCCCCCTTAGTGCATTGTGTTTTCTGGATTCACCAGAGGGTGGGATCCAGTGGTGGCAGCGTAATAGTGTCCTGTACATTTGTCCCCCGCCCTGCGCCCAGAGTTGGTACCTGTGTCACGTGGTGGTCAGGATGAGGAATCAGGGGTGGTAGAAACTGCCTTACCAGTCCGAGGGGAGGGTTGTGTGTGGATGAGTGGTGAGTGGCACTAGGCAAGTGAGTGTGAGGTCTCCGGGTTAGAGAGCTTGCTGAATCTTTTTGTGAATTGTGTGCTCCTGTGTGAAACTCAGACCCCTAGGTTCCCTGTATAATTTTTACCATAACGTCCGCCAGAATGGAGCCTGCTTGTGATCCCTATGAGCTAGCTTGGCGCCAGAGGCAGGAGTTAGAAAGGTACTGTACAGAGGAAGAGTCAGAAGAGGAGGTAGAGGATGACAATACCTGGACGCCAGTAGAGAGTGAGGACCCCATAGGTAGGGCGTCCCGTGCTGGGTCCAGCGTAGGAGGCAGCGCCTCATCCCTTTCCCTGTCCCCAGAGGAGTGGGAAGATAGGAGGAAAGAAAGGGAGCACCAGCTGGCGTTAGAGAAGCTCAGGTTAGAGCATGCTCAGGCTATGGCGCAGCTGGAGGCCAGGAAGCAACAGCGAGAGACTGAGTGGGTCTTGGCACGGGAGAGGGTAGAGGAGGCTGAGAGGGCCTCCACCAGAGGCAAAGTAGCTCTGGAGGGTAGACTATCCCCTGCGCGCAGTTTTACCTGCAAGAATCAAATGCCCTCACACACCTGTATAGGTGTCATGCTTCATTATAGGGTGTTTGCTCCTCATCAGGCTGGCGCTGCAATGCCCGACGGGCACCATCAATGGGGGCTCTTTGCCAGAGATCTTCTTGTCCGCCGTTTGGTGAAGTGCAGGTGTGGGGACTTAAGGAGTAGATTGTTGTTGAGTTGTGAAGTTGTGAGGTTAAAAATAGGGAAAGAGGTATTTCTCAGGAAAAACATTAATGAACAAGTTCTCTTACGTATATTAAAACTGTGTGGTGCTATCTAGCTCACACCTCAACACCAATCTACTAGGAAGGCATCGGCAATCAGAAGTTTGTCACAAACTGAATGCTGCTATTCCCAACCAAAGAAAGACAGCTTTGCAGTGGTGTTGACTTGTAACGGATCATCAAGCATTGCTTGCCATCTTTGGCAATCCAAATGCCAAGATGGCTTCTAGAATAGAATGTTGGGGTTTGCAACTACAGGAATATGACTACACTATCATGCACTGCTCAGATAAAGATCAAAACTCTGCTGACTATATTTCATAAGTGCCAGTACAGTGACATGTTGATGCTAAAAGACATTACTGCACATCAGTGCTGAAACAGCACACTAGGCTTCTCACATGTGACAAAGAATATCAAAAGTTCAAAAATGTGAAAGATGAACTGTATGTTACTCAAGAAGATATTTTCTTATGTGGTTCAAGATTTGTCATACCGGAAAGTTTGCGACAACAAGTAATTGAAGGCACCCTTGAAGGACATCGTGGAATTGTTGCCACTAAACGAGCTCTCCAAGATTGAGTTTGCTTTTCTTATCTCAATGACAGAGTTGAAAGAGAGTTTAAGTTAAGGCCTGTCATTTGTGCAATTGCTTATCTCCCAAAACCACTCAGCATGCCTTGAATATGTCTGATTTGCCAAAACATGTATGGGAATTAATCGCTGTTGATTTCTGTGGTCCTCTTGACAATGGACATCACCTGATAGTGGATATCGATGAATACTCCTGGTTTCCATTAGTAACTGATCTCTCACTGATCACTCAAGAAAGGTTCATTGGGAGGTTAGACAGCATTTTTGTAACATGGTGTGTTCCTTCAATTTTAAAGTCTAAAAATGGCCCACCATTCAACAGTCGACAATTAAGAGACTTTTCTAAGCATCAAAAAAGCACACCTCTTTGTCCACAGGCAAAGAGCATTGTCCACCACTTTACAAGCACACTTAAAAAGACTGCTCAGCATTCTACATTGGAGAAGCTTCATCTGAAGACTGCTCTCAATGCTGCTCTTCGAGCTTACTGGTCGAATCCTCATCCAATGACGGGTGAAAGTCCAGCCACCCTGATGTTCGGAAGAGCCGTGACAACCAAGTTACCACAATGCACTAACCTAAGATCTACAACAGATGGTGAAATTAATCAAACAAACTTGTGCCGTAAGCAAAAGATGAAGGTATGTGGGGCAAATGTTGATGTGCCAAGAACGCTACTTTAAATAAAGGTAATCGAGTATTGGTGCGACGTGACAGCAGAGAAAATGCAAATATGATGGTCACCTTGATGCTGATCCCTTTAAAGTTGTGACACATGGTGACTGCTCACCGTCCTGGAAAGTCCATTACGTGACAGTCTTCGCACTTCCGGCATCTGCATTATCGTTTGCCAGTATCTGCTGTCAGAGATAAGACTGGTTTGATTGAGACTGTAGACCTTCCCCAATTTCCTACAGAACAAAACAGTGTGCCCTGGGGAGGTTGTGGACCCCGGGGCTGTAGGAGGGGGGCATGCGCCTCCCCGCATTCCAATTAAAACAGTGTGCCCTGGAGAGGTCGGGGTCCCTGGCCAGCCCGCATTCCATTAAAAAGTGTACCACAGGGAGGTGGCAGTACCCAGGGCTGCAGGGGGCCAAGCGGGCACCCTTTATCTTTATTGTTTATAGCCCCGGGGAGGTGGCGGTCCCCAGGCTTTTTATAAGGCTGACATGGGGGTTTGGCCCACCCGGGGGCTTTATTAAAAAGACGTGTGGGAGTTTGCGCGTCTTGTTGAAAAAAATATTGCCATGGGTTTGCGGATCTACCCCTGAGTCCGTGGCCAAATTACAAAACAAATACTTTTTACCCCCGTCGGGGCCCCTGAGGTACCCCCCACCATATTTTGGGGGGGGCAGGGTACCCCTTTTCTTTATTTTTTACTTTGTTTTTGGGACTCGGCTTCAAGCCAAGTCCCAAGATGGGTGCCAATACTTCCTGGTTAAAGTGTTGGCTGCCAATTAAATTTTAGTAGGATCTGCAAGTCCACTGGAAGGACTCGCATCCCCAGATCTCTATATTTTTTTTTATTAGATGTCTGAAAAACTACTGAAAGGATTTACACCAAATCACAAAAAACACACTTTCTGTACCAAAATCTAGCTTTATGCAAAATTTGGGGCAATTCAAATTTGCAGTTCAGGCTAAGGTTGTGTTAAAAAAAATGAAAAATCCCCGTAGACATAACATGGAGAAAATGAGTTTTGGCATCCCCCTTTTTTCTTGGCCCCGCTATATGAATCACGCCAAAACTTCCAACACAGCAGCTGATCCAGATGTTTTGTAAAAATTCCATGGAGATTTTTCAAGCGGGGCAAAACAAAAAATGCCTTTCCTATGGAAACTTTGATTCTAACTATAACTACCTACAGTAGGTAATATATATATATATATATTTATATATTCACTGACAAAAACATTGGTTTTCTGGGACGTTATAGTTAGAAATTTACATTTAAAAAACCTTAGAAATTCACTGAAAAAAACACAGGTTTCAGGGACGTTATAGTTAGTTGGACATTTCGCTCGTACAAACCCAGAGAAATTTGGCCGTTATAGTTAGTTCAGCTAACTAGAACTTGCGCCCCCGCAATGCACTGCTGATGACGTCACATATTACATCATTCATGACCTGGTCAGTGACATCACTGATGACATATGAAATGAGACCTCATCCAGTGACTGTGTGTTTCTGAAAAGTTTAAATATGTTTTATATATATATATATATATATATATATATATATATCAAAACCAGAACGTCCTTCCCCTTCTTGAAAGGATGTCAGCCCACACAGGTAAGTGAAAGTTCCTCCTTTTATTGCAGTGCAAAACGATCGGCATGATGCATTTCGGCCTAATAGCCTTCCTCAGATGCCTTCCATTGAATAATGATTCACTGTTCACTTTTTAAAGCGCCTCACTCCGATTGGTAGAGACACTCCCACATGATTACAGGGGCGGGTATTCAAACCAATGTCCGAACCTCCACAGCTGCAGCACCACTTGCGTAAGTACTTGCCCCAGTGGGCGGTGTCCGCAGCTACACCACTGAATCCTGGATCTTGTAGTGAAAAGAACGAAACTTTCATTCCTTTATCCAGCCGCAAATCACCACAGCGAGCCCAGACATCCATCGCTGCAGTGAGCATGAACGTAGCCACGCAGTCATGGCCCAGCAGTTCCTGGCTTTTCAACTCCCTACGGGGTGTTGCGGTTCGGCGTTTCCCAAGCGCCTTGAGATTTTCCACACGTTTGCCACTGACCGCCGAACTCTTATGGACTGGGGCTTAAAATAGCTTGTGGCTAGCTCCTAACACCAAAACCAGAACGTCCTTCCCCTTCTTGAAAGGATGTCAGCCCACACAGGTAAGTGAAAGTTCCTCCTTTTATTGCAGTGCAAAACGATCGGCATGATGCATTTCAGCCTAATAGCCTTCCTCAGATGCCTTCCATTGAATAATGATTCACTGTTCACTTTTTAAAGCGCCTCACTCCGATTGGTAGAGACACTCCCACATGATTACAGGGGCGGGTATTCAAACCAATGTCCGAACCTCCACAGCTGCAGCACCACTTGCGTAAGTACTTGCCCCAGTGGGCGGTGTCCGCAGCTACACCACTGAATCCTGGATCTTGTAGTGAAAAGAACGAAACTTTCATTCCTTTATCCAGCCGCAAATCACCACAGCGAGCCCAGACATCCATCGCTGCAGTGAGCATGAACGTAGCCATGCAGTTCAGGCTAAGGTTGTGTTAAAAAAATGAAAAATCCCCGTAGACATAACATGGAGAAAATGAGTTTTGGCATCCCCCTTTTTCTTGGCCCCGCTATATGAATCACGCCAAAACTTCCAACACAGCAGCTGATCCAGATGTTTTGTAAAAATTCCATGGAGATTTTTCAAGCGGGGCAAAACAAAAAATGCCTTTCCTATGGAAACTTTGATTCTAACTATAACTACCTACAGTAGGTAATATATATATATATTTATATATTCACTGACAAAAACATTGGTTTTCTGGGACGTTATAGTTAGAAATTTGCATTTAAAAAACCTTAGAAATTCACTGAAAAAAACACAGGTTTCAGGGACGTTATAGTTAGTTGGACATTTCGCTCGTACAAACCCAGAGAAATTTGGCCGTTATAGTTAGTTCAGCTAACTAGAACTTGCGCCCCCGCAATGCACTGCTGATGACGTCACATATTACATCATTCATGACCTGGTCAGTGACATCACTGATGACATATGAAATGAGACATCATCCAGTGACTGTGTGTTTCTGAAAAGTTTAAATATGTTTTTTATATATATTTATATAAATGCCAAGGTGTATTGAAGAATGAGTGGGTATATGAGTGTCTGAATGGATGATTTAGTAGGTGCGTGGCCGACTGTATCAGTGAGTGATTAAATGTGTCTTACTGATTGCATGGGTTAGGGACTAAACTGTGTAAATGTCGGTATCAGTCTGTCAGTTGGTGTTTAAGTGGCTGCATCGGTTGGTGAGTAGCTACTTGAGTATGTATATGGGTTATTGATTGATTATCTGAGTATCAGTATGGGTGCATGAGTGTCTGTGTTGATGTGTGGGAGGTGTGTGACTCTGTGCATGGATATGTGAGTAATTGATTCACTAGGTGTATGGGTTCAAGAGTGCATGTGTAAAAAGCTGTATGGGTGGGTGAGTATGTGTATCGGTCTGTTGGTGAGTGAATGGATGTCTCAGTGGTACATGTCCGAGTAACTTCATATGTAAAAGGCAGTGTATGTGAGAGTTGGAGTATATAAATTAATATACATGAGAGTCAGTGATTGTGAGAGTGGCTGTATTGATGAGTGTGCACTTGTATCAGTGATTGTATAAGAAAGTAAGAATGTTTTATTATCTGTATGAATAAGTGAGGTGGTGTGTGTATAACTGTATAGGTGAGTAAATGGAAGTGTGATTGATTCTTTGCAGTGTGTGATTAACTCTGGATGAGTGGCGGGGTGTGAGTGTCTGTATAAGTGTATGCATGCATATGATAGTGTCGTATTGATGAGTGACTGCATGTATAAGTGACTGTATGGTTGAATGAGTGGATGTCTGTGTAGACCTAGGAATCAGTGAGTGGGTATGGAGTAACTGGTATTGGTGTGTCTATGGTTTCGAAAATGGTAGCCCATATTTTAGAATGGGTGTATCAAAGGTTATATTAGGGTGTGGGGAGGTGCAACAGATTTTCACCTGGATGATCTCATCAGTGATGTCACTGACCATGTCATGAATGATGCAATATGTGACATCATCCGCAGGGCATTGCAGGGGCGCGAGTTATAGTTAGCTAAACTAACTATAACGGCCGAATTTCTCTGGTTTTGTATGAGTGAAATGTCCAACTAACTATAACGTCCCTGAAACCTGTGGTTTTTACACTGAATTTCTAAGGTTTTTTTAATGCTAATTTCTAACTATAACATCCCTGAAACCTATGTTTTTTTTCAGTGAATTTCAAAGGTTTTTTAAATGCTAATTTCTAACTATAACGTCCATGAAACCTATGTTTTTTTCAGTGAATTTCAAAGGTTTTTGAAGGCTAATTTCTAACTATGCCTACAGAGGTAGGACATGTGCAAAAAGAGGAAGAAAGGTGCAGAAAGAATCAAGAGAAATTGCAGCACTTTACACAAGCATACGTTGCAAATACATAAGATCTCAATAATCTTTTAGGCACCGGGAGGTTGAGCAGTGTGCCCAGAATCACAGGATGGGGAGCCGGCGCCAAGACTGGAACCTTGTTCTGCTGATTTTTAAGATTTTCATCTGTTTTGAGTGTGTGTGTATGTGCGTGTCACACACATTCATAAGTGTGTGTTGAGAGTGTATTTCAGTTTCTGAGAGCAATTTTTTAAATACTATGCTCCTCATAACTTACGCAACTTTTGGTCGTAGTAAATGAAATTTCTAATGGCATTCTGCAAATAATACGTCTGCGCCAAACATTTGGCGAAAATTGACCAAGATTTAAAATAGGTTTTGTAACTGATTTTTAGCATATTTAAAACGAATATATAAAAAATGAGAAATTTGTAACGCGCCTAGAAAAAACTGGAAGCAGTCGGAAATTTAAAAATCATGCAAAATAATCACCTGGCTGAAGAAGAAAGAAAGGGTGACGACCGTAACCACAGTGAACAAAGTTACACCCACCAAAAAGATAACGGATGCAATACTCACAAACCTATTCCCTCTGTGTATCCAGATGTTATGTCGACATAATGGCACGTGCTACGGTATCGAATGCACAGAGATGCACCCACGTTCACTTGCACCGATGCGCATTCGGACACATGAATGTTAATTGTAGTAAATCTGCATTTGAGGGTGTAAAATGTGATCACTCGTGCTGAGAGTAACTTCAGTGAACGAATGCACGCTTAAAAAGCCAGCAGTCTATAAAACACATCAAATAATTCCCATTTATCGAAGAAAGGCGCCACAAGACACCTGCAAACTCTATATGAATGTGCATTTACGTACTGTTCACTAGAACATTCTGCATATTCAGCCACTGTTGCTCACAAATAGAATAAAATCATTGGAAGTACAACTTCGCAACTACAATTAAGGAAACATTGGGCTCAGGCCACAACAATGCAAAAAATGAACTTCTTAAAAGTAGCAGAAAAGTTGAATCATGGTAATTTAAAACAAATTACATCACAGATCGGTAGTAAAATGCTAACAAGTTACCGTAAAAGCGCAGGAACCCATGGTATGACACCATGAATTGTTCTGTGTAGATGTAAGTTACTGATTCAACAAATTGTTCGAGGTGCGCAAAGATTTTTGTAAAGCCTTAAAATGTTTTTTTCTTTTTATTTGTAAAACGCTTTTATTGATGTGCTTCAGTCTTTAATGAGACATCACATTTTTTCATTGGGTTTATTTTGAAATACAATTACATTTCAATAGTCAGCATGTTTTGTAACGTAAACTCGTGTTGAAAATGCCCTCTGCCTACACGTGTGCGTTCACATAAACACTCATATAAATTCTACTTCTGATATACAGGTTGGCTATCCTAATACACTATACGTTTCAAAGTGCGCTATGAATGTCCCGTCAGCTGCTCATAGACAGACACACAGCTCGCACCTGGTGATGACTTCTGAAGCTGGAAGGCGCCGTCATGGCTTTACGAGCTTTCTGTACAATAGACCGAGCTCCCCTGTCATCTACAACTTTCCTAGACCCCAGTAAAGGGGTTGCGACCCCATACTGCAGACCACTGTGAGGTTCCATGTGGTCACGTGTGGTTGTTTTGGTTGTCGATGCCAGCCTATGACTCCCCATAGAGTCTTGGTTCAATTATTTAATTGTTTTGCAAAGCGCTCCCTTGTGACGGACTGTCACCTCGTAGCACTTAATGAAATATCCCCACGGTTAAGTGTGTGGTAAATTGCAAGACTATTGTGTGTGTGGAAGTGAATGTACCCCTAAAATGAAAAACTTTTGCTTAAGGAGAGAGGGTGCCTGCCACGTAACCATACCACATGCATGTTTTTAAAAGGCCCCTTTCTTCAGCACTGCTTTACATGAGCATCTGCACGCTGAATCCTGCGCCCTGCACTGAAGTGTGGCCGCACCATTCACTGCGCACCGACGACTCAATATTATTGGGTGAGGAATGATGACATTCTAAGGAGAGGATCCGTGTCCAGAGGGTACCCCGTAAACACATCTCTTGCACGGATTTACAAGATTCCTTTCTTCCGGCCTGATTTACACAAAAACTGAGGGCAGTGAGCCCTGCACCTCACTCTGAAGGATGGCTCAACCACTAGGCTCTATTTTGAAAAGGAGTGTCTGCCCTTTAGGAGATAACCCCCTTTTTCAAATGGTACCCTCTAAATATGTCCCATGCATGCAACTAATTTACACGGTTTGTTTCTTCTGCGCTGCCTTACACAACCAAGTGCAGCCAATTCTGGCTTTACTCTGAAGGAAGGTCGCACCTTTCACTACACAACGACCACTGGGCACCATTTGTAAGGAAGAATGTCTGGTCTCTTAAGGAGAGAATCCGTATTCACGAGGAACACTGCAAACACTCCCCTGCATGCATTTACAAGGGTACTTCTTCAGCACTGTTTCCACAAGCAAAGGAGCGCAGCGACTACTGCGTCACACACTAAAGCACGCCTTTAATTGCGCACCCACATCCTCACTTCCAAATAGCTCATTTAACGCCTTGTGCGGTTGGTTACTCATATAGAACTTGTGTTTTGGTTGGCAGTGTCGTCCTACCCAGAATGTGTCCCTTTGATGCGTCAACAGACTCGAGACCAGTGTGCATTAGATAAAGGCAAGGGGTGGCTGCTACTTCATTTTCCATTGGCCTACCGTTCAGCCTCCATCCAACATAAACGTTTTGTTTCATCATCATAATTTTTTATCAAAAAGCATAATCTGCGAAGGGTTTGTGCAATGAAATGTGCATTTTAAATAAAAACACTGTGTTAGCGATTCAATTTACAGGGTCATGTGTTTAACTCCATTAACTGCCAACATGTTTGACATTGTTACTACTGAATGAGAACAAAAGCCCAAACCGTTCTGTTGTACTCCTCAAAAATAACAGAAGATATCGGAAAGGCAGCCACGCGCGCCCCTGAATTGCAGCACAAGATGTGCTTGGAAATATCGAATTTTAGGACGTTTTTACAGATATTATTCAGACGCACATATGTCCAATCCAACACTATTGTCTTGTGTGTGAGTTGACAAATTTGTTTATATTAACTTTACCTGCGTGGAGCTCGCTACATTCGATCCTAACTGGGTTGAATGCAGACACCTGTGGAAGTAACACCACCCACATACAACCGTCCGATACTGCACACATGGCACATATGCGGCATGTATGTGTGCGCGTGTGGGAGAGCATATTTGTGTATAGTGTATTCCAACAATGTACGTGTGGCTGTGTTAGTATGCATGTTTATTTGTTTATAGTCAGGGCTTTAAGTGGGCCAGGGCTCACCGGGTCTGAGCACCAGCAGTTTTTTTAAGGGGTCCTCGAAACGGGTGCCTATCGGGCTCTGTTTTGTGCCCTGGCACAGGCGGTCAGTGTTGTTTCAGACTGCAGTGACAGCAGGCACATCGATGTGCGCTGCTCACTTCTCACTAGTGGAGAAGTTACAGTATGACTTCATGCCAGGTGAGCGTTGAAGCGGAAGGGAAATCCTTTAAAGAGAGTAATTTTCTTTCTGGATTTCCCTTCTCTTTTTGAAACTCAGGAGCAGCGACATTGTTGTAGTGTCACCAGGGCTTTAGGTGGAATCTTTTTTAGTATATTATATACAAGCTATAGTTGCTGCTTATTTATCTTATGCAACTAACAACCATTGACAAAGCCAATAGTCCTCACTTTTTATAGGTATGGTGTTACTTCTTGTATCATATATCTGGATGCAATGACAGAAACAGCAAAATGCCAGTCCGGCAGGACACTATGCTCTGCACAGATTTTTAGCTTACGTTTCACACCCTTAATTTCATTGGCCATGTCCCTTTGAGAGACCACAGAGTTTTTTCATCCCACTTGAAACCCTATGTATAGTGTATGCCAACAATGTATGTGTGGCTGTGTTAGTATGAGTGTTTATTTGTGTATAGTGTATGCCAACAATGTACGTGTGGCTGTGTTAGTATGAGTGTTTGTTTGTGTATGGTGTGTTCCCATGTACATGTGGCTGCGCCAGTGTGTGTGTCTTGGTATGGGTGTGTGTCCATGTGTGCATTTGTGTATATTACTCTGTGAATCCATGTATTTCTTCATGCATTTGGTGTGAGCCTAGTGCGCATCCATGTTTGGTTATTTGCATGTGCTTGTGTCAGTACAGGCAGGTGCTAGCTTCTCTGTGTGAGTGT
Source organism: Triturus cristatus (assembly GCF_964204655.1). NCBI lineage: Eukaryota > Metazoa > Chordata > Amphibia > Caudata > Salamandridae > Triturus > Triturus cristatus. The sequence continues at coordinate 592,994,752 of NC_140592.1, read as the reverse complement.
GATGTACGTCCGATTAAGTAGCTTAGGGCCATATGTAGGAAGCCTAATACCGGTCGGTAACGGCCGATTTTCAGTAAACATACCGTTACCGACCGGTATTTAGGCTTTTGGTATGTAGGGGGCACATTTCAGGATTCGGTAATTTACCGAATCGGTAAAATTACCGAATCGGTAATTTTACAGATTCGGTAAATACCGAATCCTGAAATGAGATGTAGGTGACACTCAAATGAGTGATGTGTAGGGAAAAAAATTCGGTATTTAGCACCAAATATATGTTGGTGCTAAATACCGAATACATTGCAAAAAGCAATATTTTGCTGGACTAAGAGTGCCATGTGGCAGACATACATGCCCTTAGGGCATGTATGTGCGCCACATGTGCACACATGCAGGAATCAGGGGTGCAACAGGGTGTCAATGTGACACCCTGCCACCCTTGAATGTGCTCCCCCCATTACCGAATCGGTATTTACCAATTCGGTAATGAGGCATACCTTCCCATTGATTCGATCAATGGGAAGGTATGCCTCATTACCAAATCGGTAAATACCGATTCGGTAATTACCGAATTTCTCCGATTCTGTAACATTTACCGAATTATTACCTACATACACTTTACCGATTCTTAAATACCAAATCGGTAAAATTCGGTATTTAAGAATCGGTAAAGTGTATGCCACCTACATATGGTCCTTAGTGTTTATGTGCGGGCATGCTTGTATATTTGTATATGTGTGAAGTTTGACTATGTGCATGTCTCAGCGTGTTTACGTCTTTGTGTATTATTGGTGCTTCCACCATTATTTGAAGCAGTGTGGCCTGTATGTCTCTTGTTCTATTCGACGTATTGTTGTGTTGCAGTAAGACTCAAGTCCCTGGTTCCTGTGACAACTCACACTGCTGGAAATGCCGTATAAACTCAGCAATAAGTAAGGGTGGGTGGGGGTTGCCTTTACAATTAATCTCAGCGCTTCTTCACACATGCCCTACGAAAGGAAACGTGGCACAGTCTGGGCTTTGAGAACATCTGCCTCTTGTCTCCATGTCTCCCCTGACTCATTTTATGGGACTGTCAGAAACGTATAACCCAGCGCGCGCGCAGCCCGTGCTTGAAGGAGAACATGCCTTAGAAGCGAAAGTGGAATCCGATGGGTACTGTGGTGCAGGGGACATGGGTCTGTTTATGAAGGGCAGTGTGCGGCAGACTCCTTGTGGAGAGGCCTGGCTAGATGGGGATGTTGCGTGAAGGCCCATCTTGGGTGTGGTGCACAAGCCATCCTCCTTGCTGAGGGCCCTCCTCCTTCTGGGAGGCAGTAAGGGGGCAGGAAGGATGGGGGGCTGGATTGGGGTAGAATCACACCTTGTGGAAGTGGGTGTGGGTAGTCCTTGTGCTGGAGGCAAGAGCCCTCCTTGTTGTGGCGGGTGGTGGTGGGCAGCGAGGGGGCAGAGTGCTGGAGGCCTCATTGTTGAATAGTCGGTTGGGAAAAGACTCCTCTTGCAAAAGAGCCTGTGCGCAGGGGAGTGGGCGAAAGATCACCTTGTGAAGGAGACTGAGAGCAGAGAAGTTCAGAGTGCTCTAGGACCACGTTGTCTCAGACGGCCAATGGCCTTGCACTTGGCACGCTGCACACACATTCCACCCACTTCCCTCTCCCTCCCACTGGCTTGAGGTTATTTTTTTATAACCGCACTGCGATGACCTTACCTGCTTCGGGGAATGCCTGACTCTGCCATGCTTGGCCGGGGGTGGAGGAGAGTGCCGTGTGCAGGCCCGTGAGAGGGACATGGACAGGCTCAGAGCCGAGTACACCTCTTCCAGCAGCCAGGCCTGTGGCTTCCTTGCCTCCCCTAACGTCTTAGGGCCCACTGCTGCTAAACGGAATTACACTAAATTTGTCAAAAAGGTAGCTCTTAGTTCAGAAAGCGTGCTTTTTTAAAAATGGTATAAATCCATTCAGTAGTTCCTGAATTATTTATATTTTTTAAAATTATATATCTGGTGACTGAGGAGGGTTCGCTAACCCGCACGAGCTTGATTCTGATCGGCTGCCAACACTTCAAACCAGAAAGTGTTGGCAGCCATCTTGTGACTTGGTAGAACAAAGTCACAAGAAAAAAGGTCAATAAACAATAAAAGGGGGAAGGGAAGAAACACCCTGACTCCTAGGTCTGCTCAAGGGGGTCCCACAAGGACCATGAGGGCCAAAAAAAGCATTTCTATATTACTTTTTGGCGGGGGTCCACGAATCCTGACAAATTTGGTTTTAAAAAAGGATTTCCTGGGGTTGCCCACCCTGGGTCATTGCAGGAAAACTGCTCTTGCTTCCATGAAGCGAAGCAGATTGCTTTTGAGCAAGGGTAGCTGAATATTAGCAGCTCCCCTTATTCAAAGCAATGCTGGCTTCCGCAGGAGGCGGGGTACTGGCGGGGAAGGCGGGGGCATTGGGGCTCCACCTGCGGTCGCCAACGTGTAGCCAGGCCCCGGGGGATGGGGTCCCCTGGGCCTAAATTGGTCCAGGGAAGGGGGGCCACACGGCCGTCTCCCCAAAAAATAAATGAACAAAGCAATGGGGGTCCCCGGGGCGGATATCGAATAATGGAAGTGGGTTTTTTTTTTAATCTTTCGATTTTGGAGTCGTGACCACATCCCGGTCTCAGCGAGCCCCTCCCCCCGTGTAACATTGTGTCCGATTTTGTGGATCCACCTCAAATAAATAATTTACCAGTATATAATTTCGGAGTTAGAGTTGCATTTGTGAACTTGCTTTACAGAGGTAGTGTAATTGAACTTAATAATAAGATTACATTTGATAGTTAGTGAAAAAATATAAAATTAAAAATTAAAAATTGAACCTGAAAAGTGTATTGTAATGTAGTACATTGAATACATGCTTTTGCAGATTCGTGACGGCTGCGCAACTCCTCAAAAAATTTAAAAAGAGTATGTATGTGATTCTCTGTTGTGTTATAGGGTGGCTCTAAAAAGAGCCCTTGTTTTCATTATGAGTTTGTTGTAGCTACATGTAAGTGTGGATGCACAGCTTTAGATAGTTGAGAAAGACTCTGTTCCCTTAATCTGTGAAGTGTACTCCATCACTTCTGTAGATGTCATCAATATCAAAATGTAGATTGTTGTTATGGTCTCTGAGGCAAGCAGAAACAGCTTTATTGACAGTCTTTCTAGCTTTTTCAATCTGTGGACAGGATTGATTTGACCACTTCCATTTCTGTCTTTGGCATATATTAGGGTATACAACGACAGTTTGAGGCAAAAGCAACATCAATTGTGCAAAGGTGTCCATCATTAGCATTTCCGGACCTACCCCAGTCAATATGCCTAGGTCATTACCACCACAGTGCACAATCATGAGACCAGGAGGTTGGAGATGCAAAAAGTTTTTAACCAAAGGCATCAATTGGTGCTACTTTAATCCTCTCTGTATAAAGCAGCAACTCTTCTCATGTCTCAGCTGTAGGTATCACTATATTCCTGAAAGCATGCATGCATGCATTTGTCTGTACCTTTTCCCACTGACACCATATATAAAAGAAGCATACAAATAGATGTATACCTTTGTTTTATACATCTAACATCTTCAGATGAATAACACATATGAGAACACATGTGCAAGTAGAAAGAAAGCTCAGTCACAACATCATGCAGACCGTTAAACATGACACACCTCATTGTACATTTCAAACAGACAACTACATTTATGCAGCCTACTTCAAATGTACCTTTCCTTAGACTCATACATAGTAGCCTAAGCACTAATTCTTCTGCCAACATGTCTTAAATCTCACTTTTCTGGCTTCGGCTCGGGCCTTTAACGCTGGAGCGGGCCTTTAATAGCCTGTGGGCTATAAGGCTACATTATAGGTTTGATAATATGTAAAGTATAATATTCCAAACATGTATGTGTAATGGAGACATTTGGAATGCAAATGAAAGTATTTGTTTGTTTATAGATGAGAATATTTGTATATAATTATTTAAAAAATGTAATATTATTTTTAGAAACTATTTAAACTTTTTCTTTTTTTCCAGATATTTACCATTATTACTAAGAAAGATTCAGTATGGCATGAAAAGATCAAAAGAAAAGACAAGAAAAAAAACAGTACATACATTGAAGAAAAAGACTTCTGGTAAGAGAACTAAAGAGTTTTTTAAAAACACTTTTAAAGAATGTAAAGATTTTTCAAAATGTGAGTAAGAGAAAGGAAAGTTCTACAAGCAATTAGGAGGAAACAAAAAAGGACATATTAATAGAAAATCATGTTATGGGAAACAATCCATGTTGAAAGGGGGCTGAAAGAATATAAGGACACTAGGAAAAGAATGTATAAACTGTACTACAAAATGTATTAAAAGTTTGCAAAAAATATAAAAAGAGGTCAGCAGCTTATAAGAAAAAGCAACAGATTGAAAGTGTTGTAGAAAAAGCGTTTGAATGGAGACGAAAATTATGTATATTGATATTGAAGAAAATTAAAACATTAGTTAAAACAATGGTGTTTGTGAAGGAGAAAAGCAAAAGAAAAAGACTGGTTAATAGAAGTAACTTCTGCAAAAATGTTACTGGTGAACTGAAACACACTTCTAGCACTGAGCCTTTGTTTAATGAACAAAGCTATTTTCAACAAAATACATTAGTTCATGCAGTTTATACCAGTGGTCGTCTTTATGAAATGAAAGATGGTTTTCCAATTCAAAAAGAAAAGATGGTTGCTAGGGATGTGGAAAAAGTAATACCTGAAGAAGTTCAAGGAAGGTGTACACAAGCTCTAGCATATAAATGAGATTGTAGTAGTATTTGTAGTAATCAACAGGAATCTCTTTACATATTATGTTTTTGTTAAATGATAATATTGCAAAAAAAAGTCTTAAACAGAAGATTAAGATGTTACAAGGACTAGATCCATGTAAAGTAAGAAAATATACTAAGTTGCAAGGTAATTCTCTTTCTTGTCTTTCAAGAAAAGTGTGTCAAAGTACTTAACATCAATTAAGAATGTTAGAGGTGCATCCCTCACAAAGGCGGAAGTTAGTAAGGAGACTCTACAATGTAAAAAGTTCTGCTTTATCTTTAAGTAAAACAAACTCAGCTCTTTTGCATGGTTCACTATCAGATGTAAATAAAGTTTGTGATGATGTACAGTTTCATTATTTTGGTCCAGAAGAGGAGTGTAGAGAAAGTGAGAGCTTGAAAAGTGTAGGTGTTGAAGAACAGGTGGAAGATATTAGTACTGAGAAGTCTGCAGAAGAAATTACAAAGTTTAAGATACTTTCATGTGAAAAACCAAACTGCGATTGTATTTTTTGTCAATATACTCACTATAGAAATCAAACTAGGAAACTTGATGTGTATTTAAAAAGGGAAAAGGTAAACAATGATAAGTGGGAGCAATTTGGTGCTTATTTGTTGGTGGAAGGTCGTTTTGAGTTGGGTACTGATCAACGTATTTGTAAATATTGTTACAACAAATTAGAAGAGAAGAAAGTACCAGCTAGAACAGTATATAACAACTTAGAGTTGGTAGCTTTTGCTCCGGAACTGGCAGATTTAAATACATATGAATCCATTCTTATTCAATCTGTGTACCTGTTTCAGGCTATAGTTCGTATGGAGCCTAAAACAGGTAAGCTGCCTTCAACAGATTTACAAAAAGGTCTGAAAGGAAGATTCGTGTACTTACCTTTAGATTTTAAGAACAATATTGAAATTGTTGGCATAGACAGAGAGGAAAATGAGCCTGTAGTTATTCTAGTTAAAGAAGGTGTACCAGCAAAAAGTCAAAAGATATGGCAAGAGTTAGTAGATGTATACAAACTTCAAAAGGCTACATTATATCTTGTACAGAACAATATTTATTATAAAACTGTAAATGTGGAAGAACGAGAAATATGTTTTGAAAATGAAACAGAAATTTCAACTGCCCAAATAGAAAAAGTGGACAAGTTCAGGAGTGAAGAGATTTACGAACATTACAGTATACATCCTCTACATTCAAAAGAAGTGATAGGAAACACTATTGAATTATTTCAAATGAAGAAAGCCAAAGGAACTCCCATGTGTGCATGAGAAAAAAGTTTAGAAGATCGTTGTTTTCCACAGCTCTTCCCCACTGGAGAAGGTGGACGATATGATGAACAAGCAGTACAGATTCCAGCTTCAGAACACCACTCGTCAAGATTGTACTCTGAAGATCCAAGATTTCACCAGTGTATTTCATATATATTTCATTTTCTGTTTGAAAGTGACTTGTCGGGACTTTCATGTGCAGTGAACCACATATTAAAAACAGGAGTTCATCTTACACATTTTTCTGCAAAGGAATTCATGGACAAAGTTCAACAAAGAGACGATCATGTAGAATCTCAGTTAAATAATTTGATGACTTGTCAACGTGGTACCAATGAGTTTTGGTATTGTCGTCATGGAGAACTTAAATATATGTTTAGAAAGTTAGGAACCCCTACATGGTTTGTTACACTTAGCTGTATTAAATATGCGTGGGACGATTTACTTGAATTTCTATGACAAGCAAATTCAAATGTAAAAAACATTGATTTGTAGACAGCTGGAGAACTGTGTTCCTTGGATCCTGTAAATATGTACAGATATTTTAATCATAGGTTTCAAGCTATGATGTCTCTTATCTGCAATACAAATAATCCACCTCCTGGAGAGTTGCTTATTTCTTTTGGAGAAAGGAGTACCAAGCCAGAGGTGCTCCTCATATGCACATGCTGTTATGAATCAAGGATGCACCAACATTTGGAACTGATACTGATGAAACTGTTTTGTCTTTCATTGAAACGTATGTTACCTGTGCCATTCCAAAAAAGCAGGAGAAAACAACTTGAGAGAACAAGTTTTATGGTTTCAAAGTCATCGATGTGGAAAATATTGTCGACGAAAATACAAGTCTAAGAAAAAATGTTATACAAAATGTTGTTTTGGATTTCCACATACAATAATTTCAAAAGGAAGAGTCAATAGTTTTATGTCAGCAGTAAGGCATACTATAACTCGAAAATCTCAGAAGAATACATACAACTTAAAAAAGAACGAAAGATTCAAAGTATATTAATGACTTCAATCCAGTGATTTTGACAATGTGGAATGAAAACATGGAAATGCAATAGGTTGCAGATAATTCAATTGTTGTTGCTCGCTATGTTACATAATATATAACCAAATCTGAAAAGACAGAGTTGAAAGAAATGTTGGAAGAAATTTCACAGGAACAGAGTGTTAGCAGGAAATTGTACAACTTTAGCTTGAAAATGCTCTCCCACAGAGAGATTGGATCCTATGAATGTTCGGATCGGTTGAGCTCTGCAAGTTTATATTCAAAGTCAAGAGGAATCATTTGTGTAAGTCTAGGTCTTGCCGCCACACGAAAAAGAGTATTGAAATCTTTTCAAGAAATCAATACTTAGCATTAAATGAACCAGAAAGTACAGATATTGGTAAAACTAATATATTGGATACAAACTATCCCAAAAGGAGTCCGCATCTGGAAAACCTATGTCTCTATGAAGTACTACAACATTACAGCTTTAAGAGAAATGTTACAGAAAATAAAAATAAAGAAAAATATGCAGTGATTGGGTGTGACGGATGTTTGGTAAAACATGTCAAAGGAAATCTTATTAACCACAGAAAACTCAGTTGTGAAAGTCCAGATAAGAGGGAATTTTTCTATTTAGCACTTCTGCAACTGTTCAAGCCTTAGCGTATTGAAGCGGAATTACTTGGAGATTTTGACTGCTATGAAGATTCTTTTTAATGCATGTAAATATAGCACAATCTTCCCAACTTATCTACAAATGTTAAATGATAAGATTGAACAAAAAACTACTATTGCAGCTGAAATAGCTGGAGAAAGTTCTCAAGATAGTCAAAGTTCGGGTCCACTACTTCAAGATCCACTAGCACAACCAATTATTGAAAATGAAGCAGCAATAGCCATGAATGAAGTGGAAACTGCAATGCTACAAGCACAGCAGGATATTTTTCAGTTGGATAAGTTAGAAGAACAACTAAACATTGAGCAAAAATAAAGATATCTACAAGTGACAGAACAGATACAACATGGTTTGGAACATGAAAAAAAAGAATGCTAATGCTCATCATTTAAACCTATTTTAATGTACATCAGTGGTCAAACTGGAAAGTCTCTTAATTCAAGTTTTGACTAGTTATCTGTACAAAACTACAGAATCACATTTATCTTGTGTTATAACAGCTCCAACTGGATTAGCAGCACACAACATTAAAGGAATTACTTTACATCGATTACTCATGCTACCAGTTGAACATGAAAATAAATTGGAATATCACAAGCTATCTAGAAAAGCTTGTTATCAAGTCTCAAGAGTACTGAAGAAAATGAAACTTCTAATCATTGATGAGGTGAGCATGCTCTCAAACTTAATGCTTGCCTTTGTTCATTTAAGAATGCAACAGATTTTAAAAACAGATTACGATGTTTTGTTTGGAGGAAAATATGTAATTGTATTTGGCGATCTGCTACAACTTACTCCTGTAAAAGGGCAACCTGTTTTTAAAACACATCTCCATGAAGAGACAAGGAAGTATTTGGGAAGTATTGGAAATGTGAACATATAGTCTAATTTTGAATATAACGAACTTATTAGGAATATGCGACAAGCAAGTGATGAACATTATGGAAATATTTTTCAAGATATAAGAATCGGTGTCTTGACAAAACATTCTGACACACAAATAGAGAGGCACACGAATAGAGACACTTAAGCATAATAATTGGAAAAGTCCATAAAGCAACGCAATCACGATGACAGAGACCAAGAATTTTCGTGGTCAAATTTCTTTTTACTTCTTCACTTGTTTTTATACATGTGGGTTACACAAATCAGCCAACAGCCAATGCATTTCACCCATTTGGGCTTCTTCAGGACGTAGTCCAATCCAGTGATGTATACACAAGACGCTAACCCAGGGTAAGGGCTTAGATGCAATCAAAGTATCATCCAAATCTCAGGAAGCAAATAAAAAAATGAGTCACGAGTATCTAGTTATGGCTATAATTGGCCGTAATATGAATATCATGCCGTGATCTTCAGGAGCCGTGTTCGACAGTCCGTTATTGCTCATCGTGTCCACATACAAGCAAAAGACAAAATAAAACATAGTAAAGAAGCTTTAGAAAGTCGACTATTGCGGAGCTTGTTTACAACTGGAAACACAGCGACTTAAGTAATGTACAAAAAGCTAGGATTTTTTTTTTTATAGTTTGCCTAATGACTACTTTGCAAGAGTGTTCTACATTTAATCAAGAAGTTTTAACACTGGAAAAACAACAAATAGTGGAAATTAAAGCTAATGTTAAAATTGAACATCAAGGAGTGACTATTCTTCTCAGAGAGAAACTACAGTCAAAATTTAATTTGTTGGAAAGGTCTGTATCTAAGACTGCAGGCTTAGAAAAGACTTTACATCTATGTGTAAACTGTTGGGTAATATTACGGCACAAGTTGAATGTAGAAGGTTTAGTAAATGAAGCAATGGGAAAAGTTTTTGAATTTGTAAATTTTCAGAACAGAGATGGAATAGAATTTTTGAAGATAAAATTTGATCAGATTAAAGAGGTAAGGCAGATGAGCATTGTGTTGTGCATTTTTTGCTTGTAAAAGACTTGTATGTTTGCAGAAAACTGTTTCCTTTGTCTTTAGCATTTGCAGTAACTATTCATAAATCTCAAGGTTTAAATACAGACAGTGCTTTTGTACATATTGAAAGTACAGTGTTCAAAGAGAAAATGGCAAACGTTGCATTGTCTCGAGTAAGAACATTATCTGGTTTGTATTTGATTGATTTTGATGAGAAAAAAGTTAGCGCAGATGCAAATTGTGTAAGAGAGTACAATCATTTGAGAAGACTTTATACTTCTCATTTAGCTGAATATCCCACAGATGAGAAACGTGTAGTGTGTCCAAAATGGACATATATGAAACATCCAAATGAGGGTCAAAAAACCCATTCAATAGACTCATGAAGATGTAAAGAAGAGCTTCATTGTGAAAGTATGGGAAATTATGAAAAAAGATTTTGTTCTTTATTACGTCATGTATTTAATCAATTGGTAACTGACAAAGGTAAAATCCATACTGCTTCAGGTGTTCGACAGTTTTTGGATATATTTACTGGTTCTTTGACATTCACTCTTAATCATCAACAAGATGCACAAGAATTTCTTATGATTATGCTTGGAGTATTAGAACATGAAGGAATATAGATTGAAAACTTATTTGGACTATGTTACAGATGAGATCATAAATGTGAAGAGTGTTCATTTGCTTCCAGCACTAAAATAGACACAGAACGATTCATATACTTGACGGTACCAGATTGCAAATCTGCAAATCTGTACCTTTTAACAAATTAGTGAAAACAGCAAATCAGGACATGAAATGTTTGCATTGTAAATCAGAGATGTTGTCTACATTACATATTGAAAGATTTAGAAAATATCTCATTTTAATACTACAACATTGTAGAGCAAATGGAAGAAAATTGAAGACAAAAATAAAACTTGTTGTTGCAAGTCAACTATCTTTTTCAGAAAGAACTTTTATAGCAGTGGCTATTATTTTACATGATGGACCTACTACAAAATCTGGGCATTATACTGTGTATTTAAAATGTAATAAAGGATGGACACATTGCAATGGTGCCCACTTGCAATTCAAATCTAGATTGACTTTCGATTTACAAAATTCTTATTTGATATGTTTTAAGTCAAAGTTTTGAATACATTGTTCGGGCTATTGGGAAGATTTGAACACAAATTAACAAATTTATATTGGATTTTTACCAAGAAAAAGTTTTGAATACATTACTCGGCATATTGGGAAGATGTGAACAGAAAGTGGACAGGCTTGAAACAATCAGTATTTATAGTTAGTGTTTAGGTTATTATTTGTGCTAATTGATATTGGATTCAGATTTTTTTTTAAAAGCAATAGTTTATATATTTGTTGTCTATATTGTACCAGATATGAATGAGAGGATACATTTAGAAATTGTTTTCAGAGTAATAAAAACTTAATGTACAAGTTAGACGTTAGTTAGAAACTGTAAATATGTAAACCTAAAGGTACACATATTGGAAATAATGCTTTGCAGTAATTTGTTATTTTTACAATCTTGTTGATTTTTTTTCCACCCGCTGTTCTATGATGATACATTGAAATCACTGTGTATGGTGAAGTTCAGTAGAATCTGAAAACAGCAAAAAAGGAGAACTAAAAATGTTGTGTAATTCTAAAATTATGTTATGTTCTTAAAAGTGTAATATTTTACTTTATATAATGCATTAGATTATATAAAAAAAATTCTTCATCTTTACAGTAGGTAATGGTGAAGTTTGAAAAGAGTTATAATTCAGTTTATGACAATACTATTCAAAAATAGTTCCACAGAGTTATGTATCTAAATTACTGCAAAGGGTAAGAATACATAACATAATATGTATATTAACATTCATTTATGTATCATTTATTTCTCGTAAAAATAATGTTGAATCTTTACACTATTGAAAAACTTTCAGACATCATCAGACAGGTAGTATACCTGCACTCATGCAATCACCCAGGCACTACACATGCACTCATCCAATATTCGAGACACTACTTTTGCACTCAGGGAATCACCCAGCTACTTCTGATGCACTCATTCATTCCCTCTAACACTACCTATGCACTCATTCATACACTCAGACACTACTCATGCACTACTCCAATCATCTAGGCACTACTTCTGTGCTCCTGAAATCAGGCAGACACTGCCCATGCACTCATGCTATAATTTAGACACTACTTTTGCACTCATCCATTTCCTCAAACAGTAGCTATGCACTCATCCATGCACTCAGGCTCTACCCATGGACTGCTCCATCCTTCCAGGCACTACCCATGTACTCATGCAATCACTCAGGCACAACTGCTGCACTCATGCATCCCCTCAAACAGTACCTATGCAGTCATCCATATACTCAGACAGTACCCATGCACTGCTCCATGCACCTATGCACTACCCATTAATTTATGCAATCACTCAGGCACTACTGCTGCACTCATGCATTCCCTCAAACACTATGTATGTACTTATCCATACACTCAAACACTACCCATGCACTGCTCCAATCATCTAGGCAGTACCTCTGTAGTCCTGCAATTAGGCAGACATTACCCATGCACTCATGCTATAATGTACACAATACTGTTACACTCATGCACCCTTTAAACACTATCCATGCACTCAAGCACTATCTACACACTTCTCCAATCTCTGAGGCACTGCGTCTACACTCATTCAATGAGCCAGGCACTATTGGTACACTCATACAATCACTTAGATAGTACTGTTGCACTGATCCATTCCCTCAAACACTACCTATGCACTTATCCATGCACTCAGGATCTACCAATGCACTGATGCATGTACCCAGGCATTACCCATGCAGTCATGCAATCATTTAAACACTACTGCTGCACTCATCTATTCCCTCACACACTAGCCATACACTCATCCATACACTCAGACACTACCCATCCACTTCTCCAAACACGCAGGCACTACCTCTGCACTCATGCAATTAGCCAGCCACTACTCAGGCAATCCTCCAATCGCTCAAGCAGTTCTATTGCACTCATGTATTCCCTCAAACACTACCCATGTACTCATCGATGCAGTCAGGCTATACCCATTGAGTGCTCCATGCACCCAGATACTACTCATGCAATTACTCAGGCACTACTGCTGCACTCATGCATTCTCTCAAACACTACCTGTGAACTGATCAATACACTGAGGTACTACCCATTGACTGCTCCAATCACCTAGGCACTACCCTTGTATTCATACAAACATCCAAACAGTACTCATGTACTGCTCCAATCATGCAGGCACTTATTTTGCTTACATTCGTTCCTTCAAACACTATGCATGCACTCATCCATGTACTCAGACTCTACCCCTGCAGTCATGCAATCACTCCAGAACTACCCATACACTCCTCCAAACACACAGGAACTACCCCTGCACTCATGCAATTACCCAGGCACTACCTATGAACTCCTCCAATCACCAAGGCACTACTCCTGCACACATGCAATCACCAAGGCACTACCATTGCACTCCTCAAATCACTCAAGCAGTTCTATTGCACTCCTGCAATCACTCAAGCACTACTGTTCCACTAATCCATTCACCTGGGCGGCACCCATGCACTCATCCTGCACCCAGCCACTACCGATGCACTCCTCCAATCACCCAAGCACTACCCATGCACTCATCCATTCACTCAGGTACTACTTCTGCACTCATGCAATCACCAAGGTACTACCCATCCACTCTTCCAATCAGCCAGACACCATCCATGCACTCCTCCAATTATCCAGGTACCATTTCTGCACTCATGCAATCACCCAGGAACTACCCATGCAATCATCCAATAACCCAGGCACTACCCCTGCACTCATGCAATCACCCAGGCACTACCAAATGCACTCCTTAAATCACTCAGGCACTACCGTGCACTCCTCCAATCACCCACGCATCACCCCTTCACTCATGCAATCACCCATGCACTACCCATGTAATCCTTCGATCACCCAGACACTACCCAGGAGCTTCTTTAATCACTCAGGCACAACTGTTGCACTCATTTATTCACCCAGGCACTACTCATGCACTTATCTATGCACTAGGGCACTATTGTTGCACTCAACCATTCAACCAGGCATTATCCATGCACTCCTCCAATCACTGAGGCACTACCCTTGCACTCATGCAATCACACAGGCACTACTCATGCATTCATTCAATAACTCAGGCACTACTGTTGCACTCATCCAGTCACCCGGGTACTACTCATGCACTCATCTATGCACTCAGGCACTACCTTTGCACTCATACATTTCCCCAAACACTATCCATGTACTCATCTATGCACTCAGGTACTACTCATGCACTGCTACAATCAGCCACTACCCCTGCACTCATGCAATCACCCAGGCACTACCCATGCACTCATGTAATCACTCAAGCACTACTGTTACGCTCATCCATTCACCCAGGCAGTACCTATGCACTCATCAATGAAGTCAGGCACTACCCCTTACTCATGCAATCTCACAGGCATTACCCATGTACTCACCTATGCACTCAGTCACTACCTCTGCACTCATGCAATCACTTGGGCAGTACACATGCACTCCGCCAATCACTCAGGCACTACCCATGCACTCATTCAATCACCCAGGCACTACCCATATACTCAGGCCCTACCTATGCACTCCTCCATGCACCCAGGCACTACCCATGCACTCATCCATTCACCCAGGTACTACCCATGCACTCATGCAAACACTCAGGCAGTACACATGCACTCCTCCAATCAACCAGGCACTACCAATGCACTCATACAATCACCCAGGCACGTCCATATTAAAAATTACATGGATAAAGTGTCTTTAGAGTCGTTATCTGAAGACCAGGCCCAACAACTAAATAGAAAGCTCTCACTACCTGAAATTAAAAATGCAATAAAAAAGTTAAAGAGAGGCAGTGTTGCTGGCCTAGATGCTATCCCCAATGATTTTTTTATTGCCCTTAACGAGGCGCTTGCTCCGGTTATGGAGAAACTATTTGATAGTATTTTCTCGAACAATTCTCCAATCCCTAGTTCCTGGAATGAGGCAGCAGTCACTTTGATTTTAAAACCCAATAAAGATTAAAAAAAATGTGAGTCATACAGGCCTATCTCCCTGCTTAATTGTGACTACAAAATCTTTGCACAAATTATAGCAGGGAGACTGAACTATATAATGGGAGACTTAGTTCATCCGGTTGAAAAGGGGTTTATTAAAGGGCATCAACTACATGATTTAACTCATGAGTTGATAGGAGCTATAGATATTGATTCAGTCAAAAATTGGCCACTTACGATTTTCGCATTTGATGCGGCCAAAGCTTTTGGCCGGGTGAGCTGGTCCTGCTTACATCAAGTAGCTCAAGCGTTTGGCTTAGGAGAACATTTCTCAAATATTATTAGGAACATCTATAAATCTTCCACAGCTAGAATTAAAGTCAATGGAAATTTAACTAATTCAGTCACTTTAGAGCGAGGCACTCGGCAGGGTTGCCCTCTTTCCCCTCTCCTCTTTAATCTTTACATAGAACCACTGGCACAAATCATCAGGTCCAGTGAGTTCTTTGCCCCATTCGAATATAAGGGATGGACAAAAAAGTTGGCCTTGTATGCAGATGACCTGATGATTTTTACGAAAGAATCACCAGCGATTCTACCAAAGTTGGAACCACTTCTGATAGATTTCGGGAAGATATCTGGTTATCTAATTAACTCGCAAAAAACTGAGATTATGACTTGGAACTGGCAATTTAGTTCGCCTTTAGAACATCATCAAATAGGATACTTAGGTATCCAAATTACTCAGAACATTGACGAAGTGGCCCAGCTCAATTTAGGGGTTAAAAGGAAAGAGATCAGATCCTTACTGAATTCCTGGTGTAATCTCCCTTTGTCAATTATTGGTCGATCTAATCTTGTCAAAATGTCTGTTCTGCGCAAAATTACCTTCATCTTTGATACAATCCCTTTACTATTTAGTTTGGCTGCTTTAAAAAAATTGCAGTCAGTCATAAATAGTTTCCTCTGGGCTGGCAAAGGAGTTAGGATTGCATGGAAGAAATTGAGATGTGAGAAAACAGTCGGTGGAATAGCTAGTCCTGACCTCGGTTTCTACAGCTCTACCTCTTAGCCATGTCAAACAGTGTATCGCAGGGGGGTGCTGGCCTTCTTTTTAAATTCGGTCATCCTAAATACTTTAAAAAAGTGAAACTGAAGGTGATACGGTCAGCCTGCGAATTATGGTTCCATATGAGGAAGCTTCTTAAAATTCCATAATATTGTTCTAGTGCTCCCATATGGAACTCTTCTGGTACCCCAGAATGCCTAAATGTCATGATCCGAGACGCCGCACAGCACCGCCTCGGAAGATCGGACACCAACAACCAGAATCCAAGGCGCCTGCCGGCAACCCGTGACCTCCGGAAGCGCATAAAGCGCGGAACCTCCCAGGAGGCGGGGCCAATGATTCCCATCATCTGGTTAGAGTATCTGGACTCGGAAGCGATCTCCGCGTCGCTTCGTTCCCGTTTGGCTGTTGTCAAGTAATTTCCGCGACCTCCCTGCGAGCAGAACCGCGGTGGAGCGCTCACCCAGCAGGCTCCTCCAACAACGATGAAGAGCCGTCTCCGCTCGGCAAACTGCTCAGTCTCCCCGCAGCAAGCAAGTCTCCGGCTTGGTCTTTTCTCCTTTCAGTGAGTAACCCCCGGCGCTCCTCCGCCCAAGGATTCCGGGCGTGACGTAGAAGCGCCGGGTTCCCTCACCAGTTGCTCTTCAGGGTTCTCCATGCCAGAAACGGAGGAGACCCGTTCAGGCTTCTAGCGCTCCTCCGCCCAGGGATTCCGGGCGTGACGTAGAAGCGCCAGGAGCAGTAGTTGTTTTTCCGTAGGTTTCTCCGTGTAGGAACGGAAGAGACCCAGCGTGATTCCAGTGCTCCTCCGCCCTAGGAGGTTCCGTGGGGCGTCGAGTGGTAGCGCCTCCACCAGACTATAAAAAACCCCTTCTTGAACCTTGGCTTTCCTTCCCTGCTACCCGTGACGTAACGAGGTAGCCCCCGGATGAAAGCACCCTGACTAAGCTCCGCCTTTCTCCTACACCTCAAATCGTCCCCCTGCGAGACACCACGAGTCCTGGTGTTTCGCGGAGCCATATCGGAGGGAGGAAGGGAACTCAGGTACGCAGAGAAACTCTGGCCCGGGGTGGTGGCAGAACCCTGAAGGTCCGCCTTGGTGTAACCTATCTCCTTCTCTCTTTTCAGATCTCCTTCCCCGCTGTCCCTACCCTTCCTTCCCTCGCCCACCTGTCTTCAGAGTCCGAGGGTGTTATAGATATGCCGGACTGGGGACGGATGGGTGGTGGACCCATACCTAGCATCAACGTCATCCCGCGGAGAGGATTCCAGGGCACCATAACACTAAATGATAGCTTATCTGCTCCTTTATGGGAATACGGATACCAGAAATGGGGCCAATTACTGCGAGATAATAAACTTTTGCTATTGGATGAGCTTAACTTACAAACAAATCAAAGGTTATCCAGATTCAAATTTTATCAACTCTTCCGCTGGGTATCAAATCAGGGCAAAAATGGAGTTAGTAATGAAGAGTTGGAGGACAGGTTTTTAGTCCCGTGTCACCAAAACAAAGAAGTGGCGAAATGGTACTGGCTTTTTATTAAAGGAGATCCTATGGAGGAGCCCTGGAGAAGAGAACTGCCTTCCAGCGACATCACATCTTACTGGCAAGCATCTATATGCACTTTATGGAAGGTTGTTAAGGCTGCACCATTGAGGAGAAATCAATGTTCACACTTCATAGAGCCTATTGGACCCCGAAGAGGCTTTCTAAGCTGGGAGGCGGAGAGAAGTCCTGTGCAAAATGTGACCTGAGGAGCGCAGAGGATGTGCACATGTTTATGCAGTGTCCTCAAATCCAGGGCTTCTGGAGGCAAGTCGGTAAGACTATCTCAGATGTAATTGGCCAAGAAATCAAGGTAAGCCTGGTATTAATTATTTTTGGGATTTTATCTGAAGACAGTATTAATACCAAACTGTCAAATGTCCAAGTTTCTCTTTTGTTTGTTTTAATTCTTCTGGCAAGAAGGGAAATCTGTCTAAATTGGATTTCCCTTAATCCACCAAAGCATTTAGACTGGGTCTCCTCTGTTAAAAAAGTCCATAAGTTAGACTTGGGTTGTAAGGCAAAGAAAAGAATAAGATTTTGGGGGCTATGGGAGAACTAGGTTAACAATCTGGGTCTTGCGACTTCCTAGTTTGCACAAAAGTCCAATGATTATGAAACAAGCGATTTTTAGGGAAGATGGTTTATGTAAAAACCACGTCTCGTTTCTATCCTTGGTAATTCCCCAAGTGTCATGCGGTTGGCAACCCTAGAAACCTTTCAGGTGGAAAGAGATCCACAGGGCTGCGTGTTTTCCCCTCTGTCAGGCCCAGGCGGGTGCCATGGTACTGCTTTAAGACCACTCACTTTATTTCTTTACTGAGGACATAAAAAAAATCACCCAGGCACTACTTATGCACTCATCCGTGCACTCAGGCACCACCCTTGCACTCATACAATCACTCAGGCACTACCCATGCACTTACCCATGCACTCAGGCACTACCCCTGCACTCATGCAATCACATGGGCAGTACAAATGCACTCCCCCAATCACCCAGGTACTACCTATGCCCTCCTCCAATCACCCAGGCACTACCCATGCACTCGGGCACTACCTATGCACTCAACCATTCACTCAGGCACTACCCCTGCACTCATGCAATCACTTGGGCAGTAGACATGTACTTCTCCAATCACCCATGCACTACCCATGCACTCATACAATCACCCAGGCACTATCCATGCACTCCTCTAATCACCCAGGCACTACCCTTGCACTCCTCCAATCACCCAGGCAATACCCATGCACTCATGCAATCACCCAGGAACTACCCATTTACTCCTCCAATCACCCAGGCACTACTCGTGCACTCATGCAATCACCCAGGCACTACTATTGCACTCCTCCAATCACTCAAGCAGTTCTATCGCACACATCCAATCACTCAAGCACTACTGTTACACTCATCCATTTACCCAGGCAGTACCCTTGCACCCATCCATGAACCCAGCCACTGCCCATGCACTCCTCCAATCACCCAAGTACTACCCATGCACTCATTCATTCACCCAGGTACTACTCCTCCACTCATGTAATCACTCAGGCACTACCCATGCACTCCTTGTATCTTCCCAGGCACTACCCGTGCACTCCTCCAATCACCCACGCATTACCCCTGCACTCATGCAATCACCCAGGCACTGCCCATGTACTCCTCCAATCACCCAGGCACTGCCCATGCACTCCTCCAATCACCCAGGCACTGCCCATGCACTCCTCCAATCACCCAGACACTACCCACTGACGAGAGGCAACTACCTCGAAACACGTGTCCAGGGATTGCTAACGCAAACACATACTGTTCTCTATACATCGTGGCACAGGCGTACCCGCCGTCGCCACTACATCTACCACAGTCCCTTGGGGCAACTTGCTGGTGTGACGAGCAGTGTGCGACCAACTTTTGCATAATTTATTACGGCTCCCTTGAGCCAACGGGCTGACGAGCCTTGGATCTGCACCTGCGCGCCATGAGAGGTACTTGACCTGTTTTAATTACATTTTGGCAGTCCACGCGGCACCCCTTTACACTGACCTGCTCCCTGCTGACGAGAGGCAACTACCTCGAAACACGTGTCCAGGGATGGCTAACGCAAACACATACTGTTCTCTATACATCGTGGCACAGGCGTACCCGCCGTCGCCACTACATCTACCACAGTCCCTTGGGGCAACTTGCTGGTGTGACGAGCAGTGTGGACCAACTTTTGCATAATTTATTACGGCTCCCTTGAGCCAACGGGCTGACGAGCCTTGGATCTGCACCTGCGCGCCATGAGAGGTACTTGACCTGTTTTAATTACATTTTGGCAGTCCACGCGGCACCCCTTTACACTGACCTGCTCCCTGCTGACGAGAGGCAACTACCTCGAAACACGTGTCCAGGGATGGCTAACGCAAACACATACTGTTCTCTATACATCGTGGCACAGGCGTACCCGCCGTCGCCACTACATCTACCACAGTCCCTTGGGGCAACTTGCTGGTGTGACGAGCAGTGTGCGACCAACTTTTGCATAATTTATTACGGCTCCCTTGAGCCAACGGGCTGACGAGCCTTGGATCTGCACCTGCGCGCCATGAGAGGTACTTGACCTGTTTTAATTACATTTTGGCAGTCCACGCGGCACCCCTTTACACTGACCTGCTCCCTGCTGACGAGAGGCAACTACCTCGAAACACGTGTCCAGGGATGGCTAACGCAAACACATACTGTTCTCTATACATCGTGGCACAGGCGTACCCGCCGTCGCCACTACATCTACCACAGTCCCTTGGGGCAACTTGCTGGTGTGACGAGCAGTGTGCGACCAACTTTTGCATAATTTATTACGGCTCCCTTGAGCCAACGGGCTGACGAGCCTTGGATCTGCACCTGCGCGCCATGAGAGGTACTTGACCTGTTTTAATTACATTTTGGCAGTCCACGCGGCACCCCTTTACACTGACCTGCTCCCTGCTGACGAGAGGCAACTACCTCGAAACACGTGTCCAGGGATGGCTAACGCAAACACATACTGTTCTCTATACATCGTGGCACAGGCGTACCCGCCGTCGCCACTACATCTACCACAGTCCCTTGGGGCAACTTGCTGGTGTGACGAGCAGTGTGCGACCAACTTTTGCATAATTTATTACGGCTCCCTTGAGCCAACGGGCTGACGAGCCTTGGATCTGCACCTGCGCGCCATGAGAGGTACTTGACCTGTTTTAATTACATTTTGGCAGTCCACGCGGCACCCCTTTACACTGACCTGCTCCCTGCTGACGAGAGGCAACTACCTCGAAACACGTGTCCAGGGATGGCTAACGCAAACACATACTGTTCTCTGTACATCGTGGCACAGGCGTACCCGCCGTCGCCACTACATCTACCACAGTCCCTTGGGGCAACTTGCTGGTGTGACGAGCAGTGTGCGACCAACTTTTGCATAATTTATTACGGCTCCCTTGAGCCAACGGGCTGACGAGCCTTGGATCTGCACCTGCGCGCCATGAGAGGTACTTGACCTGTTTTAATTACATTTTGGCAGTCCACGCGGCACCCCTTTACACTGACCTGCTCCCTGCTGACGAGAGGCAACTACCTCGAAACACGTGTCCAGGGATGGCTAACGCAAACACATACTGTTCTCTATACATCGTGGCACAGGCGTACCCGCCGTCGCCACTACATCTACCACAGTCCCTTGGGGCAACTTGCTGGTGTGACGAGCAGTGTGCGACCAACTTTTGCATAATTTATTACGGCTCCCTTGAGCCAACGGGCTGACGAGCCTTGGATCTGCACCTGCGCGCCATGAGAGGTACTTGACCTGTTTTAATTACATTTTGGCAGTCCACGCGGCACCCCTTTACACTGACCTGCTCCCTGCTGACGAGAGGCAACTACCTCGAAACACGTGTCCAGGGATGGCTAACGCAAACACATACTGTTCTCTATACATCGTGGCACAGGCGTACCTGCCGTCGCCACTACATCTACCACAGTCCCTTGGGGCAACTTGCTGATGTGACGAGCAGTGTGCGACCAACTTTTGCATAATTTATTACGGCTCCCTTGAGCCAACGGGCTGACGAGCCTTGGATCTGCACCTGCGCGCCATGAGAGGTACTTGACCTGTTTTAATTACATTTTGGCAGTCCACGCGGCACCCCTTTACACTGACCTGCTCCCTGCTGACGAGAGGCAACTACCTCGAAACACGTGTCCAGGGATGGCTAACGCAAACACATACTGTTCTCTATACATCGTGGCACAGGCGTACCCGCCGTCGCCACTACATCTACCACAGTCCCTTGGGGCAACTTGCTGGTGTGACGAGCAGTGTGCGACCAACTTTTGCATAATTTATTACGGCTCCCTTGAGCCAACGGGCTGACGAGCCTTGGATCTGCACCTGCGCGCCATGAGAGGTACTTGACCTGTTTTAATTACATTTTGGCAGTCCACGCGGCACCCCTTTACACTGACCTGCTCCCTGCTGACGAGAGGCAACTACCTCGAAACACGTGTCCAGGGATGGCTAACGCAAACACATACTGTTCTCTATACATCGTGGCACAGGCGTACCCGCCGTCGCCACTACATCTACCACAGTCCCTTGGGGCAACTTGCTGGTGTGACGAGCAGTGTGCGACCAACTTTTGCATAATTTATTACGGCTCCCTTGAGCCAACGGGCTGACGAGCCTTGGATCTGCACCTGCGCGCCATGAGAGGTACTTGACCTGTTTTAATTACATTTTGGCAGTCCACGCGGCACCCCTTTACACTGACCTGCTCCCTGCTGACGAGAGGCAACTACCTCGAAACACGTGTCCAGGGATGGCTAACGCAAACACATACTGTTCTCTATACATCGTGGCACAGGCGTACCCGCCATCGCCACTACATCTACCACAGTCCCTTGGGGCAACTTGCTGGTGTGACGAGCAGTGTGCGACCAACTTTTGCATAATTTATTACGGCTCCCTTGAGCCAACGGGCTGACGAGCCTTGGATCTGCACCTGCGCGCCATGAGAGGTACTTGACCTGTTTTAATTACATTTTGGCAGTCCACGCGGCACCCCTTTACACTGACCTGCTCCCTGCTGACGAGAGGCAACTACCTCGAAACACATGTCCAGGGATGGCTAACGCAAACACATACTGTTCTCTATACATCGTGGCACAGGCGTACCCGCCGTCGCCACTACATCTACCACAGTCCCTTGGGGCAACTTGCTGGTGTGACGAGCAGTGTGCGACCAACTTTTGCATAATTTATTACGGCTCCCTTGAGCCAACGGGCTGACGAGCCTTGGATCTGCACCTGCGCGCCATGAGAGGTACTTGACCTGTTTTAATTACATTTTGGCAGTCCACGCGGCACCCCTTTACACTGACCTGCTCCCTGCTGACGAGAGGCAACTACCTCGAAACACGTGTCCAGGGATGGCTAACGCAAACACATACTGTTCTCTATACATCGTGGCACAGGCGTACCCGCCGTCGCCACTACATCTACCACAGTCCCTTGGGGCAACTTGCTGGTGTGACGAGCAGTGTGCGACCAACTTTTGCATAACTCATGCAATCACCCAGGCACTGCCCATGTACTCCTCCAATCACCCAGGCACTGCCCATGCACTCCTCCAATCACCCAGACACTACCCATGAACTCCTTAAATCACTCAGGCAATAATGTTGCACTCATTTATTCACCCAGACACTACTCATGCACTCATCTATGCACTCAGGCACTATAGTTGCGCTCAACCATTCATCCAGGCATTATCCATGCACTCCTCCAATCACTGAGGCACTACCCTTGCACTCATGCAATCACCCAGGCACTCTTCATGCAATCATTTAATAACTCAGGCACTACTGTTGCACTGATCTATTCACCCAGGCACTACTTATGCACTCATCTATGCATTCAGGCACTACCTATGCACCCATCTATGCACTCAGGTACTACTAATGCGCTGCTACAATCAGCCAGGTACTACCCATGCACTCATCCATTCACTCAGACACTACCTGTACACTCCTCCAATCACCCGGGCACTACCCATGAACTGATGCAATCACTTAAGCACTACTGTTACACTCATCCATTCACCCAGGCAGTACCCATGCACTCATCTCTGCACTCAGGCACTACCCATGCACTCCTTCAATCACCCAGGTACTACCCCTGCACTCATGCAATCACACAGGCACTACCCATGCACTCCTCTAATCACACAGGCACTAACCCTGCACTCTTGCAATCACCCAGGCACTACCCAAGCACTCATGTACAGTTTCAGGCACTAGCCATGCACTCATCCATGCACTCAGCTTCTACCCCTGCACTCATGCAATCACTTGGGTGGTACACATGCACTCCTAAACTCACCCAGGCACTACCCATACACTCATATAATCACCCAGGCACTACCCATGCACTCATCCATGCACTCAGACACTACCCCTGCACTAATGCAATCACCCAAGCACTACCAATGCAGTCCTCCAATCATGCAGGCACTAGCCCTGCACTCATGCAATCACCCAGGCACTACCCATGCACTCATTATATCCCCCAGGCACTACCCATGCACTCATGCAATTACCCAGGCACTACTTATGCACTCCTTCAATTACCGAGCCACTACCCTTGTTCGTATTCAGCCACCCAAACACTACCTATGCACTCCTCCAATTGCCCAGGCACTACCCATGCACTCATACAATAACCCAGGCACTACCCTCGCACTCCTCCAATGACCCAAGCACTACCCATGCACTCATTCATGCACTGAGACACTATGTATGCACTCCTCCAATCACCCAGGCACTACCCCTGTACTCATGCAATCACTCAGACACTACCCATGCACTACTTAAATAACGCAGGCACTTCCCATGCACTAATGTAATCATCCAGGCACTACCCATGCAGTCATACAATCACCCAGGCATTATCCATTCACTCCTCCAATCACTGAGGCACTACCCCTGCACTCATGCAATTACCCAGGCCATTCCCATGCAGTCATTCAATAACTCAGGCACTACTGGTGCACTCATCCATTCACCCAAGCACTACTCATGCACTCATCCATTCCCTCAAACACCATCAATGCACTCATCTATGCACTCAGGAACTACTCATGTACTGCTACAATTTGGCCGTTATAGTTAGTTGAGCGAACTATAACTCCCAACCTCCCAAAATGCACTGCAGATGGCGTCACATATTACATCACTCATGACATGGTCATTGACATCACTGATCACATCACTGATTACATCTCAAATTATTCTTCACATACAACCCTCAACAGACCCACCCGCCCTTAAACCTGATAAAACATACAAAGCTAAACTACCACTTTCTTAACTCATCCCACACACACCACCTGCAAAAGACCCACACTCAACCCTAAAAAGAACACAAAGCTAAACTACTCCTTCCCCATCTCATCCCAACCACTCCACCTGCAAGAGTTCCCCCTCCCTTAACCCTAACAAATTTAAAATAAGGCATTTTCCAATTAATCTCACCCATACCATCATAAACAGTTCACTCACATCATGTTTATTTTTGGGCATTTTGCGTAAATTTCTCTCAGGCCTAATCATGAAGTAGCACAGAGGTCTTCAAACTTTTTTTACTCTGAGCCCCCCTAAGCAAATGTTTTGAGGTCGGGCCCCCCTCCAAAACTTTATGGCAAGGATTGGGGGAGCAGAGGGGACATGGCTGTGTGTAGGAGCGGGGCTTATGAGATGATTTCAGGAATACTTTTTCTATAGCTTATGAACTGCACCAAATATGAGACTTATAAAACAGCAAATGCATTAAACAAAAACAGATATCCCAAAAAAACTGCTCCCCATAATTGGGGTGTTGTGAGCTCCTCACTCTCTTTGACCCCAATGCAACTATACCTGCTGCACTAATGATAACTGCAGTCCTGAGTAGCAGGCTATCTCCTCTACCTCTTTTACCTCTTACCCACCATGATGAATCATCACCTCTGTCCTAATGCTTGAAAGGACAATAAGCTCTGATGCCCCTTTTTTAAAGGTAGACAGTCATAATTGTGTTGCAGTGGGACCCCCAAATCCCTAGGCCCCAGTCCTGCTGCATCTGCTCCTTTATGATAACCAGCAGTGGCCACTTACACACTTGGCAGCAGTACTAGCTTCACTAATGAATGTCCCTTTAAAAAAAAAAAACACTTATATTGTCCCCTTCTTTGGGGCATCTCTCTGAAGAAGTGGTCTCTGGCCATTTGTAAACATAAAAATTAGTCCGCATACAGTGCTCCTTATTCTGGGCCTTCTCTTTGAAAATATCTATGAATCTCGCTCCTTTCCTCTGTCTCCTGGACCATCACAGTGAGGCCACAGGGATCAAGAGGATTAGGGCTCTGCATCTGAACGCAACCCTGCTGGCCTTCTACCGGCCACTACATGGACTCCGCTTTCACACAAAAACTGCCCCTGAATGGTTAATTTTGACTTTGAAGTGCATCTGCCTGAAAGCGAAGGGTGTGGTGGTAGTGCAGAAAGTTAAAGAAACCAACCTTCTTACCAGCCATTAATTGATTGAGTCACTTAAAGCCAGGGCCACTGGAATTATGAGTTTCTGCAGCAGCAGCGTTTTCCACATAATTATCCGTTTATTGCATTTGCTACATAATCTGCAGATTTCAACAAAAAAAACTAGATTCTAGCTCAAACGAAACAAAAGTTACTTAAAGCGTGACAAAGTGTTCCGGAGCAGTGGAAGGCCCTTTGCAAAGATTGACTGGTAATCTTGTAGTTGCTTACAGCTGTATTTGGGTGCTAAACTGGTACTAATGACGTGAAATATTTCCCCTGACAGTGTTACAGTGAGTTAAAATGACAAAAAATGAAGTAATACTAACCACAAAATGTGGCGCATTGTGCCACATAATTTACCTTTTCTTGCTGCATAATTTAGTAAAACGTGCTGCATAATGTTGTCCTCTTCTGCTGAATAATTCCAGTGGATCTGCTTAAAGCTTTATGGTGGCAAAGATCTATTCTTTTTAAGATGCAATGTAAAGGAGTTATCAGCTGAAATCTAAAATAGTGGAGACACTTACAAAAATGTCTGCATTAGATACAGTTTGATTACTTATTACTAAAAAGTATATTTTGTAAGAACTTGTTTTATTTCAATCACTGCATCATTTTGCAGCAGACTAGCTTAGAGTATGTGAATATGGATTTAAAATAATGACTTACATATTCACAGTGCTTTCTGCCACAGGCTGGGACCTCACAGCACTATAAACAGGGCCATTGGAATTATGCGGCAGGAGAAGGCCAAATTATGCAGCAAGGTTAAATAAATTCTGCAGCAAGCAAAGGCGAATTATGCTGCATTTTTTGTGATAGCATTACTGCGCTATTTTGCTATTTTTACACATGTTAACATTGTCCTGGCCTTTCTTGCCCCTCATAAGTACCACATTAACACCCACATATAGCAATAAGCAACAGAAAGTCAACCTTTAGAAAGGGCATTCAACTGTGTGGTAACATTTTTTTTTTAATCTGCAAATTATGCAGCAGACAATGGATTATGTGGCAAATACGGGAAAACCATAACTATGCGCTGTGAGTGCAGGGTGAGCGTGAAAGTGAAGGGTGAGAATGAGGAGTGAGTTGTCTAAATGCAGGTTGAATTCCCAGACACTGGAATTAATCAGGGAATCGAGGATGTAGGAAATAAACAGCTCATTATTATGTCCCAGACGGTACAAAAATAAACAGTACCTAAAGCCCTATTTTCAGCACTTATCTGTGCATACTTCGAAAAGCAAATATAAAGCACCTTTAAATGTGTTTTAGGTCTGCCTGAATGATTCATGACTGAAAATAAAAGGGACAGAAAGTCACATTACAAATGAATGCATATGTTTTTATTTAAGACCCTATTCAGTGTCAAAGCAAGGTCTTTGCAGGCTATTTAAACATACATGGCTGGCATTTTTTTTATTGGCAACGCTACTTTATATTCCTTTTCATGAAATGCATTCTTACACTACAGCAGTAAATGTAAAATACAATGTAAAAATAGGCAGAGTAGGGGCCCGGGGGTACTGGAAACAGAAAAAAAACAGCCTCGGTAACCAGTTTCCAAAGGTATGTAAATGTGCCAATGGTCTTTAAAGACCTGTGAAAAACTCAGGCGTGCTGGATTCTTAATAAGACTCCAGACACTGCCCAGCAAGCCCCTAGCAGCACACCCACTGACCCCTGGCCCCATAGCACTCTTGAGGGCTTCAGAGTAAATGAAGACAGCCTGGAAATGCAGCAAATAAACATCGCTGCACTTCCAGGCGTCTTCATTTACATGTGGTTGCAGAGGCCTTTGCGCCCCCCTGGGAACTCATCCACGCCCCCCATGGGGGCGCGCCCCACAGTTTGAAGACCTGTGAAGTAGCACAACATTGTGATGTTTTTTACTTAGTGCTACTGTAATTATGGGATTTTGCATCCCTAGATTTATGATGGCTAGCTCCACAATCTATAACTCACAACAGTCATACAAACCATATCTCGGACACCTGGCTTACGGTTGACTCTTTACCAGACATCCTGGCCGCAATCCCTACGGGGTACTATATATTGCAGGCCAACAGACTCTCTGGGAAGCCAGGTGGTGGTGTGGCTGCTATTATTCATCACAATCTAAAATTCACCGCACTAACGGCTACTAACATTCCCTCTGTTGAGAGTCTTGTTATAAATCTTGAGTCCCCTCTTTGCCCCCTTATCTGTGCCCTCTTCTATCGGCCTCCCCATTCCACGCCTTCCTTCCCTCAGTTAGTTGGGGATCTAATTGCCAAATAGTCATCAACAACTCAAAATTAATTATAATCGGTGACTTCAATTATTGGCCCTCTGATCCCAAAGAAAGTCTCAACTCCCGAGATTTCACAGATCTTCTTTCTGGCCTCAATTGTACCCAGCATGTCCACACTGCCACCCACACTAAGGGCCATATTCTGGACCAGCTCTGGACGGCCAATCTGACCATTTCCTCCCTTTCCATTTCTCCTTGTCCTTGGTCTGACCACCATACTATTCATTTCTCTTTGGATTTGCCCCTCTCGGCCAAACCCTTGACACTGGGCAAGCACCAGGCCAGGAATTGGAACCGGGCTAACAAAGATGAGTTTCGCTCTCTACTCTCCACCTCCTTACCCGTAGAAACTGACTGCCCTAACGATCAAGCAGCTGCTATCAATCACTGGCTCGTTTCTGCCAGTAATATTGTTGCCCCTTATAAACTCTCCACACTCAGACAACCTCATGACGCCCAACGCTGGTTCTCCAATGATCTAAAACTAAAGAAACTCTCTCTTAGACAAGCGGAACATTGTTGGAGACGTAACTACTCCCCAGATAAAAAAGGCATATTTATTGGGCTTCTAAATGATTACAAAAAATCCATCATTGTGGCTAAATCCACATATTTTTCCTCAAAAATCATGAGTTCCGCAACCAAAACCACAGACATTTTCTCTATCGTGAGTGAATTATCTCTGCCTGACAGAGTAACTGTCAAACCTTCACCAACTCAACACCTATGTGACGCCCTTAATGATTATTTTGTGCAGAAAATTATTACCATCAAAAGGAGTATTCCTCTGCCCACTACTCTCACAGCTTCAGGGTCCCTGCCTAAGAACACGCAAGTGTTGGATCAGATACCTCCGATCTCCAAAGAGGACTTCCTCACACTTATAAAAAAGGTTGGCTCTGGTTCCCCTTCGGATCCATGTCCCCCCCTCTTTCTTCAAGAAGCTTTCTGCTTCTGCCCCGACCCCCCTCTTACACTCCTCAATAACTCTTTAAAATTAGGCTTAGTCCCCGACTCCTTTAAAGCGGCAGAGGTTGTCCCCATTCTAAAGAAACCTAACGCTGACCCCACTAACCTCACTAACTATCGTCCCATCTCCCTTCTTCGTTACCTTAGTAAGATCTTAGAAGCTCATGTCACGCATTGCCTCAGCTCCTTTATCGAACTTTCGTCTTTTCTCGACCCCCAACAGGCTGGTTTTAGACCAGCTCATTCCACTGAGCTGGTCATACTTGCTGTTATGAATGAGCTCAGAAAGGGGGCCGATAATAACTTCTCCCAGGCCCTTGTCCTCCTGGATCTTTCTGCCGCTTTTGACACAGTCGATCATAAACTCTTGATCGACCGTGTCAGGGAAGCAGGCATACATGCCACTGCTTTGAAATGGATCTCCTCTTTTCTGGAAAATCGGTCTCCGGCTGTTCGCCTTGACACCTTTTCTGCTAAGAGGACTAGCTTGACCTGTGGTATACCTCAGGGGTCCTCTCTCTCCCCTCTTCTATTCAATTTGTATATGTGCCCTCTGATCCACTCCCTCCATAACTTTGAGGTAGCTTGTTTTAACTACGCTGACGACCTCCAACTAGTATTCAATATCAATTCCTCTCCTACGTCGGTTGCCAGATTTCAGGCTACCTTATGTTTTATTAGTGATTGGATGAACGCCAGCCAACTCAAGCTCAACCCGGATAAGACCGAGCTGGTTCTGTGCGGTACTTCCAATCCCTGGAACAACAACTTTTGGCCCACTACATTAGGCAACCCCCCTTTACCTACCAAGTCTGTAAAAAGCCTCGGAGTGATAATCAGCAATGATTTGACCATGAAATCTCAAATCAGCGCAGTTACATCATCGTGCTTTTTCCATCTTCGCAGAATCCGCACGATATCGAGATTTCTAACCACCGAGGCTCTCACTGTGGTTCTCATGGCTTTAGTCATCTCTCGGATAGACTATGCCAACTCACTGTATGCTGGTATTCCAGCGTATCAGTTCCACCACCTTCAATTGGTTCAGAACCAAGCTGCTCGCCTCATCTTTCAGCAACCACGCTCTCAACATGTTCGCCCCCTGTTGAAACGCATTCACTGGCTTCCAGTGGCCAAGCGCTGTTTGTTCAAACTGGGCTGTACTACTTTCAAAGCCTTAGCCGGTCTCGGTCCGGCCTTCATTTCCTCTTTAGTTTCTCGCTACATCCCTTCTCGTGCTCTCAGCTCATCTCATTCTAACTTTCTCATTATTCCTCCTTGTAAGCGGAAAAAACACGGCGGACTCAGTTTCTCTTTTCTGGCTCCCCAACTTTGGAATTCTCTTCCCCCGGAACTCAGACTTGAAACAGCTCTTCCGCGTTTCAGAACCTTTCTGAAAACTTTCTTATTCACTCAGGCTTACCTATAACCATCTGGTTTAGTACACTGTTGCTAAAGCGCCATGAGACAGTTTGGTGTACGAGCGCTCTACAAAAATTTTTAACATAACATAACCAAATACAATGTTTATAACCTCAGCCTTGATATAACAGATACAAAAACAGATGCAAGTACAGTTATCATAAATAATTGTACAGATGAGAATAAATATCACATTACCCTGAACTCTATGAAAAAGAAACAATTTAATTAGAGCAACTACTATTATTTAGTGGTTCAAGTATTTGTTGGTATTTATTTACTTTTTGATTTTAAAAATTGTAATGTCTTAAGTATTGCATTTGTTCTGTGAGTTATGGTTTGCATGGCTGTTGTGTGAGTTGTATCAATCCTGAATCTGCAAACTCCATGACAGGCTAAAGATGGGATCATGAGTCTGCGTGGGTTTGTGGATCATGAGCCAGCAGGATCCAAGGGTCCGAGAGGGGATCCAACAATTGTCTAATAGTCCTTTGTCAGGGGTTTTCAGAGAGTGCAGATCTTGGAGATATGTTGGGGTCATCAAATCTGTTTTGGAGTCTGACTTACGTGACAAACATTTACTTTATTTTCAAACTTAAGGGGTGACCCTTTCTCAAGTAGTGGATGTTTTTGTCTATGTTGTTTCTTTTTTAGTGGTTTGCAACTGTCTGGTATTATAGCAGGCTAATATGTGATGGAGAGTTATGCTTCTATCGTAATGGCATTATCTGTGATTGTCTACCCGAAACATACACCTTTGTCTTATATCATGGCCTTATAGCCTACTGCCAAGGACTATACCGGTTGTTAAAGGCCCTGAACCCCCGATATAGGCTTGAGCCGCAAGCGAGGTCATATAACAAGGATGAGAGCCTTTAACAACAGGTATAGCCTGAGACAAAGGGCTATAATCCTATTAGAATATTCGACCAACTAATCGTAGAATGCTCTAAATTAAAAATGGAGATACAGAAAGTCAAACATTGAAAAGTTGATGCAGAAGACTTATACCAGCCATTATTAGCCTGGAACTACTCAGTTGTCTACAATGAAACTCTCAACATCCTAATGTTCTAATAAAGATTTAAAGCCTGCTATAGCATGCCATACCTGCCATTAAAGGCCTGCTCCAGTGTTAACAAGGGAGCAGGCCTTTAATTGCCAGTATAGCCCAGCTTCGCCGGGCTGTAAAGCTATTAGAACATTCCTCCTCTATGAGGGCAGAATGTTTTCATTGGAAAACCAAAGGCCTCTCAGAGCTCTAGTGGGTTGAAATCACCCTCAGACCTGAAGCCTTTGTTCACAGCTCTTTCTGAGAATGTTCTTCAATTAGTATCCGCATGCAGGGCCACTGCTGTTAGCTATTCACAGAAAGAGCTGTGAAAGGTGGCTTAAATCGGGCCCTGTTTCTTCCCAGCTTGGCTGAACTGCTTTTTGTAGTTCAGCCAAGCCAGGGAGACCCAAGCCCTTAGCAGCATTCACCCCTACCTCCTTCTGAAGTCCTATTAACACTGAGCTACAGAATGAGGGAAGGGTGAAGTCTATGTGTACCCCACTTCATGGCCTCTTCCTTTTGCTTTTCTCTGCCTAATTCAGATATTTTCAAAAGGCAGAGGAGAGAGAAAGATAGAGGCTGTGGATAAGGACATTGAACTGTTGAGGGCAGTAGACCTATGCCAGTTCATTTAGGTGGCTGCTACTCCATTGTCTTCAGGGAAGCACTTATAAGTCCAATGTTCTAATTAGGTTTATACGCCTATGTTTCTTTTGTGCCTAGTGATCAATGTAACCACTTCTTTTTGCTGCAACTGCCATGCGTGTTCACACAAGACACTAATGAATTGCAGTTAAAAAAGACTAGGAACTCTGTCCTGGTTTAGCCGTGGCTAAAGGTGGGTAGTAAGATCTCATTATTTTCAAAATGTTTCTAATCTGTACTTCATGTTTAGTTAATTAAGAAATGTCAGAAAATAGTAACATGATATTGTGCATTCTCCTACCTCCATTTAAATTCCATACAAGAAAGATTTTTATTTGATCAATTTTATTTCATTTATATGTTACATTCTGTTTTTTGCATTACAACCTTTACCAATTCAGCATTCAGATGCTCAAATCATAGTTAACTCTTTTGTCAACCTGCGAATAAACAAGAGAAGATACCTCAATGAAACTGATCAAAAGGGACTGGGTAACGCATAAACAATGAATTCTAACCTCTAACCTCCAACATTGCATGACTGGGGTCTGTGATCTTCAAATGGGCTAGCTCATTCATTGCTTCCTGTGATATGACATTTTGCTTGTTAACTGAAATAATTGTAAGAGATGTGATTTTGTGATGCTTGCTGACATAACCAGGTACTGAAAATGTATTCGGAAATGCAAAACTAAATTGTAATCCCCACATGCATTTAGAAAAAAGTATAGATTAAATGGAAAAAGTGCAATCTGCTAGTCTGCTACATAAGCTTTTTTGAATTTTATGATCTAGGAGCCCTAACCTTCTACTCTCTGTCTTAAGACACAGCAGCACCTCTCATAGGACTTACTGAAAGACAGAGGGGCATATTTACAATGGAAGTGACGAAGCGCTGCGTTAGCCTTCTTGGCTGAACGCCGTGCTCTGCCCCTTCTGAACCGCAGGGCTGCACCATATTTCAACAATATGGTGCAGCACTGCTCTTCCCCCTGTGCTGGCGTTAAATTTAGCTGTCATGTGCCAACGCAAGCACCCTTGCACCATGGTGCAAGGGTGTCTGCGTTGCAGAGGAAGATTGTTTATGTGCAGGAAGGTATCCCTTCCTGCACATAAACAATCTTTAAATGGTGTTTTGTAACTTCTATGTGAGCTGCTTTGTGCAGCACACATAGAAGTTGCAACTTGTCATTTCGAAAATGATTGTTTATGTGCAGAAAGGGACTCCTTCCTGCACATAAACAGTCAATCATGGCGTTTTGCTGTTTCTCTGTGTGCTGCACAACGATTAACCATTTCTCCTCTTTGTGCCAGGGTAAGACCAGGTTGTCTCTGGTCTTAATTTTGGTGCTGCCCCATATTCAATCAATCAATCAAGCATTATTGATATTTACACCATCCTTGTAAATATGGGGCAGGGTCAAAAACAATGGGTGTTGTGGTGGAACACACACCACAACATCCATCGCCCTCCCATTTCTCGCATACAGCATGAAAGGGTGCCTTATTTACAAGGCAGCGTTGAGCCACGTTAAGTGGCTTAATGCTGCTTTATATATGGGTGAAGCCCCTATCGTCACCACAAGGCCATGAAAACTGACATTGTGGTGGCAATAGGGGATGGAAAATATGCCCACTTTCTGCAAATGCTAAATTGAGCCAATAATCTCAGTTTTATGAAGGGCCTTAAACCATTGACAAAAACCTGTTTTTTTCAGAATTATGCAACCCAACTGTTCGTTCAGAAAAAAGCAACGCTGTTTCATGATTCTAGGAAATATTTTTCTTTTAAATTCGGTCAAACATGGACTGACCTTTTTGGTGCCTGCTTTGTGCTACAACCTAAATTTATGGCCTGTTCTCTATTTTAAAATTCCACATTCCACTTCTGTTGTCCTTGATGAAACAGCTTGGTCTGCACATTATTATCTGCATTACATTTCAGGGCGTGCATGTGTCTGTGGATAAACCAAGCTATTTTCAGCTTCTACAGAAAGGCTCGTTCATCTTCTCTTATATAGCTGGATGTCAAGTATTTCTGCTGTAGTTTTGGAAAACATACTGAAATAATGTCTCCTGCTGTGTCTTAACATCTAAATTATCTGTAAGTTTTAATAACATAGTTAAAACATCAAAAGGAAAAACATAGGGTGAGAAATCACGTTTCTGGAAATAGGGTCTTTTTTATTACCAATTATTCTTCACTAAACAAACCATAAAGCCTAATAAGTCAAGTGCGTGTCTTTGAATCAAGGACACACATAGAGTAGGATGGGGTTGACCTACAAAACTGAAGATCTTGTTTACAAGGTCAAGGTATAATTAAATACAGTGGGTGCCAAAATAGACACTTTCTAACATGCCTCATCGGTCAAATGTTCAAATGCACACAGTCTTTTACTTTTAGATGTCTCATGACAGTTACTGACACAGAATTAAACCACAGTTCCCATTGTATGAGTTGGTATTTAGACAAAATACTGTGATACAAAAATATTGTGTCAAGAATATTGGGATTACATAAATATAGTCCAAATGAATATTGAAGTTAAACATTTAGTTTTTAGTGTCGTTTTTAGTGTCGTTTTTAATGTAATTGTAAAAGATATCAATGTAGAAAATGTTGTTGTATGTAATATTGTTTATAAGAGTTCATCTGTATGTAATTTATTGTAGTGTGTTTAATTGTATCTGCTTGCTTTTTTTATTTGTGTTTTAGTGAGATAAATTATTCATTAAGAAATTGGAGGAGGTGTTAAGGGGTAAACAATGTGATGCCCCTCGTGCTGGAGCCCGATCATTACCAGTCTTATTGTATGCAGACAATGCTGGCCTTATGCTGGCCTTATGTCAAGGACGGCATTAGGGCTCCAACTGCTACTTGACACCTTCGCTGATTTTATGGATCATTGGACCCGTCTGGAAACAACACAAAATCCTTTATTTTGGTCATAGGATACAAAAAGTCCAACCCAAAAGCATATTTTTGCAATAACACCAAGCTTAGACATGAACATGCCTTTCATTATCCAGGTATTCTCCTTGATGATAGGAACACATGGGGACCTTTACTTTCTTCTAAACTCATTCTAGCCCGTTCATATGGGGCGGTTATGGACTTTAGCGCTAAGTTTGGTAGGAAACCACTAAAGGCTTTGCTTGATGTTTATAAAGGCAAATGTGCTTTGGTTACCTGTTTCAGTAGCAATATTTGTGGTTATCGGGACTGTAGTGCCATTCAGGTTGAAGAAAATAACTTTGCCATGAGCCTTTTGGCTGTCCCGCATCTACCCCAAACCACGATGTTTATGAAGAATTTGGCTTCAAATATTTCACTGACACTATAAAATTGAGGGCTCTATTGCATTGGATTTTTGGTTGGCATAAAAGTGAGCCAGTACTGAATAGGCTGATCATTAGGTACGGTCTCTCCCTTGATAATTTGAGTGGAATTCCTTGGCTGAAATATATCTAGCTGAACAGACAACCTTGGTCGCCCCAGTCTTTTCTTCTGTCCCGAAAGCCTTGTAAAAGCTTGACTGTACCTGGGTAAAACAACATTTTCTGAGGCGCAGTACTATTAATAGAGAAGGGATTGAGCTGCAGAAACTGGCCATCCATGGTCATTGTTTGGTCAAAATCGTCCATTTAATTGAGCAATACTTGATCCAGGCTAACAATGTGTATCACCATCATCTTCTGACATGATTTAGATTGAACCTCCTTTTGCCACTCATTAGTTTTCTGAAAGACTTGGCTCATTTTGAATTGTTTTGTTCACTTTATAGTTATCCAAGGAAGACATTTTTAATACCCATTTTAAAAGGTCTTAATTTCACTCAAGTAAAACCTACATTGTTATTCTCTCCTCATGTTAAGAGATATCAACATCTGTGTGAATATGTTTTTTCTCTGAGCATTATTGTCAAATACAAGAGGCCTTGCCCTCACTCAAACTTGATTTTCTTTTGAGCTGGACTCGACAAGATCTCCGTTTTTGACCAGTGTTTGTTTTTTATATCGATCTGGGATGGTCATGCTCAGGCTTGGAACGTATGTAATTGTTCAATGTAAGATAATACACGTTATTCCCCTCCCTTTCCCCTATGAGGGGGTCTGTTTCTAAATGATAAAAACTGTGCAGACAGATTTGTCCCTCAGAAAAACTGGATGTTGATTAACGCTTTTATTCTTGGCACAGGGCTATGTATTTTGTCCTCCCTTTTTAATCTTTGATGTGTATTATTTTAATCTAAGTGAGATCTCATGACTGTTTTTATCTGATTTTATGTATCTCGTACTGTTTGAATTGTTTTAACCGAATAAAGAAATTTACTCACTTAAAATTGTTGAAATGTGCAATTTTAATTGGATTTATGTATAGAAATAATGTTTTTCTTAAAAATTGAGGCAATAAGTGTGGGGAGTTTTTTTTAAAGTTTATATTTAAAGTAAAATAATATGGTAAAAACACAATATTTAAAAAGTAAACATTTTAGAAACAATTTTTGTATAAATATTTTGAAAATTCAAATTGTTTCAGAAATATTTCTTCAAAATTTAACAATGTTGAAAATTATTTACTTTTCAATTAATTATTTCATTTAAAAAATATATTTTAATGTTTACAATAAATAACTGGTTTAAAAAAAATATATATATAATTTAGGATTGTTATTTTATTTCATTTTTTATGATATACATTTAGGAATGGTAGTAATTTCTTTATATTATTAAAAAAATATATGTTTATTAGTTTTAACAGGCATATCGACAGACTTGATGTGAGTCAAATAGCGAGTGCCAATAAAGAACAAACCCCCCACCCACCCCCAGGCAGAGCAGATTACAAAACATTGTAAATTTTGAGAAACCCTGTACATTATGGACAGACATGAGTGGAGCAGCAAAAACATGGTCAGTAATGGAACTCTCATAATGAAGCAGCTGTGACATAGAGATTAAGAGGCATACACATTAAATCAAATCTGGGTGGGACATCAAGTATGCAGTAAGCGGGGCCCAGAAATCCTTGGGGCGGGAAGCCGTGGGGAATTAGTCCGCATAGACCCCCAGCTGATCCATACAGTGAAGGAGATCGCGGATCCACTTTTTCACAGTTGAAGTGGTCTTAGCTCCCCAGCACTGCACAACAGCTCTTTTTGCAAACAGAGTGGATACTGGGACCAAGCATCTATTACAGGGCTTAAAACGTTTCACATACCCAAGGAGGCAGATCTCAGGAGTGCAATGTCTGGTTCCAGCACGATATCAGTAAGCACATTCACCACCTTAGACCAGAAGGCAAATACACCTGCACACAGACATGTCACATGCAGGAAGTCAGCATCAGCCTGCCCACACCTCACACAGCCAGCAGACTCTCGCAGACCATACCTAAAAAGTTGCAGAGGGGTATAATATAACTGTTGTAAATATTTAAAGTGAATTATGCAGAGGTTAGAATTCGCTGAGGTGACCCGTAAGCTCGCAGCATGTCTTCCAAAGGTCTGGTGTGAGGGCAGACCCCAGCGCTGCCTGCCATCTAAGAAACAAGGGTTGGTCCCTAAATTCTCGCTCTCTCAAGGAAGTATTGTAAAGTTTGGTGATTAAGCCCTTCTGCCCCTCTCCCGCCAGCATCGCCTGCAATGCCCGTAGAGTCGTAGGCTCCTCTGGATAATTCGGGTAGATAGTTCTAACAGCTTGCCGGACTTGGATATAAGTAAAGCCCAACATAAATCCGCGACCTGTACCCCCTTGTACAAATCTTGCAATGACCTAAACCGACCCTGCTTAAACAAGTCCCCCATCCGGGAAATACCAACATTCGCCAACTCCCGTAGAGCAGGCTTCTCACGTGCCGTGGAAATGTCAGGATGCTAG
The DNA here is from genome assembly GCF_964204655.1 of Triturus cristatus. Taxonomy (NCBI): domain Eukaryota; kingdom Metazoa; phylum Chordata; class Amphibia; order Caudata; family Salamandridae; genus Triturus; species Triturus cristatus. Next base: position 592,956,509 of record NC_140592.1, on the reverse strand, counting down.
GCCAATGGCAGCAGTGGAGCATATAAATACAGACGCTGCGCCCGTTTTGCTAGCATCCTCCAAGCCCATGCCGTGCATTGCACCGGGTTTACCTCTGTCCGAGGACCACCCGAGCCTCCTGAAAGAGTCGCTCCCTGCAGGGGCATTGGAAGAACAGCGTCTGATTCAATAGCTGTGTGCGGTTGAATCTGTTGCGGGATGTGCCAATAATGCGCAAATTGCGCCTGCGCCCACAGATAGTATAATCTGAGGTCAGGAGCCTCAAACCTGCCCCGGTCAAAGGGCTGAACTAGAACATCCCAACTGCATCTGGGCTTCTTTCCGGCCCAAACAAATGTAAGCAATGCCAATTGGAGCGCCTTAAACAGCACCACATTCAACTTAATTGGAATATTGACAGAAAAATAGAGCAGTTTGGGGAGGAAGGCCCTTTTTATAACTGCTATCCGATCTGCGAGTGAAAGGGGCAGGCACGCCCATCGCTCAGCCAGCTCAGTGATACGCGTAATGGTGTGTCCATAGTTCTCAGATATCTCTTTATCCGGATCTCTATGCAGCCATACCCCCAGATATCTCACTGGATCACGCATCCAGGTCAAAGGAAAATCCAGCTCCACCTCTCTCGTGCCAGACATCAGCGGGAACACCACCGACTTTGCCCAGTTGATCCCAAGACCCGAATACAGCTCAAATCTAATATACTCCCGGAGCAATTCAGGCAACAACATGGTGGGTTCATGGAAATATAGTAACATATATAGTAACATATCGTTAGCATACAGGGAAACCACAAGTGGTCTCTGCCCAAAATGTAGTACAGCTGCTGCATGCTTCTGTCGGAGCTTGCAGGCCAGAGGCTCTATTGCGAGTAAGAAGAGCATCGGCAACAGGGGGCATCCCTGTTCGTGCCTCTCTCTCGAGAGAGAGGAAATGCCAAAGACACCCATCCATTAACACGCACACGGGCAACCAGTTCCTTGCAAAGCACTCTAATCCATAAAATGGAGGAAGGCCCATTCTAGTTAAAACCATGAACATGAAATCCCATTGGAGGAAGTCAAAAGCTTTAGCTGCATCAAGCAGCACCGCCACTGCTTGGAAATCTGAATCAAAGTAATGCAATGTGGAGAACACAGTGCGCAGATTATGGGTCATAGAGCGCGCAGACACAAATCCTGACTGAACAGGTAAGACCAGGAGAGGGACCAGCGGTTGAAGCCTGATTACAATCACCTTTGCCAGGATCGTTGCATCTATATTAATAATTGAGAGAGGCCTATAGTATTCGCACAGGTTGGGAGACTTATCTGGTTTCAACAAAGTCACCAGCAGGGCCTCTCTGAGAGTAGGTGGAAGCTGCCCCACATCATAAGCCTCCACATAGACAGCAAGAAGCCTGGGGGCAAGATCAGACACATAGGCCTTATAAAACTCCCTGGGAAGCCCGTCCATCCCTGCAGCCTTACAGGTAGGTAATGACATTATGGCAAGTTTAACGTCCTCAACATCAAACGGCTGCATGAGATATTCCCAATGTGAGTTGGAGAGCCACCCCAGTGCAACGTCTTCCAAATAGGAATCTATCTCGTCAGGTGGCGGGATGCCCCTAGCAGCGTAAAGTTTGGTGTAAAATTGTAAGACTATATCGCAAATTTCGGGAGTCGAGTAATGGGCAACCCCATCCCTATATAAGAGTTCCTTAATACACTCCTGGCTACGCGGCTCTGCTAGCTATTGCGCCAAAGAGTGGCTTGGACGGCCCTCTTCCCCAAAATAGCGAGCAGTGCGGCGGCAAGAGCGGTGCAACAGCTCCTGATCAGCTGTTTTGTTATGGTCTGTGACAAGGTCTCTTATTGCAGCTAACTTTTCTGGAGAGGGATTGTTCTCGGGTTTGTTCTCATATTCACGCTCGATTGTGGAGATGTCAGACGCAACACTCCTGATTGTGTTCCTATGCAAGCCCCACGGATAGTCACCTTGAACGCTTCCCAAAGCACTCCAGCACTGTCAACAGACCCCTCATTCTCTTTAAAAAAATTATGGATCGCCTTGCCAATCGTTTGTCTAAAAACAGGATCAGTTAACTCAGTCGGTTGTAAGCACCATGTAAAAGGTGGCCGTTCACATGTGGGTATCTGCAACTCAAGGACTACAGGGGAATGATCAGAGAGTGTACGAGCCAGATGCCCAACCTTCACAGCCCAAGTGCAAACAACCTCCAAAACAAGCCAAAAATCTATGCAGGACCATGTCCTGTGTACAGAAGATACAAATGTGCTCTCACGCCCAGCAGGACACTGAAGACGCTAGACATCATGTAGGTGGGCAGCATCTAGTAACCCAAATAGCACTTCCGCTGCCTGTTTAGGCCTCACTGTTCCACTATTAGCCCTATCCAAGGTGACATCAAGACAGACATTAAAATTGCCACCCCAAATTATGGCGGCTGGAGGGAACTCAGAAATCCTGCGCCACACATCAGAAAAGAAGGATGGATCATCTGTGTTTGGCCCATAGACGTTGACCAACAGCACACTCATGCCACCCAGTTGTCCATGTACTATTGCCACTCGCTCATGCTCATCTGTGTCAGTCGAACCACAGTAAAGGGGACACCTTTTTTTACGAGAGTCATCACACCCCTAGAATAAGAGGCCGCAAGCCTCACACTCGCCCAGTGTGCACCCCCTCTTTGTGCTGATTCTTTAGTGAGGTGTGTCTCTTGTAATAATGCGACTTACGCCTCCATTCTATCCAGGTATGCCAGTACTGATCATATTTTTTTAGGGGTATTGAGTCCACGCACGTTCCAGGTGAGGAACTTAGCCTTACCGCTCATGCTGTTGTGCTTTCATTAACAGGATACCAACACTATACAGCACACCATGTATGTCTGAAGTATCATAGCATTCCTTCACAGGAGAGCCACAAAATAGCTGCAATGACTGTGTGCATTTCCCAATCCCGAACCCCCATCCCCCTCCCACTTCAGCGTTCCCAATTCGCCAAAGCCATCCCAATTCAAAAATACCCACCCCCAACAGAACCAAACAAGTGAATTTTGCATTTGGGGTACACCCAGTTTGGGGGCGCAGAGTTCTACTAGCCTTCCTACCAGTAGAAGGAGGCCGAGCAGGTCTAGCAATGTGCCAAAATATCAAACTTCAGTCACCATGGCGCACTTTATAACAGAGTCCTTTGTTTCCAGGGATTCAAAAGCACCCCAACTGAAAATATACGCTAACAGGAGATGCAGTATCTTGGTCATTATACAATCCTGAATTTAAGAGTGTGACAATAAGGTAGGTAAAATATCATCATATATCCCCATTAGTCCTCCTCTTCTCGGGCCGTACCAGACCCCCGCCGCCTGCGCTTCAGCTGTTTCGCATGCTCGAGGGCTGCCATAGGGTTGGAAAAGATTTTAGAATCTCCATCTGGGCCTATGCGTAACTGAGCAGGATATAGCATTGCATAGGGGACCCCCTCTGATTGCCATTATTTTTTACTGCACTAACATTTTTTATAAATTTGAAACAAAGGAACACCTGAAACAAAAACAATATTACAATAAATTACCAGTATGACGGCTAAAACATATCTATATACAGCCGTCATTTGATCCCCAAAACCTATGTGTTGACACCAAAATTAAGTATGTAGGTCTCATGGTTCCTGAAATATTACATCATCACTGCAACACATCCGCCAATTAAAAAAAAAAAACCTTACTGGGGGAAGTGTTGAACACTAAAGGAGTGACATTTACTATTCCCACTCCAAAATAACCATATTGGGGAAGGTGTTGAACTCTAAAAGGGTGACATTTACTCTTCCCACATTAGCCTAGCCATATTGGGGGAAGGTTTTGGGCAAATCATAGGAGTCAACAAGAATGCCTGATGCTGTCTTAACATTTTTTATATCATTGTTTAATATCAGCAAAGCACAACTGTTACAAATGAAAGTTCTTGAGTTTGGAACAGAAGTCGACAACATTGATGATGGTTTTGAAGATATATGCGAAGAACTGGAAGACAATCCCATGAACCGACAGGCTTATGTTGTGCAAATGGACTGCCTTTTTCAAATCAAGTTTTATGAATTACACCACGGCAAAAAGAAAACTCTGACACACAAGATCGTTTCTCACACAAACTATGACATGTGCAAAAGTAGGTAGCTAATCACTTCAATGAATAGGATTGGTGTATCAATGAGTTATAGTGACATAGTACGGAGCAGGAACTTGTAAGCAGCCCATGCTATAAAATCTTTTGAATCTGACAACCCATCACTTCAAAGTCACTTTAACACGAAAGGATTTACAATTGCTGCTCTTGATAATTTTGAAGACAGCTCTTCTTTGTCTGGAACATCTAGCACACATGGTACTGCCATGGTGCTTTTTCAAGACTGTACCAATGAATTAGCTGCTGCAAAAAAAAAGCTGTGTCAGCTGTAGAAATAACTAATCTGCTGCAAACTTATAACCCAACTGCCTTCCAATGTGTGCAAAATCACTACAAGCTATCAACATGTCCCAGTCTGCCAAAAAGTTTCAAAGTGGCTGAGTACAGGGATCTTTTTCTACTTGATGCTGCAGTCCACAAAGCCGATTTAACTGAATTTATCATTTCGCTTATTCGGTGCAGGCTGAAGGATGAAGAAAAGTCAGTTCCTTTGTGTACTGGAATTCATGCTCTGATCTCACAGAATACCATCCCACTGAAGAAGGTTGGGCTTTTACCAGTAATATAATTCTCCAGTTACAAACTACTCAACAGTATACACAGCTCAAACACATTTCCAACATGTGCATGATCAGCTTAAAGACCAGCCTATGCTGCCAATTTTCTGCAATGAAGGTGTTTTCCAAATTGCAGATGACATTTTTATGACAAATCCAGTAGAGTTTGATGATCTTTAGGCAATGATGGTTGTTTTCCACATCACAAAAGTTGTGCTGCCAGGTGCAGGAAGTTATCTCTGTGGATGAAGTATAGACGATGCACTTATTGAGGCTGAAATCTTTGGAAGCAAAACGGTATAGTCACTGTTAAACAGAACTCATTAAGTTAGTTCATTACAAGGCATGCTCATCATATCTGAGGCTGAGAAACATTGCGTTGGAATGCTTTCTGGAAAATAATGACATGTTAGGTTTTGCATATCTTATCTCAGAAGTGATCAATGCACAGGGAGCACTTCATTCAAAAGACATAATGAAAAGTCAGGCAATGTTCAATACACTCAGTTCAACATCAGAAAACCAAGTTCGTAGAGTTTGTCAAAGAATGTGAAAAAAAATCAGAACTTTGCAAGTACTCGGGAAATGTTTTACACATGATAGCTCTAATGAAAAACATATTGCATGCTGATCTGGAAGGTTATAGGGAGCTGAACTTGAAGACTGTAATGTCACTTATTACTGTGTTTAGCTAATTCAATTCCATTAATTACCTGACATATAGGTCCTGGTATTTAGAAAGAGTGAGGAAAGTAGATGTGGAAAAACCATACATTTACAAAAAATGAATCCAAATACATTTTGCGATGAAAGACAGAGAGGGAAGGTTGAATGCTGTGGCTCCATATGAAAGCGGAGCAGACAATCCAGAGATCACAAAAAAGCTCCAAGGGAATTGTTGGTCAGACACTTTAAAGTGAATATGTTGCTTAATGACAGCTAGTTTACATAGAAGGCCTATGCAATGTTTTAAGAAAGATAACACATTCAAAGTGGATGGACCATCATGAAACTGTTCCTCACCACAAACTTGTGGCAAAGAGAGCAGAATGCTTACAAAAACATGTTGACAGCCTTCTTCATTTCATGCAGATCCAAGGAAACCTCTTTTAAATGACTGAGTCTGTGCGATTATACAACTTTGTGACCAAACAATATGCGGATTACGATATAAAGACATGTCTACTAGATGTCCTGGAACATGGATCGAAACTATAGACAAAACTGAAGCAGGAGAGATTTGTATTAAAAAAGAAAAAGCTAAAATCACTAAAGCTAAACTTCCATGCTTTATTTGACAAGGTAGGAGCTTCGTCCAACCAGCCACTACAAAATAGGTTCCCCCCCAAAATTGCAAGCACATAGAGAGATGGATGTAGTAAAAGAAAGGGGTGAGTTTATTTAGGGCATTCTGTCGCATGGCCTTCTTCAGGAAACACATTATTTGATGGAGATGCTACAACTAAACCAGTGAAGCACAAACTCGTACAAGAGTTCGAAAATAGACTTTCACCAGAAGAATTTTAATTCGAAACATTGTCATCATTGAAAACTACTGTTGTGGTGGACTATTTGTCACAATTGCGAATGGTCAAGATTTCATCTATGCAAAACATTGGAGAGGTCGTTCAGACTACTCTACAGATATCAAAGTCCGTGTGCACCTTGCAAAAACTGCACATTGTCTTTGACATTTGCCTCGAACTATCTGTCAAAGAATGTGAGAGAAACAGACAAATGTCTTCAAGTGGAACAATTGACCTTGCCTGCATCACAAATATGCCATATATGCCTGTGCAACTTGATAGATTCTGGTCATAAACATCGAACAAGAAGAACTTTGAGATGTTAACTCGTCAAAACGTTGCTGATGTCTTAGTGAACCCTGAATTGCCAATTCTTGCAAGAGGAATGATTGTCAATGAGAAGTTGGTGCCTGTAGAGATATATTTGAAAGTTTTGGGCTATATTGTTCAAGACCTTAAAGCAAATTGGAGGAAGCTGACCTTTGTGTTGTGCCACATATTGAGCTGTTCGAAATGTTTCCAATCGAGTCATTGTACTGTCAAATGACACAGATGTATTTATTGTGCTACTTTGATTTGTTGTAATATTCATAAGTCAAGGACTGCTAGACTTATGGATACATTATGCAACAGGCGAGAAAAGACACTTAATACCTATTCATATTGTGCAGAAGAAATGTGAACCAGAGATGCCCAGTGTTCTTATCAAGGCACATATTCTTACAGGTAATGACACTATGAGCAAAATTAGAACAAAGCTTGCAGCTTTAACTGCTGAACCTGTAATTTGTCTTTAAGGATTTGCTGTGACATAAGAAGAATGTGACTTTAATGACAGAAAAATACCTTCTGCGTGTGTGGAAAACAAGTTCTGACTGTCATACATTTGCTGATCTTCGGTACAGTGAGTTCAAGAGACCAGTCCTGCTAAGTGATCTTCCACCAATATCATATGTGTGAGTACACATTAAAAGAGTATGCTACTCAATCAGAAGATATATAAATGTTATTGATCATGTCTAAGTAGAGAAAGATCTGTGTGAATTTGGTTGGGAAGATATTGGCGAGATGCTAAAAGCTACAACATTTCTAAAGCCTCTACCCACAGAACTTACATGTACATGTACTTGCAAAACCTGTGCTACAAAAAGATATTTTTTTGATATGCTCTTTCAAATGTTCAACATTCTGTATATATACCACAAGCAATTGCCGAAACAAATAAATAAAGTGAACTATGAAATGTCTAAAACAGGAGTGAAAAACATTTATTTTCTTTTGCAGATCATAAACATTGTTTGGCATATACATGAAAAGATTCAAAACCATTTTTATTTGTTTTATTTCTATATATGTCTCTTCTACCTCTTTATAGCTGCCATTTTGGAAAATGGCGGAAAGGTTACTCTGAGGAGTTATTTTCTGTATCCATAAGACTACTTGACACCCACAACCTATGTTTTGACACCAAAATTAAGTATATAAGTCTCATGGTTCCTGAAATATGACATCATTACTGTGGCACATCCGCAATTTTTTTAAATGTCGTCCTAAAAAATTTGGCCTGAGTCAGCAATGTCTATCCGAGATAAATTACTTCTCTAATGATCCAACGCAAATCAAAAATGAAAATCTCCGGACCACAATTTTTTTACAAAGGTACATCAGAGGGCCAGGATTATTTAGTGTCTAACACTTTAAAAAAAAATTGGTTATGTTCTAGTCTATTCATAGTAATTTGTGGACTGCGTGGCTACCCAACCGGACTTCCCAGTGCTAAGATATCCTATAGGGAACATATCAGTCCAACTTGATTAGCTGAAGAATGCAGCTGTAGCAGTTTTCTAAATTTTTGTTCTGACTCTGTTTTCCGCATTTGGTGTGGGATGGCATTCCAGAGCTTAGGGGCCAGAGATGTGAAGGAGCATCCTCCACTTCTTGTTTTTGTATCCATGGTATAACGAAAAGTTGCTGGCTAGTGAAGCACAGCTTTCTTATAGGGTGGTGGTATTATAGTGATCTTTGAATCAGCTTCGGTCCTTTTTTAGGCATTGTTCGATGAGTGATGCATAACATTTTAATGTCTGCAATACTAATTGGCAGGGGATTGAGGCAAAACAGATTGCACCTATCTTTCAGTAAAGTATTTTATATTAAGATATGCAAGGTGCTACGAACCGGAGACTCAATATCCCTAAGCCTCCAGAGATATACAAGATCTCCTAATTTCAAAACACGACAATGGTTCAGCATACTTAATTCAGATTTGTTAGTTGATAAATAATAGTTTGACAAAAGTGATCATTGTTATAAATTAGACATTCATTTCACATGGTCAGATCTCATAATTGAACAAACGGGCAATTCAGCAGAGTTGTTCTGTAAATTCTTTATTGAAGAGTTCTTTTTTTTCTCTCAGACAGGGTAAAAACCGTAGCCAACGGGTTCCGTCCTCGTGGACTTCTTCAGGGCAAAAACAAAGCACACTGGGGCATATTCTCAAGGACTTATCGCCGAGTTATTGGCACTTTATCGCATCCAAAGTCGTAATAAATGTATCGCCCATTCACAAGCTGGTGCTAACAGCCCATATCACCAGTTTACCCGCGATAGCCGCCACCAAAAACATCGCCACAGATGACCCGGCAACTAATGCTAATGAGATGCAGACTAGGCGTTCCTGTGCAAAAAGCCGCAACAACACCACTTCGCAACATTCTCAATGACCAGCCAGATCGGTGATAAGATCACAAAACAGGTGATAAGGCGTGTTAGCAGCAGGAAATTAACACCTGCTCTTACCTGGTGTAAAGTCGGACGACAACCGGCACCAGACAAGGGGACACAGCCCAGAGCCACACATGAAGAACAACAGATGCCCTGGACGAACTGAAAATGCTGCCCGGAGCCCCAATAGGGCAACAACACCCACCGCCTCCACCCCAAGGACCCCCCAGCACCCACCCCATGGGGCCCTACCCCGGGCACCCCCCCTTGGACAAAGACATTGCACATCAACTCTACGAAATCGTGAACCAAACAATTCGCCTGAAGTCGCACAAACACAACACCTAACATACATGTGAGGACAGAAAAAGGAGAATCACAGATTCATCTTAGAATAACCATATAATCAGTTTATTACAGAATAAACCCAAAACAGCGATTCTGAAGTGTCATGGCAGGTCTTCTCAGGACATTCTGTAAGTCACAGCCTGCAAGACAAAAACCTAGATAAGAAGGTGTGTCATGCGCTCATCAAAGTCCAGATTGAGAGAGAGAGAGGGAGAGAGAGAGAGAAAGAGAGAGAGAGGGTGAGAGAAAGAGAGAGGGAAAGAGGGAGAGAGAGAGAGAGAAAGAGAGAGAGGGAGAGAGAGAGAAAGAGAGAGAGAGGGAGAGAGAAAGAGAGAGGAAGAGAGAGAGAGAGAGAGAGAGAGAGAGAGAGAGTCAGAGAAAGAGAGAGAGAGAAAAAGAGAGAGAGGGAGAGAGGGAGAAAGAGAGAAAGAGGGAGAGAGAGGGCCAACACTGTGGACCCAGGCCTCACTGCTCACCTGCTGCCACGGTGTGTGTCTCAAACCACGTGCCGGTACACACTGCAGTCCCCCAGGTCCCTCATCTGAAACAGTTTCCAGAGAAATGAATGGCAGAGTCCATACAGTTGCACACGCCATCATCGCTTGCCGGCCCCTGTTCACACACACTGCTGCACCCCAGCCCCTCCCGCCACCCAGCGGTGATTGCCTGCCCCTGCACAACCAGGCCTCACTGTTCACCTTCCGCCTCTGGCGTGTCTCCAAGAGGGCCCACCACGTGCTGGTGGGAGCTCCAAGTCCAGTGTCCGTGACCATGGCACGCTCCACATCATGCAGCCCTGCACCGCGGGCCACCAGGTCACACACTTGATTCTGGGTCTTGATTTCACTATGGCAGAGACCATATCAGTGCACACGGCATCATCGCAGGCTTTACACCCGCTCAACTCTTGAGGTGCCACTAACTCTGTGAACCGCGAGGCAGCGCCACGTGGCGCACTGCCCACTGGCTCAGGCCTACACTGTGGTACAGCAGGGCTCATAAAAATCCAAACCAGTACTGACTGCCAGGACGGCGCATCATCAGCATGCTGCACACCTGCTCAGCACTTTAGGTGCCCCTACCTCAGTGCACCGCAAGACACCATCCCATGGCGGTGTGCCTCTGCCTGCCACAGTGTATCTGGTGCCACCAAGTCTAGGCACCGCTAGCCATGGACCATTTATGATTGAGTCCCATGGTGCGGACGCCATCATGTCACCCCCGTCACTGGGCAATGTGAGGTGGCAGGGCCCTAGGCCCTCATGCATTAATGATAACCGCACGGAGACACCCAGTTAGAGAGTGGAAATGGCATCCAGCACGTGCGCCAGGCCCTACTTATTGGCAGGGTCACATGTCCTGTGATGCCTGTGCTAGATGGGTGTGGTGTGGGTGTAAATCAGCCGTGAGGGAGTAGCTGTGGCATGATGACAACTAGACCTGTGAGCAGCAGATCCCGACAGGGAAGACCTGGGACATGTAGCGTTGTCCCCCCTCTGTGAGCGTAAGCGGTGTGGGCTGTCCTGGCGTATGCCAGTCCAGCGTAAGGGTGTAAGCAATGACCCCGGGGATCTGAGCGTGGTTCCGTCCTGGGTTTGACAAGGAAGTAACTAATGTGTGTGTCTCCGTAGTAGTGTCGGTGCCACCCGGACCGCAATCGGCAATGTGTCACCCTGTGACCCAAGTTCCACAACATGAGCAACATGGACGTAAGGGGGAATCACTGACCCTACACTTATCCATACTTCCACACTTGAAAGATCATAGACATGACACATCTGTGTGAATATGAATGTTGATTGCACATTCAGTGGAGTGTTGCAGCCGGAGCAGTACAGGGCCATTCAAACCCCACTTTACAGTGTTGGCCCATGGAGGGCCAGCCAGAGTCCTTCAGGGAATGACAGGTACATCAGAAGAGGAGGAGTTCAGTCCGCAGTCTGCTAGCTGTGTCATTGGTGACCAAACAGAATATGGCAGTTCATGTCAAGGTCCAAGATGAGTGTCGCAGAGTGCATCGGGGGACAGTGGAAGGTGATGATGCAGATGGCAGAACCAAGGAGAAACAGACCACATGGAGGAGATGAATGCTACTGCGTCCTACTGACCACGAAGGCAGATTCATCCGCATCTTCGCCCTCTGCTGTTGCATGTGCCTCACATGTGGGTGGCGGTGTTATGTCTCCACCACTGTGTGGCAGTGACACCTCAGGGGACGTAGGTGTAATGTCTGCCGCACTGTGTGGCACTGACACATCAGGGGCCGGAGATGTGGATGGGGTGGTAGCAGCAGCATGCATCAGCGCCAGGACTTTTGGCAGCAATGCCATGAGGAAGTTCTTTAGGGCATTGAGGGACTCAGCTACCTCTCGCTCGTGTGCAGCTGTGGCAGCTGCTTTTTCCACCTGAGTCTGCTCCATGTTCTCCATGATCCTCTGCATGTGTCCCAACTCCCGGGCGCGCTCGCTGGAGGCACTCTGACTAAACAGTTGTTCTTGTCGCAGAGTCAGGACTCTAGTGATGTCAGCCATGGTTCATTGGAGAGCATGGAGCGGACTGTGGGTGTCTGTTAGGGACTGTGAGTGGTCCCTGATGGAAATTTAGACACCCACATATGGCGTCTAGTTTGTCTGCCATGCGGTCGAACCCCACCTGCACCTGTTCAGCCAGCTTCTCCTGGCACCCCAACACAGGGCGTTGAAAGGCCATGTGTTCATCGTGTGGGTCCTGGGAGGCAGCCGTGGTGGTGGGTGCTGCCTGCTGTGTGTTCTGTGCAGGGGGTGGGTTCTCCTTGCAGCAGCTGGGCTGCCCTGCTCCTGGAAGTGGGCTGCGGAGGCTCTCCACAAGCTGTTGGAGGGCATCGAAGGTGTGGTGGTCCTCTTCATCATCAGAGAAGAGGGATTCGGCCTGCTCTGCAGGAGGTGTTGGATTTCCCCCTGCAATGTGAAGGGGAGATACAGGGTAACATTGTGTTCACATGTATGCTGACGCATTGTACATGTTTACATTCAGACTGCATGACATTGTATATTGTGACTGTTTGGTTGGAGCTGCCTATTTGATGCGGGACAGTGGACATTCCGACAACATCACAGATGTGTATTTGTACTTGTACATTGTCAACTCACATTTCCCTGCAATGCCAAATGTGATTGGCCAGTTTCTACGTACATGTGGCACAAGTTGTGTCCTCTGTTCTGTTGTGAAAGTGTTGCGGTTTGTACCACATCGTTGTCAATGTTGATGTGCTCTGCATGTAATGTGTGTGTGCCGCATTTTGGGGGAGTCACCCCTGTGGCTCTGATTTATCTGCCCCTTATCCCTTACATGCGGTGTGCCTCTAGTTTCTGTGCCTATACAGTGCTAAGATGTTGCATACTTGGGTGCATTAGTCTCTTGGAGGGAGTTGGGGGTCTGGGGCATGGTTTGTTCACAGATATGCTATGCTTAATTGTGCATGTATGCCATTGTGCCCATCTCCCTCCGTCACCACAGTCCCTGGTCGTTACTCACCCTGTTGCTGTTGTGTCTAGTCATGTTGAGCAGTGTCCGGGCCCCCAACTCCTGCCACCATCTCCCCACTGATGACTGTGGACATAATTTCCTACATCTCGTCCAGCTCCTCCTGGAGCGCAGGACTCCCACCTCCAGTCTGCATTGCTGCCTTCCGGTTGTTTGCGAGTTTCTACTTGATTTTGCGCTTCACATCATTCCAGCGCCTCTTGACCTCTTCCATTGACCTCTTCAGCACTCCGACTGCATTCATCTTGTCCACGATGGTCTGCCATATTCCATTTTTTGTTGCCAGTGACACAGTGGAGGTGATGAACAGTAGTTGATGGTGTTCCACCACCACCGTTCTCAGGATCATGTTTTCCTGCGGACTGAACAGCATCTTCCTACTCTTCTTGTCCTTGCCCTTCCCTGAACCCGCGGACCCAGGCTGGTCCTTCGGGGGCATTTTGGAGTTCTGGTTGTCCTCTGTACTTGCTCCTGCTACCTCCATTGTCCTTCGCTGTTTCTTGGCTTTTTTTGTGTGTGTTTTTTTTCTACTTTTATAGTGCATTTTGCCTCATGACGCGTGGGAATTGCGGGCCTGTGGATGGTCTTCCATGATTTTTGTATTGTGATTGACCTCATTTTGCGGCGTCGCGTTGATTTTAACGCGGTCATTTTAAACGTTATCGTGGGACTATCGCATGGTGGTGCCAGGTTGAGAATACTACGTTAACACAGCATTGTTTTCCCATGATAGACTGCGATATGCAAAGTTGCGTAAGGCTAAATTTGCGATGATTATCACACGTTCTTGAGAATATGCCCCACTGTTTTTATCCTTGGTTGAGTTGTAGTGTTGTGAAATTTCTCCTGCTATAGTTGGGCAGTTTGTGATTGTATCTGTTATATCGCTCGATTGGTCTGTCCACTGATTGTAGTAATTAGTTTTTCATCATAAATCTCATCCAAATCAGTTCAATTTGTCACTTTTTAGCAGTGTTCCGGCCGGCGTGTTAGCGTGGCATCCAACGCTACAACTCAACCAAGGATGAAAACAGTGTGTTTTGTTTTTGCCCTGAAGAAGTCCTTGAGGATGAAACACGTTGGCTACGGTTTTTACCCTGTCTGAGAGAAAAAAAAGAACTCTTCAAAGAATTTACAGAACAACTATGCTGATTTGCCCGTTTGTTCCATTATGAGATCTGACCATGTGAAATGAATGTCTGATCTATAACAATGATCACTTTTGTCAAACTATTATTTCTGAATTAAGTGTAGTGAACCATTGTGTTGTTTTATAACATTTTAATGTGAATTCTCTTAAGTACTGGAAGCCAGTGCAGGTTTGCCAGAGCCGTGGTTGCAGACTGGTGATTGGGGATTTTCAATAATACACAGGCTGCAGCATTCTGAGTGACTTTAAGCCTTTTTATGACTGACTTGGGGCTTCTCAGGTATAGGAAGTTCCCGTAGTAAAGTCATGAGATGACTAGACCTTGCACTACCATGCTAAGTGATGGTTCAGATAGCCATCTCACTAGCTTTCTTAGAGTCCTTAGTAGGCCAAAACATGTTGCAGCTAGTTTTTTTGGCCTTTGTTGCCATGAGAGCTTGTTGTCTCGCCAGAAGCTGTGGCCCTTGACCTCCATTTTATGTGTGGATTGATTGCCCAAAACATTTGGCCAGTAAAGCTCCTTCCACCTGGTGTGGTTGTTTCCAACTTCCATCATCTCTGTTTTCTCCCCGTTTAGTTTTAGACAGCTTGCTGCCATTCAGTCTACAACATTTGTAAGGCAGTTGTTGAGCTGGATTGATGTTATATCTATTTGATGGGAGAGGGAGATGATGGGCTGACGTCTTATCAGTAATGAGAGACCATGGGCCTTTATGATCTCTGCCAATGGAAGGACTTACAGATTGAACAATGTAGGGCTGAGTGAAGACCCTTGTGACACCCCACATTTAAGGGAGTGAACTTCGAAAAGTGTGATTCCTCATCAATTTGGAAGATTCTATTTTGGAGGAAGGAGGTGAGCCATTTTAGTGCTGTTCTGGCTATGCCTTCCACTTCCAGACTTTTTACTAATACTAGGTGAGAAACGGTGTCAAAACCTACACTCAGATCTAGCAGGATCAGGGCCTCTGTCCCACCCTCATCAAGCATAGGTCTGAGCTCTTCATTGGCAGCAAGCAATGCTGTTTGCATGTTGTTACCCGGTCTAAAGGCTAACAGGCAGAAACCCACGGTCAACTCCTTGTGGGCACAGGACGGCCGGGAGCTGTCCTGGCACATGGTAAGGGAAATCCCTCAGGTGCAGAAACCCACGGTCAACTCCTTGTGGGCACAGGACGGCCGGGAGCTGTCCTGGCACATGGTAAGGGAAATCCCTCAGGTGCAGTCATCAGAGGGATTTCTTTTTCTCCCCCAAAGCCTCGGGAGCTGGGGAAGAGCTTCCCCAGCTTCCGAGGCGCCCCCCCCCACCCCCCAGTTTCTGTGAAATGACGATCAGCGCGCACGTCGGTCATTTCACAGAGACAGAAACTGAAATAAGCATTTAGCCTTATTTCAGTTTCACTTTCCACGTGCTCAGGGGGCTATCTCAGCCCACTGAGCATGTAGAAAGATGGTAGAGGTATCATTGGAAAGGGGAGAATCTCCCCTTTCCAATGGTACCCCTCCCCAGTGGAGCCCTGCTTGGGGATCAGCCCAGGAGGGTGATCTCCAAACGGGGATCCACCCACTAGACACCAGGCAGGGGGGAGCGGCCCCTTGGACAAGGGCCTTCGCTCCCCCCCAAAAAAATGGCAACATTCAGTCTTTCAGCCCCCGTGGGGGGCAGAAAACCCACTAAACAACAGGGATTAACTTTAGCAATTGTTTTAAGGTGGGGGCTGCCCAAAATGGGCATTCCAATGCCCCCACCCACCAACACAATAACAGCCTTTCTGCCCGCCCGGGGGGGCAAAAAGCCCACTAGATGCCAGGGATTTTTTGGGGGGCAATTTGAATTAGGGTGGGGGCTGCCCAAAATGGGCATGCCAATCCCCCACCCCTGCTCGCAAAAAATCCAGTCTTTTTGCCCCCTGGGGGGCATATGGGGGCAGTAGCCCCTGCTCTGCCCCCCGGGTGGGGCAGAAAGCCCACTAGGCACCAGCGATAATGCTGGCTTTTTTTATGCGTGGGGTGGGGGCTGCCCAAAATGGGCATACCAATGTCCCACCCCCACAAAAATAGCCACAGTCTTTTTGCATCCACTTGGGGGCATATCGGAGCAATGTGCCTACCTGTGGATTTTGAGCCCTAGCACAGCTGGCACATATGGAAACCTAGCAAACCTGTACATTTTTCAAAACTAGACGCCAAGGGGAATACAGGATGGGGTGACTTGTCTGGCTCGCACCAGGTTCTCATACCCAGAATCCCTTGCAAACCTCAAACTTTATTTAAAAAAAAACATATTTTCCTCACATTTATGTGGTGGAAAGTTCTGGAATCTGCATGGATCCACAAAATTCCACCCACCCCACATTATCCAAAGACTTCAGAGAAAAAGGGTACCTCACTTGTGTGGGTAGGCCTAGTGCCCGCGACAGGAAACGGCCCAAAACGCAACATGGACACACCACATTTTCACTGTGAAAACTGACCCTTTTTTTGCAAAGTGTCTAGCTGTAGATTTTGAATCCTAACTCTGCCGGTACCTAGGGAAACCTAGCAAACCTATCAATTTTTGAAAATTAGACACCCAGGGGAGTCCAGGATGGGGTGACTTGTCTGGCTCTCACCAGGTTCTGTTACCCAGAATCCCTTGCAAACCTCAAAATGTGTCCAAAAAAACACATTTTCCTCTCATTTCTGTGGTGGAAAGTTCTGGAATCTGCGTGAATCCACACAATTACACCCACCCCCTGTTTCCTAAAGTCTTCCTAGAAAAATGGTACCTCACTTGTGTGGCTAGGCCTAATTCCTGTGACAGGAAATGGCCCAAAATGCAACGTGGACACACCATATTTTCACAGTGAAAACTGACCCTTTTTTTGCAAAGTGCCTAGCTGTAGATTTTGAACCCTAGCTCTGCCGGCACCTAGGGAAACCTAGCAAACCTATACATTTTTGAAAACCAGACACCCAGGGGAATCCAGGATGGGGTGATTTGTCTGGCTCTCACCAGGTTCTGTTACCCAGAATACCTTGCAAACCTCAACATTTGTAAATATAAAACAACTCATTTTCCTCACATTTCTGTGGTGGAAAGTTCTGTAATCTGTGTGGATCCAAAAAATTAAACCCACCCCGCATTCCCCAAAGCCTTCTGAGAAAAATGGTACCTCACTTGTGTGGGTGGGTCAAGTACCTGCGAAAGGCAAGGGCCCAAAACCTATTGAGGTGACATCAAATTTACCTATCACAAAACAACCTAGTTCTGCAAGGGAGGTCCCATGAGTTTTTGGCCCCGGGGTCAGCGGCCATCTAGGAAAACCTACCAAACCCACACATTTCTGAAAACTAGACACCTCGGGGAGTCCAGCAAGGTATGGCTTGTGTGGGTCCCCCAACATTTCCCTACCCAGAATCCCCAGCAAACCTAAAATTTTGTTGAAAAAATAAATTTTATTTCACATTTCTGTGTGAGAAAGTTGTAGGATCACTGGGCTGACACAAATTTCCTACTACCCAGCGTTCTGCCAGGTTTCCCGATAAAAAAGGTACCTCACATGTGTGACTAGGCATAGTGGCTGCAACAGGAAATGGTCAAAATCGTACTGTGGAGACTTCAAAATTACCTATAACAAAACTACCTGGTTTTGCAAGGGGGTCACCTGGATTTTTAGCCCTGGGCTCGGCAGCCATCTAGGGAAACTACCAAACCCACACATTTCTAGTCACACATGTGAGGTACCATTTTTATCGGGAGACCTGGCGGAACGCTGGGTAGGTTTCCCTAGATGGCTGCCGAGCCCGGGGCCAAAAACTCATGGGGCCCCCTTGCAAAACCAGGTTGTTTTGTGATAGGTCATTTTGATGTCTCCTCAATACGTTTTGGGCCCTTGCCGGTCGCGGGTACTTGACCCACCCACACAAGTGAGGTGCCATTTTTTTCGGAAGGCTTTGGGGAATGCGGGGTGGGTGGATTTTTGTGGATCCACACAGATTCCAGAACTTTCCACCACAGAAATGTGAGGAAAATGTGTTTTGTTTTTTTAACAAATTTTGAGGTTTTCAAGGGATTCTGGGTAACAGAACCTGGTGAGAGCCAGACAAGTCACCCCATCCTGGATTCCCCTGGATGTCTAGTTTAAAAAAAATTATAGGTTTGCTAGGTTTCCCTATGTGAGGGCAGAGCTAGGGTTCAAAATCTACAGCTAGGCACTTTGCAAAAAAAAGTTTGTTTTCACTGTGAAAATGTGGTGTGTCCACGTTGCACTTTGAGCCGTTTACTGTCGCGGGCACTAGGCCTACCCACACAAGTGAGGTACCATTTTTCTTCAAAGACTTTGGGGAATGAGGGGAGCATGGAATATTGTGGATCCACGTAGATTCCATAACTTTTTACCACAGAAATGTGAGGAAAATGTGTTTTTTTGATAAAACTTTAGGTTTGCAAGGGATTCTGGGTAACAGAACTTGGTGAGACCTAGTCAAGTCACCCCATCCTGGATCCCCCTAGGTGTCTAGGTTTCAAAAATGTCTAGGTGTGCTAGGTTCCCCTAGGTGCCGGCAGAGTTAGGGTTCAAAATCTACAGCTAGGCACTTTGCAAAAAAAGGGTCCGTTTTTACTGTGAAAATGTGGTGTGTCCATGTTGCGTTTTAGGCCGTTTCATGTCGCGGGCACTAGACCTATTCACACAAGTGAGGTACCACTTTTCTCTGAAGACTTTGGGGAATGCTGGGTGGGTGGAATTTTGTGGATCCATGCAGATTCCATAACTTTCCACCACAGAAATGTGAGGAAAATGTTTTTTTTTTTAAATTTTTGAGGTTTGCAAGGGATTCTGCGGAACAGATCCTGGTGTGAGCCAGACAAGTTACCCCATCCTGGATTTCCCTGGGTGTCTAGTTTTCAATAATGTATAGGTTTGCTAGGTTTTCCTAGGTGCCGGCAAAACTAGGGTTCAAAATCTACAGCTCGGCACTTTGCAAAAAAACCGGACAGTTTTCACTGTGAAAATGTAGTGTGTCCATGTTACGTTTTGGGCGGTTTCCTGTCGCAGGCACTAGGCCTATCTACACAAGTGAGGTACCATTTTTCTCGGAAGACTTTGGGGAACACGGGGTGCATAGAATTGTGTGGCTCTATGTAGATTCCATAACTTTCCACCACAGAAATGTGAGGAAAATGTGTTTTTTTGGACACATTTGTAGGTTTGCAAGGGATTCTGGGTAACAGAACCTAGTGAGAACCAGTCAAGTCACCCCATCCTGGATTCCCCTGGGTGTCTAGTTTTATAAAATTTATATATTTGCTAGGTTTCCCTAGGTTCTGGCAGAGTTAGGGTTCAAAATCTACAGCTAGGCACTTTGCAAAAAAAGGGTCCGTTTTCACTGTGAAAATGTGATGTGTCCACGTTGCATTTTGTGCCATTTCCTGTCTGCGCACTAGGCCTACCCACAGAAGTGAGGTACCATTTTTCTCGGAAGACTCTGTGGAACGCATGGTGGGTTGAATTTTGTGGATACACGCAGATTCGAGAACATTACACCACAAAAATATGAGAAAAATATGTTTTTTTGGACACATTTTTAGGTTTGCAAGGGACTCTGGGTAACAGAACCTGCTGAGAGGCAGACAAGTCACCCCATCCTGGATTTCCCTGGGTTTCTAGTTTTTAAATATGTTTAGGTTTGCTAGGTTTTCCTAGGTGCAGGCAGAGCTAGGGTTCAAAATCTACAGCTAGGCACTTTGCAAATAAAGAGTCTGTTTTCACTGTGAAAATGTGGTGTGTCCACGTTGTGTTTTGGGCCGTTTCCTGTCGAGGGCACTAGGCGTACCCACATAAGTGAGGTACCATTTTTCTCGGAAGACTTTGGGGAACATGGGGTGGGTAGAATTTTGTGGATCCACGCAGATTTAAGAACTTTTCACCACAGAAATGTGAGGTTTTTTTTTTTTTAACAAATGTTTAGGTTTGCACGGTATTCTGGGTAATAAAACCTGGTGAGAGCCAGTCATGTCACCCCATCCTGGATTCCCCTGGGTGTCTAGATTTTAAAAATGTATAGGTTTGCTAGGTTTCCATAGGTGCCAGCAGAGCTAAGGTTCAAAATCTACAGCTAGGCACTTTGCAAAAAAAGGGTCAGTTTTCACTGTAAAAGTAAAGTGTGTCCTTGTTGTGTTTTGAGCCGTTTCCTGTCGTGGGCACGAAGCTAATTGTAGAGCAAATGTTATTACCTATTGACTTTCGATGCATTTCTGCCTTCAAAATGAAAGACAATGTGTAAAAAAGAAGTCATTTAAAAACATTACCTATAATTCTCATGCTAGTATGGGTACTCACAATTTCGGAAATGTGCAAATATCTACTGTTTCTAAACTCTATATTTTGTTCCAATTTCAGAAATACATGGGTGTCTTTCATACCGATTTTTCCATGTATATATTTCCCCAAATTAATTGCTATATACTTGGTACATAATAAAAAACCATTGCAAGACATTGCTCAGTTATTGACCCTGGGTTCGTCGAGTTCTTGGTGAACCTACAAGTCCTATATATCCACATAACCAGAAAGGTCAAGCGGATGTAACAATATATTGCTTTCAAACAGCTGTCATACTTAGTAAAAGTTACAGGTGAAAACGTTGACACAAATGGCTGTTTTTATTTAATTTTCAATTTTTCCTATATTCAACAGTTAGTTTCTATACAGAAACCTTGAAGGATCTACACAAATGACCCCTTGCTGAATTCAAAATTGGGTCTACTTTTTTAAAATGTATAACTTTCCAGGATCCATTATTGCTTTCATACCCATTTCTACCATTAACTGGAAGGAGGTTGAAAGCACAAGAAATAGCAAAAATAGGCTATGTCCCAGAAAAATGCAAAAATTGTGTAAATTGTTTTGGTTTTCTGACAAAAGTCTGCTTGTTCCTGTCAGCTGGGAAAATGGTGATTTCAGCCCCACAATCCCTTTGTTGATACCACTTGCAGGGGAAAAACCAGACGCTTTGATCTGTAGCCCTTTTTTCCCATTTTTCCCCCCAAACAATTTTTGCTAGATTTTGGCTCATTTCTGGGTCCCCTCCAGGGAAATCCACAAACCCTGGGTACCTTTAGAATTTCCATGATGTTGGAAGAAAAGGACGCAAATTTAGTGTGGATAGCTTATGTGGTCAAAAAGTTACAGGGGCATAAGCGTGAACTACCCATAATAGCCACAAAAGGCTTAGCACAGGAGGGGAAAGGCCTAGCAGCGAAGGGGTTAAAGGGTGGGTCAAGAGTATGGCATATTGTGACACCACAAGCGAACTGTATGCAGAACTTCAGACCCTGACATCACGCCCAAAAGCTATATGGCAGCCATTGAGGTAATATTTAAGGCAGCAGGCAGAACATGACACACAATCCAGTCAGGGGAGATGCCCTGCAGAGCACTGTTCATAAGGATATTGGTAGAGGTTCCAGGAACCATATGAGGGGGCTATGTTATGCAGACTATGTTGGGCACTGCGATTCGTTGCAGCGGGCAGGGCAGGTAAATAGGAGATGACAAAGGTAGCGTGTCTTAGTGTTATGTTGTGTTATGTTAGGCGGATTTATAGAGTGCATGGCTGCCCCAACATCGGGACGTCCAGCGCTAGCAGACAAGGGGGGTCAGAGCGAATGAGGTAAGTGGAAAAAATGCAAGGTTTTAATCAATTTCCTAAATGCCCAATGATCTTGTGTGCTCCGCACAGCCAGAGGGGCGGCATTCCATAGGGCGGGGGCCAATGCCTTAAAGCTGCGTTCACCTGCTCTTTGCCTGTGCACTCTTGAAGTACTAGCCAAAGAGGGCAAAGAGATGATTATGAGATGCGTCAAACAAATCGTTGGTTGTGAGCATGAGGGGTGACATGCAACTGAATTATCAATGTCTTTTTTTTTTCTGTTTCGCAAAAAATGACAAATAAAGTTTACAAAAAAAACCCAACTAGAGTGCTGACCAAAATGGCGCCCAAGAGCATGATTATTCTGTGTGTCACTAAACATGGCCAGCACCAGTTGGCAATCGCAAGCAAGTAAAATTCACCTCCTGGCAAGATTTGTCAACGTGGGCGGTAGGATTTCGCAATGCGGGCGATCTTGAGTGGTCACGACCGCTCCAGTTGAGAAACCTTCTGTTCGCATTGTGAAAGTTGCCACCCGAGTAGAAAATCTACTTGAGGGACAGAAAAGAAGCAGCGTCCTCTTGCTCATGATGCCATTCGTATTGACTTTCAAGAGCAGGACAAACACCTGGTGCTGAAAATCAACACAGACAGGCATGACCAAGCACACTCCGCTGCTTGCAGAACTCCACGTAGCGTGGCGGTGTTTTTAGGTCACTCCGTCCAGGCTTAATATTTAGATATATTTATAGTATTATTTTCCACTATTTAGTAATTTGGGGATTTCGTACACTATGTTAGCAATGTATAATTTTGTTATGTGTTATTGTGTTATGTTATATATATCTTGATGATTAAGTGTGATTAATGATTAATGTGTGTTTTGGGAAATTTAATTTGGGTTGTGGGTAGGCTTTTGTACTTTACTTTACAGGTGTTACTCTAGTAATGTATCCTATGAGTATTAGGAGTTTCAATTTTTTATGGAAATCTGTTTGGTATATGTTTTTTCTTTAAATTCCTTTTCCTGGACCGTTTTTTATTTTGGAATTCCTTTTTGGGGGGTTTTATGGCTCAACTTACTTTGGATTGCTTTGAGGGATCTGTATTGGATTCGTTTTATCTCTGCATTTTTGGGGCATTTAAGACAGTTATTTTTTCTATGTTTGGTGGACTACTAGTTTTCTGCTAATTGGATACAATGTAAGATTTGCTGCTACAGAGCAGTAAGTTTTATTTATTTTGTTTCATTTTGGTGGGAAATGTGATATTACATTGTTTATGCAAATATTATGTGATTGGTCTTTGGAATTGTGTGTTTTATGTGTTGTTATTAATTTATATGATGGATTGAGTTTGTATTTAGTTTCTTAGTTGGTGATGTTTACATTGTTTTAAGAATGATTTATGTAATATTGTATTATTTCAGTCTCCACTAATTTAGAAATTATGTTAACATCTTTGACTGATGTAAAAAAATATTCCATTTATTATTTATTAAAAAAAACATGATTTATTATCCTGGTTTACATTTTGTCATAATGTTTTTAGGACTTTGGTTGGTTATTATTTATTTTAGAACATGCTTTTGGCTGTTACTTCTAAGAAATCCAGTCCTTCGTTATTTACATTGTAGCATGTCATACATTCTTTTGGTTTGGGGTAATTTGGCTAACAGATTGCTCCATTCTTAGTTGTGGGTAGCTTTGCTCTTTTTGTAGTGCTTCTACAATGTCATTGTGCCATACTTCCACTACATTGTTTTAGCTTCCTGTGCAAAGGTGCTGCCAGAGACATTCCACCAAGGTATTTGGAATTTGAGTTGGCAGCTTCATCCGGAGCAATGCAGTCTGCCAACCCAAGTGTCTATTAAATAACTATTGGTGACTTAGTTTGTCTTCATTTTATTGTCAGTACGGGCTTTCTATTAGTAAATTGCTGTGGTTGACTACATCTGTGACAGGCACAGAGGCTAGTGCTATCATTTCCTTTTTTCAAATGCAAATTGACTGCTTGTGCAATATTCTACATTTAATGCACATTCGTGAGGTGTCTTCATATGCTTTGATTGAAATTATAGTAACAGCCTTGTATGACGATGTGGGGGTATATTTTTAAAATGCTTTGAATCATATCTAGTTAAAAGTCTTTGATTATTTTTTGGGGTTGTAGTTGTTTTTTTTTTTTGTTTAAGGTCCTAGTAAGTGCTGCATTGTTTATTTGGTAGTAAGGCATGTATTAAAAGATGTCTATTTATATTTTGATATTCACCATGTATGGTGTATATTTGAGAGAAAGGTTTGGGACACATTTTGAAGGTCGGATCCATCATCCATGTTTGACACTGGCTAAGATTTAGTAAGTTATTTTCTGTGCGGAATATTAGGATTCATTTCTCAATATTTAAGTTATCATGTAAAAGGAAATGTTCTTCATTATGGCCCTGATTGCGATGGTGGAGCGTCCGACCGCCATCACTGCGATGATTGTCTGTACTAAGAGGTGACTGGGCACAGGCGTAGCGAAGTCCGCAACACTTGAGGTAAATTGCTGACAATCATTACTTGATAGATCATAGAAGGCGTGTTTGTAGAGCACACCTTCACTCTCGATGCGATCTGTTGGTGCTACTGGCAGACCCTTGTATGCCACCGAAAGATGACAGATGTTTATTATTACCCACCTCACTGGAGCGCCTTTATCGGCATCTGATGGATAAAAGCATGAGTAGACCGGTCATAATTGAATCCTGTGACGACGCGATGAAACAAATATCTCTGAAAAGGATGTGTACAGCCACTAAGCCATGTTAATGTGTGGTTTGTAAACTGAGACTGTACTGCACCTGTCAAACAATCATTCTTCTTCTTGCATTACCTTTCAAAGTCTTATTCCCTAGCATAAACATTACGTTCACTAACACCTCTATGCTGTCATGAGTAGGTCACGGGCTTGCTAATCATCAACACATGCAAAAACATTTGATGGGGAATACCACAGAAGTGGACAACCATGATATTCTTATTTGAAATGCCTCGCTTTATTGTATTATGTTTTGCTCTGTTTCATTCTGCTTTGTAACTGATGTGAAGCGCTCCGATACCCTCCGGTCAGGCTAGCGCTATAGAAAACTTCTAAATAATAATAATAATAATAATAAGTGTTGTGTGAAATTGCCCACGGCTCTTGAAGTCAGCAGCATGTGGAAAACACCTGACGGCCCACATTTTTGATTCATGGAACAAGCCAGAACCACAGACATGCTTTGAAATGCAAAAGTAAGAACAGAGCATTACAAAAACCACCACATAAAAGCGCACCAACACTTGGGCCTTGGAGCATGGCATCAATGGGAACTAATTGCAAAAGGATAATGTCCCCTGATAACAGACTGAGCTTGTAGATCTTAGCTGGCCTGTTTCAAATGAAGCCCTTTCCGCATTCAATGGCCCCCATGTTGCTCAGTGAACTGAAAAGAAGTGAGTTATTTTACATCATAAACTACATGAGAGCTCAACAGGGACAGGTGAAACAAGACACCACACATTTTGAATGAGATGCTATTAACTAGGGATGGGACGGCTCCGGTAAACTTTGCTATACAGCGGGTGATTGAGTTTTTGCCAAACTGAGAGCAGAGAAGCAAAACTCCTCAACCTCCACGAGCAGAGCGGAGTTGGCCACCCAGCCATAGATTACACAAAGACTTGGAGAATCCTTTTTTTTTGCCAGCTGCCTTAGCTCCTTACTGAATCTGAGAGTTCACCTTAGCAAAGGTCTGAAAGATGTACAGAAATTGCAACAAACATATGCTCAGCATTGTATTATTGGGGTCCAGTTACTCCATTACTGCTGAATCACAAGTCTGAATTCCTAATGCATTAAATTTCTCTTCAGCAGGGTTCTCTGCTGGTGGCTTAGGGCAGGGCAAATACAAACAACGTGCTGCATATTTCATCTCTCTGGTGGCATTAGAAACATTTCAGATCCCCCTTTGTCCTTCTTTCTGCCACTTTGGTATAAAGCCCAGAGTCAGAAGTTCTCCAAGTCACAGAGACAATAATGTTTTCTCGATCTTCAGGGTGTAAGTGGCCCCTAATAGGGGGAGATCTTTTTGAACATCATATGATTTCAAAACCAAGCACCCATGTGACTGGTTGGCAACTTCTTTATCTTCCAGCCAACTTTGCCGCTTAACGCCCTTCTAAATACATGGGTGGATTTATCTAAACTCCATAGACCACCTAGCCAAGCTTTTCTATACTTCCTTATAGGTATTCTTTATATTTGCTGTTTCCTCTTTGAAGATTGATTTCGGCCTAAACTAGGCTAGCCAGTGAGCCCTTGGTGGCAGATGTCAGGTTGTGATAGCATTTGACGAATGCCGCAGACCTATCAGGAGACTGGAAACTCCAACTTAACTTCGGCAGGCAATGCAGATCTCGCTAGCCAAAATACTTGTTCATAGGACCTTATTCCAATTTTATCCAGAAGGCTGGCTTCCCATCACCATTTACCCTCCATATGAGAGGGCAGGTATTAATTTTGTCTTCAGTACTGCGGCCAATGGATGAAGATTGTGCCCATGAAGAGATTTTGCTAATGTTGAAAAAGCACGATTACGTGCTGACACTTTTTCTTTGATTGCCTCCCTTTGGAGCGCAAACAAAGCACTTGAGTGTATCTTGACACCTAGGTAGACGTAAGCAAAGGTCTCTTCAATCGTGGCTCCACTGAGGTGCCACTTGCATTGGTTAAAAATGGGGCAATTAAGCGAGAGGACTTTCACCTTTTTACAGTTTATCTCCAGCCCATTGTTTTCTGCATATGATCCTAGACAGACAAGTAATCTCTGCAAGCCCATTCTGGTGTTACTAAGAAGTAGCAGGTCATCTGCATACAAGATGTTTGACAGTGACTGGTTGTCAAGGCTCAAGTATGCGATAGTGCCATGGAAGAACCACAAGGGAATAGATTGAAAAGGAGGGGCACTAGGACACACCCCCAGTCGAGGTTCTCACTTCCCTTGACAGGTGAGTACCAGCCCGAGCTTGATCTTGACCCAGGCGACCGAGTATAGCAGCCTAATAGCCCTTAATAGATTGGACGGGATTCTTCACTGTTGCAGTTTTGCCCATAGTTTGCCACATGGGACACAGTTGAATGCCGCCTTAAAATCGGCAAAGCACATGCATAGAAGGGTGCCAGTGGCCTTTGCTCTGCTAAGGATGAGACCTACTGCCATGAGTTTAGTTAGTGTGCTTTGGTTCTACGTAAACCTGGTCTGGTTTAACAGGATTCTACTTGTGTCTGATGTCCATGCTTCTAGGTCCTGAAGCAGCAGAGTGGAAAAATACTTAAGGTCTATATCCAGAAATGCGATTGAATGATAGTTGCTTGGTGATGATACAGCACCACCCTTAAAGATGGGCTCGATGATTGAACCTTTCCAGCTTCCAAGGATAGTTCCTTCTTTCAGGAGGATATTAAATATCATGGTCGGGAAGCTGGTCCACTACAAGATGGAGTGTTTAAAAAGCCCTTGTGGGACTCCGTTTGGACCAGGAGCACAGTCAGATCACAATCAGTTATCTCAGCGGTCATATATTCTAGATTGTCTGTAGTGTCATTAGTACAGTTTTCTCCCCTGAGGATCTCTAGGCCAGGTGTGTCGTGGATGCGTCCTTTGAAGTGGGATGTCAGGTACTTAACCCAGCAATCCTCACTTATATTTGCATTATGGGCTGCCCTGGGACCTTTCTTGATGTTGCTGATCAATTTCCAAAGTTTATTTGAATCGTTTGACTTTGAGTTCTACAACTGTGGGACCCACAGGGCTTCTTGCTTAGATCTTTTGAAGGCCCATATCTCCATTTTCAGTAGTCTCCTCTGCTTGCTCAGAGCCCATAGCAAGTCTCCATCCTCAGGGGAATCACCGTAATTGCCTGTGCTTTCTGCCTACTTTTGCTCTTTTCAGGCAGATGATCCCCGACAGGACTATGGTCTTGCAGTGCCCAAGTTGAGCCCCCTTGTTCGCACATCTGATGGGGTATTTGTTTGTCAAATTTTCTGTAAAGATTTCCCAGATTGATATCGGGTTGGGATCTCCATGGGCTAAGGACTCAAGGGAGTACACCTGGTTGGCTGCCTGGTCCTTAATAGAGCTGGAGCTCCACTTCATAAATTTTAGATTTTTGGTACAAACATCTCCCAACAAGGCTGTTACAGCTCCATGTTTACATGTGGCAGCCGCCTATCAGGATTACCTGCTGATGGTGGTCGCTGTCTTGGCAGTGGGATTTTCTAAAGTCCACCACCTACTTGAATAATCAACAAAAACAATGATTCAGCACTCCAACATATAAAGAGATTAATATATTTTGCAAATGCAATAAAAGTAAAAAGAAGCTCATCAATTCAGCAGGTTCTTGTTTCTTGATTTCTTTATTGAAAAAATCTTCTTAAAAACGACCGTAGCCAACGCGTTTTGACCCAAGAGGTCTTCTTCAGGGCAATAACAATGACAGTAATATCTCTTAGTTAATTTCTTTACTTTTTCTGAAATTCTGCTTGGTCCCTCACTCTAAATGGGAGAGTCAGTTGGACCTTGTATTCCTTGAGTACACCAGCAAAGTAAATATAGCTTGTTCAGCAACTTCTTAGTGGACTATTTCAAATAATTCATTTCAGTGTGGACATGGCTTATTAGCCCATGTATATATATTTTTTTTTCTTTAACAATTTTTATTAGAAAACATAAACAGCAGTGGCAAAGGCAGTACATGGGTAGTTCAGCTGTATATAAATACATCCAAGTACAAATAAAAGAGTGCATATCATTCTGGAACATCAACAGTAGCATCGAGCAGTATGATAGTCAGTATAGTGGAAACACTTATGTCCATATACCTGAAAGTCACCCCTGCTGCACATTTTACCGGCACGGGGAATTATGTCGTCGCCTCTGTGTCCGCCGCCTCCAGTATCGCATTTCTTTCCCGTCTTAGTTCCACCATGGGACAGATACAGATATTCCCCCTATATTTATTCCAGCGCCCCCACTTTTGATCCCATTTTCGAGGGCAGCCTCTACCTTTATACAGAGTTTTCTCCGCCACCATAGCATGGTCTATGTCATTAGCCCAATCCCGCACCCGTGGTATAGTATCCACCCCCCACTTCTGGGCAATATTTCTTTTTGCAATGCTCCATCCCATGGTGGCCCATGATTGTTCAGTTCGGGTGAGGTCTGTTGCCTCCCAAATATTAAGGAGGCATAGACGGGGAGATGGATGTATGGGTTTATCGCAAGACCTAGTCATTTGCCGGTCACATCTATCCAGTAACGCTGTATGTGGGGGCATTCCCATATAGTGTGTATGATTGTACCTAGTTGATTGCAATGTCGAAGACAATTTGTGTCTCCTGCCCAGTTTAAATAGCAATGTAGCATCAAAATATACACGGTGTAAAATTTTAAGCTGGACTACCTCGCGGGGGGAAGCAAGCACATCGATCCAGGCCTCGTCATTAATAGCAGCCAAGTCCGCCTCCCAATTAGTATGCAGTTTCAGCATTGGGTCAGGTTGGTTGTTGATAAGTTTCTTGTATGTTAAGGAGACAGCCTTTCTGTCCATTGGATCCAGCAACAACCTATCTTCCAGGGGAGAAGATTCTGGGTGGGAGGTGCCAGTAGGAAGGGCAGAGTCTATGACATGGCTAATCTGAAGATACCGGAAGTGCTCTGATTGTGCAAGGTGATATTTGAGTTGGAGTTCTGCGAAGGAGGCCTTCTTGCCTTTATCCACATATACCCCACCGTGGAAATGCCGATCGTGTCCCACTTATCGAATCCTGCACAAGCAGTGAGGTGTCCAAGAATGTCGGGCTTCCACAAGGGGGTGGCCCTTGTTAGGCACCCACGCCATCCCATCCGCCATTGGACCCCATGCCACACTTCTACTGTGCGGGCCGTAGGGCCGGTCAAACCTAGTTTCTTGGGGTTCGAATACAGCGCTCTATTGTAGCCTCCCTTCCCCATTAACCAAAGATCAGGTCGGAAGCTGGGGTCGGGATGGGATCCAAAGCCCATTTATTAATGGCAATTAATTGAGACGCTTAGTAGTACAGGCGCATGTTCGGCAACCCAATGTCTCCATCGTACCATCCCTTAGTGAGCTTATGTATGGCTATCCGAGGTGGCCTATTATCCCATAGTAAATTTCTAACTGCCAAATCGATCTGGGAAAAATAGGAGTCAGTGACCGGGAAAGGGGTATTTTGCAGAGCATAAAGGAAGCATGGCAGGGCGAGCATCTTGAATAACGACACCCTGCCCAGAAGGGTAAGGGGCAGTGTCTTCCAGTGGGTGACATCAGATTTAAATCTCTGCAATGGACCCAAGATTCCGTTCGTAAAACGCTGCCTCGTTAGTTGTTATAAAGATGCCAAGGTATCGAAAGCCCTGGACCGCTACAGTGATGGTATAGCCTTGAGGGCTCTGTAGCGGATCACCCCAAAGGAAATACATCTGGGATTTGGACCAGTTTATCTGGTAACCAGAGTGAGCCCCGAAAATGTGGAAAATATGAAGCACGCGACGAAGAGAGCGTGCCTGCGAAGTGAGATAAAGTAAAATGTCGTCCGCGTATAGCGATATGCGGTCCTCATGTATGTCTGTCCATTTAAAACCTCGGATGTCGGGGTCCCCCCTAATCCAGACCGCTAAAGGCTCGGGGGCTAGAGCAAAAAGGAGTGGTAACAGTGGGCAGCCCTGTCTTGTGCCCCGACCTAGGGGAAAGGAACCCGAGCGATGATTGTTCACTGAGACGTGCGCGATAGGGAGGTTGTATAATAGTCTGAGCCACCCAATGAACTTGGGCCCGAGGCCAATGCGAGCCAGAACCGCGAATAGATAGTCCCATGCCATAGTGTCGAATGCCATTCTTGCGTCAAGCGCGAGCAAGATCGCTTCCTCTTCTATAGTCGCCACACGACCCAGTGCGCCATGGACGCGCCACAAGTTACACGCCATGTTGCGACCTGGCATGAACCCCGACTGGTCCGGGTGAATCAAGTCGGCGAGAAACGGAAGTAGTCGGTTAGCCAACAGTTTGGCCAAGATTTTGGCCTCCACCGTTATCAGAGAGATAGGCCGGAAGGATGTGCACTCATCCTCAGGTTTGGCGGGTTTGCTGATAACCACAATAGTGGCCTCACGGATGTCGGCTGGGAGAAGAGCCGTTTCATAGCATTCATCGTACATATTCAGTAAGTGGGAAGCGAGCTTCATCGCCATGGGTTTCATGAGTTCAATTGGAAGCCCATTAGGGCCCATCGCCTTACCGGCCCGGATGTCTTGAATTGATTTCAGAATCTCTTCAACTGAAAGATCAACCTCTAAAGCCTCCCTGTCTTGAGGGGACACAGTTGGTACCTCGATAGTAGCGAGGAGTTCTGCTGCCCATGGTGCTTGTGAATCCCGTGGTTTTGTGTAAGTTTGTTCATAGTAGTTGGCAAACGTCTCTGCGATGCCCTGAGGGTCAATAATCAAGACATCATCGGGCCCCTTGATTGCGCGCACCCATCTGGCTGACTGTTCCTTGCATTCCAGCCATGCCAGAAGTTTTCCCGTTCGTTCGCCCTGTTCATATATTCTATGACGGGAGGCGAGAGTACGTCTGTTGGCATCCTCTCACAGCAGCTGTTTGTATTCTGTCTCTTGACATTCAGGCCATGTAGAAGATCTTGATCAGGATTCTGTGAGGTGGTGTGTTCAAGAGTTATGATCTCTTTCTCCAGCTCATTAACACGCCGGTTGCGCTCTGTCCTATGGCCGACCATCAAGGATTATGCCCTCCCCTTTATAACTGCCCCAAATGCACCCCAGAGCGTTATTGCCGACTATAAGGACCCTGTATTCTCCTCAAAATAGAAGTCAGTGTCTTCCTGTAGGAGGTCTCTGACATGTGGGATCTTTAGTGCCCGAGGCTGAATCATGATGGGGCCTGGCTGCACCAAACCGTGAGCACCGAAAACTGCTGTGACCGGGGAGTGATCCAATATCCCTCATGCTAGGCAGGCTGAATTGGTGAAGTCCTGTATGTGCTGTGCTTGGGTAAACAAGTAATCGAGTCGAGATTGGCTGCCATGCACCCCTGATTGGAACGTGAAGTGAGTGTCCTGAGGGTGAGACCATCTCCAGATGTCCACCCATCCCAGTGCATTAGTAAAGTCATGTAGTTGCACGTCGTGTGCAGAGTCACGTCTGGGCAGGGACCGGTCTATCTGGCCATTCAGTACAAGGTTAAAATCTCCACCCAGCACCAAAATACCCATGGGTAATTTCAATAGTACTGCCCCAACGCCCGTCAGAGTCATGCGTTGTAGGCCCGGTGGGGCATACACTGAGATAACATTGAGAACTTTGCCCTCCCAGATGCCAGAACAGGCTGCATATCTACCCTGTGGATCAGTCCACGTGTTGTGTATTATGTAGGGACAGCCCTTTTTCTAAGGAGGCTCCCCGCCCCCCTGGACCCTGATGTAAACCCCGCATGTGCGACCATACGATAACCTTTCCTGTCCAGGGCCTTGCAGGAATTACCTATTAGGTGGGTTTCCTGGAACAAAACCATATCCAGCCCCTGTCGGTGAATATATTGTAGCACTATATCACGCTTGATTTTGTCCCCTAGCCCATTAACATTCCATATCATGAGTCTAAGTCCCTGCCCTCTCGCCATAAAATTCTAATGGTGGTTCAAAAGAGTAAACAGAGTGTACTTGGTGAGTGGAGCACTCAGCGTCAATTTTCCATGCTGCTACAACTGTGGGAAAGCGCTCTGTAGAATCATGAGGTGTGAAGTCAACAAGCTGAGTGTAGATATCAACCAGAGCACACTGATACAAGATGCAATGTCGTGCCAAACTGTAGATGTATAAGCCTGTACTTTGTCCTGCTGTAAAACATCTTACCATAACTGCCCCCAAACAACGTGAACCCCCCCTGCCTCCCTGCTCAGTGGGGCAAGAACCGCCTGCCACCCCCAACATGCAGAGTGCCTGTCGCCCACCCATGAACAATTTCAGGGAGCACGGGTGACCCCACTCCCGGTTAGCATAATGTTGTACAACATTTCTTCACTCCCCGGCTCTATCCCACCCCTAAAGCACTAAGTCGCCAAGAGGCCCATATCAACCCCTGCTAAGCGTCCCACGACACCCACATCATCAATAACAGTATACTAACATTTTCATCCTGATCCTGAACCGCCCAACATTATAAACAATTCTGTGCAACAACAACGTAGGCATTCTATGCACCAAGGCGCCCCCCAGAGACCAGGTGTCCCACCTGACCCAGGTATCAGACATCCACCCCCGCATCCCCCATCACTGTTATGTATGCAGAGTCACATTTGGGAGATCATGGCACCACGTCCATGGGTCCACAGGAGAGCTTGCCAATCTCACACTATTTTACCAACCGCAGAATCAGCGCCCTCCCGTGTGTCCCTGAGAATCAGAGCCAGAATGTGGAGGAGATCCTCTCTGCTGGCGCCAGTCAGCTGCTGAGACAGTCATTTCTCCTTTTTTTCCAACCGTGCACCATCCATTCAGCCTGTCCCAAGCTTCCTCTGGTCGGGTGAAAAACCAGGACTTACCATTTGCTTCCACCCGGAGCTTGGCGGGGAACAGCATTGCATACTTGACTTCCTGAGCACGTACAGCCCTTTTTACCTCCAGGAAACTCCTTCGTTGTTTCTGAACTCTCATTGTGAGGTCGGGAAAAAACATGATTTTGCTGTTCTCCAAGATAAGTGGCGGGGCCGCCCTTGCCGTCTGCAGAATGACATCACGGTCACGAAAATTGAAGACCCGCGCCAGTAATGGTCGAGGAGGTGCTCCAGGCTTCGGGCGCCCCCCGGCCACTCGGTCAGCTCTCTCGATCGTGAAGCATTTTGAAAGACCTCTGGGTTGGAGATGTTTGAGGACCAGCTCCTCCACAAAGAGGTCCGCCCCCTGCCCCTCCGTGCATTCTGAACACAAATAATGCGGACATTGTTCCTTCGCATGCGATCCTCATAGTCGTCCAGCTGCAAGTCCATTGCCTCGTGGGAGGAGCGGAGGTCTTTGATTTCTTTCTTGAGCATAGTGGTGTCCGTAACTAATTCTTTGGTGGTGTTCTGTACCGTTCCGACCCTTTCTGTTGTCTACTTCATGTTTTCTCGAATCAATGACAAATCCGTGGCCACTGTGTCCATCCGCACCTCGAGGGAGGTCCTTATTGCCGTTATTGCGTCCAGTAGATCCTTGTTTGATGGTTCTGCTGCCTCTCCCGGTGTCACCACCTCCGTTCGGTCCGCAGTTTGCTGTTTCTGCCAGGCGAACTTCTCAAGCTTGGACTAAGCCCTCGTCCGGTTCGAGCGGCCGGTCGCCATTGTGTCTCGTCGTGGGATCACCACCGCTGATCGGGACGCATCCGCTACTCCCCGCCGCCTGCGGTGAAACATTTCACCCGGCCTGTCGGCTTTCGCAGGAGGCACCCCACACTGATGAGAATCTAATCAGGGTCGGCCGAGGATCAAACGGCACAGATCTTGTGGCTGCAGGACTCCAGAGTCTCTCAATATAGGCAGCGCTCCTTCCCTGTATGGATAGGCCTGCAGGTCCCACTGGTAAAGGATTCCCCGGGTAAGGAGTGAGTATGTTAGGCCCCACGGGTGCACCGGGACACCAGCGTGTCATCAATGTCCAGGTTCCAGATGGCCGAGCCAGCATGCCCTGCATACGCGAAACCTGGTATCGATAGTTCCGGGCCCCACCGTCATGATCACAAGGTCTCCAGGCACTAGCCACAATTTGTAGGCTTCACACTATCCCACTGGACTTCTGCCACCTATTTCCAGTTCAGGCGTGGAGATTATGGGGCGGGCAAAGCACAGGGCTGGAAAGTGCTTCCGTCACTGGCTCAAGGGACGTTGTCTGGCAAGCCTCCAACAGCTGGACTGCAGGGAAACTATCCGCAGTAGTGATCGAGGGCCCCCGCTAATCCTTGACCCCCAGAATAGTATAGTCCCGCATCTATGGAGTATGCAACCACCCTCTGCAACCGGGTGGCAGGCCCAGGTGTTGAATTCTGCAGTACGTCTTGAAGCACCACCGGTAATGGGCCTCACTGTAGGGCACAAGGTGATTCAGGTGGGGAGCCTCAGCGCTCACCCCCCTTTGGGTGCTGCAGCCACGATTGCTTTTCTGCGACTGTTCAGCTGTCTCCAGCCGCGCCGAACCTCACAGGCACCCAGCGGCATTCCGTATCACCGCCACGCACCAATGGGGCCGCCGCACCCTCCACCGGCCCCGGCACTCACCGGATCATCGGGGGTGGTCCACACCGCCTCCGCCAGAGCTCCGGCTCCACGGGACTCGTTGTAGCATTTCCAAGGCTACCCCCAGAGGCCCCGGCGGCGTATGCCCCAGCCGTTGCCTAGCGTGATGTTGGGCTGGCGCGGCCACCCTCTTCAGTCGGCAGGGGCATCCACAGGGTCCCGGGCTCCGGAGCAACCGAGGAGCAGCCTCACCGAAATTCACCACATTTAGACCAGCGACCCTCAGACACACCAGGAGCTCCTCCCCGGTACCAGGGCGGGAATCGGGCCGGCTGAAGCAGATTACTGCAGGATAATTGGGAGTGGCGCTCCGGAGAGACACTATAGAGCGGCCATTCCCGTTGGCGGTTGGCCACGCCCCCAGCCCATGTATATTTGATGCTCGTACGGACCGCTCCCTCCACGTAGCAAATATCGTCGATGAATATGAGGTCCAACTACGGTTATTGTTGCACATTATATTAATCTCGTTGTATGTTGGAGTGCTGAATCATTGTTTTTGTTCCAAATATATAGGATTTATTTCCTAGGATGTTTAAGGGGTATTGAGGCTCTGATTCTCTGCACCCTTGAATATTGTAAAAATTTCATCTTTTTGACATTAAGATAGGTACATTGGTAATTACCCCATACCCCTTGTCCGGTGTTTATTGTACCTGCTTGAATACTGAATGGTTCACCAGCTTGTAGTCCAGGTATGATGCTGACTTGCCAGATGACCTGGTCCCAGTTGTCAGAGCGTCACCTGGATTGTGGCCGTCAGGATGATGAGGCCGGACAATTCACATGCTTTGGCAGTGCATTTTTAACATTGCAGTGGGTGCTACAGCCAGCTGCACCGCCGCAATTTTAAACATGCCATTTGCAGCCGCATCGTAATATCATTTGCAGGAACGCCCCCTTAAAGGCCGCTGGTCTCAATCCCTGGGACGTTGGCAGAGGGACTGAAGTCCGTCTGCCATCGTAATTAGCCCCTTAGTTGTTTACATTAGTGTGCCCTTTTTATTGTTGATTTCATTGTTTGCATGATTTTATCAGTAAAAATAGTTTATAGTTTTATTTTATTGGTTGGTTTAGCTTGAGTTCTAATTTTTTATTAGCTATGTCCTTCTATGGTAAATGCTACTTAGGTTTTTCTTCAAATGTATACTATACAGTTTCATATTTTTGAACATAAATGTATTCACATATATATTTATTAATATTTAGGGTGTTGTTTAAATGTTTGTAGTTAATGGTAATTTGTATTATTGTATTAGTATGATTTAAGTTATATAACTTTTTGGGGTGATTGCTAATGATTTTGTTGATGTAATTTATTTATTTAAGTTTTAGGTTTATTTCCATTAATTATTTTATGCACAAATTGTTTTTAAAAAAAATTTTGGCAATCACATTGTAGTTGATTTTGTGTTAATTTATATTTTTGACATATCTGTTTTTTAAATGTAACAATTTTTTTGTTTTCAATATTTCTGTTTTCGATATAGGTTGAAATCAATATTTTACATTCGATATTGTATACATCAATATGTCAGGGCTCCATCTGAGTTGCAACTTGCTACATCAAGGACTACTATGTCAACTTATCAGTTTGTTGAAATCACTTGATTGCAGAATTATATATGTAATGTAATTAGTCAGTACATGAACACTGCTATATTGTCCATACAGCAACCCTAAATGTCTATACATTGACCCTTAACCAAAACTCACACTAGCCCTAGCTTTAACCTCTAGCTTGTACAAAAAAAGCTCAATCTAACACCATTTTAGCCTGCCATAACACCTGGATTAAACCTACCACTAACAATATGATATAAAACCAACTCCAAACCTAATTCTAAACCCTAATCCTCAATCACTAATCTTTAAAGTTAGCCTAATTTAAAAACTAGTTCTCATATTTACCCTACCCCTAGCTCTAAGCCTAATGGTAAACCTTATCCGCACACTAACCATAAAACTAAATCGAGCCCTATGCCTAACCCTTTCTATACCACTAACCTCATGGACAGCGCTAATCCTTACCCTAACCATAAGCGTAACTGTAATCCTTTTACTGTGACCCCAAAAGTAAAAATTACAGTAACATGTACAGTTGTATGTATCTGGCTTGGATTGTGCTGATTTTAAAGATCACTAACCATAAAGGATGCCATACTCATGAACACTTAAAAATAGAATTTCTCAAAAGTTGAATTGGACAACCAATCAACCACTGGCAGACTGTCCGCCAACCATCCTCCCATCAAAAAAGCTTTAGAGGCCATTGATTCAGAGGCTGAATGTGCCCCAAATATGAAGGTGTCAATGCCCACTTCGGCCATCACCCAGCAGGTCAATCAGTCTTTTGTGGGGGAAGAAACTGGGTTGAAAGTTTTTTTCAGTTGCCAGGTACCTTCTGTCCTGATATCTTCTGTTATTGCCTCATGACTCAGACGTCTCATTCGTGCTGACTGTTTGACCCTGCCTGGACTGATCCCGTTATTCGGCAATCTGATAAGCCCATCCCCAGCCTTGATTTATTCCAAGCCGCGAATTTTTACCGCTGGATGCTTCGAGCCCTTGATCTACAATTTGATTTACATTTAGTACTCCGATTGCCGAATACAATAGAGCAACTTATATGCTTCAAAGGATTTTTGTGGGCCCTCGTCTTCCCTGTGTCATTTATAGACACCAGAAGATACGCAGCTAATTTGACGGATTAGATTTATTTGTTCTACACTTTCCTGCAATTAGCTATGAGATGGTGATTTACTTACCCCCCTATATAGGTATTTTTAAATAATTCAATAACCATAGTCCTGATGATGACCTCAACGTAAGGAGGTTGAAACGTCGTCGACCGGACATCATTATTTGCGGCCAATTAAAGGGTCCTGTGTGATCTTAAATATTATGTGCGAATTATTCATTGTATATACATTCTTCCTCGACCCTGAATTTTTTGAATTTTTTGAATTATTTTGCCGTACCTTGTTGTCACTTTAACACTTATGTCACTGCGCCGTTCACTTCACTGTCAGTGCACATATGTATGTTATGGTTATTTCAAATTATACATACCAATTGTGTATTCAATTATAAAACTTGTTTACTTTCTCAATCTTTTGGTCTCTCTTGTCCCTCCTGGCTATTGATTGAATTGTGTATTGATTGGTCCCCTTATTTACTTCCCCTGTTGAGACATTGTCTTTGTTAATATCATGATTCTTTACAACCAAACAAAGAAACACTTCACCCTATACACACAAACACACACCTATGTAGATACTACAAATGAAACCAAGGGAATACCTTACCAGTAAGTTAAAATGACTCCTGCTTGATTGCAATCACAAGAGATCCAATGTCTATCTAATTGTGGTTGGCCAAAATAGCCCAACTGATGATGGAATCTGATGACAAAAACAGTCCCCAGGGATTCACAATGAATAAAAGACGAATATTGACATTACAACTCATGCAATTAAAATGCATGTTTTACAACACAGTCTTTACATCGCAACTACCATTACATTGCATGATTTTACAACACATGCCATTACAATGCATTTGTAAAACCTACCATTGCAACGCATTCCATTACAACGCATACCATTACAACGCATACCATTACAATGCATATTACTTCTAGGGCAACATTAGAATAAGTGTTGGATAGTGTAGGGGTAACAATTACTATTCCCACACCAATGAGTGCAACAGTAGGGTAAGTTTTGGATAGTGTAGGGATAAACATTACTAACTGTTGGATGGTGTAAGGGTAAAAATTACTGTTCCCACTCCAGTGAGTGCAACAGTAGGGAAAGTGCTGAATAGTGTAGGGGTAAAATATACTATTCCCATGTACCCCAAAACCCATACCCACCCTAATACTAAAAACATCTCCATTACTTATCTTATAATGCGCTGTAATTGCATACATTGTAATGGTATGCATTGTAATGGCACGCGTTGTAGTGACATGCACTGTAATGGCATGCATTGTAAATGCAGGCGATGTAAAGGCATTTGCGTTGATACAGTTGCATTTTAAAGGTAGGTCGTTGTAATGACTGGGTTGTAATGGATGTTTCCCATAAAAGACTGATGGCCAAGTACGACAAAAATATATTGATCGGTTATTCTCTGACACTGTTTGTGTGACCATCAGAAGTAAAACTGACTTCAGGTGGACCTAAACTCATGATCATTTCCAAGGACCTTGTTTCTTAGGTCCAGCATCTTCCAGTACTTAAGTTCCTATTTTCTGTGGCATCTTCAACTCCATTAGTTTACTGGTGCAGGAAGGAAGAACTTATAGTCAACCTGACAAGAGGCATTATTATCAGGTATCAACTTTTAGATCAGAAACTTTAGGTGTACCTGTAAAGATTAGTGGCATAGCAAAGGGCTACGTAGAAAAGAGTTTCTTTAATATACCATTGATTTATTATTGAAAGATTCTTAGAATGAGTTCAAAAGGTGGCACCACCAAGGTCAACACACCTGCCAATGTGGAATCTGAACTAGCTGCTGACATAACTATTGAAACCTATTTTCAAGCCCAGGCACAAAACAGGACTCAAATGCTTAAATCTCAAAACAGCATTCTTGATTGAAAACTTTTGCTGCATATGTGAGTTAGTTACAGGCACTCACGATATAAGGACATTGCCTCCAAATGCAAACATACAGGATAGTCATGAGAACAAACCTACAATTTCTCCCATAGGTTATTTCACATTTGCATGTTAATCAAGTGATGCCGCCTTTTTCAGCTGCCAAAGACATGTAGAAAGGGCTCTAAACACACTAGATGCCAGAAGGACAGACAGCCATTACCTGCAAGAAGCAAGGCAGTACAGGAAGGGAGCTCAGTTCTTCCTTTCGTTTGCATCAACTGGGGTTTCCCAATGACTAAAGGGACTATTAGTAGGTGGATCATGCAATACAAACATTTGAAGTACAACATTCCTGTTTTCTGGGTTTTTTTCTTCAGATTGTATGTGAAATTTAAACCATTGCTATTTTATTTCGATTTACCCACAAGTGATGGTGGTGCATGTGTTCACTGGGTTTCTCATGGCCTCCAATGATATGCAACACATGCAGATAATGTTATTTCATTCTACAAGTTTGCATGCTCTCTCAAAAATCCTTCACAATATTCCTAAAAACCCTACATACTGATTTTGGCTTAAAACTCTAATTCTCTGCTCTCCTTTTTGAATGACTCTTTCCTTCCTTTTCATGCTCTGCACGTCTCCGATCTCTCAGCACAGCCTACAGTGAGTCACATGCATGTTTGCTTAACCCCTATTAGTGTATCACACCTAACTCCTATTCATTTTTTGGAGCAGAAGATGATAAGCAGAGATTCAGAGCTTGAGACATATCTCTCTAATGGTCTCTTCAGCACAATGGATGGGAAAGCATTATATTCAGCTCTAGGCAGATTCTCTCCTTGGCATTGGTCAAGCTGTTGGCTTAAAGGATAACCCAGTAAATCATTGGTGGTGAGGGTTAATAAAACATAATCAGGTTCAATGTTCACTACTTACAATTTGCCATAAAAAGCATACACCTCTGCCAGGTGTCATTATTTCATGGGTCTAAAACAGCAACTGAAATATTAGTGAAAAACTGAGGGAGAAAACATGCAGGAATTGGTGTAGAAAAACAGTTTTCTGCAAGTTATTCCCTAAAAATATGTCATTACCAAAATTTCACAATGTACTAACCATTCAATCCGGATAGAACAGGAAGGAGGCAGCCTTCCATCACTCATAGCCATTAATATGCAAGAATAATATGAGGGCCAGTAGTGGAAACTGGGTAAGGGGATGGGAAAGAGATAAAAAGGAAACACTGGACATCACCACTCTGCCTCATCACTTCTGCTGGGCACTGAGGAATGCAAGGCAAAGTGGGTGTCTAAAGGCACTATGAGATATCTTAAGAGGCTACAATGAAAGTCCAATCAAATTGTAACAGTGGATGGATATTGATTAACTGTATCTGTGAAACCTGCTATCAGTGCTGTGGTGTGAAACTTGTTATTCCTAAAACTAAACTATATGAGAGAGGGGCATCTTTAATATCTCCCCAAGATAATATCTACTAAGATAACTGAATCAATTTTAATTCAATGTAATCACAGCTTTATTCGATTGATGGTTCAATCATTAAAGCGGATAAAAACATACAGATATCACATAATAAAAATTGGTTTTAAAAGAGATCACAATATAAGTCGAGATACAAAACAGCGGTTAGTTCATACAATCATTAAAAAGGAACATACATGTGTGGAGACGAAAGAAACGTCCTTAGTCATATACTAAGACTTTTCCTTAGATGAACAACGTTTTTTAAAAACATTGATATTCTCCAGACCGAGTGGATGTTATCTAGATATTGTAAACCAATAAACGCCGAGCGGCACTTTCTGATCCCCAGAGTTTTTAAAATTGGGACAATCCATATCTTACTTAAATCGCTATAAAATGTACAGAATAAAAGTGCATGAATGGTGGATTGACCCGAAACGTAACCACATGGGCACAATTTCAAATCCTGGTCCCAGTCGTGCATTTTTGGGAAACTTACAATTCTGTGGAATATTCGGAATCTAAATCATGTCAATAGAAACCTATCATAAATTCCAGGTACAACAGTTAAGTATGGTTGGATGGTAAAACAAGTTAAAATCATTTGATTTTGCTGTACACTGGGCTTGACAATCTCGCCAGACAATCTTAACGAGTCGAGCAATAGAAGCCCCTCTTTCTTTAGGTCCTTTCTATTTACAAATGCCATGCTATTTGGTTCGGTAAAGTATTCAAGATGGCCAAGATCCTTCCTAAAATCTCGAACGTACCTT
The DNA here is from genome assembly GCF_964204655.1 of Triturus cristatus. Lineage (NCBI taxonomy): Eukaryota > Metazoa > Chordata > Amphibia > Caudata > Salamandridae > Triturus > Triturus cristatus. Next base: position 592,914,586 of record NC_140592.1, on the reverse strand, counting down.
AACCATGGGATTTTTAAAGCCCCTTCCAGTCTTAAAAAATCTGTTAGGATATCCCTATTTAATAAGGGCTCCACTCTTGACCAGATCTTGTGCCATAGTAAAACGGGATCCACTTTTATTAGGTCAGAGATATAGGGTATGCCCAGCTCGGCGTGACAGGCGTATATGGGAGAGCTACTTGGAACAGACAATAAAAACTTCAGAAATGCATTTTCCACTATTTGTATGGAATGCGTGTCTGTAAAACCCCAAAGCCCTGCCCCATATAAAACTGTTGAAACGCTTTTCGCTTTGCACATCTGCAGGAGCTCCACTGGGGGCCTCCTGCCTAACTTTCTACTAAAATGAGTGAGCTCAGTAGTAGTTCTTGAAAAAACTAATTTATTGCCTAATATAGCCTGGGTCCAAGAATCATCCTGGTCAAAAAGTATTCCCAGGTAAGAAAATCTCCTTGTAGGCTCTATTTTCTGGCCGTCTATATACATGTACCTACATCACCGGCTGCCCCGACCACTCCGCATTATAAAGGTCTTGGAAATATTTACCCTCAGGCCAAGATTGCTCATAAACCCATGGAAACTATCCAAGACCATTTGCAGACCCACTTGTGCGTGCGACATTAAAACGGCATCGTCTGCATAAAGAAGGGCAGGTATGGGGCGCACAGCTATCTGGGGGAAATCTTTATTAATTTTAAGCAGTGCATCACCCAGACCGTTAATGTAGAGATTGAAAAGGAAGGGGGCCAGCACACATCCTTGCCTGACCCCCTTCCTTTGGGAGATTGGGGCAGTGCAGATTCCCCCCAAACCAAATCTAACTCGTATCTGTGCATCATTATAAAAACGTTGGAGAAAGTAGATGATTTGCGGGTCCACCCCCATTTCCTCGAGGATCTCCCAGAGCTTTGCATGTATTACTGAATCAAAAGCTGAGGTGAGGTCTACAAAGGCTAAAAATAGTCACCCCTTTTTTGCCCTTGTATATTTTCCTACCAGAATTAGCAAGTTCAGACTCTGCTCTATGGTCTCCAGCCCTTCACGGAAGCCATATTGAAGGTCAGGGAGGACTTTATTGTCTTCTGCCCAAACATGCAAATGTTCTAAGACTATACGCCCCACTACCTTTGTAATGGTATCCAATAGTGAGATGGGCCTATAACATCCGAGATCCTGGCGGTTCCACTTTTTGAAAATTAGCACTATTGTTGACTCAGCCCAAGTTGAGGGTAAGGGAGCCGAGACGCTGACGTTAATAGCCTGTGTTACCAGTGGGCCCCATAAGGTCAGGTTGGACTTAAACAGATCAACCGGGACCCCGTCCGGCCCTGGCGCCTTTCCACCCTTGCTCATAGATATTTCCCGAATCACCTCGTCTAAAGAAAATTGGAGATTACAGTACTGAATCAGAGGGGTCTGGTCAATACCCTCCTGCCTGTTCTCAACACTACCTTCCTCACTAAAGATCTTTGAGAAATGGTTAATCCATTCCTCTTCGCTAATAGCGATTTCGATTGCGGGACCACATTCAGGAATCAAAAAAGGCAATTTAATGATTTTCCAAAAAGTTGCACTGTCTCCCGCTAGAGAGGCAGTGTGCAAGGATTCCCATGCTTCAGTCCTCAGATTCAGTTTTCTTCCTTTAATGGCTGACCTATAGACCATTCTTGCATACCTCACTTCTGCTGGGTTTCGGGGGATTGTATGTAATGTACTTTTTTAATTTGTGTAGGCACGAGTGCATAAATAACTCGAGCTTCATGATTGATTATGTACTCTCTTTGAAAGGTGAGCTTTAGCTATTACTTGACTCATGGCAATGCAAAATGCAAAAGGTAATTAGCAGGCATTGACATTCTTAGATTTCTTCCTAAACTCTGAAGACCTTATGTAAAATCATTGTCCATATTATGTGTGCATTCTCCTGTCCTGAGAATTCATCCTGTTCTGTCATATGTTTTCTGCTAGTGTAATGCAACAATTGTTATTGTTTTTAGAAAAGTTGAAAGTTACATTTTCAAAACTGTTCAAAGTTCTTTTACACAACGGGACTGGACTTTCAGAATATTTCTCTGTATTCTCAAATGTCCTTCAACAAAGTAAGTGTTCTTTGCAAAACTAAATCCAAAATCCATGCAGCAAGGCCCTGAACAGAGCAACATTGTATTATGATTACCTAGCAAGGACACCATGAGACAAGAGGGAAGATATACCTGTATATCCAAGATGGCCATAGAAGTTTACAAACTACACGAGAGAGCAGGGACTGCTGGGAAGCATGGTCCATTGTTGTGCATGTAGTGCATTTTCAAGACTGTATGACGTTAAAACACAAACATTTACAACGCATGCCTTTACAATGCGGTTTTTACATCGCAACATCCATTACAACGCATGATTTTACATCGCATGTCATCACAACGCATTTTTAGAAACTACATTTACAACGCATTCCATTACATCACATTATACCATTACAACGCATAGCATCACAACGCATACCATTACATTGCATTTAAGGTAAGTGTTGGATAGTGTAGGGGTAAAAATTACTATTCCCACTCCAGTGAGTCCAACAGTAGGGTAAGTGTTGGATAGTGTAGGGGTAAAAATAACTATTCCCAGTCCAGTGAATGCAACAGAAGGGTAAGTGTTGGATAGTGTAGTGGTAAATAATACTATTCCCACTCCAGTGAGTGCAACAGTAGGGTATGTGTTGGATAGTATGGCATTAGTGCCTTACAATAGAACAAGATAATGAATGGAAAAAATCTTAAGGCAGGGATACTAGCTAGGTAGGAAGCATAATATTTTAAATATTCTATAATCATATTTGGAAATTAGTTTGGAGAGTGGAGTTTAGTAGAGTATAATTGTGCCAAATATATTCCTTAGCTTACTGTGCCCTGTGCAGTTGCACAATTTGGAAAGAAAATTGTAAGTTCTTTACAAATAATACTTTTACTTTTATTTACTTGTTCAGCAGGCTAAAACTACTGCAGATTTCAAAGTACCTGATGTCTACAGTAAATAAATCTTGGGCAAGGCAAAAGAGTGGATTTCATTAAAGTCTTGTTATACACAGTAATGTGAAAATGCCGGATATGACAGACCTGTGGCATGATGTAAACTTAAAGAGGGATCTCTTCATTCGTGGTCTAAAATGTGGGTCACCCCAGGCCCTGTCCAGGGTGCCTCAAAGCACATATTTCAAATAAGGCTGCCTCCTCTACCCTTCTGCATAGCAAGCACCAAAGAGTCAAGAAATCTGCCTTCAGGATCCGTGCATGGTTTCACTACCTCAGCAAACACATTGCTCCTGCAATACCTAGATATGCTAACCTAATCATCACATCCTTCATTCTATTTCCCCCACCATCCACTACATTATATAAGCTCCCCTGCCATGGAAACAAACTTTTCATAGGTAAGTAGAATAGTGGAATGCCTCACAATCAATCAAAATTACTTTATTTTGAAAATCAAGTCTATTAAAATGCCCAAAATATAGCAGCACATTGCATAGATTTAAAGAAATTGACAAGAGCATCTCAATAATGCAATTACAGTCAATTCATACAGAGTAAAAAACAAATAAAAAATTAAAGCGAGCAGAATTTAAAATGCATCATACTGATGCCATAGACGTAAACATAAAGGGATCAAGCTCTGACATTTAGCAGAGGCTTTGATGTGTGTGTGTTAACGTTAAGTGATCTTTCGCGTTTTTCGCAGAGGAGTGCTTTGTGAATTAAACTACCTGAAGTCAGAATTCACAGCATATCATATTAAGCTGTGCAACTTCATGATGAAAGAGTACAATTTGTTCTCAGCAGTTGTTTACTAAAAGTCAAAAGAGAAAGGCACAAAGAACCAAGGGCATTAAGATGTCAAATAAGCACTTTGGATCCACTAAAGAGTGTAACACAAGGCAGCAAAGAGCTATGAGTTTCAATGAGGGCAGGATAGCTAAGGTTCATCAATGGTCGGCAAGTCTGATGGATTGTCACGATTGAACCCATATGTAAACTTCCGTCACCTAGCAACCTAGGAAGTGAGCGAGAAGGGAGGGAACTTAGGGCATGGCTGTCGTCACTGCCGGTGGCCAAGCTACCCAGCCTGGATTGAAAGTAAAACACTGTAAGCTAGATGTCAATTCTGGATGTTAGAGGGCATGAAGGAGCGAAAGCATCAAGACTAAAGGCCTTATTTAGAGTTTGGAAGACGGGATACTCCATTACAAATGACGAATGCAACACATCACCATATTACAAGTTTATTATAGCCTATGGTACTTGTAATTCTCTGAATAAGCACCTACTTGTGGGGTTTAATGATTTTTTCAAGGGGTAATTCAAGTAAAAAACAAAACTACTTTCATCTACTGCAGACCACGGCTCCTCTGATTATCTTTGTTACAGGTGCGACATGCTATATTCATCCATACTCCACAATTCGTATTTACCACTACATCAACTGAAGACAATTGAAGATATTTTGTGAAGAAAAATAAAGATACACACACACTTTCCTATATATGTTGGGAGTTAGTGTATTGGTTTTACACCATAGTTTTCCTTTTCAAATGTCTTGTTACACATAAACCCCCTTTTCTCCAGTTTGTGTCACCAAATTTAACATACCACTTTCCAGAGGTCAAACTGAATCTGTAATCATGACCTCTCGTTCTTTAAATGGTGGAATTACTGACCCACTAGCTCAGTAAAACTGAACGTCTTTGTCTTATGAAAACAAGACCAATTGTACAGACAACCACACTGCAGTAATTTAGCTGCCAGAGAGATTGTCATCTGTTGTCAGCCCTAAAAAGTACTCCAAGGTCTCCCATAATAAAATGGCCTTTTTCCAATTTGCTCAGAAAATGGCATGTTAAAATAAATTCAGCAATTACCTCATTAGGTACCTACAAAGCCGACATTCAAAGCTAAGTCTGCTGGCTACACTGATTGGTCAGACTTTCTTCCCACAGTTAAATCAAGCTCCTTTCAGAGAAATTGGATCTGGAGTATCAGGGGGCAGAAACTGAAAATTTGAGGATTGATGGCAAGAGGGTATAGGAGATTTCCTTACAGGTATCCATAGACACACAGGTGTATCCTAGTCTATCCTTGATCTCACACCAACAGGAATTACAAAATATGATCCCGTGGAGCTTGGGGGTTAGTGCTTGCACCTGAGGCCAAACCCCCTTCAGTGAAATTACTTCCGGGTCAGGATCTTCGTAGTGAACTTTATGACTCAAGGGTTTGTCCTCTTTGGGCAAGACTGCAGACCTACCTCCTACCTTTATTGATTTGCTTGTGATTGCTGATGTAATGCAGGCGTTGTGATGTTTCATTTTCTTGTGCTCAGCGTTACAGGTGTAGTTGCAAGGCAATCCAAAGATTTTTGGTGCAAAAAGAAACTACAAGAAAGAGCCCATAGGGTCTTCATGCCAATACCACTAGAGTATTTACGGTTGGGCTTCGGATGAAAACAACAGCACCCAGTTATTAGCCGTGGGCAGTTGTAAGGATCAACAACTCGGGGCTTTCCCAGCAAAACCCAACGTTTGTGTGTGAGTTCTTTTCCTGGACTATGGGGTCCAGATGTGGGGTGAACTCCCAAGGCTCAGCACATATGTGCAATCCTCGTCCTCTCAGGCTAATCAGAAGAGCAACCAGCTTTGGTCATATTAACACTGGATGCCCTTGAATCACATGTAAGTGAACTCATTAACATACCCAAATAAACGGCAACATAACTTTCTCCAAACAAAACTTGTGTGCTCTCAGTTATTCACTTGCAAATTTTTCCTTTGCATGCATTTGTTCAGAGTAATTTAGGGTGTATGTGTCTGGCTATGGGATATCTGCACTATGGGAAATGTCATTGTTGGATCTTTGCCTGTGAGTCTGCAACTCTCAAAACAACATGATACAGACAAGTGCATCTCCACCGCACAAAAAAACAGAGATGCTCACCAACACAATTTCCAATGTTTCTGTCAATGGAGTACTAGGCTGCATGATTTTAAGAAAAATGTAAATAAATTTACCAAAAATGGGAGATCATGGAAGAACCCCTGAAAGCCACATTACTTTCCTGTAATCATATATATTGCCTGTGGGACTATCAATGCTTCTCGAAAGGCTCCTGTCCCTTGTCTCTGCTTTAGTGGAGCCTGTAATGAACTGTGAACTACAATTCCTCTGTTAAAACCGTATCATAGGATAGATGTTTCCCGTCAGTGTCTTTAATAGCACCATTACTATATAATTTCAAGTGTTTTTCCCATTTCTGGCTTTTTTTCCAGGTGCCTTGCAGCTCTACCTTTTGTGCCACTCTATTTTGTACAATTATTCATCATGTTATGTGTATTAACATAGCGTTTGTATTTATCGATTTGAATTCTTGCAAAGTTTTTATCTAAATCGCTTTACATATACAAATTACAGAAATGAGAGTAAACATCTCAAATACATATGGGTCAATTAAACCAACGGTGATAAACAGTCATTGAATTTGTTATTAGGTTTTGACTCAATGTCATCGCTTTGACATGAAACTGTTGTGGGGGTTTTCCCAAAATGACTCATTCATACGTCATCAGCGGGAAACCCACTATCTTGTTTCTACCTATTTGGCAGAAATCTTCCACCTGCTTAGCAAAAGTTAAAGAATAAATTCCGAGTCATGTGTACAACAACATTTCAGAGTGTGCAGCTGTGCCAAATTTGGCAGCACAGCGCTCCAACACATTTTCAAAACACAGGGATGCGCCGTATTTAGTACAATACGGCGCACCCCTGTGGTTTCATTAGCACTGGCTCTGGAATTAACTGCCTAGTGCCAACACAGGCACCCTTGCACTATGCTTTGCAGGGAATGATTGTTTATGTGCAGGAATGTGTCCCTTCCTGCACATAAACAATCCATAATGGCTATTTGTTTTCATCATTATTTAACCCCTTCGCCGCGGCACGAATTCCGCCGCGGCGCTGGGGGGGTGCGGGGTGAGCGCGGTGCCGCCATGCTCATGACGGAACCACGCCGTCATGAGTCACGGGCGAGCTGTGCTCATGACGGCGTGGTTCCGTCATGACTCCGCCCACTTGCATTGATCGCCCGCACAGGCAGGGAATCAGTGCCGCGTGGGCGGAGCGGCCGCCAACGGCCGCAGCATGACGGAACCAATCCGTCATGAGCACACGGCGCCCGTGGCTCATGACGGAGTGGTTCCGTCATGAGCAGGGAACGGTTAATGACATCTTCCTGCACATAAACAATCATTATTGGATTTTTGCTTTTTCTGTGTCCTGCGGGGTTCAGCAGACATAGGAAAAGCAGAGATGTGGAGAAATAAAAGCATTTCTCCTTGTGCGCCATTCTAACACCTGCTCTTGTATAGCATTAGTTTTACACCTCCTTGTAAATCTTGGTTAGAGTCAAAAAGCAATGGGTGTTGCAGTGGAACGCAGATACCTGCGTGAAAGGGTAGCATATTTACAAAGCAGCATTAAGCCATAGAAAATGAGCTTAAAGCCACTTTGCAATGTGATGCAGGCCATACCGCCACCAGAGCATCAAAGAAAGTAATGCTCTAGTGGCGATAGGCGCTTGTACATATGGCCCTCAGTTTGTTAGCCTTTCTTGTGGCGACTCCAAATGAGGCATCCCTCTGTGGGATCTTCTCCGGCCAGCAGGCAGTGCTTCCCACTCCACCTGGCCATCCAAGCACACTTTGGCCATCTACCCCCATTTCATGAGTTTTCATACCTATCTGCTCACCTCCCCATGGACCTCAGCTTGCTGCTTCCCTCTAGACACTCCTGCACAGCTCCCTCCTCCTAGTACTACGAGTATGAGCTAACCATATGGGCATCCGTTGGAGGATGCCTTTGCTCATCTCTGGTAAAATGTTGGCACTTTCATAATGGTATTAATTCTTGAAAACCTGTGGGCCTCCAGGGCATGATGCCTATCTCTGGTAAAATGTTGTCCCCAGACTAATGGCAGGAATTATTGCTATTTTCTGGACAGCCATTGCACAATTGTGCTAAATAGTGGCACATCATTTACTCTGGCAAAATGGTGATTATTCTCGGAATATTTTAGGCAGTATGGTGTCAGTTCATTACATATTATACCGGGGACGCTGAGATGGGTAGGTGCTAACAAGAAGTCCACACAACGAAACTATAGCACGCTTAACGCGGCTCCTCAGCGTCAGCTGATGGTGCAAAAACTTGTCCTAGCTTAGGTTGGACCTGGAACAATACAAACACTGTAGGTAGTACCCAGGGGCACCAACACAGTGTAGGGTAGTTTGTCCAACTTATATACATATTTATTTTTGTCCTGATGAAGCGCCACAGATCTCTATGACCAGTTTAGGCGCGAAACATGTTGAGTCTTTTTTGAAGGAGTGACTGTAGTTACCCTATCCAGTCTCAGCACCCTGACTACCAGGGTTCCTTTCAAACCCTAAAATAGCACCCACCTGCCATAGGTTTTTATCCCTGGAAGGGCAATCCCCTCATTAAAGTGTAGTGCAGGATCTCCCTTACCAGTTCACACCCCACCCCACCACTTCACGTCATGTACCACCTCACCAGCACTCATCATAGAGCAGCCTCTTAAAAGATCTTCACCAAAGTGACCCTTCAGGGGACCCACAGGGCATTGCAGCGCCGGCCCAACGAGGAGCACTGCCCTATGATAAAGCATGACATTCCGAGGGGATGTGTGAGGGCACCATAAACAGTCCTACTGAGTGCCCCTCAGTAGTCTGTCCAGTCACTCTCCACCTTTTGAGAGACCATGCCTCCCTCTCTATCCTTTTCAGGAACATTAGCCCCTTGTTGAAATTTGAATTCTCTCTAGGAGCACGGGCTTCTGGACCTCACAATCAGGCTCCCTGTCCCCCCTTAACCCTTTCTTTTTAGCAAGGGGTCCTTCTTGATACATTACATATTATGGCCATGAATGGCATGATGCTACACATACACTGGCATAATGTTTACCCTGACATCATAGTGGTAATCGCTGACATACTGTGGGCTGCCTTGATAAGATGTTGCCAAGACACAAATGTAAGTAATTTGAATGCATTAAAGTTCAGTAAAACAAAGAGAGAAAAAATAACTTGTGCAAGTGAATGTATACAATGGGTTCTGTAGTGAATATGCGCAGGTAATCCTCTCTACAAAACCTAGGACCGATAAAGACATGACAGTGTCCATTTTTTGAGGGAGGTGTGGGCAAGGCAAAATCTATTGCATTTGCAAATGCTTGGTACTGGTAGCAAAGTATATGGGTCAGAGAACAGAAATAGGATGATTATTCAGCAATTTTGAAGATAACAGGGAGAAACGTGTTTACAGAAGGCGTATTGTGGATGTGAAACAGTCAGCAAGTATACTGAATGAGACAAAAAAGCATTTGTTTTTCTATTCACACTTCATTATTAATTAATAAGTATAACAAAGGGTACAATGATGTAATTTGTCATAATCACCGGGAATCAGTATACACAGTCAGGACAGGAAAAAGATATAAACTTGTGGGCTAGAATAGATCATGCGGATTCTAGCTATCAACAAGGATACAAGAAGTTCCATCAGCATTTTAATGGGCAAATAAAATAAAATATTATACCACTTTAGTATCTCAGAACATCCGACGTCCCAACGGCCTGTGGCCCTACAATAAACCAGGTGACAGGGTGCCACAACCATGGAGCGTACCTTCACCATATCCATTTTACAGAAAGCGCCTTCACAGAAGTACAGCACTGAACCTCAAAAGGGATGATATGGAGAAGGAGGTTAATGGTTTCCACCACCCAAGGTCTGTGTGATGCTGATTTAGAGATCTAGTCACCAGGAAATCATTTAAAGTGAACTGTAAGTAAATCTAAGACATATTATTGTATTATCATTTACAGTAACACTGACAGCAATAAACCAGTCTGCGAATGTGGAAATCTTGGTGGCCATCTTGGATGACAGGCCTATCCATACCATGTCTTGACAGCCACACCCTTGCTAGGCAATGGCGCAACCGTCAAGGCAAGAGCTGCTCAGGAAGAGGGCACTTTTGTGAACCAGCAATCAAATACACAGCCGGAGTCTTCAGCCAAGCTGTTGCTTTGGGAAAGATTTCTCAAGTTCTGCCTGCAATCCAGATCCTGAAAGAGAAAGAGACAGAAATTTAAGAGAAGTAACATTCTCTTTTCAAACTGCAAAGAATACTGTGACATTACAAGTTTAAAATTAAACACCTATATTACGAAATGTTGGAAAAATAATTTTATGAATTAGTAAACTGATCTGTTTGGAAACCAAGGAAACTTTGTGCATAAGAATGTTCAAGTCAATTAATCTCCAAACTAAGAACTGCATGTACTTGACAATACTGTGAGGTAAACCATAAAAAAAATCGGGGCATATCTACAAGGACGGCGATAAATAGACGCAAAGTGTGCTTAGCTCTTTTCTATTTGTCGCTGTCTATCGCTTGATTATATCACCCTATTAGCGCTTTATTTACAATGCGTTTCCCCAGGGCGATATAATTACCAGCGATAGCGGGGAGATCGCCGTTTTGAAGGGAATATCGCTGGTTTTCCAGCGATGTTCCCTGCAAAACGGCGATAACCTTGCTGATACGACCCACAGGGTCGTATCAGCAAAATCCACCCCCATAATAGGAATGCCTAAGTCTCCATTTTAGCAGACGTTAGTTTCCGGCGAAACAGCGGTTTTCGCCCAAAACTAACGTCTGCTAAAATGCGTTGGCAGCCATGTAAATATCGTGATGTGCACATCAGCGATATTTACAAGGTTGTCCTGCCCAGTGACGCCCACTTTGCATCTCATTAGAGATGCAAAGGGAGGCGTTGGGTAAAAGGGTGCTAACATGAGCTAATGCATGTTAGCACCCTCTTGTTAATAGGGCGATATTTTTATCTCCGCTTTTTTGGCTTTAAAAGCCAAGAAGCGGAGATAAAGCCCTTTAAATATGACCCTTCATTTTTAGAGACACAGATGGAACATTCCTCTTAACCCAGTAAAAATCAGTCAAATCTTCAAAGCATTTTTATTGATTTCTTTCAAACCGAAATACAGAAAAAGAGAGCGTGTGAGATCTAGAGTGTAGAAAGATTGAACAATGTAAAGGTAGGTTGGAGAGTACTAGAAATAAGTCTCATAATGTCTTGAGTAGCTTAAAGGTTTAGACAAGTTGCATTTAGTCACAGAAAAATAACACTTGGTAATAATCTATTTCAGCTTTTCAAGATAGCCTTAGCTTTCAGAAGGTTCACCCAAGGTATCTAGAAAGAAGCAAACAGCCAGTGGGGACGAACACCTTGAGTAGGTTTTATTATTCTTGTCTCTCTTCCATAATATATATTAGAACATTGGAATGTTGGGAGCTCCGTTGTAGACACTGGAGATCTCCCTGCTTCTACGGGCCGGTAAAGACCCTCATAGCAACATTCCAATGTCTTACAAAGGCCTCTCGGAGCTCGAGGGAATTTAAATCCCTTCGAGCTTCGAGAGGCCTTTGTTTTATTTGTTAGAACATTCTGCCCTCTAGTGGCAGAATGTTCTAATAGCCTTATAGCCCTTTGTAGCAGGGCTATACTGGCTATTAAAGTCCCGCTACCTTGTTAAAGTCCCTCGCCTTCGGCTCGGGCCTTTAACGCTGTAGCGGGCCTTTAAAAGCCGGAATAGCCCGCTAAGGCGGGCTATAAGGCTATAATCCATCATGGTTCACTGTCAGACATAAGCAGAATACACACCTAATAAAAATCAGGTTAAATATCAGTAAACAGTAAAATTGTCTAAACATTTAAGATATAGGAGGATCACTCTTGCTTGGTTAAAAATCAAAGGCAAAAGTAGTGGGCGTCTATACTTTTGTCGTATATTGGCCAATTTAGGGAAGATTAAAACAACATGTTAAGTGTCTAGTGCAGAGAACACATCACATGAACAAATAGGAAGTTTCTGTGGCTTATGCCATTCTGCTACTAGTTGAGGTAACATATTCAAACGAAAATAAGTTAGAAGTCTTCTCTGGGTAACCGGCTTATCCAATGTTAAATAAAATTCAACTTTATCTATAGATTTCACCATGGCATAATGTGTCCAGCAGTGCTTGCGCTGTGAGTCTATAGGTCTCGCTTCATGGGTATACACCTTAAATGCTCTCTAAACTCCTACAATAGCTAATTTCGAGATTAGCTCTAGGAAATTAAAGAGATGAGATATCCCCAAATTTGTCAGGGTAGTTTTTATATAAATCAGCCAGGGTATACGCAAACTAAGGTTCATGTGCAGACAGTCTCTCAGTATTACTCTATTAAATTCTAAATCTTTTTTGGTCCTAATCGAACACCATAAAAGTAAGGGGCTCAAGCGAATATAGTTAGCTATATAGCCTGCCCCTTTGTCGCCATGTACTATTTTTGCAGGTACATTCTGCGGGATTCATAACAATTTCCTTAAATATTAATTTTCTGCCATTTGTATGGAGGTAGAAGATTTGTAGCTCCAAATCATGCTCCAAAGGCTACAGTTGGAACACTCTTGGCATTATAAAGATATAACATAGACTTCATATGACTCTATCCTAAACGCCTGGAAAAAGCACCAATGCTAAAGGCAACCCTTTTAAAAGAGTGGGTGTGAAAGACGTAGATCAATTTCTAAAAGGATGACATCTCATGCATATTCGCCAACCATTGTCTAAACGTCAGAATTGAGTATGTTTACCAGTAACATAGTATGCCTATTCTGACTATCCCTAAAGCAGTAGATAACCATATTTTTGCATGCAAAGTGAGGGCAGGAAGGTTCGGTTGAGTTGTGCTGTAGCACCATTAGATCAGTCAGGTCAGTAGGTGGATAGTTTTCATGTTTCAAACATTCCCATATTTGTCTTTCAGACAATCCCATAAAAAATGTACAATGTTTGCGCCACATCTCCAACATTATGACTCTGCAATAACCTTGGCTCTGTGGGGCTTTGCAGGTGACCAATGCCACTCATGAGGGATTTTAAAATATTTCAGACAGGATTCCTTCCCTCAACCCTTTATCATAATCAGGGATTATGGAGTCCCAATCTCCAACTTGGGCTGTATTTCCTTCTATCATTTTGTTGTCCACTGTCCTATTCTAGACAGAAACCAGTAATATGTACATGAGTCTTAGTCCTGCTCCAACAGTCAGTCTAGGCCAAGATCCCAGGCCTAGCTTCTCTCTGAATGGCAAATAAAGAAACTCTAGACCTGTGTAGGCATACTTGCACCTCATCAGTGAAGTAAAGCTTGAATCCTGTGGTGCAGCGAGCACCGGAGTGACCCACGTGTAAGCATATCCATTGCAACTATGACATCTGCCGCAGAAAACAACAAAACGATGGAAGAAATGTTGTAATTAATAACAGCTACTGGCCTACCAAGCAGCAGCAACACATGCCGTAGGTTCCTTGTCTGGACTCTTTTTCTGCTGCTATCTACACTGATTTTATTTTTTTTATTTTTTATAGAAAACTTCCTGGCAATTGCATATTGTACTAACTTTGACATGGGGCTGAAACCAGAATCTTCAGTAGCAGTTGAGTGGGAGGTTCACCAACACCAGCAACCTTCCCCTGTAAGCTGAGCCTACTGCGCAGATTGGCCAACTGCATGGTTCCTTCTAATATCAATGCAGACGAAACTACATCGAATGAAATGAGCAAAGTACAAACACTATCGTGCTGGGAGACAAAAGGACATGGAACATGGACCAGGACTATGGTTTATGTCATATTGTTGTACAGTGATATGTTTTATATCATTTTGAATTCATATTGCAAAAGTATGTCTTTGGTCTGTGGGTATGATATTCAGGCCACAATTTCCACATCTCACGACATCAGACAAAAATATTTTTGTACTTTGCTGTTAAGTGGCCTCTTCCTGAAGCAGTTGAGTAAACTTTACATGGTCTTCAGAAAATAAATAAATTACCCGTCAGGAAGAATGATTGAGAATACAGAGATAGTCAAACCCACTAGAAAAAATGATATTTTTCATCAGGGTTGAAAATGCTAGGAGCATGAGGCAAACATGGGTAAAAGAGCAACAAGACACCCAGCTTCGTGGAAGTGAAGTTCCTCTTCTACCAATTTCCTCCCCCACACTTAACTTTGGGGAGCAAAGAACTCCAGTGATGACTCGAAGAAAATAGCTGAATAGTTTTATGAAGAGGAGCTTCCAGCTTCTGTGTTTACCGGCAGTGCACTGGATACTGTTTCCAGTCATATCTTGTACAATGGGAATTGATTTGAGTCTTTTGACCATTTTATTTAGGATTCATTCTGAATCCCAGATACATCTTCCAGATTCATCACATGCATGCACATGTATACACGGATTTCCATATACTCAAAATTAGGTAACAGAGAAGTAAGGGAGGTTATTTAAAGTTTGGGGGACAAGCAACATCTGCCAAAAATTGGCAGACGTCACGTTCTCCATCATTAGAATTTATTCATGGGTATTCTCTCTAAACAGTGCAGACATAATATACTGGAATTTTTGGTGGTTATGCTGCTCTCACCAAGCTATAAACAACCACCTAAATGCTAACATAAATACGGCAATGTGTCAGGAAACAATGTGTGACCCAGGGTCAGGCCTCCAGAAACACATTAATTCCCAGCCAGCTAGGACATTGATTTTCAAAGGTCCGAAGAGGCTGCAGCAGTGGTACAAACATACATAAGCCTGGAAGCTCTGGATAACAGGTTGATGGAATTTGGGAAGGCCTTTCATGGCTGGAACTGTGAAGCTCAAGCCTGAAGGGTCAGCTATTGGCTTCACTTGTGGGCTATGAGAAGCAGTGCATTGAAAAGGACAACAAGCATAGAGTACTGTATTCTGCAAAAGTGGTGGTTGGGCTTTTCCTCTCTCGACTCAGTTCGTAGCCGTTTGGTATTCCCCATACATTGTTTTCTGTTTTCCCTTTCCTCAGACCCCTAGGTAGTTATCTCCTTCTGAGGCAGGGTTCTTCCATTTTTCCCTCTTCCATCCATTCCACTACCATCTTTTGACACTCACAGTTGGATTTCCTCCATTGCTTTTTGTTCCCTTGCCGATACCAGCTTTGATTGACAGATGCAGCCTACACTTTCCGTTCTCTAACTTTATCCAAAGCGGCTATTTACAGATCTTTTCCTACTTGATTCCAGTAAGCACCACATTGATTCTGGACTGTATAGTGGTTCATGGTTGGTATAGATCTATTCATAATGTGTTGAATGCTTTTGATATAAAACCCTCAAATCTAGTGAGTTTTGTGAATTCCTCAAACATATTAAGCCACCTTACCACCAGGACCTCGTCTCTCTCTCTCTCTCGCTACTGCCATCAATTGGCATTACTGAGAACTAGATGCATACATTTCAATTTTACAAATTATTAGTGGCCTCGTCTTTAAATTCCAAACTCGAGGCTTCATGCATCTGCCCTCTGTACAACTGAATTTTGGCCACAACGATATTGAGGAACAAAAATATTGCTTAAAAATATCAATAACTACTATATTGACTTTGAATAGGCCCTATGCAAATTACAAACATATTAACATGACTAATATTTTGTTTCCAAATATTGATATTAACATATTATCAATACATACACCAAATATCAATCCCTCATTAAAGTACTAAAACCATACAAAAATATCTAAACATAAACTATAGAGAAACAAATTATCAGTATAAAAATAAAAAGTATATAGATTAATTAAATACATTTTCACAGCACTTTTTAAATAACACCAAAAAATGATCATAGACACCTAAATTGGTGTTTTCTGTATAGAAAAAAGTCAAAAATGGAAAAAACATATAACCTATCACACTCAAAAGAAAAACAGTCAATAAATAAGATCAAACATGCAATTAACAAAACACTGTGAAATAAATTAAAGTAAGCAATTTCATGCCTGGGCCCTAAAAGGAAGGTAGGAGCCTGACACACTGCCCAAGGAAAAAAGGAAACCAAGTTAAAAAAAGTATTTTGAAGTGCGTTAATGATTTTAAAATTTTAATCTCTAAATAAGTTTCCTCATCAATATAATTTTGAAACAAAAAAATATATATTTTGAATGCCCTTTTTTAATACCTCCAATACGGCAAAAGAAATAAAGAAAAGAACTGGAACATGTATCAAAAATGTACCTGTCTACAGTAAATATTTATAACAAATATAAAACAAAGACCAACACATTTGTTTCGTATTTTTAAATTATTTACAGATCACAGCATGCTCAATGAAACCACATTTACAGAAAGGAAAGCCCCCGCTACATCTGTAGCAAAAAGCACACTACCATACCGTATAGCCACTTGAAAGGTTTAAAAATATAATTCCAATGGTTGATCTGACAGGGTCACCACTGTAAATCAGCAAGTGAAGAATGTAACTCAACATAGTTACCCTCCAAAAATGGCATATATTGAGAGATTGAGGTCTGCAGCATAATTATTTACTAAAGACAAGTTCCACAGCTCCAAGTGAAAAAATACTGAAATACTATCCAAACAGGACACATACTCATTGTATACCCCAACTACTCTTGGTAGCTGTTAGAACTTGGGTTTCTGGTTGTCAGAGTATGCACCCACTCTAGTCAGGGTAAGCTAGATACTCACTAAAGGATAACCAATGCTCACCCTCTGGTAGCTTGACACAGAGAAGTGAGGCTTATCTAAAGAGGCAATGTGTAAAGTATTTGTGCAAGACACACACATAGTAACAGAATGAATACACCACAAAAATACACCAAACAGAGATAGAAAATTAGATAATAGTAAAACATCGTACAAAAATCCAATTAGTGGAACCATTATCAATTTTTAAAGAATAACTCAAAAAGTATTGCTTAGAAGCAAATATTGTTTAGGGGTTACTTGAGGTCATGCTGGATCGGGGTAAATACAAAGTTCAAGTTGACCACGAATGAGGGGAGGCTAGCTACAGGACTGACCCAGGTGTCACTGAAAAAGTCCATTCTATGGAGCAAGCGGCAAAGATTCGACTCATCGGTTCTGATCCGCACAGGCGATGAATGCTCCATTGATGAACCCCTTTACAATGCAGGCACCGCGTCGGTGTCAAATAGTGCTGCCCATTGTAGTTGAAAACAATGGCTGACAACGGCGGACACGGTTCCCGCACTTCCCTGCTGTGTTCCCTTCGTAATTGTGTCAACAGTATGTCAAAACGAGTGTGCACATGCAACTCCTGCACCTGCCTTCATTGGGTGCCAGCTGCTAGGCAGAGGAAGGACAGAACCAAAGTTGGAGTGGTGCACTACACCGAAGCAGTAATTGTTTTCAATAAGTCATATAGTCTAGTTGTATTGTGTCAATAAATCCTTTATTTTCATTGTCATCCAGCAGTAAAAAGTTCCAGCCAACGCATTTCATTCATTTAGAATGAATTTCTTCAGAGCTGTAAGTTACAATATAAAAAACATGTATATTACCTACTGGCGGTCGCCAGTAGGTAGTTATAGTTAGGACCTATATTCCATAGGAAATCCGCAACATTCTATTCCCAACAAGTCTGGCGCCGGTTGACGAATCTTCGCGAAATTTTTAAAATTTTCAGCCAGCTCCGGTACGCTCTTATCCTGAAAGTTTCGGGGTGATTCGTCAAGCGGGGGCCGAGAAAACAGGGTGGTCCCAAAAACACGTTTTCCCCATGCATTTTCCCATAGGACCTTTAGCCGCAGCTACAGCCTGAACTGCTGAATGGAATTACACCAAATTTGGCAAAGAGGTAGTCCTCAGTTCAGACTCGTGCCTTTTGCTTAAATGGTGTCAATCTGTTGCGTTGTTCCTGAGAAAATTACAGTTAAAAGTACATATATATCTATGGCCTCGGAGGATCCGCTCACCATATTCGCACCCTGAGCGCACCCTCTGCGCACCCTGCGCGCACCCTCCCGATCACGCGCTGAATGCTAATTGGCTGTCAAGTGGTTGTCAACATTCGAAACCAGGAACTGTTGGCAGCCATTCTGTGCCTCGGTAGAAGCGAGGCTGAAGAAGTCTGTTAAATAAGTGTGTAAAACATATAAAGGGGGCAGGGTACTCTGACCCTCTAGACCTGCTTAGGGGTCCCAGAAGGACTCGCAGGGCCCCTTTCTTTTTTTTTGTTGAAGAAACTGCAAAATGCGCGCTGGGTGCACGGATCCGGCCATAAAAAAAAAATGAAGCACGGGCTCCTGCGCTTCTTTAATGATATGCCCCCGGGGGGCCAAATCCCGGGGGCAGAAACCGTAAAATTTAATGGGGGGCCCAGGGGGCCCCACCAGCCCCGGGGACCACTACCCCCCCGGGCTACAAAATAAATGGGTGGGGGGACTCAACGGCCCCCCAAGCCCGGGGGACCACCACCCCTGGGGCTTTATTTATTGATGGAGGGGGGCTGCGCGGCCCCCCTCCTGGAGCCCTCGAGGGCCCTGGGGACCGCCACCCCCAGGGCCGGCTCCTGCAGTGTACAGAGGTGCCCACCCCCAGGACACTGTTGTTTGCTATGAGAGGGCGGGAGTCTCCTGCCCTCCCATAGCAAACTTCATTTGGATTTTGAAAGAGAGAGCAGGGAAACCTGCTCTCTCTTTCAAAATCCAAACCATTTTGCTTTTCCACACAGGGAGCTGCATGTCAGCAGCTCCCCATGTGGAAAAGCAATGCCGGCTCCCGAAGGACGTGGGGAACCGGCTGGGACCGCGGGGGCATTGGGGCTCCCCCCACGGTCCCCAACGTTTTTATAAGCCCCGGGGGATGGGGTCCCTGGGGATGATAAAAATTAGTGATGGGGCTATTTTTTTTTTACGGTAAAATTAGGAGACGCGCATCCAGTGCGGCTCTAAGCGCGGCCCACTGGTGTGCACGCGTTGGGTGCATAACTCCTATCGCGTTGGGTGCACGATTCCTCTTGCGTAGGGTGCGCGATTCCTAACGCGTTGGGTGCGCGAGTCCAAGCAAAAAAAAAAGATTTTTTTTTTTTTAGATAAACATCAAGCTTATGTGTTTTCGATCTTGAGTTGCGCGAAAAAGAGCTGTTGTGTTCATTGAGAGTTTTTGGTACTTATAAGTAAGTACCTATACAGAGTCTAAAGTTGTTGAGGAAGACTCTGTTACCCTCATCAGTAAAATGTACACCATCTCTCCTATAGATGTCTTGCATATTAAAACGCAGATTGTTGTTGTAAATGGACCCCATTCTATAGTCTCGGAGAAAAGCAGAAACAGATTTTTTCACATGTTTCCTAGCTTTCTCAATCTGTGGACAAAAATGATTGAACCAGTTCCATTTCTGCCTTTGGCATTTGTTAGAATAGACAAAGGCAGTTTCGGGGAAAAGTGAAATCAATTCTGCAAAGGTGTCCTTGATAAGCATTTCCAGACCTACCCCAGTCAAAGTGCTTAGGTCATTGCCACCTCAGTGCACAATTATGAGGTCAGGGTGTTGGAGATTCAAAAAGGATTTTACCAATGGCATCAATTGGTGCCACTTTAACCCTCTCTGTCCAATCCATTTAATGTCTACATTTGACAAACCTAGGTCTTTGTGAATGCCTTTATTTTCTGCATACCTTTGGCTCCAGAAAATATAGCTGTGTCCCACAATCCACACTCTAAGCATCTTGAAGGGAGGTCTAGATGCACTCAGATGGTCTCTGTAAATGAAATGGCAGTTTGAAAAGTACGATTTTTCTAAAATGGTGGATGAGATGCAGTTTTGAAAAAAGAAAAGAAATGATTGGTTGTTTGACAACATTCTACACTGAAAACTAGGGTGCATGTTTCTGTTTTTTAAATGCATGATTCTTATTGGTTAATAAAAACTGATTGAAAGGAACATTATATAGGATAAGCTGATATGTTGAAAAGTCAAGCACACTTGCTGTTTGGATTAGCAACATTGTGTGCTGAACCTGTTACCTGTGTGCTCAGTTAAGTGTTCCATGAACTCTTTCTATGGTAACAGGCAGAAGGCAGATTGGGGGTAGGGTTCAAATGTATGTCATTTGGAAAGGGTTGAAATGTGTAACCAATAGAAATGTGTGTTTGATTTTGAATAAATGTGGGAAGGAATGTGATTTGGTGTTTACATGTATATGTGTGCAAAATGAGAGGGAAACATTGTCATTTTTGGTTTTGCTGACAGGTGCACAGTGCAGATTCTGTATAAGAAAATCGGGTGTGTGACTGACATACTTCTTAATCTACAAAACAACTTGAAAGGTGAGGGTTTTAATTGTGAGGGGGTGTATGTGGTCCATTTTGATTTTAATCACACTAATGTGTTTCTCCTGCTAAAGTGCAGGGAGTACTTTTTTGTGTTTAGAATCTTTTGGTCAGTGTGTGTGCATTTAGAAACCATCCTGTGACAAGCATTTGTGTTTTTCATGTGTTTGCAGACGGATAACTGTGCTGTTTTTATGCTTTGGTAGAATTAGAAACCAGTCATTGTTTATGTATTTGCAAAATGAGTCAAGTTTCTACACTAAAATGCAGTACTAAAATGCCAGGGATAATGTTGTTTGTCTAGAATCACACAGTGAGTCTGTGTGCATTTAGGAATCATTTAGAGAGGACCATTTTGGTACTAATGTGTAGTTGAAAAGTTTGTGCAATGGGTGCAGTCACCTTACATCTTGTAGACTAGTAAATGTATTTTTGTAAAATGTAAGGGATAGTGTTGTTTGTTTAGAATCACACAGTGAGTCTGTGTGCATTTAGGAATCATTCTGACAGAAGCACGCTACACAAATGTGTAGTAGAAATGTTTGTGGAATGTGTGCAGTCACCTTACGTTTTGTAGACTACTAAATGTGTTTTTGTAAAATGCAAGGAATAGTGTTGCTTGTCTAGAATCACACTGTGAGTCTGTGTGCATTTGCGCAACCATTGTGAGAGAAGCATTTGGTTACATCAGGTATTTGCTGAGAGATAACTGTTTTAAAATCGGTCATGTTGTCAAGTTTTAGTCTTATTAGAAGCCAGTCATTGCTTATGCATTCACAAAATGAGTCAGGTTTTCATAGTAGTGTGCAGTATTGAAATATGTAGAATCTCTGCAGTCACTTCACCCCTTCCACACTAGTGAATGTGTTTTGGTAAAGTACAAGGAATAGTATTGTTTGTCTAGAATCACACTGTGAGTCTGTGTGCATTTGGGAACCAATGTGAGAGAAGCATTTGGGTGTTTCATGTTTTTGCAGACACCTAAAGTGCTTAAAAACCTATCCTGTTCTTACATTTTGGTAGAAATAGAAACCATGTATTGTTTATGTGTTTGTAAAATGAGTCAGGGTTATACACTAATGAGCAGTAGTAAAATATGTGGAATGTGTGCAGTCACATTACCTCTTCAAAAATAGTAAATGTGTTTTTGTAAAATCCAAGGGATACTGTTTGTTTTCTAGAATCACACTGTGAGTCTGTGTGCATTTACAAACTGTACTGAGAGAAGGATTTCATGTGTTTGAAGACACATAACTGCTTTAAAACCTATCCTGTTCTAATACTTTGGTAGAATTAGAAACCAGTCATTGGTTAGGTATTTGTAAAAAAGAGTCAGGGTTCTACAATTATGTGCAGTAGTACAATATGTGGATTGTGTGTACTCTGTTTACCAATTCCGGACAAGAAAATGTGATTTGGTAATATGCATGGGATAGTGTTTGTTGTCTAGAATCACACTGAGAGTCTGTATGCATTTAGGAACCATTTAGAGAGAAGGTTTTGGGTACTTTATGTGTTTGCATACACATAACTGCTTAAAAAACTCTAATCATTTAGTCAGTACCCAAGTATTCATACACTGATCCAGGCCTTAGCACATGGTTTGATTCAAACGCCTATCCACTATGCATGCAGGCCTCTATCCACCTACACACTTGTCTTTCACACCTTCAATACCCCAGTCAGTATTCATACAGTTCCCGCAAACACCCTGTCACTCCCCTTACACTCCTCCAGTGACTCATTCAGCACCATGTACTAATCCATTTACTGCGCCAAAAAACAAACACTTATAAATTCACCCAGGCACTCTCCTTGCAATAGTCTATTTATTCAGTCAGTACCCAAGTACTAATGGAGTGAGGCAGGCCTTAACATATGGATTGCTTCAAATGCCTATCCACTATGCATGCAGGACTCTAACCACCTACACAATTGTCTTTCACACCTTCAATTGCCTAGTTAGTATCTATAAACTCCAATAAACACCATGTCACTGCCCTTGCACACCTCCAGTGACTCATCCAGCACCATGTACTAATCTATTCAGTGCGCCAAAACCCAAAAACTTAAAAGATTCACCCAGGCACTCTCCTTGCAGTACTCTAATGATTCAGTCAGTACCCAGGTACTCATGCAGTGAACCAGGCCTTAGCACATGGACTGCTTCAAACGTCTATCCACTATGCATGCAGGCCTCTAACCACCTACACACTTGTCTTTCACACCTTCAATACCCCAGACAGTATTCATACAGTTCCTGCAAACACCCTGTCACTCCCCTTTCACTTCTCCAGTGACCCATTCAGCACCATGTACTAATCAATTGACTGCACCAAAACCCAACCACTTATAAATTCACCTAGGCACTCTCCTTGTAGTACTCTAATTATTCAGTCAGTACCGAGGTACTTAAGTAGTAAACCCAGCCTTAGCACATGGACTACTTCAAACGTCTATCCACTATGCATGCAGGCCTCTAACCACCTACACAATTGTCTTTCACACCTTCAATTGCCCAGTCAGTATCTATATACTCCAATAAACACTCTGTCAATCCCCTTGCACACCTCCAGTGACTCATCCGGCACCATGTACTAATCTATTCACTGAGCCAAAACCCCAAAACTTAAAAGATTCACCCAGGCACTCTCCTTACAGTACTCTAATGATTCAGTCAGTACCCAGGTACTCATGCAGTGACCCAGGCCTTAGCCCATGGACTGTTTCAAATGTCTATCCGCTATGCATGCAGGCCTCTAACCACCTACACAATTGTCTTTCACTCCTTCAATTGCCTAGTCAGTATCTATATTCTCCAATAAACACCCTGTCACTCCCGTGGAACTTCTACTAACATATTCACTGCGCCAAAAGCCAAAAACTTAAAAGATTCACCCAGGCACTCTCCTTACTGTACTATAATAATTCAGTCAGTACCCAGGTACTCATGCAGGGAACGAGGCCTTAGCACATGGACTGCTTCAAAACTCTCTATCCACTATGCATGCAGGCCTCTAACCACCTACACACTTGTCTTTCACACCTTCAATACCCCAGTCAGAATTCATACAGTTCCTTCAAATACCCTGTCACTCCCCTTACACTTCTCCAGTGACCCATTCAACATCATGTACTAATCCATTGACTGCACCAAAACCCAACCACTTATAAATTCACCGAGGCGCTCTCCTTGTAGTACTCTAATGATTTAGTCAGTACCCAGGTACTTACGTAGTGAACCCAGCCTTAGCACATGGACTACTTCAAACGTCTATCCACTATGGATGCAGGCCTCTAACCATCTACACAATTGTCTTTCACACCTTCAATTGCCCAGTCAGTATCTATATACTCCAATAAACACCCTGTCAATCCCCTTGCACACTTCCAGTGACTCATCCAGCATCATGTACTAATCTACTCACTGCACCCAAACCCCCAAATTTAAAAGATTCATCCAGGCACTCTCCTTGCTTTTCTCTAATGTTTCAGTCAGTACCCAGGTACTCATGCAGTGAACCATGCCTTTCCACAAGGACAGCTTCAAATAACTATCCACTATGCATGTAGTGGTCTAACCACTTTCACACTTGTGCTTCAGGCCTACAGTTCCCCAGTCACTATTCATACACTCCAGCAAACACACTGTGCAAACCCATAGTGAGTTTTTCAGTACCATGTAGTAATCTATTCAGTAAAGTAAAACTCAACCAACTATGAATTCACCCAGTGTCTCTCCTTATAGTACTGTAATCATTCAGTCAGTAAGCATGTACTCATGCAGTGAGATAGGCTTTAGGGCATGAACTGCTTCAAAGTTGTATGCACTATGCATGTAGTGGTCTAACCACCTTCACACTTGTGCTTCAGGCCTTTAATTTCTTAGTTAGTATTTATATAAAATGTGTTTGTATAGTAATAGAAAAGTATAATTTATATAGATATTAATATACATTTATTTGTGATTAATTTTTACAGATACTGTTTATCACCATTAAAATAAAGTAATCATGCCGGACAAAGTAAGAAAAAGAAAAGAACAGAAAAAGGATAGTTACTTAAAGAAAAATCAGCCACAAATATTGGATAAAGAACATAATGTGGCTAAAAAGAAAAAATCTTCTGGTAAGATCACAAAGCAATTTATTAAAAATGTTTGTAGGACCAGTGAGAATGCTTCAACTAGAAAAAATACTCAAAATAATAGGAAAAGCAAAAAAGCAAATGGACAGTCAAAGGACACGAAGTATGGTAAAAGAAGACAAAATCAGTATAAAGAAATACGCAAAAAAATATTTTACAAGAGAGTAGTACATAATTTGCTGAAAGATACAAAGAAATATAAAAAGAGAGCTCTATTTTATAAGAAAAAGAAGCATATTGAAACCATTGTTGAGAAGGCTTTTGAAATAAAAAGGAAACTATTCATTTTAGTATTAAACAGAATTCGATCACTAGATAAACCAATCCATTTAATGAAGGCCAAAAGTAAGAGGAAAAGAGTAATTAACAGACCACATTTTTGTGATTTTTTTGGGGGTGAATGGAAACACAGGTCAAGTTTAGAGCCTTTCTTTAATGAAGAGTTATTTAGAGAGCAATAATTTATTGCATGCAGTTGACACCAGTGGTCGAGGTTATGAGGTTAGAAATGGTTGTTCAATTGACAAAGAGAAAATGGTTCAAAGAAATGCAGAAGAAGTGATAGCTGATGAAATTCTAGGGAGACTTCCTAAAGACCCTGTGTACACTTGGGATTGCAGTAGTATTTGTAGTGTACGACAAGAATCTATTGATAAATTATGCAATTTCTTACGAGCATATAGTAAAAAAAGTGTTAAACAAAAGATTAAGGTGTTGCAAGGACTAGACCCGTGCAGAGTGAGAAAAAATACTGGTTTGCACGGTCATTCTCTGGCTTGTCTTTCTAGGAAAGTGTGTCAAAGTGTTTTTGACCATTTCAGGATGTTGGCAGTACATCATACTCAAATGCGGAAGTTAGTGAGAAGATTGTATTATGCAAAAAGTCCAGCACTAAAGGTAAATGAGTTGAACAGTGCTCTTTTGTGTGGGTCAGTATCAGATGTGAAGAAGGTTTGTGATGATATTGAGTTTTGTTACTTTGGTCCTCAGCAAGAGAGTGCAGAAACTGACACATTAATAGAACAAAATGTTGAAGACAATGTAGAACCCATGATTACAAAATTTTTTGAAGATCAAATCACAAAGTTTAAGGCGATTTCAGGTGAAAGACCCAATTTTTCTTGTATTTGTTGTCGGCGAACTCACTATAAAAATCAGACTAGGAGTGTCAACTGTATTTAAAAAGTGAAACAGAAAATAATGATAAGTGGAAGGAATTTGCAACTTATTGGTTGGTAGAGGATTTTTTGATTTGGGTTCTGACCAGCGTATTTGCAAATATTGTTATAACAAATTAGATGAGAATAAAATGCCTGCTAGAGCTGTTCATAATAATCTAGAGTTGGTTGCTATTCCTCCATTGCTGATAGATTTAAATACCTATGAGTCTATTCTCATTCAATGTGTGCACCCGTTTCAGGCTATTGTTCGTATGGAGCCTAAAACAGGTAAATTGCCTCCATCAGATTTACAAAGAGGATTAAAAGGAAGAGTTGCGTATTTACCGTTAGATTTAAAGAAAAACATTGAAACTATTGGTGTAGACTGTGCAGAAAATGAACCACTAGTTATTCTAGTTAATGGTGTTCCTACTAAGAATAAGTTAATCTGGCAAGAGTTAGTGGATGTTAGAAAAGTGCAAAAGGCAACATTATATCTGATAAAAAATAATGAGTACTATAGAAATGTGTTTGTAGGAGAAGAAGAAATAGATTTAGCAGAAGATACTGAAATGTCAAGTGGACAAATTGAAAACGTGGACATGTCCAGATGTAAAGAAATCTATGAACATTACAGTGTACATCCACTTCATTCCAAAGAAGTGATGCGGAATACGATTGAGTTATTCCAAATGAAAAAGGTAAAAGGAAGTCCCATGAGTGTATGGGAAGAGACCTTGGAAGCTCGTTGTTTCCTGAAGTTGTTTCCAACAGGAAAAGGTGGACGATATGATGAACGTCCTGTGCAGATTCCTGCATCTGAATATCGGACAACAAGATTATATGCAGAAGATGCAAGATTTCGACAATGTATCCCTTATATGTTTCATCTTCTGTTTGAAAGTTACTTGTCTGGGCTTTCATATGCAGTAAATCACATTTTAAAAACTGAAGTGCATCTGCAAAATGTAACTGCAAAGGATTTTATGGATAAAGTGCATCAGAAAGATGATCATTTAGAATCTCAGTTGATTAATCTGATGGCATGTCAGCGTGGGACTAATGAATATTGGTACCGTCGTCATGGAGAACTGAAATGTATGCTATGAAACTTAGGAACTAAGCTGTGCTGAGTACGCTTGGAATGATTCACTTGAATTTCTTCGAGAGGCAAATTCCAATATAAAAAATATTGCATACAAGACACCTGCAGAATTGTGCTCTTTGGATCCTGTTAATGTATGCAGATATTTCAATCATAGATTTGAAGCTATGATGTCTTTCATCTGCAATAAAAAGCATCCTCCTTTGGAGAAGTTGTGGATTTCTTTTGGAGAAAGGAGTATCAAGCAAGAGGTGCTCCTCATATACATATGTTGTTATGGATCAAGGACACCCCCAAATTTGGAACAGATTCAGATGATACTCTTTTGTCTTTCGTTGAACAATATGCCACATGTGCTGTACCCAATAGCAGAGAAGATAAAAACTTAAAACAACAAGTCTTACAATTCCAAAGCCATAGATGTGGAAAATACTGTCGACAAAAGTACAAGTCTAAGGATAAGTTCTATACCAAATGTCGTTTTGCATTTCCATGTCCTGTATTATCCAAAGGAAGAGTGAACAGTTTTATGTCAGCTATGTGACATACCATCACAAGAAAGTCTCCGAAAAATACCTACAACTTAAGAAGAAGCGGAGAGTCAAAATACATAAATGACTACAATCCAGTTATTTTATCCATGTGGAACGCTAACATGGATTTTCAGTATGTTGCGGACAATTCCATTGCTGTTGCTCGATATGTAACGTCCTATATCACTAAATCAGAAAAGACGGAATTGAAAGAAATGTGGGAAGATATTTCTCACGAGAAGACTCTAAGTAAGAAATTATACAGTTTCAGTTTGAAGATGTTACCGCATCTAGAAATTGGAGCATATGAATGCTCAGCTCGGTTATCATATGCAAGTCTATACTCCAAAAGTAGAAGAATCATTTGGGTGAGTCTGGGTCTTGCAGCAATGCGAAATCAGGTACTGAAAGCTGTTCAAGAAATTGAATATTTAGCGGAAAAAGAACCAGAAAGTACAGATATTTTGAAAACGAATATGTTGGACACATATTACCCAAACAGAAGTCATCATCTTGAGAACATGTGTCTCTCTGAAGTGCTGCAAAACTACACTTTTAAACAGAATACTACAGAGAACATCAATGATTGAAAATATGAAGTCATTGGTTACGAAGGATGTTTGGTGAAACAAAGGAAAGGAAATTTGATTAATCACAGGAAGATGAGTTGCGACACTGCTGATAAAAGGGAATTTGACTATTTAGCCCTTTTGCAAATGTTCAAACCGTGGGGTACAGAACTGGAATTACTTGGAGATTTTCAGAGCTATGAAGATTCATTTAATGCTTGTAAAGATAGCATACAATGCAGTGCTTTCGCAAATTATGTGAAAATGTTGAATGATGAAATTGATCAAGAAGCTACAATTGCAGCTGAGATTGCTAGAGACAATTCTCAAGATAGTCAAAGTTCTGCTGCACTGAGTCAAGATCCACTAGGAAAACCAATTGTTGAAAATGAAGCAGCAATTGCTATGAATGAGGTGGAAACAGAAATGCATGAAGCTCAAGAAGATGTAATGGAGTTAGCAAACTTGGAAGAACAACTAAATGTTGAACAGAAACAAATCTATCAGCAAGTGAGACAACAGATTGACCATGGATTACTTCATGAAAAGAAAGAGTGCTCATGCACATCATTTCAACCTATCCAAATGTATGTGAGTGGACAAGCTGGAACAGGAAAAATGTTCTTACTTAAAGTAATTACAAGTTATCTACAGAGTCACATTTGTCTTGTGTTGTCACTGCTCCAACTGGGTTGGCAGCACATAACATTAAAGGAATTACCTTACATCATTTACTAATGCTACCAGTAGAGCATGAGAACAAATTGGAATACCACAATCTATCTGGAGAAGCTTGTTGTGAAGTATCAAGAGTCCTGAAGAAAATGAAGCTTCTCATTATTGATGAGGTAAGCATGGTTGACACAATTTCTGGAAAGTTATGCACTCCTGGACCCATCCCAGACAGGTTTCAGGCCAAAACATGGCACTGAAACTGCGTTACTGGCAGTCGTTGAAGAGTCTCGAAGGATACTGGATCAGGGAGGATCAGTGGCAGTGATCCTCCTTGATCTAAGTGCAGCCTTCGACACGGTCAGCCACGCCACTCTGCTGAACCGTCTGCATAACATCGGTGTCGGAGGCGACGCTCTAAAATGGCTGGAATCATTCCTGCATAATAGATCCTTCCAGATCTTTGATGGGGATACAACATCAGTCAGAAAACCCCTAGACTGTGGAGTACCACAGCGCTCCTCTCTGAGTCCTGTGCTCTTCAATGTCTATATGAAACCATTGGCTGGGCTCGTCGAACCATCAGGCATAAAAATTGTATCATATGCCGACGATACCCAGCTAGTGGTTTCATTGACACAGGAAAGCACCGGCCACACTTCAGGAAACCTGATAAACAGCCTGGAGGATATAAAAAAGTGGATGACAGGCTCTTCATTAAAGCTGAATGGAGATAAAACGGAGCTCATGCTCCTAGGCGCCGCTTCACCCACCTTAATCCCTTCCATGTGGCCTGGATGTTTGGGCACACCCCCCATCCCCAAAGAGAGTGTAAAAAGCCTGGGAGTATGGCTGGATAAAAATCTTTCCTTCTCCACCCAGGCCACTAAACTCTCTGCTCTCTGTCTTGGCTTACTTAGAACACTAAGGAAGGTCCTCCCCCTCCTCCCTAGGGAAGCTAAACAAGTGGCAGTTCAGGGCCTGATCCAGTCCCGGCTGGACTCAAATAACGCTCTGTATGTGGGGGCCCCAGAGCTGTCCACGCGTAAACTGCAGGTCATCCAAAACTGCGCAGCACGCATGTTGCTGCAGATTCCTAGGACGCAGTCTGCAAAATCTGCCCTGGCCGCCCTACACTGGCTCCCAGTAAAGCAGAGAGTGGCATTTAAGGCACTATGCATCGCCCATCGAGCTTTCTGGGGGTCTGGTCCAAGGATCCTCAACAAACTGGTCACTCAATACCATCCTAACAGAAACCTTCGATCCACGGAAGCTTTTTTAGCCGTAGTCCCAAGAGTGCGAAGAGCCAGGACCGGAGGAAGGATGTTCTCCTTAAACGCCGCGAAGATGTGGAACACACTCCCGCTACAAATCAGGTCCAACCCCAACTTACTCTCATTCCGAAAGCAGCTGAAAACTTACCTGTTTGCTAAGTCCACCTAAGCACGTTCTCCATCCCTCATCAGTTTTGTTTTTTATGCCTTTAGCGCTTGGACGCCCATTGGGCAGCAATCGCGCTCTATAAATCTATATAAATCACAATACAATGGTCTAAAACTTAATTCTTGCCTTTGTGCATTTAAGAATGCAGAAAATTCTTAAAACAGAGTATGACGTGTTATTTGGAGGAAAACACGTCATCGTTTTTGGAGATCTACTGCAAATGACTCCTGTAAAAGGACAACCAGTATTTAAAACACTTGCGCATGAAGACACCAGAAAGTCTCTGGGTAGTGTTGGAAACGTGAATATTTGGTCATATTTTGAATACAAAGAACTGACGAAAAATATGCGACAGGCAAATGATACTGAATATGGAAGTATTCTTCAAGATATAAGAATTGGACTTCTGACAGAACATGGCAAACAAGCTTTGCAGAGTCGATTACTTCCCAATTTGTTTCCAAATGAAAATGTAGTTCCTGAGAAAATATACATGAAAATTTCAGAAAATAAATCTGTAGTCTGCTTAATGCCAACACTGCGCGAGTGTTCTATATTCAATGAAGAACTATTGAAACTGGAAAATGAAGAAATTATAAAAATAAAAGCCATCGATAAAATAGAGCATGAAGGAATCACTATTATTTTGATGGGAAAATTGAAAACAAAACTGGATTCTTTAGAAAAAAAGATATCTAAAATGGCTGGTTTTAGAAAAGAATCTATATGCATGTATAAACTGTCTGGTAATTTTAAGGCGTAATTTGGATGTAGAAAAAGGTTTAGTTAATGGAGCAATGAGTAAAGTTGTGGATTTTGTTAATTATCAGAAAAAAGATGGAATTGAATTTTTAAAAATTAAATTTGATCAGATTGAAGAAGTTGAAGAAATTGGTCGTTGTTCAGTTGGTTTTTTGCTTGTTAAAGATTTATCTGTCCGTAGGAAACAATTTCCATTTTCTCTGGCATACGCAGTGACTATTCATAAATCTCAAGGATTAAGTGTAGACAGTGCATTAGTGAATATTGGATCTACTGTGTTTAAAGACGGTATGGCATATGTTGCTTTGTCGCGAGTCAGAACATTATCTGGTTTCTTTTTGATTGATTTTGATGACACAAAGGTTACTGCAGATGCAAACTGTGTAAAAGGGTATAATAGGTTAAGATGAGCGTATGGTCCCAATTTAGGTCAATATCCTGTATTTGGAAAGCGTGTGGTTGGTCGAAAAAGAAGGTATGAGAATATCTGTACTGAGGGTGTAGAGAAGGGAAAAAATCAAGATGATAATGATAATGTCATTGCAAGCAAAAAGAAAAAGGACACTGTTGAAGAGATTGTTGGTTATCAGTTTGAAAATAGTTCAGGTGTCAACTGCTATGCTAATGTAGTGGTCAATGTTGTTTTTTATCTTGAAGGTTTGCAACTAGGGGTGGGCGGAATTTGCGAAAGTGACTTTCGCAAATTATCGCAAAAATGTTAAAAATCTCCGGAAATATCGCGAAGATGTGGAAGTTTTTTTCCCGCCCGTTCGTGGAATTTTCTGCGTGTTCGCGGCTCGCAAACTTACCCATGCGGTTGCTCGCGGGTACGGCCATCTTGTTTTCACTCTTCTCGCGGTGCATGATCGCAAGAAGAAAGACGTGATCGCGCAACCAATGACATTACTGCGGGCGCGAACTGTCGCAAGACAGCGCAAATGGCTACCAACAATCCAACATCTCGTGGAGAACGCGACCGGATCGGGAAAACTTGTCGCCGAACGCGGGGATTCAGGTAAGGCGATCGCGCGCGCGCGAAAATGTATTATTTTACAGCGCAAGCAAGAAACAAATTATCGCTAAGCTGCAGAATGCGGAAATTTTGACATTTTCGTGCTCTCCGCGGAACGCAAAAATGTCAAATTATCGCAATTTCCGCGAGCGGAACGGAAATTTAGCCCAGGCCTATTTGCAACAACAAATTATGCAGAATCGGGAAAAAAGACTTTGTTCCTTGTTGCATTCTGTTTATGAAAAATTGAGAACTGATACAAGTAAAATACAAACTGTTTCTGATGTTCGTAATCTTTTGGATGTATGTTCTGGTTCTACACAATATACGCAAAATATCCAACAAGATGCTCAGGAATTTCTAATGTATATGCTTACCGTTTTAGAAAATGAAGGTGTAGAAATAGAAAATATTTTTGGCCTTTGTTACAAATGGGAACATCATTGTGAAAATTCTATGTATGCATCTAGGCTTACTGCTCGGGACTGCGAGGCCCAGGGTGCACTCTGCCACTTCTCCCCGCACACCTGGTACCTCTTCCCGGCCCCGCCTCCACTGATCGACTCCACGCCTGGCGGCCCCCGCTTCGCGGGTGCCGCTCGTAGGCTTGTTGCTTCCTGTACCGCCATAAATTGCTGGGACATCGCTGGGATCACTGCTATCTGCCCTGTGAGGACGCTCTGCTGACATTGGAGGGTAGCACCGAGGAGGCTTACTGCTCGGGACTGCGAGGCCCAGGGTGCACTCTGCCACTTCTCCCCGCACACCTGGTACCTCTTCCCGGCCCCGCCTCCCTCACGGCCAATCATCTATTAATATCCTTCCTGTCCCTACGCGCCAGCGGTACGCGCGCGGGACGTAGCTCGGGGCGAAGCCCGGGCAAAGGGCGGTCCGTCTGTGGCCGTCCGAGGTCGCCTGAGGACGGGACGGGCCACCCCCCTAACCCCCCGTACTTGGAAAACCTGTGTCCCACAGTCGTCAGTATATCTTCAATATACGGTAATTGTTTCTATTGTATAATTAGTCTGTTTTATTTTTCCCAACACAACTATTTACAAAAATGCCTGTAGATGCAGGGAATCCTCGCACCCTTTCAGTTAATACCTCTAAAGGTCCTGTAACGGGTACTATTGACCAATTTTTTAAACGTGTGACTACAGTTTTAGAAAAAGAAATAGCGGACACAGAGAAGCACCTCTCACTTGATTTGTTAACTGGTAAACGATCCTCCCTGGGCAGAATTGGGAAAGTATCCTCCCCAGGGGTAGTAGTAAAGGATACAGGTAATTCCAGTTCCCAGCCTATTTCTGAAAGGGAGGTAAGGAATATTGAGAGTATATATCCTTTTGCAAATCCACCCCCTGAACATTTATCTAGTTCAATGATTTCTGGGCTATCGGACTCGCCAAATTTGGATATATCCCCTCCACTTACTATTGGCCCCTTTGAATCTAGGTTGACTGCAAGTAAAAGACGAGATTCTCCTATCAGGCCATGTTTGTTAAACAAGGAGAAACCAAACTTGCAATCTCAAACGCTGACATCTCTAGAATCTTCGGAAATAAGTAACCTACCTATAACTACTAATACCATAGGGCTCTTTTCTGGTCAGGATATGGTGGGCGAATTACTTATTAAAATGGAGACCATGGTAAAGTCTTTATTACTTCCTCTACTAGAGAGAACTAGATTAATATCTCTACATCTGGACGATCTGGGAAAACAACAGCAAGAAAATAACTTGGTTCTAAATGAATTAGTTAAAGCTCAGAAAAAACATACCATGGTCGACCTAGTCGCCCCTCTTACCCGACACCCAGAACAACCTTCAACCAGTGGCACCTCAACGAAAACAAACATTGTGTCGAGTAAAAAAACCCTGGCAAAGTCATCTAAAGACACCACAGACACTTGTAGCACTAATCCGTCCCCCACTGGAAAAGATTTGAGAAAATTTGCAAAGGGGATTGATAAACTCGAGAGGCCTGGAAATGCTGGAAAAATAGAGGAAAAAAAATCTCCCATGGTCTCTAACAACACACATGGAAAAAACAGACAGGAGATTGGAATGGGTGAGCGAGCACTTCAGCCCCCTTTCATTACCTCGGGTAGAAAGGTTGATCTTCCCCCAGAATCAGCCCCCTACACAATTATCATGACTGGGGTACCAGAATTGCCAGAGGGAACAAGGGAGGACTATTACGCCCTACGAAATAAAATTATCTTTTGGCTTAAACAAAATAGACCCCTACCAGTGCACATAAATGGAGAAATCATAATGGTAAGACGCACGTCTTGGGTGGGAACAAGACCAAAAGATAAGAAGGGGGATGGTATAATCATAAATTTCAGGGATCATAGAGCAGTTCGATATATTGGTGATTGGTACGAAGCCAGAGGGGGGGATGGCATTCTCACACACTACGTTAATTATTTTTACCCATGAGAATTGACCTCCCAACCAAAACCCTATTCTGTAAAAAATTCCCTCGTAGGCTGGAGGGAAGTTGATTATCAACTCCCTCGTTCATATCCTCGTAATCACACATCTAATGCTCATTCTTTCAGGGGACCCCAGAATAACGATTATCACCATTACCAGAGGCCTATTGCACAATTTCAGAACGAGAATCCCTATCAACACCAGGGTTATAACATTCCCACCTTTAATCACTTCCTGCCACTGTTTGACCTGGATAGTGTAGATTGACTCCGCCCAGATCAGGCGTCCGTGCAAAAATCTACCCCTGCAGAAGGCAATATCCCTAAAGTGGTAGTTAGCCCAAGTATAGGAGCCGTAAGACAAGAAACTGAAATTAGAAATTACCCACAATCATCTAATTTGCCGCAAACCGAAGGTGTGGAAAAGGTTACTCAGGGGAACAGTCCCCGTAGTGGATCTCTGCACTCGGAGAATCGTGCATCAAGAGTTTGGGAGATTCCACCGATAGATGAGATAGTCAGTATAAACAAACCGTGTAGAAAGGAGGACATTACACTTCAAATCCTGTCCTGGAACATTGCAGGCCTACGTATGAAAATATTGGATGGTAGTGCCATGGACTTTCTGCAGGAGTATCATGCGATATGCCTGCAGGAGACATGGACCACTAAAGAAATGCATCTGACAGGATACAAAACCTACTTCTCCCCAGGAGTTGCAAGCCCTCATGGTAGGGCCAAGGGGGGTTTAACAATATACATAAAAAACACTATACCAGGACTAGTAGTCACGGTAATTACCCTACAGCCTAATTACCAGATTCTGAGACTACGGTTTCATAAGAAAAAGACTATCTTCCTGGTTAATACCTATGATAATTTGCCCGAGACTGAGAGAATAAACACCCTTGGGGCACTTCGAAATAAACTTTTCTCCCTACAAAAAGAAACGCAAGGGCCAGATGTTCCAGGCATCGTTTGGGGGGGCGATTTTAACCACCACCCATGTACTGCGAAAAACAATAAGGTTTGTGGCATAGCGGAGGAAACAGAAACCTATACTACTCACTTCACCCATTCTAGGGTAGGTGATTTCTTAAATGAACTCCTTTCACAATTGGGTTTGTTGATATTAAATAAAATTGATAGTTCCTGCGGCCAATTACAGCCAACGTACGTAGCCAGGGGTTGGGAGTCAACGATCGACTATTTTTTGGTCTCATCGATCCTCGCTGATAAGGCGCAGAGATTTAGATTAATCCCTAATACTTTAAGTGATCATGTTGCCCTGACCTTCGATCTAGCGATGGATCTGGGCCAACTAACCCCTCATCTGCTGATGACCGCACTTGCTCAGAATAATTTATCCTTAACAAAAATGAACGGCTATGCCTTAGGATGGGCTAAGTTAGACCCAGCAGATTTGACAAATAAAGTT
This sequence comes from Triturus cristatus, assembly GCF_964204655.1. Lineage (NCBI taxonomy): Eukaryota > Metazoa > Chordata > Amphibia > Caudata > Salamandridae > Triturus > Triturus cristatus. Next base: position 592,878,977 of record NC_140592.1, on the reverse strand, counting down.
GTACGGGCGGTGCTCCCTGCAATAATGAACTGCTTAGATGATGAGTTAGATGAGGAGGAAGTCTTGAAAAACTTCAATATAATTCTGGAGAAAGTAAATGATTCTTTAAAAAGCAACAAGAAATGGAGCAAGGAAGGGAAAAAGGGATGGTTTAACCGGGATTGTACCTCGGCTCATAAAGCCTTAAAAAAATCCCTGACTAATCCCATAAGAAATAAAGAGGAGATTCGTTACCTAAGAAGGTCCTATAGATTAGCCTGTAAAACAAGAAAACCGGAATTAAAAAAGGCACTCTGGGACCAATTATTGGAAAGTTCCCGGAACAAAAACAGCGAGCAGTTCTGGAAGGTGGTAAAGACCCCCTTTCTGGTAGATGCTAGTGATCAGCCCATTATAGAAATAGCAATCGAGGGCCCAGTATGGGTAAATCATTTTTCCAAAGTCTTTGGTAAACAATCAGACGCTGATATATCAGAGGGGAACAATCGAAGTCTACAAGGTAATTAATTCCCTATACCCATAAACTTCGGAATTACCGAAATTATAATCGCATTAAAAATGAGTAAATGTGGAAAAGCCCCAGGCCCCGATGGCGTCCCAGTCGATTTTTTCAAATTCAATTTAGACTTGTGGGCACCGATTTTAAAGAGTGTGTTTGACGCCGCAATGAAGTGCAGACTAGTGGAAACCTGGACCCAATCGATTATGGTCCCTATTTTTAAGAAGGGAAACAGGGAGGAGGTGTCCTGTTACCGCCCAATTTCATTACTGGACTCGCTTGGAAAAGTACTGGGCAGAGTGGTCCTCCAGCATTTACAGGAATGGGCTTACGATCACAGGATACTATCCGACATCCAATTTGGTTTCCGAGAGGGCTTTGGAACCACTGAGCAGGCACTGAACCTTGCATTATTAATGGGAAAATACGTATCCGCAAAGCAAGGAAAGCTCTACATGGTCTATGTCGACTTGTCTGCAGCATTCGATTGTGTTTCTCATTCAAAGCTCTGGACAGTCCTTATGGACATAGGCATAGACCTAAATCTTGTAAACCTCCTTCGTGCGTTATACTCTGATGCTACTTCCAGGGTTCGCTTCGGAACAGAGGGGGAACTCTCAGAATCCTTTAAGGTGGAGCGGGGTGTCAGGCAGGGTTGTGTCCTGGCCCCCTTTTTGTTTTCTCTCTACACCAAGGGTCTTGAGGTAGAGATGCTGAGGGGGTGCCAGGACCTCCCTCGAGTAAAAAAACGCCAAATTCCCGCACTTCTTTATGCGGATGACGCAGTGATTTTGGCACGTACCCCGCGAGAGTTACAAAAAGCATTGAAAAGATATGCTAACTTTATGGGTAGCTTGGATCTCAAAATAAACATAAAAAAAACATATGTTATGGTGGCAGGTAAGGGACATATCCATTGATAATGGGAAGCTAGAATTGACCACCCAATACTCCTATCTTGGGATAATGATAGACGATAAACTTAACTGGGGAGCGGCGATTGAGGCTCGCAAACACCAACTTTTGCGAGCAATAATTGCTCTTATAAAATTCTCTCAAAAGCTGGGAAAGAGACCACCAGTAGAGCTACTCCGTATTTATAGAGCTAAATGCCATTCTACGGTACTTTATGGGGCGGGGCTATGGGGCCACAAAAATATAACTCCATTACAGACAGCAGAAAATATGTTTCTGAGATTCCTTCTGATGGCACCCAAGAGTATGTCTACGTTTGCCTGTCATGCCGAGCTTGGAATGCCCCACATTGAGGACCTGGCAAAAATCCAACCCCTTTTGCTGTGGCGCCGTATTTGGACAGCAACAAAAAACTCACTTACGAAAGAGATAGTAGCAGATTGTATGTCTCTGGACCATGCGAAAAAAATTGAGTGGTTAACGTATGTGAAAAATCTCCTGGCAGACCTGGGACTAGACAAATATTATTCAAACCCTGAATTAATTATCGAGATCTCAAAGAAAGATCTAAAAAAAAAGGCCTTGTCCCACATGGAAGAATTGCGGTTAAGCAGTGAGATAAATAAATCTTCTGTCCAACATTCCCTGGCAGTAATGACTACCCTGGATATGGAACCATATCTGACCTATGTTGAGCCTCAATTTGAGCGTTTTCTTCTGACACGCTTCAGATTGAACTCTTTTCATAGGCTTGTAGCCTTCCCCAGAAGAAACAATTGGGATGACTCCCTAACGATGTGCCCTTGTGACGAAGTATCACAGCAATCAACAATGCATACAGTTCTGTTCTGCAAGTATTACACTGCACATCGTAAGTTATGGTTAATACCTTTGCTGAGAGCCCTTGGCATTAAAAGATGCCGCCCTGCCATGCTCCACTTACAATTTTTGAATAATGTTTTAATTACAAAAACTGATAGCACCCTTTTAAAGTGTATTTTTAAGCATAGAGTAAATCTTGGATGAATTTAATTCTTTTTTATCCAGTTTAGTGCAGTACTGTACGTATTCCAATGAAATGTAATGAAACATACCAGATTCAGTTTGCGCTCTGGAAAAATGTTTATGTATTTGTCTCTTTTTTCATGTCTTTTATGTACTTTTATGGTTATTAATTTTTATAACCGAATAAAGATTTACTTACTTACTTACTTACTTACATCTAGCACTAACGTAGACACTGAAAGATTTCTATATTTAACATTACCGGACTGTAAATCAGTGTCTTTCAATAAATTAGTTAAAGCTGCAAATCAAAACATGGAGTGTAGCCAATGTAAATCAGAAATGTTATCAACATTATTTTTACAAAGAAATGGACAATATATAATTTTAATGATGCAACGTTGTACAGCTGATGGAAGAAAATTGGACACTTTAATAAAACATTTTGTAGCAACTCAACTATCAATATCAGGAAGGACTTTTGTAGCAGTTGCAATAATTTTCCATGATGGTCCTTCCACAACATGGAAAGGAACAAAGTGGGGAGTAGAGAGGTACCACTCACAGGAGTGGTGGAGGTCCTTTCACAACATCTGGACATTACACTGCCTATCTAAAATGTGACAAAGGCTGGATTCTTTGTAATAAAACCCAGTTGGTTTTCAACCAACGTTTGCCTAGTGAATTACCAAATTCCTACCTAATATTTTTAAAGCCAAAGTTTTAGGAAGATAATTCAGCCTCTGAGGAATGTATTATTATAATTTAATAGGATTACCATTGAACAATTTACATTTACAATTTACAAAGGTGCAATACCATTTGGCCTCAAGGAAAGGTATATGTTTGAATTATGGACTTTTCTTACACATTGACTCGGTGTATATTTTAAAGCGACAACATTTACAGTGTTTATAAATTTAAGTTATAAAATTTTCTTAGCAGTAAGCATTTTATATGTGTGATTTGTATTTTCTGGTATTTTACTGAGAATATATTGTTGGGTTTTTTTAAACAATCTTTTTGATTGGTTTTATTTGCCCGCTGTTATGTGATGAGTAGGATTGAAATCACTATTTCTAGGGAAATTCAATATATTCTGAGAACAGCAAAAAAGGCAAACAAATTACTTTGTTTAAATGATGCTGTGTTGTTAAAAATGTATTATTACATGTCATAATTATTTTTTCTTTTCTTTCACATATCCTAATTCTAAAATAAGCAATTTACCCCAATTTACATTACAAAAAACATCTGAAAAAATGTGTACCATTTTTTATTTCTATTACTGTGAAGGTAAGTTTAACTAAGTATTAATATGCACAATGGGCAGATCTGCAAGAAGCTACAAAGTTTGAATACGTTTTTCAAAACACTCTGTTTATACCTATGTAGTTTAGGAATCTCCCTGTCATAGGATATCATGTGACCTGCAAAAAAACAGATTTGAGTGGTTCATAATATTTCCCATTGTACCTATTGAAGGACCGTAATGATTTCAATCATTCTTCTTTGAGCATCTTTGCCGACAAAACTCTGTGCTTACCTCCTATCATTCGCAAGCAATTTTCCAAACAGAAATATGTCACTTTTTGTAACATAGTTATAGCGCAAGACACTCTTTCATATTTACAAAGAGAGGAAAAGGCACTCTGTGTACCTTTTCTTCTCCATGTAAATATGACCTGATCATACACACCACTTTGTGTTGAAAGGGTGTTCTATAGGTGTTGCTGTGCGTAATTGCAAAGAACACTCATAGAACAAGACACATCTCCAGATTTATCACAAATCATAAATCTGGACATTTGTGTGAATGGTGCACCATCCTCCAATTGGTGTAGCAAGGCACAACAAGGAGAATTGTTTTCACTTCTCCTCATTTTTTATCTTTCAATATATGCTACAATCCTCAGCATACATTGAAGGAGAAAAATGCCTTTACTGATTGTTTTTGTGCAAGAAGGTGTGTCTTCCTGCACAAAAGAAAACTCCACACAACACAGATACCCTTGCACCATGGTGCAAGGGTGCCTGTGTCACCACATGGCTGCAGTTTAAGCAGCTGTGCAGAGGGAAGCATAGACTTGCAACATATTTATGTACATATGTTGCATCCCTGTGCTTCGGAAGTACCACAGCACACTGCAGTTAAAGAGCTTACTGTGTGATGCTGCCGGACTTCCTCATAGTTCTGCACTTATATACTCACCATACACTACTAATGGATTTGTTCAGTCAATTATGCACTACACATACATTCATCTAAACTTTCATACACTATCATACAAATATAGCTCTTTTTTAAACAGAGAAGTTAGTTCTGACGAACATTTTTTTAATTCTTTTTTTTGTATTTTTTTGTGCTTTTTTCAACTATTTTGTGATTATTTTTTTTAACAAAAAAAGGGAACAGGATGAACAAAATAGTGAACCTCAGGAAAAAATAAATAAACAAAAGTTTAACACTGGTGGTTTTTCTGCGCTCTGCAGATAAGGTCAATGGACTGCTCTCCATAGCAGAGCAGTTTGTTGCATTTAATGCAACTAATTTTAAGTTGTCCGAATTCGGTACTTATGTCCCGGTGACCGACAGATGGCGATGCCGCAGATGTACTTGCCACTGCTGGCGGATGGTTGTCACGTATTCTTCTGCACTCTTCCCTTGCCAGGTTGATGGGTGCAGAGTCCTGAGGTGCTTCGTCATACTTGCTGTCCCGCAAGAGTACTTCTTGTCTGGATCACCTCTCGACAGGACACTCTGACAGATTTTACACGTGACTTTAGTTGCATTCGTTTTAGTTTTTCCTTCAGGAAAGGAAAAAAAAATCCAAACTGCTGAGTTGTGTATCGCCCAGGGCGTGGAGATTCAGGAAGAAACCCATCATCTGAAGAATGTTCTGAATCAGATGGTGGCTGCTGTCCAGAAGCCATTGTCTTCAGATGGAAATGAATAGCAGATGTGGAAATCTGCAAAAAAAAGTTCTTCTGAGGTCCTTCAATAGTTACAATGGGAAATGTTATCAACCAATCAAAACTCTTTTTTTCAGGTCACATGGGGTCCGCGCACCCTGCACATAGGCAGCACGCACCCAGCACGACTTTGCGAAATCGCATTAAAAAATAATATAGGTTTATTAAAAGTAAAAGTATATTATTTTTATGATTAGGTCAGATAATATCTTGCCTTAATATTTACATTAAATACATATATATATATTTTTTTGACATTAAACATTTTTGCAGGAGTCGCACACCTACCGCGTCGAACACATATATGACGTTTCGCAGAAGCGCGTGAGCATCGCGTAACGTATTACGTATGTTTCGCGGTTCCGGCTGGAGTCGCGTACCGGTCACATAGCAATCGCGCAGGAAAATACGCACCCAACGCACACCCTACGCGGATCCTACACAACAATCGTAAAATGGCAACTAGGTTCCGCACAGGGTTTAAGAAAGATACGCATTGGGTGCCCAACTCCAAAGAATTATGGAAAAAAATAATAATAAACAAATATTAACAATATAGTTTGAAATATATATATAAAAAAATAGAGTTAAACATTTTTACAAATATTCTTTTTTTAAATTCATTAAAAAATGTAATATTTAAAAAAAAAATATGTAAAATATGAACTTTAAAAAATTCTGAAATCCAACCAAGGTGTGTTTTTTGCACTGAGAAGGGTTTCTCATTACTAAATTAATAACCTACCTTCTGACTCAAATCATTTTTATACTTCAGATATGTACATTTATTCAACATTCTCAAACACTTTTTCCAAATGAATGGCTAGAGTTGCTGTTACGGTAACGCATTTATTAAATATTATTTTAATTGCCCTCGGAAGAAAACCTGTATTTGATAAGCCTAGGTTGTTAATTATCGGTCTAAAATAATCAACAGCAATGGAGTATAATTATATATGGCGGCTCTTCTGTAACTAATCTATGAAAGATGTATCTTTAGAAATTAAATTCTAAAAAGAATTCTTTAGATTTGATTTCTTCACTAAAATTGGTATATAGATCAAACAGCTTAGTGACCAATACATTGGAGAACTTTCTTTAAATAAAATCCAAATAAAACTAGCAGTACCTGGGGATTTCTCATTTTTCATGGTGAAAATAGCCCATGATATTTTGACCTTGATAAAGTCATCAGCATGAATAAATAAGTCACAATCCACGATTCCAAAAATGATTTTTGGGATTTAATTTCTTTATTAAAATTGGTATATAGATTAAACAGTGACCAATACATTGCAGAACTTTAAAAAATAAATAAAAGTAAAACTAGAAGTACCTGGGAATTTCTTATTTTAGGATGAAAATAGCTATTTAAATTTTGACCTGGATGAAGTCATCAGCACAACTAGAAAAGCCACAATTCACAATTCCAAAAGGAATTCTTTGGATTTAATTTGTTCACTAAAATGGGTATATAGATCAAACAGTTTGTGGCCAATACATTTCAGGATTGTATAAACAAAATCTTAAGTAAAACTAGCAGTACTGGGGGATTTCTCATTTTAGGGGGAAAGTAGCTCATGAGCTATAGTCATCAGCAAGGCTAGAAAAGCTAGAATCCCCAGTCTTGTTAAATATGTTTTGTATAGGTGCAAAACAAGTGTAAAACCTTTTCAGGCAGGAATAAACTCTCAAACGATTATTTACAAAAATACTTACAAATATGTACACCAGTATGTAAATCATTCCCACTTAATCTTTAATTTTTTAACAGATAATCTAATTGTTTATGTTTAAAGAGTTTTGACAACAATTTACCCATTTTATTTTGCCTACCACAAAATTATACTTTGGTTTCAATCAAAATGCCACTAGCCGATCTTGACTTTGTTTTAAATTTTGTTTACCTTCAATAAGTTTCCCTAGAACACTATATGATTTAGAAGTAAAAATAAATATCATTATTAAATATTTAACAAAATTGAGTTCATGCAATTTCTTTTCAGATGACAGTTCATAGCAAAGTCTGTACAAGAAGCCTTGACTGTATTCAATGTAAGTTTCACTGCAATTTAAAAACTAAATTTCATATAATAAAATTATTTAGCAAATGTCTTATAAATTAAGAATGTATTTTTCATCTCTGATAAGACTCAGGTGAAAATATTATTGCCTGTTTTTACTAATTTTATGAAGAACAAAGTAAAAAATAACTGGAGTTTGATCAGACATCAGAATTTTGCACATTGTCCTGAAATATACACATTCGGCAATTCTGCCTGTAGCACCTTGAAGCCTGCCTGCCTGCTGAGCGATGAAGGAGTCAACCTGACCTTTCAGGGTGAGAGTCTATCCAGGAGGAGAAAGGCAAATCCCCAGGGACTAAGGGGAATTTGACTGTCTAAGAAGTGACACTGAACTGGAACTGAGGTTTTGATATATTGTCAGTATAATTATATTGCAAGGTGTGCAGTTTTGGTATTTCGGTATAAGGAGTCTGTTGACACTTGCTTTTATAAATATGTGTCCATTACACTGGGAAGTTTCCCTGATGATCTTGATCTATTGATGATTACCCTGACCAGTATGGCCCCATAGCTAGTTTTGGGGATGCTCTAGAATGTTTATGGAAGGCACATGTCAGAAGGAGAGCCATTGACGCACATAAACATAATTATTTCTATTGTTTCTTTTATGTTTGGATGATTAAATCCATTCAGTTTGGGTCTTGGATACTGTTATGATTTGGTATTAATTCTGATATAGGATGCTTAGTTGTATTTTTGTTATCAACTAGTAATTAGGATCTCCTGTTTTTTCAATAAAGTGTTCTGTGGTTGAAATGCAAAGTTTTTTTGGAGTGATAAGCATGTCCTGAGATTTGGTCTTATTGCTGAAATTCTGAGATAATTTTGTATAGAACTTTGGTCGCGTTGGTGGCATCTGAGATGCATTAGTCATGGTATGATTTCTTGGCTTTTGTAATGATTAATTTCTAAATTCTCTATTATCTATTTTTCATGAGCATGACCTTCTCTGGTTACACAGGCAGATGGGGAGTTTGACTGCAACAGCATACCTGTCATGTGTTTTCTTTCACTATGGTTCTAACATTCTGATTTTCCTTTTTTTGTAATTCAATGCTCAAGCTTCTGTTGTGATTTCCTGTGTCTAGTAGCTTTACCTGGAGCAACTGTATTGAAGATATCAATCAGCACTTGATGGAAGTAATTGTTGGACATGAGAGGGTTCAGGAGGATTGTTACTAAAACTTCTTCCTGAATTGTGTTGGTGATGTATTTGTTTTATGGTCTGTTAATATAGATGTCATTTGGTAAAGTTGATAGTAATGCTATTGTTGGCAGTTCTAAGTTTAAGTGTGGCTGATGCTCCTTGTGATCGTTGGATTTTTTTTTAAACTAAGATGAGATCATCTGAGGTAATTGTGAAGTCCAGGGTATGGTCTATATCATGTGGTGTCCATGTAACAAGCTGGTGGTAGGTAAGTGTTTCAGAATTGTTCTGTAGGCTTGCAGTCTGGTGAATATTTGTTTTGTCAAAATGGGCAGAATGATGAGGGAATCGCATATGTACACAGACAATATGAGAAAGTTAGAGTATCAAAGGGAATTAATACCAGACTCTCATTTATATATTGGATCATTTTAGCAAAAGACCAGGCATCACTACATTACCTCCAGGCAGTGTGTCTGATATTGGACCTCGAGAAGCCCTTTGATTTTCTATCCTGGGACTACCTTTTCGAAGACTTGTGGACTGCTGGACTCGATAGGCGCCTTCTGGCCTACACGAGGCTGCTATACACCAACGCAGTCTCCTGGGCAGGTATCAGGTGCATCTTCTCACCTCCCTTCCCAATAAGCTGCAACACACGTCAGAGCTACCTCTTATCCACAATTTATTTTGCCATTGCCATGGAGCTGTTGACACACTGTCTTTGGTAGGAAGGCCTGTGCTGCCGCATCCCTCCAGACGATGCTGTGTTGCTGTATGGTGATGATCTGCTGCTGTACTTCCGGGATGCAGTGGAGAATGTTGAGTCAATATTCGTGACTTTCTGGGACTTCGAGGATGCAGCTGGACTTTGAGTGAATTGAGTGAAGTCATATGTCTTCCTGTTACAGTGGGAGGTGCCCCCCCAAGCCATACGCCTTGGTGGGGAGCCACTGGCATGACCGACAGTGGTGGTCCGTTACCTTGGCATCAAGTTATACCACTCACAACAGGACTTGTATTCAAGGGAACTTAAAACAGGCATTTACGTCCCTCAAATCCCAAGTGCAATTGTGGCAGTGCCTACCGTTTGACCTCAAATGCAGAATCGCTCTCTTAAAAGTGATCTCCTTCCACGCCTCTTATATTATTTTGCTAATATGCCAGTGTACCCCCACTGGCAGTTTTTCCTGGACGTGGACCAGATGCTGGGACACCTACTCTGGGACGCTAAATGACAGCAGATGGCTCTTAATAAGCTACAGCAGCCAGTGGGACAGGGCGGACTGGTTGATCCATCTTTTGAATCCCACCAGATTGTGGCACAGCTTCAGTGGGTAGCCCGATGGTTAGCAGGAAAGAATTTATATGAGACTAGTTCTGGGAACTGCCCCCTCTCCTTGGATATTCTTTGTAAACTGTTATACCCTACAACTAAAATACATTGCTCCTGGTCCCTACATGTTTGGGTGGACAGGAAGTGCCTTGCCAGGATCTCTCAACTAACAACACAGGTGCGACCCTATTATTCTATTATTCCCCTTCAAGGGTTGCCAGGAACTATTGGATCCTTTACAGCCGCCCAGTTGACCCCATGGCATGAATGCTCCCTGGTGACAGTGGGTGGCCTATTTCAGAAATTCCACCTTATTATATTTGACCAATTGCGTCAAGATTATAACAGCCCCCCGGGCCGGTTCCTACAACATGGGCAACTATTGCCAATGATTCTGGCCCTATGGCACACGGTGGGCAAGGAGCCCCTCACTCATACCATCATACATACACTGCACACCATGAGGGCAGTGTGTCACTGATTCAGTCGTCCCTGCCCCTTAAAACTCCCCACCCACAACCTGAACTTTCCCTTGCCAACCTTGCTTGTGCTTTCCCCCTTCATTATTCCCCTCTCCTTGCAACACCCATAGTTTCCCCATCCCCATTATTGATAACAAAGGTTTGCATACTACATCCAATGCCATGGGGTACCTGGGATCAACACACTCTGACTCCGACCCTCGCACAGTAAATGTTATGCCGTTGTAATTTCAGGATCCAATAGCTCAAACTATGGTATTGTACAACCCGAAAATGATGTTTCTAAGAATATTCCATATTATTGTTTGAACTATTTGCCATACTTGTTCCTCCTCCTTTTATATTTTAACGCTATAGTACAACTGTTTTTTATTCCCATGTTTGACACAAAGTAACAAAATCTCAATAAAAATATTTTTTAAAAGAAAAGGGATAATCTCAGGATGTCTAAGACATGGAAGTCTCTATACAGCACATTTACAACATTTGGGTGTTTTTCTACACAAATCAAAATTAATAGACAGTAAAAGAGACTCTCACGATTGAGAACATTTGCCCGATTTTCTATACAAAGTGAAGTAAATTGGCAGCAGAACTGTCTCCTCTGGCAGTCGACCAATGAGATAGCAGCACGTCATCATGCTGCACCTGGATGACATGACTCAGAGGACCACTGAGTATTTAAGGCCAGGAAAATATTCCCATGCTAGGATGTGGGGGACGGGGGAACCAAATCTGTTCATGGCAAGAAGAGACCTTTGGTGAAGTAAGTGGGGTAAAAGGGGAGGCATTGGTGGGTCCTCTGACTAGGAGAACCTAGACTTTGACACTCTTATGGATGTTCTTTTTACCTACATGTTAACAGAGTTTGACATCAAGATACACCTGCCCCTTTACCCTCATGGAGCTCTAAATAGGACACTACTAAGTAAAGGAAATTAGCAAAAACCACACTTTCTGTGCAAGATGAGTGCAGCATGTACGATATCTTGGTAATCTCAAGGATAATACTACACATTGTGTCCCAACTTAGTGCATGCAGAGTATGTGCACATTATTAGAGTAACTGTGATGAAGGCACACACGTTGTACTGCTTACACACTGTTCATTCTTGTAAAACAATCACAGTGATCACTTGGAAACATGAAGAAATACACACACATATATATGTAATGATGTACTTGATTAATTATTCTTGTCTCTCTCATACCAACAGAGAATTGCAAATATAGAGACCAAATAGGTCGGTATGTATGGCATGTATTACAGTCTGCGCCACTACAATTATGTGCTTGTGCGGCCGCCACGTTTTTCGCATTATTATATATTTGCTGTATTTGCCACATTATCCATCATCTGCTGCTGCAATTTTTTTTATTTCTATCTCAAGCAGTTCAAACACTATATTAAAGCAGCAGCGACATTTGATGCCTAGCAGTGAAAGGCGTTTGCTAAAGGCTGATTAGTCACCTTTCTGTTGCTTATTGCTATAATTGAGTGTTAAACTGGTATTAATGAGGTGCAATACATTTCCAGAAAGTGTAAAAATTCCAAAATATTGAATAAATACTATCTCAAAATGTACCGCATTACGCCACATAATTAGCCTTTTCTTGCTGCACAATTTACTGGCCCCTGCCACATAAGTTGCCCATCCCCTGCCGCATAATTTCAGTGGCTCTGAGCAGGGTGAATCGAAGTTTCACAACTGAATACACATGAATAGGATACTAACGAGATCCTTGTGAGGTTCTGACAAAAGCCATCTTTCCTGATGAGGCATTGGATTGATGGCTGGAACATGTTGACCCAGATATACAGAAGATTCTAATTTCCTTAGTGCATCCCCACCTGTTTTCAACTCTGTCAGGTCGCCCTTTGAAAATAAAAGTAACTCTCAGAACACCCTAGGCTATTTTAAATCTAGGATCCCAACCAATATCCAAAGAGCTCCCTTGGCTATAAAGGTTGGGCACATCCAGATACACTGGGTATCTGGACAAGGACTCCTTGATGAAGCATGCTACTTGGAATCCCAGTAGGTGATAGTCATTTTAACATCGCAGGGTGAGTCCCTTGGGTGGGTACAGAGAGATAGGCTAAGTATGCTAGGGATTCCTCTTGATGTTTTTGAAGAGGTGTACATAAACAAAACAGGACTTGTGTGCTTACTGTGTAAGGCACATGCAGATAATTAAAGACACAATCATCTTAGCTGGTGAGTGGTGACAAACATTCCACACTAGTATGGAGACAAGTGACTTGGAATAATGAATGAATGCTAAATGATTAATGTGGTGTACTGGAAGAGACACTCTTCTATTTGTCACTGTGAGTGGTACTTGATTGCCTTTTAATCAACTGCATTGAAGCAAATGTTCCTCATTCCTTCATCTCGTAGTTCTGAGATCTCACAGTTTACCTTGACTTTAAGTCTAAATTTCTTTCACTTTTCTTGTTTACTGATTTGCCTCATATTTTGAACAGAAGGAACTGTGCATGCTTGATAACCAAAATCCAGAGAGAAGACCCGTCTCTTGCTAAATATTTTCCAGGAAGAAGAGAGGCACACCTCGTGCACTGAGAACAAGTGTTTTTTTATTTAATTCTGCTGAGTACCTGCTCAATTGAAAAATTCAAAATAATTAAAGTGGTGTGCATGATGGGCATAGCTAAACCTGCTTTTTTAGATGTTTGGGTCATCATTCATATACCAACTTATGCTCCTCACTCTGAAACCTTACACTCCCAGGTTACCTTGACTCTCAAATATATTGCCTTTTTTCTCATTCAACAGGTGCACCCCAAAAAAACTCCATGGAACTTCTGATCAGTAGTTCTGCCCTGCTCAGGCGGTGGACTATATCAAAATGCAGATGCACCGTTTTTATGCTTTATCATTCTTATTACAAATTATTTTGAAATATATGATTGTTGCCTATTTTGCATTGTATGTAAGTAGCATTTCATGGGTTGCTAAAGAATGTTTGAATTGTGTTAACGTACCTGTCATTTTCATTCCATGACAGATGCACCCTGTCGATGGGAGTGACTAAACGCCCTATGTGCCACTACTCATTCAATGACTGATTTCCTAACCCTCTTCCCACCAACTGTAGGATCTATTCTGCTGCAACTCATTCCCCCAATCAATAGATCTTACACTTGGAAGGGTGGATGCAATGCTAAGCCTCTCCTAAAGGAGGGGAAAATGCTAAATCACTCCCACTATCTACCCACTCAGCCAATGGGACAGCATGATGTGGGGAATGGTCATTAGTAGGCCAGGTAGTATGTGCTTTCTTTTCTTTTTATTATTTACACTCCATTCAGAATTTGTTTGTCAAAGGAATCCTGACTTGTTCAGGTGCAGAATGAACAATAATGCATATTTTGCCCACCCCTGACCTATGTGTTCCATAGCTTAGTCATATTACTTAGTTGGGCTACTAGTTTACTTTGAAAATGTAGGATGTTTGGGTTTAGGCGAGGGGTTTTTCTTAGGGAAATTCAGATGGTTCTGGCTTTTGATTCAGATTTTCCACTGATTTTCTCTTCATTCATGTTATTGAGAATCCTTTTGATGGTTTACTTGACTGAAATGATACATTTATTTTACTGTACAGTCTTCCCAATGCAGGCCTCTTAAGGGGTGCCAATTGAGTCAAATAACCCCTATGCCTAGTCTAGTTTCTTTTTTTCTGCTCACTGACGACTGGGTCTCCTTTATCCCTTATCAAGTTGAGGCTTGTTCTTTTCAACACTCTCTAGCCTACACCATTCTATGTCAAATCTAAGCTGGGCAGTAGGTGGACTTGACCAAGATTACAGTGAGATTATGAATCATGCAGACATAACTACTCTCCAGTATTGATGGGGTTGACTGCCATCACTGCTCAGGTCAGGAGAAGGTTGGGTTCAAGGGATGGAGGTGTAATATGGCATCTTTCTGTTTATTATAATCACTCCTACTTAGGCCTGAAGTTGCCTGCATTTGTTTCTCTCCATCTGAGTATACTTGTTACAGTATATATACTTTATTTTGGCAGGAGACATAAAATGATTACATCTAAAAGTCGTCTATAGACGATAGACATCAAAAATGTAAATAGAACCAAGACATAAATCAATCTTAGTTAAACTCTGTATTCCTTATCTTACCAAAACTAGGCATACAGCCTTTAAAACATTGTTATAATTTTCAGAGGAGAGCAAACATATCTAGCTTACTCACATATAGACTAGAGTGCATTCACTTTCATAGGTGTTTTGTTCCTGCCATTAAAAACATTATTAAAATGAAGGGGAGAAACAAATGTGTCTGCCTTGTCACGCATCGACTGGGATACATACATGCTTAATACCTATCATAAATGGATATACGAAGTTGCTACAAAATGTTCTATATGACATCTAAATTCATGGGGGAGATGGTAAAAATTCTGCCACCCAGTGCCTAAAGTGGTTTAGGATTCATTGGGGAACAGTGCTCTCAATCTGATTTTCCAAGCCCTCAGTAGAAAACAAGCTACAGCAAATACTATTTATTCCTACCTGTCACATTTCAATATTCGTAATGCCTCACTTCCTCAAGCTTGCTCACTCAATATAGTCAATTTCTTGTGAGGTTTTGAATAACTAGGACAGAAGAAGAGGAAGTGTTCCTCCGATTCTTTAAGCTGGGGACAATGTGGGCAATAGTTTATGGACCGGGCCCGTTTTATCCCACTTGGATGTACATGTTCTTAGCGGCAATGCACAGCATCTGATTTGAACCTGCAGGCATTTTGCTTGAAGAGCAAATTTATGTACATGAATGTACTTGTTACTTTGAGTTTGATTCAAATTTGGGGAAGCATATGTGACTCAGGAACTGCCCTGTTAAAATCGGTCTGGTCCTTCCATGCCTGTACCAAAAGGTTTTCCCAGTAGATTATTTTTAGTATCTCAGCGTCACCTTTTACAAGTCTTGCAGGGAATGCCCCAAGCCCTTTCATTTTAAGCTCTTTCATTTTAAGCTCTTTGCATATCTTTCTGACTTGCTTCAACAATAGGGAATGAACTTGTTGGTCACTTGCCAATAGATCTAATAGAGAGTCCAGATAGGGAGTCAGCTCCAAGATTGACCAGATTCGCACCCAATATAACAATGGCTTTAACAAGATTAACATATTGATACATTTTAAAGCTAAATCGAATGTCAGAGGTGTTAAAGAAGTACTCAAAATTAGATTAAACAACGCCCTTAATAAAATTATTTTCTGCCTTTGTGAGGAGAGATGAGTCAAAATATCCCCATATCTCTGCCCCTTATATGGCTGCGGCTACTGCAGTAGATCTATATATACATAGGGTGGGTAACACAGAACGCCCTGAGGTGACCTTGTATTTGCTCATGATTGCCAAAGCTCTCTGTTGGAGAATAGTTTTGCTTTTCCCCAAATTCGGCCTGAGACAGATTGTCTGCTAGTCTTACACAAAAGTGATCACATTTTTTTACCTTTTCCATTGTGGTGTCCTCAATACTCATTCCACCCCTAAAGGAATAGTGGGGATTAATTTCCATATACTTGGATTTTAAAAGATTAATTTCTAGACCCCTGCTTGAGCAAAAGGATACAAAGGAGCCCAATTCCGCCTGTAGGCCCATAGGGGTTCCGGTAATAAGGAGAGTATAGTCAGCAAAGATGAGGGTGGAATGGGTGTTCCTGCAGAATTTGGAGCATCATGTTTGCATTGGATTTGCCATTTTACAGCTCCACTAATGTAGAGGCTAAAAAATGTGGGTGCGAGCATGCATCCCTGCCTGACTCCCTGATTAATGGGGATCTTGTCGGTGATGTCCCCTCCTGTGTTCTACCTTACCCTAGCGTAGGTTTCAGTGTGGGGAGTTCTAAGAGTCCAAAGGAGGTCTCTAGCGACTCCATACTCCTCCAAGACCGTCCATAAGTTGTCCCTTGAGACCAGGTCAAATGCCACTCTCAGGTCAATGGAAGCGAAATTCAGATGGTCACGCTACAAGGTAACATACTTCCAGCATAGTACCTTGAAGCCTAGGACCTGATGGATGGTACTAACTTTACTTCCAAAGCCTGTCTGCGTATCTTCGAAGATGTGATTCTCAGATAGCCGATATTGGAGCCTAGCAAGAACCCGTCTAGAGAAAATATGTTGGCTATTCTCCAGTAGGCTTATAGGTCTATAGTTTCCTGGTGCATCCCTATTCTCATTTTTATATGTTGGGATTATGGTGGCTTCACATCATGATGTAGGGATAGCTTCACCCTGCGTTATAGGATCCAAACTTCAGGCTGCAATAGGTACAGGTTGCTGGGGATGCCATCCATCCTGGGGGGCCACTCTTTCCAAGAAAAGCCTCAAGAAGGCATTTGAGTCCCTATTTAGGAGGGTGTCTGTTAAGAATGACCACTGTTCTGATTCCCAATTCCTTTGAGTCTTGGTCAGTATGGTCTTATATCATTTCCTAGTAGTGCTTATTTCAGTTTGACAGCCCTTCTTTCTAGCTTTCAGTAACCGTTTCTTCTCATAGCAGCACTCTTTAGAGAACCAGCTAGGTCGGCTTTTGTTGCAACTACCCCTCCACCCTGTTTTCACCAAGAGGTGCCTCACTTGATTCCTTAATTGGCAGTGCAAAGTAACAAAATTAATATCAGTTACTAGAGATGATTTAACCAGGGACAATTTCACCACAAATATTTTATAGACTTGAGTCTGTGCCGTAACATTCGTTGCCACTACTGACCATTTAACATGTTTCTGTTGTTTGTTGTCTCAATCGAGGGTTTGCATATGAGAGGTGCCAAGTTTGTGTTTGCGAATGGTCTCCCATCAAATTTGGCTCTCAAAGCTTGATGGTCATTGTCTGCTCTTGAATTATTTCCATATTGATCAATATGAGCCACAATAAGTCATCTAGAAGTATGTAATATATGTAACTAGTTGATAAGCCCCTTTTAAATGTTGTATCCTGGGGGGAATATGACCGTGTGTTGCCATTCACTATCATTTATGGTCAGCTCCACTAGCTGCATTGTAACACCAGATAATTTACTGCTCATGTCACCATCAGAAGCCCTGGATCCTAATATACGTTCAAATCTTTGAATCTCCTGTCTTACTTTCATCTGGTCAAGTGTGTTACAGTCACCGGCTATAATATTTTGGGCATTTCAGTCAAAAAGGCACAGAACTTCTAATACATGATCCACTGTGGCAGATTGCATATTTGGAGGAACTGATCTAATATACATATTTACTACACCAATATGTCTAGCTCCTGATGAAGTGGCAATTTTAATTTTCAGGGCCAAGAAATCCTTGCTGTTGGAAGGAATTGTTTTTACTACAGGCAATAAGCCCAGTCTCAGCCAAATCAATAGGCCACCCAGTGCTCTTCCCGGGATCAGATGGCACAGCATTGACACTAAATGTAAGCTTTTTGGATCTGAAAACTGGCTTAATCAAGCAAGTTTCCAGCATTAGGATAATATGGTAATGATCAATAAATGCTCCCCACTCCGGGTCTTCAAGCTTAGTTCTAATACCAGCCACATTGCAAGAAAGCATATAAGATATTGCATGGCAATTCTGTCCTGCTAAATCTCGCATGCAGTTTGCAATGTTCAAAAGATTACGGGGGGGGTTGCTTAAGGGCAACCACTAGATTCCAATGGTTTATGGTTTCCTGGTCTAGAGGGATTGCTTGATTCTTTCTCAAGGCCTGTTGAAAGAATTAGAGTGCCCTCCCTGCAAGCTTCCGTTGTCAATCATTCTCAGATAAATCTGAGTACTTTTTCAATAGTATTTCAGGTGGTTTGGGGAGGAGCTGAATTTGTACAGGCCTTAAGTGCAATTTGATCAGTAGGATTTGGGACGTTTAGTTTAAGCCTGATTTGCACTTTATGGCAGGCCTGAACCTCAATTTGAGTGCAATTAACCCATCCACCAAATTCTGGTTCTTTAATTTCAAGCCTATATAATCATGTGTTAGGTTTATGCCGCTTAATTGTGCGGCATGCAAGATGCTATCCCTTATGATGTAGCTACAACCTCTTGTATGCCTCAGCCAATGGTTGGATGTATTGACCAGTGAGTCCTGTGATTCCCTGGCACTATGAATACTTTTAGGGATGTTGACTATAAAGATCCCATGGGACTTGCTCAAACGCTCAGTATAATTGGTGCTGCTGTACTTCCTGTAATTGCTGTAAAAATGGTGTTCTCTCTCTGTCAAGGTGGAGATTTTGATGTCAGCCTGTGCTGTGGATTAGAATGGTAACTTGGGGCACCCGATTAGCCTCTTATGCTTGTATTTGTAGTGGAATACGTAGATTCAGATCCAGGGCAAGTGCAGGTGCCTATGTTGTCTTCTTTAGCCTTGCGTGTTTGCATAGGATGGTCGAGATGTTGGGTAGCATTGTTTGATGGAGCTTTAATCTTGATTTCCAGTAGTGTGTTGTTAATATTTGCTGTTAGAGCCAAGAGGGTATCCAGTTTCTTGGTTAGGACCTTTGCCAGTCTACCCATAGAATCACGCAGGGCTGCATTCTCTCCCTTTAAGGCATTTATCTGAGCTGTTCTGTCAACACCTCCTCCGTAATAGGTAACTTCCGGTGAAATAGAGCCTTTGTTTTCTTTGTGGGACACTCCAAATCCAGCTCCTGGTTGTCGTCGACGCCTCCTGGACCTCATGGCTGAAGAGTCAAAACACCCTTGATCACCTGAAATCACCCGAATTCCGTGGGCATCCATCTTCCTGGCCCCGGGTCACTAGTAAGTGACTGTGAACACTGTCCCTTCTGCTTTCAGGTCTTCTTCATCTTGAATACAGCCTTGGATTCCACTGGACATTTCTCCAGTCTTCACAAGCAGAAAAACTTCTTTGGCTTCCAATGAAAACGACGACGTGACCCGACACCAAAAGACACCTATGCACCCAGCTTCCCTGGGTGAGGTAACTCATGCACTCCGGTTCTCCTGTGGGTGTTGGCCCTTGAACTACTTACTTTGTAAGTGGCTTGCTTGTAGACTCTCTAGAAGTACCCTTAAACTTTAAAAATCCAAGCACGACTTGCTCCATTGAAATCAATAGGGAACCCGTGGCTGTGTTCTCACACTGCACGCGTCTCCTGTGGGTCCTTTACTTACCTGCCTTGGGTGGATTAGTGAGGCCCCAGCGATTCTACATGCCCAAGCCCTCTCCCCTTGCAAGTCGACATTCCTAAACCTCTTTTTTAGTATATGGTCTGGTACGCCCCTAGGGTCCCAGCCATATTTGTGCTTAACTTATTTTGAAACGTTGATATTTGCATATGTTCCTGACTTCTAATCTCATAAAGAGATTAGTAGAGTGTGTCTAGTAATACATACAAATATATTTGATATATATACCTGTGTGGTGTCCTTTCATTTGGTAATTCAAGAGATTATAAGGTAAAACAAGCTGCTTTACATTCCTCTGAGACTTAGCCTGAAGGCTGCTCTCCACAGCTACCACTAGGATATCTTTCTTTAAAAGGTTGTCTTAAACCGATCTACCATAAGAGTCGAATTGGACTGGCGACCAGCATATGCCAGGCCAACATCTCACATTAGTGGGCAGCGTGTGGGATTCCAGCTTGCCATTGTTTTACCAGAAAATCTCTATTTAAATTACTAACTGAAAACCACTAAAGGTACTCAAGGTGCATATAAAGTCAAGCTTAGTATCAATAGGTTCTACTGAACTTAGAGCTGTTTGTGAAGGGATAGCACACCCTTGCTACAGCTCAAGCTAGGATCAGTAGGCCACAATCTAGTGTAGGTAGTACAACACTGCACAGTACTAGAATGTCCTCAAGGGATGGAGCCAGTGGGTCCACCCAGCCTCAGTATAAGGACGTGACCTTCTTTGACTTGAAGGCCATGTGTGTTGTAAGACACATGAAGCTAGGACAGAGTCCCTCCACACTAGGCCTGATAGATCTGCTGACAGCAGATGATCTGAGGTTGGCTCTAGGAGCTAACAGATCTGAATCAGGAAGTGGGTCAATTACAGTGTCTGGGTCAGATGATGAAAATCAAGATGACCAGGACTCTGTGATTGAAGGGCCAGATCCAGAAGGAGCTGAACAGGTCAGAGGAATTCTCTCTAAGAGAACTGGAGGAGAGGCCTAGGTCCCCTTCAAGGGACTCTGGCCACTCATATCACTCTGGCAGAGAATCTGTCCATCAGAGGAGCTCATACTTTAATAGAAGAGAGAACTCCACTGAAAGAATGTACAAACTGCTGCAGTATGAGGAAGCAAGGTTTGCCCTTAAGGCCAAGCAGTTGGCATTAGATAAAGAAGCCCTTGAGCTCCAGAGAGCTTCTAGAAAAGAGGGGTTAGAACCCCCTGGTGGCAGCAACAGTGTCCCTAGAGTCAGAGATTACATTCCAGACCATAGGAACCTGTCCAAGGTTGTTCCTTCCTACCTGAGTGGGGATGATATCCACAAATGGATAACTGCTATGGAGAGGGCCTGTAGAGTACAACAGGTCCCCCAGAAACAGTGGGCAGAAAATCTTGTGGCTCTCCTTTTCAGATAAAGGTAGAGACAAGCTCCTCACTGTTAGAGAAGAGGATGCTGATTACTATGAAGTCCTGAAAAGTGCATTATAGATGGGTTTGGCTTAACCACTGAACAGTACAGGTTGAAGTTTAGAGACACCCAGAAAGCACAGAATCAGGACTGGACAGACTTTGTAGATTGTGCAACCAAGGCTCTGGAGAGTTAGCTGGTTGGTAGTAGAGTTACTGATTTTAAGGGATTGTATAATCTTATGATGAGAGAACGGATCCTTAATAATTGCCAAAACCAGTTGTTGCATCAGTACCTGGTGGACTCTGATCTGACCTCTCCCCAAGAATTGGGAAAGAATGCAGACAAATGGGTCAGAACCAGGGTGAGGCAGCAAACCCAGAACCCAGAGACCACAACCCCCTTACAGTTATTTTGTATTTGGGCCCTAGCCCAGTATATGCCAATTTTAATGGCGCAAGAGATATTACACCATCTGGTAATGGTCTCCGTGTAAAATGGAGGGGAATTGATTGCGGAGCCCTACTTGACCGTGTAAAAAATGACCATTTAGAATTAATAAATTCTTGCTTATCACCCGATGGGGATTGCCATAGAATAGTTACCAATTTTGGTAAACTATGCGTGGCAATCAAAACTTATTTGTCAGTCCCATTACCCACTAAGGCGAAAGACCCAAGATGGTTTGACTCCGCCTGTTCTATGGCAAATAGGGAACTACGCAGGGTACTAATCACCAAGCCAAGGAATCCAGTGGAGGCACAGACAGCTAGGAAACTTTATAACCAAAAATAGCCGAAAGAAAGGCGGCACTTTTGATGGAACAGTGGGAGTCGCTGGTTGTTAGCGCTAACCTGAAGAGTAGTGGGCCATTTTGGTCCGCTGTCAGGAAAATGCGCGACATGGGTAAACTCTTATCCCCAACCAGCTGCAATATAATCAGTAGCACTTGGGAAGCCCACTTTTCCAAAATATACGCTGCTCCCTCCGAGGAAACAACTACCCCAGATCTGGGACAGCTGCGAGACTTGCGGATTGACCTTTCTGAGGTGGTAACAGCTGTCAGAGAGAGCCTTGGTAACAAGGCTCCCGGCCCAGATGGTTTCCCTATAGATATTATAAAGCATAGCCCAGATCTATGGGCGCCAATCTTACATAATGTTTTAACAGTTTGTCAAGAGTACCCATCCCTAAGACGTGGTCTTCTAGTATCATAGTCCCAATCTATAAAAAGGGCGATAGGTCAGATCCAGCTAACTACCGCCCAATCTCGCTCTTGGATAACACCTTAAAAATACTCGGGCGAGTTATTTATAACAGGGTGGTAGAGTGGACGGAAGATTCTGACCTACTGGATCCATGCCAGATGGGATTCAGGAGTGGGGTGGGCACAGTCGAGCAATGTTTGAACCTAAAACTAATAATTGACAAGTATAACGTTGCTCGATCGTCCCCCATATATCTTGCTTTTATGGATCTTTCACTCTGCGTTTGACCTGGTAAACAGATCAAAACTGTGGACCATGCTTCTTAATTACGGATTGGATGAGGCCCTAGTGCATTTTCTGGCGTATCTTCATACTGATCTTAGGGCGCAAGTTAGGATTGGGTTGGGTGGCGAAGTATCCGGAGCTATAAAAATCGGCAGGGGGGTTAGACAGGGGTGTGTTTTAGCACCCTTGCTGTTTATCATCTATATCAATGGCATAGCAAAGGTTTTAAAACAAGTAACTAGAGATGTGCCAATTATCCAGGGGCATCCTTTGCCAGTTCTACTATACGCAGACGATGCGGTCCTCATGGGCCGCACCCCTAACGCCCTCCGTTTGCTTGTGGAAAATTTTGTCCATCATATGGAGGGCTTAGATCTGCGTGTACATTTAAAAAAATCTTTTGTTATGTCATGTGGACCTGGGAAACGGAAACTCAATACCATTCATATTGGGTCTGACAAATTAGATTACGTAAATTCTTTTATATATCTCGGGGTGGCTTTTGCTGCGAACAGCTCATGGAGTGGGCACTCTGCCCACGCCATGAGCAAGTTCTCGAAGGCCATCAATTCAATATTGAGTCTTCCACGCCCTAAGAAATTAGGTGCTACCAGTGCTATCTTAAATTTTTTTAGATTGCAGTGCATCCCTGTTGCCACCTACGGGGCTGAAGTTTCGGCCCCCACTAAAAACCCAGGTATTCAACGTGAAGCGACCCGCTTTTGTAGGAAAGTACTGGGTGCCCCAATCTCGTCCTCTGAATTTATCTGTCACAAAGAGTTAAATCTCCCTTACATCTGTGATTTTATTAGAAGCAGACCAGCTTTATTCTGGCTGAGAATCTGGAGGAACAACGCAGCTTCTTTAACACAAGATATAATTAAAGATTGCCTTAAATTTGACCACGGCTTATCAATCCCATGGCTTGCTGGAGTTTCAAAAACATTAAGCGCCGTGAACAAAGGCGATCTCTTCTCTGATCCTTCCAGAATTGGATGTAAAGACAAGGTAGAGGTTAAACAAGCACTATATGCACTTTTTGAAACAGAAAGGATGGAAAGGGAAATATCCAAATCCACCATTGTTAGATACATGGAGAACGACCTGTGCAGGCAACCCCTTCCACTTTATCTTACCCTTCCTATGTCTAGCTGGGAAAGGTCTCTGTTATTTCGTCTAAGGGCAGGTTCCATAAAATTTTTGTTGGGTTTTCCCTTGGGTTATAACCATCCTACTGAATGTAATCCTTGTCCCTGTGATGGTACCAGTAAACAGAATGATCTACATTTTTTATTTTTCTGTAAATTTTACTTAAAATATATCAACTGGTTTTTAACACCTTATTTTAGAAAACAAAGACCACTCTCCCTGGAGGAGTCCCGTCTAATGTTACTCTCCCTGGACACGGAGGAATTGACTTTTCGCACTAGCACCTTCTTAAGACTATTAATATGTGTACGTAAAACGATGGAAAACCCCTGAAAGATTGCTGTTTTAGTTCCTTTTTAATCTATAAGCAATTGTATTTTGTATATTGTAATAATGAATTGTTTTTATGCCTGTACTTTTATGAATTTAAGTAACTCGAATAAAGGTCTTTTGAATTGAATTGAAGAAGCAGGATCCTAAAGGCCCTGAGAAATGTGGGGATAAGTCAAAAGACCAGAAGTCTTCACAAGGGCCCCAAAAATCTGCATCTGGTGGGGATTCACAGTCTACAAAGGGAAAAGGCCAAAAGAAGCCCTGTGCAAATTATGTAAACTGAAAGGGCACTGTACTTCTGATTGTAACAAGTCCAAAGACCAGACCACCGCCACTCCTTCCCCTAAGGCATCTGTTCCCCCTAGTTCAGCTACTGGTGGAGGTGGTACTCAGAATAAGGGTGTAGTAGGGTTGACCCTGGGTTCTGAAGTGGACTCTGGCCTAGTCAGAGTACCCACTCAGGCATTGCTGGTTTGTGACGGAGACATTGATATGTCCTTCCTAGTGAGCCCCAGTAATCTGGGCAAATACAAACAGCAGCCTGTAATAAATGGCAAACAGGCTTTGGCATTCAGGAACACAGGTGCTGGTGTCACCATGCTGGCAGAGGATCTTGTGGACCCTGGGCAGATCATCCTGGGTGAAATGTACCAGGTTACCGATGCAAGCAATGTCAGGACCAACCATAGTCTGGCAGTTGTGAATTTCTCCTGGGGAGGGGTAACTGGCCTCAAGAAGGTAGTAGTCAGTGCAGTCTTCCCTGTCGAATGTCTATTGGGCAATGATCTAGAGGCTTCAGCCTGGTCTGAAGTAGAGTTATGGACTCATGCAGAGATGTTGGGCATACCTGCAGAGGAATTTGCAGTGACCAGGTCACAAGCCAAAATGCATCAAACTGAACCAGCTCTGGATCCTGAAAGTATGGACCAGGTGCTACCCAAGAGGAGGAGCAGTAGGGTTAAGGCAGTGCCTTCCCCTCTGTCTCAGATTCCCCTCCTGAGGGAGGAGAAGCTGATCCTGAAGAAGGAAGTGCCCCAGAGGGACTTGAGCCTGATCAGGTTGAGTTCTTGGGGCCAGGGGACCTTCCGGGGAAGATCTGAGTAAGGAGCAACAGTGCTGCCCTTCTCTGGAGCCCCTCAGACAGCAGGCTGCTGCTGAGGCTGCTGGGAGTGCTGGTGGGTCCCATAAAGTTTATTGAGATGAGGGATTCCTATATTCTGAGGCTGGCGATTCTACCCCTGGAGCCACCAGGAGGTTGGTAATACCTCAGAAGTTTAGGGGGTTCCTCTTGACCCTGGCACATGACATCCCTTTAGCAGGACACTTGGGCCAAAACAAGACCTGGGACAGGCTTGTTCCACATTTACATTGGCCACACATGTCAGAGGACACCAAGGAGTTTTGTCGCTCCTGTGTCACTTGCCAAGCCAGTGGCAAGTCAGGTGGCACAACAAAGGCCCCCCTGATACCACTACCTGTGTTGGGGGTACCCTTTGAAAGGGTAGGGATTGACATTGTTGGTCCCCTTGACCCTCCAACAGCATCTGGGCACAGGTTTATCCTGGTGGTAGTGGATCATGCCACCAGTGGATCATGCCACCAGGTACCCAGAAGCAATTCCCCTCAGGACCACCACAGCCCCTGTGGTGGCAAGAACCCTCATTGGAGTTTTCTCCAGAGTGGGTTTCCTTACGGAGGTTATATTTGACAGAGATGTAAACTTCATGTCAGGGTATCTAAAAGCAATGTGGAAGGAGTGTGGTGTAAACTACAAGTTCACTACTCCCTATCACCCACAATGCAATGGGTTAGTTGAAAGGTTCAACAAAACCCTAAAGGGAATGATTAAAGGCCTCCCAGAAATGCTTATGCAAAAATGGGACCTTTTACTTCCCTGCCTCCTGTTTGCATACAGAGAGGTCCCACAGAAGGGGGTTGGCTACAGCCCTTTTGAACTTCTGTTTGGGCATCCTGTAAGAGGTCCATTATGTTTGGTGAAGGAGGGCTGGGAGTTACCTCTCAAACCTCCCAAACAGGATGTGATGGACTATGTACTTGGTCTCCACTCCCCAATGGCTGAATACATGAAGAAGGCAACCAAAAACCTGGAGGCAAGCCAAGAACCACAAAAAACTTGGCATGACCAAAAGGCTGTGCTGACTGTATACCAGCCAGGACAGAACGTGTGGGTGTTGGAGCCTGTGGCCCCAGCAGCTCTCCAAGACAAGTGGAGTGGCCCCCATACAATTGTTGAGCAAAAGGGAGAAGTCACCTACTTGGTGAATCTTGGAACTCCCAAGAGCCCCCTTAGGGTGCTCCATGTCAACAGATTGAAACCATATGTTGACAGGGCTGACATGGGCTTGCTCATGGCAACTGATGAGGAACAGGAGGAGGAGAGTGACCCTCTCCCTGACTTGCTCTCACAGAACCCTGATGATGGGTCAGTAGATGGCGTTGCTTTGGCAAGAAGCCTCACTGACCATCAGCAAACTGAATGCAGACAAGTGCTACAGCAGTTCAGACATATGTTTAGCCTGACCCCGAGTCAGACTTCCTGGTGCACCCATGAGGTGGACACTGGAGACAGTCTGCCTGTCAAGAGTAAAATCTACAGGCAACCTGACCATGTCAGGGACTGTATCAGGACTGAAGTCCAGAAAATGTTGTAACTAGGTGTGATTGAGCCTTCAGATAGCCCTTGGGCTAGTCCAGTAGTCCTTGTGCCTAACCCTCATACCCAGGGTGGTAAGAAATAAATTAGGTTTTGTGTAGACTACAGAGGCCTCAATGCAGTCACCAGGACTGATGCCTATCCAATTCCCAGGGCAGATGAGCTCATTGATACCTTGTCCTCAGCCACATATCTGAGTACATTTGACCTAACAGCTGGCTACTGGCAAATCAAGTTAGCTGATGATGCCAAGGCCAAAACAGCATTTTCAACCCCTGGGGGGCACTACCACTTTGTGGTGATGCCCTTTGGTTTGCAAAATGCACCTGCCACTTTTCAGAGGTTGGTGAACAAAGTTCTGACAGGTATGGCATCTTATTGCTCAGCTTATCTAGATGATATTGCTGTCTTTAGTTCCACCTGGTAGGATCACCTGATCCACCTCAGAAATGTTTTGGAGGCCCTGCAAAAAGCAGGCCTCACTATCAAGGCCACTAAATGCCAGATAGGGCAGAGTCAGGTTGTGTACCTGGGTCACCTTGTAGGTGGAGGCCAGGTTCAACCATTGCAGAGCAAAATCCAGACCATAATGGAATGGATAGCTCCAACCACCCAGACACAGATGAGAGCCTTTCTAGCCCTGACTGGGTACTATAGGAGGGTTGTTAAGGGATATGGATCTATAGTGACCCCCCTAAATGATCTTATTTCAAAGAAAATGCTAAAAAAGGTTCAGTGGACAGCTAGCTGTCAAAAGGCATTTGATGACCTAAAGCAGGCCATGTGCACCGCCCCCATCTTACAGAGTCCAGACTACACCAAAAAGTTCATTGTCCAAACATATGCTTCTGAGCTGGGTGTGTGAGCTGTACTGTCTCAACTGAATGAGGAAGGTCAAGACCAGCCAGTAGCTTTTATAAGCAGAAGGTTGACCCTAGAGAGAAACTTCGGTCAGCTATAGAGAGGGAGGCCTTTGCTGTGGTGTGGGCCCTGAAGAAGCTGAGGCCATACTTGTTTGGCACTCACTTCATAGTTCAGACTGACCACAAGCCCCTCCTATGGCCTAAACAGATGAAAGGTGAAAACCCTAAATTGCTAAGGTGGTCCATTTCTCTACAGGGGATGGACTATACAGTGGAACATAGACCTGGGACCCAACATGCCAATGCAGATGGACTCTCAAGGTATTTCCACTTAGAACACGAAGACTCAACTGGTCAAGGTTAGTTTAGTGTCCCTGCGTTTGGGGGGGGGTTGTGTAGAAGAGTAGGATCTGCACTTATGTTGCCCCCACTTTTTTTATGATGTTAACACTGGTTTCTGGCTATAGTCTGGCTAGGTCCCTGCTAATCAGGGCCCCAGTCTCTCTGTTCTCTCTAAACAACTTGGAGTGCATATTAGATGCACTAGTGATTGGATACTGTGGTACCTTATGAGCCTCTAGTATATGGTACCTTAGGTACCAATGGCATAGGTAATTCACAGGCCTACCAGGGGCTGAAGCATGTATTATGCCACCCCTGGGAATCAGACTAAATCTGACACCACAGGCCTGCTACTGCAGCCTGGGCGAGGTAGTGTTAGCACTCCTCACTGAGGTATAGGTTCCTATATCTCACCATACACACACATATAAACCTATCAGTAAGCCCCTAAGGCAGGCCCTATCAATCCTGAGGGCAGGGTGCTTGGTTTACAATGTGAGGGGGTGCCTCTGCATGAGCAGGGCCCCTCTGCAGCTGGCAGAGTCTATTCCCTGTGGCTGTTTGTGGATGTGGTTAAACCATATACTCTTAAGTGCATTATAACCTACAGGTAAATGCTAACTTTGGAATGACTGCATCAAAACATGTCGTGTTTGGTGTCAAACAACTTGGAATCATACCCCCACACCAGTAACTGGTGTGGGAGTATGACCCCACCCTTCTAGAGGGGACGACATGTACCTGCTGTGGAAACACGGTAGAAATCTGAAAGAGCCCTGGCATCACAAAATGGATGCCACCAGCACAGACACTGGGCTGCCCTCCTGCTGCTGACTGCACCTCGCAGTGGAGGAGGCCCAACAATAGGCATCCTGTCACAGGGAGGTGTCACCATCTTCCAGACAGGATTTAGTGTATTGGGGCTGGGTGGGTGCACTCCTAGAGTGCTTTGAAGTCCTGCACTGGGGGAGCAGTAGGCTCCTCTGTGCATATGCCAGCTCAAACCGGTTCAGGGGCTACCTGCCCCTACTCTGGCACGAAACTGGACAAAGGGAAGTGGGTCCCCTGACCCTCCCAGAGGAGTGGTCATAGAGCTAGTCCCTCACTTTCCTTTAGTATAAGATAGGGAAACCTTGCCATGGCAAATCAGATATCCCTGGGTGACGCTCTACAAGAAGAATCCTGGTCCTTCGACATTCCACTACCTTTGGGAGACTGAAGAATCTCCCTTGAAGTCAAGGAGTGACTCCCCTGCCTGGCAGGCACCAAAAACTTGAATCAACGGTCGCAAACTTTCCCACTCCCGCTGGAGTCCAAAGTCCCTGCAGCCCTGGAAGTAGATTTTCTGACTTCTCGACGGCCATTGTGAGTCTCCAGCAGAGCTGATGCGAGTGAACCCCACGAGTGATGAGAAACAGCAATACCCGGGTACCATGCACTATTGTCAAGTGCAACCCGTTCACGACATTCTACGAACTTGTGCATTGGACCACGTGTGGTCCAAGCCTCCAGTACAATTTCCCTTGAAAACCAGAGGCCTACCTTGTCCTGAGTGACCGTGGGCTCCTGTGAAGCGAATCCTCACGAGGCATCTTTGTGATCCCTTGCCAGCTGGCTTGTGGGTCCCCTAAAGACTTTCTCATCAAACCAAAGGGCTCCCCTGGTTGCTCCAGGCCTGCCCTGACTTACCCTTGTGGGGTGAGTCCCTCAGATCTTGCTGGTCTGCACCTCTGACTTTCTTCTATTTCCACAAGACTTGCTGTTGCCAAGGCTTGTTGGCTCCAATCTGGTTGCCGACACCTCAGTAAGCTGCAGACTTTGTGGGACACTCCTAATCCAGCTCCTGGTCATCATCGACACCTCCTGGACCTCGTGGCTGAAGAGTCAAAACACCCTTGATCACCTGAAATCACCCGACTTCCGTGGGCATCCATATTCCTGGCCCCGGGTCACTGGCAAGTCACTGTGAACACTGTCCCTTCTGCTTTCAGGTCTTCTTCATCTTGAATCCAGCCTTGGATTCCACCGGTCACTTCTCCAGTCTTCACAAGCAGCAAAACTTCTTCGGCTTCCATTGAAAACGACGACGTGACCCGACACCAAAAGACACCTATGCACCCGGCTTCCCTGGGTGAGGTAACTCGTGCACTCCGGTTCTCCTGTGGGTGTTGGCCCTCAAACTACTTACATTGCAAGTGGCTTACTTGTAGACTCTCTAGAAGTACCCTTAAACTTTAAAAATCCAACCGCGACTTGCTCCATTGAAATCAATAGGGAACCTGCGGCTGTGTTCTCACACTGCACGCGTCTCTCGTGGGTCCTTTACTTACCTGCCTTGGATGGATTAGTGAAGCCCCAGCAATTCTACAGGCCCTAGGTCTTGTCCCCTTGCAAGTCGACATTCCTAAACCTCTTTTTTAGTATATGGTCTGGTATGCCCCTAGGGCCCCAGCCATATTTGTGCTTAACTTATTTTGAAACGTTGATATTTGCATATGTTCCTGACTTCTAATCTCATAAAGAGATTAGTAGAGTGTGTCTAGTAATAAATACAAATATATTTGATATATATACCTGTGTGGTGTCCTTTCATTTGGTAATTCAAGAGATTATAAGGTATAACAAGCTGCTTTACATTCCTCTGTGACTGAGACTGAAGGCTGCTCTCCACAGCTACCACTAGGATAGCTTTCTTTAAAAGGTTGTCTTAAACCTATCTACCATAAGAGTCGAATTGGACTGGTGCAAGGTGGCCACTTTAACTAGTGACCAGCAGATGCCAGGCCAACTTCTCAGAATCGTGCACCCTATGGCGGGCATCCCTTGGTGCCTGCCATACTGTGCATGGTTTGAATGGGGGGACCCATGGGTACCCCCACGGGCACAAATCGGAGTGCCCCGGGTGAAGGGGGGCCTGCTATGGGCCCCCAAAGACTGATTCCGGCAGCCTTTTCAATCCGGGCAAAAGGAATCGTAAAGGCTGTCCTAATCATTCATCCTACTTGCTGTCTTGGAAAACATACTTCATAGAGCCCTACGATTCAGTTCCAGAGGGCTTTATCTCTTCATATGCCTTCTGGAAATGATTCAGTCAGCGCTAAGGGTTTTCAGGCATCATACTTGTTCTTTCAGATCTGGGAGTGAGTTGGTCGGAAACAAGGTCTCCTTATCGGTTTATGTGAAACCAAATCCAATTTGGAGCCCTTCCGACCGAGATCGGAATCGGGCCCTAAATTGGAATTTTTAACATGCACCCAATCTCCAATTTTCATTTGCTTACTTTCTTTTTTATAACACTCATCCTCTCCAAGTTAACCATATTTGATGATTAACTTGCCCTTGCTTCCATTCTTGTTCACTTTACCCTCTGGCAACAAGCCCAGGAATCACTAATTTAATATTAAAGTTTGAGAACTTGCAGACAAACCCCACAATGGACAAATGACAGTCAGAGAGTCAGGGGAAGCTCCTCTGCTATGGCGGAGGAGCGTGCCCCCCCCCCGAAACGGCAGGAAAGGGGAAAAAATGGCACTCGTTTTATTTCTTCTATCCTGCTGCGTCTTGGGGGCAGGGCCTGGTGGGTGACGGTACTGAGGGGAGTGGTAGTGCACTCCCTTCACTACACATGATGGTTTGGGCAGCCGTCTCAGGCCGTCCAAACCATCATGCGTAGCGAACCTCTCTCCAACCCCAGCTGCATTGCTGAGGTTGGCGAGAACAGGCACAGACTCCCAGTCTGTTCTGGAGCACCAATCGAGGGCAGTCAGGCCCATCCTGAAGCTGCTCTCATGTGATAGAAGCTTCAGGATTGGCCGCAGGTTATTCTGGGGACCTGTGCCTGAAGCAGCGGGGCAGAGGAGAGTGGCACGGGATGCGGCTGGCTAAAGGTAAGTGTTTTTATTATTATTTTTTATTTTGCCCACTGCCCTTGTGAACCCTATGACCCCCTCACCCCCACTGCCCGCCAGCCCGCCCCCCACCACTCATCCCAAACACGGGACCGCTACTACAGAGAGTCCACTACTGCATTCATCACATAGAAGAAAAGGACAAAGGAACTAGGCGGAGGGGAGAAGAGTACAGGGAAGGAAGAAATAGGGAAAAGGGTAGACAGCAATACTATACAATAGAGTGTCGCACAGAGATTTACAGCACACATAGCACCCGCAACAGCCACCTCTCAACAATCTCGCCAAAAAGGGCATCATCCCAATACATTCATCTTTGCTGGTGAAGTGCAGGCTGGAGAACGCAGTAGAAGGAGTAGCAGTAACCATCAGGCTGTCCAACTTGCACCAAGGCCTCCACCCTCTAAAATGAGTATGTGGCAGGATTCCCTAGCTAAGAAGAGTGAGGGGGAAAACTGCGACAACTCTCCACCCATATGTAATACCCCTTGCCCATCCCCTGTGGGCTGTCATGTCACAGCTCCTACACTTCTCCACCAATCGACCTGGAAGATGAGATATCCAGGGCTGAGGCAGACAGAATGAACCCCTGACCAGTCCCAGCAAGGGGGAATACAGGAAGGAGAGAATTTGAATGCACAGACTGACATATGACATGTAAAGTCAGCACATACCAAGGCTCTTTCACATATCCAGCGCAGAGGAAGGGAGGGGTGGACGTGTACAGCAATCGATTTGTTGGAAAAGAGGGGTTCCTTAAAATGGAAGTGGGTGCCTAGGTGACCACAACAGGGGCCATGCAGATGGCAAACAGGGATACCAACCACTTACATACAGGGTTCTTACATTGAAATGTTATAACCATGACTAATCATCACTTCTCTTTATTATATACTACACTCAACAGATCTCTGCAGCCCTGAACCCTTTGTGCAAAGCCTTCATCAATTTGGCCAACTCATTGGGGATGGCCAACTGCTGCAGCACATGGCTCAAAGGTCATGCATAGAGGGGGTTCACCAGGGACAGCTTTAAT
This sequence comes from Triturus cristatus, assembly GCF_964204655.1. Classification (NCBI taxonomy): domain Eukaryota; kingdom Metazoa; phylum Chordata; class Amphibia; order Caudata; family Salamandridae; genus Triturus; species Triturus cristatus. Next base: position 592,846,153 of record NC_140592.1, on the reverse strand, counting down.
ATGCTACATTTTCTTTTTTGCTTAAATCATGAATCATAAATCCTGCACCTGATTCACAAATCAAGTGACACCATACCTATATATAAATTGTGCCGGGGCACAGCGGGCATGTGCACCCGATTTTAGTATCCCTATGGCACTTTGATGTTACAGAAGGAGCTGTAGACTCATAGGTGGCCCCTTGTGCAATTCATTAGATATAAAAATTTAGCAAACATGTAATTGTAAAGGACTGGACCATCAGTTGCATGGGGGTATGGCCCACATTCAAATGAGGATACACTTTGCCCCTGAGCCCACTTTGCTTTACAGATGTGGGTGCAGAAGCAAAGAGGCAGTCAGTAGGCGCACTGGATGTACTCTACATAAAGGTGGCACATACTCAGTGTGCCCCGTGAGGTTGTCCCTTGAAAGGAATTCCTAAGGACCATCATGCATCTAATTGCAGGTGGGTGTAGGTCAACTAGGCACCTGCCTGCAAGGGGATCTCTGCCTCTTTTTAAAATGCAGGCTGTAGAGAACCTCTGTAGTTATTGTTATGTCAGAGTTTCCACACAATTGAACCAAAAGGTCCAGATGTACAGTCGTTCAGGCAGGTGGATCCTCTTGCTAAGGAATGTGGAGAAACCAGAGGCAGAACAGAGGGATGCACTTGTTTGAGTAATAAGCCCAAGAATCACTAAAAAACAATGAAGAAGATTGTTCCTCTCATTGACATTAACATTCGAGCTCAGACCCTGCAGAAAAACCTCCCAATGAACAAATAACAATCAAAAGGTCAACTTCTGCATGCATCGCATAGAAAAAAGAAAACTGGAACTAGGCGGAGGGGAGGAGAGACTAGAGAACGAGGAGGAAGCAGCTCCACTGTGTTTCAAACGAGAACACAGGCTCCCATTGAAAAAAAGGGATGGTTGGGGAGAACCTTGCACCCAGTGGCGGGCCCCCATGGTGCCTGCCACATTGTGCATGGTTGGGTAGTTAGGTCCTTTAGGTACCCCCACGGGCTATATTCATACATCTCCAGATGAAAGGGGGGCCATGATGGGCCCCCAAAGACTGATTCTAGGCAGCCGTTTTGTCTTGGGCAAACCGAATCAGCACGGCTGTCCAAATTGGTCATCGTGATCGCTCATCTGGAAAACCGTGTCCATAGAGCTGTGCGAATCAGCTCTGAAAGACTCAGGATGTCTGAATGCCTTTTAGAACCAGTTTGGACTGCTTGAATGGTTTCTGAGCATCGTAATCGGTAGTTGTGACATCTGTACGATTCGGTCAGAAACAAAGGTCCCGAATCAAATTCTGCAATCCCGAATCCCATCTGGAACCATTCCTAACTAAATTCTAATCGGGCCCTAAATTGGGATTTTTAACATGCACCCAATCTCCTATTCTCAATTTGCTAACTTGCATTTTTCCAACATTCATTCTCTCCAAGTTAGCGATATTAGACGATTAACTTGCCCTTGCCGTCACACGTACTTTCTTGTTCACATTACCCTCTGGCTCCTGATTCTCTTTAAGCACCGCAGTATTATCTTCCTCTTTGCTCCGTTTCTCCACTTGTTGCCAAAATATTGAAGTGAGCACTCATAAACGCCATAGTGTTCAAGCTAATTATTTATTGAGTTAAGACACATCTGCTCAACAGGAGGTCAGAGATAACTGTTGTGCATAAAACTCTGTGATGTCACCAGCCATTCTATGACTTAATAACACTCTATACACTACATCACCACAATCCGCTGGGCCCCCACACAGCAGGACTGTGAGGCCCTTCAAATAGCATTAAGTTGAGACAGCTAGTGATCCGCCTGGGGTTTAGGGTGCTGAAGGCCTCAGCAGCTGAACTACACACTGGTATGCCCCCTTGCAGCTTACATGGGGTCCAGATATGATGAAAGGCTGCTCCCCAGCAAAATTAAGACAGGCAGGAGAGGGTTGGTGGAGCAGGCTACACACCGGCAGATATAATCAGGCTGGAAACCCACCCACTCGGGGTTTTCCAACTCCTGGGTTTACTAGGTGTGGAAAACCTTGATCCGATGTGCAGCAACAGCAACTAAATGTAATTCTGTTTTTTGTAACAGGGGAACGTATACAATGATTCCCCCATCCCTCTCCTGTTTCCTCTACCCCTGCTATTATCTCTCAAATCAGATGGTATATGTATGCAAAAAGAACACATGGAATAGAGGATTCTATGTGGTTTTCTTGCAGGATAAATTGTGCATATGTGATAATTCTATATTCCAGCAGGTTCTACTCACAATTGCACAGTACTGGAGTGATGTTCCTGCACAGAAATGGTAATATTACCCCAATATGATGCAACTCTAGTAACTCTCTTTAGAAGGGAGTGGAGAACACAGCTATTACCAGTGGAAGGTTTAAGAGCTTAAATGACAATTCTCAAAGAGGGGAGGCAGTTTGGAAATAGGGATGGCTGGATCTTAAGTACTAGGTTCACTAACTCAACAGTAGAGGCCAATTCTGGAGTGGGCTGGCAAGGGAGCTGACGTAGAGAGGTTTGGATAAATTGTTAAAGAAGGGAGATTATTATTTCTGTAAAATATGTTTTAAAAAAAAAGACACACAACAACTAAACAAAACAAAAACCAGGTAGACTAACATCTCTTCCCCAACACATTCCACTCACTTTATCCACAACAACAGACTCACCAACTCCATCAGTCTGTTCCCAACATGCACCAAACCAATTTAAAGAAAAATAGTAGTTATAGCTTTCAAAAGAATACATTTTCTGAATTGTACTGTCTGTCCTTCATTTCTTTATGGCGAGCAATCAGGGTCTCCTGTTTTCAAGACCCTTCCACAGTAGGGCCAAAGGGTGTGCAGGGGGAGGGCTGTACTTGTCATCTGTAGGTGAATGAAGAGTTGATAATCAGCACTTTGTGGTGTTATGTTTCTGCTGCTGGTTGGTGTCCCTTGGAGGTCCCAGTTCCTGCTGCTGCTCACCCATTCTCTTCCTTGACTCCTGCTAGCCATGTGGCTTTAGTCTTTTGGCCTCCAATGGAAGCAACAGGTTGGTGTAAGGCGAGAAGAAAAAGACTGTGAACTATAGTACCAATTGCAAGCACATTTGTAGAGTCCCACAACATTGACGATTTTATACCTAGGGCCCCTGTAAATTATGTCATTCTGCACCTATTAGTTTTTTTGTGAAAAATACTATTTATGTACAATTTAAACCACATTCTTAATTAAATTAGATGTGCAGCTAAAAACAAAAAGGATTACAAAATTTAAAAAGGGCCAAACATTAGTGGCACGTGGTCACCGTTCAGTTGTTACTGTATGTAGATCTTTGGCAACTGGTACCAAGTGAATTGAATAATGACGTAAAACGTTTCACCAGACAGCATTAAAGTGTTTTAAAAATGACCAACTCCAATGTTATACTGCTACATAATATGCTGCCTAATTACTTTAACTATTCATTCCACATGATTAATTTTGTGAAATATGCCACATGAATTTGGTGAAATGTTACTGCACAACAATTCCAGTGGCTTTCACTCCAAGTAAGTCACTGGCTACAGGGCCTGGTCTAAAGCTAAGACTACTACCCAACCCATTACGGGCAGCCAACAGGAACAGTATTTGTGGAATTAGGATGGATGCGAACAGAGGGAAGCGCACGCGTTGGCGCCTAAGATGGCCACCTGATCACAGAGGTCTGTATCGCATCAGGAATGCCATAATTGATATGCGGCTCCCGTGACTGTAAAAAAATTGGAATTGGGCAAGTACTAACATCAGATCATGTCCTGCATTGAGTGAAGATCTGTTTATCCTATTTTAGTTTTTTTACACTTATTTTGGGCCCCTAAACTCTTCTTCAATATTGTGGGCGCCATTTTGGTCTTTTTTGTGCACTTTGATTATCCTCAGCACTGGACTGTTTGTGACTGTTTGTGGTGCTTTTCTCCCTCATTATACTGATTATATCTTGCTGTAACCTGCCCTGAGCCTGTTGGTCTACTGTGATTTCCGCAACTGGCAGACTGACTGTCTTTCTGGCTCTGGAAAATTAGTGGAGGGAAACATATGTTTACTGCTGTCTGTGTTCTTTTCTTGCCCGCATACCTCAAGGTTACTTATGGGCAGAAGCAAAAACGGATTATATTCAAATAAAAGTAGCACTTCTAAGTTATCTACAGCTTATTCTTTGTGTACTGAGCCCTCCATGCACTGTTCGTTCTCTGAAGCAGATATGGCTCAGTCATCTACCTCTCGGTCAGTACCGCTGCCCTTATCGCGTTCTGAAACGCAAGCAGTACCTACGGCTAATAAGCGCCTTAAGCATGATCCGCCTTCTCCTCCTAAACTTCCTGCTCCTGTATCTTTCGATACTATTCTGGAGGAGATACGCGCTTTGTGCCCATTTATTGAGGAGACCAACACTCGCCTACAAGTGATGGATAATAAGTGGTCCTCTATGGATTCCCGACATTTTCTTAGTGGAACAATGTGTCAGTGATGTCCAGGATGCTGCTGTAAAATTGCAACGTTGGAGATAGATATTTCACTCCTTAGAAAATCTACTGAGGATCTCGAAAACAGGAACAGACGTAATAATCTACGTTTATATGCTCTTCCTGAGGGACTTGAAGGAAATGATCCGGTTGCTTTTTTCACGTCCTTCTTTCCAGAACTTTTGGATCTCCCTCATTTGACTAACTTGTACATCCAGCGTGCCCACAGGCTAGGTCCTCGTCTATCTTCTACGTCAGCCCCATGAAAACCTCGGGGAGTGATTCTTTTCTTTTTGCAATTCACAGACCTTCTTCAAGTGTTAAACGCAGCCAAGTTTAAGAAGCGTCTTGTCTGGTCTGGTGCTAACTTGTTGATCTCCTAAGATGTTTCTACAGCAACTGATAAATGGCTAAAGGACTTCCTTGAGCTAAGACCTGCTCTACGCACCGTTGGTGCCTGATATGGTCTTTTTTCATCCATGTCTCTTCAAAGTGACATTTCAGAATAATCTGTCTACATTTGAGGTCCTGCAGACCTAAGGAAATTAATTCACTCACACTCTACAACAGAGCTTTCCAAACTCTGTCGGGACACAGTACTGTGTCACCTGACATGTGTGGGTGTGTCGCGCGATGAGCATGGCTGCCGAGGTTTCAGATTGCCATGTGTGACGATTTCATAATTTCAGGGTTATGATGAGTGACATTTCAACGAGTATGAGAGACACTTTCTCCCGAGGAAAGCGGCAGCAGCAAAAAAAAACGGACTCCTTGTTTTCTTTGTTTCCTCAAGGTGTGTACTGCGAGCAAATTCTAACAGAAAGAAGTGCAGCCGCAGTTTAATTACCAGCTCATGCATCAGCTGAGCATGTGGCTTGGCCTTCCTCTTTGCGGCGGCGTTGCACCAGAAATGCTCTAAACAGAGCTCTAACCCCGGGGTTTTGATCAGCCCCCCCCACGTCTCTGTGTGGCTGCAGTGTTGAGAAATGAGGTACGGTCCTACCTTCACCTTGTCCTTGTGTCCTAATCCACCTGTACAAAGACAACCCTTAACTCCCATTCCAGTTACGACTAGAAAAACTTGAAAGAAGATGCATTTGACAGATTTATTGATGGGGGGGGGGGCAAATCATAAAGGTACCAATAAACATGCATTTCCAGCCTAAAACTCAAGCCATGGTTAGCCTTTTAAATTTGGGAACGCCCAAAGCTCGTGCATTTGTGGGCATTCTCAAACTCCAATCAAAAACTCTCTCACCCTGGAAATGAAATAAAGAAAGCAAGAAATAAATCAGGAGACAAAAGATACCAAAACAAGAGGCGAAAGGAAATAAGTGAAAAACTGATTAACACCCAGTTTTGCCAGTCACTGTCTTTGTTAGAACAGATTCACAATTGCTTTACTAACCTTCCTGCTTTCTAAAATTTGCTTGAAAATGCACCACTGGCCTACTTTTTTTACAAAATCTTCTCTTAGGTGGTTCGGGCTCGCTTGCTTCGCTCGCTCGCTACACTACATTACCGTGTCGCGAAATGATGCATGTCTAGAAAGTGTGTCACCAAAATCAAAAGTTTGGAAAGCTGTGCTCTACAACATTGATGGAAATCCCTGGCCCTTCTTCTTTCACTTGACTTTTATAATGTTATGTGCCTATTGTTCTTAGTTATACTAATGATTGCTTCCTTTGCAGGTTGCTTCTTGATGCTTGTTTTCCCACTTGTATTAGGTTGATTTTCTCCTTCAATTTCCTTGCAGGTTATTTGGAGTTCGGTTTGTCGTTCCGTAATTGTCATTTTGGCGTCCTGGTGTGGTACCTTCTCCCTTATCGGCTGTGCCATCTTCATTTATTGTCGCAACTACTTCTTGTTGTCTTCTTCCCCTTAAACGGTATGTATTACAGTTGTCAGTTTGACATGTACTGTCCCTTCTTGCTGTATCTTTTGTCCCTTCTTTTCCTATCTTCTTCTTTCCTTCCTCTTTCCTCTCCGCTAGTATGTGTACCAGTATATTTTTCTTGTCACATCTGTTTTTTCTTTCTTTTCCTTTACCTCCCTTTCATTTCTGAGGATCGTATGGTTTCTTTATGCAATGTTTGCGTCTTCAAATTCAGTCATTTTTTGGAGGGTGAAAGAGAATCTTCTTTCATTTGGTTTCGTCTAACCTTGATTCCATCTTTTTTCAAGTATTTTATTGTACGAAAGAGTAAACCTCCAATTTTAACTGTAACTGGGTTTGCTTAGTCCTTAATAATGTTTATATGATCTATGTATGTTCAACATTTTTATATTCAGAGTCATATCGTTGAATGTAAAAGGTTTTGTTAATCCCATAACGAGACAGAAGATTTTGTCTCATTTGGCTTCCTATAATCCGGACCTGGTTCTTTTGCAAGAAACTCATCTACGGAAGCGGAAGCCACTAAACCTAAACGTAATTGGGTTGGCTTAGTTTTAGCCTCTCCTACGTTGACTAAGAAGAATGGAGTTGCTATTCTCTGTCATAAGAAGTTGAATTGCTCTGTTGTATCTAAAGAGACTAATTTTAAGGGAAGGAGGTTGTTGGTTAAATTACTTATTAATGGTATTTTTCTAACTGTTTTTAATGTTTATGGTCCCACTCAACCTGACTATTCATTATGGCCCAATATTACAAAAACATTTATTCAACATAAAGATGATTTTTTTTTTCTTTTTTACTTTTTATTCTGAACAATTGAGGTGGAAAGGTCATTGCATAAGTCAATCATTGATTTCAGCTGTGTCACATTCTCGCAAATCAAGCAGTTACATTGTACATGATATCAGACATGGTGAGACAGAAAGGTCGTTATATATACATCATCATAGTCTTTATTCGAATTTAAAAAAAATCCATACAAGACACAAACATGTAAAAACACAAAAGTATCACAAGTCAATTTCCTCTAAAATACATAAAATCATCCATTAAATATCTAAAAGTTGCAGTTAAGACAAGAATTAAACATGTCGACAGACTAAAGATGAAAATATAATACAATTCAGAATAATACTTCTATTCATACAAGGGGATTTACAACCAACATCCCAAGAGGCCCTACGGGGGTGTTCCCAGAGTTTCCCTAAGGGCCTTAAGCCTTAAGGACCAAGCCCAACCCAGGTATTTAGCTAGGGCAATTGAGAGAACTGGGAGGGTACTTGTGCATAGAAGTCTTAGGGCAACGGCAGAACTCCTTGTGGCCAAGGTTTTACATAATGGGGACAGCCATGTTCGTCTAGGGTAAGCATATGCAGGGCAGACAAACAGGAAATGTGCAATTGTTTCTTCATGGAGGCCACAAACGGGACAAGTTCCTACACTTACTCCAAACCACCCGTTAGTAAGGGCCCTGAGTGGAAGAGAGCCAGCTCTAAGTTGGAAATAAAGATTCCTATCTCTGGGTTGGGTGATCAAATCCCAGTAGGGTTCGAAAACTGGGGAAACCTTCGCCTCCAAGAATCGGCTAGTCATCGTGGGGGAGACAGAGTCACTCCAGACCCGGTGGTTTACCCATTCCCAATAGAGCTTTTTCAAGTATCTCTTCTGGGGGAAGACGGCAGCCACTGGGTCAATCCATAGCCCCTCCAACCCCAGGTCTATCAAAATTTCCCGGAGGTTCCTCAGCCACCCAATCTTATGGAACGTATCGGCCTGTATTACATCCATAAGGCCCATTGCATATGAATGGAGCTCCAGGGTGGTCCAGAGTCTCCTCCAGTATAAGACCGGGCGGAGTTTGGCTAAATCCTTGATAGCCTTGATATGTTACGGTAAAACTTGTTTTCAACGACTACTAAAGATGACAATGCGTCGAAACCCCATAGCTCAACCCCATACAACACTGAGCTTAAGGCCTTAGCCTCATATACTTGAAGCACTGGTTTAATGGGCTTGGTGTAGGATTTTTTATGTTCACTAATCAGAGTTCCAGTTATCTGCCTGAATTTCAGTGTAGACATTTCCAAATGTCTATTCCACTTATTATCATGTGTCACATGCATGCCCAAATAGACAAAATGTTTAACTTCCTCGAGTATTTGCCCATACATAATAAAGTTTCCTACTCTATAGCTTGGGTGCGGGTTGAAGGCCATAAGTTTTGTCTTAGTGACGTTCACCTCTAGGCCATGATTCCTACAAAACTCATCAAAAACTAACAATGCCCTTTGCATACCACTCGGGGTTTTGGATACAATAAGAGTATCGTCAGCAAACATCAATATTGGAGTGATCACTCCAGCCAACTTGGGAGCATCGGTGTTGACTTGTTGCATATAATCTACTATTCCATTGATGTACAGGGAGAAGAGCGTGGGTGCCATGGCACAGCCTTGGCGCACTCCTCGCTCAACCGGGAACTCGGGGGTAATATCCCCCGAGGCTCCCCACTGAATTCTTGCAAAATTAGGCTCGTGTAATCGCCTAATTAAAGTCAAAAGTTCAGAGGAAAGCCCGAGCTTTTCAAGAACCCTCCACAGCTGCTCTCGAGTGACAAGGTCGAAGGCAGCTCTTAGGTCCACAAAAGCGACGTAGAGACTGCCTTTACCTAGCGTTACTACCTTCCAGTGCAGTTGTACAAAGTGGAACACCTGGTCCACCGTGCTGGTAAATTTACGGAAACCAGCTTGAAAACAGGAGAGTATCCTATTGTCTTCAGTCCAATCCAATAGCTCATTCAGGACCATCCTCCCGATGACCTTTTGGATTGTGTCTATTAGACTAATAGGTCTATAGTTTCCTGGGAGGGTTTTATCTCCCTTTTTAAAAATAGGGATTATAATTGCACCCCCCCATGATTTGGGCACTGGAGTGCCTTCGGCCACAGCATTAGCCACTAATGTGATATACTTACTCCAACAGGGCTTGTTGTTAAGGAAGAGATCAGATGGGACTCCATCCAGGCTCGGTGCCCGCCCAGCAGCTACGCAAGCCAAGGCTACTAAAACGTCCTTGGGGCTAAAGGGACCATGCAAATAAAAAGCATACGGTGTCAGCCCCGGGCATTTGTATAGGGGATTACATGCATATTGTGGTTTAAAGTACCCTATCCAGTCTTCTTGTGTGACATAATTAGATGGACTGTCAGGCGTGCCGCCTCTATTCCACTTAATCACGTTCCAGAACAATCTGGAGTCCCTAGCATAACATGCCTCCTTCAAATCTAGCCAATACGATTCGTCCCATCTTTTTTTGGCTTGGGCAAGGCACTTCTTGTAATGGTATCTAGCTAATTGAATACTTGTCTTGCTCCCACTAGAAAGGGCATGCGTCAGATTGCCTCTGGCTCGTCGGCACTCCTCATCGTACCATCTTAGTCGCTTGAAGAGTGGCTTGTTGCCCTTGCTTATTGGCTTATAGAAAAAACCGCGTAGTTCCTCAAAGGAGGACTCATGTAGTCTAGTGACTTGATTGCTGCCTTCTTTAGTCACCAGAGCGTCCTCCAGTTTCCCAATAGTTTGGGCAAGCTCGTCATCTATGCTAGCGATAACCTTGGCATTAATCTTGACCTGGGACCACTTGAGTCTTCGCATGTCATTGGTAGGGACACAGTCGGGGTAAACCCATTTTGGTTTGTCTATCGCCATGCTACGGTCACCCCACCAAGAATGAGTAACACAAATGGGGTTATGATCACTCTCGACTCTTGGTTCGACCACCATGTCTATAACGTGCTGCCACAACCTCATGCAACAAAGAACATACACAATCAATTCTACTGGCTGAGCGGCCATTGTCAAAGGTAAATGCACCCTTCTTGTCCGCTAGGGTCCTTCCATTCAAGGCCCTTAGGCCTTTCTCATAACATAGTGCATTTACCTGAACTGCTACCATAGACCACCTTTTAATTGGAGTAAGCGGTAGGGCGGGTATTCCCCACTGCCGGTCCTCTTCGGGGTCTAGGCCCCAATCAGAGTCCGGATCTAAAAGGGGTTCAAATGTAACTTTAAGGTCACCCGCTACAATCAAATCCTTGTTGCTCGAGTTGGTTTCAATAAGACTGGTCAAAATATCCAATACCCGTGACCTTTTCCCTTTTGTCCCACGGAGATATAAATTGTAAATGTCTAATGTGTGCGTTAGACCAAAAGTTAATCTCACTAATTGAATGTCCGGGGAACCCGTGTCGATCATGACAGCTCTAGAAAATAAATCCTGTCGGGCCCAGATGGTTGACCCACCCATGGGGCGGCCTTTTGGGCCCTGGGTCGCGGGGACATAAAAGTTCAAATAACCCAGCAAAAACTGAGCCTCACAGGCCCATGTTTCCTGTAAAAGGCAAACATCATATTTGTTAACAAAGCCCACCCATTCAGGAGAATCTAGTTTATTCTTAATGCCAGCTAGATTCCAAGATAGCAAAGTACCTAGTCTATTGCCAAACAGTGTGTCCTGGTGTGCGACGGCCTGACTTAGCTCACTTGACTTTACACTCATCCTGCGGTGGCTTAGCAAGGAAACCCTGAGGGAGGCAGACACCCCTATTGGAACCGGGGTGACAACGTCACAACCACAAGTGAAATCACTTTCAATTGCCCTCAGAACTTTAGGAGGTGTAAAATTTGGCTTGCAGTCCGGTTGTCAATACTGAGAAACTAAGTTGTAGAAATGATGTAGATTATGCACCTCTATCCCTGATCTAGGCCTATATGGTGTGTGATCAGTGATAAACCTCGGGATTCGTGTATCTTCGAAGTTGACAATGATACAATCTCCTAGAGTGTTTTTAGGAGTTGAGCCTACCCATTTTACTCTCCTTACAAATAAAATTCTCCCATTCAAAATATTAGGAATTGGCCTGTTTGTATTTAGCCAGTGACCTACTTTATTTTTTAATTCCTGGAAGGATTCAGTTTTGCTACCAGTTAATTCTGGAACACCAGTTAAAACTACAACGTAAGGGAGGGATTCGGGGGGTAAATGAATTTGAACTAAGGGTAAACTTAATGTATTGGCGGGGATAACAAGATTAGCAGCTTCTCTCCCTTCCGCATTATCCTTTGTAGTATTACCCATAGGTTCCTTACTTGCCCCTCCCGCCCGCCCTGACAACTGATGGGTGTTAGTCACAGAATTAGGTGGACCAGTGCCTGAACCCATGTTAGATGATGAGGGATGTTTTTCAATTTGGGGCGGTACAAAAGTCGAAGAGTTTGCAATATGGGGGTTATATATACACATCACGGTGTCAATGGTTCGTCAAGGGCGGGGACATTTGGGGGCTCAAAAATATTACCACGATAAGCATTCCATTTAGTCCAGAGCGCTATCCATTTTCGGGGGAAGCCACGTGCTACACATACCGTTTTCTCCCTTACCATACACCAGTCCATATCCGCCTTACATGCGCTCAGCGTTGGTGGTACCACTGCTCCCCACAGATGGCGATGTTACGCTTGGCTACCAACTGACCAAGGGTTGCCCAGAGTTTGCCCTTAGTGTTAAGGTCCGTGGGCTTCCAGACATTCAGGAGACATCTCTTGGCTTCTAGTCGAATTTCCACTCCCCTGACTGTGCTCATACATTTGTGAACTTTTTTCCAGTAGTCTTGGATTAACGCACACTCCCAGATAATGTTCAGTAAGGAGCCTTCCAAGCCACTTTGCCTTTTACACAGCCCTTCATCACTCCTGCCCATCAACAACAGCCTAGGGCCGGAGAGATACACTTGATGTAAAATCTTCATGTGGATCAGCCTCAATTTGGCTGAGATAGTGACCTCTCTTGGGGAGGAAAGTGCCTCCTGCCATTCCTCATCGTCTAACTCCAGGCCATCCCACCCCCATTTCTCCCTCAATGATATTGGGGGATCTGGAGTGTGTGTGTTAGCTTTTTGAATGTGAGGGAAATAGCTTTGTCGGGCCAGTATCCGTCCAGCAGTCAATCTACTAGAGGAGAAGACTCCGGGAGGGTGGCACCCGCCGGAATGTTAGATTGGAGGGAGTGTCTGACTTGCACATATCTGAAATATTCCGAATCGGCTAGCTCGTACGTCTGTTGGAGTGAAGTGAATGAGACCACCCCGTTTGTTCCCCATAAATCCCCAATTCGGGAGAGCCCAATTAAGTCCCATTTGTCAAACCCTTTGGGTCGCCCCAGTGTTCCCAGGCATTCGGAGTCCCACAGTGGAGTGGCGAGCTTGAGTTTCTTGGCCCATCCTAAGCTACCATTTACTGTGTGCCGGAGTTGGACTGAATTTTGTGTGGGCCATGTCAGTAAATATTTATTGGGCCTGGAATAGAACGCCCTAGTGAAGCCACCACCTGGGAGTACCCACTTGTCCATCCTGTAACCCGGGTCATCCCCACTGCTGTAGGTGCATTGGTTAATGGCTGAAAGATATGCCGCCTAGTAATATTTTTTAATGTCAGGGAGTGCTACACCTCCGTCATGCCAACCGAGTGTTAGTTTGTGAAGTGATATGCGCGGTTTACCATTCCACAGTAGGTCTCTTTGGGTGGTTTTGATGTCTTTAAAAAACCTGGGTGGAACTGGGTCTGGGAAGTTCTGGAGGGCATATAGGAAACAAGGTAATGCCATCCTTTTGAAAAGCGCTGCCCGTCCAAATGGAGATAGTGGCAGCGTCTTGCAGGTAGCACTGTCTCGCTTGAACCTCTGCAGGGGTGGGAGGAGATTCCGTTCAGAGCGAATTTTAGCACCAATTGTGATGAAAATACCCAGATATTTAAATCCGTCCGTTGCTATCAGGATCGGCAGTCTCTTGGCAGGAGGGGGGTCACAAAGATGAACTTTTTAATTTAGGTGGAGACTGTAACCAGATTATTGATCCTTTCCTAGACTGGAAATCTAATGTCCATTTTGCCTCTCATAAACTGCACAAAGAACTCCTCACTACAATTTCAAAAACAACTTGGTAGATTCCTGGCGTTTATGTAATCCGGATGCTTTGAAAACGTCTTTTTTCTCACCTCTTCATGGGTCATTTACCTGTTTTGATTATATTTTTATTTCTAATTTCTTATCTCAAAACCTTATTTCTTCATCTCTTGAACCTATTCTTATCTCTGATCATGCTCCAGTGGTCACTGATTTTGATTCGCTCCCTCCGCATCCCAAGTCCAATAGGTAGAGATTTAATAACTCTTTATTGAAGGATCCCTCTTTTTCTTCTGCATTTACTTCCTTTGCTAATTAATTATTTTTGTTGAATGTGTCGTCTGATACCTCTCCCCAATTATTGTGGGACGCTTCTACGGCAACTGCTAGTTGTTTTATTATTGACTATTTGTCCAAAAAAAAGAAACAATTTCTTACAAAACATAACATTCTTTTAGCAAATATCAAACATTTAGAACACCAATTTCACACTACTTCTTCTTCCATCTCATTCAAAGATCAAGATATTTTTCATGAATTTACAAATTATTTTCAACATCTATATACCCCAGAGTCCCCTGCCACCTCCTCTCTTATTGATACTGATGGAGCAGGTATAACAACATTTTGTATGCCTCCTCTATTTTGCATAAAAAGACTAACTATATAACTTACTGATTATAATTTTACTAACGGTGTGGTGTGTGATATTAATTCAACCTTTTGCATACACAAATTACATGTGGGACATTGCTATTTGCATGGCAGAATAACTCAAATAACTAAAGTACGTACGCATATTAATAGTAGTATATGTGGTAATTAGATATCTTATGATTTATGTTGCTTACGTGATGTTTGCATTCCTGATTGTATCCTTAAGGTAAATATTATCGCTTTAAATGTTGCGATATGCTAGGAAAATACTAATACATAAAGGGATTAGTGAGGGTATAACATTAGAATCATCATTTCTTTGTATTAATTATTCTTTTAAGTTTGTTTCGCTTAAGTTAGCATCTGGGCCTACCCTAAAATGGAGTCGAAAATCGAGTTCAGAAGTGGCCACTGTCTTGTGAGCGTGATACCTACTGCGCAGACTTGGATGGCTCCGTGAACTTCCTGAAGACCCGAGCACCCAATGTCCTCGGTCAAGGATAGGATCTTGGTGGACTGCCAAACCTCAGACAGTAAAAACTGGTTTAAAATGAACAATTGGATCATACAAGTAAACCCAAAACATTGTAACATAAGGACTATGTCATCTACGGAAGTGAACCAGCAAAATCCATGAGAAACCTCAATGAATACAAATCGGACGTTTTCGATCAGCTAATCACAGACTTTCTCCACCTAAAAATGTTTCATGTTATCCCAAAATTTAGTAGAATAGGGAGGGGCTTGCTTGTCCTGGCTTGTTTCAATTTCCTGATGTCTATGCTGGCTTGTCCTGGCTTGTTCCAATTTCCTGACGTCTATGCTGGCGATGACAGATGCTTGCACGATTTCTGGTCCTATGGAGATCTTTGGGACTGTAACGTGTTGAGCAAAGAACTTTCGAACTTTGAGCTCTGGCCTGCTTTATTTGGACAATTTAATGGCTAATTCGATTATGCAGAGCCAATGAATTAGAGAAAACCCAGATAGCAAGAATAGGTAAATATTATGACCTGCGATTTGAATTAATTGATCTAGAAATTCTAAAACTTTTATTAATATTAATTGCAACAAAATTAGATAAATGAATATTGATTAACAGAAATTATGAGTTTGTGGTGTTTCGTTAAAGAGGCTAAAGGATTCTGAGTCTTAAAAATTTGTTTTAGCTGGTTCTAAATCACCATCAACCAATCCAACTAATTAGTCCATCGACCAAGTGGGTGGAGTGCCTTGATCTTTGGGATTAGGAATCTATAGGTGGCAATGTTAATGTATATTCTGTAAAATAACTTTTTCTTCCCTGTAGATTATAAGGTACCCCCCCACATGTCCAGCGCGATATCATCATCCCTCCTTTGTGCAGACTCGTGAGTGGAGACGTGTGAGTGTTGGTGTTATGTGCCCCACCAATGACTGCATGTGTGAATGAGCTAGTGTGAAGTTGGGTCTGCGACGCAGGGAGGATAGTTGTGTATATATAAATTCCTCTTTTTCTCCGGTCTCGTGCTGGATCAATACATATCTCGCTAATGTTCCCTCTTCATCTCATGACACTTTGAACTTCTCATCGCTTGACTCAGACTTATCATTAGAAGAAATTTCCAAGGCTTTAAATGTCCTTAAAAAAGGTAAAACGCTAGGGCCAGATAGGTTTACAGTGGAGTTTTACCTACATTTCTCTCATTTACTACTACCTAAACTTTTACAACTCTTTCTTTATTTTCAGGAGATGGGTGGAGCGAGTGGTACCTTTCAGGAAGCCACCATCTGTCTTATTCCCAAAGAAGGTAAGGATCCCTTGTTCTGTAAGAATTATTCACTTATTTCTTTGATAAATGTAGACTATAACATCTTTGCTAAAACAATTGCCCTGAGACTTGACCCTCTTCTTCCCCATCTCATTGGTAAGGAACAGTGTGGGTTTGTTAAAGGTAGATTGACTTCAGACAATTGTAGGCTCTTCTTCAATGTCCTGAATAAAGCCCCTCATCTCTCATACTCTTTAGCGGCAGTTTCCATTGATGCGTAAAAAGCCTTTGAAAGAGTTGACTGGTTCTTTTTACTTAAAGCCCTTGCTGGGCATGGATTTGGACGTACTTTTATTTCTCCTATTTCTCTGCTCTAAACTGCTCCCCGGGCTTCGGTAAAGGTTAATGGACAGACTTCTCAATTTTTCCCTTTACAGCGGGGTCTCCATCAGGGTTGTCCCTTGTCACCTCTTCTGTTTATATTAGCCCTTGAACCTTTCTTATCTCGTATTCGTATTAACAATTTTATTATTTTATTTCTGGCTATCAGTATGTTGAACGACACTTAAAATGGTCTGCCTATGCTGATGATATTTTGCTCATTATTTCCAACCCAGATATTTCTACCCCCCCCCCCCCCTTTATTACAAGAACTTTCTGACTTTTGTTTTGTTTCAGGTTACATAACTAATTCAGATAAAACAGAGTTTCTTCCTATTACCAAATTTTGTGTTAAACAATCTTTAGATCCTACTGGTTTTCTTTGGAACAGTTCTAAGCTTAAATATCTAGGTATTTGGTTTACTACTTCTGTTGCTGATAATGTTACCATTAATATGAAGGAAGGTCTCAGCAGAGTTGAGAAGCTTCTCTCTTCTTGGAATCTGTTATTTATCTCATGGTGGGGATTTTTGGATCTATTAAAATGATGATTCTCCCTATATTCGTATACATCTTGTCTATGATTCCTCTTCCTATTTCATCTCCATCTTTTAAAAAGTTCCAATATTATCTATATTTCTCTGGAATATTAAGAAACCTAGAATCTCCCTACAACGTCTCAGACAGGCTAAATCTAATGGAGGGGTTCGCTTTCCCAATGTTCGTCTTTATCATAAAGCTTTTTGTCTTCGGCAGGCTTCTAGCTGGTTCCTTTCTAATGCTTCTTCTTTTCTACCTTTATGGTGTATTATTGAACATTCTCTATTAGCACCTTTCTCTGTGAAAGAAGTACTTGCTTTTTCTTCAGAGACGTCTGTTACCTCTTCCCCATTATTTAAGCATAGCTAAGTGCTCATCATCAATCCAAGATTCTTTCTAGACAGGACTTTCTTCACTCACCTATATGGTATAATTGTCTTATCACTCTCAAAAATAGACCGATCTATTGGAAGACTTGGTGACTCAGGGGTATAAATTGGGTTCAAGACTTATTCGACGGCACGTCTCCCTGTTCATTTCCTCAATTTCAGATTAATTTCCGATGTCCTTCTTTCTTTTGGTATGAATATTCAATTCGTATGGAAGTAATTCTTGATGTTTTCTTTTCACTTCCGACATCTGATGACACGGTTAATAATCTTCTTAGGATCCTCTCTCTCTTCACGAAAGCTGCTCCGATTTACAACTTTCTAACAGCCCCGAACCCTGAACGTACTAAAACAAAACTGGAGCTTACTTGGGAGACTGACTTGGGATGTGTTTGGAGCATTTATCTATGGGACAAAATTTGGGCTAGATCATTGAATATTTCCAGATCTGCGTCCACTACTCAAACTATGTTTTTTGCTTATCATAGATTATATCACTCTCCAGTTTCTATTGATTCTTTTTTTCCTTCATATAATTCAGTGTGTTGGTCCTGTAGCCACCCTTTAGCAGACTTACTACATCTCTTATTCACTTGCCATCACATTGCCACGTTTTGGAAGTATGTTTGGTCTCGTATGTCACTTAATATTAATTTACACTTCCCCATTATCCATCGTATTATTTTTTCTTGGTAGTTTTTCTGACACCTTGAGCTTACCCTTTTGTCAACGAGTTTTATTTGACCTCATTTTAGCTTTGTCCTTTTAACAGATTACATTAAACTGGAAATCCTCCTTAACACTTTCAATCACAGCATGGTGGAATAATGTTTGTCATTATCATAGGTTACACGTTACATTTGCCTCTTCTTGCATACCACACATGAACAGAGACTTATTTTGGTTACCAGTAACTTCTTATTTGAATAAAGTTGCAAAACGACAATTAATTTGCAATTGTTCTGAAAATGTTGAGCCCCCATGAATGGTTTCTCTATTCCTTTTTTCAGTACCCTTAACCACTATAGTCATTTATTAACTTCCTTAATTGTTTCACTTACTATTTAGATCACTGTATTATATTAACCGATCCTCAGTTGTAACATATATATTTTATTCTACTACTTCCTTTTTCCTTCCTTCCTTTTTACCCCATAGTTCCTTGTTTAAAAATTGTAAACAGCTTTCTCTTCTGCTGTAAGTTATCAATCTTGCTAATTGTTATTTCATGAGGTGGTGTTTGTATTTATTCTTTGTAATTTTGTTGCTAATAAAGCTTATTAAACATAAAAAAGGATGGATGCAAACATCATGGTAGGATAAGGAAGGCTGAGGGGGTATCCGTATAGTGCATGTGTGACTAAACCAGATTTCTTTTTTGAACACCAAGCGACTACTTCTTGCTTGCTGTAGCAATCTGCAGACAGAAGGGAAGGGAGTGAGAGGGAAACACCGGACTGGAGTTCACTCTCGGATTGGCATCTGCGCTGCTGAGGAGCAGCACTGTATACTTCACTGGCAGGAGTATGGTAAGTCACTGCTCCACATAGAAGAAAGTGGGAAGTCACAAGTGAGAACTGCATGCTGATTGGAAGAGTATGCAAGTAGCACATTAGAGACAGGCTTACTGGTTTTCTCAGTGGAAGTTGCTATAATAAATCACCTACAGGTAGGGTGACTAAGCTTCCAGGATTTGTCCGGACAGTTCTGGTTTTTCACTAGCTGTCCTGGCAGATTTCAGAAATGGCTCATGTTCCGATTTTTAGAGGGGGTCGATTGAAAACAGTGAGAGGCACTTTTTTGGGTGTTCTAAAGCTGTGCTTGTTAGCAGCTGTTATAAGCAAGCACTTTAATTAATAGGTATGATGTTGGTTGTAGAAATTACATTTTATTTATTTTCTTAATGCATCTTCTGTGAACCTACGTCGGTGAGAGCTGTCATTCTGCACCATTCCATGGATTAAAAATTGTAGTCCTTCTTCTATTTTCCCAAAAAGTCCTGGTTTTTGGTTCTAAAGATCTGGCCACCCTACCTACAGGGCACCACACAAAACCGCAACACAGATACTATTGGGGGACAGGTAGAGAATTTCTTAACATGAGGGAAATGAAATGAAACCAAATAACAAAGGTCAGGGACGCATAAAAGAATGCAAATTATCAACTACCAAAAAATGCTGCCAGGCATCGACTGCATGCTTGATAGACTGTTAAATACTAGCTGTGTCCTTCATGCATCGGAAGTGTCTTGGAACCACAAAGTGAGAGAAGAGTCCTGTTAGCTTTCTCGTGTTCCAATCCTTTCAGTTTCAATTGCTCCATTTTTCAAAGTTTCCAAACCGTCTCCTTTCACGCATATTCCAACGTCGATGTCAAGACAAAATCCTGACACAAATTTGCATAAATTATATGGTAAAAACTTTAATATACGGCAGAAATTTTAACAGTATTATTTTCATTCATTTGATCTGAAATCAACATTATTTATGAAATTGGTGAATTATGTGATAAATGCAATACATCCATAATTTTGTGGTACACGTGTCAGAATCAGATAAAACTACTGCCCTACACCATTGTCCACTGTTTCATCAATAATGTATTGATTAAAGATATACAAAACTAAACATTCCAAATTCAGTCAGTGCTTCTTGGGCCAGATGTACAACCCTATTTTGCATGCGCAAATGGGCCTTCGACCCGTTTGCGCATGCAAAATGTGAAAGGGCTATGTACAATTCCTAAATAGCTAGTCGCAATTTATTTGCGACTTGCTATTTAGGAATTGTGAGTCGCTATTAGGTAGGGGTTTTCCCTTCCTAATAGCGACCGCAACCCCATAAATGAATGTGGTTGCAAAACACTCGCAAATTACCACCCTCACAAATGGGTGGGGGTCCCCTGGGGAACCCTTCCCCTTCGCAAAAGCTGGGGAAGATATTTTTTAGGGGCAGGCATAATACTGAAGTTATCCCGTTGCATAGAACAGACTTGCTAGAACACTACATGATATACCATATGTTAAAGGATAAATGGTGATATGTTACTCCCTCTGATACTGACGCTGGTAATATCATACAGACATAAAAATCACTAAGCTCCGTTGTATCTACATATCGAAATAACAATTTTGTAAAAAAACATTTAAAGACGTATCATTATCTGATACTGTGTGATGAAAATCTGTCTCATCAGCTGCTTCTAATTCTATCTGTCTCCTTTTATTGTAGCTGCTTTCTCTTAGTAACTGTATCATTCTTTTTATTTGTTATCATCAATAAAGGCACTGCCACTGTTAGAAATAACCATACTGAGATCACTAATAAAATACTACATATGCAAGCTCTGCAACATCTCACATCTTTGTGTTAAACTTCGTTTCGGTTGCTCAGTGACTTTATTTTTCGCCATTTTAATCTGAAAAGATATTTTCTCCTCTTTCTTTCTTCACTTGGAAATTCACTCTTGTTTTTAAGGTGGTCTCAATTTTCTTTTCTCAGTCTGTGCATTATCTACTTCTTCTGATTCCTTACTTAAGTCTAAATTTTCAAATTCTTCTAATATTACATAGGTCCACTCAAGGGCCTTGTATTTATTGTTCAAGATTCTCAGTCTGGGCTTCTCTGTGTGTTTCTCACAGTTGACTGTTTAGACTGTCAAGTCAAACCACTTTATTCGGCTAACCAAAGCCATAAAAGTACACCACAGTGAACATTACATAAAAAACTAATTACAAAACATATTTATACATTTGGAGCTCCTTAAAATATACCGCATACGAACAATAAAATAATGCCAATAAAATCAAATGCCTTATAGTTCAATTAATTATGCAGTAAAATCAATTATATCTATGTAAAAAATCAATCTGCACTCTAAAATTTTTTGCCCCGTTTCTACCTATGTCTGACTGCCGCCACCAAGAAATTTGCAACGTTAAAAATCTTCCATGGGTTGTTTAACAACTGCAGATATAGCAGGGCTGGTCTGACTTGCACATATCCCTTCCCCTTAAAAATGAGTGTTAAAAATGTCTCCTCATAGGGTTAAAATGTTCACAAAACATTATAAAGTGCACGGTGTCCTGCAAAGAAAAATTATCACATGTACACGGACCTAGGTCTTTTACCCTGCTCCAGCCGTGCACATCTGCTAAAAGACAATGGATAAGATTAAAATGGAACTTAATTAGAAGAAATCAATGAAAAGGTTTTGTAACGATTAACCAATACGGTTCAATCCATGGGACTGTCTTTAACAGCAAATGTGCTCTCACCGTGGGTTTGACAAGCTCCAGTGCCTCTCCCTCGGCAGACAACATATTTAAAAATTGAGCTTTAACCCATGCCACATCCTCTTTCACTAATTTTCCGGAGTAGCAAAGAGTTCCGGTTGCCCCAATTTTCCAAGCATTGACTTGACGTATTGTAACCATTGGATTTTACCCCCGTTGTCCAATGCTAAGCAGTCCCTCAGAATTTCTCTGTTCAGTCCCAGTTCATAATTAATCCATGTCTTTAGCCAGCAAATCACAGTACCCATGCCAATTTGATCCTCAACAAAGCCACTGCCCAGCTCTTGGTGAATAGCAAAAGTAGAGGTAGATTTGGGGACTGCCAGGAGATATCTCATACATTTATTTTCAACTTGCTGAAGTACCATTGCAGATTTATGTCCCCAAATCGCAGACCCATACAAAGCTATTGCAATGCTTTTAGAGCCATACATTTTAAGCAAGGCTTCAAAAGGCTTTGCTCCCAATCGGGAAACAAAACCTTGAATGGCAGCGATGGACCTCGACATAATACGTTTTTCTGCCCTTAGCTGGGGAATCCAGGAGCCTCTTTCATCAAATAAAACTCCCAAATAGGGAAAAGAGGAGACCCTTGACAGCTCGACTCCTTCACAATAAAAAGTTTTACATTTTTTTGGCCTCTGCCCCATTGTCATCGTATGCGATTTGGTTTTATTGACAATAAGGGCCAGAGATTACATAAAAGATCCAAAAGAATCCAAAAGTTTCTGCAGACCAACTGCAGTGCGGGCCAAAAGAACCGCATCATCCGCGTATAGGAGAGCAGGAATAACCCTGTCCCCTATATGTGATATATCTAAAGTGGCGTTGCTAAGGGAGGAATTTAAATTATTTATATATAATTAAAAAAGCAGAGGGGCTAAAATACAACCGTGAAGGACCCCTTTGCCAATTTTAAAGTGCTTCGTGCATTTACCATCTTGGTTGACTCTGACCCTAGCATGAATATCCTTATGGAGATCTTCTAAAAAATAGACTAAACAGCGGTCCATCCCCATGTCCATCAATATTTACCATAACTTTGTTCTATTTACTAGGTCAAAGGCCGAAGACAGGTCCATAAAGGCAAGCTGCAGCGTACCTTGTTTCGCCACGGTATATTTCTCTACCAAAAGGTACAGGTTTAAGCATTGATTTATTGTACTTCTACCTTTTCTAAAACCATATTGAAAATCTATTAACATTCCAGAGTCGTCCAACCAATTGGAAAGTTTATTTAAAATAACTCTACCTAAAATCTTCATCACTGAATCAATCAGGGAGATAGGTCTGTAACAACCTGGGTCACCTCTCTGCCCCTTTTTAAATACTGGGATAATGGTCGAGAGAGACCAGGAAGGCGGAAATCCATGCTAACTAGCCATGTTTAAAAGGTTAGTTACAATTTTTGCCCAGAACTGTGGCCTTATTTTATATAATCATCAAAGTTTTAACTGAAGCACACCCTTGCCTTGTAAATAGAATCATTTTTAGTATCCAAGTTTTTCAAAAGTTGGCGTGCATGCACTCTTTGTGTGCTCCGTCCCGGTGCACACTGGTACTACATTGAACAAGATTGAGACGCGCTGTTTGCGAGCCTACGAAGAGTTGCACAGCCTTATGCACCTGTGTGATCCAAATATTTCACGTAAACCATACTTTTTTCCAAAATTCATCTTCTTTATTCCAAGTTATTTTCCAAAGTTTAACCATCACGTCAAAAGGTACTCTGTTCCATTTAATTCATGCATGTTAAATCACTCAAGAATTGCCCATCCAGGCCTATTCACAAGCTAGTCGGAACGCTCGATTCCTTCGTCATTTGCAAATTCACCCAATGCATTTCGGTCTATAACCTTCGTCAGGGGTATCTATAATATAAAAGATGTGTGTCAACCAACATGTAACGTTTGGTTGACACACATCTTTTATATTTAGTATAACAGGATTATGGTCACTATAGTCAGACAATTATCTTATCTTCTCTTTCCCATGTCTCTTGTAAACCCACTATATCATAGGCTTGAAGAAAATTAATACATCTGGGTTCCCTACTTTTCGTTCTAAGTCCTGCAACATTCCAACTTAAAATCTTACAATTCAAGTTCTCCTCCACCTTCTCCATAGGGGGTCCTTTTCCCCCCTCCCCACCCACTGGGATAAGGAGCTGCAGTCAATCGTTTTCATCCAAGCGGCTCAGTGGGGAAAACCTGTTAGAGCACACTAGGCCATTCACCATTGTGTCCTCAGTTACAGGAGTTGACAGTAGTTTGGGGGTAAATGGACCTCTAGTTTGAGTCATATTATCAAGCCCTCTATATTGAGTCAAATTATCAAGCCGGTTCATCCCCACACCCCGCCCCGAAGATGGGTCAACGGGGTCCTACCAAATGTCCTAACCAACGTCTGATTGCTCTTTAGGGGTTGGTAGAAAAAAAACAAAGGTAGAGCACTTATGCTCCCTGGGCCCACATTATAACCTCCATTAAACAACAATCCCGCCACCCATATTTGATCAAAGTAAATAACAATACAGTCGCCGTCGCCTTCTTTTATCCTCTGTCCTACCCCACCAACACGTCTCATCATTATAATGTGAGCAGAGGCCCGTGCCCCATTTCCTGAGTGTTGTTTGCACCAAAACTTGGTTTTACGTAAGAGATCCTCAGTGGTTTCTATCTCATTCATTTTGAGTGGGGGTACTACTCTAAGCACTGCGACTAAAGGGGTGGCTGCAGGTGGGAAATTGAGTCTAAAATTGTTATATCTTTTACGGTCCCCCCTACTACCATGAGTCTCCCCTAGACTCTTAGGTTGGTTATTCACCGCCGTAATACAGTCAGGTTGCCTTCGCACATCACCACCCCTTATATTCTGAATGGCAGTACCCCCAGTTGATATACCCTCCTCCGCAGTAACATCTGGGTGTGTGGTGGAACCACTGCCATATTTTATTCTGTACGACAGTTCCCCTAGATATTGTACCCTCCTCTACCATAGAACCAGATTGTGCAGTTATGTTCTTGCCACTTTGATTACTCTTCACAATATCAGTCCGTTCCAGTTTCTCAAACAACATGGCAAATTTCCTCTCCATTAGTTCTTTGAACTGGGCTAGTACTGTTCCCAAGGTGCTCTCCACTGCAGAAGCAAGAGCCGAGCCCCCCATACTGTTCCTGCATTGTGCTGGTAGAGGAATAGCGTTGTCCGTCTGTGTGCCAACAGAATTGGTTAAGGGTACTACATGGTTAGCAACATGACTTACAGGTTTGGATCCCTTGTTGCTTTTAGTTTTTTGGGTGCCAACACCCCTTTTTCATTTGGCAGACAGCTCTTTCACTATTGCCTCATCCAAAGGTTTGGAGACCCGTGCTCTAGTGGCTATCCCTAGCCCATTGAAAACATCTATAGAAGGTGTATCCGGGGTTGGCAAGAGGGGGTTGTAAGCAGGTTACAGGGTGTAATAGGTAAACACGTTAATGGAGAGCCTCCCTGATTGGAAGAACCTAAAGACGAGCGTCTTGAGAGTGATATACAGTCTAAGGAAAGTCGCTGCTTAGTCATCTCAATTTCATGAGTTAGCCACGACTCTGCCCTGACGATGAAGGCGTCTAATGTACCGGTTACTCCTTTACGTTCACTCATAATTAGTCCGTTAGTCCACAATTCTCAACAAACAATACCCCAGGGGCCGAATTATACTAAAAAGGATGAAACACAGGGGTTATTAACAGGGATGGAATTAACTTTGACAGCACCTTGAGACTGATGGGTGCACACGGATGCCGATGGTCCGGCGTCAGAGCGGGGGCCCAGCCCAGCCTCTTCCGGGCTCTGGCTGCTGCGATTTTAAAGCGCCTCCGGCCGCGTGCTGTGGATGTCAGCGGCAGTGGCGGCCACGAGGGAGCCTGGGACCTGTGGTCCTGTCCCGCTCCTGCTCTCCCCTCCAATGGTGGCACTCACTGAGTCTTCTGCTGGTCGAGGTTCAGTTGATGTCAGTTCGAATTTCAACAGACTCGATATCTGCTTTAAAAAAAAAAAAAACCTTCATGAGGAATCAGTCCAGGGAAGCTGTGGTACTGGAGGCTGACAAAACAGAGAATTCAATGGGAGGTTCCTAGCAAGGAGTTCAGCATGATTCTCTGTTGCTGTCTCGGCGCCCTCAGCTGTAAGAATCCAAGCTCCGAGCTCCACCCGCCGGTGTAAACACTGTTCTTTGGCCAACAGAGCCAACAGGGTCAACAGGAGCTAACAGGAGCTAACAGGAGTTAGATAAGCGGCTGGAAGGAACCCGTCCGATGTTCTCTGACTGTTTTGGGGTTTTCGCTGCATTTTCTTGCCCCCCCACCCCGTGGTCTCCTTCACTTAGCTGCCTCCTTCGAGCGCTCAAGCGGCTGGAAAACCGGGTCTGGATTGAGCGATCTCAGCTTGGAAGAGACCGTTCAACTTTCTCCTGCTAAACAAATACCCAAAAGAAAGCTAGAATGCTCATTATATGCTTGCGATCAAAGAGATAGTCTGTGAAAAGAAATCCCAGCCTTAATTAAGTGAAGAGACTTTGCCGGCTGGTCCGCTGTCCGCCGCTTCTAACATGGGGTCTCTTGGAGTGTATTGTTACATATGCTGGCAATCCTGTGTTTGTTCTAACCGTGGAAGACTTTCCAGCCAGTGACCCCTCTTATGGAGTCCAGGGCTCAGTGCAAGTCAGAAATTCAGAATCTGTTCTGTTCTGGGGCTTCGAGTGGTGCACACTCTGGCAGGAGAAACCAGAATGGTGGTGGTGCACAGGCCGTTTCCCAGCCTGCAAGATGACTTCTAATCGCGGCCCGCCCAATGGCAGTACGGGACCGTTCACTCTTTAGAAAAGCACCTCAGCCGCCAGTCTCGTCTCCGGAGGGTGCTGCACAATATTCTCAGTCTGTAGCGGCTACAAGGTGACACCAGGGAACATTAATTTTCGTTGGATAACCGGGCCTCAGTGCCGAGCTGCCTCACAGCGTGTCCACCATCGTGGCCAGGTAGCCTGTTTAGACTGAGTGACTTGTAACCTCATTCACTTGCTCTGGTCGTTTTTTTTGTTTTTCTCAGATAGTATTTCAATAGTTTCTCTCCACCTGGCCAGTTATCACCTTTTCTGACCCTTTTAACCTGAACTGCACTTTCAACCTCTTCGTCTTTTTCTAAAGTTCTTTTATTTTCAGTATGTCTAGGCACAGTCTGTTCTTGTTCTGAATCACTCTCTACCTGTTCCTGTTCGGGTCTTATTATTGTTGTTTCATCCGCCTGAACGTGTTCTTCTTCTTCCATCTGGTCCTGTTCAGGTCTTATTTCAAATTGGTCTTCTTCTTCCGCCCAAACTTGTTCTTCTTATGCTAACTGGTCCTGTTCAGGTCTTACTACAATTTGTTCTTCTGATGTCTGAACGTGTTCTTCTTTTCCTGTCTGTACCTGCTCAGGTCTTTGAATAGTTCTCTTTGCCTTTGCCTGAGTATATTCTTCTTTCCCTGTCTGATCCTGCTCAGGGTCTCGAGTAGCTTTGTTCACTTCTTCCTCAGCGTGTTCTTCTACACCTATCTGATCCTCACTACTTTCCTGTCTCTCTAATCTGGTTCTTCTTCTTGTTTGAATAACAACTTCAGGTATGTCAATCACTGGTATTCATCCCTCCTGACTTGTGCTCGGTTGTTCCTAGTCTATTACTTCAGAATCTATCACTCTAGATTCTTCGACTTCCCAACCTTCAGCTGTGTCATCTGGTTCACTCAGTTGATGTTCTTCTTCAATAGGGCCTGGAATTGGTATGAATGGCATGAATCCAATTGGGTAAGCCTGCACATTTCACTGCTGTGGTAGTGACTAGTATGACTTGATGTGGTTTATCCCACCTGGGTGCTAGGCACGACTTTCTGGCGTGTTTCTTCACTACCACCCAGTCTCCAGGATTCAAATCATGCGCCTGTGTTGGCTGCCTGACGGTATGCACAGTGCAGTTTTCGTTCAATATTGAATGCTTCAGAGATTAATCGACTTATTTCATTATTTAGAATGAGGTCCTCTATCTGATTCCAAAGTGACAGGGAAACCGAAATGAGGAATCAACTCTCTTAACAGTAATTTAGCAACTGTTAGACTGTCATTTCTCCTAGTGGGATATGCCTCCACCCATGGTGAAAACAAACACACTATGACAAGGACGTACATCATTCCGATGCTTGGAGGCAACTCTATGAAGTCAAGCTGCAGTCTCGTGAATGGTCCTTCTGCCTTCCCAATTTTTCCCCAACTGACCACTGTCTTTCTGCCTGGGTTTAACTGCTGACAGATCAAGGATCTTTGGCAAAGGCTCTCTGCGACTACCCTGAACTTTGGATTGTACCAATTCTGTCTAAATAATCTAATCATTGCGTTCCTACCAACATGTGTGTCCCCATGATACATTCTTGCCATTTGGGAGAGTAAGCAGTCTGGCATGACTGGTCTGCCATCGGTGTACACCCATACATCATCTCTCTGTCCTTCTTTCACAACCTGACCTTATCTAGTTTTCCATTTCATTTGCTTCAACTTCATCCTGCAACTGTCTAACCTCATCCCATGTTTCTAGAGCTGAGAAAAACATACGTTGGTAGCTGATTTCACTTGTTTCAATTTTTCTGTTAAGTGCCATGTTATTTCTTGCACAATATTGAGCAATTTGGTCAGCATATCTGTTACCTGCTGCCACATAGTCATTTCCTGACTGGTGAGCAGCACACTTGACCACTGTTATTTCTTTTGGCAATTGTATTGCTTCCAACAACTCTTTTACATTTTTGCCATTCTAAAGATCCTAAAGAAGTCAGACATCCCCTCTGCATCCAGAGCTGGCCAAAATCATGCACAACCCCGAAACCATATTAACTGTCCGTGAATATGGTTATCCTCCAATTCTTCCCAATTTTGCATGCCTTTGTTAAGGCCACCAATTCGGCTACTTGTGCAGATTTGACACCCAGCAAACAGGATGCTTCAATGACCCCTGATATTTGACATACAGCGTAAGCTGCACTGAATCCTCCTCCCTCTGTTCTCATGCATGACCCATCTACAAATAGTTCATGATCTGCTTCTTTCAAGGGCACTTCTTTTATATCGGGACGGGGCTTGGTGCACATCTCACTTACATCCAGACGATCATAATCCACTTCATCTTTCACTTCTTCACAACATGGGTCTGGCAATAATGTAGCAGGATTCATTATTGTACATCTTATTACAGTTACATTTTCTGCTCCCATAATCACTCTTTCATATTTAGTCATCCGACTTGAGTTAAGGTGCTGTGTTCGAGTTCTTGTTAAAAGAATCTCAACTGAATGTGGGACGTAAACTTTAACTGGATGTCCCATCACAATTGATTCACTTTGTTCCAGACTCATTCAAGTAGCAGCTACTGCTTTTAAGCAGCCAGGTAATGCTGAAGCCACAGGATCCAGAGTAGCAGAGAAATATGCTACTGGATGTCTGCTTAATCCATACCTTTGAGTCAAAACTGAAAGTGCACAACTTTCTCTCTCACAACAGAACAGTGCAAATTCTTTCGTATAATCAGGCATGCCTAAGGCAGGGGCCTCACACAGACAATTCCACAATTTCACAAACGCTTCCATGCACTCATCATTCCAGACAATTGGATCTTTTGCTCTTTTCCGAGTCAACTGAATCAATGGTTTTGCCAGCAGGGAAAACCCAACTATCGACTGCCTACAGTA
This sequence comes from Triturus cristatus, assembly GCF_964204655.1. Lineage (NCBI taxonomy): Eukaryota > Metazoa > Chordata > Amphibia > Caudata > Salamandridae > Triturus > Triturus cristatus. The sequence continues at coordinate 592,817,037 of NC_140592.1, read as the reverse complement.
CCCAACTACTCCAAGAAACATTCTCATCTCCTTCTGTGTCTGAGGTAGTTGCATTTGCTTAATTATCTTTATTCTCTCTGGGGTCACTTTTCTAACTCCTCTTTCTATTTTGTGGCCTAAATATTTAACTTCTTGTTGACAATACTGCACTTTTTCAGGCGACACCTTGTGTCCTCCTTCGGCCAAATGGTTCAGTAATGCAATTGTGTCAGTGACACAGTCTTCTCGTGATTTTGATGCCACCAACAGGTCATCAATGTACTGAGTACACACAATATAACAGAGAGGGGCACCCAGGCAGATGCACCCCAGCCCCTCCCTCTGCTCAGCAGTGCATGGCAGCTCCTGTGCACCCAGCCAGATGCACCCCAGTCCTTCCTGCCGCCCAGCGGTGCATGCCCGCCCCTGCGCACGCAGGCCGCACTGCTCACCTTCCGCCACCGGCGCGTAGAAAAGAGGGCCCACCATGTGCCACTGCAAGCCACAAGCTCGGGGCCCACAGGCATGGCACACTCCACATCATTCAGCCCCGCTCCGCTGGCCACAAGGTCTCACATTTGGTGCTGGGTCTTGATTACTCCATGGCAGAGGACATACCAGTGTACCCGGCATCATCGCAGGCTGCACACCCGCTCAGCACTTAAGGTGCCCCTACCTCAGCGCACTGAAAGTCACTGTCCCGTGGCGGTGTGCCTGTGCCAGCCGCAGTGTATCCGGTGCCACCAAGTATGTGCCCTGCTAGTCACAGACCCTCTATGATTGGGTATCGTGGTGCAGACGCCATCATGTCCCTTCCGGGCCTGCGGAATGTGATGTCGCATGCCCCTGGGCCCCCATGCCTAAATGCACACCACACGGATACACCCCGGGAGAGGTTGGAAATGGCGTTGTGCATGTGCGCCAGACCCGTTTTATTGGCAGGGTACATGTGCTGGATGGGTGTGGTGTGGGTGTAAACCAGCTGTGAGGGAGTGGCCGTGGCATGCTGACCATTAGACTTGTGAGCAGCAGATCACTACAGGGGAGTCTGGGAACATGTGGCATTGTTGCCCCCCCGGAGCGTAAGCTTAGTGGGCTGGCCTGGCGAATGCCAGTACAGCATAAGGGTTTGAACAATCACCCTGGGGCTCTGTGCGTGGTTCCGTACGGGGCTGGACAAGGGAGTTACAAATGTGTGTGTCGCTGTTGTTGCGTCGGCGCCACACGGACGACAATCGGCAATGTGTCACCCTCTGACCCGAATTCAATGACATGAGCCACATGAGTGTAAGAGAAATTCACTGATTCCACATTCATCCATACTACCACACTTAAAAGACCATAGAGACGACACATCTGTGTGATTAGGAATGTTTAATGCACATTCAGTGGGGTGTTGCATCTGGAGCAGTACAGGGGCATGCAATCCACAGTTTCAAATGTTTGCCCGTGGAGAGCCAGCCAGAGCCATTCAGGGAATGACAGGTACAAAAGAAGGGGGCAGTCTTATGGCTGGGTCATTAGCGATCAAACTAAATATGGCAGTCCATGTCGAGGTCCAAGGTGAGTGTCGCAGAGTGTATCGGGGGACAGTGGAAGGTGATGATGCAGAGGGCAGAACCAAGCTGAAACCGGCCATGAGGCGGAGATGAATGCTACTGCGTCCTTCTTAACACGAAGCCAGATTCATCTGCATCTTCGTCCTCTGCTGTCTCATGTGCCTCACGTGTGGGTGGTGCTGGCCTCTCTCCAGCACTGTGTGGCAGTGACACCTCAGGGGTCGCAAGTGGAATGTCTGCCGCACTGTGTGGCACTGACACTTCAGAGTGTGGAGATGTGGATGTAATGGTTGCAGCAGCATGCATCTGCGCCAGGCCTTGTGGCAGCAATACCATGAGGATGGTTTTGAGGTCATTGTGGAACCCAGCAACCTCTCACCGGTGTGCAGCCTTGTCAGCCGGTCTTTCCGCATTGGCCCGCTCCATGTTCTCCATGAGCCTACCCATGAGTCCCAACTCCCGGGCGAGCTCGCTCGAGCCACTCTGACTAGAGAGTCGTTCTTGTCTGACAGTCAGGACTCTAGCGATATCAACCATGGTTTGTTGAAGAGCATGGAGCAGATTGTAGGTGTCTGTTAGAGACTGTGAGTGGTCCCTGATGGAACTTAGACACCCACGTATGGCATCTAGTTTGTTTGCCATGCGGTCGAAGCCAATCCACACCTGTTCAGCCAGCAGCTCCTGGCATCCCAACACACGGCGTTGGAAGGCCATGTGTCCTTCTTAGGGGTCCTGGGAGGCAGCCGTGGTGGTGGGTCCTGCCTGCAATGTGGTCTGTGCAGGGGGTGGGTTCTCCTCATTGCAGCTGGCATGCCCTGCTCCTGGAGGTTTGCTGCTGAGGCTGTCAATGAACTCTCGGAGGGTGTCAGAGTCAATGGTGTCGTGGTCCTCTTTGTCATCAGAGAAGAGAGGTTGGGACTGCTCTGCAGGAGGTGGTGATTGTCCGTCTGCAATGTGAAGGGGAGATGCAGTTTAACAATGTGTTCACATGTGTGTTGTCGCATTGTATATGTTTACATATAGACTGCATGACTGTGTACATCATGGCTGTTTCGGGGGGGCTGCCCATTTGCTGCGGTACAGTGGACATTCCGACAAAATCACAGCTGTGTGTTTGTACTTGTACATTATCAACTCACATTTCCCTGCAATGCCACTTGTGACTGGCCAGTGTCTACACCCAGTCGGCAACTGTTGTGTCCTCTGTTCTGTGGTGAACATGTTGCGGTTTGTGCCACTTCGTTGTCAATGTTGATGTGCTGTGCACGTGATGTGTGTGTGCCACATTTTGGGGGAGTCGCCCCTGCAGCTCCGATTTGGCTGCCCCTTATCCCTTACATGTGGTGTGCCTCTGACTTCTGTGCTCATACAGTGCTGAGATGTTGCATACTTGGGTACATAGCTCTCTTTGTGGGAGTTTCTGTCTGGGGCATGATTTGTCCACAGCTGTACCCTACTTACTTGTGCATGTGTGCCATTGTGCCCATCTCCCCCCGTCCACCCAGTCCCTGGTCGTTTATCACCATGGTGCTGTTGTATTCGGTCCTGTTGAGCAGTGTCCGGTCCTCCAACTCCTGCCACCGTCTCCCCACTTATGGGTGTGGATACCAATTCCTCCATGTCATCCAGCTCCTCCTGTGGCGCATGACTGCCACCTCCAGTCTGCATTGCGAGTTTCAGCTTGGTTTTGCTCTTGACATCATTCCAGCGCCTCTTGACCTCGTCCATTGTCCTCTTCAGCACTCCGACTGCATTCACCTTGTCCACGATGGCCTGCCATAGTCCATTTTTTGTCGCCAATGACACAGTGGAAGTGACAAACAGTTGTTGATGGTGTTGGACCACCTCCGTTATCAGGCTCCTGTTCTCCTGCCGGCTGAAGCGCTTCTTCCTACTCTTCTTGTCCCTGCTCTTCCCTGACCCTGAGGTTCTGGGCTGGTCTTCCGGGGGGCTTGTGGGATTCTGGTTCTTTTCCGTACTTGCTCCCGCAACATCTATTGTGTTTGGCTGTTGTTTGGCATTTGTTTGTCAGTTTTTTTTCTACTTTTATGATGATGGTTCCCGCCTGACGCATGTGAATTGCAGGCCTGTAGCTGGTTTTCGCTGATTCTTGTATCGCGATTGGCCTCATCGCAGCTTTTTTTGCGTTCCCGTTTCGCATTTTTGCGGCGTGGCGTTGATTTTATCGCGGTCAGTTGAAGCGTTATCTGATGACTATCGCATGGTACCGATGTGTTGTGAATGCCTGGTTAACACGGCGTAAAATTACCGCGATAGACTGTGATGTTGGGAGTAACTTTTGAGATGATTATCACACGTTCTTGATAATAGTCCCCTGGGTATTTAATTTATTCTCCTGCTGTTCTGCCAATTTTACTTGTGCCCATATCATTTTCTCTTTTAGCTTTCTACGCCTTGCCTCAATGTCATCTCAGCAATACTTGGCATACTTCAAAATGTCATTGATCGTTTTACTTGGCAGCAGAACATGTGCTGCTGAATCATCTGACTAATCTCCAGTTTCAGACCATACACAAACCGATACACAAAATGTCCCATATCCTTATCACCAATGTTCTCAAATCCACTATACTGCTTAAACACTTGCAGTAACAGCTCATAATATGTATGTACAGACTCATTTGGCTCTTGAGTTGTTCTATCTATGTTTATCCAATCTGTTTCTTTAGGAGGGATTTTCCCTTTCAGAAAAGTAATTGCTTGGTGATATTTCTTCATCACCTCCTCTAAAGGTGCTCCTGTTTTCGAGTCTCTAGCATACTCCTCACTTGGCCAATCAACTGTGATCTTAAACTCTGTCCATAAGTCAGCAGGTACCACAATATCAAACAAACCATCCAGATCCTTCAACAGAACCTTCAAAACTTTCACAAATCTTTCAACCTGTTTGTACCATTCAACGGGCTTCTCTCTCAACCTAGGGAAATCGTTTGTAAATGACAAAATATCCTGTCTGCTCTATGGAACATGAACATATCCACCACCAGGAACCACTCTCATAGAACACAATCTATCTGCCTTTTCTGATTCTTTTAGCAAGAATGCTGATGATGCTTCCTTTGCTTGTGCTTCCTCCTTTTTTCTTGTCCACCTAGTCCTCCATTTGTCTATGCCTCCCCATTTCTGCAAAAGGCATCATGAAAAAAACAATGAACTTAGGATTTGCATTGACTTGCGGAGCTTGAAGAAAGTCATTTGGGTTGACTTGCACCCTCTACCTAAAATATCTGAAATGTTGGGCATGGTAACAGGAGCAAACATCTTCTTCAAACTCGATCTGGTGTCAGCAGATCACCAGGTCGAACTGGACAAGGAATCACGTCATCTTACTGTGTTTAATTCACCCGTAGGCATGTTCCAGTTCTGTTGTATGCCATTTGGACTTGTATCGGCAACTTCAGTTTTCCAGCGCTTAATGGTTAATCTCCTCAAAGGTATAAAAAAGTGGCAATCGTTCAAGATAATGTACTAATATATGCTGCTAACCAGTCCGAACATGATGCAACGTTGGGTCAGGTTATTTCAACATTCCAAGACCATGGAATTGTGCTTAAGCGTGACAAATGTGTGTTCTCCAAAGACTCTGTGGAATACCTGGGACACATAATCTCTAGCAATGGTGTCCTGCCTAAACCCAGCCTTGTGCAAGCTATAATGGATGCCTAAGCCCCAAAAGACAAAACAGGAGTAAAATCTCTGCTGGGTCTGACTGAAGTTTATTCACGCTTCATACATGATTATGCAACCAGAGTACGCCCCATATCTAATTTGTTAAAACATCAAACTGAGTTTGTATGGAATGAAGAATGTAAACACGCTTTTGAATGGCTCAAAACACAACTCACGTCCATCAAAGCTCTTAAACCATTTGATCCCTCGTTACGCTGCACAGTAACTGTAGATGCTATCTGTTATGGTCTAGGTGCAGTCCTGACCCAGGATGTGGGTACTCAAGAACACACCATTGGTATCAAGGGTATTGAGAGACTCTGAATCACATTATTAAGTGATAGAAAAGGAACTGCTTGCGTGTTGGTGGGCCATTGAGAAGTACAAGTGTTACTTATGGGGAAGAAAGTTTACCTTACAAACAGACCACAAACCGTTGGTGGCCATCTTGGGTCACACCAACCATCGCAACACCACACCACGGATAGCTTGTCTTGCATCAAAACTGCTCCAATTCAACTTTGATGTTATACATATCTCCAGAGGAACGAACGTTCGTGCTGATGCACTCTCGCACTTGCCTCCTATTCAAAATCAGTATGTAGTTGATGAAAAGCACATTGACGATGATTAGCATGAAGACTGCACAATTGCAAGTGTAGAACTACAAAATGTGTGTTCTGTCAGTGAAACCAGCTGGCGTTCGGCCTTGGATTCAGATCAAATTTTAATTGATGTAAAGAAATACATTATTAATGGGTGGCCCAAAGAGAAGAATGTTATTGTTGATTTGCAGTCATTTGTTAAAGTCAATGATGAGCTTCCACTGGCTCAATGGCACCAGTACATGTGTTACTATGGAAGATACATTGATGACCTGCTGTTCATTTGGACAGGAGGGGAGGTTGAACTTCAAAAACAAATTTCACATCTAAACAACAACTCCTTCAATATGTCTTTCACAATGACTTATAGTCATGAGAGTTTTGCATTTTTAGATCTGATACTATATGTTAATCAAGGAATGCTTTGCAGTAAACTTTATAGAAAAGGAACATCATGTAACTCAGTACTACACTCGAATAGTGCTCACCCAAGATCACAAGTCAATTCGATACCATTTGGGGAGTTATACAGAGCCCGACGTAATTGTGGTGAGGACTCTGATTTTATTCCATGTGTAAGGGACATTGAGAATAGATTACTGACACAAGGCTATGGATAAGAGATTGTTAGTAGAGCAAAACTTAGAGTACTTAAACTAACTAGGAAGGATACTCTACAAACAAGGAACAGGGTGAATATTAAACAGAAGAATCCAGTAAGAATGAATACCAGTTACCATCTCTGCTCTTCTAAGATATACCAGATTCTAAAAAAGTACAGGTTTATGCTTACTGCTGATCCCACTTTACTACCTTTTGTAGAGAACCATCCTTCTATTACCTACCGCAGAGGTATGACTATCAGAAATATGATTAGCCCTAGCTATCCAAACCCACAAACACAAAATCTCTCATGGCTGCATAGACTTAATAGGGGCTCCTTTAAGTGTGGCATTTGCAGCTTGTGCAGGTTGACTATACATGGTATCCATGATTTTAGTTACAATGGCTCCAAGAGATCTCAGATAAAAACACATATAGATTGTAATACCACCTATGATATATATGCGGTTATAAGTAAATGTAACAAAATTTATATTGGTAGCACCATCAGGAAGCTTCGAGAACGTATTGCAGAACATTTCAGAGCCCTGAAAAATACGGACATTAGATACTCTATAGCGTTACATGTAATGAACTGTAGTGCTCAGGGAGACCACTTATCCTTTTTGTTCCATGGGATTGAAACTATTTCACCTGAACCAAGAGGTGGCAATCGTGAACAGAAGTTGAGGCAGAAGGAGGCACGTTGGATTCTTCAGTTACACGCAGTTGATAGGGGTTTGAATATTGATAATGAGCTTCAGCCTTAGTCTCTATACAGTGAAGTTATTGCATTAGACCATTATCACCATTGAGTATATATATATATATATATATATATATATATATATATATATATATTTCAAGATGCTCTTTTTCTTCCTTTTTGCATAATGACAATGGGATATTTATCAGTCTGTATTATGTTCAGATACATACACACTACATTACCAATTATCCCTGAATACTATTGGTTTCCATCAACTTTAAGACAACCTCCTTAGCATAGGTATTTAGAATTCTTGATAGGCCCTGGTGGCCTTTTTGTTAATATGTTGACCGATAAATGAAATTATTGATTTTATCCTTTGATTTTTGGATACACTAAAAGCTGTTCTGTTCATTTCGCATGTTTTTGTGTTACACATGTGTGTCTGCTTCTTTTCATATACATGTATTTATATTTGAATTAATTTAGTAATTTACATGTGATAAGTCTGAACTGTTAAGTGAATTATGTACTAATTCTGGAATTATGAAACACATACTAATGGACTGTTGTTTTTACACTGGACTGTTAAGAGTACAACTGTAACTAGATAATATGATATTTTCACTGGACACATTATATATGGGAAATGTAAACAAATGAATATTAAGTTGACATATTTTGCAATTAAATTAGGGATTGTGCTGAATAATGGAGAACATATAACTTAAAGCATGTATTCATTTGATTGTATAGAAGAAAAACGCTTTGTTAACGCTGTCTTTCTTTTCTGTTTATTTCTCCACTTTTGTTGTTACGGATTTTATCACTGGTGACTCTCTTTATGGGTTAATTTCCAAGTAGGACAAACTTTTTTCAGACATTTTTTGTAATAGATTTTGAGGAGCTGTCAATATGCACCAGTTAGTTTTACTTTACGATAATACTTCGGTTTCATTAGTGTAGTGTTAAGTGTCTCCACTCAAAGATGGCGGCAATTTCATGCCTTACTGCGATACGGGCATGCCGAGTCCTTCTTTAAGAAGGGCAGCTATGTTTGACTATTCATAGTGAAAACCAACATGGCGCGGACGCTAGACGCCACATTCTTTCCACGGCTACATGCAATGCCGTTATACATGGTAGGGCCTGGCGGCTGATATACACCCCTTTTTTGAGACTTTTTAAATATTTTACGATATACGTAAGTTCGCTCTGTTTTTCCAAACATGTTCGATTCTGGACATGACAGTAGGTTTTACTAGTTGCATGTCTTTTTTCAATCCCCTTAGTGAAAATAATGACTGGCAAAACATTTTATTCTGATTGGCATAAATGTTGATTTACATTTGCCATAGTACCAGGATATTAGTTTCTTATTGCCCCTTAATTTTTGGACATTTCTACATTATTGTATCTTAGGTTTGTTCACGATAATACTCGAGATCTAGCTTGCGATACAATAATGATACATCCCACTTTAGTTACGATTTCAGGTCTTTTGCTGATAACACAGCAAATGACGTTAAGGATAAAACGTCAGCTTATTTTAAAATCACGAGTCATTTTAATAATACGATGAAATATACTGTTTTTCAGGATGAATAATGGACACATGAGAGGCCTAATAAGACTTTCTCTTAACATAGGATAACATTAAGTGAGTATTCCTGATTAGACCCACTTATATTATAGGACCTTTATACGTGTATTTTCAATATTGGTTCTTATTTATTAAATTTTTCTTAGAACTCTGGCACGTTATAGCTGCTAAACGTCGATTTTCTATTCTGTTCGGATTTTTTTTGCTAATATCGGTGAGTCGCCTTCATGGCTTCTCTTACTATATTATTAGACTCAATGTTCTATCTTGGTGTTGGTGTTGGGTTTCTTTTTTTCACTTGTATTTTATTAGGTTCACGCGGTTTTCCTTTTTCCCTTCGCTATTTGGTTGATCGGTTTCCTTTTCTCTTCCATCTACCAATACTCATGGTAGTTCAAGAGAAAGAATTTCTGGTTCTTTGCACACATTTCTAGCGTTTTAACTGTATCTATAAATCTACTTATTACCTCATGAGTAGGTCTTTATCATGAAAAATAGAGAATTAGGACTATTTCTTGGCACTACTGGTGTGTTTCTCTTCATTATTGGCAGTCTGGATTCTCTCTCTCTTCTGCTGAACCTTTTTTGACATCTCCACATGTGTTTTATATCATGTGTTTGACTTTGTCCATTGTTTTGGACATGTAAATGTTATATTGAGATGAATCTGTTATAACACACATATGTGTTATGATTTTTAGCCCTGATGAAGTCTGTGGCTTACACCACATAAGACGAAACACGTGTTGGCGGCTATATCTATTTGGAAGAGTCGATCTGAAATAAAAGAAGAAAAAAGAAAATCTATTCCATGTTGATTTATTTTGAATTATTGTTGTTCAAGCTCAGGATATATTTTGTTTGTATTCGTTAATGGTGTAGTTTTTCTACCCCAATTGGTAAATGTTGCATAGCCGTTACCATATCCTTTGAGCTATTTACTATTGGATTTGTTTTACTGTCACATAACACTGCGCAACCATAATTCAGCTATCTTTCTGGTGCCTTATAGCTTACACTTGAAGATGATCTTATTTTCAGATTAGATAAATAGTTCCCCCCTGACAGTTTTAGGAAGACTCTTTTATCCAAAGCCCATGAGGGTCACCTGGGATCTACTCTCACTAAACGTAGAATTCCTGAGTACTTCTGGTGGCCACAAATGGACAGGGATATTGATGATCCTGTCACTGAATGCACTATTTGTGCAGGTAGTGATAAGGCTCTACGCACATCTAATCCTCCTCTCACTCCCATTCCTCTTCCTGAGAATCCTTGGGTAAAAGTAGGTATTGATGCCATGGGTCCTTTCCACACTCTACCCCTTCAGTCCTAGTTTGCCATAGTGTTAGTTGACTACTACTCAAAATGGCCAGAAGTAAAATTTGTACAAAAGGCAAATTCTAAAGAGATTTTGGAATTCATGAAAGAGATCTTCATGAGGGAGGGATTTCCTAAAACCGTTGTCTCCGACAATGGAGTACAATTAGTATCTGCTGATGTTGAAGAATTCCTTAATGAATCCTCTGCAACCCATCTTAAAAGCTCACTTTATCATCCACAAACCAATGGTCTTGTGGAGAGACTCAACAGAGTCATTGGGGATTGTATAAGGTGGGCCATTGATCACAATAAAGCCATTCCTGCTGCTGTAAGAATTATGCTGTGGTTCTACAGGACCACACCCCACTCAACCACAGGTGTCTCACCTTTTGAACTTCTCAAAGGCAGGAAACCTAGCACGAACATTAGACCAGCATAGATGTCTAAATGGTTCAAACGCAGTACATCTACAGCAGAGCTTGATGTTATGGTTAGAACCAAAGTTGGTGATGTCCAAAGCAAACAAAAGACATACTTTGATACTAGGAAACATGTCTCAAAAAAGGGAATTTGTTGTAGGTGACTTAGTCAAAATTAAGAGGCAGGGTTCTGTAAAAAAAGGTGAATCTAAGTTCAGTGAACCTGTCTCCATTGATAAGATATGTGATAGTGCAGTACGTGTCAACAATTGTAATTGGTGGAACATGAACAAAATTGTAAAAGTCTGTGATAAAGCTAATGAGAGGTCAAGAGTAAGTTCTGATGTGGACCATTCACACTATCCTGTTTGCAGAAAATGTGATGCTGATGTTCTCAATAACCCTCTTGTGATTCCCAGGAGGAGTACCAGAGTTGTCAGATTACCCTCAAGGTACAGGTGATGTTTCTTCCGCTTTTCTCTCTCTCGTTGTTCCTTTTTTCTTTCCTTCTTTCTTTCTTTTTTTCTCACTTTCTTTCTTTATTTCTTCCTTTTTTCTTTCTCGCTCCCCCTTTCTCTCTCTTGCTATCTCTCTCCTTCACCTTTGTTTCTTCCCTTAAGAAAAGGAGATATATGTAGTGTTTCTCATCACGTGCTAACCGCGCGAGTTCAGTGCACGTGAGTTGTCTCGCGCTGCCTGTTGGCACACGAGCCCGTTTATGATGACAGTTGGTTATTGTCAGTTGCAGTGTGCCGTTACTAGACTGCGTCCATGGCACTTCTGTACTCATCTGTGAGAGCTTTAAGTTTATGTTAATAAACGTACCTTTTTAAGTGATCTTTGACTCGACAATTAGTACACTCTTTTATTTGTAGTCTTTTACCAGACACATTTATATTCTCCAAATCCTTGTCAGTAAACTCCACTTGATATGGTTTCTGTAATAATTTTGATCTCCCTATATCTACTCCAATCTCTGATGCAACCTCTGTCAATCTCTCATGAAACAATTTTTCATTTATAGTTATACTCCTACATATAAACAACAACTCTTCATCATTGTAAAGGTTCAATCTTTCTATTCCCACATTTCCAGCTATCATCTCTTCCAATTTCACTTTCAATCTGTAAATATCTAAGATCTTTGGTGTTGAACTTTGTTTTTCTATTCCATGTCCACATCTTTCTAAATCTTCTGGAGTGACCGCTGTTGAGCCTCTAGTTCCTAAAGGTACCATAGACCCTCTTTCTTTCGAATTTCTGGGTGTAACTCTTTTCGGAGTTACAGTTAAAGTTTCCCTTATTGGAAGGTCCATTCATGAAATGACTAAATCGCACTCGCTGCCCTGATCATCAAATATTATTACCTCTATTCTGGGATTACTCACAGGAGTTGTTACAGCTTGGGGTTTTGAGCAACTCGTTTTATCTCCATATAATGGGATAACGGAACCTATAGTCATAGAGTGTATATAGCTGCTTGCTGTGTTTCTTGATCTTCAAGACTTTTCCTGGCGATTATGCCAGCTCATCTAGTGAGTGAAGTTCAGGCACTCACTATCATGCCCTACCGCGCTACACAGCATTTTGCTTCACAAGTTGGTGTTGAGAAGTCACACTGCCTTCATACCAACAGTCATGACTTTCTTCCACCAGGGTCAAGGCCTCTCCCCATGTATTGGCACATAGGGTGCCTATCCTTGACATCTGCCAGGCTGGAAGTGGGCGTTGGTGCATACATTCACAATGCACACTGCTTTGATAACCAGGTCTGGCGGGAAGGTCACTTTGTCTGCTTGGTTCTGCAAAACATTTTTCTCTGATTTCACTCAACAGCCCCTTCACCTTGATATCTATTCTAAGTAGAAGAATTTGCGGTTAGAAATATCAATCAGAAGAGCAATTTACTCACCTTCTGTAACACTCTTTTTGGTGGATACTCTATCTTACTGAAGATTCTTCATAGCCATTGCGCCTCCCTGTTCTGTAGGGTGGCCTATTTTTAACAAGCAAAACACTTCCAAATTAGTATCCAGCACACTGTTACCAACAATTATTTATGCTCCAAGTCTGAGGTCATGGAAAGGCAAAAGACAAGACACCAAGGGTGGCTCCTATATATGGCTCTGCTCTATTACTTCTGTAGTGATATGGAGTCACCACAGAGCCGCAAAATCCCACTTGAGCACTGCTATAGAAAATCTCTGGATCCAGTTTGGCACCTGGAGAGTATTCTAAGATAGGGACTCTATGGTTAGATAGGGCATCCAACAGAAACACTGTCATGGAAGGTAAGTAACTTTTGTCTAATCAAGGTCAATCAGCCGTATATATTCAAGCTCCCAAACTGCATGAACTTGATGCAAAAAATTGTGAACTGAAAGATCCAAGTCTCTCATAACATTGTTTCAATCTAATAATTGCTTCCATTTCACTAGAGAAGCATGTGGATAGATGTGGAATATATTTATTATGTTGACCTGTGTCACAATGACTCAAACCTATCTTTCGTTGAATCGAATTCAATTTACAGTGCTCATTTCATCTTGCAAAAGTGAGTCTCAAATTCAGCACAGTGGACCTTTGTGCCCTTGCAGCTTTCCGAAAACAATATTACTGAAAATCTATTTACTTTCAAAAGTCTCTGAAAAGGTACTTGACATGATTGAAACATCTGTTCCTTCGAATTGAGGAACCTGAAAGGAGTTTTAATATATTTTCATGTTCTTGACAAATCCAACTTGTCAACATTTTTCTGCCCGCTCCGGGAAGGGCTCTTATAAGGCCAGCAAGGAAGTTTGACAGAGGGCTCACTCAATGAGAGTATGACTTTGAAGTATGTATGTGTACATGATGATATTCATTAATGTGACTCAGCATGCATCAAGAGAAGAACACAAACATCTATATTGTGAAATCTGGTATAAATTTAAAATATATATTCCTACCCCTACCGACTGTGCGCGCATTTTTCTTTATAACTTTAAGTCTATCTTCAACTAGTTTTCTTATGCATGGTTTTATCTATTTTGGTTTAAATGTTTTCATTGAATTTGAGTGATAATTAAAAAAAATTATATGAAGTAAGCATTAATACTGTTTAAGAAATGTTGCTGTTTTTTGCGTGTTTTTGTGACAGTTATGGTATAAGTGCTTTATTCAATCGCCATTGACATTTAGGGGCTTATTTACAAGCCCCTTCGCCGCCGGTGCGTCACGTTTTGTGATGCACCGGTGGCGCATTTTGCTGCCCCATATTTAAGAGGACAGGAAAAGCCACCCTCTGTGGCTTTTCCTGTCCTTATAAATACAGCCCCTTTACATGTAGCACATTGCGCGAAAGGGGAGTTCCATGGGTGTTGCTGTGGGTATTCCCACGCAGCACCCATGGGACCTCACACATTTTCAGATTTATAAGAAATCTTAAACCTGGAAATGCGTCTGAATACTATGCCTTCCAGGGGAGGCTTAGGGAGGCACAAAAAGGAGAAATGTATCCATTTCTCCTCATTTTTCCTCATTTTTCCTCTTTCTATGCCTGCTGCTCTGTGCAGCACACATAGAACAAGGAAATCACCTATTATGACAATTGTTATGCCCCCCCTGGAGAGCTTCACGGTTATGAACCATTACCAAATTTACGTTGTGTTGCAAATCTGGTAATGTGTCAGATACCATGGGCGTTGAGAGGGAACACCTAGTGGAATAGCGACTCAAGCTGTGTTGCCTTACACCATGTCTACGAGGCCGTAAAAGCCATGCAGGGTGGCTTTTAGTGGCCTCATAGATATGGCTCTGCACTCTGCGCCACCAGGGTGCCAAAAATAGTGACGCTTTAGCAGTGCACAGGGCTTCTAAATAAGGCCATAAGTTTGGAAACTCCTTCAGATCTTAAAGTGCATCTTGGTTTATAGAAAGAAAGTCAGCTCTGAAGAGGACTCATGTTTCCTGCATCTGCCACTTTGTGAACCAAGCAAAACTTTGTTCCTGGACTATTCTACAGAGGTGCAGAAGCTGAGGAAGACAAAGATATTTGATACAGTGAAAGTCAAGTTCCAGTCCATGCAGCTGCAGTACATGTTGCTTTCCCACACCAAACTAAAAGTCTTGTTTAAGGACAAGGCCTATTTTTTCCTAATACCTGAGGATGCCTGGCACTGGCTCGAGGAGAGGCACAAGCCTCGGCCTTCAATGGGTCAGTTGACTCAGGGGGGAGAGGTTATTCTTTGGGGGAGCCAGCCTTCTTTGCTTGAGGGTGATGATCCATTGGCCTGGCAGATACCAGGGGACAATCAGGGCCATGGCTCTGATGGTGCAGCATCTAACCTGAACTTATGGACAGAAATACCAGTGATCCTGTGGACTCCTGACATTGCAAGGGTCTGGTAGGGCACCTGGGGCGCTATGTTGTGGGCTAACACAAACATAATGTTGGGTCTGTGATTGGGGCTTGCTGAGGGGACCCTCCCCCCTGTTAGGTTTGTTTGGTATGTGTGATGAGTGCTGGGAATGCTGGGAACGTGATTTTGGAATATAAATTGATTGTGTAGTGTCTGATTGTGGGAGAGTGGGTGGGTGATAGACCTCTCATTATTTGTTTGCGAATAGTTATGTTTGGTTTGCAGGGGGTAGATGCTTGTGATGACTGATGTGAGGTGGGGGGTCGGGGGTTATGTGTTTGGGTTTGTTACATTTTTGTTGCATTGTTTGTTGGGAGCGACAGAAATAGTAGTGTAGCGTGCGGTGTGAGAGCGCAACATCCATCATGTTGCAGACATAATGACCTCCATGATGCTGTAAAGGGCCTTGAGCGACACTATTTTCTGTATTGTACTGGAATGTCAGTGGCCTGGGCAGCACGGTGAAATGGGGATTAGTGACACAGTACATTCATAGACTCAATGTGGTCCTGGTCCAAGAAACACATCTCCAAATGACTCACTGTACATTCCTTTGTAGGGGCGCATACACCATATTGGAACATGTGGGATTTACTTTTGGGTCCTGGGGGGTGGCTGTATTACTATGGAATTTCAGGTTACCCGGACATGGATTGTTACTAACGGCACATGCTTTGGGGTTTAAGGGCTGTGGGGAAGGATGGACATCACCCTAGTTAGCGGTTATGTGCCCCCAGACCGCAAGCTCCCACACTGGAAAAAGTGTCCGACATACTTATGGAGGCCTCCTGCTCTGTGCACATTGTAGGATGGAACTTTAATGACGTTATAGCACCCAACTTGGATAGTTCTAGACAGGCATTGGTACAGACCTGTGACACATCCATGGTGCGCTTAGTGAGTGCATTGGGGCTCTCTGATCTTTGGTGACCTTTGGTGATGCTGCCACCCTGGCATTAGAGGCGAAGGAGGGGTGGTACCCAGGGCAGAATATTTAGCACAGGGATGTTTGGACCATTCCCTGCTCTAGGTTTCAGTGGGTAAGAGGAAGCAAATGGCACCCAGGGGATAGAAGTGGAACACCTGGGATTTAAGATATGCTGGCGTGGCCAGAGAGATTCAAATTGGTACTGAGCTGTACTTTGCTGAAAAAGAGGGCTCTGTGAAGTCCGCCCTGACTCTCTGAGAGGCATATAAAGTAGTTCTTTGAGACCAAGTGCAGAACACACTTACGTGTAAAAAAAGGCACAAGGTGGAACAATTGAAGGGCTTGAGTGCCAGCTACAAACTCTTCATGTGACTCACCAGGATCATCCTACTCCACAGACTCTGTGATAACTTGAAGTGCTGCAAATGGAGTACAGGAACTTGGCCCAGGTAGAGGTAAGGCAGAGCCAGCTGGCAAACCAACACCGTCTCTACGATACTGGTGATAAGGTGGGCAAACTGCTGGCATGGCTCAGCAAGAAAGAGGTGGAGGCATGCTGGGTGGGGACCATCACAGCTTCCACAGGAGAGTCCTGCATGACAGACACCCAAATATTGGGGGAATTTGCCCAGTATTATGGGGTGTTCTACATTGCACGTTCACTCCTGGGAGCCAACCAAATCCAGGATTTTCATGAAACTGTGACAACCCCGGTTCTCTCTTCAGACGACTGTATAGATATTGAAGGGGTCATAGATATCTCTGAGGTACAGGCAGCCATTGTAAGACTTAAACCTGGGAAGACTCTGGGGTCTAATGGTCTCCCAACTGAATTTTTCAAAAGGTGTGATGTAACACTTAGTCCTTATCTCCTGAACTTGTTTTGTGAAGCGATAAACCAGGGAGTGATGCCACCAGACCTACATCGAGCGACCATAACAGCAATACACAAACAGGGCAAACCTAAGACCAGCTGTGACTATAAACACTTGGTTTCACTTTTAAACATAGAGGCTAAGGTGTTGGCCACAATTCTGGTGACTAGGCTGTTAAAGTCTGTAGCCCCACTGATACATCAGGTTTCATGTCAGGCAGATCCACCTTACTTAACTTGCGATGACTGCACAACTGACTGGTGAAAGTTCAGGGCAGGGAGAAGCCACATGTCTTTTTATGCTATTCATTGGCCCAATCTACGGCAAACACTTTTCTTTTTTTATTCCTCATATCACCAATGTCTGCAAAATCAGGCCTTAGCGTGCGACCTATTCCAACCTCAGGCTGATTGCAATTAGAACTCTGGCCCTGCTGTGATTCAGTCCTACCAGTTTCCTGGTTACTGGTTTCACTCAGGTGTAATCATAGGACATCTCCTTAAGACATTACAGTTCCACACCATCTTTGGAAATCATTCCAAATCCCAATATCCCACTACTAGAGCCCTCCCCCCCCACGCCAATGTCCATTTTGCCTATTATTCTGACTTCCTGCAGCCAATTAAGCCCCTTGGCTAAAAGCATCAAATTAAACAAGAGGGCTCTCCTGACTGCCGATAGGGGCTGACTGGGGTGCTCCTTTCAACCCCATCAGCACCAGTGTTGAGCTCAGAGTAATATTTAGCCCATAAATATAATTGACTACTTTCTCGACATCCTGCCAGTACACCTGCAGTTTTTCGCAATCAAAAAACATATGTAGAATGTCGTCTCTCAATATGCGACGTCTGCAACACATTGGAATCGGTTCTAGTATAAACTTCTGGGGCGACTAGTACAACCTGTTGATTGTAAAGAAATTATTCTGTTTCAGATTGGTGGGTTTGACCACCTTATATAGTATTTTTAGAGAAAGTTGCCACATTAGTTGTGGGTCTGTCATCTGGATCGCTTGTTCCCATATCGAATATGGTGCCTTCAGCTTCCTATCCTCCGCTTCTAGGAAAGTCCAATACCAATTGGCAACTTCCTTTTTCCTAGGGCTTCGTCCTGTAGTTTCAAATTGAATTCACAGATTCCGCCAATCTCCTGTGCATTGGCATCCGCCCAAGATGACAACTGCAGGTATATAAATCTTGAAAGGGAATCACCTGTTTTTTGCCACCAGCACTTCCCAAGGCTACATACCCTGCACTATCAGGTGGTCCCTTCATACTTCAAATCCTGTCCTACTCAATGGACGACTCAACCAGGCATACCTGGTGTGTCCCAGATTGGGGAGAAATCTGAAATATAGCCCATTCCAAGCATCTTCCTTACTCCCAGCCAAAGAGTATGTGCTGCCTTTAAGATCTTCAGCCTAACTTTCTTGAAGAACTTACTTGCCCCAAACTTATATAAAAAACCTTTAAACCCCACTCCCTTAGCATTTCTTCCAGTAAGCCTCCCCATAATGAAGACCTCAGCTTGCCAAGAAGAATTCCACAATTTTTAAACTGAAAGGCCATAGAATACAACTTTAAATCTGGGAGAGCCAGTCCTCCTTTCTCAAGCTTACGCCTCATTTTCTTCCAGGCAAGCCAAGCTCCCTTTGATGCTCAGACAAAACTGACTAATTTCCTCTGTATCTTTTCAATTGCAGACTTGGGAAATGTCAGAGGAATATAATTAAAAAGGTACGTCAGCTTAGGGAGTATCACCATTGTAATTAAATTCACTCTCCCATATATGGCCTGGGGCAGGGTTGGGCTTGTAGGGAGGAATGGAATGGGGGGGGGGGGTGGTGATGGAACACGGCTTGGGAGCAGAGGAGTAAAAACAAACACAAAAAGGCCTGAATATCACTTACCCAGGAATATCTATGTAAGTGAATCTGGAACGGGGGATGAAATTTGACTGGGTGGATGTTGGCTAAACTAGGTAAAGTCATTGATACCCTCACATGGAATGTGAATGGTCTCAGGTTTCGAGCCAGACAGAGGGTGGTGATGAGGTATCTTGAGGAGAGTCTGGCCCATACTGTGGTCTTGCAGGAGACCCGCCTGGTTGCAAGTGAGAGTAAGGAACTATTATGTAGGTATGTTTGGGTCCAGAACTTTTTAGTTTCTAACCAAGAGCAATGCTGTATGGGGGTAGCAATTCTAATAAGAAGGGGCTCTGGAGTGGAGGTTAAGGATTCTAGAACAGATAGTTCTGGTAGATGGGTTTTTAGCTAGAATGAAATGTGTAGATTTTGAATTCATCTGTGTCGGGTTTTATGGTCAAAATGAGGATGATCCACAGTATTTAGTGGAATTGGAGCTTAAGCTAGTGGAGGCATCGGTTCCGTTGATTTTGGGCAGGGATTTTAATATTTTGCTAGACCCTATTTTGGATCGATCCACACAGAGGAATGGTGCTCCGGCGCCTAAAACACGAAGAGCTCTTAAAAATATGATGCAAGATGCATGGAGACAGGTAAAAGGGAAATCAAGAGGATATACTAACCATAGCAAAAAATATGGACATTACTCCAGATTAGATTACTTTTTGGTGGAAAGGGGTCAAGCTGCAAATATAAAAAAGATCACACACCTTCCAGTTCATATTTTGGACCATTCCACCGTCATAATCACATTACAGGTTCCGGGTAGCAAGTCCAATATTAGATGTACATTGAAGCGTACTCTCCTCTTAGATGAGGAGGTGGTGCCCGCCCTAAAAAAGGCTACAGCTGAGTATTTTTCTATCAACACCGGTTTAGCCTCTCCAGATATAGAGTGGGATGCTTTAAAGCATGTATTTGGGGGGGTATTACAAAGTCTCATGTTGCTTTATGGGAAGAGAACACAGGGCAGAATTGGTAGGAATGGAAAAAGAAGTGGGTATTCTTCGGGCCTCTGTACAAACCTCAAGGGGTAGGGTAGAGATGGAGAGGCTACTAAAAGACTTGAAGAGGTGCAGTTAAATTATAAAATTAAATTATATTCCAAGTGTAAGACAAGATGGCATGCCGAAAGTATGAAACAGTTTGAGTATGGAGAGAAAGCTGGGGCATTACTGGCTTGAAAAGCCAGGGTAGAGAAATCCAGGAAAACAATCAAAGAATTGGTGGGTCCTCAGGGTGAGGTGCTAGATAATTGGGAAGATATGCAGAACCACATGGTTTCTCTTTTTGCCTTGCTATATACGGATATATTCCCAGAACCCCAAAAGCTTAAAGAGTGGTTGGGGGAGATAGGTCTTCCTATATTGACCAGTGAAGGAAAGGAGTGCATGGAAGCCCCAATAATCCAGGAGCAGATTAGAAGGGCCATGACTAGAGCCAAGAGGGCGAAGGCTGCTGGTCTTGATGCTATTCCATCGGAGGTTTGCAAACTCCTAATAAAGGAAGTAGTTCCAGTTTGGGAGACCCTGTTTTATCTGGTGTATAAGGGAAGGACGCGGGTACCTGGGTCGTGGAAGGAGGCTACTATAGTCTTGATCCTAAAACCTAGGACCCTAAGAAGGTAGGAACCTATCGCCCGATATCCCTGTTTAATGCAGATTATAAGATTTTTGTCAGTATTTTGGAAGGGAGATTGGCCAGACTGGCACTCCAGATTATACATCCCAATCAGAAAGGATTTGTTCCAGGGAGGCAGATCTAGGAACTTACTCAGCAATTGATTGGTAGTATAGACCTTGCTACAGTTTGCTTGATCCCCCTGGCTGTAGTTACACTGGATGCAGCTAAGGTCTTTGATCGTGTCTGCTGGGCCTATCTGTGGGAAGTTTTGGCAATAATGGGTTTTGGTCCCTGTTTTACTGCAACATTGAAATCTTTGTATGAACAATCATAAGCCAGGATCCTTCTAAATGGCTTGCTTACTAGAAGCGTTCTGATTTCTAGGGGCACATGGCAGGGGTTGTCCTATTTCCCCATTGCTGTTTGATATTTATATCGAAACATTTGCTCAGGTATTGCAATAAGATGCTCATGTTATTAGCTTTAGTTCAAGCACCTATAAAAACAAGGTCACATTGTATGTGGATGACCTGGCAATTTATACTTTGGGCCCGGCCTTACCTATTCCTTGGATAGAAAATATGGTTAAAGAATTTGTGCTACGATCTGGTTATTTGGTTAATAACCCAAAGTCTGGAATAATGTGCTGGAATGTCCTGAACTGGAGGGAAGAAGAAAAGAATGAGCACAGATATCTTGAAATAAGCATAATTAAACCATTAGATGAAATCCCAAAGTAGAATTTGGAGAGGGTAGTAAAGGAGGCCGATACATCATTAGCTAAATGTACAGCAAAGACTGGTAAAATTGTGTTTTGGTCCTTGCTATAGGCAGTGGGTGGCACTTCCATACCAAGCCCCGACTGCCACGGTGCGAGTGAATGGGAATCTCTTGGAGAAGTTCCCAATCGCATGGGGGACACAGCATGAATGCCCCCATCCCCTCTTTTTTTTGGTCTCACATTGGATCCACTGGTGTGCATGTTACGCACTCACCCTGCTATGCAGGGATTCCGAGTCTCAGAATCCAGCCCGCTGGAAGAGAAAGTCACGCTCTACACGCAAAAATATCCTTCTTTATGTTACGTAGTCTCATGCCATGATCCCGGTATTATTGTAGGGCATAGGATTATTTGATGGCTACTCAGGCTACACAATTAACTGGGGGAAATAAGTGCTGTGCCAACCTTATAGTACCTTTGATGCCTCCTTGCCGGGATGACTGTGGGTTGAAACCACAAGTTTTAAATAGCTGGGTATTCATGTCATGCCTGATAGGGAACTACCTCTAGCTGACAACCTTGGGAAGATATATACTATGTTTCGAGGTGAGGCAGAACTTTTGTGTGTGCTACCCCTGATCATCCTGGGGATTGCTGCTATCTTTAAGATGATTACACTCACCAAAGTGTTATATTGTATCCAAAATACATGTTAGCCTATCCCGGAGCAGATGTACAACAAGATTGATAGAGAGGTGAGGATGTTATTGTGGAGTAGGACACTTAAGGCGGAACTCCTATAATGGGGGTTAACCCTTCCGGATATACGGATCTGTTATTGGGCAGCACATCTGATAGCTATTAACAATTGGATGTTTGCACCACAGGATCACTCAACTTACATTTTGGAGAATGTTTGGATACAGCTGCGCTGCCCTTTACATTACATATATGGTGGGGCTGGTTTGGGGAGGTTGCTACTGGTGACTCCAGTGACGTTGGGAGTGTTGCAGCGAGCCTCCAAGACTATGGGATGAGTGTCTAAGGTCACCAGGGAAATGAGAGTAATGGGGAAGTTATGTGGTTTTGAGCCCTGAACCTTGCTAGGCATTAACAAAATAGGTGATATTCTGAAAGACTCTGACTCAATGCACTTCCCCTCCCCGAGGCGGGAATGTCACCTTCATCTAAATCAATGCTTGAAATTTGCACAGTTACACCATGCCTGGCTGGCTAAGGAGTTAGATGGGGTTGACATACCTGAATACTCCCCACTTGAGGGTGGGTTGCTTATGGAAAAGCTGGGAGCAAGGCCATCTTGTACATTTCTAAAACTATCAACAATAATGTCCTATATGCTTTAGGCACAGTGAGAGAGAGATCGGCGATTGATATTGGGGAGATCTATGGTACTGATTTGGTGGTGGCCTTGATGCACCCCAGGGAGTTGCAATAAAATCAAAACATAGTCCAGTCCAGTCCAGTTTGAGGTCATTTTTTTGGGCTTATTATGACTGAGCCAGGCTGCATAGGATGGGGAAGGCTGGTTCCTTGGATTATTTGAAATGAATGGGGTCAGAGGTGACTTCTTGCACACACTTTGGAGTTGCCCCAACATCTGGACTGATTGGACTCAGGTTGTACAAGAACTCCAGGCTATCCTAGAGGTCAACGCCCCATTTGACCTGAAATATATCCTCCTGAGGATACCAACAGAGGTGGATGTCCCGAGGGCCCAACACCTGGTCTGTAATCTAGGTTTGATTGTGGCAAAATACTGGGGAGAGCAGGAGGTCCCCACTCTGCGTGAATGGAAGGCAGCTATGGATATGCACATGGCTGCTGAGCGAGTCACATATAAAAGCAGGGGGATCCCCAAAAATTTAGCAAAGTCTGGGGACCCAGGTAAGGTTACTTTGACTTGAGGCTCGTAACTGATGAGGTGGGTAACTTGGGTCTTGGAATTGCTGACGCTGAGTCTGGGGTGTCTGGATAGAATGGGACTTATAGTTAAATACCCTGTGCAGCTTGGTATGCCCTGCTGATGGGCACTCTGTTTTGTGGTTATGGTTCGGATGGGTGTTGCAGGACGGTTTTATCCTCCTTTTGATGTTACATTGCGTTTGATATGCTGGACGCTGGCTACTTTACTATATGTATCCTTTGGAAACATTGCTTTGGATGCTCTATGATGTTTGATTATTTTGTTGTTTGAAAAATCAAATAAAGATATAGAAAAGGAAACAATGGTGCTCTGAACAACTAGGAACTTGGGGCCTGTTTTAGAGTTTGACAGACAGATTTCTCTGTCACAAATGTAACGGATATCCTATTTGCCTTACAAGTGCCATGAGATATAATGCACTTGTAATAAGGAGGACAGGCTATCTGTCACTTTGTTGACAGAGTGACGTGTCTGCCAAACTCCAAATCAGACCCGCAGACTCTGTGGGACAAATGTACTAATTTGTAATGGAATTCTATGCAGCAACCACATTTGCAACAATATTTCAAGGAAAAACCACAATTCAGAAACATGTCTATTAAGAGTGCCCTGCAGATTCTGTGTTCCCCTGTGTTGTCACTTGTAAAGCTTGCCTTGCATAATGCACAGCCTCTCAGGGTGATTGTGTGCTTTAGAGCAGATGATTTGTGTTAGAAGCATATTCTTGTAGTACAAATTCTTATGTCTCAACAACTTCAGAAGGATCCTGTCCTTTGGATGTCTGCAGTGAACTTCACCACACATGCCATGCTTGAGTTATTGGGAGAATATAAAACATTTCTCCTTGTTATCACCTGCTCCCAGAAGGCGATGTAATGTCCCAGTAAAGCCTGCCTTGATGCAAAATGAACCAAATCAGTGCAAATCCCTTTTTTCACTGAAAATGGGCACATTTACAGTTCAAAATACTTTTTGTACTTGAAAATAAATAACAATGCATTGCTTTGTTCCACTTCGTGTGGGTTTGTGTCACTTTCCGCTGACTTCAAAACAGCCGTGGTCACTTGCAGATTTCATGAGAGTTCTACGGCTTCATGACTTCATGGGACATGTAGTTTCCTTAACTGAAATTAGGGGGGATATTTACAAGGAAGTGGCGGAGAGAGGCGTTAGACTTCCTGGCTTAACACCTCTGTCCACCACTTCTAAAACACAAGGCTGCACCATATTTACAATGATATGGTGCAGCCTTGCGTTTTCCCTTGCGATGGCGCTACACTTAGCAGTGTAGCGCCAATGCAGGCACCCTTGCACCATAGTGCAAGGGTGTCTGCAGGCAGGGGAGGATTGTTTATGTGTAGGAAGGTGTCCCTTCTTGCACATAATCAATCCTGGAATGTCATTTTGTCACTTTCATGAGTGCTGCTTACTGCAGCACACATGAAAGTGACAAAATTGAATTTTTTTAAAGATTGTTTATGTACAGGAAGGGGGACCTTCCTGTACATAAACAATTCATGGCATTTTGCTTTTTCCATGTGTGCTGCACAAGGCAGCACACATGGAAAAAGCAAAAACGAGGAGAAATAATAAATTTCGCCTCGTTTCGCCAACTTAACACCAAGTTTTTCCTGGTCTTAATTTTGGTGCTGCCTCCTATGGTGCCACCCTTGTACATAGGAGGCAGCGTAAAAAACAATGGGTGTTGCAGTGAAATGCCCAGCCCAACACCCACTGCCTACCCCTTTCACACTAACCATAGTGTGAAACAGGGCCTTATTTACAGGGCAGCGTTAAGCCACGTTAAGTGGCTTAACGCTGCCTTATAAATGAGGCTAAGCCCCTATCGCCACCACAACGTCTGTAAAAGTGACTTTGTGGTGGCGATAGGGGCTTGTACATATGCCCCTAGGTGTCTTGAGTATTGCGGCTAGTGAAGATGCAAACCTCTATTCAAGTGGTGCCAACACTCTGCACACACTACCAGCCTTTTCTTCTTCTCAATGTGCACACAATAAGCAGATTAGACTACTGTACTTCTGCGCTTGGATAGAGTGAAGCAGTAAGTGCCAACCTTAGATAATGACTACGCCTTGAAGTACATTCTTGTTCTTCAGAATCATTATACCAAATGGTCTGAATACAAAGAAGTGGTAGGTGTGTTCACAAGTAGAACAAATACATAAATAAATATAAAACTTCCGTCATGAGCAGGCAAGGGGTTAAAAACTGTCTATTGGTCACTGACAGAATATGAACTCAGGGATGTGTTTGGAGATGAAACGTGCTGGCTTTCTGAAACTGCTTCTTTTCTGGACCAGTTAGGGGCATGTGCTTTCATTAGAGCACCCCCTGCCCACAAACTATGCAGCACTTCGGCTGGCTCGTTGCTGCAGTGCAAAGCAGTGCTATTTATCAGTTCTGAGGCAGTCATTTAGAAACATAAATATATTAAACACTCTAATTGCACTGTGTTCATGTACAACATGACTATTTAAGTGACTCATTGAAGAATGCACCAAGCCTTGGAATAACATAATAAAGGTAAGCAGACGAGATTAAAGATAAAATAGGTGGGATCCGAGTCATGCTATTGGTCAAGGAGGGTGTGATGTCCTCTCCTTCCATTGGTCACGGTGGTTGCCACCTCCCCTTGAGTATCTCACGTCTTTGATTGAGGGCAAGGCTGGAACCCCAGGAAGTGTTTTCAGCACAGCCCTGCCAAGTACCACCTATCAGGAGTTAGACTAACGGATTTTAGTGTGGTGGTCCGCATCATTGCTCTAAAATGCATTAGGCACGCATTTTTACACCTTAACCACCTGTGCACTGTGAGGGAGAAGCAGGGAGTGACCACCACTGTCGGAGCTGCATTTACAGCACCACAGCATCCAAGTGTTGTGCAGATGGTGCTGCAAGACTCCTACTGTCTGTACACTCAATCAGGTTTGTGTCAATAAATTGAGTAACACTTGTTGATTAAAGAACATTGATATAATTTAATGTTATCAGCCTGCAAATCAGAACTGCTCTCCTCGGGCTTGAGACATGAAGGGCTGGGCTGAGTTGACTATTGATTTAGCAGCTGAGACCCCACCACAGCTGCCTCAGTGTGTCACAGGGCCTGTAGTATTTACCATTCTTTGCTAATAGTAAGAAGTAGAATAAGTGAATTGTCCGGGGGTGGCACCTTCCCTGTGCGCTGTTTTTCCGGGAACTGGTTCCACCCCAGTGTCACTGACAGTGACCTTTCCTTTTGGCTGCTTCGGGAATTCTGGATGCTGGAGAATCTCAATCAGGCACCGGTGACCACAACACTGTATGCTACTTTGCTGCCTTGGCTGGGATGAGCACTTCAGCCAAGCCTGGCTTTTGTTCTCCCCCAGCTTCACCTCCACTATACCCAGGGCCGGACTGGCCATAGCGGGCACCGGGCAATCTCCCGGTGCGCCGCACGGGTGGGGGACGGTTTTGGGCCCCTGGGGGCCGTTTTTATTACAGGGATGTTTTTGCAGCATAGGTGCAAAATCGGCCCTGTAACAAAATCGTCCGGAAACCGCCCCTGGCAAAGAGCTCAACCCCATGCCCCGGGAGGCCGGCCGAGCACTTTGCCAGGGCCGGTTTTGGTTCCCAGTCAGGCCCTGACTATACCATATGGCCTCAGAGCGGGCAAGTGTTAAATAATATGCAATACAAGACCCAGCAGTGCTCTCACATTCGGGATCAGCCCCTTGCAGGCTTCTTCCCCACTGTCACTATAGAGTCCGTTGGCCCCCGGCAACCCCCAGTGCAAAGAGTGGCGTGGCAGGCAGCAATTTTGTTAATTCTTTGTTGCTGCCCCACCATCAGGGGGAGGGTGCGTTATTCATGAGGTAAGCTCATCTAACTTTAAAGCCCCTCTGGAGTTGCGCAGTCCAGCTTGGGTCTGCTCTCTCTGTCCTTAACCGGTGGTGGCTGGTGCATTTTAAAAGTGGTAAGCTGAAAGGTTTGAGTTGAGTATAAAGTAAATGTAAACTTCAATCAAACACTGGGGGAGGGGGTTGAAAAAAAGGGACAACAAGACTCACAAACACTAAGGGGCATATTCACAAGGAACTATCATCGAGTCAACGGTACTTTGTCGCAGCCAAAGTTGCCATAAATCTATAGCCCCATTCAAAAGCTGGTGTTAACAGTCCACAGCACCAGTTTACCTGTGATAGCAGCTGCAAAAAACATCGCCACAGAGGCCCCCCGCAACTATCACTAATGAGATGCAGAGTGGGCGTTCCCTTGCCAAAAGCTACAACAACATCACACCTCAACATTCTCAACGACCAGACAGAACTGCAATAAAAACACAAAACAGGTGATAAGGCAGGTTACCACCAGGAAATCTACACCTGCTCTGACCTGGTGTAAAGTCTGACGGCAGCCTGCACAACAAAAGGGAGCTCAGCCCAGGGCCACATCGGAAGGGCAACAGAGGCCATGGAGCCACCCCTCATGCGGCACAGACACCCAAGAGGGCCACAACACCCACTGACACCACCCCAGGACCACAACCCACACCCGGAACACCCCCCTGGACCACCACAGATGCAGCGCAGACAAATACAGCGGACCCCCAGGAAGTGTAACAGCCGCACAGACCCAACCTCTGACAATGTCACTGTCCACCATAGGCTGAAAGGGACAACTATCCCACGCATCCCGACCATCATCGCCCAACAGGCCTACAGCACCAACACAGCAGACAACCAACATCCCACCCCACACCCAGCTGCTGGCTTGGCTACACTTGTTGGCCCCTGGCTCCCCCAAACCAACACCTGCCAGAGTCGGCGGAGACTCACTGCCAGCCACATCCAAGTCCCTCACACCTGTCCTGGATATCACCATCACCCTGATACCCGAGTCCCAAAACTTCCAACACAATGCGCAGGTTACGCTGGAGACCAAGCAAGAACCATATGCCATAGCAGGATGCACATGTCCCACCTGTGCCCCCTGGTGACACAGCACACAATCTTCGCAACAGAAATCACACGTCCCACCCCAATGTGCAGGCAACAACAAAACACCGTGGAACCTCCAACAATGTAGCCTTCAAATACACAGCCAGTGTACAAGATTCCTCCATCCTCCGACAGTCCATCAGCAACCAGCGTCCCCAGGATGGCACCAAGGGAAATGCACAGCCCCTTGGCAAGTTCAAAATGAACACCCCACTCACCTCAACTCCACAACCATGCAAATCACAATTCTGGCAATGCACACATCACAAAATCACAACCAACATGCAAAACAACATGCCCACCCTCCAGACACGACAGAACAACTCACAATGGTTACCTCTCACCCCGCCACGAGGCTGACGCCATCCTCTAGAGCGGAGTTGCCTGTGACGCTGTGCGGCTGCCGGACCCCGGCACGCTGGACCATGAACCTGTCAGGCCCGCCCCTGCGCAGCCAGGCCTCACTGATCACCTGGCTAAACCGGCGTGTATCAAGGAGGGCCCACCACGTTCCGGCGCAAGCTCCAGGCCAGAGTCCCATGACCTTGGCAGCCCCCTCAAACCATCACGGCCTCCACGACACGGGCCTGCTTTAGTCCTTTTTCGTTGATGTACTCTACTGCCTCCTGAGGCCTACTCCTCGGCCCAGTAGGTCCAATGTGTGAAACTGTGACCTGAGTCATGAATGGCAGTGACCCCAAATCTGGGGCAACAGTACCAGGCCCTACCCGATCTGTGAGGCATAGTTCCATATGGGCTTCTTGCGACACGTGGTGCCACTAACCCTGTTCAACGCCAGCCGGTGACACATAGTGCCACTAACCCTGTTCAATGCCAGCTGGCGACACATGGTGCCACTGATCCTGAACTACGCAGGCCGGCCATCCAATTTATGCCAGCGACACTCGGTGAATGGCCCATGCTGACCGCTGCCTCAGGCTTACACCACGGTCACACATTTGGAACTGAGTCTTGATTACACCATGGCAGTAAACACCATTTAAGGCATATGACAAGTCACTATACTCACTTCGATGTGGTGCCAACAAGTTTGTGCATGGCATCACAACCACACGTGTCTGTGGCCCTACGCGGAGGACTGCCCTCGGCCTACACGGCGCACAAGTGGGTCACAGATTTGGAACTGAACATCGGTTATTCAAAATGCAGAATACATGTCATCGCATGCACGGAGAGGCGTAAGAGGATGACGTGTTGCAGTCCAGAGGAAACAAGATCATTGTTACGGAGGTGATCGGACACTACCGACAACTGCCCTTGTGTCACTAAATCTGTGCCTTGCCAGCCAATGACACGTGGCTGTGGGCCACTGCTGACCGCTGCCTTCGGCCTACACTGTGGTCCAGTAGGTCACAGACTCTTCATTTGCAATGGCTGAGTTCATATCAGCGTACTGGCATCATCGCAGACAGCATCCCCTCTCAGCCCCAGTGCCACTAAGTCTGTTCCCCGACAATCATGGACACTCTCAGGTCAAACTTTGGTGGCGTCTGAGTCTATGGACTAGGGGGCACTTTTCATCCTCATGTAGCTGATACCGATTTGGTGGTGGCAATAAGGCTGTCTCATTCCGCTCCTCCATTTTCTGCTTCCGGATAAAATCAAACCTTTCGGCGTCATGCCCTGTAGGACATCTTCCACTTTCCCACGAAACCCTTCGCAACATACACCTCAGATATTGATGGTGACCCGCTCAGGTCACATGGCCCATCTGACTGCAACGCAAGTCACTGTCCCGTGGCTGGGTGCCTGTGCCGGCCGCTGTGCATCCGGGGCCACTAACTCTGTACTTGTCAGGTCCGGGACCCCTTCTTCTGAGATATTGGATGGCCCCTGAAGCGTTGGCCTCAACTCAACTGCGGGCCACCAGGGTCCACACATAGATGGTCCTGACCGGCCCAGACGTTGCATCACCGCAGGAGGCACACGCCACCACCGCAAGGACCACCTCCAACCACCATCAGCCAGGGTTGATACGGTGGTCCTGACAGACCTACAGAGTTGCTAAGACCTGTCGTGGATGCCATCATCGGCCTGATACCCTGCTCAGCACTCCAGGTGCCAGTGACTCAGTGCACCGCAAGCCATTGTCTGTTAGTGATTGAGTTTTGTGCTGTGGAAATATTGCGCAGCTATGTCACCTCATGCAGTGTGGAAGTCCTGGGAATATGATGGGGAAGATGTGTCAAGTGTGCGTACGGGAGATGGCACAGACAATGGGAGGCCAGGAGGCAACATCCCCAAGGCAGGAATGCAGACTGGAGGTGGTAGCCAAGCCACACACCCGGAACCATTACTGGGTATTGCGCTGTGGACTGCGGACGCAATTGTCACCTCAGGCAGTGTGGGAGACCTAGGATGTTGATAAGGAAGTTGATGCAGGTGTAACACACACACGTAATAATCAATGAGGAGGGAAAGAGAAGATGTGATCCATTCGGCTTCCAATGGTTAGCACAAAAAATCAAGATGAGGGGAGAATGGACCACTTGTCCTGTGTAACCAGGGTCTTATTTGTATCGATTCCGTTATAAAAAACACTCATATACGTACCCGGGTAGGAATGGCGGTATATCTTGATTCTCCGCCTAGGTGTACTGTCACAGCATCATCATTGGGTTTTTGTTAGTATATATGCTGACCTAAACCTGGAGGAAGACCAACTGGTTTTTCAGTAGCTTCCAGAAATAAGGATAAAAAGAGGGTGCGACTGTGCTTAAGTGTAGTGAGGTTAAAATTCTCTACATCACTTTTTCACCCCAAAAATATTTTTATTAAAGGAGTGGTGATGTGGGAAATTAAAAAATATAGAGTGCGGGTATAGACCAAGTTACTAGTCTACCGTACTGTCGTGGGTCAACATGTTTCAGCCTTCTGTTGTAGTCTAAAGGCTTTCGTCAGGACCGGATTTAGTTTTAGGTACACATTGTGGCTCCTAGTCAACATGTTTCAGCCTTCTGTTGCAGTCTAAAGGCTTTCGTCAGGACCGGATTTAGTTTTAGGAACGCACTGTGGCTCCTAGTCTCGTGGTTATTTTCCACTCTTAAGGGAAGTCAGATCTGTAGTATCTGTACCTTATAGTTGCGTGATTATCGCTTCCATGGGATACCGAACGGCATGTTCGGAAACTCAAATCGATTCCATCAAGTCGTTGACTTGTTCTGGCTCTGTTCACGGTACCCCGGGTGAATGAGTTTTGTGCTGTGGAGATATTGTGCAGCTATGTCACCTCATGCAGTGTGGAAGATCTGGGAATATGATGGGGAAGATGTGTCAAGTGTGCGTACGGGAGATGGCACAGACAATGGGAGGCCAGGAGGCAACATCCCCAAGGCAAGAATGCAGACTGGAGGTGGTGGCCAATACACACACCCGGAACCATTACTGGGTATTGCGCTGTGGACTGCGGACGCAATTGTCACGTCAGGCAGTGTGGGAAACCTAGGATGTTGATAAGGAAGTTGATGCAGGTGTAACACACCCCACTGCATCTGCATCAAGACTAACCTGAAGGGACACAATCCTAGCAATTCCTTCACATGAGCGCGCTTATCTCTAGTGCCCTAACCTCAGTGCACTGCAACTCACGGAACCTCCTGACTGAATATTGGGGGACGTCTGTCCTTACTCCCGCTCCCACCATGTTGCTGTGCAGTTGACTCTGTTATGCATGTGTTTTCTGTTTCCGTTGCACTGGTGTCCAATGTTCAAGTTGTTTTCAGCACCAAGTATTCCGTGCAGACTGGCTTACACTCATCCCACACACATCCTGCACAGGCGTCACTGTACATGTGGCCCTGCCAATAAAGGGGCCGGGCGCACATGCCCATATCCAGTTCAACATGATATCTACGTGTGTCCCTGGGGTCTTGTTGTATGCATGAGGGCCCTGGGCCCTAGGACATTACAGTGTGCTGTGTTCATCGGATGCAGGCATGTCACCGCAGGCAGCGGGTTGGAGCTTGGACATGTAGCTAAGTCGTCACCCACTCAATTCGTAAGGGGAGTAGCCAGGGCTGTCGTATGCCGCGCCAACGGGGGTTTGTGACTGATATGTGTGTGCCCCTGAGCGTGGTTGTGTACTGTGAAGGTGCATCTGCATGTGTCTCTATGGCAGTGTGAGTCTCTTTTGTGGGGTGTAGGTGGTCCCTGAAGGGTAATAGACACCAACGTATGTAATCTAGTTTGCCTTCCATGGGTTGGGACCCCACCCACACCTGTTCGGCCACTTCCTTTTGGCGTGCTGACACATGGCATTGGGGTGCCATGTGTGGGTGGGTGAAGTGTCGTGGGTCAGCTGTGCTTGTGTGTGCTTCCTGCTGTGTGGTCTGTTGCAGGGGCTGTGTTCTCCTCTGAGTAGCTTGTCTGCCCTGGTCCTGGAGGTGGTTTGTGTGGGATATCCATGGGCTGTTGTAGGGGTTCGGTGTCGAAGGTGTGGTGGTCCTCTCTGGTATCGCAGATGTGTTGTCTTCTGTGCTCTGCTGGAAGAGTAGTGTGCCCCTCTGCAATGTAAAGGGGAGATGCATTGTTCTGGTTTACATGCAGACTGTTTGGCAATGTACATTGTGACTGTTTGTGAGGTGCTGGATTCTTCTGCGGGACAGTGTGGATTTGGACTACATGACGGATGTGAGGTCGTACGCGTACATTTCCATTTCACAGTTTCCTGCTCTGTCAGATGTGGTAGGCATGTTTCTGTGCATGTGTGAAGCCAGTTGTGTTCTACAGTGTCGGCAATGCCCATTGTTCCACGTTGTCGTCGATGTGGGTGTGCTGTTCTTGCTATGTGTGTGTGCTGCAGTGTGCCAAGGGGATGCTGGACATGATCCTGGGTAATTGTGGGTGTGCACTGTGCTACGCCTCATTGTGCATGTGTGTCATTGTGCCCATCTCCCCCGGCCACCCAGTCCCCTGTCCATTTCTTTCTCTGTTGATGTTGTCAGGTCCTCTCGAGCTGTGTCTGTACTCCCTACTCCTTGTACCATCTCCACACTGATGACTGTGGCCTGGGTTTCCTCCAGCTCCTCCTGTGGCGCTGGATGGCCACCTCCTGTCGCCGTTGCTGCCTGCCTGGTGGCAGGGGGTTTGTACCTGGTTTAGGTTGTCAGGTCCTGCTGGTGCCTCCGTTGACCTCCTCAACACTCCAGCTGCATTCATGGTAGTCTGTTTGTGGGTCATTTTCTGGTAGTGTCCTGTCACCTATGTGACGCTGGTTTTGTTTTCCTGCGGTCTGCACCCCGTCTTCATCTCCCTTTTCTCCTTGGCCTTCCCCGTGCCTGTTGTTCCTTGCTGGTGGTCTGTGGGAGTTGTGGGGTTCATATTGTCCTCTGCTCTGGGTCAGGGTGCATCCATGTTGCTCTGTGCTTAGGCTTGTTTCTGGTGTGTTGTTTCTGTGTTTTTTATGGGGCATTTTCCCGCAAGACGCTTGGGATTTGCAGGCCTGTGGCTTGTTTTCGCTACTTTTTGTGCCACGATTGGCCTCATCGCATGAATTTCCGCGTTCGCGTTTCTCATTTTGCCGGCGTGGTGTTGATTTTGACGCTGTCATTTGACGTGTTATCTAGTGTCTGTCGCATGGTACCGCCTTGTTGTGAATTCCACATTGACACCGGGTTATCTTTCCGCAATGGGCTGCGATATTAAAAGTTGCGTTACGCTACACTTGTGGTAGTTATCACACGTTCTTGTGAATATACCCCTAACATGTGCAGACACATTAGAAACCCTACAGTCACATAGACACATCGCTCCACTCACCTTCAATCACAGGCGCACAGAGCTTCGCTCGTCCTTCACCCACTTAAGAATCCCGCTCACCCTGCATTCACAAGGCATACCACACATCCAATGCATTCACACAGTCACACAACTCACTCTGCGCTCACGGAGGGACACCATTTACTCATACAATCTTATTATTCACCCAGTGGGCTCTCATTATTCACCCTGCATGAATATACGCATGCAACACACTCTGCAATTGTACACAGGCACATCCCTCACCCTGCTCTCACACAGTCACAACATTCACATCACCATCGACCCTGTGTGCAGACTGACCCCAGGCTGCAGCAGAACTAAAAGTTCCCTGCAGCCACACTCTCAAGCAGAGTCCTGCAATGTGTTGGGGAGAGGGTGCTGTAGAGGCCCAGCAGAGAAACAATAAGGCTGCAGTATTTTCAGGAGTCTGCACTGATGACGACCCCCTTTGAAGTACCAGTTGGGGCAGCACAGGGATGTTCTGACCTCTGTCAGCCTCCTTTCCACACTGCAAAGGCGCATCTGCTATTGAAGAAAAAAATGAAGGGGGAGATTTACAAAGATTTTGCTCTGGGTTAGAGTGATGCTACCCAGCGTGAAATGTTTTTTTTTTGGTATTTACTTTCCAGCGCAAAACTTGTTTTACGCTGGAAAGCACAATCGAAGTAGGGCAAAGCACTGCTTTGCATTACTTAGCACTGAGGGGGAATTGCATGGGTGGAACATGGGTATTCTCATGCAACCACCCATGCCTTTTGATGTAAAACCATATTTAGAAAGATTTGTAGACATGGTTTTGCACCAAAAGTTAACGCCCCTTCAAAGGAGGCCCTAACAGGAGAAATACATTAATTTCTCCGTGCTTTTCCGACTTTGCATGCGTGCTGATCTATGCAGCACGCACAAAAAGTGGGAAAAGCCTTCCATCATGTCTAGGCATGGGGAAACAAAAAAAGCACGCAACACTGCGTAGCCCCCAGCGAGGCTGCGCTGCATTGCGCAACAGTGAGGGAGCAGAAAAGCACCATATCTTCAGAGATATGGCTCTCTCCTCCCCTTTCCCTTGCGCAGGCGTAGATTTCAGTGGATGTGCGCCATGCACACACCTTAGCACCATAGCGCTAGGGTGTGTGCATGAGTCTAACATAGGTTTTGCACAGGAAGTGTACCCTTCTTGAATAAAATACTATGCCTAGACACAATGGAATGCTTTTCCCACTTTGTATGCAGTGCAGCACGCATGCAAAGTCAGAAAAGCACGGAGAAGTGAAAGCATTTCTCCTGTTAGCGCCATCTGTGAAGGGGCGTTAACTTTCAGCGCAAAACCATGTCTACAAATCTTTGTAAACATGGTTTTGCATCAAAAGGCATGGGTGGTTGCAAGGGAACGCCCATGTTCCATCCATGTAACGCCCCCTCAGCGCTAAGTACTGCAAAGCAGTGCTTTGTGCTATTTTGAGGGTGCTTTCCAGTGCAAAACAAGTTTTCCCTTCCTGTACAAAACCTATGCTAGACTCATGCACACACCCTAGCGCTATGGCACTAAAGTGTGTGCATGACACACAGCCACTGAAATCAGCTCCTGTGCAAGGAAAGCGGAGGAGATAGCCATATCTCTGAAAATATGGCACTCTCCTGCTCCCTCCCTGTTGCGCAACACAGCGCATCCTATATTGATAATCATAAGTAGAAAAATATCCCCCGCAAAAAATATCGATGTAAAAAATATAGTTGTACAAAATATCAATTTTAATATATATATATATAAAAAATAATATTACATAATAAAATTAACTTGAAAAAATAAATTAGATTTAATACACATTTTAAAAAATATAGCAAATAAATGTAATTACAAGTTTTTTAACATACGTATATAAAATATAATACATATATATTACTTTAAAACAATTATTAAACTATTCATTTTAATTTATT